>NC_143501.1:14730000-17230000 GCF_051622355.1 Phaseolus vulgaris | reverse complement strand
CCAATCAGTTGGCTTCTTCATGCGTTTCTTGAAAGGCTTGAAGTAATTGGCCATAATTTTCAGAGTTTGAAGAGTTTGATGAACTTACACTACTTGAGTCAACCTCTTTTCTGGCCATGAAGCAAAGATTGAGACTTTTCTTATTTTGCCTTCTTTTTCTTCTTGCTTGACTTTTTGTCATTGCTTCCTTTGGTTCATGAGCAGCCTTGAGTGTCTCCCACATTTCCTTAGCAGTTTTGCACTTTGATATCCTGAAAAATTCAGTAGTATCTAGTGCAGAAGCTATAATGTTTTGAGCAGACCTATCAAGCTGAGCCATCTTACATTCATCATTTGTCCATTTGGACAAAGGTTTTGCAATAAAAGAATTATCCTTTTTGAATTTTGGAATGTAAGGACCATTCTCAATTGAGTCCCAAATTCTTTGATCAATAGATTCAATAAAGATTTTCATTCTTGCTTCCCAAAACTTATAATTCAATCCACAGAATAAAGGTGGTTTGTAGATTGAAGCACCCTCCTCAAAAGATAGTTTTCCAGCCATAGAAAAAAGATTTTTAGATCAACTTGAATAACTTTCAAGAACCAAGCTCTTGATGCCAATTGTTAGAATATATGGCCTTAAACGAGAGGGGGGGTGAATTGTTAAAGAAAGATTTTAGTAAACTTTTAAGCTTAGAATGAAAATTCTTCAAAAGAACCTTGATTAAGGATTCAGTTTTTCAAATCAAAACAGAAAAAGCACCAAGCTGGAAAAACAATCGGTTGTTTTAGCGAAACAATCGGTTGTTTATACCAGTTTCAAAATATCAAAACTGAAGTAAAGAGATAGGGATAGAGAAATTTTATACAGTTGTTTATACTGGTTCACTTCAAACAAGAGCTACATCCAGTCTTCTCAGAAACCCTGAGGATAACCACTAAGCAATCACCACTTCATCACTTACACCACAACCAAGAGAATGACCTTGAAAACCTCAAGAAACACACTCTCTTTGGCCAACACTAAGATTGTTGATCTTGAACACCTTAAGAACACACAGCCAATCTCAGCAAAACACACAAACGAATTGTTCAGCAGTTTACAAAGATTACACTTGTTACGATGAATATCTGAAATCAATACAAGTAGAATCCCTATTCCAACACCTTGATCAATCTCTAAACACTTAAGCAATCTCAGAACTCTTTGAAAAACTCTTAGTGAAAAAATTTGTCTCAAGATTCTTATTTTTTAAAAACAGTTTTTCTGAAATTATATAAAGATATAGTTTGTTATCAAATCTTAACAAACTCTTAATTGCATTTAAAATAGATTGGTCAAAGCATTTAATGACTGGAGCGTATTCAGTTAAAGCATTTAAAGCTCAGTCAAAGAAAACAGTTTTTTTGTTATGGTTACAAAACAAACAATCGGTTGTTTCCTCGAATCAATCGGTTGTTTTGTTACTTAACAGTTTTAACCATTCAAAAACAGTTTTCAAACTTTATCAAAACACCTAAGTGTAAACAATCGGTTGTTTCAACAAAACAATCGGTTGTTTCAACAAAACAATCGGTTGTTTCAACTTAGTTTGAAAAACATTTTACTTTGATAAAGATTGAGATGCTAATTGCTTGAGATTCAATCTAAGGGTGGATTACAACATTAAACTACCCCAGAACAAAGCTTAAACCAGCACAGCAACATCAAGCAAAGCAGAGGCTTCAACATCTTTCAAAGGATTTGGATTCTTCAAAACATTGAACACCACTTGGTTCAACACCTTGCTCACCCATCTTCCACCAATCTTAGTAAATCCCATCTTACTAAGGGATCCACTATTGATTTCACTTGAGGGCTTGATTACCTCATGGCTTTTTGCATGTGCTCTTTGATTGTGTGAATCCAGCTGATTTCATGATATAGTAGATCTAAAGGAGATCTTCTTCAGATAGGGTTGAATGGTTGCTCCCCCTAGGTGTGAGAATCCATGAAACTATGAAATCTACAAGCCTTTCATCAAGCTTTAGTCCACCAACTGAAAAATTCCTCACTTTGGAGTGGGCATTCTTGAGACAACCTTTGTAAAACTGGATTTTGTTGAAATCTTCCACTACTCCAAGGTTTCCCCTATTGATTCTCAGTCCAAAAGATTTAAGTCTAGCCACAACAACCCATACATCACTTGTGATGACCATCTCTACACCTTTGACATGTGAAACAAGTGAGTCACCATTAAAGTGAAGGTTAGTGTAAAATACCTTCACCAAATCTGGATATGTGTTTCCAGTAAGCTCTAGGAATCTTTTCAATCTTTGCTCCTTGAGAATACTTCTCACAGAATCCAGCTTTTGTTGTTTCATCCAAGTAAAAGAGACCACCTTGGGTGTGTTCACACTCTTTCTACTTGTTTCAAGTAGATACTTGTTTATGAGATCAGCATCACCTGAAAACCATCCTTCCAATTTTCCACTGCTCTTAACACCCTTGGATTTCATTCTCTTTGCTGAGGGAGGAGTTCCAGCCATTGCTCAAATCAGAAACAAGCTTTTGCCCACTGCAGAAAAAGCTTAAAACATAGAAGAGAAGAAAAACAGATTGTACGTGTTAGAGAATACAGCAGTTGTATGCACTTATTTTATAGCAAAAAAACCTGATAAAAGCTGGTTGTATTTAACACAAAAAACGAATCAAATCTGAACCATAAAGTTGACATTGTCAGCCAAACCAGAAAGGTATAGATTCACATGTGATTTTGACCAAGCATTAAAGGCAGTTTTGATTTTCATGATTTGAAGGAATCTGATCTTGAATAGCAGATACAGCAGGCGTAAAATGTATTCAAACAAGCACTCAATGCAATATTGACCACAAACATCACTGGGTTTGAACAAAACATCAAATCATATTTTAGATTTAAAAACAGATTTTCCCAGTGTTGGTTAGAGAGAAAACAATAGGTTGAATTTCTGCAATGATGAAAACAAACATTTTTTCAAATTTTTCATGTTGTATATAACCAATAACTGCACAAAAAGACCATGTTCAATAAATGTGTATTTGACTACTAACGGTACAAAGAAGGATCATGTATTCAAATCAAAACCTAAACAAATAAGGCATAACCAGATGTAGTATTGTCAAAGCTAAAATAATCGATTGTTTTGCATAATCAATCGGTTTATTTTCTGTGACAGGGATTTTGAAACATAGAAAATCCAAATCCTTAACCATAACCTGAGAAACACATATGTATGTTAAGGCACACATCATTTGAATGATAATAGGGCAGATGTAAATCAAAAACACTTTGTAGACATACAGAATTGAACTTAGGATTGATTGTCCAAGCAAAGAAGAGAGATAGGAACTATTCTTTTAAGAACATATGTACAGTTTTGATAAACGGTTCTAAAATTCAAAGGCACAAAAACTATCTTTACTCTTGTTGTTTTTCCTTTTAACAGTCATTCTTCAAGCACAAAAGTAATTATTGGATGCTAAGGATACCTATAAGAAAATATTAAGAAGCAATATTTGGTCCCCTTATGAATTTGGGTCCAATGATGTTAGTAACAACCTTAGGAACCTTCAAAATCTTAGGAACCCACTTTACAATACCTCTGGGAACAGAAACTTTTCTTATTTTATAGAATCTAACAGAGTGTCCCTTTTCATGCAGTAGAAACAACAAACAACCGGTTGTTTCGTACTTTTAACCGATTGCTTTTTCGTGAGGTTTGAAAAATATTCTGACAAGCTACAGTTTTTGCTTTGTGGGTTAAAATCCAAACCTGATTTCCCAAAAACACATTGTTGGATGCTAAAACATTCTCAAAATTTGAATTCCCTTATGAAATAATATCAACAATTTTCACAAGGTATAAAACTTTTTCTTGAAGGGTTTTACAATTTTTACAGCAACTTGAAACACAATTGCAAAAGGAGTTTTTATAAATCGGTTCAATATTTTCAAAATCAGCATTTGCATGACTCAAATCATTTTCCAAAACTGTGATTTTCTCTTTCAACTTGTTGTTTTCCCTTTTCAATCGGTTATTTAAAAGGGCAAATTTTTTAGCTTCTTCATGAGTTTCTTGAAAAACATTTAGAATTTGAAAATAATTTTCACAATTGTTGGAAGAAGATGTACTTACTTGGTTTGATCCAGATTCTTCTTTTGTCATAAGACAAACCTCCTTTATGGATTCTGAAGAGAAAGATTCAGCAGTAGACTTCTTCTTGTCCATCAAGGCACTCCTTGGATTCTAGTGATACTTCTCAAGTGTATTCCACATTTCTTTAGTTGAGATACAGTCTAAAATCTTGAGCAATTCATCATAATCTAAAGCAGAAACAATAATATGTTGTGTTATACAGTCAAGTTGTTCTTTAGATGATGCATAATTAATTTCAGGCATATGCATATAGGTATTATTTGAAATAACATTACAAATGTCCTTATGTAAAGATTGAATAAAGAACTTCACTCTTATGCACCAAATTGGATAAATTTGACCACAAAATAGAGGTGGTTTATTCAAAGAAGCACCTTCCCCCAAAAACAATTTACCAGCCATCAGAAAAAAAAATTCAGAAAACAAAAACAAGGACTTGAGTAATTTTCAAGAACCTAGCTCTTAATGCCAATTCTTAGAAATGATGGCTTAAACAAGAGGGGTGAATTGTTTTATGAAAGGTTTTCGCAAATGAAAACTAAGAATGAATTTCTTTAATGAATTATAGAAAGAAGAATTAGAGAGGCCAGAAGAAATAAGCTAATAAATCTGCTATCAGGAAAACAATCGATTAAAACTACGACATAACCAGTTGTTTATATTTCAAAGACCAAAGCAAGTATAAGCAGTTTGTAAAGCAGAAATATCAATCAGATTATAATAGAGAGAGATAGAGAGATTCACACAATCAGATTATACTGGTTCACTCAACCCTGAGCTACATCCAGTCCTCAGAACAACCTTTGAGTATTCCACTATGTAATCAATCACATATTACAACAACACACCACAAAGAGGTGACTTTGAATCCCACAAAGACTACTCACCCTTTTTGCACCAGCACACATCTCAAGCCAGAATCACACTGACTTTACAGGATTTTCCAAACACGTTTACAATATCATAATACAATTACAAGAAACTAAGTAAGGGTAGAAAACACCTGGAATTACAGAAAACCAGAAGCCCTATGACCAGTTCTTGAACCACAACAAAGCTTAAAAGCAATCTTGCTAAACTTGGAAAACTTCTTTCACAAACAGATTGTAATCTCTCTTTTTGATCTCAAATCAGAGTGTAAAACATGTGTATCAAACATTTGAAAAAAAGCTATATTTATAGCATTTGAAATCTTTATGCTTTAAGGAAACATAACAAAGTCAAATCAGTTTTTATCTCATTTCAAATAGTTGAAACAGGTTTTCATAAAGCTGTTAGCACAACGCTCATTTAACCGGTTGTAACCACGATCTAACCGGTTGAAACCACGATTTAACCGGATGAATGGGTTAGGTAGTTACAAAACCAATTAAAAAAACAGTTTCAAAACCTTATTGCCAGCTAAGTGACAAACAACCGATTGTCTCGATAATTCAACCGATTGTTTTCCCTTTGTATGGAAAAACACTTTGTTTCTTTTAAAACTGATTGATCAAGCTTTGTATAGGAATTAGAACTGATCTTAACAAAGATTCTAAATATCCTAATCTAAACCCAAACCCAGAAAGCAGCACAACTTCAGTCTTCATATGGATTTGAAACATCAAAGCTCCCATCTTCAACATCATCTACTTGGCTTAAGTCTTATATCTTGGCACAACAAAAAGCAAGCTTGTGTGGCCTTGTCAACTGCACAAGCTGAGTACATTGTTGCTAGAAGCTGTTGTGCATAAATCCTTTGGATCAAACAACAGTTAGAAGATTTTGGATTGCAAGTTAGCAAGGTGCCTTTGTTGTGTGATAATACAAGTGTTATAAATCTTACCAAAAATAAGATTCAGCACTCCAAAACAAAGCACATTGAGATCTGCCATCATTTTATCCGGGATCATGTCTTTAATGGAGATTGTGAAATGAAACTCATTGAAACAGAAAAGCAACTGGTAGACATTTTTACTAAGCCCTTGTCAAAGGACATGTTCTTTCTCTTAAGAAATGAGTTGGGAATTGTTGATTCTCAAACCCTTTCTTAATTTTGTTTTGTCAAACTGTTTTTATTATCTCTTACTCTATTTGTGAAGACAAATAGGGGGAGAATATGCTGGTTTGGTTGTTGGTTTATTGTTGTTCTATAACTAGTTTAATTGCTAAAGTAAAGCTGTACAGAAACTCTGAAATTGTACCTCACTTACACTGGTTTTTCACATTGATTTTGCTTATTTTCTTTGTGAAAATCTCATAGTGAAAACTAGTCCAGTGGTGCAAGGGATTCTCGATGGAATAGCTCTCTAGTATTGTTGTTTTGATTGTTTTGCAAGTACTATCAAGTTCAAACAGATATCAACAAAGCAAACCAGGGATTTGTCTTCATCAAATAGGGGGAGATTGTTGAACAAGAGCTTTGATGACTCCAAATCTCCATCGACTGCTTGAAGGCTGATTGTAGCTTGTTTGTGTGGGTTCTGGGTAGTTTGAATTTGTTAATTCACTCTTAGTTAGGATCCAAAGCTAGTTTATTCCAAATCCTTTTTGAAAAGATTGTTTTGTAAAGAAGCAGAAAAACAACCTATTGTTTTATCGTTTCAATCGGTTGTTTCATACTTAGTTTTTGAAACTAGTTTTAACAGGTTTGAATTTGGTTGACTTTGATGTCAAATCAATTCAATCGGTTGTTTCGAAAATTCAACCGATTGTTTTTTTAAATTTTCTTAACAAAATTTTGTTAAGTTAGTTAAATATGCTTTAATAGATTTGGAACTAATTTGGCTTTTATAATAAATGTTTTCAGCAGCTAATTGGAGTATAAATGTTTTGTTTTATGCTCCTAGCATTAACACTTACAAGATCAGTTTGTGAAATCAAGTTTTCTCTAAGATTGCTTAAGGCTTTGGATATTTTTCAAAGAGTGAAGTAGGACTTGCTGTGTACTTTGATTTTATTTGTACCAGGTGTGATCAATCCTATACTCTTTCTTTGTAATTCTGTAAGAAATGTGTTTCACATAATCAAAGGGTGTTCTGATCTGTGGTGTGATTGTGGTTGCCAAAGGAAGTGTGTGTTCTTGAAGGGATCAAGATCACTTCTTTGGTGGATGTGTGTTTGTAATCTTTGTTTTGATTACTTAGTGGATACCTAGAGGTTTCTGGGAACTGGATGTAGCTCTTGGTGTAAGAGTGAACCAGTATAAAACTGTTTGTGCGATTCTTTCTCTCCTTAATCTCATTTACATCTATTTTTAGTTGTTTTTATACACTGCTGATAAAAACAACCGGTTGAATCGTAGAATTAACTGGTTGATTTTCTAGAAATCAACTAAAACTTTTTTATAACTTGTGTTCTTTCATTCCTTTGGCTTTGATTCTTCTTTGAATTTCTTCACCTTCAAACTTTGCGAAAAACATTTAAAAATAATTCACCCCCCTCTTGTTTAAGGCCTACAATTCTAACACTTTGGACCTTCAAGAACCATGATCCTTGGAGGGAATTACTATGCACTTGTAATTGTAGATGATTTTTTTAGATTCACATGGATCCTATTCCTAGTATATAAGAATAATGTCTTTACTGCTGTTAAGATGCCTTTTATAAAATGAAAAAGGCTATTTCACTAGTTCCATAAGGAGTGATCATGGGGTGGGGGCGAGGGAGTTTAAAAATAATAAATTCAAATATATTTGTGAAAATTATAGTATTAGGCATAATTCTTTGCAGCTAGGACACCACAATAGAATGAAGTGGTAGAAAGAAAAAATAAGTCTTTGGAGGAATTAACAAGAACCATGTTAAATAAAACTTCTCTTCTTAAATAATTTTGGGTTTTTAATATTGCATGTTATGTGTTAAATAAAGTGTTGATTAGACCTTTTCTCAAGAAAAATCCATATGAATTATATAAAGGTAGAAAACCAAACATAGGTCATCTTAGAGTTTTCGGATACAAATATTTTGTGTTAAATAATGGTAAAAAAAACCTTAGCAAATTTGATGCAAAAGCTGATGAAGATATCATCTCAGGTTACTCATCAAATAATCATTCATATATAATTTATAATAAAAGGCTTATGACTGTTGAGGAATATGGTCATGTTGTATTTGATTAATCAAATAAAAAAAAGTGTTCCTAAGAATTATGCAAGTGATGATGGATTGCTAAATGTCTTCACCAAATTAAACTTGAACAAACCAAGCAATCAAGATGGTTTAGATGAAACTACTGATGAAAAAAAACCCCATAAGGATCTTCTTAAAGGATGAAGAATTCCTAGAGATGTATCACTTGACAGTGTAATTGGACAAATTTAAAAGGGAGTATCTATTGGTCATTCTTTAAATAGTTTATGCAATATAATGACTTTTTTTTCACAAGTAGAACCTAAAGATATTTGTGATTCTTTAAACCACTTGGTTTTGAAGATCATCAACATTCAGACCATGTATTCAAGCTGAAGAAAACTCCATATGGATTGAAACAAGCCCATATGAGAGACTTGACAACATTTTTATATCTCAGAATTATGAGAGAGGAAAATTTGACTAGTCTCTTTTCATTAGAAAATTTCATAATGATATTATTTTTGTACAAGTCTATGTGGATAACATAATGTTGTGTTATTAATGGTTGCTTGTGTGAAGAGTTTGTATCAATGTGCAAGAAGAGTTTGAGATGTTTATGATGGAAGAACTGAATTACTTCTTTGGACCTCAAGTCAAACAAAGGAAGCATGGAACCTTCTTAAGTCAGTCCAAATATTGCACAAACCCGCTGAAGAATTTTTGAATGGAAAATTACAAAGAATCTACAAAATTCTACTTAGATTCTGTTGAAAAAAGGAATTACAACTGACACGACTAAGTTTAGAGGCCTCATTAGATCACCGTAGTACTTGCCAACTAGTATACTTGACATCATCTTAAATGTGTATATGTGTACTAGATACAAGTAAAATCCCAAGGAATCATACTACAATGCTGCAAAGAGAATTTTGAAATTCTTAAAAGAAACTTTCAATATTGGATTGTGGTATTCAGGTGATACTTCTCTAAATTTAGTTGGATTCTCTAACTATGGTTTAGTAAGTTGTAAACTAAACAAGAAAAGTACAAGTGGTGCTTGTCATATTCTTGGATCTAACTTGGTGTCTTGACATAGTAAGAAATAGACTTGTGTTGCACTTTCAACAATTGAACCTGAATATATAGTTGTTGGGAGTTATTGTACACACACTTTATGGCTAAAACAACAATTGCTGGATTTTGGACTTCAATTAGATAAGGTATCTCTTATGTGTGATAATACAAGTGCCATAAATTTACCAAAAAACCAATTCAACATTAACAAACCAAACATATGGAAAGGTGAATGTCAAATAAAGTTCATTGACATTGTTAACTAGTTTGTTTACTAAACCATTAGCTAAAGATAGTTTCAATTACCTAAGAATTGAACTTGTCATTCTAGATTACTCTAATGTTATGTAAATCTTTTTTTTTCAATCTCTTTAAGTTTAACATAACTAATTTACATAAATAATTGTTCTCATTTGGAATTATATTATTCTTGTACAAGTTTATGTGGATGACATAATTTTTTGTGCCACTAATGGTTGCTTGTGTGAAGAGTGTTAAGACGCTAGACGGTCTAGTCTCTAATAGACAATGTAATACCTTCTAGATGGTCTCATGATAATAGAGTCTATAAGTTTTGATGATAACAAATAATATTAAATATGTTAAAGATATAACAAAGTTCATTGATGTGCTGGTATCAAGTTTACACTGATAAACAATCTACACTATTAAACATGTTAGACGGTCTCACATTGTTAAACATATTAGACGATCTTACAGTATAACAACATGATGGACGATCCCATGAAGTTAATTATGCTAGACATTTTCAATGGATTGCAACATTCTAAACGATCTCTAAACGTGAAAAATGTTAGTTGGTGATGTGAATTGAGTTTTAGATGTTTTCATTTTGGTGACATTTTACTTTAAGATTGAGATTTTAGGAGTTAATGCTGATGACCTTAGGAAAATTCCCACTGGACACTAACTTAACCAAGTGGTTAAGTAGGTGTGAAGGTGCATTTCACAAAGACAAAGATAAAAGACATTGTATGGTGAACATGTATGCAATTGTCGAAATAACGAAGAAAACTAGGAAACATTAATGGAAAGGAAACATGAAAGAAATGGAAGAAGGAACTTATGGATATGGTGGTGGGTGGTCACACCACTTGATGGGTGGAAACCACCAAGATAAGTGCAAGGCCGCCACTTGAGAGTTTCATTCTCATCAAGATAAGACCAAAAGGAAGAGTAGAGAATACTCACTCAAGCTCTCACAATATTTGTACAGAGTAACTTTTCTATTCAATTTCAACATGGAAAATACAATGTGTAGGCCTCCTATTTATAGGTGAAGGAGCCTTGGAAAACAAGCAAGAGGGGTATGATGGGAAAATGGAAAAAATGGGCACCCTTAGGGTTTGACTAAGTCAAACCCGCACCCTAGGCTTGTCCTTCTAGAAACTATGTCAAATTGTCTTCCTAAAAGGCTAGGAACAAGCTAAAATGATACGTACACCCCCTATTATGCTAAAGGCGCCTTATTCTAGCCTATCTTTGCTATTTGAACCCCTAAAGTGAGCCCAAATTATTTACAACTTGTTTTATTCTTTAAGAAAACCAACAGGAAGAACATTAGATGCTCTGGTTTGTGTCCATTTCTTCCTCTGGTGAGGTCTTCACTTGATTGTTGAGATGACTTCTCATAGTGCGCATCCTTGGTCATCTCCTTGTTGACTTGGTTTGCATCAGTTGGTCTAGTCATCATCGTCACGTTAGACAATCCAATCTTCGTTATAGCAATAAATGGTCTATCATGTTAGGGAG
Organism: Phaseolus vulgaris; assembly: GCF_051622355.1. Classification (NCBI taxonomy): domain Eukaryota; kingdom Viridiplantae; phylum Streptophyta; class Magnoliopsida; order Fabales; family Fabaceae; genus Phaseolus; species Phaseolus vulgaris. Next base: position 17,218,939 of record NC_143501.1, on the reverse strand, counting down.
TTTCTAAACTTAATGCTTGTGTTCTTAAACTATTTGTTAATCATACTTCAATATTTTTTGAACCTCGTCTTTATAGTATTTACCCATTTGAATCAAAGTTTTCACTAAATGTGTCAATTGGATTGATCTAGAAAGTTTTCGAGATAAGAATGTAAAATAAAGCCTTTCAAAATATGTTTGTTATCTTGATGATACTTGAATGAAGTATATCTTTTGGAATGAATCTAATCTATTTTAACTACTGATATGCTTCAACGATCAAAAGTGGTAGATTAAGAAAATCTAAATCAAAATTGTTGAAGGTCAGACACTCCTAAACTCATAATAAATGCATTCCATACATAAAAATACTATCCGATTCATTATAAAATTAAATAAAAATTGTTGAAGGTCGGACACCCGCGGACTCAAAATCAACGCATTCAATACATATAAATATTATCTAATTCATTATAAAACTAAATCAAAATTAACAAAGGTCGGACAACCCTGAACTTAGAATCAACACCTTCAATACATTCAAATACCATCTTATTCATTATCAAACTAAGTAAATATAACAAAAAACTAATCAATAATTAAAATAATTAACCTCAAACGTGTAACCGAAAGGCGGTGTTCTGCAGGCAGGGGGAGTTTGCGTCAGTGTTGATGGGGAGTTCCATGGAGGGAGTTATGCAGATGGAGGAGGAAGGGGAGGGGGCGCGTGCGGAGGGAGGGGAAAAGGAGGGGGTTGGGCATAGTGTGGTGTAGTTGTGCTCAGCTAAGCACAGTGCAGTGCAACGGAGAAGCATCCGGTTAGTGAGGGGTGTGGTGCAGTGTGGAGGTACATGGAGTGGGCGGCATGGGACCAGAAGGCGCTGGGCTGGGCGGCACCGTGAGAGAGATTGACGACAACGTGAGAGTGAGGGAGAAAGTAAGAGTGAGGTTTGTGGAAACGATGGTAAAGTAAATTCTCTCTTTTAACGAGGGTTTCCACTCGAGCAGTCGTTATTTCCCACCCCATAAACACATATAACGATGATTACAGTTGTAAAATCTCGCTTCTGCAACTTTTAACGATGGTTATACCACCAACCGTCGTTAAAAAAGTCAAATTAATTACAAAAATATCATCACCTTTTTTTCAACAACGGTTTTGTGTCAAACATCGTTGTCGTAGGATATTTTGTACTAGTGATCACTTCATCCAAAACTCAATTTGGATGGCATCACTTATGTTGCACTTTCAACAACTAAAATTGAATTTATAACTACTGAAAGTTTTTATGCATAGACTTTGTAGTTGAAATAGTAGTTGCTAAATTTTGGACTTCAATTAGATAAGATACCTCTTATGTGTGATAATAAAAGTGCCATAAACTTAACAAAAACCCAATTCAAAACTCACGAATCAAACACAGTAAAATAAGACAACATTTCATATGAGACCATGAAAGATTATTGTGAAATATAGTGCATTGATATTATTACCCAGTTAACTGACTTGTTTACTAAACTATTAGGTAGAGAGAAATTCAATTATCTGAGTGGCATTCTAGATTATTCTTATGTTATATAAAAAAAAAAGTTCAATCTCTTTATGTTTAACAAACCTGATTTACATAAATAATTGTCATTAATTTTGTACCGGTACTGGGCGAGGCCGGGACCCACCTGCCTGCCCGACGCCCAGTCAAGCCTGACCGAGAGACTGAGAAGTCAAGATCTTCAGAGACCTGACCGAACGGCCGGCAGACCTAGACCTTTATATACTTGGCTGACAGACGAGTGGCCGAGACCTTTGTATACTTGGCTGACAGACGAGTGGCCGAGACCTTCGTATACTTGGCCGACAGACGAGTGGCTGAGACCTTTGCATACTTGGCCGACTGACGAGTGACCGAGACCTTCGGAAACTTAACTGAGACGGTTGAAGACCACATTTATTTGGCCGATGGCCTACCCTCACCGTGAGAATTTGGCCGATGGCCGAACCCCATTACAATTAACGCTCAAACCGAGATCAGTAAAGCTAATCCATCATCAAGAATTAGGTAATGCAACCCTAAGCGGTATCCACCTCGATAAACGGGCCCAACAAGGTAGGCCCATTAGAATAATATAAATAGCACGCATTCCAAGGAGTAAGGTATGTCATTTATTACTGTTCACCTACCTGAGAGCTAACCACCCGCTTTACTGACTTGAGCGTCGGAGTGCCTTCGCAGGTACCCCCACCATCCGGTGTTCACCCGACGACCGAGTCCCGAGTGCCGAAGGATAAGTAGGAGGACGAGAAGAATCCCAGTTCATCACCCAGTCACCTGCCCGACCGAAGGAAGACGAAGAAGACTTCAATAGTTCTCTAGGTCCCATCTCCCTAGCAGGAACAAATTTTTAAAACAAAACAAGCTAAAATGTATTGATACTTTTCTTCTTAATATGTTCTATTTAATAGATTAATTAGTTGACATAATTGATTAAATCCTTATTTTAAAACCTTGTATTTGTATTTTTTTAATCGATTTATTTATTAAATTAATCGATTAAACAAACATAACTATTTTTTATCTTTTTTTAAACTAATTTTCATATTACTTATTATGAAATTTTTTCTAGAATTAACAATCTGAAGTTCATCAAATACATTTTAGAACAGAATAAGATTTCTGATACACATAAAATAAATTATAGAATAAGTTTTTTAAAATAAGATTTTCAGAATAAGATTTCTGATACACATAAAATACATTATAGAATAAGTTTTTTCAAATAAGATTTTCAGAACAAACTTTCTAGAATATTATAATATCTTCTAAAATGTGTTTTTGAAATAATTTTTTGTAACAAGTTTTTCATACCCATTTTTGTTGTTGTTCTTCCTCTAACTACAATGTTTTTCTTCTTCTACTGTGATGATGGTCCAGAAGCGGCAGTGGTGGTGGCAGCAGTGAGGAAGAAGCAATCAGGACAATTCGGTCATTTCACTAAGTACAAATTTCAAAAATGGGGGTGCATAAAGTAAAAGCCGGCTATATATTTTTCTAGAATGACCAGGGCCTGATCCAATAAAAGCCCCAAAAGGAATGATTCGGGAAAGTAAAAGAGCAACAACATATCAGTTTTGACGACGGGAAAGTTACGGCGTAAGAAAATCTCTTGCAGTGTATCAACAGGAGTTGAATCTGTCTTCTACCTTGTTTTGTGAGACAAAAAACTAGAGTGTTAGAAGAATGGAGGAACTAAAATCTGCTATGGAGGAGCACATGGAGCTTATGGCAGATCTTGTTCAGAAGTTCTCCTCAGATATTCGTGCTGGCTTTAGCCCCGCTTATGATAACTTCGTAGGTTTCTTCCATGCCATTGACTGGAAGGTAGCTTTCCAATTTAGGATTTTCTTCACTCTGTTTGTTCTTTGTTGATTTTAAAATTTAGGTTCACTGTTAGTTCTTTCTTTTATATTGGATCTGTGGGTTTTCAGTTTAAGCTCCATGTTCTTATGTTCTTGGGATTCACCGTTTGTTATGTATTGATTTTTTGATTTGTGGGTTTTCAATTTAAGCTCATGTTCTTTGTTCTTGGGCTGTGAATTGTGGATTTGTGGTTTCAATTTTTGATTGTCTACGATGATTGTCATAATGCATTACTTCCTATAATTTAAGAGGAGGTAGGGACTTTGAGGTGTTAGTTACTTGAATGACAGCTGCAGTTTAAAGTTTGAGCTTTTCTTATGACTTGGAGGACGATTTTAGTCCTGAATTAGATGGTTTCTTTCGTCAAGTATCCAGCCACATTTTATTAACACCTTTCATCAACCTTTTGTGTTAGATTTGAAATTCATAATTGGTCTTAAACATTATATTTCTGTATTAGAATGCAATGTTTGATTGAATCAAAATAATTCCTCTCTTTTCTTATCGAAATCCAAATTAAAATAAATATTTACTGGACGGATGGGAGGCTTTCAAAAAACTTTCCAGATGAGAATGAATTTCAAATCAGAAAATGAAAATATTTTCTAGTGATCAATATCCTGGTGTCATTGTCGAATTCTCTAACTTTACATGATGGTGGTTGTTTAAATAAATTCAATAATCTTGTTCCCATTGTTTGAGTCCATTAAAATTATGACTTATATGTGTTTTTATTGTTAGTGATGCTTAATTTTGTTGTTTGAGTCTGACAGAATAACGTGATCTTGATGCTTATAGAATTTTTTTAATCAGGTGTTTCATTGTATTTTGTTTTAGTTTTTGGGTTTCAGTTATCATTTTATTCAGTTGGGTGTGAGAATTCTAGCCTTGAACTTGAAGTGCAAAAGATGGTGTAAGTTTCAAGGTTTCGGTTTTTTCTTCCTCGTGAAATTTGTGTTTGGAATGTTCAGTGCTGGTTTGTGCTGTGCGTCTCATGATTTTGTTCTCGGATCACATTTTCTGCCATTATATTTTTTAATGGCATAATCTTATGAATTTTTTTAGATGTTGTGTTTGGTGACATTTGATTAATGGAGGAAGTATAGGCGGGTGATCTTTATGAGATTTTTGTTGGATAGAAAAGAGGGATGATTGGATGAAAACTATTACTTGATTTGCAATTTGGTGTAGTCAGTGACCATTTCTTTACTGTTGTGATCTTCTTAATGTTGCATACTGGACGCCTGTGGATCTGTAATGCTATCAAAGGTTATAAACAATATGATGGCTTTTGTCTTGTCAATTTAATAGAAAATGATCAATGGAAGAGAATTCATGTTGGTTCTTGGCAGAATTATCTTGAGATTTCATATCTATATACTGCTATCTTATGTACAATGCATATAGTATTTACATTATGTACTATGGTTTTTGAATCATGACTTTCAGTGTTTTCTGGTCTCATATTGTTCAATCTGTATCATTTTTCTTTTTCTGAACTCTCCTAAGATCGACACCCATTGGGTTTACTAATTTTTCTTTTTACCCTTTGTTTCAGGAACCATGGCTTATGGGACTAGTAGGATTCCATGTTGCGTTGCTTCTTGTAGCTATCATCTCTAGAAAGAAGACGAACTTTCAAATGTTTTTGTTCCTTTTGACATGTATGTGGATTTCTTATTTATTTTTTAGGCTGAATTACAACTGTTCTATTTCTTTTGAAGCAGCTATCATCATTCCTGTTTCATTTTGTTGATTTCCTTGGATCCTTCCTGATAATAAGTTAGTGTCTTGCCTTTGTTTGATGAAGTGGGCTAAAATAAAAAACCTGTCAGAAATTGTGTGAAAATGAGAGGAGTGCTATCCAATATTATGTTTGGCTTTAGGCTTCAACCAATTATTTTTCTTGTTAATGTTTTTTGCAAATATACCTACTATTGGCAAATTAGTGAGACAAAATCCAGCCATTTTAGCTTCTTGAAACCATATATTCTTTTGCATTGTCAAGAGCTCAAATGATTGTAAATTTCTCCATATAATTTATGTAGCGTTTCTTTTTTAAATGAGAAATTTGATGATGGATTATCATTTATGTCAAGTACCCATTTACTCCAATTGAATATTCAAGCTCATTCAAAATCAATTGTGGAAAGTTAGTAGCAATCTTTTAAGACACTTTGTTCTAACAGGGCTTGGTTTAGATAATGGGTCAAGTGGCACAACTTTTGGAATCTATACGAAGAGGATGAACGTTGTAGGGGGATTTGGATGAGTTGACTGGGCAGGTTGTTAGTATGTAGGAGAGAAAGATTAGTTTGATAAAGGGGAGTGCATTAGGGCTCTTAAAGAAATGTTGATGTAATTTCATTGGACTAATACAGTATTAGCAAGTTTCTTTGATTTTTCTAGTTTCTCAGTAGCAAATATGGACATCACGGGTTCTCTGTACTAGTCTTACATGTGCTGAACTCATCTTTCATAAAACACAAAAGTTGAATCATACTTAAAGTTCAGTCAGTAGAGTCTAAGAATTTTATTCTACTTTGATGCTAGTAATATCTTTCTGCAAAAATCTGTTGCTTTGTGCCTTTAAAAAGAAATCAAGTTATAGAGATGGTAGGGCAATAATTGTACCATACGTTTTATGTTAGGCTGAAATTTTGAGACACAATTTTCTTTTTGGGGTAAATTAGTTAAATTCTTATTGGGCAGGATTTGCATAGAATCTTTATAAATTTAAATCCTAAAAAGAGAATGATGATGCAGGCAACGGTTGTTTAATATAATAAATATTGGGTTCTGTTTAGGCTATCGTAGATTTTAAGGATATTAGTTTGAAATTGGCTGAATATTGTTCATCTACAATGGTCTAAACAGTAATATATCATTTCATTATAAATCATGATTAACCATCTATGTCCTGAATTAAATGATTCCTTGATAAATAGGCTAAAAAGAAATTGTCCAAGACTAACTACCCTCGAAGGTTAAGTTGTTTGCTATGCCTAGGAATGGTTTTACATCCAACATGCATCTTATGCGCCCTTTCGTTATAAAGAGCAAATGATGCACATACACTATACCATCTTAAAGGCCATCTGTTAAAAAATTTAAAAAATGTTTGTTGTAGTTATTGACCCAGTGACGGCTATATTTATCTTTGACTAGTATCATTAAACTTTGTTGATAACAAGTGCAGTTTTTGTGACTAGTTGTTTATCATTTTAACACTATCGATCTTCCACTTTTACATCAACATTATGTGACTTCTACTTTTTGTGTTGGTGAAGTGTTTATAATCCCTGCCACATGTGATTTAACTGTCATTAATATTTTCCATCCCCTTGTATGCTTGCAATCTTGCAGATATTTCTGAAGTTCTAGTCTGTATTAACTTTCCTCTTTGTTCCCACAATAGAACATTATGACGTTGTTAGCGTCGCTTGCATTCAATCTCCCTTGTGGGAAAAGACTTGGTTGTTCTTGAAGCTTGTCTTAGCTACAAATTGTTTGATGCAGTGGTTGGTGTATATCTTGCTGAGACTCTGAACAGATTTATGGGTAAAAACTGGAAAAACTTCTCTGGTCAGAACTACTTTGATCCCAGTGGACTATTTATGTCGGTTCTTTGGTCTGGACCTCTTCTTGTCATTTCTATGATAATCTTGGTTAGTATTTTCATTCACATAACCATTTCAGTGCTGCTGGTTTTTTCCTTTTCACATTTAACATTGACTTGAAATATCTTTCTCTATGTGCAGATCAATACACTCTTCTCCTTATGTTACTTGATTGTTAGGTGGAAAAGAGCTGAACTGAGACATCGTGCGAGAGCAGCTCGTAACAAACAAGAGTAGTTCCTGCTATTGGCAATGTAATCATGTGGTTTTACAAATGAATTTTGTTTTTCATTTTTAAGATTTACTTATTTAGTATTTTTATTATTTCTAACTATGTTTGCGTACACTTTTCACGGCATTTTTGTTTTTACCTTATAACTCCCTTTATTAAAGGGGCTGAGAATTTGACGAAGTGCTAATGTGACTATATTAACGAGATTGTAGGGTTGATGATCACTGACAAAATGTGTCTATATTAATGTTTTAAGTTGTAACTCATGTTATGGGACCAAGATTTTCAGGTTTGAATTACAGTGAATAGATAGTAATTTGAACCGATTCAAAGTAAAACCCGGAAAAATGATCTTAAAACCAGAAAATTCAGATAAATTGGATATATTTTTTCAATTGTTTGAATCTTTCTTAAGCAAAAACTCTCATCTCTAAACAATAAAAAGATTGTAATATAGTATAAATTAGAGTTTAATTGAAAATATAACTTGCAATTAAAATGTTATTTACATATTTTAAATGTTTATCTTTTTATAAAATCTAATTGTATACAATAAATATATATCAAGTAAATTTCGCATGCTAAAATATTAGTCATGTTCAACTAAGAAGGTTGTTTCCACAAACTTATTATCTAACCACAAATAATATTGGGTTAGGTTTGTTGATTTCTAATTCTATATATATATATATATATATATATATATATATATTAAACTCAATCCAACCTTTTTTAGTATTGAGAGGATCGGATTGAAGAAAAGTGAATGACATCTTAAGGAAAAAATATTACGAAGAAAGGCGTTTTCAGAAGAAAGTGCTATAATCCATGATTTGAAAAAGTCAAAGTGAATGCTCTCTCTAGCATTTTTAAGTTTGAGATATATTATCTTCTCAAACATCACTCACTCATCAAGCTTGCTTACCTTTGGTGTTCCAAAGATAAAAATGTCCTTTAAAGAATAAAGTAGGTTAGAGGTACATGCTCTTCACTCATATAAAAAAGAGTCATGCTTGAAAGTATTCTCACATCATTCCAACAGCTATCTATGTCACATCAACCTCAATTTGATGCATTGAGCCTCAAATTGAATTGAGTTTTCATAATAGGTTGACATATGGAAACAACGAACCATTCCTTCACCATACCCTCTGTTTTGCGCTCCTCTAAGCTTCACTAAGATAGTTTCCTTATCTCACTCCATGCAAATCATGGATCAAGTAGATGAAGCCTCGGTTCGTCCCTTGGATTGTTCTCATCAATCCTCAAAATCTATATGAAAGTGAAGATGTTGATGAATGGGAAGAATATGAAGATATGTGAACTATTGAGACGGTGGAACATTAAATGTATGAAAAAGGACTCTGACGGCAATGAGTCCTCCAAAATAAACAACATTGTCTGAAAAGCAATTTTTTTTCTTGTGACTTGTTGTAACGCTGCCTCTATCCTTCCCCCTCTTACAAGCTTGTGGTAGATAGTCCTTAGATGCAAGCACTCTTTCATTTCTATAAGGGTAAAAAGACCAAGGAGTTTTCATGTTGGTCAACGCACATTACAGTACAAGAAAATCATGAAATAATTTTAGAAGCAAAAAATAATTAGTTGTTGTAGTTGCTACCAAATTTACAATCTAAATAATTGGTAGTTAAAACATTGGTTGCTAATTAGATACTAATTTAGAAACCATTTAACAATAATAGAAACTAATTTAGAAACCAATTTTTTTTTTGTAGTTTCTAAAATGGTTTCTAATTTAGTTACTATAGCAACTAATTATTTTTTGTATCTAAAATTGGTTTCTATTTCATTTTTTTTCTTGTAGTGTTATACTAACATCTATTATGGAAAAGACCCAGATCTTTGGATGTCTCATGACTTGTGTCTGTTAGAGAAATACAAGTTTTGTGTAGATTATATGAGTGGTTTTCAATCGGAAGATAATCCTCTTCAATATGTCAACACCCTTCCAACCTTTTAGGCTTTGTTTGGATTAGAGGATGTGGCGGAGTGGAAAGTTGAGAGTGCGGGGGAGTGGAAGTATGACAAAAGTTGAGGTTGTTTGGATTGAGGAATGTTAAAGTGATCTGTGAGGAAAGTTTATTGAAGTATGTGAGTGTTGTGATGGTTGTAAGTGTATTTTGAATTATTTTTAATGTTGTAAATTATAAGATTACAAATTTATCCTTATGTATATAAAAAAAGAAAAAAGAATTAATTTTGTGTATATTTTAGTTAATTAAAATAATATGTAAAATTATAATTATAAATAAAAGAATATAAAAATAAAATAAATAAATAAATAAAATTAAAAATTTAATTATAATTATATTATTTTTAATTTTATTAATTTAAAATTAATTTTGTTAGTTAAATTAATGTATTTAGATAGTTTTAATATTATTTATGATTATTTAATTTATATTATTTTAAATAATGTTATTATATATATATTAAATAAAATCAAAATTAATAACATAAATACAAAAAATATATTTTTAAAAATTAAAAAAACATTGCAGTATGTAAAGAATATTTTTAAATTATTTTATTAATACCACGCTGCATCATGCACATACATTTTAAGGGGTAAAAGTGAAAAAATACCACTGTTGATGTGACTTTCAGCTCAATTCTTTTCATGTATGTAGAGAAGAGATTTTAACTCATTCGCATGTTTCCGCGCCTTCAAATATGCACATTTATCTTGATCCGAACACGAAGAATTTCATACTTCCGTCGTCAACAACAGTAAATACGTGAATCCAAACAGACACTTAATGACATAACCTTTCTCCACCCATTACTCAAATATGCACAATGCAGATGAAAAACTATAATCCGTTGATAGATGTTGATAAAATCACAAATGCTCATGCTTCATCTGAAAAATAAAGTCAAGTTCCACGTCTGATAGGTGAATTAAAGATTATTTAGATAATAATTTTCGACCAAGACTTCAAGTTGATACGTGAAGAATATTCCAAAGCTTAAGTTTGAAGAAATAAAGAATATATTCTATGTTTTTCCTAAGAAGATCTCCACCAAACAACTATGTTAATATCTTTTAGGATGTGAGCTAAAGTTGCAATGACCACCAACTTTGGCTTAACTATCTATCATGTACGGTGTGCAATTTTAACCATTGGTTGGTGATGGAACAACCACCACATCTTTGGCTAAGAGGAATTGAGAAGATGAAACCTCGTGCAGGAAGACTCAACACTTGAGAGAAGAATATTATAAATCTCTTCCTTATTCTCGCTCTTGTAAATAAATTGTAAAAAAATAGATAGAAGTAGATTTTTTTTATAGAATTAGTAATTTCTTGTGTAAAAGTAGGAGCATAGTGTGTTGAGATTGTGAGAGTCTATGTTCAAGAGGGGGGTGAATTGTCCTTAGGAAAATATTCGCAAATATACTCTTTAAGAAATCTTGACAGAAAAATAAATTGATTTAAAGAAAAATAGATTGATTTTTCTAGTTTAAGAAGTCGTTTCAGAAATACAACAAATTTGTTTTAGGATCAACAAATTTATTTCTGACTTATCAATTCAGATCTTTATATTGAATAAAATGTTAAACCTTGAACACAATGAGTTAACAAAGATTTAACTTCAATTTTAAAACAAAAACTTGAGAATCAAAACAAATGAAACAAAATATTTAATTCTGATTTTCAAAACAGAACCTTTAAAACACTTTGTTCAAATAGTTTTACTTAAAACAATTTTGTTAAAGAGATTTAGAAATAAGAACTTAAAACCATTAAGCACTTTTCAGAAATCTTTTAAAGCCAATTTTGATAGTGATGAAATCTTGAACCTAGTTTTAGAACAAGATTTCTTATAAGAGCTTTAATCCAAGTATTACCCAGTCAAAGATTAAGGATACCTTGAATTTTAAGAAAGATTAAAGTGTTATCAAATTCTTGAAAATAGAATGTGATTCAGACCAATAATGCAGTTAAAAACAACAGATTCAATTTTGAAACAACCGATTTATTTCATCACAGTTTTCCAGATTTTAGTTTTAGAACCAATGATTAAGGAAGAAGAATCGCACACACAAATTTATACTGGTTTACTCAATAAGAGCTACATCCAGTCCCACCTTACACCAAGATGAATTTCACTAAAAAACAAACAAGCTTTACAAACAACTCAGTTCTTGAACCCTTCAAGAACCAAGAACACAAGTTGAAACACGCTATTTCAGCAACACTTTACATCTAGAAACACTATCGAGAAGTATACACAAAGACACTTATACAAAGAAAGAAAATTAGGAAAGAGAACACCTTGATTGCAGACTTAAGAGTTCAAACCAGGACTCTCACAGCTGCAGCACTTGACAGAACCTTGAATCCCAAGCCAAAAAGAACCAGCACAAGAACACTTTAAAAGTTTTTAAAAAAACTTTCAAAAACTAAGCTCACATGAAAACCTCAATAAAAATACTTGAAAACTGTAAGAACTTTGTAGTTGTTTGAGATGATTTGGATTGTGATATTGCTCTCCTTTTATAGAATCCAAATCAAAACATTTTTTCCCAAAAGAGTTTAAAAATTGTTATAAAACAATAGATTAAAACTTAAAAGAACATATTATATTTTGAGAAAACACTTGGTGGTAACATAACTAACTTCTGGTTAGTTAAAAACAGAAAGTGTGAACAAAACCGAATTTGGAGACAAAACAAAATATTTGAAAAACAAAACAATTTTGGTGCAGTATAAAAAGAATCAATTGTTTTGTCAAACAACAGATCAAAATATAGTGTAGTAAAATCAGTTTTGAAAAACTTTGAGCAGGTTCTTAAAACTCCTTTTAAAAGATCTTTGTGCTTAAGATCATCATCATGGCTATGAGATATGGGGTTGAATCAAAATGCAAAAAACTACTTAAACAACTTTAGCCTAACTAAGACCATGATATACAATTTATATACACTTTCAAACATATTTTCTTCATCAAACTCTTCTTCATGAAAGTTGAGTAAAATTTTCACTTATCCTCAACATAGTGAACCTCAATTAAGGTAGATTGAGTGGTCAAAATCCTAGTTCCCAAGTCAATTTCGTCCACCCCTAATTAGGAATCAATTGGAGAGTCAAAAACCTTACAAAGAAGGTCAACTCACGACCACAAATCACCCATGCAAGCATCACAAGGCCATGCACAAATCAACCAAATTCTAGCACTTATATAGGCTTAAAAATACAAAGAAATGTTGAATGTGGGACTTGAAGTACAATGCGCCTAACTTGAGGATGTGTAGCTGCAATTTAGTCTTACATTCCCTAGATCAATAAGTGCAAAAGACTTATGCATCTATAAATAAGACCACTTGTTTCCCTTTGTACTCACTTTGAATTGAACTTCAATTGACTAGCCTATTTTGTCTGTCTTCTTGTTCTTTAAAGTTATTGAGTAGGCTCACCACCATGGATCCTTCCCTTAAAGTGAAGGCCTCTAGTGTCGTGTTTCACACTAGAAACTTGGGAAAAAATTTCTCAAATCTTCTTAGGTCTTTCACTGCCATGGGGAGTCTTGGAGTGCCTTCCATCATTTGGTGTAAAAGGATCTACTACCGAGAAAGATAAGTATTGTGACCTATCATAGAGTTTACATGAAGAGGAGAAGAGAACTTAATGCTCCATGACATGCATTTAATGTTTCTCAATGTCAAAGCTCATGAGACGATAGCAAGAGTAGAAAGAAGAAAACTAAGTGTGCTCAACGCTACTCAACGACTAGAAAAGGAAACACAATAACTACCTTTTGCAAATCTATAAAAATATTCTCTTTAGCCATCCCCTAGTTCCTCTTGTAGAATTTTCTTCCTTTTACTTTTGTCTCACCTCTTCACCTTTTCCTTTCCTTTTTTGTTTTCTATTTAATTAAGAAAAAGCTTCCAAAATGGCAACTTATATAAGGAATTCAAGTGTGTAGTCATGAGTCCCACATTAGGTGAAGATGGACAAAATATAAGGAGAAAGACCTACAAACCCAATACTTTAAGATTTTGTTGAAGGTGGTGTCAATGCCTTTTATATATAGGCTGACTCATGACTCATAACTAATTGTTTCCATGACTCTCAGGTTAGATTGATTCTTCCTGATACGTCCACTCGAGAAATCCAATAATTAGCATTGCCTATGAAAAGTAGTCTCTTATATATGAGTTGACTCATGACTTAAAGACTTATCGAATCCACATCTCTCATATTAGCTATTAACTCTTCTGGATAACATCTAAATGTGAAAGGGGTGTATATGTTCCAGAAGTAAACCATTTCAGAGAAAGAAAAATGTATAATGCTTTTGAAAACAAAAGGTTAGAGATAGGTTTCATCATTTCAATATTATGAATTTTCAATTTTGTCAATATTATTTTGCTGAATTTGATTATTTTTAAATGGAGCCAATAAAGTCCTTTGTGTGGATAGTAGGGGAGAATTATTCAAGAGAGATACAAACATATTTAAGTTTGTACATTTGCAATAACCTTACAAATACAAGAGTCCTAAATCATAAATTTAAATTATAAGAAAAAGTCCGCATTTAAATTAAATTAGCCGTTGCACGTAGTGAAAGCAACGGTCACCATTCTCTAGTAATTCAATTCAAAACCCTCATCTCTCTCTGTCTCTTTTATTTGTTAAACCTCACTCTCATGCTCACTCCTTCAAACCCAAATTCTGCAACAGTCATCGAAAGCCAGAGAAAAAGCACAGAGAATGGGTTCAGAGAAGGTAGCGAAAGGCGAGGAAGAGGAGGGTGAAATCCCAGTGCTGACGGTGCTCAAGAACAACACAATCCTCAAGAACATCTTCATCGTCAACAAGCCGCCGGAGGAGCAAGGGAAGGCATCACGTGGCGACCACGTGGATGTCCTCCTCGTGGGGCGCCACCCCGACTGCGACCTCATGCTCACGCACCCCAGCATCAGCCGCTTCCACCTCCAGATCCGCTCCAATCCGTCCTCACGTGACTTCTCCGTCGTCGATTTGTCTTCCGGTAACCTATCCCTCTCTTCTTTTCTTTCTTTTTCTTGTTTTCATTAATTGGTTCGATGTTGAATGAATGAACGAACGAACTATGGTGATGATGTTGCAGTGCATGGAACGTGGGTGTCGGGAAAGAGGATCGAATCGATGGAGCGCGTGGAGATGAGGGAGGGGGACACGCTCAGGATCGGGGTTTCCAGTAGGGTTTACCGTCTGCATTGGATTCCGATTAGTCGCGCCTATGATTTGGAAAACCCGTTCGTTGCGCAATTGGATGTGGTTGCCGAAGAAGATGAAGAAGAAGAGGAGGAGGAGGAGGAAGAGGATAAAATGCAGGTACGATACAATTGAATGCTTCAAAGGAGGTGTTTGCGATATCTCTTTTTACTTTTTTTTCGTTTCTTTTGAATTGTATGTTTAATGATTTTTGCATTTTGTCCTTTAAATGAATCAAACATTGGGTTTGATATGACTTTTAAGTTGTTGATTGTAAACAATAACTAACTTATTGTGCGCTGTGATTGTGATGATTGAATGGTGGTATAACTATTTTCTTATGAATTACTTTGTTTTGTTTGAGTGTTTCCGTAATTGAGTTGCATGAGAAAAGCTTGAGGTTCATATGTAGTACAATTATAAGCGTCAAATTAAATTGTGTTCAGTGTACCAAGAAGCTTGACATAATTGGTAGATAATTTAATACCAGGTTATTTGCATGATATGATATATAAATTCTACTTTGTTGATCTTTATGCCTTGAAGAGATACCAATGGGATTTAATCAGTGATGTGAAATGTGTAAATTATGTTTGAACTGGGTACTGATTGTGAACTATGTACCAGGCTTGCTTTGCTTTTTTCTTTAAGAATTATAACATGATCTTTATGTTTCTGCTTTTGGAACCTGCAGAAGTTGAATGGCTGTCCTGCTGAAATGGAAGTGGATTTAATTGTTGAAGATATAAGTTCTTTGTTCCTTGATGAGAATATGGAACTAACTGTGGAAGAGGAGATTCACTTGGCACCTAGGATGCTGGAAGAAAGGAAGAGCTCGTCAAAAGAGGAAGCAATTCGAATCCCAAGAGACATTGGAATATCTGATGGTGAAAACAATTTGTGTGACTCTGCGAGTCGGGTTCTATCACCACCTTATGTGGAATCACTTGTCCAAAGTCATGACATACTGACAGAGAATTTGTCTGAGACTTTATGTTTGCCAACTGTGGAAGCTGTTTTGGAGACCAAAATGCTGCAGTTCCATACTCCACCTGATACACTTTCTTCCCCATTACCACCTGGTCATGAAAATTCGTTTGAAAAGCCTCATACCAACTTGCCTAAAGAAACTGAATGTGAATATGAATGTACACATAGAGAAGATGAAGGTGTTGTAGATGCTTTTGATGAGAAAAGTTTAGCTGAAGATGTAATAATGCCAAAAGAATCTATATTCGAATGTACCCTCAGAGATGATGGAAGCACGTCAGATGTTTTTACTTCTGGAGCTGGAAATATGGATTCTGAGGATATGTTTCTACCAGTCAAGGAAGCTGTGCTTGGAACCATTGTTGAGAAGAGTATAATTGTAGACATAGTGGCTATTGATTCTCCATCTGACGTAGAAAATAGATCACAGTCACAGCTTCTGAAGGATAAATTTTGTCATGACCACTCACTCAATGAAATAGCTCATGTTAGAAACAAATGCACAGGTGGCATCTCCCCCACATCACGTCAGATAGAGCCCGTCAATTTATCAGTGGCACAAGAAGTAGTTTTCAATATAATGAATAAGGACCAGACCCTGCAGTCTGATAAGGAAATCCTTGAAAGAAGTGTAAAAGCAGTGGAAAAAACTTCAACAAATTATAATATTTGGTCAAGAAGAGGTAAAGCTACTAGAGCTCCTCAGGTACGAACTAGCAAGAGCACAGTTAAGAATGCAGCCAATGTTGACGCTAAAGTTGCAATGAGCAAGGAGAAGGATATCAGAAATACAACAATCCCAAATAATCTTTTCTCTGAATTGGATGGGGAGGTAGAGGAAGAAATCTTCACTTCAGATAAAGAAAACTTCAGTCCAAATACCCTCCAGAAGCGATTATTGAAGAAGGGTAAAGCAGAAGAAATTAAACATTCCAGGTCACTAAGGTCACGACCCCTTTCAAAGGATGCATCTAATTGTGAAAACTATCCAAATGAAAGGATAGGCCCTGCTTTATGCAAAATGAACCAGACGGATATCATAAACAAAACAATCTCAAAGGATCTTTTCTCTGTTTCGTATGGGGAGAAAGAGGAAGCACTCTTCACTCCGGATAAGGAAAACTTAAGTCCAAATACCCTTGAATTGAGGCTTCTGAAAAAGAAGGGTAAGGTAGAAGGAATTAAAGGTTCCAAGTCAAAAGGGTCACCTCTTTCAAAGGGTATATTTAATCCTGACATATATCCAAATGAAAGCATAGGCCCCACCTTATGCAAAATGAACCAGACGGATATCATAAATACTACAATCTCAGAGGATCTCATCTCTGATTTGGATGGGGAAGAAGAAGAAATCTTCACTCCTAACAAGGAAAACTACAGTCCAAATACCCTTCAGTTGCGGCTCCTGAAAAATAAGGGTAAGGTAGAAGAAATTAAATGTTTCAAGTCTCAAAAGTCGTCACCCCTTTCAAAGGGTACGTTTAATCCTCATATGTATTCGAATGAAAGCATATGCCCCGCTTATGGTAAACTGAACCTCAATGATACGATAAATAGCTCAATCTCAAAGGATCTTTTCTCTGATTTAACTGGGGAAGAAGAGAAAGAAGACATCTTCACTCCAGATAAGGAAAACTTCAGTCCAAATGCCCTTCAATTGTGGCTTCTGAAAAAGAAGGGCAAGGTGGCAGAAATTAAACATTCCAAGTCTTCGTGGAAAGAGAATCAGAAGTTGCAAAGAAAGCCTTTAGGCAGCCAAATCAATTTGGCACAGGAGCAACATCTTAAGACATCTAAAGACAGAGTGGAAAGGGTACCTTTCCAATCACTAAGCAGCTCAGGAGACAAGGGAAACCCTGTTTCTTCTGCCAAAAGCTTTCATTTCAGTAATTGTGGGCAAATTTTAGACCAACATATTGACCACCGTTCTGTAAGTCTCTATGGGAAATATCATGCATTCATGTTGCTTAATGATTCAATAAACTGGGTAGAGTATGTTTATATCTACTTTAATTTGCAGGATAATAGTGGGGTGCCAAAGAAGAGCAGCTGGGACATGATTGTAGATACTACGTCTCTTGTGAACAAGGAATCAAGAAAAGCTCTGCAGCTTTTACAAGGTCTCAAGGGGACTCGGTTAATCATTCCAAGATTGGGTAATCTATCTTAAACTATCATTTTCCTTATTTTTTTACTGTTTTTTAAATGAAGTAGTGCTGTTTCTCACAAGTCTATTTATCACTCTTCAATGTCAGTGATTAGGGAACTGAACCGTATGATGCGAGAGTTCAAAATCTTCAGAAGAACTTCAGAGGCTTCTGTGGCATTGGAATGGATTGAGGAATGTATGGTGAAGACAAACTGGTGGATTAAAATCCAGAGCTCAGTAGACGAAGGAAGGCTAATTGCTCCAACCCCACCTGCTTCTCCCCAGACTCAGTTTAGTGAAGAGAGTGGAACTTCTCTTTCATACCAGAAATGCGTGGAAATTGCTTCACCAACTGTAGAAGACCACATCCTTGACTTTGCTCTTCTGTACAGAAGAAACCAAAAAGATGGACAACTTGTCCTACTCAGTGAGGATATCACTTTGAAAATCAAATGCATGGCAGAGGTATCAAAAGTTATTATCACATATTACTCCTCTCTCTGGTATTTTAAAACTTTTTGACACTACTCTTTCTGTGACTGCTTCAGGGTTTGCTATGTGAGCCAGTGCAAGAGTTTCGTGAGAGTCTAGTGAATCCATTCTCTGAGAGGTTCCTGTGGACCAATAGCTCTCCTCGAGGACAAACTTGGTCTTGCCAGGACGACGTAGTTTTAAGAGAGAAATATTGTCCTGCTCCTTTCTGCAAGTCATCAAAGACAACTGCAAGCGGTTTAAAGCTCATTCTGCTTCACAATTCCAAGTATGGGCTCTGAGCCACTCACAAACACAGTTCAGTGGATCCTGCTGAACAGTTTTGGATTTTTGTTTTCTTCTAGGAAACATGACCTATAAATCAATGAGATTTTATTCAGCTTGGTTGCAAGCAATGAGTAGGTATCACTAGATTGATCACTTAAAAATAAATGAATGTTTTTTCTCCTAAAATTATGCTGATAAAATGATAATTCATTTATATTATAGTATGTAGTGGCTGTTTGGTAAACAACTTAAGTTGCCATATAAATAAAACTAATAATAGAGTTAAGTTTGTTTATTATGTTATCTTAGAACGTTATAACACAACAATTATAAGCACAAGTTGATTTTATAATAGAAGAAAAAATTAATGTTAAACTGATTTTAAATTAGTAGTATATCAAATAAAATTTCATAAATGTATTTAGTATATAATATTTTTCAATATTCCTCTTTAAACTTTTCCAGTATAATCTACAAACGAACTAATTTTTTCTCCCATGAATATAGTGAATGCAGGGACCCAATTGCACAATTTGATAAAAGGGTAGGAAAATTCCCATCTATTACACGTAGTAAGGTTTGTTATAGACATTTTTTTTTTAAAATTATAGATTAATAACTTTAAAATATAATCTTTAAACAAAACTTTATAATATAACAAATAATGAAGCTTTATCAGATAACTAAAAGTAATATTTTATACTGTGATTCAATTAAATAATAGAAAGCTTTATCAGAAAACTAAAAGTAATATTTAAAAATTGTTAGCTATATTGTTATTAAAACCCATACTATTAATTTTACAAAAAAAATACATTAAAAACTATTTATTATAGGGGTGGCTAGGGTTTGACCTAGGGTAAATACCACTCTTACTACCTAGAAGGTGGTCAACAAAACCTAAATCTAAGTGCACTTGAAATGTGGGACCTCTTAATTTAGGCAATTGATATGGCACCCAATTACAGAGGAAAAGACAAAAATACCCTTAAAAAATGGGGTACATATAAATTACATTCCGGACCCCCTTTTCCGGAACACAATAATCTCTTCTGGATAAATTTTTTTGAAATGTATTATTTTCAATTCTGGATTTTTTTATTCGGAATGGGATTTTGATTTTTTGTTTCCGGATTTTTATATCCCGAACACAACAATCTATTCCATATCTACTTTTTTGGAATGCATTATTTTCAATTCCAGATTTTTATTTCTGGAATAAAGGGTATTTTCGGAATTTTTGAAATTGTGTTCTATGCATGAAGGAATTGTCCTTACTTTAACTTATTCTTTTATTTGGACCATCAAAGTGAGCCTAATTTATTTACAAAACCTTGTCTTTTAAAACGACCAAAAGAAAGAACATATAATGTTCTGGCCTATATCCGATTCTTCTTCTTGTAAGGTCTTTCTGAAGTTTGGTGGGGCCATGTCTTGAATGCTGAGTTGATTGATCAAATTGTGGAGTGTCTGTTGTGTCATTAGTCATCTGCTTGTCGAGATGGTTTGTATCACCATGCAAAGAGTTTCCCCAACTATTGTTGCTTCTCCTTGGAACCTGAACAAGATCCTATTCATACCAAGTATTCTAACATTTTTTCTACAGGTAAACCAACCTTATATACTTCAAACCTCTCACTTCTTATTTCAACTTGCTCATTTTGGTACAAGAAGCAAAAAACAAACTCCTTTGTTAGTTGAATACATGTCTCACCTTTTATTGTGGTTATGTGTATATATGCAGGGTTCTCTTTTGCATCATCTTCTTATGCTAAGATGATTACTGTCGAGCAAAAATTGTGATGGATTTGTGTCCTCCTCTTTTCAGTTTTGGTGATGGTTTGCGGAAGTTCCATGGATTGAAGGTGGAACAAGATCCTCCTAAGAGTGATGATGATCTTGAAGGTACATGAGAAGTAGGAAATTGAGAGTGGTGAGGCCAACTCTCTTTGGAAGGTGACGGTTTAGGAAGATTAAGAGCCTAACCTTAAGAGGTTTTTGGCAATGAGTGAGAATGACACAAAATTGGCAGCATTTCACTAATGATTTAATCTTTCATTTACATGACCCAAACTCCTCTATATATAGCAAGAGTGGGTTGAATATGAAAAGAGAATTGGAGGGAATTTCAAATTAAAAGAACTTTGAAAGTGGCGCCCATTTTTACACTTAGCACATGGAGCACATGTAGCATATTTAACATGTGATGGAAAACATTTAGCACATGCTAAATATGAAATATGTGGAAAATGTGCCTTGGTTAAACATAACCGGCCTTGGTTAAAATTAGGTGTTTTGAAATCCTAATTTAACCAAGGTTGGTTTTTAGGTGCCAAATTTCATCCAAGGAAAAATTACAAATAAAATTCCTAATCTAATTTTGACAAGAAATTAAAGTCTACTTTACACTAGAGTTTTTGGCATGTAAAATGCGTCCTCTTGACCCCTCTTGACAATAACTCTAGTGGTTGCCTCAATTTGACATGTTTGGTGGCCTTTCAATGGATTAGTGTTGGGGCCTCTTCCATCATCCCCTCCCTCTTGAAAAGGATTTGTCCTCAAATCCAAGGCTTCGTCCTCGTCATTAGTAAAGGGATGTAGGTGGGCTGGATGGTGTCCATCATCTCCTCCTTCTTGAGAAAATCTATCCTCAGATCCATAAGGTCGATCTCGGATAGCAACCTCTTGCTTTGACAACTATGCTCGTCCTCCCGGATCAAACGTCCATCTATGGGAATCATCAAACAAAGCAAATGTGTTAGTTTGAGCAGTTGTATAAAAATCAATTCTATTAAGTTGCCATTCTTTTTGTTTTTCTATTGTTTTTGGCAACTTATCATAATATTTCTCTATTTGTTGTTGTATTTGTTCTTTAATCCTCTCATGCATTTTTTAACAAATTCAGTTTTGGTAACGCCTTCCTTGTTCACAAAAGTTTGTGGGTTAGGAAGGTTTAACAAATCCAAAGGAGTAAGAGGGTTAAATCCATATACAACTTCAAATGGGAAAATATTGGTAGTCTTATGAACTACTCTATTGTATGTAGAATCAATATGGAAAAGATACTCATCCCTAGAGTTGTGGTTGTCTCTCATGATTACCCTAGGCATAGTAGAAAAAGCTATATTTTCAACTTTGTTTTGACCATTCGTTTGAGGATAACTAGAAATTGAAATTCTCAACTTAGTTCCAAATTTTTCCAAAAGAGTCCTCAAAAAATGGCCTATAAATTTTGGACCTCTATCCAAAACTATGCTTTTAGGTAATCCATGACATCTTACCGCTTCTCTAAGGAAGAGCCTATCCACAACCATAAAAATGGAGTCAAAACCTTTTGTTGTCCTAGGAAGCTCTAATATAAAATCTAGGCATAAGACATTGCCATGGAACTTTTGCAAAAGGTAAAGGAGTATAGAGTTCATGAGACATTGCCTTAGAGTTAGTTTTAAAACAAGAAATGCATCTAGGGTAATGTCTTTGAACATCTTTCCTCATGGGTGGCCAAAAGAATTTTCCTTTAAAAAGCTCTAGAGTTTTATCAACTCCAAATTGACCCAAGAGTTCTCCTTCTTGAAAAATTTCTTTTTTATGTGTGAAGGTAGTCTCGTTAGTACGACCATGGAGCATGAAATTTTCAATACTTTGCAATGGTCGTCTCAATAAGACATGACAAGTTTCTTTAGGCACTGCATCACATAAAACTTTATCTTTGTAGGTGCCTATAGATAACTCGACCTTCACTTGTTGGTTATTTTCTATTTTCATATTTTCTTCACTCCCATTAGTTTCTTTGTCTTGGCTACTATTGTTATCTTTGTCCCTTAAGATCATAGATCTTTCATTGGAACAATGTGATGCTAAATGATCATTACCAAAACATTTAAAACATGGAATTTCTCTATTTTGAGTGTGTGAGATATGTGCGTATTTGGGTAGGTTTAGGGAAGGTTCTAGAGATGCTTCTTTTATATGCTCTTCCCCTCTTTGGACCTCTTCCTTGTTATGAGATACAGAGTTTGAACTTTGTTTTTGACTTGATTGTTTTCTCAAAATTTGTTTTTCAACTATGCTAAGTTGAATCAAGTCATTTAAATCTTTATAGGGTAAAAGTTCAACTTTGTTTCTTATCTCAAGTTTGAGACCACTTAAAAACCTAGATATGGTGGTATGGTTGTCCTCATTAATCCCTGCCCTTATTATATATAGCATCATCTTTTGCCAATATTCTTCTACACTTAGATTTTTTTGATGAAGTCCTTGGAGTTTGTCCATTGACTTCCTATTGTGGTAGGAGGGAATATGGCGGTGTCTTAAAGCTCCCCTAAGATCATTCCAATACTCTATGGGAGGGTCCTTATGAAGGCGCCTTTTACTCTCAAGGGCATTCCACCAATACATAGCATTATCTTGAAAACTTAGGGTGGCTAAGGGTACCTTTCTTTCCTCACTTACTCTATGGCAAGCGAACAATTGTTCTACCTTCATTTCCCAATCTAGATAGGCTTCTACGTTTTCTTTTCCATGAAAATGAGGTAGATCTACCCTAACCTCTCTTGGGCTCTCTTGTTCTTTTCTTTCTCTTCTAGTTCTCCTAGGGGGTGGTTGATAATAATCATTTATCCTAAGACTTTCTTCCCCAAAAGATTCATGATTGTGAGAATTAGATGCATGTGAATATTTTTTAGATCTTTCATCCTTTTCTTTAGCCATTTTCAACTCTTTGATTTGTGCCTCATGTTCCAATTGTCTATATGAGAATGATGAAAAGTCCTTGGCTAATTGTTTTAATGGACTTTATATCACTTTCACTAGATTTAGAAGAGTGAGTTGACATGACTAAAGCTTTGTGTTAAAAGTATTTTAGCTCAAGAAAGAAAAGGAAAGTAATGAAGGTAGCTTTTCAGGAAAGAGAGGTGAATCACTAGGATCTCTTAAGTACCAAGTCTTTCCTTGCCAAAACCTATCCCTCAAGACTTCACACAATTCTTTTTCTAAGTAATTTACTTAGATCACAATTAGGAATGAAAAGTAAATTTTTATGTAAAGGAAAACAATGCAAAGCAATTAAACAATGCAAATCAAGTTTGACAATACAAAACAAGTAATTAAAGTAAAGCAATTAACTAAGCACAAATTAAAGATTGCTAACTACAAAGCTTTAAACTAGACGATTCCTAAGGTGAGACTTCTAGACACTTGGAGCCATGGAAGACACACTCACCGTCTACACATAATTAATCCACTAATTAATCAAGGTTGAATGTAATTACAACTCAAAGAAATACAAAGAAATTGAATTACTCAAAATAAAATTCAGATTTCCTAAACTATGCACTCATTGGCTTGTGGTTGATCTTCCTTGATGTGTTCTACAACGTGTATGTATTTGTATTTGTATTTGCTGCAGCTCCTTGCCTTAACCTCTTATGGTTAGCCAATTAAAATCTTCAAAACAGTACTTACTAAGTAGGGATGGACTCACCACAAGGTTAAATTCCACTTAACAAGCACCAATTTGAATTTTGTTCATCAACAATTTAGAGGTCAAGAAATGAAAGCAAAGAACAATTCAAATTTAAAACTAGGACAATAGCAAATGGATTTGATTTATAGGACACAACTAGAAGGAATATTGAATAAATTAGACAAGCAATAAAAATAGGCACTCAACAAAAGGTAGCACACAATTGGAACCTAGAGAATGACACTAGAATTGATTAGAAAAAACCAAAACAGTACTATTGGAAATTTTTAGGTCCAAAAAGCGTGACTTATAAAATTTATGTTGAGCTGGCTATTTGAAATTTGATTCTGAAATTTGAACCACAAACAATTCAAGGTCTTAGCAAACTTTTGGTGCTGGAATAACACCAAAACTATGCACCAAATAATTGTGATAAATTTTTCTAAATTCTTGTCCAACTACCGTATATTTTGGCGCCAGGACGCACACTTTTTTTGTTTTATTTATCATTTTTTCTCTATTTTGTCTTTTGATCTGATTCTTTTTTTCTTGATTTTCTAATACATCAAACTGTATAGATCCAGATTTTCACAATTTTTCTTCAATGTATTTAAAATTCATAACAAAAAGAACAGCCAACACAGAATTTGAAAAACAGAGTAATCCTAATTCTGGAATTTTAAAACAGAATGAAGAACTTCAAAAACACAATGGAATGAATGTATATGAATTTGTATGGATCTAACATACAAATATGAACTCAAACTAAAAAGAAAAATGCACCAAAGGATCAACAAACACATAATTATAAATCTAGACTCAAATCAAATCAAGAAACCAAAATTATCAACAAAATCACCACTACATGGATTTGATGACAAATTAGGAGAAACATGACTTGACAAAACACAATTGGATTCAAAAATCAAAATGACTCAAATGAACACAATATGAACCAATTAAAAATGCAATAAAGACTCAAATAAACCAAAAACAGAACAGCAACACAAACTATATGGAATCCTACATAAAATTGCACAAGGATTGTTGAAGAACAATTGAACAAGATGCACCAATTGGAATTTCCAAACAGCACACCAATTCAAAACGAAAATTAAAAAAAAAGCAAGACAATATGGAAGTGATGAACAAAAAGGAATCCAGAATCAAAAACAAAAATTAAAATGAAAAGAAGACACTTAGCTCTTGAAGAACCATAGCTCATGATACCAAATGATGGATTTGTGTCCTCCTCTTTTCGGTTTTGGTGATGGTTTGCGGAAGCTCCATGGATTGAAGGTGGAACAAGATCCTCCTAAGAGTGATGGTGATCTTGAAGGTGCATGAGAAGTAGAAATTTGAGAGTGGTGCGGCCAACTCTCTTTGGAAGGTGACGGTTTAGGAAGATTAAGAGCCTAACCTTAAGAGGTTTTTGGCAAAGAGTGAGAATGACATAAAATTGGTAGCATTTCACTAATGATTTAACTTTCATTTACATGACCCAAACTCCTCTATATATAGCAAGAGTGGGCTGAATATGAAAAGAGAATTGGAGGGAATTTCAAATGAAAAGAACTTTGAAAGTGGCGCCCATTTGTACACTTATCACGTGGAGCACATGTAGCATATTTAACATGTGATGGAAAACATTTAGCACATGCTAAATATGAAATATGTGGAAAATGTGCCTTGGTTAAACATAACCGGCCTTGGTTAAAATTAGGTGTTTTAGAAATCCTAATTTAACCAAGGTTGGTTTTTAGGTGCCAAATTTCATCTAAGGAAAAATTACAAATAAAATTCCTAATCTAATTTTGACAAGCAATTAAAGTCTACTCTACACTAGAGTTTTTGGCATGTAAAATGTGTCCTCTTGACCCCTCTTTGCCCAAAACCTCCTAGGTTAGGCTCTTAATCTTCACAAATTCGCCCTTTCCAAGTAGATTTGGCCTCACCACTCTCAAATCCTACTTCTCATGCACCTTCAAGGTCACCACCACTCTTAGGAGGACCTTGTTCCATCTCCAATCCGTGAAGCTTCCGCAATTCATCAACAAAACCGAAAATAGGAAGGCACAAATCCATCAAATTGTTAATGCTTTCACTTTGTGGAATTGAAGAGAAAGATAAGGAGAAAGGTGAGAGAATGTCAAAGATGGGTTTGTGGAGTGTTCAGTATTCACCTAATGATAGACCTCTTGTAGTTAAGATGCTAGAGGGTGAAATTCAAATTTCTCCACCTCCTTTTTCCTTCCAAAACCTGGTGGTTGTTAAGCCAAACATTACTAAAATAGGAAGTAGTACCGGAGATTCAGAGGCTACAAAGCCATGGGAAACAACATCAAACCCGAAATATGGCTCCAAAATCAAGAGCGATACATTTGAGATTGAAGAACTTACTTAGTTGTATAATAACAATACATGTATTGTTCTGCATTAAAAGACTTGTTTTGAGCTTTGTTGAATTTACAATTACAGTGCACATTCTGCAACCCATTTTGTTGCCAAAACTAATTCAAGAATCCAACGAAATTCAAAGCATAAAAAGTAAAAGATTAATGTGAAAGAATGTTTCAAATGAAGATGGTTAATTTTGACAAGATAAAAAATTCCTAGAAGCACTTATCTCTCTCAAATTCCAATAGAAAGGAGATTAATTGGAATGGTAGCATAGGCTTGGATAGAATGATAAGTTCAATTTCGTGAAATAAAAAGAATATAACAGTAAATTATTTCACTCCCTTGTCATAGTTGAAGTTTGTGTAGCTTTTGATAAGGGTATTCCTAGAATGAGTACATGTAGAGTATTCTTATTTGTATAACAAATGCAATACTACACAAACAGGGGGCATTTGAAGCATACAACAATTTTAACTGCATTAATTCTTTCAAAATTTTATTCCCAGACAATTAATTGATTGGTAGAAAAAAAAATGTTTTGTTGTTTCTGATGTCAATGAGCAATGTTCACATAGTGGGAGACATTCTGCTTACAATCAACAAGATTAATTGCGGAATTTAGAAGCCTAAGCTACTTAAATGCAAAAATCAAAAAATGGAAGAACAAATCCAACAATACACTGTTAGAATGGATGGCTTTAAACTAAAGGGGGGTAAATTGTTTAAAGAATATTTTCACAAACTTTTAAAACAAGAATGAATTTATCTCAGGAAACAATTAATAAGAAATTCAGTTTACCAAAAAACAGCAAACAAAACAGCAAAACCAGAAAAACAATCGGTTGTTTCACAGAAACAATCGGTTGTTTCACAAAAACAATCGGTTGTTTATACCAGCAAACAACAAACAAAATTGAAATTAAAGAGTTAAGGATAGAGAGATTGCACACAGATGTTTATACTGGTTCACTCCAAACCCAGAGCTACATCCAGTCTTCTCAGAAACCTTGAGGAAATCCACTAAGCAATCACAACTTGATCACTTACACAACAACCAAGAGAATGACCTTGAACACCTCAAGACACACACTCTTCTTGACCAACACACCAACACCAAGATTGCTGATCTTGATCCCCTCAAGAACACACAGCCAATCTCAGCAAACACAGAAACGAAACTTGTTTCACAAAGTACAAGGATTAAACTTGTTACAGAAGATAATCGGAAATCAATACAAGCAGAATCCTATTCCACAACTTTGATCAATCACAAACTTTCAGCAATCTCAGCTCTTTGAAAAACTCAAAAACTCTTAGCAAAAACTTGTCCAAGATTGATTCTCAAATCTGTTTTTCTGAATTTATTCAAAGATGTAGTTTGTTATCAAATCTTAACAAACTCTTAAATTGCATTAAAAGATTGGTCAAAGCATTTAATGACTGCAGCGTAATCAGTTAAATCATTTAAAGCTCAGTCAAAGATAAAACAGTTTTTCTGTTATGGTCCCAAAACAAACAATCGGTTGTTTCTTCGAATGAATCGGTTGTTTTGGTTCTTAACAGTTCAACCATTTTAAAAACAGTTTTCAATCTTTTTCTCAAAACATCTAAGTATAAACAATCGGTTGTTTCGACAAAACAATCGGTTGTTTTAACTTAGTTTGAAAACATTTTACTTTCACAAAGATTGAGATGCTTATGCTTTAGATTCGATCAAGGGGTGGATTACAATACTCAAACTACCCAAGAACTATACTAAACCAGCATAGCAACACCAAGCACAGCCAAGGCTTCAACGTCCTTCAAAGGGTTTGGATTCTTCAAAGCTTGAACACCACTTGGTTCAACATACACAAGTAAACAAGAAAGGAAAAAAGAGACAAACCTGGAGAGATTGAAGCACCGAAACCCCGAAATTCACTATAGTTTCTATAATGAAAATGCATCGCAATCTGGAATGAAAATGCACCACCTCGAAATAATTTGTTCACAAAAACAAACAACACACTAAGAGTTAGGCACAAAAATGATTTAGTTCGTACGAAATAGGGAAAGTGAAAATCAATTTTGAAAAACCAATTAAGGCACAAGCAGAGAGGATATCGATTAAGATGATGAAGAAATCAAAAGAGTTGGAGATAACAATGAAAACTTCATTCACGAGCTCACATGCGATTTGCTCTGAAATGAAACCTGACTCTGTGTGAACATTTGACTCTAAAGTGAAATTGCGCCTTGTGAATGGTTTGCCTTTGAAATGAAGCTGCCTTGGGAACGTTTTGCCTTTGAGAATGTTTTGCCTAAAATGAAGTTGCACCTTGTGACAATGAAGCTGTTATGAGAACGTTTTGTCTGAAATGCAATTGTGCCTTGTGAGAATGAAGTTGTGCTCTGGTGAATGTTTTGTAAAACACTGTGTAAGTGTGATAGTGGGTAAAAAAACTAAAGGTATTTTTGCACTCTCTTAAAATATAAAAAAAAATTAAAATAATAAAAAAATTTCTTTAAATTATTTAAAAACCATCAACACTTAACTAGGGTTTAAAAAACCTCAAGTATTTGGATGTTTTACTAGAGATTATTGTAACCTCCTCTAAAAATACCCTTGATAAAATTAAAACTTTTTGGAGTGAAAACTCTAAAAGATATAAAATGAACTTAAACATGGAAGATTTGCAACAATTTTATAAAGCATAAAAAAAGACAACAGAAAACAAAAGATCCAATTGTGTGACTTTCTTTTATACCAAGTTTGTTTATTTTATCTTGAACTTTAAAAACTATAGTTGTTTATAAAAGAAAACTTCTTTAAAGAGTTCACCTTAAAGAAATTTTCTTCATCTTCATGTGTATTTTTTTTTTTTTTTAAGATAAACACTAACATATTATCACTTGTTCTGGTTAAAATTTTTAAATGTCTTTAAATTAGAGCATTCAAATTAAGTCTCATTTATTCATATTATTCATAGTAAGAGATGTATTATAAAATGTAGTTAATTATTTATTATCTTCAAATACCATTAGTAGATATCACTTTATTCTCAGTGAAGATTTGATAATTTTATTGAATTTATCTATTAATAACTAATAACTCCTATAATTGACTTTAAATAAAATATCAGACCAACTAGTGGTACATAACCCCAGTCTTAAGTGTAGTAAACGAGGCGAAGAAATTTAATTAGCGAAAAGACAAGAAATAAATTGCACTATAAGTCATTACAAAAAAATTGGTTTTACCGATGGTTAAAATCCTTCATAATGTAAAAATTCTATATGGAAATTACCAATGGAAAAACGAAAGTTAAAAATTCGTCAATAATATGCTTTTTTTTCGATAATTACCAACAAATCCAAATCCATCAATAATTAATTATTAAAAAAATTTAATTATTTGTCGCCAATTATCGATGAACACAAATTTGTTGGTAAAATTTGTCAGTAATTTTATCCGTCGAAAAAATCCGTCAATTATAAAAAAAATTACATATGAACATAATTTATCGGTTGTAGTGAGTTGTGCCTCGTTTAAGGTCCTATTCTTCCTTATTATTTTTGTCCTTATTTAAATTATCTTACAAGTTTACTAATTTAGTAATAAAATCTTTTGTAAGCAAAAGTTTCCTTTTAGAGTGTCTAATACCAAAGCGATGAAGTTGTGGAGCGAAATTTGTGCATTCCTCATTGTCTTGCAGTTTAAAAGATTCAACGTTTATATAAAGCACTACAAATCGAAGAAGAAATACAATACTTGGAATATTTTTTTTACAATTTTTTTTAAAATACACGAAGTTCATATAAGTTATATTAGAGCATCTAGTGAATCGAGTTGTGTGCTTAATCATGGTAAATCCCTTCACTCAGTGAAATATACTTTGTGAGCTTACTTTGTACTCTCTCTGAGATTGTTTTTCTTGAATTTTGAGAGGTCTTAGTTTCAAGGGGAGAATAAGTATGGTTTAACCTAGAAAGGTCTAACCATGAGAGATTTGTGTACTCGTCTAATTTGGAGAAATTTGTGTACTTGATATAAATTGGGGAAGTTTGTGTACTCGATATAACTTGAAGAGGTTTGTGTACTCATTTTGTAATCATTGTGATTAGTGGAACCTTTTAAACAGTTTGCTTAAGGAATAACTAAACGTTGTCCAAAGTTTGGGGTGAACCAATGTAAAATCTACTTTGCTTTATTCTTCTCTTAGCCTGTTAGATGTTGTGTTTTTGTTTTGGATCCTTTCACGTTTAAGTTCGAGTTCCATCAAGCTCCCCTTCTAGAGCCAATTGTTCCTACAATTATTACAATAATGATCATACGAGTATTGTTTCGGAATCTAGTCACTCCCGGCTAACCCATTGAGTATTCTGAGACTTAGTTGTTGCTGACTAAATACCATAAATATTGTTTGAACTCGTAGTCACTCCTAACTAAACCAATATAAGTATTATTTGACAAACAATCACTCTTGACTAACTCAAAGATTGTGTTTGTGATAAAAGATCACTTGATTTGCTCCCTAGAGATAAGTACGTCTTTCGAAATTTACAAGATTAAATGATCTCTACTAATTTTATGAAATAATGTTTTTCTATTAGATATTAATTAAAATCTCGTTCCAAATTTCATTCAAACACTGGTTTTATAGCAATAATTTGATGACAATTTATTGAGATTTTTTTCCCATTTTTTCTATGGTTCATTTCTTTTAAAATGATTTAGGGAAAATTTGTTGAAAGATACGGTGAAAAAACACGTTGTCCTTAAAATTAATGTGGCAGTTGGAGTAGATGAGTTTTCATTACATGATGTACAATGTAATTTATTAATACGTTACATTGCTTGCTAGTTTCTGAATACTAGGAGACAAATGCAAATGTAAGTCTAGGGCCAAATTTCTTCATAAGTATAATATTTTAAATTTAAAACAATTAATTATATTTTTTTATAAAATAAATAATTGTTTTTTCATATTTTTTCTTTAAAAATAATTATATATTTTTGTTTTAGATAGATTTTTTTTATATATTTTTCATCGTGGAGGCATAAGTAATTTTTCTTTTCAAATAAAATATTTTAATATCATAACTTTTTTATGCCATCCATTAAATTGATTTAAAAAATATAAATACTTGTAATTAAATTATTAGACCTTTTAATATTGGTTAGAAAATCAGCGACAAATTATTAAACTTTTTAGCTATACAGTTGATGAGCATTTAATAATGAGATGATGAGATATAGTAAATCTTAAATATTATCACATTTTCTTATATATCTTTGAATTTTCTGAAAATAACATAATCATAAATATTTTATATAAATTTAAGATTTATATATTCCTTCCATCCTTTATTGTAAGACATTGTGTAATGTTAAATAATACTTACGTTCCATTTAGTTTTAAAATTAGAGACCCGTTTATATTTTAATAAAATGGCACTCAATTTTTTTTTCTAGTTTTAAACAAATATTTTCCTTTTTTTTTGTTTTTAAATAAATCACTGTCATCTCTCTTGTAAGGACCGAGAAAATTAGTTTTAGAGTATAAATGGTACAATTAAAAGGGCATCTAAATATTTTATTATTAAAGTGAAAAGACTATATAAATAGAAATTTAGTTATTCAAGTTTCATTTTAAAAGAACCATCATCTCTCTAAAAACTCATTTTTCTTTCCTCTACCTTCTCTCTAAAATTTCGACCTCCTCGTTCATCAGATCAACGATCGGAGTCTGTCATTGGACTCCTGACAGTGAACTCTACAAGATTGACCGATCAAAATCTTAGATAGAGTAAGTTCTTTCTTGGCTCATTTTCCTTTGAGTTAGTTTTGACCTAGTTAGGTTGCCTTTTAGTTTAAGTTTGCATGTGAGATTTTTATCTTCAAAATTAGTCTCTGTTAGCTCAGGATCTTAGTGATATAGTTGGATTTGTGATCAGGACTCTGTGGTGCAGGTTAGGGTATCCTTAAGCTTTTGGTGGGTTTGGAGCTCTTAGTGAGCATATGCTAAAGTTCAGGTAAGGGAAGCTAGTTTAAAATCTTCAATAGAACCCTAGATTAGAAGATTTGAATGTGAGTGTGACGTGGTCACCAATTCCAAATTTTGTTGCAAGATTTCTTTTTCTGAGTAGATTGTAGTTTGATTGAAATTGAAAGTGTTGTGATTGAGAATTGGTTGTTTGATTTAAATGGTTTTGGAATTAGAAATCATATATATGTATAAATGGACATAATAGCTCAATGATTCAATGAGAGTGATTGTATCATGTTGAACATAAATTGTCAATGTAATGTGTAGAATTATAATGTATGAATTGAATGAGATATTGATTTATAATCTAATAGGTATATTAAGTTATGCATAATTTTTCTGCATATTTCACTCAAGCTAGCAAGTTCTAGCTCAAGCTAAAAAAAATTTGGGTGCTCTCCGGAGGATTTTAGCTCAAGCTAAAATTTTGGGTGCTCTCTGGTGGATTTTAGCTCAAGCTAGCGAATTCTAGCTCAAGATAAAATTCTGGTTGCTCTCTGACGAATTTCTAGCTCAAGCTAGCAATTTCTAGCTCAAAGCTAGAGTTTTAAAAAAATAATAATAATAAATAAATAAATAAAAATAAAAATATTAAACTAATTTTTATTTTCTTTTAAAAGATTGATTGATTTATTTCTATATAGTTTTTCTTATAAAGTATGTAAACTTTTATTTCATGTATAGTTAATTGAAAATCTCTTTAATTAGACATTTATATGATTAGTCAATGAATTGTTGTGTATTTTGGATATTCTAAACATTTGTATGATTTGATTGTTTGATGTTGGATATTATGAGGTTCAAAATATGAATTTTAATCAAGACATAGTATTTTCAGGAAAGAAAATGTCGTGTTAAGATTGTTTAGGATGTGCATTGACTAGGGATTCGTCTAGAAGGAGATATCATGACTCTACTGAGATAATGGAATCATATAGATGAAGTTATTCAGGTGGTGAGAGTCGAAGGAGGTTCATACGAATGGGTAAGTTGTTTGAAAGATAACTAACTTGACCTGTTATATGAGTTAACCCTGTCATACTAGGAGAGAGATGATATTGGGATTAATTATGCGCATAGCAGTGTGGATTTCACAGTGATGTAGTATGACAGGTGCAAATCTCTGAGTCTAAGTCAACGCACGAGTCTTTCGGAAGTATGGGTCAAGTGTCTATGTGTTATGAGTCCGTAGAAGTCTGACATGAGAAAGATGAATATTGAAATTGTTGATAGACACTTGATGGTTATGTGGAATGCATGAGAAATGATGGATTTATGTGAATGCTTAAAGTTATATTATGTTATAAGTTTTAAAAATACCTAGCTTACCCTTTGTTTTATTTTGTGGTTGTTTTTCTTTGATCTGTGATGATCGTGTATTTTACACGGGAGCAGATGATATTACAGGTGATAAAGTTTCTCGGTGAGAAGATGGATGATGAAAAATGTTTATTTTCTTTTGAATTTTGTTTATAATTTTGTGTAAATGTTTAAAATCTTATAAAAAGAGAGATAATTTGAAACATTATACGAAAGAATTGCATATATATTTGTATTATTTCTATATATTTATTTTAATATTTCATGCAGATTATGTATTAAATATGGGAAAATATAGGGATGTTACATCTCTTATATTTTCTAACAAAGTGACCGTTATCTTTTTTATTTTATTTGAAAACATATTCACTAAATTTAAATAAATAAAATTATGAAAAATAAAAAAATAATGTTTTAAAATATTAAATTAAACATTTTTATAAACAAAATAGTGAATAGTTTAAATAAAGATAAAAAGTTAAACGATGTTCACAAGTACGGTGGATGTAGTAAAAAATTGTGTGTTAAGTCTTCATCATAATCCAAAACTTGCTAGAAGAAAGAAAATCATGATATCACAAGAGAAACTAATCTGTAGCCTAATAAATGGGGTGAAAGTCTGAAAAAGAAATTAACACTCTGATTTTGAAACATCAACTTCCCTAATATTATTAATAAAGTTAAAATAGTAGTTTTTATTTTAGTTATATTTTTACTTAGATTAAAATCATATGTAAACATAATAATAATTTATTAAGCTTAATAAAATATTTTATAGCTATTTCTTTATTTATATTAAATATGTTTTTTCAAAATATACAACTTTTTATATTTTATAGATAGTTTAAAATTTAGTATTAATATAAATTTAATGATATTTTCAATATAATTAAACCATTTAATTTCTGTTTATAAAAAGCTATTAATTTTGAATATTTTAAATATGTAATTTTTAATTTTTATATTTTGTAAATAAAATAAGATGTTAGAGTGTCACTTTTTTAAAATTCAAGGTAAAGTGTGATTTATTAAAATAAAAAAAGTAAATATTTATTTAAAAAGCTAGAAAAAAGATAGGCACAATTTCTCTTTTAAAATTTATTTGTCTTTTTTTATTAGATTATTTTCTAAATGTTTCTTCACTGATTACCTTTTTTTACCAAAATACTTTTAGTTACTATTATTCTCTTATGAAAATTAGAGATTAGTAGAGTTTAATTTTGAAAGTTTAAACTGCATTACTATTATTCTCTTTCACTCATTAATTATTTAAAGATAATTTTGAAAAATTTACAAGTATATAAAAAATTATTAATATTAATTAAATTTCTATATAAGTATAAATTAGTTATTAGTATTTTATATTTTGGGAGAAAAAATATTTGTAAATAATATTTAGTTTTATATTAGACCCCTTCATTTACGATCCTAATTTCACCTTAGTTCTCCTTAAATGCATAATATTTTAGAACAGATAACGCAAGTTTGTATTCTAAACAACATTTCTAGAGTTTCTGAAGAAAAAGAGGTCTGTTTTGATCCTATATTGAACTAACAAACAATGTTAAAATAAAGATATAAATAAAATATATATTTTTGAAATTGAAATCATATTAAAAAAAATTATCCAATTAAATTTCTAAGTCGATGGTTTTCTAGACCAGCTCATCACACTAAGAGTTCTAATTATAGGCTAGTCCTCATACTGAAAACGTGAAATCATTTTGTAGCACAACAATGGGTAGTTGAAGAACCCAGATGCCAAAGCGCAATTTATATTTATGTGTTCAAAGGGTTTGAATAAAGATAAGAAAATCTATCATCTTTCTTAAGAATTCGAAGGGATAGGAAACTAAGCGGCTTTACAAGTTTAATACAAACCAGAGTTGTAGTTCTTCATATGAAGAAACAAACATAGATACTAACATTGTTACAAAAGATTGTCAGCACTCGATTCTCCTCCAGATTTGAAAGATCCGGGCATGACAAAAGAGAATGAGCCTTCTGAGTCATCAAATAGAGGTCTAGTGAATTCATTAAACCCACCAAAGCTGGTGTCAAAGTTCAATGACGAGAAAAAACTAATAGGATCATCACTATTATTGCCTTTTACATCCATCACATTTTCAACTTCATTTCCATTTGAGGGACTTGATCCAAAAGTGAAGTTCGTATTCCCCACCTTACTGTTTTCTTTGCTGTCATGATTGGGTGGCTCAGCTACCCCTTTATTGTCATCCAAGGGAATGGCTGGAGTATGGCCCTGGAAAAGAGCAATGTGCCCAAAAAGCTTGTCTTTCCTAGAAAATGTTGTGCCACATGAACAGAGCCATTTATCCTTACCACAGTGCTTTTCATGAGTTTTCAGATCAGCCATGACTGAGAACTTCTTGGTGTTGCATCTGCTACAAGTGTAACTCTTGTCACAATGTGTCCTTTTGTAATGGTTT
Source organism: Phaseolus vulgaris (assembly GCF_051622355.1). Taxonomy (NCBI): domain Eukaryota; kingdom Viridiplantae; phylum Streptophyta; class Magnoliopsida; order Fabales; family Fabaceae; genus Phaseolus; species Phaseolus vulgaris. Next base: position 17,182,903 of record NC_143501.1, on the reverse strand, counting down.
TTGACACATAGGATAGTCTTCAGAGGTTGAAACTTCTTGTGATCCTTGTTGCGCTTGCAGCCAGGATAGGGACAGGAATACCTCTTGATGAGCTTTGGTGACCCGGAATCCTTGTGCGGTTTTGCAAGAGCTGCTGGGGTTTTGTACTCGTCACCATGACCACGCATGTGCATTCGGAGATTTGCGTCTCTCTTAAACCCCTTCCCACAAATTGTACAGAAATGGGTATGAGGGGCAAGGATTTCTTCCTTCTCTAATTGTAGAATCTCATATGAACCAGGGGCAAGGTTTTCTCCATCATCTACATCTTCTTCATCTTTGAGTTCTTGTTCTGCCATATTGTAGTTTGGCTCCATTTCACAATTATTTGGTAGATCAGTTTGCATGGACTGATCAGACACTTTTTTTGCACCATTATTTTGTGGCTGAATACAGCTGCTACTTCCACCAGTCCCAGAAGGAACCGTTGTCCCACGAAGCTGATCAATCTGTCCAAACAATGAGGCTGCATTTGCAAGGTTGTGCCTGACAGATGGGAGAAGACTACCTGCAGTAGAGATCAATTGAATGATGATTGATGTAAGATCAGTTGTGACGAGCTGCTGTTCCTGAGTTACAAGTTCATTAGGTTGTCCAACGCCTTTTTGATGAACAATCAAATGCACTAGATCCTGGAGTTGATGAATCTTTTCTTCCAGGAAAGACAGGTTATTCAACATCACATTGGGGTCCCAATCTTGGAGTGTACTGGTTTGTGAAGATTCATTCAGATGACAGTTTTCTTGATTAGGGATCTCAATCTCATTGTTTGAGTTGCAAGGAAGTGGAGACTGAGTTTGAGAAGGCTGGTTGAATTCTTTGAAAGGTACTTCTGCCCTGATCCCATAATCTGAATTTGAAGGGTCATCCCATTTGGGTTGATTATTCTGCAAACCAAAACCTGGGAATGACAGGGGATCCGAGGTTAAAGACGACGACCTCGCCCAGGTGTTGGCACGTAGACTCCCATTTGTATCCATTTCAAATTCTTTATCAAGATATCTTGATCACTGAAAATCAAAGGAAATATGACTAAGGAACTGGTACAGAAACAAAGTACAACAACAACAACAACAAAGCTTTATCCCACTAGGTAAGGTCAGCTACATGGATTACACAGCCAAGTCAGCTCCATAAAAAACCAACACTATTTTACAAGCCCAGGTTAAAGAGGATGGTTGCGTTAGGCCCTCAGCAGCCAACACAAAACTCAGAAAACCCACAAAACCAACCATGGATCATTCTCAAAGAACATCAATAGTGTATAAATAATTTACAAAAAACAAGGACCATATTGCATCAGATTATGTTTCAATGGTCCGGTCCAACTAAGAAATAATAAAGGTTGGTCAGGGAAAATTTTGAAAGGAAAGAGAGACAAAAGGGGAGAGATAAAAGGAAAATTAAGCATGACCACCAATTAGAAGAAATATGCCATTCAACATAGATTTCCATAAGAATACAAATAAATATCCCATGCCACTTGAAATTACGATTGAATACAGGAATCAAATCCATGAAACAAAATCTTTCTCTGCACTTTAGTTAAATTAACTTTTGACGTGGTAAATTACCTAGGTAAGGCTATAAGGTTTAAGTTAAGTCAATACCAACACAGTAATCACAAGACCAAGCTAATATTTTCTTCACAGTATATTCAGGATCCAAATTCCAAAATTTTCCCTTTTATGTAGATATTTATATCATACCATAAAATCAGAACAAAGAAAACCCCCTTTACCCTTCAGACCCTTTACTCCCAGGTGAAGGGGCACGTCACCTTGTAAAAAGCCCCAATTAATAAAAACTTCAATATCTAATTCATCCCCTCACTCTTTGTTCTGAGAACCCAAAACTGAAGAATTGATTTCATGGAAAATAGAAAGATCATTTTTTTACCCAAAACAGCAAAAACCCTTTTGAGAGATAACCCAGGAAAAGATAACAAAATGAAAAATAAAAAAAAAGGGCAAGCAACACAAATTCATAGAATAAAATCAGAGAAGGGGGGTGGAAGCACTTACAGATTCAAAGATCAAAAGAGGCCCCAAGCAAAGTGCTCCATTTCAGAGAGAAAAAAATTGAAAAAAAATAAAGAGACATGAGAAAGAAGAGAAGGGTTTCAAGCAAATGTTTATATAGGCATTCTCTTTGTAAGCATATGTTGTGCTGAAAACAGTAGCAGCACCATGATAGCTTTAGTCAACCCCACAATTATGACCCTGCATTTGTGTAGGTCAATTTTGTTCACTCAAATAGAGGACCCCACCAATCTCATGACAAACTTTCTAATCAGCTTTTTCATCTATCAATCACAACCGTTGTTTCTTTTGTTTTAGTTTAATGTTTCTTCCTTACATTTATATTTTTTGGTCTTTTATAATAATAGAACTAGTTTCTTTTACATTTTTGTTAATTCATAATTGTAGTATCTGTATAAATTTAATCGTACATTTAGTCTTTTAAAACGAAATAAATTATTTTATTACTAATATACTATTCAAATTCTAGAAAAATGTTGCCAAAAGTGACAATCTTATTTACATTTTAGTAGATATTGATAACAATATTTAAGAATAAGCTTTAACATTTGTTATTCTTAAAAGCATGTTGATATTTTCGTTTAAGTTTAGTTAATGTATTAATATTAACTAATGTTATTTAATTTTAAAAACTAGATAATTAAATATGGCATTAAATTTGTATAGAGATAAAAATTGTACAATAATAAAATATTGAGAATTAAAAGTAAATTTAAGCCAAAATAATATATATACATTATAAGATAATTCTTAAAAATAATTAATTTTAGAGATATAAAGTAATTATTTAGTAGATATTTTACAAACTTAAAAAACTATTAATATCTAAAATAATTTTTATTATTAATAAAAAATTAAATCAATTGGAACTTTTTTCTTGAATCCTAGAGTTTCTTGTGGTTAGGGTCAATTTATTTGGTCTTTATATCTTCTGTCTTCCAAAACTCTTGTTCTTTAGAAAATTTTTCATAGGCGACTTCTTACAAATCAGCATATTCAAAATAAAGGTCTGCATATTTGTTCTATGTGTACGCTTTGTGAAAAACACGATGAATCTATTCATTTATTTTTTTGAATGTTCTAATGCTTTGCGTATTTTGGAGTTGGGTTCGGCAGATTTTTCATACTTCTCATTTCTCTAATAAGGACGATCTTCTCTCTTTTAGTAAGAGTGATGGTAGTCCTTTGGTTAAATTGATTAAGCTTGCTATGATAACTTTTTCTATTTGGAGACGTATGAGGAATTATGCTCGTTTTCATGATAAGATTGGGTTTCTAGGGCTATTTCGATTACTAAAGATTTGACTCATCTAGTGGGAAATTTGTCTAAAGCTTCAATGAAGAATGATATGTTGGATTTCAACGTGATCAAGTTTTTTGGTATTAATACTTGTACTGATAAAGTTTTTTGTCCTCTTCCAGTTAGATGAGAGTTTCCTTCACCAGGCTGGGTTAAAATTAGCACTGATAGAGCTGCTAGGGGATATCCTGGTCTTGCTACTTATGGAGTTATTTTCTGTGGGAGTATGGGGGAATTTATTGGAGCTTTCTCTATGTTTCTTGAAGTTCAGATTGCTCTAGTTGCTGAGTTTTATGTGGTTATACATGCTATGGAGGAAGCTTAAAAGATGGGCTTACTAATGTATGGTTGAAAATTCTGCTTGGGTTTGTGTTGCGTTTATTGCTAGGACCAATGTTCCTTGGATGCTTCGTAATCGATGTAATACTTGTCTTAATTGCTGTGGGAAATCAGGTTTAAAGTTACTCATATTTTTCGTGAAGGAAATGCGTGTGCCGATAAATTGGCTAATTTAGGATTTATTCATAAAGAATCTTTTCATTGGTATAACAGGGTACCATCTAGTCTGTTCTTAGAATTCTTTATGAATAGATATAACCTACCTATGTATCGTTTTTGTTAACATATGAGTTTTGGTTTAGTCTCCCAATATTTTTGTATTTTTTTTCTTTTTTCTTTTTTTAATAATACTTTTTTTCAAGTGATGACAAATGATTGTTGTTACTTAAGGTGTTAGTATAACTGAGATGTCAAGTTGCATAGTGATGTTTAACATAAAAGCTTTTATTTAAAAAAAAATTAATTAATTTTTAAATGATATTTAATATAAGTAAAGATTTTAGTTAGACTAATTTAGAATATAAAATAATTAATAGTTAAAATTTTGATAATTATCAATTTAAAAATTAGTTTATAAATCTTTATTAATAATGAAAACTAAATATTAATAATTTTTTAAGTTTATAAAATAATATATAAATTATTTAATATGATAATTAATTATTTTTCTTTAAATTTAGTTATTATTTAATAAGTTTTTTTAGTTATATATATATATATTAAAAAATATTAATTAAATCACTTTTATATTAAAAAAATTCTATAAAAAGAATTAAAATACAATTGTATATTTATATAAGTGTTAACTAAGCAAGATAATGAATATCTTATCAAATTTACTTAACATTTATAACAGTTTAAAGAAATGCATATTTTAAGATCCATTATAGAAATGAAAAATAATATCAGTTTAATTAACATATATTAAATATTTTATATTATAATTCATTAAATACTTTTCAAGTTCATTTATATATATATATATATATATATATATATATATATATGCGTAGTATTTAAAAATATTATTTTAATTCCCATTATAAAATAAACAAGATTTGAGTTTGTTTTCAATAAAATATTTTTCATCTCACTCAAATTTAAAAACTACTACTTTAAGTTTATATAAAATGGGATTATTTTAGATTTGTTTTATGTAAAAATACTTAATACATTATTCGAAAATAATTTTTTTTTATCCATATGCATTATTTTAAGGTGAATAAATATATTGTAAGGTGATTATCTTAAAACACACATATGTACTTTGCTATTTTACTCCTAGTAATAACACAGTATGAGTGATAATAATATTCTTTCTTATTCTTGTTGAAGTTTTTTCTGCTATTCTTGAAAGTTAAGACTTCTTTTCTGAGTTTTATGGAGTTATACATGCTATGAAAGAAACTCAAAAGACGAGGTTTATTAATGTCTGGCTAGAATGTGATTCTGCATGGATTTGTGTTGTGTTTACTGCTAGGACAAATGTTCTTTGGATGATTCATAATCGATAGAATGCTTGTCTTAATTACTCTGAAAAAAATAGGTTTAGGGTTACTCATATTTTTCGTGAAGAAAATACGTGTGCTGATAAGTTGGCTAATTTAGGATTTATTCAAAGATAATCTTTTCATTGGTATAATAGGTTTCCATATAGTCTATTCTTAGAATTCTTTATGAATAGGTATACTATGTATCGTTTTTGTTAACATATAGATTTTGATCTAGTCTTCCTATTTTTTTTGTATTTTCTTTTTTAATAATAATTTTTTTCATGTATTGATAAATGATTGTTGTTACTTGAAGTATCAACCTAACTGAGATCTCAAGTTGCGAACATAAATTTATATATATATATATATATAAATATATATATATATATATATAAATATTATTTCTCACCCTTCCTTTTAACACTCTTTTTATTATTAATTGAAATTAATTAAACATGATAATTTTTTACAGTTAAATTTGTTTACCTAGAAAATATTTTCCTCTTACACATAAATTTACTTAATTTGCAATATATTAATATAACTAGAAATTATCTTAAAATATACTTGCATCATAGTTTGTTAACATATGGTTTTAAGATTTGTTAGTGTATACCAACTTATTTTTTAGTTAAAATGTGTTAGAAGTTATAATAAAAGTTAATTTGAATACATTCATATGGTGTAACTTATAATTCACTACAATAAAAAAAAATAAAAATCAATAGACTATGTATAAATTTAATGGGTAACTAGAATGGAGTATGAAAATGAAATGTGATGAAAAGGATAGAAAAGATGAGAAAGGACATGTGGTTTGATTAGGGATGAGTGGGGGTACCCTACATAACAAGGATGATTCTCTTTCCTTTCTCCACGTGGAACAAAAAGATTCTTTCTACACATTTTTCATCGAATTCACTACAGTCCCACCACCATATGGTCCTATAATTCATTTCCCAACTTAATTAGCTCATCTAAATCAATTCATTTTTTTCATTATTTTTTTCTACAATGATATATATCAATATCTCATTATCTACTCATATAATTACGAATAATTCAATAGTGGTATGGTAATAGATAATTTGTGTTTAAGACTAAATATATTTGCTATTCGTTTTCACATCTAAGGATTGCATATGAAAAAGTCAGTACCTTTTTCTTATTAAACAATAATGAAAAAGGAAAAAACAATACCATTATTTTCACTATTGGTACACCAAATAAATATTCCACCAGAAAATAAATATTTTTGCTATATATAAATTCAATATGCTTGTTAACTCATTCCTTTATTATTTTTGGAAATTTATACGGTATGGTAGGCTTAATTGTAGCCAGAATATCCTGTATTGTAAAATTATTTCATCTCCAATACAAAACAGTTGTTTTAAGAACATATCCGATGGTTAATGGTTAATTAAACGGATTGGTTAGTTTAATTTTTTAATATGATAATCCACATATATTTAATGTTATTTAATAAAATTCTCATATAAAAATAATTGTTTAATCTATTTTTACAGTTTTGATTGAGTTTCTCTTGTTTGTAGCGTTTTTTTTTTTTGTTTAAAATTAGCTCATATGCTATAATGCAAAAAAAAAAATTAGACAACAATATTTAACATTAATAAACCCTTTTGAGTATTTTCATTGGAATTGCATATACAAGCAGTGTTGTAACTTTGTTTAAGAAAAATTATGTTGTTAATGGGAAAATTAAATGAAAAGAATGTTTTAGGTATTAATATGTGAGGTAAATTACAATAATTAGAAAAATAAGGTAAGTATTAATTAACTTTAACAATTTAAGCATAAGAATGACTTTTTCACATGCTTAATATGGTATGACACATTTAATATGAGTTCTTTGAAAGGTGTTAAGTATATGACAAGTTATACTCCTTTGTTGAGATGTGATTGATGATTATTATATCTTTGTTATATGATTCAATTGTAAATTGTTGTGATGCTTTTAAATGAGAATGTGTTTATATTGATAGTTGTTTTATTTTCCCCAAATTTTATATATATATATATATTTGGAAACTTTATATGCTAGGTTTATAGATATATGCTTGTTTTATGTGAAAAATAAATTATATTATTTCTTTAACAAAATTACTTTCCACTTAAAAACAAATAATTAATGACAATTATTTAAAGAACAAACTCCAATAGATTTGTGTGTTTAAAAACATTATTATTATTAGACTAAACTAACACAAACCACTTGATTACACTTGAATAAAATGAACAGTAAACACATTTTATTATATGAACATCTAATATTTTGGTTGAGTTTAGAATTTTAGGAGGAAAAACTGAAATTAAGGAAAGAATAAAGTACAAATGAAAATTATAATGATGTAAATTTAAAGGCCTTAGAAGAGCTTAAATAAAGAAAGAAGAGATAGAAAAGGTTGGTGAGGTGATACAAAAGTGCATTTAATTTCTTGGATAGTCATTGTGTGGAGACATTTGCAGAAATATGCTTACAATTTGCATTCTCACCTAAGAAAAATGTGTGGAGGACTTATATGCCCTCTATTCTGTTTTAAAAAAAAATGCAAAACACTACCTTAATTATGTGCCATGTGGCTCAAAGAAGAGTTGCATAACTGCTATATATATATATATATATATATATATATATATATATATATATATCTTGAAAAGTGTAGATAATAATATATATCTTGAGAGAAAATGATATATATTGAAAAGGTGAAGATTGTTGAACCTGAACGAAATTGAGAAATTGTGGAAGAAAATGGTCTTAAGGAACCCACTCTCAATGCATCAAAGGCTTAAGTCAATCTTCATACTGACTTGGTGAATAAGATCCAGAGGGATATTTTTGTTTTCTTAAATTTTGAAAACAGTTGATCGAGCTCCTGTCATATTTTGAAGTTTTATTTATGGTGGAATTTTGCTTTGGGTCAGTTCATCTTTTTTCTTTTTGCTTTTTTTTATTTTATTTCTGTACACATAAGTATATGGATTCTTATGTTGAATATACAAAGCAAAATATAGATAATAATATCCATGTTTTTTTTACTCTGTTTCTTCTTTGTTTTCCATTTTCACTTATTTGTTTTTGTCGTGATGGAAATTCTTAAGATGGTATAAGAGCACTCGCTTTCTCTTTATTTCTACTTCTTTCTTTTGTTTTTTTGATATTTTTTGTTTCTTTCCTTAATCATGCAGGTTCCACAAAATCCTACAAGCCCTTATTACCTTCATCCGAGAGAGAATTCGGAAATCGTTCTCGTTACTCTGCAACTTGATAGATTAAATTATTATTCTTGGATGAGGGCCATGAAGTGCGCGTTATTATCAAATAATAAGTTTAAATTTTTCAATGGAGATACACCGGACCCATTGCATGGTGATAATCTCTACAAAGCCTGAGAGAGATGCAACGTTATGGTGATCTCTTGGGTCACACATACTCTCTCGATGCAAATAGAGCAAAGTACTGTTTATATTAACAATGCAAAAAGAAGTGTGGGATGAACTTAGAGAAAGATTTGCAAAGAGTAACCATTTTTCGCATTTTAGATCTTCTACAAGAAATCAACTCCATCAAGCAAGGAGAGAGAAATAACATTGAATACTACACAAACTCCAAAATTTTATGGGAAAAACAGAATTCTATACCCCACATGTGTTTGCAATAAGAAATGTAAATGTGATGTGATCAAAACTATTGCAAGTTATTGAGATTCAGAATGTGTCATATGTTTCTTGAAAGGGTTAGGAGAAACCTACAATGTTATTAAAACATAGATTTTGCTTATGGAGCCATTGTCAGGTCTTAATCGTGTTTTCTCATTGATTATTTAACAAGAAAGACAGTTGAATGATATTGTATGTGTCAAAACCAAAGTTTTGATCAATAGTGCTAATTATAAAAAAGAATGAATAAAATTGGTAGTAATTCATATGGATGGCGGAAAGGAAGCGGAAGGGGTAAGAATTATGGAAAACAATTTCTTTCTACAATAAAATGAACCACAATGCAGACGAGTGTTACTCAAAGCATGACTTTTCGCCATGGATGAAGCAGAAAATTAATCACACGACAAATGTGATTGACAAGGAAGAGGAGTATGAAACTGAAGGAGAAAGTTCTTCATGAGGTAAAACTCTTAATGAACAAATTCTCAAGAAATTGAGTTTTGAACAACTACAACAATTCCTAGATATGATACAAAGTTTCATAACAAAGGATAAAATGATAAATAGTGTTGTTGGAGAGTGCTCAAAGCAACAAGTTGATAAAGGTATATATTCCTAGATTCTTGATACATGACCTATAGACCATGTAGCTTGTTTCATTTTTTATTTGAGTCTCTATAAAATCAAACATATAGTTGTGAAATTTCCTAATAATCAGCAAGTCACTACTATATGTGTATGAACTATTGTTTTTTCCAAACACATCACGTTATATAATGTATTATACATACCTGATTTTACCTTAAATATAATATTTGTGCAACGCCTCTCTATCTCTTTGAATTTTTAACTTGTTTTCACACAAAATGTATGCCAGATACAGGAGAATAATTCGTTGAAGATGATTAGGCAAGCTGAAATACATAATGGTCTCTGTCATGTCTCTACATAAAACACATGAAGTATAATTTTTCTTTTTCATAATTAAGATTCTTTTGAACATACTGATAATGTGGACATTTGGAACTGTAGATTGGGTCCCTTTGATCTCATCCATATGGTTAGAGAGAAGCTTCAACAAGGCTTATTTTATCTCCTTCCCATTATCAAAGCAAATCAACCAGCATACATATTTACTAAGCCTCTCGACTGTGAAGTTTTTTATAGACTTCTTTCCAAGCTTGGTGTGTTAAATATACATACACCATTATTCTATATTTTTATACTAATTCGTGTGTTAACAAAGACTTTGTCAGTTTTTGGTCAACATGATCAAGTTTCACTACATAGACTAACACTATAAATTACACTCCATGTATTTTTGGACCTCAATAACTCTTGGTTAAGCAATTGAGTATTCTTTAAAACAACAGTCATTCTCGACAAAGACAATGAGTATTCTTTGAAACAGTAACCACTTTTGGCTAAAACATTAGCAGTCACTCATAGATAAAACACTTGTTTACAAAAGATGTGATCAAAAGATCACAAGGTTGCTAACTGAAAGACATGTTGCATCATAAGATGGATACAAAGATTCATACTTTTAGAACACTAAAGAACACTATAATATTCTATAAACAATGCTCTATCAATAGGCTAGATTTAAGAGCTTTTACTTAAACATTTGTAGGATTGTTCATCAGCAAAAGTTATTCATTATTCAAGGTATCTTCTACTTATAAAAAGCTTAGGAAGATAGCCGTTGCAAATTCTTTTTCTAGCTATTGTGAGACTTTGATAAGTTCTACATTCTTTAAAGACATCTATCCTCGTAAATGTTAAGGATTGCATTAAATGTTCTTCATGCAACATTTGATGCAAACTTCAACTTGAAGAAACATTTTGATACTTAGCTTAACTTATTAGGTTTAGGTTAGAAATATTTTAACTCTTGGGAAAAGTCATGACTGTATGAGGTTGATAGACTTATAGAGGTGATTTTTTGTTTTTTAAAAGAAATTGTTGGTATAAAAAAATTTGTCACTCTTAAAAAAAAAATCTGATGTTGAAATTTTTTGTGAGATCATTTTGATGAGCAGATAAGAGAACACTTAGTATATTCATTTATAAGTTAAAAATGTACTATGAATTACTAAAGACAATATTGTATTGTCAGATAAACGTGAGCTTATCAAATAAAGATAAGATTATAAGATGTTATTACATATGTTGATATAAGATGAAGTTCTTGTATGTGTCAAAATCTGAACTTTAAAGATGTTCTCATAATAATTATTTGTTGTAAAACACTTAACCAAAATTATTTAGAATAAAGTTAAGTTTTTTTCTTTTCTTTTCTAACATTGAACCATTTTTTGGATTATCACATGAATTTTTCTGGAAAGACATCATTCAAAAACAAACAATCAAAATAAACACGATTCAACAAATGGTTAATAAAATAACCTTCCTCCAAAGTGAACAATTGCCAATTGAATTCAACGAAGAGGTTAAGCAAATTGTCTTTATTTTTAACAAAGTTAAATCTTTAAAAAAACAACATTTTTCTCTTGAGGTGCAAAGGACTGAAAAACTATTTAGATACCCATAACAAAAACAACTCACAAATGAGTCAAATTCAACAAAAGAAATCAAATCTCAATCAATCCAAGTTAACCAAAATTAACCAATAAGACTAAGAGAAAAAACATGAATGTTACTTCTGGAGCTCAAAAACAGGCAGGACAAACTTACTACTAAGTATGAAAAATTAATGCTTCTTTGAAAAACTCATTCAAAGAGGATGAACAAAAAATGTTTACGCAATGAAAACAATTGACTATGTCTCTTTTATTGAACCTACCTCATTTTACCTCCATTGTTACTGAATTCACATTGATATACTTTGACTTGGGACAACTTCCATAAATAAAATTTGGTGACACTTAATGCTTCAAAGGTTTTGTAGATTTTATTTATTTATTATAAATAATTGAACACTTTTGAAAAAAAGTAAGTAATCTTGATGTTATGCATTTCTGATTTATAGTTTTTTAAGCAGTTTCTATTTTTGACACGATTGATGGATTTGAATATATTAAATTGAATACGTGTTAAAAGATAATACCTTTATAATCTCAAAAGTCTTTTTCAACTAAGAGACCAATTTCTAAATTAGTTACACTTCTTATCTAATAATCTTCCAAAATAAATATATATTTTTTAATCTAGTGATGTAAAGATATAATTTCTTTTGTCTTTCTTTTTTGAAGTTTATCTAATGATAAAAAAAAAATCTTTGACTATGAAAATAATCATGAGCTATTAATTATATAATATAGGTATGATTAAATCAATGAAACTTTTTTGTATTTTATGCAAGTGTTAGTTCTACAGACAACTATAATGAAGACCCATATGCACAACATTAATGATTTAAATGATTTAAGAATGAAAAGAATCATTTTTCACTATGCAAAAAAATGATAATAGAGAAAAGTACTTCATTTGGTTATTACTGAAAAACTGAGGCAATAAAGGAAAATAGAACTTGCACCAAAGCAACTTCTATCAATGTAGTTTTTACTGGAGTGATATTTTGACAACCTTCTCTTTAATTTTAAAAAGATTGTTCAAAAATAAAAATTAATTTATATAATCTCTTCTATGTAATTTATTCAATTTTTTGAATTCGTGTATAACTAATTTTAATTTATGAAAAACCCAACTTTTTAACTTTTTTCATGTATATTTTTCTTCTAGAATTTCTACTTTAGTTACATTTTTTTTTAAAAAAAATAAGGAATTTGATTTATCAAGCAATGTTTTTCTCTATTAAAAAATTTTATAATACTTTTTTTTTGAACAGTTTTTAAAGTATGAAATATTTACCATTTAGTTCTTTAATTGATATATTTTACAATATTCAAATCCTGTGAACAACTTTTTATAATTAAATTTTAATTCAGAAAAATAAAATAAAATAATATATAATATAAAGACAAATACAAATTTAAAGAACGACTCCATACTAATAATATTTATAATAATAAAATGAGAGTTAAGTTATGTAAGACTGAGACAACAAGAAACCCCTCCCCCTCACTTTTTTTCTCCCTCTTCCTTCTCTTTTCGATTTCTCTTTCATACCTCATCTATTTTAAAATATGATCACACCATAGTATAGTTGAGGAGTCAGGGTACATTTCTATCCGATCAAATTGTCAAACAGACTAAGTTTATTTTTACTCTAAAGATCTTTTATTCTTTGTTTTTCTCTATGATTTAGTCATTGAGCTTAGTGGGACCAATTAAGAAAAGTGTTTCTCTCAACTCGATTAAGCTCATACTAAAATTTGATAATATTAGGATAACTTGCTCTAGGTTCCTAAATTTTTGGAGTGGTTCCCTGTTTGAGTGTTTGAAGTAGAATTTCTATAAGTGGAATTTCAGGTAAGGGAGACAACTTTAACTTTCAATAGTACCCTAGGCTAGAAGATTTGAATATGGAGGGGACGTGGTCCCAAGTTTTAGTTTCTCTTGCATGAATGTTAGTTGATAAAATTGTTTGATTTTATTTTGTGTAAACATGTATAAATATTATATTTTGATAGTTTGAAAGTTAAATATTGTTTTTGATGTTGAAAAAAGTTTCTGAATGGTATGAATTTTTAAATGTTATGTGATTGAATGATATGTATTATATATGAATAATGAAAATTGTATGAAATTGATGTCATACATTATCCCATGTATGTGTTGTTGTTTGATGGCATTAAGTATGAAAAGCCTATGTTTAACGAATATCCTCTAGCTTCATTGATGATTTAAGTCATATAGACCGAGATATCAAGTGATGAGAAGCTGATAGAGAGTTCATACACACCGGATCCCACTGTAGACAGTCAGTATTGGATGTTTGAACTTACCCTGATCATTTATATTGGATTCGTTGATAATCTTTGGATGAGGTGTTAATCTCTGGTAGGGGCATACTTAATGAGTCTTCCAAAAGACGATTAGATTGAAATAAAATCCAATGATTGTTTTTGAAAATATATCCATGTGTGGTCTATATGAATGATGTAATTGATATTGAAATTTTATATGACAACATTTAAAGAAATGTTTATAAATGATTAGTTTGATTGATTCTTTTTCATGAATTAAATATGTTATGGAATTTCTTTTCATTAGCTTACCCTTATTTTTCTTGTTGTGTTTGAACTGCAATGATTATACTACGTACACGAGCAGATGATCATACACGTGTTGGAGGGTTTGAAGGGCTTTAGGATTTAGTTTTGAACTCTATATTGTTAATATTTGATTTATTTAAGTCATAATCTTATAATAAAAATATTTTGAAAAACTCCAAATCTGTATTGTAATAGTTAGATGTATTTTCGGGGTGTTACACGTTACTTGTAAAATGTTTTAAAAAAAAGTAATATTCGTTGTAATATTTCAATTTTTATACTTTGATTTTTACAAGTAATTATACTTTGATTTTTAGATTAAAAAATAAAATTAAGAATAATGAATAACTCTTTTAAAAAGGACATTTGTTAGAAAGAAAATTTTCGGAAATTGTGAAAGTTTAGGGTTTACATTTTCCATTATCTTTTTATAAAATCATATATTTTCGGAAATGATTTGAAGTCAAGTTTTTACAAAAAAATTAAGATGAATAGATAGAAATTTAACTTTTCGAAGTTGTAATAGATTGTTTAAAAAAATAGTAAAAAAATTTTATAAGTAATTTTAATGTGATAATAAATAAAAAAATGTTAGTAAAAATATCATTATTCTTTAATTTTATGAAAATATATATTAACATTTTAAATAATATTTTTTACAAATCAAACTGGATTTTGTTATTTCTAAAAATCAAAATTTCCAGAGTTCCTCATGTGACTAAGAATGATGATTTCTAGACGTATAAGAATATATCGATCCTTATGTAAAAAAAATCTCGATTCTTGTTCATTAAAAAAGTTATATTAATAATTTTTAAAGTATTAAATATTGATAAGTTAAGGCCATGAAAAAATATATTTTACTAATACTTAGAGATTAATTTTTTTAAAAAAAGTTAAAAACTATGTAACATAAATTTTAATACTTACTTATATAATTGAATTATTATTTAGAATGAAATTAATGGTGGATTCATATGAATTAGAAAGAAAGTGACTTTGCTTGTGCTTGCTTTGAAATTTGAAGGAATTGTTTTGTTTCGTCGGCAGAATAGTTGAAAAATCGTTTTCAATTTGAACATAAGATGTATATAATTGTTTTTTTTATTATTTACACATCTTCTTCTTCTTCTTTTTGGCTTGAGCACATAGGATGATTTGAATTGTAAAATACAATCTTGATCTTTGATTTTTTTATCTCTATATAATTTTTGAAAAGTTAATTATATCTTTAACAGTATATTGACCCATCTAAACACCTCATTTTATTTATTTATTTTGAATATCGAATAAGCTGGTATTCAAATAAGAAAAAAATGAATTTTGGAATGGCCAATTTGGTAGAAAAAATTGTTACTTGTGACTTTTGTTCTATGGTTGTTGTTTCCTGGACCCAACACAAAGTAGTTTGATGCTTTATGTTAATGGTTTTCTTCTCTTGGAACCAAGGTATGCTTATGTTGTTGCATGTGGTGTTTAAGGTCAATTGGGTATCAAATATGACAAGCATACCTAACTCTAGTTTTACTTTTCTTGTTTGTAACTTTTCAGCCCCTGGGATCTTGAAACTAACAAGAAATACATAATTCATTATACTTACGAGTGTGACTACAGTATAAAGGTAAATCATTTCTTTTCCTTGAATTACGTAGTTGTGATCTTCAAACATTTTCCATAAATTTGCACTCAGTGAACTAATATTTGAACTTGTCAAATCTGCTTTACTTCTTTCTATGTTGTGGAACTTTGCTTTTGCAGATATACTTTTATTGTAACATACTAGATTTTTTTTCATCGGTTGTGTATTTCTCATAGCTGTCTCACCAAAAATTCACGATGCTAAAGGTGAATTGACTTATGGCAAAATTGGTGAGTGGAGATTTCATCACTTTTTTTTACGGGAAGTGTACCGAGTCAAAAGTAATAATTTGTCACTAAAAATGAATATCGAATCCACTAGGAACAATTATTTAAAATCATAATTGTAGTATTTACTAAGTATAAGAATATGTACAATAATTATATTTGATTTGATATTGTCAATAGTTTGCATGAAAATTAAATAAAAGAAAAGTAAATGAGTAAAATATCTTAATAAAGAAAATTGGGAATGAGGTTAATCTTTCTCACTCATCTATAATTTTAAACATATAACATTCCATCTTGACTGACATTGAGACATATAAAAACCATTCGTATTGGTTCTTCGCATACAAAATTATTAAGAGAGTCTGTTAAATATTGATTGCTCGCATATTTATAAAAACTCCTCATCATTACGAACAAATATTATAAAGCAATTAACATTTCAAATCTATTTTTAGCATTTAAGTATGTTAAGCATAACCTTTTAGGTCATATGCTTAGAAATACTTTCCAGTCAAATCTAAGAGTCAAATCTTTGAGAATAAAATTGTAATACCAATCATCGATCAAAAACTGAATATTATAGATAAATATCACTTTAATACATAAGAATTTGAACATATTACTCAAACTCCTAAAGGAAAGAATTAGCCACTTATGGTGATTATTACAAACATGGACAACAAGAAAAGAATACCCAAAGTGTTCCTCTTTGGCTGCCTCCATTAGGATTTCCTTCCTTTGGTTCCCCCAATGATCTCAATGATCTCTAGGGTTATGCCTCATGCCTTCTATTTAACCTAAGTGAGTTTGGGTTAAGTGATATATTTATTCATAATATATTTATATGTTTCATCTCTCATTAAATTCATGAAAATAACACAAAATTGGAAATAAATCATTCTTAATCATCTCATAATCCAAAAATATGTAAAATAGTTAAAAATCTTGAATTAGAAGTTGAATTGTAATTATTTTATCAATTAAAGTCCATAAGTGTCTATTTTTTTTATGAAATATTATGACACTTATCAAGATTTGACAAAAGGTCACATCTACAAGGACCTCCACCAAAAAACTTGCCTTTACACTATAAGAAAATCATGAAATAGAAACCAATTTTTAGAGACCAAAATAATTAGTTGCAATAGTAACTAAATTAGAGACCATTTTAGAAACTAAACAAAAAATTGGTTTCTAAATTAGTTTCTATTATTTTCTATTATTGTTAAATAGTTTCTAAATTGGTATCTAATTAGCAACCAAGGTTTTAGAGACCAAATTTAGAAACTAAATATTTGGTAGTTAAAACCTTGGTTGCTAATTAGATACCAATTTAGAAACTATTTAACAATAATAGAAAATAATATAAACTAATTTAGAAACCAATTTTTTGTTTAGTTTCTAAAATGGTATCTAATTTAGTTACTATTGCAACTAATTATTTTGGTCTCTAAATATTGGTTTCTATTTCATGATTTTCTTGTAGTGTTAATCCCCACCAGGGGTTCCTGAAACTGTGGTATGTCTATGACTTGCCTATTCATTTAAGCACTTCATCCTATCTTATTGGAATAATATGTGACCATAACAATTTTCCTTGATATATGGAACTTAACATAAAACTTGCATAAGATCCTTGTAATTTCATACTCATTTCCATTTTACTTACATAAAAGGTGAGAAGAAAATGACATTTTTTCCCATCAGCATACATGTATAACTGTCTGAATGTGAATTAGTAATGAAAGCATATATCTTTGAAGTTTGATCACTAATCCATTCATTATATCTATGAAGGAAACATATCTATGTTGTCAAGAGAAATTTTGTGGGTACAAATTTGTTTCCATACCGGATTGGCCATTCCATAATTCATTTTTTATTTATTTAAATACTGGCTTGTATAATATGGTAGTTGAAACTGTATACAGGCTTGTATACTGGATTGTACAAACCAATTTGTAAATAATAAAAACAAACTTGTTTGTACAATCCAATATACAAAACTGAATCTAGTTTCAACTACCAAATTGTACAAGCCAGTATTCAAAATAAGAAAAGAGGTGTCTAGATTGGCCAATCCGGTATATTGTCAAAGGTTAATTTAGCTTTTCAAAATTATACAGAGGTGTAGGAAGGAGCAATGGAGGTGCAAGGAGAATTTTCCCCCTTAAGACACCTCCAAGGAATTTGAAAATTGGAAGAATTTGTCTCCATCCACCAAAAGAAACCAACGCTTTAAACGTGCGACAAACCGAGCCATAAGAAACAAAATGTTGACCACCAACCACCAAGAACAATGAAAAATGGGACGCTAATAAGATAACCAACACAACAAACCAGATTGCAGCGCAACACATCACACACCTCCAAAAAACTACATTCACACACCTCCAAAAAACTACATCACTGAAGGAGGATAAAACCCTACCTATCAACCGTTAATCACCTATCTTCAAATAACTTACAAGATTTTTTTTTTTTCAAACTATAAATATTATTATTTATAAGAAAATAATTAGGATATTTAATTAATTTTATTTGTTACCAACTTATATTGATATTTTTAATTTTAAGTCAGTTTTTAATAAATTAATGTTAGTTCTTCCTGTCTTTTATATATATATATATGAGAGTAATTTATACTTTCCTCATTAACTAGTAAAATTAAAGAAGATTAGAGTCCATGAAAATTTTACTAGTAATGCCGCTAGTTCAAGTATAAGGTTTAATATAACACCTATATAATCCAATTATCAAATCCATTGAGATTCCCTTCTATAAATACATTTACATAATTTAGTTATGAAATATTTTATAGAAGATTATATTTAATTATAATCTTTTATAAAATATTTCATAACTAAATTATGGAAACTGATAAGATTCAATTTGCATTCGTAACATTAATTATTAATTATGGAAACAATTTTTTTTTAATATAACAAATTAAACGTACACTTAAACTACCTTATTAAAAAACATTTTTTAACATTTGAAGAAATCATTGAAAAATAATAAATATTTATTTTTAAAAAAAATGGGTACCACATGAATGGGGAGAGTGAGCAATGAGTGGAGTGTGTGAAGGGTTTGTCGTAGAGCTGGTTGAAGAAAGTGTGTGAATGATATCCATTCATAGGTTTGGTTCACTGTCTCAAAAGAATCTTGCATTGGAGCCATTTTTCCAAGTCATGCCAAAACTCTTGGACCATTAATTAAGCAGAGATGAAGAAATGTACCAACCCTAAACCCTACTCTCATTCAAACCAACCATAATGGGGGTGCTCCTTTCATTGGATTCACTTGTCTAAATAAAAAATCTAATTTTATAAAAAAATAATTACTCATAAACTCATATGTTATTTAAAGAAATTAAATATAATCTATCCATAATATTGCAGTAGCAAATATTTATCTTCCTAAATTATCTTAGGGTAGCTTTGGATAATTTTTTTCTAAACACACTAATAAAGAAGAAAGAAGCACTTTTTAAAAAAAAAAATAGTATCTTATATTAAAATTAGTTTATATATTTAAATTAAAAATTAGATTTTGAAAATGTTGATACGAAACTTCAGCAAAGTAACTTATAATAAACTAATTTTATTGTATGGATCAATTTATCTATTTTTTTCTCCTAAATATGCTTACAAAGAAATTCATCCATACATATTTGCTTTCTTAAACTATTATATTGAGTTAAATAAACATAGAAATGCAATAAAATAATATTTAACTATAATTTTTATCCTGTTATTCACTACTATATAATCATTAAATACAAATAAATTTCAAAAATAAAAATAATTAGTTACTTGACTAAATTATATATATATATATATATATATATATATATATATATATATATATATATATACTACAACAATTATTGATATATAAATTAGTTTTTATTATTGATTAATAATTTTAAATTGAAATATAATTAATAATTAATTATTTAAATTTTAAAATTAATAACTAAAATCTAACTAATTAGATATCAATTTAGAAACTATTTATCAATAATAAAAATTAATTTAGATCAATACTTTTTTTAATTTTTAAAATAGCATTTAATTTAATCAATATAGTAATTAATTTTTTTATTTAATAATTTTCTTATGTAATTTGATATACGAATGGATAACATGTTTAATCTATTCCCTTAATTTTAAAAAGACAATGTGACTCTGTTAAAATTGATATCACTAGTTTTATAAATTGTTACTATACATTGGTTATAAATTACATTATTGAATTAAAACTATCAATATTTGTTTATTAATGATTATATTAATTGAAAAAAAAATAATTAGATGGTTGCACTTTCAAAATTTGGTACTTGATTAATGTTCTATTAATAAGAACAAAATAAATAAATAAGATCCAATTGAATAAGGTAATTAAGCCATGAAATAATGTAAGTTCATAATAATCCACAAAGCATTATTTAACTAAACAATTCATTACAAGATAACAAAAAGTCCAACCCGAAGGCGCAATCCAATGAACTCAACCTGTCCTTGATCCACTGGATTGGCAAATTATGTGGATTGAAAGATTGATTCATGTAATCCAACCCAACTCGTTTCAAATTAAATGAGTTGGTCCAATGGATTCAACTCATTCTGTCTTACACCTAGGGTATTGCACATGAATCTTCAAATATCTCCCAAGTTATCACTTAACTACTGATGCTCAAGGAAAATTTTAAAATGCTACTTCATCAGCGTAACATCTAGATATTGTTTTCAGGTGGTGGTAGGAAAGACTTTATGTGTACTGTGTGAATGCCGATGACAAAGCTGTCGCAAGCTTCCATCTTATAGTGACCAAAAATGATACTGACAGCATCCTAGAATGCAAACTCAAGTAAAAATTGCATACTCTAAAAATTTCCAGCATCATAATGAAGGAAAACAGTCAAATTAGTATCATTTTATTAAGGGATTAATAAGAATAGAAATCATTCGTATATGAAAAGTAAGCAGAGTATTCTATGCTTATAAATGACTAATATTAGGATAACCATAGTTTCTAAGCTCTAATTTTATATTGGTAAATAGTGACGGCATCCTTAGGCTAATGTTTCCTGTGATTAGAAGATTTCTCTGCCCAAACATTTGAAACGACAAGAATGTGATAGATAGATGTTTGGTAGAAGTTACCTGTATGAATTCAACCATTGTAAAGGATAGGTCTGCCATTGTAAGTGAGCTCCTTACTTTCTTCCAAATATTTGAAGAAGGAAGATAGTGCAATTTTATCATTGTGGTTGTCTCTCTTAACCAACCACTCTTCATAAAGTTGGATATTTACATCCCTGTCAGAAATTGTGATCCATATTTAGTAAAAGGAGGATAAAAAGGGAAGAAACGCGGCATACCAGCACCTATATATAATTTATTTCCATGAAGTAAGTTGTACAAGTAAATAAACACAAACTGAGAAAATAAAACGACAGACATAGATGTGAAGGAAGTTTTAGAAAGAAAACCAACACACCTTCTCAAGGCAAGAACTTCATAGTTTCTCCGTAGGTAATCAGCATGGTTTTTAAGGGCATCCTGTGCATATGGTCTGCCTACAGTCCTTATTGCAGCCGCATTTAATAGAGTTTCCAAGGTACCATGTTTTTTAATAAGTTTCAGAGCAGTCTTCCGACCAAAACTAGGGACCAGATGCTGGATACCAGGAACACCGTCAACTTCATCACCTACAATACATCCTACACAATCACAGCATACATAAACCAAAGTGTTAGTCCTAATGGCATCACAGTTTAGCCATTAAGTAAACCAACTTCAAAAAGGGTCAGAAAAATTCCACTGCGTTGAATTTTATCTCTGAAATCACATTCTAGTTCTTCATGCTACAAAGTTCTATTGAAACAACATACTTAAGTTGAAAAGCCCATTAAAGGCCACCAAATCAACATAATTTTTAACATACAACTTATTCAAAAGAATTAAAATATTTGTATAAAATAATACGTTTGTAAGTTGGCTCAGCCTCACATTATTTACATATTGAAAACGGATACTACTGTTAAAATGTAGTTGATGAAAATATCAAACAGAAATAAACTGTATTGTATGTTATACTCACTAAAGCTCAGATCAGATTCTGGGTCACAATTATACTGATCCCTGTAGTGCCTCAGGGTGTAGAAGGACCACCTTTGTAACTCAGGCAAAGGCATAACTATTTGCACATCTTCAGATATAAGTTGCTTAAAATCCTTATCAGGGGAGCCAATAACCACTCGAAACCCTTTATTGACAACTTGTCCAGCTAGAGTAGCTACAACATCATCAGCTTCATGACCATCAACTTTTATAACCTGCATGGTTTCATCTTGTCACTAATGAATGATATGATTGAATAAAAAGTAAACTGACCTTTTCACTTTCCATACATTTATGAGAATGATATGTGCATATTATTTTAAAGGGATTGATAAACATAAACAATAACTTTAAGAATGCTTGAAAAGAAAAGGAATAGTATTATTTTCCTTACAAGTTTCCATATTGTTATTTACCTGTAATTATAATTTTGTAATGAAATAAAAATGAAGACAAATGATACCAGAGAAACTGATTTACACATGACTAAGGGATCATGTGTTAATAGTAAAAGCAAATCAATGTTCTCATTTTCCTGTTAGTTAGGTAGTCAACATCCCAACTTATCAAATGGGAGGAATGGGAAAGTGGAGCTCAAAAAAAGAGTATAAAATTTAAGTTTCATTGTTATTTGTATCTACAACCAAGTACCAATCATTTCTCTAAACAAACTTTAAGCTGTTAAAAAAGCGGGCAGCCTAAACTGTCCAGGAAGACCCAATATTCAAATTATTAAAATAGCCTCATCGGTTGAAGGCCCACTAGACCTAATTTCTAAACAACACTTAACTTCACTGAGTGCTAACTAAAACTCAACACAGCTAATTGAACTTTTTCCCATCGGCATTTGTTCACCTCCTCCAGCATCCTCATGTCATCTCTGGCAATTCTACAACCGATTGAATTTTGAGTTAATGTTATGCTAGGTTATATACATTTTATTTTTGTTAGCATACAACTAAATCTTCACAACATATATTGGCTTTCACCATTTTCTGATATCTGCGATTGATAACATTGTTCCTTAATCAGTGTCCTTTGATCAGTTGTTAGCATTTGCTACAAAATATTATTCAATCTTCCAAATTTTTTGATTTCATAGGTTAGACAACTCTCTCTCATTCGTTTCATAGGGTTAGTATATATCAGCTAGTAGTTTGTTATCATTGAAACAGGTTATCATTATATGATGTAACAACTTCCTCTTATAATAATTTTTCTGTTACATTGTTTCTGATTATTGCTTTAATGTAAGTAACGTGCAGTCTTCTTTGAGAGTGCATAAATGTGTATTGATTGAACTTTTTAACCATGAATAAAATCTGTTCTATTCTACAAAAGTATTAGTTTCCAATACATAGGAAACTTTTGAGAACTATAACTTGGTCCCTTTTTTTAAGATACTCTCCAAATTGTTATTACCTTATTTGTTAACGCCCTTAATTATTCAATAACTTTCTGGTCAATAAACAGAAATTAGTTTCTTAGACTCTCATGAGGAAAAGGTATATCACTGGCCAAAACCTCCCTCATTTAGTCCACCTATTGGCATAGAACGCAAAAAAGTCATTGTTTAAGTGGAGAAACAATGATTAAGACAATGGCTTCCTAGTAATTTCAATAGTAATTCTTGACAAATTATACAAATTGCTGATAAATTTAATACTGCTAAATACTAACTAAATTTTTTAATTCTTGTGAAGTAGTTAAAGGGATAGGTGTGGGACCAGAGGTAGTATTTAATGTAGACTTTTGCAAACCTAATTTCTCTTGGACTAGTCTCCAAACATCTCACTAGTAGAATAAAAAAATTGCACAGCTAATTTCGCTACTGAGCTCCGAAGGAAAAAAGTAATCATGGACATAAACGTACAAGTACGGGTGTTGGATATAAATAAACCAGTCATGAACCTTCATCTGACAAAAACATTTAGAGAGTCAGTCATGTTCGCAATCAAATGTAAACACGTGTCTCTGTATGAGAAATTTTATAACTCTAATTTGTATGGTTTTCCTCGATAAGTGTTTATGGTTTAACTCAACAAACAATTTAGTAATGCAAGTACCAGAACATTTGGGATCCAATTAATCTCGGATAAGTCAGTAAACATATTGTCATTGACCACTATTTATTCAGACTATGATCATTTCACATAAATAAGTCACACCCTTACTATCTTCATGTCCACTAATGATTTCATATAGTCATTTAAGTGTATGATGGTTCAATGCATCAGGGTTTCTTGAAGTTAATTTTGGGATTTATATTCAACCAAAAGATATTCTTGAATATCCTAATAGAAAAAGTTAAAATATATTCAAAAGATTGAGACAATAATCAGAAATGCTCAAAATATAAAGATATTCTATATAAAATTTTAATAACTTATAATCGCAAATGGAGACAGTAAATTGATCTAGTGTTCCAGATTATATTTGAATAACAAAAATAGCACGATTCATCAATTTCCCTGTCAAGCACATCCAAATATGTAGCCTGTGTATGTTTATGTTTCTAAATATGATGGCTTCACGACAGATTTCTGTTCTGCAAACCCATCTACAGACCCAGAAACCAGTGATATGTTTAAGATTAAAATAAAACAAGGAAGTTATGTAACACTTTTCTATGTTAAAATAGCATAGAAATTTGGTAAAGATTTCAACTGTTTGTTCGAAAACCCCAAATAAAACACATAGGAGAACTAAGATAACTTTTCTGTTACACTTGTAGTTCTGAATTTGGTTTGAGGATTGCGAGAAATACTAATTTTGAACTACTAGGAAGCCAAGCATGCATCTCTTTTTATGTAAGTTTTAGCAACAAATATATAAGAAATGAAGCACATTACTCGTCAGAAATTAAAATTATATGCAAGTACACCTAAAATTTCGAAGGGAAATGGAATAATAGCAATGATACGGAGCAACTCACTGGCACGTTGCATTTTCCAAGAACATCATTGATAACTTGATAGGACCTCCCAACATGGCCGCTTGAAAATCTATGCAAAGATGACACGTGTCTCGTGAATATTTTCCTTCGTGCTTTATAGGAAGGTAGCAACTTTCTGCGATACTCGCTGCCCCCTTCTCCATCAATAACCTGCTCAATCATTTCAATGCCTTAAGAGAGGAAAGATAAAAGATAAAAGAAAAAGAACATGAAAGAGGTGGCAGCATAGGAAATACAATACCGAATGAACTTTTTATTTCATAGCAGAAAAATATTCTGAATGAGAATTCAAAAGAAAAGCCTATGCAGCAGTAAATGGTTCGGAGTCACTGAACAATGGAAATTACATATTAGCACTCTAAGTATTCATTTTATCAACAAATTAAATGATTGAAATTACATACGGGCACAGTCACTCTAAGTATTCACTCCATCATCAAATTTTGTGACGCAGGAAAATTTACCACAAAATGCATATTCGAAGAATGTGCATCAGGCTTAAGTGAGATTTCCATAAACTAGTCCTTGAAGTCCATGGACCACATGCAAAATTGACAAAGAACTAATATGGCTTCAAGGACTAATATAATCTCTCATATTACAATTGGAATGTGAGAGTTTTGCCGCGTGCCGTGGTCTTACTCAGCTCGAAGAGGATTTACTGCAGAAAATACTCATTCTGAGAGAGAAAATTACAATTTGAATTTTACCTTAATAATCTCTATGTATATTTAGACAAACTTCTTCCAGACTACTTTTATAAGAAAATGAAAAAAATGAAACAAGTTTATTCATAAATTAAAATTAACTTATACATAAACTAAAATGAATTAACAGAAAACTAATGGAAGAACAGCTATTGCAGAAAGCTAAACTACTGTAAAAGAAAGCTTAGTAACAGCAACTAACTATCTAACAAGTACTACTAGCTTGTATCAGCATCTCCAAGATTCTCCAAAAAGATTATCTTTGATACTTAAGCTAAGAAGGGTGTTTCACTTTTCTTTATTATTTTCTTCTTTAAAATGTTTATAGGGAAATTCATCCCATTTGACTATAATAAAGATGGGTGTATTAAAGGTTAGTTTGAAATTCTAATAAGAGAACCCATCACCAAAAAGCAAGCCCTCACATCTAAATTTCATTCGTTCACAAACAAGTAGAGTTAGAGAGATTACAGCAATGACGGGGTCAGTGAGGCTGACTTGAGAGAGAAACAGAGAGAGCCAGCGCCCGAAGGAGTACAAGCTGGGCTTGCTTCCTTCGTAACAGAGCGGGTTAACGTCCAAAAAGAAGACCCTCTTCTTCTTTTCGGAGAGAGGTTGCGCGCAACGTGTTTGATCGAATGACTCAGTGAAAAGCGCCTTCTCTGCTTTGATGGTTGCTGTCTTTTGGATTCTGCAGGATGCGGAGAAGGTCGTGTTGCGATTGCTGCAAGGGAAGTGAAGCTGAACGTAAGGGTGTGACAACAGACTCATTTCTAACATTTGCATCTTCTCTCTATCTATAGTATGAGCATCGTGGTTACAGTTTCTACACTCGCTTCGACCAATGTGAGAAGTTAAAGAAAATGGATTATGTTTTATTACGTACAATATCATTCATACCCATGTGACGTGGACTAATAGATCATTTTCAAAAATAATCTATACCTATATATATATATATATATATATATATATAGGATTCCTCCTATTTCTTATATATATATTTATATCTCTATAATTGTTTTTGATATATATAACTATTTTTTATATATAAAAAAAGTTAATTTTATTTTTAGTTATTTTGTAAATATTAAAATAATTATTAGGATGAAGATTTTGAACGTAAAACAGTTTTGAACTTAGTTTTTTGAAATATATTTGTATTTCTTCAGTTTTTACTCACAGTTTCTTTTCAATTTGAATTTATATTTGGAATTTTTATTATCGTTTTTCTTCTCTCCCTTTTTCCCACTTTATCTCTTTTGTTCATATCACTTCCATTAGAATAAGAACAAGAGCACGCATCCCACGTTAGTCTCGGTAAGCGAATTTTCTTTTTCTTGGTTGTTTAATTGTTAATGTTACTTATTTTTATCATTTTTATTTGTTTTTACTCTGCTTTTCATTTTCGTACACCGAAGGCGGAATACTGCATAAGTATAGAGTTATCTTGACACCATTGTTGAATGCATTCTGTATATTTTCTTAAGGTTTGTTACGGAATTTTTCATCTTATTCTTCTTCTTTTTTCTTTTCATTATTATATTTCTCTTTTTTAGTTTTATGTTAGGAACAACAAATCAAAATTGGTTATGTTTATTGTGTTATAAATTTAAATTTGTTCAATATATTTTTTACTGCAACTTAAATATTAAAATAGTAGGTTGAAACTCATAAATGATGAGAAAAAATGTTTCTATCCTATTTTTACTTAGTGATATTTGATATTTAAAAAATATGAATACATAATAATATACAATATAGTAATAATAAAAAAAATTGGATGCACAGGCGCTTTAGTACCTGTGTTTCCGCTAGTAATAATAATGAATGTGTTTGAATAATTTAATGTTAAGAAATTAATTGAAAATATATAGTTGTTTTGAGTGAAATTTCGCTTAAAATTTTATACAAAACTTATATATGTTTTAAATCTTTATAAAATTAGAGAGTTTTGATTTATAAAATTATTTTTAGGTTTTATAGAACATGTGAATTTTGATTTCGTTTAAGTAAAATGTGTTTTTTTTTCTTAAAGTGCAATTATATCATAACACATTACTTGATTTTTGTTGAAAGTATAGTGAAAATTAAAAATAATGATTTTTAATATAAGAATGATTAAATATAAAATAAATAAAATTTAATAATTTTATAAAAATAATATTTATAAATAAAATTATTGAAGATATCATCTAAATTTATGGTTCATGTGTCATTGTTTTAGCTGGGATTGATAGTCTTTTAATTGATATTATTCTCTCTAATAGCCAACTTCGTATGTATAAAGTACCTTTAGTATTAAACTTCTTCTTTTTCTTGTACATACTAAATTTAGTATGCAATTTCATAATGGTTTTGTTTGCTACGTCAAAATCTGCATAAGAATTCGTAAGTCAAATAATGGCTCTTTAGATGATCATAAAATTGATTTTGCATCTTAATCATTATGTTTTTAATGTGGAGAACTTATCATTTTGAAATTACATCAGGGTTAGACATTTAAAAGTTTGATGGATTAGACATTTTGTGGTTATTGTTTATCAATAGATGAAAATAATATAATCCTCCTAATGATTTACTTAAAATATTTGTTAATTTATCATGCCAGTTAACAAAGTCAATATGATGTGTCAAACATCAATTTTTCTAAAATGAAATGACAACTAATATCAAAATAATATTTGGTGAGAATTTAAGTTTAACTTAATTTTATAAAATAGGCTTATAAGATGAAGTTTGCACCTATTTATATACTATAAAATGTCTTATTTCTAGTTTATGTGAGATCTCTAACACATCCCCTCGTGTCAAGACTTGTCAACTCATGTGTGAGACTATATATTTGTGGTAGTCTGATATCGTCCGATAACGAGTAGCCTGATAAACCCAAAAACCTCTCGTTAAGATAGACTCTAAATGACTGTGATATCATATTAACATAAAGAAAAAGAAAAATAGGATAAATTGCTTATGTGAAATACATACAAAGTTGTTTATTTATATATGAAAATAATAACATAATAACATAAACTATGACATTTAACAAGGCCATCTTATCAAGACTATGTTATATTGTCGTGAATAGACTAATGAGATTAGACTCTCTTAGTCAAATAATCTATGTTTAACAATTGTCATTTTTTATTATGACATATAAAATTAGTTTTGTGTCATAGTAAAACGTTGAGTGTCATTTATCTAGTCGTTTTGTTCTTTAATTTTATAAAGAATAATAAAATTAGTAGAGCAATAAGACATTGTGATTTTAAGTTAATTAGAGGATGTAACCAAACATGCTATTCGTCTAATGAAAAAAAAAAATGGATCATTTTAGAAAATATGTCTATCATTTTAGAAAATATGTCTACTACCACAAATATTGAATCTATCCTTTTGTTTATCTTGGAAATGCAAATAGAAAATCCATTAAAATATCTATAAAAAAAATTAGGGATATGAAAATGGGTATAAAGTTTATGGGATTGACCATTAGGCATGACCATTTTACATGTTATGCATTTTTCACAAAATTTTTGAACATGTTTTCTGAAAGAGTTCTAGAAGTAGGGTTGAGTAAAACTTTAAAATTATTTACAAAACTTTTTCAAAAAATGTTACATGAAGATATAGTCTAGATAGATTGTCTACTAGTTCAAAAAAAAAACTTCTGGAATATTTTCAAAAAACTTGTGAAAGGACAACAGACGCTTGTAAACGTGTAGTAACAAAGGTAATTAAACACTTGATTTTTGTATTGTTCACTCTACTAAGATACATCGAGTTTTCCTTTTAGAAACTCTTAAAGATTTTCTCTATAATCAAATATTAGATAAGTATTATTTCACTATCTATCAATGTTGGTTTACAACAAGGTCCACAAATTCACTTTTAGATGAGAACTTCACAAAAAAAGTTTTATAGGGATTCATAACTCAAGTGTTAGATGAATCTTTAAATGGTCTTACAAATTCAAAAGTGAATTTGCTTCTTGTTAAGATGGTTGTGTCTTGACCATTGCATCTTTTATGTGGAGAGTTTCTTATGAGTGTTGTGTGAAGTTGTATGAGGACTAAAGGTTTTGCAGCTTGATGGTTTGATAAATGCATGTTCTTCAAAAGATCAATTTATCACACTTAGATTAAAGCATTAATTTATCGAACTTTTGTTATGATCGAAACCACAGGGTCGTCTTATCAAAAATTGTCAAAATTGTGCTAGACGGTCATGGAGAAATTAAAAAATGGAAACATTAAAACTTGAGCTAAAACTTCTCCAACCCTGCAAACACAAGAATAAGACATCGATTATTGTATGTATGAGCTATATGTCTAGCACTAGTAAACTGATTAACTGTACACTGTTCACACACCATATAAGTATTCAGCAAATCCTATCCAATCATATATTCTACCTTTCATATTTTCTAGGCTTAAAGCATCACCCCAAAAGAAACATCCCTTAAATATTCATTCCAACCTGAAGAATCTGACTTCATCTAGCATTTAAGAGCATCCTCAGCACACTCTTCATCTTTGGTCTTGATTCTGGGGATGTACTAACACAAACACGGGCAATCTCAAGAATTGCAAGCATCTGGTTTCTGACTGCTTGTGATGTTCTACTGACATTAAAGTCAAGAATGTAATCTTGGTTTGTGGAGTTACGCAAAACCCACTTGACCAATTCCGTTCCCTCAGTCACTGCAGGTTTTCCTGTCAGCAGTTCAAGCAGAATCACACCAAAGCTGTAGACATTCCCAGCCATTGTTACTGTCATTGTGTATGCATACTCTGCCAACCAACAAACAAAGTTTAAGAGCTACGAAATTACAAATGTGTGTAAGATGAGTGTTTGCAAAACTGATTTTAAAGTAAAGTGATTTATGTTTAGGATGCTTTGATGCTGAAAGTAAGTTTGATGTAAAGCTTAATGGCAATTTTTCAACACAATGCAGAAGGTACACTGCATCACTTCTTGTCAAACTGAGGTTTGGAGGCAAAATTAAGTTTACCTATCATTAACCAAACATATGTATCTTTACTAAAATCAATTTTGATGCTTTTCAACATGAAACCACGCACTCTATAATAGCTTGGCAATCTCAAATTGATTTCTGAATCACTAGGAGTGTATGCTTGAAGAAAAATGTTTAAATGCCATTTTCAGGTTATATGCTCAAGTGTTTCATGAATTTAGTCAGGTTTTTCTTTATTACTTTGAGCTAAAACTAAACTGAAGCAGTGATTAAGTAATTGCACAGGACTGTACTGCACAAATGATATAGAGATAACTTCGCTTAGAATATTTATTGAAGATTGTTTTCGCTTAATGGAATTTTGATCCAGATTGCCCCTACAATATGAAGTTAATCTGTGAACCATGAAAAAAACTAAGAAAATAAAAGTTGATGAGTTGTATACCTGGAGGAATATAGCCAACTGAACCAGCAACTGCAGAAAAGTTCCCCGTACTCTTTGAGGGATCAATGACCTTGTAGTGTTCAATATCCCCAACTAGAGGCTCCTTGAGGGACTTGAGCATAATACTTTTACTTGACAGGTCAAGGAGTAGTATTGGACTAGAGGCGAATCCATGAAGAAAAGAAAGTCCTTGAGCCACTCCAACAGCTATACTGTATCTGCTAGCCCAATCTAAAGACACATCCATGCTTCCATGAAGAACATCAAAGAGGGAGCCATTTGAGATATACTCGTATAGTATATAAGCAGTGTCAGTGGACAGAACATAGGCCAAAGGAGTCATGACATTGGAATTGTTCAATTTTGCCAATACTTCTACCTCTTTAACAAAATTATCATGACTTCCCAATTGGAATATCTTGTCAACCCAGTTCAGTTTCTTGACATAATAGGTTGAACCAGACGGCATGACAGCCATGTAATAAGTTGAAAACCTTGTTTTAAGAGTAACATTTGATGTTTCAGCAACAGCTTCCATGGCTTTGGAGAAGTCAATATTTGATCTATGCATTCCATTAGGAGTTAACAAATTACTTTGCATGACCTGAGGATGTTGACGATCTTCTCTTGACTGTAAATGCTCGTCACTAACCCTGTGATAAAGGCGTGACGCTGACACAACCAACAGAGTGACTAGGCCAACAAGAAAAATAGCTGCTACAATTGCAATGAGAATCGCAACTGCAAGGGATATTCCATTCTTCTTGGACTCCGTGTTGGAATTTCGGTTGTCCTGTTCAGTATTGTTTTTTAGGCCAGTTCCAAAATATTCAACATTAACATTGTGACTGAATTTTGGGATTTCACCAGACAGAGGATTGTTAGAAAGTATCAACCGAGTCAAAGACTGCATGTTAGTAAAATAATCAGGAATTTGACCAGAAAAGCTGTTATTCGAGAGATCCAAGACTTCCAGGGTACTCAAAGCACCAAAACTGCTAGGAATAGGACCACTAAAGAGGTTGCTACTAAGATTCAATGAAACCAGCAGATGCAATGGCATGTTTGGAATCACACCTCTTAGGTGGTTTTCCCCAAGTTGGAGTACTAAAAGACGGCTCAAGTTAGCAATGGATATCGGTATGGAACCACTAAGATTGTTGCCTTGCAA
This sequence comes from Phaseolus vulgaris, assembly GCF_051622355.1. Classification (NCBI taxonomy): domain Eukaryota; kingdom Viridiplantae; phylum Streptophyta; class Magnoliopsida; order Fabales; family Fabaceae; genus Phaseolus; species Phaseolus vulgaris. The sequence continues at coordinate 17,150,605 of NC_143501.1, read as the reverse complement.
GTACAGGAAATTAAGCTCGCCTAAATTTGCAATCTCAGATGGAATTGATCCACCCAGAGAATTCCGGCTCAAGTTCAGGGTTAACAACTTAGGAAGTTGGCCAATTTGAGTTGGGATAGTACCATTAAGATTGTTAAATTGGAGCTGCAACCCCTGGAGTTTGGTAAGATTACCAAGCTGTTGTGGCAATCCACCACTCAACTGATTCTGAGCTAAATTCAACAATGCCAAACTCCTGCAAGAACCCAATTCAGCTGGTATGGATCCTGTTAAGATATTGTTATCCAGCTCCAAGTATGTCAAATTATGAACTCCTACAAAAGCATCTGAAGGAATGTTTCCATTCAGCTGATTGCTCCCAAGCCTCAACCTGAACAAGTTTGGAGAAACTTTCCTAGGTAAAGGCCCATTTAACGCATTATTGGACAAATCTACAACCTGCAACTGTGGTGGAGATAAAAGGTCTTCTGGAATGGCTCCAGACAGATTATTATAACTAAGATCCAAACTCGTGAGATATTTTGTGATCCCAGAAGGTATAGAACCTGTGAACCTGTTCTCACTTGCTGCAAATCTTGAAAGTTTGGTGATGTTCACTAGTGAAGTTGGAATTTCACCAGCGAGGTTATTAGTGGAAAGGATCAAAGTTTCCAATTTAGAAAGCTTCCCAATATTAATAGGAATAGACTGTGAAAGATTATTGTTCTTAAGATCAATCCAAGTCAAGTTTTCGTAACTCAATAATTCATCAGGGATTTTGCCATCAAAGCTATTGTCAGAAAGCAGAAGGTGCTCCAAAACCATGGACTTTCCCAATTTGGTAGGAAGAGACCCACTGAATCCATTGAAAGTAAGATTCAAACTTTTGAGGCTAACCAACCCATCTATCTCCAAACCAATATTCCCTCCCATCACATTGAAAGACATGTCCAGGGATTCCAATGCCTCAAAGCCATGAAAAGTAGGTAAAACACCTTCTAACTTGTTAACACTGAAATTCAACAGCTTCAACCCCTTTATCTTTCCACACTCAGTGATGAAACCATCAGGGATTGAGCTCAGACGGTTTTTGGAGACATCAAGATGCTCCAAAGTTTCAATTTTGCAAACAAGAGGAAGAAAGTCAGAAGAAGGGAGTGAAAAACCAGATAAAGAAATCCCTACTACAGAGGAGTTTGCAGGGTCACAACTCACTCCCTTCCATGCACATGGGTCTGAGCCACTCCAGGGAATAGTGGGAGTAAGATTCTTTGAGAGATTGTTCATGGCTTCTGTTTGGTTTTGTGGTAGCAGGGACAACACCATGGGACAGAAACAAAAGAGGAACAAAACAACAGCAAGGAAAAATGTTGAAGGGTAGTCATACCTGCCCATGTTCTTAGCAGTGAGTTTTGAAGTGTGATTATCCTTTATATGTGTATATGTATCTGGGGTGTGTGAATGAGTATTTTATTTGAATTGGATTGAGGATGAAGAGAACATGATGGAGAATAGAAGAAGAAGAGAATGTTGGGAAATGTGTGCAGGAGAATATAAAGATATGTTTGGAGTAGAAGGAAGGTTGGTGGAAGGAGAGTGAGAACAAGTATGGTAAAAGTGTCTGAGATTGGAGTTGACTGACATTGCAGGTCTCTCACTGCACCAAGACTTCTCTGACATAACATTTGCACTCAGTCAACAATCAATGAACCATGATTCATGTCACTGACCTTTGTAACACCTTCCAATTTTTTCTTTTATAATGCCTCTTATATTATTATATAATTTTTTTCTCAGATTCATTTTATATTATTAGATGGATTATTTGCAGTACTGAATCAAACTTATATAATATAATTAAGTGTTGTGTAAAAAAATCAAGACTTTTTTATAAGACTAACACCTGCTTTTACATGTTTTTTAATATTTTATTTTCATTCTAATTGTTAATATATCTTCTCTACGCTATACTTATAAGAATGGGTAATGTGAATATAAAAATATTGTGACACTTATCTCAGTCACACTTAATATATACATACACATAATAAATAAATAAATAATATTTACTTCATAAATATTAACTTATTTATAATGATATTTTAAGAGGCTTATATTTTATTTAATGAATTAACTAATATGACATAATATATATCTACATACATAACCGACATTTTCGTGACACAAAGTAATATAAGTGTATAAATGTTCTGAATTTAGTTTTAGGTTAGATTGGAATGTTTGATAAATTTAAATTAAATTTTAGTAGTATTTTTTAACTAAATATTAGCTTTGTATTTATTTTTTAATTGGGATTTACGAAGGTGAGAATATTAGAAAAACCTAATTAAACATTTTTAATTCAGTAGAAAGAAGAATATATATCTGCAAATATAAAAAAAAAAAGAGTAAAGAATGTAAAATTATTCATTACAAAGTTGCAAGATCACAATGTTAGATTTAAAGGCTAGCCGTTAATTTTACGTCAGGATAATTAGATAAAATAATAAAATTAAAAATAATTCAGACTCTAATATTTAATTAAAAAAATTTAATAAAAAAATTTGTGGACTTTGACTCTGAACACTGACACTTTGGGACCCACAGAAACATGGAAAATGTCTATTCAAAGTTCAAACACGCGTTTCGTACGAGAAATTCAGATTCTCCTTAGTCCTTAACGTGTTCCATGGAGAACGCTATTTCCAAAGGTGAATAACTCTGAATTAAATATTTTTAAATTTACAGAGAAAAATTTAAAAATTTAAAATTAATTTATATATTTAAATTTATAGAAACAAATCTTATGAAATACATTAAAGACGAGTAGAAGTTATACTATTTAGTCGTGAAAAAATGCATCGTAATAACCAAATATATTGTTTAACTTTGACAATTAAAAAAAGACTACTTATTAAGAATTTAAAAATATAATGTTTCTTAATTAATACAGTCCTATCACAATTAATTCTAGTAGACATTCAATATGTCCTTAAATTAAAAAAAAAACTAATTATTGAACTAGTGGTATTAAGGCTTAAGTAATTACAATGAAGAGAAACAATTGAAAAAAAAACTTCAAAAGAATAGAATAAAATTTAATATAGAGATAGATTACATAAAATCGGTTTATTAAAATATAAAAATTTATTATAATTATACATAAATAAATAAATTATTATTTCAATCTTTTGAATAGTTTCCTACATAATATATTTACTTTACTTACTGTCACTATTAAAAAAATCATTTTAGTGATTACTAAATTCGATCGTTAAAAAACATTATAATTGATTGCTAAATATATTTGTGATTGAAATAGTCACCAAATAAGATGGAAGCAAAAATCTTAGTCGTAAAACATTTAGCGATTAAATTATAAATTAGTCGCAAATTTGTAACCGAAATTTCGATGATTAAATCGGTCGTAGAAAAATTGGTCATCAAAATTCAGGAACCAAATTTTTATAAAACATCAATGGCTAAATCAGTTGCAAAAAATTTGGTCACCAGAATTAGGATCCAAATTAACGACCAAATTTTTATAAAAAAAATCGGTGGCTAAATTGATGACTTAAATAAAAAGGTGATAGTGACCACCATTTTTTTGTCCCTAATGGATTAAAGTAATTAATTAAAAACAACTTGTGGTAGCTAAATGAAGATCCCTATAACGACAAAATTGATTTCGATGACTAAATATTTTTTTAATTTCAGTGACTGATTTTGTTTTGGTCGCTAAACAACAACTTTGTATATATAGCCACCAAACCTGATTTGTATTATTAATACCTATTTAAAATAATTTTGATATGTTTATAAAAAAAATTCAAACTTGCTTATAGATACTCAAAATTCAATCAAGTTAAATAGAAATTAACTTCAAATACATAATTTAAGAAAGAGTTGCACACAAATTAAAAGTAAATCATATTACACAATGAAAACTATTGAAAACAAGTTTAAAGAGTTAAATTTATTATATAATTCAACATACAACTAATTTTCTTTTGAACATCTCTAATGTGATCTCCTTTATGATGTCCACTGGTAGTAGGATTTGAAGAGTCTGATATGAAATTATTCATTTGAATGTGTTGTATGATGAGTTGCATTTGCTTATTTTGTTTGCGCATCAACTCATCTTATTTGTGCATTCGTTCACTTTTCTCTACATAACTTTTCCTCAATACCTCCATCTTTTCTTCAAGTGTCCGCTCCTTGACAAACACAAAATTAATTGTTGTCAATCCTTAACAATAATTTAAAGGAAAGAGATGCAGAACACATGCACAATAAGAAGAAATCGAATGCCTAATATATATATTTTTTTCTCCCAATTTCAGTCCAATCCCTAATTCGCATTGCAACTCTCAAAGAAAACTACTCATCAAATTCAATTGGATTTGATTAGTGAGAACCTCTCTCCGAGCGAGGTAGCGGAGGGGGAGGTGAAGACTTGGCTTTGATCTTTGAAATTGTAATTGGCATGTGCAAAGGCGATGGAGAAGTCATCAGAGGCGTGACGCTTCAAGTCAGTGTACTAGATAAGTTCGTGGGTGGCGCAACCACCAGGTGTCGGAAGCAGCAATCGAGAAGAGAAGAGAAAAATAAATGGGAATGATGCACATTGAAAATGACATTGTCTTCCCCTAATCGTCATTGTTTCAGTCTATAAGCTCGATCAGAACTAGATCTGAACGCCTACTATTGACTTTATTATTATTATTATTATTATTATTATTATTATTATTATTATTATTATTATTATTATTATTATTATTATTATTTAAATTAAAAATTACATTTAGCGACTGAAAAAATTGTTGGCTAAAAAATAAATATATTCCATGGAAAAAATAAACAATCACATTTAGCGACCAAAAAAAATTGATGGCTAAAAAATAAACATATTCGGTGACTGATTCAATGACAAAAATAAACAATTACATAGCGACCAAAACAAAATCGGTGATTAAAAAGTAAACCTATTCGGTGGCTGATTCGGTGACAAATAAGCAATTACATTTAGCGACAAAAAGAAAATCGGTGACTAAAAAATAAACAATTTTAGTCGCTAATTCGATCGCAAATATATTTTTCCCAATTTATTGAAAACATTCACCACTTTAGTGACCAATGGTTGTCACTCTCATGTTCAGTCACTGATTCAGTTGCTAAACTAACTAACATCATTAATAATTCATTCAATCGCTATTTCGATCGCAAATTTGTGACTAAGAGTATTCGGTAGCTAGTTCAGTCGCAAATTGCAAACCACTCATTTTCGATAGCTGAATTCGGTGACTAAATTGTTATTTTCTTTGTAGTGTGTTTACAATATAAAAATAATTAAAATTTATTTTATTAATAGTTTTATTAACATCAGCGATTGAGAATGATATTAAAATAACTGAAGATAAATATATTGAGAAAGAACGTTTTTATCATAATTGTATTTTAATTAGTTATAGTTAATCTTAAAATTGGGGTGTACTAAATTATAAGAATAATTTATTATCTTATTATTTTGAGTGTAGGGTATACTGGGAAAGGGTTTTTGTCGACTGACAAAAATGCTTATACCATGATTGTGTAAGACCCAATTCTGTTAAAAGATCAGTAGTGAACATATGATGTCAATTGACATAAAAAAACTAAAAATTTAGTGAGTGAGATGATGTTATACAAGGAGAAAAAATTGAGAAGAATAAAAGTATATATACTATAAGAAAATAATTAAATTAAGATAATTTTTTAAAATGAAAATAATTATTTATTATATTAATTAAATTATATATTATTTTAAAAATTAAAAAATATTTTTAATATTTAAATAATTTTTATTATTAATAAATAATTTTTAAATTAATATTTAATTTTTAAATTAATATTTAATTAGTTATTAAAATTTAACTATTAAATTTAGAATCTAGTTAATTGATAGTTATAATTTGATAATTAATTAAATATTAATTTATAAACTATTTATTAATAATAAAAATTAATTTAAATATTAATAATATTTTTTATTTTTAAAATAATATTTAATTTAATTAATATAATAAAATTATTTTTTCTCTAAAATTAGTTTTTATTTAATAATTTTCTTACCATAATAGATAGAGTATGTAATTAAATAAAATACTTATAAACAACAAAATAATATATATTATTATATTTTCTTTTAATAAACATATTAAAGATCAAATGTTTTTTAATTATTAATAAATTTTAAATAAAATAATTTTTTTATAATAAAGCTTTTTTTACTAAAAAACAAAATATAAAAATATTTAATTTTTAATATACTCAACTGAGTATTTATCTTAGAATATTCATAAAAAAATATACGTTTTAATTATAAAATAAATGAAATAAAATATTTATAAAAATTAACATATATTATATGCCAGGAAATAAATTACACAAAATATAATATTTAAAATGTAGCATTTAATATTTTTGGTGGTATCAATGTTTAGTTTCGATAATTATCAATATTATATTTCAAAAACAAAAGAAATGAAAATAATTACCAATATTTGACAATGATAAAATATAAATTAGTTTATTGTACATGTGGTGAAAGGAAAGGGATTGACTATCCACATGCCATGCAAAAGGTAATGGCCGAGAAAAAAGAAAGCATCGTATCATTTCAACAATAACCATTCAAAAGACAAAACTAATATCTATAATTCCTCCTTCTATTAATTAACTTTTGGGTAATTTGTTGAGCAATATTTGTAACTTTTGGGTTTATCTTGCATTTCTTCTTTCTTGTTTTTATACATATTTTAGGTTTCACTTGTGTTTTTGGTGTTTCTTCGATTTTTTTGATTTTCTTTGTGTTTTTTATGTTTCTATGTATTTATGGGTTTTGTTTTGTGATTTAACAAAAAAAAAAACTTATGATGTGCCATACCCTTAAGCTAAGATAATTTTTATTTTATAAAGGTATATTGGATAAATTTTCTTCAATAACTTTAAGGGCCACTAAGCAAGATAATAGAAAAAAGATGATGTGATAGAGGTAATTGCAGGGATGAAATGGACAATGGCCAATGAAAACTAGGCTTTGTTTCTTCCTTTAGATAATTTTGAGAAGAAATTTTAACCATGATGAATCCAAAATGATTGAATAAGTTGGAGAAGGCACAGAGAAGGCTAACAACAAAAAGAAAAATTAAAGGCTTGGTCCACCAAGGACCAAAAATGGAAAAGCTTTAAGGAAGCTTTGAAGAATGAGATTGTCACTACATTTGGGAGACTGTTTCTTCTTTCATCTCCATAGGTTCTTCTGCCACTCCATACAAAATGTGAAAATACTTTTTTATCCTTCTTGTGTCATCTTCATATAATAGTTTTTGGGTTATGTAATCCAGACATACATTAGAAAAAATACTTCCAAATTACATAATCTGGAAGCTAAAAAAGACTTTTGAATTATGTAATTCGAAAACTAATTATGCATCTTAAAAAAGGCTTATGGATTATGTAATCCGAAAACTAATTAGGAATTTAAAAGAAGACTTTTAAATTACATAATCTGAAATATTACGGAGAAATATTTTTGAAAATACGAAAATTTATAATGAGAGAAGAAGATATGGAAGAGTAAAAATCAGTCCATTTGGGATAGGCTTGGAAGAGGCCATGGAGCAAGTGCAAGCCTTGTATCCAAACATGAACCTTTCTCTTTTGGACCTCTACAAAGTCAAAGTCATTGTGGGCACTTAGTTAGAGGACTAATTGTTGTTTTTACCTGTACTTTTTGTTCAATTCTTGTAATTTTCTTTATATTTTTAACTTGTCAATTTTTTAATTCAAAATTTAGTTGTTCGGTTGAATTTTTTAACAATATTTGCTTTAGTATAATTGACTTTAATATATCTATAAACTACTTGGTATTTTTTTAAGTCATAAGTTTTAAGTTTATTGATTAACCTCTTTAAACATTTTGATGAAATGTCAGATTATTTTCTATTATTTAACCAATCTATTAATAGAGGTAATATATAAAGAAAAAAAACTTTTAAGTTATTACTTTAGTGGATCTTTGGACCAATCAACTCATATGTTATGATATGTTTTTCTTTTCTTTTTGAGTAGTGACATTATGAAACTTTGTTACCTGTTTAATTTAGCCATTAACTAATATCCCAAAAGAGTTTATCAATCTTTATTTTATTATTTTTCAATTCCCTGTTTCAGTTTATTTTATCATATCTCTCTCCAATTAACCTATCAATTAGAATAAATTTTAGTTTCTTTATCGAATAGATTATCATTATCAAGATGAATTCTTAATGTTATAAAACATTTTTTTAACAAAATGTTGAAACCAATTAGTTTTCAACACTAAGTAACTTACCGCTTTAAAAATCTTAATACTAGACTTGACTAAGATTTGTACTTTATAATCAAGCTTCTTATTATTTTAATAAATTTGAGAGTAAGCTTTTGCATACTGTTTCTATCGATGACGCGATTATATTCCTGCGTCTACGACGATCGCACGCCCAGTTATCCCTACCTTCGTTCGTATCTTTCTTCGATCAAACACCTGAAAATGCAAAGATAAAGGGCGTCCTAGAGGCCGTTTGCACTCCGACGCTCAAGTCAGTATTGAGCTAGGAAACACCAAAACTCAGTTGTAAAAAGCTCTGTGTGTAATCTGTGTAAAACTTGCGTAAGAATTAGCGCATACCTCCTTAGGTTTAATACTACCCTTTATATACTCTAGGGTTTACGTTGTTTTCGCTAACCTTAATTAGGGTTACTGAGAGTGTGCCTTAGCGCCGCTATCACCCACTCTTGGGGCAATCTAGCGCGTAAGGCTCGCTTACTGGAGTGCAACCTCTGACGGGATGACCACCTGGTACCAACTTGTGCACCTAATCTCTTGGGTCATCCGTCCTGGGAGTGCCCTAGCTATTCATGTGCCATGCATGCAGCTTACCCCTGGAACGTGACCCTCACGGGTCGTATCTCTCCCAGTGGCTCTTTACTTGTGTCACGTCTGAACGCATCATCCACACCACACGCATGGACCCCTCGTGATCTAGGCTTCTCCCTAACTGATAACTAGTGTGTGGTCTAGGATCCACTTCTTGTGGCCTAGCTCCGCTGTTTGACTTGCCGAGGTCCGAGGACCCGTCAGCATATCCAGATGACCGATGCCTGACCACACCTCGACACCCTGGACGTACTGTCTTTGAGACACCCTGGGCGTACTGCTTGTGGGACCCACCTTACATGATTGAGGCCTGACCACTCCTCGACGCCCTGGGCGTGCTGTATGCAAAGCGCTGGCCCTTGCCGCTCGTGGGACCCAACTTACGTGGCCCCACGTCCACCAGCAGTCAATTACGCCCGAGGACTGGTCGGTACACAAGCCCCCCAGTCTCGAGCTGTTAACTTGTTCAACGAAAAGACTAAGTCCTCATCCCTGGCGACCTATGTGGCTCTGTGTGGCAGGACGGAACAGTGCACCGAAGTGATGCTTCTCTGTGCCCGTTTTAATCTGCGCACACGTGTCTTGATCAATGGTCAGGACTTAACGCCGCTTGCGCTTCTTAATTTATGTTAAGCATTTCAAAAACGCGCGTTTCGATCACTGTTCCATCACTTTCAGAAACACTTGCAATCGCTCCATCTTCTTCTTCTTCAAACGGTCTCATCTTTCTCTCGCGAAAAACCAGAACTTTCGACTCTCATCAACCAAAGGTATGATTTTTACCCATTGATCGTCCTCATTTTCTGATTTCACACTTTGATAACTGCCTAGGTCTGTTTAAATTCTTCGCATTTTATGTTTCCTCTTCCTCTCCTCTTCTTCCTCTGTTTTTCTGGGTTTTTCTTCGAGTGTGGGGTTTTTCTGGTTTTTGCTGAGTTACGTCATCACCATTTTCTAAACCTTCATTTTCTTCTTTCCTTTTCTTGCTTTTTAGCTTTCTTCGAGATGGATCAAACGAAAACAACCTCCAACCCTCCATCCAACGTAGATTACAGAGCCTTGTACCCCTGGGCCTCTGCAGAGCTTCTCGCTGAAACCTCTACCCTCAACTCTAGCAAGGACGTGAGGAAACACAAGGAAGGGGAGCCCAACTATGTAGGGCGCGTCTTTGGGCGCGAAAGTGATGCTTATGTTTCAGTTCAACCCTGTGCTAAGGGCGAATCCATATGTGCCGATGACCGGGCTAATGAGGGAGAGCCCTTCTTCTTCCTCTACCAAATTGTCTTCAAGTGGATCAAGCTACGTCTCCCCCTTATCGGCTTCGAGAGGGAATTGTTGACGGAAATCAATGTGGCCCCCGCCCAGCTGCATCCTAACAACTGGGCCTTCGTGAGGGCGTTCTCCATTTTGTGCAACCATTTTGGGCACCCTCCCTCAGTCGATGTCTTCCTCCACTTCTTCGAGGCCAAGAGCCCCGAGAAGAATTTTTGGGTGAGCTTCAGCGGGGTAGAAGGGAGAATCCTTCTCACACTCTTCCAACAATCTTATAAGGGCTTCAAGGGGAAGTTCCTTAGGGTGTGCTGCACCGAGCACGACCCCACTCTGTTGGACGGGTTCCCCTTATACTGGGTGAGGGAATTGAAACTGAAGAACCCAAAACCCTCGAGGAACTGGCTTCTCCCGACCGCGAAGTGTGCCAAGTTCTCTCGAGTTTAGGGGCAGTGTTCAACACTACCCAACTGATCAAACACGAATTCAGCGCCTCTAGCCTCAAAGGCTACATTGGTTCGTCTTTCACTGCCTTACTTTGTTATGCCTTGCCTTACTTTGTTATGCCTGTTAACATATTGTCATACTCGTATATTCTGCCCCTTCATGTCTATGTGTTTACTCGTGCATTCTGATGGTTACTGCTTTGTTGACCTCTTGCACTCTGATCTTAGCACAGACATGGTGCTGAACGAGGAAAAACGGGCTAGGCTGGCTGACGCCCTTGCTCGTTGCCAAGGGGTGCTTGGGGCAGCGGGTGCCTCGGCTCCTTCTGCTCCCATCGCTACGGTCCCCCTTGCCGCCGTCTAGGCTTCACCTGCTCCAGCCCCCCTCGAGAAAAGCAAAGGGGTAGTGGAGATTGAGTATGACGAGGACTCTGCGGAGGGGCCTGCCTTCAAAAGGCGGAGGGCAATGTTGGCGACGACCTCTCATTCCACTACCGCGGGTCACCTTGCGTCGTTCAGGGAGCACCCGCCAAGTGCTTCTTCACCTCATGGCCTCCTCGCGCTCGAAGGTGGCGGTGAGAGCGCCCTGGGCATGAGCAGACTCCACCCGCACCCGAGCTTCCCTCAAAGGTTTCCAACGAGGGACAACAATGGAGGTGGATGAGAACGTGACAAGGGAATGCTTGGGCCTTAGCTTTGGCGAACTCCTTACCCAAGCAAACGCCCAAATCAACAAGGCTGAGATGATGAAGGAGCAACTGGCCTTGGTGGAGGCAAAGGCCAAAGAAGACTTGGCTCTGACGGAGGAAAAGAATAAGGAAGAACTGGCCCAACTGGTTCAAGTCTTCACCAATCGCGAAACCGCCCTAGAGCAAGAACTGAGCAGCCTCCGCCAGTCTGAGAAGGAGGCCAAGAAAAGGCTCTTCGAAAAAGATCAGGATTACACCGATCTCGAATCGAGGGTCTTGCCTCTGTGCACCAGGGTGGTGGAGCTGAAAGAAGAGGCAGTGGCAACTAAGGCCAAGATGACAAAGCTTGAAAAAAGGGCCACCAACCAGGAAGTGCAGCTTGACCGGGTGGAGGCAGAGCTCACTCAACAGGCCAAAAACTTTAAGAAAACCAAGGCTGAGTTGATTGAAGACGTCGCTGATGCATACGTTGCGAGGTTCGAGGATGCCCTCCCTCAGGTTGCCTGTGCGCATCCTGAGATGGAAGCCTCGCCCTTCACAACGTCGAACCGAATCGTGGATGGGCAGATTGTGCCCAGGGCACCACCGTCTTAACTTGTACTGGGTCTTCCAGCGAACAATTCTTCCTTTGTTTATAAATGCTTTATTTACTTACAACTGTTTGCGTCGTTTAGCTGCCTCAAATCTTTAACTGCTTTAGCTTTCTCGACCTTGATCTGTTTGAACGCTACGCCTTACTTGCTTTAACTTGCGCTATTCGTCTTCGACTATTAACTGTTGCACCTCGCGCTGACGCTTCTAACAACACCTTTGTCAAACGCTTGAACCTTAGGTAGCACGCTTCCCTACCCTGATCCTACCGTAGGCTCTTCCATAGGCAGTGAGGGTTTGCATACTAACCTGTAACTAAACTCACCCTCATACGCAAAGGTGAGGGAACTTCTGAGAGTCACTCTTCGAACTTGCTTCATAAGGTCTGGGAAAGAGAGACCTTCTAACTGACCTCACTCCTATCTTACTGAGCAAGGAGACGCTTTATTGACACTCAAGAGGGAGGCGCACTCCGCGGTATCCCACTTCGAGTTTCTTGGCCCAGGGAGAAATCTGTGTTTGCTCCCTACCTGTCCACCATGGGTTTAGGGAGGACTCGCCTTCTGGACCACACTATCTTCATTACGACGCTCTCATATGAGAGAGGGGGTGTTCTCTACGAACCATCCTGCCCAGTCTCGAGACTTCTAGCCCAAGGAGAAAATCATGACTGACCTCATCCTTGCTGTATAAAGTCAATGGGGGATTTTACTGGCGAACCTTATATCTTCCCCCTGGTGTTCTCACTCGAAGGGAAGGGGAGGTGTTCTCTGCGAACCATCCTACTCACCCTTGAGACTTCTAACCCATGGGGGAGGTTCAAAACTGACCTCGCCTTTGCTTAAAGTCTGGGGAGGATTTAATTGTGAACTGGGCTTTTCAGCCTTGGCGTTCTCACTCGAGGGGGGAGGTGTTCTCTACAAACCTAGCCTTCCCACTCTCGAGACTTCTAACCCAAGGGAAAGCTTATGAAGGACCTCATTTTCGCTCAAGGCAAAAGAGGATTTCTCTAATGAACCATTTCTTTCACCCTTAGCATTCTCACTCGAGGGGGAAGCGTTCTCTGCGAACCTACCTTTTCCGCACTCGAGACCTCTAACGTAAGGGAACGACTCATATCTGACCTCATATTCGCTCAAAGGCAAAGGAGGATTTCTCTTGTAAACCATACTTGTTCATTCTTGATGTTCTCACTTGAGGGGGAGGCTTTCTATACGAACCTACCCTTCCCTATCTCGAGACTTCTAACCCAAGCGAACGGTTCGTAACTGACCTCGTCATCGCTCAAAGGTGGAAGAGGATTTCTCTGGTGAACTGTTTTGTTCAACCTTGGCGTTCTCACTTGAGGAGGGGGGGCGTTCTCTGCGAACATACCCTTCCCGCTCCCAGGACCTTTAACGTAAGGGAACAATTCGTGTTTGACCTCATCTTTGCTCAAAGGCAAAGGAGGATTTCTCTGGTGAACTGTTTCGTTCAACCTTGGCGTTCTCACTCGAGGAAGGGGGGGGGGCGTTCTTTGTGAACATACCCTTCCCGCTCTCGAGACCTCTAACGCAAGGGAACAGTTCGTGTTTGACCTCATCTTCGCTCAAAGGCAAATGAGGATTTTCTAGTGAACTGTTTCGTTCAACCTTGGCGTTCTCAGTCGAGGGGGGGTGGGCGTTCTCTGCGAACATACCCTTCCTGCTCCCAAGACCTCTAACACAAAGGAATAGTTCGTGTTTGCCCTCATCTTCACTCAAAGGCAAAAGAGGATTTCTCTGGTGAACTGTTTCGTTCAACCTTGGCGTTCTCACTCGGGGGGGGGGGGGGGGGGTTCTCTGCGAACATACCCTTCCCGCTCCTGAGACCTCTAACGCAAGGGAACAGGTTCATAACTCCATTGTACAAACATTCGAGAAGATACTTCAATCGAAACTTATTGGGTGACCTCATTAAAAACCTCTTATAAGGGAAAAAGAGTGTCCCCTTAAAACTATGTACAATGTTAGAGTTGAATTGAAATAAAACTTGAGGTTGGTCGCATTCCCCTTCACCTGTGAGGTCACCACCATGTTGTCCACATTGGCTTGTACGTTTCGCCCTATCATGGGTGCGAGCACTCTGTCCATCAGCCTCTGGTAGGTGGCGCCTGCATTCTTCAACCCAAAAGACATCACTGTGTAACAGTAGCAAGACAACTCTGTCATGAACGCCGTCTTGCACTCATCTTGATCTAGTTGTATTTAGAAAAAGCATCTTGCAGCCCGAGGCACTGTCCACCAAGGCGTCGATGCTTGGTAGAGGATACGAGTCCTTCGGGCAAGCTTTGTTGAGGTCCGTGAAGTCTACACACATCCTCCACTTCCCATTGGCCTTCTTCACCAAGACCACGTTTGCCAACCACTCAGGGTACTGGATCTCCCTTTTGTGGCCGACGCTCAACAACTTCTTCGTCTCATCCTTTATGACCTGCCGTTGTTCTTCATTGAACTTCTTTCTTCTCTGGTGGACAGGCCTGACCTTGGGGTCCATGGTGAGGCGGTGGCACAGGAAGTCTGGTTCTAAGCCTGGCATGTCCGAGGCGGACCATGCGAAGGCATCTAGATGCCGTGCTATGACCTCGACGATCTGGTCCTATGCTGCTTGGTCTAGTGATTTGCTAAGTTTGAACATCTTGCCTCCAATCTCCCTATCCAGGACTTCTCCTGCTGGTTCGGGTCGCCTCTCCCAGGCGATCTCTGCACGGGCGATTTCTGCAGGGGCGACCCCTTCTTCACTTAGTGCCCTGGTGGTGACCATGAACACCCCTCTCCTGGTCTTGAGGCTATTTTCGTAGCATCTCTTAGCCTCCTTCTGGTCTGACTTGATGGTTATCACCCTTCCTCCCAAGTCAGGCAGCTTCATCTTCATGTGCCTCGTCGACGCCACCGCCCTCAGCCTGTTCAGCGTAGGTCTACCCAACAGTATGTTATACGCAGAGGGGGCATTGACGACGAGGTACCTGATGTTCTCCGTGCGGGACGCGGTACCATCTGTGAAGGTGGTCCTCAGCTCTAAGTGCCCACGCACCTCCACCTAGTCTCCTGCGAAGCCGTACAAGCAGCCAGTGTAAGGCCTCATTTGGTCAGGGGACAACTACAACTTGTTAAAGGTCGTCCAGAACATCACTTCTGCTGAGCTTCCCTGGTCCACCAGCACACGGTGTACCTTTCTCCCCGTGGTCACTACTGAGATCACCACTGGGTCATTGTCGTGGGGGACAACATCTCGGAGGTCAGCCTTGGTGAAGACAAGATCGACGTCAAGAGCCTCGTCTGCCTCTTGCGCCTCTACCGACATTACTGCTCGTGCATACTTCTTCCGCTGAGAAGCGGTGCACTCTCCTTCTGAGAAACCCCCTGCAATAGTGTGGATTTCGCCGTGCACGGGTATCTCGTGTCCCTGATCCTCTCCTGGCGCTGTCGATTTTTGGGCTCCCTGTGATGGCATTTTCATGAAGTTCTTCTTGAATCAAAGTAGAGCAAAGGGGCGGAAGCAATGGATGAGGTGAGCAAGATCCTCCTAAGAGTGGTGTTGATCTTGAAGGTGCATGATATGTATGAAGCTAGGGAGGTTCGGCCAACCCAAGGAGAGGTGAAGGAGATGAAGTTTAGAGCCTAGAATTCTAGGGAGAAGCAAAGCTTGGCACAAAATGGCAGCATAACTTTACTCACAATAAACTTGAAAATACAAGGTGTAGGCTCCTCCTTTTATAGGCTAAGGAGGACCATAATGCAACCCTAATGCTAGCCAAATGAAATGTAAATGTGAAGCACATGGGTGCACAAATGAGCACATGGGGAGGGGTGTGTCTAGTTTTTATGCTCACCCCCTCCATGGTCTTTCTAGAATGTTCACACAAATATGCTTTCTACACTACTCTAATTACTAAGCACCCCTAATGGGCCTTTATCTAACAATTACAAAGGTCTTCTCTTCCCAAAACCGTAGCTTTGACCCATGTGTATGTGAAGCTAGACGGTCTAGAAGGAATCCTCATCATGGCCTAGACGCTCCTTATGTAGCCGCTCCTCATCATGGGCTAGACGCTCCTCTTCATGGGCTAGACGCTCCTTTTTGAGTCTAGACGCTCCTCATCATAGGCTAGACTGTCTAGTCTTGGAGGCTTGGCTTTCATCGTGTGGTGAGCTTGGGCCCTCCTCCATCATCCCCTCCCTCTTGAAAAGGATTTGTCCTCAAATCCAAAGCTTTTGCCTTTGAGGGGGATTGTTGTGGCTGGATGGTGTCCATCATCTCCTCCTTTGGGAAAAGATCTATCCTCAGATTTGCTAACTTGATCTCGGATAGCAACCTCTTGCTTCGTCAAGGTGTGTCCTCCCGGATCAAATATCAACCTATGAGAATCTTGAAACAAAGCAAAGGAGTTAGAGTGAGTATTTGGAGAACAATTAATTGTGTGAAGTTGCCATCTTTGTTTTTCTCTTGTTTTGGTCAACTTCTCACAATGCTTTCCTTTTGATGGTTGTAGGTGCCTTCTAATCCTCTTATGTTTTCTAAAATTTCCAAAAGTAGTTACTTTTTCCTTAGGCATAATCCCTTTAGGAAATGGTGACAACTTTAAAAAGGCAAGAGGACTATGTTCACATACAACTTCAAATGGAGAGATATGAGTAAGCTTGTGGACTACTCTATTGTATGCATGCATAAAAGGAAAAGGATTCTTATCCCAAGAATTGTGGGTGTCCCTCATGATTTCGTGAAGCATAGAAGGGAGAGCTATGCTTTCAAATTTTGGAGCTCTATCCCTTATTTTTGAAAATAAATCATGGAGGCTTGTCACTTTTCTTAAGAAGAGTTTATCCACTTCCATGAAGAAAGAATCAAGACCTTTTGTCGTCCTAGGAAGCTCTAATTTGAAATGTGTGTCTTCCCAAGGATCTTTTACAAAAGGTGAAGAAGTATAGAGTTCTTAGGACGTTGCTTTAGGTGTAGTTTGAAAACAAGAGTTATACCTAAAGTAATGTCTTTGAACGTCTTTCCTCATGGGTGACAAAAGTTTTCCTCTTAAAAACTCTAGAGTTTTATCAACTCTCATTTGTCCCATGAGTTCTCCTTCTTGTAGACTTTTTCTCTTATGTGCAAAGAGAGTCTCGTTGGTACAACCATTGTTTATGAAAATTTGTATATTTTGCAATGGTTGTCTCAATAAGACATGGCAAGTTGTTCTAGGCACTACTTCATACAAAAATTGGTAGGTGCTTATAGATAACTTGTCATTCTTTTGGGGATATCTTAGCACATTTGAGAAATAGTCTTGATCTATGCAAGCTTCTTTTAAAGACTCTTCTTTTGTGCTCATGCTTGCAAGTGTTCCTTTACAATAGGAAAGGCTAGGTTGTTCAACAAGAAGCATGTTTGTAAAGGTAGTTTCATTGTGATTGACTTGTTGAATGACCTTGTGGGAAGGAACACTATTCTCCCACGCCTTTTGTTTCCCAATTTTTTGTTCTTTTTCTATTTTTTCTTCATCCCTTTTGTGTTTCATTTGTATTTGGCTTTTACCACTTGGGAATGTGGTAAAGGACTAAGTACAAACTTTTTATGCTTGTGAATGAAAGAGATCTCGTTAGTTAGACCATTATGCGAGGTTTTCTTATCAAATTGCCATGGCCTACCTAATAAAATGTGGCAAGCTTCCATAGGCACTACATCACATAAAACATTGTCTTTGTAGTTACCTATAGAAAACTCGATTTCCACTTGTTTGTCTACACGTAGTTCTCCATCCTCATTGATCCATTGTAAATTGTACGGTTTTGGATGAGGAACTACTTGTAGTTTTAGTTTTTCAATCAATCTAGTGCTACAGCAATTGCAGCATGATCCACCATCCACAATAAGAGAGCATATATTTTCTAAAATATTGGATCTAGTATGAAAAATGTTCTCTCGTTGTGTCTCAATGGATGCACTAGGTTGATTGTGGAGGATTCTTTGAATCATCAATAAGTCCCCCTCCAAAGGATTTATCCTCTCTCCTTCCCCCTTTCCTTGTGTACTAGGTTCATCCTCACCACTTGTGTACTCATCTTTTCCCTTTAAAAACAAAACCCTTTGGTTTGGACATTGCGCTTGCACATGCCCTCTTCCAAAACATTTAAAACACTTGGTGTCCCTAGCACGGATGTATGGGGTGGAGGCATCTTTTACTAAGGGTTTGGTAGTTTCTTTGGATTCGTCTCTAGGTGTACTACCCTCCCTTTTAAAGTCTTTCTTGGGATAAGAGTTGGAGTAAGAACCCACCCTTTGACTTGAAGTTTTGCGCAAATTTTGTTGTTCAACTTTAATGCAAAGTTGAACCAAATCATTCAAGTCTTGGTAGGGTAATAGTTCTACTCTATCCCTTATCTCAAGGTTGAGCCCACTTAGAAACCTAAATATGGTGGTGGTTTCTTCCTCTCTAATGGATGCTCTCATCATGTAGAGCTCCATTTTCTACCTATACTCTTCCACACTTAAGTTCTTTTGTTGGAGTCTTTGGAGCTTGTCCATCAACTCCCTATGGTAGTAGGAAGGTATGTGGCGACGTCTTAGGGCTCCCCTAAGGTCATTCCAATATTCTATTGGAGGTTCCCTATGAAGACGTCGGTCTCTCTCTAGAGAGGTCCACCAATACATGGCATTGCTTTGGAAACTAAGGGTTGCTAAGGGTACCTTCCTCTCTTCACTCACCCTATGGCAAGCAAAGAGTTGCTCTACTTTCATCTCCCAATCTAGGTAGGCTTCTACATCTTCCTTACCATAGAAATGGGGTAGGTCTACCCTTACTTCCCTTGGGCTCTCTTGCTCCCTTTGTCTAGTTCTTCTAGGGGGTGGTTGGTAATAGTCATTAATTCTAAGGCTTCCCTCCCCTAGAGACTCATTACTTTTAGAATGGGATGCATGAGTTTTTTTCGATTTTTGGGATTTTTGTGATTTCTCTTCTTGAGCTTTAGCCATCTCATTGATTTTGTTCTCATTCTCCAATTGTCTAAAAGAAATCAATTGTACCACTTGTGATACTTCTTTCAAAAGAGTTTTCAAAGATTTTACTTCACTTTCAATAGACTTTGGAGAGTGAGAAGAAGAAGACATGGCTAAAACTTTGTGTTTATAGGTGTTTTACTTTGAGAAAGTTTAGGAAAGTTAAAGAAGGTAGTTTTCCAGGTAAGGGAGGTGAGTCACAAAGGACTACTTAAGTACCAAGCCTTTTCCTTGCCAAAAACTATCCTCCAATATCTTCACACAAGACTTTCTCTTAGTGAAACACTTAGAACACAAATAAGTTGAGAAATAAATGCAAGAAAACAATGTAAGCTATCTATTCAACAAAAGCTAGTCGGTTTAACACAAATTTAAACAAAACTAACCATGCAAAGCGTCACTACTAAAGCAATAGAAAAGCAATTACAAACAAGTAACAATTACTAAACAAGAATGCTATACTATTCGGCCCTAGGTGAGGCTTCTTGGACACTTTGAGCCCTTGAAGACACACTCACCGTCTAAAGCGTAATTAAGAGGTAATTAACACAAATTAAGTTGTAAGGAATTTAAGAAAACCCCCTTTTTTGATCCTCTTTTTGCTAGTATCACTCTCTCTTGTTGTCTTTGCTTGTTAGTCCTCCAAATGTGTGTAGTGTTTTGAGAAAGTTTGCTTCGGCTTTGTCTTTGTCTTCCCCTTAGAATGAAGGTCTTGATTCTCCAATTTCCAGCACCTATCAAAGGGCTAAACCTTAACCAAGTCAAGTTTCAATTCACATAAGCACCAAAGGAGAGAAGAAATTCCAGCACCCAAATTAGAGGTCAAAGAACAAAAGCAAGAAACAATTAAATTGAATAAAACAGTACCACCAAAAGGAGTTAGATTATGACAACTAGAAAGAGAGTCAAGAAATTAAAGCAAACAAATAAAAGGTACTCAATTAAAGGTTGGCACACAAAAGAATTCCTAAAGAAAAGCACTAGATTAGATGACCAAATAAAAAAAACAGCACCACTGGAAAATGTTGTGGGCCAGAAACGTGTTTGTTCCCCAATTTATGCTGAGCTGTATTTTTAAAATTTGACTCTGAAATTTGATATGCAAGATATTCAGGATCTTATCTAAAATCTGGCTTTGGAATCACTCAAAACGCATGCACCATTTTGTTTTAATAAATTTTGCAATTTTGGTGTTCAGTTAGGCCAGCTGGAGCGCCTCAGATTTGCACTCTGATTTTAAAAGATTTATCATTTTTTTTTCTGTTGCTTCTTTTGATCTAATTCTTTTTTTGTCCTTTCTATAACACTTTAAACTTGCATATTCCAGAGAATCAAAATTTTCCTATGAGTGGAAATATTTTTCTGGATCAAAACAGCCAAAACAGAGAAGGTGAAAACAGGGGAATCTGAAAACTGGAAACAAAAACAGCAAGATACCAAAGTTTAGACACAATGGAAATTTGTGAAATAGAATTGTGTAGTATCTAAACACAATATGAACTCAAACTAAAATTTAAAAGGCACCAAAAGAGCAAAGAACAACAGATTCAAGCAATTAAAGAGACCCAAAATCAAGAAACAATCAAGCCAAATAAAAGGACTATAATGAATTGTTGACAATATGGACGAACATGACTTGACAAAACATGTATAGATTCAGAAAATTAAAGAGTCAAAGCATAATATGAACCAAATAATGAAAGCAAAAAAGACTCAAAAGCCTAAAAGAAAATAGCAACTCAAAGGAGTATGGAATCCTATCACAAATTGCACAAGAACTTGTTCAAGATCAATTGAACAAGAGTGCTTCGGTTGGATCTTCCACAAAGCACACCAAACAAATTAAAATGTAAAAAAACAGCAAGACAAGTATGGAAATTAAATGACAATATGAAATAAAGAAGAACTAAAATTGAAAAGACCAAGAGCTACTCATCTTGAAGAACCAAAGCTCATGATACCAAATGATGGCATTTTCATGAAGTTCTTCTTGAATCAAAGTAGAGCAAAGGGGCGGAAGCAATGGATGAGGTGAGCAAGATCCTCGTAAGAGTGGTGTTGATCTTAAAGGTGCATGATATGTATGAAGCTAGGGAGGTTCGGCCAACCCAAGGAGAGGTGAAGGAGATGAAGTTTAGAGCCTAGAATTCTAGGGAGAAGCAAAGCTTGGCACAAAATGGCAGCATAACTTTACTCACAATAAACTTGAAAATACAAGGTGTAGGCTCCTCCTTTTATAGGCTAAGGAGGACCATAATGCAACCCTAATGCTAGCCAAATGAAATGTAAATGTGAAGCACATGGGTGCACAAATGAGCACATGGGGAGGGGTGTGTCTAGTTTTTATGCTCACCCCCTCCATGGTCTTTCTAGAATGTTCACACAAATATGCTTTCTACACTACTCTAATTACTAAGCACCCCTAATGGGCCTTTATCTAACAATTACAAAGGTCTTCTCTTCCCAAAACCGTAGCTTTGACCCATGTGTATGTGAAGCTAGACGGTCTAGAAGGAATCCTCATCATGGCCTAGACGCTCCTTATGTAGCCGCTCCTCATCATGGCCTAGACGCTCCTCTTCATGGGCTAGACGCTCCTTTTTGAGTCTAGACGCTCCTCATCATAGGCTAGACTGTCTAGTCTTGGAGGCTTGGCTTTCATCGTGTGGTGAGCTTGGGCCCTCCTCCATCACCCTGTGACTCCACCAAGTCGTCCTTTAGGAAGCCATTCTTCACCAACTCGTCGAACTAATGCCCTAACGCCAAGTTGTTGCGTATGGGGTGGCCAAACGCTCGGTGAAACTCGCACCAGGCGTTCTTGTTAGGCCCTAACTTCTTGTCGGTCTTAGCGGGTATCTTCAATCTCTCCGCTATGTTGGGGACGACGATCAGGTCCTTCAACTCTACCACGAAGTTGTGTCTAGGTGGCACATTCTCCCTTGCGCACCCCCTAGTCTGGGGCTTCCTGGGCTCGCAAGGCTGCTGCTTCGCTAGAACCCTCTTCTCTATCGTTGCCTTATGCACCCTCAAGGGTTGAGGTCGACCAAGTGCTCGTGGGCGCGTGGGGACAACGCACGTGCCCTTCTCATTGACTTCTCCTTCCGTGGCAATGTGATCCACCGCTCGACGCCTTATCTCGCCGAAAGTTTTGGGGAGGTTCTTGATGAGTGATTCGCTGAAAGGTCCCGACACGATTCCCTTCCGGAATGCATGCACCATCATGGTTTCATCCTTGGTGTTCAGCCTCACCACCTGTGCCCCAAAACGGTTGAGGAATTCCTTCAGGGACTCTCCCAGATACTTTCTTACGTCAAAAAGGTCGTAATAAATGGGTGGGGGAGCCCGATTCGCAATGTATTGCTCTCTGAACAACTTGGAAAGTTGCGCGAATGAAATCACGTGGCCATCAGGGAGGCTGATGAACCAATCCATCACCGTTCCCACCAGCGTGCTCATGAGCAACTTGCATCGCACCAGCGTGCTCATGAACAGCTTGCATCGCACCAGCGTGCTCATGAACAACTTGCATCATTGGTTCTTTGCAATTCTTTATTCCTTGCCAGCGACGCAGCCAGATCAATCTGGATGCGTTCTTGATTCGCTCTTGATGCAACCACCGTTTCTTGGAGAGCCTGCATCGTTTCCATGATCTGTTGCAGGGTGAGGCTTTTGCCTCCATTCGGTGCAATGGATCCTTGCCTCGTATTTCTCATCTTGATGGATTTTTCTTGTTCTTGCGGAAGGGACAATGTTTTAGATAGTGCCCCACGGTGGGCGCCAAATGTTTCTGCCGGTGACTCGATTATCTTCTCGCGTCTACGAAGATCGCACGCCCAGTTATCCCTGCCTTCGTTCGTGCCTTTCTTCGATAAAAAACCTAAAAATGCAAAGACAAAGGGCGCCCTAGAGGCCGTTTGCACTCCGGCGCTCAAGTCAATATCGGACTAGGAAACACCAAAACTCAGCTGTAAAAAGCTCTGTGTGTAATATGTGTAAAACGCGTAAGAATTAGCGCGTACCTCCTTAGGTTTAATACTACCCTTTATATACTCTAGGGTTTCTGCTAACCACAATTAGGGTTACTGAGGGTGTGCCTTAGCGCCGCTATCACCCACTCTTGGGGCAATCTAGCGCGTAAGGCTCCCTTACTGGAGTGCAACCTCTGACGGGATGACCACCTGGTACCAACTCGTGCACCTAATCTCTGGGGCCATTCGTTCGGGGAGTGCCCTAGCTATTCACGTGCCATGCATGCATCTTACCCCTGGAACGTGACCCTCACAAGTCGTATATCTCCCAGTGGCTCTTTACTTGTGTCACGCCTGAACGCGTCATCCACACCGCACGCATGGACCCCTCGTGAGCTAGGCTTCTCCCTAACTGATAACTGGTGTGTGGTCTGGGATCCACCTCTCGTGGCCCAGCTTCGTTGTTTGACTTGTCGAGGTCCGAGGACATGTCAGCATATCCTAATGACCGATGCCTGACCACACCTCGACACCCTGAACGTACTGTGTGTGAGACACCCTGATGGAAGAGGCCCCAACACCAATCCATTGAAAGGCCACCAAAATATCAAATTGAGGGAACCACTAGAGTTATGGTTAAAGAGGGGTCAAGAGGACACATTCTACATGTCATAAACTCTAGTGTAGAATAGTTTTTACATTTTTGTCAAAAGTAGCATAGTTTAATTCTTTTGTAATGAAGTTGAAACATGCAAAGTGGTACTTAGAAGGTTAACCTAAGTTCAATTAGAAATTCCTACTTTTAATTGAACCTAGGTCCGACCCACATTTAACCTAGAGTGAGTGAAAGGTTCTAGAGTTTCTAGCACATGGAACCATTCTAGAATATACCTCACATGGGCTGAAATAGGCCCCACTTCACATGTGTCAACTCCCTTCAATTCTCTTTTCATATTCAGCCCACTCTTACTATATATAGAGGAGCTTGGGTCATGTAAATTCAAGATTAATACATGAGTGAATTGCTGCCAAAATTGTGCCAATATCATTCTTTGCCCAAAACCTCCTAGGTTAGGCTTTGAATCTTCCTAAACTGTCCCCTTCCAAGTAGAGTTGGCCTCACCACTCTCAAATCCTACTTCTCATGCACCTTCAAGGTCACCACCACTCTTAGGAGGACCTTGTTCCATCTCCAATCCATGAAGCTTCCGCAATTCATCTACAAATCCAAAAATAGGAAGGCACAAATCCATCATTTGGTATCATGAGCTATGGTTATACAAGAGCTAAGTGTCTTCTTTCATTTTAATTTTTGTGTTCTTCTTGTTTTCGTGTTGTTCTTTAATTCTCCATATTGTCTTGTTGTTTTTTTTTGCATTTTAATTTGATTTAGGTGCTGTTTGGAGAAATCCAATCGGTGCATTGTGTTTAAATTGTTCTTGAGCTTCTAATTTTCACATTTGTGTAGGAATCCATATAGAATTGTGTTGCTGTTCTGTTTTTGGTTTATTTGAGTCTTTATTGCAATTTTAATTGGTTCATATTGTGTTCATTTGAGTCATTTTGATTTTTGAATCCAATTGTGTTTTGTCAAGTCATGTTTCTCCTAATCTGTCATCAATTCCATGTAGTGTTGATTTTGTTGATAATTTTGGTTTCTTGATTTGATTTGAGTACAGATTTATAATTTTGTGTTTGTTGATCCTTTGATGCATTTTTATTTTTTAGTTTGAGTTCATATTTGTATGTTAGATCCATACAAATTCAAATACATTCACTCCATTGTGTTTTTGAATTCTGTGCTGGCTGTTTTTTTGTTATGAAATTAAAATACGTTGAAGAAAAATTATGAAAATCTGGATCTATACAGATTGATGTATTAAAAAATCAAGAAAAAAAAGAATCAGATCAAAAGACAAAACAGAGAAAAAATGATAAATCAAACAAAAAAAATGTGCATCCTGATGCCAAAAGAAATAGTAATTGGACAAGACTTTTGAAAAATTTATCACAATTGTTTGGTGCATAATTTTGGTGGGATTCCAGCACCAAAAGTTTGCTAAGACCTTGAATTGTTTGTGGTTAAAATTTCAGAATCAAATTCTAAATAGCCAGCTCAGCATAAATCTTTTAAGTCACGCTTTTTGGACCTAAAATTTCCAGTAGTACTGTTTTGGTTTTTCTAATCAATTCTGATGGCATTTTCATGAAGTTCTTCTTGAATCAAAGTAGAGTAAGGGGGCGGAAGCAATGGATGAGGTGAGCAAGATCCTCCTAAGAGTGGTGTTGATCTTGTAGGTGCATGATAAGTGTGGGTATTGGGTGGTTCGGCCAGCCCAAGGGAAAAGATGAAGGAATTGAAGTTTAGAGCCTAGGATTCTAGGGAGAAGCAAAACTTGGCACAAAATGGCAGCATAACTTTACTCACAATAAACTTGAAAATACAAGGTGTAGGCTCCTCCTTTTATAGGCTAAGGAGGACCATAATGCAACCCTAATGCTACCAAAATGAAATGCAAATTACATCCAAAGACTAAAGGCACATGGCCGGCCCTAGCCTAAAGATTCCTTCTAGAAAACGCACCAAATCTTAACAAATCTAGGTTAAGTCCTTATGAAACCATGTGTGCTATTTACACCACAATTAATACCATGCTACCCTTAATGGGCCGTCCATGTATCTTACACAAATCTTTCTTGGATTCACATTGGTCTAGACGCTGCCTCCATTGGCCTAGACGCTTCCTCCATTGGCTTAGACGCTCCTCCCATGGGTCTAGACGCTTCCTCCATTGGCCTAGACGCTCTTGGTTTGGCTTTGGATGCTTATGTCTTGGCTCTTGTCTTTCTTGTGAGGTTGTGCTTGGCCCTCTTCCATCAAATTCTAGTGCCATTCTCTAGGTTCAATTTGTGTGCCATCTTTTGTTGAGTGCCTATTTTTATTGCTTGTCCAATATTATTCAGAACTCTTTCTAGTTGTGTCATATAATTCAAATCCATTTGCTGTTGTCCTATTTCAAATTTGAATTGTTCTTTGCTTTTATTTCTTGACCTCTAAATTGTTGGTGAACAAAATTCAAGTTGGGCCTTGATAAGTAGAATTAACCTTGTGGTGAGTCTATCCCTACTTAGTAGGTACTGTTTTGACGATTTTAATTGGCTAACCATAAGCGGTTAAGGCAAGGAGCTGCAGCAAATACAAATACAAATACAAACAAATACACTTTGTAGAATACGACAAGGAAGATCAATCACAAGCCAAGGAGTGCATAGTTTAGGAAATTTTAATTTTATTTTGTGTAATTCAATTTCTTTGTATTTCTCTGAGTTGTAATTACATTCAACCTTGATTAATTAGTGGATTAATTATGTGTAGACGGTGAGTGTGTCTTCAATGGCTCTAACTGTCTAGAAGCCTCACCTTAGGAATCGTCTAGTTTAAAGCTTTCTAGTTAGCAATCTTTAATTTGTGCTTAGTAATTGTTTTTGCTTTAATTACTTGTTTTGCATTGTTTAATTGCTTTGCATTGTTTTCCTTTGCATAAAAATTGACTTTTCATTCCTAATTGTGATCTAAGTAAATTACTTAGAAAAAGAATTGTGTGAAGTCTTGAGGGATAGGTTTTGGCAAGGAAAGACTTGGTACTTAAGAGATCCTAGTGATCCACCTCTCTTTCCTGGAAAGCTACCTTCATTACTTTCCTTTTTCTTTCTTGAGTTAAAATACTTTTAACACAAAGCTTTAGTAATGTCAACTCACTCTTCTAAATCTAGTGAAAGTGATATAAAGTCCATTAAATCTCTTATAAAACAATTAGCCAAGGACTTTCAGTCACTCTCATATAGACAATTGGAACATGAGGTACAAATCAAAGAGTTGAAAATGGCTAAAGAAAAGGATGAAAGCTCTCAAAAATCTAAAAAAATATGTTCACATGCATCTAGTTCTCACAATCATGAATCTTTTGGGGAAAAAAGTCTTAGGATAATTGAATATTATCAGCCACCCCTTAGGAGAACTAGAAGAGAAAGAAAAGAATAAGAGAGCCCAAGAGAGGTTAGGGTAGATCTACCTCATTTTCATGGAAAAGAAAATGTAGAAGTCTATTTAGATTGGGAAATGAAGGTAGAACAATTATTTGCTTGTCATAGAGTAAGTGAAGAGAGGAAAGTACCCTTAGCCACTCTTAGTTTTCAAGGCAAAGCTATGTATTGGTGGACGACCCTAGAAAGGGATAGGCGTCATCATAGGGAACCTCCCATAGAATATTGGAATGATCTTAGGGGAGCCTTAAGACGTCACCATATTCCCTCCTATTATAATAGGGAGTTAATGGACAAGCTCCAAAGACTCCAACAAAGAACCATGAGTGTAGAGGAGTATAGGCAAAATATGGAACTATATATGATGAGAGCCTCCATTAGGGAGAATGAGTCCACCACCATAGCTAGATTTTTAAGTGGGCTAAATCTTGAGATAAGAGACAGAGTTGAGCTTCTACCTTACCAAGACTTGAATGACTTGGTTCAACTATGTATCGAAGTTGAACAACAAAATTTAAGGAAAACTTCAAGTTGTAAGGAAGGTTCATACTTCAACTCCTATCCAAGAAGAGAATTTAAAAGGGAGGAGAGTACACTTAAGGAAGCAACAAAAGAGACTCCCAAAAATATAAGT
Organism: Phaseolus vulgaris; assembly: GCF_051622355.1. NCBI lineage: Eukaryota > Viridiplantae > Streptophyta > Magnoliopsida > Fabales > Fabaceae > Phaseolus > Phaseolus vulgaris. The sequence continues at coordinate 17,123,018 of NC_143501.1, read as the reverse complement.
AAAGATATGCTCACTCCACCCATTCGCACTAGGGATATTAAGTGTTTCAAATGTTTTGGAAGAGGCCATGTGCAAGCTCAATGTTCAAACCAAAGAACCTTGTTCTTAAGGGGCATAGATGAGTATACAAGTTGTGATGAAGCACCTAGTGGAAAAGAAGAGGGGGAGGATAATGAGAGAGTATATGCTTTAGAGGGGAGTTAATGATGATCCAAAGATCCCTCAACAACCAATCTAGTGTGAACCAAGAGACACAAAGAGAAAACATTTTTCATACAAGATGTAAAGTTTTTGAAAATTTTTGTTCTCTCATTGTGGATAGTGGCTATTGCTGCAATTGTTGTAGCACTAGAATGGTTGAAAAACTAAATCTACAATTAATACCTCATCTTAAACCTTATAAACTTCAATGGATCAATGAAGATGGGGAATTAGTTGTAGATAAGCAAGTGAAAGTCGAGTTGTCTATGGGAAATTATAAAGACAAAGTTTTATGTGATATAGTTCCCATGGAAGCTTGTCATATTTTGTTGGGTAGACCTTGGCAATTTGATAAAAAAACTATGCACAATGGTCTTACCAACGAGATTACTTTCACTCACAAAGAAAAGATGTTTATACTTCATCCTTTATCACCTTCACAAGTGGTAGAGGATCAAGTGCAAATGAAAAAAAAGAGTGAGGAAGAAAAAATAATAAAAATAGAAAACCAAGAAAAAGCCCTTAGGGAGATAAAGAAGTGGGAAAAGAGTGTTCCTCCCCACAATGTCATTCAACAAGAAGAAACAATTAAAAACACATTTGAAAATATGATTCTTGTTGAACAACCTTCAAGTCTTATAAAAGGAACACATAGAAAAATTCTTAAAGAGGTTAATTTAGGACAAGGGAGGCAAAACTTAGAAAAGAAAATTATGTACTCCTCTCTAAAGAAATCATGTGACAAGTTGCGAAAAACAATAAAAAAACAAGAAGGGCAACTTAATAAAATTGATTTTTATACAACTGCTCAAACTAACACATTTTCTTTGTTTGATGACTCCCATAGATGGACGTTTGATCCGGGAGGATGAGCATAGTTGTCAAAGCAAGAGGCTGTTATCCGAGATCGATCCTATGGATCTGAGGATAGATTTTCTCAAGAAGGAGGATATGATGGACACCATCCAGCCATATACATCCACCTACTAATGACAAGGATGAAGCCTTGGATTTGAGGACAAATCCTTTTCAAGAGGGAGGGGATGACGGAAGAGGCTCCAACACCAATCCATTGAAAGGCCACCAAAATATCAAATTGAGGCAACCACTAGAGTTATGGTCAAAGAGGGGTAAAGAGGACACATTCTACATGTCATAAACTCTAGTGTAGAATAGTTTTTACATTCTTTTCAAAAGTAGCATAGTTTAATTCTTTTGTAATTGTGTTGAAACATGCAAAGTGGTACTTAGAAGTTTAACCTAAGTTCAATTAGAAATTCCTACTTCTAAATGAACATAGGTCCGACCCACATTTAACCTAGAGTGAGTGAAAGGTTCTAGAGTTTCTAGCACATGGAAGCATTCTAGAATCTACCTCACATGGGCTGAAATAGGCGCCACTTCACATGTGCCAACACTTTTGAATTTCCCTCCAATTATCTTTTCATATTCAACCCACTCTTGCTATATATAGAGGAGCTTGGGTCATGTAAATTCAAGATTAATACATGAGTGAATTGCTGCCAAAATTGTGCCAATATCACTCTTTGCCCAAAACCTCCTAGGTTAGGCTCTTAATCTTCCTAAACCGTCCCCTTCCAAGTAGAGTTGGCCTCACCGCTCTCAAATTCTACTTCTCATGCACCTTCAAGGTCACCACCACTCTTAGGAGGATCTTGTTCCATCTCCAATCCATGAAGCTTCCGCAATTCATCTACAAATCCGAAAATAGGAAGGCACAAATCCATCACACCCTGGATGTACTGCTTGTGGGACCCACCTTACATGACCAAGGCCTGACCACTCCTCGACGCCCAAGGCGTACCGTATGCAAGGCGCTGGCCCTTGCCGCTCGTGGGACCCAACTTAAGTGGTCCCACGTCCACCAACAGTCAATTACCTTAATAAATAAAAATGGACTTTGGTTTGATATAATGATCTCAATTGAGCTACTTATTATATTAAATTCATCCAAGTTTCTTATTAATTTAATAAATGAAGTTGAAATTCGGTATGATGTACAAATTAAGATCGATTAACTTATTACCTTAATAAATGAGGTTTTCTATATGATGTATTGACTCACTTTCTACCTTGAGAAATGAGGTTATACTTCAATATGATGTACAAGTTAAGAGTGGATCACTCATTACTTAATAAATGAGGTAGAACTTTGATAGGATGTACCAAGACGTTTATCACTTTAATAAATAAGGTTGGACTTTAGTATGATGTATGTTTCGAGACCGAGTTGTTTATTAACTTAAATGAGGCTAAACTTCAATATGATGTACAAATCAAGACTAAACATCTTATTACCTTAATAAATAAGATTGAACTTCAATATGATGTACGAATCAAGATCAAGCCACTTATTACCTTAAATAAGTTTGAATTTCGTGTGATATACATATCAATACCAAGCCACTTATTACCTTAATAGATTTAAGAAAACATGATGGTCATGATGCTTCAAGTGCCAAGATGAATATTAATAAACTAAATTCATTTATTTTCTACGTGCCTCTTAAAAACTCGAGGAAAACTCATTAGGGAAAAAACCTTAAGGGATAGAGTACATCATGTAACCTACCTAAAATATTTCAAAACTTTAATTACAACAAAGCTAAAGGCTTGTTGCATTTCATGTCCAAGGTTTCATACCTCCATCATGTTTTTCCAAGAGCTCCCTCTTTTACTACTTCTCTCACTTGATAGGTTCCAACCAACTTTGGTGACAATTTGATACATATTTTATTCTGTTGAGCTCTTTGTAAGACAAGATCAAAACCCTAAAATTTTTGGGGAACATCCTAAAACCTTGGCTTCAAAACAAAAATAGTTTCTTTATAAGATAACTATCAAAGAGAGGATAGACAATTTACTTCCTTAGGAGGTGAGTGATTTCATAAAGTAAAGAATATAAATGTGTATCACACTCCCATAAGTTAACAAAAAAAACTTTTACAAGAAGAATTATAAGAAAATATCGTTATAATTATGTCTTTTTTTTTTTATGTTTTAGTATCATTGTTTTTATATAAACTTCAAATAGGACCATTGTGCTTGATAAATATTCTTGAGATATTTCCTCTATAATATTGGTAATGTACCATGTAATCTTTGTATAAAGATACTTGATGTTGTGTTTTGTTCGGTTAAAGATTTAGGGTGCAATAATAACAAAATTTTTTGGCTCAAAGGGGATATATAAAAAAATGAATTCTAATAAGATAAAGGTTGACTATTTGGCCCTGGGTTCCTAATTAACACAAATGCCTTAATCATCTTCATGCTCTTTTATTGATGTAACATAAAATAAAAATTAAGCAACCACAACTGTCAATTCACTAGTAAATCTCTCAAATTATTTAAGCTTCACACACTCACTTGGTTTAATTAGTCCCATTCCTTATTGTTTTGTCATTCTATTTTCTAATCAATCATTCTGTTAAATTTTCATGTATCACAATTTCAACTACATTTGAATATGGATTCAATCATATTTTCCTTTCAAACCTGTGTCTAATATATTTCACAGTTTAACAAAGTTTGATTAATACTTTTTTCCACAATTCAAATTAATATTACAGATCTTGTGATATTGTTTTAAAAAATAAAACTAGAAAAACAACTCAACAATTAAATTAAAACTGAAAAATAACTCAACAATAAAATCCAAGCAAATTAAATGTCTGAAAAGAAATAAATAAGCAAACTAATCAACTGAAAAATACAAACAATTGAAAAGAAATAACTAGAAAGATAAAACCATGTTTTTGTCCTGCTTTATGCTCAATCTTCTCTTCTTAGCGATTCATCCAACTTCTGTGTTAACATCGTCGTCTACAACTGTAGACGGTCTTGCTTTATCTATTGGATCTGCCCCTCAGAAAAATAGTACATGTCCCTTGGTCATGCATGCAACATATGATCTGAATTGTTTTGGGGTCATCAAACCTAGTTTCACCACTCAACACACAACTTAAACAAAAACTAAACAAAACACACAAAAATAAAACATAGAAATTAAAATATTGGGTTGCCTCCTAGCAAGCGCTTATTTAACGTCATATAGCTTGACACATGTTTCTTTATAGCTCCTTCAACAAAATCAATGTGATGAGCCTTTCAATTTCATCACCTAAATAAGGTTTCACTCTTTGACCACTGACTACCTAGCTTTTGTGTGACATTGGGTCCTCCAACTCCACTACTCCATAGGATTTAACAAGTGTTCTTCTAGGTGTTGTTGTCCTTCCTCATCCATGTTACTTTCTTTTTGAATTATCTCAATGTGAGTTAAAGATTCTTTTCTAACTTCTCCTTGCATTTCTTTTCTTTTCTTACTTCTATTCTTTCCTAAATTCCTAAATTTAACTGCAATTGGCACTAGTACAAAATTTAGAAACAACTAATGTTTATTAAGTGCGACTTTACTATCAGACACAGTCTTTAAAAATGCGGTGACATTTTTTAAATTAAGTTAATTTACAAATGCGACTATTTGTAATAGCCGCATTCATAAATCAAGTGCTTTGATTTACAAATGCGGCTATTTGCTGCCGGTAGCTATTCGTGGGATCTTACGAAAAAATGTTAGGCCATAACTCGTTTGTGCTCATTCTTCTCTTCCATCTGTTGTAAAGTCATTGATCCATTAAAACTAGATGAACTTTAAGATGAAATTGTTGTTATCTTGTGTTAATTGAAGATGTTTTTTCCTCCATCTTTTTTTTGACATCATGGTTCATCTAGTTGTGCATCTGGTAAGAGAGGTTAGATTGTGTGGACCAGTGTACTTAAGATGGATGTATCCTGTTGAGCGGTATATGAAAAATTTGAAAGGTTATGTGAAAAATCATTATCGTCCAGAAGCTTCAATGATTGAAAGATACATTGTTGAAGAAAATATTGAATTTTGTTTAGAGTACATGTCAAAAGCAAATTCAATAGGTCTTCCAGCTAATTCATGGCACCACAGGCGTTCTAAAAGTAAATGTTTACATGGTGTGAATATTGTAAGCAAATCTCGATTAGAAGTCTTGCAAGCACATTTGTATATATTGAATAACACAGATGAAGTTATACCTTACATAGAAGCTCATAAATCCATTGTGAAGGCAAATAACCTTCTGGAAGTTGCTAAACAGATTGGACGGGACCCTCTGGAAGTTCCATGGGATGATACATTTTTTGAAACAAAAACTGAGTTGCCATTGTACATATACATGTCAAATTTGTTATGATGTAAGTATTTTTATGATATAATTTATGTTTTTATGATGTAAGTATTTTTTTCTGATGTAAGTATTTTTACCCATATTTCAATTTAATTTATGTTAAATTAACATTCATTATGCTTTAACTAATTACTTGTAGGTTTTTGAATGGTGTCCTATCACTGAGGAGAAGGAAAATGTGTATGGATTCTTAGATCCCGCATATACTAATCTCACTGGAGCAAAGGCAAATGAGACCCAATCATACATCACTACCACCTTGGAAAAAGAGGGAAAACAAATTTATTTATGCCCTTATATTAATGAGTAAGTTTAATTATATGTCGTCAATTATTACTAGTTCTTGTTTTAAATATTTACTAACTCTTTTCATGGATGATATAGGGGTCATTGACAGTTACTTGTCTTATCAATGGTTGATAAGACTGTTGTGTGGTTTTGTTCCCTACACAAGAAGATATCTCCAAGTCTTAAGAATATCATTGACATGTAAGTACACTATAAACTTAACTCTGAATGTTACTAATTAACCATCTACTAACGAGGTTTTTTTTATTAACCAGTTCATGGCGTGGATATAACATCCTAAAAGTGTTAGAATTATAGGGCTAAAACAAGAGGGGGTGAATTTTTTTTGAAAGATTTTTGCATGTATTGAAGGTAGAGTGTAAAGCTATGAAGAATTAATCAATGAAAAATCTGTCCAGCCAAATATAAAACTGTTTCTAAGCTTGATGGAGAAAATCAACCTTTTGCTTTTACGAAACAACTGGTTGTTTTTATCAGCAGTTTATTAAAACAAAGTTAAAGCAGTTTAAAGAGTGTAAGGATAGAGAGATTCACACAGAAAGTTTATACTGGTTCACTCAACACCTGAGCTACATCTAATCCTCAGAAACCACTGAGAATTCACTATGTAATCAACCCTAAATTACAAGCTACACACACCAAGAGTGATGATCTTGAACCCTCAAGAACATATACCACTCCTTGGAAAAAACCACAACCAAGAGTGTTGATCTTGATCCTCTCAAGAACACACAACACTTCTTGGCAAAATCAGTACAAAAATAAAATTATCAAGAAGGAAGGGAATAGAATACACCTGGGTAAATCACAAGATCAAAGTTCAGAATACAAGACCCAATCCTATTCCACACACTTGAGATGATCCAAAAGCTCTTTGAAAACTTGAAAATTGTTTTTGATTGATCTTTCTTACTTAGTTAATGCATAGACGTGTAAAACCACCTTTTTATCTTTCAATCAAATGGTTAAAATAGTTACAACAAAAGTCCAAAAGCTGTTGGAATCATTTAAAACAGAAAAACCACTTAACAAAATTCTGTTAAGGTTTTCAGCAAAACAATCGGTTGATTTTTCGAAATAACCGATTGATTTTTGTTTGACAGCAAAGGCAAAGACAAAGCTTTTCCAAATCATTTTAAAAACCACTAAGTGTTAATCAACCTGTTGATTCAAAATTTCAACCTGTTGGAATTTCACTTCCTTTTAGAAAACCCATATTTTCAAAATGTTAAAGATTCAATTGAGCTTGGATCATCTTAAGGAGTGAATTAACAAGTTTCAAAGAACTAGACACACACACACTCAACAATAGCAAGGTCTTCAAGCTTTCCACTTGGATTTGGAGACATCAAAGCATCTTGTTCAACAATCTCCCCCTATTGGATGAAGACAAATCCTTGGTTTGCTTGTGATGTGCTTGTGATGTTTTATTTGAATTTTTTAGTACCTGCAAAACATAATATGTGCATGTACCAAAAGTAATCATATCCATATATCGTTAGCACCACAAAACCAGTTTTCACTAGGTGATTCTCATAAGGAAAACCAACAAAATCAGTGTGAAAACTAGTGAAAACAAGGTGCAAAAGCAGAGTTATGCAACAGTTAACTAAATCATATAAACCTAGTTTTAAAGCAGATATGTAGCAGATACTTAGCAACATACAAACCATATAATTTCCCCCTATTTGTCTTCACAAATAGAATAGAAGAAGGGGTAAAAACAGAATTAAGAAAAACCAGAATACCAATGTGTGTAACAGTACCATTGCAGCAACAAACCTGTGATACCATATCAGAATTGCAGCAAAAGTCTATGGTGTATCATAGCTATGATAACAACATAATTAAAGTACCATAGACCCCAGAAATTTCAACAAGGAGACCACAGTTTCTCCCCCTATCTTTTCTACATCCAACAGTTCCCAGCAATGGAGCACTTAAAAAAGGTTCATCTTCGAGTTGGTCAAATGATTGATCAACAGGTGGATTTGGTAGAAATATTCTCTCTTTTTACATAGGTCATGAATTTTGATTTGTCAAGAATTTGAGTAAGGTGTATGCTCTTGAACCATAAGCATCACTTTGATTATTCGTCAGCATAACACCTATACTTAAAAGGTCATGCAACATAGATTTGGTGCATATACAAAGCAAGTATAGCAGCAAGATAACAAGACACACACAAACTAGTTTTTTGCATATACAACATTAACAGAAAAACCAGAAAAAATGAAGTATTCAAGTGCTTTCAAGTGTAGAAGAACAACAACATAATGCACAATTTTAAAGCTATCTATTCAACCAAATCAAGCATAAACTTCTCCCCCTATTTGTTCACACAAGTAGACAATGAGAAGGGTTGTACAAAGGAGAAATCAGAATGATAATATAGTAATCCAGCAGTACAAACAATGTTGACATTTCAAGAATAGAAAATGATATAGAACTTTCAAGAAAACAAATGGATATAGTATTTTATTATCAGATTCCGAGGCACACTCAATGTATATTTGTCCAAAAGCAAGATTTGAAAAAGAGAAATATGTTTAATCATGCTTAAGCAAACTTGGCAGCATTATACAAAGGTGTTAGAGGAAAAACAATCGGTTGTTTTTGAAAAAACAATCAGTTGTTTTACTTTGACAGCAAAGAAAACATTTTTCATAACCAAAAAATTGCCTTTTAAATTGATGAAAATGCAATATACAATTTGTTCATACCTTTGTACAGAGAACCCCAATAGATTCACCCAAAAAATAAGACTTTGAGATGTTCATATGATCACAAGGCACACTTACATAAATTGAGAAATGAAAACACACATACTTTCTTTATTCTTGAAGTTTCTCTTTTGATCAACCACTATGCATGTGCCAAGTTGTCTCTTGACTTTCAAAGTACCCTGCAAGACATATACAATTGAAAAGTGTAGGTACAAAGATTGACTTTTCTCTTGATATTCTCCCCTTTAACAGTCATTCTTCAAGCCCAAAAGTGATTCTTGGCTGCCAAGGATACCTACAAGAAAAGATTAAGAAGCAACATTTGGTCCCTTTATGAATTTGGGTCCAATGATGTTAGTAGAAAGCTTAGGAAACTTAAAAACTTTAGGAACCCATTTCAAAATACCTCTGGGAACAAAAAACCTTTTTACTCTGCAGAATCTAACAGTATGACCCTTTTTCATGTAGTAAAAACAAATTTTAACCGGTTGTTTCGACAAAACAACAGGTTGTTTTTCAAAGAAACTTGAAAAGGGTTTTGAAACAGATTTGTTCTTGCTGTTTGGATTAAACCACAACCCAACCTTGCCAAAAACACATTTTTGAGAATCAAGAACAGGTTCAAGATTGGATTGGCCTTTAGAAAACTTGTCCATGGTTTTTAAAAGGTAGTGGACTTTTTTTCAAGTGATTCACAATTTTCACAAAAGCTAGAATGACACTTGGAAGAAGAGTTTTTGTAAATCATTTCCAAACTTTCAAAATCTAATTTTGAATTCTTCAATTCTTTTTCCAAAGTTTTGACTATGTTTTTTAACCAGTTGTTTAAACCTTTCAACCGGTTGCTCAAAAGGGCCAACCTATTAGCTTCTTCATGAGTCTCTTTGAAGGCCTCAAGAAGTTGGCTATAATTTTCAACATTAATGGAAGAGTTTGATCTTACACTGCTTGATTCGGATTCTTCCTTTGCCATGAAACAAAGATTGGCTTCCTCATCATCCTTTGATGAAGAACTTGAAGATAAATCATCATTGTATGCTCTTCTTGGTTTGCCTTTCTTCTTATACTTCTTGTAACCACCTTTCTCTTTGCTCACATTGCTTGGACATTCAGCTTTGATGTGTCCTTATTTACCACATCCAAAACAAGTGTAGTTTGTAAAATGAAATTCATTAACATTTTTGGTATTGTACCTGTTTGATGGCTGGTTTTTGTCCTTGCTGTTCTTCACATCAATTGTGCCTTCATGGAAATCCCCAAGGGTGTCCCACATCTCCTTTGCAAAAGCACATTTTGAGACCTTAAAAAAGTCATTGGAATTTAAGGTAGAAGAGATGCTATTTTTAGCAATGCAATCATATTGAGCCTTTTTAGTTTCACTCTCAGTCCATTGGGACTAAGGTTTCTTAAAGAAAACATCATATTTTTCAATTACAATAGCATCCCAAATTCCTCTATCAATTGATTCAACAAACATTTTCATTCTAACTTTCCATAATTGATAATCCAGTCCACAAAATAGAGGTGACCTGTTTATTGACGCACCCTCCCCAATGGGTAATTTTCAGCCATTTAAAAAAAGGTTTAGGATCAAAACTTGAATGACTTTCAAAAACCTTGCTCTGATTCCAATTGTTAGAAGGGGGGGGGGGGGGTGATGAGAATCAAAAAGATGTTATCAATAGAAGAAATGGACAAGGGCCAAAGCATTTAAAGTTCTTTTTATTAGTCTTTGCAAAAGACGAGGCCCAAGCCCAAAGCCCAAGCCCAAGAAGGCCAAGCCCAAGAAAGCCCAAATCCAAACCATGAGGGGCAAGGCCAAGCATTAAATAAAAGATCATCATTTGAATTAATTTTGTATAGTTGTAGGAGGTATGAATATTAAATAAAGAGTGTGAATAGTTAGGGGGGTGTAGACGCATTTTAGGAGGTGCTGAAAATAAGAAAGGAGTCACACTTCATGACTAGGTGACACCAATTTGCATTTGAATTTGGAGGGAACTTTGAGTTTCATTTGTGTTTCATTTAAGCCCTCTTCTATTATAAATAGAGAGGTTGGGCTCTTGTAAATTCAGATTTGGATAATTGATATAAAGAAACTCTACTCATTTTGAGAGAGCCTTTTGTGAGATTTTGATCTCCTTAGCATAGTCTCATCTTGTGAGCTTTTGGAGAGCTTCAAGTGGCGGCTTCCTTCACTCATCTTGGGACTCCATCACCAAGTGGCGTGGTCATTCTTCTAATCCATTACAGCCGGACTTCAACCATCTAAGTTCCATTCCTTTCACATTCTTTGCTGTTTTCATTCGGCAGTTTCAACTTTTTATGTCTTGTTGTTCAATTTGTACTATTTAGTTTGGTTCTTGTGCTGTTCTTGAGTTTCTAATCGGTTCATTGTGTTCTTTGGATGATTTTAATCGGTAGATATGTTTCCTCTTTCAATTCTGTCCAGTTTTAGTTAATTACATATTTCAATTGTGTTTCTATTTGTGTTCTTGATTTGTTCTTGTTTTCCTTTCAATTCCGCCAAGTGTTTGTGATAAGGACATGACACTCATTGTTCAATGAGTTCGACTTCTCGCTTGGATGGCATTATCCTCCATTGAGATGACCTTAAGCCTCCTTAAAGTGTTGTTTCTTGTTAAGTGTCTATCCAACTCATATCATGTGGTATCTAGAGCTATGGTTGTGTGCAAAATTTTTTTTGAGTTGCTGGACACTTTGATTCTGTTTTTTGTGATTAGTGATTCTGTTTTTGTGTTTTTTTTGAGTATTTCTTGCTGTTTTAATTGTTGTTAATTCATTGTGCTTGAGTCATTTTAATTTTTGAATCCATATATGTTTTGTCAAGTCATGTTTTTCCTAATATGTCAACAATTCTTTGTAGTTGTAATTTTAGTTGCTTGATTTTGTTTTTCTTAATTGAGTACAGTTTTTGTGTTTCTGTTTTTGATCCTTTGGTGCCTTTTCTTTTTAGTATTGAGTTCATGCTTGTGTATTAAATCTATACAAGTTCTTAAACATCAATTCTATTGTATCTTTTGAAGTTTCTCAATTCTGTTTTTCATTCCAGTATAGGTTCCTCTGTTTTTCATAAAAATGTGCTGACTGTTTGGTTTATCAAAATTTCTGTGTTTACTGGAAAATTCTGAAATTTTGGATTTAAGTAGTTTGAAGTGTTACAAAAGAGTGAAAAAAAGAAGTACATCAAAATTCAATATACAAAAAAAATGATAAATGAAATACGTACAGTGTGTAAAATTCCGACGCTGGAAAACGGTGATTCGGCAGTAATTTTCGGAAATTTATCACAATTAATTGGCTTACTGTTTTTGAGTAATTCCAGTGCCAGTTTTTAGATAACTTCTTGAATTTCCAGTGGTTAAAATTTCACATTCCAGTTCGCTTTCTACAGTTACAGTTAAATCTTTAAAGTCACGCACAGTTTTAACAAAAAATTCCAGTAACATTGTTTTTGTTTTCTTCATCTATTCTAGTACTATTCTTTAGGACTCCTTTGTGTGCTATCCTTTCATTGTGTGCCTTACTTTTCTTGCTTGTCTTTTAATTCATATTCTTTTCCAGTTTTGTCATATATTGCATTCTGTTTTGGTTTAGCTTTTCTTGCTTATATCTTTTCTTGATTGTCTTCTTGTTTCCTCTAAGTTTTGTGGTGACGTGTTCTTAAGTGAGTGTGGTTTGCTTTGACATTTTTCATTTGAAGCTCATCCAATCCACAAGAGAGGCTTGGCTAAGGAAAGAACACTTTTCTTGGAGTGGTTTAAGTACATTCTTTTGGCCTTTTCCAGCAAGCTACATCTTGCTTTATTTTGCTAACAAGTTTCCTTAATTGTTTGTTTCTGTTTTTGTGCCTTTTATTATCATGGATAATTTTTCTAGCAGTGAATCTTGTAAGCCTCACTCATCTCAAAAGGCAGCTCTCTTTGAAGATTTAAAAAATGCTAGACAATCAAATGCACAATATCTTGAGATGATGAGACAAATGGAGGCAAGTCTTCAAATTTTAGAAGTAAAACACATGGAGAAAAGATTAGCAAAACTTGAATTGAAGCATGAAAGATCCTCACATTCCATCCATGGAAGACATCATTCTCCTAGGCATTCTTCCAAAGATTCTTCCAATGCTCACGGCCAACATCATCATGGGCATGTTTTAAAGAGTTCCAACACCTATGGGAGCTTTGAAAAAAAGGAAGAATGGAAAATACATAAACGTGAAGATAGGCGCCAACATGTGATATTGCCTTATTTTCAAAGTGTTAAAGTACCTAACTTTAGTGGTAATAGTGATCCTAATGTGTATTTAGATTGGGAGGCTAAATGTGAACAAATTTTTAAAGCCTATGGGGTCTATGAAAACCAAAAGGTGATAATATCCTCTTTAGAATTTTTAGACAATGCCTACCATTGGTGGCGAGGAACTCTCATGGACATTGGTTATAACAAGAAACCGCCCGTGGTTTCTTGGTGTGATTTAAAGGCATGCATGCGCGCGAGGTTTGTTCCTCCTCCTTCTAGGAAGGAACATTTGTTGAAGTTCCAAAGGCTTCCTCAAGAACATAGGACGGTAGATGAATACTTTAAAATTTTTGAAACAACTTTGACTAAAATGAATATGCATGCTAATGAAGAGTCAAAGATAAAATGGTTTGTAAGTGGTTTAAGAAGAGAAATTAAAGATTTTGTCAAATTACATGAGTACTCTTATGTAAAAGAAATGGTTCACCTAGCCATCAAGGTGGAATCACACCTTTTGAAAACAACTTTAAAAAATACTCATGATGATGGTGTCTACAAATCTTCTAGGAAGGATGCAAACAAAATGTCTACAAAACCTTTTCCTTCCAATTTTAAAAAGGAGTCTCAACATTCACCTTCTACTTCTAAATCACCACCTAAATCTTCAAGTAAAAAGTGCTTTAAATGTTTAAGCTATGGTCATATCGCAGCCGATTGTCCAACCAAACGCACCATGATGGTTAAGGGGGATCAAGTAGTTAGTGAACATAGTGATAACTCATCTAGATCTAATTCCCCTTCCCTTCAAAAACCCTTAGTGATCATGATTGTGAAATACCATGTGAAGGTGACTTATTGATGATAAGACGAATGTTGGGAACAATTCCAAAACCTTTGGATGATACCCAAAGAGAAAATATTTTCCACTCCCGCTATCTTATCAACAACAAGTTATGTTCCTTGATTATTGATGGGGGTAGTTGCACTAATGTGGCTAGTACAAGAGTTGTGGAGAAGTTAGACTTACCCACTATCTCTTATACCAAGCCTTATAAATTGCAATGGCTTAGTACCTAGGGTGAATTCATGGTTAACAAACAAGTCCTCATTACCTTTGCAATTGGAAAGTATAAAGATGAGGTTTTGTGTGATGTTGTGCCCATGGAAGCAACACATCTTCTTTTAGGAAGGCCTTGGCAATATGATAAACATGTTTTACATGATGGCCTATCCAACACAATGTCTTTTTCCTTCCAAAGGCGCAAGGTTACTTTAAAACCCCTCTCTCCTCAAGAGGTTCATGAGGACCAAATAAAAATGAAAATTAAAAGAGAAAATGAAAAAGCAAATGAAAAAGCAAAGGAAAAAGCAAATGAAGTACATGATAAACCGAGTCATAATACCTTCTCAACTAAATCAATTTTGTTGACTCGTGCTACACCTACAAGGTATGCTTTTTCTTTGTCTTTTTCATTACCCAAGGTTCCTACTTATACACCATATTGGATAAAGAATGTTAAGGATGATTTTTTCATACCTTCTAGTTTTCCAAATAATATCATTTCTAAACAATCTTTTCCAACATGGACTATGTATATGACATCTTTTTCTGAACTCCCAACGTTTCAAAGTGATAAGTCATGTTTGCCTATTTCTTCTTGTATTCTCTTATCTAATTGCAAACTGACTTTGTTTTATACAAGAGTACTGAATTCGTGGACGAATTCTCTCCAACTTTGGGAGTATGATGAGAATAAAAAAGATGTTATCAATAGAAGAAATGGACAAGGGCGGGCCAAAGCATTTAAAGTTCTTCTTATTAGTCTTTGCAAAAGATGAGGCCCAAGCCCAAAGCCCAAGCCCAAGAAGGCCAACCCCAAGAAAGCCCAAATCCAAACCATGAGGGGCAAGGCCAAACATTAAATAAAAGAGCATCATTTGAATTACTTTTGTATAGTTGTAGGAGGTATGAATATTAAATAAAGAGTGTGAATAGTTAGGGGGTGTAGACGCATTTTAGGAGGTGCTGAAAATAGGAAAGGAGTCACACTTACTTCATGACTAGGTGGCACCAATTTGCATTTGAATTTGGAGGGAACTTTGAGTTTCATTTCAGCCCTCTTCTATTATAAATAGAGAGGTTGGGCTCTTGTAAATTCAGATTTGGATAATTGATATAGAGAAACTCTACTCATTTTGAGAGAGCCTTTTGTGAGATTTTGATCTCCTTAGCATAGTCTCATCTTGTGAGCTTTTGGAGAGCTTCAAGTGGCGGCTTCCTTCACTCATCTTGGGACTCCATCACCAAGTGGTGTGATCATTCTCCTAATCCATTCCAGCCGGACTTCAACCATCTAAGTTCCATTCCTTTCACCTTTTTTGCTGTTTTCATTCGGTAGTTTAAGCTTTTTATGTCTTGCTATTCAATTTGTACCATTTAGTTTGGTTCTTGTGCTGTTCTTGAGTTTCTAATCGGTTCATTGTGTTCTTTGGATGATTTTAACCGGTAGATATGTTTCCTCTTTCAATTCTGTCCAGTTTTAGTTAATTACATATTTCAATTGTGTTTCTATTTGTGTTCTTGATTTGTTCTTGTTTTCCTTTCAATTCCGCCAAGTGTTTGTGATAAGGACATGGCACTCATTGTTCAATGAGTTTGGCTTCTCTCTTGGATGGCATTATCCTCCATTGAGATGACCTTAAGCTTCCATAAAGTGTTGTTTCTTGTTAAATGTCTATCCAACTCATATCAGGGGGGGAATTGTTTTTGAAAGATTTTCGCAAGTATTGAAGGTAAAATGTAAAGCTATGAAGAGTAATCAATGGAAAATTTGTCCAGCCAAATATAAAACTGTTTTTAAGCTTGATGTAGAAAATAAACCTGTTGTTTTTATGAAACAACCGATTGTTTTTATCATCAGTTTATAAATGCAAAGTTAAAGCAGTTTAAAGAGTGTAAGGATAAAGAGATTCACACAGAATGTTTATACTGGTTCACTCAACACCTGAGCTACATCCAGTCCTCATAAACCACTGAAAATTTACTATGTAATCAACCCTAGATTACAAGCTACACACACCAAGAGTGATGATCTTGAACCCCTCAAGAACGCACACCACTCCTTGGCAAAAACCACACCAAGAGTGTTGATCTTAATACCCTCAAGAACACACAAACACTTCTTGGCAACACCATTACAAAAATACAATTATCAAGAAGGAAGGGAATAGAATACACCTGGGTAAATCACAAGATCGAAGTTCAGAATACAAGACCCAATCCTATTCCACACACTTGAGATGATTGCTCTTTGAAAACTTGAAAACTGTTTTTGATTGATCTTTCTCACTTAGTTAAGGCATAGGCACGTAAAACCACCTTTTTATCTTTCAATCAAATTGTTAAAACAATTACAACAAAAGTCCAAAAGCTGTTTGAATCATTTAAAACAAAAAAACCACTTAACAGAATTCTGTTAAGGTTTTCAGCAAAACAATCGATTGATTTTTCGAAATAACCGATTGATATTTGTTTGACAACATTAAAACCCACTAAATGTCAAACAACCTGTGGTTTCAAAATTTTAACTTGTTGAAATTTGTTTGACAGCAAAGGCAAAGACAAAGCTGTTGATCAAGAATGATCAAGTGCTTTGAAAAATCTAAATCCTATGTGTCTGATGCAAGGTTGTGTTGCTGCTGTGTTTTGGGAGGGATCTCGGTAGTTTTATTTGTAATCCACTCCTTTGTTGAATCTAAGCTAATGTGTTTTAAATCCTTTTTGAAATAAAGTGTTTTTCCAACTAAGTGAAAAACAACCTATTGTTTTGTCGAATCAACCGGTTGTTTTACTCTTAGGAGTTTTTGAAAAGGTTGAAAACTGTTTAAGTTTGATTGACTTAACTGCCAAACCAAACAATCGGTTGTTTCGTGGTTTCAATCGATTGTTTCTTTGAAAATTGATGGCATTTCATGTGTTCTTCTTGAATCAAAGTAGTAAAATGGTTGCGGAAGCAATGGGTGAGTGAAACAAAGCCCTCCTAGGAGTTGTGATGGCTTTGAAGGTGCATGATGAGTATGGGATAGAGAGGTTCGGCCAGCTCTATGGAGAATGGTGAAAGGAGTGAAGTTTATAGCCTAGATTTCTAGGAGAAGTAAAGCTAGTGCACAAAATGGGCAGCATAACAATACTCAATTAAACTTGTTCAATACAAAGAGATAGCCTTCCTATTTATAGGCTATTTGGGCTTAAATGTTAAGCTACATTTCTAAGGAAAAGAAAACCAAAATTAAATCGTGAGTGAAACAAAGCCCTCCTAGGAGTTGTGATGGCTTTGAAGGTGCATGATGAGTATGGGATAGAGAGGTTCGGCCAGCTCTATGGAGAATGGTGAAAGGAGTGAAGTTTATAGCCTAGATTTCTAGGAGAAGTAAAGCTAGTGCACAAAATGGGCAGCATAACAATACTCAATTAAACTTGTTCAATACAAAGAGATAGCCTTCCTATTTATAGGCTATTTGGGCTTAAATGTTAAGCTACATTTCTAAGGAAAAGAAAACCAAAATTAAATCTAAATTCTAAGCCATGTGCCATGCAATGACCGGCCACACAACCCTAGGTTCTAGAAGGTTTCCTTCACAAAGTTCTTTCTACACTACCTATCTTACTAAGTACCCCTAATGGGCCTTTTATGCAACAAAGCCTCTTCTCTCCCAAACCGTAGCTTTGGCCCTTGTGTGTGTGAAGCTAGACGGTCTAGGACTCTTCATAGATGCTCCTCATGTAGCCTTGGCCTAGACGCTCCTCATCATGGCTAGACGCTCCCTTTGTGAGGCTAGACGCTCCTTGTGAGGCTAGACGCTCCTTTTGGAAGGCTAGACGGTCTTGGTCTTGGAAGCTTGGCTTTCATAGTGTGGTGAGCTTGGGCCTTCCTCCATCATCCCCTCCCTCTTGAAAAGGATTTGTCCTCAAATCCAAGGCTTTGCTTAGGGGGTGGTTGTGGCTGGATGGTGTCCATCATCTCCTCCGGCTTGAGAAGATCTATCCTCAGATTTGCATTCTTGATCTCGGATAGCAGCCTCTTGCTTCGTCAAGGTGTGTCCTCCCGGATCAAATGTCAATCTATGTGACCCTTGAAACAAAGCAAAGGAGTGAGGGTGATCTTTTGAAAAACAAATAAATGTGGGAAGTTGCCATTTTTGTTTTTCTCTTGTTGTGGCCAACTTCTCACAATACCTCCCTTTTGAGGGATGTAGGTGCCCTCTAATCCCCTTATGTTTTCTAAAATTTTCAAAAGGAGTTACTTTTCCCTTAGGCATAATCTTTTTAAGACAGAGTAACAACTTTATAAAGGCAAGAGGACATAGAACACATACAACTTCGAATGGAGAAGTATGAGTAATTTTGTGGATTACTCCTTTGTATGCATGCTTATAAGGGAAAGGATTCTTATCCCAAGATTTGTGAGTGTCTCTCATGATTTCGTGAAACATAGAAGAAAGAGCTATGTTTTCAAATTTTGGAGCTCTATCTATTATGTTGGAAAATAAATCATGGAGGCTTCTCACATTTCTTAGGAAGAGGTTATCCACATCCTTAAAGAAAGAAAAACCCTTTGTTGTCCTAGGAAGCGCCAAAATGGAATGTGTGTCTTCCCAAAGATCTTTTACAAAAGGTGAAGGAGGATAGAGTTCGTGGGACGTTGCTTTAGGTGTAGTTTGAAAACAAGGGTTGTACCTAAAGTAATGTCTTTGAACTTTGTTGCTCATGGGTGACAAAAGTTTTCCTCTTAAAAGCTCTAGATTTTGGTCAACTTTCTTTTGCCCCATGAGGTCTCCTTCTTGATCTATGCAAGTTTCTTTTAAAGACTTTTCTTTTGTGCTCATGCTTGCAGGTGTTCCTTTACAAAAAGGAAGGCTAGGTTGTTCAACAAGAAGCATGTTTGTAATGGTATTTTCAAGGTGCTTGTCTTGTTGGATGACCTTGTGGGAAGGAACACTATTCTCCCACGCCTTTTGTTTCACAAAATTTTGTTCTTTTTCTATTTTTTCTTCATCCCTTTTGTGTTTCATTTGTATTTGGTCTTTTACCACTTGGGAATGTGGTAAAGGGCTAAGTACAAACCTTTTATGCTTGTGGATGAAAGAAATCTCGTTAGTTAGACCATTATGCGTGGTTTTCTTATCAAATTGCCATGGTCTACCTAATAAGATGTGGCAAGCTTCCATAGGTACTACATCACATAAAACATTGTCTTTGTAGTTGCCTATAGAAAACTCGATCTCCACTTGTTTGTCTACACGTAAGTCTCCATCCTCATTGATCCATTGTAAATTGTAAGGTTTTGGATGAGGAACTACTTGTAGTTTTAATTTTTCAATCAATCTAGTGCTACAACAATTGCAACATGACCCACCATCCACAATAAGAGAGCATATATTTTCTAAAACATTGCATCTAGTATGAAAAATGTTCTCTCGTTGTGTTTCAATGGATGCACTAGGTTGATTGTGGAGGATTCTTTGAATCATCAATAAGTCCCCCTCCAAAGGATTTATCCTTTCTCCTTCCCCTTTTTCTTGGGTACTAGGTTCATCTTCACCACTTGTGTATTCATTTTCTCCTTTTAAAAACAAAACTCTTTGGTTTGGACATTGTGCTTGCACATGCCCTCTTCCAAAACATTTAAAACATTTGGTGTCCCTAGTACGGATGTATGGGGTGGAGGCATCTTTCACTAAGGGTTTGGTAGTCTCTTTGGATTCGTCTCTAGGTGTACTAGCCTCCCTTTTAAAGTCTTTCTTTGGGTAAGAGTTGGAGTAAGAACCCACCCTTTGACTTGAAGTTTTGGCAAATTTTGTTGTTCAACTTTAATGCAAAGTTGAACCAAATCATTCAAGTCTTGGTAGGGTAATAGTTCTACTCGATCCCTTATCTCAAGGTTGAGCCCACTTAGAAACCTAGATATGGTGGAGGTTTCTTCCTCTCTAATGGATGCTCTCACCATGTAGAGCTCCATTTTCTGCCTATACTCTTCCACACTTAAGTTCTTTTGTTGGAGTCTTTGGAGTTTGTCCATCAACTCCCTATGGTAGTAGGAAGGTATGTGACGACGTCTTAGGGCTCCCCTAAGGTCATTCCAATATTCTATGGAAGGCTCCCTATGAAGACGTCGGTCTCTCTCTAGAGAGGTCCACCAATACATGGCATTGCTTTGGAAACTAAGGGTTGCTAAGGGTACCTTCCTCTCTTCACTCACCCTATGGCAAGCAAAGAGTTGCTCTACTTTCATCTCCCAATCTAGGTAGTGATGGCATTTCATGTGTTCTTCTTGAATCAAAGTAGTAAAATGGATGCGGAAGCAATGGGTGAGTGAAACAAAGCCCTCCTAGGAGTTGTGATGGCTTTGAAGGTGCATGATGAGTATGAATTAGAGAGGTTCGGCCAGCTCTATGAAGAAAGGTGAAGGGAGTGAAGTTTATAGCCTAGATTTCTAGGAGAAGTATAGCTAGTGCACAAAATGGGCAGCTTAACAATACTCAAATAAACTTGTCAAATACAAAGAGAAAGCCTTCCTATTTATAGGCTATTTGGGCTTAAATGTTAAGCTACATTTCTAAGGAAAAGAAAACCAAAATTAAATCTAAATTCTAAGCCATGTGCCATGCAATGACCGGCCACACAACCCTAGGTTCTAGAAGGTTTCCTTCACAAAGTTCTTTTTACACTACCTATTTTACTAAGTACCCCTAATGGGCCTTTTATGCAACAAAGCCTCTTCTCTCCCAAACCGTAGCTTTGGCCCTTGTGTGTGTGAAGCTAGACGGTCTATGACTCTTCATAGATGCTCCTCATGTAGCCTTAGACGCTCCTCATCATGGCTAGACGCTCCCTTTGTGAGGCTAGACGCTCCTTGTGAGGCTAGACGCTCCTTTTGGAAGCTAGACGGTCTTGGTCTTGGAAGCTTGGCTTTCATAGTGTGGTGAGCTTGGGCCTTCCTCCATCATCCCCTCCCTCTTGAAAAGGATTTGTCCTCAAATCCAAGGCTTTGCTTAGGGGGTGGTTGTGGCTGGATGGTGTCCATCATCTCCTCCGGCTTGAGAAGATCTATCCTCAGATTTGCATTCTTAATCTCGGATAGCAGCCTCTTGCTTCGTCAAGGTGTGTCCTCCCGGATCAAATGTCAATCTATGTGACCCTTGAAACAAAGCAAAGGAGTGAGGGTGATCTTTTGAAAAACAAATAAATGTGGGAAGTTGCCATTTTTGTTTTTCTCTTGTTGTGGCCAACTTCTCACAATACCTCCCTTTCGAGGGTTGTAGGTGCCCTCTAATCCTCTTATGTTTTCTAAAATTTTCAAAAGGAGTTACTTTTCCCTTAGGCATAATCTTTTTAAGACAGAGTAACAACTTTATAAAGGCAAGAGGACATAGAACACATACAACTTCGAATGGAGAAATATGAGTAATTTTGTGGATTACTCCTTTGTATGCATGCTTATAAGGGAAAGGATTCTTATCCCAAGATTTGTGAGTGTCTCTCATGATTTCGTGAAACATAGAAGAAAGAGCTATGTTTTCACATTTTGGAGCTCTATCTATTATGTTGGAAGATAAATCATGGAGGCTTGTCACATTTCTTAGGAAGAGGTTATCCACATCCTTAAAGAAAGAAAAAACCTTTGTTCTCCTAGGAAGCGCCAAAATGGAATGTGTGTCTTCCCAAAGATCTTTTACAAAAGGTGAAGGAGGATAGAGTTCGTGGGACGTTGCTTTAGGTGTAGTTTGAAAACAAGGGTTGTACCTAAAGTAATGTCTTTGAACTTTGTTGCTCATGGGTGACAAAAGTTTTCTTCTTAAAAGCTCTAGATTTTGGTCAACTCTCTTTTGCCCCATGAGTTCTCCTTCTTGATCTATGCAAGCTTCTTTTAAAGACTTTTCTTTTGTGCTCATGCTTGCAGGTGTTCCTTTACAAAAAGGAAGGCTAGGTTGTTCAACAAGAAGCATGTTTGTAATGGTATTTTCAAGGTGTTTGTCTTGTTGGATGACCTTGTGGGAAGGAACACTATTCTCCCACTCCTTTTGTTTCCCAAAATTTTTTTCTTTTTCTATTTTTTCTTCATCCCTTTTGTGTTTCATTTGCATTTGGTCTTTTACCACTTGGGAATGTGGTAAAGGGCTAAGTACAAACCTTTTATGCTTGTGGATGAAAGAAATCTCGTTAGTTAGACCATTATGCGTGGTTTTCTTATCAAATTGCCATGGTCTACCTAATAAGATGTGGCAAGCTTCCATAGGTACTACATCACATAAAACATTGTCTTTGTAGTTGCCTATAGAAAACTCGATCTCCACTTGTTTGTCTACACGAAGTTCTTCATTCACATTGATCCATTGTAAATTGTAAGGTTTTGGATGAGGAACTACTTGTAGTTTTAATTTTTCAATCAATCTAGTGCTACAACAATTGCAACATGACCCACCATCCACAATAAGAGAGCATATATTTTCTAAAACATTGCATCTAGTATGAAAAATGTTCTCTCGTTGTGTTTCAATGGATGCACTAGGTTGATTGTGGAGGATTCTTTGAATCATCAATAAGTCCCCCTCCAAAGGATTTATCCTTTCTCCTTCCCCTTTTTCTTGGGTACTAGGTTCATCTTCACCACTTGTGTATTCATTTTCTCCTTTTAAAAACAAAACTCTTTGGTTTGGACATTGTGCTTGCACATGCCCTCTTCCAAAACATTTAAAACATTTGGTGTCCCTAGTACGGATGTATGGGGTGGAGGCATCTTTCACTAAGGGTTTGGTAGTCTCTTTGGGTTCGTCTCTAGGTGTACTACCCTCCCTTTTAAAGTCTTTCTTTGGATAAGAGTTGGAGTAAGAACCCACCCTTTGACTTGAAGTTTTGCGCAAATTTTGTTGTTCAACTTTAATGCAAAGTTGAACCAAATCATTCAAGTCTTGATAGGGTAATAGTTCTACTCTATCTCTTATCTCAAGGTTGAGCCCACTTAGAAACCTAGATATGGTGGTGGTTTCTTCCTCTCTAATGGATGCTCTCATCATGTAAAGCTCCATTTTCTGCCTATACTCTTCCACACTTAGGCTCTTTTGTTGGAGTCTTTGGAGCTTGTCCATCAACTCCCTATGGTAGTAGGAAGGTATGTGGCGACGTCTTAGGGCTCCCCTAAGGTCATTCCAATATTCTATGGAAGGCTCCCTATGAAGACGTCGATCTCTTTCTAACGAGGTCCACCAATACATTGCATTGCCTTGGAAACTAAGGGTTGCTAAGGGTACCTTTCTCTCTTCACTCACCCTATGGCAAGCAAAGAGTTGCTCTACTTTCATTTCCCAATCTAGGTAGGTTTCTACATCTTCCTTACCATAAAAATGGGGTAGGTCTACCCTTACTTCCTTTGGACTCTCTTGCTCCCTTTGCCTAGGTCTTCTAGGGGGTGGTTGGTAGTAGTCATTAATTCTAAGGCTTCCCTCCCCTAGAGTCTCATTACTTTTTTAATGGGATGCATGAGTTTTTTTTTATTTTTGAGATTTTTGGGATTTCTCTTCTTGAGCTCTAGCCAACTCATTAATTTTATTTTCATTCTCCAATTGTCTAAAGGAAATTAGTTGTACCGCTTGGGATACTTCTTTTAAAAGGGTTTTCAAGGATTTTACTTCACTTTCTATAGACTTTGGAGAATGAGAAGAAGAAGATATTGCTAGAACTTTGTGTATATAGGTGTTTTACTTGGAGAAAGTTTAGGAAAGTTAGAGAAGGGAGTTTTCCAGGTAAGGGAGGTGAGTCACAATGGACTACTTAAGTACCAAGCCTTTTCCTTGCCAAAAACTTTTCCTCCAATGACTTCACACAAAATTTTCTCTTAGTAGAACACTTAGAACACAAGAAGTTGAGAAATCAAAAAGCAAGAAAACTATGTAAGCTAGATATGCAGCAAAACTAGTCGGTATAGCACAAAATTAAACAATACTAAACATGCAAAACGTTTCTACCAAAACAAATGAAATACAAGTTCAAACAAGCAACAAATTACTAAGCAAAATTACTATGCTATTCGGCCCTAGGTGAGGCTTCTTGGACACTTTGAGCCCTTGAAGACACACTCACCGTCTAAGACGTAATTTAAAAGAGGTAATTAACAATAAACCAAGTTGTAAAGGAGATAAGAAAACCCCCTTTGTTGTTCCTCTTTTTTTTGTTAGTGCACTTTCTTTGTTGTCTTGATTGTTGATCTTCTAGGTGTTTGTAGTGTTTGTTTCAAGAAGCTTGTTTCGCCTTAGCTTTGACTCCTCCTTAGAAAGTTGGCTTTAATTCTCCAATTTCCAGCACCTATTCACAAGGGCTTAACCTTAAACCAAGTCAAATTCCATGCACATAAGCACCAAAAGAGAATTAATTTCCAGCACCCATAAAAGAGAGGTCAAGAAACAAAAGCAAGAAACAAATTTAATTGAAAGAAAACAGTACCACCAAAAAGGATTTATAATATGACAACTTAGAAAGAGATTCAAGGAATTAAAGCAAACAATTAAAGGTACTCAAAAAAAGTTGGCACACAAAAGGAATTCCTAAAGAAAAGCACTAGATTAGATGACCAAATAAAAAAAAACAGCACCACTGGAAAATGTTGTGGGCCAGAAAACAGTTTTGTTCCCCGATTTATGCTGAGCTGTAATTGTAAGATTTGTTTCTGAAATTTGGATACAAGAAAATTCAGGATCTTAGCTAAATTTTGGCTTTGGAATCACCTAAAACGCATGCACCATTTTGTTTTAATAATTTTTGCAAATTTGGTGTGCAGTTAGGCCAGCTGGAACGCTCAAGATTCGCACTCTGATTTTGTGAGATTTATCATTTTTTTTCTGTTGCTTCTTTTGACCTCATTCTTTTTTTGTCTTTTCTATAACACCTTAAACTTGCATTTTCCAGAAATTCAGAATTTTCCTATGGGTGGAAAAAATTTTGTAAACAAAACAGCCCAGAACAGAGAGGTGTTACAGGGGAAATCTGGAAAACTGGAAGAAAACAGCAAGATAACCAAAATTAACACAATGGAAATGTGAGAATGGAAATTGTGTATGAACTAAGACACAATTATGAACTCAAACTAAAAATAAAAAGCACCAAAGGATCAAAATAACAGCAGATTAAAGCAATATAAAGAGACCCAAAACAAGAAACAATCAAGCCAAAAATTAGGACTACTAAGAATTGATGACAATATGGATGAACATGACTTGACAAAACATGTATAGATTCAGAAAATTAAAGACTCAAAGCATAATATGAAGCAAAATAATGAAAGCAATAAAGACTCAAAGCCTAAAACAAAATAGCAACACAAAGGTGTATGGAATCCTATCACAAATTGCACAAGAACTTGTTCAAGATCAAATGAACAAGAGTGCTTGGGTTGGATCTTCCACAAAGCACACCAAGAACAAATTAAAATAAAAAAACAGCAAGACAAGTAAGGAATTGAAATGACAAAGATGAAATAAAGAAGAACTGAAATTAAAAAGACAAGCTACTCATCTTGAAGAACCAAAAGCTCATGATACCAAATGATGGCATTTCATGTGTTCTTCTTGAATCAAAGTAGTAAAATGGTTGCGGAAGCAATGGGTGAGTGAAACAAAGCCCTCCTAGGAGTTGTGATGGCTTTGAAGGTGCATGATGAGTATGGGATAGAGAGGTTCGGCCAGCTCTATGGAGAATGGTGAAAGGAGTGAAGTTTATAGCCTAGATTTCTAGGAGAAGTAAAGCTAGTGCACAAAATGGGCAGCATAACAATACTCAATTAAACTTGTTCAATACAAAGAGATAGCCTTCCTATTTATAGGCTATTTGGGCTTAAATGTTAAGCTACATTTCTAAGGAAAAGAAAACCAAAATTAAATCTAAATTCTAAGCCATGTGCCATGCAATGACCGGCCACACAACCCTAGGTTCTAGAAGGTTTCCTTCACAAAGTTCTTTCTACACTACCTATCTTACTAAGTACCCCTAATGGGCCTTTTATGCAACAAAGCCTCTTCTCTCCCAAACCGTAGCTTTGGCCCTTGTGTGTGTGAAGCTAGACGGTCTAGGACTCTTCATAGATGCTCCTCATGTAGCCTTGGCCTAGACGCTCCTCATCATGGCTAGATGCTCCCTTTGTGAGGCTAGACGCTCCTTGTGAGGCTAGACGCTCCTTTTGGAAGGCTAGACGGTCTTGGTCTTGGAAGCTTGGCTTTCATAGTGTGGTGAGCTTGGGCCTTCCTCCATCAAAAATCCTAACAAAATTCTGTTTTGGTGGTCGAATGTGCTTTAAATGATTTCCAACTAAATACGCTCCTTCATTAACTGCTTTGACCAATCTTTGGAAAATATAAATAGTTTGTTTATGTTTTCAAACAAGTAAGAGAAACAAATTTGAGTTTTTCAATTGTGAAAGAGTTGATTCAAGATTTGAACATTCACATCAAAGCTTTGGGTTTTCTAAGAGAGTGGAATAAGATTGCATTTGTAATGATTTCAGATTGTTCTATAAACAAGTGTATCTCTTCTCAACCTTCTGTATTTTTGGTGTTGTGTTGCCAAGGAGTGTTGTGTGCTCTTGAGGTGGTCAAGATCAATACTCTTGGTGTGTGATTTTCCAAAGTGAGTGTGTTTCTTGAAGGGTTCAAGGTCACTCTGCTTTGGTGGATTGTGTGTTGTAATCTGGTTTGATTACTTAGTGGATTACCCAGTGGTTTTTTTGGGGACTAGATGTAGCTCTTGGTTTAAGAGCGAACCAGTATAAACTGTTGGTGTATCTTTCTCTTACCCTTAAACTCATTTAAATTATGTTTTTGGTTTTACTGGTATAAACAATCGATTGTTTCGCAGAAACAACCGATTGTTTTTCTGCTGCTTTGCTGTTTTATTGCTCTTGTTCTTGGCTAACCTGATTTCTATTCTAGATTCATACAAATAATTTTGTTAAACTTTAAAAAGATTTCAAAAACCTCTCTTAAACAATTCACCCCCCTCTCGTTTAAGGCCATATGTTCTAACAAAAGCTTTTCCAAATCATTTTAAAATCTACTAAGTGTCAAACAACTTGTTGATTCGAAATTTCAACCTGTTGAAATTTCACTTCCTTTTAGAAAACCCATCTTTTCAAAATGTTAAAGACTCAATTGAGCTTGGATCATCTTAAGGAGTGAATTAACAAGTTTCAAACAACTACACACACACACAACAACAACAAAGTCTTCAAGTTTTCCACTTGGATTTGGAGACATCAAAGCATCTTGTTCAACAAAAAGGTTGATCCAATTCAATTTTTCAAAATTTGAACTGGATAAGACTAAAGGTTGTAGTTTTTTTCTTTCTCTTTTCATTGTTTATCAATATACTAACTTTTACTTTTTATTGAATTATAGTGTAATAAACAACCAGGAAGCTATGAGTGTGGCTATTATGTTATGCAATGGATGATTACCATTGTAAGACTATGCCTTAAAAGTGATTGGCAAGAGGTAACAGGATATGTTAACTTATTTTTATAATTCTGGAACATATATGTATCTTAAAACTAATTTATGTCAACCATATTTTGAAATGCAATTCTTCACGGATGAGACACCAATGTCTTCGGAAGCCATAACATATGTGAAACATTCTTGGTCCACATATTTCATAAATTTTTATAACTCTAGGATAATTGATTAATAGTGTAGGAATTATATATAATTTGATTAGTGTTTGTAATACATTTTGATCAATATATAATTTGATTATCTGGATTTATGTATTTGTCTGGCTGGGTATATATATTTGAACAAGTTAATTTATATGGGAATTAGCACTAAACAGATTGCACTAAAAAAAAGCCATTTACAAAGGCGTCTATTTACCACAGTCGCATTTGTAAATCCAACGCAAGATTTATAAATGCGGATATTACCATAGCCGCATTCATAAATGTGATTTACAAATGCGACTATGGTAAATAATCGCCCTTGTAAATCACATTTATGAATGCGGCTATGGTAATAGCCGCACTTGTAAATGCATTACCCTTTACATATACAAGTGCGGCTACTAGAAATAGCCTCACTTATAAATTGGATTTACAAATATGGCTATATAGCCGCCTTCTTATCTTTTCGATTTAAGAATGTGTGCTAATCAAATGCGGCTATAGCCGCCCTTATAAATGTAAAATAGCCACATTCGTTTTGCCTTTCTGCACCAGTGTGGTCCATAGATATCTATCTTCTTAATACCATAAGACAACTCAACCAAGAATCAGTATGAAAAAAACAAATAATAAATAAACAAATATATTTTTAAATTTTTATTTCTTTCTTTTTTAAAAAAAAAATAAAAGAAAAACAAAACAAAAAACGTGTAATTAAAATTACTTAACTAAATAAAAATTTAAAAAAA
Organism: Phaseolus vulgaris; assembly: GCF_051622355.1. Taxonomy (NCBI): domain Eukaryota; kingdom Viridiplantae; phylum Streptophyta; class Magnoliopsida; order Fabales; family Fabaceae; genus Phaseolus; species Phaseolus vulgaris. The sequence goes on along the minus strand of NC_143501.1, from coordinate 17,094,831 downwards.
AAACTTACATAAAATAATTTAAACAAAAATACTAAGAATAAAATAAAAATAAAGCTAAACAAAAATAAAGCAGAAAATTATAATAATAACTAACAAACTAAAAAAATAAAACAGAATATATATATATATATATATATACATATAAAATTACGTAAAATAAAAAATATGAAAGAAATAAAAGAAAATAATAGAACTAAAAAAATGAAAACAAAATAAGAAAAATATTAAAAAAAAATTAAAAATAAAAATTAAAAAAATAAAACTTACTTAAAATAAAAAATAAATAAATACTAAGAATAAAAAAACTCAAACAAAATAAAACAGAAACTTGTAATTGTAAAAATCTAACTAAAATAAAATAAAAAAACTACGCAAACTAAAAAAAACTAAAAACTAAAATAAATTATAAAAAAAAACTAAAACTAAATAAAATAAAATAAATGCACTAAAACTGACTAAAATAATAAATACACTAAAAAAGGAAAATAAAATTGTACTGGGATGACCGACCGGTCTTCTGACCCGGTCAACCCATGTGTCAAGACCACACTTTAAGGTACGAGGTCGACCATGTGCCACACGTGGCCGACCGACACAAAGTGCTCAAGTCAAAGGTTGACCCAATTAACAAAGGTTAACCTATGGTTAGGAAACGACCTAATCCAACCCTAATCGCTAAGTAACCCCCTAATCCGGCCCAACAGCGAGGGCCCATCAAGGTAATATAAATACCACGCATTCCAAGGAACAAGGTACGTCATTATCTACAGTATTCCAGCCAGCCGAATACGATACCCCACTGACTTGAGCGTTGGAGTGCCATCTGCAGGTACCCCACCCGCCTGAGGAGTCATCCTACGAAAAGGACCGAAGGAGGAAGTGAAGTACGACCGACCGAGTGGCATCCGAAGACAATAGTTCTCCCAGTCCCCAACCTAGTTCGAGAACAATTGGCGCCCACCGTGGGGCCGAGGAGAGCCAGCAACAACCACAGCAGTAGATGGTATCAACCCGCAGCATGGCAGGCATGACCGAAGCAGACCAAACAGCAATGATGATGGCCCTTCAGAAGGAGCTAGCAGAGATGAAGAAGGCGCACGAGGAAACTGCTAAGAAGAATGAGGAGGAGATCAAAAACCTCCAAGAAGAGAACAAGCGGATGAAGAGACTAGTCGAGGGGGTGCCGTCCCTCGCCATGACTAATCAGGCCGGCAGGTCCCATGCCACCAGGGCCGGCGTCCAGGCCGAGAAAGACACCAAGAATGACTTCACTCTGGAAATGGATGGGGAGTCCCATCCCAGCAAGACAATCAACACTACCGCCCCAGCGGGCCCGGACCGACGCCATCCATTCACCGACCGTGTCATGGAAACCCCCTTGCCAGACAAGTGGAAAGGCTTTAACAGGGATCGTTATGATGGGACGACCGATCCAGATGAACATGTGGACGCGTACACGACCCATATGAGCCTGTACACCACGGACGACGCAGTATTCTGCCGAGTCTTTCCAACCTCACTGAAGGGCAGCGCTCTGAGCTGGTTCACCAAGCTCCCATCACACTCTATAGACTGCTTCGAAACCCTGGTAGCCAAGTTCGACATCCAGTTCGCAACGAGCCGCCCCCACCATCTGACATCCATAGCCCTGGTCGGCATTCGTCAAGAGAAGGGAGAGTCCCTCCGAACGTTCATTGACCGGTTCAGCAAGACCGCTATGAGCATTCGCAACCTCAGCCCTGAGGTGGCGATGCATCACATGCTGACCGCCCTCAGACCCGGCCCATTCGCCGACAGCCTGTGCATGCAGCCTGCTACCAACTTGGATGACCTCAGACGCCGAGCGGCCAAATTCATGCAGCTGGAGGAGCTTCGCGAATTCAGAAACAACGCCCGATCTGAGGCAAGCGGGGAAAAGAAAGAAGACAGGGAACGGCAAGGAAGGTCCCGAACCGGTCGGGACCAGAAAAGGGACAATCGCGGACCCCGCTTCTCCCGCTACACACCTTTGAACGCGGAGAGGAGCAAAATTTTGCAAGAGGCCCTGAGCGCCGAGCTAATACCACCGCCCCGAAGGGCCTTGAGCCCAGAAAATGCTGACCGCAATAAAAGATGCCGGTACCATAAGAATACCGGCCACTCTACCGAAGAGTGCCAAGCCCTGAAGGACAAAATTGAGGAACTTATCCAAGCCGGGCACCTCAGACGCTTCGTGCGTGGGACCCGAGAAACGCGTCGCTCCCCATGCAAGGAGGAAACGGTTAGGAGAAGAGACCGAACCCCCCCAGGCCCACGAGAGGGCGACAGGCGGGGAGACCGACGGGGACGAAGAGACGACCCCCCACAAACCAACACTCGCAGAGGCCGAGAAGTGATTAGCACCATAGCCGGAGGGTTCGGTGGCGGAGGCAGTACCAACAGCGCACGCAAGAAGCACCTCCGCGCCGTCCACCAAGTAAACCTCGTCTCCGCCCGACCAAGGATGCCACCAATCACGTTCACAGACGAAGATTTCAAGGGGATAGACCCAACCCAGGACGACCCCATGGTGATATCGGTCGACATCGATAACTTCACGATCAAAAAGACCCTCGTGGACCAAGGGAGCTCGGTCGACATACTATACTGGAAGACGTTCAAAGCCATGAGAATACCGGAGGAGGAAATGATGCCCTACAACGACCACGTGGTCGGCTTCTCAGGGGAGCGCGTAGGGACGAGGGGTTACATAGAGCTGTACACAACGTTCGGCCTGGAAGGGGCCAGCAAAACCCTCAAGATCAGATACCTGGTCATAAATGCCAACACGTCCTACAACATCCTCCTCGGCAGGTCATCCCTCAACAAACTTGGAGCGATCGTCTCCACACCCCATCTAGCAATGAAGTTCCCTTCCCTCTCGGGCGACATCCTGACCATACATGTAGATCAAAAGGTCGCCCGAGAATGTTACGCCGAAAGCCTGCGGGTCGAGCCCACACAACAGGGGCCCAGCGGCAGCCGCTCGCCCAGACGAAAGATCGCCGGCCGTGGAAGAAGCCCCCGCCGACACTCACCCCAACCAAAGAAGGGCATCACCATGGCAGACCTGGATCCCAGGGAAGTTGAGCCAAGACTTGAAGCCAAGGACGAGCTGCGACAAGCCGAACTCGACGGGGAGGATCGGTATACAAGCATAGGCACGACAATGGCCGCCGCCGATGCGGACTTCGTTCACCAAACCCTCAAAAGAAACGTAGACCTCTTTGCCTGGACGACGGCCGATGTACCAGGAGTCCATCCGGACATCATCACCCATCGCCTCTCGGTATATAAAGAAGCCCGCCCGGTCGCGCAAAAGAAGAGGAACCATGGTGAGGACAAGCGGCTGGCTGCCAGAAGTGAAGCCGAGAAGCTCTTGAAAGCCGGCTTCATAGCCGAGGCACGATACTCCACTTGGCTGGCCAACGTCGTGATGGTTAAAAAGTCAAGCGGCAAATGGCGGATGTGCGTAGATTACAAAGACCTCAACAAGGCGTGCCCCAAGGACTCATATCCCCTTCCTAACATCGACCGGCTCGTAGACGGAGCGGCCGGCCACAAGATATTGAGTTTCTTAGACGCCTACTCCGGCTACAACCAGATCAGCATGCACCATAGCGATAGAGGTAAAACGGCCTTCACAACGGACGGTGCAAACTACTTCTACAAGGTAATGCCGTTCGGCCTAAAGAACGCCGGGGCTACCTACCAGAGGCTCATGGACAAGATTTTCAAAGGGATGATCGGCCGAAGCGTAGAGGTGTAAGTGGACGATATCGTGGTGAAGTCCGACTCGTGCGGCCAACACATCAAAGACGTACAAGAAGTCTTCGACGCCTTGAGAAGGGTCAACATGCGCCTTAACCCCGAGAAGTGCGCGTTCGGCGTTGAAGGCGGCAAGTTCCTCGGCTTTATGCTGACCCACAGAGGAATCGAAGCGAACCCCGACAAGTGCAAGGCCATAACAGAGATGAGAAGCCCGAAAAACTTGAAAGAAATTCAACAACTGCTTGGCCGGCTGACAGCACTCTCCAGATTCGTACCCCGCCTCGCCGAACGGATCAAGCCGATAGCCACAATGCTCCGTAAAACTTCGAAATTTAGCTGGAACGAGGAGTGCGAGCAAATCTTCGGCCAGCTCAAAGAATTCCTGTCCTCGCCGGCCGTCATCCAAAAGCCCCGCCTAGACCTACCCATAGTAGTCTACCTAGCGGTATCAGAGGAGGCGGTCAGTGCCGCCCTCGTCCAAGAGGTGGACCGCGAAGAACACCCGGTATACTTTGTCAGCCGGACGCTCCATGCAGCCGAGACCAGGTACCAAATGATAGAGAAGGTGGCACTGGCCCTGGTGTTGACAGCAAGGAGAATGCGCCCATACTTCCAGAACCACGAAATCAGGGTAAAGACCAACTATCCCATATATAAAATTTTGTCTAAACCCGATCTTGCAGGACGAATGATAGGGTGGTCGGTCGAGCTTTCAGAGTTCGACATCAAGTACGAACCGAGGGGTGCCATCAAATCCCAATGCCTAGCGGATTTCGCAGCCGAGCTCCCCAAGAACACAGAAACCTGAGCGAAATGGGTCCTCTACGTGGACGGCTCTTCCAATAAAACGGCCTGCGGAGCCGGGGTCGTCCTCGAAGGGCCTGGGGACTTGCTGATTGAGCAAGCCCTCCAGTTCTCCTTCAAAGCAACGAACAACCAGGCGGAATACGAGGCCATACTGGCCGGCCTCAACTTAGCGAACGACCTAGGCGCGCGAGAGGTCGCATGCAAGAGCGACTCCCAGTTGGTCGTCGGCCAAATCAAAGGAGAGTTCGAAGTCAAAGAACCCCTCCTCCAACGATACTACCACACCGTCCGTAACGTCATGACCAAATTCGACGCGGTGGTGGTCCAACACATACCGCGGGAGGAAAATGAACGTGCCGATGCACTCTCTCGCCTGGCATCTACGAAAAAACAAAGCCACCACCGATCGGTCGTCCAGGTGCGACTAGCACAGCCGAGTGTAGGTGACGCCGAGTGCATGACAATCACCGAGACCCACACATGGATGACCCCAATCACTCAGTATTTGGAGCACGGGACATGCCAACCGGGGAAAGAGAAGAACATCAGACGGCAGTGCGCCCGGTACACTATGATCGGTCAGGACCTATACCGAAGGGGGTACTCAACGCCACTCCTAAAGTGCCTCACCAAGGAACAATCCCAATACGTGCTGCAAGAAATCCACGAAGGGGCGTGCGGGAGCCACTCCGGAGCCCGAATGATGGCAGCCAAAATAATCCGCGCAGGGTATTATTGGCCGACCGTCCACGGAGATAGCGCTGACTACGTCAAGAAATGCCAAAAATGGCAAGAGTTTGGCCCCCTCCACCACCGAACACCAGAAGAACTGCACGGCATGACATCACCCTGGCCGTTCGCCATGTGGGGAATGGACATCATCGGCCCATTCTCACCAGGCAAAGGCCAGACAAAGCATCTGCTGGTCGCGGTAGATTACTTCACCAAGTGGATCGAGGCCGAACCACTAGCCACAATCACCGCCCGAAACGTCCAAAACTTCGTGTGGAAAAACATAGTATGCCGGTTCGGCATACCACACTCGATAGTCTCCGATAACGGCCGACAGTTCATCGATCAAGGCCTCATGACTTTCTACGACGACCTCGGCATCAAATCCCTTATAAGCTCCGTTGAGCACCCACAGACGAACGGACAAGCTGAAGCGACCAACAAGGTTCTGTTGAACGAGCTAAGGAAGAGGCTCGGCACTGCCAAGGGAAGATGGACGGAGGAACTGCCCGAGGTCTTATGGGCATACCGCTGCACCCCACAATCCACCACACAAGAAACCCCTTACAGCCTCACGTACGACACCGAGGCCATGATACCAGTAGAAGTCGGGGAGCCATCCATCCGACGCCAACTCTTCGACTTATCCCTCAACAAGGAAAGTCTGGCGGTCGGCCTCGACCTCTTGAACGAGCTTCGAGATAAGAGCAAGATACGAGAAGCGGCATGCAAGCTCCGAGCGGCAAGGAGATACAACTCAAAGGTCCAACCCATAAGCTTTCAACAAGGTGACCTCGTCTGGAGAATGCGCAGCAACGCTAGGAAGTCGGACGACAAGTTCTCATCAAATTGGGAAGGACCATTCCGAATCCGAGAAGTGGGAGAAGGGGGAGCTTATCACTTAGAGCACCTATCGGGAAAAATTGTACCTAGGACGTGGAATGCCACGCACCTAAAGTTTTATTTCAGCTAAAAACATGAATAAAATATACGCACTCTTTCCTCGCCCGACCGGTCCATCGGTCGGAGAGGTTTTAACAAGGCGTTTCATACATAAGTGTATACAATGAACGACAAAAATGGTTCGGCCAGGACGTAGCCTTAACCGGCATACCCTCCCGAACCCACTCGGCCAGGATGTAGCCTTAATCGGCATACCCTCCAGTCACATGCACGGTTCGGCCAGGATGTAGCCTCAACCGGCATACCCTCCCGAACCCGTACCCATTCGGCCAGGACGTAGCCTTAACCGGCATACCCTCCCGAACCCACTCGGCCAGGATGTAGCCTTAATCGGCATACCCTCCCGTCACATGCACAGTTCGGCCAGGATGTAGCCTCAACCGGCATACCCTCCCGAACCCGTACCCATTCGGCCAGGACGTAGCCTTAACCGGCATACCCTCCCGAACCCACTCGGCCAGGATGTAGCCTTAATCGGCATACCCTCCCGTCACATGCACAACGATCGGCACAAGTCCGCCTAAAATAAACGCCTAAATCGAATTCGCTAAAAGGACGGCCGACTTACCGAACTCCGTTACAATCACTTGGTTGATTTTATTCATCACAAGTTACTCAATTGATTACATCTACCGACCGATTGCTCCGTTCTTATTACTTTGTTAATTTTACGATTTAAGTCTAAACCATTCCAGCCCATTCGGCTCATAAAGGCTCGATCGTCCAGAAAACGCAGAAACAATTAAAGAAGAAAACTTATATTAAAATTGAAGATAGGTGGGGGCCACACCCCGGCCCCAAGGGTCCAAAATTAAAGCTGACCGCCTAATCTACGATATTCAACACCTCGTTCGAGGGATCAGCTTCAACTTCTTCAGCAGGAGGAGGATCGGCCGCTGTAGGGACCAAACGGCCATCCACAACTTCCATGTCTTGGTCAAATTGACCAGAAGGAGGTGGACCGCCATACAGCACCTCAGCCTGTCGGACGGCGAGATCGAAGCTCTGGCCGATGAGCACCATGGTGTCCTCCATGGTTTTCAGAACTTCAGCCTCCGCCGCCCTCCTGGCCTCGCGTTCGGTCGCAGCTTCCTCCTCCCTTAGGGTGGCCCGACGGTCGGCCGCCTCCAATGCCTTGCGAAGGAGAATAACCTCCGCAGCTTTGTCGGCGTCGGCCTTCTCCAGCTCGGCCAACCTATTTTGGCGCAGCTCCAGCTCGGCCGCTTGCGCACACAACTTCTTTTCGTAAGTTGTGTTGGCCTCCACGGCCTGCTTTAGGTTATGGCCGGCCTCCTGGAGTTCGTGCTCGAGGCGTGATATGTCCTCGACCCGGTTTCTCCGAGCGTCTGCGCCCCGGCGGGCCAAAAATAAACCCCGGCAGATCATCTCGATGCCGCCGTCCAGGAGGTCGTCATCGGGGATCGACCGGATCTCACCCTCGATGTTGGAGGGCAGTTTGAAGCTCACGGCCCTGGAGAAGGACCGGTCATCCCCGAGCGCGAGCATTGATCCGCCCGCAGTGGCCAAAGGGACCGCCACCCCCGTCGGAATAGGGCGGTTAAAATCGTCAGTTGGAGGGGGAGTCGGCCTAGCGGACCTTGCGGGAGGGGGGGTGGGCATCTGACCTGCCGCCTGGACGGTTCGGGCAATGTTGCCGCCCTCGCGGCCACGCTTCTTGGAGGGGCCACCCTCCTCCGCCCGGGGCCTGGCACTGGTGGCCCCCCTCTTCTCGTTCAGTTTGTTCTTGAACGAGTGCAGCATCCCAACAGCTTGGGGGACTTCTCTCTTTGCGATTTCTACAAACCAAACAAAGAACGGTCAGTCAGAACAAAGCGCAGAAAATAACAAGACTAAGTGCATGAAAAAGAGCATACCCTCGAAAGCCTCCGCGCGATCGGTCGCATTGTACAGCGACATGAGCGGTCGTGCGGGGAGCTTCCTGGGGAGACTATCAAATAAAGAAAAAACGAGCCGCTCATGCTCGCTCGGATGCGCCGGCCTCGGCCAATCTGTTATCTTCGTCGGACTCCTCGACCAAAAAGGAGGGAAACGAGACCGGCCAACCTCGTCAAAAAAATAACGTGTCCCGGCCGGCTCCACGTACACTTTAAAGAACTTCTCCTTGAAGTTCTTATAAGAGGCCGTGAAGGGCTTGAACAACACACTACCCGCCCGGCTGACCAGCGATTGCCAACTGGCAAGCTTGGCCGGGTATGATGAATAGAAATGAAGAAAGCAGGAGGGAAGAGGGCGCAACCCAAACGTCCGGCAAACAATGCGAAACGCTTGCATCGACGCCCACGAGTTGGGGTGAAGCTGAGTCGGAGCCACGTTCAGCTCCTTCAGAACCCCGGCCGTAAAGGCATCAAAGGGCAGAGACACATGCAAGTCTGAAAAAAGACAAGCATACATGAAGAAAAAAGGAGGCTCGGTAGATGACCGCTCCCGGTACACACGGTCCTCCAAAGAGCAAGGACCGAACGCCAACAAGGATTCCTCGGCCGAAGCCTTCAAGACAGGAACCTCATCCAAAAATTCGGCAACAGAAGCGTCGGTAAGAAAAGAGGACGACACCTCACATACCCGGGGATCTACCCAGGTCGGCCCCACATGGGGTCGCGGCCCCTCAAAAGGGGCCGAGCGGTCCGACGCATTACCAGCGTCTTCCCTCACCAAGCCTGGAGAAGGAACCCTCTCCACGTCCCCGACCGGGGAAGCCTGGCCAGAAGAAGAAGAAGAAGAAGAAGAAGAAGAAGAAAAGGAAGAAGACGAAGAAGAAGACGAGCAAGCCGGGGGAGACTCGGCAAGAGCAGACATGACTAACCTTGAAAACGAACGAGGAAAGCAACTAAGAGCGGTCGGTTTGATTCGAGGTGTCGGAGCTCAAGCAAAGATAACGCGTGAAACGCTACTGTTCCCAGCCCCTATTTATAGCCCGGGAGGGCCTCAGAATCCCAAACGTCGCAAGAACCCCAACCGTTGGATTCGTTTGATCCAACGGTTCGCATCGCTTCGCGCTCAGAAAAACCCCTCATTAATGCGCGTCACGTCAATCGCTTAGACGCCCCCAAACATCACTTCACCCATCATTACACCGTCCGCCCGGGTCCCATTCTTCAGACTCTTCGGCTGTACCATCTCTCGAGCCTGGGAGGCAACTGTACTGGGATGACCGACCGGTCTTCTGACCCGGTCAACCCATGTGTCAAGACCACACTTTAAGGTACGAGGTCGACCATGTGCCACACGTGGCCGACCGACACAAAGTGCTCAAGTCAAAGGTTGACCCAATTAACGAAGGTTAACCTATGGTTAGGAAACGACCTAATCCAACCCTAATCGCTAAGTAACCCCCTAATCCGGCCCAACAGCGAGGGCCCATCAAGGTAATATAAATATCACGCATTCCAAGGAACAAGGTACGTCATTATCTACAGTATTCCAGCCAGCCGAATACGATATCCCACTGACTTGAGCGTTGGAGTGCCATCTGCAGGTACCCCACCCGCCTGAGGAGTCATCCTACGAGAAGGACCGAAGGAGGAAGTGAAGTACGACCGACTGAGTGGCATCCGAAGACAATAGTTCTCCCAGTCCCCAACCTAGTTCGAGAACAAAAATAAATACACTTGTTCTTCTTCGAACTACAAATTGAAAAACCTAGAGAATTTTCTCTCTATATTTTTCCCAATAATTAAAACGATGCAAACATTAAGTATATCATTTCTCTTAAAAAAATCCCTCCCCTGGGTGTGTCTTTTTTTTTTTTATAATGTTAAAACTACTTCGTCGATGTGACCTACCCTTTTTTTTTGGAGCTATTACAGATTTGTTACCCCGTATTTTCTAGTATCGTTTACCTAGTCCTCTTTCACTTCACTATTTGAATACTATCTATTACTAACCCAAAAAAACCCTAAAATCAAAGCTTTTGTAGAAACGGTTATTCCTGATATTTTATTAGGTATGTTTCCCGAAGCAAGACATTTATAATACAATCATATTTAATTCGACTTCCATACCGATCTAACCGAACACCACACAGCCACCTAACCTCTAGCAAAAAAGGTTGGGCAAAGAGGTTTTATGCATGGCAGCTCGGTAGTACCTTTTTCGTGCAAAATGACAGTTACCGTACGCGTGCTTGATGACATCTTCACGGGAAATGCACTGCGTTATCAGAGTAATAATGTATTCCTAAGGACGGATATCGAATCTATAAGAAACAATTGAATAATCAAGTAAAATATTCACTAAATATAAAACAAAATAATAAAAGTTTGTTGGAATTTGTTGTAATGACAATGATTAACAACTTAGTATTCAGATGAGACGTTGATAGCAATTAACATTTCAAGTATATTCCTAGCACTCAAATATGTTAAGTATTATTGATTAGGTCAGAACCCGAAAAATACTTTCCAGTCAAATTTAAGATTCTAGATCAAGAATTAGAAGCAAAAAAATAATATCAATAATAAATCAAAAATAGAATATTATGTTCAGAGATCACCTCAATACATAAGAGTTTGAACATATTATTCTCAATCCTAAATGGTAGAATTAGCCACACATCTTCTAACACCTTCTATTCTCCCAATTGGATTACAATTCATTCAATGGTGTTTTCCTCTCAATCTTGCACACTAGGGTTGTGCCTTAAGCCTCATATTTAACCTAATTTGCTTGGCCTTAAGTGACTTTTCTCTTAGGAGGTAATGGGCTCGCTTGGATAAATAAAACGTAAAAAGACCCAACGTATTGGCGCTATCTGGCTCAAGCGAAATATAAATCGCTTGAGTGAGCTCCCTTGGTGGCAGTTGATGTTTTTTTGCACATTTGGGTTGTTAGAATTAATGGCTTAAACAAGAGGGGGTGAATTATTTATCAAAATATTTTCGCAAAGATTGAATAAGAATGAAGCTTTATTAACAATCACATACTAAGCAATCAGGGAAGCCAATCAAACAATATAAAAGAAACTGTTTACAGAATTTCAATCGGTTGAAACTTCGTTTTAATTGGTTGTTTAAAGCAAAATTAAAACAAACAGTTTATAAGGAGTGAGAGAGAGATTACTCAGCCAATTTATACTGGTTGACTCAACCTTGAGCTACATCCAGTTCCCAGAACAACCACTGGGTTCCACTAGTAATCAATCACAGATTACATTCCCACAACCACAAAAAGGTGATCTTGATACCACAAGAACCACTCACCTTCTTTGCTATACACACCCTTAGTCAGAACACCCTCTGAATTTACAGGATTTCCACAAACTTAACAAGTTTATAAAAGAACAAATACAAGAATCATGAAAGGAACAGATTACACTTGAGTTTACAAGAAACAGAGAGCTCCTAGGATCAGACCTTGAACCAATACACAACTATTTAGTAATCTTGCAAACCTTTGAAAAACTTTTCAAAATCAATGTCAATCTCATTGTATTTGATATCTAACTTGTATTGTTTTTTAAAAGAAAATCCATATTTATAGCACTCAAAACTAGCCGTTCTAGGCAACATTTATGAGCCAAAACAGTTTTGATTCACTTGCAAAACAGATGAACATGTTTTTTAAAAGCTATTATGAAATGTCACAATCAACTGGTTGAAAAGTCGTTTTAACCGTTTGAATTGGTTAGGCAGTTATTTAACCTAGTCAAAAATAGTTTTTAAACTTTCAAACAAGTTAAATGAGGAACAACTGCTTATTTCGAGGTTTCAACTGGTTGTTTCTCTCTTGCTTAGAAAAACACTTTTCTTTTTTTAAAACAGATTGAGCAAACTTGTGCAAGGGACTAGGAATGATCTTTACAAGAATTCTAAACAACCTAGACTAAGCCCAAACCAAAAGCAACACAACTTCAACCTTCATCATAGATTTGAAACATCAAAGCTCCCATGCTCTACAATATCCCCCTATTTGATGGAGACAAATCCTTGGGATGCTTTTTGGAATATTCTTGTTTAGAATCTTGTATAACCTGCATTCATAAGCAAACATAGACATACAAGATAATCTATTACAGTTAATCAGGCACCACAAACTAGTTTCCACTAGGTGATTTCGAAAGAGGAACATCAACCAAATCAATGTGAGAAACCAGTCAAACATACAAAGGTGCAGAACAGAAAAACAATCGGTTATTCGCAGGAGTAACCGGTTGAAATTTTGTATCAAAGTTTATCAGAGTTTTAATTTTCAAACATAAACCAATTATAGCAGTTATAACAATGTTGAAAAGCAGAAATAAGTGCAGATATTAGAACATTACAAATCCCAAGCATTTCTCCCCTTATTTGTCTTCACAAATAGACAAAAGGAAGGATTAAAAACACATAGATTTATGATAAAGCTTGTAAATCAAGTATTCCCAATTCATTTCTTAACGAATAAAACCTGTCTTTGGATAAGGGTTTTGTGAAAATGTCTGCAAGCTGGCTTTCTGTAGCAACAAACTGAATATCACAATCTCCATTGCTGACATGATCACGAAAAAGCAATTCAGAAAACCAATCCAATAGTCAAACAGAAACAAGTATCATAATTTCAATCGGTTAAAATTGCGATTTAACCGGTTGTTTATGATAGTGGAAAATACAAGCAGTTAATGGCTGAAGAGATAGAAAGAATTACACACAGAGTTTTATACTGGTTCACTCAATCACAGAGCTACATCCAGTCCTCAGTCAAACCACTGAGTATCACTATGCAACCAATCACAGATTACACAAACACCACACACAAAAAGGTGACTTTGAATCCCACAAAGCCTACTCACCATCTTTGTACATAACCCACACCTCAAGCCAGAATCACACTGACTTTACAAGATTTTACAGCAGTTTATACACAGAGTAATATGAACAATTACAAGAACTTGAACAGGTTTAGAAAACACCTGGAATCACAATATACCAGAACCCTATTGATCAGTTCTTTGAAACACAGCAAAGCACAAAGGCAATCTTGCTAAAACTTTTGTAAAAAACTTTTCACATACATTTTGTAATCTCTTCAAAACATTCACAATCAAAGTATCAATCTTTTCTGTTTCATCAATCCTTTTTCGTTCAAAAGAAAACTCATTTTGTAATCCTTGAAAAGCTACCGTTGATGACAATTTTGAACATTCAAATCAGTTAAAACAGGTTTTCAAAAAACTGTTATGAAAACATACATTTAATCGGTTAAAACCACGATTTAACCGGTTGAATGGTTTTGTCGGTTATGCAACTGATTCAAAAAAATAGTTTCAAAACTCCTTTGCCAGCTGAGTGACAAACAACCGATTATCTCGAAACTTTAATCGGTTGTTTTTCCCTTTGCATGGAAAAACACTTTAATCTTTAAAACAGATTGAAATGAGCTTTGTCTGAGATTAAATACTGATCTTACAAAGATTCTAAACCCCACAAGAAAGCCTAAACCTAAAACATCACACAACTTCAGGCTTCATGAGGATTTGCCACATCAAAGCTTCCCATCTTCAACAATCTTCCCCTATTTGATGGAGACAAATCTCTGGGATGCTTTTAGGAATGCTCTTTGTTTAGAATCTGTTGAATCCTACAAACACAGAATAGACTAGCCCAAACAGATATGCACTATATATCAAATTTCAAAATGAGCAGAACCTGCATGAGAATAGTCGGTTATAATACAAAGATAACCAGTTGATAAATTGTAAACAGAAAACAGAAAAACAACAGTTTAACATAATTGAGAACATTATAGCTCCCAACAACCCTTTTCCCCCTATTTGTCTCATCAAATAGACAAATTAAAAGAAGACATAACTAAGATAAAGCATGCATATCAAGAATTCCCAATTCATTTCATAGAGAATAGAACCTATCCTTGGATAAAGGTTTGGTGAAGATATCAACAAGTTGTCTTTCTGTGGAAACGAACTTGATTTCACAATCTCCATTGGTTATATGATCACGAATGAAGTGGTGTCTTATTTCAATGTGCTTTGTCCTTGAGTTGGATATGATTCTTTGTCAAGTTAATGGCACTTGTGTTGTCACATAGAAGAGGAACTTTGCTAATCTTTAATCCAAAATCTTCAAGTTGTTGTTTGATCCATAGAATCTATGCACAACAACTACCAACGACTACATATTCAGCTTCAGTAGTGGATAAAGCTACACACGCTGGCTTCTTACTATGCGATGAAATGAGGCTTGATCCAAGCAAGTGGCATGTTCCACTTGTACACTTCCTATCTAATTTGCAACCTGCAAAGTCCGAATCAGAATAACCTACCAAATGTATAGGAGAGAGAGAGGGATACCATATGCCCATGGATATTGTGCCTTTTAGATATTTCAAGATCCTTTTTGCAGCTTTAAGATGTTATTCCTTGGGGCAAGACTGGAATCTAGCACAAAGACACATAACAAACATAATGTCTGGTCTGCTTGCAGTTAGATAAAGAAGAGAACCTATTAAACCCCTGTACATGGTTTGATTAACCTCTAGTCCAACTTCATCATCTTCTAAATAGCAGTTTTTTGACATTGGAGTAGTTGCTGCTTTACATGCTTCCATCTCGAACTTTTTAAAAGGATGTCTTTGCAATACTTTGATTGGCATATGAAGATCCCTTCTTTGGATTGTTTAACTTGTAGACCGAGAAAGAATGAGAGTTCTCCCATCATTGACATTTCGAACTCCCCCTGCATAGCTTTGACAAAGTCCTCACAAAGTTTTACATTAGACGAGCCAAACACAATATCATCTACGTATATTTGTACTAAGATAATATCAGTTCCAGCTTTCTTAATGAACAAAGTCATATCTTCCTTACCTCTCTCATACTCATGAGATAAAAGAAAAAGACTTAGTCTTTCATACCATTGACGCAGAGCTTGTTTGAGGCCATACAATGCTTTCTTAAGCTTGTATACATACTTTGGATGCTTGTGATCTTCAAAGACAGGTGGTTGTGAGACATATATCTCCTCATTCACGATTCTGTTGAGAAATGCACTTTTCACATCCATCTGAAACAATTTGAAACCACTCATACAAGCAAAAGCTAATAACAATCTTACCACTTCCAACCTTGCCACAGGTGCGAAGGTTTCATCATAATCGATTCCTTCAACTTGATTGTATCCTTTGGCCACGAGTCTTGCTTTATTTCTTGTAATGATGCCTGAGTCATCAGATTTGTTTCTGAACACCCACTTCATACCTATCACATTCATTTGATTGGTTTTTGGAACAAGATTCCAGACTTGATTCCTTACAAACTGATTAAGCTCTTCCTGCATTGTTGCTGTCCAGAATTCATCCTTGAGAGCTTCACACACTGATTGAGGTTCAATCTTTGAAACGAATGCAGTATGATTGCAGAACTCTGCCATGTGCCTTCTGGTGGAAACTCCTTTGTGGATTTGACCTATGATGTTATCAATAGACAGATCCTTAAGAACCTTCCAGTCTTTTGGCAGATCCTGCTGCTGCAGATTTTCAATTGGTTGAATCGAGGATTCAATCGGTTGAATTTCCGTGTTGCTGTCAAGATTCTTTAAAAAGATGTTTTGATCATCCTCATATGTATTAATCTTAGTTGTAGCTTGTTCACAATTGTTAGTCTCATAAAAAATAACATGAATAGACTCTTCAACAGTCATAAGCTTTTTATTGAAGACTCTATAAGCATGGCTATTAAGAGAGTAACCAAGAAAGATACCTTTATCGGACTTAGCATCAAACTTACCTAAGTTGTCTTTGTTATTGTTAAGAATATAACACTTACAACCAAAGAATTTTAGGTGGCTCACGTTTGGCTTTATCCCATTCAGCAGCTCACAAGGAGTTTTCTTCAGAATAGGCCGAATCAGCACACGATTCATCACGTAGCAAGCAGTGCTCACAGAATCAACCCAAAAGCATTTTGGTAGAGCAGAGTCATTTAGGATAGTCCTTGCAAGCTCTTCTAGAGACCTGTTCTTTCTCTCCACCACACCATTCTGTTGGGGTGTTTGATAAGTGTCTAATTTCAGTAATATTTCATATTAAAATATAGACACTTATGAGGATTTATTGCTAATTTACATATAAAATAATTCCTAATTTATGAATTTATACCTTTTTACATTTTTTATGATCTTTATTTGAATAAGAATATTTTATTCCCAAATTTGGTGTAAATTGCAGATTTTTAGGGACTATTCAAGATTTGGAGTAAAGGATAATAATTTGAGCTAAAAAGAGAAAGCTGGAAGGTCCCAAAATGGAAAAAGATGCAAATAAAGATTGTGCCTTTTTTATGTTTTATCACTTAGCCCATTAGCGCGACACATCAAACAACCTAACCCTAGAAAACTAGGATAAATAGAGGGCTAGAGGCTCAACCCTAGTGTGCCAAATTGGGAGGTAAACACCATAGAGTGAATTGTAACCCAATTGGGAGAATGGAAGGTGCTAGAAGTATGCGTGGCTAATTCTACCCTTTGGGATTGGGAGTAATCTACTCAAACTCTTATGTATTGAGGTGATATCTTATATATTAATATTCAGTTCTTGATTGATTATTGGTATTGTTGTTTTACTTTTAATTTTCCGTGACAAATTGAGAATCTTAAATATGACCGGGAGGTATTTTTAGGGTTCTGACCTAAACAACAATACTTAATATATTTGAGTGCTAGGAATAGACTTGAAATGTTAATTGCTATTAACGTTTGAGCTTCGTTCTAAGTTGTTCTTATAATTATGCGAGGGATCGATAGTTAGGGAACATTTTTAAGGATTTTATATACGAGGAATCGATATAAATGATTTTTATACAGGCATCAATTTTAATCAAAGAAATTAATATTGACATGCTAATCAAAATACATTAGAGTGAGAGAGATGAAACCTAGTCCCTATTTTTCCAACTTGAAGCAACCAACTCTTTGTCTGTTTTCTTATTGATCATCGCCAACACAACCACTTTCAATACACTTTTAATTGTTTTGTTTTATATTTAGCGATTATTGTACTTGATAATTCATTGTTCCTCGTGGGATTGATATCCGCCCTTAGGAACAATTATTACTTTTGACAAAGTGGTGGCACTTGCCGTAAAAAGTCATCAAGTTTTTGGCGCCGTTGCCGCGAACAGGTTGAGTTGTTGAGTATAATTTCCTAAATATTGTAAATATTTTAATTGTTTTGATTTTGTTTATTTTATTTTATTACAAATTAGATTTGATTTGATTTTATTATAGATTTGCTGTTTTAAAAAAAGAAAGTTGTTGTTTTTATTTTCTTTTCTTTTCTTTACGTTATTTATTTTAGTTTACTTTTATTTTTATTTTGATATTGAGTTTGTTTTGTTTTATTATATTTTATTTTAGTTTTTTTATTAGTTTACGTAATTTTATTTAGGTTTACGTCATTGTTATTTATTTTTTTTAATTAATTATTTTTCATTACTAGTTTTAGTTTTTATTTCTCCGTAAACTAGTTAGTTAGAATATTAGTTAGTTGTTTACAATTATAGTTTTCAGTTTTATTTTTTTTAGCTTTATTTTATTTTATTTTTATTTTATTCCTAGTATTTATTTTTTATTTTTAAGTACGTTATTTCTTGTTTTTAGTGTTATCTTTTATTCTGTTTTTAGTTTTTATTTTATCTATATTTGTTTTGAATATTTTTGTTATTTTTCTCTTAACGTCATTTTAGTGTTTTGTTTTTGTTTTTGTTTTATTTTCATTTTATTTTGCATATTTGTTTTTATTTTTATCTTCAAATTTATTTTATTTTATTTTATTCTTTTTAAAGAAGAAAAATACTCTGTTTTTTTTTCTCCACTAATATGTTTTAGGAAGGAAGCAACATGACAGAAGAACAAGCACCACCTCCTAGGAGGACACTTGGAGATTATGTCATGTACCAAGGACCAAGGCATTATTCTAGTATCGCAATACCTGCTACCGCTAAGGCCTTGGAAATAAATCCCAATTTTCTCACTCTCATCAGTACCCATCAATTCACAGCAATGGAACATGAAGATCCATATTCACATTTGGACACATTTTATGAATTGGTGGGAACAATGAGTTTTCAATCCGCTGATATTGAAATTGTTTATATGCGCTTGTTTCCTTTTTAATTGGCAGGAAAGGCTAAAGATTGGCTCAAATCACTTCCAAATCAGAGTCTCACTAGCTGGAAGGATGTAGAGGAAAAATTTCGGCAAAGATTTTTTACAATCTTTCGCTACATCAAAGCAAAGTCTAAAATTTTTGTGTTCAGACAAGGAGAAGATGAATCATTCTGTGAGACATGGGAAAGATTTAAAATGATGCTTAGAAAATGCCCAAATAATGGGTTTGAAGATATTGCTCAACTGAGCATATTTCCCACCGGTCTCAGATATGACACAAAGATTGATGGCATTTTCATGTGTTCTTCTTGAATCAAAGTAGAAAATAAGGTGCGGAAGCAATGGGTGAGATGATCAAGACCCTCCTAGGAGTTGTGTTGGCCTTGTAGGTGCATGATGAGTATGGTGTTTGAGTGGTTCGGCCAGCTCAAGGGAGAAGGTGAAAGGATTGAAGTTTAGAGCCTAGATTTCTAGGAGAAGTAAAGCTTGTGCACAAAAATTGCAGCATAACCTTACTCAATTAAACTTGAAAAATACAATGAGATAGCCTTCCTATTTATAGGCTATCTTGGACGTAAATGTTAAGCTGAATTCTAAGGAAAAGAAAACCAAAATTAAATCTAAATTCTAAGCCATGTGCCATGTGCAATGACCGGCCACACAACCCTAGATTCTAGAATGTTTCCATCCAAAAGTGTTTTCTACACTATCCTATCTACTAAGTACCCCTAATGGGCCTTTATGCAAACATATACAAAGCCTTCTCTCTTCCATCCGTGGCTTCATTTACTTGTGTTTGAGCATGTTTGGCCATTGATCTTGTAAGGGGGCCTAGACAGTCTAGCTCCATGGATAGCCTCCCTCCTTCACGTCCTAGACGCTCACCTTGGTCTTGGTCTAGACGCTCTCCTTGGCTTGGGCCGTGGCTTCCTTGGGTAGGTGTGCTTGGCCCTCCTCCATCATCCCCTCCCCCTTGGAAAGGATTTGTCCTCAAATCCAGCTCGTCATCGTCATTGGTACCTACAAATGGAGAAAGATCAATTACATTAAAAGTGTCATGTACTCCATATTCAAGAGGTAGGTCCAACTTATATGCATTGTTGTTGACTCGCTTGAGAACTTGGAAAGGTCCATCACCTCGGGGACTTAGTTTGGACTTCCTTTGATTTGGAAATCTATCTTTGCGAAGGTGAAGCCAAACTAAGTCTCCTTCCTCAAAAATTATTTCTCTCTTCCCTTTGTTGTTGTATTTTGTGTACTTCTCATTTTGTTGTTGTATTTGAATTTTAATCTTCTCATGCATTTTCTTGACAAAATCAGCTTTGAGTACTCCTTCCTTATGCACAAAATCTTGTGGATTAGGAAGGGGTATCAAATCCATGGGCGTGAGAGGATTAAAACCATATACTACCTCAAAAGGAGAAGCATTAGTAGTCTTGTGAACTACTCTATTGTAAGCAAATTCAATGTGGGGAAGGTACTCATCCCAAGATTTGTGGCTGCCCTTCATGATAGCCCTAAGCATAGTTCCAAGAGATCTATTGACTACTTCGGTTTGCCCATCTGTTTGAGGATGACAAGAAGTTGAAAATTGTAGTCTTGTTCCAAGTTTACCCCAAAGAGTTTTCCAAAACTGGCTTATAAACTTGGGATCTCTATCGGACACTATACTTCTAGGGAGACCATGGAGTCTCACCACTTCTCTAAAGAAGAGTTTAGAAAGATTTTGAGCATCATCTACTTTGTGGCATGGAATAAAGTGGGACATTTTGCTAAAACGGTCCACTACCACAAAGATAGAGTCATGGCCTCTTGCAGTCCTAGGAAGTCCTAAAATGAAGTCCATGCTAATGTCTTCCCAAGGAGCATTTGCAATCGGCAAAGGGGTGTAGAGTCCATGCGGCATTGTTCTAGACTTTGCTTTTAAACATGAGATACATCTAGAACAATGTCGTTGGACATCTTTCCTCATGTGTGGCCAACAAAATTTTGCTTTTAAAAGATCTAGAGTCTTATCAACTCCAAAATGGCCCATGAGTCCCCCTTCATGTGATTCTTTGACAAGGAGTTTTCTATGTGTTCCTTGGGGAATGCAAAGTTTTCCTTCTTTAAAAAGATATCCCTCGGACACATAGTAACCTCCTTGTGCTCTATGTAGACATTGGGCATAGATGGATGAGAGTTCTTGATCTTCCTGGTAAAGCTCTCTTATGTGGTCAAATCCAAGAATTTGGGCACCTAGTTTTGAAAAGAGTGTGTGCCGTCTTGAAAGAGCATCGGCCACTATATTGGTGCTCCCTTTCTTGTATTTGATTACATAAGGAAATTGTTCAAGAAATTCCATCCATTTAGCATGTCTCTTGTTGAGCTTGTGTTGGCCCTTTAAATATTTTAAAGACTCGTGATCACTATGGATAACAAATTCTTTGGACACAAGGTAGTGTTCCCAAGTCTTTAGGGCTCGCACAAGAGCATAGAGCTCTTTGTCATGGGTGGGGTAGTTGAGGGTGGCACCATGGAGTTTTTCACTAAAATAAGCAATGGGGTGTCCACCTTGCAACAAAACCGCACCTATGCCTACCCCCGATGCATCACACTCTATCTCAAAAGTTTTGGAAAAATTTGGGAGAGATAGGATGGGTGCATTGGTGAGTTGAGCTTTTAGCCTTTGAAAGGTTTGCTCATGCTTTTCATTCCAACAAAATGCAACATCTTTTTTTACAAGTTCATTCAAAGGAGAAGCTAGGCTAGAAAAATTAGGCACAAACCTTCTATAGAAGCTAGCTAACCCATGAAAACTTCTTACATCACTTACATTTTGTGGAGTTGGCCACTCGCGGATGGCTTTGATTTTCTCGGGATCTACATGCACCCCCTTTTTGTTTACTATAAAGCCTAAGAAGACTACACTATCTACACAAAAGGTACACTTATCCCTATTGGCAAAAAGACTATTTTTCCTAAGGACTAGAAGAACTTCCCTAAGGTGGCTTAGATGGTCTTCTAGGGTTTTACTATATACTAAGATATCATCAAAGTAAACTACTACATATTTACCTATACAATCCCTCAAGGTGTGATTCATAAGCCTCATGAATGTGCTTGGAGCGTTAGTAAGCCCAAAGGGCATCACCAACCACTCATATAATCCAAATTTGGTCTTAAAAGCGGTTTTCCACTCATCACCCTCCTTGATTCGAATTTGGTGATATCCACTTTTAAGGTCAATCTTGGAGAATAGAGTTGACCCATGCAATTCATCAAGCATATCATCAAGCCTTGGGATTGGATGCCTATACTTGATGGTGATGTTGTTGATTGCTCTACAATCACAACACATACGCCATTTTCCATCCTTTTTGGGCACCAACAAGACAGGTACAACACAAGGGCTTAGGCTCTTTTGAACCCAACCCTTCTCCAACAAGTCTTGAACTTGTGATTCTATCTCCTTTGTTTCCTCGGGGTTGGTTCTATAAGCAGGCCTATTTGGTAGGCTTGCCCCCGGTATAAAGTCAATTTGATGTTCTATCCCCCTAAGAGGAAGAAGCCCAATGGGTCCTTCTTGGGAGAATAGATCTTCAAATTCACTCAAAAGGTTTTCTACTTGAGGAGGTAGAACCATGAGTTCACTACTTGTGGCAGTGCATGTAAGTGCTCCTTTACAAAAGATAAGGCTTGGTTGTTCAAGAAGAAGCAAGTTTTCAAAAACATTTTCAAGAGGTTTTTCTTGTTGACCAACCTTGTGGGAAGGAACACTCTTCTCCCACGTCTTTCTATCCCTAAGGATTTTCTCTTTTTCTAGCTCTTTTTTTTTTTTGTTTTCCTCATCCCTCTTTTGTTTCATTTGTATTTGGTCTTTCACCACTTGAGAATGTGGTAAAGGACTAAGTACAAACTTTTTATACTTATGGGTGAAGGAAATCTCGTTAGTGAGACCATCATGCAAGGTTTTCTTATCAAATTGCCATGGTCTCCCTAATAAGATATGGCAAGCTTCCATAGGCACTACATCACATAAAACTTTGTCTTTGTAGTTCCCTATGGAAAACTTGATTTCCACTTGCTTGTCTACATGTAGTTCCCCATTTTCATTAAGCCATTGAAGTTTGTAAGGTTTTGGGTGAGAAACTACTTGTAGCTTAAGCTTTTCAACCATCCTAGCACTACAACAATTACAACTAGATCCACTATCCACAATGAGGGAACATATATTTTCTAAAACATTGCATCTTGTATGAAATATGTTCTCCCTTTGTGTTTCAATGGATGTGCTAGGGTGATTGTTGAGGGTTCTCCTAATCATAAGCAATTCTCCCTCTAGTGGAGCTACCCTCTCATCCTCTCCCCCTTCCTCTCTCTCACTAGGCTCATCCTCGCCACTAGTGTACTCATCTACACCTTTATGAAACAAAGTCCTTTGGTTTGGACATTGTGCTTGCACATGCCCCCTACCATAGCACTTAAAACATTTAACATCTCTAGCTCGGATGGGTGGGGTTGAGGTTTCTTTGGTGAAGGGCTTGGTAGGCTCTTTTGGTTTTTCCTTGGATGTACTACCCTCCCTTCTAAACTCTTTCTTGGGATAAAAGCTAGAATAGGGGCTCACCTTTTGACTTGAGGTTTTCTGCAAGTTTTGTTGCTCAACTTTAATGCAAAGTTGAACCAAATCATTCAAGTCTTGATAAGGTAAGAGCTCTACTCTATCTCTTATCTCAAGTGATAGGCCACTAAGGAACCTAGCTATGGTGGTTTCCTCCTCTTCTCTAATGGATGCTCTCATCATGTAGAGCTCCATTTTTTGCCTATACTCTTCCACACTCATGTTCTTTTGTTGGAGTCTTTGGAGCTTGTCCATCAACTCCCTATGGTAGTAGGAAGGTATATGTCGACGTCTTAGGGCTCCCCTAAGATCATTCCAATATGTAATGGAAGGTTCCCTATGAAGACGTCTATCTCTTTCGAGAGAGGTCCACCAATACATGGCATTCCCTTGGAAACTAAGGGTGGCTAAGGGTACTTTTCGTTCCTCACTTACCCTATGGCAAGCAAAGAGTTGCTCTACCTTCATCTCCCAATCTAGATATACTTCTACATTTTCCTTTCCATGAAAATGAGATAGGTCTACTCTTGTTTCCCTTGGCACCTCTTGTTCCCTTTGCCTAGTTCTTCTAGGGGGTGGTTGGTAATAATCATTGATTCTACGGCTTCCCTCCCCTAGAGACTCAATACTTTGAGAATGGGATGCATGAGTTTTTTTTTTATTTTTGTGATTTTTGTGATTTCTCTTCTTGAGCTTTAGCCAACTCATTGATTTTGTTCTCATTCTCCAATTGTCTAAAAGATATCAATTGTACCGCTTGGGATACTTCTTTTAAAAGAGTTTTTTCAAAGATTTTACTTCACTTTCTATAGACTTTGGAGAGTGAGAAGAAGAAGACATGGCTAAAACTTTGTGTATATAGGTGTTTTACTTTGAGAAAGTTTAGGAAAGTTAAAGAATGTAGTTTTCCAGGTAAGGGAGGTGAGTCACAAAGGACTACTTAAGTACCAAGCCTTTTCCTTGCCAAAAACTATCCCCCAATATCTTCACACAAGACTTTCTCTTAGTGAAACACTTAGAACACAAATAAGTTGAGAAATAAATGCAAGAAAACAATGCAAGCTAACTATGCAATCAAAGCTAGTCGGTTTAGCACACAAATTAAACAAAAATAAACATGCAAAACGTAGCTATGAAAGCAAAAGAAAAGCAATTACAAACAAGTAACAATTACTAATCAAGAATGCTATACTATTCGGCCCTAGGTGAGGCTTCTTGGACACTTTGAGCCCTTGAAGACACACTCACCGTCTAAACGTAATTAACAAGGTAATTAACAATAAACCAAGTTGCAAAGGAAATAAGAGAAAACTCCCTTTGTTGTTCCTCCTTTTGGTTAGTGCACTTCTTTGTTGTCTTGATTGTTGATCTCCTAAGTATTTGTAGTGTTTGTTTCAAGAAAGCTTGTTTCGGCTTTGGCTTTGTTTCCTCCTTAGAATGTTGGCTTTAATTCTCCAATTTCCAGCACCTATTCACAAAGGCTAAACCTTAAATCAAGTCAAATTCCATGCACATAAGCACCAAGGGAGAAATTAAATTCCAGCACCCAAAAAGAGAGGTCAAGGAACAAAAGCAAGAAACAAATTTAATTGAAAGAAAACAGTACCACCAAAAGGATTTATAATATGACAACTTAGAAAGATATTCAAGAAATTAAAGCAAACAATTAAAGGTACTCAATTAAAGGTTGGCACATGATCCGATCGGTCATCGGTAGTCGATGACGTCAGCATCAGAGAACCACGTGGACCACTCGCAGGGTGACATGTGGACCAGGTGGCAGAGAGGTAGGGGGACGATCGCCAAGAGAGGTGATCGGTGGTCAGTAACCAAGTTACCACCGACAGATCAGGCGGCAGAGAGGTCGGGGGATAGATCACCCAGAATGGTGATCGGTGGTCAGTAGCTAAGTGACCACCAGCAGACCAGTTCCCAAACTCGCGCCTAGAGGAAGAGCGCGAGTAGCGAATAAACACTGATCAGTCATCGGGTGTACTGTCATCGGGGTCTCGTGTTACACGCAGTTAAACTGGGACTAAGGTTCCCAGCGAGAGCGTTACGCATGGACCTCGCATGAGCACACCTCAAGGAATCATGCACGAGAGTGGCCTGAGGGAACTAGTAAGCCAGTCAGTGATTGGTGATTCCCTCAACCCATTTACGTGCGTGTCATCCAGAAGGGTAAGTCGCCTACACAGAGAGTAACGTTCGGTGAGTGCGCCTAGACCAGCCACACCCGACGACCACTCCTAAGAGTGTGCAATTTACCCAGATAAGAGAAGCATCCTAAGTTACTCCGCAAGGGCGTAGCTTAGGCGGACAAAGAGAGGCGCTAGAGCCCTTCCAGTAAGTGACACGTGTGTGGTTAGATGTGAGTTGCAGGCCTCCACGTGTCACCATCTGAGAGGGGTGCGGTCCAGACAAAAGAGCACTCCGTACCGCTAAAGGTACAGACAGGCGCAGCCAAGCGCAGACATGCGCAGACTCTCACGCTCCCCATTGCTGATTCTGAAGGTACGCTTTCTCTGAAA
Source organism: Phaseolus vulgaris (assembly GCF_051622355.1). NCBI lineage: Eukaryota > Viridiplantae > Streptophyta > Magnoliopsida > Fabales > Fabaceae > Phaseolus > Phaseolus vulgaris. Next base: position 17,069,287 of record NC_143501.1, on the reverse strand, counting down.
AGCATGACAGGGTTCTGACACCTGCCAGAAAAGCATAACAGAATTCTGTTATGCCCAGAAGCAGGGAAAGAGAGATAAAAGGCAGAATCAGAGTGAGAGTGAGGGGGATAGAGGAAAAACAGAGTGCAAGTTTTTCTCACACACACATTTTTACTAAGTTTCCAGTTTCTGGTGGTTCTGTTGAACTAACTTGATCGTCGGAGTGCAAACGGCCGCTAGAGGCGCCGTCTGTGTATTTTGCAGGTCACATTTTGAAGGCATCTGAGAGAGAGAGTTCAGAAGGTGATTCTTCAGGAGACGCAGTCGCGAAGACAGGGCAGAAAGTGTTACGAAGCGATTCACCCACGTTCAAGTTGCCGGCAGGATCATTTGGCGCCCACCGTGGGGCCCGAGTGAATCGTTGTCCCATATATACCACAGTTTTAAAGCTCACCAGAGTTTTATCAGTTTCTCTGATAGAGAAGATGCCTAGAAACAGACAACCATCACCTGCGCCATCCGCTGATGAAGGAGCTGTGACAATGGCGCAGGTCCTGGAAATGGTGCGCACGCTGCAGGATAACGCTGCAGCGTCGAAGGTCGAACAAGAAAGGATGCAGACGGAGTTGGCTGCGTCGCAAAGCAGGAACGACGAACTGAATCGTGTCAACGAAGAGTTGAGAAGAACGCTGCAGGCGCAGAGGGAGCACGTTGTTGACGAGAGGGTGTCTAGGCAGCCTTCACCTCCAAGGGCATTTCCCATGCCATTCTCCCCTGAGATTATGGGAACCATGGTGCCTTCCAACCTGGTGGGGGTAAAAGCGTCGTTCAAAGGGGTAGAAGACCCGGAGGCGCACCTGACGGCATTCCACACCCAGATGATGTTGTCTGGGGGCTCAGACGCTGTATACTGCAAGATGTTCATGAGCACACTGAGCGGAATCGCCATGGAGTGGTTCGTGAGTTTACCGGAAGGGCATATCACGTCGTTCTCTCAGTTCTCAAAGCTCTTCATTGAACAATACATCGTCAACAAGGCACCTGCAGTGGTGTCCTACGACCTGTTCGACGTGCGCCAATACCAGGGGGAGTCGCTGAAAGACTACCTCAACCGTTTTGGAGCACAAGTGGTTAGACTACCCAGCAAAGATGAAGATATGCTTGTGCACGCGTTTAAGAAGGGAGTGCTGCCTGGCCCTTTCAGTGAGTCTCTCATCAGGAGCCATCCCAGCACCTTTGCAGAGATCCGACGGCGTGCGGTGGCGCACATAGTGGCAGAAACAGAGGTTTCTGAGAAGAGGGGAAGTGCTGCACCACCCAGACCGCGTGGAGGGCAAGGAAAACCACAGCAAGCAAGGGTGCATGAGGCCAAAGAGGGGAAGAAGGTGCGGGAAAAACCTCGTCCCTATGCACCAGGCAAAGACCAGAGTAAGGGGCGTGCAAGGGAGAATAACGCACCCCCGAGATACAACTTCATGATGGGGTTGGCGGATCTCATCGCCCTTCCTGCCGTAGCAGCAAGACTACGAGTACCAGAGAAGACAGACAAGGTACTAGGGAGGAAGAAGAATGAATGGTGTGAGTTTCATCAGGCCTTTGGACATACACTTCATTCCTGTTTGGCGATGGGACACCAATTGGCAGAGTTGGTGAAATCTGGTTTTCTAGCAGATTACCTGCGGGAGCCACAGGGTGATCGCGCGTCAGGATCCCAAACTGGAGAGCAACAGCATGAAGTCCCTGTGCATGGGGAAGTGCAGACGATCGCTGGAGGCTTCTCTGGTGGGGGATGCACAACTTCACAAAGAAGGAAATACACTCGATCTGTGATGGCGGTAGATGCAGTGAATGAGAGTCATTACCCTGAGGTGGACATTGTCTTCAGAAAAGCTGACCTACGAGACGTTGTCCCACACGACAACGACCCTGTGGTCATTTCTCTCATCACAGCAGGAAGACGAGTGCATAGAGTACTCGTAGATCAAGGAAGCTCGGCGGATGTCATGTTCTGGCCAACGTTCAACAAGCTACAGTTGTCCCCTGATCAGTTAAGACCGTATACTGGTTGTCTCTACGGTTTTGCAGGGGATCAGGTAGAAGTGCGGGGATACATCGAGCTGAGGACAACGTTCACTGACGGAACGGCAGCCCGCACAGAAAAGATAAAGTACCTGGTGGTGAACGCCCCTTCTGCGTACAATGTCCTGTTGGGGAGGCCAACGCTCAATAGACTGGGCACAATACCATCGACAAGGCATATGAAGTTGAAGCTGCCGTCGATGGAAGGGGCCGTGATAACCATCAAATCGGATCAGGCTGAGGCAAGACGCTGTTATGAGAACAGTTTGAAGCAAAAAAGAAGTGTGTGCCATGTCACCACAAAACCACCACCAGGCGTGCGCGAAGAGCGATTGGCGGTCAGGGAGACACAAGGCGCTCAGAGGATGGAGAACGCTGCGGTGGGGGGCTCCCAGGTGGCCCAAGTCGAGGAAGAGGAGGAAGGCACGATCACTCCTCGCGAGTCAGGGATCGCGAGAGCGGTCATTGCCAGTGAGAGGAGGCCCCACCCAGCTGAAGGATGGGTCGAGGTGGACATCAGGGGAAGAAAATTCAAGTTGGGGGGATCCCTCATTGAAGAAGAGCGAAGGCTGATCATGGGTGTGATTGAGAAGCACATGAACGCCTTTGCATGGTCATCATCCGACATGCCAGGAATCGACCCCGATTTCCTCTGCCATCGTCTATCAATGGACCCCATGGTTCGACCGGTGCGGCAGAGAAGAAGGAAATTCAACGAGGAGAAGAGGAAGGTGATCCACGACGAGGCGCAAAAGCTCCTTGTCGCAGGGCATATCAGAGAAATCCAGTACCCCGAGTGGCTAGCGAATGTGGTACTGGTGCGGAAGGCAAGCGGCAAGTGGAGAATGTGCGTGGACTTCACTGACCTCAATAAGGCGTGCCCCAAGGATTCTTACCCCTTACCCAGTATAGATGCTCTAGTCGATAGCGCCTCGGGGGGAAAGCTACTCAGCTTCTTGGACGCTTTCTCAGGGTATAATCAGATCAGGATGCACCCAATGGACGAATGCAAGACCGCGTTTATGACGGAACGGTCTTGCTACTGCTACAAGGTCATGCCATTTGGGTTGAAGAATGCGGGGGCTACCTACCAGCGGCTCATGGATAGGGTGCTCTCGCCCATGCTGGGAAGGAACGTACACGCCTATGTAGATGACATGGTGGTTACGTCCCAAGAGAAGAAGCATCATGCAGCTGATCTGGAAGAGCTATTCACCACCATTGCCAAGTATAGGCTGAAGCTCAACCATGAGAAATGCATATTCGGTGTGGAGGCTGGGAAGTTCTTGGGTTTCCTCTTGACAGAGCGAGGAATCGAAGCTAACCCGGAGAAGTGTGCGGCGATCGTGGCGATGAGGAGCCCAACGACGGTGAAGGAGGTGCAGCAGCTCACCGGTCGCTTGGCAGCACTATCCCGATTTATGTCTGCTGGTGGGGAGAAAGGTCACCCGTACTTCCAGTGTCTCAAGCGCAACAGCAGATTTCTCTGGACGCAGGAGTGCGAGGAGGCCTTCATTAAGTTGAAGGGATATCTGGCAAGCCCACCAGTCTTGCGAAAGCCCCAGGTAGGCATCCCTCTCCGTCTATACTTTGCTGTTACGGAGAGGGCAGTCAGTTCAGTCCTGGTGCAAGAGCAGGACCAGGCCCAGAGGCCTGTTTACTTCGTAAGTAAGGTGCTGCAAGGCCCTGAAACCAGGTACCAGGCCCTCGAGAAGGCTGCTCTAGCGGTGGTATTCTCAGCCAGAAGACTCAGGCATTATTTCCACAGCTTCACAGTGGTGGTGATGACTGATCTGCCTATCCAGAATGTATTGAAGAAACCTGATGTGGCAGGAAGGATGGTCAAGTGGGCAGTAGAATTGTCGGAATTCGATATTCAGTACGAGCCCCGAGGACCGATCAAGGGGCAGGTGTTCGCGGACTTCGTAGTCGAGCTATCATCCATCGCGACACCTGCAGAAGGGCTAGATTTCCGATGGATGTTATCGGTGGATGGCTCCTCTAATCAGCAGGGAAGCGGCGCTGGGGTCATCCTGGAAGGGCCAAACGGAGTACTGATCGAGCAGTCCCTCCGTTTCGCCTTCAAAGCTAGCAACAATCAGGCGGAGTACGAGGCCCTGATCGCGGGAATGTTGCTAGCAAGGGAAATGGGAGCAAGAAATCTGCTGGCCAAGAGCGATTCGTTACTGGTCACCGGGCAGGTTACTGGGGAGTTCCAAGCAAAGGACCCCCAGATGGCAGCCTACCTGGAGTATGTGCAGCTCCTGAAGACGTCTTTCGCCGAGTTTGAGTAAGTGCATGTACCAAGAGAGCAGAATGCCCGAGCAGACCTGCTTGCCAAGCTGGCCAGCTCAGGCAAAGGGGGGAAGCAGAGGACTGTCATTCAGGAGACCCTGAAGGTGCCGCGCGCGTTTGTGTCAGACAACCAGGTGCTTCATGTATACAAGTCAATGGAGCGTCTAACGACCGGTCATCGGTCGTTGACTCAAGAGACGCTGAGAGCGCCGAGGGTGAGATCGCGACCCTCAAAGATCGGTGAGTCGATGGAGGTCCACGCGGAGAAGGAACCCCACACCTGGATGACGCCATACCGGCTATACTTAGAAGATGGTGTACTCCCGCTCGATCTGGCAGAGGCAAAAAGAATAAAGAGGGGTTCAAGTAAGTTTACTCTCATAGATGGAAGCCTATTTAGATTTGGATTTTCTCACCCTGTGCAGATCTGTGTACACGGCGAGCAATGCACCAGACTCATGTCTGAGCTGCACGAGGGGGTGTGCGGAAGCCATGTAGGTGGTCGCGCTTTGGCAAGTAGAGTACTCCGCGCGGGGTACTACTGGCCAAAGCTGAAGGAAGATTGCATAAGGTTTGCTCAGCGATGCAAACAATGTCAGCTGCATGCAGATTGGCACAAGGCACCCCCTGAGGAGGTGAGGTCCATCCATAGCCCGTGGCCATTCCATACATGGGGGATTGACATCCTAGGACCTTTTCCCCTGGCGACAAGGCAGATGAAGTTCCTCATTGTGGCCATCGAATATTTCACTAAGTGGGTGGAGGCAGAGCCAGTTGCACACATCACCGCATAGAAAGTCGAACACTTCGTCTGGAAGAACATTGTCTGCCGCTTCGGAATACCCAAGAGGCTGGTTTCCGACAATGGCACCCAGTTCACCAGTCATCAGTTGAGGAAGATGTGTGAAGAGCTAAAGATACAACAGGTTTTCGCTTCAGTGGAGCACCCACAAACAAATGGGCAGGTGGAGTCAGCAAATCGAGTGCTGCTCAGGGGGCTGAAGCGAAGGCTAGACAAGGCCAAAGGAGGCTGGGCAGAGGAGATCCCCAGAATTGTGTGGTCTTATCACACCACCCCACAGTCCAGCACCCATGAGACACCCTTCAGCCTTGTCTATGGGACAGACGCCATGATTCCTGTAGAGATACAGGAGAGCTCCCCCAGATTCTTGAACTTCGTTGCTGAAGAGTCCAATGAAGAGCGTAAGGTGAATCTGGATCTGCTAGACGAAGTACGAGAGGAGGCCAGAGTCAGTGCTGAAGCCGTGAAGAGAAGAGTAGAGCGGAGGCACAACTCTAAAGTGAGGCCCAGGCGCTTCCAGGAAGGTGATCTGGTGATGAGAAAGGCGCATCAGAATGACATGCAGAATAAGTTATCCCCGAAGTGGACAGGCCCGTACAGAGTGGTGGAGACATTAGAGAACGGAGCCTATCGCCTAGAGACTTTGGAAGGAGGAGCAATCCCCAGAACGTGGAACGCCACCTATTTAAAATTTTATTTCAGTTAAAATTGTACAGTAATGGCGTTCTCACGCTAAAAGACACATGCTTTGTTTGTGGTGGAAACAGTTGAACAGACAAGGGGGCACTCTTTTCCCTAAAGAGGGTTTTTAACGAGGCCACCCAATTAAAGGAAAATTTCCAGCATATAAAGTGTGCTCAAGTATTAAAGTTAAAATCCTCCTTGCCCCAGGTGCAAGTGCAGGTGATTGGTTAGGCCCTACTTGCCCTAGGCGCAAGTACTGGCACCGATCTAAGTCTTCCTCACCCCAGGTGTGAGCGCAAGCAGAAAGGTTTGAAAAGCCAGGGGTGCTAGTAAGACCAAGAGAGGGAAAGGAAAGGTTTTGACAAAACGTCCTTACCCACTTGGCATGCACCAATATTGGCCCAGTAAGACTCTCAGTCAGAAAACCTTTCTCACCCCAGGAGTGAGATAGGGAGTGAGCGACTCAACCCGCCAAAGGGGATGACCTCGGGAAAAGGGAAAGGGGTTAGCGAGAAACACTTCCTTTTCCCAAGACGAGGCCTCACTTTGAGCGATCGATGTCAAGGTCCTTTATGCACTTAGCGCTAGAGCGACAGAGAAAGCTAAGTAAGGACTAAAGAGCGATCACTGATGAGTTGTCGGTAATTGGCTAGTAGTACAAAGCAGCGCACGAGGACTGTTAAACACCAAGCTGAGGGAATAGCCAGTCGTGATCAAGCAGATCGCGCTAAGCCTAAGCTGGTTAACACTTAGTCGTGCGCAAAGAGTAAGAAAAGCAGATCGCGCTAAGCCTGAGTTGGTTAACACTTAGTCGCGCGCAAAGAGTAAGAGAAGCAGATCGCGCTGAACCTAAACTAGCTAACAGTTAGTCGCGCACATAAAGATAAGTGAAGTCCAAAGAAAATACAAAGAGAAATTGAGCAGTTGAAACCAAGGTATATCACCAGAGATGTTCATACAATTGTCAGTTACAAAGAGTTGAATGGTGCAGAAACATAAGGTTACAGAATGAAACTTTGTACAGAAGAAGTCAAATTTACAAAAAGGAAGAGATTCAGGGAGTAGGAGGCCTAAGTTTTCCATCTACCACCGAGTGATGAATGCTGAATTGCGCAAGGTCCAGTTCTGGGAGGACGCAGCGGACTTGCTCGAGCGCCAGCTCGAATCCATCAATGAGGGAATCGGCGCCCACGTTCATCAAGTCCTCTTTCTCCGCCTCCAGACTTCGCCTCGAAGCCTCTGCAGCATCCCTCTGCGTGGTAAGGGCAGCAAGGGAGGAGGCAGCCTCAGACAGCTTGCCCACTGCCTCCTCAAGCTTCTTTTCGGCAGCAGCAGTTGCCTCTTTGGCGGCCTTGAGCATCTCCACCCGCTGAGAATCCTGTTGGCGTAGGGAGGCGTTCTCAGCCTGTAACTCCTCCACCATCTGACTCCGTTCGCGCAAGGAAGAATTCTCAGCCTGTAGTTCTGCCACCTTGCAGTCCAGAGGACCAACAGTCTGCCCCATCAAGATCTCCATCTTGATGGTCTCCTGGACCTGCAGCAAATACTCCCTCCTGGCCTTCTCCACCATGCCTCGCATCAGTTCAACAGACCCCTGAGCGGCTTCGAGGTCACTGTGCAGCGACTCATTGTCGTGCTCAAGTTCCTTCACCCTTTTTTCCAGGGCTTTCTGCTTGCGATGCTGGGTGGAGAACTCCAGCGAGAGCACCACCTGCTTGGCAAGGTGTGCATCTATCTCCTCCCCGCTCCAGTCGACGAGCTCCCCGTTGCTGATGTGTTGTCGCACCATGGAGATAACTCTGCTGAAGTTCTCATGGTTGGCTCCAGTGTTGCTTGGGCGCAAGCCAGGCCCACCATGTTCAGCATTGGCGGTGGAGATTGTTGTTGGAGGCGGGGCACACTCGTTTTGAGCAGAAACACCCCCAGCAGGGTGAGCGGATGGACCAGGTGATTGGCCTGCTGGGGGGGAAGTTGGCGGTTGAGAGATTGGGGGCGATTTTTGGCTAGGAGAAGGTGGGCATGCGGGCTCTGGGGCAGGTCGAGTAGAGGGAGAGGGAGGTGGTGAACCTTCCTCTACCTCTACCACCTCGATCCCTCCAGGCTGGAGAGACGAGACCCCCTCAACCACTGTTTTCTTCCTCTGGCGGTGAATGAGGGGGGAGCCTGAGCTTTCCTCTTCCACTGAGGCAGCAGGTACCAGCGAAGAAGCCTTCACCAGTCTTTTCCTTTTCTTCCCTTGCTCGGGGCCTTCGGCTGGCGCGACCGAGAGTGGAGGGCTTCAATTGGCTCAGTGGTGGAAGAGGAAGAGCCAGTCCCTTTGGCCGCTCGGCGTTTAGCGAGCTCCAACACCGCCAACCTCCTATCTTTCCCTGACATTGAATCTGCATAGGCAAGAAAGAGGAAAATTAGACAGCTAAGAGACGCAAGCAAGGTGAAAAGTATAAGAGCATGCATGAGGAGGTATAAATGTCCTAAGGGGCGGCAGAGAAAGAACTACCTATATATTTCTTCAGGGAAACCACATCAAACTCATCCTTGATGAGGCGAGCGGAGTCATACTTAGCCCCCAGGAGCAGCCCACACAGCTCGCGCTCGTAGGGGGCCATGGTCTCGAGGTCCTTGGGTTTTTTAAATTGAACCTGGGGGACCCAGTAGAGGGGGTACCCCTCGAGCAGATGAGGGCTTTGTGGGGTGGCGGATATCATATAAAATCTGCCCTTCCAGTCTTTGAAGGACTGCTGGTACAGGCCCAGAAGCACCCGTCCAGCAACCCCGTTCAGGCTGACCCAAAACCTATCCCCTGGTTTCTTCGCCTCAAAGAAGTAAAGGAACACCTCCACCGAGGCGTTGTGCCCAAAGTGGTTGCACAGGATCTGAAACGCCCGGATGAAGGCCCAGGCGTTGGGGTGGAGTTGGCAGGGCGCGACGTTCAACTCCATCATCAGCTCTTTCTCGAAGAAGGTGAAGGGGAGTCGCAGCTTCAACCTTTTGAAGATCGCGGAGTAAACAAAAACGAAGGGCACCCCATCGGTGGCCCTGTCGTCAGCGCAAATGGGCATCCCTCGGGGAGGGATGCAGACTCGGATGTGGAAGTCGTTTTCCCTGTCTATGGAACACGAGGGTTCGTCCGGGTCGTGGCTCAGAAGTGAGTTAAGATGGTCCTCAGGTAGCAAGATGGACGTTTCAGATAGCAACGCCAGAGGGGCCCAGTCATAGACCTTGGCGTTGTCATGGAATGAGGTGACAACAGGCGGTGGCGAAGCTGGTGCACTTGCGGAGGGCTGTGCACCAGAAGAAGAGGCAATGACACGAGCGGTCTGCTTCAAGCGAGCCATCGAGAGATAGCTGCAATGGAGAAAAACGAAGGGTCAGAAATAGAAAGGGAGAGAGTGATGGATGGTTCGGTGAAAAACAGAGAGAGGGAATGAGGAAGAAATGCCCAGGTAAAGGGGAGAGAAGGGGAGGCAGAAGTTAAAGCGGAAACACGAGAAAAACCCTAGCGCGGGTTGAGAAGAAGAAAAACAGGGAAGATGGATGCATGATAACTAGAATGATAAATGCAATCGGTAAAGATGACCAAAAAGGGGCCAGGGAAAAGAAAAACCATACCTTTGAATGATCGTAAGAGTTTAGGATCACAGAGAATTTGAAGAAAGATGGGTGCGCAGAAGAGAGGTTCGCAGAGAGTCTGGGAGTCAAATGAAGAAGATGAAGGAACAGTGGAAGGGCGCGCCAATTTGAATGAAAGAAGCGCTAGCGACGCACAGCGCTGGCCGTTGATGGGGCCACGTGTCGCGAGATTAAGAAAGGAAGCCCAAACGTTAAAGAAGCAGCACGTGAGGTGGCACGTGAGGCGGCCCCACTGGCCACGTGGACTGAGGGCACGACCACTTAGTCTCTTCGCTGAGAACGAGTTCTCGACTCGAGACTGGGGGGCTTGTGATCCGATCGGTCATCGGTAGTCGATGACGTCAGCATCAGAGAACCACGTGGACCACTCGCAGGGTGACACGTGGACCAGGTGGCAGAGAGGTAGGGGGACGATCGCCAAGAGAGGTGATCGGTGGTCAGTAACCAAGTTACCACCGACAGATCAGGCGGCAGAGAGGTCGGGGGATAGATCACCCAGAATGGTGATCGGTGGTAAGTAGCCAAGTGACCACCAGCAGACCAGTTCCCAGACTCGCGCCTGGAGGAAGAGCGCGAGTAGCGAATGAACACTGATCAGTCATCGGGTGTACTGTCATCGGGGTCTCGTGTTACACGCAGTTAAACTGGGACTAAGGTTCCCAGCGAGAGCGTTACGCATGGACCTCGCATGAGCACACCTCAAGGAATCATGCACGAGAGTGGCCTGAGGGAACTAGTAAGCCAGTCAGTGATTGGTGATTCCCTCAACCCATTTACGTGCGTGTCATCCAGAAGGGTAAGTCGCCTACACAGAGAGTAACGTTCGGTGAGTGCGCCTAGACCAGCCACACCCGACGACCACTCCTAAGAGTGTGCAATTTACCCAGATAAGAGAAGCATCCTAAGTTACTCCGCAAGGGCGTAGCTTAGGCGGACAAAGAGAGGCGCTAGAGCCCTTCCAGTAAGTGACACGTGTGTGGTTAGATGTGAGTTGCAGGCCTCCACGTGTCACCATCTGAGAGGGGTGCGGTCCAGACAAAAAAGCACTCCGTACCGCTAAAGGTACAGACAGGCGCAGCCAAGCGCAGACATGCGCAGACTCTCACGCTCCCCATTGCTGATTCTGAAGGTACGCTTTCTCTGAAAAGCATGACAGGGTTCTGACACCTGCCAGAAAAGCATAACAGAATTCTGTTATGCCCAAAAGCAGGGAAAGAGAGATAAAAGGCAGAATCAGAGTGAGAGTGAGGGGGATAGAGGAAAAACAGAGTGCAAGTTTTTCTCACACACACATTTTTACTAAGTTTCTAGTTTCTGGTGGTTCTGTTGAACTAACTTGATCGTCGGAGTGCAAACGGCCGCTAGAGGCGCCGTCTGTGTATTTTGCAGGTCACATTTTGAAGGCATCTGAGAGAGAGAGTTCAGAAGGTGATTCTTCAGGAGACGCAGTCGCGAAGACAGGGCAGAAAGTGTTACGAAGCGATTCACCCACGTTCAAGTTGCCGGCAGGATCAGCACACAAAAAGAATTCCTAAAGAAAAGCACTAGATTAGATGACCAAATAAAAAAAACAGCACCACTGGAAAATGTTGTGGGCCAGAAAACGTGTTTGTTCCCCGATTTATGCTGATCTGTATTTTTGGAATTTGGCTCTGAAATTTGTTATGCAAGATATTCATGATCTTATCTAAAATCTGGCTTTGGATTCACTCAAAACGGATGCACCATTTTTTTTTAATAAATTTTGCAAAATTGGTGTTCGGTTAGGCCAGCTGGAGCGCTTCAGATTTGCACTCTGATCTTAAAAGATTTATCATTTTTTTTCTGTTGCTTCTTTTGACCTAATTCTTTTTTTGTCTTTTCTATAACACTTTAAACTTGCATTTTCCAGAAAATCAGAATTTTCCTATGGGTGGAAATATTTTTCTGGGTTAAAACAGCCAAAACAGAGAAGGTGTAATCAGGGGAATTCTGGAAAACTGGAAAAAACAGCAAGATAACCAAAATTTAACACAATGGAAATTTGTGAAATAGAATTGTGTATGATCTAAACACAATATGAACTCAAACTAAAAATTAAAAAGGCACCAAAGGAGCAAAGAACAGCAGATTCAAGCAAAATAAAGAGACCCAAAATCAAGAAACAAATAAGCCAAATAAAAGGACTACTATGAATTGTTGACAATATGGATGAACATGACTTGACAAAACATGTATAGATTCAGAAAATTAAAGACTCAAAGCATAATATGAACCAAAATAATGAAAGCAATAAAGACTCAAAGCCTAAAACAAAATAGCAACACAAAGGTGTATGGAATCCTATCACAAATTGCACAAGAACTTGTTCAAGATCAAATGAACAAGAGTGCTTCGGTTGGATCTTCCACAAAGCACACCAAGAACAAATTAAAATGTAAAAAACAGCAAGACAAGTAAGGAAAGTAGATGACAATATGAAATAAAGAAGAACTAAAATTTAAAAGACAAGGAGCTACTCATCTTGAAGAACCAAAGCTCATGATACCAAATGATGGCATTTTCATGTGTTCTTCTTGAATCAAAGTAGAAAATAAGGTGCGGAAGCAATGGGTGAGATGATCAAGACCCTCCTAGGAGTTGTGTTGGCCTTGTAGGTGCATGATGAGTATGGTGTTTGAGTGGTTCGGCTAGCTCAAGGGAGAAGGTGAAAGGATTGAAGTTTAGAGCCTAGATTTCTAGGAGAAGTAAAGCTTGTGCACAAAAATGGCAGCATAACCTTACTCAATTAAACTTGAAAAATACAATGAGATAGCCTTCCTATTTATAGGCTATCTTGGACGTAAATGTTAAGCTGAATTCTAAGGAAAAGAAAACCAAAATTAAATCTAAATTCTAAGCCATGTGCCATGTGCAATGACCGGCCACACAACCCTAGATTCTAGAATGTTTCCATCCAAAAGTGTTTTCTACACTATCCTATCTACTAAGTACCCCTAATGGGCCTTTATGCAAACATATACAAAGCCTTCTCTCTTCCATCCGTGGCTTCATTTACTTGTGTTTGAGCATGTTTGGCCATTGATCTTGTAAGGGGGCCTAGACGGTCTAGCTCCATGGATAGCCTCCCTCCTTCACGTCCTAGACGCTCACCTTCACGTCCTAGACGCTCACCTTCACGTCCTAGACGCTCACCTTGGTCTTGGTCTAGACGCTCTCCTTGGCTTGGGCCGTGGCTTCCTTGGGTAGGTGTGCTTGGCCCTCCTCCATCAAAGATGCTCCTAGATGCTGCATGTGGCGGCACAATGATGGCTCTTGATGTAGAACAAGCGACAAGGACTATTGTTGCATTGGTGTCAACTGATTATCAAGCCCAACATGATAGACAAAATACTCAGAAGGAAGGGTCGTTAGAAGATGCACTCTTGGCTCAAAATAAAATTCTGACACAACAGATTGGGCAACTAACCGCACAAATGGCTAAATTGCCCCACCAGTTATATGTGGTGCATTCATCTCAAAGCCAGAGTCAATCAATCATGTGATTTTTGTGAAGGTGATCATCCTAATGGTCACTGTTCTTATCTGAACAATTCACCTGAAGTTGAGGATCCATTCATGCTAGAAAGAATGAGTAAAGTTGAAGAAGCCCTAACAAAGCTTGTGATAATGGAAGAAAATAGCATGACAACGATCAGGAATATAGAGATCCAAATGGGAAAAGTGGCCAAACAATTTGAAGAAATACAAAGTGCCAGTTTTCAGTTGACAACCCAAAAGAGCATTGCAATAAGGTAATAGCTGAAAAAGAAGATGTGACTGAGGAGTTAGAGAGAGAAATGAAAAGAAGTGAGGAAGAAAAAATAAAAAATAAGGAGAAAAGTGTTCATGAAAAAGATTTATCATATCCTCATCCTCCAAAAACAGAGAAGGACAGAAAATTCTTTGACAAATTGCTCCCTAGGAATTATTTTGCAAGAAATTTGAAGCAAGATTCAACATTTGAGAGATTTCTAAAGAGTAAGAGCTATATTGAAGAGAAAAATAGAGAGTTGGAGGTTAGATGCAGTGTCATGACTCAAAGGGATTTGCTTCAAAATTCCAAAAACTTATGAGGTTTTAATCTTCCCGTGTCTATATGTGCTTTATATGTGGACAAGGTTGCACTGTATTTAGGCGATTTGGAGGTTCAACCCACCAATATGCAGTTGGCAGACAGATCCATCAAAGATCCTTATGGTGTGGTTGAAGATGTTCTTGTAACGAGGAAGAATGCATACAACATGATACAACAAAGAGAGTTGTCCATCTTGAAATAAACAGGCGTTAAGCTAGATGACGTTAAACGAGCGCTTACTGGGAGGCAACCCAATCCACATTTTAGTTTTATGTTATTTTATTACCTTTGCTGATTTTATTTAAAAAAAAATAAAAAAATAAAAAAGTATCCTATATGCCTCCTAATCATTTTACAGGTTACGTATTCTGACCTGGAGGCAGGTTCTATTATTCAGGGGGGCAAATCCAGCAAATGAAGCAAGATTGTAGATAAAGATTTTAACAAAAAGCTGGATGACTTCTTAAGAAGAGAGGATTAAGCACAAATATGGTTTTATCTTTCTAATTCTCTTTTCTTTTCAGTTATTTGAATTTTGTCTTATTTTATTTTTCAGTTATTTTGTTTTCTGTTTATTTGCTTATTTGTTTAGTTTGTTTTTATTGCTTATTTTGAATAAATTTCCTGTTTTGTTAGTTTGTTAGTTTTAAGTCTTGAATTATCTTTCTTGAATAAATTTTAGTTTTAATTTGTTGGTTTTCTAGTTTATTTTTTTCAAATAAAAAAAAAGAACTAGAATATTAATTTTTAATTGTGGAAAAAAGAATTTGTGTTTAAATATTAAATAGTGAGATGAATTAGACACAGGTTAGAAAAGAAAATATGATTGAGTCCTTATTCAAATGTAATTAAAATTATAAAATTTAACACGATGATTGATTAGGACAGATAATGACAAGACAAAAAGGAATGAGACCATTTAAACCAAGTGAGTGTGTGAACCTTAAACAGTTTTGAGAGTTTTACTGATGAATTGACAATTGTGGTTGCTTAATTTTTATTTTTATTGCATCATAAAAGAGCATGAAGATGATTGAGACATTTGTTTGTGTTAATTAGGAGCTAGGGCCAAAAAGCCAACCTTTATATTACAATTCCATTTTTTTGTTAATATTGCACCTTACCCTTTATTGATATAATTTCCTACCCTTTAGCATGTGTAAGGAAGGAGAACATAGATGCAATACATATAGATTAGGGAATGATTGGTTCTGATTGTGAAAGTTCAAAAAGTTGAAAATAGGAAGAATCTTTTCTTATTATTGAAAAGAAAAAAAAAGAAAGAGAAACAGAAGAAGAAAAAGAAATAGAAAAGAAAGATAGAAAAAATTTCATGAAAAGTCAGAAAGTAAATGAGGAAAAAGGTGACATCGAAAGAAAGTGGTAATTAGATAACATATATGTTCTCTATAATTGAATTGTAGGTATGTTCTTCTTCTTTAATATGTTCATTTTGTTATCTAAGAAAAACAAATATTTTTTTGGAAGCCCAGCCTCATTACAACCCTGGAAAAGACCTTAAGATTCATGTTTCTAATATGTTTGTGATTTGAAGATAAAATGAAAAGCAACTGTGATTTGTTATGATTCAGTGAAAATATAGACACAGTCAACTTACCCGTGAGCATATGAGAAGATATTCCTTGATGAATTGTCATTTATTTGTTTTGATTTGATCCTGGAAGTTGACTGTGTCTATATTTTTCTATATTTGAATTTGGAAGCATCATAAGTTTCTAATATGATCTGTTGTTTAGTGAATTAAGTTGTTTGATATTTAAATTCAAATATATTCATTTACTTTGCTTGAGGACAAGCAAGATTCTAAGTTGGGGAGAGTGATAAGTGTCTAATTTCAGTAATATTTCATATTAAAATATAGACACTTATGAGGATTTATTGCTAATTTACATATAAAATAATTCCTAATTTATGAATTTATACCTTTTTACATTTTTTATGATCTTTATTTAAATAAGAGTATTTTATTCCCAAATTTGGTGTTAATTGCAATTTTTTAGGGACTATTGAAGATTTGGAGTAAAGGAGAATAATTTGAGCTAAAAAGAGAAGTTGGAAGGTCCCAAAATGGAAAAAGATGCAAATAAAGATTGGGCCTTTTTTTTTGTTTTATCACTTAGCCCATTAGCGCGACCTAACCCTAGAAAACTAGGATAAATAGAGGGCTAGAGGCTCAACCTTAGTGTGCCAGATTGAGAGGAAAACACCATAGAGTGAATTGTAACCCAATTGGGAGAATGGAAGGTGCTAGAAGTATGCGTGGCTAATTCTACCCTTTGGGATTGAGAGTAATCTGCTCAAACTGTTATGTATTGAGGTGATATCTTATATATTAATATTCAGTTCTTGATTGATTATTGGTGTACCGGTCAGGTCATCGGGTGTGATGACGTGGACACTGAGTGACTATGTGGAGCGTGCTTGGAGGGACACGTGGTCGAGAGAAAGACGAGTAGTCAAGAAGTTAACATAGTCGCCATTCGTTGAAGCGGCGTTCTTTAGTGTACATAGTCGGTTGTCGCCAGAGTTTCATATCATCGCCATGTTTGAGAATAGAAGATCAAGTGGTCAGGAATCGCCGTAAGAAGCACATCGCCAGATGTTTCAGTAAACTTAGTTAAGGCTGTTAGGAGGTTCAGGCGTGTAAACATCAGCACGGAACATAGAGGTTAAGATACAAGGTGATCATGTCCTAACATGAGAAGCGAGTTAGAGGAAGCAGCTTGCTCATCGGTGATGGGGTTTCCCAGAATGGACATTCATTGATAGCGAGGTTTCCTTAGCTAGAACATGCATGGCGTGTCAGTGAAGAAGGTGGCACTTGCGACAGGCGATACCACAGAGATGGTGTACTTTGTTGCATCCCGATACTTGCCTTGTCAGGTGTGCACACCAGAGTGTGTTACGTGCTAGGTTACTCCTTGTATGGGTAACTTAGTCGCGTAACGAGATACATAGAAATGACGCTTGAGTTACTTTAGCCCCAGATGATGACACGTGTAGAGTTGGATACGAGCCACGTGTCCAAAAGTGTAACTGTCTGGAGAGAGAAAATGCCTAGGTATAAAAGCTGAACTTAACAGAACTTCAAGGGGGGAATTCATTACGATTCATTTTCTGAGATAGGGCACTTGAGCACGGTTCCACAGGAAACAGTTTCTCTGAGTTTTTGGTGTTCCTGCTATTGACTTGAGCGTCGGAGTGCCACCAGCCGCAGTGGCGCCATTCTGTAATTTCAGGTTCTCAGAGAGGAAATCTGGAGCGAGGACTTGAAGTGCACGTGGCGTTGAAGCTGGTGAGTGTAGGTCGTGACGAGGCAACATTCTTGCGTTTAGTCAACCGGCTGGATCATCTGGCGCCCACCGTGGGGCCGTGTAAAAGGTGATTCCAACCACAGTTCGAGTTTATTGAAGTTTTGGTGATCTCTGTTCGATTGCTTTCTGTCGCAATCGGTTTCTGAAGTTTCCACCGTACGTTTGGAATTTTAATCGGTGAATTGGAGTTTCTTTGAGTTTGCTGAAGTTTCTACCGATTGATTGTCGGATCAATCGCTTCGCTGAAATTCGTTTCGCAGGTTTCAGGAGCTCACGCTGAGGTAGTGAGTAATTTCGAAGATTTTTGGGCGTTTGAATCGAATGTTTGCTGGTTTGGTCGGTTTCTTGGAGTTTCTTTAAGTTTGATGGAGGATTGACCGATTGATTGCTGGATCAATCGCCTTTCTGGAGTTTGTTTGAAGAGTTTGGAGTTTCGTACTGATTTCTTGGAGGTTTTATCGAGCCGTAAATCATTTCTAGGATTTTGGTTTAGAACGTTTGCGATTGTATAATCCTGTGAACTTAGTGCGATTTTCTGAAGTCTATTGAGAAAGGATGAGGACAACGCGATCCAATTCAGTCGCACCATCGACCGAGGAGGGCGCTGTGACTATGGCGCAGGTAATGGAGATGATGTGGGCATTGCAAGAGAACGTGGCTGCATCACGTGCTGAACAAGAGAGAATGCACGAGGATCTAGTGGCCTTTCAGGTTAGAAACAAAGAGCTTAACATAGTCAATGAAGAGTTGCGTAAAGCTCTTCAGGAGCAGAAGGAGCGTGCAGACGTGGACAGAGTTGCACCGCCGTCACCGCCGGGTATTTTTGCAATGCCGTTTTCTTAGGAGATCATGGACACGGTGGTTCCGGCGAATATGGTGGCGGTGAAAGCATCCTTCACCGGCGTAGAAGATCCTGAAGCTCATCTCACTGCGTTTCACACGCAGATGATGCTCTCGGGTGGTTCAGATGCGTTTTATTGTAAAGTATTCATGAGTACTCTCAGTGGTACAACGCTGGAATGGTTTGTTAGTTTGCCTACTGGTCACATTACCACATTCCAGCAGTTTTCCAAAATGTTTGTTGAGCAATACATAGTGAACAAGGCGCCGCCATTAGTGTCATACGACTTGTTTGATGTGATACAGGATCAAGAGGAGTCTTTAAAGGATTACTTGAACAGATTTGGAGCTCAGATTGTTTGTTTGCCAGGTAAAGATGAAGACATGTTTGTTCACGCCTTCAAAAAGGGCGTGTTACCCGAACCGTTGATTAGGAGTCACCCCGCCACGTTTGCTGAAATCCGGCGACGTGTTGTGGCTCATATCACTGCTGAGAGCGAAGTTTCTAAGAAACGGGGAAATGTGGCTCCAACTAAGCCACGAGTTCAGATGAGGATTCAGCCGCAGAGGGTGATGGAGGCAGCGACTGTGAAGAAGGATCAGAGGATGCATCATCCTTATGATCCAGAGAAAAACAAAGGGAAGGGGCCAGGGCGGCCTAGGGAGTTTAATCGCCCTCCGAGATATGAGTTTGTGATGGGATTGGCTGACTTGATTGCCATTCTGAATATTGCCGCCAGGATTGGCTGACTTGATTAGAGTGTCCCTTTTTCATGCAATAGAAACAACAAACAACCGGTTGTTTCGATTTTTTAACCGATTGTTTTTTAGTGAAAGTTGAAAAAGGTTTTGTGCTCCAAGTTTGTTTGCTTTGGGGATTAAAACCCAAGCCATATTTTCCAAATACACATGTTTGGGATGCCAACACATTTTCAAAATTTGATTTTCCTTTTGAAATGATATCAATTGTTTTAACAAGATATAAGACCTTCTCTTGAAGAGACTCACAATTTTTTGCAAAAATTTGAATCACATTTGTAAGAGCATTTTTCAAGCATTAATTCAGAATTTTCTAAATCATTTTTTGATTGATTCAAGTCTTTTTCTAAAACTATGATTTTCATTTTCAACTCGTTGTTTTCACATTTCAATCGGTTATTTGAAAAAGTTAATCTCTTAGCTTCTTCATGAATTCCTTGGAAAGCATCAAGCAATTGAAAATAACTTTCACACTTATTAGAAGAGGTTGTACTTACTAGACTTGATTCTGATTCTCCCTTGGTCATTAAGCAGACTTCCACTTTGTTTTTAGAAGAGATTGAGCCACCAAATGACTCTTCTTTATCCACCAAGTCACTCCTTGGATTCTTGTGCAATTCCTCAAGTGTGTCCCACATTCCCTTAGCTGAAGTGCATTATGGAATCTTGAGCAAAACATCAGAGTCTAGAGCAGACACAATAATATGTTGTGTCATACAATCAAGATGTTCTTTAGAGGATTCATTAATTTCAGGAATATGCACATAGGTATTATTTGAAATAACATTCCAAATGTTCTTATCTAAGGATTGAATAAAGAACTTCATTCTTATGCACCAAATAGGATAGTTTTGACCACAGAACAAAGGTGGTTTTCTGAAAGAGGCACCTTCCTTAAAAAAACTTTTATCAGCCATCAAAATATTTTCACAAAACGGAATTCAAAACTTGAGTAACTTTCAAGAACCTTGCTCTTGATGCCAATTGTTAGGTTTGATGGCTATAACAAGAGGGAGGGGGGGGGGAATTGTTTTCAAACTATTTTCATAAATACTTTGCTTAGAATGAATCTTTAACAATCAACTCAAAAAAGCAATTCAGAAAACCAATCCAATAGTCAAACAGAAACTGGTATCAGAATTCCAATCGGTTAAAATTGTGATTTAACAGGTTGTTTATGATAGCGGAAAATACAAGCAGTTAATGGTTGAAGAGATAGAGAGAATTACACACAGAGTTTTATACTGGTTCACTCAATCACAGAGCTACATCCAATCCTCAGTCAAACCACTGAGTATCACTATGCAACCAATCACAGATTACACAAACACCACCCACAAAGAGGTGACTTTGAATCCCACAAAGCCTACTCACCCTCTTTGCACACAACACAGACCCAAGCCAGAATCACACTGACTTTACAGGATTTTACAACAGTTTATACATAGAGTAATATGAATAATTACAAGAAGTTGAACAGGGTTAGAAAACACCTGGAATCACAATATACCAACACCCTATTGATCAATTCTTTGAAACACAACAAAGCACAGGCAATCTTGCTAAAACTTTGGTAAAAACCTTTTCACAAAGAGTTTGTAATCTCTTCAAACCATTCACAATCAGAGTATCAATCTTTTCTGTTTCATCAATCCTTTTTCGTTCAAAAGAAAACTCATTTTATAATCCTTGAAAAGCTACCGTTGATGACAATTTTGAACATTCAAATCAGTTAAACAGGTTTTCAAAAAACTGTTATGAAAACATACATTTAATCGGTTAAAACCACGATTTAACCGGTTGAATGGTTTTGTCATTTATGCAACTGATTCGAAAAACAGTTTCAAAACTCCTTTGCCAGCTAAGTGACAAACAATCGATTATCTCAAAACTTTAATCGGTTGTTTTTCCCTTTGCATGGAAAAACACTTTAATCTCTAAAATAGATTGAAATGAGATTTGTCTGAGATTCAATACTGATCTTACAAAGATTCTAAACCCCACAACAAACCCTAAATCTAAAACATCACACAGCTTCAGGCTTCATGAGGATTTTCCACATCAAAGCTTCCCATATTCAACAAATACAACAACAGAAATACAAAAGATTGAGAAAAGGATTACACTTGATCAAAGTACAATCTGAAAAGAATACAATTGCAATCCTATTCCACTCTCACTTGATCTGAATCTTGAAAACTTGAGATCAAATATGTCAAACTAAATTTCTCAAAACTGTTTGTTACTCTTTAGAAACATATAACAAACTATTTATATTTTCCAAAGATTGGTCAAAACATTTAATGAAGGAGCGTATTCAGTTAGAAATCATTTAAGACAGATTCACCATTCAAAACTAAATTTTGTTAGGATTTTCAAAGAAACAATCAGTTGAAACCACGAAACAACCAATTGATTTGGTTTGACAGTTAAGCCAACCAAGTAAAACAACTTTCAACCTTTTTCAAAACCTCTAAGAGCAAAACAACCGATTGATTCGACAAAACAACAGGTTGTTTTTCACTTAGTTGGAAAAACATTAAATTTCAAAAAGGTTTCAATTCACATCAGTTTTAGATTCAACAAAAGAGTGGATCACACTTTATTCTACCCACCCAGATCCCACCCACACACAACAACAACACCAGCCTTTCATCAAACACCTTGGATTTGGATTCTTCAAAGCTCTTGATCACTCTTGATCAACATGATTGACACAAGAAGATGCCTTCTTTGGATTGCTTGATTTGCAGCCCAAGAAAGAAAGGGAGCTCCCCCATCATTGACATCTCAAATTCTCTCTGCATAGCGTTTACAAAATCTGCACACAATTTTTCATTAGAAGATCCAAAGATAATGTCATCTACATATATTTTGACTAAGATTACAGCAGAATTAGATTTTTTAATGAAAAGGATTTTATCAATCTTCCCTCTTTCATATTGATGAGATAGAAGAAAAAAACTTAACCTTTCATACCATTGCCTTGGTGCTTTCTTAAAACCATACAAGGCTTTCTTCAACATGTATACATGATTAGGATATTGGTGGTCTTCAAATCCAGGTGGTTGTGATACAAAGATCTCTTCATTCACAATTCCATTTAGGAAAGGCTCTTCACGTCTATCTAAAATAACTTGAATCCATTCATGCATGCAAAGACTAATAAGAGTCTTACAACTTCTAACCTTGCTGCTGGTGCGATGGTCTTATCATAGTCAATCCCTTCTTCTTAGTTGTAACCCTTAGCAACAAGCCTTGCCTTGTTTCTTGTGATGTCACCTGAATCATCTGACTTGTTCCTAAAAACCCATTTTGTTCCTATGACATTCATTTGAGTTGTTTTAGGAACTAGGAACCACACCTCATTCCTCACAAACTGGTTGAGCTCCTCATGCATAGCAACAGTCCAGTGCTCATCCTTGAGTTCATCATTGATTGTCTTTGGTTCAATCTTGGAGACAAATGTTGTCTGGTTGCAGAAGTTTGCCACACTCCTTCTTGTAGACACACCCTAGTTTATCTGCCCAATGATGTTGTCAACAGAGAGATCTCTGGGGATCCTCCACATCTTTGGAAGATCACACTGCTACAGATTTTCAATCGGTTGATTCGCAGAATCAACCGGTTGAATTTCTGTACTGTTTTCTAGATTCTTCAGGAAGATATTCTGCTCATCCCCTTTTGTACTAATCTTTTCTAAACCTTGCTCAGATTTGTTAGTTTCATAAAAACAACATGCATAGATTCTTCAACAATTATAAGCTTCTTATTGTAAACCCTATATGCATGGCTAGATAGGGAGTATCCAAGAAAAATACCTTTGTCAGCTTTAGCATCAAACTTACCCAAATTTTCTTTACCATTGTTTAGGATGTAGCATTTGCATCCAAAGACCTTTAGGTAGCCTATGTGAGGCTTCCTTCCATTTAGCAACTCGTATGGGGTCTTCTTCAAGATTGATTTGATAAGCACATGATTCATCAAATAACATGTTGTACTCACCACATCAGCCCAAAAGCACTTAGGCAAGGATGATTCATTCAAAATTTATCTTGCTAGTTCTTTAAGTGGTCTATTCTTTCTCTCCACCACTCCATTTTGTTGAGGTGTTCTTGGTGCAGAAAAGTTGTGGAAGATACCTAGCTTGTTGCAAAAGTTGCTGAATTTCTCATTCTGAAATTCTCCACCATGGTCACTTCTAATTGCTTCAATACTGCTGCAACAGGTGTTTTGCAACCTTTTTGCTAACTTCTTGAATTCAGGATAGGCCTCATTCTTTGAGTGTATGAATATGGTCCATGTAAACCTGGAAAAATCATCTACAACCACAAGAGCATACAAATTTCCTCCAAGGCTCAGTTCTAGAAGGACCAAAAAGATCAATGTGTAAAAGCTCAAGAGGTTTAGAGGTGGAAACAAAGTTTTTCAGTTTAAAAGATTTTCTTGTTTGTTTCCCTTTTTGGCAAGCCTCACACACATGTTCCTTCTCAAACCTGAGTCTGGTAAACCAATTACTAGTTCATTTGAAATTAATTTATTCAAATGGTGCAGATGTATATGTGCAACTCTTCTATGCCAAAGTCATGATTCCTTATGTTTTGTTAGAAGACAACCAATTGATGTAGAGTTAGAGATATGAAGCAGATAGACATTATTTGATCTCTTACCAACAAGCAAAAATTTCTTTGAGTTTGGAAATCGGATCTCACAAGAATTACTTCTGAAAGTGACTTGGTAACCTCTATCACAAAGTTGACTAATGCAGAGCAGGCTGTGTTTGAGTCCTTCTACATAGAGAACATCATGAATGAGAAAGTTGTTTTCATTGCCTATGGTACCTTTAGCAAGGATTTTTCCTTTGTTGTTATCTCCACAGGTCACATGCCCTTCCTGTTTGAGAGTGATGCTGACAAATTTTTATGCATCTCCAGTCATATGCTTGGAGCAGCCACTGTCCAGGTACCACAAATGTTGTTTTCTCACCAAGCAATCCTGCAAAATTCAAAATCAGGTGGCAAGATCTGGTCCCCTAACAAATTTGGGTCCATGGATGTTAATATGATTACAAGGAACCTTAGAATTCTTGGGAACCCACTTTAGGATACCTTTGGGGACAGAAAACTTTCTAATTTTACATAATCCAAAAGAGTGGCCCTTTCTCATACAGTAGAAAAAACAAACAACTGGTTGTTTCGACCTTTTAATCAGTTGATTTTTTGTTAAGGTTGAAAAAGGTTTGGAATAACCACTGTTTTTGCTTTGTGGGTTAAAACCCAAACCAGATTTTCCAAAAACACACTTTTGAGATGCTAAAACATTTTCAAGATTTGATTTGCCTTTTGAAATTGTGTCAACTGTTTTCACAAGATACAAAACTTTCTTTTGAAGTGAGTCACATTTTTGCAAATACTAGAACCACACTTACAAGAGGAGTTTTTATAAATCATTTCTAGATTTTCAAAATCAGCATTTGAATTGTTCAAATCCTTTTCCAGAACTTTGATTCTCTCTTTCAACCAGTTGTTTTCACTTTTCAATCGATTATTTGAAAGGGTTAATCTATTACCTTCTTCATGAGTCTCTTGGAAAACCTTAAGAACTTGGAAATAACTATCAAATTTATTGGAGGAAGATGTACTTACTTGGTTTGATTCATATTCTTCTCTTGCCATAAGACATACATCCATCTAGAGATTTGAAGAAAATTATCCAGCAGAGGACTCATCCTTGTCCAGCTAAGACTTCTTGAGTTCTTGTGAATTTTCTCAATAGTATGTCAATTATGTTCTTGGAGAAGTTCATCAAAATCAAGGGCAAAAGACAATTATGTTCTTAGCTACACAATCAAGAGTGTGGTAACCACCAAGATGAGTGAAGGGTCGCCACTTGAGAGTCTCACACTACTCAAGATAAGACCTAGCCAAGAGGATTCAAACCTCACAAACACCTCACACAATTTGTACATAGTAACTTTTCTATTCAAAATTAACATGTAAAACACAATGAGGAAGGCATCCTATTTATAAGTGAGGTGCCTTGGAAAACAAGAAGTAAGGGTAGGATGGGAAACCAAAAAGAGAGGTGTAGCCTTAAGAATTAACTAAGTCAATGCCACACCATAAAGTTTATTCTTCTAGAATATAGGTTAAAATCCTAAACCCAGATGCCTTGTCATGAAAAAGTGGGCTTGAAACAAGCCCATTTCGCTATGAGCACTCTTATTTATGCTAACGACACCTATTCTAGCCTACCTTGCTATTTGGACCCCTACAGTGAGTCCAATTTATTTGTAACTTGTTTTCTTCTTAAGAAGATCAACAGGAAGAACATTAGATGCTCTGGTCTTTGTCCATTTCCCCTTTTGGTGAGGTCTTCACTTGAATGTTGAGGTGACTTCTCATAGTGTGAATGGTAATTTGCATCCTTAGTCATCTCCTTGTTGGCTTGGTTTGTATCAGGTGATAAGACCACATGATCTTCCGGATCTCATCGGGCGATCCTCCCTTTTCCTTTTCGAGTCTCCTTTTCAAACCCCTTAGTAACACTTGAGTAGTTGACTCAGCTTAGCCGTTGGTCTGGGGGTGCTCGACGGATGCGAAAACTTGCCAGATTCCTAAGTTAACACATAAATCCTTCAACTACCTACTCATGAACTGAGTCTTATTATCTGAGCTCGGTTGCCTTGGGGTGCCAAAACGACACACTATATTCTTCCATACAGAGCTTCAAACTTTTTGGGTTGATGTTGTGGATACAGGCTCTGGTTCGATCCATTTTGGTGAAATATTCTATAGCAATAATGAGGTATTTCATCTAACGAGCTGCTAGGGGAAAAGGAATTAGAATGTTGATTCCCCATGTGTGGAAGAGCCAATGGCTAATAATTGAATGTAGCTCTTCGAGGGCCGCACGATGCCATTCTGCGTGTTTTTGGCACTGTTCGCACTTCTTGGTGTAGTTAATATTGTTTTCCCTTATGGTTGGCCAATAGTACCCAGCTCGTATTATCTTCGAGGCTAGTGCTCACGCACCGATGTGATTGTCGCAAATACCTTCATGGAGCTCGATTAATATTCTCTCGTCTTGGTCATTGTTTACACAAGTGAGAAATGGGTGAGCAAAACCATATTTGAAGAGATTTCCATATATTAGAGTGTACTTGCTTGAGTTTTTCTTTATTAGTTTTGCCTCATCCTGATCTGGTGGGAGCATTGCGTATGCTAGATAGCGAACATAAGGAGTCATCCACGTGTCTCTAGTTGACACCTACAGGATCTCCACCTGCATTGTGCTTCTTCCGGACTATACTGCATTGCTATCCTTCGTAGTTTCATAGTTTGTTGTATCACTATCTGATGTGCACCTCCTTTTCCCGAACTTGCCAATTTGGACAACAGGTCAACTCGGGAATTTTGTTCTCTTGAAACATGTATGATTTCAAAGGTGGAGAATGCTTTCGCTAGAGTGTTCACGTATTTGAGGTACGAGGCCAATTGTGGGTCTTTCGTCTTGTATTCACCAATTATATGTCCTGTTATGAGCAAATAGTTACTCTTCGCCAACAACCAGTGTACCCCTAACTCTTTGGCTAACAACATTCCAACGATGAGGGCCTCATTGTCTCCATAATTTGCTGGAGAGTGGGAGCTTCAACTTTTGTTCATACCTGCTGGTGAGCGTCACCCATGTCGTTCGGTAGAAGTTGTTCTTCATGTCTTTGTTGTTGGCTGGATTAGTTTTACCTACCCCCAATGGTGGGTGCCAAATGTTCTCTTCGAACTACAAATTGAAAAACCTTGATAATTTTCTCTTTATGTTCCCCAATAATTAAATTGACTCAACATTAAGTATATCCCGTCCTTTTAAAAAAAAAACCTCCCCTTTTATTTTTTTATTTTAGTTTTACTGTATTAAGTATATCCCGTCTTTTAAAAAAAAACCTCTGAGATGTCGTCCCCCACGGCAATGACCCAGTGGTGATATCGGTAGTGATTGCAGGGAGGAATGTGCACCGTGTCCTGGTGGACCAGGGAAGCTCAGCGGACGTGATGTTCTGGTCGACCTTCAACAAGTTGCAGTTGTCCCCTAACCAATTGAGGCCTTACACCGGCTGTTAGTATGGGTTCGTTGGAGAGTAGGTGGAGGAGCGTGGACACATAGAGCTGAGGACCACCTTCATGGATGGTGTCGCTTCCCGCACAGAGAACATTAGATACCTTGTTGTCAACGCTCCCTCAACTTACAACATACTGTTGGGTAGACCTGCTCTGAACAAGCTGAGAGCGGTGCCATCGACAAGGCACATGAAGATGAAACTACCTTCCTTGGGGGGACAGTGATCACCATCAAATCAGTCCAGAAGGAGGCTAAGAGGTGTGTTCACCGTCACCACCCAGGCCCCAAGTGAAGAAGGAGTCACCCGCGCAGAGACCCGAACCAGCTGGAGAAATCCTGGAGAGGGAGATCGGTGGCAGAATGTTCAAACATGGCAAGTCTCTAAGCCAAGGGACGCAGGTCATAGCACGACACCTGGATGCCTTCGCATGGTCCGCCTCGGACATGCCTGGTGTAGACCCTAACTTCCTATGCCATCGTCTCATAATGGACCCCCAGGTCCGACCTGTTCGCCAAAGAAGGAAAAAGTTCAACGAAGAGAGGCGGCAGGTCATCAAAGAAGAGACACGAAAATTGTTGAGCACCGGCCACATTATTAGGGAGATCTCTGGCAAACGTGGTGCTGGTGAAGAAGGCCAACGGGAAGTGGAGGATGTGCGTAGCCTTCACAGACCTCAACAAGGTCTGCCCGAAGGACTCCTACCCCCTGCCAAGCATTGATGCTTTGGTAGACAGCGCCTCGACTTGCAGGTTGCTCAGCTTCCTGGATGCCTTTTCTGGGTACAACCAGATCAAGATGCATCCCAGGGACGAGTGCAAGATGGCGTTCATGACAGAGCTGTCTTGCTATTGTTACACAGTGATGCTCTTCGAGCTGAAAAACGTAGGTGCCACCTACTAGAGGCTGATGGGCAGGGTACTCGCACCCATGATAGGGCGAAATGTACAGGCCTATGTGGACGATATGGTGGTGACCTCGCAGGTTAAGGACCAACACGTCGCTGATTTAGAAGAGTTATTTACCACAATAGCTAAGTATAGACGGAAGCTAAACCTCGAGAAGTGTGTGTTCGGGGTGGAAGCGTGTAAGTTCTTGGGTTTCCTACTCATCGAGCGTGGGATAGAGGCGAACCCTGAGAAGTGCGCTACAATCCTCGCAATGAGGAGCTTGATCTCGGTCAAGGAGATGCAACAGTTGACAGGGCGGATGGTCGCTTTGTCTAGATTCGTATCAGCTGGAGTGGACAAGGGTCACCCTTATTTCTAATGCCTAAGGAGGAACAGTAGGTTCATCTGGACCACAGAGTGTGAAGAGGCGTTCCTCAAACTGAAGGAGTACCTGGCTAGTCCCCCGGTGTTATGCAAACCGCAGCTGGGTACACCGTTTGGCCTATATTTTGTGGTCACCAATCGGGCAATCAATTCAGTCCTCGTGCAGGTAAGACCAAGTACAAAAGCCAATATACTTTGTGAGCAAAGTATTGCGGGGGCCTGAGGTGAGGTATCAGGCCCTAGAGAAGGCAGCTTTGGCAGTGGTGTTCTCGACAAGGAGACTCCGCCACTACTTCTAGAGCTTTACTATGGTGGTGATGATAGACCTTCCTATCCACAAGTTTTTACAGAAGTCGGACGTTGCGAAAAGAATGGTACGTTGGGCAGTAGAGCTATCAAAGTTTGATGTACAGTACGAGCCCAGAGGCCCTATCAAAGGCCAAGTTTATGCTGACTTCGTGGTAGAGCTCTCCTCGACAGACGTACACCATGAAAAACCCGACTTCTGATGGGTGCTCTATGTATATGGGTCCTCTAACCAACAAGGCAGCGTAGTGGGCGTCATCCTGGAAGGGCCGAATGGGTTGTTGATCGAGCAGGCCCTACAGTTCGCCTTCAAGGCTAGCAACAACCAGGCAGAGTATAAAGCCCTGATCGTCGGCATATTTTTAGCCAAGGAGATGGGTGCGCAGAGTCTGCTGGCGAATAGTGACTCCCTGCTAGTTATAGGTCAGGTAACAGGGGAATACCAGGCCAAGGACCCGCAGATGGCAACTTATCTAGAATACGTCCAAGTTCTGAAGAAGTCATTTCCGGTATTCGAGTTGCCACATGTCCTTAGAGAACAGAATGCCTGAGCTGACTTGCTAGCTAAGCTCGCCAATTCAGGCAGGGGGGGGGGGCAGACAGAGGACCGTCATACAGGAAACCCTGAAGACACCTCGAACCTTCAGAACGTTAGGAGGAGGGAAGAGGAGTCATCGGTCACTGTCTCAGGAGACATTGAGAACGCCCAGGATAAGCACATATCCATTTCTTGGGGAAGAGTCATTGTAGCTCTTCCTGGTTGAAGGAGGAGAAACTTGGATGGCACCCTACAAGCGTTACCTGGCTAATGGAATACTCCCACTGGAACCCGCAGAGGCCAGGAAAATAAAGAAAAATTTGACCAAGTACACCCTCATTGACGGAGACTTGTTCAAACACGAGTTCACCCACCCTATTCTAGTATGTGTAAGTGGTGACCAGTGCACATGAATAATGGCAGAACTCCATGAAGGAATATGCGAGAGTCACATCGGTGGTCGATCTCTAACATCAAAGGCCATTCGTGCGGGATACTATTGGCCAACCATAAGGGAAGACTGCACGAGGTACGCACAGTAGTGCAAGCAATGTCAGCAACACGCTGACTAGCACAAGGCGCCACCAGGAAAGCTTGGATCAATTTACAGCCCATGGTCATTCCATACCTGGGGAATCGATATACTGGGACCTTTCCCTTTGGCGATACGGAAGATGAAGTACCTCGTGGTCGCCATAGAGTATTTCACGAAATGGATAGAGGCCGAGCTAGTGGCGCAGATCACGGCTCACAAGATCTAACACTTCGTGTGGAAGAACATAGTGTGCCGCTTTGGAGTACCGAAAAGGTTAGTATCTGATAATGGCACCCAGTTCGCGAGCCAACAGCTAGGAAAGCTATGTACAGAAATTGGGACAAAGTAGGTGTTCGCATCAGTCAAGCACCCCCAGACGAATGGGCAGGTTGAGTCTGCCAACCGAGTTCTGCTGAGAGATCTAAAGAGGAACCTGGAGAAGGCCAAAGGGGCCTGGGCAGAATAAGTCCCTAGAATTGTGTGGGCTTACCACACCATTCCCCAGTCCACCACCAGAGAAACGCCCTTCAACTTGGTGTACGACTCGGACGCGATGATTCCCGTAGAGATCCAAGAGAGCTCGCCACGCTTCCAGAACATCGTGGCTGAAGATTCCAATGAAGAGAGGAAGGTGAACCTAGATCTACTGGATGAAGTAAAGGAAGAAGCAAGAATTAAAGTTGAAGCCTTGAAGAGAAGGGTGGAGTACAAGTACAGCTCCAAGCTGATACTGTTGCTCAAGAGTGATCAAGTGCTTTGAAGAATTCATTTATGCTTTGAAGAATCCAAATCCTTTGTGCTTGATGCAAGGTTGTGTTGTTGTTGTGTTTTGGGAGGGATCTGGGTAGTTTTATATGTAATTCACGCCTTTGTTGAATCTAAAGCTAATGTGTTTTAAATCCTTTTTAAAATAACGTGTTTTTCAAACTAAGTGAAAAACAACCTGTTATTTTATCGAATCAACCGGTTTTTTTACTCTTAGGAGTTTTTGAAAAGGTTGAAAACTGTTTAAGTTTGGTTGACTTAACTGCCAAACCAAACAATCGGTTGTTTCGTGGTTTCAACATTGTTTCTTTGAAAATCCTAATAGAATTCTGTTTTGGTGGTTGAATGTGCTTTAAATGATTTCCAACTGAATACGCTCCTTCATTAAATGCTTTGACCAATCTTTGGAAAATATAAATAGTTTGTTTATGTTTTCAAACAAATAAGAGAAACAGATTTGAGTTTTTCAGTTGAGAAAGACTTGATTCAAGATTTGAACATTCACATCAAAGCTTAGGGTTTTCTAAGAAAGTGGAATAGGATTGCATTTTGTATTGATTTCAGATTGTTCTGTAAACAAGTGTAATCTCTTCTTAACCTTCTGTATTTCTGGTGTTGTGTTGCCAATGATTGTTGTGTGCTCTTGAGATGGTCAAGATCAATACTCTTGGTGTGTGAATTGCCAAAGTGAGTGTGCTTCTTGAAGGGTTCAAAGTCACTGCTTTGGTGGATTATATGTTGCAATCTGGTTTGATTACTTAGTGGATTACCAGTGGTTTTCTGGGGACTGGATGTAGCTCTTGGTTTAAGAGTGAACCAGCATAAACTGTTGGTGTATTTTTCTCTTACCCTTAAACTCATTTACATTATGCTTTTAGTTTTTTCTAGTATAAACAACCGATTATTTTTCTGTTGCTTTGTTGTTTTATTGATCTTGTTCTTGGCAGACCTGATTTCTGTTCTAGATTCATACAAAGAGTTTTGTTAAAGATTAAAAAGATTTCAAAAACCCCTCATAAACAATTCACCCCCCCCCTCTCGTTTAAGGCCATATATTCTAACAATTGGTATCAGAGCTAGGTACTTGAAAAATATTCAAGTTTGATCCTAAAATCTTTTTTCTATGGCTGGAAAACTACCTTTTGAGGAGGGTGCTTCAATTAACAAACCACCTTTGTTTTGTGGTAGGAATTATAAGTATTGGGAAGCAAGAATGAAAATCTTTGTTGAATTCATTGATCAAGAAATTTGGGATGCAATTGAAAATGGCCCTTTCATTCCTAAGATTAAAAAGAGTGGATATTTTATTAAAAAACCTTGGTCCCAATGGACTAATGAAGAAAGTGAAAAGGCCAAGTTTGATTGCATTACCAAGAATATCATAACCTCTACTTTGGATTCTAAAGAATTTTTTAGGATCTCAGAATGTGAATCTGCTAAGGAGATGTGGGATACACTTAAAGCATCTCATGAGAGTATCACTAAAATAAAGAAAGCAAAGACAAGAGAAGTCAAGCAAGAAGAAAAAGGAGGCAAAATCAAAAAGGTCTCAATCTGTGTTTTATGGCTAAAAAGGAGGATGATTCAAGCAGTGAAAGTAGTGTAAGTTCTTCTACTTCTTTAAATGCTGAAAATTATAGCTAACTTCACCGAGCTTTTAAAAAAACTCATGAAGAAGCTAACCGATTGGCTCTCTCAAACAACCGATTGAAAGGGTTGAATAACTGGCTTGAAAATAGAGTCGAGACACTTGAAGAAGAACGGGAAAAATCAAAAAATGATTTTGAAAACCTTGAAATGCATTGTAAAAACTTTTCTCATTTGTGTAGCTCTAAAGTTTGTGAAAATTGCAAAACTCTTGAGAGTAAGGTCCACTACCTTGTAAGAACTGTGGGTAACTCTCAAAGGGTAAATCCAACTTTGAAACTGTCTTGGCATCCCAACAATGTGTTTTAGGAAAATCTGGTTTGGGGTTTTATCCTCAAAACAAGAAAAATGGGATTTCAAAGCCTTTTTCAAAAGTGCCAGAAAAACAACCGATTGAAAGATCGAAACAACCGGTTGTTACATGCTTTTATTGCATGAAAAGAGGCCACTCAGTTAGATTCTGTAAAATTAGGAAATATTATTTTCCTAAAGGTATTTTATAATGGATTCCCAAAGGTTGTGAGGTTTCAAATGATAAAGATAAATCAAAAGGACCCACATTTGTAAGGGGACCAAATCTTGTTGCTTGAATTCATTATGATGCAGGGATACTAGAGAAACATGAAGTCCTGAGTTATCTGATCAAGTCCTTGGAAGAAAAGAAGTATGACTAGAACTGAATTAAGGGTATATACCAGTCCAAGTTATCTTAAAAGGCAAAAGAAGCATTCTTGATCACAAACAATGACTCATTGAAGGAACTTCATAACAAAAGGATAAGACCTTCCCTATTTCTCCTTTTCAATTATAAATTCATATCAAATTCTTCATCTACATAAGAGAAATTGCATATGTTTTAAACTCTTCTCATTTTCTGTTTAAAATACAAACTCAGTTAATTGCTGCAGAAAAATCGATTGTTTCTTCTCTGACAGCACTGTGAAGAATTGATTTAATTTCTCTATAAATTCTATCTTTTACAGATTTCAATCTTAAAGGGATTTTGAGTCAATAAATTTGTCTTTAAAGTATGATCTGGTTCTGAAGGCAGTTACATCTTGTTATAAAAATGAATATATTCCATAACTTGGAAATTCAAGTGCCTTTATGACTAGTCAAAGTCACATGTGATGACCATGTATTTTTCTGCTCTGGACTGACGTTTTTTGTGCAAGGCTTGGACCAGTCTCTACCTTGAAGACTGAAACCCACTACAACCAAAAGATTAAAGAGGGATTTTGCTTTGCTATAAAATCTGTTGCAGTTGTTTTCCTTCACAAAAACAACCCATTGGCTCATCTCTTGCTACATCTCTTTCTCTCCTTGTGTGTGTGCCTTTTTCTTATTCTGATTTCATGGATTCTACTCCACCTACATCAAAGAGGATTAAAACTAGGGTTGTGAGACCAAGAGGACGTCTTGAGGGCTGGTTTTCAGGAGATAATGAATTGATTGAGAAGTATCGCTTTGAAACAAGTAGAAAAGTGATAAACAATCCAAAAGTTGTCTCCTTTGATTGGTTGAAAAGCCAAAAGCTGGACAATGTGAGAAGGCTTCTCAAAGAATAGTTGTTGAAGAGGTTCTTGGAGATGAAGGGGAACATATATCCGAATCTAATTTGGGTTTTCTACACAAACTTGAAGTTTGAAGGAAACAATCTTGTTTCACATGTTAAGGGTGTAGATATGGAGATTACCCATGATGTATGGGCTGTTGTAACTGGTCTGAAATATGTTGGGCTAAGAATCAATGAAGGAAACATTGGTGTGTTGGAAAACTTTTGTTAGAATATATGGCTTTAAACTAGAGGGGGTGAATTGTTTAAAGAGGGTTTTTATATTCTTTTAAGCCTTGAATGAAAATACTTCAAGAAAACCTTGATTAAGAAATCAGTTTTTCAAAACATAAAGCAAAAGGCACAATACTAGTAAAAACAATCTGTTGTTTTACCGAAACAATCGGTTGTTTATACCAGTTAGCAAATATCAAAACTGAATTTAAAGAGTTAGGGATAGAGAGATTTGCACACAGATGTTTATACTGGTTCACTCAAACAACAGAGCTACATCCAGTCTTCTCAAAAACCCTGAGGAAATCCACTAAGCAATCACAACTTGATCACTTACACCACAACCAAGAGAATGACCTTGAACACCTCAAGACACACACTCTCCTTGGCCAACACACCAACACCAAGATTGCTGATCTTGATCCCCTCAAGAACACACAGCCAATCTTAGCAAACACAGAAACGAAACTTGTTTTACAGAGTACAAGGATTACACTTGTTACAGAAGATAATCTGAAATCAATACAAGCAGAATCCTATTCCACAAACTTTGATCAATCACAAACTTTCAGCAATCTCAGCTCTTTGAAAAACTCAAAAACTCTTAGCAAAAACTTGTCAAAGATTAATTCTCAAATCAGTTTTTCTGAATTTATTCAAAGATGTAGTTTGTTATCAAATCTTAACAAACTCTTAAATTGCATTAAAAGATTGGTCAAAGCATTTAATGATTCGAGCGTAAGCAGTTAAATCATTTAAAGCTCAGTCAAAGATAAAACATTTTTTCTGTTATGGTCCCAAAACAAACAATCGGTTGTTTCCTCGAATCAATTGGTTATTTTGGTTCTTAACAGTTCAACCATTTGAAAAACAGTTTTCAATCCTTTTCTCAAAACACCTAAGTATAAACAATCGGTTGTTTCGACAAAACAATCGGTTGTTTTAACTTAGTTTGAAAACATTTTATTTTCACAAAGATTGAGATGCTTTATGCTTTAGATTCGATCAAGGGGTGGATTACAAAACTCAAACTACCCCAGAACTATACTAAACCAGCACAGCAACAGCAAGCACAGTCAAGGCTTCAACATCCTTCAAAGGGTTTGGATTCTTCAAAGCTTGAACGCCACTTGGTTCAACAACTTCAACAAAGTGTAGTACTATAGAAGCTGTTTGAAGAATCCGCAAACTAAAATAAGAACTTTTTCTGTTGGAGGTTTGAAATTAAATGAAAGGATGTTACCTCTCTTTGTTACATGGATTTTAACACCTAGAGGAAGCAACCATTCTATTTTAACTGAGGAAGATCTTGTCTATATCTATTGCATCATGAACAAAGTCAAGATCAATTGGATTCATATCATCAAGGAGCATATGCAAAAATCTATGAGGTTAAGTGATTACCATTATCCTTATAATGTCTTGATTTCTAAGTTTTTACTCTATTTTGAAGTTAATCTTGAGGATGAAACATCTGAGTTGGTGAAATCAACACTTGAAGTGAACAATGGTTCACTAAGCAAGATGGGTTTTACGAAGATCAATGGAAGATGGGTAAGCAAGGATGGTGAACATGGTGGTTCCTCAAGTGCTACTCAAACTAAAAATGATGACGAAGATCAAGATGGTGCTGATATGAATGTTCAAGATGTAGAACAACCTGCAACTGAATTTGGTGTTGGGACAAGTGTTGGACATCAAGGAAATGGGACTCCTTCAATGACTTCCTTTGAGAGATACATGGTGGATAGGCTTGATGGCTTTGCAGAAAATCAAAGAAATCTTCATGATCTTTGTGTCTCAAACTTTTAGAACTTTGATAACAGATTCCAAAGCATGGATAGAAGGTTTCAAACGCTTGATGAACAGATTGAAGTTGTTCAGAATCAAATCTTTGAGCTACAGTATGGAAAAGAAGACTGAAGAAAAACAATTGGTTGATCTGTCGAAACAACCGATTGATATGCTTATCTGCCAAGGCTTTATTGTTTTCTATCTTTGGATTTCCTTATTCTGAACTTTTCTATTTTATCTCTTCCTAAAGTCTATTTGTGAA
This sequence comes from Phaseolus vulgaris, assembly GCF_051622355.1. NCBI lineage: Eukaryota > Viridiplantae > Streptophyta > Magnoliopsida > Fabales > Fabaceae > Phaseolus > Phaseolus vulgaris. The sequence continues at coordinate 17,033,762 of NC_143501.1, read as the reverse complement.
GACAAATAGGGGGAGAATGTTTGGTTCTGTGTTGACAAACTCTGATATGTTTGATGTTTAATTTCTGCTACTACTGTTGTTTTTAATTTTTTTTTGGCTGGTTTCTCTATTCTAAGGTTCATGCAGAAAACTAGTCAATGTGCTATTCTAACCTGTTGTTCAAGATGCTCTGGTATGCATAAGTTTTGCTTTGCAGGTGCTGCTTCAGATTCAAACAAAGACCAACACAAGCAACCAGGGATTTGTCTTCATCAAATAGGGGGAGATTGTTGATCAAGGGTGATCAAGTGCTTTGAAAATTTCATTTATGCTTTGAAGAATCCAAATCCTTTGTGTTTGATGCAAGGTTGCGTTGCTGCTATGTTTTGGGAGGGATCTGGGTAGTTTTATATGTAATCCACTCCTTTGTTGAATCTAAAACTAATGTGTTTAAAATCCTTTTTAAAATAAAGTGTTTTTCAAACTAAGTGAAAAACAACCTGTTGTTTTGTCGAATCAACCGGTTGTTTTACTCTTAGAATTTTTTGAAAAGGTTGAAAACTGTTTAAGTTTGGTTAACTTAACTTCCAAACCAAACAATCGGTTGTTTCGTGGTTTCAACCGATTATTTCTTCGAAAATCCTAACAGAATTCTGTTTTGGTGGTTGAATGTGCTTTCAATGATTTCCAACTGAATACGCTCCTTCATTAAATGCTTTGACCAATCTTTGGAAAATATATATAGTTTGTTTATGTTTTCAAACAAATAAGAGAAACATATTTGAGTTTTTCAGTTGTGAAAGAGTTGATTCAAGATTTAAACATTCACATCAAAGCTTTGGGTTTTCTAAGAGAGTAGAATACGATTGCATTTCGTATTGATTTCAGATTGTTCTGTAAACAAGTGTAATCTCTTCTCAACCTTCTGTACTTCTGGTGTTGTGTTGCCAAGGAGTGTTGTGTGCTCTTGAGGTGGTCAAGATCAATACTCTTGGTGTGTGAATTGCCAAAGTGAGTGTGTTTCTTGAAGGGTTCAAGGTCACTGCTTTGGTGGATTGTGTGTTGTAATCTGATTTGATTACTTAGTGGATTACCCAGTGGTTTTCTGGGGACTGGATGTAGCTCTTGGTTTAAGAGTGAACTAGTATAAACTGTTGGTGTATCTTTCTCTTACCCTTAAACTCATTTACATTATGTTTTTAGTTTTTCTAGTATAAACAACTGATTGTTTCGCAGAAACAACTGATTGTTTTTCTACTGCTTTGCTGTTTTATTGATCTTGTTCTTGGCTAACCTGATTTCTGTTCTGGATTCATACAAAGAATTTTTTTAAAGATTAAAAAGATTACAAAAACCCCTTTTAAACAATTCACCCCCTTCTCGTTTAAGGCCATATATTTTAACAGATACATCGCCAGGTCACTGACCTGGTGATGCGAAAAGCCCTCCCGTACTAGCTAGAGAACAAGTTGTCCCCCAAGTGGACTGGTCCTTTCAGAGTGACAGAGGCCCTTGGGAATGGTGCATACAAGTTTGAGACGTTAGAGGGAGGCGCGATTTCTCGTACATGGAATGCGACCAACATCAAATTTTACTTCAGTTGAACTTTTAGCATTGTACGCAGTTTTTAGAGGACACTCTTTTTCCCTTCCAAGGGTTTTTTAACGAGGTCACCCAATAAATTTTCGATTGAAGTATATTCTCGAATATTTTGTACAATGCAGTTACGAACCACTCACCTGGGTTAGAAGTCTCGAGGGCGGGAAAGGTAGGTTCGCAGAGAACACCTCCCCCTCAAGTGAAAACGCCAAGGCTGAACAGTATGGTTCACCAGTAAAATCCTCTCTCGCCCTTGTGCGAGGATGAGGTCACCTACGAACCGTTCACTTGGGTTAGAAGTCTCAGGACTGGGGAAGGTAGGTTCGCAGAGGACACCTCCCCCCATCCTCGAGTGAAAACTCCAAGGTTGAACAATAGGGTTCGCTAGTAAGACCTTTCCTTGACTTCATACAGCAAGGACGAGGTCAGTTATGAACCTTCCCCATGAGTTAGAAGTCTCAAAGGGGGCAGGACGGTTCGTATAGAACACCTCCCCCTTGGAGTGAGAACGCCAGGGGTGAGAAGTACGGTTCGCCAGCTAAAATTCTCATATGCCCTGGTGGGGTAAGGACGAGGTCAGTTATGAACCTTCCCCGTGGGTTAGAAGTCTTAAAGGAAGGCAAGAAATTTCGCAGAGAACGCCTACCCCTTTGAGTGAGAACGCCAGGGCTGGGAAGTACAGTTCACCAGTTAAACCCTCCATTGACTTCATACAGCAAGGACGAGGTCAGTTACGAATTTCTCCTTGGGCTAGAAGTCTTGAGACTGGGTAGGATGGTTCGTAGAAAACGCCTCCCTCTCTTGAGTGAGAGCGTCGCGATGGAGACAGCATAGACCAACGCCTCCTCAACCCCAGTGTGGTCAGATCGAGGTCAGATACGAACTTCTCCTTGGGTTAGAAGACTCAAAGCGGGATAACACAGAGAGTGCTTCCCTCTTGAGCGAGAACGCCAAGGCGAAGACAGCACGGTTCACCAGCGACATCAACAATGCATCTCCTTACTCAGTGAAGTAGGAGCGAAGTCAGTCAGCGAATCTCTCTCTCTCTCTCTTGTCTTATAAGGCAGGTTTGAAGAACGACTATAAAGAATTCCCTCATCTTTATGTAACGAAGGTGAGGCCAGTTAAAGGTTTGTGTACACATCACCGCTACCTTAAGTCGTTAAAAAGAAGGTAAGGTAGAACGGGTGGTGGACAAGCGCGCTACCTAGAGTATGAATGATCGACAGATACGTTGTTAGCAATGGCTAGTGTGAGGCATGACAGTTAACGACCAAGACGAAGAAAGCAGTTAAAGCCATGCAGACTCATAAACAAGACAAAGAAGGCATTTAAAGCCAAGCAGATTTATAAATAAGACAAGATATATATATATATATATATATATACATATTATATATTTGTTCATCAACAGGCCAAAGTTCTACGAATTAAGCAAGTTAAATTTTAGGTGTGAGCTGCCCATCAACAACCCGTTTTGACACTGTAAAGGGTGAGATGTCCATCTCAGGGTGCACGCAGGCAACCTGAGCAAGGGCATCCTCGAACCCTGCTCCATATGCGTCAGCGGCGTCTTCGATGAGTTTCGCCTCAATCTTCTTGAATGTCTCGACCTATTGGGCAAGCTCACCCTCTACGCGTCCAAGTTGGACTTCTTGCTGAGTGGCCCTTTCTTCCAATTTGGCCATCTTGACCTTGGTCCCCTCAGCCTACTCCTCCATATCAATGACCCTATTGTGCAGGGGTAGGATCTTCGTCTCCAGCTGAAAGTTCTCCTGACCCTTTTCTGATTGGCGGAGGCAGCTCAGCTCTTAGGTCATGGCCATTTCGCGGTTGGTGAAAGTCTGGGCTTGGCGAGCAAGCTCCTCCTTCATCCTTGCCTCCGCCTGGCTCACGAAAGCAAGGGAGTGGACGAGGAATTCCCCGAGACTTTGGCCCATGCTGTCCTTCAGCAAGTCTCCGCCGCCTCCTTCTCTTGGAAGCAGGGCGTGTTGGAGGATGGCGGGAAGCTCAGGGGCCAGAGGCACTTGGTCACCCCTAGGGGTGCTCTCCCCACCGCCTTCGAGCGCGAGGAGTCCGCAAGGAGAGGAAGTGCTGGGGGAATGGTCCCTGAATGACGGAGGACGGTCATCGGTAATAGAAAGTGAGGTCACCACTACGCCCACCCTTTGCCTCTTGAAGATGAGGTCCTCCCTGATGTCCTCGTCTTCGGAATCGATCGCCACCACCCCTTTACTCTTATCAGCGGGGGCAAGACTCGGCGAATCTTGTGCGACGGTTGGAGGACTAGAGGGGGTTAAGCCAATGACGGCTGCCTGGCGGCGAGCAATCACCTCAACCAATCTGTTTCTCTTCTCCTCATTCAGCATCATATCTGCACCAAGACAATGAAACATGAGAAAATATCCTACACAGTGTGCAAAGGGTAAACCGACAGATACACAAGCAGGAAAGACAAAGCATGTGATGCATGAGCTAACAACATATATGCAAAGCAGGGCGAGGGAAAGGCAGAAACAAGTACCAATGTAGCCCTTGAGGTCCGAGGAGTTGTACTCGTGCTTAATTAGTTGGGCGGTATTAAACACCGCTCTCAAGCTTGCGAGGACTTGGCACAGCTCGCGATCAGGGGGGTCAGTTCCTTAAGACCCCTGGGCTTCTTGAATTTTAACTTCCCCACCCAGTAGAGTGGGAACCCATCTAGCAGGGTGGGGTTGTGGGCACTGCAGCACACCTTGAAGAACTTCCCCTTTAAGCCCTTATAGGATTGTTGGAAGAAGGTTAGAAGGACTCTCCCCGCCACCCCGCTGAAGCTTACCCAAAGCATCTTCCCTGGGCTCTTGGCCTCGAAGAAGTGGAGGAAGATGGCCACCGAAGGAGTGTGCCCTAGATGGTTCCCAATATGATGAGCGCCCTCACGAAGGCCCAGTTATTGGGATGCAGCTGGGCAGGGGCCACGTTTATCTCGGTCAGAAGCGCCCGCTCGAATCCCATGAGCGGCAAGCGGAGTTTGATCCGCTTGAAGACGGTGGAGTATAGGAAGAAGAAGGGTTCTCCATCGCCAGTGCGATCATCAGCACATACTGGTTCGCCCTTCGTGCAGGGTCGAACCGATACGAAGGCGTCGCTCTCCCTCCCAAATACGCGACCCTTGGGATCATGTTCTTCGTCTCGATGTTTCCTCACGTCTTCGCTGGAGGTGAGTGAGGAGGTCTCGGCAAGGAGTTCATCAGAGGCCCAAGGGTACAGAGCCTTGTAGTCAATGTTGGGAGGAGGGTTGGAAGTGGTTTTTGTTCTGGCCATCTCAAGCTAAAAAGAGAAAAAGAAAGGAAGAAAACAAGGGTTTAGAAGAAGACGATGGCGCAACTCGAGAAACCTAGAAAAAACAAAGGCTCAAAGAAAAAAAACAGAGAAAACCTAAATGCATAAATCTTAAACACTCCCATAGCAGTTTATCGCATGTTATGGGCAATGAAATCATGAAACGAAGGCAAGGCATAAGATAAAATCATACCTTTAAGCAGTTGAGCAATTGAAGTTTTGAAGGTTGAGATGAAGGAAGGTGAAGCGGGAGCGCTCGAAGAGAAGATAGAATGATCGAAAAGAGTTTTAGTGAAGTGATGGAACAGTGACGAAGCGCGGGTTTTTGAAAGAGTTAACGTAAACGAAGGAGCGCAAGCGGCAATAAGTCTTGGTCGTTGATCCAGCCACGTGTGCGCAGATTAAAACGGGTACAGAGAAGCGTCACTTCGGTGCACTGTTCACGTCCCTTCAGACAGTGCCACGTAGATCGCCAAGGGCGATGACTTAGTCTATTTGCTGAACAAGTTAACAGTTCGAGACTGGGGGGCTTGTGTACCGACCATTCCTCGAACATCATTGACTGCTAGTGATGGTGGGCCACGTAAGTTGGGTCCCACAAGCGGCATGAGCCAGTGTCTCGCAAGCGACACGAGCCAGAGAGCCGACTAGTGGTCGGACATCGATCACCAGGGTGTGCCGATGTGTCCTCGGCAATAGAGTGAGGCCGATGTGACATCGAGCATCTGTGATTCAAATAGCATAATTGGACCACGAAAGTTGGGTCCCAGAAAACACATCAATCATCAGTAATACCATCAAGAGTTAAGGGGAAGTCCTAGGTCACAGAGAGTCCATGCGTGTGGTGTGAATAGCGCATTCAGGCCCGTGACGGTTGCGTTTTCCAGGGGAAGGCTGCATGCATGGCACGTGAACAACTAGGGCACCCCCACGACGGATGGCCCCAGAGATTAGGTGCACAAGTTGGTACCCAGGTGGCCATTCTGTTAGAGGTTGCACTCCAGTAAGGAAGCCTTATGCTCTAGATTTCCCTAAGGTTGGGTAATAGCGGCGCTAGGGCATACCCTCAGAAACCCTAAATGTGGGTAACGGAAATAGCGGAAACCCTAGACTATATAAAGAGTAGTAAGAAAACCTACAAGGTACGCTGCTCTTGAGACTAGAACGATTACACACATTTCTGTTTCTTTGCCCTAGTATAGACTTCAGCATCGGAGTGCAAACGGCCTCTAGGGCGCCCCTTTGTCTTTGCAGGTACATAGTGTTTCGATCGAAGGAAAGCACGAACCAAGGCAGAGAGAATCGGGCATGTGATCGTTGTTAGAGGCACGAAGGCAATCGAGTCAACCGATAGCACAATATTCACATAAAAAAAAATTAAAAAAAAAACAATTTTTAACAAAAACATATTCACATTAAAAAAAACAAAATTTATACATATTCTTAACTAAAAAAACAAAATCTTTACAAAAATATTCACATCTAAAAATAAACTTAAAAAACTATTCACATTAAAAAAAACTTGAACAAAATATATATATATATATATATATTCACATAAAAAAAACTTTAAAAATATTCACATCTAAAAAAATTAAAACTTGAAAAAGTATTTACATCTAAAACAAATTAAAAATATTCACAATACTTAATAAATTATACTTTCAAATCCTAAACAAAACTGTCTCCCGACAACGTCGCCAAAAACTTGATGACTCTTTTTACGGTAAGTGTATCAAGTTGAGTCAGAAGTAATAATTTGTCCCTAAGGACAAATATTGAAACCATAAGGAACAATTATTTAAAATTCTAATAGTAACATTGACTAAGTATAAGAATATATACAATAATTTGATTTGACTTAGTATTGATAATAGTTTGCATGAAATTTAAATAAAAGCAAAGTAAAAATTTATTGATTCAATTGAGAAAATTGGGATTAAGGTTCATCCTTCTTACTCGTTTGTATTTTGAAAAGCATAGTAATATTCTATCTTTAGAGTGGTGTTGTTGCCCATATAAAAATCATTTATATCAATTCCTCGTATATAAAATTATTAAGAGAGTCTCCTAAATATCGATTCGTAACATATTTATAAAAACTCCTTGGCATTACGATTTGATGTTGATAGCAATTAACATTTCAAATTTATTCCTAACATTCAAATATGTTAAGCATTGTCATTTGGGTCAAAAACTTTGAAGTACTTTCCAGTCAAATCTAAGGATCTTGATGATGGTAAACAAGCATTACAAATAAAATGATAATACCAATCATCAATTAAGAATAAATATATTTAAATATCACCTCAATACATAAGAGTTTGAAGAGTATTGCCAATCCCAAATGATAGAATTAGCCACTCATGTCGACCATTACAAGCATGGAAAGCAAGAAAAAAATATCCAAGATATTTCTCCTTGACGACTGTCTCCTCCACGATTTTCTTTCACCTCCTATTCTCCCAATGAATGTCTAAGGTTTTGCCCCACGTCTCATATTTAACCTAGTTGGGCTTGGGCTAAGTGACTTTTCGCTTGGGAAAAAAAAATATGTCCAATGTCTCTGGAGTGATCTCACATGGGCGTGACTGAGCTCGCTTGGGCGAGATGCTTGGGCGAGATCCTCTTGGAGCTTCTGGCTTAGGCAAGTTTGAACGAGTATTTGAAGGTTTCCAGACTTCCCTTTTCATCTTGTATATTCTCATTTTTCCCTTTCATCTCCATCTTTTCCTATGTTGGATATCTCAAAAACTACCCAACTATAATGTTTTATGAATCAATAGGTCTTGAAGAGAAGAGAATTTTGTCATATGCCTTGATGGGAAGTGGATGTTGCCATAAGCATTAAAAATAAGCTTTGATGCCTAATAAAGTTGTCTAAGTAGCTAAGGTAGATTAGACTAAGAGTTTTGGTGTCTTGATATATCTCTAATCTCAAGCCTATGATGATGAGTCAAAGCACAAAGTCTTTTTAAAAGAAGTTAAATTGTTTTTGAACTACTCACAGGTTTTTAATCTGATAAAAGTTTTTTCACCCTGTTAAAGTTTTTGTTTTACATACTCTGCATATTTTTCAATTGGTTATTCGAAGAATCATTTGATTAAAAGTTTTCTGACATGAAGATATTTGGAGTTTGTTTTGTTTCCAAAATTTTGTTTTGTTTCCAAAGTTAGTTTCGTTTCCACATTCAGTTTTCAACTTCTCAAAAATATGTTTTGATTTAACTTAGCGTATTTCAGAAAATTAACTTGTTATTTTAGCTTTTAACCCGTTATTTTATTAACTATTTCAAAACTGTATTTTAAATTTGTTTGTGTTTTGAATTCTATAAAAGGGAGACTAGTTTTCAAAGTAAATCATCACTTGAATACATACTTTCTTATTGTTTTGAAAAGCTTGAAAAGGTTTTTGAGTGAATTAGGTTTTTGGAGAAGTTCTTTGAAGCTTTGTGAGTTCTTTGTGCTGTCATTTTCATCATTAGCTTGTGATCAAGAGATTCATAAATGTGTTGCAGTTTGGAGTTCCAAGTTATGTCTTCTAAGTATGCAAATAAGGTGTATTCGTTTCATACTTCTTTTATCTTGTAATTTTGTGTTAGTGTGCTTCTAAGATAGGGTTTCTTGAAGCATAAACTTGGCTGAAATAGTGTTCTTAGTGTATGTTTGTACCTCTTGTAGGTTCAAATGTTGTTCTTGACAAATATTTGTAAAAGATTCTTTTGATACAGTGAAATTCATCTTAGTGTGACATGGAAATGAATGTAGCTCAGTGTTGAGTGAACAAGTATAAATATTTGAGTGCTTTACAACTTAACTATTCATTGCTTCAGGTTTTTGAAAATTTGCATGAACTGATATAAGAACTTAATTTGTTGTTTTAAAGATCAACCTGTTAATTCTTTCTGCAATTCAAGATTTCTTATTTGAATTAATCTCAAATAGCTAGCTTTGGTTGTGTGACTATGTGATTGGAAAGTTTTTCAAGATTGGAATATTGTTTACCATATTGAAATCAAAATTATAACTAGTTATCTAGTATGAGAATCTGTTAAAAAAACTTCTATTTGATTTATGGAATTTCAAACTGTTTCTGTGTAAATAATTGTGGAAAATATAATCAGTTGTTTTTAAAACTAATCAATTATTTTTCTGTCAAGATTTCAATCTGTTATTTCTAAAAACAATATGTTATTTTACTGTCAATATTACATAAAATAGCTTTTGTGAAAAATTCTCTAAGTACAATTCACACTCCCTCTTGAACTTAGACTCCCATAAAGTCAACATCATAGAATCTTGAAATTAACACAAATTTGGAAATAAATCGTTCTTATTCATATTATAATCACAAAATATGTAAAAATATTTAAAATCATAAATTAAAGGTTATATTATACTTATTTTATCAATTAATATCCATAAATTTATGTATTTTAATATGAAATATTATTGAAATATGACATTTATCAATGTGTTTAATATTATTTAGCATGCTCGTTTATTTTGAGCATTGTCTTACCAAGTGTGTATGAGTGAGTGAGTAAGTGAATAGAGAGAAAAATAAAAAGATAAGTTACTTAGTGATATTTATATCCATCAAAACTTTAATTGAGGTCAGTCTAGTGCTTTTAGACATGTAATTAATTACGAGTCTTAACAAATTTGTGATCATCTTGACCTTAATTTACAAGATTTTCTTGTTAGTAGTCATTTAATGATCCATTATTAGGATTTAGTTCTTGAGAGATGGTTAAAACATTCCTTATTCAAGACATTTGAACATAGTTACTATTGACCGGGATAGTGAGTCTTATTTTAAATACAACCACTCTTTATTAAAACTAAGTATTGTTTTTATAGCAATCAATCTTGCTAAGAGTTTCATAAGGATGGGAGTGATCAATATCAAAGAGCTTTCCCACTAGTTATAGAAATAATGTCTTAGGGTGAATACAAAATTTTGTTACTCTACTAGTTTGTTGTTTGAACACAAACCGTGTAATAAAGGCGTGACGCTAACACAACCAACAGAGTGACTAGGCCAGAAAGAAAAATAGCTGCTACAATTGCAATTAGAATGGATACTGCAAGGGATTTTCTATTCTTGGACTCCGTGTGGGAATTTGGGTTGTTCTGTTCAGTATTTATTAGATTAGTTCCAAAATATTCAACATTAACATTGTGACTGAATTTTGGGATTTCACCAGACAGAGGATTGTTAGAAAGTATCAACCGAGTCAAAGACTGAATGTTAGTAAGATAATCAGGAATTTGACCAGAAAAGCTGTTATTTGAGAGATCCAAGACTTCCAGGTTACTCAAACCACCAAAACTGCTAGGAATAGGACCACTAAAGAGGTTGCTACTTAGATTCAATGAAACCAGCAGATCCAATGGCATGTTTGGAATCACACCTCTTAGGTGGTTTTCCCCAAGTTGGAGTACTAAAAGACGCCTCAAGTTGCCAATGGATGTCGGTATGGAACCACTAAGATTGTTGCCTTGCAAGTACATGAAATTAAGCTTGCTTAACTTTGTAATCTCAGATGGAATTGATCCACCCAGAGAATTCCGGCTCAAATTCAGGGTTAACAACTTAGGAAGTTGGCCAATTTGAGTTGGGATAGTTCCATTAAGACTGTTAAATTGGAGCTGCAACACCTGGAGTTTGGTAAGATTACCAAGCTGTTGTGGCAATACACCACTCAACCGATTCTGAGCTAAATTCAACAATGCCAAACTTGATGGAAGAGGCCCAAGCACAAGCCCACATGCAAGCCCACCAAAGGGTAGATTTGGGCCAACCATAGAGTTATGGCCAAGAGGATCCAAGAAGACGTTCTTTTACATGTTCAAATGCCATAAACTCTAGTGTAGAGTAGACTTTAATTTCTTGTCAAAATTAGCATAGGAACTTTATTTGTAATTTTCTTAGAATTAATTTTGGCACCTAAAACACCAACCTAGGTAAACTTAGAGTTTCTAAAAAAACCTCTAAATTTACCAAGGCCGGTCTAGAAAGCCCATGGAGGGGGTGAACATATAAACTAGACACACCCCTCCCCATGTGCTCATTTGTGCACCCATGTGCTTCACATTTACATTTCATTTGGCTAGCATTAGGGTTGCATTATGGTCCTCCTTAGCCTATAAAAGGAGGAGCCTACACCTTGTATTTTCAAGTTTAATTGAGTATTGTTATGCTGCCCATTTTGTGCACTAGCTATACTTCTCCTAGAAATCTAGGCTATAAACTTCAATTCCTTCACCTTTCTCCCTTGAGCTGGCCAAACCTCTCAAACCCATACTCATCATGCACCTTCAAAGCCAACACAACTCCTAGGAGGGCTTTGTTTCACTCACCCATTGCTTCCGCATCATCTTTCACTACTTTGATTCAAAAAGAACACATGAAACGCCATCAAAACTCTTGCAAGAACCCAACTCAGCTGGTATCGATCCTGTTAAGATATTGTTATCCAGCTCCAAGTATGTCAAATTATGAATTCCTACAAAAGCATCTGAAGGAATGTTTCCACTCAGCTGATTGCTCCCAAGCCTCAACCTGAACAAGTTTGGGGAAACTTTCCTAGGAAAAGACCCATTTAACATATTATTGGACAAATATACAACCAGCAACTGTGATGGAGATAAAAGGTCTTCTGGAATGGCTCCATACAGATTATTATAACTAAGATCCAAACTCGTGAGATATTTTGTGATCCCAGAAGGTATAGAACCTGTGAAACTGTTCTCACTTGCTGCAAATCTTGAAAGTTTGGTGATGTTCACTAGTGAACTTGGAATTTCACCAGTGAGGTTATTAGTGGAAAGGATCAAAGTTTCCAATTTAGAAAGTTTCCCAATATTAATAGGAATAGACTGTGAAAGTTTATTGTTCTTAAGATCAATCCAAGTCAAGTTTTCATAACTCAATAATTCATCAGGGATTTTGCCATCAAAGCTATTGTCAGAAAGCAGAAGGTGCTCCAAAACCATGGACTTTCCCAATTTGGTAGGAAGAGACCCACTGAATCCATTGAAAGTAAGATTCAAACTTTTGAGGCTAAACAACCCATCTATCTCCAAACCAATATTCCCTCCCATCACATTGAAAGACATGTCCAGGGATTCCAATGCCTCAAAGCCATGAAAAGTAGGTAAAACACCTTCTAACTTGTTAACACTGAAATTCAAGAGCTTCAACCCCTTTATCTTTCCACACTCAGTGATGAAACCATCAGGGATTGAGCTCAGACGGTTTTTGGAGACATCAAGATGCTCCAAAGTTTCAATTTTGCAAACAAGAGGAAGAAAGTCAGAAGAAGGGAGTGAAAAACCAGATAAAGAAATCCCTACTACAGAGGAGTTTGCAGGGCACAACTCACTCCCTTCCATGCACATGGGTCTGAGCCACTCCAGGGAATAGTGGGAGTAAGATTCTTTGAGAGATTGTTCATGGCTTCTGTTTGGTTTTGTGGTAGCAGGGACAACACCATGGGACAGAAACAAAAGAGGAACAAAACAGCAAGGAAAGATGTTGAAGGGTAGTCATACCTGCCCATGTTCTTAGCAGTGAGTTTTGAAGTGTGATTATCCTTTATATGTGTATATGTATCGGGGGGGTGTGAATGAGTATTTTATTTGAATTGGATTGAGGATGAAGAGAACATGATGGAGAATAGAAGAAGAAGAAGAAGAGAATGTTGGGAAATGTGTGCAGGAGAATATAAAGATATGTTTGGAGTAGAAGGAAGGTTGGTGGAAGGAGAGTGAGAACAAGTATGGTAAAAGTGTCTGAGATTGGAGTTGACTGACATTGCAGGTCTTTCACTGCACCAAGACTTGTCTGACATAACATTTGCACTCAGTCAACAATGAATGAACCATGATTCATGTCACTGCCCTTTCTAACACCATCCAATTTTTTCTTTTAAAATGCATCTTATATTATTATATAATTTTTTTGTCAGATGCATCTTATATTATTAGTACTGAATCAAACTTATATAATTAAGTGTTGTGTAAAAAAATCAAGACTTTCTTATAAGACTAACACCTGATTTTACATGTTTTTTAATTTTTTATTTTCATTCTAATTGTTAATATATCTTCTCTACGCTATACTTATAAGAATGGATAATGTGAATATAAAAGTATTCTGACACTTATCTCAGTAACACTTAATATATACACATAATAAATAAATAAATAATATTTACTTTCATAAATATTAACTTATTTATAATAATATTTTAAGAGGCTTTTATTTTATTTAATGAATTAATTAATATGATATAATATATATGTACATAACCGACATTATCTTGACACAAAGTAATATAAGTTTATAAATGTTCTGAATTTAGTTTTAGGTTAGATTGGAATGTTTGATAAATTTTAATTAAATTTTAGTAGTATTTTTTAACTAAATATTAACTTTGTATTTATTTTTTAATTGGAATTTACGATGGTGAGAATATTAGAAAAACCTATTTAAACATTTTTAATTTAGTAGAAAGAAGAATATGTTCATACCGGTTGACTTGGATTGCCTCCGTACGCCTGCGACGATCACACACCCAATTATCTCTGCCTTCGTTTGTACCTTCCTTCGATCAAGCACCTGAAAATGCAAAGACAAATGGCGCTCTAGAGGCCGTTTGCACTCTGACGCTCAAGTCAAGCACAGCTCGAAGCTCAAGCCTCACCAGTTCCAGGTCACTGACCTGGTGATGCGGAAGGCCCACCCATATCAGTTAGAGAACAAGTTGTCCCCCAAGTGGACTGACCCTTTCAGGATAACAGAGGCCCTTGGGAATGGGGCATACAGGCTTGAGATGCTGGAGGGAGGCGCGATTCCTCGTACATGGAATGCGACCAACCTCAAGTTTTATTTCAATTGAACTCTAGCATTGTACATAATTCTTAGGGGATGCTTTTTTTTCCTTATAAGGGTTTTTTAATGAGGTCACCCAATAAATTTCGATTGAAGTATCTTCTCGAATGTTTGTACACTACAGTTGTGAAGTTGTTTACTTGCGTTAGAGGTCTCGGGAGCGGGAAAGGTATGTTCGCAGAGAGCACCTCCCCCTCGAGTGAGAGCGCTAAGGTTGAACGAAATGGTTCACCAGAGAAATCCTCCTTTGCCTTTGAGCGAAGATGAGGTCATACACAAATTGTCCCCTTGCGTTAGAGGTCTCGAAGAAGAGAAAGGTAGCTTCGCAAAGAACGCCTTCCCTTCAAGTGAGAACGCCAAGGCCGAACGAAACAGTTCACCAAAGAAATCCTCCTTTGCCTTTGAGCGAAGATGAGGTCAGTTATGAACCGTTCGCTTGGGTTAGAAGTCTCGAAAGTGGGAAAGGTAGGTTCACGGAGAACACCTCCCCCTCGAGTGAGAACACCAAGAACGAACAAATATGGTTCACCAGCGAAATCCTCTTTCGCCTTTGAGTGGGGATGAGGTCAGTTATAAGTTGTCCCTTGGGTTAGAAGTCTCGAGAGTGGAAAAGGTAGGTTCGCAGAGAACACCTCCCCCCTCGAGTGAGAACGCCAAGGCTAAACAGCCCAGATCATAGTTAAATCCTCCCCTAACTTTAAGCAAGGGTGCAAGCAGTTCAGAACCTTTCCCATGGGTTAGTTCGGAACCTTCTCCCCAAACCCGTGGTGGACAGGTAGGGAACAGACACTAATTTTTCCTTGGGCCAAGAGGCTCGAAGCGGGATAGCGCACCTCCCTCTCGAGCAAGAACGTCGAGGCGAGGACAGCACGACTCGCCAACGACGTCAGTAAAGCACCTCCTTGATCAGTAAGATAGGAGCAAGGTCAGTTAGAAGGTCTCTCTCTTCCTTGCCTTATGAGGCAGGTTCGGAGGGCGACTCTCAGAGTTTCCCTCACCTTGGTGTAAGAGGGTGAACCCAGTTACAGGTTAGTGTGTGCACCCTCGCTACCTAAGGAATAGCCTACAGTAGAACCAGGGTAGGTAAGCGTGCTACCTAAGGTTCAACTATTCATCAAAGGCATTGTTAGACGTGTTAGCGCGAGCTACGATAGTGAACATTCGAACACGAGGAGTGCAAGTCAAGGAGAAATAGGAGAAGTAACGTTCGGCAAGTCAGTTTAAGAGAACAGTTCAAGTCATTCAAGTTTAAAGCAATTAACAGTTCAAACAGTTGAAAGTAAACGGAGCATTTATAAATATGATTGTTCATACAAGTTAGGCAATAAATCTCCTATGAGTCTAAGAGGGGGGGGCAATGGACACAAAAAGCCTATCAACGACCCGCTTCAGCGTGGAGAAGGTGGTGAGGTCCAACTCAAGGTGCACGTAGGCAATCTGAGCTAGAGCATCCTCGAACCCTCCACCGTAGGCGTCAGCGGCGTCTTCAATGAGCTCTGCCTCAGCCTTCTTGAAGAACTCAGTCTTCTCAACGAGCTCACCCTCCACTCGACCCAGTTGGACTTCTTGAGAGACGACCCTCTCCTCAAGCTTGGCCATTTTGGCCTTAGTTGCCTCTGCCTGCTCCTCTAGCTACACTACCCTGGTGCGCAAGGGCAGGACTTTTGACTCCAGTTCGGTGTATTCTTGACCCTTGTCGAAGAGCCGCTTCTTGGTGTCCTTCTCTGATTGGCAAAGATATCTCAACTCCTGGGTCAAGGCAATCTCACGGCGGGCAAAAACTTGGGCCTGGTGAGTGAGCTCTTCTTTTGCCTTGGCCTCCATCTCTTCCCTCACCTTGGCCTCCAACTCTTCTTGGGCTTCCAACCTTGCATGGCTCGCGAAGGTGAAGGAGTCTACGAGGAAGTCCCCAAGACTCTCCCCCATACTGATGGAGGAGGGCCAAGCACACCTACCCAAGGAAGCCAAGGCACAAGCCAAGGAGAGCGTCTAGACCAAGACCAAGACCACGGAGAGCGTCTAGGACGTGAAAGTGAGCGTCTAGGACGTGAAAGTGAGCATCTAGGACGTGAAGGAGGGAGGCTATCCATGGAGCTAGACCGTCTAGGACCCCTTACAAGATCAATGGCCAAACATATTCAAACACAAGCAAATGAGGCCACAGATGGAAGAGAGAAGGCTTTGTATATGTTTGCATAAAGGCCCATTGGGGGTACTTAGTAGATAGGATAGTGTAGGAAGCATTTTTGGAAGGAAACATTCTAGAATGTAGGGTTTGATGGCCGGTCATTGCTTGGCACATGGCTTAGCATTTAGATTTAATTTTTGGTTTTTCTTTTCTTGTAATTTAGCTTACAAGTTACGTCCACAAATAGCCTATAAATAGGAAGGCTATCTCATTGTATTTGACAAGTTTAATTGAGTATTGTTATGCTGCCCATTTTTGTGCACTAGCTTTACTTCTCCTAGAAATCTAGGCTAAACTTCAATTCCTTCACCTTTCTCCCTTGAGCTGGCCAAACCTCTCAAACCCATACTCATCATGCACCTTCAAAGCCAGCACAACTCCTAGGAGGGCTTTGTTTCACTCACCCATTGCTTCCGCATCATCTTTCACTACTTTGATTCAAGAAGAACACATGAAATGCCATCATTTGGTATCATGAGCTTTTGGTTCTTCAAGATGAGTAGCTTGGTCTTTTAATTTCAGTTCTTCTTTTTTTCATCTTTGTCATTTCAATTCCTTACTTGTCTTGCTGTTTTTATATTTTAATTTGTTCTTGGTGTGCTTATGGAAGATCCAACCAAAGCACAATTGTTCAATTGATCTTGAACAAATTCTGTGCAGCTTGTGATAGGATTCCTTACACCATTGTGTGGCTGTTTTTCTTTTAGGAAATTGAGTCTTTATTGCTTTCTTATAATTGCTTCATTTTATGCTTTGAGTCTTTATTTTTTTCTGAATCTATAAATGTTGTGTCAAGTCATGTGAATCCATAATTGTCATCAATTCTTAGTAGTCCTATTTTTGGCTTGATTGTTTCTTGTTTTTGGGTCTCTTTATATTGCTTTATTCTGCTGTTATTTTGATCCTTTGGTGCCTTTTATTTTTATTTTGAGTTCATAATTGTGTCTTAGTTCTTACACAATTTCCATTCTTACATTTCCATTGTGATAATTTTGGTTATCTTGCTGTTTTCTTCCAGTTTTCCAGATTTCCCCTGTATCACCTCTCTGTTCTGGACTGTTTTGTTTAACAAAATTTTTCCATCCATAGGAAAATTCTGAATTTCTGGAAAATGCAAGTTTAAGGTGTTATAGAAAAGACAAAAAAAGAATGAGGTCAAAAGAAGCAACAGAAAAAAATGATAAATCTTACAAAATCAGAGTGCAAATCTTGAGCGCTCCAGCTGGCCTAACTGCACACCAAATTTGCAAAAATTATTAAAAAAAAATGGTGCATGCGTTTTAGGTGATTCCAAAGCCAAAATTTAGATAAGATCCTGAATTTTCTTTCATCCAAATTTCAGAAACAAATTCTACAATTACAGCTCAGCATAAATCAGGGAACAAACACGTTTTCTGGCCCACAACATTTTCCAGTGGTGCTGTTTTTTTTATTTGGTCATCTAATCTAGTGCTTTTCTTTAGGAATTCCTTTTGTGTGCCAACTTTTATTGAGTACCTTTAATTGTTTGCTTTAATTTCTTGAATCTCTTTCTAAGTTGTCATATTATAAATCCTTTTGGTGGTACTGTTTTCTTTCAATTAAATTTGTTTCTTGCTTTTGTTTCTTGACCTCTCATTTTGGGTGCTGGAATTTAATTCTCTCTTGGTGCTTATGTGCATGGAAATTGACTTGGCTTAAGGTTAAACCCTTGTGAATAGGTGCTGGAAATTGGAGAATTAAAGCCCACTTTCTAAGGAGGAGTCAAGCTAAGGCCGAAACAAGCTTCTTGAAACAAACACTACAAACACCTAGAAGATCAACAATCAAGACAACAAAGAAAGTGCACTAACCAAAAAGAGGAACAACAAAGGGGGTTTTCTTATCTCCTTTACAACTTGGTTTATTGTTAATTACCTCTTTTAAATTACGTTTTAGACGGTGAGTGTGTCTTCAAGGGCTCAAAGTGTCCAAGAAGCCTCACCTAGGGCCGAATAGCATAGTAATTTTTGTTTAGTAATTTGTTGCTTGTTTGAACTTGTATTTCTTTTGTTTTGGTAGAAACGATTTGCATGTTTAATATTGTTTAATTTTTGTGCTATACCGACTAGTTTTGCTGCATATCTAGCTTACATAGTTTTCTTGCTTTTTGATTTCTCAACTTCTTGTGTTCTAAGTGTTCTACTAAGAGAAAATTTTGTGTGAAGTCATTGGAGGAAAGTTTTTGGCAAGGAAAAGGCTTGGTACTTAAGTAGTCCATTGTGACTCACCTCCCTTACCTGGAAAACTCCCTTCTCTAGCTTTCCTAAACTTTCTCCAAGTAAAACACCTATATACACAAAGTTTTAGCCATGTCTTCTTCTCCTCACTCTCCAAAGTCTATAGAAAGTGAAGTAAAATCTTTGAAAACCCTTTTAAAAGAAGTATCCCAAGCGGTACAATTAATCTCTTTTAGACAATTGGAGAATGAGAACAAAATCAATGAGTTGGCTAAAGCTCAAGAAGAGAAATCCCAAAAATCTCAAAAATCAAAAAAAACGCTTACTCATGCATCTCAAAGTATTGAGTCTCTAGGGGAGGGAAGCCGTAGAATCAATGATTATTACCAACCACCCCCTAGAAGAACTAGGCAAAGGGAACAAGAGGTGCCAAGGGAAACAAGAGTAGACCTACCTCATTTTCATGGAAAGGAAAATGTAGAAGTATATCTAGATTGGGAGATGAAGGTAGAGCAACTTTTTGCTTGCCATAGGGTAAGTGAGGAACGAAAAGTACCCTTAGCCACCCTTAGTTTCCAAGGGAATGCCATGTATTGGTGGACCTCTCTCGAAAGAGATAGACGTCTTCATAGGGAACCTTCCATTACATATTGGAATGACCTTAGGGGAGCCCTAAGACGTCGACATATACCCTCTTACTACCATAGGGAGTTGATGGACAAGCTCCAAAGACTCCAACAAAGAAACATGAGCGTAGAGGAGTATAGACAAAAGATGGAGCTCTATATGATGAGAGCCTCTATTAGAGAGGAAGAGGAAACCACCATAGCTAGGTTCCTTAGTGGCCTATCACTTGAGATAAGAGATAGAGTAGAGCTCTTACCTTATCAAGACTTGAATGATTTGGTTCAACTTTGCATTAAAGTTGAGCAACAAAACTTGCGCAAAACCTCAAGTCAAAAGGTGAGCCCCTATTCTAGCTTTTATCCCAAGAAAGAGTTTAGAAGGGAGGGTAGTACATCCAAGGAAAAACCAAAAGAGCCTACCAAGCCCTTCACCAAAGAAACCTCAACCCCACCCATCCGAGCTAGAGATGTCAAGTGTTTTAAGTGCTATGGTAGGGGGCATGTGCAAGCACAATGTCCAAACCAAAGGACTTTGTTTTTAAAAGGTGTAGACGAGTACACTAGTGGCGAGGATGAGCCTAGTGAGAAAGAGGAAGGGGGAGAGGATGAGAGGGTAGCTCCACTAGAGGGAGAATTGCTTATGATTAGGAGAACCCTCAACAATCACCCTAGCACATCCATGGAAACACAAAGGGAGAACATCTTTCACACAAGATGCAATGTTTTAGAAAATATATGTTCTCTCATTGTGGATAGTGGATCTAGTTGTAATTGTTGTAGTGCTAGGATGGTTGAAAAGCTTAAGCTACAAGTAGTTCCTCACCCAAAACCTTACAAACTTCAATGGCTTAATGAAAATGGGGAACTACATGTAGACAAGCAAGTGGAAATCAAGTTTTCCATAGGGAACTACAAAGACAAAGTTTTATGTGATGTAGTGCCTATGGAAGCTTGCCATATCTTATTAGGGAGGCCATGGCAATTTGATAAGAAAACCTTGCATGATGGTCTCACTAACGAGATTTCCTTCACCCATAAATATAAGAAGTTTGTACTTAGTCCTTTACCACATTCTCAAGTGGTGAAAGACCAAATACAAATGAAACAAAAGAGGGATGAGGAAAACAAAAAAAAAAGAGCTAGAAAAAGAGAAAATCCTTAGGGATAGAAAGGCGTGGGAGAAGAGTGTTCCTTCCCACAAGGTTGGTCAACAAGAAAAACCTTTTGAAAATGTTTTTGAAAACTTGCTTCTTGTTGAACAACCAAGCCTTATCTTGTGTAAAGGAGCACTTACATGCACTGCCACGAGTAGTGAACTCATGGTTTTACCTCCTCAAGTGCAAAACCTTTTGAGTGAATTTGAAGATCTATTCTCCCAAGAAGGACCCATTGGGCTTCCTCCTCTTAGGGGGATAGAACATCAAATTGACTTTATACCGGGGGCAAGCCTACCAAATAGGCCTGCTTATAGAACCAACCCCGAGGAAACAAAGGAGATAGAATCACAAGTTCAAGACTTGTTGGAGAAGGGTTGGGTTCAAAAGAGCCTAAGCCCTTGTGCTGTACCTGTCTTGTTGGTGCCAAAAAAGATGGAAAATGGCGTATGTGTTGTGATTGTAGAGCAATCAACAACATCACCATCAAGTATAGGCATCCAATCTCGAGGCTTGATGATATGCTTGATGAATTGCATGGGTCAACTCTATTTTCCAAGATTGATCTTAAAAGTGGATATCACCAAATTCGAATCAAGGAGGGTGATGAGTGGAAAACCGCTTTTAAAACCAAATTTGGATTATACGAGTGGTTGGTGATGCCCTTTGGGCTTACTAATGCTCCAAGCACATTCATGAGGCTTATGAATCACACCTTGAGAGATTGTATAGGTAAATATGTAGTAGTTTACTTTGATGATATCTTAGTCTATAGTAAAAGCCTAGAAGACCATCTAAGTCACCTTAGGGAAGTTCTTCTAGTTCTTAGGAAAAATAGTCTTTTTGCCAATAGGGATAAGTGTACCTTTTGTGTAGATAGTGTAGTCTTCTTAGGTTTTATAGTAAACAAAAAGGGGGTGCATGTAGATCCCGAGAAAATCAAAGTCATCCGCGAGTGGCCAACTCCACAAAATGTAAGTGATGTAAGAAGTTTTCATGGGTTAGCTAGCTTCTATAGAAGGTTTGTGCCTAATTTTTCTAGTCTAGCTTCTCCTTTGAATGAACTTGTGAAAAAAGATGTTGCATTTTGTTTGAATGAAAAGCATGAGCAAGCCTTTCAAAGGCTCAAAGCTCAACTCACCAATGCACCCATTCTATCTCTTCCAAATTTTTCCAAAACTTTTGAGATAGAGTGTGATGCATCGGGGGTAGGCATAGGTGCGGTTTTGTTGCAAGGTGGACACCCCATTGCTTATTTTAGTGAAAAACTCCATGGTGCCACCCTCAACTACCCCACCTATGACAAAGAGCTCTATGCTCTTGTGCGAGCCCTAAAGACTTGGGAACACTACCTTGTGTCCAAAGAATTTGTTATCCATAGTGATCACGAGTCTTTAAAATATTTAAAGGGCCAACACAAGCTCAACAAGAGACATGCTAAATGGATGGAATTTCTTGAACAATTTCCTTATGTAATCAAATACAAGAAAGGAAGCACCAATATAGTGGTCGATGCTCTTTCAAGACGGCACACTCTCTTTTCAAAACTAGGTGCCCAAATTCTTGGATTTGACCACATAAGAGAGCTTTACCAAGAAGATCAAGAACTCTCATCCATCTATGCCCAATGTCTACATAGAGCGCAAGGAGGTTACTATGTGTCCGAGGGATATCTTTTTAAAGAAGGAAAACTTTGCATTCCCCAAGGAACACATAGAAAACTCCTTGTCAAAGAATCACATGAAGGGGGACTCATGGGCCATTTTGGAGTTGATAAAACTCTAGATCTTTTAAAAGCAAAATTTTGTTGGCCACACATGAGGAAAGATGTCCAACGACATTGTTCTAGATGTATCTCCTGTTTAAAAGCAAAGTCTAGAACAATGCCGCATGGACTCTACACCCCTTTGCCGATTGCAAATGCTCCTTGGGAAGACATTAGCATGGATTTCATTTTAGGACTTCCTAGGACTGCAAGAGGCCATGACTCTATCTTTGTGGTAGTGGACCGTTTTAGCAAAATGTCCCACTTTATTCCATGCCACAAAGTGGATGATGCTCAAAATATTTCTAAACTCTTCTTTAGAGAAGTGGTGAGACTCCATGGTCTCCCTAGAAGTATAGTGTCTGATCGAGATCCCAAGTTTATAAGCCACTTTTGGAAAACTCTTTGGGGTAAACTTGGAACAAGACTACAATTTTCAACTTCTTGTCATCCTCAAACGGATGGTCAAACCGAAGTAGTCAATAGATCTCTTGGAACTATGCTTAGGGCTATCATGAAGGGAAGCCACAAATCTTGGGATGAGTACCTTCCCCACATTGAATTTGCTTACAATAGAGTAGTTCACAAGACTACTAATGCTTCTCCTTTTGAGGTAGTATATGGTTTTAATCCTTTCACGCCCATGGATTTGATACCCCTTCCTAATCCACAAGATTTTGTGCATAAGGAAGGAGTACTCAAAGCTGATTTTATCAAGAAAATGCATGAGAAGATTAAAATTCAAATACAACAACAAAATGAGAAGTACACAAAATACAACAACAAAGGGAAGAGAGAAATAATTTTTGAGGAATGAGACTTAGTTTGGCTTCACCTTCGCAAAGATAGATTTCCAACTCAAAGGAAGTCCAAACTAAGTCCCTGAGGTAATGGACCTTTCCAAGTTCTCAAGCGAGTCAACAACAATGCTTATAAATTGGACCTACCTCTTGAATATGGAGTACATGACACTTTTAATGTAATTGATCTTTCTCCATTTGTAGGAACCAATGACGATGACGAGCTGGATTTGAGGACAAATCCTTTCCAAGGGGGAGGGGATGATGGAGGAGGGCCAAGCACACCTACCCAAGGAAGCCAAGGCACAAGCCAAGGAGAGCGTCTAGACCAAGACCAAGACCAAGGTGAGCGTCTAGGACGTGAAAGTAAGCGTCTAGGACATGAAGGTGAGCGTCTAGGCCGTGAAGGAGGGAGGCTATCCATGGAGCTAGACCGTCTAGGACCCCTTACAAGATCAATGGCCAAACATATTCAAACACAAGCAAATGAGGCCACGGATGGAAGAGAGAAGGCTTTGTATATGTTTGCATAAAGGCCCATTGGGGGTACTTAGTAGATAGGGTAGTGTAGGAAGCATTTTTTATGGAAACCTTCTAGAATCTAGGGTAGTGTATGGCCGGTCATTGCACCTTAGATTTAGATTTAATTTTTGGTTTTATTTTCTTTAGAAAGGTGGCTTAACATTTACGTCCACATAGCCTATAAATAGGGAGGCTATCTCATTGTATTTGACAAGTTTAATTGAGTATTGTTATGCTGCCAATTTTTGTGCACTAGTTTTACTTCTCCTAGAAATCTAGGCTATAAACTTCAATCCTTCACCTTTCTCCCTTGAGCTGGCCGAACCTCTCAAACCCATACTCATCATGCACCTTCAAAGCCAACACAACTCCTAGGAGGGCTTTGTTTCACTCACCCATTGCTTCCGCATCACGTTTTACTACTTTGATTCAAGAAGAACACATGAAAATGCCATCATTGTGTCCAAAGAATTTGTTATCCATAGTGATCACGAGTCTTTAAAATATTTAAAGGGCCAACACAAGCTCAACAAGAGACATGCTAAATGGATGGAATTTCTTGAACAATTTCCTTATGTAATCAAATACAAGAAAGGGAGCACCAATATAGTGGCTGATGCTCTTTCAAGACGGCACACACTCTTTTCAAAACTAGGTGCCCAAATTCTTGGATTTGACCACATAAGAGAGCTTTACCAAGAAGATCAAGAACTCTCATCCATCTATGCCCAATGTCTACATAGAGCACAAGGAGGTTACTATGTGTCCGAGGGATATCTTTTTAAAGAAGGAAAACTTTGCATTCCCCAAGGAACACATAGAAAACTCCTTGTCAAAGAATCACATGAAGGGGGACTCATGGGCCATTTTGGAGTTGATAAGACTCTAGATCTTTTAAAAGCAAAATTTTGTTGGCCACACATGAGGAAAGATGTCCAACGACATTGTTCTAGATGTATCTCATGTTTAAAAGCAAAGTCTAGAACAATGCCGCATGGACTCTACACCCCTTTGCCGATTCCAAATGCTCCTTGGGAAGACATTAGCATGGATTTTATTTTAGGACTTCCTAGGACTGCAAGAGGCCATGACTCTATTTTTGTGGTAGTGGACCGTTTTAGCAAAATGTCCCACTTTATTCCATGCCACAAAGTAGATGATGCTCAAAATATTTCTAAACTCTTCTTTAGAGAAGTGGTGAGACTCCATGGTCTTCCTAGAAGTATAGTGTCCGATAGAGATCCCAAGTTTATAAGCCACTTTTGGAAAACTCTTTGGGGTAAACTTGGAACAAGACTACAATTTTTCAACTTCTTGTCATCCTCAAACGGATGGTCAAACCGAAGTAGTCAATAGATCTCTTGGAACTATGCTTAGGGCTATCATGAAGGGAAGCCACAAATCTTGGGATGAGTACCTTCCCCACATTGAATTTGCTTACAATAGAGTAGTTCACAAAACTACTAATGCTTCTCCTTTTGAGGTCGTATATGGTTTTAATCCTCTCACGCCTATGGATTTAATACCCCTTCCTAATCCACAAGATTTTGTGCATAAGGAAGGAGTAATCAAAGCTGATTTTGTCAAGAAAATGCATGAGAAGATTAAAATCCAAATACAACAACAAAATGAGAAGTACACAAAATACAACAACAAAGGGAAGAGAGAAATAATTTTTGAGGAAGGAGACTTAGTTTGGCTTCACCTTCGCAAAGATAGATTTCCAAATCAAAGGAAGTCCAAACTAAGTCCCCGAGGTGATGGACCTTTCCAAGTTCTCAAGCGAGTCAACAACAATGCATATAAGTTGGACCTACCTCTTGAATATGGAGTACATGACACTTTTAATGTAATTGATCTTTCTCCATTTGTAGGTACCAATGACAGTGACGAGCTGGATTTGAGGACAAATCCTTTCCAAGGGGGAGGGGATGATGGAGGAGGGCCAAGCACACCTACCCAAGGAAGCCAAGGCACAAGCCAAGGAGAGCGTCTAGACCAAGACCAAGACCACGGAAAGCGTCTAGGACGTGAAAGTGAGCGTCTAGGACGTGAAGGAGGGAGGCTATCCATGGAGCTAGACCGTCTAGGACCCCTTACAAGATCAATGGCCAAACATATTCAAACACAAGCAAATGAGGCCACGGATGGAAGAGAGAAGGCTTTGTATATGTTTGCATAAAGGCCCATTGGGGGTACTTAGTAGATAGGATAGTGTAGGAAGCATTTTTGGAAGGAAACATTCTAGAATGTAGGGTTTGATGGCCGGTCATTGCTTGGCACATGGCTTAGCATTTAGATTTAATTTTTGGTTTTTCTTTTCTTGTAATTTAGCTTACAAGTTACGTCCACAAATAGCCTATAAATAGGAAGGCTATCTCATTGTATTTGACAAGTTTAATTGAGTATTGTTATGCTGCCCATTTTTGTGCACTAGCTTTACTTCTCCTAGAAATCTAGGCTAAACTTCAATTCCTTCACCTTTCTCCCTTGAGCTGGCCAAACCTCTCAAACCCATACTCATCATGCACCTTCAAAGCCAACACAACTCCTAGGAGGGCTTTGTTTCACTCACCCATTGCTTCCGCATCATCTTTCACTACTTTGATTCAAGAAGAACACATGAAATGCCATCACATACGCTCTTTCAGTGGGTTTTCGCCCAAGCCCTCTGCCTCCCTCGCTTGGAACCTCTTGAGGGCATGTTGGAGGACGGAAGGTAGCTCAGGGGCAGGCGGCATGCGGACGCCCTCGTGAATGTTCTCCCCACCGCCTTCAATAGAAAGAGGTGGGGGAGAAGAGGCACTAGGAGGATGCTCCCGGTAGGATGGTGATGGGGCTTCAAGGGAAGAGTGCGAGGTCGCCGCCTTGGTCACCCTTCGTCTCATGAAGGTGATGCCTTCCCCTGTGCCCTCATCATCAAAGTCGACGAACACCACAACAGTAGGTGGGTTAGGAGAGTCTTGGGCAGGGGGAGCAACAGCCAAAGGGCTGGCATCAGCAGCAGTAGGAGCAGTAGATGAGGGGTCGGTGTCAGCACCTTGGCGGCGAGCAAGGAGCTTGGCCAGCCTGAGCTTTTTCTTATCATTGAGCACCATACCTACACTAAGACAATGAGCATGAGATTTTAAACAGTAACAAAGAATAAGAGCGTGAGTAAAGACGAAGTAAAGGCAGAAACTGATACCAATTTAGCCTTTAAGGTCTTTGGGGTTGAACTCGTGCTTGATCAGTTGAGCGGTGTTGAACACCTCTCCCAAGCTCGAGAGAAGCTGGCATAGTTCACGATCAGGGGGAGCCAGCTCCTCAAGACCCCTTGGTTTCTTGAACTTCAGTTTCCCCACCCAATAAAGGGGAAATCAATCTAGTAGGGTGGGGTCATGAGTAGTGCAGCACACCCTGAAGAACTTCCCCTTAAAGCCCTTATAGGATTGCTGGAAGAGGGTCAGGAGGGCTCTCCCCACCACACCATTGAAGCTTACCCAAAGCTTCTTCCCTGGACTCTTAGCCTCAAAGAAGTAGAGGAAGACATCCACAGAAGGGGTGAACCCCAGATGGTTGCACAAGATCGCGAACGCCCTTACGAACGCCCAGTCGTTGGGATGCAGTTGAGTAGGTGCCACGTTTATTTCTGTTAAAAGCGCCCGCTCAAACCCTGTAAGAGGTAGACGGAGTTTTATCCGTTTGAAGATGGTGGCATAGAGGAAGAAGAAAGGTTCCCCATAGTTGACGCAGTCGCCGACGCACACGGGCTCGCCCTCCGCACATGGGCAAACAGAGATGTAAGCGTCACATTCCCCCACACGGGTCATATGAGCGGCTTCATCCTCCCGGTGCTTGGCCACATCCTCACCAGAGGTAAGCTTATAGGTCTCAGCAAGGAGGTCCTCAGAGGCCCAAGGATAGAGGGCCTTGTAATCGATTCGAGGGGGGTTTGAGGTTGTTTTGGTTCTAGCCATCTGAAAGGAAGTTGAAGAGGGAAAGGAAAAAGAAGGAAGTAACGAAGGTTCAGTGGAAGACGAAGGAAAAACCCAGGAAAACCTAAAACAGGGACGCAATGCAAACAGAGAAAACATAATGTGTGGAGAACCTAAGTGCAGGAATTTAAACTGTCCCAGGAAGTTATTCGACAGTGAGATAGCAGAGCAAGGGTGATTAATGCACAAAGTTCATACCTTTTGATCGAGAGGGTGGAAAGTCTTGAGCTTTGAAGAAGGAAGGTTGAGAGCTTTCATAGAAAGGGTGAAATGATCGCAAGAGTTTTAAGAGAAAGTGATGGAATAGTAACGAAGCGCCTGTTTTTGAAAGAGTTAACGTAAACTAAGAAGCGCAAGCGGCGTTAAGTCCTGGTCATTGATCAAGACACATGTGCGCAGATTAAAACGAGTACAGAGAAGCGTCACTTCGATGCACTATTCACGTCCCGTCACACAGGGCCACGTAGGTCGCCAGAGGCGAAGACTAAGTCTCTTCGTTGAACAAGTTACAGCTCGAGACTGGGGGGCTTGTGTACCGACCAGTCCTCAGGAGTTGTTGACCGCTAGTAATGATGGGGCCACGTAAGCTGTGTCCCACGAGCGGCGTGGGCCAGTGTCTCGCGAGGCACGTGGACCAAGGTGCTGAAGAGTGGTCAGGATGTATTGATGTGTCCTCGGCAATATAGTGGGGGTGATGAGAGATCGGACATCGGTGACTCGAAAAGCAGAGCTGGGCCATGAGAAGTGGATCCCAAACCACACACCAGTTATCAGTTAGGGAGAAGTGATGGCATTTTCATGTGTTCTTCTTGAATCAAAGTAGAAAATAAGGTGCGGAAGCAATGGGTGAGATGATCAAGACCCTCCTAGGAGTTGTGTTGGCCTTGTAGGTGCATGATGAGTATGGTGTTTGAGTGGTTCGGCCAGCTCAAGGGAAAAAGGTGAAAGGATTGAAGTTTAAAGCCTAGATTTGTAGGAGAAGTAAAGCTTGTGCACAAAAATGGCAGCATAACCTTACTCAATTAAACTTGAAAAATACAATGAGATAGTTTTCCTATTTATAAGCTATCTTGGACGTAAATGTTAAGCTATCTTCTAAGGAAAAGAAAACCAAAATTAAATCTAAATGCTAAGCCATGTGCCATGTGCAATGACCGGCCACACAACCCTAGTTTCTAGAATGTTTCCATCAAAAGTGCTTTCTACACTATCCTATCTACTAAGTGCCCCTAATGGGCCTTCATGTACCAATTACAAGGCTTTCCCAAACCGTAGCTTGATCCATGTGTGGTGGGCTAGACGGTCCTTCTAGATGCTCCTTATGTAGCCACTCCCCCATCATGGCCTAGACGCTCCATATCTTAGGCTAGACGCTCCTCTTTGAGTCTAGACGCTCCTCATCATAGGCTAGACCGTCTAGTCTTGGAGGCTTGGCTTTCATTGTGTGGTGAGCTTGGGCCCTCCTCCATCATCCCCTCCCTCTTGAAAAGGATTTGTCCTCAAATCCAAAGCTTTTGCTTTTGAGGGGGCTTGTTGTGGCTGGATGGTGTCCATCATCTCCTCCTTCGGGAAAAGATCTATCCTCAGATTTGCTAACTTGATCTCGGATAGCAGCCTCTTGCTTCGTCAAGGTGTGTCCTCCCAGATCAAATATCAACCTATGAGAATCTTGAAACAAAGCAAAGGAGTTAGAGTGAGTATTTGGAGAACAATTAATTGTGTGAAGTTGCCATCTTTGTTTTTCTCTTGTTTTGGTCAACTTCTCACAATGCTTCCCTTTTGATGGTTGTAGGTGCCTTCTAATCCTCTTATGTTTTCTAAAATTTCCAAAAGTAGTTACTTTTTCCTTAGGCATAATCCCTTTAGGAAATGGTGACAACTTTAAAAAGGCAAGAGGACTATGTTCACATACAACTTCAAATGGAGAGATATGAGTAATCTTGTGGACTACTCCATTGTATGCATGTATAAAAGGAAAAGGATTCTTATCCCAAGAATTGTGGGTGTCCCTCATGATTTCGTGAAGCATAGAAGGGAGAGCTATGTTTTCAAATTTTGGAGCTCTATCCCTTATTTTTTAAAATAAATCATGGAGGCTTGTCACTTTTCTTAAGAAGAGTTTATCCACTTCCATGAAGAAAGAATCAAGACCTTTTGTCGTCCTAGGAAGCTCTAATTTGAAATGTGTGTCTTCCCATGGATCTTTTACAAAAGGTGAAGGAGTATAGAGTTCTTGGGACGTTGCCTTAGGTGTAGTTTGAAAACAAGAGTTATACATAAAGTAATGTCTTTGAACTTCTTTTCTCATGGGTGACAAAAGTTTTCCTCTTAAAAGCTCTAGAGTTTTATCAACTCTAATTTGACCCATGAGTTCTCCTTCATGAAGAATTTCTCTTTTATGTGTGAAGGTAGTCTCGTTGATACAACCTTTGTTCATGGAAATTTCAATTCTTTGCAAAGGTTGTCTCAATAAGACATGACAAGTTTCTTTAGGCACTACTTCACATAAAAAATTGTCTTTGTAGATGCCTATAGATGACTTGACCTTCACTTGGTGATATCTTGGCATGTATGTAAAATAATCTACTATATTTTTATCTATGCAAACCTTTTTTAAGGATTCTTCTTTTTTTTCTAGGCTTGCAAGTGTTCCTTTACAAAAGGTAAGGCTAGGTTGTTCAACAAGAGGTATATTTTCAAATGTATTTTCAACTTTTCCTTCTTGTTGAATGACCTTGTGGGAAGGAACACTCTTCTCCCACGCCTTTTGTTTCCCAAGGTTTTTCTCTTGCTTTTCTATTTTTACATTTTCTTCACTCTCACTAGCTTCTTTTTCTTGGCTACTATTCTCATCTTTGTCCCTTAAGATCATAGATCTTTCATTGAAACATTGAGATGCTAATTGATCATTGCCAAGGTATTCTAAACATGGAATTTCTCTAGCTTGAGTATGAGAGATATGCTTGGTTAGGTTTTCTTGTCTCTCTTTCCTAGCTCTCCTAGGGAATTGTTGATGATATTCATTTTTCCTAGGACTTTCTTCCCCAAGATAATCATGATGTTTAGAGCTAGATGCATGAGAATGTAATTTTTTTGAAAATTGAGACTTCTCATTCTTTGCTTTAGTCAATTCATTAGTTTTGATCTCATTCTCCAATTGTTTAGATGAAATTGATTGAATATCCTTAGTAAGTTGTTTCAAAAGAGATTTCAAGGATTTCACCTCACTTTTAAGAGATTTAGAGGAGTGAGAAGACATGACTAAAGCTTTGTGTGTAGAAGTATTTTACCTTGAGAAAAATTTAGGGAAGTCAAAGAAGGTAGTCTTCCAGGTAAGGGAGGTGAGTCACAAAGGACTACTTAAGTACCAAGCCTTTGCCTTAGCCAAAAACTATCCCTCAATGTCTTCACACAAAACTTCCTCTTAGTAAACTACTTAGAACACAATTAAGTTGAGAAATCAAAACTTTTTTTTTTCAATGCAAGAAAACAATGTATGCTAACTAATCAACAAAGCTAGACGGTTTAACACAAATTTAAACAAAACTAACCATGCAAAGCGTAGCTATGAAAACAAAAGAGAAGCAATTACAAACAAGTAACAATTACTAATCAAGAATGCTATACTATTCGGCCCTAGGTGAGGCTTCTTGGACACTTTGAGCCCTTGAAGACACACTCACCGTCTAAACGTAATTAAAAGAGGTAATTAACAATAAACCAAGTTGCAAAGGGAAATAAGAAAACTCCCTTTGTTGTTCCTCCTTTTGGTTACTGCACTTCTTTGTTGTCTTGATTTGTTGATCTCCTAAGTGTTTGTAGTGTTTGTTTCAAGGAAGTTTGTTTCGGCTTTGGCTTTGTCTCCTCCTTGGAATGTTGGCTTTAATTCTCCAATTTCCAGCACCTATTCACAAGGGCTAAACCTTAAACCAAGTCAAATTCCATGCACATAAGCACCAAGGGAGAAATTAAATTCCAGCACCCAAAAAGAGAGGTCAAGGAACAAAAGCAAGAAACAAATTTAATTGAAAGAAAACAGTACCACCAAAAGGATTTATAATATGACAACTTAGAAAGAGATTCAAGAAATTAAAGCAAACAATTAAAGGTACTCAATAAAAGTTGGCACACAAAAGGAATTCCTAAAGAAAAGCACTAGATTAGATGACCAAATAAAAAAAAACAGCACCACTGGAAAATGTTGTGGGCCAGAAAACGTGTTTGTTCCCCGATTTATGCTGAGCTGTAATTGTAAAATTTGTTTCTGAAATTTGGATGCAAGAAAATTCAGGATCTTATCTAAATTTTGGCTTTGGAATCACCTAAAACGCATGCACCATTTGTTTTTAATAATTTTTGCAAATTTGGTGTGCAGTTAGGCCAGCTGGAGCGCTCAAGATTTGCACTCTGATTTTGTGAGATTTATCATTTTTTTTCTGTTGCTTCTTTTGACCTCATTCTTTTTTTGTCTTTTCTATAACACTTTAAACTTGCATTTTCCAGAAAATCAGAATTTTCCTATGGGTGGAAAAAAAAATTTAAACAAAACAGCCCAGAACAGAGAGATGATACAGGGGAAATCTGGAAACTGGAAGAAAACAGCAAGATAACCAAAATTAACACAATGGAAATGTAAGAATGGAAATTGTGTAAGAACTAAGACACAATTATGAACTCAAACTAAAAATAAAAAGCACCAAAGGATCAAAATAACAGCAGAATAAAGCAATATAAAGAGACCCAAAAGCAAGAAACAATCAAGCCAATAATAGGACTACTAAGAATTGTTGACAAATATGGATTCACATGACTTGACACAACATTTATAGATTCAGAAAATAAAGACTCAAAGCATAAAATGAAGCAATTATAAGAAATCAATAAGGACTCAATTTCCTAAAAGAAAAACAGCCACACAATGGTGTAAGGAATCCTATCACAAGCTGCACAGAATTTGTTCAAGATCAATTGAACAATTGTGCTTTGGTTGGATCTTCCATAAGCACACCAAGAACAATTTAAAATATAAAAACAGCAAGACAAGTAAGGAATTGAAATGACAAAGATGAAATAAAGAAGAACTGAAATTAAAAGACCAAGCTACTCATCTTGAAGAACCAAAAGCTCATGATACCAAATGATGGCATTTTCATGTGTTCTTCTTGAATCAAAGTAGAAAATAAGGTGCGGAAGCAATGGGTGAGATGATCAAGACCCTCCTAGGAGTTGTGTTGGCCTTGTAGGTGCATGATGAGTATGGTGTTTGAGTGGTTCGGCCAGCTCAAGGGAAAAAGGTGAAAGGATTGAAGTTTAAAGCCTAGATTTGTAGGAGAAGTAAAGCTTGTGCACAAAAATGGCAGCATAACCTTACTCAATTAAACTTGAAAAATACAATGAGATAGTTTTCCTATTTATAAGCTATCTTGGACGTAAATGTTAAGCTATCTTCTAAGGAAAAGAAAACCAAAATTAAATCTAAATGCTAAGCCATGTGCCATGTGCAATGACCGGCCACACAACCCTAGTTTCTAGAATGTTTCCATCAAAAGTGCTTTCTACACTATCCTATCTACTAAGTGCCCCTAATGGGCCTTCATGTACCAATTACAAGGCTTTCCCAAACCGTAGCTTGATCCATGTGTGGTGGGCTAGACGGTCCTTCTAGATGCTCCTTATGTAGCCACTCCCCCATCATGGCCTAGACGCTCCATATCTTAGGCTAGACGCTCCTCTTTGAGTCTAGACGCTCCTCATCATAGGCTAGACCGTCTAGTCTTGGAGGCTTGGCTTTCATCGTGTGGTGAGCTTGGGCCCTCCTCCATCAAGAAGCCTAGATCATGAGGGGTCCATGCGTGTGGTGTGGATGACGCGTTCAGGCGTAACACGAGTAAAGAGCCACTGGAAGAGATACGACCTGTGTGGGTCACGTTCCAGGGTTAAACTGCATGCGTGGCACGTGAACGGCTAAGGCACTCCCAGAACGGATGGCCCCAGAGATTAGGTGCACAAGTTGGTACCCAGGTGGTCATCCCGTCAGAGGTTGCACTCTAGTAAGGGAGTCTTACGCGTTAGATTGTGATATGATTCCAATAACATGATATGGATATAGAATGAATGGGTAACTCTAAAACAGCAAGTAAACCCCAAGAACTACTCAAGAACAGTTCAGGAATCACAAGAACAGTGCCAAGAACAGCAAGTTAACGCAGCATACAAAGGATCTACCGAATGAAATGAGCTAAACAACAAAACCCATGGAAAGGAATTTGAAAACAACAAGATTATCACATGTAATTGGATACCGAAAAGGGACGAACCAAGAACAGTAAGGAAACAACCAAACTGCACTGATTAAAGGAGAAATAAAGTGCAGAGAATGAAAGAGAAAACAACAAAGAACAGATTGCACCGAATGGAATAGGAAACACAAGCAAGAAACACAAAAATGGAAGAAAATGGAAGATGGAAAGAGTGACTTATGTGGTTGTAGACCAAGGGAGGATCTTCACGCCACTTGGAGGGTGGTTTGCTCCAAGATGAGTGGTGGTGCCGCCACTTGAGAGTCCCAAGAGCTCACAAGATGAGACTAAAGAGAGAAGAAGAGTCAAGGCTCACAACTTTCTCTAAAATTCACTAGCATTTCATTACTCTCAATTTTCAACTTGTTTTACAATGAGGCAAGGCTCTGCTTTTATAAGGTGGGAGATGATCGGCCCTCTAGGTAAGGAAGGAAGGAAAAGGCTCCTTCTAGTTCCTTCTATGAACAAAAGGCACCTAACTAAGCCAAAAGGTGACCTTCCTAGCCATTTCTATGTAACCAGTGACTAAAAGTGCCTTTACATGCATAGTTTCTTTTGTTTTCCTTTTTAGGCACTTCCCTAAAGCTATCCTATCCTATTTACAATTCAATACAAGAGATATTACAAAGAGATATTTCATTTGGCAATCTCTTCCCAATGATCTAGCCATGCTCATAGTGATTCTTTGATTGGAGTGGGCTTGGGCTTGGGCTTCTCCATGAGTTTGGTCTTCTTGCTTTTGAGTGTTGGCCTCCTTTTCATCTTGATTTGCATCATACTCTCCGGGTTGGAGAGAATTCGTCCACGAATTCTAAAAGCTCATAGGCATTATCAGTGATCTTCTTTAATTTTTTTGAGAAGACTAGAAGGAAGAACTTTAAATGTTTGGGTGGATGGCATCTTCCTCCATTAGTAAAATCCTCTCTGACTTTATATCTATCATGCTCCCCGAGTTGGAGAGAATTCGTCCATGAATTATGAATCCCTGCATATAACAAAGTCAGTTTACTATCAAGATTAACAGTGGAATAAGAGAAAGGCAAACATGACTTAGAATGTGTAAGCAGTGGGAGTTCAGAAAAGGAGGTCCTATAGACATACCAAGTTCGAAAAATTGTTTGGGAATGATGATATTTTTTGGAAAAAGTCCTCTTAAATGGTGAAAACCATTAGGAGGTATGAAAAAATCATCCCTAACATTCTTTAACCAAGTTGGTGTTGAAATAGGAACCTTGGGTAATGAAAAAGATAAAGAAGAAGAATACCTTTGAGGTTCAACTTGAGGCATAGCACGAGTCAACATAATTGATTTAGTGGATAAAGTGGTGTGACTCGGTTTAGTACTTATTTCTTTTGCTTTCTCATTTTCTCTTTTAGTTTTCATTTTTATTTGGTCCTCACGAACCTCCTTGGGAGAGAGGGGTTTTAAGATAACCTTGCGCACTTTGAAGGAAAAAGACATTGTATTGGATAGGCCATCTTGTAAAACATGTCTATCATATTGCCAAGGCCTTCCTAAAAGAAGATGAGTTGCTTCCAAGGCATAACATCACATAAAACCTCATCTTTATACTTTCCTATTGCAAAGTTAATGAGGACTTGTTTGTTAACCATGATTTCACCTTCGGTACTAAGCCATTGCAATTTATAAGGCTTGGTATGAGAGATAGAGGGCAAGGCTAACTTCTCCACAACTCTTGTACTAGCCACATTAGTGCAACTACCCCCATCAATAATCAAGGAACATAACTTGTTGGTGATAAGACAGCGGGTGTGAAAAATATTTTCTCTTTGGGTATCATCCAAAGATTTTGGAATTGTGCCCAACATTCGCCTTATCATCAATAAGTCACCTTCACAAGGACTTTCGCTTTCATTCTCACTTGGTGACCTATGAGGTGTGGATGATCTAGAGCTTGCGGATTCATGTTCACTCACCACTTCCCCATTAACATTTATCATCATATTTCTTTTAGAAGGACAATTAGCCGTTATGTGACCATATCCTAAACATTTAAAACACTTTTTACTTGAGGATTTGGTTGGTGATTTATTATTAGAAGTGGAAGGCTTAGAATCCTTAGCTTTAGAAGATGAATCTTTAGAAGGGAACTTTGAAAAAGATTTGTTTTTATTTTTCCAAGAGTTGTTGTAGTAACCATCATGAGTAGAATTTTTGAAAGTCATTTTCCTTGCAATTTGATTTTCAACCTTGATGGCAAGGTGAACTAAGGTTTGTAAAGATGAATACTCTTGAAGTTCTACAACATCTTGTATATCCCTTCTAAGACCACTTATAAATCTAGCAATCTTTGCTTCCTCACTTTCATCTAAATTTATTTTAAGCATAAGCGTCTCTAATTCCTTGAAATAACTATCCACACTTAGCGTGCCTTGGTGAAGCCGTTGGAGCTTCAACATTAGGTCTTTCCTAAGAGTGGGTGATAGCGGCGCTAAGGCACACCCTCAGTAACCCTAATTACAGTTAGCGGAAACAGTGGAAACCCTAGAGTATAAAAAGGGTAGAATCAAACCTAATAAGGTATGGGATTTACACGCTAATTCTTACACAGTTTTTACGCTACACACACAGTTTCGGTGTTTCCTAGCCCTAAGATTGACTTGAGCGTCGGAGTGCAAACGGCCTCTAGAGCGCCCTTTGTCTTTGCATTTTCAAGTGCTTGATCGAAGGAAGACACGAACGAAGACAGAGATAATTGGATGTGTGATTGTCGCAGGCGTACGAAGACAATCAAAGTCAACCCGCAGAAACAAAATATATATCTGCAAATATAAAAAAAAATACTAAAGAATGTAAAATTATTCATTACAAAGTTGCAAGATCACAATGTTAGATTTGAAGGCTTGCCGTTAATTTTACGTCAGGATAATTAGATAAAATAATATAATTAAAAATAATTCAGACTCTAATATTTAATTAAAAAATTTGAATAAAAAAATTTGTGGACTTGTACTCTGAACACTGACATTTTGGGACCCACAGAAGCATGGAAAATGTCTATTCAAAGTTCAAACACGCGTTTCGTACGAGAAATTCAGATTCTCCTTAGTCCTTAACGTGTTCCATGGACAACGCTATTTCCAAAGGTGAATAACTCTGAATTAAATATTTTTAAATTTACAGAAAAAGTATTTAAAAAATTAAATTAATTTATATATTTAAATTTATAGAAACAAATCTTGTAAAATACATTAAAGACGAGTAGAAGTTATACTATTTAGTCGTGAAAAAATGCATCGTAATAACCAAATATATTGTTTAACTTTAACAATTAAAAAAAGACTACTTATTAAGAATTTAAAAATATAATGTTTCTTAATTAATACAGTCCTATCACAATTATTTCTAGTAGACATTCAATAAGTCCTTAAATTAAAAAAAAAAACAAATTATTTAGCTAGTGGTATTAAGGCTTAAGTAATTACAATGAAGAGAAACAATTGAAAAAGAAAACTTCAAAAGAATAGAATAAAATTTAATAAAGAGATAGATTACATAAAAACGGTATATTAAAATATAAAAAAATTAATATAATTATACATACATAAATAAATTAATATTTCAATCTTTTGAATAGTTTCTTACATAATATATTTACTTTATTAATACTGTTTACGATATAAAAATAATTAAAAATTATTTTATTAATAGTTTTATTAACATCAGCGATTGAGACTGACATTAAAATAACTGAAAATAAATATATTGAGGAAGAACGTTTTTATCATAATTGTATTTTGATTAGTTATAATTAATCTTAAAAAATTGGGGTGTACTAAATTATAAGAATAATTTATTCTTATTATTTTGAGTGTAGGGTATACTGGGAAAGGGTTTTTGTTGACTCTGACTAAAATGCTTATACCATGATTGTGTAAGACCCAATTCTGTTAAAAGATCAGTGGTGAACATATGATGTTAACTGACATAAAAAAAAAACTATAAATTTAGTGAGTGAAATGATGTTATAAGAGGAGAAAAAATTGAGAAGAATAAAAGTACATATATACACTAAAAAATACTTAAATAAAAATAAATTTTAAAATAAAAAATAATGAATCTATAATAATTATATCATACTAGCGGGAACACAGGCACACTAACGTGCCTGTGTATTTTTTATTTCTGTTTCTTTAGTATTTTTTTATTTTTTAAAAATAATTTCTCTTAATAACATTAAAATGAGAAGTTAAAGAGTATACAGTTAAAGAGTAGGTTAATAAAATAGTGGAGAACGGTAATTAAAAGTTACATATGGTAAAGAGAATGAATGAATTTTCAAAATTTAAAATTCAAAATTACTATTTGAATTCAAAACCGTCTCTCAAGATAGAAAATAATTAAATAGAATTTGAGTTTCATATTTTTTTATAATTTTTAATATTTTATTAATTATGGGTAAAAATATATGTATTTGGTAATAGTTAAAATTTATTTAAAACTACAAACTCAACCGAAAAAATAATTAAATAGAATTTGAGTTTCATATTTTTTTTAATAATTTTTAATATTTTATCAATTATAGAAATTAAACCAATATTTTTCATTAGGTCTATAAACAACCAATAATATATGACAATCATTACAATACATATGACACCATTAAACAATAAACTAAAAATTCATCCTCAATTGTTTGAAAAATATTATATACAAAAGAAGAAAATGCAATGAAATCTGCTTCTCTTTTCTTCACCTTGGACCTGTATGTTTAAATTGTTCCCATCTTTCGCACCCAAATCTAATGTTCCTTCATGTTAGAACCTTACGATTGGGGAGTGAGCGCGACAACGAAACTCAGTTTTTCCTTCTCTGATTCCTAAAAAATAAACGAAATATTAGTATAACATGTAAAACATAGATTTAAGAACACGATGAAATACCTTCCCTACATAATGCTCTTTGGTGAGAGAACCTATTTTGAAGGTGGTCTCTAAAATCATAACTTTATGAAAAGTTAAGATGATTTCAAAAATCAAAACCTAAAAGAAGAAAATATAGAGGAAGAGCAAAGATAAAGAAATGGTGATGACAGAAAACTTAAAAATCAAATTGGAAGTAACTTTTCTGTAAAATATGAGGAAATGAGAATATAGTTTAGTTAATGCTCTGTATGATTTCATTTAAATCCATAAAATTGTTACCAAAAAGGGTCTTATGATGACTTTCATCATGTACCTCTGTCTCCTCTTGTTGAGTCCTTCTTATCCCTTTAGTCACATGTTTCAATCACAATTTCAGAAGACAAATTAGTGTTTTACAAATTGAGATGCATATAAAGAGAATTACCTATTGTTGTGATGAAGCGCGCAACTTTTTTGAGTCTTTTCGTTCCCTCTAGTCACAAACTTCAATTACAATTTCATGAAACAAATGTCAAATTAGGGTTTTAGAAAGATTAATCAAAGAAATGAAAGTATGATTTTACATGAAAGTGAAAAGGAAAGAGAAAAGGAAGTGAGAAGTATGGTAAAAAAAAGAATGTGTTATGTGTAGTGGAGAGAGAAAATGGAAAGTAGGTACCTAGGAGAGAGAAAATGGGAAGTAGGTACCTATATAGGAGAGAGAAAGTGGGAAGTAGGATAAGTGGGTTATGTGTAGTGGAGAATCATAAAATCTCTTTCTTAAATCAATTTTAAAATTCTACAATTTTAATAAAAAAGAATATCAGTTTAAATCAGAAAAGTAACGTACCAAATCTCTACTCTCCTGTTAAAGTGGTCCACAGAATATTACAAATATCTTTAATTTTTTAAATAATAGAGAAGAAGATCTTTAAAACAGAAAAGTAACTAA
This sequence comes from Phaseolus vulgaris, assembly GCF_051622355.1. NCBI lineage: Eukaryota > Viridiplantae > Streptophyta > Magnoliopsida > Fabales > Fabaceae > Phaseolus > Phaseolus vulgaris. The sequence goes on along the minus strand of NC_143501.1, from coordinate 16,994,614 downwards.
TCAATCTCTCCACTCTCTCTACTCTCTAGTTAAATAATAACAAATAAATTAATACAATAAATTAGTAAGTAAAGATAAAATGGAAAAAAAAATTAAGAGAACTTAAGAGGAGAATAGGAAATGACACAATGACCATAATACAATAATAAAATTAAATATTAATATAAGGATAAAATAGGAAAAAAAATTAAGAGCAGTTAAGAGGGAAATCTCCCTTATATATAGGTATAGATTATTTTAAAGACTAAAAATATTATTAATATTTAAAATAATTTATGTTATTAATAAATAATTTTAAATTAATATTAATTAACTATTAAAATATTAATTATAAATTTCAAAATGTAACTAGTTAGTAATTAAAATTTTAATAATTAATTAAGGATCAATTTAAAAATTATTTATTAACAATAAAAAATATTTTCAATATTAATAATATCTTTTATTTGATAATAGTATCTAATTTATTAATATTGTGATTAATTATCTTTTATTTTTAAAATTAATCTTTATTTAATTATCTTTTATACCAATAGAGTTGTTAATTAAATAAAATATTTATAAAAAAGAAAATAATATATATTATTATATTTTATTTTAATAAACATATATTAAAGATAAAATATTTGTTAATTAAAGTTTAAATAAAATTAAATTTTGATAATAAAACTTTTTTACTACGAAATATAATAATATTTAATTTTTATTGAGTATATTTATCTTAGAATATTCATAAAAAGAACTGTATAATTTTTAATTACAAAATAAATGAAATAAAATATTGATAATGATCAAATATAAATTAGTTTATTGTATACATGTGGTGAAAGGAAAGGGATTCAGTATCCACATGTCATGCAAAAGGTAATGGGCGAAAAAAAGAAAGCATCGTATCATTTTAGTATATTTGAATAAGGAAAATGATATTTTTGAGAACTCTTGAAATTGTATATAATTTTTTATGTGATGTGTTTAAAAATAAATATATAATAAAAATTAAATTTATAAATAAAAGATATAAAAAATATTAAAATAATAATATCGAGAGTTGTAATGTAATTATATAAAAAAATTGGAATTATCAATGTATCATTACTTTTTAACAACAATCCATTTAAAAGACAAAAGTAATATTAGCAATGAATCTTATGCTCCCTATGTCCCAAACTTTCACACACTTTCTCCTTCTATTAGTGTCCTTTATTAATTAATCTTGGCTCTTTGCCTAGATTGTGTTTGTATAGGGGTAATTTGTTGAGCAATATTTGTAACTTCTGGGTTTATCTTGTATTTCTTATTTTTGTTTTTATACATTTTCTAGGTTTCACTTGTGTTTTTTGGATTTCTTTAAATTTATTGGTTTTTGTTCATATCGAAAATGTGATTGGAGAGACGCTTTGGTGAGAATATGGATATTTACCAACAAATATGTTTTTAGTTGGTTTCCAGACAAAGGGAGAGTTCCACTTGAAAAAAGACTCTATGATGTTTAAGTAAGTAAGAGCACAATGATGATAATATGTGCGCAAAATATGTGAGTTAAAAGTATAACATATGATAAATTGTACTTTCTAGAGAGTTTATATTTATAGATTGTTTCGTTCTCGGTGACGGTCCTTCGGTTGACCATATGATGGTTATTTATGGCTCATAAATAGCCGCTTAACAATAAAGACTCTTTGAAAATACTATTTTATTTATATTTTTCGTTTATGATAGTGAGAGCTCGATTATAGGATATACATCGTCGCTCCAAGCTATAGGTGACCTGGGATAGATGTACACCCAAAGACAAAACAATTTTTCTTTTATAGACTCCACGTTACATTTTAATAATTTCACTTGAGTCAGGGGGCAAATGTACTACCGGATGACCGAGAGGCCGAATGGTCGACAAGGCTGAATGAACCTAAGAACAGACAATAAACCTGTGATTAGCTGTAATTAAACCAGTTTAATTATAAACTATGATTAAGACAAAATTGGACCTTCACCTGGATCCAAAAGCAGGCCCATGACAGCTAGGGCCCATCCCAAAGTTATAAATACTATAGGAGATCTAATGTCAAAGGTAATTTTTCACTTTTAACTTACCTGCATATTGTTCTTGAACTAATTTGAGCGTCGGAGCGCCTTCGCAGGTACCCCACCTCGCTCATCTCGGAGAAAGGAAGTACAAATCGGAGATCACTAAGCTCAGAAGCTGAGAACGAGAAGAAGAAGACAGAAGGATTCGCTCTAAGAGGAACCCAACCTTGTAAGAACAATAGGTATCCCGCCTTTATGATGGGTAGGTACAATTTTCATTGTGTTTTTTTATGTTTCTTTGTATTTATGGGTTTTTTTTTGTGATTTAACAAAAAAATTACTTATGATGTGCCATACCCTTAACTAAGATAACGTTATTGAATAAACTTATCCAAAAGATACCATTATAAAAAAACTAAGGACCACTAAGCAAGATAATAGAAAAAGATGAAGTGATAGAGGTATTTGTTGAACCAAGTGGTGTTCAAGCTTTGAAGAATCCAAATCCTTTGAAGGATGTTGAAGCCTCTGTTGTGCTTGATGTTGCTGTGCTGGTTTAGCTTAGTTGTTGTGATCAAGGTGTGATTGCTTAGTGGATTTCCTCAGGGTTTCTGAGAAGACTGGATGTAGCTCTGGTTTTGGAGTGAACCAGTATAAACAACTGTGTACAATCTCTCTATCTCTAACTCTTTAAATTCAGTTTTATTTGTTGTTTGCTGGTATAAACAACCGATTGTTTCTGTGAAACAACCGATTGTTTTTCTGGTTGTGCTGATTTTGTTTGCTGTTTTTGGTAAACTAAATTTCTTATCAATTGTTTCCTGAGATAAATTCATTCTTGTTTTAAAATTTTACGAAAATTTTCTTTAAACAATTCACCCCCCCTCCCCCTTTAGTTTAAAGCCATCCATTCTAACAGTATTTGCAGGGATGAAATGGCCAATGTGGGGAGATTGCTTTTCTTTCTTTCATCATATCGTTTTCATAAAACTAGGCTTTGTTTCTTCCATTAGATAATTTTGAGAAGGAACTTTTAATCATGATTAATGTTGTTCTAGTGCAACTTCATCCAAATAACCAAGCCTTTATCCAAGTCTTTCACATTCTTTGTATACACTCAAAGATTGTATCGACATGGAAATGTGTTTTTCATTTTTTTTTATTGGCAAAGAATAGAATAAATTAATAAGGACACTCCTAAAGTGTCCTAACCCTTATAAACCAAGGAGAAAAATTGAAAAGATTTAAGAAAACTTTGAAGAATGAGATTGTCACTACATTTGGGATAAGCTTTGAAGGCACTATGGAGCAAGTGCAAGCCTTGTATCCAAGAATATATACCTTTCTCCTTTGGACTCCTACAAAGTTGTTGTGGACCGTCAGTTAGTGCTAAAATATACTTCATTGTTGTTTTTAGCTATAGTTTTTTGTTCAGATCTTATAATTTTTTTCATATTTTGAACTTGTCAGGATTTTAATTCAAAATTTATTTGTTTGGTTGACGTTTTGAACAATATTTGCTCTAGCATAATCGACTTTAATAGATCTAAACTACTTGATAATTTTTTAAGTCATAAGTTTTAAGTTTATTGATCAATCACTTTAAACGTTATGATGAAATGTTAGATTATTTTCATCATTTAATCAATCTCTTAATAGAGGTAATATATAAAGAAAAAAATTCTAAGTATGACTTTAGTCGATCTTTGGATTAATCAACTTGTTTGTTATGATATTTTTTTTTCTTATTGAGTAGTGACGTTACGAAACTTTGCTACATATTTAATTTAGCTATTAACTAGTATCCAAAAAGTGTTTATCAATCTTTATTGTATTATTTTTCAATGCACTATTTCTGTTTATTTTATATAAATATTTCCAATTAACCTATCAATTAGAAAAAATCTTTGTTGCTTTATCGAATAGATTACAACATGAATTCTTAATGTTATTATAAAACATTATTCTTTTAACAAAATGTCGATAAACAATTAGTTTTCATACATTAAGTAACCTATTGCTTTAACAATCTTAATAAGATGTGTACTTCATAATCAAGCATCTTATCTATCTATAATACATTTAGGAACTACTTTTAAGGTAATTTTTTCCACATCTTATCTATCTATCTGTGATGTGAAAATTCAAACACTTACAAACTTACCAAAAAAAGCATTCACCAAATGCATTGTGGAGATGACATGTGGCTTTTCAATTTCTCCTTCATTCTTCATGCCTCTCTCCTCTCTCACTTCAACTATTCATACTTTTCTCCTCTCTAACTTCATGGTTTCTCTCTTCTAACCCTTCTGCTACGGTTTTGTCGCCAAAACCAGATTTTGTTTTTCCCTTTGAAGCTCACTCTCTCACTTTCCTCTGTGTTTCAAAATCGCCATTTTAGGTTTGAACCATCCTCTGTGCTAAGTCGTTTGCTAGAAATGATTCGTAAGTATCTTCAAGCTGATGAAAGATCTTTTCCTGTCAAAGTAGAAGTGGTTTTTGTGCTACGTTTTTACTAGAAGTGTGTTTCGTCTCTTCTTTTTGTGGAGGTTTTCGCGGTAATATCTCTCCTTTTTTTTGTTTTGAAGATGTCTTCGTCATATTTGATGTTTTTAAGGTTTTTCTTTGCGTATGGAAAAGATTTTAGTGGATCTCGTTTTTTTTTACTTATTTCCGCTTTCATCTCTATTTTTTATTTTTTATTTTTTTTAGGTTCCGAAGTGGTTTTCCTGAGATGAATATGTTTTGTACTGGGATTTTAACTACATTTTACTCATACGATTTAGACCTTTTTTTTGGAAAATGATATGTTTAGGTTATGGTTTTGGTGTATCTCAATTTTATAGGGTTTTTTAACCCCTTTCCATTTTCATGTTTATTTTTCACTTTTGATGTTTTTTGGGTTTCAACATTGTTTTCTTGAGCTCAATATTGTTTACACATTGTTTTCCTTTTCCTTTTGCCTTAGTTTTTTGAAAATCTTGTGTTTAATTTATGGTTTGGTGGATCTTTGTTTTCTAGGTTTTTTTAACCACATCCTTTTCTAACAAGATTTCGTTTAGGTTATGGTCCTTTTGGCAGTACATTTGAATTTTGAAATCCCAAAGATTTATATTCATTCATTTTTTTCAATATATATATATATATATATTTGTGGTTAGTTTTTGTTTTTTCATTCATTCATATCATTGCACATTTTGGCATTTCATTTTGTTATCTTGAAAGTGTACGTAAGAACGTCTCACTCGCATAAACATGTGAATACCATCCAAGAAGTGAGTCTTGAAAGAGAAAATCGGATCCTCATAGGAAGGGTTGTTCGTTTATGGTTTGTGGCTAATTTCAACAAACCCAATTTTCCATTTTTCATGGAGTTGGTAATCCAAGATAAGCAAGTAAATATTTTTATCCAAGATAATCCAAATTTAGTATTGCTATTTTGTGTACACTATTTTAATGTGTTTAATGTTTCACGTATTTTGCAAGAAAAAACAATTCATGAATCTGTTTACATGATTACATAGTTGGCAAGTTGAATAGTTATGCTTTAAGCTCAATATAATTGTATTTGTTACTGAATTCATCCGTTTATGCATATGTTATTGGACTTCTCATTGGTGTGGGCATTGAAAGGGAGCTTCAAAGAACAACGAAAACAACAAAGTTGAATGTTATCTCCATTGAAGCTAATGGATAACATATTACTCTACATGTTCACAAGTAAATTTTTTAATGTTTCAATTGTTAGAATTGTAGACCTAAAACAAGAGGGGGTGAATTGTTTTCAAATGTTTTTTGCAAACTTTGAAGATGTAGAAAGCCAATGAAGAATCAAAGCCAAAGGAATGAAAATGCTCAAGTTACAAAACTATTTTAGTTGATTTCCATAAAATCAATTGGCTGTTTTTGCGATTCAACCGATTGTTTTTATCAGCAGTTTATAAAAACAACTTTAAAACAGATATAATAGAGATTAGGAAAAGAGAGAATCACACAACCAAATTTATACTGGTTCACTCTTACATCAAGAGCTACATCCGGTCCCCAAAAACCATTGGGTATTCCACTATGTAATCAAACCTAGATTACAAAACACAAACACCAAAGAGGTGATCTTGAGCCCTTCAAGAACATTCACCCTCTTTGATACACAATTCACTACAAGTCAAAACACCCTCTGTCTGTAGAGACCAGTACCTTACAAGTTTTACAAATATGAAACGAATACAAGTAAGAACAGGAAGGATCACACCTGAAACAAAAGGATTATAGTAGTTTCCTATTCCACTCTTAACCAAAGCAAAGGCTTAAGCAAACTTGCAATCTTGAAAAACTTTAATCTTTTTGGTAATCTGGTCTTCTTTTTTTCAGAGATGAAAACACCAGTTATATAATCTCAAAAATTTTCGTTTAAGACTTTTAATCAAGGACCAAAACAGTTTAGAATCATGGAAAACAAATTTACCAGACTTAACAAATTCTATTAAGATTTTTCAAAAAAAAAATTGATTGAAAACTCAATTCAACCGATTGAATTGGCCTTGAATGTTAGGTCAGCTAATTTCAGCTTTTTCAAATCCTTTTCAAAACCACTAAGTGTTAAACAACCGATTGAAACGATAAATCAACAGGTTGTTTTTCACTACTTTGAAAAACACTTTTCTTTTGAAAGAAATTAATTGATCCAGTTTTGAATTAAGCTAAGAGTGGATTGACAAATTCTAATCTACCCAGAACCCATGCCCGCAAGCAGAAACCCAACCTTTAAGCAATCTTCAAGGATTTGGAGACATCAAAGCTTTAAGTTCAATAGCAATCTGAAGTTGTTTAACCATCTTTGACTTTTTTGCAACAACTTTTGAATGTTTTGAATGGAGTGTACCTTATTTGGCAATTATGTTGATGACCTGAATGCCTTTCTATCTTTGGTAGAATTTCAAAACGTGGTTATTAGTATCCAGTTTGCAAAAGTAAAGGTTTTTCAGGGTAGGTAAAGTTGTCATTCAAAGCCTGGTATTTGTTTTACATGGTAGGTATACATTTGACATGATTATAACTGCATGATATACTTTTTTAAAGTGTAGATAAGGTTTGTCTGCAAAACTTTTTGGACAACACCAAAATTATGTACAAAGTCCAAAACGGCAAGAGAATTTAAATAAAGGTGATTTAAAAACATATTGATTTATTGAATACATGGTTTTTATTATTATTATTATAGTTAATTTTTTTATGCAATATGAGCAAGTGTTTAAACTGTGTAGGGTGATTCAATCTATCGATTTTCCTTCTCAAGGATTGATTCAATTGTCCGATGATGGACAAAATAATCTTGAAGATGAGTTTGTGCACTTGAGTCCAAAAAATTCAATTCAATGACTTAAATATTGTAAGAAGGTATAATTAAAATTTAGTCATTGTAATAAAGAAATCAATTTTGTATATTTTCAGGTTATAAATATTTTTGTTTTGTTGTAAGAAACCACTTTTGTTGTTTTGGCAACCATAAAACATGATGATGATGATTGGTGGGATACAACTTGCTTATGCAATAAAGTAGTGTATCTAGATTCCAAAATATTTTTTTTTTTTGAAGTGTAACAAACATGTTATAAAGGTTCAACCAAGGTGATCTTCTTTTCAATAATAGATAATCATTACAGATGGATTTTACAAATTGTAATATTAATTTCATGTTTGTTTAATTTAAATTTTAGGTATAACTAAAGGTTCGAGTTATTGATGCTACAAATTCAACGACTTTTTTTTCTTTTTGATAGGGATGCTACAACCCTGATAAATAAATCTTTTTCTGAAGTCTTTGAATGTCATGAAAAGGTCAAGTTATAAACATTTTGTTATCTATTCAACAAAATTCAGGATTTGTTTACAAAATTTTCAAATGATTTACAATCCCAAACCATGGACTTAGACACTGAAATTGTGCTAAGCAGTGATGTTGTAATGGCAAGGCTTAAAAGAGATTTTTCTACATCTAGCCAGTTAGCAGATGATAATATCCTTTTGACTACATTTAGGAAAAATATTTAAATCGAAAGGGGAGTTATATAATGTGAATTATGCAATGATTATTGTGTTGTAACTTTCATGAACAATTTATTGTATTTGTCACAATTTTAATTTTTTTATTCTAAACAATTGTTTATGTAATGGTATGGTAATATTACTCTTAATTATTGTTGATCACCTTTAGTTTATTATTCTCTTATTTCTATTAGATTATTTTTTTTCTTTTGTATAACTGACTATTTTGTTATTGGAATTCACATAGAGGTTTACAGTGAAAGAGGGCTTCAAAGAACATGGAAATGTTCTTAATCTTAATCTTTATTTTTTACTATTTAAATTTCTTATCAACCTTATTTATTATGTTTGAACAACAAGAAAGTGTGATATTAGTTGTGCAATATTTGCATTGACCAAACGTGGATGTCATTTGCATAGGCCAAAGCCATGAAACGCTAACGCAAAGAAGATGTTGCGTGGTTCATCCAACGCATGGGGGACGCGTGAAGAAAAAGTGAAAATATTGTGTCGACTAGACCCACACATAATTTTGTCGCACGTGTCGCATTTTGTCGGTTGTGGCCGACGCAAAGTCTACTTCCAAATTTAGCATTGATAAGTGTCTAATTTCAGTAATATTTCATATTAAAATATAAGCACTTATGAGGATTTATTGCTAATTTACATATAAAATAATCCCTAATTTATGAATTTATACCTTTTTATATTTTTTTATGATCTTTATTTGAATAACAGTATTTTATTCCCAAATTTGGTGTTAATTGTAGATTTTTAGGGAGGATTGAAGATTTGGAGTAAAGGAGAATAATTTGAGCTAAAAAGAGAAATCTAGAAGGTCCTAGAATGGAAAAAGATGCAAAGAAAGATTAGGCATTTTTTATGTTTTATCACTTAGCCCATTAGCACGACACAGGAAATGACCTAATCCTAGAAAACTGGGATAAATAGGGGCTAGAGGCTCAACCCTAGTATGCCTGATTAAGAGGAAAACACCATAGAGTGAATTGTAACCCAATTGGGAGAATGGAAGGTGCTAGAAGTATGCGTGGCTAATTCTACCATTTGGGATTTAGAGTAATCTGTTCAAACTCTTATGTATTGAGGTGATATCTTATATTAATATTCAGTTCTTGATTGATTATTGGTATTGATGTTTTACTTTTAAATTTCCATGACAAATTGAGAATCTTAAATCTGACTGAGAGGTATTTTTAGGGTTCAGACCTAAACAACAATACTTAGCATATTTGAGTGCTAGAGATAGACTTGAAATGTTAATTGCCATTAACGTCTGAGTGTGATTCTAAGTTGTTTTTATAAGTATGCGAGAGATCGATATTTAGGAAACTTTCTTAAGGATTTTATATGCGAGAGATCGATATAAATGAATTTTCTACGGGAATCAAATTCAATCAAAGAACTTAATATTAACATGCTAATCAAAATACATAAGAGTGAGAGAGATGAAACCTAATCCCTATTTTTCCAATTGAAGCAACTAATTCTTTGTTTGTTTTCTTATTGATTAGTGCAACACAATCACTTCAAAACTCTTTTATTGTTTTGTTATTATACTTAGTGAATTTTGTACTTGATAATTCACTGTTCCTTGTGGGATTGATATTTGTCCTTAGAGACAATTATTACTTCTGACAAACGCGGTGCACTTACCATAAAAATTCATCAAGCATTTATCATGACCGACGCAAAGTCTTTGATATATTCCGAAGTTTCACTCTCCGTGCCCTCATTTTCCCCAAATTAAGAACTTAAACCTAATTTCTCTCTCTACTTCACACTCTTCAAATTTAACTCTGCTCCCAACCTCCCACTACCCTCCGTCGTGAGTTCCACTACCCAGTCCCGCCTCTTTTCACCGTCGGTGTTCTCTTCCTTCTCCTTTTCTCTTCTCTTCTCTATATCTTTTTATTTTTCTTCACTTTTTCTTCTTCTCAAGCATCTATGGATGTGATACATAATGAAACCATTTCATATATACTATAACACATGCTCAAACATGGGAGACCACAATAACATCCTGGACAACATATTCAATGAAATGCAACCACTATCGGTCCACTTCATTTTGTCAATGGATTTTCATCTATGACAACATTTGGGTGGTAGGGTATGATCTGCACATATCCATATTGGTAAAAGACACATTTAGGCATATTGAACTGTTTTCATGTGCTTAATCTAATGTATCTTGAAAAAAATCAGATTCATTCGAAGGGGAAAGATTCTCTAAGCTTGTCGTATAAGGTAAATCAAACCGCAACTAACACAATGTTATCTAACTTCAAACGGACAACTGCAAGTGCTGACAATTTCCTAACAGCATACTACATGGAACAACGGTCATCATCTTTAAAATCAAGACACACTTGCCTCAAGCCTATAGTTGGGAAATGTTGATAAATCCATTCCTACAAAAAATCATGTTCAACACAATAACATTCATTCAAACTATATAACAGACAACAAGATCACATAGACAACTAGTTGCTTTGTATTTGTATAATTGACATCTCTCAATTGCTCATACATGTGGATCAAAGCAATTGTTTCCCAAGCATATCCTCTAGTCAGGTGTGAATCGACGAATAACCTCAAGTACAAAACACTTACTGAAGTCGCACTCTTATATGTGAAAATTGTGCAAGTAACTAGGTGCATCAAATAAGCTCGAGAAGCAATTGTCCATTATTTGTTGTCGCATGCGTCCTTATATACCTCTCTCAACCAATTGAGTTGCACATGACCACCCCTGGATTGCCTAGTATTTAAAGTTGTAGCAATACGGTCAACACGAAGCACCACCACCAATAACTTTGTAGCCCCAATTTCATCTAAGGTAGGGTACATGTATAATTTCACAACAATAGGCAGGAGCAACAAATTTGACACATCATCTAATATGATGGTCAACTCCCTAATAGGTAGATGAAAACAATTTGTATCTGGATGTCACCTCTCTACAAAGGAAAACAACAATCCTTTATATGCAGTGTCATAGTTTGCACAAACTACACCGATTAAACCTGATAACTCAAATGTAGTTTCTATCCATTCATGTGGCACTCCCAACTTATTCATTTTTCTACCATGAGACACCAATTTTTGTTGGAATTATAGGCCTTTAAATAATAGGGGGTGAATTGTTTATTGAAAGATTTTCGCAAATTTTGGGCAAGAATGAATATTAATGCAGAATCACAGAAGAAACAATTAGATAATCCAATCAAAAAAACTGTTTTAACTTGATTCCAAAAAAGCAATTGATTGTTTATACGAATCAATCGATTGTTTTTATCAGTACTTTAAAAAAACAAAGAACAAACAATTTTAAAAACATAGAGAGATAGAGAGATTGAACACACAAGGATTATATTGGTTCACTCTTAACCTAAGCTACATCCAGCCCCAGAAACCCCTGGGTATTTCACTAAGCAATCAAATATAGATTGCATAACACAAGCACCAAAGAGGTGATCTTGAACCCTTCAAGAACACTCACCCTCTTTGAAATACAACGACTACAGGTCAGAACACCCTCTGACTGTAGACACCTATTTCTCACACTTTTAAAAAATGAATTATAGAACAACAAAGAATATAAAGGATCATACCTAATACAAAAATGGATACAGTAGAACCTACTCCACTTTTAACCAATGCAAAGCTCTTAGCAATCTTGCAATATTTTGAAAATCTCTTTAATCTATTGTAATATGATCTCTCTCTCAAATTAGGATTCCAAAACCAGTTACATAGCCTTAAAAATAGTCGTTTCAGACTATCAATCAGGGGCAAAAACAGTTTTAACGGATTTAACCAATTCTGTTATGTTTTCAAAAAATCAATTGATTGAAAGTGCGAATCAATCGATTGATATGGCTTTGACTGTGAGGTCAGTCAATTTCACCTTTTTCAAATCCTTTCCAAAACTACCAAATGTAAAACAACTGATTGAAATGACAAATCAACAAGTTGTTTTTCACTTACTTTGAAAAACACTTTTTCTTTTAAAAAACATGATTAATTTAGTTTTGGATCAAGTTAAGAGTGGATTGACAAATTCTAATCTACCCAGACTCCATGCACACAAGCAACAACCTAGCCTTCAAGCAAACTTCATAGATTTGGAGACATCAAAGCTTCAAGTTTAACAATTTCAACTCACCGTGATCCTACAATAGCTAATGAATTTCATTTGAGAATTGGAGTCTAAGAAATAACACATTAATTTCAATGCATATATATGTCAACATTATAACTTATTTATTTTTCTGCCATTAGACACCAATTTCAACTCACCACAATCCTACAATAGCTAATGAATTTCATTTGAGAATTGAAGTATAAGAAATAAAACATTAATTTCAATGCATGTATACCAACATTTTAACTTATTCACTTTTCTGCCATGAGACACCAATTTCAGCTCACCACAATCCTATAATAGCTAATAAATTTCATTTGAGAATTGGAGTTTAAGAAATAACACATTAATTCCACTACATGTATGCCAACATTATTACTTACCATGTATGCCAACATTATTACTTACCATTCCATTCCATACTTATCTAGCCACATGGTCTTCATAACTAGTAAGCAATGACTTATCCATTGGCCCTTTAGGATAGGCTTTATCCTCCACTACAAGGGCTTCCTCAACTACCACATTTTTTTCACCTTCGTCCTTTTCAACAATTTTATTACCACCATCCTGGTCTCTTCATCTAACAGACACAGTGGGACATACAAGAGCAGTCTGAGAACCTCCTCCTCCTCTAATTCTCGTCATGTTTCTCTACATATATATATATATGAACAAAATTAATATTTAATAGCTAAACATAATCATACACAAAAACTTTCTAAAATAAACTTTCCAAGACAACTTTCTGAAATGGTTTTTTCAGAATAAGCTTTCCACAAACATATTCTAGAAAATTGTTCTGAAAAATTGTTTCTAGAAAAAATATGCTCTAAAAAGCTTATTTAGAAAGTCATCAACTAAAGTCATACCTCCTCCTATTCTGAAATTCATAATTTGGTACTCTTCCATATCAACCTTTCTGGAAATTAAAAAAATATACCGCACCTGCAACTCTTCAACGGTGTTCTTGTATGACAATGGTGTTAATCACCAACGGAACCCAACCGAAAATAAATTAAAAACAACAACCAAATAGAAGAAGAGGATAACTAAAACATAAGTGAAGGAGAGAAAAAGCCCAACTACAATGCAAATGGAACAGTGCAACCGAGGAAGATAAGGAAGGAGAAAAGAAAAAAAAAAGTCTATTTTTAAATTATAAACCCTTGAGTGCATTTCCGTCATTTCCTTACGTGAAGAGAGGTGCAGGTTCAAAAATAGGGTGCAGGAAGCAAACTTCTAAGTGTTTTTAGGCACACACAATAGGGAGGGGAAGGGATGAGGCAAATGCTTCCTACACCCAATCATTTTTAACCTGCACCCAACATATTTTTTTAATTTCCAAAAATACCCTTTATTTCAGAAATAAAAATCCAGAATTGAAAATAATATATTCCGGAAAAATAAATCTGGAAGTGGTTATTGAGTTTCGGAAATAAAAATCCAGAAACAAAAATTAAAATTCTATTTCGGACAAAAAAATTCAGAAATAAAAATAATACATTCCAGAAAAAAAAAATCTGAAAGAGAGATTATTGTGTTTTGGAAATGAAAATCCAGAAAAAAAAATGAAAAGCCCATTCCAAATAAAAAAATCCGTAATATAAAATTTCGTTTAGGAAAAAAAAAATCCAGAACACATATTTCGAAAAAGACAGTTTGGAAGGTATTTTTATATGCACCTATTTTTACAGTTTCGTCTTTTTCGCTGGAATCGGGTGCAGTGATGTGGTGCGGGAAGCAATTGCCAAGGGATGACCTAAATCTTAAGGGCTCCACCCTAATGGATGGTGGGCCTATGGAAGTAACTGGGCCTTTTTCACAAAGACAAACTTATCTACTTTGTTTTTCCTAATTTCTAGATTAATTTCTTAATCATGTAGGTTTTAATTTTTAATTGAACTAACTCTAGTCGGTTAATTAAATTAGTGTTATGAACTTTAATCTCACTTTTATAAATTTATATCTCTATTTACAAAAATGCCGTAGTAATGGATCATTTTGAGACTACTTGAACAATCTTTCTAGATCTTAATCTTAACTCTATAATCATACAAAAAAACTCTTTAAGTTTCATACCCTTTGCTTAACAAAGTTTTTATAACTGTGCTTAACTTTCATATCTCACTCACTCTGTGAGTTAAATTTATGTAAACAAACCTTGTATAGTTGTAGGCCTGAAAATGGTTGAAAAAAAAGTACTTGTCATAATTTGTGTTTGGTTAGTGGAATTTTTTTATGATCAAGAGATTAAAAAAAGTTATAAAGGGAAGTTTTCTGTTTTTCAGAAATCAGAGAAATAGATTTTTTGGTTAAGTTTCTATAAAAGTATTTGCATGACATATAAGTGAGTAAAGATTGGATTTGTCATTATTCTTAGGCTACCTAAAACATTTTATTGATCCGTCTTATTTTAATATAGATATGATTTAGTTAAGACTCAAAATGAGTGGGACAAAACTAAGTCAACCTAGTTCAATATGTCAATTTTACATTATGTATAGTTAAACTGTAGAAAAATATAAACAAAATAAATTAATTTGTATTTATAAAGTGATATTTTAAAATTTACAAATTTACTATAAATACATTATCATATTGTACAAAATGTACTTTATTAAATGAACCAAGTTATATTTTCAAGATAATATTAAGACAAAATTGGTTTAACGACCAACATAATCTTTTAGTATTTTGAATTACATAAAAAATATTTTCAAATTCAAACTCATAAGTGGGTTAGGTTAGGTCATTGTCACCCTTACAACGAGGATGTAATAATTTAGCAATCACAATGAAATAAATACTATGTTGCTCTTATTAAATAATTTAATATGGTAATAAAATCTTTAGTAAAAATTACAGCTAATGTTTTATTTCTATAATATCCGTGATTTTTAGGATCATGATTTTTGGTGTGAAAAAATTTCTTTGATACTAAACATGAGCTTATGTTAACATGCAACTAATAAAAAAGCTTTTGTATGATCACCTCTTCTCTACTTAATATGATTTTATCCTTTTGGGATCATCTTTTAAATATTTCTTCAAAAGTTTGCAAACATATTTTCAAAGTTTACAAGCACAGCATTCATATCCCTTCTGTGTAGTTAATGTTATTCAAAATTTAAGGGGTGTCATTATTATTTTCTTTGATAACTTGCATCCATAACTTTTTTTATTGTATGAATTTCTAAAGATACTTGATTGTTTAAAAGAAAGAAGGTCGGGTAAATTTTTCAATAATTTATGAGTTAGATCCATCACAAGTTTTAAATTAAATATAGAGTTATCTAGAAGCATTGGCAAAACATGAAGAAAGGTTTCACTACGACAATGATAAATGAAAGAAATGAAGTAAGGTTTTATATAAAGCAACTAATCTACTTGGCATGTTTTTCTAACATGGTATTTATACTAGCATTCATTTATTTATATTTGATTAGCAAATATAAGAAATGATAAAAGTAGTACCATAAAAGAAATTTGTAACACCAAGTATAATTACCTAAGGATAGACATACAATAATATAATAATCCTTACACAACATCTAACATAGTTCAAAGCTTTAAAAAAAATTACAAAACAATTTTATTTAGTCAAATTAGAGTTACTTAAAAGTATACACTACCAAAACTCATTAAATAAAAATCAATTGTAAAAATAAAAATATTAAATTATTAAATTAATTAAATTATATATTCTTTTAGAAACTACAAAAATTATTAATATCTAAATTGGTTTTTATTATTAATAAAATTTATAAACTATCTTTTAAATTAATATCGTATCTAATATTATTAATATTACTAATATTATTTATATTATTAATAGTAATAATATTTTATTAATATTATAATATTAATAAAATGAATATTCACCAACTTCAATTTGTAGATAATACTAACCAACTTCAATTCATAAGTAATATTTATCAACTTCAGTCATTATTCACCAACTTCGAATCATAATTAATACTCACTTACTCAAATCGGTAGGTAATACTCATTAATTTTAGTTCGTGGATAAAACTGTTGATAATTCCGCATACACTTCTTTTAATTTTTTTATTGTCATTTTTATCTTTTATTATTATTTACGATTAATATTTATAAATAAATTACAATTATTATTTATGATTATTATTTATAATTGTTAATATTGTAAAAATATTTTAATATTATTTATGGTTAATATTATTAAAATTATTAATACTATTAAGATTGTTAATATTATTAATATTTTTAATATTGTTAATATTTTAATATTGTTAATATTATTTATTTTTAGTATTGTTAATATTTTTAATATTAATTATTATAATAATAATAATATAAATTAAAATATCGATTAATATTATTAAAAATATTAAGAAAAATATTAGTATTAGTAATCATATTGAATTTATCTAATAATATAGGTTTATGGGTAATATTTTTGGATAATACAAAATGTACCTACGGATAAAGATCAATTGATAATAATTTGTAAGTAATGTTGAATTTACTTACAAATTCAAATTCGTGGGTAATAATCCATAAATAAATACAAAATTTACTTTCAAATAATTCATAAGTATGTTGGGTATGAAGTCAAGACCAATTGGGTTGGGCTAACAAGACACCATGTACACAATTGAAACGCAGGTGAACATTGTTCCGTGGCTTCAAGTGGGAGATTGTTGGGTATGAAGTCAGGACCAATTGGGTTGGGCTGACTAAGCACCATGTTTAGTGGGTGAGCTTAATCATTGTGTCCATTTTATAATCTCTATTTAAAGAGATCATTGTACTTGTAATTGGTGTGCAACAGGATAGAATGAAAATCTAATAGTTGCCCGTGTAGATGTAGGTTGCAGTTGGCGACCGAACCACATTAAATCTTGTGTCGTTTATTTTTCTGCAGTTGATTCGTGATTGTGTGTGTTGCTTCCACGCGCGTTTTTCCCATCAAATGGTATCAAGAGCTTTGGTTCGTTTACACACTAAAGATCCGATCAGCATAAATTAATCGACGAGACGTGAAAATTGCGGCTGCAGTGGCGTCCCAAAACTAGGGTTTCGCATGGGCGGCAGCAACGTCCCAAATCTAGGGTTTCGCAGAGACGACAACAACATCCCAAAGCTAGGGTTTCGTGGGGGCTGCAACAACGTCCCAAGGCTTAGGGTTTCACAGCGGTGCGAGGAGGAGTCTCCCATATCTGCTTCACAACAGCGGTGACCAGCGGCGGTGGTGGTGCGGAGCGCCAGTGCATGGGGACTTCAACCAGGTTTGTTGGTGAGTGATTTTGGGTGGTGCAATTTTTGTGTTCTTGATTTAAAAAAAAAAAGATTGCCAAGATCTGAAATTAGTTGTACCGAGTATCTCGTCCAGTCATTTGAGATGGCATAATAAGGGAAGTTCCGAATTGAAAATTTGATGGTACAAATTTCAGTTGGTGGAAAATGCAAATTGA
Organism: Phaseolus vulgaris; assembly: GCF_051622355.1. Classification (NCBI taxonomy): domain Eukaryota; kingdom Viridiplantae; phylum Streptophyta; class Magnoliopsida; order Fabales; family Fabaceae; genus Phaseolus; species Phaseolus vulgaris. The sequence goes on along the minus strand of NC_143501.1, from coordinate 16,976,914 downwards.
GGATTTGCTAGTTCAGTTACTGAGCACATCAATAAAACGAATTCGATCTTAGCCCGACTTATGTCAGTGGGCATTAAGTTCGATGATGAAATTCAAGCTTTACTACCGCTATTGTCTTAGCCTGACAGTTGGTCCGGAACGGGTTACAACAGTTACCAGTTCAGCGGGATCCGATGGATTCACTTTTGAAAAGATTCGTGATCTCATTCTTGGCGAGGATGTCCGAAGAAGGAGTTATGGGGAATTATCTAGTGAATCGCTATATGTCATCAAAGGTAAGAAAAATATGAGAGATAGTGGGAGCAAGAACAAAAGAAGGAGTCAGTCAAAGACTTGAGATTGCTCAAGTGTAACATGTTGGAACTTCAAGGAGATGGGACCTTTCAGGAATCAATGCCCAAATGATAAATAAGTCAACATTGCAGAAGACTTCGCGGACGAGGACCTTTTAGTTTGTTGTGCGGATAACAATGTGGATTCCTGGGTCATGGATTCTGAAACATTGGAGAATCTAGTTATTGAAGACTTTGGAAAGGTAAGACTAGGGGACAACAGAACTCTTGATGTTACGGGCATGGGTGACATAGTGTTGAAGACACCAGTTGGTTTCTGTACTTTGAAGGATATCAAAGTTGTTCCAAGCTTGACGAAAAGTTTGATTTCTGTTAGGCAGTTGGACGAACGGGGACATGAAGTGAAGTTCGGAAATCAGTAGTGGAAGGTCGTCAAGGGAAATCTTGTCATGGCCTGCAGAAGAAAGAGAGGTTTGTTGTATATAGTCGGATTATCGTGTCTGATGGAGTGACCATCCCAGTTCAGAAGATAAACAAAGTCTAGTTCACATAATCTCGTGGGCAGAAGAGGGTTGTCTTTACAAGAGAGAAACCCAGAGTCACAGGTCAGATTCAGGATGAACGAGCATGGAAAGGTTCAGGTAGACCAGTTAGAGGTACTTGTGGCAGTAGGAGCACGGGTTGTGCTTCAGCTAAGGTTCCTAGACGACAGTGGGTTAGGAGAACCAGTATTCCAGCAGTTGAAACTTCTCCATAAATTTTTTTGTTGAATATGGAGAGTGTTTGTTCTCAGGTTGTTTCATGATCCGGCAGTTCCTGTAAGTGGGAGTCGGTAGGAACAGAGAACGGGTCAGTGTCTGACGTGTTGAAACTCAGGGGAGTTTTAATGAAGTCTTCAAAATGATTAAGAAGGTTGGTGGCAACTAGAGGTGGAACATTGAGTTTCGTCGACAGATTACAGAAGTACATGTACACAGTTGAAGCGCAGGTGAACATTGTTCCGTGACTTCAAGTGGGAGATTGTTGGGTATGAAGTCAAGACCAATTGGGTTGGGCTGACAAGACACCATGTACACAATTGAAGCGCAAGTGAACATTGTTCAGTGACTTCAAGTGGGAGATTGTTGGGTATGAAGTCAGGACCAATTGGGTTGGGCTGACTAGGCACCATGTTTAGTGGGTGGGCTTAATCATTGTGTCCCTTTTATAATCTCTATTTAAAGAGATCATTGTACTTGTAATTGGTGTGCAACAGGATAGAATGAAAACTTAATAGTTGCCCGTGTGGATGTAGGTTGCAATTGGCGACCGAACCACGTTAAATCTTGTGTCGTTTATTTTTCTGCAGTTGATTCGTGATTGTGTGTGTTGCTTCCGCGTGCGTTTTTCCCATCAAAGTAATGCTGAATTTACATACTTATTTAGATTCTTGGGTAAAAAGTTGTGAATAAATTTATTTATTTTTTGAAGTGTATGTTAATGTAAGTATAATAATAATTTATTTAAACCTAATATATTTATACAATTTCATAGATATTTCTTTAAGAAATAATTAAAAAAGGAACAAATTAAAAGTAATAAAATCGCTCACCATTGTTTTATAATTCGATTTTTACCTTGTGAAATTTTTTTCACATAATTTTTTCTTATTTGTTCTCTATTAAATTTCTTTTGTATTCTTTTAAAAGTTTTATCTCATCTAGTTTTTTTTTCTCCCAGACGTTTAAGTTTCTCTTTTATTTATTTTCATCCAATGAATCTAAAGTAATTAAATTCTTGGTTAAATTTAACGATATATTATCAATTTAAAAAAAATCTAATTTATGGAAATTAACTATGTTTTCTAAAAAGACATTTCTTGTTTTTAAACTTAATTATTTTATAAATAAGACAATTGTAATAAAATAAAATAAAATGTAAGGATGTGAGATGTTATAGGTGGAATTCATATAATAACACTTTTTTTAAGTTGTTGGATTCGAAGAATTATGAACTTCTTAAATAGAAATGAGTTATATATACAAGGGAGATCCATTTAAGATCCTCAAATGAATTGTTAGAATATTAATATTCTAAGATAATATATCTAGACTTAATAATTTTTTTTGACATTATCTGCTTAGCAGTTTTGTAAACAAAACGTATATCTTCAAAAACAATTTTCTTAGATTAAATTTAAATTCATAATTTGAATTTAAGAAATCTCAAATATAAGTTAACAAAAGTTAATGTAAATCTACTATCACAAGTGGGGCAAATTGAAAAAATTTGCAGTGCAACATGCTCTCAAGAATAAACTCATGCGTAAGTCTCACTTTTTCCCAACTACTTAAAAAAATATACATCACAAATTGATATATATATATATATATATATATATATATATATATAAAGAAAAAATTAGACACTGACTTTTTTTTATAATACCAATTATTAAACTATTTAGGCTAATAAGTCTTCTAACTTTGTAAAGATTTTGCAACAAAAAGAGACTTTTAAATGTAGTAGGCCACGTTAGACTTTTACATCAATTTTTAAAATGTATGTATGATAAGTAATCGGTTTGATTTAGTACTTGTTTTTAAGTAAGACCAAATCAAAATCTATTTTTTAGGTTCTTGTGATAGTTTAACATCAATAAATTATAAATATATATAAAAAACTAAAATATCATCTCCGATAAAAAAAACATTAAAACAACACATTTATAATTTAATTTTATTTTATACAAAGTCTACTTATCTTATTTATTCCTATTCTACTTAATATCGACCCAAACTCACACACTTAGAATCTTAATATTATTATTATTATTGAAATGTTTCTATTATGCAGAATTCTATAAATGCCATGTTTTTGTTTTTCATTGATGATGCAACTAATGGTTTAAATGTGAAACACAAAAACCTAAGGCAATGAAAGGGTTGAAGATATGCTTCCATTTTCTGAATTTTCTTGGTTTAAACTCTTGATGAGGCTCAATGCATAGTTATGGAAGCATAGTGGCAAATTTGAATATTTTAGGGCAAACACCTTATTGCACGCTGCCAAAATATTCAACTGGTTGGTGAGAACTATCTATATTCTGGTGATGGCATAGTGCATTTGGCACGCCTCATTAACTATGGGAAGATAAATGAGTAGCCATGTTTGAAGAAACAAATTTTGGGCGTAGAAAAGAAGCCAAAACCACGTTTTGTTCCATGGCAACACCCTTTCCTTGGTTTATACTCTTAAACTAAGTTCCCTCATTTTAACCATTTTCTTCTTTTTATGCATAGCAAAAGCTTTGGAATGTGGTGACAACTGGCCCTGTGGGGCACATAAGAGATGTAACACAACACAACACAACCAATAGAGATTGAAGAAGTTGTGTTAGATTGGTAGTGGTTCAATGTCCCTTTCATGGCTTAAATGGTCAACACCAATTTGGAAAATAACTAGCATTCAATCTTCTTCTTCCTATCAATCCGGCGATAATGAACATCCCTTTGGCTACCCTTAAAGGTATAGCCTACTAATTTTGTACATTCTACAAATTACCTCACATCTTCACACCCATTTCTTACATTGATTTCATCAACCTTTAATCATTAAGGAAGGACAATTATGCATGGTACCCTCTTACATAATTATGGAAATTTTCTTTTTTGGCTTTGTCATTTTCTCACTTTCACTTTAACCTCCTTTCTTATATATTATTTCTTAACAAACTAAGCACTTCAATATGTGATTGTGTTTAGCCACCATGGCCCTGCCCTACCTATGAGTGGTCAAGATCTTCCTTGAAAATGTAAGTTAGCATATGCATATTTAATGAGTGTGTGTCCAAATTTCTATCAAATTTAATCTAAAATTGAGTTTTCATATATTTAATTGTAAAAATAGGAAAAAAATTACTTTAAATATGGACCCATATGAAAAAATGTTTTTTTTTCAAAAGTAATATTTTTTTTTTGAAATATGAACTTGGAAAGAGTATATATATTAAGACTTTGAAATAAACTTTTGTATAATAAGAAAATAAAAAACAAATTGAGTTTTTTTTTGTTGTAATATTTTTCTCCAAATTCACTAGACAAAGACTTGGTTTATGAAAATAAGTTGGTTTATTTTATTTTACTCCCTTATGATTGTTTGGAATATTATCCAAATAAAGAATAAATTCTATATTATACTATGATGTGTTTAATCATTTGTAAGTTGTTGTGAATAAGAAAGTGCATGATTTTTTAGCAGTTGAACTAAAAGGCTCTTGTAAACAACTCACAGGCCCACCTCCAAACCTACCCAAAAACACACATTTTCCCACCACTCTCTAATATTGTATACAAAGTGGTGATTGGCCAAACCATGGATACAGAGGAGTTCAGTTTCCCCAGAATCAGTGATACTTGTTCACACAACATTGATTCACCTCCTCTGTGGAATCTGTCACCAGCAGCCTCTCCTAATCCCTACCAAGGAAGCAGAAGAGGAGAAAATGATTGCTTTGGAGCAAAACTAGTAGCTGAGGTCCATAGGAAGAGCTTTTCTTATGTGGAGAATAGAAGGGGGAAAAATGGATTTGAAGAGGAAGAGGACAAAATGGACTTGTTGTGGGAGGATTTCAATGAGCAATTGTACTCTACAACAACAGGGTCTGCGACCTCTTCTTCAAGGGAAGTTGTTGAGTTTAGATGTGCTCAAGAATTAACTGTTGCCAAGACCTGTCATAATGGTCTACTTCCCTCCAAGAACAAACCAGCCATGGTGGTGATTGTGAAGGTCATCAAGAAACTTTTCTCCATTCATAATTCTCAAGGTAGATCAAGAAAAGCAGTGAGATGATTATGTGGTTGATAAGGCAATTGGGGTTCTTAGGTATGATATGATTGACTTAGGAATAACTGATAAATCTTCTTCTTTCTTTTCAGTTCATTACAGTCTGTCATGTCTTTTTCATGTAAATTGTGAATATAAATTATAGAGATTGCTTTTTCTTCATTCATTGTTACAATCATTGTGTTATATACATATTTTTTTTGGTGTAGCTTGGAGATTTCGACAAAGTAATGAGATTAAGTAATGGCCTAGATGTAGGACCAAAAACATGAAAACCTCTAGTTTCTGATATAGTAAAATGAGAAATAAATGTTAACTTTTGGTAAGTAACCATGTTTTAGGTTTAGGAACTACCAGTTTTTATAATCAAATAATCATCTTTTAACAATAATTTCGTATTCATAATACTATGGGTGAAATCAAATTCATAATTTATGAAAATTAGGAGATTCACTGAGAGAAACAAATCAAGTTCTCCAGACTGATGAATATATAAAGCCAATGTTAGTGACTGCATAGAGAAAAAACAGCACTTATTTTGTTTCTATCATTTCTTGTCCTAATTTGTGACACAGCACCAAATTAGTACTTATCAAATTAAACACTGTACCTTCAAAGCTTATTTAATAGGATCCAATAGTACATCCCTAATGTATAATAATCATAACTATTGCTTTTAACCTTTTCTCTTCATATGATGTAAAACTGAAACAGAGCTTTTCTTTCAAAAAGTTTATTCATGTGTGTGAATTTGACAGTCTAATGAAATAGAGAGAAGAAGCAGTCATGTTAAACAATAAGTTCCTATAATAAAACTATGATCATTAATTTAAGGCTTTATTTAAAAACTTGTCATTCAATTTAAGTAAGCATCTTCCAATAACTCCTTACTCTTTTATTACACAATTCAAAATGATTTTCTGTATTATTTATGGCTATTACTAAGTCTTTTCTGATATTTTTAGTTTTTTTATTTTGATTTGATTTGATTTGTGGTTGTTCATGACTCAATTCATGTCATAAAAAGTAAAAATATTGATAAATTTTTTGAAAAGAAGTTGAGTACAGAAATGGACTATTTTTTTCTGATGAAATTTGACATTTTTTTCAGATGAAATTTGACTACTTTTTTGTTTGTGTAATTTCTTCTACTCACTCAAACAAATATGTAGAGCGGAATGTCCATAAATGTTAACATAAATGGATTCATCATTGGCTATGAAAGCATTGAATTACATATTAATCATTAGTGGAGGACTAATGGAATTACATAAATTAGTCTGTCAAATATTAATCATATATTCGGGAAATATATTTCATTTTTATTTTTATATATAATTGAAACATTAACTCAAATGTCTTTAATTCACATAAAATGAGTGAGTGTAAAATAATTTATTGTATCCTTGTAAAATTTGAAATTATTGTTTTTCAGGTCTTACATAATTGTGAATTTTGATTTTAATTTTCTAAAAATATTTTTCTTTAGTTTCATTCTTTTAAAATTCGAAATTACTAACGTGTTGCTATTATCCATTGTTGGATAGAAAAATAACACATTTTACAGATCGTTAAAAAGGAAATTTAAAAAGGTTACTTGTTGCAATAGCACAACACTAAATAGTATTTAAAATGGTTGTTTGATTTGTCATTAAAAAGTAAATGCTTAATAAATGTTGCACAATATTAGTCATAAAAACAATAATTTTCAGTATGTATGTTACTAATATTTTTATCTTTTGTAATCATTAAAAAAAATTATTAAATAAGATTAATTTTAAAAATAAAAAATAATTAATTATTATATTGATTAAATTAGATAAAATTATAAACTAGTTTATAAATTAATATCTAACTTTTAGAATTTGAAGTGATTCATAATCAAAATTTTGATAATTATTTAGATATTAATTTAAAAATTAATTTATAATTTTTTTTATTAATAATAGAAATTATTTTAAATATTAATAATTTATAAATTTATAAAATAGTATCTAATAACTAATTATTTTGTTTAACATGTAAGATTAGGTTCTCTTTTATTTGCATTATTAAATATATAGTAGTCTCTTCAATGTTTAAAGACAAGTGTGTTAAATGATAATAACTTCATCCAAACATACAATTTAATTTAAAAGTTTCTGTATACAATAATTAAAGACATTAACTCGCATGATTAAGACAAGAAGAGTTAAAAAGTCTTTGATGAATCAATTTCAGTACATATATATATATATATTACATAATATATGAAAAAGAGGTACAAGTACTACATAAAATTTACTCAGAGTTAAAACTTATAAAATCGTTCTAATTGATAATTGAATATATTTAAAAGAATGTAAGATTGATTTTGGTAAGATAATTAAATAATATTTTATTCAATATTAAATAACAATTTAGGGTTTTCATTATTGATATTTTGAATTCACACCATTTTTCACTATTTAGTTATAACATTAATAATATGATTGAATTTTGTAACTACCGTTATTTGGGAGTTTCTATTTCTTTTATCTTTTTTTTGTCCTCGTCTTTCTTACCCAAATTCCTGCTTATGATAAAAAAATTACTCATAATAAATAGTTGTGATGAAAGATTGAAATAGTTTTTATGGTATAGTTATAGTAGTTAATAAAAACTAAAATATTTTATAACTATTTTTTATACATATTTTATTGTAATTTTTTTATTTTAACAAAAAAATACAAACATTTCTATCATATAATTATAAAATTAAATAAACTAATATAAATATTTATTTTTATGATTAATTTTTATGTACATAAATTTTAGGATGTTTATGAATGATTTAGTTTAGGTATGAGTTAAGAGTAAAAGTTTAGAGTTAGTGTTTCATTATCTTTGACATTAGGTTGTTCAACTATTTATAGTGATAGTGTTGGGCCTTGTACGGAGAGTTAAATTGGGTCTAATAGAGTCCACATATCTCCCCTTAATCATGGTTTGTGAGTATTTAATATGTAATGGTTCTAACACTACAAGAAAGTCATTAAATAACAACCAAATTTAGAAATAAAAAATAATTAGTCACTATATTGACTAAATTAGATATTATTTTAGAGACTAAAAAATTATTGGTATTTAAAGTGGTTTCTATTATTAATAAAAATTTATAAAAAAATTTTAAATTGGTATCTAAAATAGCTACCAAGATTTTAGTTACTAATATTTTATATTCTAATTTAGTCTCTAAAAGACTAATAGAGACTAATTTAGAATATGAAGCAGCAAGTAGTTAAAACCTTAGTAGCTGATGGTTAAAAGATATTTTATAAATTTTTATTAATAATAGAAACTACTTTATAATTTTTCTAATTTATAAAATAGTGTCTAATTTAGTCAAATAGTAACTAATTATTTTGGTCTCTTTCACTTCTCTTTATTTCCAACCTTTTTCAGTCACAAACTTGTAACATTAGATTAGTTTGATGCTAACTAAAAAGTTATTGCCAATCTTTTTTTTTTTGTCAGTAATAAACAATATATATATATATATGAACCACTTAAGGGGTGATCCAACCCATATACAAGGAGAATGAGAGAAGCCTAACAACATAAACCTTCCAAACATCTACTCTAACTGACAAAAAACTCCTACCGAAACCAAACTAAAGCGAAGAAAGACAAACCAACAAATTAAGACACCAATCAAAAAAGGAAAAGCAAGCAGAAGGGAATTTAGAAGTGATCCAGGACCAAACCTTCAATTAAGCCAAAGAAAAGATCTCAGAAGAATCAAAAACTCCGTCTTTAAAAATAATCTTATTCCTATGACTCCAAATCTCACTAACCACCGCAATCCAAATATTTCTCATCCCTACATTGATCGACTCTGGAGCATTACTCACCCTAAACTGTAGAAAATGGGAGTAAGCGTGAAAAGGAGCAACCGATGAAATACCTAATCTCGCATGACAAAGATTTCACACCAGCCAAATTACGTTGCAGTAAAAAAACATATGATTTAGGTCCTCCTCACTTACCCCACAAAAGCAACAAAAGACACTTCCAATTATAGTCCCACGTCTGAGTAAATTAGCCTTGGTAGTGAGCTTATTTTCCAGCACCCTCCAAGTAGTAATCTGAGCTGAAGGCAAAGCCTTAATCCTCCAAAACAATTTAAACATCCTCGCCCAGTCCCCCTCATTCACACCTCTTAGAATCTCGTAAGCTGAATTAACTGAGAACTGTTGAAGCTTATCGACTTTCCAAACCCACCTATCAACTTTCTCCAAAACAGGGCACCAGACATGCACTACCTTGAGAAGTTGTCTAACCTGGACCTTCTACCAATCAAAAAGACTTCTTCTCCACACCAAAGTGTTGATCAAGAGCTTTTAAGAATCCAAATCCAAGGTGTTTGATGAAAGGTTGGTGTTGTTGCTGTGTGTGGGTGGGATCTGGGTAGAATAAAGTGTGATCCACTCTTTTATTGAATCTAAAGCTGATGTGAATTAAAACCTTTTGAAATTAAATGTTTTTCCAACTAAGTGAAAAACAATCTGTTGTTTTGTCGAATCAACCGGTTGTTTTGCTCTTAAAGGTTTTGAAAAAGGTTGAAAGTTGTTTGACTTGGTTGACTTAACTGTCAAACCAAATCAATCGATTGTTTCGTGGTTTCAACCGATTGTTTCTTTGAAAATCCTAACAAAATTCAATTTTGAATAGTGAATATGTCTTAAATGATTTCTAACTGAATACGCTCCTTCATTAAATGTTTTAACCAATCTTTGGAAAATATAAATAGTTTTTTATATGTTTCTGAAGTGTAAGAAACAGTTTTGAGAAATTCAGTTTGACATATTTGATCTCAAGTTTTCAAGATTCACATCAAGCTTTGGATTTTTAAGTGAGAGTGGAATAGGATTGCAATTGTATTCTTTTCAGCTGTACTTTGATCAAATGTAATCCTTTCTCAATCTTTTGTATTTCTGTTGTTGTATTGCCAAGGAGTGTTGTGTATTCTTGAGGTGTTCAAGATCAATACTTTTGGTGTGGTTTGCCAGAGGTAGTGTGTTTCTTGAGGGGTTCAAGGTCACTACTTTGGTGTGTGGTGTTTGTAATCTGGTTTGATTGCTTAGTGGATTACCTAGTGGTTTCTGGGAACTCGATGTAGCTCTTGTTGTTAGAGTGAACCAATATAAATTGCTTGTGTGCATTTCTCTTTCTCTGAACTCCTTCAAAAGTTTTCGAAAATCTCTTATAAACAATTCACTCCCCCTCTTGTTTAAAGACCATATATTCTAACACAAAGACCACTCCCAAACATCGTTTGTCCAAAACCCACAACGATTCAATGACGCATCTTTCTCGACGCTCAAAGAAAAAAGCCTTGGGAACTTAAACTTCAAAGATTCAGCGCCTACCCACCGGTCCTCTCAGAACTTGATAGACTTCCTATTACCAACTTCCCACTTTAGGCAATCTCCAAAATTACTACCCCATTTCTCTAATTTCCAGATCAGGGCTTTTCGAACTGTCGCAACTCTAAACCGCATTCTTAATTTCCTCTTCAGTAAATGGACCAACTAGTATCTCATTATCTAATTCAAAGATAGAGTTAAATAAAACATTGTCAAACCTAACCTGAGCCCCTCTAACTTCTTTAAATCTAATCTTCAAAAAATCTTTGACTTTTTCCTTAATCACATCCTTGTCATCACACCAGTTTCCATTAATGTACATACCGTTAAAGTTATTTCTTACTCTTCTCCACTCAACAGCCGAATGAAAGTATTTAGTATTTAAATCACCTTGTTGAAGCCAATTGTGGCGAACTTTTTGAAAATACACTACTTCTTGCTTGAACATATTTTTGTTTTGTTCCACCAACAAAAACCTCCTCTCCTTCCTACCTACCACATCAAGAACACCTTCGTCGTCCCGAGCATCCAAAATCTGAATCTTCTTTTTTAAATCCTCCCCAATACTATTGACGTTCCCAAAGACATCTCGATTCTAGACTTTTAAATCCTGTTTTAATCTTTTTCAATTTTCCTTTAAAAACGAACATCCATCTTCCACCCACATCATAATTAGTCCACTTGTCTTGCACAAATTCAATGAACCTGCGATCCTTCTACCAAATGTCCATACTTAATTAATACTAATCTTACTTTTTTAATATTTATATTTATTTAAATTAGTATTAGATAAATTAACATTAATTTTATTATTTATTTAGTTCAACAAGATAAAGTTTTTCTCTAATATACATAACTTCACCTTTTCTCTCTAAAATAATTGAGATTATTTACATATATCTCAATGATAAATTTCAAACTGATATTCTAATTGATAATTCTTTCATAAAATACATGTACACCGGCTCACCAAATTTAAAATTTAAAGCGCCTTCAAACTACGTCACAAAACAAAAAAATTATATAATGAATTAATAGTCAAATTAATCCCAATAAAAATCAATGCATGTTATTAGCATTAAGTGTTAATAAAACTTAAATCCTTATTAAATGTTGTGACCGTTAAAAGCATATATCATAATCCGCTTAAAAATAATTGTCTTTACCAATAGTTCTTATAACCATTATTTACTCTCCTTCTTATATAGAATGATGATATAAAAATCACCTATTTAAGGGTGGTTCTCCAGATTCCTTATATATCATCTTTTCTAAGATTTTTTTCTTCCAAACATTATAAGTAGATCAATGCTAGAATAAGAATGGAGAAGACATAACTTGTATATTTTCTCCGAACTTTTTTTCTCTCTCTAGCACTTAACATTAGTTTATTTTTATAAATATTATATTACTTTTATTTCAAACATAAAATGTTTTTTTTAATGGTTTTAAATTAATAATAAATTGAACTCCATAAAAATATATAGGTAAACCTTTTATATCAAAGTTGTATTCCTTTCTAGAATTATTACATTTATACGAGTATTAAATATCATCAGTTTCAGTATAATTATTACATGAGTTTCAGTATTTGGATAATTATTTTTTTTAATTTCAAAATATAATTATTTAAAAAAATATATTTACAGAGTGATTAATATTTTTTTATATATTGAACAAAATATTAAATAAAATCATTATGAATGACAAATATATTATTATAATAGAATGTTTAATGATAAATATGTTGCTGAATTATAATGTGAATAAATATTATATTAAAAAAATATAATTTGTAAAACAAGTATTATTTATTTATTTATTTTAAAAGCAATATAAAAAAAATAAAAATAGTTATTGAAATAGTAGAGAACCAAAATTAAATAAAAATGTTTTGTGAAAATTAAAATTAAAGTTTACATGTTTTATAAAATTAAAAATTAATTATATTAGAATACAAAATGAAGAAAATATTTTTTAAAGTCACTAATTTTTTCAAAATTTAAAATATATCTATAATAACATAGGATGAATATTCCCATATTCTTTTCGTATTTTATTTTAATAATATTTTAAATTTATAATATAAAATTTAAAATAATATAATATTGATATAAAAATAAAAACATAATAAAACAAAACAAAATAATAAAAAAGTTCAATTAAAAAAATTTACGGTACAATCATATTTAAAATGTTTAATTCTATGTAATTATATTTTTTTTATTATCACACAATTTTAATATAATATATAATACATAATATATTTAATTATCTTATTTCATAAAATAAATAATAATACAAACTAATATAATATATTATAAAAAAAAGTATAAGATTGGGCAATAAAAATGTGACACAATATCCTTGTCTCTATTAGTAAACAATACATAAAACACTCTCCAATTGTGTTTTTTATTTTGTTTTGTTGTCTTTCTTTCTGCATTGAGTGGATCTGTAGGGTTTACCTTTAAGCCTTCATGATTTATTTTTATTCTTCAGAGTAAAATCTCTGTTTCCATTCTAAATTGTTGGTGTCTCTAGCAACCTCTGCCAAGTTCCCCATTTGCCTGTAGTGCAGGGTATGTCCCTTAACCTGGTATCTCTCTTTTTATTTTTTCCTTTGTTTCTGGGACAATCATGTCAAGTTCTCTTTTTCTTCCCCTTCTCTAATATGATATTCTAATTGGGTCATCTTGAATCTTTTTCATTTATTGATTATATCTATTCACTTATCTGTGTGTAGGTTTTAATGGGTGTGATTGATTTCTACAACTCAGCTGCTTTGTGCTGGGTAAAGTCCAACACCAATCTGAAGCAGCAACTGGGATTGCCTCCAAAACCCATTTGTTCATTTGAGGGGAATCAGAGGAAGTTTGTGGCAATGGCTTCTACCATTCCTGTGGAGCAAGTCAACAATGGTCCTCTGCAGGTGACAGGTGACTCCTTCATCAGAGAGCATCTAAGGAAGTTGTCTCCTTATCAGCCCATTTTGCCCTTTGAGGTTTGTTTCTTCAAAAGTTAACTCCTTTTGATTTTGTTGGTTCTTCGTGACTATTCCAACAATGTATAGTTTTCCTTATTTTTTCTGGGCAATATTTGAACTTTCTTGTCAAGAATTTGGTCTTACATTTGTTTCATATATACTGTTTGCCTAGCTCTTGTAACGTACTTGTGTAGTTGTTACTTTATAATTGAAGATAAATGTTTATTAGTTCTTGTACCTTGTGGCATTATTGATTCTTGGTCTAAAATAGTGTTTCTATTATGTGAGATTGGTTGCTTGCTTGCAAACGCTCTGATCTTAAATTGCAAGTTTTTTAACTTTAATTTTGTATCTGCTTGTTGTTAAGAGATGGGCATTTGGTATTTGACACTAATTTTTATAATACTTGCCATGGGCCCCTGGCCACAGCACTTGTCTGTGGTTACTTTTGGTGGTGAAAATGTTCCACTACTATGTACGTTAGTTACAAAAGAGGCTTTCTGTTGTAGGTTTTATCCGCACGTCTTGGACGTAAGCCTGAGGATATTGTCAAGTTAGATGCTAATGAAAATCCTTATGGTCCCCCTCCAGAGGTGAGATTTTATTATATATTTTAATTTCTGCAATTTCCATACTATTGTGTAAAAGTGGCAAATGATTATATGGTAATATAATGTTTAACAATGTCATGCCGATTGGTTGTAATATAATCTCAGTTTTTAAGTTTTAAATATTTTTCTAAAAGCTATGCTCAAGTGTATGCAAGCAAATTACTGAACCTTACACACTTTATTACGCTTGAGTTGACTATCAGAGGTTTGACAGGTCATGGAAGCCCTAGGATCCATAAAATTCCCATATGTCTATCCTGATCCAGAGAGTCGCAGATTGCGTGCTGCCCTTGCCCAAGATTCTGGACTTGAAGCTGAATATATTCTTGCGGGATGTGGTGCAGATGAGCTTATTGACTTGATAATGCGGTTAAAACCAATACCTTTTCTATTTTACATAAGCCTCAGATTCATTTTCTCTGTATGCTAGTTTTCATAATAGCTATGACAATCACCATGATACATGCTTCTCTATGTATACTACAGCTGTGTGCTTGATCCTGGGGACAAGATTGTGGACTGTCCTCCGACCTTCACAATGTATGAATTTGACGCTGCAGTAAATGGAGCACTTGTTATTAAAGGTAAGAATAACATTACCAAAAGACAGCTATCAAAATGTATTTAAAAAAAGATCATTTAATACATGTAGAATGAGAAACTGATATCTGTAAAACTGATTGAACCTTAGACAGTAAAGGGGTTCCTCAGGAAATCAATCATAGATCTTTAGCTTTTCAGTCTTGTCAGATAACATTGTTCCTATCATGATGTGAATCCTTTTGTACTTGTCCAATGTAAATAAAAGGAGGTAAACGAATTAACTTATTACCGTATGGTGGGTAATATGCCATGATCATAGTTACATTGTTGTTTTGTTAGACCTGTCTACTAAAATGATCTTTGGTTTTATGGTTGATTCATCCCTTTTATTTTTTTTATTATTCCTTGTCTTCCCAGCAGTCTATGATTTTCTTACTGTGTTTAACATTTTCTTATTATGCCATGTCAGATGTGCATAACCATCTGCATTATTTAAACTGCAGTTCCAAGGAAGCCAGACTTCAGCTTGAATGTTGAACAGATCGCAGAAGTTGTTAAACAAGAGAAGCCCAAATGCATATTTTTGACATCTCCAAATAATCCAGATGGGAGGTAACTGTCAATTATCCTTTCTTACACCGAAGTGAATAGTTAGAAAATTAGGTGCCTAGAGTTGTATGGTAGTAGTGTTTTCCTTTTCAATTAATTTGTTCTTTCCTGTTATTATAGTATAATAGGCACTTGTAGTGTATTTTGTGGGTACCCCTTGTACGTCTGGATATATAATGTACTTATTTTTTGGCTGACCAAACACAAAATAGTGTGCAATATTATAGTGTCCTATTAGAAGTTGTACCACAATGAAGGCAGTATATTTCTTTTTCATCAACAATCTGAAGTCAGGTCAGGATATAGTAAGACTGGAGATGATTGTTATCATTAATATGCTTGAAATTTGAGTTTCCTTTGTCTGCTTACGGTATTGTATACATGGACCTAAATCTAACAATTTCATGACAGTGTAATTGACGATGATGTTCTCTTAAAAATACTTGACCTTCCCATATTGGTGATACTGGATGAAGCATACATTGAGTTTTCAGCAATTGAATCGAAGATGAGTTGGGTGAAGAAACATGAGAATTTGATTGTTCTTCGGACTTTTAGCAAAAGAGCTGGTATTTTACTACTTTTTTTCTTTCCCTATTTTACACGAGTAAACTTGAATATGAATTGATATATCATGCCCTTATCATAATGTTTTTTTAATTGTAAAACCTGTTCCCTTTTGTGATCTGATCAAAACTCTAATAAATATAAAACTATTTTTTTCAGGCATCTTGTCTGCATGCTAATACATGCATTTTTTACTTGAAATTTTGAGATTATTATATTTTTCTTTATTTTATGGTATGCAGTATAATCTCTGCGGTTTATTTTGTTATGGAGAATTATGACAAGAGTTAGAGCCTTGTGGATTTAGGTTAAATTTGACTTAACCTAAATATGTATATGTGAAAGTGAAAGTTTTATTTGCTAAGATTACTATAGAAGAGATGGTGGGGGACAGGGTCAATGACTCATAATAGTAATTTCCCTTAAATCTGACACCCATCGTGACTGTGATTGCAATTTTCATGGAAGCTGCATTGTGAAGCCGTTGTGTGGTAGTGGATCAGCATGGGTCCAGACTGCTATAGTGTGATATACCACCAGTAGTCGCTATTCAACCACTGAATTTTAAGTTGAATACTTGTTTTTGGTAGTGTATAGTAGTAAATTGACTTGACACAAATATTTTGACAAAGCAAGCACGGCGTAGCAACAAATAAGGGGTGTTTGATGATGATTATTGAAATTAGGAGTTTTTAGGTAGAGGAAGAAAGAGATATAAATGAAACACAATTGATATTGTGTTGATTTATTCATAATCCTAATATAATTAGGAAAAATATTCGAAGTCCTACATCAACTAGAGATATAGTTAAATTATAGTATATAAATAGGTGCAAATTAGTCTTGCAAAATTGAGTTAGGCTTAAAAACCACTTTTTTTGGATGGTAGCAGAGTCTATCCGGATAAGGTTTGTGGGTCATGGGGCTAGGGTGATTCCTCTGCAATCCCACACTGCATGATTTGAACCAAAGAGGGCAAATTTGAGTATGAAGTCAACAAGGAGAGAGAATAAAAGATACCAAACTGTGGCAAAAAAACATGAGAAAGTGGTCCCAAGCCAGAAATTGACAAACCATGTTCAGATTGGGACAGGATGGCTTCACAAATCTGGCAATGGTGAGATCAGCTGAAGCATGGCCAAGATATACACCTGCACGTGACAAATAGTAACAGCTGGGTCATGTTTATGTGTGAACTCTGCTTCGGCTGGGCCTGATAGGACCAGTCTAGATTTGGCAGGGGATGATTGGAAGAAGATGTTGAAAAAAGTCACAGATGGCAAAATAGAGGTTTGAACTTGTCAGAATGATGAGATGGTAGTTGGGGACGGGTAACAGTGTTCAAAAACTATTTGAAGCCACTGGATTGAAACTCAGCTGGAAATTATCTTAAAACATGTCAAAGATCTTGAATTAAAAAAGGTTGGATAGAAGCTCTTTATGACACTGGTTGGAGTGAACAAGAGCCAAAAGAGTTATGCTTAGTCTATGTTGGATACAGGATTGGAATGGGAAGCAGAATGTTTATGTTGGACCTGAATGACTTTCCGTTAGTAAATGTTTTGTAGACCTCAATTCTTAGGACCAAAGCTGAATAGCCAACAACACCATTCTACAAATCAAATTTTCTTTGTACATTCTCAGTTTATGCATTTGATACTGATTTTTCATATGTTTGACGAATTATTATGTACAAAATCCTGTTACTTTTTAACTTAGGGTCCTTGTCCTAATGATGCAAACCTTTCAAATGCTGAATTTTCAAATTGTCTCAGGTTTAGCAGGACTTCGAGTAGGATACGGAGCTTTTCCTTTGAGTATAATTGAGTTTCTTTGGAGAGCAAAGCAGCCATATAATGTATCTGTTGCTGCTGAAATTTCTGCATGTGCAGCGTTGCAAAATCCTACCTATCTAGAGGTTTTTCTTTTGTACCTTTGCATATAACACATGAATGTTATGTTAATTGGTTATCCACTAGTTCATTTGGGTTATTGAAAGTTGTTATAGGAGTTTAATAGTCCTTAACTAACACAATTGTGTCCAGCACTGTCACATGTATAAGCGTACTGGGTGCATGTTTTACTCGGTTATTACCTTTTATTATTGTCAAGACAAGTGAAAGCTAATGTGTCAGTCTTAACTTACAGAATGTAAAAAATGCTTTGCTGAAAGAAAGAGGGAGGCTTTTTGACCTTTTGAAGGAAGTTCCATTCCTTCGCCCATTTCCAAGCCATTCTAATTTCATTCTTTGTGAGGTTACTTCTGGAAAGGACGCTAAGAAGCTAAAGGTAATCTTCCTTTCCATATCTCTGTACACACACAAACTTTTTCTTTATTTATGTTTTCTTATAGATGTTTGGTGCAAATTTTGGTACTTCATTTCAGTTTGGTATTTGATTTGACAGACATCTCTCCTGTCCCCCACCTTAGGATAATAAAAATCGTGGACAATATGTTGTGAAGAATAGTTATTTTACTAATGCTTTTTGCTACCTGAGGTTTTCTAATGATTGATGAAATAACCCTACTTTCACAGTGTAATTAGCATGCTTTTTATTGTGTTTATTCATTCTATCATGAGAAGTGGTGATCCAAACAATTTTAGAAATATGCTGGATCGGTGCATCAGATCATACCAAGAATTAATCATCCTTAAAAATCTACATTTATTTTATCAGAAGAATCAGAAATCTGATTGTGATCAAAAGCTAGTTGAAAACAACTTCTCGTAAAATCAGCTATTTTTTTAAGAATGTTTTTCTGATTGTAAACAAACATGAATAACCACTAAATTATTTTATACTAGAATCACTGTTTTTTAATCTTAAACAAACTGATTGTCTGTTTGGACCCTTTTTTGCATGACCACTTTTAGAAAAGGAAAGTTAGAAGAAAAACAAAATGTCTTAATAAACTAAAATTAAGTTAGCTTCAAATAATTTTAATCTTTCTAATTATTCTTTTCTAGAAGTGTTCATAGAGAATCTTGTCTAAACAACTAGAGACTAGGATAGGTTGTGAGACTCAAGTTATTTCACAAGATCCACATGAATTTCATCCAATATTGAAGAATGTGCAATGCATTTGTTGTTTGCATGTCATATTGAGAAATGTAGAACCTTTTGTTTCAACTTTTTCCACACATCTATTACAAATTTGTTCCCAACCGTGAGACATTATCTTTATGTTCATAGGAGGACCTCTCACAAATGGGTGTGATGATTCGTCACTACGACAAGAAAGAGCTGAAAGGGTACGTTCGTGTAAGTGTTGGTAAGCCTGAACAAACAGATATTCTTATGAAGTGTCTCAAGGAACTGTCGTAGGAGCAAAATTTTAATGTAATAAACACTGTAACAAGTAAT
Source organism: Phaseolus vulgaris (assembly GCF_051622355.1). NCBI lineage: Eukaryota > Viridiplantae > Streptophyta > Magnoliopsida > Fabales > Fabaceae > Phaseolus > Phaseolus vulgaris. Next base: position 16,957,728 of record NC_143501.1, on the reverse strand, counting down.
CCAGAAATGTAAGTGCTGAACTCCCCTTAGCTAATATATATAGAGCCTTCAAAATTAGAAGAAAATGTTAATTTTGGAAGGGAAGTGAACTCATGTTGATATGTTATTTGCTTAAATGGACCATAATAAAGATTGTGTTTTGCAATTTGTTGAAGTTGCATAATTTGTATGTTTGTATTCTATTTCTTCTATTTTATTCACTGTTAACTATGGCTGATTATTTCTTCAAACAACAAATCTCTTTCTCCACCCTTTTAAACTGAAAAAAAAAAAATCCCAAAATCACTCTTATATGGACATTTCAATAATATTATTATTATTAATGTTATTAACAATCTGTTTTCGGAGTAAAGGCAATTGCTTCCTGCATCCAACAAAAAAATTTTAAAATCCCATTTTGCCCTTTTCACACATTTGCTTACGGATGCCAATATCTAGAAGTGATTTTTATACGTTCCGGATTTCAAAAATTTGGAAGGTCATTTTCATATTTCATTTAAGCTTGTCATATCTAGAAGTGAGTTATAAGTTCTGGATTTTCATATTCGGAATGGTGTGTTGTAAATAGTGCTTAGGATTGAGATCCAGAACTCATATGTTTGCTTACGAATCTTGACATCAGAAGGTTATTTATGTTGTTCAGATAAGCTTTTGGATGGTAAAATTTGGAAGTGACATATTAGTTTCGGATTTGTATATCTAGAACTTTATAATTTGACTTACGGATATGAATATCTGGAAGACAACTTTTAAATAATTAAGGACAAAATGGACATTTCGCATCCGTGTGTTGGGTACAAATCTGAATTGATATGGTGGAGGGAGAATCAACGAGTAAATTGAACAAAATTCAATAACTCAAGTATAATGAGTAACATAAAACTTATAACAATTATACCATTGCATAATGTATTTATACATAATATAATACATTTATGGTCATTTTAAAATAGAATAATATGTATTTAGTTCCAAGGTGATTATTTAGGAATATAAACAATATGCATTGAATTTCATAGGGGTTATTTTGAAATATTAAAGTAGCTTTGAATGATCATTCGAGAATTTAAACAATAAGCATTCAGTTGGTAAAAGTATATATTTTTGGAATGACATTCTGAATTTTTTTTAAAAAAGAATTTTGAAATAATGAGAAAATATTGAAATGAGAAATTTGAAATACGAAAAATTACATTTAAAAATACAAACTATATATTTAAAAAATGAAAGCTTCTGAATATAAAAATGTTTCAAAATATTAAAAATAGATTTCAAAAACACTATTTTGGAATATAAATAATATATCCAATTTCAGAGTTATTTAAAAATGGTTGTTTCAAAATCACAGTTTTAGGATATGAAAAATGCATTTAGAAGGACTATTAATGTTCTAAACATAGGGTGGATTAATGAATTTGTTCATTCATATGAACTTTATATTATTTCAGAACTCAATTTTCAAAATATGTACAAGATGCATTTGCATTTGGCAATCCAAATCATCAATTAAAAAAAAAAGGAGTTTTAGGAGAGGGTAATGTAAGAGATTCATATTTTATTTGTTGTGTACCACGAAACTTATGGGGTGTTGCAACTTTTAATATGAAATATTCATACAGGCAATTAAATGGCAAAACATCTTCGTGATACCATTGAGATGAAAGGTTTTGTTATCATATCAGTTACATCTAAAAGGAGGTTTTTTTTCGTCGCACCTCTGTAAGTTTTAAAATAACTATTTTATCCTTTTATAAAAATGATTTTTGTGAAACACAATTTCTAAAACAAGCTTAGTGGAACATATGTGATACCTTTCAGAATAATCTTTTCAAAATAAGTTTTTCAGAATGAGTTTTCTGAAACACATAAAATGTAGGAACTATGGAACGAAAGAGAAGACAAAAGGTTGTAGAAACGGAAGGTAATTGCACGAAATTGCAAAACTGCTTGTTCTTATTCATTTTGATTTACTTCAATAATATATATAATAAAATTATAATTACTTGAAGCTATAAAATAGGAATACTAACAACCCTATAAATTGACCATTAACGTAATAATAACGGTATAATAGTTTAAGGGTAATAAAATCAGAATTAATAATAATAAAATCAGAATTAATAACCAACATCTCCCCTTAATTCTGATTTGGAACAACCTTCCTGCCCAACAGATCTTTTAACTTGATGAAAGGATTGATCTTCAATGACTTAGTGAAAATATCTGCAATCTGATCTTCTGATCTGCAGTATTCCAATTTAATAATGTTCTTCCCAACTTGGTCTCGCAATAAGTGATATCGAATATCAATGTGTTTACTTCTTTGATGAAAAACCATATTCTTTGCAAGATTAAATGTAGAGACATTGTGAACATAAATCTTAATTGAAACATTTATATTAAAACCAATTTGAGTCATGATATTGTTTTTCTCAATCGCCATCAATTCTTCATTCATAGCCTCTTGCCATTTAGGGTGTTGAATGACATCTGCAAGTCTCACATGTTCTAATTCTGTAAGAAAAGCAAAGTGAACCAAATCTTCATTGTCATCAAGATTTACTTCACAATCTTGAAGGTGTACAGGTTGTCATTGCTGCCTTCTTGGTCGCTCCATCGTAGTTGCAATTGGAGCTGCACCTTCAGGTTGAATTACAACTTTAGGTTGAACTACAACTTCAGGTTGAACTGTAGGTGCTTCAAGAGTGACTCCATCTTCCACATCATCGTTCAAGACGTAAATATATCGTTTTTTCGAATCCATTTCAGTTGCTGCATTCCATTGCCATTCCTCATCTTCGGCAAATGTAACATCACGACCGATAATAACCTTCTTTGTCATTGGATTGTACAGTTTGTATCCTCCATGCTTATATCCAATGAAAATGGTCTTCAATGCCTTATCATCCAACTTTGATCTTGTTGCCTTGGGGACATGAGCATAGTAATTGACCCAAATACCTTCAAGTGCTGCACATTGGGTTTGAATCCACTTCATGCCTCAATCGGAGTTGTGTTAGGAACACTCCGAGTGGGTGATCTGTTTATCAAATATACCGCACATGTTACGGCCTCAGCCCAAAAATAATTTGGCATACCTTTCGCTTTAAGCATGCACCTCGCCATGCCCATGATTGTTCTATTCTTTCTCTCGACAACTCCGTTGTGTTGAGGTGTGTAGTGACAAGTTATGTTATGCTGCAACCCAAGTTCTTCATAGTGCCTCTTGAACTCATTAGACTTGTACTCACCTCTTCCATCATTACACACCATCTTAATTTGTCTGCCACTTTGTCTTTCAACAAATGCTTTAAATATTTTAAAGCAGTGGAATACCTCATCCTTGCTTTTCTATAGATAAATCCAAGTTTTCCTGGAAAAATCATCAATAAAGGTTAAAAAATACTTATTACCTCTGATTGATGATATGTTCGTCGGGCCACAAACATCTGTATGAACAAGCTCCAAAGGAAATTTCGCACGCTAAGGCTCCTTAACAAATGGTATCCTGTGATTCTTTCAAAAAATACAAGCCCCACACAATTGATCAGGGTGATGAATATGGGGTAAACCATTCACTAAATTTCGTTTGGAGAGATTTTCTAAACTCTGAAAATTTAAGTGCCCAAAGCATAAATGCCACAACCACGACTCATTATTCACTATTACATTCAAGCACTTGAAATCATCCATATGAATATCTACTGGAAACATGCGATTTTTTTGATAAAAAGGTTTTAAGAATCAAATTACCTTTTTTTATCAAAAATTGAGAATTAATTTTCAACTATGTGCATCACGTAACTCTTTTCGGCCGGTTGTCCCACACTCAACATATTACTTTTCATGTCAGTTACATAGAAAACATCATAGATGTACCTGTGATCACCATTCTTCAATGTAATAAGAATTCGTCCTTTTCTAGTCACCATCACCGAATTTCACTTTTGTGCGAAATGAGTCATCCAAATATGCAAACAGCTCCTTCTGACCACACATATGATTTGTGCAACCTGTATCCAAATACCAAGTCTGGTTGTTTGGAGTTTCATTTGATGTGGTTGTCATTAATACTACATGATCCTCTTCATCTTTTTTGTGATCACTATCTTCTTGAGCACAATTGGAAGCATGATTATCACCTTTTGATGTGCACTCATTTTCATAATGGCCGCGTTTATGGCAGTTATAACACTCCACATTTGATTTATTATAAATGTCTCCTCGTCCTCCGCGACCACGTTCTCCGCGCCAATAGTTATTTGAACTTGGAATGTGATTGGAACTAGTATTGTTTTGCTCAGCGCCTCCATGATTTTGGCCACCATGACCTTTGCTGGAATAACTACAACCATGTCCCCATCCTCTGCCTCATGAACTACCGTGTTTATGATAGGAGCTACCAATTGAGGCTTGTGCTTGTAAAGCCTGTTTAATTGGTTTTTCAATATTATTGTCATTCATTCGCTGCTCATGCGCTCGTAGGGAACCAGACAATAACATTACTGTCATTTTTGAAATGTCATTAGCCTCTTTAATTATGGCATCAACATGTTCAAATATGGGAGTTAAAGATCTCAAAATCTTCTCCACCTTTGCCTGCTCCGAATGTGTTTCACCATTGATCTTCATCTAATTTGTCAAGGCAAGAACTTTATTTATATAGACATCAATAGTCTCTGTGGTTTCCATTTGCAGTAGTTCATATTGGCGTCTTAGGGTTTTAAGACGCATGCTCTTGATCTTGTCATCACCTTTATAATTGGTTGACAAAATGGTCCAAGCCTCACTTGCAGTTGTTGCTCCTTCTATCTATTCAAACATCTCGTCATTCATCCCTTGATGGATGAGATACAAAGCTTTATTGTCCTTCTTCTTCTGATCACGATGCGCTACTTGTTGCGCCTCAGTTGCATTAACAGCTAATGCAGACCTGTGAAGCTCGAATACGGCCAAAATCGAGCTGTTTGCGCTTCCGACACCCCGTCGACGCGAATACGCGGCGGGTGCGTGCACGACACAGTCAGAGGAGACGCGGTCCACTCCTTGGACACGCCGGAGGGACGCAGTTCACTATGTAAACCCTTATTTCACAAAAAATCTTAACTAAAATCTCAAATAAAATCATAAAATCTTAAAAAATCATTTAAATAAAAATATATATAAAAATCTTAAGAAAATCCAGAAATAAAAAAGGAAATTAAGAATAAATAATATATTTTTTCCTTAAAAAAATTTATAATTTGAAAAATAAATTCTATAAATATGAGTTAGAACCAGTAACAGAGCATTGATGAACTCAAGTAGAAGGCGTAAAGTGGTGAGCATTCCAGAAGAAGAAAGGAAGAAGAAAGAAAGAAAAGGAAGAAAAAAGACAACTTGGTGGAGAGTGGAGAGAGGTAAGTAACTATCCTTAATTTTAATATTATAATATCACTTTCACACGGTTCAATTTTCCATTCAATAAATTCCTTCGGATTCCAATGTTGAAATTCTTAAATTTTTTTCTTTGCCATTAAAATGCATACCTACTACCATTATTTGAGAGAAAGTATACTCTTTAATATAATTTACATACAATACAATATTAATTTGAATTTAATTTTTTTAATTGAATTTTTAATATTTTCAAATAATTTATATATAATTATATTTATTAGGATTATTTTTTATTCAATATTTTAATCAGCATTGTAGATCTGAAAAAAATACAGTAATTTTGAATTTAATTTTTAATATTTTCAAATAATTTAAATATAATTTATTAAATAAATATATCATTGTAATTCTGAATAAAGATACAGTAATTTTGAATTTATTTATTTTTATTTAATTTTTAATATTTTCAAATAATTTAAATATAATTATATAATATTATGTATTCTTATATAATTTAAATATTTTATTTTATTTTTAAATTACGAACATGAAAATAATTTTTTATATTTTAAATATTCACTTAAATTTTTATTAAAAAAATAATATTTTATAAAGGTAAATTAAACTTTTAATCTAAAAATATTAAATATTGAAGATAATTTATTTTCTAATAATTATATTAAAACAAAAAATATAAAATAACCTTAAATAAATAACATAATAATTGAATATTTTTTAAAAATAAAATATATTATAATTCATCTTTAATTTCTTACATATTTTATTTTTTATATTTATAATTTGATTTCTATTAAATGAATTTATTTGATTTTTATATGTAAGTAAATCTTTTATATTTAATTTATTTTGTTATAGGAAATTAAGATGAATATATCCAATCAAACTACGGAACAAGAAGATGAAACAAAATCTTTGTGGAGATATGTTTCAAAGTTAAGAAAAACTCATGGTGGTGGAAATAATATGATCAAGTGTAGTTTTTGTGATTTTTCATTCAATGGATCTTACACTCGAGTAAGAGCTCATTTATTAAGAATTACAGGGGGAGGAGTTAGAATTTGTGTGAATGTGACCCCGTCAAAACTGGTTGAGTTCAAGAAATTAGACAATGAAGCATCATTGAAAATAGAATATTCAAAAAAGAAGAAGGTTCCTTTGCCACATGTATCTGATGAAGGAAAGCAAACCAACAACAATGATCTTAACCCAAAACTGAAAGGTTCTTTACAAGCTGCTTTCAATATTCAAGCAAGGGATACTCTTGATTGTGAAGTTGCGAGGATGTTTTATTCTTCAGGACTACCATTTCATTTAGCAATAAGTCCTTATTATAGGAGTGCCTTTTCTTTTGCAGCTAATACTTCTAATCTTAGTGGGTATGTACCGCCAACATATAATAAACTGAGAGGTCCTTTACTTTCAAAGGAAAGAAGACACGTAGAAAACCTTCTGCAACCTATAAGAAAATCATGGAATCAGAAAGGTGTAACCATTGTTAGTGATGGGTGGAGTGATCCTCAAAGAAGACCACTTATAAATTTTATGGCTATCACTGAGAGTGGACCAATGTTTTTGAAGTCAGTAGATGGATCTGGTGAAATAAAGGACAAAGATTTTATTGTTAAACACATGAGAGATGCAATTATGGAGGTTGAGCCAAAAAATGTGGTACAAATTATAACTGATAATGCATCTGTATGTAAGGCAACAGGTATTCTCATAGAATTAGAATTTCCTTCAATCTACTGGACTCCTTGTGTAGTGCACACCTTGAATCTTGTATTGAAAAATATATGTGCAGCAAAAAATACCAAAAAAAATAGTGATACTTATCAACAATGTTCTTGGATCTCACAAATTGCTGATGATGCAACCTTTATTAAAACCTTTATTATGGGGCACTCTATGAGATTATCAATGTTCAATAACTTCAACTCATTGAAGTTGCTTTCTGTTGCTTCAACAAGATTTGCTTGAACCATAGTCATGCTAAAGAGGTTTAGAAGTTTGAAGAAAGGGCTTCAAGAGATGGTTATTAGTAATGAATGGTCTTCTTACAAAGAGGATAATGTCGATAGTGCACAATTTGTGAAAGAAACTTTGTTGAATGATAATTGGTGGATGAAGGTTGATTACATACTTGCTTTTACTACTCCTATTTATTATGTACTCCGAAAAACAGATACGGATATGGCTACTCTTCACTTAGTATATGAAATGTGGGATTCAATGATTGAAAATGTGAAAAAGGTCATATACCATCATGAAAGGAAGACAAAAGCTGAATACTCATCATTTTTCGAGGTAGTCAAGTTAATATTAACTGATCGTTGGACTAAGAGTAGCACATCACTTCATTGTCTGACTCATTCTTTAAATCCAAGGTAATACAATATAGTTATATTATTTTATAATTATATTTTATTGAGTACATAATATTATGTTAATTTATGTTTTTATATTTTTTATGTAGATATTATAGTCATGAATGGTTAAGTGAAGATTCACACAGAGTTGCCCCACATCTAGATAAGGAACTTACTCAGGAAAGGAAGAAATGTTTTATAAGGTACTTTGATGATGCGAATGTAAGGAGACAAGTAAATATAGAGTTTGCAAACTTTTCAGATGGAAGAGAAGATTTTTCCGATGTTGACTCTTTAAGGGATAGAGGTCAAATGGATGCAAAATCATGGTGGATTGTTCATGGAGTTCATGCACCAACACTTCAGAAGATAGCTCTTAAACTACTTGGACAACCATGTTCTTCTTCTTGTTGTGAGAGGAATTGAAGTACCTACTCCTTTATACATTCTTTAAAAAGAAATAAGATGACACCTAAAAGGGCAGAGGATCTAGTATTTGTCCATAGTAATCTTCGTCTTCTCTCAAGGAACTCCTCACATTACAAAGAGGAAACTAAATTATAGGATATTGCAGGAGATGACTTTTCATTGGATGACAATGGAATTCTCGATATTGCTAGCTTATCTCTTGATGAACCAGAATTAGAAATTGTATTTTTTAATGAAGATGAATAAATGTAAAAGTTAAATATTATGGTTTACATAAATACATCTTTTTTTTATACCATTTTTATAAATGTTTTTCTTGATTTTTTTCATATAACAAAATATATTACTACATTTTAATTTATACATAGCCGTGTCCCGTTTCCTATAATTTTCAATTTAGCCGTATTTCCGTGTCCGTGTCCGTGTCGTATCCGTACCCATATCTGTGTCTGGGCTTCATAGATGCAGACACTCCACTCTCAATGACATCCCATAACTCATGATAATCAAACAAAACTCTCATTTGCACACACCACAAATTGTAATTTTTTCCTTCAAGAATCGAGACTGATAATTGGGTAGAGTTCATGATAACATACTAGCTTTTGATACCAGTTGTAGGAACTATTGAAGGAAATAAGAGAAGGCAAAAGGTTGTAGAAACTGATTGAAGGTAATTGCACGAAATTGCAAAACTGCTGAACTGATCTTATTCATTTTGATTTACTTTAATAATATATATAATAAAATTACAATGACTGGAAACTATAAAATAGGAATACTAACAACCCTTTAAACTGACCATTAATGCAATAATAACGGTATAATAGTTTAAGAGTAATAAAATCAAAATTAATAATAATAAAATCAGAATTAATAACCAACATAAAACACAGTCCAGATAGAGGATGGTGACAATGACGATGATAATACTCTGTGGTGCACCAAGGAAGATTTTAGCCTTTTTTTCACTTAATATGAGGTACAGTTAACAATTATAGGGTGAAGGTAGCATAAGCCCTAAAGGGATATCAAATGAGTTGAAGCACATATAACAACATCTTGTTTCAGACAAATTCTTCCTACACCCAATATTTTTTAACCTGCACCCAACACAATTTTAAAATTCCAAAATACCCTTTATTTTGGAAATGAAAATCCAGAATTAAAAATAATACATTTCGAAAATGTAAATCCAGAAGAGATTATTGTGTTTCAGAAATAAAAATAAAAATCCCATTCCAGATAAGAAAATCCAGAATTAAAAATAATACATTCTGGAAAAGTAGACTTGGAAGAGCTTTTTGTGTTCTGGAAATAAAAATTCGGAAACAAAAATCAAAAGCCTATTCCAAATAAGAAAATCTGCAATACAAAAAATTTGTTTTGAAAAAAAAAATAATTCATAAACATATTCCAGAAAAGGGGATCCAGAATTTATTTTTGTATCTACCCTATTTTTTTAAGAGCATTTTCATCTTTTTCACTGGAATTGGGTGCAGTGATTTGGTGCCAGAAGCAATTGTCCTTGTTTCATGTTGAAGTAGAGATGTTTGATAGAGATAGAGTTAATCTAAATTTTCCCAAGATTTTGTGATAGAGTTAATCTATGTAGATTCTTAGAGACATTAATACAAATTTGGTAATGTTTAAACGCAAATTATCGTTTAAATTTGTAACAGATAATGAAAGTATCACATATTCTTATTTACATGCAAAATGAATTATCACATAACTTCAAATTTAAATCCAAAATTGAGCAATAATTGGAGTAATCATACCATTCAATAGAAGAGTCTAACGATGTCAAACTAGATCGAAACATTATCCAAATTAATTTAATAATACTCATTAAACGAAACTCTAAATTATAATAAGCATGATATTTGGAACTATGAATCAACAGAAGAGGCCATAAAGAGAGAAGAACAAAATAACAAAATACAAAAGAGAGAGAAAATGCAACTAATTTTCTAATTCAAAATTTGAAAACTATAAAAATTGAATATGAAAGTTGTTTCTAAACTACAAATATATGTTTTATACTAATACATTATTAGACCCACGAAAACATATTACGCTCTAATTAAAAGCTCAATAACTCATTATTTGACCAAAATTTTTAAAAAAATACTTGGTCTGAGATTTATAATGCAAACGTAGATTCTTTAACAAGATAATTTGTCTTGTTATTTTTCGAATTAAGAGTGATTTATAAGATGCAAAGTTGGAGATATTTTCCTTACAGCAAAAAATCAACTCAAGAAAAAAAAAACCCAAAAGTTATGAAAACTTTTACAATTAAATATTTAAAGTTTAAGAGAGGTTTTGATGAATCCTAATTGTAGAGAAAAATAAATATAAAAGAAACTTTTATTCACTTGTATATTAGAGAGTAAAATACATGGTGTATATATAAGAAAAAGATTAAGACCTAGCTGAAACAGAAAAAGGAAAGTTGGGTCAAACAAACAAAGTCCAATAATTTAAAATAGAAAATTAAATATATTAACAGATGTTGTTTCAGAATAAGCTTATCGTAGGTTCGTGATTGAAAATACATGTTTGCTATAAATAAGTAACATAGGGTTTTTTATTACTCACAATCCTACTCCTTACTTCTTTGTACGTTTTTAAATTACTCTTGCCTACTTCCTTCTTTCTCAACTTTTTTTTTCTCACTGTCATGGCTCCCACTCTTGAAGAAATTGTTAAACTTGATACACGAGGTCTCTTTACAACAATTAACATTCGTGGTGAGGTATGTATTTTTATTTTTATTTTCTGAGATTCCTATTTTTTCACAGTTTATTCAGTTGTTTGAGTGTTTTTATTGTTTTAAAATGGATAGAATTGGCATGTTGATCGTGCATTCGTCATCGAGTTTGAAAAAGAATTGGGTGAGGAATGGATCCTCAGCAATAGTGCAGGGAACATTCATATAGTATATTATAACAAAGATATACTTTCTCCCTAAATTGTCTATGGATGGTCCAGTTTGAGTGATTTTTATGAGTTTAAAGGCCACCACCCTATATTGTTTCGTTACGTGGGTCATAACTCATTCCTTATAACTGTTGTTTATATGGGAGAGGTATGTGAAAATGGTGTTAATAATTTTTTAATGATGTTCAAGGGAGGAACCGCTGAACAATGGTCTCTTTCAACATTTTAACATAAAGTTGTCTCTTTTACATATCAATGGACGTTATCTGGTTAGTTTACAACCCTTTCTTTTTAAATGGTTGTTTTTATATTGTATTTCTTTTATTAACTAATTATTTGTTTTTTCTTGAAGGATCTGCCTTCTCCTTTTGCAGAATATGTTCGCAAAGGGAGGTTCAAGAAGGTTATTAACATAACAAAGTTACGTAATTTTATGTTGAATTCTTTATGTACTATATTTAATTTCATTTGCTCAATTTTAAAATTTTTATATTTATCAACAATAATCATTTTTAATATATTTTTTATTATAATATTAACATTTATATGTGAAATTTTGTAATATTTTCCATACGTTGCACGGGTCAACGTACTAGTTCATTTCACAATATAATATTATTTTTAATTTATTTTCAATTACATTAATTCACTTGTTCTCATCTCAAATCCATTCACTTAGAGAGTATTTAAATGGGATACTCACTTTACTATTTAATGTACCAGAACAAGCCCGTAGTTAATGTCTAAGGGAAATGAGGGTTTGTCTTCAGAACCACTTTTGCATAGTACACACGACGACAATGTTCCAACTTCAAGTCTATTGAGATTCAATCACCACATTTGAGTTATTGTCTAATTTGGATCTCAAAGCTCCATTGATTTTGTCCTTAAAAGGCGTATTTAAATTATTTTTTACCTTAACTCCTAAGCGATGTAGAACTATTGCATGTACTAGAACAAGTTCTCATTCAGGGTCTAAGGGAAACAAGAGTTCATCTTTGGAACCACTTTTCCATTCCTAAGTATTGTAAGACTATTGAACACACTAGAACAAGCCCCCAGTTAAGGTTTAGGGAAACGAGGGTTCATCTTTGGAACCACTTTTTCATCTCCATGAACAGTGCCAATGTACCAATCTCAAATTCGTTAAGACAACATCGTTAGGGTCAATCACTGCATCCAAGATATTGTTCGCTTTAGAACTCGGAACTCCATCACAATTGTATCCTTAAAAGGCGTCTCGGGAGGTTAAGTGAGGAAAGTGTATTCAAACTGCCATTATCCTTGATTTTTAAGCGATGCGAGACTATTGAACATACCAAAACAAAAGTCTTACTATAGGTATAAGGAGAACGAAGATCCGTCTTTGAAATCATTTTTCCATTCCCCTAGTTGAGGGCTAAAGGAACACAAGTTCGCCTTTGGAACCATTTTTTTATCGTCATGATGGTATCAATGTTTTGACCTTTAGTCTATTGAAATAACATCACTAGAGTCAATCACCACATTTGATGTATTGTCTACTTTAGAGTTCAAAGCTACATTAGGATTTTGTGTTTAAAAAACGTCTTGAAAGATTAAGGGAAAAATGTGTATTTAAATTGTCTTTACATCTACGCTTAAACGATATAGGACTATTGTATGTACCATAACTCTTTGCATACACATATACACATGTTTTTTGGAGGACGAGTCACGTACGTAACCTTGCTTTATGATGTGATTAATCTTTCATTATGATTAAGTTTAGGAACATTTTCTTGTTCTCGTTGGTATGCATATTTTCAGCGTATATTTGTTGTCATTTTAATTTTTGTTAATACTAATTTGGGCTGTAATTAAATATTTTTACTATAATTTGTTAATATATTTAATTTTCTATTTTAAATTATTGGGCTTTGTTTGTTTGACCCAACTTTCCTTTTTCTGTTTCAGCTAGGTCTTAATCTTTTTCTTATATATACACCATGTATTTTACTCTCTAATATACAAGTGAATAAAAGTTTCTTTTATATTTATTTTTCTCTACAATTAGGGTTCATCAAAACCTCTCTTTCTTCATTACGATTACGTGCGATTACATACGCTACATTAAAGCATCACATCAGACAAGGAATATTCATCTTCATTTACTATAATATGGTATCAGAGCTCTTCGAATGAAGAGTTCTGCTGCGCTTCTCTCTGATTTTTATTTCCTTCTATGCAAGGTTTTCGTTATTTCTTGACTATTGTTGATGATTACTCGCGTTATACATGGGTTATTCTACTGCATAACAAATTTGAAGTGCGTCAACACATCATTAACTTCACTGTTTTCGTTCAAAATCATTTCAAAACTAATATCAAAACGATTCGTACTAACAATGGTGTTGAGTTTGCTATGTCAAATTTTTATGCTTCAAAGGGAATTATACATCAAAAATCTTGTGTTGAAACACCACAACAAAATGGCATTGTAGAACGTAAACATCAACACATACTAAATGTAACCCGGGCTTTACTTTTTCAAGCAACTCTTCCTCCTATTTTTTGGGAATTTGCTGTAAATCATGCTGTTTTCTTAATAAATGCTATTCGTACTCCATTACTTGATAACATCACTCCTCATGAAAAGTTGTTTGGAAAACCATATGACATTTCCTTTCTAAAAGTGTTTGGTTGTCTCTGTTATGCTAGTACCATTACTGCACATAGGAAAAAATTAGATGATAGATCTATCAAAGGTATTTTTCTTGGTTTCCCGCAAAATACAAAAGGTTATATTATCTTAAATTTAAAGTTTCATAGCATTGAGATATCAAGACATGTAATCTTTCATAAAAACCACTTTCCATATAAATTGGACAGTGGCTTGCCTAAGGACCCTAACACTTTATCTCTCCCTATTTCTAATGCATATAATTCTGCTTTTGATTTTTTTTCTGATACTGCACCTCCTGTCGAGCCATGTGCCTCTACTCCTGCACCCAATACTGTTCCTCCACCAGCCTCATTATCCTATGATCTTCCAACAAATAGTGCCTCTGCTCCTGCATCCAACATTGCACCTCCATCAGAATTATCACCGCCTGCATCTCTAGGAAGCATCTCACCCCAATTTCCAAGAAGATCAGCTCGTCCTCATCGACAACCTGCCTATCTTGCAGATTTCCACACTGCAACCAACACTGTAAGTAGTAGATATCCTATTCATAATTACTTGTCTTACAATTCCTTATCTTCCAATTTTAGAAATGTTATTTCCTCTATCAATTCTCATCCTGAACCTCGGACATATAACGAAGCCTCCAAACATGCTTCTTGGCAATCTGCCATGCAAGATGAGCTTCAAGCTCTTGCTGCTAACAATACTTGGCAACTTACCCCTCTCCCTCCAGGAAAGAAAACTATTGGTTGTAAATGGGTATATAAAATCAAATACCATTCTGATGGCACTGTTGAGCGTCACAAAGCTAGAGTTGTTGCCAAAGGGTTTACCCAACTTGAAGGACTTGATTTCTTAGACACTTTTGCACCTGTTGCTAAACTCACTACCCTCCGCCTTCTGCTTGCTATTGCCACTACCAAAAATTGGATTTTAAAACAACTTGATGTCAATAATGCTTTTCTTCATGGTGATCTCCATGAAGAGATATACATGACCCCCCACCTGGCCTCTCTCTTCCTTCTCCCCAGCATGTTTGCAAGCTTCAACGGTCTTTGTATGGCCTTCGTCAAGCTGGTCGCCAATGGTACGCCAAACTTTCTACTTTTCTTTTATCAAATAATTACTCTATTTCTGTTGCTGATCACTCTCTTTTTCTTAAATATAATAATGATAAACACACTGTTATTCTTGTTTATGTTGATGACTTGCTCTTAACTGGTGATGACACGGAGGAAATCAATACAATTACTGCATCCCTTCACATCACTTCAAGATAAAAAATTTAGGTAATCTCACTTACTTTTTGGGACTGGAAATTGCTCGCAACAGTACTGGTCTTCATTTAAGTCAACGCAAGTATACTCTTGATCTCCTTCAAGAAACTGGCATGCTTGACTCTGCACCTGTGGCCACTCCTATGAATCACACCTCCCGTCTCTCTCCCGACCAAGGCTCACCTCTCGATGCTGATGCCACTTCTCAATACAGAAGACTCCTTGGACGTCTAATTTACTTAACCAACACGCGACCAGACATCGCCTTCGCTGTCCACAATTTAAGCCAATTCATATCTGCACCCACAACTCATCATCAGCAAGCTGTCTCACGTCTTTTGCGTTACCTCAAGGGCACCCCTGGTGAAGGACTATATTTTTCTCACACTAGTTCACTTCACCTTTGTGGTTTTAGTGACTCTGACTGGGCAACATGTCCTACCACACGCAAATCTGTCACTGGATATTCCATCTACTTAGGAGACTCCCTAATATCATGGAAATCAAAGAAGCAGTCAACTATCTCCCGCAGCTCCTCTGAAGCCGAGTATAGAGCCCTTGCCACCACCACATGTGAGTTACAATGGTTGTCTTACCTCCTTCAGGATTTACATCTTCCTCTCTCCCAGCCTGCAACCCTGTACTGTGACAACAAATCTGCCCTTCAAATAGCTTCCAATCAAGTTTTTCATGAACGAACCAAGCATATCGAAATTGATTGTCACCTAGTTCGTGAAAAACTGGTCTCCTCAAACTACTACCCATTACTTCTGCAATGCAAGTTGCTGACATATTCACCAAGCCCCTTGCTTCCGCACAATTCTCTACTCTCAAATCCAAGCTGGGCCTGACAAATATCTACTCCCTAGCTTGAGGGGGTGTTAATATATTTAATTTTCTATTTTAAATTATTGGGCTTTGTTTGTTTGACCCAACTTTCCTTTTTCTGTTTCAGCTAGGTCTTAATCTTTTTCTTATATATACACCATGTATTTTACTCTCTAATATACAAGTGAATAAAAGTTTCTTTTATATTTATTTTTCTCTACAATTAGGGTTCATCAAAACCTCTTTTTTTTCATTACGATTACGATTAAAGCATCACATCAGACAAGGAATATTCATCTTCATTTACTATAATAACAACATCTCCTTTCAGTTCCACTATTAAATAATAATAAAAATAAATACATAATTAAAATCCAATAATAATATTAAAAAAATTAATAAATAATAAATTAAAAATGAATTATTCCTACATCATATGACGTTTCCATTTTCCATTGCCTTATACAATAAGGTCTTTTCAGTTCAAGTAAGTTATTAACAAATAATTAATAAAAAAATACAATTAATTTTTATAACAAAATAATAATAATATTAATGCCACATATGATTAATTAGTATTATATTATAATAAATTAAAACAGTGAACAATGTATTATAATTTGTGAAATATATATATATATATATATATATATATTATATAATGAAATATATAATAAGGAATAGAAATGAATATCTAAAAACTTAAATAATATTAAATTTAAAATATAATACTTTTAAGTTCTGTAATTATTATTTTCTACCGTAATCGTAAGTAATCTAGGAAGAGAAAATGAAAACATTGATAAGAGTGTAAAGTGATACATAAGGACACAATTGATGAAAAATAAAAAATAAAAATTCAAGTGGTGCCTTAATTGCTATTTTATGCACACATTACTAGGTAAAGAAAAACGACCTAAATATACTTATGTGAATACAATCCTATATGTGTTTCAATCTTTAGAGTTTCAGTATTACTATCAATATATATATTTTTTAAAATATTTTTCGTAAGAACAAAAATAAGATGAGATAAAGAAAATAAAATGTTTACGACATATAAGGTATAAGGTATAAAAATTAAATTGAGGAAAAAACAGTAACTAAAAATCACATATGTTCAAATATTATTTTAGTTGGCATGTATACATGTAATAATTGGACTTCTGAAAGCAAAACAATATTTAAATAACCTTAAAAAAATAACAGAAATTATGAGTTAAATAATGTTATATTATTCTATGTAAATTGATGAATTAACCATTAATTAAAAGGTGATTCACATACTTTAATATTATGAGCTTTCATGAAACAAACAATGTACGAAATACAATACTTTAATATTATGAGCTTTCATGAAACAAACAATGTACGAAATACAGTTACAAATAGGTCATTATATGAATCTAAATGAACAGATAAAATTGAAAAACAACAAAATATTACAACGTTAAAATTAACTATAATGTAATTATGTACCTGAAACATAATGTCAAGATATGTCATCAATAATATTATATAAAGAGATTTAAAAAAGTAATCTACAATGTAACGGATAGAAAAAAAAAACTATAGAAGAAGTATTATCAATCGGGTGTGTGTGCAGGTGAAACAAAATCTCTTGTAAGTCGTGGAGCAACCACTTCAGTAGTTAAAAGACTATCACTCCCTAAGTCAACAATTTCAGATTGCAACTCAACAACTTCATTGGAAAATTTATTAAATAAATCCTACAATAATAAGTAGACATATTAGTAAGATTAAATTATTAAATTATTTAAAATAATACTTTAAATGAAAATTACCTGAGAAAGTGGTACAGGGGAATGAGGAATCATCCTGTTCAACATCTTTAACACTGCACAGTCTTTTCTTCTGAGAATGAAGTTCCTTCACAACATGAGAATTAAATTAAATTAAAACACTATACATAAGGAATTTCAGAGTAAAATGTAAGTCAGGCTACACTGAAATTAGGAAACATACCACACTTTCAACACGACCATCAGAAAACCTTTGGATAATACTATCATCAATACACACTTTTTTGACGCGGAATGGTTGGTCAAACCTAGGAGATTGATCTTTAACACAACCAACTTTAAACAACACAACTTTGTCTATCAAAAGATCAAATTCTTTAGGTAGTACACCAGAGTCAACGTTCTAAAAATTAAAAAAAATAAAATCAATTTATATACTAACCTTTTCTTATATGCATGAATAGACATATGCATGGTTGGAAAATTTACCTTGTCATGACTTTCAAATAATTCTGCGCAAGATTTATTGATCAGTGTAGTGGCATCCTTGTCAAATAGAACAAAAGTAGTGGAATTTGTATCATCAATTACTCGCACCTTCAGCTTATACCTGAAATATAAAATACAAAAAAGGTTCAAAAAAGTATCTATAATTTAATTTAATGAATATAATTAATATAATAATAATTAATATTTAATATAATAATACAATAAGTAATGAAAAATAAATTGTGACAAACACAAAGATGACCTCGGTTGGACTTTGATAACATGTTTGTTACACTTCTCACAAAAAAACATTTTGGAATCTGGGTAAACAACTTTACTACATAAGCAAGCTGTGTACCACCAATCATCATCACCTACAATATGTTTTACTTTCTTTTCAACTTAAACTATGCACAATCCATTTCAATAAACTGTTAAAAAACAATACTAATACCTCATTGCAATCTTTCAGGTCTTGAATAGTGTTTTTATGACTCAAGTTGATGAATTCATCCTCAACATTTTGCTTTCCATAATCACACAATTGACTCAGTCCCTGAGTAGGAGAATTTGTACTTTCAATACACATGTTAAAATTGTGGTTAGAAAGGGTCATAATTATCGAATAACAAAGTATGTATTAAACTAACATTTTCTTAAGTTCGATTGTCTCTTTAGACTATATGTTATATATTATTTTCTTACAGTCCAAGCAATTTTGTAGACAAACCTTGTTTGCATTGAAATATAATGCATTGTGTTATAACAAAAATCATCTAAATTCAATAAATAAAAATGAAATTACAGTTTCATCACTTCACATACCCTGAAAAATATTTACTTTAGCAAACTGCACACTGATGACAACATTTTGCAACTCTCCACGTGACAGAAATGCATTCAGCTCATCAACATAGTTACCAAATAAAGTACACTCCGTGCGGAAGTTGTTGTAAATTAAAATTAAAATTGTAAGAACACACATTTTGGATTGGTTATAGGACAAAATATTAGCTTACCCATCAGCTTCAATAGAAATGACATTTAACTTAGTTGATGACCCTGTTCTATTGAGCTTTCTTTCAGTGCCCACACCGATCAATATTCCAATAACAACTGTAAAAACATAAATATTTAAACACATATGCAAAGAAATTTGTTCAACTAAAACCATAATAAGGATACTTACCCACTAACTAGTCAGTATCAAAACCAGGGGCTCTTAATACAAACATCGGGGTGTACTGAGGTATTGCACATGAAACCAGATCATTACCTACACAAGTTACCTTAGTTCCAAACTGGAAATTAATTTTGAACTGGTGACAGGTTATTCTATAAGATCCTGAATTAGTAGACACATTAAAGAAATTGAAGGAATAAACTTTATCCTTAAAAATATCGTTTTGAAATTTATAAATTAGTTTTCTTCTAACGGAAACATGAATTCTATCACCCTGAAAGATAACAACAAACATTAACCATGATTAATAAAATTTACATTAAACTTTGGTAGAAAAAAATAAGAAAGAAAATGATAAAATAATTTACATATTTATCTTGTATCACCATTTCCATGGAGAATGGAAACTTTGTTTTCTTGAAGTCAGAAGCAAACCACAAATGAATAACCCTTGCTATCAGGATCCAATTTTCAGTTTTTGGATTAACATCTTTGACAGAATTTGTATTTTGTCTTAACATAGACATTGTAAGGGTGACTTTTGAGTAAAAGGAAAATGTATAATGCAAATGCTCAATGTGAAACACAAACATACCAATATCTATATATAGTAAAGAAGTGGTACATAATTATTTTCAAACTAACAAAAAATTATTTTACAATTTCAAATTCAAAGGGCTAGGAATAGTAAGAAAACATAATGAGAGTATTGTCAGACAAAAAAAAATTCAATTTTCAAATGGCAAATAGTGTGACCTAAGCATAAACATGACTTTAGTTAAAAAATGTCCATAACACAAAAAAATTCATAAATTAAAAAGGGTGACAAATAATTTATGTCTGATTTATACAAAATATACAAAAAGAAGATAAAACATAACAAAAAATGAGTTTTGCAATTTTGAATGAATGAGATAACATATACAGTTCGACAGAGTATAAAAGCAAATATTAACCATATAAAAAAATCAAAACTTAAAAACGTGCAAACAAAATTTCTTTTCCATTCCAAAGAACGTGTTTCTACTTTAAGCATTGCGATTAATGAAATTGTTTGTTGACTTTAGAAAGAGAAAAACTACAGGGAAATATAATTGTCAGCTTCTATATAGAAGAGATTTCAACACATATATGTATATATATAAACAATAAAAGTACAAGATTTTAAAAATTGATAGCATGATCTGAAAAACCTACTATGCAAAAAATGGGAACTTTACGTAGGTTAGTTTTGCATAATTGCAAAAGAGCCTTTCAGGTTAACAAAAAAAGTACCCCTGTTGAAAATTTTGAAATAATACGCAGATTCCAAGAATACAGACTTTAACTCAAGAGATTGAGTTTTAAAATTCTCAATGAATGACAAAACCTAATGACTAAAAAATGTAAAAAAAAAACATTACCCATACCAAATATACAAATAGAAATAAAAAAAATATCACAAATTTAACTATAAACAATTGCCAGGTTGTATACAGAGGAGATTAAGCATATAAAAAATCGAAACTTTAAAACATGCAAACAAATTTGCTTTCAGATTCAAAAGAACATGTGTCTACTTTGAGCATTGCGATTAATGAAATTGTTGTTTGACTTTAAAAAGATGAAACTGCAGGAAATATAATTGTCAGGTTGCATAAAGAAGACATTTGAACATACATCTATGTATAAAAAACCACAGTAAACAATTCAAGGTCCAAGCAATGTGTCACAAGGATGAAACATAAAGTACAACATTTTAGAAATTCATAGAATGATCTGAAAACCCTACTATGAAAAAAAATGAGAATTTTAGGTAGGTTTGTTTTGCACAATTGCAAAAGAGCCTTTTTGTTTAACAAAAAAAATGAACCCTTGCTTGGAAATTTCTGAAATAATACACAGATTGCAAGAATACACAGATTTCACAACATAGAGAGAAAAAGGTGGAAACCCTAAATTCCTAAAAATTAAAATGAGTCAGAAAATTTTTAAAAAGAAAGTTTAACACCAAAAAGGAAATGTCTTTGAAAGGAAAAATTAAAAATACAATTCAAATGGAGAAAAAGTCCAAACCCTAAGTACACAAAAAAAAAATTACTCCATTAACGATTAAAAAAACAACCATAATGATAACAACCATGTGGACAGAAGAAGGAAAATATTTCACCTTGATGCTTGAACATACGATGGATTCCAGTTTGTATATTGTCTTAAAAAAGACATTGTAACCCTGTGAATGAAACTGCTAAACTGTGAATGAAATAACATTAAGTGTAAAAAAGTAACTCCATTAAAAACATATAAAAACAAACATTAAGCTTGAAAAGCACACATCTTTAACAAAAACAACTTCAACATTGGCTTTAAAATGAAAAAAATTGGAAAAAGGGTGAAAAAAAGTTTAAAAGTAAAGTTTAACATAAAAAAGGAAATGTCTTTGAGAGGAAAAATTTGAAATACGGTTCAAATGGAGAAAAAGTCCAAACCCTAAGTACCAAAAAAAAAATTACTCCATTAACGATTAAAACAACAAAAAACCTATAATGAAACAAAAGAAGGAAAATATTTTACCTCAATGCTTGAACATACGATGGATTCCAGTTTGCCAAACATGAATATGAAGGAAAACCTATTACAGTACCGGTGACTGCACAGAGTATAGAAATCCCAAATGAAATGAAAGAGGGCGAAATGTGAGAGACAGAATAGAGCAAACCCAGGGAAGAAAAAATCAAAGAAATGAAAGAGAGAAACCAAAAAAGGCAACAAAATGAAAAAACATAAACAAAGGTAAGAGTAAATCGAAGAGAGAGAAATGAAAAAAAAAGTAAATGAGAGTTTGAAATGAGAGGGAAACGTGGTGATGGTTTTTAAAATGAGACTTTTGTGACACGTGTAAGCTCTACAGTGTGCCACTTGCACTCCCAGAATGCATTTCAGATTGTTATTTTGGGTTAAAATTTGATTTTTTTTCCTTTTTATTTTTTTTAGAACTTATCCTGGGAGTGTCTTTCATTTGTATTATAGATTGATTGATTACTAATGTACTGGTATAGGACGAGATCGAGCTGCCCAAGACTCGACCTCCCTGATCGAGATGATCGAGACTCCCACGGACGGCCTGACCAACCGACACATATAACCATTAACGCTCAAATCAAGGTCAGTGAAGTTAAATTACCATTAAGAATTAGGTAATGCAACCATAAGTGTGATCCATTCCAGTAATCAGGTCCAATAAGGTAAGCCCATTAAAATAGTATAAATAACACACATTACAAGGAATAAGGTACGTCATTATTACTATACACATACCCGAGTGCCGAACACCCTCTTTACTGACTTGAGCATCGGAGTGCCTGCTGCAGGTACCCCCCGTTTGGCATTCACCCGAGACAGAAAGCCGAAGGAGTAGCACGAAGGCAATAAGAATCCCAACGAAACCCTAGCAACCTGCCCGAGGAAAGGAACAAGACGAAGCCTTCAACAGTTCTCTATGTCCCATCTCCCTAACAGGAACAACTAATTTCCTTTTGGTTATATATTTTACTTATAATGAATTCAAATAATAAATAGTTTTAAATACTCTCAAAGTGAATGGATTTGAGAGGAGAGCAAGTGAAAATTTGTAATAGGGTGATTAATGTAATTGAAAAAAATTAAATATAATATTATATTATGAAATGAATTACTAATTTGCTTTTGGTTGTATATTTTACATAAAATGAATTCAAATAATGAATAGTTTTGAAGTGATTTGTTTATGTAATGAAAACAATATTGAAATAAATGTATTTAAATTTATATAAATAACGAATATAAAATGAGGTTGGAATTTTCTTGTCATACAAATATAAAAAGGTAAAAGTTATTTAATTCTTTTTAATATGTGAAATTGAATTTAAAATTTAAATTTAAATCTTACCATGTTACATATGACACCACGAAGCAAGTATCATATAAAAAATATAAATCAAATTTAAAAATAAAGTATATAATTGTTTGAAAAAAAAATCTATAATTAATTATGTTCTCAACCATAATTCATTATGTTTATTTTAATTAACGTATAAGAATAAATAAGGAAAAGTACTCTTCATAGTTGTCTTTCTACATGTTTTATTTAACATAGGGACAATACTCCCCATCCCCTCTTTTTTCCACCTTCATAAATCATCTCAAATAATCAATTTAAAAACAATAATAATAATAATTTCATTCTTCCACTTCTTTTTGAATAGTTCGTCACCGAATTCAAACATAACATTAAAAAAACATGATTTTTCAGTCACATACATGCAACTTAACTTTTTCCAATGACTCCTTTTTTAATGACATTTTGCTTCCATTGTTCAAATTTTGCTCGGAAGATTTTTGTGAGCAAATTTGGACGATTTAATGCAGTTAGGAAAGTTTGAAGTTGTGATGAAATTTCACTCCAAAAAGAATTGCATGTCATTGTAAGGAAATCACGAGCAGCAATTGTCATACCATCTTCATAATGTTGTGTCAAGTCTCAACGACTACCAATAAATGATGATGGTAATATTGTCCTCTGCCCAACATTTTCTTGAATAAAATAAATATGAATTTTTATATATTTATATGTAATACATTTAGTATGTTACGTACATTATGTACTTGTGTGATTTTGTCCTTCATGCAAAACATTTTGCAAACCTTGATACACTTCAGAACAAATATTATTTTGATGATTTTGAATCCATCGTAACCTTCATGGATCAATCTTGACATAGTTGTCTACGACATATTGTTGTAAAAGTTGTCCCGCTTGTAATATTGTAGAGTGATCATTAGGACGAATCTACATTAAAGTAATCATGTATGTGTATTAATTTTATATGAACCAACATTGATAAGTAAATTGTTGAAAGTGATATATATAATTTTGTTAAGTCTCCTAAAGCATGTAGCAATAATATTCTCGGCATGAGATATTTTGGCCATTATGAATTTTTGTGTTGAGATCCTAACCATATGTTCCAAAAGGAAACAAAAGTGGATATTGTAAAGGGTCATAATATCCCACAGTTTCCTTAATTTTTATAAAGTTCTCATCATGACTTACAACTTTAATGTCTCATCCACTTGTCATTGATTATGTGTGCCCAATAACAATAATTGGTTGTTACTTGAGATGTAGTTGGAAGATTGTATTGTGATTGATTGACAGAATGCTCTTTAATGTGTAAAGTACATTAATGAATATTTGATTCTTAAGCAAATTGTCTAAGTACATGCACACAAGGATTGCACCGATGTAATATCTGTTCTAATTTATCAACAATGGTTTGATAAAGTTGAGGAGTTTCTAACATCCTATTTTGTAATTTATGTGCAATGTCATAAATGTACAATTGCAAAAAACATGGCCTGTACCCCTCATTTGGAAACAAGCTTCCTATTTTGTGATATATTGCACCCTGAGCACGAAAACTATATATACCACAACCAATTGCAACTATATTTTCATCCATGTGAACACCAAGTGAAGTGAATGAAAGCACATGGTTGTAACTTCTTATATGTTGTCTAAAATATCTACTTTCAGATGAATAACTAGAAAATATTTGAAGCAACTCATTCAGAGCATTAACATGTGGACGTAAAAGGTTTCTACCCAAGCAACACATATCATGTGATTTGTGGTAAAACAATCGTGCATGACAATGTGCACATGTAGTCGAAGTAGACAATTGAATATTGATCATCACAACCATTTTTGTAAAGTTTCCAGCATTGTTATGTGTCTGTTGAAATCTATGTTTCATTTCTACATTTTTAATCATTTTTCCAAAAAGTAATGTATTAAGTAATTTATAGAATTACATATTGAAGGAGAAGTAAAAGTATTTCACTGAACTTCCATAATGTAAATATTATGATAAAAATATATTAACCATGTTTAATATCAATAACATGTGTATTATTTTGTCTTTTTTCATTATCATTTGATCCTTGAAATCTTTGTGCCTCAAAATTATAACTTGACATGTTAAATAAATAAAAAATATATTAAAATTCAAATATTTTTGGAAATTGACATCTTATGTATTATAAGATTAGTTAACTATATATATAATATTAATTAAAAAATATTGTTTTGTATAACATAAATTACAAAGAGATTAAGAAACCTGATCATGTACTTATCATCATGTAAAATGTTGTACTTATCATAATGTAAAATGTTTTCAAATTTTATTATTGAACAAAGTTTACATTACAAGAGTTAGGAAAATTGAAAGAGGATTCAAAGTAAATTAGTAAAATATCATAAATAAAAGTTTGATAATAAAAGTGTACTAACCAAATTCAATGTTATTGACTTGTGTGTTATTTGGTTCTGCTTCATTATCATTGAATCTTTTAATGTTTTCCGGTGAAAAAGTATATAACCTGTCCAATGAATAAAATTATATAACTAAAATTTAAAGCAATATATATGTATGTAATCTTTAATGTAACAAAATATATATATATATATAATTAATTACCCATTTTTACGACGAATTTATATTTTGAAAATTAAATATTAAATGTATCTTAAAAGGAATGTAGTTGCATATTTGGATATATTTTATTTAATATATTTTTTTCCGTTAAATCATTTGGTCATTCAGATTATGATGACAATATAATCTTTTAATAACAATCATATGACTATGAATAATAATAAATAACAATGATGGAATATTACGTAATTGACACGAAACATATGCATACATTGAATAGAATAGGGCAAGAGATATAAATAAGAAATTTGATCTGTGTGAAATCGAAATTATACTTATATAGGCAAAGTGGGAATACTATCTGAAATTGGTTGATTGTACAATTGTTGATGTTGGTCAGTAGTTCTTTGCTCCTCATTTCAAGTCTACGTTGTAGAAGTCGTTCAGCTTGTAATATTGTAGAGTGATTGATAGCTGTCGTTTTGTTGTCAAATTAATATGATTCTAGCGTAGACTTGTCTAACACTAGAGAGATGACAATATAGTTGTGGTCAGATGACCCCAAGTCGTCTCCCAACGAATCCAATAGTGAAATTAGTAGATTGGTGTTTAGAATCTATTTACAATAATAAGAGTTAGCAATAACAATAATAATAATAAGGGGATTGAGATAATTATGCCAAAAATATAAAAGAGATTAAAATAACAAATAAAAAGCAGTTGATCCCAAAGTTCTTCCACCATTGAATTCTTCACAGGTTCTCTAAAGATTAATTTTTTCTCAATCCTCCAACAGAGCTAAACAGGATTGAACATGCGCCAATCTAATTCAATTGAAACTCACCAGTAAAGCATGCTCTACTGGTTTAATCAGTACCCACTTTGTTCCATGCGTATACTCCATGGGAATGCTTATCTCCTCTCTCTTGAATCATGCGCCCAAGAAATTAATTAGAACAATGCGAACTAACTAAGAAACCAAAGTTTAAGATAAGGAAGACTCTCAATCATGCGTTCAAGTACAACCTCTCACAACAACTAGTTTTCCAGGAGATTAGACTATTAAAACAACTGCTATAGAGAATTAAAAATAGAAATTTTTATTGACCGAAACCTTAGAGCTCAATGGGAAATTACGAAGGAATCAACCAAAAAGGTTTAGCCTTCCATACAGAGGCAAAACAAAAGAATTACAAAGAAGAAAAGAAACTAAGAAAACTCTATGAAGCTCCCCCCTTCTCCTTGATGCGTGTGTCCTTTAATAGGTTTTTCTGCTCCAAGGATCTTGGGAAAATATTGTAGTTTATATTTTGTTAACAGTTTCCAAGTTTCCAACTTTCCAGAATTCTTGTATTTTTCAGAATATTTGTTTCCAATTCTGTTTCTGAGATATTGAAGATTTTATTTTCTCTTTCTTCTCCTTGGATTTTTTTTTCCTGTTTTGGTTCAAGAAGCAACTCGAACTTTTGCATATTTGGCCCATTCACAAAGGTAGATGCTTCCTTCGGATAATTTACTCTAAAAACACAAAATTAACAAAAATAACAGTTAAGACCCAAATAAACCCAATTATAAGAATATTAATTAAAACAATGAATTTATTTATTATTATAATCCAATAATCTATGATTAAGGCTATTGTGTGTAAATAAATATATGCTCATCAGTGATCATTGGGACGAATCTACATTAAAGTAATGATGTATGTGTATTAATTTTATGACTTAACATTGATGAGTAAGTTGTTGGAAATGATATATATATATATATGATGGGCATATATTTATTCACAATCAATAGCTTTAATCATGGATTATTGGACTATAATAATAAATAAATCCGTTATTTTAATTAATATTCATATAATTTGGTTTATTTGGGCCTTAACTATTATCTTTGGTAATTTAGTGTTTTTAGGGTAAATTATCTTAAGCATCTACCTTTGTGAATGGGCCAAACATGCAAAAGTCCAAGTTGTTTCTTTGAATCAAAACAAATTATGAGGAGAAGAAAGAGAAAATAAAAGCTACAAGATTCCAGAAACATAATTGGAAGCAAATCTTCTATAAAATAAAAAGAATTATGGAAAGTGGAAACTGTTTACAAAATCTAAACTGCAATATTTTCCCAAGATCCTTGGAACAGAAAAGCCTTATAAAAGGACACAAGCATCAAGTAGAAAGGGAGAGAGCTTCATAGGGTTTTCTTAGTTTATTTTCTTCTTAGTAATTCTTTTGTTTTGCCTCCGCATGGAAGGCTAAACCTTTTTGGTTGATTCCTTTGTAATTCCCCATTGAGTTCTGAGGTTTTGTTCAATAAAAGTTTCGATTTTTAATTCTCTATAGCAGCTGTTTTTATTGTCTAATCTCCTGGAAAACTATTTTTTGTGAGAGGTTGTACTTGAACGCATGATTGAGAGTCTTCCTTGTCTTAAACTTTGGTTTCTTAGTTAGTTCGCATCGTTCTAATTAATTTCTTGGGTGCATGATTCAAGAGAGAGGAGGTAAGCATTCCCATGGAGTATACGCATGGAACAAAGTGGGTATTGATTAAACTAGTAGACGCATGTTTTACTGGTGAGTTTCAGTTGAATTAGATTGGCGCATGTTCAATCTGGTTTAACTCTGTTGGAGGATTGAGAAAAGATTAATCTTTAGAGAACCTGTGAAGAATTCAATGGTGGAAGAACTTGGGATCAACCGCTTTTTATTTGCTATTTTAATCTCTTTTAGATTTTCTGCACAACTATCTCAAACCCCCTTTTTATCTTTATTGTTATTGCTAACTTTTATTGCTTGCAGATAGATTTTAAACCCTGATCAACTGATTTTACTATTGGATTCGTTGGGAGACGACTTGGGGACATTTATCCACAATTATACTATCATCTCTCTAGTGTTAGACAAGTCTACGCTAGAATCATATTAATTTGACAGCAAAATGACAGTTATCAAATCAATATAATTGTGTTTCAAGTTACCTGAACCATGTAGCTATAATATTCTCGGCATGAGATATTTTGGCCATTTTGATTTTTTGTGTTGAGATCTATCCATATGTTCCAAAAGGAAATAATAGTGGATATTGTAAAGGGTTGTAATAGCCCACAGTTTCTTGAATGTTTATTAAGTTCCCATCAAGACTTACAACTTTAACGTCTCATCCATGTGCCATTGATTTTGTGTCCTCAGTAACAATAATTGTTGCTACTTGAGATGCAGTAGGAAGATTGTATTGTGGTTGATTGACAGGACACTCTTTAATGAATAAAGTACATTCTTGAATATTTTGTTGTTGAGCAAGTTGTCTAAATACATGCACAAAAGGATTGCACTGATGTAGTATTTGTTGCAACTTATTAACAATGTTTTGATGAAGATGAGGAGTTTCCAACATCCTATTTTGTAATTCATGTGCAGTGTCATAAATGTACAATTGCAAAAAAACGTGGCCTAGACCCCTCATTTGGAAAAAAGCCTCCAATCCTGTGATACATTGCACCTTGAGCACAAAAACTATATATACCACGACCAATTGCAAGTATATTTTCATCCATGTGAACACCAAGTGAAGTGAATGAAAGAACATGGTTGTAACTTCTAATATGTTGTTTAAAATGTCTACTTTCAAAAGAACAACAAAAAATACTTGAACCAACTCATCCGGAGCAGTAACATGTGGAAGTAAGACTTTTCCACTTGAGCAACGCATATCACGTGATTCATGGTAAAATAATCATGCATGACAATGTACACATGTAGTTGGAGTAGAAAATTGAAACATTACCTTGCATTAGTTTTCTAAAATTTTGAGCACAGTTATGCTTCCGCCGAAATCTATGTTGCATTCCTACATGTATAATAATTTTTCAGAAAAGTAAAATATTTCATTGAACTTCCATCATGTAAAAGAAAAGTAAAATATTTCATTGAACTTCCATCATGTAAATATTGTGATAAAAGTATACTAACCATGTTCAATATCAATGACATTTGTATTACTTGGTCCTGCTTCATTATCATTTGATCCTTGAAAGTTTTGTGGAGTATAACCTGTGAAGTTAAATAAATGAATAAAATTACATAGAAAAATTTAAAGCATTAATATGTGGTACCTGCATTATTTATTGATCGAGCCAAATGTCGAATAGATGAAAATCTCCTTCCTGAAACAATATTTATCATATGGATAATGTTGTGCTTCCTTTGTTTATAAGTTTTTCTTCGTATAGATATTTCATCTATCTTTTACAATATTTTTTAGAAATTGACATCTTATGCATAAAAGTGTACTAACCAGGTTCAGTAACATGTGTGTTACTTGGTCCTGCTTCGTTATCGTTAGAGCCTTCAAATATCAAGTTAAATGAATGAATGAATAAAACTATATAAACAAAATTAAAAAAATATTTATTGTGTTATATAACATTTTTTTTACCTGCATTATTAATCGATCGAGCCAAATTTCGAATAAATGTCAATCTCCTTCCTGAAACAATATTTGTAATATGAATAATATTGTTTCTCTTTTCTCTATAAATTTTTCTTCGTATAGATATTCCATTTGTGTTTTAAAATATTTTTTGGAAGTTGACAACTTATGCATAAAAGTGTACTAACCAGGTTCAGTAACATGTGTGTTACGCGGTGCTGCTTCGTTAATGTTAGATCCTTCAAATGTCAAGTTAAATGAATGAATAAAACTATATAAAAAAAAATTATTAAAAAATAATAATTTTTTTTACCTGCATTATTTATGGATCGAGCTAAATGTCGAATAGATGTCAATCTCCTTTCTCTATAAGTTTTGCTTTCTGTAGATAGTTCATTTGTCCTTTGTTCAATGGTCTTTCTTCGTCTTCTATTTGCAATATTTAACTTCAAGTTTGGTTTTGTCTTCTATTTGCAATATTTTTCATTTTTTTATGTAATATATTAAAATGTAGAAATATAATAAACATTAGAAAAATTATATAAAAAGTTCTAAAATATAAATCAAAACTAAAAACAAAACAAATTATGAAAACACTCTTGTAAACAAACATACAATCGACCTTTTTACAATGAGTGATAAACGAAAGCAATCAGTTATCAGAAGCACTAAGCAATATTGATTTATGAAATAAAAAATTAAAATAAATAATGAGTATGTGACAGAAAATAGATAGCGTAAATAAAAATACAAACACCGCCTATATTCTCCTCAGATCTGTATTTTCAATTTTTGAAAAATTCAAGAATGGACAGTGCACCCACATGCATAAATAAATTAAAAAAAGAGTAAATTCAAACATTGCATATTCATCTCCTATTTTATAATTGAAAAATAATACTTGCTAGTTGATTTCGTGGTTTTGGAATGATCTACAACTTCTGAAAACGTTTAATGGAGATAAAAATGAAGATGAATGGAAAAAGATGCAATTATGCAATGCTCATTAGCAAGTCTTGCTTTGCAACATTTAATTTTAAATTTAAAAATAGTTTTATTTGTTCTGCTTTAAAATATAAAATTAAAACTGCTCACAAAAATATCTCTGGTCATATATTTGTAAAATAATAAAATAAAATAAAAATATAAGAATAAAATTGAAATAAAATAAAATGTCAGTTAGTTAAGAGGGAAATCCCATTTATATATAGGTATAGAAATATAAATAACATATATTAAAGTTATATATACTTTAATATAATAAAAATGTGAAAACATAAAACAATTAAATTATAAAAATAACATATTAAAGTTATATGTACTTTAATATAATGAAAATATAAAAACTTAAAACAATTAAATTATAAAAATAACATATTAAAGTTATATATTAACATAAAGTTATATATTAACATAAATGTTCAAGATAATAATAAAATGAGAAAAAATAAACTCTTATTATATATTTCCAAATTAATAAAATAATATATTAGTATAAGCATAAAATGAAAAAGTAACTGTATAAAAGAAACGGTTACAATATAATCCTCTTTATATTTATATATATTATATATATATACTAATGTTTTATATAGATATCTCATAATACTTACGACTAATAAGCTCACATTATTGTTTAGAGAAGTTTACATTATTGTGCAAATTCTACATTATTGCTATCTTGAAAAAATCTTTGCCTCTTGTCTCGTCTATGGTTGTCAAATGCTTTATTCACTATTCTTTGATTCTTTTTTCTTTTTCTTTCTCTTGCTGGGAGACAATGTTTTGGCGCACTACTGTTAATGGATTCTTCAATAATACATGTCTTCATTGCAAAGATAAGGATTGAATTGGGATGACTCATCATCATTACTAGCTTTTTCTCAGCCTTTTGAGAAAGTAGCTTTTTGAAAAGCTTTTTCAAACTCTTCTTTTGATGTTGTTGATGCTAAGACTTCCATTAGTTTTCGTTTCTCTGCTAAGAATAATGTGTCCTGTTTGAGTGCAGGGTTGTCTTTACTCCCTGAATTATTCTTTAACCATTCTTGAATCCTGTTCCTGCATACTAAATTATTATTGAACTTCTTCCACCATTTGATTTGTATCTTTCTTGACAACATTTTGATTTATACTCCTTCATATGGTTGTACTAAAGTATAATCCCAGACTAATATCCAAGTAATAGCTTGAGAGACTATAAAAGATATAAGCCTATATCCTGGTACAAATGTAGAATTTTATCGAAAATACGAATATACTTTATTTATTTATGTTGGAAATATTGAAGGTAATGGTCCAAAGTCAACAAACCATTTTATAAACTATCTTGGAAATTTCAAAGATATTCCCTTCTTGAACCAAATAAACCAAGAATGCTTCTTTGGTTTAACAAATAATATGTTGGTTGTTGGAGATCCCACATCGACTAGAGATTAGAGCCTTTCATTGTACATAAGTGGGTGCAAACCTCAACCTCATGAGCCGGTTTTATGGGGTTGAGTTAGGCTTAAAGTCCACTTCGTAATATGGTATCAGAGCCATTTTCGAGTCTATCCTAGCGAGTATTTGTTGGGTTTATCAGGCCACCATCCATAATATGGTATCCCACGCACGAGCTGCTGTCACTCTCGGCGTGAGAGGGGTGTGTTGGAGATCCCACATCGACTAGAGATTAGAGCCTTTCATTGTATATAAGTGGGTGCAAACCTCAACCCTATGAGCCGATTTTATGGGGTTGAGTTAGGCTTAAAGTCAACTTCGTAATATTGGTCCATGCATCCATGTAATCATAATAACTATATTGTTATGGATCAAACACTCGTGAAAACGTTTTTTTTATTGTGAAGAGGTTGGTTCCACTCTTAAGGGCTCAGAACTTGTAGAATTTTTATTTTGGAAAACTCAATATTTCCTTTATCATCCTTATTATGAGATACTTCTATGGATTCTATATCCACCAATATAAATTCATAAAAAGTTATAGTTTTACATATGTCTATTGGCAAGTAATGGAAGTCTTGGGAAAATAGGTTTTCAGTTATTTGTCTTGGGTTTGGAGTTATCCACGCTTTTTCTAATATTAGTATTGACATACTTTCGAGTTTCTCTAAATATTCATCTAAGGGTATTGATTTTGGAAAATCTATTGAGACATGAGTTTTGTTGGTAAAGTCCTTTGGGCTTATTAATACATTTTGGTAATATAGTGGGGTAAATCTATTTGAAGGTATTTTTAGGGGTTCGATAATTGAGGAGGAATTTTGATGATTTCTACCAAAGTAGAGGTTGATTTGGTGGGTGTTGATGGTCTTAAAGATAATGAAGAGGATGGTCTTAATGATATTGATGAATAAACTTTATTTGATCTCAGCGGGAAACCATATTGAGTTTTATTTATTAAACTAGATACTTTATTTGATCCAAGTGGGGCACCATAATCATCTTCTTCGATTGGCTTGACACTCATATTGAAGTCTGTAAAAATTCTCTTATTAAAAAATCGGACAAAGAATTATCTTTCCCTTTAACATGTTTTATTTCAAAATCAAAACAAAATAATAAAGCTTGTCATCTTGCAAAAAAATATGTTTAGAAACCAAATTTTGAACATTTTTATTTAAAACACTTGGAACTGCTTTACAATCAGTACAAATTAAAAAAAAATTATTAAATAAATCGTCATGAAAGTTTTGTAAAGACAAAACTATTGAAAGTATTTCTCTTTTAATAGTGGAATACTTTTGTAGGGAAGAACACCAGATACTTGAACGATATCTAACTATTTGCTCTTTTGATTTTTCTGAAAGCTTCTGTTTTAAATTTCCCCATATCCTAAATCAAAGGCATTTGTTTCTACAATAAGAAAGGCTTTGGAGTCATATATTCCTAGACAGGGTAGTTTTTTAAATATTTCTTTTATTTGTTTTATGGTTTTGGTCATATCATCATTCCAGGCCGGAGAGTTTCTCAATCTTGCATATAATAGAGCGTAAATTATTCTAATACTGGGAACAAAATCTGCTATATAATTTACACATTCTAAAAATCTCTGCAAGTGTTGTTTTTCTTTTATTCTTCTAAATATTTATTTGTAAATTCTAATGATCTTTGTATAAGTGTGATAGTTCCTTCATATATTTCATATCCTAAAAATCTAATCTTTGTTTGAAATATTTTTTTTCTCTGAAACTACTAATCCTTTTTCTTTAATTATTTTTACAAACTCTTCTAAATGTTCTTTATGCTCATTGATATTTTTTGAAAATATTAAAACATCATCTAAATATACTATAGAAAATTTCATATAAGGATAAAATATATTATTCATAATATTTTGAAATTTACTGGAAGCATTTTTTAATCTTTGAGGCATTACATTCCCTTCGTAATGCCCGAAAGGTACCACAAAAGCAATTTTATATTTATCTTCCTCTTTTATAGAGATTTGATAGTATCCTGATTTTAAATCGAACTTTGAGAATATTGTAGAATCGTGTATTCTTTTTTATTAGATATTTTTATTTGGTAATGGATACCTAATCCATTTTAATACTTTATTTAATGGTTTATAATTAATTACTAACCTTGGTGCTTCTCTTTCTATTTCAGAGGCTTTCATCACATAAAATCCCGCACAACTTCAAGGTGATTTTGAGGCCCTAATTAATCTTTTGTCTAGATATTCTTAAATTTATTTTTTACAATATTCTAAATATTGTTGATTCATTTGTATTGGTCTAGCTTTTGTAGGTATTTGTTTAGCAAATTTTCTTTTTTATTTTCTCTTCATAATTTTTAATAAGGATTTTAAGGTTAGGTGTTTTTAGTTTTCCTCTATTCTTCTAAATCTAATTTCTTTATTTAATAAATTTATCTATTTTTCTTGCTTTCTATTGGAGATATTAAGGATTCTCTTAATAGATTTAATTCTCTAGTTGTAGGAGGTTTTATAAATTCAAAGTATATTTCTTTTCCGAAAGTTTGAGTTATCAACCCTTTTTCTATTACTTGAAAACTATATAATAATGTTAAAAAGGGAGTTCCTAGAATCATTATGCTATTCATATTTTTATTAATACAAAGGGAGTATTATAACATATTGTATTCTTACCTATTTTAGCATTAGATAATTTGTATTGAATATTCATTTTTGTCCCTTTAGCACTAGTTACCTTCTCGTTTTTTCATAATATTAAGTAGGTATTATTCGTTCTTGAATATAATTAATATCTGCTCCAGAATCTATTAAGGCTATCATTTTAAACGTTTCTTCTTTAATTAGTAAGGTTACTTCAGTATGCCATTTATTAGTAATTAGACTTAACATACTTATATAAGTTTCTATATTATTTTCTTCTATATAATCTTGATTTGATTTAATATCTTGTCTATTTTGATATCTTATTATTTCTTTTCCTTCTAATTCTAATAATCTATATTCTAATGAGATATCATTTTCTTTTAATAATTGTATTTCTTGTTTAAGATTTTTAATTTTTTCTTGTAAATCTTTTATAGTTATATTTCATATTTATGGATTATACCTGACATTGGGATGCTTTACTCCGTTTTACTAAATTGTTTAATTGTGATAAAAGTTCATATTTAAAGGCGATTCTTCTAATTTATCTATTATTGATATTAAAACAGTTTTATGATATTTAGTTAACATATTTATATTTATACTTTTACAATTTGTACAAGTACATAACTCAGATCCTAAACAATAATCTTCTTCATTTTCCTCTTTTGAGTATTCACTAGAGCTTTCATATTCTATTTCATCTTCTATAGAGTTGTCAGATTTATCTGTCTCTGAATTAATTAATATATTAAGTAAACTTTGTTTTAATTTTTCATCTTCAATTTTATTTATCTTTTTTACTACTTTGCAACTATTTAAAAGTTATTCTTCCTTCTTTTGAAAGTTTTAGTGTAGCACTGAAAAGTGTTTGTACGCTGGTCAACCTTGGTCCCAGTAGTAAAGCTTAGGAAGGTAGTAAATCCGTTGGTTGGTCAGAGGTGGTCTCGTAACATGAAAACTAGAGAAAGAACTAAAATAACAAATTTATTTAGATCCTTAATTAATATAGGGTTAAGAAACAAGGATAAATAGATTGTAGTAAGAACTCTACAACAAGAAACTTCATCTTCTAGTCAAGAAAATAACAAAGAAAAAGAATTGCAAATTAACAAAAATAGAAAATTCATTACATAATTGGTCAGTACCGATAGTTAAAAAATGCGAAGTATATAAACATAAGTTTTGCTCTGCAAATCAAGATGAAATACATATAGTTGAATATAGTTATCTAGGAACAAAATAATAAAATTTTAAATGTTTTAGAACAATCTGTTTTAGATCAACATATAAAGGATGAATATAATTTTATTCACTTAGGACTTATTCAAGTTACAGCAAAACCTAACTATAGAATAGGCATAAACAATCCAATATTAATAATGTTAAGAGATATCATACTTAAAAAAATTGAATGATTCGGTAATTGCGATATTATAAAGTAATTTACATGATGGTCCAACCTTCTCTGATTGCTATCCAAATTTTTCTATCAACATGAAAAAACTAGTAATGTAATAAAACTATATATTAAAACTCCAAATGAGATAGCAGATGAAACAACTGACCCCATACAAATAATTTATAGAATCTATTATAAAGTTACAAAGATAATTTATAACTACAAGGCTTTAAGATCCTATCCAAGAGACGAAACTATATTAGTAGAGGCAAACCTTAGAAAATTGTCAATTCAAATCCCTAAAAGATTAACTCATGAAGAAGTAATTAGGAATATTCCAAGAGGTACTAGAAGATATAATAGAAAAATCAAAGATTAACAATACTCAGATGAGAGAAATAATCCAAGAAGGTACAAATATTAGGCTGAGAATGAATAGACCATCATCTCTTAAGATAAGAGAACTGCAGATGATATGTCAACCATCCAAACACTCTGTAGATGGATTTGCATTAAGTTTAGATTTGTGAGGATTAGATAAAATTAATTCAAGAGTACATGTTTTATTTGTATTTTTTTATTAATACTTTTTTCATGTGATGACAGATAATTGTTGTTACTTGAAGTGTCAGTCTAGATGAGGTGTCAACTTAAATGTCAAGTTGCATAATGATGTCTAACATGAAAGTTTTTATAAAAAAAAACAATATATAAAGAATAAAAAAAATTCCCTAGTACTCTCCAGCTTCACTAAGTATTAAATACTTTAATAACATAAGAAGCTTTTGTATAAATAAACAAATTGGAGAAGATTTTAATGTTGAATATAATAAAGAAAGAGTATATAAGTTGGTATTTTAATCACTATTCTTCTAAAGAACAAGTAGGAAAAAAATTAGGATAGAGTTTTACAATGATCTAAATCAACATGAAATAAATCTTTATTTTAAAATAAATAAAAACAAAAAATTATTTAATATTTATTAAATGAACTAGTTTAAATAAATTGATTTGTTCACATATTAACTTCAAACAACTTTTCTATAAAGTTAGAAACACATTTTAGTTACTTCTCCTAGTATTATCGTAAATAATTCTCACTTTTCTTTTAATTTTAAGATAAATATTCTTTTATATTTTTAATTAATATAATACTCACTTTCTATAAACTTTAAATAACATTATTTTTTTCATGTTTTTAATAAATTACATAAACCTCTTTTACGTTTTAATAAAAAATATTTATCTTCTTTGTTTTATTCGGAACTTTTTAAATTTGCTGTACATTTCAAACTTTCATTTTTAATTTTAAAGATTTTGTTTAAGTTTTTCTCTCTCAACATATTAATTTTAGATAAAGTAAAAAATAGTGTGACTTAGTTAAAAATACAGGAGAAAATGTTTCTTTAAAAGTAGAAAAATTGTTAAAGTTATTTTATTAAAATTATAAATAAGGAATGAATTTCTATTATAAAATTAGAGGAATGATAAATACATTGGAGGGAAGTGGAATTTTCTAAAAAAGTATTTGATATATATACACACATACACTACGTTTATATAAGTTTAAATAAATTATTAATTATATAATATATCATGTTTATATTATTTTATTAAATAATACATTTTAATAAATTATATGTAATAATCTTATTTATAAAAGGAAATAAAAACATCACTTACTTGAATTTTACACTAAAAATAATATAGCTATCTTAATTTAGAATATTCTTTATTATTTAATTAAATTTTCATTTTAAACACTAAAATAACCATGGCTAAGGATAAAAACATAAGAGAGCATTAAAAAATGTAAGATACTTAAAACTAACAATGTGTTTTTAAAAAACCTAAACTCAATCACATTACAGAAATTTAAAACTTATATAAACTTCTACTTTAATTTATCATCTTTTATTTTTTTTCTATTTTTATAAAATGATGAAAACATTCTTACTTAGATCACAGTCGAAACAATTCATTTTAAAGTTAAAACCTTTTTTTAATAAGTAGTTTTTTTAATTTTAAAAACATATTATTAAACATATTTAATTGTGATAAACCTTGATTATAAATAATTTACAAACTAAAAATACTATCAATTTAATTTTAATTTAAATTATATAAAAAAACATTTATCTTATGCAAAGAAATGCTACTTCTAAACAATTTGAGAAAGATGATATTTTTTCAAAAAATAAATTATATAATTTTAGTCTAAAAACAATGATTTTACACAGATTAAATATTTATTTTCAATAATAATATAAAAAAAGTTTGCTACAGAACAACTATTTTGTCTGAAGAAATGGAAGGGTTTCTTATTAGAGACGAAAATTAAATAAAAAAAAGAGGGTTTAGACGAAACCGTTTGTGCTTCAAATTATTACTGCATTACCACGCATCATCGCATGTCACATGTCATGCAGATGCGAATGCAAATTTTTCTTTCTTTTTCTTTAGTATATATACTCTCTTCAAAGTAGTGTTCTGATTGGTTTCTTCATTCCCAAACCTACTTACTCCTATTACGAAGACGACGCAGGTAATTTTCCGTTTCATTTAGATGGAAACAAAAAAATAGAGGAAAGAAATCCAGATGTTTGTCTGTTATTCTTCTGTCAGTTCTTTCGTTGTTTTTGGCTGTGTGAACTGGTGAATGTAATGATCTCGGTGTTTCTGTGTTGATTGTTTTGTTGTTGATTGCGTGCTGGATTTTGCCTTTTTTTTCTGTTAACGAACAGTGTTTTCGGTGTTTGATTTCTGAACTGATTTGACATTTCGCCGTTGTGATGTTGTTGATGTAGATTTAGTTTAAATTGTTCGATTGCGATGGCTAGGAAGATGCTTATCGACGGTGAAGCTGAATTGGTTCCAGGTGTTGAACAAGGGATGAATTTTGACTTCGACTTGTTTATTATTGGGGCTGGAAGTGGTGGCGTTCGTGCCGCTAGATTTTCATCCAATTACGGAGCTAAGGTTTGTAACTGTGTCGGTGCATAACAGTTTGCTCATAATGTTATGTAATTATATTGTTAAAGATGTTTAATCTGTGTAAACAACTTTGCTTTTGAGGAACTGAGTTATTGAAGCTTATCTGGATTTTTGGAGAGTGGTGAGATTTTTTTAATGTTTGAACAGCTTTTCAAGGTCCTTTTTGTCGTAATTCTGTAATTCTATGAAAGCAATTTTGTAATTCTATAAAAGCACGAGTTGTGTATATTTTAATATCCAAATGCAAATAGTACGGAAGGACTCTCTTTTCTTAATAACTTAACTAATCTTGTGTTATTGAGTGTTATTCTCTTACGTATATTACTGGTTAATTTGTTGCCTTATGTATAAAGTTCTGTGTCTGAAGGTGGGGATTTGTGAGCTTCCGTTTCATACCATTAGTTCAGAAACAATTGGAGGAGTTGGTGGAACGTAAGTCATAAATTTGACATCTCTTTCCTTTCTATATAGATTATTTTTTTCTGTCACTTTTCTCTCTTACGATGAAGACATTCTTTGTTAATTACACTGTGGGCAAAGACAACTAATGCATGCTTGAAGATAACTCTCCACTTCGATATGGGTTTCAAATTCTTCAAATTTTATGCTTCTTTCTTTACCAATTTTTATGCGATTGGTAATAAGATAATGGCTGAGTCATTGTAGTTCTTATGAAACATTTGTTCTCAAGCATGTTAAATGCTGTGCTGCTTGCAAATTTGTTACAGTAATCAAATGCCTCATATTTTTTCTATTTAACTAAATTCTAATTAGACGTGGCTTTGTCAAATCTTTAGGTAAAGTGCATATTGTTTGCCTTTTGCCAGATCAAACATTCACAGTGCTCTTATATATCTTCTTATTCTACTCATTATAGCTTTTCAGGAGATTTTTATTAAATAAAATTTTGTTCCCTAGTTTGCTAAACAAATTTGTGTGTGCTTACTTGTTCAGTCTTTCTCCTTGATTGTGAAGATTGTATTAGCATTTAAGTATGGTGCCATAGCAAAAATGGTACGGTGGATTTTATACCTTCATAGGCAATTTGTGAAGAGTGGACTGCTATGATGGCACCACAGCTTTGATGGCATGTTTATATGGTGGAAATTTAACCTTCCAATCCACCATATTCTGCCATCTGTCACTGATAATACTGTACTATATAAATCATGATATTGGCTCAGCTACATAAATTAGTAAGGGAAAAGACATAGAATTTCATTTTAGATCATCTTCTACAATTTGATCTATTTAGCGGGTATTTTCTTCCTTAACTTACAACTATATTGTTCCATGTAGCAGTACCCTTCTCCAACTCTAGCTAAACCCAGTCCATCTTACTGTTGTAGTTCTCTTGTACCTTTTTAATTGTCTCCATTCTCCAGACTGATGAAATTAACTTTGGGGAAATATCTTGAATGTTAGATGATAAAACCATCCCTACCTTGCAAGAAGGTGCATATAAGATAATAAAAGCATTCATGTACTTTCACCTAACAGGAAACCATTTATGGTAACTCAATTTGTATACAAGCAAACTGATGTCATTATTTCATTCACTTCTTGTCATGACAGGGAGCCTTTTTTTTTTAATTTGGTTTAAGGACTTATTATACTTTATAGGATGTAAATTTTGACTTGTGAGCTTTAGAACATATAATGAGCAAGAATGTTATGTTATGAACTCATTTTTATCACTTGCAAAATCACTGGAAATTGGGAAATAAAATTATGTAGCAAGTTATTTATGCCAGTGTACAAGACTTTGTTCAACTGACTGCAAAGTGCAATGACGATCATTTGGTTTTTGGATCGAAGGGTCTTCTCTAAAAGAATTTGGAGGAACATAAAAGAAAAATCTGGCTTTAAATGATTCTATAGCAATTTTTGTTTTTTGATACAGCATAACGGTATTGATTGGTCCATCTAGCTAACCTGACATAGGGGGATGTTGTATTGGATGGTGGGTTGAATTGTCATACACATTTTTTGGAAGCATACCCTGACTCTCTCTTTGGGCTGTAACGCCAAGATATATCAACAATTCAAAGTCTCGTTTCTTCAACTTCTGTATTATTTCTGTGTGGTATGCTGGTTGGCTGATGTTGAGTTTGGTTCAAATTAACATTCTAATGTAGTGAACATACTAGAAAAAGATAATTGTGTAACAGAGTCACTTTTTCTCTAAATCCTGTATTCCATCCTTTAGCTATCTCCTCAACGTCCAATGGTAGTCCTTCAACTATTGTAGTTAATGAAAATGCTTATGATTTTTTATTTTATTTCGAAGGTGTGTTATTCGTGGTTGTGTTCCCAAAAAGATTTTGGTCTATGGAGCATCTTATGGAGGTGAACTCGAGGTAAGGATTTGTTCTTAAAACAATTGCTGTTAACATGAATTAGTTATTGGGTATATAACATGATTGTTGTAATTTTTGCTCTCTGTAGCCATAACCTTGTGCTCTACTTACGCACTAGACCTTTCAACACCATTTTGCTTTTTTACCTTTGCAAGACACTATTTCCACCAATTGAAACACAATTTCCGGAAGTAGATTTTTTCTTTCATATCTCTAAAAGGAATAATTTAAGGCCTGTTTGTTTAAGCTTAGGAAAAAGGGTTTCTCAATTATTACATTGAAATTTGTTATCATAATTGGATAAAGAAGAAGAAATAGAAAAAAATAATGTTGCTCGGTCTTGTGCAAAAGCAGAATATAAGGCTACGACTGTTGGTGTGGATCAAACAACTCCTTTAAGAACTATAGTTCTATGAAATTCAGCCAATGAATTTGTATTGTGATAATCAGACAGCTCTTCACATTTCCTCTAATCCAATGTTTCATGAGATAACATTGCCATTTTGTGCGAGAGAAGCTGCTGCACAAGGAGATTACTACGAGTTTGTCAGCTCAAATAATTAACTTGATGATATTTTGAAAAAATCCTTGGGATCTCAAATTTAATTTATATTTTCCAAATTTGGAGTATACAATTTATATGCTACAGCTCAAGGGGGAGGGCTACATAAATATATGTATTTAAGTTATATGTCTTGTAGTGGTCAGTTTTTCTTTTTTCTGCTATAGCTGTTTGGGCAGGTGCAACAGTCTGCACTCCTGCTATCACAATGTACCTATTTTACTTTTGTTACACACACACACACATATGTGTTGTAGTAGCTGAATGAAAAATACAAGTTTTTTTACCTAAAAAGTTCAGATTCAAGTTTTGTTTATAAAGCTTATCCTGGGGCATCCCTCCTACATGAAAATTGAGTACATGTGCCTCGTCTAAGCTTTTAGTAAGT
This sequence comes from Phaseolus vulgaris, assembly GCF_051622355.1. Lineage (NCBI taxonomy): Eukaryota > Viridiplantae > Streptophyta > Magnoliopsida > Fabales > Fabaceae > Phaseolus > Phaseolus vulgaris. Next base: position 16,914,725 of record NC_143501.1, on the reverse strand, counting down.
GTTCAGTTTATATGTTATCAGAACTTATGTGATGCAGTTACATTAGGATTGGTTCAATTCTCATCAAATATTTATGAAAAATAATATTATATTCATCAGATAATGTATTGGTTTTCCCTTTATGTTTATTATTCATGCAGGTTCATATTGGTGTTTCTTATATCATCATCTGTATACATTCTACTAAAATGTATGATTGTTCTTTGACAGGATGCCAGGAATTATGGGTGGGAATTGAGTGAGAAAGTTGACTTCAATTGGAAGAAGCTCTTGCAAAAGAAGGTATTTCCAGATTTTACTTTTGTTTTATAATATATAGTACTGTTATTTCTTCTAGATTTTTAAAATGAAATTAGTATCTCTTCCTTAAAGATTTTGGATTGACTTTGATTTTCTAGATGTTTTATATTATAAACTGTAAGTGCATGTCCTCCTGCTTGTTTGCTTATATTGAAGCAGAAAACAGCTTATTTATTAGTTGTTAACCTTGTCAATTGGTGTTTTGTGATCCATGTAATGAACCTCACCTAGCAAGGTAAAACTTTGTTGTTGTTTTTGTGTATGTTGTTGGTTGTTCAATAATTTTGTTTTTGTCAAACCACAGACAGATGAAATAAACAGATTAAATGGAATTTACAAGAGGTTGTTATCCAATGCGGGGGCTAAATTATTTGAAGGCGAGGGAAAGATAGTTGGTCCAAATGAGGTTGAGGTGACACAATTGGATGGCACAAAACTGTCCTATTCTGCTAAGCACATATTGATTGCAACTGGCAGCAGGGCTCAACGTCCAAATATTCCAGGACAGGTGAATTTACTTGTTTTGAAATATTATTGCAAAATGATCCTACTGACATGATTGTTCCTTTTATGAGTAAATATTTTCAATGTATCTTAGGAATTGCAACAAGAAGATTACGGTAGGAAAAAAACGAAGAAATAGTGACTGAATTGTAAGATGTTAGATTTATATGGCGCGTGTAATAATGATAATGTGATAAAGCAATTCTCATTCCTTACATTACATCTATTCATTCTAATAATTAGATCAAATTCTTGGATATTATAGTTCAATCAAAGAAAGCTAGCTCAACAAGACTTGCAATTTGCAAACCATCATTGTTGTTGTTGGTGGGTGATGGTAAGAGAGCCCAAAATCCATCATATGCCCATGGTGGGTGGCATGGTGACAAATGGTGGACAAAAACATATGTCATATATGTAAAGTACTAAAAAAAGTGTAGATATAAATAAAATCTAAAATCAGTAAAGATAAATTAAAAAACTAAAAGACAGCAGATATAAATACTAAAAAATAGATATAATTATAAACAACTAAAATCCATAAATAAATAAAACTAAACAAATAGAAGATGTATAAACTAAGAAACTGCCAATAACAATGGATTACATTCCCTAGAAAACATGAGAAGTTTCATGAGTTCACAATAACCAACTACTAACAAAATGATAAAAACATAATACATAAAATAAAGTCTCTAGCTTCTTCCTCATGCCCAACATAATACTTTTGTTCTTTGTTATCATGAAGCGAAGCATATCCTCTTCTTATCCATCACAATAACCAACTCCTAACAAACTCATTCAGGATTTTAAAACAAGAAAAACATCATAAATACCTAACAAACTCATCCAGGAGTTCAAAACAACAAAATGATAAAAACATAATGCAAACATAAAAGAAAGTCTCTAATCCTCTTCCTCAACCCCCAGCGTGGTACTCTTCTTTGTTTTGATTAAGTGAAAGCATATCCCTCTCCTTCTCCCTCGGACTCTTCAAAAATTAAACATGACCCCTTCTTTGGATTTATCATCCTCATCATTTTCTTGGACTACTAGCTTCTTTATTGAAGATCCCGTCACTGCTTGTTTTTTAGATGTTTGGGCAGTTGTAAGAGTAGCACTTCCACTTGTTGGCTCCTCTTTTTCTTCTTTGTTTTGTGCCTAGAAATTTGATCTCATGGAGAAGAAACAAGTAGAAGGATAGAATTGTTTGATCAAATGAAGTTGAATAATAGTGTCAACCGTTGCATGCAAAATTACATGGCTTAGACAACTTCAACAATTACAGATTGGACATACGGAGGGAATCTGATGCAACTTAATCCACAAATTGCTCAAAATGGAATTGTTTATCACAATCACAAATCCTTCATTAAGAACGCAAAGAAGATGAAAATGAAGAAGGTTGAAGATGAAAGGCGTTACAATCAAGCATGATTAATGAGTCAATGAGGATTGAACACAGATCATGAATCCTCGATGAGAATCAATAGTTCTCTCTCATAAACCTAAAGGAGTTATACTCTCTCTTAAGCAAAGCTTATTTCAATTATGCAAAAAAAGTTCAGTTGTCTACAAGTAATTGGCACCAATATATTTGTAGATCCTTGGCCCTAGTTAGCGTTCAACATTGTTGGGCCTCATCTAAACATACTTAAGCCCAATTAAAAGCATCACTACCCTTAAATTTGAAATTTTCACATAAAATAGTTTTCTCATTGTCATGGCTTGTTTGAGAGAATAAGACATTTCCAGAAGCCACATCTATGTCTTTGCTCATTTAGCTGAATAAGGAAAAGTCAGTAAGTGAATTGAGTTACTAATTTTGTCTCAATTTTTCATGTCAATACAGTTAGCGACAAATTTTCAGTCACTAGTTCCATCTCCAATCTCTTGACACTCTTAGTTCCTTGATCTGGAAAATCCTTTCTTATTTACTCATGGTAGGCGTGTATCATAATCAAACTTGTGATAATCACACTCCTCTTCAAATTGATATAATCCACAACACATGATTTATCATTTTGTGAGATAAAAAGTGTTCTCAAGAGAAACACCATTGATTTTGTTAGCTTCAGTGAGTCAGTGACTAACATGCAAGTATCTTCACTAAATCTCTCGTGTAGATTGTATTTGTAAGAAGTTTGGTCTATGTGACATATATGATCTTGCTTGAGGAGGAGTCTTAAATATCTAAGGCAATTGCTTCCTGCACCATATCATTTATGACATGCACCCAACACAATTTAAAACCCAACATTGCCCATGATTTTATTTTTTCTTATGGATGCACAAATTCGGAAGTGAGTTTTATACATTCTAGATTTCAAAATCTGGAAGGTCATTTTTGTATTTCATTTAAGCTCCCAGATGGTCATATCCGGAATTGAGTTATAAGTTCCGGATTTCCATATCCGAAATTGTGTGCTGTAAATGGTGTTGAGGATTGAGATTCATAACTCATTTATGTTTACTTACGGATCTTGACATCCGGAAGGTCATTTATGTTGTTCAGGTAAGCTTCCGGATGGTGAAATCCAGAAGTGACATATTAGTTTCGGATTTGTATATCTGGAACTTTGTAATTTGACTTACAGATATGAATATCCAGAAGGCAAAAATTTTAAATCATTAAGGACAAAACAGGCATTTCACGTCAGTGTGTTGGGTGTAGGTCTGAATTGATATGGTGTCGGGAGAATCAACCAAGATTTAATTATGTAAATAGGGAAATGTTGTATACCTTAATTTTGGGGATTCAGATAGATACTTCTTTCTTTCCCTAATCCTTCACATTATTTACTATTTGCGTTATGAAAGCACAACAAACAAAACAAAAAATGATGACAATATATGTAGATAAACTTTTTGCATTATATAGAGAAGATTTGCGAGGAAATGCATACATAATCAATTATTATATAAATAAGAATAAAATATTTACGTACATAATCAATTATAAAGAAAGTATCGTATGTTTAGAAATATTATTTTATTATTTACATTTGTATATAAAAACGTTTATTATATATTTTATTAATATATTATAAAAGTATCAAATTTTTTAATATAAAATATAATAACATATATATTTAAAATAAAAATATTAAGATAATAAGGAAAAATAAATAAATAAATTTAAATTTTGATATTTTATAAAATGATCTATTTTAATCTATTATTATTTCTAATATAATTTATTTATTTATTAAAATAGATATTAATTTTTTATTTTAATTTAAAGTTTGTTTTAACTTTAATTTATATTTCAAAAAATTATTTTCATATCAAACTACCTCCAAAAACTATTTAAAATATATATATATATATATATATATATATATATATACCTTATTCTATCACATCAATCAAATCAACTATAAACTTTTCACTCTTTTCTTTTTATTTTCCACTTTCTTTCCTTTAATCCAAACAATCTCACTTTCCACCTTCTTTCTTTTCTTTTCCACACCCCTTTTAATTCAAGCAAAACATAATTGTACTCTGTCTATCCAACAATTCCTGTACAAACACATATAAAACATACTCAGGAATAAATTTTTCATAATTTTCTAACAAACACGAGAATGTTCATTCCTGCCCTCATTCACAGAAACAAGAGACGGTGACAGGAAACGAAGGCACCCTAAATGATGATATCTTTTGTTTATAAATAACACCCGTTGTGATTGGTTTTTCTGTTATCATCTCTATTGCTTATTATTGTTTCTTTATTTTTTATCACATAACTTGGTCGATGGTTAAATCCGTTTCTACAATAACTTAACAAGGTGATATCACTAAATATTGTCAATCCCGTCTCTCCCTCCAAAAAATTCCCCTTTTTCACCAAATTTACATTTGTACTTTCCTTTGAATGTTTGACTAGAGGGAAAAAAATGTGTGGAAAGTTATATTTTTAAACTTTTGATTAATGGATTTTAGGTTGTTCCACTATCCCTCACTCCCGAAAAATGCTTCTTATACATTATTGACATTGACATTCTTGATTAAAATGGAGCCATTTAAAATTTTAGGATGTTTGTAATCTAGTGCTGTTGTCTTATTGTGCAGGAGTTGGGTATAACATCTGACGAGGCGCTAAGTATAGAGGATCTTCCTAAAAGAGTGGTGATTCTTGGAGGAGGGTGTGTCTCTTATCTTTTTATGTGTTTTTAGTTTAACTACTTAGTATCTCTGGTGGTTACTTTATATTTTATTTTTCAGTTATATTGCTGTGGAATTTGCATCTATATGGCGTGGGATGGGTTCTGAAGTTCATTTAGTTTTCAGAAAGGAACTTCTGCTAAGGTTTGGCTTTGATATACTTCTTTCATGTTTAAGTTTTTAGTAGTCATAATCAAGCCTTCTGGATATGTGTATTTTTGTCCTTGTTTGCTTTAGTTTTAACTTTAGCAAATCAATGTAGACATGTATTTAATTGGTGTGGAAACATTTTTTTTCCTTAACCTTGCATTATTTGAAACACTTTGCAAATAGAAGTGTTGTCTTTATTACTTAATATTGGTAATACAAATGTTGAAAGAATTAGTGTCAGAATTGGTCACACGGGGGAGGATGGTAATGCATTGTTCCATGTTGAGAAGAGAAAAATTGAGAAGGAATATAATTGATTTTGTGTGTTGTATGCACACTTGAGTATTCTTATTTTTAATGAAGAGATACAATTTTTGGTAAAATCTAATCTAATAGTGTGAAATATTTGGTAAGATATTCCTAACCCTATCCCTATCAAATCATATCTCTTTACTCAAATAGTTATATTGTGATTGAAAATAAGATAAATTCTAAAATTTGACAGCTTGGTATAGTTTTGAGGGGTTTGACAACTATAATTTAATCATCCTAATGTAATGGGTTTTCTATAACATATGATATTGTATTAGAACTGCCTTAACTTATTTTGATCATAATTATTACCGAAAAATAATAAAACTCTTCTGTTGCAAAAATTCGTGTCTAAAATTTCATTTGTCCAATAGTAGTACTGTTAGATACATAAAAGGTAATTTCATAGTATACACTCTTTTGAGAGAGCTACCTTTTCCTATTCAAATTTGGGGATTTGAATCTATGAAGCTCGGACACGGCATGGAGACTCCGTTTTTGCACTTCCGACACACTGTGGACACGGACACGCAACGAATGCGTGAACGACATGGTGTCAGATACATCTATATGGGCCAGACATGGCCCTGTTCTTGGACGCACCAAAAATGACATGGTCCACCCTTTCAATATGTCTTTTACTCAGAAATCTCTAGCCAATCCATTCTAATTTTAAAAAAATTGAAAGAAACAAGGAACAAATAATATAATGATTCCTTAAATATGATTTATAATCTTAAAATATCCCATTTTATACGGTATAAATTACACAAAATTATAGAAGAGGGAAGAAAAAAGAAAGATGAAAAAAAAAAACCATGAGTTACAGCCAATGTTGTTAAGATCGCGAGTATACTCTCAAACTCGAATGATTCAACGAGTTTGGAGGGGAAAGCGAGTTGACTCGAACGGTGGATCGTCACCTGTGCGGATCGGAGTGAGTAGGTGTTAGGAACCAAGAATTATAAAGAGAAGAAAAGAAAGGTTTTTTATTGAATAGACAGAAAAGAACAAGAAATAGGAGAGCACTCTCTCCTTCAAGGGCTTCCCCTTCACAAAGAGCTAAAGCTCAATCTACAAAAATTTTACACACTCCCCCTCTTCTTCTTTCTTATTTATATCTAACTAGCAAATCAAATAACAAAGTCATGACTATTCTAATTCTAACTAACTCTTCCTCTATGTGTAACCTAACAATACACTCTTCCAAAAAACAACCTTGTCCTCAAGGTTGGAACAGTGGAACCTTGACTTCATGGCTCATCTTCAACACCATGATCTTTATCTACTCTCCTGAAAGTATTGTGATATTGTCTATCATAGGGAGGGAACCCATTGGCTACTGCATGCAAATTCAGGTCTGGAGGCTTAGGTGGTGGTGGGAATGAGAGGGGGTATTGTATAAAAGTCTCTGCACCCAGTAAATTGAAATTCCAAGATTCTGATGTCATTGATGTTCTAGCCACCTGCATTATCAAATCTTGATCCCACAATGATTTCTTATGCATATGAAGTAAATCTGAATTTGGGAAAAGATGATGCTTGGTTGCATCTCCACCTTCAACTTTCTTACTAGTTAGCTCTATAATTGGCCTATCAAGAAAAAGATCATTACAGCACATAGTCTTCACTTTTTTTATTAATGCATCCCTTCTGCCCTTATCATTTCAGTTTCTCTTGCAAATCTCACTTCATTGTTGGTTTTTTGTAGAGGGTGTGATTCTTCATATCTGAACCTTCTCCCACATCTTGGGTATTCTTCTCTTCATCATTAACAAATTTCTCTCCTCTTTCTGACATTTTGTCCCTTTTCTTGATGTTCCGCAACAATTCTTTAATTTCTTTCAAGTCCAGAAGGCTTGGTGTTCGTTCTAACATATTTCTCTCCTCCCTCAGACATTTTGTCCCCTTTCTTGATGTCCAACAACATTTCTTTTATCTCTTTGAGGTCCAGCATGCCTTCCTTCAACCCCAGAATTTCCGCTCTCATTTCCGAATTCCATCTCCCCTGTTCGTTGATAAACTTCTATACTGCCACTATTCTCTGTTCCATCTTTTCTTACTCACTCTCTGTTTTTCAGATCCGGCAGGTCGGACCAATTTGTTAGGAACCAAGAATTATAAAGAGAAGAAAAGAAAGGTTTTTCTTGAATAGACAGAAAAGAACAAGAAAAAGGAGGGCACTCTCTCCTTCAAGGGCTTCCCCTTCACAAAGAACTAAAGCTCAATCTACACAAATATTACACACTCCCCTCTCCTTCTTTCTTATTTATATCTAACTAGCAAATCAAATAGCAAACTCATGACTATTCTAATTCTAACTAACTCCCCCTCTATGTGTAACCTAACAGTAGGCGTGTTGCCCTCCTACTCGTCTCGCTTGCCATCGCTCGCTTTCGCCTCGTCGCGCTCGCCACTACTCACGTTCGCAAGTGCTTGCGGTTGTTGCCGCTCGCGCTCGTTTCCAACCGTGTTTGCCACTAGTCGCCGCTCCCACTCGCTATCACCGTTGTTGTTTTTGTCTTAATATTTTCTCTGTTCTGCTCGCTTTTTTTTTCTCTTATGTACATTGCTTTTCCTTTATTTTCTTTGATCTACTTTACTCTTTCTTTATTTTCTTTGATTTACTTTGCTCTTCCTTTATTTTCTTTGATCTACTTTGCTCTTCCTTTATTTTCTTTGATCTACTTTACTCTTCCTTTATTTTCTTTGATCTACTTTACTCTTCCTTTATTTTCTTTGATCTACTTTGCTCTTTCTTTATTTTCTTTGATTTACTTTGCTCTTCCTTTATTTTCTTTGATCTACTTTACTCTTCCTTTATTTTCTTTGATCTACTTTGCTCCTTCTTTATTCTCTCTTATCTATTTTGTTCCTTCTTTATTTTCTATTTTTTTTGCTCTTGTTTGCCTTGTTTTATAACGGCATCACCACTATTTACTAATACAAAGGCTTTTTGTGGAAGGTTTATTTGTATTAAATTTTTATGAATTTATTAATTATTTTATGCATCAATCTTATGAATTATAATATATGTTTAGTTGTTTTATATATTGAATGTTATTTTTCATATATCACATTATTTTTCATATACCACTTACTCTTACGAGTTGAGCTATGATCAGAGTTGTCAAGATCGCCGATCTTCCGATCTTACGATCTTTTGAGAAGAAAACGAGTCGGATCGTGGGGTGGATCAGATTTTGTTCGGATCGGAGCGATCCGGCGATTCATGGGTTGGATCGGACGATCTAAAGGCCTCCACGATCCATGACTCGGCCAAAATAAAACTGAAACCCCAACCCAAATAAACCTAGAAACCCTAATTTGAAAACTTAGAACCCTAATTTCAAAACATGTGCAACTCGCGACTCCGCCGCCGCTCGTGCCTCTGTTCGCGTCGTTGCACCATTGTTCGCACACGTGTTTTGCCTCCATTCACTTGCGCCACTGCTCCACTCCTCCAATTGATGATAATGAAAATGAAGATCATTTGGAGAAGGAAGATGATTATCCTATGATTAATGTGAATGATTTTCTTGGATAGTTTATCTATGTTAAATATTATCTTGAATCTACTTTTAATTATGTTATGTATTTTGGATCATTTTATGAATTATGAATCTATGTTTAATTATGTTATGTATAGAGAAAACTCTTTTTATATTGATTCACCCTAACTCGGTCCTTTAAAATGGACTCTTTTAAGGGTTCCATTATAATCAAATTGATTACAACAATTATTTTGCTTGCACTTATGAGTAACATGAGTACATAATGTCACTCTTGACAAACCCTTTTAATATCCTCGTGAGATTAAGAACACTTAAGTATTTTTTTACATTAAGCCACTTTTGGCTTTCATGAGTATTCTTTAGCTACTACTCCTAGCCACAAACAAAGGCTTTTGAAGGATAACTATGGGAACAACTCTGGTAGAGACAATATACTATGAAACACTCCTGATAGAATTGTAACTTCACTGAGTAAAGGATGTTGCAATTGTTTCCCCACAAATGCTAGAACACAAGTATTCTTTGATACTAAGCCAATTCCAACTTTCACAAGTATTCTTTAGTTATCACTCTTTGCTACCAACAAAGGTATTTGAAGGATAACTATAGAATTATTCTTGTAGAAAGGATATACAACTTAGAGATTAGAGATTTAAACTTACTAGGTGGAGGATATTGCAATTGTTTTCTCTCAAATTCTAGAAGGTCTGACAAAAGGTCGCTTATGCTATTGTATGAGTGTTTGGATAATTCACGAAGACTCTTTTTTGCTTGAACAATCGTGTGTTATGGTTATTGTTGTTTGTCTTTTATAGGCTTTAGACAAGTATTTGTTGTAGAGACATTCTTTTATCTTTGAAACAGATCTAGTTATCTTCATATCTTAGAGGGTGTAGTATTATTGCAAATAGCTTTGATCCTTGCCCAATATTCAGTTTATTTTAGTACTGGTCTCAGATGAAATTTAAAATATTTTCAATAACAGAGCGTTGGATGCTAGATAAGACTGTTGATGAAAGATTTTTATAGATTGTATAGACACTAGATGGTCTGTTCTTGTCTATAGAAAATCATATTACCTTAAGTTGTTTTAATTCCAATATATATTTTATTACTTGATGATTTCTTATTTAACCATTTATTACTTCAAAATTTAATCTTATCTGTTATCATCAAAACACAGTAAAAGTTGGCCAGTATACTTATACTGTCTAAGATTAGACCGTGTGGATCTTCACATATTTGAGTTCTGAATTTTGATGTACAAAGACTTAAGTGTCCATAACTTTCAATTTTTGTCAAGTTGAAAAATGTGAAAAATCCTAGTCAGGGAATTCTTATGAGATGTGACGAAAAAGGAATATTGCATTCTTGAGAATGCTAAACTCTCAGCATGAATCTTTAGATTCCCCATATCAACATGGCGGCAGTAGTTAGATATGGTGATACCTTAATGAGAACGGAGTATGTTTTTGGTTGTTGGAATAGCGAATGAATTTGAAGGAGAAAAAAAGAAAGAGAAGAGATAGCGGTGTGTTTGATAAAACAATATTTAGAGAGCAGAACTAGGAGAAGATGTGTAACTATAAGAAAGAGCGAGTGATACAAAATTGAAAGTAGAAAATCAAGGCAAGTTAGAGATGTTCTGATACTTTGGTTTTAAAAATTAAAGATATATTAATTTTGAAAACAATTTTCCAAAACTACTCTTATATCAAACAAGTATCGCATTAACCTATGTTGTTTTCTTAGAACTGGTTTTTGCAATAGAAATTTAACTCAGATCGTTAATTATAATACTTAAGTTTCCTCCCCAACATGTATTTGAATTAAAAAAATTCAATAGTCATAATTTTCTAAATAAAGTTTACTGAGACTGGTCACTATGATTTAATGAGATTTATAACTGTAGGAAAATTGATAGTGGTTAATAATATGCCATTTACAATTGTGGGAGTTATTGTACTATTAGAAAAATTAGAGTCAGGAAACAGTTTCATACTTCCGTATGTTCTTGTAAATGTATTTATTCTTCCGTGAGTAAAATGTTCTCACTCATTAAATTTATGTCTAATTTTTGGAGTTTATTTTAAAGTTTCTTTCTGTATTTCTACTTAATGCTATCCAGCCTTTTGTTTAATAAAGTTAAATACAGAAAAGCTCTTTAAGGTAGCATGGATTTCTTCACGTGTTGGTTTGGTGAACCAGTTTGTCTTTTATTTCTGGAAGCCTGAAAATGATATCCTTCACAGTAATTGCTGGCAAAATATCCAACAAATCCACGCTAACCCCACTTAACAGTTAGGATTTAATGATTTATTTCTGTAATGTAGTTGCTTTCAGTGTTGGAAGTGCTAGTAGTTTATTTGGTTTCATATACGTGTGGTAGTGGTTGCAAGAAAATTTGAAGGCAGGGCAATTTATAGAACATTTCCTATACCACTCACTATTAATAGGTTGCATTTTTCCTTAGTTTTTGTTAGCATCAATTTTTCTATCGGTAGTATACATTACTCCCTGCTGGGTTATATTCTGTTGCAGAGGTTTTGATGATGAAATGAGAACTGTAGTTGCAAGAAATCTTGAAGGCAGGGGAATTAATTTACACCCCAGGACCAATTTGACACAGGTATTTCCCTTTTGGAGTTTGCAACTAACATTTGTACAACTTTTTCATTTTTTTTTAGCTTTGGGCTTAGCTAATTTAACAAATTTCGTTTTTTTAGTTGATCAGAACAGAAAATGGCATTAAAGTTATTACAGATCATGGCGAGGAGCTGATTGCCGATGTTGTACTATTTGCCACTGGTAAGGATACTACAGAGAAGAAATATCTTAATGTTGTGTCTTAGACGCACACATATGAATGCTATTTATAATGGAGTTAAATAAGTTTTTGTTCTAAAATTGGCTTATATTGAAATTTGCATCTCCAAAACTTTAACATTTAATAAATATGTTAATTTGGTTCTGGTAGTAACTTTATTTTTCTTGAATTAAGAGTGTTGAAATGTAATCAATCCTAGGCAGATAATTTGCATGTATGCTAGCATGTGACACTGATGCTATCAAAATTAGCATATTTATTAAATTTTGAGTATCAAAAACATTGAAAAAAAATTGGAGGTACCAATTTTTAAAGGTATTCGAAACTTATTTAACCCTTTTATATATGTAATTAGGGAGCATATATAGCATATATTCCAAGCTGGAAAGTCGTCTTATTTGTGACCTCTTTGGGGATTGCTTTACTTGGAACCACAACACCTAAAATTCAACATATAAATTAATAATAATATGCTGAAAACTCAAGTACAAGGTCATGAAGATAACTATGTTAGTACTTCTCTGAAGCTACAACTCAAGCACAGACTTCTAAAATGATTAGTGTTTTAAGAGGATGATAGTTAACATATCCACTGCTACATTATATATTAGAATACACAATTTAAGAGTGAGTCTCTTAAACAGACGTCTCAATATTTTCTCTTCTCTCCCTTGGATATATATTTGATACATTATTCCCACAACTAGCTAAATTTGTTTTCTTCAACCATCTCAAACTACCCTTTATCTTTATTATTATACTTGCTCTTCTTTTCTTAACTGTTTCTCTTTTTGAATCTACCCTCTTTTATCTCTGTCTAAATTAAATGTCTGATTGTCTTAAAAGTTGTCAATTTAACCTTGTATCATAATTTAAATTATTCATATTAATCGTAAATTTTATATATTTAAAAAATAAATTCATCATGAATTTTAATTATAACATAATATTCAGAGAGTATTTATTTTTTTGAATTTTAACATAATATTAAAAACAGTGCACAGACAAATATTAGAACACATCTCTTGGAATATTTGCTTGAAAATATATTCTTCTCGACTATTTTTTTGTTGCTGCAGGGAGGGCTCCTAATTCTAAGAGGTTGAATCTAGAAGCTGTAGGTGTTGAGCTTGACAAAGCTGGAGCAATAAAGGTTGACATAGCTCTCCTTTAATCACTTGATTCCTTGAAGTCTTAAAAAAACAAGTCGTTCTCATTTCAGGATCTGTATTAAGTTGGATCCACTGTGATTCTATAATAGTAAATATTGGGCTCGGGTTATCTAGATACAAACATAAGACTTTTTCTACTTGAATACCAATCTGCAAATGCCATAATTTAGTTAAATCTGGCTGGTGTGCCGATCCGATTATAAAGGAATTTGTATAACTATTCCCTTCCAAGTATAAGTTAAAGCAGTAGTATGTTTACATGCCTTTGAATAGGTGAAGGAAGTACTATTTTACAGGAAAAATCTTTGTTTAATAAAGCATTCTCTTATTAATTACTACTTGAGTAGGAACATAGATGTCTGAGAAATAATTGATATTTAAGGTTATATAATCTTAAATGCTTTTGTTGATGACTGGATATTGAATTGAACAATTGTTTTAAGAGCTAGAGAATGATTATGACTCTCATAGTTCTAAATGTTCTGCATTCCTTTGTGGTTTAGGTGGATGAGTATTCACGCACAAGCATACCTACTATATGGGCTGTGGGTGATGTCACAAACAGAATGAATCTTACACCTGTGGCCCTGATGGAAGCATCATGCTTTGCTGTAAGTATTCAGATAGTTTGTGGATAAGCATACATATTTATCATGTGGACTGAGTTGGTCCAGTCAGCTGTTGATTGGTCAAATGGTGCTCTTATTTGTTGTTGTTTAACACAAATGTCTTTTGCAGAAAACAGTATTTAATGGGCAAACAAGCAAGCCAGACTACAGTAATATTGCATGTGCAGTGTTTAGGTGTTGTTTCTTTTGCATTTTAAAATTGAGTGGTTAACTTATGATGCTATATTCCCTTCCCAATTTTATCTCTAACCATTTTGTTTCTTTCTTTCGATGGTTTTGCAGCATTCCACCACTTTCTGTAGTTGGTCTCAGTGAGGAGGAGGCAATAGAGCAAACCAAAGGTGATCTGTTGATTTTTACATCAAGCTTCAATCCTATGAAAAATACCATCTCTGGGTAAGTGTGACTTGAATTTTCACCCACTTTACCTTTATTTCACTTAAGATAAATAAAAAAGACAATATATATCAAAGAGCTTAACCACACTTCTCTTATGTTCTCATATTTATATTGATAGAATTATGATACAATGAGTAAAGGAAAGAGCAAAGATCAAAACCCAGAACTGGAGTCCTAGGTATAGAGATAGTTTTTTTTTTCGATTGGCAGGAATAGAGATAGGTACAACTCATAGGTACAACATATAACAGTTTTCCAATACAAGTACTTACTCATAGGCATACATATTTGATAAGTGAGAATGTCCTTAAAGATCCTGTAAAAGTTTAGAAGATAGAGATGCAAAACAAGACACATGTGGACTAGTTCCAAAATAATATAAAAGTCTAGATTCATGTCCTCCAATTAGTCGCCTCGTACCACATTTGGTTAATTGAATTAAAGAAATAAGATTGAAAGGGAACAAAAAGAATAAATTTAAGGAAGGAGAAACGGAAACTTGACCCCCTTGGAGGAAACTTTAGAAGCATTGACTAAAGTTACTAAATGAGGATTTTTTTTGGAAAAGAAAGGGATGAGAACAAATAGGTATTACCGGAAATGTGATCATGAGCACCTGAGTCAATTATTCATGGTTTTAACTTTCCACGGAATGTGAGATGCATGATGTTGACAAACTGGTATTTGTAGATGATTGTGCCAAGTTATTAGATTTCATCCTCAAATATTCTTGGTAATAAGAGAATTTGGGCTCAGTAGCTTCAGTTTTGGATATATTGGTTGTCTTTGTCAGGAAGGTTGTGCAAAGAGAAGCAATTCTCTTGAATGTTACCCATTCTCTCACAATACTTGCATTGAGGACGTCCCCTACTACCATGTCCTCCTCTAGCATTGTGTCCTCCTCTTTCACGTGTGGAAACCATGATAGAAGATTTTGCAAGTTCTTGATCATTCTTGCTATGAAGTGTTGGAACCCAAAGGAGTCGTGTTGTTAAGCTTTCCATAGATGGGACTTCCTAACCTATTAAAAGTTGATATCTAACATTTTCAAAGTCTAGATGCATAGCTTGGAGGATCATCACCACATAGAATTTGTACAGCCTCTTCTTGATCTTGTCCTATGACTCAACCTCCAAGAACATCTTTAATTCTTCAACAGCAAATTGAGCTTCTTCCATAAAAGTTATCAAGTTGTGATTTTGTTTGTTCAAGAGAGGCAAGCCTATTGGCAATGTCATAAAGGCGTTGAATATCATTTGCAAAGACATTTTGAGCTTTTCCAGAAGGAGTTGCACATTTTAAACGATCTAAGAGTACCCAATAATTTGGGTTCCATAGATTACCACAGTAATGCACAGAGCTGAAAATCAGTTCTCTTCCTGTGTTTAGCTTGATCAGATGGCACATTACTTCCAGTTTGTTCAAGGTGATCGGGGAAACCTTGGCCAAGAAACCAAAGTTCAACTAAGGTAGACTAAGAGAGAACTTTTCCCATAGTTTTTCAAAAGTAATGGTAGGAGTTCTAGAAAAGCAGACAAGTCTAGTAGAAGACATTTTTGTCGGAAGAAACCAGCAGGAAAGAAATAGTCAATAAGAAACAAATAGAACCTAGGTTTGACCTTCAACCACACCAGAAATGAAGAACTAGCAGTCCAAACGAAGATAAGGAAGTCCGGTGTGCCCTATGGAGGAAGAGCAATGTCATTCTGGTGAAAGGAAGGCGGCACAGGATGTCACACACCTAGTAGCAACAAACCAAGACTACACGGGTGGCTGCGCATAAAGCAGATTCTGCTTCAGGGACCAGCAGGGTTTGCGAATGCCTAGAGAGACGCTCTAGATCCGGTGTTACCAAAGAAAACTGTGATGGTAGACGGTGGATACTCCACTAGAGAAGATTGAGACTAACAGAGGGAGATCAACCCGCTTTGATACCAACTTGAAAGACAATATATCAGAGAGCTTAATTACACCTCTCTTATGTTCTCATATTTATATTGATAGAATTCTGATACAATGACTAGAGGGAAGAGCAAAGATAAAAAAACAAGAACTAGAGCCCTAGGTACAACATATAGCCGTTTTCCAATACAACTATTGACTACCTATTCTAACAATTTCAAACCAATGAGTTGCAAAATTCATGACAACTTGGATCAGAACAGTAGATTCTATAGAAAATATTATGCATATTTTAAATCCTTTCAGTATGTTTTATTTATTTACTCCATTGCAAATCTTTGTTTTTTTGGATTCTAAGAATCAAAATGTTACTGTTAATCTGGATCTATGTTAGCCTCCATTATAGCTACTAACTCTCAATTATAGTTGGACCCATTATTAGTTATGTATGTTGCGCCATAACTTTCTTATGTAGATTATTTGCTAAAAACATTTGTTAAACTCTAGGGAAGAGAAAACATTGAGCTGAGACAGCATGTTTTTTGCGACAGTATGAGTGTTTTATTTATATCGAAAAAGGGAATCAATATAATAAATAGAAGGTATTTAATATCCCCTAATAACAGATATGATATGGAAATAAAGAAAAATGTTTTATATACATCTTACATCTTTTTTATTACATAGGCGACAAGAAAAAACTGTTATGAAGCTTATTGTTGAAGCTGAGACAGATAAGGTTCTCGGAGCCTCGATGTGTGGACCTGATGCACCTGAAATTATACAGGTATCCTAATGGTTTCACCCTGGTAGCCAGATATAAAATGCAAGTTGGTGTATTTGTTTTCATATTGTCTATTGTTTAGAAAGAAACCTTTATACTTTCCTTTTAGTGCACAGTTGTTGCTGCAGTATCTGAAAAGTATTTCAGTTTAGAATATCTTAGATATCCTCTCAAGTGTGATATCAATTTTCCAATTTCATGATACATTTCCTTAATTAATTTGGTTTAGAAGTCTGGCAGTAGTATTAATTGCATAAGTGCATTCATTTTTGTAACACGACATCACACAACGTAAGTCTAAATTATTAAATTTTATTGTTTAGTTCTATTTTTCTCTTTTCCACATTCTCTAACCCTGAATAACTTTATATTACACCATGTATATATGATAAAAAATAAAGAAAAACGCTGAAAATTAAAAACACACCCATAATCCGTGATTAATACTGAGTTTCAAAACTAACCAAGCATGTCAAGTTGTCAATAAGATCAAAGGTATCAAAGTCAAACAAGTTTAAGCCTTTATGTTAGGAATCTCACGTGGTTGTACTCTCCTAATGGACTAGTCTTTTTGGATGGGGTTTTGTTTTTGGCTCAACTCCCAACACAAGGCTTTTTATTCAGTGCTTTTACTGTTCTTAATTCTTTTTATCTATTCATTAGTGATATTAATATCGGTTATCAATAGGGTATTGCTATTGCATTGAAGTGTGGAGCTACCAAGGCACAGTTTGATAGCACGGTAAGTTCACAGCTTTTTTTATTGTGTTTTCTTCTCCTGCCTTCTGAGGGCAGTGGTGGGTTATTTTTACTGGAAGGGAAATTATTCAATCACCTGGCTTAAATATATGCTCAACAATGACAACATTTTGAGTGGTGTTGGAAAATGCAGTGTGGGTATAAAGATTATTTAGAAATTATAATGTTCGATAACTACAAATAGCAGTAGACAGTTTTGTAAGATGTTTTCTCCTTCTGCTGCTTATTCACTCCTTCGTATTTTGCTATTATGTTTTCTGATTGCTTCACCCGAATGTTTAATCTAGGTTGGCATACACCCATCGGCTTCAGAAGAATTTGTAACCATGAGGACGGTGACACGAACGGTAACTGGAAATGGCAAACCCAAGACCAATTTGTAAAATGTCTTCAATGAAAATAATTTCTGTTTGATGGTAGTCTAAACCTGCATATTACTTCCTTTAGTGACCTTCCCACAACTATTCCTCTTTAAAACATATGTTTTTCCTCTCTCAATAAATTGGGCTTTTTATTTTTCAAATATCATTCTATTTGACATTCCATAGTGGAAACAGTTTGGTTCATTATGTATGTAAGAATGAGTTATAAAAAGTATTTTTGAGTTGAATATGTTCTTAATCCCTTGAATTTGAGTTCATTGTGTGTGATCTTTTAAGTTTAATATTGATCTGTTGAGTGCATGCAATATGAAATAAAGGTCTTGTTTTAGTCTCTTGATCCCAATGTCTTGTACATGAATGTTGCTAAAATAACTACTTCGAAACAAAAAAAATGTGATTATAACAAAGCAAAATTGAAGTAGGCTGTAATCTTTCACTGTATTTATAATAGAGATTAAAACATATTTTTTTCAGGTTATAAACACTAAGAAATAAAGAGATAAATTCAAAATATCAGAATCTAAAAAATATTCAATTTTAAGTATATATTATTAGTATTTTTTTTTTAGATGATCATGGGACTGTACTACTTTATATATAGCGAAAACTCGATTTCTTGCTATTCTGTATAACATGAAATATTCTATTGTTTCAAGTACTGTGAAAATTCATATTTGACGAAACTAGATAGAAAACTAAATAGAAGTTTTAAATTATGTAATTTTTATTCAAGTATCAATCATTATAATTATATTTTACACTTAATTATTATATTTTCTGTACTGTGTAATCGACTGTTCGTCCTACATTATATCTTAAAGTATACTTTTTTTCTTAAAATATTTCGAAGTATACATTATATCAAATTTATAATAAAATAAAAAAATATTATTTTATGGAAATAGCGTACTTTCATTATGTTAATTAATATGAATATTTAACTAATAGTATAATATAAAAATATTATCATCTATACTTAAGATATGATATTTAGACAATGATCGGAATAAGATAATGGTTGTTAACATAAATATTATAATATAAAATTATTATGACATTGGAGTTTTGGAGGAAATTTATCTATTAATTATTTTTGAGGTAAAAACTAAAAGTAATACTACTTTTTTTATGAGCTAAAGTCAGTTTATATATGTTAAAAATTAATTTTTTGCCTAAGAAATAACTTCTACAAATTGATTCATGAGCTAAGCTTAACATATAGAAAGGTTAATTTCATTTTCCCCCCTTTTTCTTTTTCGCTCTTAGAAGGCATAATAAGACGTTTATCCTGTCCGTATATACCCTTAAATATGTAATAGAAAGTTCAAAATAAGAAAGTTTTATCATAAGTTATATTAGCGTTATTAGCGTTTTTAAAACACAACTGATAAGGTTAACGAGTTTTTAACCAGTAAAAAAAAGTGTATTAGCATTATTCTTTTGGTAGATGAGTAAAAGTGATTTGAGTTTATCTAATATAATTCGGTTACATTTATTTAATGGCAGTTTCTTCCTACACTCCTACATTTTTCTTCCTGCACCCCACAATTTTGTAAATTTCGAAACTGACCCCACAATTTCGGGATCTGGGAGTGTACTACGGATTCATCAATCCGGAAGTGAATCATGGTTCATTCCGGATGAGGGGATATTCTGGAAGCAAAGTTTACATAAATTATTGATTTCTGGATTGTTGAATCTGAAAGCCTAATTTCTATTACAGATTGGTGGATCTGGAATGATTTCTTTTAATTTTGGATTTCTGAATTCGGAATGCATATTTTGAATTACGGATTGACGGATCCAAAATGATTTTTTCAATTATGGATGTTTTGTATCTTTTTATTTTGAATTGACACTATTATTCATCTACTACCGGAAGCATCAATCTGAAAGATTACCGGATGCGCCAATCTGAAAATTTACCGGAAG
The DNA here is from genome assembly GCF_051622355.1 of Phaseolus vulgaris. Lineage (NCBI taxonomy): Eukaryota > Viridiplantae > Streptophyta > Magnoliopsida > Fabales > Fabaceae > Phaseolus > Phaseolus vulgaris. The sequence goes on along the minus strand of NC_143501.1, from coordinate 16,894,990 downwards.
CGCCAATCCAAAAATTTACCGGATTTCATAATCCGAAATACAGAAAAAAAAATGTACAATTTATAGAGGGACAATTTTGTTTTTACACAACCTTGTGGGGTGCAGGAAGAAAAATGTGGGGTGCAGGAAAAAACTGCCTTATTTAATTTTATTAAGCAATCTAATCCGAAGACAATTTTAGGCTGGATCATGAAATCTTTAAAAAGTAGGAAAAAATACTTAAAAATAAAGAATAATTTACTTTGATATCTCTTGATATTAATATACTTACACGCTGTTTTTTTTTCCCTGTTAAGAACGCTTCTCTTGGAAGGGAGGTGTAAGTGTATTGATTTTTATAAAAACATTTTTATAATAAAAGGGAGGCTTTTGAACAATTTTTAAAAATTGAGATACAAATGAAATCGAAAAAAAAATTCAGGAGTTGTCAGTATAATTTAATCTAAAATATATTAAATAAATATTATTATTATATAGTAAGATTTAATTCATTAATATGTTAGTTAACCTAGTTTTAATAATTTATTAAACAAAACTCAACTCAAAGCACAAAATTGTAATTGAATGGGATTTGATGGATTCATAGAAAACCGATTACACCTATACATAGAGCATAAGCACTCATAATTTATATAATCTTTAACCCATGTAATGTTATAATACAATATATCACAACTTTTGAATATGTCTATAAATTTTATTGTATATAACATTTTATTGAATATATCACAACTATTGAAAAGAAACCGAACTTAAGTAATAAAGGGTTTGGACTCTTTTTTTTAATGACTTTGAGCATTAAAGAACTGACTTTTTATTATAATTAATTCAACTATTCTTAAAAGATAGCTTCTCAAATAAGTAACTTGTATTTTGAATTAACTACACATCACAAATAGTTTTTTGTTATGTAATTCATTACCACAATGGAATCAAGCTTTCAAGTATTAAACACCTAAGAAAAAATGTTGTATTAACTTTTTTTTAAAACTAAACAAAAAGAAGTTTCCTTTGGAGTTAATTGTTTGTACAAAACATAAACTAATTTATGTTGTACGTTCATAAATAAAAGGAAACATGCTTCCATGAAGATATTTTGAAAAACAAGTATAGTTTAAGACAGGAAATATTAAAAAAAGACACAAGGAAAAGAATGACCTAATATTGATCCTAAAACCTTAGGCCTAAAGACATATTTTTCGTTGGTGTTTAAGGATATGTATGAGTGAGTTGCACAGTCGCCATAAAGTGAATTTGGATTCCCTCCAGCCATACTGCAACCTCTCAGCCCTTGATGGAGAGGAAATGGAGAAGATCCATGCTGCAATCATGAAGAAGCCACTTTGTCTAATGGAAGGAGGACCATAACTTTTACATTGAACTTTTTCTCTAGTTTTACAGATAATGCCACACTAACTGAGAAAATACTATTTAGGTACAAAATACTTCCTATACATAATGTACATAATACTCATTCAAGCAGACAGACAACTCGAGGAACAAGATGTACAGCAACATCCTATAATTGGAGTGGAGAGTGAACAATACCAGCTTTGGGTTCAGGTGAAATTAGGGAAATGAATTCAGTTACAGGAAACTTTACAGGAAGCTTGCTGAACTTTCAAGAAGTAAAGGAAGCTTCCATTGCTTGTAAAATTGAGGCAGTATCAAATCTGAAATTCCTAAAGCTCTTGCCAGGCCCCACATCAGGGGCGTGAGAATCAGATTCAGGTTTTGTTGAAGATTCTGGTTTTGCTGACTGGCTATCGATTACCGTGGAGCTACTTCCAATAGAATTGTGTTTTGCTTTCCACACGCAAATTCCTTAACAAGAGTAAAAGGATCGTTAGCACTCCTGACTAATGTAAGAAGAATGTGTAGTTAGGAAAATGTATGCATTGCAGTACTAAATTTTAAATAAGCAACATTATACAAGCCATCCATAGTTGACTTTCCCTTTGAATCACTTGACAAATCTTATACCGAAAGACCTTCCAAGCTATAAAATCTACAAAATATTGTAGCTAACAAATTGCAACACTAACAATCAAACTTCTCAAGCCAAATGTACTCAAATTTTAAAATCAGTGGTCAAGATTAGGAGCTGTAAGACAATGTACATTATGTACTATGTGCAACATAATGAGAAATTAACCCATCCCAACACAGTCAAGCATTGAGTAACTAAACTTCATCATATGAACTCATGCATTTAAACAATAACAACTGATGTTTAGAGCCAACCTTTAAGAGGCAAATCAGGTCTTGGAGCCATAGCAGGCTGGTGTGTGGAAATCCATGATTTCAATGATCTGCATGAAGGCAGTGAATCTTTTTTAACTCCGACAATACATGGGGCATTCACTGAAACTATCAAAATCATATGCAGTTGTACTCACGCCAGAAAAGGGGCCACCATATAAAGCTTAAGGCCAGTGATCCCACGAGATATCACTTCATCAGTTGCTGGTTGAAGGTCATCAAGCCGGTGCCATGCAATTTCCTGCACAAATAACAATTTCTCAGTATTTTGATCACCTACAGTTGCCCATCACATGATGATAATTTTACCGTGAAATTTAACCAAGAACAAAGAAAACCAATCACATTGAAAGTTCTCAGCCAAACAAATTCAATTAATATAAATCCAGAATTAAAAGTAATAAAGATTCAAATTAGAAGCAACAGTGGTGTACACTAACAAAAAGAATGCAGTGTAGTAGATAGGATGTGCACAACATGACATTCGAGGTCAATGCTTTTGAAACTAAATGGGCTGTAAATACTAAATAGAGCTGCAACTGCAACAAACTTGGCTACACGAAAATGCATAATTTCAAATTAGTGTATTTTGTATTTTAAATAATGATAGTTTTGTTTGGATTCTAAAAAATGTTTTACTAATATGATGTCTATGATTCCAAATCTTAATATTTTCCTCCTTTATCCTTATCTTCTTGTCAGGCAGTTCAAAAGCGAATAATATGAAATAGGAAGTAACTATTTGAAAAGTGGTGTACGTCTCATCCGCATATTGTACTTTTCCGTTATACTCTAATGAAATTTCTTATTTTACCTAAAACTGTTGTAGAAGTATTAAAGATAACTCTAATGTTAAGCACCAAGTTTTTGAGTTTTAAATTTTGACCTAACAACCCTAAAATGTAGTTCAAGAAGTGAGAGTTGATGTGAGATCAAGGATGCCCCCTTGCCGAGCACAAGACATCTCAAGAATGAAAGTTTGCAAGACTAAACACCTACATGTGATCCAAACACTAGGTGGTGGTCTGCTAGACCTAACAATAATTACTAGAATAGAATTAGATATCATAGAATTTTTTAATTTTGTTCTAACTGAACCCCAAAAGCAAATTTTCGAGAGGGAGGGTTACCCCCAACCTGCATATTCTATTTTAATCATATCACTCATCAATTTCAGATAGATGTGGGATCGCCAACAACATAAAACTTAGAATAAGCAAAATTGTAAAGAATCACATACACTGATTTCCTTTTTGGTAAGTGGAGCAAATGATGTATCATCTTTTACTCCAGCGATAATGTAAAGCCTCACTCTCTGTTGCCCAAAGATAACTTCAAGGTATTCATCCTTCTTAAGAAGTTTTGAAACATCAAAACCTGTTTCTTCCATGACCTGCACTCACCACAAAAACAAAACAGGTAAAACTAAGCCCAAGACTCGTAATAAAACATGAATTAGCCGATTAATATTTTAACGAAGCATATCAATTTTGTAATCTACAGGCATGTATCTTTCCAGGACCTACAATCCAAGACCACAAGGAAAAAATGATCAACTAAAACAAGACTGAGAAAGCATAGGATGCTTACTTCTCTAATGGCACATGCATGATCTTCTTCATCTTTGCTCTTTTTGCCACGGGGGAAGCTCCAACTTGTACCTTTCCATCCCTTTACTAGCAAGCACTGTCAACAGCAGGCACATAAAAACATGGCTCAAGATAACACGTAACTCCGAAAGAATCTTCAAAACTATTGTATCAGTTGAGAGTTGAAAAGATTGTCAGTGGAATTATATATGCCATCTCTAACTGTGATATATCATTACCCTAAAAAATTCTGTGCAAAATTATGCTTTAATTTGTTTGCCTTTGAACAAGGCTACTTTCAGTATACAAAGTTTCAAGATCACCTTTTGAAAAATGATGTGGAGCAACTTTCTCTTAAAGCAGGTTTTTAGTTGGTGTATGAGTATGATCATTTGTAAGTCCCTTCATACAAGAGCCCTTTTGGCTTGAAGTCGAAGCATATATGGTGTGCGTTGTTGACTGTTGAAACTCAGGTTTATATTATAAGAATAGGGGCACGGCACTCTTAGTATTAACTACTTGGTCAGAGGCATTGATATTTTGACATGGACCAACTCTCTCCTAAAGCTTTAGATGTCAGGTGAAAGCTAAATATAAACAACCTCTTTATATCTCTCATAGAAACAATAATATTCTGTTTTTCAAATGAAGTTAACCAAGTGGAATAATGAAGATCATCCATAACCAAGTCACTGCATGTACAATACTGAGTAGAAAGGATACTTCATCTTCCCAGTGTAGGAGTTCCTGAATTATTTTGCTAGCTTATGACTTACAGGCTATGGCTTTCCCGGTCATCACATTAAAAGTCTACAAGGCATTAATCATTTTAACATCAATCAGCTGGGAAATTGATCCTCCTAATAGCCAACCTTGGAGCATAAAATGTTGGCTGAAGTTTAATGACCCGATAAAAGAAATGCCACTGACAGCTTTTTATATTAACTAATAGGAGATTTTCTAGGAATCCTATTTCCTTTTCTACGCCATATGTATTTCCAGATTGATTGTTAGCTTTCATATCTTTTGTATGAATGGTTATTATTAGCCCCCCTGTTTTTAAAATAAATAATAACAAGGAATTCATCCTACAGATAGTAACCACATTTATACACACTGATTACAGTAACTAAACATCATGACATACCATAGAGAAGACAAGCAGAGCACCAGAAAACAAGGTAATCAAATAATTTTTTCACACTACAGAAAGCAATAAGAACCGCTGAAAGTGTTTATTTTTGGCTTACCCTTTCATATGTTTCATCAAGAATTATTGCCCCAGTTACAGGAACTCGAACCTTATAGGATGTGAAGTCCTTAAAAATATCATCTATATGGGCCACATAAGGCTTCAAAACATCACAACTGTTAAACACTTCTAAATGTTAAGGAATTCGGCATCAAATATATACATTGAAGTTGATAGATAGAAAATGACAATAATGATGACTAGCACTAATTTATATAAAGCCTAAACAATTGTGCCTAATAATGTCTACAAAGTAAATTAAATAACAATAGCCTTCTTTCACCGGGTCAAATAATGTAATCAGAGAACAACATGGTTCCAACATTACATTGTCTAAATAATTATCATTGAACGTGTGTCCATGCACAAGCAAGCATCTGAGCATGGCTAACGGGCTGAACATAAAAACAACCCTCAATGATGAACTCAACCAGTAATACATAAAAATTAATGTGAAAAAAACGAGACAGGGTAGCACAGGAATTCCAGATGAGAGCATGTCAGCATCTTTTTGTGTCATATCGCGCAGAGATAATTTTCCACGAGCATTTTGCTTCCAATTAATGTAAACATTAAGTTCCATCTTTAGACATAAAATAAGATAACAAAAAAATATGTAGATTTCCTCAAAACTGGAGTGTGCACTACACTGTAAATTTACATTTTCCCTGTTTTCCAATATTTGGTTCATATATTACAAGAGATGGCAAGGGACAAGAATTGAACATGACTTGAGAAGCAACTAAATTCCAACCATGTTTAATGTTTTAAAAATCTGAGGTTAGGAATGCACAATATTCACTAAAGAATTATGGCATTGTTTGATCTATGAAGCTGATCCTACCCAGAAAAAAAAACTTGGGTGTTTTTGTTATTGGAATGAATTTCCATGGACAATTCATTTCCTCGGCTCACATACTTGTATTTCATCCCCATGTTCAAAATCAAACAAAATAGCTTACTATTATTACCTTTTTAATTAATGAAAAATAGAAAAGAAACTAGAGCATGAAAGAATTCTTCATAAACTATAGGAACAAGATCGAAAACTTATATTCGGCAACTGTAAACAGAAAGACTGAAAACAAAGAAGTTACATTAAGGATACATAAAGAAGTAAACTCCTTCAGATTCAATGATTTCAAAGATGGATTATTTTCTACAGAGTTATCTTCGTAAAACCAATGTGCATACTCCACAAGAAACAAGATCCTTTCGAAAGACTGAAGATCTTCCTTTGGCACATTTAGCACAAAGCGACTGCAATATAACAACATGAAAAGTGTTTTCATAAGAAAGGAACAAAATAAACATAGGAAGACAAAATTATAGTCAACAATAAAAAGGAAGGAATGTGAATGCAATGACTTCGAATGTTACAGAGTTGGAGAACGCAGCATCACAGAATATAATAAACCTATCACTGTTTATCTATAAATAACAGTTCATTTCAATCCTCATCACTATTATAATATTATTGGAATTAAAAAAATTATAAAAAAAACGAACAGTTCCAATAGCAAAAAACACTTTCATTATGCTGATAGTGAGTAATCCATGATTAAGAAAAGACAAATATCCAGCAGAACACTCTCTTACAAAAACTGTATAGCAGTGAAGTAAGAATAATTGACTCACTCAGCAACAGAAAATAAACCATCATATGCTGCTTAAAGCTTAATTTACTATCATACTCAAACTCATTCTTACAATCCAAAATTACACTGAAGGCAGAAAAAGCGAAAATCTTCCAAAACCTTCAAACCCGTACATTCATCAAATAATAATAATAATTATTAAAAAATTGATTCCACAGTCACCAGCTGACAGTATTGGCAATTCTTTAGGTAAGACGGTACGATTAATTAGAGGCATGAAGTGTAAATGTGTAACATTGATAATGCCGGCTAAAAAAACAGAAAATCAAAACAATTCAAGAATTAAATTAAAAAAAAAAAAACCTAAAAAGTTCCCTAACTTTCAATGCCCTATTTTCCAGCATTTTCTGGAGAGAAACGAGAAAAAATAAACGATAAAAAAGAAAATTAGAAACCTGCAGAGATCGTCAAGGAGTTCTTGAGGTGGAAGACCGTTCTTAGAGGAAGAACGGTGATGATTCGACATCGCTGCCCGGTGCCAGTTCTCAAACCCTAAAACCAAAAAAAAGCACAAAAAAATGGTTCTTCGAGAATTTTCTAGGAGATTCTCTCACTCTCTCTTTCTCTGAACAGCACAGAAAGAAAAAATGACGGATCTTCTTCGCCTTAAATATTGAGACCCGTCGCTCAAGTTCTACCCAAAACCGTTTCTACCTTTTAACTCTCTTTTTTTCTACCAAGTTTTTTTACCTGCATGGATAATACAATTTTCTACTTTTTCAAAAATCTGGAAAATTTTAATGTTTGATTTATTTTTTTTAATTAATATTCAGAGGAAAGAAATAAAGGTTTTGGGAAAACAATTTCCTATGTTCATTACAAAATAGTTTTCAAAAAATATAAAACACTAACTTCTACATTTTAGGGTTTATTTTTTTTATATATTAAAAATATAGTTATTATAATGAAAAAAATTATAGTAAAATTATCATCATCATCATAAAAAAATACATAAAAATTACTTTAACTAAAACATGTTAAAAGCTGTTTTAAAAATAATGTTTTTAAAGAGAATTTCATTTAAAATAATCTAGAAAAGTATTTTAAAGAAAAATTCTATTCCAACACATTTTAAAATAAAGAATCTCATTTTTATAAAAGAGAATTTCATCTTCTATTTTATATCACCGAGTAAATATATTAAAAGAATATTATTTTTCATTTAATATCAAATATATAAAGTCTTTTTATGGTGCCCTAAATATGGAGAAATTACATTGATTATACCATCAACTTAGAGACAAATTAATCAATACTAATCATTATAGTCAGAGAAATATATGTATTATTTAAGAGTTGTTATACCTTTTTAGGAAATTTGGACATAGTTATTGTTTATAGAAAATTTAATAAATAATATAACTATATAAATAAATTTAATCTAGTATTTTTTGTGCACATACAAAACAATAATCAAAATATAAATTTCATATAAAGAATCATTAAAAGTTATTTTATCATAGTGATACAAAGAAATAAATAAGTAACATATTAAAAAGGTACTAAAATATAGAACTTTGAGATACAATATAAAATAACTTATGCAAATTTGAATAACTTAGATACTTTGAAAAAAAAAATACAATACAACAACAGCAACACACACAAAAGTTCTTAAAACACTAAAATTTAAAACTTTTGTTCCAAGTGGGGAAGTTAGACCTATTCAGAGTCACATAATGACTATAAAATATTTGAAGAGAAAAAGGGTAGCGTGCATAATACTCTTTCCGACCGTCTTCAAAATTACTTTGTTTTTATTGTTAGATTTCTACACGTGTTTACTTGGACAATTTTTTTCCATATTGTTTCACTGAAAGAAAATAAATAAATGGAAAGTTATTTTTAGATGTGATTGATATAAGTTAAAAAAATTAATTATGTTAAAATAATAATTGAGAGAGCACACAAAAAAGTAAAATTGATCATGTGTCGTTAAGATAGTTAGTTTTATATGATTCTTTAACTCTCTAGACTATTACATGACGACGAGAGATTCTAAATATGTTTTAATAATAGAAAATTATAAAGATGTGTTATGATTTGTATTAACATTATTAAGATCGCAAAAGTTACTAAATCAACAAAAATTAAAGAAATTACAGATACAGTTTTTAAGAAGAAAGACGAAATAAATGGAAATAATACAAGTGTTAGACTATATAGTGAATGTACACTAGATTATGTACTGGAAAGAAAGAAAGATGATGTTACAGAAAGTGCTAAGACTATGTCAAACATTACTCTGGACATAAGATCAAAAGACATTAATGAACAAACACTACAATCAAAGTCAATATCATCTTTAAAAGATGAGCAAACCTCACTAGACGTTGAAAGAACAAGATAACTTGTTAGACGATGACAAGAGTGAACATAATAGAAGTTTTAGTTGAAAACATTAAATAATGTCAAATATATGAGCTAGATGAAGCACATAGAAGAACTCATGGAGTAAAGCTAAACACATAAGTGTTAGAGAAAGCTAACATAATTGAGAGACGATGAAAGCTCTATAATGTGTCAAGCGATACTTAAGTTGATGGAAAACGCTCTTTTTCTAGTAGTGATCTTAGTAATTTCTTCTTTGATGGATGATGAATGGGAGTTGAGGAGCGAAAGCATTCTTAGAAACTCAAGAGAAATTTCAATGGTTTGAAGTGCGGTTAGGAATTTGTGAGACTGAAAAGTTGAGTCACTCTCACTAGGAAATAGTCTAGGCTAAGTCTTGAAGGAGACTAACCTAGAGAGAACTTAGGAATAAATAGAATGACAAAAAATGAGCAGCATTTTATTACTAAGTCCAAGTTAAAAAAAATACAAGAGAGGTGCACTCTTATTTACAGGAGACTTTGATGTCTAAAATAAGAATTTTAACCTAAAACATCTCCATTGGCAAGGTGGCAAGTGGCATCACATGTTCCATGCTCATTATCATCTAAAATGAGATGTTGACAAGTGTTTTCTTCTCTTTTGAGATATTCCTCTCAAATAAGAGGTTGTCAAATGTCATCTCTTAATTGGTGGGTGTCCTCTCCATTCTCGAAGAGTCATGTGGATGTTCATGATTCTCATGCCACGTCCATATTTCACATGTCAAGTGGTGAGTCACTTTGCAATATGCACCCATTCTATTGTTATATGCACCCACTATTCTATTTTCCCAAAATTAAATAAAGTCCCAATACATAGCCTAAATAAAATTCTAAACTACTTTATACAATTATTTAAACTAAAATCTGACCTGAAAAGATATTAACTTGGTCTTGTTGAAGCCACCTAAACTCTAGTCTTCTTGTAGTCCTCTAACAAAGACTCTAGTATTCTTTCATAGTATGGAGGTCTTCTTTGATATGCTATGTACATTTCTTCCTTCTAGAGTTATCCTCTTTAATAGGTCTACAAAAGATAAAAAGCCCAAATAGGCCCATAAGTGTCGATATGTCTCTCAACAAAACTTTAGGTAATCATCTTCCTTATTCTTAGGATGTTGTGGTTGGACAATTTCCATCACAAGTCATGATAAACGATGATGTGTGTTGGACGATCTTCAAAGAAAAGTTCACAAATTGAGTACTTACATTTTATAGCTACCTTTAAATGTTTTGTATGCTCTTTTTTATATTGTAAATTTATTGAAAATAAATTAAATTAAAAGGAACTGTTTAACCAATAATAAAATATGTTTACAAATTGATTTAAAATATACGACACAATGAAAAACATTTAAAAAAAATATATAATTTCCTAAGTGATTATAAACTGATATAAATACAACTATACATCATTAATGAAATTTAGACGGTATAAGAAAGTCTTTGAATGTTTAGTATTTTAAATTAGAACCACACTTTCATTCCGGTTCAAAATTTAAAATTTTAGGTTTCAAAACACACTCATGTTTTATGGTATAAAGTTCATCCATTTTAGATAAAATATTAGAAAAAATATTGAACTTTAAACATATTGGATTTTCAAAAATTATTTCATTATACACCTTTACTTGTGTTAAACTGAGTTTAAAATTTTTGATAGGAATAATTTTTTCAAACAACTTTTTTCTATTTTTTCTTGTTTTCAAAATAATTTAAGACAAAATATTGTTTAATTAAATTTTTTCTCATAAATTACAATTTATGAGAAATAAAAAAATCTAATATTAAGAAAACAATTGGCTTATTATCTTACATCATTTTGAAATTAACTTGATTTAAGAAGGCGACTATTTGTAATAACCACATTCTTAAATCAAAGCGTTTGATTTAAGAATGCGACTATTACAAATAACCGTCTTCTTAAAACTTTTTTTACCCTAATTTAGAAGGGCGTCACTTATGTTTTCATGCTCTCCTTTCTCTCGCGCTTCGTTTCTCTTTTGTGTTTCCTCAATTAACTATGTTTCCTCTTTTCTTTCTTTCTTCTTTGCATTGTCTTCGTGCCATTGGTAGGCATTGTCTTTCTCTCTTCTTCTTCACCATTAATTTGTGTATGTTTTTCGTTTCTCTTATGTTTTGTCTTATGTCATTGCCAAGGTCACTGTTTCATTGGGAAGGTTTTTGTTTGCTCTCTACTGTGCCTTCCTCGTCGCTGTTGTCGCCTTGCTCTGTTGTGTATTTGCATTTAATTGGGAAATTTTTATTTGCGTTTTTTGGACTTTTATTTATGTTCTTTGGTTATCAGGCCTTCCAATATCAATCCATTATTTGTATTTTTTTTAACTCAGAACATGTTAGATTTAGATTGGGATGAAATACTAAGAATGTGAAGAGGTATGATATGGATACACTAAGAGATCAAAAGAAATGCTAAAATAATGACTTGTTCTTTGGAAAAGATCAAAGTTGAGAACTTTGATTAGAAACCCAAACAACAGCAAAAAAAGAAAAGAAACCTTAAACGTCATTTGTAAATGCGATTTATAAATGTGGCTATGGTAAATAGCTGCATTTATAAATTGAATTTACGTTAAATAGTCATCTTCTTATCTCTTCAATTTAAGACTACGAGTACATCAAATGCGACTATATAATCGTCATTTTAAATTGAAAATAGTCATTGTTGTTTTGCCTTTTTAAACCAATGATTAGAGGGTAAAATGTATTTCAACATACATTCTCATTTATACTTGACTTTCTTTATAGATAATACATCTCTTAAAACAAACAACATATTAAAGACGGTTTGAAGATATAATGTGTGTAAATTTAACTATATTCATTATTATTTTAAAAATAAATATAAATTTATTTTTATTGAGTTGTCTTATTTTGTTTTTGATTGAGGGTATACATGTACTTTAATTTTTTTTCAAAAATTAATTAAATATTTTTTTAAAAAAAATAAAATGAAAAAAAAGAAATATAATGTTATCAATTATTTAATTTCAAATGGACATATATATTTTTCTTTAATATCAAATTTTAGAAAAAAAAACTGTAATTACATTAATACGAGAGTAGAATATTAAATAACAATTATATCAATTTATAGTAATTATTAAAAAAAACAATTACACATAACCTTATGTGTAAACAATTATAAGTCAATAAGTCTATAAAAAAAATACGTTTAAGTGTTATAAAATATCCTTTATTTATCATATCATATATTTTTATTGCTAAATATGATCTCTTTTCATGTATTTGATCTATTCTTCCAATAGTTAAAATGCATCTTTTTCTACCACTAATGAAACTTCATAAGCTTGAACAAAAAGGACAACTTTTTTTTATAATTTATTTGATCCGAATCATTAATTTTCCTTAATCTTGTGTATCAGGGGCACACATATAGATATGAATTTTTTTTTTTTATCAGCACACACATATAGATATGATGTTTGGAATAAAATTTACTAGACAATTAAGACAACTTTTTTTTATCTTTAACCTCATTAGAAATTAATGTTACTTGATATGTTCTGAATTCTCAAAAATCTAACCTTAGTTGGAAACATTTTAGTCTTTGTCCTTAAAAATCATTAATCTATTTTCTTTTATTATTTTTGTAAATTAGTTTAAATATATGAATAATAGGTTGATTTATTTCTTTTTAAAAATTAATACATCATCTAAATAAATTACCAAAAAAATCCATGTTTTAATAAAAAAATATCATCATAATATTTTGAAATTCACCAAGTGTGTTTTTCGAATGATGGGATATCATTATCAGTCTCCAAACACTTACATTAAATAACTATATTGTATTTATAAAATGATTGTTATATTTATGTATTCAATACATAATAATTACCAGATAACAATCCTCAAAATAACAAAACAAAATCTTTTTGTAAGTCAATTTTACTTTGACGAGTACATTTATGTAGCATGTATTCATATAAATTAAACTTTACCATAGTTATTAATGGCATGAAATAAAAGAAGTTGTGATTAGATTCTGATATTTAATAGTAGAGTAAATAGGTTTGAAGGGCAAAACAAAGTGAAAAAGTAATAACCTTATCGAAAAAAGAAAGAAAGTGAAAAGCAAAAGGAATGAGATGAAAGAGCAAAAGCGTGGCACAGTTCCACCAGCACCAGTAGTACCACCAACATTTGGTGGAGCAAAGCAAAGCCTGTAGAACCAAAAACCCTTTTGTTTTGTCTCTGTTATTGTTGGTGTTCTTGTTCTTGGAGCTTTGCTATGTCGATGTCGATGGTCCACCCTTCAGTTCACCCAATCGAAGCCCCACCTCTGACTGACCATGCAATTGCAATCCCCAGACACACTTTGAAGGACACTCAGGGCATGCCCGGCACCCTCGGTGGCTTCCTCTTGCGCTTTCTTCAGTTCTCCTTCGCCATCGTTTCCCTCTCCGTCATGGCCTCCACCTCCGATTTCCCTTCCGTCACTGCCTTCCGGTAATTAATTCAATTGCCCCCTTTCCTTTTCCTTTTCTTTTCTTAATTGGGGCTGTGGTGATTGTTGTTGAAAATCAACAAGCCAGGTTTTTTCTTAATGGGGTGTTCTCAAAAACGGGTTTTGTAAAGTGGGGATGAGTTCATCCCTCTTTTCTGCTTTTTTTCTTAATTGGGGGTGTGGGAATTGTTGTTGAAAATCAACAAGCCAGGTTTTCTTTGATGGGGTGTTCTCAAAAATGGGTTTTGTAGAGTGGGGATGAGTTCATTTTCTTTTTTTTTTCTTCTGATTTTCACTTAATTGGGGTTGTGGTAATTGCTGTTGAAAATCAACAAGCCAGGTGTTTTTCTTATGGGGTGTTCTCAAAAATGGGTTTTGTAAAGTGGGGATGAGTTCTTGAAGTGGAGGCTACTATTTAAGCTACAACAGTTCCACACAGTTGATCTATGTGATTTTTCGGTCTCGACCGTGTTTGTCTCACATGGAGCATACATGTATCTTTTTGCCAATAAAAGTAACTTATGCAGATACCCTTTTAAGTTTTTTCTGATTGCATGTAATCTTCTTGGTTTTTTTTTTACCGCTTATAACAACTTTCCTTGCAAAGGTACATGACGGAATGTTTTCAATTAATGCTTTTCAAACAATTAAAGAGATTGATGTTGGGAGAGAAAAAGGAGAGGTATCGGTGTAATTTGAAAAAGCTTTAGGGTGTCAAAGTAATTTACTCTACTAAAAAAAGACAAGGGGTGATGAGTTTCTCTACTTTCGTCAAATGCAATGAATTTAGTAAGAAATTGATGGGAGTTTAATGGTCTCAGGTTCCTGCTAAAGAGAGCAAATTTGGAAATTGTTCATCTCAGAAGAATCTTCTGAGATGTTATTCACCTTGAGATTCTTGTTAACAACTTCCTTAAATGTTTTCTTTTTGGTCTCTATCTCCCCTTTTCTTAGAATTATAAACCATGCAATTTATTCTTCCTACCGGTTTCTTTTATGAACATCTCCAAACCACTTTAATCAAGCTTTGGTTGTCTTTTCTTCAATTTATGTCAGATCAATTTCTCCTCCTCTTGAGCAACTCAATAGCCGCAGAAAATTCGGTCTTCATAAAATGGTGGGATACCTAGGCTTCTTGCAAAGTCACCAATCCAAGCCCTTAGAATTTATTTACCATTTATGTCCTATTTTCTCCTCTCTTGAATAGTCCAAATACACTGTCTTCGGATTTGTCTGGATGGTTGGTATTTCCTCTAGTTTTCTGTTATGAGGTCTGCCACATGCCTAAGTTGGTTGGGTGGACTTTCAAGAAGAGATAAAATTGTGGTGGAATAAATTTGCGAGAAAGTTGGACTAACACCTAATGAGAGGAGTATGTTGTATACACACTTAAGTTGGTTTGGTGATGCTAGGGAAAATCAATTGAGGCTCTAGGGAGAAAAGTGGATCAAATGGAATATAGTCCAACTAATAAGGTAGAGGAAAACTGAAGAAAACTTCAGAGAGTCCATTGAAAAGACCCCAATAGACTTTCTAAATATCTGTCTTTTAATGAATCTTAATGGCATTGTTGAATATTTGTACCCGACCTCAGTGGCATAAGGTTCAGATTTTAGCAATTTTATTCCATCTGAAGACACAATTGTTGATCTGTTCAAGCCTTTGCTTTCTAATCTATTTGGGAGGAATAACTTATTTTAAGAAGACTATGTACACTGTATTAACCAGGAGTCTTAAATCTAAGACTTGGAATGAAAATAAGATTCGAGAGTATATGAATACTGCATTATATAGGAAGTCATATTCCAAAGGCGATCAGATCGATAGGATTTGATGATATCTACATTCACAGTCTACATTTTCAACGTAGCATAACTGATTTTGTTGTATTTGTTGTGCTAGATACCTAGTTGCTGCTGTCAGCCTGCAAAGTTTGTGGAGCCTCTCTCTGGCAGTTGCTGATATCTATGCCATTTTAGTACGGCGTGGCTACCGAAACATTAGAGTCGTCCGCTTATTCTCTATCGGTGATGGGGTAAGACAATGCTGGAACACTCTGTTAGCTTGTGTAATTAATCTTGTAAAATTGGTGCTATCCTCAGTACACTTGTCTTGGACACTGGCAAGAAACTGTCTCTGGGTAGTTTAAGTATCCAAGAAAGTTGTAACCATGGTAGCAGAGGTAGTGAACGAGTTCAGTCATTGTGCATTATAAATATAACCATACACATGATAGTTGTCTCTCTTCAACCAGGGACAAACATCATTTCTAGGAAATAAAAAATGTAAGACTTCTACCTGACTATCAGACTAATATAATATGCTATAAAGATTTAACACGGTATATTGGCAAAATACATTTTAACTATGGAACCGATTATTTAGTTATTTACATATACTATTTGCACTTAAGTAAAGTGGGATGATGCTGAAGTTAACTTTTTCAGCTACCCTATTATTGGGAATATGTATTTGTTTTAGTAATGTGGTATACTGTACTGGAATTCATGAAAATAATGCAGAGGCACTCATATGTGGAATTTTGCTGCAGATTACTTCAACACTTACATTTTCTGCAGCATGTGCTTCTGCTGGTATCACAGTTCTCATTGGCAACGATTTGAATGACTGTGCACAGAACCATTGTAGCAGATTTGAAACAGCAACGGCAATGGCATTTATGAGCTGGTTTGCTGCTTCTCCCTCATTTATTTTGAATTTCTGGTCACTAGCCTCCAAATAGAAGCAGCTGGAAAGGGTTTTAGCTGTTTATGTATGGCATATAACTTTGAGGATTGATGGCCCTGCTTGTTGCAAATCCTATTCATGGCTTTTTAGATCCTTTCAAATATTGTTGCTCTTCAATTTCAAGGCATGAGCTTGAAACTTTTAGTTCCGATGTTTATAATATCTCAAACTATGGAAACTTTCCAAGTAAATGTCAACATGAAGTTAAGAAGCAAGAGTTATCTAATGCAATATAGCAATAATTTAGAGTTGGCCATGATAGAAATGAGTTTTGAGGCAAATCAACTCCATTTCTCTATCTATAGCAATAAACATGCACAATCCTCATAAGCATGCAAACTTATTCTGCATAGGGAGGTTAAATGCTACGTAAATTTATTGACTCTGATGAGATCTTACAGTTACTTATTTTGTTTAAAGAAGAGAGAAACCATAATTTAGTTAATGAAATTTTAATGGTTACTTAAATTGGTTTTTGACATCAACAAAAGGACATAATTGTCTATCATTTTGTATATTATCAATTAATATATTGTGTGTTTGGGTTTGTGTTAGATTTTTCAGAGTCATGCTAAAATATCATTTAATGGGATTTTAGGTAAATTTTGAATGTTTGATTTTATGTTGAGAAATTAATTTTGTGTCCAGATTTTATTTCAAGTTGAAGCAATTTTAAGTAGTCTTATTGTGTCGAATAAACATTTTATACTGTAATTGAAAAAAGATACTGGATTTTACTACTAATTTGTTTTTATAATAAAAAATCTAATTATACATCACACCACTTCATAATCAATAACTAAAACCATTTTTGTTCAAAATTGATTTGGAAATTGTAAAATAGTGACAAGATCTTTAAAAGTTTTATATTGTTAATCAATTTACTTGATGATGTCCTCTAATGAGGCTGAAAAAAAAGTTTAAATTGGCACATTAATAAATTGTGTTTACAAAACTTAGATTATTTTGGTAATTGATTATGGTAATTTTTTTTAATTTTCAAAAACCAATTTGATCGATCATTAAAATCCAGGGATTAAATATATTCATCATTTGTGATTTTAAGGATCATCTTACCATTTTCTTAATTGTGGGAATAAAATTTATCAATTAATACAATTTAAAGGCTAAATTCAATCTTTTTTTAGTTTTAAATTAGAAATTGAATGTTAGGAATATTTTTTATTCACATAATTTCATTATAGGTTAACATGTTGCATCTGTGAAGGATTGTGGTATAATAAAAATTATATTGGTTTCACCGAAGTTTAAAAATAAATATATTTAAACATTATTTAATTTAAAAAAAAAATTGTACTGGGCTCCTTATGATACACTAGATTGTACTTAGAAAAAAATTGAAAGATAAAATATATAATTAATCTTTTTTATAAAGACTAATATTACACCATGACGAAAACATGAATATCAAAAGTAGATTTAAAGTTTAAATTTTTTAACTTTGTAAGAAACCACAGTTTTAAGTAAACCTTATAATATATATCACAAAACTATAGCCATGATGTTTAAACTTAAAAAAGTATTTATTAAAAGAAATAATTTATTTATAATTGATTCTTATAAAATCAAAATTTGTTTTATTTTTTGTTATAATTATAGAAATAATAACTTAATCCAAAGTGTTTTGTAACTTATTTGAATATGATAGTTGTATATAAATATTTTTTTTATTACAAAATTGTATAAAAGATCTCCTAAGTACTAATAAAATAAAATGTTTATTCAGAATTATGTAATAAATGTTTGCTTTTTTTCATTGACATAGTTTTTGTTGAATTTTAAATATTTATTATATACTTTAAAATTACTTCATAAAATATCAAGAACTTGTATTACACATATCTTTTTACAAATAAATTTTGTTAATAAAGTTGCAAATACTTTTATTAGCTAAAAAGTAAACGCTACAAACATTAATCTTTTCTAGTAACAAACAATCAAAATCAAAATGTCAAAATTATTTTAAAATTAAATACATAAAAAAACTATGTTACATTTTGGCAATTCATTCTCATACCATTTCTTACTTCCTCTATATATCTTACATTTGTCTGAGTTGTTCATTGTCATGAAAATGATTTAATACCATTTTATCTTAGTTTATTATTATTTTTTTATCAAAAGTGTCATTTTTCCATTAAATCATCTAGGTCTAATTAGTTTCAACTATACAATTATGTAAGGTGTTAAATATGATCAAATTTATTTCACATACTTAAAGTTTTTACAAATCATATATCCCATTCATTACAAATACAAAGTATATATTGACATGTAAGTATGTTACTTGAATGATTTGATGAGCTCTAAATCTATTATAGACAATATATGAAAGCAAATAATGGTTGAATTTTTTGACTCATTTATTTCACAAGCTTGTGATGATAAAAGATTTGTAACTACTTGCACTAAATTCTCTCATAGTCTCCATCATTACACAGAATCAAACTTAGAAACATAAGGAGCCGAACCTAAAGAACTACAATAATTCCAAATCTTGTCACACCTATTCAAAATTTGAGTCTTGTTCTTCTTATATGCTGGTAAATTTGCTGCATAAGTTGTCACATCATAGTGACATGTTTTTCCCATATCATTGACAAGACTGAGACAACAATAGTTGCTAACTGTCTGGTTTCCAACAATTACTGCAAAAAATATTTGTTCACCACACTTTGGCTTCAACTCTTTTACACAATTACTCAAGTATGTTCCATATGGTGACAATGGCCTTGGTGCATAGTTAACCCTAGAAGAAGAAGGATCCTTAGATGGTAGCAAGATTTCTGAAGCAGCTAATTTTTCAATTAATAAGTTAAAACTTATGAGAAAGAACACAACAGCACAGAAGGAATTGAATGATGCCATTGAATATTGGTCTTGAAATCACTTTTTCTTGTTGAAGTATCTGATGAATAAAGCTTCACTTATAGCTCATAATACAATTTTTAACGTTTAGTTTAATGAATGTTTTCCACTTATTGAATGAAACAATTTGGAATAAAAAACATATTGATGTTTACTGATTAGTGATAAGTTTCACTTCTAACTTGTTCTCATAAATGATAACTAACGATTATAATATAAACAAGCATTCAATTGAAATCTATGTAACAATTATTATAAAATAATCCAAATTGAAAACGTAATTGGAAAACATTAATAGCAAGTTTAATAGTAATTAATAATGTGTAATGAAGATTAAGTTATCAATAGCATCATGTACCATTGAGTTGAAGTACAACAACATTTTCCATTAATAAAACAATTTCGTAGAGGAAAATGTCCCGTTTTTTTAATATAGGGTTCAAATTTCTGGTTTTGAATAATTTCACTATAATAATTATATTTTACCTTAATGATATTAAGAATTTGTAAAATTTGTATTATTTAGATCCATGTCAAATATAACTTAAAATCGACTAAGCACATTCTGTGTTGACGTTAAAAAATAGTAAAAAGTAATTTGTATAAATCCAAATTACACTTAAATAGATATTATATTTTAAATTAAACAACAACAATAATATAGTATTGGTTGAACTGACACAAAATTAAATATAAAAAATAATAATATAAATTAAATACAATAAAAAAGTATGTTAGCATAATCATATATATGGCTAAGAAAAATATTTTTTTCATTATATTTAGTTAACACTTTAGTTAATAATAAGGTAATGTCGAGTTCATTATAATACTAAATTACTTGAGTTAAAAAAAAATAAACAAATTAATTATTTAAGCACATATATTAAGATGAATTAACAACGTATTTATCTTCCGAACTAAATTTTTAAAATATAATTTTTTTCACACTTCTACGATAGAGCAGGATTAAAGAAATTTGTCACGATATACTATAATGTTTACATTTTTTTAATAAATTTCTTTCTTTATTTATATTTTTATCTATTTAGACTATTTAGATATGTGCATTATATGATACAATTTTCTTATAATATATGCTTTTATAAAGAGAGTAAATATCAAACAAACTTACATCTTCATCAGATTCATCTAAATTTGGGTTGTCCTCAGCGTCTCTCATGAGACATATGTGAGTCTTCTCTATAGATTTAGAATAAGATAGATCAAGATTTTTTCAGGTAGACATAAAACTCTTTTTTTGAGACTTTTTTCTTTTCATCTCTTTCCGTATCTCCTTGGTTTTGTTCTAGACATTCATATTTGATGTGTCTAAGGTTTCTAACATCCAAATCATATTACATTTTTCCTAATGTCTTTGCTAGACCATCTTTCCTGTAGTTTATTTTTTTCACACTTTTTTGAACTTTTGGATGATGAGTCATCATACTTTAAATCAGCATTTTCAATAGCCTCAAAGGCTCTAGAGGATTCAACCCTCTTAACTTTATGCGAAGTTTTGAGGACTAGGTTCTTACCTAAGTGATCTTATCATATCCCTATAAAACATGTTCATTCTCTGCAACACGTAATAAGCTCATAAATGTTTTTGTTATGTACAATGTTAGCTTAAAAACTAAGTGTATCATATGACCATAACTTTTCTTGTAAGACGAAGCAAGAGAACACAATTGTTGTATTGTCGGTTAGGCAAAACATTTGTGTCTCAAATGATTTGTTTGAAAAACTATTGTCTTATAAATGAAGCATGTTTAAGTTTACACTTTATTGTTTAAAAAAACTAAATTAAAATCAATAAGGTTATGTAAGACTTCACTCTAATAATGTTGACTCTTCTAGATTAATTAAGTAATACAACCGATGTTCTTTTTCACATCTAGGGCACAAGGATTCTTAAAGATTGCAAGAGCGTTAATAACATTATCGTCGTCAACCTTTCTTCTTTATGGGTATATGCTATTTAGAGGATTATAAGAGAAAGTCATTGAGAATCCTTTGTAGTCATTAGGATCCTAGGAGAAGTCATCTTCTTCATGTTGCGACTATCAACATTCAAGTTTAGAGATGCATTAAATGTTCTTCATGTAACATTAATTGCGTATGTATTCTTCAAGCAACATATATACAACATGACTTATTAGACCTAAGTAAGCTTTTATGAAAATTGGAGTAAAGCATAAGACTCTACGAGGATGATGGTCTTCGCAAGGCAAACATTTCGTTTGCTCAGAATGGTTATTAGTGTGGAATAACTTTAGTACATTCTTCAAAAGATCTTTAATGTAGACAATTATTCGCAATATCCACATTTAAAGTGGGAAGGATGAACATTCTTTGAACATATAGAATAAACATTCATAATATTCAAGAAGTATCATGAAATGTTTGAGACTATATATTTCCATTGTTTGTCCAAGCATTAAATTATCGGATGAGACTAAGAACACAAAATGCTTTACATTATCGGATGAGACTACGAACACAAAATGCTTTACGAATGTTGTTATGTTGTTATCAAACCAAACAAACACAACATTTGTGTGATGCTGAAAAGACAAAAAACAAAAAACAATTTTCATATTTTATAGTTTGTTTCATAAGCCATCAAAATAATCATGTCTAATGAAATTTAACCTAACAATTTTTAATTATACACTACAAGAAAATCATTAAATAGAAACTAATTTTAGAGACAAAAAATAATTAGTTGCTATAGTGACTAAATTAGAAACCATTTTAGAGACTAAAAAAAATTATTAGTTTCTAAATTAGTTTCTACCAAGGTTTTAACTAACAATTATTTAGATTCTAAATTTGGTAAAAAAACTTCGGTATCTAATTACATACCAGTTTAAAAACTATTTATCAATAGTAAAAACAAATTTAGAAACTAATAATTTCTTTAGTCTTTAAAATGGTTTTTAATTTAGTTACTATAGCAACTAATTATTTTTTATCTCTAAAATTAGTTTCTATTTAATAATTTTTTTTGTGGTGATAATAACACCACCTTATTTTAAACTCTTTTAATTTTATAAAATTATATAAAATAAAAAAAAGTTTTCTAATTTTATTTTGATTTTATAATATAAAAATGCGACTTTTTAAAAAATAGTTCATATAAAAAAATAAAAATATTTTACTATTTCCTATTGAAAGTTTAACAAAGGAAAAATGACACATTTCACTTATAACTAAAAAAAATCTCTGATATAACAAACAATATTTGATTGATCAGCTTCTGTCTTCACTCTGTTGTCACACATGCCATCTAATTCACTCCCTCTTGAAAAAAAACTATTTTCACACCCACATTTTCTCTTACATCTGCTATATATAATAAAAATATTAAATTAAATAATTTAATTACAATATAAATTAAATTATCAAATAAAAAATTAATAAAAACAATTGTTAAGTGATAGTATAAATTTTGAAGAGTGTAAATATATCATCTCCAGTGTCTCTTTATCAAACACAAAAACACAAACACAGTATTGAGATATTTCCAATGAAGTGGGAGTTCCACAATACACACAGAGACCCTCCACAAAATGCTGTCTATTATTCCCTTTGATATCTCTGTATCCTCAACTCTCACCAAATTCTCACCTTTCAATGTTAGTTCTAAGAAACCAAACTATTTCCCTTCCAAGGTTTCACCTTCCTCCAATGAATTCTCTCTCCTTTCTCTCTCCAACAAAGGTACTTCTCTGCATAGTTACCTGTTCTGCAGGGCAGGCTTCAGACCTAAGCTTCATTGCATTACTGGGTTGTGCTTTATTTTTTTTTCCCTTTTGAAAATATTGTGATTCTCTCAATTCACTTCATCTTATTCAAACCCTTTTGCAAGTTGACTATAGTCAACAATGTGGATCATCATATAAGTATAGTTACATTCATAGGTTTTGATTTCACCTGATGCAAAGCATTCTGGAGATGCATGGTTTCCATTTATTATACTCAGATGGAAACTTGAGTAGGAGATAAAAATCTGGTGTTTGGATTCAGGAATTTGCAGGGCTAGTGAAGTTGTTGATTTGTTCCCAACAGTGTCCCCCGAAATTGTTGTCCGCGAGGCAAGGTTAGAGGACTATTGGGGAGTAGCAGAGACTCACTGCAACTGCTTCTTCCCTGAATATTCCTTCCCATTAGATTTTGTGCTCAGGATAGATAGATTGGTGGTGGCTATGTTAGCAGCTATGTTAGCCGGATTCTTCAGGCCAAGACACTGCAGAAAAATCTGTTTGGTGGCTGTTATTGGCTCCTCACTTGATGAGTCCTTTTCATTTGGAAGTGAGGGTCACAAGATTGGTAGTTTTGATGGAAAATTCAATCTCAACAAGAGTTATGTAGCTGGTATATTGACAGTAGACAATAATGCAGACTTTCTACCAAGAAAGGGGCCACGGCGACATAGAAGGTAACTGCAACACTTACTTTTGGAACTTGGACAAGTAAGGGGTATCATATCACAGTTTTGAAGGAAAAGGCAATAACTCCATGTGGCCAAACATCACATAGCTTTACTTTCATACAACTATGTCACTCTATTGAATGATTACATGATGATGATACAAGAGGGAATTGCATGTATTTGTAACAGTGCAATGGAAATGAACTAAAATCAACCAACTAACTAACTGAAATCAACTAATACAACTATTCAAAAACCTCTAACAAGGGGGTTATCTAAGGCCTGAAGATAATATAATGCTTTCAAATTTTGTTTGTGTGTGTGTGCCTTCATGCTTCACCATCTTCATTGAGAAAAAGAATTGTAAATAAATTGTTCATTTTGTGTTTGTACCTTGGCTAATAAAATTACTACCTCAACATACAAATTTCCAATTTGGAAGTCAATATTGAAGCATTGATTCGTAGTTTGACCGTTAAACTATAAATGGGGGCATTTCATCGCCATAAGCTTCAATTAGATGTGGGTTGTTGTGTACCTGTTTGAGTTAAATTTGATTGTCCATTCTTTCTCTTTGGTCCATAATGCACAGATCTCAAAACTTTCTGCAGAAAAATTTCCTTGATACTTTGTCACTTGCAGCAGTACTTTACTATATATATGTATGTGTGTGTCCTGAAATCATTTAGAATCTTCTCCTGATAAAAAAATGTCCTAAAAGGTTGAGTTTTGTTTGGACAGAGAGCATTGTCCCTTGAAGAGGCAAAAAACGTTTTAAGGGAGTGAGCTCTTCTTATGAAGTTGTGCAGCATGTTTCATCAAGTATTGGAATTGTATTATCTGCAAAATATTTTTCTGCATCAAGCAGAAGAAAATGTTTTCCTAAAGTAGTTCTTAAACCAACACCAAAAAATGCAGAATTTTTTTCAAGAAAGTTACAGCCCTAGCTATATTTAGCTTGTCCACCAATGAAGTCCAAAATTTATAACCAATACATATAGACCCTGTATACATTTGTCCAGGTTTTTTGTCTTGAAAGTAATAACTGGATGGATGATATGCCGCTGTAGCAGAAAAGCTACTTATTACACAGAATCTTTCATCTCACATGCAAGTTTCTTCTTGGTTAAACTATAACTTTCATTATGGAAATTCTGAGCTGTTGACACTGATTGTGAGTCACCACTAGATTACTGTAAAGTAAACAGGTTGTCACATTAGTCCTTGAAACTATTCACTTTATTGTCACAGTTCTTACATATATGTATATTACCACTTTAAACACACACCTTTTGAAAATTGGACTAATATGGTTGTCAATTTTCACTTTGAAAGACTTTATCTTTTAGTTTTCTTCAATTCAAAGATTAACATGACACCCTTTTGCAAACTCAGGATCAAAGTGACCATTTACTGAGTTATGGTCTTATAAACCTTTTGAACCATCAATTACCCTTCAAAACCAGATGTGGATTTGCCATGTGAATCCTTATTGATGATGACTATAAGCAAATGACTTTATTGTAGGACTGGAATTGCATACATATCAAATGTGGCAGTGAGGGAAAATTTTCGGAGGAAGGGAATAGCTAAAAAACTGATGGAAAAAGCTGAGTCTCATGCTAGAAGTTGGAGCTGTCGTGCTATTGCACTGCATTGTGACTTGGACAATCCTGTGGCCACAATGTTATACAAAGGCCAAGGATACAAACGTGTCGTGGTTCCAGAAGGAGCAAAGTGGCCTCAACCAAGAACCTCAACAGATATGAGATTCAACTTCATGATGAAACTTCTAAAAAATTCACCAGCTTCTAGTTAGAAATTTAGTTGGAAATAGTATTCATTAATATTGTCTATTAAAAAACAATTCACCAGTTTCTATAATCTTTTTCTTCTTTCTTCTTCCTTCTTCATTGGTATTTTTTTATTTTGACCGGTGTAATATATGCTTCCCAGAGTTAAATTTTTGAATTATTTTTCCTTTCTCTAGCACCATATATTACACCAATTATATGGTACAACCGGTATAATATACCAGACTCACAATAAAAAAAAAGTTTAAAATAAACTTAAATGAAAGTGTGGTATATTACACTGGTTATATGATTTAATCGGTGTAATATACCATGTTAACAAAAAAAAAGTTTTAAAAAAAATTAAGTTTTAGAACAATATATTACGTCGATTAGATGACTTAACCAGTGTAATATATACAAAATATTTACAAAAAGCCAGTTGAATTTAGCCGCAAATGACTTCGACAAATGCTTCAACACATCCAATTAAAGCTCAAGTTTAATTTTAGCTGAACTTTCTCACTTAAAACTTATACTACTTATTTATTTTTCAGTGGGGTTGATTATTTTGTTGCTGTGAAGTATCTAACTCTCTTTTAGTATCAAATGAAGTATCGTAAATCTGTCAACCATATTTTATGTTTGATCAATACTAATTATAATACAAGTTGTTTTTAACTGTTTTACCAGTATTGCATATTCACCAGCCCATTGTAAAACTTGTACTGATTGCTCATTATAAGACTCTAAAATTCATATAATTACTATCCAATATTAGATTCATTTATCTCTTCAAAATCTATTTTCCATCAACTATAGCAGTAAATTTTTTGTATAATTTTTTTTAGATAAAAGTAAATATTATAAAAAAGTATAACATCCAACGTCTTTTAAGGATTAAATTGGTCATCTTTCCAATTTATTAATATTATGTTACAAAATGTTAACCACACGTAAGGACAAATCAAGAGATTTAATGAGCAATGCTTAGAGACAAAATGGACTTAAATGCTTTCAAATGTGAAACCTCAAAAAAAGTATGGTTTCAAGATACAATGCATAGGGTACCACAAATAATTCGTGAAAATAATCCCAAAGCCTACACTCCTCAAATTGTTTCCATTAATCCTTATCATCAAAGAGTAGACAACAGTTTTGAGCATATGGAAGAACATAAACTCAAATATCTCAAGAGATTTCTTAATCGAACACAACAACTACCTATGAGAGAATTTGTTGACAAAATTAAAGAGACTGAAGAAAAAATTCGTGCAGATACTATTAAATATAATAGTGATGATTTCTTAAAGATCATTATGGTTGATGTTTGCTTCATAATTGAGCATTTTCTAAGATGTCATACATACAATGATTGGGAGGGAAGAGACCTTTGTTGATATAAGAATGGATGCTAACATATATTGAAAATGACTTGATACTACATTAAAATCAACATCCATTATTTTTTTTTCTTGAACAACTTTACAACCTCACTGGTATGAATCGACTATTCCCTCATTTCTTGAGATTTGTTTCAACTATTTTAAGAACCTTGGAATTGGAACCTTTTGTCCAACCATGTGTCCAAGGCACTTCACAGATCTTTTAAAATATTCTATAATATCATCATCAAAAATTCATGTCGGAACACCAAATGAATACAAAGAAATTAAACATGTATATTGTGCAAGCCAACTATCAAAGGCAGGTATTAAGTTCGAAGAAAATCCAAATGAAAGCTTACTTGACTTGACCTATTCGGATGGTATGTTTATAATGAAAATCTTAAATATCAATGCGTGCACATAAATATTCTTCATAAATATAGTGACATTTGAGCATTATCACAATCAAGATACAAACACTATTAATCAATATCTAAAGATTCTATGATTTTCTCATCGACACTGAAAAAGATGTGAAGAAAATAAAATTATTGTAAATTGGATGGGTGATGCTAATGCATTGACTACAATGATTAATAGTCTGGGCTCAAATCTTAATATGACATATTTCAATTCATAATATTTCTCTCTATGCAATAACTTAAATAACTTCTATGAAAACCCTTATAACAAATATAAAGCTATGTTTTTACATGAGGACTTCAACACTCATTGGAAAATAACATCTACAAGTGTTGAAATTGTTTTACTTCTCCTAACATTTATTTAGACTGTATGTTCAATCGTCTCACTATTTCATGGTAAGAAATATTATTATATTAATGGTGAACTATTTTTACGAAATTATAGAGTAACATTTGTTTTTGTTATGTGTAGATGGTAAGTAGTTGGGTCGCTAATTGTGGAATATGAAGATCAATTGGAAGAGTAGATATTTGATGATTGTATCTCGAGCCTTGGTTGTATAAGAAATTTTTTTGAAGGTATTTTAGTATGCTGTTATTCCTTTATCAAATAATAAAAATTCTAACACTTTTTCATTGTTTCTATTTTATGTTGGAGTAAGCTAAATTTAGAGTTAGTTTGTTAACTCTTAAAACATATAAAATCCTAAATTAGTTATTTTCTGTTATTAGAATGTTTCTCTTCTCATTCTAGTTTGACAGTTATAAATACTTTGTACACTTTTGTATTTACAATTTCAATTCATATCAATTCAACCTTTTATTTCTAACCTTCCTCTTTTTTTTTAATTAACTTTTAAGTATTTTTTATAAATTTAAAGATTTTTAATTATTTTTTATTGAAAAAAATTATTCTATTAAGTATTTGTGTAATTTTCTAATCTGAAACAAAACATTATGAACTTTGAAAATAATATAAATGAAATTATTAAATCTTAATTATTCTTAATAAATAATTATATAATAATTATTTGATTTTTTTAATATTTAATTTAAAATATAAATTATATTAAAATGTTTTTCTTTTCATTCTAGTTAACCGCCATTGTATGCAGGAATAGTACATCTACAAATTCAATTCATATCAATTCTCAACATTTTATTTCTAACCTCTCTCTTTCTTTTTAATTAACTTTTATTTTTTTTATAAATTTAAAGATTTTTTATTAATTTTTTATTAAAAAATTATTCTGTTAAGTATTTGTGTAATTTTCTAATCTGAAACAAAACATTATGAACTTTGAAAATAATAGAAATGAAATTCTTAAATCTTAATTATTCTTAATAATAATTATATAATGATCATTTGATTTTTTTAATATTTAGTTTAAAATATAAAACAATATCTTTTTTTTTTATAAAAATAATTTGAGTTTTATAACTTATTTTTATTATTGTTTAATTTCATGATATTATGTTTTGAAAATGCAAGATTAAACAATTAGAAGGTAAGTAGATGGTTCGCTACTTTGTGGAATAAAAAAATCAATTGGAAAAGAAGACATGTGATAAAACTACATATTAAAAAAACTATAACATCCAACATTTTGTCCCTTATTTTTGCTATTAAATAAATTATATAAAGTTCTCTAAAAATTATAAAATTATGTTACATAATCTTTTAACTATTAAAAATTTCTTTAGATTAATATTTGAATGTTAGTAAATATATTAACTTAAAAGACCAACTTAATAGATATTCATAATTTTTATTTGAGAAACGATAACATTTTATAAGGATTAAATTGGTAGTGTTTCCAATTTATTAATATTATAGTTAATATATCAACTTTTATGTTACATAATCTTATTACCACCTAAGGACAAATCAAGATATTTAATGAGTGAAATACAATGCTTAGAGACAAAATAGACTTAAATGTTTCAAAATGTGAAACTTCCGAAAGAGTATGGTTTTAATATACAATGCATTTATAGGACAGCACCACGAGTTCGTGAAAATAATCTCAAAACCTACAGTTCTCAAATTGTTTTCATTAGTCCTTATCATCACAGAACATATTTGAACATATCGAAGAGCATAAACTCAAGGGATTTCTAAATCAAACACAACTACCTAAGAGAAAATTTGTTATCAAAATTAAAGAGATGGAAGAAGAAATTCGATTTTGTTATGCAGATCCTATTAAATATAATAGTGATGATTTCTTAAAGATCATTCTGGTTGATGCTTGCTTCATAATTAAGCCTTTTCTAAGATGTCATACATACAATGATTGAGAGGTAAGAGACCATTTTTTGATAAAATAATGGATGCTAACGAATATTGAAAATGACTTGATACTATTGGAAAATCCACTTTTTTTTTTTCTTGAACAACTTTACAACTTCACAGGTATAAATCGACACTATTTCCCTCATTTCTTGATATTTGTTTCAACTATTTTTTTAAAGTTAGATGAAAGACACACATTTTTAAGCTCTCATTTTTAAGAACTTAGCCTTTTGAAAGCTCTCATTTTTGTTAATGCAGTTTATATAACATGCAATTTTAAAAAACTTGAGGAAAGTAAGATTTACATTGTAAATTTTTATATTAGTTCATTTGTAAAGACAAACTAAGTTCAATTCTTGATCAGTTCCATTAAATATACTTATGTTGTAAAGATACAAACGAGTATCTTTTAAACCTCACACGATCTCTTTAAAAACTATCGTCACTAATCAATATCAATAAAAGTCTACTGAACTTTATTTTAACATTTTTTCTCTAATATAGTTGATTATCAATTAAATATGATTTTTTATTAACATATATCTTTATCTTTTTTACTAATATATAGACCTTAAGTTTTTATTTGTTTCATATTTTCTTTTAAATTTTTATATTTATCATCTTAGAACTATTAAATATTGATATTTCATATGTTACTTAAACTAAACAATTATTTAATATGAATTTATATATGTAAATATAGTGTATAAAAAAAATTAATAATCAACATAGAATATGTTTAGTAAGGCCAATAATTTGGCTACTTAATTATTTAACTAACTTGTAAACTATTTTGAACATTATAAAAGTATTTCAAAGTAGTTTATTTTACGAACTTCTAGTTAATAAGCCATAAGCTATAAGCTATTTTAGCTAACTTCTAACTTATATCTTAATTTTCTTCAGTTATTATATTTTAATATTTTTTTTATTCTTAATTTCGTTTTACTTATTATTACCTGTTTCAACTTTATAATAGACTACTAACCATTGATCTATTTTAATATTTGTTGGGTTATTTTTTAATTTGCAATTCAAATTTAAAAAAGAGAGTTAACATTAGAAATTAAAGTAACAAATGTTTCATTACATAATACTACATGAAAATTACACAAAATAAAGATTGTAAAAAGAAATTCAATGTAATAGTTATTTAAATTAGAATATATATAACTTAAAAAAATAAATAAAAATATTAAATTTTTTAATAGTAATTTAATTATTTTAAAATAAAATTTAAAACTATAGTTATATAATTATATATTTTTATTAGAAACACAAATCTCATTTATATATTAAGACTTATACAATTATATCTTTTCATATCATTTTAGGTTTATCAACTAATTTATCAAACATTTATAATCTAATAAATTATTTTACTAACTAAAAATTTATAGAGAGCTTATAAGCTATAAAAGATAATTTATAAAGTACTTTTATTTGAAAAAGTTCTAAAAGATAATTTTGATTTATTTTATAAAAATAATATTAAAAAATTATTATAATTATATAAAAATAAGATAAATTTGTGTTTTTTTTTATGATAGATCTGAATAGTTGCACTAACAAACTATGCGAGTATGAGTATGGAATGGACATCTTGTATGAAGTATATTGTTTTAGAAAAGAATATTAGAACAAGTACTATTATTCAAATTAGCCTTCCTAAACATAATATTAATAAATAGCTATTTACATATGGTATGAGCATAACTTTTTTATTTATTTTTAAATAGACACAAAGTAGTAGTGTTATTCATTATCATGTCTAAATATAATAATTGGAAATCCCACATCGGTTAGACATGCTGACATTTCAATTGTATATAAATTGGTACAAACCTCATATCACGACCCGACTTTATGGGGTTGAGTTAAACTTAAAAGTTCACTTTGTAATATGGTATCAGAATCATTTAAAAGTCTATCTTAGCAAGTGTTTGTTGAGAGAGTGTGTTAGTAATTCCTCATAGAAATCAAGTATATGTTATTTTTGAAAAATAATTTTACACAATTTAAAAAAAGGTTTTACTTTATATTATATTCATAAATAAAATGTTATTACTATATAATTAAGCCTTTTAAGTTGATTATGACATTTATGTTTAATCTTTATTTAGACATGCTTTGATTTAATGGTTTTTCCCTCAAGAGACAGAAGAAGTTGCGTGCACTCCTTTCGTATGAACCCTACTTTGATAGAGATATATACACATATATATATATATATATATATATATATATATATATATATATAGCATTGGAAGAAAAAATTACATTGGAATAGTAACAGTAATTTTATGCAGAAGAGGTTGGTGCAGAAATTGACCTAACTCTCGCATGTATAGAATAATAGCAGAGAGTAAAAACAAATGATGTTGGAGGAGGAGAGGAATCAGCCCTTAACAAGTCTCTATCAAAGTTGTTAAGATGATGCATAACTTACAGCAAGATTGATGTGTGTGACATTTTTGAAAGAAAAATTCCCATGAAATGATTGATGCAATGGACTAAATTTAGCAGCAAATTACCATCATTTAATTTAATTGTCGGTTGTAAAGTAGCATGAGATCATGACATGTTGCCAAATCCTCACAAAGAGTCCACCAATGTCATAATTGGATTAACATAGGAGCATTAGTCTTACCTTTCAAGGCATGAATGTGTTTTATCAATCATCATCATCATTTCTTCTCCCACCATTTCTCTTTCTTTTTCCCTTTTGTTGCTAACTTTTGTGGCTTCTTCTCTCACTCAGGTAAGGTTCCATTACAGAGGATAACTACTTTCTTGTTTTTCAGCTTTTTTCTTCTGTCCTTTTGATTAACTATGTAATAATGAGTTATTTCTTAAGGTTTTCTTTCACTTATATGAAACATGATTCGATTCAAGGTTGAGAAATATGAATCCTCTTTTCCCAAGCTTTTGGCAAACTATTACAATTTTTAGACTTATAATAACACCAGGAACCAGAAACAGTTAAAAAAAGGAAGTGATTCATGTAGTGGGAGTTTATTGGTACCAATATTGCAAGCATTGGTGCATGCAGGGTTTGCTCAGCTGAAAAATATTGCAATATGAACAACTTGGGGAGAATCTAATACTAAAGTTGGAATGGATGAAGATGAATATTCTTATACTTCAAATAAACTGCATTTTCAAGTATTGCTCAAAAGCATAACTTGCGGATACTAGGAAAGAATATTCCCAAAACAAACATTAAAAAAGAAGGCAAATTCCAGAAGTTCAACTCATAAGTTTGGCTACAAATGAACTGCAAAAAGAATTGCTACAGAGAAAGATATTTAGAAGCAGAAATAAATGAAAAATGATGAAAATAAGAAAAGTAACAACCAGTTCTATGACGCCTGCTGAGTACTGCTACGATTACTAAACCTAAATGGCTAACACTATTGACTCTATCCTCTTTGAATTGCATCTCTATATCCCTTCTTCCTCAGTTCTCATTACAACCCTCTTCTAAATATAGCTAACTTATGATCATATTCTATGCTCCTATCACCCAATTCCAGCCCTGTACAAAACTCAATGAGAAAATAAATGAAAAATAAGAAACAACACAAGACTAAGGTTTAAACTTGTGGTTGTATTGTCATGCACCAAAATTGTGGACAAATATGGCTAATGCAGTCACAACGGCAACCACAACGCAGCTGCAGATACCTATAAAACCTCACTATTGCAGTTTGCAGAATGCAATTCAAAGTCTTGTATGAGACATGACTCAAGAGAAACTGAAACAGAATCAGAGAACCTCCAACTAGGATCATTCCTTTCACATGTATTCCAGGGAAAGGCTGCTGTTAGTGTTTGGAATAAGTTCTGGTGAGGAAGCTGAATCTGCTGCAAAACCAGATTTGGTGTCTGACTTGTTTCTCATTTCAAGGACCTTCTTGTGGGAGTTGGAGTGCACAGCTGCGCAGAACGTTGGACTGGCAGCTGGCCGGTATTCAGGGAAGAGCCGCCCTGACTTGTAGCGCACGCCACAAGCATTGCAGAGTGTTTTTGGCCCCATTGGCCCTGCCCTCCACTGCGGTGTCTTGGTTATCTCACAGTGCACACATTTCCTCACTGCCTGTGATGGTGCACCATTCTGGTCTTGACCTGCTGAGAAAGTCACTTTGATCTTCTTTTTCTTCTTGTGCTCACCAAAGGCCTGCTTTGGTGTCTTGATAGGGGACTCGGCAAAATTCTCAGAGTCTGAGGAGGCCTTGCAGGTGCTGGTGTTGTGATGCGTGTTCTCGCCGGTGGAAGACGCCGGCGAGATCAGCTGCATCACTGGATGGGGATTGAAGGCTGTCGGACGTGCACGCTTGCTGCGTGCACGTCCACATGGCACGGGGATGAAAATCTCTGGGCTACGAGGTACAGCCTTCTCCCCAGAACAGAAACTGCTGCTTTCAAGGACTGAGACTGGACTTGCTGTCTGGAATTGGGCATGAGTTATGTCCTCCTTGTTGGTGCATTGTGGCTGCTCTTGCTGCATGGTGAGACTTCCACCAGAGAAAGAGTCCTCAACAAAATTTGACAGCCATTCCAATTGTACAATGTCTTCATACTAGAATAAGGACAATGTGAAACATAGTTAGAGTTTAACTTTCCCAAGCTATAGATGCTGCTAACGCTATTTGTTCAACAAATTTTACAACAAAGAGAAAGCAAGAGCTAACTTTGAAATGCAATAAATAATGTGAATGAGAAAATATACAAGGAAAAAAACTATGTTATATATATATATATATATTGTTGCATGTACTCCTATATCATATTTATAAAGTATTTTATAATAAAATTTGTTGAAAGTTGAAATAAATTCATTAGTCCAAAATTCTCTCTTTCAACATTCTAAAGAGTGGACAGAAAATTTAAACAACCCCATTAATCAAAATTTTAAGCTCTTGTGTAATGGAATATTGAAAAGGTTGGACTTAGGGTTTAGGGTTTGACCAACAATAAAGAATGCTAGCAAAATACTTTAAACATTGTTTAAAAAATCAAGAATGAATTTTTTTTATATACAAATATTACTCATATGGTACTCATTCCCTAAAACTTCTTAAAAAAAACAAATTAATTCACATTATCACATTTAATGAAACATTAATGTTTTAATTTCTAATTTATTCCTAATTATTCTCTCTTTCTGAATAAAAATAAATTTAAACTACAGAAATTATGATGGAATAGAAAATGTATTTATCAAGTAACTTTCACTAAATACATTTTTTTTCATAGGTTTTCCACTAATTAAAAAACTAATAGATAAAATAATTTTCAAAGTAATGTTTTGACATTACTGACTTCCTCTACTTATATAATTGCACAAGAAACTGAAAAAAGAAAAGTATATATTGTAAAGTGAATGAAAGAGAGGAATATAAAGTAAAATTTGACTAATTTATTTATCATAAAAATGAATTCTTTAACTAATTATCACATACACATTAACAGATTTTGACCAAATAACATTTGCTCATGAAGCATGAGTGGCTACTATGAAGAGTGAGTGACAACCTTTGTAAATAGTCATTATGGCGTCACATGCCAATCACGTGACTGTCAATAATGATATTCATAATAATTTAGCCACCCAACCCCACCATTGAAGTGGAGGATGTGCCCTTGTTTCTCACCGACACAATCAAGTGTCCACCAAATGACCAAACTACCCTTGTCTAAGAATATCTAGAAATTTGTACTACTCCCTAACTAATGCAACCTCCCAAATCCAAAATTATGTTTGAGAATATTGTGATCAAGGTGTTTGACGGCGAAAACTAAATATTAAAAAAAAACTAGATTTTTTCAAAGAAAAAAATTAGGGAGACGAATATTATTTAAATGTACCAATATAAAACGAAAATAATAATAATAATACATACATATAATAAGTTTATTAACTTATATAAAATACATATAAATAGTATATCAAAAAACTCTTTCACACGTCCTCTAATAATGTTTAAAATAATTATTACTTTAATAATTCAGATTCATAATTTATCCACAAGTCCACCAATTTCTTTTATGCAACATTTTCAATACATTAACTTTGCATTTAATGTGTTTGGACGGGATAGGATAACTTTTAAGAAGTACTCCTGTGTAAAATATTAAATTAATTACTTTAGGAGTGATGGTTTCTATTGATTGCAGTGGAAAAAATCACCCCAGCATATTAAATTTTTAAAAACAAAATAATTTTACTAAAAATTGTTTTAATTAAATACTGTCCCAAATGGATAAAATTTACAAGTACACTTTTTTATTTATTAAAAGTTGTGTTAAAAATATTTTGTTAGCAAAATAAAGATAAAAGTAAAGTATGTGTAATTAATGATATTGAAAAACGACAGTGTTTAAAAAGGATTCCTTGACTGAAACGTTTAAAACAGTGTGTAACTCCAAAACCCAAATTAAAGATAAGTTTGGACTATTGAAAAGAGGAAAAAAATTGAAAAGTCTGAGCAGAGAAACACAAGCAGTAGAACCAATTTTCATACAACTATGCAGAGTAACAGACATGTAATAAAAACACCACCAAAACCAGGGGCGTTGATAAAACTACACGCAACTGGTTCACGAAACGCGCGTGACCGCGTTTTCAGCGCACACGTGGACGAATGAGATGTCAGAAGAGTTTGGAATCTCACCGGAACAGAGAGCTCCGTCGAGAGGTCCGGCACAGTGTTGCCGGAAAATACCGCGTTGGCGGCGTGGAACGAGTCGGACTCGGCGGACCAGAAGTTTGTCGGAGGAGCGAGCGGTGCGACAGCAGTAGTGTCAATGGCGGCTGTTTCTTCGGCGGGGAATTCGAGGAGGTCGTCTATTTGATCGAAGAAGCTGCCGCAGTCAATGTCGTCGATGAAGTTTCCGATCATTTTTCCTTTTTTTTTCCCTGAGAAGATGAGAAGTGAGAAAATGGAAGAGAAAAAAAGAAACAAAAATAGTGTTTTTTTTTCTTCTGATTTTAAGGTTGTGTTTGTTTGAAGGATGAATGAGTGTGAATGGTTTCGAAATCGGTTATTAGTAGGAGTGATTACCCATGTCGTGGGCCCCACTGAAAGAAGCAGGGTGTTCACCATGAAAGAGAAACGACACATTATATAACTTCTCTGATTTTCATTATATATTTAAAAACTATATAAAACAATTATTGGGAGGAAATGGATAAAATTTTAATAAATATATTACAATGGATCAAATTTTAATAAATATATTATTCGAATAAAACATTTTGCTTACCATATCGGTTTCTGAAACTTTGAATATTCCAGTTTTTGAAAACTACAGAGAAAAGAAGTAAAAAATAAATTTTAAAAAAATGATTTTACATAGTTAAGAAATTAAAATAATGAAGGTTTCAAAATTACTTCAATGCAAAATCACCATTTCCCTTTTTTTTTCCTTGAAATAAAAAACTGAGATGAAAATGTGTCATTTCATCAAACACTTGGCGTGCGTAATAGCTGGTGGCAAACTGAAGGTGAACAACACATTCAATTTTCATCACCCATTAAAAGAGTTTAAGCCATTTTATAAAAATCTAAGGAGAAGAAGTAGAACAAAACCTTACCTCTACAATAATTTCAAAATTTCAAACCTGAACAAACAAACAAACAAAAAAGTCAGCAAAAGAAAACACATTATAAAATTCAAATACTTCATACAGAACTCAGAATATTAAACAATTTCATATCTTCATTAAAAAAAAAAAAACTTTTTTTATTTACTATCTGTAGTGACACCTTGATGTAGTCTAAAATTTGGCCAGGCAGATTTGTGAATAAAGACAAAGAAAAAGAATAATTATAAAATTAAAATAAAACACTCAAAACTATAAAAACGAAAAGGGAAAGTTTTGCAAGTACAGAAGGTAGTACATAATTTAAGAGGATGGTGTAGTTTGATGTAAAAATCTACATTTCACTACTAATAAAAAAGTATTTAAAATAGAAAAAAATGATTATAATTTAGAAGAAAATAAGATGAATTAAAATTGAGGTAAATGAGAAGAGAAAAGACAAACCTGAAGAGAAGAAGAAGGAGAAGAAGAATGTTAGAAAGCCTTGTCCATTGCAAAGAGAAGCACAGTAGAGTTTGTGAGAGAGAAGAAAGAGGAAGGTTTTGAAAGGAGAGAGAGGTGAATGAAGAAGGTTTAAAAGAGTGGTGAGAAATAAGAAATTATTTTGATAAAAAAAAAAAAGTGATCGGCAAGAAATAACGTTAGGTGATGCTCCGCGTTCGGTGCTAGCTGTGTTTTACTATGTGACACTGTCGTGATGTTGAAGTATTTGTTCTGAGTTTGTTTTTATTTTGATTTTTGAGTTTGAGTTTCTCTCTCTTCTGATTGCACACGGGTCCCATGCCTACTACACACCACATTCACGGATATTCACACCGCCAAGACAAGCTTCAACTCTTTTCATCCCAAATCAATAACTGTTTCTACTTTTTCACCCTTTTTTCAGAGAAACGCCAATATCTTTTTCTTTTCTGAAACATCTAAGAAATAAAATACTTTTAAATTGGGACTAGTAAAATTAAATAAGTGAGAGTTTTAAAACAAATAAAAAATAAAAACTTCTACTATATTGCATAGCTTCCGAAAAATAGATTTCAAATAAACAATTGAGTCACATTAATCTAATAAGATGAATTTTTCCTTAATGTAATAATGTTATTTTTTATTAAGTGGAACTAGTTTACAAATTATCTTATTTATTTTTGTACTGGACCAGAGCGTTCGGTGATCGGACATCGACGTCGGTGTCAAACAGGTCAGCTCGTTCGTAGGGTCGAGTTGATGGACCACATGAGTGGACTCTAGGTATGTGTGCATTGACTTTCATTCATATACTTAACACGTATAAGGTCTGGTCAGGTCAACAAAGAGTGTTAATGGGCCTAAGGGTGTGTTTAGTACATTCAGATCTAGTACAAGTAAAACATTCTCTATAACGCCTAAGCCCAAGAGCGCTAGGGTTTTGGGGAATAAGTTGCATGCATGATATGTAAAGACTTGTACGCCTACAATAGACAGATTGGACTCCTAATGCTGGTACCCTGGTGGCCATTCTGTTAAGATTTATGCACTCCAAAGAGAAAAGATTTTGTGCAGTTGCTGCGCTAAGATTGTGCACAGTGTAACAAACTCCTCCCATTAAACATACTTTCACTCAAGATAAGGTTATCGTGAGAGAAGGTTGTTACAAGAGGTAACCTAAACGTAGTCTATAAGAGGAACTTAAGATCCCTGGTACAGGTACACTATTTCTAAGATTGAAACTACTTACTTACTATTGTTTCTATAAGTCCTGTACTGACCTGATCGAGTCACAACTTGTTTCCAGAATCAACCGACAACCAGGTCAATTGGCAAGAACAATTTTCATTTTAGATTTAAAAAGACGTTTTTAATCTTATAAAGATTTAAATCAATTTATCATCTTCACTCATTGATTTTTTTTTTTTTCTGTTTATTCAACCTAGATACTAAATTGATTTCTTCTAAAAATAAAATAAAATAAGAGTGCATGTTTATTCAACTATATTTGTTGAAAGTGAGTTAAGTGTTCAATATTTTATTCAATTAATTTTTTATTAATAAATTTTATTATTATTTTAGTATATGTTGTTATTTCTATATTTTCATGTCTAATCTATTTATTAATTTATTTATTTTCTTTTCAATCATTTGGATTACTTGGCTAATTGGTTTTTAGGTTTTCAGCGAGTTAAAAGAAATAGTTGAAAAGAAAAAAAACTAAATATAATATTATATTATTATGTTGATGACAAAAATTAAACAATAAAATATTTAAATAAAATTTTTGAATAAAAAAATCTAAATTTGTGACATGGTTAAAACTTATGTTAAATTAAATTACGTCAACTCTTTTTAATTAATATGGAATTAATTATTTGTACCTTTTTCTTTCCAATATTTTCAAAAACATCTAAGAAATAAAACACTTTTAAATTGCAACTAGTAAAAATAAATAAGTGAGAGTTAAAAAAAAAATCAAACAAAAATCCTCTATTATATTGCATAAAAAAGAATGAACGATTGAATTACAAGAAACATGAATTCTCGTTTACATTCAACAACAAATTACTTTTTATTAAGTTAACAGATTTTATTATTATTTTAGTATATGTTATTATTTTTATTTTTTTCATTTCTAATCTATTTATTAATTTATTTATTTTCTTTTCAGTATTTTGGATTAGTTGGTTAACTGGATTTTTAGGTTTTCAGCGAGTTAGAAAAGATAGTTGAGCAAAAAAAATACTAAAATAATGTTATATTATTATGTTGATGACAAAAATTAAATAATAAAATATTTAAATGAAAAATTCGAATAAAAAAATCTAAA
This sequence comes from Phaseolus vulgaris, assembly GCF_051622355.1. Lineage (NCBI taxonomy): Eukaryota > Viridiplantae > Streptophyta > Magnoliopsida > Fabales > Fabaceae > Phaseolus > Phaseolus vulgaris. Next base: position 16,854,985 of record NC_143501.1, on the reverse strand, counting down.
TTTATGATTTAGTTAAAACTTATGTTAAATTAAATTGTATCAACTTTTTTAGTTAATATGAAATTAATTATTTTTACTTTTATTTAATTTCAATATATTTCTTACAAAATTAAAAAATTTAATAAATAAAAGACATAACATGTGTATGAGAGTTTGATTATTGTATTTACTGACAGTTTGGTTTATAGAAATTTAATAACATTAACACATTTTTTAGAAATAAAGAAAAACAGATATTTAAATTTAAAGAATAATTTAGGAACTAATGTATCAATTCATAGCATTTTCAGAGATTGAAAAAGTGTTTTGCTTATGACTTTTATAATACTTGTTATAGAAACCAACAATTTTACATGCATTGTAGTTTTGAATAACAATATAAAATTGTTTTAAAAAGGTAACTTAAAACAATACACATGACTAATCCGTTAAATTAAAATTACAAGCTTCTATATAGTCACATCATTAATTCAAATTATTTGATAATAAAAGAAATTAACAATAAAAGTAAGGGTGATCTTGAGTTGTGTTGACTAAAATAATATCAGGTTAGGTTAACTTTTTACAGTTTTTTATGTCAAATTTAACACACTTTTGAATGAGTTGGGATGGGTTGGCTTAAAGTTTAAAAATATTTTTTTTAATAAAAGTTATAATTTTTAAGTATTAATGTAATTAAAAATTAATATAATTTTTTTACAAAAAATAATTTAAACTAATAAATTAAATTGTAACAAGTTTGTCTAAATTAAATTAAAAGAATGAAAAGAAAAATATAACAAGTATATCCATAACACATGTACGAATTGTTCACTAGTTACTTATATTAAACTCATCATTCAACCTATATTAAAAATAAATTAATTTAGATTAAGTTAGATTTGACGTAATTAGAAATAAAATTCAATTAAATTTAATTGAGTTGAGTTGTAACTTGACCTAATAAATATTTTTTAATAATTTTAGAAAGCAAAGACATTAAATTTTTTTTAAGAATTAAAAATAAAAAAGCTAAAAGATATTAATTATATTTTATTATTATTATTATTTTGAGTTTTTACTACAGTAATTTATTGGTTATCTTTAATGGGCTTGGTTGGAATTCACAAGCTTTGAATTTATGTAGATGTACTGTGAAGGGCTCCATTATAGAATATTACTGGCAGGGCCCAAACCATTTAATTAGATGAGGTTTATATATAATATATAATATTTGTTTTTATTGTACACATTTCATATTTTTATTTTATCTTCAATTATATTTTAAACTAGAAAAATAATGAAAATAATTTAAATTAAAGGAACTCTACATCTCAAGAATATAATATACTAGTATAAATCATTACTATCTTTTAACAACACTATATCACAAATTACTTATTATTATTATTATTATTATATAATTATCACTATTTTTTATTTTCTTAAAAAGAGAGGTACAAAATATCTATTTTCTAATAATATAAATTTAAAGAGATAAATTAAAAAATATAAAGACAGAAGTTACCTCATTTTCTTTATATCTTACAACAAAAACTGAATTATTCTATTTCTTACATTAATTCTCTTAGTTTCTTTTATATTATAGACTAGGGTATGAATAAAAGGTAAATGTAAAGTATTTAATATTTTAAAATATAAAATGAATTTAATATTTACTATGTAAGATTAGTAGAATAATATAAACAAGATATTCGAGATGAACTATTTTCTTAAAACTCAGCTAATCTAAAAACTAAATCAATTTAATTATTATTAGCTTTGTTCAGATAATATATTAACGTAAAAACTAGGCATTAATTTTTTTTTCAAGTTTTCATTTTTTTATTGTTTATTTATGTAATTCTAAATTTTATATTAATAAATGGTAAAAATATTATTTATTCAGTATTTGGTTTTTCCTTTATCACTTTGAATTTCAAGTGCATGATAAAATAGTTAAAATATTCATTATTTCAAAGCCATTATATATTTTAAAATTACATATTAATGATTGAGTAAAGATATAATAATAGTCTTTGTATGGTTGTGGTTGTTCTTTCATAAGCTTTGAATATTACTGATATGTATTTATTGAATTCCCAGCCACTTAGTTAAAATAAAAATTATTAATATTTTAAATTAAAATTGTGTATATATTTAAGTTATATGCATTGAAAATATATCTACAAATATAATATTTTAAAAGGCACGAGTTTATAAAATAAAATAATGTAAAAAATGTGATTATATGATGGTATTTTTTCAAAAACGTGCTTTCAACTAATTTTACTCATTTTATTTTGCAATTTTGATTTACACATATCAAACATTAATAAATACAAAATAAATTAATAAAAAATTTAAATATTTATTCGACAAAGGTTAAAATTTTAGGTAAAATTTATCATTTTTTTTTCTTTTTAAAGATAATAATGATATAAATTATTCATGTTCAAAAATATTCCATGGAAAATATAGAGTAGGCATAACACATGTTGAAGTCTCTGAATGGTTACAAAACTTACCAAATAGTTTATAATCTATTTGGAGAAATTTCTTTTAAAAAGACTACTTTTTACAAATTGAAATTAACTTATACATAATTTAGAAGAATTTTTTTAATAATGAATATAAAAAATTAAGTTTAACTTATATAAGTATTTTCTTAATTTTTCTTTTCAAGATAGGATCACATTAATTTATTCAAAACTTAATGATGAAACTCTGATTAAATTGGGACCACATTGATATTAATGAAATATTAATAATAATCAAGTAATAAAAAAATTTATACTAAAGAAACCAAAAAACACAATATAGTTTTATAAGATCTTAAAATTTAAAGAATTATATTGTATTATATGTGTGTTATAACTGGTTTTCCGATTTTGAATTAATTTTTTAAATCGTTTTTATTTATTTATTTAGACTAACAGTCTTCTCTAATCCAACCAATGTTTGGTTAAATTTTTAACAAACCTACATTTTTTCATTATTTTAATAATTTTTATTAAATAATTTCTCATATATAAATAGAGTGTTTTTATTATTAGCATATAAAAACGAGTGTGCTTTAGTCAAGCAAGTGTTATTCTAGATAAGGAGTTACGTTATAATTCATTTACCCATTAATCATTCAATTTATGCACAAGCAAATTTATTTATTATAAAAAACGACATTTTTCTTACTTCTCATTTCTCTAATAAGGATGATCTTATTTCTTTTATTAAGAGTGATGGTAGTCCTTTGGTTAAATTGATTAAGCTTGCTGTGATAACCTTTTCTATTTGGATGATATGGCGTATGAAGAATTATGCTAGATTTCAGGAAAAGATTGAGGTTTTTAGGACTATTTCGGTAATTAAAGACTTAACTTGTCTAGTGGGAAATTCGTCTAAAGCTTAAATGAAGAATGATATGTTGGATTTCAACGTGATTAGGTTTTTTGGTATTAATACTCGTAGTGATAAAGTTCTTCGTCGTCTTCCTGTTAGATGGGAATTTCCTTGACCAGGCTAGGTTAAAATTAACACTAATGGGGCTGCTCGGGGGTATCCTGGTCTTGCTACTTGTGGAGGTATTTTCCGTGGGAGTATGAGGGAGTTTATTGGTGTTTTCTCTGCGTTTCTTGAAGTTTAGACTGCTATGGTTGTTGAGTTTTATGGAGTTATACATGCTATGGAGGAAGCTCAAAAGATGGGACTTACTAATGTCTGGCTTGAATGTGATTCTGCCTTGATTTGTGTTGCGTTTACTGCTAGGACTAATGTTCATGGATGCTTCGTAATCGATGGAATACTTGTCTTAATTATTGTGGGAAAATCAGGTTTAGAGTTACTCTTATTTTTCATGAAGGAGAATGCGTGTGTTGATAAGTTGACTAATTTAAGATTTATTCATAGAGAATCATTTCATTGGTATAATAGGCTTCCATCTAGTCCGTTCTTAGAATTCTTTATGAATAGGTATAGTCTACCATTGTATTGTTTTTGTTAACATGTGAGTTTTGGTCTAGTCCTCTCATATTTTTTGTATTTTTTTTAAAGAATAATACTTTTTTTTCATGTGATGGAAGATGATTGTTGTTACTTGAGGTGTCGGCCTACCTGAGATGTTAAGTTGCATAATAATGCCTAACATGAAATCTTTCATAAAAAAAAGAGAAACACATAATATTGATTAAATCTATGTTAAGTAAAAGAAAAGAAAATAGCTTGGATCAATCACACTCTAATCCGCTAAAAAATAAAAATAAAACTCACTAGCTAAACTTTTTATTTTAAGAAATGTTAATTGTTTTTCGTGACATAGATATAAGTATTTTATTTTTAACCAACATTTAAACATTAGTTTGAGAAAATTTTTAATTTGATTTAAATTGACTTTAATATTGATAGAAAATAAAATGTTAAAGAAAATTTATTATAATCATATAGTAAATTTATAAGATTTTACTTTCTTAAAAACCTCAAAATAGAATAAAATATAATAACTTTAATTAAAAAATAGTTCTTTAAAACAAATGCTTTACCTCAAGATTCACTCTATGCCTACGCCTACGTGTATGCTTACATGTATCTTAAACTGTAAGGATCTAGAAAATTACCTTAGAGTAGAAGTGGTATATTTCAAATGACACATAGAATATTTTATTATTAAAATGAAAAGAACATATAAATAGAAAATTCAGTTATTCAGGTTTCATTTCAAAAGAACCACCATCTCTCTAAAAATTCCCTTTTTCCTTTCCTCTCCATTCTCTCTAAGATTTTAACCTCCTCGCTCATCAATTTGACGATCGGAGTCCACCATTAGACTCTTGACTGCGAGATCTACAAGACCGCCCGATTGGAATCTCTGATAGACTAAGTTCAATTTTACTCTTCTCTGAGTCAAATTTTGAACTTATAGGTTTGTCTCGATCTAAGTTTATGCATGTGCCTCTTTTAGTTTTAAGAGTAGTCTTTGTTGGATTAAAGTCTATATAGTTAGTTTTTTATCAGGACTCTGTGGTGCAGGTTAAATTTTTTTTAAAGCTTTTGGTAGGTTTAGAGCACTTTGTGAGCATATGCTCAAGTAAAAATAAAGGAAGCTAGTTTAAAATTTTCAATAGAACCCTAGACTAGAAGATCTGAATGTGAAGGTGACATGGTCACCAGTTTAAAAATTTTGTTTGCAGGATTTTCTTGTTTTGAGTCGATTGAAAATTGATTGAAATTGAAATGGGTTTGCAGAATTTCTTGTTTAGAGTTGATTAGAAATTGATTGAAATTGAAATGGGTTTGCATAATTTCTTGTTTTGAGTTGATTGGAAATTGATTGAAAATGAAATGTTTGATGAGAATTGATTGATTGATTTTAAGTGACTTTGATTTAGAAATCATATATATGTGTAGATTTATAAATTTATAAATTGAACAGAATGTTGGTTTAGAATTTAACAGGCAGGTTTTGGCAGAATCATAATTTTCTACTTATCTCGCTCAGACGAGAATAAAATGAAAAAGGGAAGTGCTCTTGATTTGATTCTCGCTCAAACAAGACCTGGAATGAAATTTTGGATGTTCTCAGCCCGATTCTCGCTCAAGTTAGTCATCAAAACAGATGTAAATTAATAAAAGAATATTCAAAATTGATTAAGATAAGATTCATTAAAATGAAGATATAATTTTACCACTTTTAGTTAATCCCACTGAATTCACCTTGGCATTCATGGCTTAATGACATAAGAAAATGTGTTAAGGACAGATTTCAATGAAATAGTAGAATTTGAATTAAGATTTTGGTTCTATATTTTTTATTGTTTCTATATCTTTAAAATACCCTGATTTCAATATTTTAAAATACATTAAATTTTTTAATATATTAAAATTAGTGTATTTGAAAAGACATAATAAAGAGACAATAAAAAAACACAGATTTTTTTGACTATAAATAGTATAGATTTATTGATTTTTCTTATTCAAAAGTTTCCTTGTACCAAATTAAACTAATATTATTTTAATCAATAATGTTAGAATTAATTTATATTCTCCTAATGAGTTAATTATAATAAATAAGATTAGTTTATTCATAATTAATTACATATCTTATCAAGTGTCTCTTCATTTTGAAAGAATAACTTTAACTATCAGTACGACATCACATTCTCAACAAAAATCTCTATCAAAACCAAGCAGAAATAACAACATAAAATAGTTATTTTTCACAAAAAATAAAAATATTTTATTTTCTCTTTTATGTTAAACCGCTACTAAAATTAAAACAGAAAAAAACACATCAATTAATTAATTTTTTGCAAAAATAAAAATGTAAATGTTTTCAACCTCACTAATCAGAAGCTATAAAAAGAAAGTGTCACGATCTTCTCCAACAAAAAAAAATGGTTGTTGATATTTCAATCATTGTGTGAAAATGTAAGCATCGTCTCAAACTCCACTTTAATCGTGACTGTTGGATCTGAGTTGTCACATCTTAAACTCCGACTCTACTAGTTTTTGAGAAATAAATGAGCTTTCAACATGATCGCTTTATAAAGACAAAAAATAAGGAGACAAACTAAAATTGATTTTATATAAACTAAAATTAACTTATATAAATTAATTAACATAAATTAACGAACAGAAACTGAGGATTGAAATCCAATTTTTTTAATTAAATTTTAATTTGTCTTTAAATTTCCCACCCAGGTCATGGGTTTCAGAATGTCTAATTTTTAGTTAATTTTTTCAAAACAAATCGTTATTATAGGAAGGTAGGAATAAATTTTTTTAGTATACTTTAGCATGGAAAAAATATTGTGCTATTTTTATAATTTCGTATAATGTTATAAATTATTAAAATTCATTATTATTTTTTGACTACTGAAATTGGTCGATAAAACAATCAAATCAGTCACTAAATATATTTGTGATCAAAATAATGATGAATGCAAGTTGAATCGAAAATCTTGAGCATAATTGGCAGCATGATTATCACCTCTTGATATGCACTCATTTGCATAATGACCGTGTTTATGGCAGTTATAACACTCCACACTTGATTTATTATACATGCCTTATCATCTTTCGCAACCATGTCCTCAGCGCTTCCATGATTTTGGCCACCAAGACCTTTGCTCTGGAATAGCTGCCACCACGTCCTCGTCCTCTGCCTCGTGAACTACACCGTGTTTATGATAGGAGTTACCAATTGAGGCTTGTGCTTGTAAAGGCTGTTCAATTGATTTTTCAATCTTATTGTCATTCATCTGTTGCTCATGCGCTCGTAAGGAACCAAACAATAACCTTATTGTCATTGTTGAAATGTCATTGGCCTCCTCAATTGCGGCAACAACATGTTCAAATTTGAGAGTTAAAGATCTCAAAATCTTCTCCACCTTTGCCTGCTTGTCAAGGCAAGAACTTTATTTATATAGACATGAACAGTCTTTGTGGTTTCCATTTGTAGCCGTTCATATTGGCGTCTTAGGGTTTGAAAAGACATCCCATAATTCATGATAATCAAACAAAACTCTCATTTGCACACACCACCGATTGTAATTTTTTCCATAAGGATAGGAACTGATAATTGGGTAGAGTTCATGATAACATACTGACTCTGATACCAATTGTAGAAACTAATTGAAAGGAAATAATAGAAGGCAAAAAGTTGTAGATACTTATTGAACTTAATTGCACGAAATTTTCATTTTGATGTACTTCAATAATATATATAATAAAATAGGAATACTAACAGCCATGTAAAATGATCATTAGTGCAATAATAACGGTAAATAATTTAAAATTAATAAAATCTAAATTAATAACCAACCCCTAATATAATATATATGACAAAATTTATATTATTTTTAACGGTTTATTTTATTATCACTAAAAATAAATTGATAATAAAAAATTATTAGTTGTAGTGTTTATTTTATGAGACGCGAGACATTAATTCTCACAAAATTAAACTTCAATGATTTTTTTTTTCAATTTGTCAATGTATGGATCTCAAATTTGATCACAAATTTTTTCATTTAAATGTTAATTTAGTACATTTAAAATGTTCATATAATCCTATAAACAAATAAAACGGTAAAAGAAAATAATATTTGATAAATTCTGTTACATTAAATCTGAGATAAAATATTTAAAATTTCACTATATTAATATGATCATGAAATGATAATGGGAAAGAAGTTTTTCGATACTGTTTCGGTACTTGGATTAAATTTAAAATGAAAATATTATAAGTTTTTAGAGGATTAAAGTGATAATAAAAAATTGTAAAGATTTTAATTTGACGACAACTAAAATTACTAATATGGTGACACACTAGTCATATAATAAACTAAATTTCCAATAATAACTTTTTTTCACCTTGGTTTTAGAAGGTGTTTAACATAAGAATAAATTTTAGTCTTTTTTACTATATGAAGTTAAAAATGTTTACTATTTGTAATTACTTTATCAAAATGTTAAAATTATGGGACCATTCAACATGCTCAAACCTCTACATTCATTAAATTTGGTTGGAAACCTCTAGATAGATTCATTAAACTTGGTTGGAATGTGATTTTTCATTTTTATTTGTTTATGGTGGTGCTGGCCTCTTAGAGGTAGATGGAGAATATGTGTGTAATTTTTTGTTAAAGATTGAGTTTAAAGTATCTCATGTTTTTAGTGAAGACAATTAATGTGCAAATAATTTAGCTAATTTTGAGGTTCATAATAGGTTGAATTTTCTGTGTAGCCTCTCATGTTGGTGAATTTCGGGTGTCTATTGTTATGAGTAGAGAGATGCAATTCTTAACGATTATCACTCGGAGAATTCTAAAAAATATTTTTGATGAAGTATGTATTTGAAATAAGTTAAAAAGTATAGTTTCCTTATTATTAAAGAAAATGTCTTCAACAACCATATAGAAAAGGTATATAATAATAAAATTGTAATATTTTTATTTTAAAGAATTTCATATAATTGTATGTAGAAAGTACCTTTCAATTATTTGAGTTCAAACTATATAAAACCTTTACCATTCAAGTAAGTCATTATTAATTTAAACGGACTATTTTAAAATGCAAAATATAATTTATAAATATATCTTACAACTTTTATTTCAATTACTCACACTTAGGGGTGGCAAAGCGGCCAGCCTGCCCCGCATTGGCCCGCCCCGCACTTGGTCCGCAAAAATGCGGGGCGGGTTGGTCCGCCCCGCAAAGTTATTGCGGGTTAGAATTCTCGACCCGCCCCACATAAGAGCTGGTCTGCGGGTTTGCGGGCTAGCCCGCGTTTCTCTTTTTTTTAAATTAAATATTATTTTTTTTACATTTTTGTTCTTAAAAAATTGTCAAATTAAATCTATATATTTGTTACTATCAAATCCAAATTTTTTTTTCTTCCTTTTCAAACATAGTCAAACATCAAAAAATTAAACATTAAGATAAATATCAAATATCACTATTCTTCCACTTCCAAAACATTAAACATACCTAATTCTAAAACATTAAACATAAACATAAACATTAATTAAAAAACATTAAACATAAACATTAATTAAAAAACATTAAACATAAACATTATTGACATTCTTCCATTTCAATAACATTGGATGTCGCCTTAGAAGAACTTTCATCCATTTTTTCATAATTATAATCTTCCCGTCATCTGCACACATTAAAAAAATGACATTTTTTTTTCTTGCGGGTTAGCGGGTCAGCCCGCCCCGCCCCGCTGCTGGCCCGCGCGGGCTGCGGGCTAATACGGGGCGGGCTAATGCGAGTTAGCGGGTTGAAAAAGTTAGTCCGCCCCGCGTTTTTTACATGCGGGCCGCGGGCCAGCCCGCATGGCCCGCCCCACTTTGCCATCCCTACTCACACTTTAATTAATATTTTATTTGATTGCTAATATTATGAAAACAGAAAAATAAATTTTATTTTTATAGTTTAGAGTTGTGCTAGTTCAAATTGTGTTTATGGGTTATTACCTCTACGTGATGAATTATCTCTCCTTTTACGCTCGAACCAGAACCAGTAATAAATAAGTAAAGAATTTCCCATTTTTTTTATTAAATCTTTCCTCCATTATAGGTTCAGATTTATCGTAAAACATAATGATAAAATATGATTTCCAGAAATTTTGGATAGGATCAATCAGTTTTTGAAAATTTTGTCGAAAATTTAAGTCAATTATAATGGATTCCATAAATTTGGTTATAGGGAGATAATCTCTTCAAGATCGACATTACTAGGGTCAATCACCACATTTGGGGTATTGTCGTTTTGGATTTTCGTGACAATTTGTCCTTAAAAGGCACCTCTGAGGGTTAAGAGAGGAAATTGTATATAAATTTTTCTTCTCCTCGAATTCTAAATGATGTGAGACTATTTGGCTATCGGAAGAAGACTTTTATTTAAAATCAAAATCTTAAATTTTGTATCATGTTAAGATATTTTAATGAGGGTGTCTCTTTAACACTTTAGGTTGCAACATGAGTTCTATTCCTTTCAACTACCTTGGTCTTCCCACTTTTATGGGTGCTCCTAAGACTTGTTACTTCCAACCCTTGGATGATATGGTTAAGAGTAAGTTAGCTTTTTGGAAGAGTAAAATTTTAAGTATTATGGGTAAGGTCCAACTTGTTAACTCAATTATTTATGATATTAAAGGGTTATAGTTTTCAGGTTTATGGCCTTACACTCTTTTAAAATAGATATTAATAAGAATGGTTTAGTTAATGTTAACTAGAACTCAATCTGCGGTCCTAAGGAATGTGGGGTTTGCAGGTCCTTAGTTTGCAAATGGAATTTAAGGCATACCTTCTTCAATTTGCTTGAAACAACTTGCTTGAAATTTTGCTTACAATATTATGTCTTAGGCTAATTTGATGCGGTCCAAGTTTCTCAAAACTAAATATGTTCTATTTTAAACTTTTCATTCTTCTTTTATTTGGTCTGGGATAAAATATTTTTATGATACTGTGTTGGAGAATACTTTTTGGACTCTTGGAAAGAGGAATAAGATTAACTTCTATAATGATCTCTAGTCTTCTCAAAGATGCATTTCTTTAATTTCTAGAGTCCCTTACATGGATATAATCAATCTTTCTTCTATTGTTGCTAGTGGTTGGAATGGTTGAGTGGTCTATTTCTTTTGGTCTTTGCCTATTATAAGCTCAATTCTTTAGATAATTTAATTATCACTAATTTGTCTGATGTTCCGAATTGGAGCTTGGAGGATAGTGGGATATTGTCTCTAAAAGCTACCAGTAATTTGTTTTCTTATTTTTCTCCTTGTGACTCTAGGGGAAGTAGGATGGATCAAATTTAACCCAGATGGTGCTGCTCGGGGGAGTCCTGGTTTGACTGCTTGTGGAGGCATCTTTAGAGGTAGTCGTGAGTACATTGGTGGGTTTTCTACGTTCATGGGATTCATATGACCTTATATGTTGAGGTTATAATGGTGATTATTGCTATTGAACATGGTCAATCCTCTAGATTTAGTAAACTTTGGTTGAAGTGTGATTCTTCCTTGCTTTGTCAAATTTTCTCTTCACCTATGGTGGTGCCTTGGTCTCTTAAAGGTAGATGGAGAAGATGTATTCAATTTTGTGACAAGATTGAGTTCAAAGTCTCTCATATTTTTCGTGAAGACAAACATTGTGCAAATAAGTTAACTAATCCCGAGGTTCATAATAGATTGATTTTTCTTTGGAACTTTGTTATGCCTTCCTATATTAGTCTGATTTTTTTTTCATAACAAGTTTCAGTTGTTATTTTTCAGTTGTAATTGTTGTTTTCTTTCTTGTGTGGGTTTGGTGTAGCCCCCTTCCACTTGTTTGTATTCTTTTATTTTATTATATTTTCATGTTTGGGAAGATGATTTGTGAATTTTGAGGTTTCGGCCTAACTGAGATTTCAATCTTCACAGTGATGTCTATCATGTAGCTTTCATTAAAAAATAATTTTAATGAGGTTATGTTATAAGTTTCAGTCTTAAACTTATAATATTAGTATTACGATGATGTCCTTAATAAATGTTCAATTTTATTCCAAGTTTATTTGTATTGGAAATTTGTAATTTACCATTATTAATGAAATATTCATACATTAGAAGTGAAGCATATAAAAACAAGAAGAAAAATGTGTATTTTAGATTCTTTTTAGAATTGTTTTGGCTAAAGACAATCTAGAACAAAAAAAAATTTATCCTATTTTGAAAATTTTTTGTTAAAAAATTCTGCTTGGTCTCAATAGAAGTGTTATGGAATTGTAGACATGTGTCCAAAATTAGATCAAAGTTGAAACCATCCTTTTTTATTGTTATGCTTTAATAGAACAATTCTATTGAGTATCCAAAAACTCTTTTGCCCTTGTGCTCCCACCTCTACTTTTGAGTGCAAAAACCCTCTTTGCATTTTGAAGCACATCCAACGATCATTGTCCAAGACCTCTTCAAGTTGTACTTTGTGCAAAGAGCAGTAACATGCTTGTAATTAGAGTGCTGGAAATTACAAAGTTTTCTGCTGACACAAACATGCTGCCAAAAAACACATTAAAAAGGAATAATATATTACTAGCAATCATAACTTCCAATAATCATAGATTTCTAATAATGACCAAATCTAAAAAGAAAACTAAATAATAGATTTGAGAAAAAACCAAGAAGAGTTATTTTTAGTCTAGTGTTTACATACATTGGTTTGTGTGTGTTTGTTTATATCTTAGCTTATAGTCATGAGAGAGTAAAGGAAAAAAATGCATTAAATCCTTATTAATAAAGTGCTTACTATCAAGTTACATCTCCAAAAAGCATATTGTTTCCTTCATTATCCTCATAAACAAGAGTATATTCTTCACTTCCAACCAATAAACTTGTATAAGCTTTCTCTTATTCTTCCTCTTCCTTGTTTTGAATTCCACCTGCACAAGAATCTCTTTGGCCATAAGAACAATGGAAAGAGGCAATATGAGATAACTTCATTTGTGCAACAAGTTCCATTATAACAGAATAATGAAAAAAATATGAAACTTAATTGGTAAAAGAGACTACTAAACAAATTAACTTAAAAAACAAAATCCAAGGTGCAAAAAGATTGACATAAGTTAATGTCTATTCAACTCTAGTTATGTAGGTTTAGATTTAAGCTTTGGTTAGATTAGCATCTTCTGAGATCTTCTTGATTCACATACGAATTATAGTTGTTCATGGAAAAGTAAAATTAAAGCTTACAACCAAGTTAGTTGAAACCAACAAGTTTATCCAAATTAACTTTTTTCCTCAGGAGTTAAATTGTTAAATTATCATTGTCAACATAAGCACACATTTTTCTTTAAATTCAATAACATGTTTACTAGTTGGTGAAAATATGTAGCTAACACAAAGGTGATAATTTACTTTCACTCTCAACGAAAGAAATCTCCACATTCAAACAAAATGTGTCAACAATAAATATGATTAAATTGATCACATAAACAAAATTATACAACTAAAAGGGAAAGAGTGATACTTGCAAGGAGACCTCTAAGGAGCTCATCAACAATATCAACCGAGGAAAGTTTTCATAGTTGTCATAACATTGATGCCCGATTTTGTTCCTATAGGAACACCATCCATATTGATCTTCACAAAGAAGAGTTTGCCACAATTGTGAGTAGATTTTTTGCTAGCAATGTTGTCCATAACAACACATGTTGACAATGCTAGGCCTAATAGGCAGCTTAGAAGAGCTCCCACATGCAATGATCTTCCTGAAGGAAGAAGTTGGAGGCTAACCCACTATTGGACCTGAAGTAGTTATGTTTTAGGTGGGTCCATACACAAAAAAGTTAGTGATACAAGTGAACAGTGAAAATGAGAAGCATTATAGTACCATCACAAAGTAGTCATTAAATTTCTAGTATTAACTGCTTTTAATTATTCTATCAAACTAGCTAAAATACACTTTAATTAGATATTTTTGTTATATTCTATAATGAAGTTAACCTTAGAAATATTTAATATTACCTTAAATCTTGAGTTTTTGTAAGCATAATCTCCATGAACAAACCCATGCCATAGAGGATTGCCTTCTAGAGGAGTGTTCTCATCATTTGATAGAATCCAAAAGAAAACAAGGAACTTCCAACCATCTAATTCATGATAAAATACACATTAACCAATATAAATCTCAATAACTAGGATGGATATATAATAACAAGATGATGTTATACTATAACATGGAAGTTGGCAACATAAAAGAATTTTGACCTCCTAATTTTTTTTTGCATATTATCAATCTATCCAAAAGTAGAAATGTGAGAATGATAATATTTTGGAAATAATAATTAATTTTTTATTTTTACATTACACCATAATTAATCAACAATATAAGAAAACTATACACAAGTAGTAAACTAAGAATAGAAAATAAACTGACCTATGATACAAGGACTATTGCATGGATCATCAATTTGTGTCTTAGATCAAATCCAATATTCATCCACCATTTTCATCAAGGTGTTTTTCCTTCATCTGAATAAGAAATTTAATCTCTTAGTTCAATTATATGGTTAATTTTGTGAAAAAAAAAATGATTCAGTTTCATATGAAACACAATTATTTTCTTTATTCTAGGGACTATGACAAAAGTTAACTTTTATAAAAACATAAGTATATTATTGTTAAAGAAAATTTTAAACACTCATAATTTTTTATTAAGTACTTGAATATAACAAAACATAAAACATGGTCATTCATCATCTAAATAACAGATCATGAAAGACAAAGTGTTTAGACTGTTAGAGGATATAACATTATGTAATATTCTTTTTTACATCTAATAAGGCACCAATTCTTACGTGCATAGTTTAAGTTAACCCCTTACTTCTCAAAATTTATATGCTTATTCTTTGTTGTAGGAAATGTCTTTTGCTTTCGTCTGCCAAATAGATTGGTTCAAACATAAGTCACATCAGGTAATGTCTTGGACAAAGAGTGCTAAAGTTGTTTTCTTCAATAACAACTTGACATAAGTGTTATTCAACTCTAGTCCGACTATTTGCTTATTACAGTGTACACTTTTACTGTAGTTTGGTGCAAAAGACTATGCTACCTATGAAGATAAGTACTGACAGTGATCCAAGATATTGCATAAAGAAGAAAGAACATTTAAAGTCGCATAGAGTGCATTTAATGCATAGTCCACTATCAAGCATGTTAGATGTAGGAAAGACATTAAAGTGATTTGAAATTTCACGGTCATAAACAAATTTGAAACTACTATCTTTGTAAATCACCTATATAAAGCTAACTATCAAGAAGAAGATTGCAAGCAAAGAGGTTGCACTATGCTAAAATGCTACTCAGATTTTTTGTGCCTCACAAATGTTCACGGAGGACACTGAGTGTTCATCTAGTAAACTAGGAGAGAGAGCTTAAACCTTGTACAAGTTGAAAGACATAATCCCTACCTAGTAGGAAAAAAATGATCTATTGATCATGCCCTCACATAACCTTCTAATCTTAGCTAAGAGTGGCTATTTGGTAAAAACTACTCGTTGAGCTAGGATTGACTTGTGAAAAGAATACTCAAGGGGTTAGCCAGGAGTGTACAATCCCAAAGAATACTTTTTGAGCCATAAGTGACTTATGGAAACAATACTCAAAGCCATGAGTGACTACAATCCCAAAGAATACTCGTTGAGCCATGAGTGGCTTGTGGAAAGAATACTTAATTCAGCAAAAAGTACCTTGTTGAACGAATACTTAGTTGAGCCAAGAGTGACTTGTGGAAATAATACTCAACATAAGTGCCTACAAGCTCAAACAATACTCAAGGAGTTAGCTAAGAGTGACTAAAAGCCCAAATGATACTCAATTATACTTCACAACATTAGTTTGCCTAGTAGAACTCAATATGTTAATTGAGAATTGGCTACAGTTTGTTGAAAGAGACGCACTAATATAAAATATCTTGTGTATTTTCTCTCACTTATTCATTTACATTATATGTTATTATTATCTGAACTACCTAAGAAGGATAGTCATTGTGAAAATCTGTTTAAAAAATGATTTAAACAAGTAAATATATGAAATTATGATGTTGTATCTGTCATGGTACATCAGACGCAAAATATGTTAACAAGTTAGTAACAAATTTCTTAACAAACAAAATTACCATTTTTGTAGTTATCAACGTTAGACAATTTTTATGAAAATATTTTTAGAATCTTTAAAACACAATGCAACTCTTTTTTCTTGTGTTCTTCCTATTTTTCACAATGACAATTTGTATATGTTAGTTGAGTTGTTCATATATTTTTATTCTTCGTAACATGGAACATAAATGTTATATGAAGGTAGGATTATCAAGATCTTATAATTTTAGAAGTTGGTATTATAAGTTATGCATCGACACGATACATGTATTACAAGTTATTTTTTCATAATTGGATTTTAATATAGGCACTAACTTTTCAAAAGATACATTTTTCTTTTCTATTAATAAGTTTTCCCACGAATATAAAGGAAAGATGGATTAGATTCATCAATGCAAATGACAACCTGAATCATTTTGAAGGGTGGTTCTGTAAGGACATAACACACAATTCTCTCTAGTAGTAGTCTTTTGTCCTTTCTTCTAAACTACAAAAACATAAATTTGAAACCATTTTATTAGAAAATTGTTTAGAATTATGTTACATACCTTGCATCTCTAGTTATTTATATTGAGATAAAATGAAAGTAACCTGCAAGGTCTTGTAACTTTTTGACCAATAAACAACTAATGACATTTTTGGGGTGATAAGCCCTTTGTTCATCCATTAGCTTTAACTCCATTAACAATTAGCACAGTAGGACATGTCATCCTAAAAATATCTTTTATTAGATAAAATAGTTGTTGAACTAAGAATAAACACTTATAGGGTTTCATGAAAATTTTAGGAAGGAAATTCAGAGACTAAGTAATATTTCTCTTTTAAGTACTTTGATAAGGTTATATATCTTATTTTGGAAAATCCTAAAGTTTAATATGAAATTAAAAAGAAGTGAAAATTTTGTAGTTAAACTGATTTTCTCACCCCATTAGATATATATTAATACGACTAGTAGAATCTAATCCATGAATGTGATTCCAAAAAAGTAAAAAAATACATAAATAGTATAATCAGAGCAAAAAAATGCTTCTTGGAACACTTTATATGAAAAATTGTTGAAGAATATACATATATGTTTGAGAAGGATAAGAAAAATGAAGTAAAAAGAACAAATTGAATGCATATCCAAGTTAAAGGGTTAAATTTGTGAGTGTGTAAGTGTTGAAATATTATTGGAGAAGGTACAACTTTAGATATAGTAGAACGAGAACAAGAACAATAAATTTAAAATGTGTATACTATTTTGATCTCTAAATAACTATATTGCAAATAAAATTAGCAATTTCCTTTCAAAGATAGCAAAATTGATAACTTCAATTATAATTCTACATTAATTTAAAAGGTGAAAATGACAACATTGATTGACATTTTCACAAGTGTGATTAATTTTTTTTTTATTTTGTTTACATTACCAAAAAATTATTCCTTGGTGTGTAAATTATAAGAAGTGGTTCTAATTTCAAACATAGTGAAAACTTGATAATGACTAATAAAGAGAAACAACACAAGGAAAAACTGAATGCAAGATCAAAAGAATCTTGGTAAGGAATGAGGTACCTGAGAATGTTGCTTTGAAAGCATCACAAAATGTCATTCATACTCTAATCATCATATTACGTTGGTTCAAAAGCATCAAAGAACTCATCTGAATCATTCATGTCTGTGAAATTTGTACAATGAGAAATATGTTTCTCTTCTGCATCTTCCATTACATGTTCCACAACCTTATTGTTATTTTTTGTAACTTCATTCTTAATATCTACTTTCATTGCAATAGGTTCAGAGGAAAAATTTCCAACTTTAGCCCTAAAAAATTCTCTCAATGCTGCAAATGGTAAAACATTTAACTCTTATGAAGGGTTTAATATAATAATATCCTTATGCAAAAACCATAAATATAAACCTTTCTATATAACTTCTATAATACTTTTTAAGGTTTAAAATAGTCACTTGGTCTCTATAAGTGAAACAACTTCATTAATACACATGAATCTTTGTTGTAAGATTTTTTTATACATGGTTGAATCCAAAATGCATTAAGGTTCAAATGATTAGTATATTAATTATATTAAACAAACCTCCAAGTCTCTCAAGCAAAGAAATGGTCAAGGATATAGCACCAGATGAAAGGTGTGGATACAATTTCCAAAACTTCCAATCAATAGCAAGCATGTGTTTCACAAGTGATGACTTTCCATTTTTGACAGGAGTGATTAGAAATCCTCCACCTGCCAAGTATTGTGATTTCAATTATGGTTGCTTTTGTCTATAATTTTATACTATTTTAATAATAATAAAGAAAACACATGCAATTCAAAATCTTAATCTTTATTTTTTTATCCGCAACATAATTTTATAATTAAGGAAACACTATTGGTGTTTCAACCCTTGTACACAAAGAAGAAATAACAGAGTATGAAAACAAAAGAGTCAACATAGCATATCAACATATGTTAAAGTTTTGTACCCTCAAAAGACTATTTGAACTGCACTTTCCCATAAAGCAAAGAAAAACAACTAGAACCCATCCAAAAACCAGATAGAAAAAACAAACGCCCATAAGCGTAAGCTAGATTGCTTCAAATTCTTGAAAAGAGCAAGGAAACATGTGTTAAACACTGAAAAAGTAGCTTGATCTCTAGTCACAAATATAATAATCTCTAATTTAAAAGCATGTCTTACTTTTAAGGGATGCACGGACATAGTCTCTTTGTGGTGGACAATTCTTATGAAGAACAGAGTGGAATAATAAAACTGTTAACAAAAGAAAAGGAACAATATTAGTTGATAGATAATATCAACGAATTAGAGCTTCACATATGGTATGAGTTTTACTTCAAAATATGTACCATATGTGCCATCTTTCTCTCTTCTCCAATATCATTGTAATAGAAAATCTCGTGGTTTCATTCCCCTATAAATGCGATCAATTAATAACAAGTATGCTTGAACTAATTGTTTGTATAACAAAGTTTCACATATTAATTACCATGGTAATCGATCATCGTACAACTTCAAATGAATAATATCAGTATGATCATCAATGTGATCTATCACACTACCTTGATATGTACAAAAGTCCCATCTGCATGACATTTGGTAAATTTAATATCTGAAGTGGATTGAAAAAAAAATTATATTCAAAGGAGTACCAATGCTTTATTATTAATATTGCTTCTCTTGAAGGTATATAAATTTCTTACTAGTTAGTACTAGTAGGATATGAATCTTAGTTTGGAAAACAAAACCAATGTTACTACTTTGTGCAAAACAATTGCATGTCTTAAGTGTGTTTGTCTTCTTTTTGGAAACACAAAGAGATGGAAACTAAACCAAAAGAAAAATCATATCTAATTCCATTCATTTTATCTCTCAAAAGGGTGTCAAGGTAATAACTAATTATATAGCATAACCACATTTTGCATTGAGAACAAATAAAATTTAAAGGATTCACTTATATTACAGTTTTTCTAATATATTTTTTCTTATTACTTGAAATTTCTTCGAGACCTATTAAATTATGTGAGTCTCCCTGATGGCAAATTCATGGAGCTCTTCTCGGAATCATGTGCAAAGGATGCGGAAGCTATGGATGTAAATGTGCAAGATCCTCCTAGAAGCTATGGTGATCTTGAAGGTGCATAATGTGTATGGAGAGAGGGAGGTTAGGTCAGCCCTATGGTAGGTGATGAAGGTGAATATTAGATCCTAGAAACTAGGGAAAAGCAAAGTATGGCACAATGTTGGCAGCATAACTTTACTCTCATTAATCTTGCAAATACATGAGCCAAACCCTCTTATTTATAGTGTTTAGAGGGCTGGAAATTCAAAAGAAAGTGGAGGAAAATTCAACATTTGAATTTGGAGCCAATTCCTAGTCACAAGGGAAGTGTGACTTGGTTTCTATTTTTGGCACCTCCTAAATCTATACCTACACCTTCTTTTGTGTCACATGGAAGGTGTGACTTAGCTTTATACATTTGCACCTCTTATATTTATATCTACACCTCCCTTTATGTTCTACTAAAAATACTCAAAAGTAATTACAAAAGAAAGACATCCAATGATGCTTAGTTTGCCCATATCTTTTATTTGTTGGGCTTGAGTTGAAGCTTGAACTTGTATTTGGGCTTGGCTTGGACTTTTTCTATCATGGGCTTGGGCCTCTTCCATCACTCCCTTCATATTTGATGATTCATATAACTAATAATAATGGAATAAACTTTAATTTCAGCTAGTATTTCTAGCATTCATTAACTTACTAATCATAATTTTGTAAACTTACTCTGATCTTGAGGACCCTAGAGACATAAGAGTATGGAAAATATCTTCTGAAGTTCCATCAATTACACCTATTGTCATCATTACTGGGTGATTGCCCCATATCTGAATACAAAAAATTTTAGACAAAGAAACCATAAAAAAAAATGAATTTTAAAGTTAGGATCAACTAACACTTTCATGGAAACCCCAATCTTGTGCTTCTTTGAAGATCCTTATTCCTACACAAGCAGTGAATTTTAGATAGCAGAAGAAGTCACTTGTTACTCAAAGACAATGATAACTACAAGAAGTATAAAAACTTTACCATTATGGCAACTAAAAATCTTCCATGGTGATGGAGCAATAACATCAGAGGTCATTGCTTCATTGTATATGCATGACTGAAAATTCCATTCAATAGATTGTTTCCATTTTTTCTTTTTTGAGCCTCCCATTCTATTTAAACAAAACTTTAGGTATACATACATAACAATATAAAAAAAAAAGGAATAAACATTTTCTAGTACATGTGACATTTTTTTGTTTCAAAAGATAATATTGCTTTGAAAGATAAATAAAAGGCGAACTTCTAACAAGAGTAAAAAAACATAGTAAAAATGTGTCAACTTAGAACTTGTAGATTACAACATTTCTACACTGTTATTTAATCGCAAACCTATTCTAAGAACATTTACATGAGTTACATTGAAATCATACAAATAATCATTTTTGTTTGACAGACAAAATGAAAATTTTTCAAATAGAATGCACAGTCTTTAAACTCATCAATCAAATGTCCATTTGAATACAAATGTTGTGTACATGATGATACCCTCTTAGGAGTAAAACAATAAAAAGAAGTTAAAAAAAGTCTACAACTATACTATAAAGTATGTATTTGATTTTATTTGTTAGGTCTTTCGAAAAAACACACCAAGAAGATTCAGTACCAATAAACAATAATTCAATCACAAAACCTTAAAGATTATGATACTACCTTCAATAAAAAAACCTTAAAGAAATGAGTTTGTGAATCTTATTCCTTATATATTATTCAACCTTCTCATTTATAGAAAATTTAGGGACTCAAACTTAAATTTCTAACCTAGCCTTCTTAACATATTACAAAATTGCATTCTCATATAAAGAAAAAAGTAAGTGGTGTACCTCAATGATAAATGCTTTTTATTGGAAGAAATAAGAAAATCCATTTCTGGATTTGAATTTTCCTAAAAAAAGAAGAAGTAAGATTAGCTTCTAAGGAAACAACTACTCATTTATGCAAAATTTAATCAGAACCTTGAGTGCAGCATCCTTCAATGAACGTATCCATTTGGCAGCTTCTTCTGGACTACTTGCTCCCAACTAAAATTTTATATACAATCCACTTCAAAAACTTGTTCTTATATGTATTTGTTAATATTTGTTTTTCACACTTAGTTCACACATACCTTAACTTCGTCTCTTTTATTCAAAATACTGTATAGTGTGAAGATGAAGAATACCTACACAAAGTAAACAAAATTTAAATTCATTAAATTAGTGTTTAAAGAAACAAGGAAAAATTGTAAAATCATTCAAATTATATTATTAAAACAATAAAATTATTCAAAAATTCTAAAAATGTATTCCTTATCACATTTTTTTGCAACTTATTATTATTAGTTAAAAAATTTTAAAAAAAAATTACGAGTCACTGGTTAATAGATCATGTAACTTAGGTCACACATTTAACACTCTCAATACATTGTAATTACAAAGTGTATATAGCAAAGTATAGTAGTTTACTTGAAAGTTTAAAACTTCTAATTAATTATCTTACTTTTTTGTTGATTGTTTCTCTTCCAATATCAATAACCCGAACTTCAGAGTCAATTATTGTACTTCTATGCGCCTCCTGAAAAGATAATGCAAAAAAAATTAATTTTTTTCAAGGATAAAAAACACATATATTAGGTTAAAATAGTAACACTATTCACACATCATATTATACTACAAAAACTATTATAGTAAGAAAAGAGATTGAAAGAAATGTGAGATGAGATGAGTGATTTGATACCAGAGAGAGAAAAATATTATAAACTATAAAGAAAAACTAACTATTCATCTTCATGAATCTAACACCAAAACAAAGATTCAAATATGAGCACATAGTTTGAAACCTGTCACAAGAAATTATAACATTAATGTTTATCGTTAAACTACATCAATTTGGACTTCATGAAACCCAATATCAACCCAAAATGAGCCCATAACATTGACTCTTGAGTGACTTTAACATGATTCAAGCATCAATAACAAGCAAATAAGAGAAAGATATGAATGGAATAGTAAGTGAGTGTGCATTCATAACAAAATAAAAATACTCACTATCTCCTATCACTACAAAGAGTGTGAAAATTATACAGTGAAATGAACCCATCTTTTTCATGGTGTTATTCTTCCACACCATGAGTATATATCTTTTTCCAAAAAGAAATAATCATGTTCAAGATAGGAAAAGAATTGTGCATGATAAACATAGAAATAGAAATGAACATTAAATAGCACCTCCATCTGGGACATAGGTTTGTCTTTGAAGCTTCTAATAAAACTGTTTTTGAGGATGAAGTATCTCTTGTGTGAGCGACGTAACCCTAACCTATTGATGGTAAAAATAGAAAGCCAACCCTCCATTGCACCCTAACTATGAGGAAAATATTGTGAAAGATCAATAACATAGACACCTTCACGTACCAAAGAATGGGATTTAACCTTTCACAAATTTTCCAAAAGAATGGTGATTGGTGTTTACATATGTAGCAAATACAAAAAAAAAAAAAAAGAGAAAAAGAAGATGTGATGCGATTCTCTGATTCCGAATAGAATCAGACCAGAGGAATCAGAGAATCGAACAAGAAAATCACAATGCAGAAATGAAAATTTCTGAAAATGATACCAATAAATGTAACTAGGTTTCCTATTTTCATGTTTAATTATTGTTCAAAAATTACGTGGATGTGTTACGTTCATTACGTGATGGTCAACATGGATTTATTATTTTATTTTCTTACCTTTTATATTTGATTTTTTTAAAATTAGATTTCTATTATAAATGTTTATTGCATAAAAAAATGAAAAAAAGTAATTTATTGCTAAAAATTAATAAGTCAGTGTGATGATCACATAAATAAAAAGATATTCATAAAAAAATAATTTATTAATAAAAATTAATTGTTAATAAATGAATATGATGTTTATATACATAATAAATTTTGAATATTTATAGTAGTTGTTCTTAAGTACAACTTTTAATCATATTTTCATGCATGCGGTTGTAACCAAATTTTGAAGGTGCAATTTATTTTAGAAAGGGATGAATAGAGTTTGAACTCAATTTGCAAATTAAAACAAATTAACAATTAACAAAATAGAGAGATAAGGTAGAGAGAAGTAAATACAAATTTATATTGTTCACCTACAACCAAGGCTATGTCTAGTCCCCTTAAGCAATCCGCTTAAAATCCTTTCACTAAGTATTTTCCATCTTTCCAGGTACACAAGTATTTTTACACCTCTTTAGGTACACGTAGCATTTTACACCTCTACAGGTACAACAATATTTTTACACTTTTGCAGGTACACCATTCATTATTCTTACACTTCTACATGTACATTGGTGTTCTTACATCTTTGCAGGTACACCAAGTATTCTCTACATCTCTAGAAAATCAGTCATAATCTTCCCCACGAGATCAAAATCTCTTTACAATTAGAAAATCTCTTTCAAAGAGAACAAAAAAAGCTCACGGGGTATTCTTCACAATGCGTGAAGGATTTACAATGGTTAACACACATCCTTTCTAAATGCTCTAATAAGCAAATATGTACAATGAAACTTGTTCAAAGTATTTATCTTCAAGGTCTTTATGGAATGTGACCATTTGAAGCTTGAATATTTGTTAGACGCTTGAAGTAGAAACTTCTGCACTGATGAGTATTTCATTTCTTTAATGTATATTCTTCATAGTTAATCATTTGAAAACTTTCCATTGTTTTATATGACTTGAACATTGTAGCTTGATGCTTTAATCATTATTTGCATGAATCTTGTGTAGCAACATCATCATTTAGATGCTTTATGAAGTAACTTTAGCTTTGATATTATCTTGTGTGTCGTTATCATGTTATTTTATTTCAAATTCCTTCTTTACTCATGTTTATTTGAACATTGAAGTGTATTTCTGAAACTTCACGAATTATGTTCGGAACTTTTTCTCTTTTTGCTATTAGGCGCTCTATACTTTTTCTTTGATGAAATTTGTGCGTCTTAATCATGTATTTCCACTTTCAAAAAATTTCTTTAAACGTAGAAAGTTGAGTGTTGAAGCTTTGACATGTGTATATGAACTTTCCAAAAAATTGTATTGTTCATCACCTTCTACGTAGTACACATTGGATATGGTAACTTCTGATTTGAATGATTTTCTCATCTTGAGTATGTGAGGAAACTCAAATTATTTCTATTTATTCCTTATATATGAACATTTTAGCTCTAATAATCTTAACTCAAATATTTGATAAAATTAGCCGCATTGTTGTTCATCTTCAATGTAGTAGACGCTCGAAATAGAAACTTTACTTTTGATTAATTCTTCGCATCTTTAAACAATTATTTGCATTTCAAATAGTTTCTTTGACTGTATACATTTGAACATTGAGACTTTAATATTTTTGGACTTGAATCTTCATTTACAACACTATTCATTTTCTTCCATATACTAGATGCTTGATATTGAATGTTCTTATATGAGTCTTTATTCCATTGTGTCACTTGTTTTGAACTTTGAAACATTTTTCCCTTTGTATTTGTTTGTACCCAGCAGTTTGAAATTGCATTAATCTTTATTTGTGTAAATCTTGTATTGTAGTTTCATCTTTCTAATTGCGCAAATAACGTATTGCAACATCTTCCTTTTCCTATTAAATGGTCGAATAAGAAACTTTGAATTTGATTTCTTTTGCATGTCACATAATTCTGGAAGCAATTTGAACATGATTGACAATAATAATCTCCACTAAAACACTTAGATATGCATTTTAGGGTTTATAATAATCTATGCATTAAAGACATTTTATTTAAAATTTTCTATTGTAAATGCATTTTTCTAAAACTTTCCAAGTCCGTTGAAGATTTAAACATTGAAAAACAGTTAGACTCTAACCTAGATATATTTCTTTAATATCTTTTAAGAAAAAAAATTTAATGCAGTGAATAAATATGAACTTTATTTTTCGAAAACTTACTAGTTTATCACAATATTAGCAATAACTTTCCTTCTTGAATATATCAGAATATTATTGCATAACATAAATTTGAATAAATTTTATTTCACTCATAAAATATACTCCATTCAATGTAAGCTCAAGAAATCATATATATAAAACTTTCATTATGCTCTATTTTACATTGTTAATTATGAAAACTTTCCATACTAATTCAATCAATTAGCTTATTTGAAAACTTTGAATTAGTATCATCGATTAAAGTTCAAAAACATTAGTGAGATGTCATAAAGTATTTTAAGAATGTAAAAGTCAAGTATAGAAATCCCCTAATATGTTAGACATATCACTTGTACAAGTTTCAGTGGTCAAGTGTGTCCATGAGCACTAAGGTCAGATCGTGTAATACTTTTAATATGATAGTTCCTTCTGATGATCGTCTGTTATGTTGTATCTTAAGCATCGTCTGGAGCGTTCATTGATGACATCGTCTACCATGTTGTTTAAGAGAATCATCTGACGTGTTGAAAGCTTTCATCGTCTGATACGTTATTTGTTGACAGCATCTAACACATAGTATATTGACATCATCCAATACATATATCATTAAGACATCGTCTACCGCATCTTGCTTGGTGAGACTGTTTAACACATATATCTTGTGAATATGTCTAGTGTTTCTTTGTACTATGGGATCGTTTGATGAGTCTTTTATCAGTTACACCATTTAATAGATTTATTCATCTTAGAACATGTAACAAGTTTGCACACTTAGTAATATTGTTAGAGATCATAATACATCTTATAGTTTCTGTTATTATCAAAACTTCACTACTGTAAAATAGTTTTTAACGATGGTTAAAAATGGCATTTGAAAATGGTTTTCCAACTATTGTTGATTCAGACATTGTTAAAAATGACCAAGCTAAGATTTCACGACGAGTGAAGAAAAAATCATCATTTTTTTCAAAAAAAATTCTCACTTTTAATGACGATTCTTACTTGAATTGTCAATAAAAGTGGTCAGTAAGAGCTCTGATGGTTTTTTTTTGCAGAAATCGTGGTTATAAGTGGCCAGTAAAGCATTTTATTGCCAATTTGTTGCAAGAACCGTCATTATAAATGATCTCAAATGAATTTTTAACGACATTTTTTCTTTAAGTGTTAGAGTTTTTAAGGGTTTTTAATAACAATTTGTCAAATAGTGTTAATATCACATCCTACATATATACAAATTAATGAAATTTAAACTAGACTAAATTTAAATATCAAAAACTTAATAAAACATCATAATTTAAACAAAAAAACTATATATGAAAAGTTCAACAATCAACTTAATGTCATTCTAATCACTCATATACCCTGAGGTGTTATATATGGTTACAAAAT
Source organism: Phaseolus vulgaris (assembly GCF_051622355.1). Taxonomy (NCBI): domain Eukaryota; kingdom Viridiplantae; phylum Streptophyta; class Magnoliopsida; order Fabales; family Fabaceae; genus Phaseolus; species Phaseolus vulgaris. The sequence goes on along the minus strand of NC_143501.1, from coordinate 16,827,961 downwards.
ATTTTGTCCACGTTCTTGTAACGTACTCCAGTGCTTCTCAGTCAGTGGGTCATTGAAAAACTGCAACATTTGCAAAATTGTTTCAAATTAGTCCATAAATTTATAAACAATAAATCTCATTTTTTTTGTGTATTGATGTTTTACCTGATCCCAACCTCTATGAATTATAGTTCGCACAATGGTTAACATCCACTACATCACATAATAATTGCACTCATAACTTCCAGATTACTTATTGCACTACAAGTAAAAATAAATGTCATTAAATAAATCAATGACACACATTGAAGTGGTTGAACAAATTTACTTTAAATACCTTAAGGTGCATCCAAGTGACCTTTTGTGATTTTGAAATTGCCCTACCACTCAATATGTTATAACCAAAGTAAGCACTTAAATAATAAGATTTTATGTTAGAACACATAACATTATGAAATGTAAAAGTAATAATAGATGTTAAATGAATTGTCTAACTTATCTATTATGTGTTTAAAATAGTTAGAAGTTTTTTATGCAAAGAGCAAAACCATACAACGTTATGATGTTGAATAAATATGATCAATGGTTACCAATGATGCCGGCATAAAAAATTAGTTAGTCTCTCTTATTTCAATATTTTAGTAACTTATTTAATGAATATGGACTTACTCGTGGATATACAAAGTAATAAATTTTGTTTTCCTCTATTCTTTAAGGCAATGGTAATGTATGTTTGTGTTTCTGATTTTTTGTTATCCAGTGATTGAATGAGTTGAAGGTCTAAAAATCCATATGTATCTCATTTCCCCTCATTGAAGCATAACCATAAATATACCTTGAATTTTAATAAGTTATTAGTAATATATATAATAAATAGAGTATAAATATTTTAATAATTGAACTTACATGATCCATAATTACATATTTGCTATGTTAATCTCCGAATGCAATGTCCAACAAATCAAACATGTGAAAGTACAACAATAAATCATTTTCCATGCCAAAAACATTGGCTTCCCATGGAACCTCTACGGGGTTGTATGTATAGTCGTAGAAACTTCCACCAATGCTGTCACATGATCATCAGTGGAAAATGTTCTTTTCTTTTTCACAGACAGTTTTGTTTTAGGTTCCTACTATTCATCGATAAACAAATAATTAAGTTAGTTAGTATATTACATATTTCATAACACTGTGAGCCCTTCATAACACTTACGAAGGGCCACAAATCGGGAGGAAGAATCATAATTAACATACAACTCACATTGGCTAGTTGAGCCAAACTCACCTCCCAATGGATCAACCATTGAACAACTCCCTTTAGTGTTAACTATCTTAACAGGAGATAGTTTATGTTGTATCATAGCAGGTGGTTGTTGCGAGACTCTTAAACCCTCCAACCGTTTCTCAAATTCCTTATCCATTCGCTTATCAAACTCTTTTATTAAGCTTTCTTTAATCTTTTGAGTAACCTCAACCTTTATCTGTTTCTGTAATTCTAGTAGATACTCCTAGCTTGGTTCACCAAAGGAATGCTCCTTACGTGTTGATGAGGTGATAAATGTCTAATTTCAGTAATAATTCATATTAAAATATAGGCACTTATGAGTATTAATTGCTAAAATATATATAAAAAATCCCTAATTTATGAATTTATACCTTTTTACATATTTTATTATCTTTATTTGAACAAGAGCATTTTATTCCCAAATTTGGTGTTAATTGCAGGTTTTTAAGGAAAAATGGAGATGACTGGGATAAAGAAAATAATATAATTTAAAAGGAGAAAGCTAGAAGCCCAGAAATGCACAAAAAGAGCAAAACAATCCAACTTAGCAGTGAAGTTTCTCGCTTAGGCGAGAATGCGTCAGAAAAATGTGGCCATTTTATGTTTTAATCATTAAGCCTATTAGTGCGACGCATGAAGTCACCTAACCCTGGTAAATTAGGTTAAATAGGGGGCTAGAGGTTAACCCTGGTGTGCCAGGAAAACATCATTGAGTGATTTGTAACCAATTGGGAGAATGGAAGGCACTAATAGTATGCATGGCTAATTTTACCATTTGGGATTGCGAGTAATCTCTTCGAACTCTTATATATTGAGGTGATATTTAAATATCATATAATATTTTGTTCTTGATTGATTATTGGTATTGTTGTTTTGCTTTTAAATAGTTGTGACATGTTTGAGAATCTTAAATCTGACTGAAAAGTATTTTTAGAGTTTTGACCTAAACAACAATACTTAACATATTTGAGTGCTAGAAGTAAACTTGAAATGTTAATTGCTATTAACGTCTGAGCGTGATTATAAGTTGTTTTTATAAAAATGTGAGGAATTGATATTTAGGAAACACTCTTAATAATTTTATATGCGAGGAATCAATATAAATGACTTTACTAGAGACATCAATTTCAATTGCAATTACTCTTTGATTTGTTTTCTTATTAATTCTTGCCATTATAACAATTTTCAAACCAACTTTTTATTTTTATGTTTTATATTTAGCGAATATTGTACTTGATAATTCAACTATTCCTTGTGGGATCGATATTTGTCCTTATGGACAAATTATTACTTCTGACAATGTGGTGCACTTGCCGTAAAATGTTATAATGAGGCTCCAAAGTATGAGCGAATCCCCACACCATATTCAGTAACACAAACATGTCCAGGGTGCTTAGGTCGTTCGATTGTAACAATAAGAATATCGTCACAACCATAAGGATTAAAAGTCCTTTGTTTTGTTTGCTCAACAAGAGAATCCTATAACAAATGAAAACAAATTTTCAGACTTCAACACACATACCTTTTGAATTTAAAATAACACAGACAAAATATTTTTCTTACAATCTGTTAAGTTGTTCATTGTGATTTCTCATAAGTCCATGTCCTCAAATGCTTTAGACGAGCATTCTTCAATTTCTCATGGCAGGAAGGTGGGGATGGAAGGTTCAAAGAATCTTCATTTATTGTTGAATCAAGTGTGTTCAAACTTTGAAGAATCCAAACCCTTTGAAGGTTGATGGAAGACTGGATGTGCTTGCTGTTGCTGAGCTGTCTTTAGATAGGATTTGGGGTAGATTTTATGTGTTAAATCCACTCTTGATTGAATCCAAAGCTTAAGCATTCTCAAACCTTTTAAAAGAAAAGTGTTTTTCAAACTAAGTGAAAAACAACCTGTTGTTTTGTCGAAACAACCGATTGTTTTATACTTAGGTGTTTTAGAAAGGTTGAAAACTGTTTTTGATGGTTGACTTGCTGTCAAACTAAAACAACCGATTGATTCGAGCATTCAACCGATTGTTTGTTTTGGGACCATAACAGAAAATTGTTTTGTGCTTTGACTGAGCATTAAATGATTTTATAACTGAATACGCTCCAGTTTTAAATGCTTTGACCAGTCTTTGAATGCAATAAATAGTTTGTTCAGATTATGTAACAAACAAAAACTAAGATTTAATCAAAGAAAAACTTATTTGAGTTTTTCACTGATTTTGCTTTTGAAGAGTTGAAGATTGCTTTTGAGATTGCTTGGATCAAAGAGAGTGTGATATAGGATTTCCATCTTGTATTGATTTCAGATCTTTTTTGTAACAAGTGTAATTCTTTGTACTTGAAGAAACTCTGTGTGTGAAGCTGAGAAGTGTTGTGTGTTCTTGAGGTTGTCAAGATCAGCATTCTTAGTGGTGTTTGTGCAGAGCCAAAGGAAGTGTGTGTCTTTAGGGGATCAAGGTCACTTCTTTGGTGGTGTTGTAAGTAATCTAGGGTTGATTGCTTAGTGGATTCCCCAGTTGATGAGAATCAAATAAAGGAGGCTTTTATTAATGAAGGGAGAGGTCATTCACCTACACATTTGAAGTTCTTCCTTCTAGTCTTTTCAAAATTAAAAGAAGACATAAAATAAAGAGAGGATCAAACCTAAAGCCAAAGAAGTCTACAAGCCTTCAAAGAATGGGATTCAAATAAATATCTCTCTTTATAGTTTCTTTTATAAAATGTAGAATATTTAAATATATAGTGTTTAGGAAGGTGTTTAGAGGGAAACCTTAGATACCTTTTTTGTAAAAGCATCTTTAGGCATTAGTTTAGAATTTTCTAGAAGGTGACTTTTCATGCTTAACTTTAGGTGCTAGAAGTGAGTAGCATGCAAGGGACTTTTGGTTAGCTTGTTTTGTAAGCTTCATGCTCTTATAAACGGAGGGCTTAGGTCCTTCATAATGGAGATTTGGAATTTGTAGTAAAGAAACTCTCCCAATTTGGTGATTGAGTGAGTGAGATTTGATTTCTCCTCTTCCTAGTCTCATTTTGAGAGCCTTGGTTCCCTCAAGTGGCGGCAATTCACACTTATCTTGGAGTAATCAAACTTCAAGTGGCGTGTTCATAAATCAAGTTCTTCATCCACATAAGTTTCCTCTCTTCTGCATTTAGTTCTTCCATTTCCATGTCCATATGAACTCTAAAACAAGTGTAGTTTCTTTTATTCGGTTCATCTTCCTTTTCTTTCATTTTTGTTCGGTTCTTTTCAATTTCTTACTGTTTTAATTCAGTTCAGTAGCTCCTTTTCATGTTTTGTTTGGTTCAATTGCTTTCTTTAGAGTTTCAATCGGTTCATTTACTTTCTTGTTCAATTTAAACGGTTCAATTGGCAAGAAATGGGTCTTCCATGTGAATTTGGTGTTTGGTGCAAGTTTTGGTGAGTTCTTGAAACATAGAACATTGATCCATTTCTATTAAAAGTGCCTATTCATTCTCCAACTCAAGTTGATTCCATAAAATGTCAAAGAATAATCTATATCTTGCTATTGGAATCATATCACCTTTCCTATTTCAGCACCTCCTAAAATGCGTCTACACCCCCCTAACTATTCACACTCTTTATTTAATATTCATACCTCCTACAACTATACAAAAGTATTTCAAATGATGCTCTTTTATTTAATGTTTAGCTTTGCCCCTCATGGTTTGGACTTGGGCTTTCTTGGGCTTGGGCTTTGGGCTTGGGCCTCATATTTTGCAAAGACTAATAAGAAGAACTTTAAATGCTTTGGCCCTTGTCCATTTCTTCTATTGATAACATCTTTTTTATTCTCATCATTATGTGTCTCTTTTAATTGTCTGTTCTGCTGGTTCAGTCTCTTATGTGTTATATTCTTCTTATGTAGGCATGGTTCCGAATGTCAAGAAGAGGAGGCAACTAGCTGAAGTGGCCCTTCAACGTAAGGCTGCTCCTGGCCCTTCTGTTGTCGATGCCTTTACTCTTGTTGCTTCTGCCCCAGCCCCTGTTGACCAAAGGCAGAAGGGGGTGGCTGAGGCCGCTACCTCTGAAGACGAAGACACCTGCTCAGGCCTGATCTTCAAGAGGAAGAGGAAAGTCGATGATGCGGTTCCTGCGAATTCAGCCTCGGATGATCGCGCCCCATCCTATAGGGAAGATCCTCCCAACGCCTCTTCCCCCGTGACCTAGTGGTGCAAGAGGGTAGGGGGAAAGTGCCTTAGGGGGTGATCATGGTGCACTTCTTGCCAACTTGCCTTCCTCCAACGGGCCCTGCATTCCTTCCAGGATCAGGAGAGACTGGAGAAAATGGAGAAGGATCCCTTGCAAGAGCACCCATCAAAGTGCCTTGGGGACTTTCTCGTTGTATCTAGCCTCGCCCTGACTAAGATGCAGAAGCTGAAGGAGGTAGCTAGCCAAGACGCCCTTCGGATCAAGCAGCTCAAACACCGCGAAATTGCCTTGTATCTGGAGGTGTCAGATCTTCGCCAAACTGATAAGGAGACCAAGAAGCTTCTGTTCGAGAAGGCCTAGCAAGCTCTGGGAGCTCAAACCAAGGTCTTGACTCTCCGAATTGAAATTATTGGCTTGAAGGAGAAGGCAGAAGAGTTGCAGGAGAAGATGGCTAGGCTCAAGGAAAAATCATTCCACTAGGAGGAGCGACTTGCCAAACTGGAGGAAGAGCTAGCCCGCAAGGACGAGCTCTTCAAATAGACTAAGGAGGAGTTCACCAATGACGCCTACGTCGCGGGGTTCGAGGATGCCATGGCCTAGGTTTCCTACGTGCACCCTGGGGTTGATCTTTCTCAAACCGGCTTGGCCAAGAAGGTTGCTGGTGGGCAGTTGGTCAATGCTAAAGAGTGACTCCCCCTGTTGTAAATTTGGCTGCCTGATGCACAATTTGATAACTTGTACATAAACATTTTTATTTATGAAATCCACTTTGCTCTTTCCTTAATTTGATTCTTGTGTTTGTTGTTGACTATCTTGCTTAGTCTAACAACGCTTTAGGACCTTTCCAACTTAGGTAGCACGCTTCCTTACCACTTGCTTGACCCTAACCTTTCTTCGTCGTCTTAGGGTAGAGGTAATGTTTACTCGAACTTTTACTTCGCCATGTTCTTTGTCGAAACAAAGATAAGGGAGATGTTGCTCTCGACCTTGGCATGTAAGGGCAAAGGAGATCTTTAACTAGGAACCACACCGTTCTCGACCTTGTCTTACAAGACAAAGGAGAGGCTCACTTAGTTGGTCTCGAACTTTCCACATAAGGGTAAGGGAGATATATATCTGGGAACCATACTGACCTTGCCTTACAAGACAAAGAAGAGGTTCTTCTTTTTGACCTCGCCCTAGCCGTATAGAGGCAGGGGAAGATTTTAACTAGTAACTGTTCTGTTCTCGACCTTGGCGTTCCCACACAAGAGGGAGACTCACTAAGAACCATGCTATTCTCAATCTTGGTGTTTCTAACCCAATGGAGATGTTTACTTTGCTTACTGACCTCGTCCTTGCCGTATAGAGGCAATGGAGGATTTTAACTGGGAACCATACTCTTCTCGACCTTGGCGTTCCCACGCAAGAGGGAGGCTCACTAAGAACCATACTATTCCCGGTCTTGGTGTTTCTAACCCAAGGGAGAGGTTCGTTAACTGACCTCGTCCTTGCCGTCTAAAGACAAGGGAGGATTTCAACTGGGAACTTTACTGTCTCGACCTTGGTGTTCCCACGCAAGAGGGAAGCTCACTAAGAACCATACTATTCCCAGTCTTGGTGTTTCTATCCCAAGGGAGAGGTTCATTAACTTCACTGTACAACAAATTTACAACAAATTTGCAAAGATATATCTTTTAACTTAAACTTTATTGGGTGACCTCGTTAAAAAAGCCTGATAAGGGAAAAAGAGTGTCCCCTAAACTGTGTACAATGAAATAATTAACTGAAATAAAACTTTAATTTGCTCCTTTCCAAGTTAGAGGAATCATCCCACCTTCTAGGGTCTCGAGTTTTTATGTTCCGTTCCTAAGCACCTCTGTCACGCGGAATGGACCAATCCACTTGGAGACAACTTGTTTTCTAGCTGATAGGGGTGGACTTTTCGCATCACCAAGTCGGCGACCTGGAACTGTCGTGGTCTCAACTTGGAGTTGTACTTGTACTCCACCTTTCTCTTCAAGGCTTCATCCTTGATGCGAGCCTCCTCCTTGACTTCATCCAATAGATCCAGGTTCACCTTTCTTTCTTCGTTGAATTCCTCAGCCACAAAGTTCTAAAAATGTGGTCAGCTCTCCTGGATTTCTACAAGAATCATCACGTCTGAAACATACACCAAGCAAAAGGGTGTCTCTTTGGTAGTAGACTGGGGAGTGGTGTGGTAAGCCCACACAATTCTAGGAAACTCTTCTGCCCAGGTCCCCTTGACTTTCTCCAGCCTTCTCTTCAGACCTCTGAGCAGAACTCGGTTGGCAGACTCGACCTGTCCGTTTGTCTAGGGGTGTTCGACTGATGCGAACACCTACTTTATTCCAAGCTCTGTGCACAACTTGCCCAACTGTTGGCTTGCAAACTGGGTGCCATTATCGGACACCAACCGTTTTGGGACTTCAAAGCGGCATACTATGTTCTTCCACACAAAGTGCTGGACCTTGTGGGTTGTGTGATCTGCGCTACTGGCTCAACCTTTATCCACTTTGTGAAGTACTCAATGGCAACCACAAGGTACTTCATATGTCGAACTACTAGAGGGAATGGTCCCAGGATGTCGATCCCTCAGGTATGAAAAGACTTTGGGCTATGAATCGATCTTAGCTCTTCTGGGACGCCTTGTGCCAGTCAGCATGTTGTTGGCACTGCTTGCACCGCTGTGCATACTGTTGAACCAAGTGGTGTTCAAGCTTTGAAGAATCCAAACCCTTTAAAGGATGTTGAAGGCTAGGCTGTGCTTGCTGTTGCTGAACTGTCTTAGATAGGATCTGGGGTAGATTGAGTATTGTAATCCACTAATTGATTGAATCCAAAGCATAGGCATTCTCAATCTTTTTAAAAGAAAAGTGTTTTTCAAACTAAGTGAAAAACAACCGATTGTTTTGTCGAAAGAACCGATTGTTTAATACTTAGAAGTTTTTATAAAAGGTTGAAAACTGTTTTTCAAATGGTTGAGCTGTTAAAACCAAAACAACCGATTGATTCGAGGAAACAACCGATTGTTTTTTTTTTGGTACCATAACAGAAAAATGGTTTGTGCTTTGACTGAGCATTAAATGATTTTCTAACTGTTTACGCTCCATTTTTTAATGTTTTGACCAATCTTTAAAGGCAATTAATAGTTTGTTAAGATTTGATAACAAACAACAACTTTGATATAAAAAAGTAAAACAGATTTGGGTTTTACAAGAACACAAATTTTGAGTTTTTGAAAAGTTGAGATTGCTTAGAGATTGAGATTGATCAAAGAGTGTGAGCTAGGATTTTCTCTTGTATTGATTTTAGATTTGCTTCTGTAACAAGTGTAATCCTTGTATCTGTTGAAAGAAACCTTGTTTGTTTGCTGAGAAGTGTTGTGTGTTCTTGAGGGGATCAAGATCAACATTCTTAGTGTTGGTGTGTTGACCAACAGATGTTTATATCTTGGTTGTGTTGTAAGTGATATAGGTTTGATTGCTTAGTGGAATTCCTCAGTGGTTTCTGAGAAGTCTGGATGTAGCTCTGGGTTTAGAGTGAACCAGTATAAACATCTGTGTGCATTCTCTCTTTCCTTAATCTCTTTAAATTCAGTTTTAATATTTGCAAACTGGTATAAACAACCGATTGTTTCTGCGAAACAACCGATTGTTTTTCTGGTGCTGTTGTTTTTACTTTGTGTTTGGCAAACTGAATTTCTTATCATTTGTTTCTTGAACAAATTTCATTCTTGGCTTAAAAGTTTGCGAAAACCCTCTTTAAACAATTCACCCCTCTCTAGTTTAAAGCCATCCATTCTAACACATACCTCGTGCAATCCTCCCTCATGGTTGGCTAGTAATATCCTGCACGAACGACCTTCGATTAGAGAGCTCGACCACCGATGTGACTCCCACATAACCCTTCGTGAAGTTCTGCCATAATGCGTGTGCACTACTCACCACTTACACATATCAGGGTAGGGCTTAGGGTTTAAATAAATCCCCGTCGATCAGGGTGTATTTGCTCAAATTTTTCTTGACTACTCTGGCTTCTGTGGGTTCCAGCAGGAGTATCCCATCAGCCAAGTAGCATTAGTAGGGAGTCATCCAGGTTTCGCCTCCTTCAACTAGGCAAACGTGCATTGACTCTTCCCTTGATAACGTGTAAGTGCTTATCTTGGGCGTTTTCAGCGTTTCTTGAGTCAACGACTAGTGTCTCCTCTTAACACCTTCTGAGGTGCTTATTTGTTGGACTTCTTGTTGGTCTTCTGTTGTGCTGTCTGTGGTGGTTCGAGGTGTCCTCAGGGTCTCCTGTATGACTGTCCTCTATCTGCCCCCCTTGCCTGAACTGGCAAGCTTTGCTAGCAAGTCAGCTCAGACATTCTGTTCTCGAGAGACATGTACTAACTCGAACACCGCAAAAGTCTCCTTTAGAATCTGGACATATTGTAGGTATGCGGCCATCTGGGGGTCTTTGGCCTGGTATTCTCCCATAACCTGGCCCGTTAGCAACAGGGAGTCACTTCCAATTGAACAACTAGTGGTTTAAATTTCATAATCCAGTTCGATCTATATCATTCCAGTTAAATCAGTGAACATCAAGCACAGTTTGCATAAAAAATATTTTCCAGTAGCTTGTTTTTGTTTTCTTCATCTACTCTAGTGCTTTTCTTTAGGTATTCTTTTGTGTGCCTACTTTTTCATTGAGTTCCTTATTTTCTTGCTTGTCTTTTATTCATTAATCTTTGAGTTTGTCATACATCTAGTTTTCCTTTTGTTATAGCCTTTCATTGCTTATACCTTTTCTTGTTTGTCTTTATTGCTTCATTGGTTTTGTTGTGGTTGGCTTTGAGATTGGTGTGCCTTGCTTTGACATCTTTCATTTGAGGATTCCAAGAGCTCAAGATCAGATTGGTGCAGGGACATTATTTCTTTGAGAGTGACTTCTTGTCAAGCCAAATTCACTTCGGCAGTTTGCTACCAAATTACTTTTTGCTAACTTTGTTTTTTTAACTTTGTTTGCTGTTTTGTTGTTTGCTGTTTTCTTTTATACATGGCTTCATATTACAGCAGTGGTTCTTCCAAACAGCTTTCTTCTAGCAAAGCTGCTGCTCTTGATGAATTAAAAAAGGCAAAACGAACCATTAATCTCAATGATGAAGCTATAAGAAAGTTGGAGGAAAGATTACAAAGACTTGAAATGAAGCAAGCTAGGTCCTCTCATTCTATTCACGGAGAGCATCATCATCATAGACCTTCATCAAGAGGCTCTTCCAATGATCATGGACGTGAAGAAGATCATAGAAGAAGGAGACCTCAACCCAACTTTCATGGATTTAGACCATCTCATGCTCATGAAGATAAACGTGAAGATGGCTACTACCGAAATGCAAAGGCTAGGCTACCTTCGGTCCAACTTCCTTGTTTCAATGGCTCTAGTGATCCTAATGTATATTTAGATTGGGAGGCTAAGTGTGAACAAATATTTGAGACCCATAAGATCCTTGATGAGCACAAATATAAGCTAGCCACCTTAGAATTTAGTGATTATGCCAAAGAATGGTGGCGTACAATTGTAATGGACATTATGTATCGCAAGAAACCTCCCGTGGTTTCTTGGAATACTTTGAAAGAGTATATGCGCGCGAGGTTTGTTCCTCATTCTAGGAAGGAACACTTGTTGAAGTTCCAAAGGCTTCCTCAAGGACATAGGATGGTAGATGAATACTTTAAAGATTTTGAAACCACTTTGACTAAAATGAATATGCATGCTAATGAAAAGTCAAAGATAAAATGGTTTGTCTGTGGTTTAAGAAGAGATATTAGAGAATTTATAGAATTAAATGATTACTCTTCTTTGAAGCAAGTGCTTCGCATAGCCATCAAGATGGAATTATATCTTTTGAAAACCATGTCTACAAAACAAGTTTCTACTACAAATTCTTCTACTCCTAAGTCACCTACTAAAACTTCCAATATAAAATGTTTTAAATGTTTAGGTTTTGGGCACATAGCTCTTCATTGTCCACAAAAAACCTTAATGACAAACAAGGTAAAACAAGACCTACCTCACCCACCTCCCTGACGTAAAAATGAAAAAGACAAAGAAAGCCAAGTTGACATGAGTCTTATCCTTTCACCTCCAAGGTGTTTTCCTTCCTTATCTTTTTCATTACCCAAGGTTTCTAATTCAACACCATCTTGGTTAAAAAGTGTTAGGGATGATTTCATACCTCCTAATGGTTTTCACCATTTAAGAGGCCTTTTTCCAAAAGATATCATCATTTCCAAACAAATTTTTCCAACTTGGTCGATTTATAGAACCTCCTTTTCTGAAATCCCATTGTTTACAAATGATAAGTCATGTTTACATTTTTCTTCCACTTTTAATTGTAAAACTAAACTGACTTTGTTATATGCAGGGATTCAGAATTCGTGGACGAATTCTCTCCAACTCGAGGAGTATGATGAGAATCAAATAAAGGAGGCTTTTATTAATGAAGGGATAGGTCATTCACCTACACATTTGAAGTTCTTCCTTCTAGTCTTTTCAAAATTAAAAGAAGACATAAAATAAAGTAAGGATCAAGCCTAAAGCCAAAGAAGTCTACAAGTCGTCAAAGAATGGGCTTCAAATAAATATATCTCTTTATAGTTTCTTTTATAAAATGTAGAATGTTTAAAAATATAGTTTTTAGGAAGGTGCTTAGAGGGAAACCTTAGATACCTCTTTTGTAAAAGCATCTTTAGGCATTAGTTTAGAATTTTCTAGAAGGTGACTCTTCATGCTTCACTTTAGGTGCTAGAAGTGAGTAGCATGCAAGGGACTTTTGGTTAGCTTGTTTTGTAAGCTTCATGACCAGCCCTTGCTCCTATAAAAGGAGGGCTTAGGTCCTTCATAATGCAGATTGGAATTAATCTAAGAAAACTCTACTCAAATTTTGAGTGACCTTTGGAGAGCTTTTGGAGCCTTCTTCTCTAGTCTTATCTTGATGGATCATTGGAGTCCTCAAGTGGCGGCATCACTCTCATCTAGGAGCATTCCACACTTCTAGTGGCGAGATCATCCAACATTCTTCCATCTTCATGAGCACTCTCTTCTCCTTCCTTTATTCTTTTTCAATTGTTCAAGTTGCCTTGTGTTCTTGAGTTGTTTTGGTTCGGTTCTTCTATTTTCCAGCACCTATGTTCTGTTTTGTTTTTAATTTTGTTCGGTTCATATGATTAATGGTCCAATTCTGTTCGGTCATTCCAGTTTTAATCTCTTTGTTGATTCAATTTGACAATATTTGGTTCATCCAAATGAGTTTGGGATTTGGTACTAGTGTTTGGTGAGTTCTTGTCTTAGAACAATGATCCAACTCTAAGAAAAGTGCCTCTATAATTTCCAGCTCAAGGTGATTCCTAAGAATGTCAAGAATCATTCTCTATGTGGCTATTGGAATCACATCACCAGTGATTTCTGGGAAGACTGGATGTAGCTCTTGGTTAAGAGTGAACCAGTATAAACCTGTGTGTTCAATCTCTCTATCCTTTGAACTCTTTAAATTCAGTTTTATATTTGTGAACTGGTATAAACAACCGATTGTTTCTACGAAATAACCGATTGTTTTTTTGGTGATGTGCTTATTTGCTTTGTGTTTTTGGCAAACTCAATTCTGACTCAAGTTTTCTCGAAGTAATTTCATTCTGGACTTAAAAGTTTGCGAAAACCCTCTTTAAACCATTCACCCCCCCTCTAGTTTAAAGCCATACATTCTAACAATTGGCATCAAGAGCTTGGTTCTTGAAATTTATTCAAGTGTGATCCTAAACTGTTTTAAATGACTGATAGACTACCTTTTGGGGAAGGTGCTTCAATCAACAAACCACCTCTGTTTTGTGGTTTGAACTACCAATTTTGGAAAGTCAGAATGAAAATCTTTGTAGAATCACTTGACAAAGGTATTTGGGATGCAATTGAAAATGGCCCCTTTGTTCCAAAATTTGAAAAAGATGGATCTTCCATTGAAAAACCTTGGTCTCAATGGACTGATTCTGAAAGCAAGAAGGCCAAATTTGATTGCATTGCTAAAAACATAATAACTTCTGCCTTGAATTCAGATGAATTTTTCAGGGTCTCAAAATGCAAATCAGCAAAGGAAATGTGGGACACCTTGGAGGTAACTCATGAAGGTACCAATGAGGTGAAAAGAGCTAGAAAGCATACTCTAATCCAAGAGTATGAAATGTTCAGAATGCTCAAGGGTGAGACAATTGCTGAAGTTCAGAAAAGGTTCACACACATCATCAATCATCTCATGAGCCTTGATAAAACCTTTGAAAAAGAAGAGCTAAACATCAAGATCCTCAAATGTCTTGATAGGTCTTGGCAACCTAAGGTAACTGCTATATCTAAATCTAAAGATCTAACATCATTGAGTATGGCTTCTTTGTTTGGCAAGCTTAGGGAACATGAGTTAGAAATGAATTGGCTCAATGTTCAAGAAAGCGAAGACAAGCATGTAAGGAGTATTGCCTTAAAAGCTATCAAGCACAAAAGCAAGCAAGAATCCAGTGATGAAAGTGATGAAGAGAACCTTAGTTTGCTATTTAGAAAGTGTAGCAAATTCTTTAAAAGGAACCGCAACAAAGACACCAACAAAGAAAGGTATGGAAACAAAAAGTCCAATGAATTTAATTCCAATAACTATACCTGTTTTGGTTATGGTGAGCAAGGGCACATAAAGGCAGATTGCCCAAACAAAGAAAGCAAGAGAAGAAGTCAAGCTACAAAGAAAAGAAGGGAAAATCAAAAAGGGCCTACATAGCTTGGGATGAGAATGAAGTCTCCTCATCAAGCTCATCATCAAGTGAAGAAGAAAGGGCAAACATATGCTTGATTGCTGAAGGAGATGATGAGTCAAGCAGCTCAAGTGAAGTAAGTTCATGTGCTTCTTTAAATGAAGAAAATTATAGTGAATTTCTTGAAGCTTTTCAAGAAACACATGATGAAGCTAATCGATTGGTTCTTTCAAACAACTGATTGAAAGATCTTAACAGCTGGCTTGAAAAGAGAGTTAAGGCACTTGAAGAAGAGCTGGAAAAAGGGATTTTAAAAATCTTGAAACAAATTTCAAAAACTCTTCTTGCAAGTGTGACACTCTCATTTGTGAAAATTGTGAAAATCTTGAAAGGAAAGTGCATTATGTTGTAAGTACTGTGGATAAGCTTTGAAAAGGAAAATCCAACTTTGAGAATGTCTTGGCATCTCAAAAATGTGTTTTTGGAAGAGCTGGATTAGGTTTTAATCCACAAAACAAGCAAGATAAGTTTTCAAAAAGTTTTTCAAGAAAGCCAGTAAAACAATCGATTGTTAAGTCGAAACAACCGATATTTACATGCTTTTATTGCATGAAGAAAGGCCATTCTGTTAGAGTATGCAAAATAAGAAAATTTTCTGTTCCCAGAGGCTTCATGAAATGGATTCCTAAAGGTTGTGAGGTTGTGATGAGAATCAAAAAGATGTTATCAATAGAAGAAATGGACAAGGGCCAAAGCATTTAAAGTTCTTCTTATTAGTCTTTGCAAAAGATGAGGCCCAAGCCCAAAGCCCAAGCCCAAGCCCAAGCCCAAGAAGGCCCAAGCCCAAGAAGCCCAAGTCCAAACCATGAGGGGCAAGGCCAAGCATTAAATAAAAGAGCTTCATTTGAATGACTCTTGTAGGAGGTGTGGATATTAAATAAATAGGTGTGAGTGTATTAGAGAGAGTCACTTTGTCCATGTGACTTAGTAGGGGGTGTAGGTGTAGTTTTTAGGAGGTGTCATAGTAGAAAAAGGTCACACCTCCCATGTGACTTGTTTTTGGTGGGAATTTCAAATGAGTTTTATTTGAAATTTCCCACCTATTTTTCAGCACCTCTAGGCTATAAATAAAGGTGCTTAGCTTGTACAATTCAGATTGGAATTTTATAGTAGAGAGACTATACTCAATTTGGGAGAGAATTTGTGAGTTTTGAGTCTTCCTCTTCTTTGCCTTATCTTGTGAGCTATGGTGAGCTTCAAGTGGTGGCACTCCATCACTTATCTTGGTTCAAGGTTCCAAGTGGCGTGAATGGCTTCTTCCAATCCTCAAAATCCAGCAAGCATCTTATTCTATAAGTGTTCTTCTTCCTTTTCCTTCAATTTTCCATTCGGTAGTTTTGATCCCTAGAGTTTACTTCTTTTTCTACCGTTTATTTTTGTGTTTCCAGCATTGTGTTCTTAATTCTGTTTTGGTTCAGTAGCTATCATTTAAATTCTGTCCAGTTTTAATTCTTGTTCTTCTTTCCTTTTGTTTTGATTCAATTTGACAATACATGGACTTCAATATGAGTCTTGGTTGGTGCTTAGTTTTGGTGAGTTCTTGAATTTAGAACATTGATCCAATTCTAAAAGTAGAGTGCCTTTCAAATCCAGCTCAAGTTGTTCCTAAGAATGTCAAGAATCATGTGTTCTTGTAGTTACATTCTCATCAGGTTTCAAATGATAAAAGTAAACCATGTGGACCCACATTTGTAAGGGGACCAAACCTTGGTGCTTGAATTCATGTTTATGTAGGGAATCTAGAGGAATATGTGAACTGAGTCATCTGATCAGGTTCTTGGAAGAAAAAGACTAACATTGAAATTGAATCAATGTTATGTATCAGTCCAAGGCTCTCAATATCAAAAGAGGCTTCTTGATCAAAAGGCATATGACTTATTGAAGGAACATCATAAAGGATAAGACCTTCTTTATCTCTATCTTTAATTTCTTCTTAAATTCGTATTCATGCTTAAATATCTCTTTTAAAATGTTCAAATACATCTGGTTTGAATCCTTTCTGCTCATGATTAAAAATTCAAAATTTGTTTTACTGCTAGAGAAAAACAACCGATTATTTTCTCGAAACAATCGATTGTTTTGTATCTGGCAGCACTGTGAAAGAATGGATTTAATTTCTTTTTAATTTCTGTCTGTTGTAGATATCAATTACGAAAGGATTTGGGTCAATAAAGCTGTGTTGAAAACCTGATTATGTTTTGAAGGAAGTTACAACATGTCATAAAGGAATATATTCCAAAATCTTGAAAATTTAAGAGCTTTTATGACTAGTCAAAGATCACATGTGATGAACATGTGACTTTCTGCTTTTTCTGACGTTTTCTATGCAAGTCTTGGTCAAGTCTATTCTCTCTGAAAAACTGAAACCCACTCACATCATTGAATGCAGTTTGGTTCTGTGTTTTCTTTGAATTTTGTTGTAGTTGTTCACTCTCACAAGAACAACCAATTGAGCCTTCTCTTGCAACAACTCTTGCTCTCCTTGTGTGAGTCTTCTTTGCCCCTTTTTCTGCTGTCATGGAATCAACTCCTCCTACATCAAAGAGGGTCAAAACCAGAGCAGTGAGATATGGAGGGAGATTAGAGGGTTGGTTTTTTGGAGACATTGAGCTCATTGAAAGGTATAGGTTTGAAACTAGCACAAAGGTGATAAACAACCCCAAAGTTGTTTCCTTTGATTGGCTAAAAAGCGAAAAGCTAGATAATGTGAGGAAGCTGCTCAAAGATCAATCTCTGATGGAGATCAAGATCAAGAAGAGAAAGAAGCCGAAGATGAAGATGCTCAAGAGGATATTAGCTCATCATCCTTTTTACCTCAAAGGATTACAAGGAGCAAATTTAAATAATTAGGAAGTAGTGGTCAAATGTTTTCTCTTTTTGTAGTATCTTTTGTATAAAATGTAAAATGTTTAAATAGATAGTTTTTAGGAAGGTGCTAAGTGGGAAACCTAAAAATACCTCTTATGTAAAGCATCTTTAGATATTAGTTTTAGAACATTCTAGTAGTTGACCCTTCATACCTCACTATAGGCGCTAGAAGTGGGAGATGTGCAAAGGACCTTTGGATAGCTTCTTGTACTTCATGACTGGTCCTTCTCCTATATAAGGAGGGCTTGGGTCCTTCTAAATACAGATTTGATATTGAAACTACCAAAATTCTCCCAAATTGGTGAGTGCTTGAGAGACTTGTGTCTTCTCTTACCTAGTCTTATCTTGAGAGCAATCTTGGAGCCTCAAGTGGTGGCATCTACACTCATCTTGGAGCTTTGCATCCTCCAAGTGGCGTGTTCCTCTCCAAGGACTCCAACCACATAAGTTCTCTTCTCTTTTCCATCTTATTCATCCATTTCCATGTCCATATAAACTCTAGAAACATGTCTTAGGCTTTTCTTACACTTTTGTTCGGTTCATTTGTTCCAATTCTTATTTTGTTCGGTTCATTTAATTTGTTAGCCATTTTAATCGGTACAATAGCTTTCTTTCTTGCTTTTGTTCTGTTCATTTGCTTTCTAGATAGTTTTAATCGGTTCCTTTGCTTTCTTGTTCATTTCAATCGGTTCATTTGGTAAGAAATGGGTTTTTTCATGAGTTTTGGTTTGGTGGCTCAAGTTTTGGTGAGTTCTTGAATGAAAGAACATTGATCCAATTCTAGAAAAGTGCCTATTCATATTCCAACTCAAGTTGATTCCATATCATGTCTATGAAACATCTCTATCTTGCTATTGGAATCATATCATGTGGTATCATGAGTCTTAGGTTTGTTCTTGTTTGTGTTTGAGTTGTTTTGGCACTTTTAATTCAAGAACTTTACATTCTTGTTGTTACCTTTCTGTTTTAGGTTTATTTTGGGTATTTCTTGCTGTTTTCTTCTTATTAAATTGTGTTTGTGTCATTTTGATTTTTGAATCCTTATAAGTTTTGTCAAAGTCATGTTTCTCCAAAAATGTTATCAATTCTTTGTGGTCCTTTTGTTGTAATTTTTGTTTCTTGATTTTGTGAAGTGCAGTTTTATGTGTTTGTTTCTTGATCCTTTGGTGCCTTTTTCTTTTTAGTATTGAGTTCATACTTGTGTAATAGACCTATACAAGTTCTTATCACATCATTTCTATTATGTATTTGCTAGTTCTTAATTCTGTTTTTCATTCCTGTTAGGTTCTTCTGTTTTCCTGAAAAAGTGCTGACTGTTTCGATTTATTGCAATTGATTTGCTTACTGGAAATTTCTGAAATTCTGGATTTGAGTTCTTAAAAGTGTTATAAAAGCATAGAAAAAAGAGGTACTTCAAAATTCAAAGTACAAAAAAAATGATAAATGAAATATGATCAGTGTGTAATTCTGCCGAAAAAAGTACGTTAATCTGGCAGTGATTTTACAAAATTTATCACAATTAATTGGCTTACTGTTTTTGAGTAATTCCAGTGCCATTATTGAGATAAGATCTTGAACTTTCTATGGTTGCAATTGCATAATCCAGTTCGCTTTATATCATTCCAGATAAATCTATAAACATCACGCACAGTTTGCACAAAAATATTTTTCCAGTAGTTCTGTTTTTGTTTTCTTCATCTAGTCTAGTGCTTTTCTCTAGGTCTCTTTTGTGTGCCATCCTTTTCATTGAGTACCTTATTTTCTTGCTTTTCTTTTATTCACTAATCTTTGAGTTTGTCATAATTCTTGTACTCCTTTTGTTTAACCTTTCTTGTTTACACCTTTTCTTGTTTGTCTTTTATTGTTCTTTGGTTTTGTGGTGCTTGGCTTTGAGATTGAGTGCTTTTTCTTTGACATCTTTCATTTGAGGTTACTAAGGCCTCAAGAGCAGATTGGTTAAGGGAAGTATTCTTTCTTGGAGTGATTTGAGTGACTCTTACCTTCGACACTTTGTTATATTTGTTGTTGCTAACATTGTTTTCTTAACTTTGGTTGCTCTTGTGTTTGTTGTTTTCTTTTCTAAATGGATACATATTGAAGTGCTGAATCTTCAAAACCACGTTCTACTCATAAGGCTTATGTTCTTAATGAGTTGAAAGAAGCAAGGAAGGCTCTTGCTCAAAAGGATGAAGCATTGCAAAGGTTGGAAGAACGTATGGCAAAGATTGAATTGAAGCAAGAAGGAGTTTCCCTTTCTTTGCATGGTAGACAACCTTCTCCTAGGCATTCTTCCAAGGGATCTTCATCTGCTCACGAAAATGGAGAAGATACTAGATGCAGGAGGCATCGTCATCATTCCAATGGGGGAAGCCACCACCATGAACAAAGACCTCACCAAGAGACCAAGCCTCAAGTTCCTTTTGTAAAAGTCCCTAGCTTTAATGGTGATAGCGATCCTAATGTGTATCTAGAGTGGGAGGCTAAATGTGAACAAATTTTTAACACCTATGAGGTTAAGGAGAATCAAAAGGTGAAGATAGCCGCCCTAGAATTTGTAGATTATGCCATGAAATGGTGGCATAGCTATGTAACGGACGTTTGTTATAACAAGAGACATCCCGTGGTCTCTTGGAACGATTTGGTTGAGTGTATGCGCTTTAGATTCGTACCACCACACTTTAGGAAAGACCTCATGTTGAAGCTCCAACGGTTTCAACAAGGCATGCTAAGTGTGGATGCCTATTTTAAGGAGTTAGAAACGCTTTTACTTAAAGTCAATTTGAAAGAAAGTGAGGAAGCTATGATAACTAGGTTTGTAAGTGGCCTAAGGAGGGATATTCAAGATGTTGTTGAACTTCAAGAGTATTCATCTTTGGGATCTTTGGTTCATCTTGCAATGAAGGTTGAGGCCCAAATTGCTAAAAGAAATGCTTTTAAAAACTCTCCCAATGATGGTTACTACAACAACTCTTGGAAAAATAAAAAATCCTTTTCAAAACTTCCTTCTAAGGATTCTTATTTCAAACCTAAGGAATCTAGGTCTTCCACTTCTACTCCTAAATCTCCAATCAAATCGTCTAGTAAGAAATGCTTTAAGTGTTTGGGTTATGGTCACATTGCAGCTAATTGTCCTTCTAAAAGGAATATGTTTGTGCATAATGGCATTGTAGTTAGTGAGCATGATTCAGATTCACCTAGGCATTCTTCTCATTCTAGAGCATCAAGTGAGCATGAGAGCGAAAGTCCACTTGAAGGAGATTTGTTGGTTGTGAGAAGACTTCTTGGTCAAGTTTTCC
The DNA here is from genome assembly GCF_051622355.1 of Phaseolus vulgaris. Classification (NCBI taxonomy): domain Eukaryota; kingdom Viridiplantae; phylum Streptophyta; class Magnoliopsida; order Fabales; family Fabaceae; genus Phaseolus; species Phaseolus vulgaris. The sequence continues at coordinate 16,807,537 of NC_143501.1, read as the reverse complement.
AACCTTTTGATGAAAGTCAAAGGGAAAATATTTTTCATACAAGATGTCTTATTCAAAACAACATTTGTTCTTTAATAGTGGATGGAGGTAGTTGTGCTAATGTGGCTAGTACAAGAGTAGTAGATAAGCTTGGATTGCTTACTATCTCTCATACAAAGCCCTACAAATTACAATGGCTAAGTGAGGTGGGCGAAATCATTGTGAACAAACAAGTCCTCATAAATTTCTCTATTGGAAAATACAAAGATGAGGTCTTGTGTGATGTTGTGCCCATGGAAGCTACACATGTTCTTTTGTGAAGGCCATGACAATTTGATAGAAAAGTTTTTCATGATGGCTTTACCAATAAACTTTCTTTTGATTTCCATGGTCACAAGGTCATTTTAAAATCTCTCTCTCCAAGAGAAGTCCATGAGGACCAAATTCTTATGAAGAAAAAGAGGGAGAATGAAAAAGAAAAGAGTTCTAAGCACACACTTCTTATTTCTAGACATGAGGTCCAAAGGGAAATAGTTGCTCACAATCCTATCTTTTTAGCTATTCCTAGACCTCTTAAGTTAGAACCACTTGAGGATAGTCCCCATTGTTTGGATAATTTGGTAAAGGAGTTTCATGATGTGTTTCAAGATCCTCCTAAAGGACTTCCACCTTTAAGAGGGATTGAGCACCAAATTGATTTGATTCCAGGCTCTTCTTTACCAAATCGTCCCGCCTATAGGACCAACCCAAGTGAAACTAGGGAAATTCGCCAACAAGTTGAAGAGTTGATTGCTAAAGGGTGGGTTCAAGATAGTATGAGCCCTTGTTCCATGCCTATTATACTTGTCCCTAAGAAAGATGGAACATGGAGGATGTGTTCCGATTGTAGGGCTACAAACAACATTACAATTAAGTATAGGCACCCCATACCTAGGCTTGATGATTTGTTGGATGAATTGCATGGTTCCCAAATATTTACAAAGATTGATCTTAAAAGCGGCTACAATCAAATCCGTATAAAATCGGGTGATGAATGGAAGACGGCTTTTAAGACCAACTTTGGCTTATATCAGTGGTTAGTTATGCCATTTGGTTTAACTAATGCTCCAAGTACATTCATGCGCCTCATGCATCATGTTTTAAGACCATTCATTGGCAAGTTTGTTGTTTATTTTGATGATATCCTCATTTATAGCTTGTCTTTGATTGACCATAGGATGCATGTTAGACAAGTCTTAGAAACCCTTAGGAAAGAACATTTGTATGCTAACCTTGCTAAATGTATGTTTGCACTTGATCATATAAAATTCCTAGGGTTTGTTGTTAGTATTAAAGGGGTCCATGTAGATCAATCTAAGGTGGTAGCCATTCAAAATTGGCCAATCCCTACCAATGTGAATGATGTCCGAAGTTTTCATGGCCTTGCTTCTTTTTATAGAAGATTTGTGCCCAATTTTGGTACCATAGCCGCACCCCTCAATGATATAGTGAAAAAGGATGTGGTTTTTAAATGGGGAGAAGCACAACAACACGCTTTTGATGTTTTAAAAGAAAAATTGACTAATGCTCCCATTTTAGCCCTTCCTAATTTTCCTAAAACATTTGAGATTGAATGTGATGCTTTAAGTATAGGCATTGGGGCTGTTCTCCTTCAAGAGGGCCACCCCATAGCTTACTTTAGTGAGAAATTGAAAGGTAGTCATCTCAACTATTCCACTTATGATAAAGAATTATATGCACTTCTTAGAGCTTTGCTTACTTGGCAACATTACCTTTTTCCTAAAGAGTTTGTCATTCATAGTGATCATGAATCTCTTAAATATTTGACAAGCCAAAACAAACTCAATAAAAGGCATGCTAAGTGGGTGGAATTCCTTGAGCAATTTCCTTATGTGATCAAACATAAGCAAGGCAAAAATAATGTTGTGGCCGATGCTCTTTCTAGACGCTATGCCTTGCTCAATCTTTTGGGTTTGATCACATTAAGGATCTTTATCATGATGACCTTGATTTTTCTCTTATCTATCAAGAGTGTGCTAAAGGTGGACACAAAGATTTTTTTATACAAGATGGCTTTCTTTTCAAAGGAAAACGTCTTTGTGTTCCCCAAAGCTCCATTCGACTATCTCTTGTTAGAGAGGCTCATGAGGGAGGATTAATGGGCCATTTTGGGGTTGCTAAAACTTTGGATGTGTTACATGAGCATTTCTTTTGGCCTCATATGCATAAACATGTTCATAGTTTGTGTGATAAATGCATAGCTTGTCATAAAGCTAAATCTAGAATGCATCCCCATGGTTTATATACTCCTCTTCCTATCCCTTCAATGCCTTGGGTTGATATTTCTATGGATTTCATCTTAGGATTACCCAAGACATCAAAGGGTAAGGATTCCATTTTTGTGGTAGTGGATCGTTTTTCCAAAATGGCACATTGTATTCCTTGCCACAAGGTGGATGATGCATGTCATATTGCAAATCTCTTCTTCAAGGAAGTGGTTCGTTTACATGGACTTCCTAGAACTATAGTGTCCGATAGAGATTGCAAGTTCTTGAGTCACTTTTGGAAGACGTTGTGGGGCAAACTTGGTACTAAACTTTTATTTTCTACTACTTGTCACACACAAACCGATGGTCAAAATGAAGTGGTAAATAGAACTTTGGGACAAATGTTGAGATGTTTTATTTCCGGGAATCCAAGGGTTCGGGAGGATTTACTACCACATGTTGAATTTGCTTATAATCGTGTAGTAAATTCTACCACCTCACATTCTCCTTTTGAGGTTGTCTATGGATTTAATCCCTTAACACCTCTTGATCTTCTTCCTATTCCAATACTCGATGATGTCTTATGCAAAGATGGGGATGAAAAGGCTTCTTTTATGAAAAAATTGCATAAAGACATCAAGTTGAGAATTGAGAAAAAGGTTGGCAAGTATGCTGAACTTGCCAACAAAAGGAGGAAAGCATTATTGTTTGATGTAGGTGATTGGGTTTGGCTTCATTTGAGGAAATATCGTTTTCCTACTCTAAGGAAGTCCAAACTTATGCCTCGTGGAGATGGACCTTTTCAAGTCCTAAAGAGGATTAATGATAATGCTTATGAGTTAGATATGCCTGATACATTTCTTGGTAGTCATACATTTAATATCAGTGATCTAACTCCTTTTTCTGTAGGTCTCCAAAATTCGTGGTCGAATTCTCTCCAACTCGGGGAGTATGATGGAGATCAAGATCAAGAAGAGAAAGAAGCCGAAGATGAAGATGCTCAAGAGGATATTAGCTCATCATCCTTTTTACCTCAAAGGATTACAAGGAGCAAATTTAAAGAATTAGGAAGTAGTGGTCAAATGTTTTCTCTTTTTGTAGTATCTTTTGTATAAAATGTAAAATGTTTAAATATATAGTTTTTAGGAAGGTGTTAAGAGGGAAACCTAAAGATACCTCTTATGTAAAGCATCTTTAGATATTAGTTTTAGAACATTCTAGTAGTTGACCCTTCATACCTCACTATAGGCGCTAGAAGTGGGAGATGTGCAAAGGACCTTTGGATAGCTTCTTGTACTTCATGACTGGTCATTCTCCTATATAAGGAGGGCTTGGGTCCTTTAAATACAGATTTGATATTGAAACTACCAAAATTCTCCCAAATTGGTGAGTGCTTGAGAGACTTGTGTCTTCTCTTACCTAGTCTTATCTTGAGAGCAATCTTGGAGCCTCAAGTGGTGGCATCTACACTCATCTTGGAGCTTTGCATCCTCCAAGTGGCGTGTTCATCTCCAAGGACTCCAACCACATAAGTTCTCTTCTCTTTTCCATCTTATTCATCCATTTCCATGTCCATATAAACTCTAGAAACATGTCTTAGGCTTTTCTTACACTTTTGTTCGGTTCATTTGTTCCAATTCTTATTTTGTTCGGTTCATTTCATTTGTTAGCCATTTTAATCGGTACAATAGCTTTCTTTCTTGCTTTTGTTCTGTTCATTTGCTTTCTAGATAGTTTTAATCGGTTCCTTTGCTTTCTTGTTCATTTCAATCGGTTCATTTGGTAAGAAATGGGTTTTTTCATGAGTTTTGGTTTGGTGGCTTAAGTTTTGGTGAGTTCTTGAATGAAAGAACATTGATCCAATTCTAGAAAAGTGCTTATTCCTATTCCAACTCAAGTTGATTCCATATCATGTCTATGAAACATCTCTCTATCTTCATATTGGAATCATATCAATCTCTAAGAAGGTTCTTGGAGATGAAGGGAAACATCTACCCTGACTTGATTCGGGTGTTCTACACCAATCTCAAGTTTGAGGGAAATAACCTTGTTTCTCATGTGAAGGGAGTTGACATGGAGATCACTTATGATGTGTGGACTGCTGTTGTTGGTCTGAAATATGCTGGCCTAAGAATCAACAAGGGAAATCTTGGAGTAGTGGAGGATTTCAACAAAGTCCAATACTACAAGAGTTGCTTGAAGAATCAAAATGCCCAAGTAAGAACTTGTTCGGTTGGAGGCTTAAAGCTAGATGAAAGGTTGCTTGCTCCTATTGTAACTTGGATTCTTACTCCAAGGGGAAGCAATCATTTTGTCCTGACAGAAGAAGACCTAGTGTACATCTACCGCATCATGAAGAAGATCAGAATCAATTGGATCCACATCATCAAAGAGCACATGCAAAAAACCATGAGGTTAAGTGATTATGACTATCCCTATGCTGTTTTGATCTCTAAATTTCTGCTTTATTTTGAAGTGAATCTGGAAGATGAGACATCTGAGCTTGTTAAGTCAACACAAGAGATGAACAATGGCTTTCTTAGCAAGATGGGATTCACCAAAATAAATGGCAAATGGGTGAGCAAAGATGGTGATCATGGTGCCTCATCAAGTGTTGCAGCTGCTGATTTTGATGAAGAAGATCAAGCTGCTGAAATGGATTTTCATCAAGAAGAGCAACTTGAAACCAATCAAGGTGCTGGAACCAGTGCAGGGAATCAAGGAGATGAAATGCCATCCATGTCTTCTTTTGATAGATACATGGTCAATAGGCTTGATGGATTTGCCGAAAATCAAAGAAATCTTCATGATTTGTGTGTAAGCAACTTCCAGAGTATTGACAACAGGTTCAACAACATGCATATACGATTCATGGCCTTGGATGAACAGATAGAAGTTGTTCAGAATCATATTTTTGAACTCCAGTATGGCAAGGAAGATTAAAGGAAAAACAACCGGTTGAATTCACGAAACAACCGATTGTTTTTGGTTTTGTATCAGTTTAATTGCTTATGTTTTAAATTTTTGTATGATCTGGAAAAATTATCTTTTTATCTCTTCTTTTTGTCTATTTGCGAAGACAAATAGGGGGAGATTTATGTTGTGTTGTCTTTCGTTATCTTTTATTTCTGCAAAACTCTATGTGGTTTATGAGTGTTTAAGTAAACCTTTTTCTGCTAGTTTTTAAACTACTATATACTGTTTCTGTTTTTACTCTAACCTATATAAGAGATATTGTGCTTTGCTTAAACTTTGTCTTGCAGGAAATGCTTCAGATTCAATCAAATCCAACACAAGCAACCAGGGATTTGTCTTCATCAAATAGGGGGAGATTGTTGAATCAAGTGTGTTCAAGCTTTGAAGAATCCAAACCCTTTGAAGGTTGATGGAAGGCTGGATGTGCTTGCTGTTACTGAGCTGTCTTTAGATAGGATCTGGGGTAGATTTTATGTGTTAAATCCAATCTTGATTGAATCCAAAGCTTAAGCATTGTCAAACCTTTTAAAAGAAAAGTGTTTTTCAAACTAAGTGAAAAACAACCTGTTGTTTTGTCGAAACAACCGATTTTTTTATACTTAGGTGTTTTAGAAAGGTTGAAAACTATTTTTGATGGTTGACTTGCTGTCAAACCAAAACAACCGATTGATTCGAGCATTCAACCGATTGTTTGTTTTGGGACCATAACAGAAAACTGTTTTGTGCTTTGACTGAGCATTAAATGATTTTATAACTGAATACGCTCCAGTTTTAAATGCAATAAATAGTTTGTTTAGATTATGTAACACCCCCCCTCTAGTTTAAATGCAATACCCCCCCTCTAGTTTAAAGCCATACATTCTAACATTTATTTCCTCAGTAGAAGTAGAACGTGCTTTAATCTTTTGTTGAACCAACTACTACTATAACTTCTGATATTAATTAACCTCCCAACTGCCAAGTCTCTTCATCAATGCATGCATATTTTGTACAATGATTTTCTCCTTTCCTTGCACCCAATATATAAGTTGCTATCAAATTTGAATTAAATTGACGAAACTTGACAGCGATTGAAGATAGAACATTCAATCTCAACGTTTCCACATTGGAAATATCATAATGCATATACATTGTTAAAATATAATTAGTTCATAATAAATATAAAAAACTTTAGATTGAACAAAGTAAATACTATTACATACCAGAATGACTTGCCAAATCATGTTTCTATCGTGCTCAATGATGTTATCCCAAGAAGAAGTTAAGATAGAGATCCTTTCGCAAGCAAATACTCTGAGATAACTGCTAAAATTATCTGAATTTGGCCCAATGGCGACGTCAGTGTTAACATCAATAGTTAATAATATTTTCTGGTCTCTACTTATCTTCTTACAAATATTCTTTAATCTAGTAGGTCCTCTACTAGTTTTTGAATGAGGAACTTCATCATCAACCATGCTTTTGTTGTCAAATGAATATGATAAGAATTACGAATATGAAATATAATAACATATATATATATATATAATGTAAAAATAAATCAGAAACACATACAAATATATATTCATTTGTCATGATCATTTCGAGTTGCATGTACAACATCGAAAACATCCTCGTACTCTTTATTGATCGTCGTTCTTGTAAGTGATTCAATCTCATAAATGTCATTATTTGGTTCTCCATCTTCTAAGTCATTATGTTTTTTTTATGCAACACAATAGAACAGTTTTCCAACGTAGGGTATTGGACATAAAAAACTTGGGAAGCTTTGTATGCCATTATGAATGGTTCGTTAACCTATCTTTCTCGAAAGTCATCCAAATTCATTTCTAATTCATCAATTTTCACACTTGGTATAATTAACCTCCCAAATCTCTACCATAATAAGACATTGATCCCACAGTAGGATTTTTATTTTTTTAGTTGAAAACTGCATGCATTCTGCCTCCAAAATGACTTCACTATTTTGAACTATACTTTTATCATCTCGAGACTTTGTGTAAAACAAAAAATTGTTTACTTCACAAGCAAAACAACATAAAACATCAAATTTTAGACCATTTGCAAGCCACGTTAATGTTTTAGATGTTGATGGATCATTCATGATTTGTTGCTTAAACCATGAAATGAAAGTTTTGTTATGCTCTATTAACACCCATTTTTCTAATTGCATTGGATTCTTTTCTTTCACAATGTCGTTGTGTGCAACTAAGTATGGTAACACCTCATCAGTGTTATTCAGGATATACAAATGTGCTTGCAGAACTTCTTCTTTAGATTTTCTTATCACTTGTACACCTTTTGAGGATTTACTTGTCAATCTACAAGAGTGCTAACATTTTTTAGGAACTCCTATAGATTTTTCTTTTAACATGTATTAGGAACAAAACTCAATAGCTTCTTCTAACATGTATCTTTCAATAATGGACGCTTCCATACGAGACATTGATTCTTCACATATCCCTTCAAGATCTTCAATATCATTCAACTGGATACATCCATCGCATATAAACTGGCCCACACAATCTGATTTCTCTTACAAGATGAACAATCAAATGCAACATGATATCAAAAAATGATGGATGAAAAATATCTGGAGTTGACACAACATAACAGTAATTTCTTCTTCAAGTTGATCCAACTTTTGAGGGTTAATCTCTTTACTACATATTAAATTGAAAAATGAACATAATTGAGTTATTGTATGCCTAACATTTTTGGTAAGATTCCATGAATAGCCATCTGTAGAAATTATTGCATTAGAATGTGACAATCATGAGACTTTAAGCAAATTAGTTTAAAATCATGCATAAAAACAAGACTCTTAACATTTGAAGAGTAGCCTTGTGATACCTTAACACCTTTAATACATTCACAAATACTTGTTTTTTCCTTCTTCGGCAAAGTGTAACACGCTACAGGCAAGTATGTATGTTAACCAACTTCTCGCGGTGTCAATTTTTCTCGTATATGCATCTCAATCAAATCCATATGTGCATTAACAATATCCTTTGTTTTGCCTTTAATGTTCAAAAGTGTTCCCCGATTAAGTTGTCACACACATTCTTTTCTACGTGCATTACATCTTTACAATGTCTAACATCTAACTTACACCAATACGAAAGATAAAAGAATTTTTTCATTCACAGTTTGCTTTTTCTTCATTTTTCCAAAAACCACATGAATATTTTTTACCTTGATAGAGTGGGACAAATGCCATGTTCTTAGTATCCGTTGAAAGGTTTTTTTAATCTACAATACGGGTGATATTTCGTTAGAAATCTATGATGTTGAAGATACAATGTCTTCCTTTCATGTTTCAAATGCTCATATGACGTGTTCTTTTCACATATTGGACATACTCTATGACCTTTCACATTATAACCTGATATGCAGGGAAGTCATTGATAGTATAAAATAACATTGCAATTGGAAAGATTAATTGGCAAACACATCAACCATTTCATCCGACAATAATTTCAAATCTTCAATCAATTGATTTAGATAAACTTATGTCATTTCTAGGTTGTTTTGGACCAGAGATCATCATAGATAACATCATGTATTTGCGCTTTATACACAAAGCAAAAGGTAAGTTGTAAATCACTAACAAAATTGACCATGAACTATGATTACTACTAAATTTTCCAAAAGGATTCATTCCATCTGTTTAAGTTTCTTGATTCTTTTCCAAATTCAGGAAATTTTTTATCAATCTTCTTTCACTGCAAAGAATCAGTTGGATGACGAAGTAGTTTTGGTTCTTTTGTTTGCTTCATCTATAGATGTTGTTTTGGTCTAGTCCCCACACTTGTTTATTCTTTTTTTTTCTTTTTAATAATACTTTTTCATTTCTTTGTATTTTTTATTTCTCATCTTCTTTTAAACAACATGTTTTCAAAAAATAAACTTATATAATTTTAAAATAAATTATGAATGAAGTTTTGTAAAATTCAATTAGAAATGAGTATCATTCAATATATTCTTCATTTATATTCTAGAATTGAAAGAGAATATAAAGAAACAAAGTAAAAATTTAATAAACTCAAAAAAAAAAATTATTAGAAAAAATAGAGGAGAGAAAAGGATGAGAAAGAAAAGAAAAAAGATGTGAAAAAAAGAAAACAGAGAAAGAAATGAGAGATAAAACAATTCGAAAAAAGAGTAAAAGTTAAAGAAAATTATGAACATTCTAATTCTTATTTTAACTTTTGCTTGTTTTGCACATTTTCTTTTGAAGGAAGCAGATAATTAACTTATGAAGGAATCATCTAACCACAAAGAGAATAACATATTGACTTACATTATATATCTTTAAACCATGTGATTTAATTTATGTGTACTAGGAGAAAATAATAAAAAAATACTTCTCAATTATACGTTGCTTTTGGCATGTATAATACTATTTTAAATAGTGATGTCAAGTCTTTGAAATTTGAGATGAATACATATCATGTGAACTATAATGATCGTGATAAACATTCCTATATGTGTATTGTTGAAGATTGAAAGCATGGGTTTTATGGGCGTAGAAAACATATATGTGTTGAAAATGGTTACTTTTAATATGTATAAATCTTTATTGTTTGATTCTTTGATTAGTTGAACTAAGTGAAAAAATTGTGATGAATAAACACTTTTTTGGAATTATAAGTATTCTTCTTTCACATAATTGAAATCTCAATATAAATAAAAAGAATTAAATTTTTTTGAATTTTAGTTCATTCAACACTTATGTTTGTGTGTACGTAATAGTCAAATTCAAGATTAATAATTTTCAAGGTGTGCAATGATAGAAATATGTTGAAAGATGAAGAAAGAGGCTCTAAGTTACATTTAAGAATTGTGTATTTTAATATTGGACTTTTTATTAAATTTTGTTTTTTTTTTAAATTAATTGCTATTAGACTTATTATATAGTTTCTTAAATGGGTCTAATTAATTGGATAAACATAATAATTTTAAGTCCATGGTAAATAAGTCTTTGTTAGCTATTGTTAGAAGTTTTTGAATAATTTAATATATAAGTTTTATACTTTGGCATTTAAATTTTCTATTTTTCTCAACTTTTTTTGTGTGTCTTTCCGCATTTTATTTTATTTTTCTATTTTAATTGAATTTGTTAAAAATATTCCATTTATCTTATTACCTAATCCATGCTTAGGCATATTTTATTTTCTTGCTATTCTTATTGTTCAAAACTTTAACATTACACTCAAATCCTCGTTATTCAAGAGTTAATCTTTGACAAAATTAAGAAAAATAGGATTCATTTTCTTATCTCTTATTTTTTTTCCACCAATTCACCTTTATCTTATTATTTTTCTGGCTAATTCTTTTGACATAACTTTCATGCAAATTTTCGAGAAAAAAAAAAGAATTTGTTGTAGGAAGGATTTCATTTTCGAACAGCATATCTGCCATTTTTTTACAAAAAAACCCAATTACAAAAAAAGGTTGAGCTCCTATAAAATGTGGTCTTCTGTTTCGTACACCCCAATAATTACTAAGTATGTCCTCATATTAAGATAAAAAGACTAAAATACCCTTTCACGTGTGCAGCTGAATCCCGCCTACACCTTTGTTTTCCATCGCACCATGCAATTTTGAAGAGAAAGAAGAAAAGAGAGAGTTGTTTCATTGTTCTAGAAACTATTATTTATATTCTGCAAAATTTGTTTTTGGAAATTCTATTATAAAAAGCTCGTTTGAAAAAAAATATTTTAGAAAGTTTATTTTAAAAGATATTATATAAGTATGGAAAGTTTTTTTCTGAAAAGTTCATTCCTAAATATATTGTGTTTCAGAAATCCTATTCCGAAAATTCTAGAAAATTTGGTTTAGAAGATTGCATAATAGATAATCTGAAAGTCACTTTTATAAAAGGTAAAATAATTATTTTAAAAATTATGGGGGTTCAATTAAAAATTGTGGAGATGCAGTAGAAACAACATTAAAAGGTTTTGTAAGACATTATTTGAGATGGTATCTTTAGACATGATTAAGGATTTTTTTTTCCTGTTATTCTTCATCAAATGGTTTTACCCAATGACTATGATATCTTAATCTTTTATTTAGTTTTTTAATCAAATTGGATCTATTTTCCATGTAATAACACTTCTTTTTATTCAATAAAAGATTGTTATTGTTTATCTTATGTGGTTAATGTTTGTTCGTGGTCTAATCAATTACAATTGAATAGTGCAAGAATAAAAAAATTATTATAATCATTGTACTGCCCTGGTAGTCGGAAGTGATGACGTGGAATCCAGCTACAGTATAGGCGTGTTGACAAGGCGCCAGGTTGGCAGAAGGGAAGGACGTCGGGGGGCTCGTGAAGTCGCCAGTTATTAAGTTGGCGTGTTCCGATCTCCAGCATACCAGAACCGGCGATCACCGGGTTAAAGACGAAGTCGCCAGATGTAAACTCAGGCGACCTTGTGATTGGAGATCGCCAGAGCAAGCACATCGCCAGAGATGAAGGTGGTGCAGATTATGAAGGCGGCCGGCGAGACCACAGGGAAGGTGTACGAAGGCACCCTAACTCGTCAATTCCAGTAGAGATCGCGCTCCCAAGTTAGCTATGCACTGGGCAGTACCATGCATAAGTAACTTAGCAAAATGAGAGTAGAAGCAGCGCCCAAGTCAAGGAGGCTCCAGATGAAGGCACGTGTACGACTAGATGCGAGCCACGTGATCAAGTCTGTAACTGCCAGGAGAGAGAAAGTAACCAGGTATATAAGAGTTCTCAACGAACTTTCTGAGGTACGCACGTTCAGATTATACTCTTTACGCTTGCGAGTTCTAGAGCCTACTGTGTGAGAGAATTTGCACGGTTCCTGTTCTCTTAGTATTTGGTGATTCGGTCACTGACTTGGGCGTTGGAGTGCGATCGGCCGCAGCGGCGCCGTTCTGTTCCTTTGCAGGTTCTCGAGGTGGATCTCGAAGAAGAACGGAGGTTTGAAGCGGTGCGCATGTCGATCCTTTGACGAGGCAGTTTCCAGCGTTCCGGTCAACAGGCAGGATCATCAGGCGCCCACCGTGGGGCCGTGTAAAACTTGCTCCCATCCACAGCGTGAGTTCTTGAAGGTTTTCGAAGTTTTCTGCGTGGTTGTGTGCTGGTGCAACCATCGTTCGCTGTTTGCTTGAAATTTGTTCGGTGAATTCGCGTTTTATACCGTTCGTTTGGGTTTTCGATCGGTGAAGGGAGGTTTTCCTGCTGTTTACGCGTAATTTGTTCGGTGGAGTTGAGTTCTTTCGCTCGATTAGTTATCCGTGGGAAGAGCAGTGGTTTCTGGTGGAGTTGCAGGTTTCTTTGGAGGTTGCGGTGTTCTTGAATTTTCTTGCGGAGTTTCGCACAGTTTTTTCCGATTGATCGCTGAGTCAATCGTAGCTGAAGTAAGTGTTGTTCGCTGCATTCTGTGATTCGCTGAGTTTCATGAGAAAAATGAGAAGCAATCGTTCAAGTCCAGTTGCGCCCGTCGCTGCTGAAGGCGCCGCTGCCATGACCATGGCGCAAATGGCAGAGATGATGCGTTCGTTGCAGGCAACTGTGGAAGCCTCGCGCATAGAGCAGGCGAGAATGCATGAGGACCTGGTCGCCTCTCGCGCCAGGAATGAGGAGCTCAGCAAGGTGACTGAGGAGCTGCGTCAAGCTCTTCAGGAGCAGCAAGGGCGTTCTTCTGCTGAAAAGGTTGCGCCGTCGTCGCCACCTCGTGTTTTTCCTATGCCTTTCGCTCAGGCGATTACTGACACGCCTATTCCTACGAGCGTGGTCCCTGTCAAGGCTGTCTTTACCGGCGTGGAGGATCCAGAGGCTCATCTAACTACGTTCCATACGCAGATGATGCTGTCGGGAGGGTCAGACGCCGTGTATTGCAAGATGTTCGTGAGCACGCTCCAGGGAACGGCGTTAGAATGGTTTGTGAGCCTACCTAACGGTCACATAACCAATTTTCAGCAGTTCTCGAAGGTTTTCATCGAGCAATACATCGTGAACAAGGCACCGCCCAGGGTGTCTTATGATTTGTTTGATATAAGGCAGTACCAGGGAGAGTCCCTCAGAGACTACCTGAATCGCTTTGGAGCGCAGATGGTCAGATCGTCGGCTAAAGATGAAGAAATGCTGGTCTATGCATTCAAGAAGGGCGTGCTGCCAGGACCATTCTGCGAGGCCTTGATCAGGGCTCACCCTGCAACGTTTGCTGAGGTTAGGCGACTTGCGGTGGCTCACATCGCCGACGAGAGTGAGGTCACCGAGAAGAGAGGGAGCGTGGCTCCCGCTAGGCCACGCGCCCAGACCAGGATCCAGCCGCAAAGGGTGCTGGAGACAGCGGCGGCGGCCAGGAAGGACCAGAGGACTCGCCATCCTTATGATAGGAGGAACAAGGGGAGGGGCCAGGGACGCCAGCAACCAGCACGCCGGGAATACAATCGCCCGCCTAAGCACAAGTTTGTTATGGGATTGGCGGACCTGATCGCCATTCCCAATATATCTGCTAGGTTGAAAGCGCCTGAGAAGGTGGGCGACAAGGTGCTGGGACCAAAGCCAGACGCCTGGTGTGAGTTTCACCAGGGCTTTGGCCACACTTTGGACTCGTGTTTGTCCTTAGGGTATCAGCTCGATGATCTGGTTAAGAGCGGGTTCCTAAATGACTATCTGCTGGACAGGAGGACGAGGGGAGCGTCGAGTTCCCAGCCAACGGGTGGAGAAGCCCAGCAACACGAGATGCCTATCCACGGGGAAATCCACACCATTGCAGGAGGCTTCTCAGGTGGTGGATGCACCGCATCGCAGAGGAAGAAGTACGCGCGGTCGGTGATGATAGTGGATATGTTTGAAGACCACTCGCCGGAGGTGGACATTACGTTCACCAAGCAGGATCTTCGGGACGTTGTGCCCCATGACAACGATCCCATAGTCATTTCGTTGATTACGGCGGGAAGGAAGGTCCACAGAGTTCTGGTGGACCAGGGAAGCTCGGCAGACGTGATGTTCTGGCCGACTTTCATGCAGCTGGAGTTGCCCCTTGACCAGCTAAGGCCCTATGGAGGGTGCCTATATGGGTTCGCTGGTGACCAGGTGGAGGTCAGGGGGTACATTGAGTTGAGAACCACGTTTACAGATGAGGCTGGTTCGAGGACGGAGAAAATCAAGTACCTCATTGTAAACGCTCCTTCAGCATACAACATCCTGTTGGGGAGGCCCACGCTTAACAGGATAGGCGCTATACCGTCGACTCGGCACATGAAGGTGAAGTTGCAGTCTATGGAGGGGGTGGTGATCACGATCAAGTCTGATCAAAAAGAAGCAAAAAAGTGCTATGAGAATAGCCTGAAAAACAAGAGATCAGTGAGTTATGTAACGACCACCCCACCTCCCGGTGTGAAGCCCAGATCGACGGTAACAGAAGAGACCGCCGGAAGGGACGTGGAGATGGTGGACGCTGAGCTGGGGGAGGGGAACGCTGGTCTGGAGGAGGAAGAGGCGCGGAATCGCCCTGAGGAAGCGAGAGAGCAGGGAATCGCCAGGGCGGTGATCGCCAGAGAATCAAGGCCAAAACCTGTCGAGCAGTGGCTCGAGAAAGAGATCGGGGGAAAGATCTTCAAGCTGGGAAGATCTCTGGGGGTCGAGCTCCAGGACTAGATCGCCAAGGTGATTGAGCGGCATCTGGACGCGTTTTCATGGTCCGCTTCGGACATGCCCGGGATTGATCCCGACTTCTTGTGCCATCATCTGGCGATGGACAACTTGGTGAGACCAGTGCGACAAAGAAGAAGAAAGTTCAACGAGGAAAGGAGGCAGGCGATTAGAGATGAAACACAGAAACTCCTTGCTGCAGGCCACATCAGGGAAGTCCAGTACCCTGAATGGCTGGCGAATGTCGTGCTGGTGAAGAAGAGTAACGGGAAATGGCGCATGTGCGTCGATTTCACCGACCTGAACAAAGCTTGCCCAACGGATTCGTATCCTTTACCAAGCATAGACGCCCTGGTAGATAGTGCTGCAGGGTGTAAGTTGCTGAGTTTCCTGGATGCCTTCTCGGGGTATAACCAGATCAAGATGCATCCCATGGATGAAGAAAAGACAGCCTTCATGACGGAGAGGTCGTGCTATTGCTATAAGGTGATGCCGTTTGGGCTGAAGAACGCGGGGGCCACGTACCAGAGGCTGATGGATCGAGTGCTTGCACCGATGCTGGGAAGGAACGTGCAAGCGTATGTCGATGACATGGTCATGACCTCGCCGGAAAAGAGCAAGCACGTCGCGGACTTGGAAGAATTGTTCACGACGATCGCCAAGTTCAGATTAAAGCTTAATCCAGAGAAATGCATTTTCGGCGTGGAGGCTGGAAAGTTTTTGGGTTTCCTCTTGACTGAAAGAGGCATAGAGGCCAACCCCAACAAGTGTGCCGCCATCTTGGCGATGAGGAGCCCAGCTACGGTGAAAGAGGTCCAACAGCTAACAGGTCGGATGGCAGCCCTGTCTCGCTTCGTGTCAGCTAGCGGAGAGAAGGAACATCCCTATTTTCAGTGCTTGAGGCGCAATAACAAGTTTGCCTGGACGAAGGAGTGCGAGGAAGCCTTCGTCAAGCTGAAGGAGTATCTGGCGAGCCCGCCGGTTTTGTGCAAACCGCTGGTGGGAACCCCTCTCAGGTTGTATTTTGCTGTAACTGAGAGGGCGGTGAGTGCGGTGCTCGCCCAGGATCAAGATCAGGCTCAGAAGCCTATTTATTTTGTTAGTAAGGTGTTACAGGGCCCCGAAACGAGATATCAGGCCCTGGAGAAGGCTGCGCTGGCTGTGGTGTTTTCGACGAGGAGGTTGCGCCACTATTTCCATAGCTTCACCATACTGGTGATGACTGACCTGCCCATCCAGAAAGTTTTGAAGAAGCCCGACGTTGCGGGAAGGATGGTGAAATGGGCAGTGGAGCTGTCAGAGTTTGACATCAAGTATGAGCCCCGAGGCCCGATCAAGGGGCAAATCTTTGCAGATTTCGTGGTCGAGCTCTCGTCTGAGGCGACACGAGTTGAAGGGGACGACTTCCGTTGGGTACTCTCGGTGGATGGATCGTCGAACCAGCAGGGTAGCGGTGCTGGAGTCATTTTAGAAGGGCCCAATGGCGTGCTGATCGAGCAATCTTTGAGATTCGCCTTCAAAGCCAGTAACAATCAAGCAGAGTATGAGGCGCTGATCGCCGGAATTTTGCTGGCCAAGGAGATGGGAGCTAGGGTGCTGATGGCTAAGAGTGACTCGTTGCTAGTCACAGGGCAAGTAACAGGGGAGTTCCAGGCTAAAGATCCACAAATGGCGGCCTATCTGGAATATGTGCAGGAGTTGAAGAGTTCCTTTGCCTCCTTTGAAGTAGTGCATGTGCCCAGATAGCAGAATGCCCGAGCTGACTTGCTAGCTAAGCTCGCCAGTTCAGGCAAGGGGGGTAGGCAGAGGACGGTGATTCAAGAAACTCTGAAGACGCCGAGAGCATTTGTGGCAGATCACCTGGTCCTTCAGATAAGCAAGTCGACGGAGAAAGCAGCGAGAAGCCATAAGTCCCTGACGCAAGAAACTCTGAGATCGCCGAGAATTAAAGCATGTCGGGGAGAGAAGGTAAACGTGATGCAGGTCTGCGCTACCCATGAGCCAGACACTTGGATAACACAATACAAGCGGTGCCTGGCAGATGGCCTTCTCCCACTGGATCCGACTGAGGCTAGGAAGGTAAAGAAGAATTCTAGCAAGTACACCCTGATTAATGGTGATCTGTACAGGTTTGGGTTCACTCACCCGCTCCTGGAATGTATACATGGCGAGAAGTGCACGAGAATCATGGCGGAGCTCCACGAAGGTATATGCGGAAGCCACGTCGGGGGTCGAGCTCTGGCCGCGAGGACTCTCCGTGCAGGCTACTACTGGCCAACGATGAGAGAAGACTGCAAGAAGTATGCGCAGTGTTCCAAACAGTGCCAACAGCACGCCGATTGGCACAAGGCGCCTCCTGAGGAGTTGAAGTCGATCTACAGCCCTTGGCCGTTTCATACCTGGGGAATCGACATCCTGGGACCTTTTCCGCTGGCGATCAGGCAGATGAAGTACTTGGTGGTGGCGATCGAATATTTCACCAAGTGGATCGAAGCAGAACCAGTGGCCCAGATCACCGCACACAAGATCGAAGGTTTCGTGTGGAAGAACATCGTGTGCCGGTTTGGAGTGCCTAAGCGCTTGGTGTCGGACAATGGGACTCAGTTTGCAAGCCACCTGTTGAAGAAGCTTTGCGAAGGGGTGGGAATTCAACAAGTGTTTGCATCCGTCGAGCACCCTCAGACGAATGGCCAGGTGGAGTCGGCTAATCGGGTGTTGTTGAGAGGTTTGAAGAGAAGGCTAGAAAAAGCCAAGGGAAGCTGGGCTGAGGAGGTGCCCCGTATAGTCTGGGCATACCACACCACCGAGCAGTCAGGAACCCATGAGACCCCGTTCAGTTTGGTCTATGGGTGTGATGCGATGATTCCAGTAGAGATCCAGGAGAGCTCGCCAAGATTCCAGAACTTTGTAGAGGAAGACTCGAATGAAGAGAGAAGGCTGAACCTGGACCTACTGGATGAGGTCAGGGAAGAGGCGAGACTGAAAGCTGAGGCGGTGAAGAGAAGGATTGAACGAAGGTACAACTCGAAGGTGATGCCAAGGCAATTTAGAGAAGGCGACCTGGTGATGAGAAAAGCCCACCAGTACGAGATGGAGAATAAGCTGTCACCCAAGTGGACTGGACCGTTCAGAATAACCGAGGCGCTCGGGAACGGCGCCTACCGCTTAGAGACATTGGAAGGAGGGGCTATTCCTCGCACCTGGAACGCCACGCACCTGAAGCTGTATTACAGTTGAGAACTTTGTAAGTAAAGATAAACACAAAGTTACATTACAATGTCTCTGTTAAAACAGTTTGAAGGGGGCACTCTTTTTTCCCTAAGGAGGGTTTTTAATGAGGCCACCCAATAAAGAGAAGTTTTCAAAGTACAAGTTGTTTTAGATTGCGTGCCTCTTGTTTTCAGAAAAGTTTTGAAGAAAGACCTTGTCACTTGTACGTGACTCAAGGCGAGTTAAAGATATATTGCATGCTTTCTAAAAAGTTTTAAGTCCTCATCGTTTTTCGGCGATCGGCGGCATCAGTTAAAGTTTTTAAGTCCTCATCGTTTTTCGGCGATTGGAGGCATCAGTTAAAGTTTTTAAGTCCTCATCGTCTTTCGGCGATCGGAGGCACCAGTTAAAAGACCTCAACGCCCTCGCGCGTCCTGAGGCAAGTTAAAGACCTCCTCGTCGCTGAGCGAGTGCAGGTAAGGAAGAGCGAAAAGTCCTCAGTGTTTCTGGGGGCGAGAAGATGTAACCCCTGGGGCAATGTAGAGGCAAGTAAAAGACCTCCTCGCCGTCGAGCGAGTGCAGGCGAGAAAGAGTAAAAGTCCTCAGTGTTTCTGGGGACGAGAAGATGTAACCCTTGGGGCAATGTAGAGGCAAGTAAAAGACCTCCTCGCCGTCGAGCGAGTGCAGGCGAGAAAGAGTAAAAGTCCTCAGTGTTTCTGGGGGCGAGAAGATGTAACCCCTGGGGCAATGTAGAGGCACCAGGAAAAGTCCTCAGTGTTTCTGGGGGCGAGAAGATGTAACCCCTGGGGCAATGTAGAGGCACCAGTGAAAAGTCCTCAGTGTTTCTGGGGGCGAGAAGATGTAACCCCTGGGGCAATGTAGAGGCACCAGTGAAAAGTCCTCAGTGTTTCTGGGGGGGGAGGAGATGTAACCCCTGGGGCAATGTAGAGGCACGATTTAAAGACCTTCTCGCCTATGAGCGAGTTCAGGCAAGATAAAATCCTTCTCGTTTCGGACGAGTTCAGGTATGGTGTAGAGGGTGGAAGAAGTTCTGAGGGTGGCTAAGGTAGGTTCGAAGAGAACGCCTAGCCACCCGGTCTCTTGCTCTGAAGCACAAGGAGGTAGAGAAGGATCCGAAAGGCGCCTCTACCCCCAGATGAAAGAGCAATGGCCAAGGTGTGAAGGCAGGAAGAAGCTGGTGTCGCCAAGAGTCTCTGGCGACCAGGAAACGTTCAAGCAATGGCGAGAAGTCAGAGACCCGTTTGATGAAGCAGATCGGGTGTAACGACGTCATAAAGCCAGGGGTTGAGTTAAAGTCCATTACTTGGAGTATCATTTTATGCTAAGGTTCATTGCCTTAAGTTTACGAGTTGATAAATGTGATTATTATTCGAAGTTGAGATGGTTCGAAACGGCTAAGTACAAGATCGTGCCTACGAGATTACTAAGTTATTTCTTCGACGTAAATCATGCAAGGAAAGTTAAAGGTAGACGAAGAGGTTACAAGAAGAAATGCAAAAGTAATTCCATTAAGTAAAGTATCAGCTCCAAAATACGTGTACAAGAAAATACAAGTTTATTACAGAATTATATACAAGGGAAAGGCACGAAGGTAGCAGATGGAGAGAATCGATTAGTCTTCAGCGGGAACCACTTTTCCATCCACTACCTCGTTATCAAGAGACACCATGCTGAGGTCCAGGTCGGGGAACAAGCAGGCAAATTGTTCCCGCGCAGCTTCGAATCCAGTAGCCAGAATTTGAGCAGAATTCAGCTTGAGTTCTTCAATCTGCTTCTGAAGTTCCTCAATCCGTTTCTTGAGATCTTCAGTCTGTTCTTTCAGCTCCTTATTCTGCTGCTCCAGCTCTTCAACTTGCTTCTTGAGTTGTTCATTGGTTTCTTGAGCCTGGAGAAGGTCTTCAGCAACCTTCTTGGATTCTGCTTGCGCTTGTCCCAATTCGGCAGCGAGCTCCCCTTTTTCCTTGTTGGCTTCAGCGAGCTCAGCCATGGCGTCATCCCTCGCCTTTTCCACCTTTCCAAGGAGGGTCTCTCAGTCGGCTGACCTTTGCTCCAATTTCTTCACCCTGGCGGCGTCAGTTTTTATGAGAGCCTCCAGGTCAGCCACCTTGACGCGATAAGGCACAATCTTGCTCTCCAGTTCAATCTTTTCTTGAGCCAGTTGCTGCACCTTATGGCGGAGATCAGTGGCCTCCTTGCGCGCCAATCTGAGCTCGGTGCTCATTGCGTCTTCTACTCGGGAGTGTTCAATCTCCGCGAGCGTCAGATTAAAGGACAACTTCTCCACCTCAACCTTCATGGTGCTGTTCTCTGTTTTAAGGTTGAAGAGGTCGTCCTGGAGCTTCCTGGTGGAGCTCTGCACCGCCCTAGTTATGATGGCGGGAATGTCTTCTGCTATCGTCTTCAGCTTAGCAGATAAAGGCTCCCACATCCTCGTGACCTCGAGAGGGAGGTTTGCTGCTTGGAGAGGCGCTGGTGGGGCCTGTTGTTGGTTTCCGTCGCCACCCTCTTTAGTTGGTTCTTCAGTGGGTGTTTCTGCTCGTGGTGGCGACGTCGGGGACTCCGTGATCAGAATCGGAGAGGTGTCAGCAACCTCATCCCCGATCGGAGCGACATCTGCAGCTGAGGCGTTAGAAGGAGGACCCCCTCCAGCTGATACATATGGCGTGGAGGCGCTTGGAGGGTCCTCCAAGAAATTGTCTTCGGCGGCCTCGACCGCGGGTGGCGCAGTTGCCAACGGAATGGCTTGGACTGGGGAAGCGGGAGCTGGTGGAGATGGCATTGTTGGAGGTGGAGCAGGCGTGGATGGCGGGGTTGAGATTGGAAGAGGGGGTGGGGCAGGTGGTGAAGAAGGTGCCACCCTCTTCCTCTTTGTAACGAGGCCATCTTTGGTGACCTCGTCATCTTCTTCCTCCTCCTCGTGGACTATCTGGGGAGCTTTCCTCTTAGGCCTTTTGAGGACAAGCTTCTTACGTTGGGCGGCGGGCTGGACATCGGAGGGAGCTGGGCCCTTAGGTGGCGATCTCCACCACCGAATTCGGTACTGTTTGAGAGCCCGTCGCCAGCCCGTGGGTTCGGGCGAGCGCCCTCAATTCAGCGAGCATACCCTTGCCCAACATGTTATCTGCATAGAACGAAAATGCATGGGTTAACTCAGAGAGAAAATAAGTGCATAAGGCAGTATGCAGCAAAGCAGATGATCGGTGCAGAAAAATAAAACCAAAGTCTTGCGCATAACGCACAAGACGCCCAGAAACAGTTAAACAAAAGCAGTATTAAAACAACAGTTTAAATGTTCTAACCTATTCGAATTTCGAGTTGGTCCTCGTAGAATTCGAAGCAGATCAGGGTGGTGGTAAGGAAAGTGATGTTGGCATCCGCCACCCTTTTCTAGAAAAGGCAGAGATCTCTGTCCAACGCTCCCATGCTATCAGGACTTCTGGGTCTCCTGAAGCAACTCTTGGACTCTTTCTTCCCCTTGCCCACCCAGTACAAGGGGAAGCCGTCGAGTAGGGAGGCGTCCTTGTCGTTAGGGCGCACTTGGACGAACTTCCCTTTCCAGTCTTTATAGGATTGCTGGAAGATGGCGAAGATTGACCTCCCAGCAATCCCATTCAAGCTAACCCACAGGCGGTCTCCTGGGTGCTTGGCTTCGAAGAGAAATAGAAATACGTCTACGGATGCGGGCAACCCCAGATGGTCGCACATCACTTGGAACGCTCGCACAAACGCCCAGCTGTTGGGATGGAGCTGGGCGGCGGCGATGTTGAGCTCGGTAACGAGCTCCCTTTCGAAACGGGTGAAAGGGAACTTGAGCTTCACCTTCTTGAATAAGGTTGTGTAGACGAAGCAGAAGGGCCCGTCAGCGCTCACCTTATCGTCGGCACAAACGGGCAGATCGGGGGGGCAAGGTAGCACTATCATCTTTTCATCGTGCTCCTTATGAAATGTTTGGTGAGGCTCATCCCCCTTTGTCAATCGCAAGACTGCTCCAGCAGTGTTCACGGAAGACGTTTCCCTCAACAGGGTCGAGTTGGCCCAGGGGTAGAGTTTTTTGAAGTCTGGCAAGGGAACGGGGGCTCCTCCGGCGATAGGTGGAGTCGCCTGGGCCAGGTTGGGGCGGGAAGGTGCAGGCCTCTCAGCCTGGGAAGATGAAGCACCGCTTGCTCGCGGTGGGATGAGTGCTTGAGAAGAGGGGTGTCGCGATGAAGGAGGAGGATTCGGGGTGATCTTTGAGCGGGTCATTCTCGAAGCTGCAAAGGAAGAAGAAAAGGAAAAATGATCAGGGTTCGCAGAGGCTGACTCGATCGTGGGAGAAGGGTGAAAAGCGAACGAACGAAGGTTCGTTGCGACGATTGACGAAGCCCTAAGTTACGCAGAATGAGAAATGGAAAAAGCAACCCACAGCGTATGCACCAGACAGTTACAGGATGATGCGAAACGGTTAAAATGCAAGAAAAACCAGTAGAAGAAGGAAAGTAGGTACCTTTTGATGATCAGGAAGACGACGAAGGATGATGGTGATTCAGAATGTTGGAGAGCGCTGAGAGTTTTTTGCAGGAGGAAGTTAGAGCGTTTGTGAATATGAAGAAAAGTGATGGAACAGTGTGGAGTGAAAACGGTTTTAAGAGTTTTTTCGAAATGGGTTTGGGAAGCGCAAACGGTAACTGAAGGTAACCGTTGATGAAGCCACGTGTCGAACGATGGGTGAGGGGTTTGGTGGAGCGTCAGAGAAGCAGAAGGTACAACCGCTTGGAATTCTGCGTCAGTGCCACGTAGACCGGTGTTGACGTGACTCTTCTAGTCTTTTCGCTGGACAAGTCTTCGCTTAAGACTGGGGGGCTTGTGTACCGCCCTGGTAGTCGGAAGTGATGACGTGGCATCCAGCTACAGTATAGGCATGTTGACAAGGCGCCAGGTTGGCAGAAGGGAAGGACGTCGGGGGGCTCGTGAAGTCGCCAGTTATTAAGTTGGCGTGTTCCGATCTCCAGCATACCAAAACCGGCGATCACCGGGTTAAAGACGAAGTCGCCAGATGTAAACTCAGGCGACCTTGTGATTGGAGATCGCCAGAGCAAGCACATCGCCAGAGATGAAGGTGGTGCAGATTATGAAGGCGGCCGGCGAGACCACAGGGAAGGTGTACGAAGGCACCCTAACTCGTCAATTCCAGTAGAGATCGCGCTCCCAAGTTAGCTATGCACTGGGTAGTACCATGCATAAGTAACTTAGCAAAATGAGAGTAGAAGCAGCGCCCAAGTCAAGGAGGCTCCAGATGAAGGCACGTGTACGACTAGATGCGAGCCACGTGATCAAGTCTATAACTGCCAGGAGAGAGAAAGTAACCAGGTATATAAGAGTTCTCAACGAACTTTCTGAGGTACGGACGTTCAGATTATACTCTTTACGCTTGCGAGTTCTAGAGCCTACTGTGAGAGAGAATTTGCACGGTTCCTGTTCTCTTAGTATTTGGTGATTCGGTCACTGACTTGGGCGTTGGAGTGCGATCGGCCGCAGCGGCGCCGTTCTGTTCCTTTGCAGGTTCTCGAGGTGGATCTCGAAGAAGAACGGAGGTTTGAAGCGGTGCGCACGTCGATCCTTTGACGAGGCAGTTTCCAGCGTTCCGGTCAACAGGCAGGATCAATCATTATAACATTTATAAGTTATTTGATACTAATTCAAAAGATTGGATAGTTAAATCACGAGACTTGACTTCTCTTGCTAAATTAAGTGGATAGTAACACAACTTTTATTGGATGAAAAACATTACGTGGTACAAAATCTAATAAAGTTAAATCTCAATTATCTTATTCTTGTTATTTAAACCTAGATTATAGCACCCACTATCTATTTTGACAAAAAATTCTAAAATATAAATTTCTCACTTTTTCTATTTAATTTACTATTAACTGTCTTTCAATTTTAGTTACTTTAATTCCTCATCGTTAATAGTCCATACATTTATACTTAGATTTCTCAAATATTTCATAATTTTTGAAACAACTTCATTTTTGTGATTTTGTATATTTTTTCTAAAATAATATCAAGTTGCATATAACTCGATATTATCATAGAGTAACCAAAGTTGTGACGAGTGGTATGTTGAAGTTTTAAAGTTGAAAATGAATTATTGATGAAGGTTGTAGATATATGTGGAGTTTGAGCTTGGAGATCAAATTTTAAAACTTATCTATATATATATATATTTTGTGAAAGAGTTGAACCACTTCAATTTTGATCTATAATATATATTTTTCTAATAAAAAAGATAACAAGAAAAAGCATTGTGTGAAAGATAGTAAGGAATTCGATGTCATGTGATATGCCTCAATCAATTAAGTGTAACTACGATCAACAAAATTCTTCTATAAATATTTAATGCAAACATAAACATAGAACTCATATTCAGAACCATGGTTAAGTTGGAATAATCTTGTGGGAATTTACCCTCATGCTCAATAATTTAGTCATTTTAATTTATTTGTTCTACCACCCTATAATATTTGTTGTGTTAAATTTGGTTCCAAATCTTTTGTCTTACATTTAGTTAGTTTTTTTTTATCAACAACAAAAAATATATTGAATATGAAAACACTAAGGGTGTTCCAACTCATGTACAAAGCCAATTGCAAAAGAAAACAAAAAATAACAAACAAGAAGAATGCATTGAAACCCCCATGGATAGAGAATTGACCAAAACTGTCACAACAAAAAACCAGATACGTCACAACCCCAAAAGAGAACACTTTGATAATTCCTTCCAGCCCTTCCACAACAGATGTTGCTAATATACTATGTACAATACGAAACAAGATTACAAAGATAACTTCTTTACACACCACATACATTATCAAAAGCATAGAATAATGTCAGTCCCTTTATGTTGCACCAATCACAAATGACATGATTAAAATGATGTTATTATTAGTTGTTACAAATATTGAAAGGAAGTTTTTGCATTATACTGTGGTATGTTTTGCAATGCATGTTTCGCTTCCCAACCATATGTAAAACAGTGGGATGAGTTCTTGCAATTTCGGATTTTGGTCACAATTTCAATAACTTTGGACCAATTCATATTTTCTAATATTTGAGTTGAAAGCATGTCTAGGAGCACTTCTATTTTTTGTCTTTTGCATAATCTCCATGTCCACAAGTACAGACCTACAAATAAACACTAACAGAAACACAATGGAGCTAATAAACCAAGGGGTGATTGTTCCTTTTATTTATTGTTAGGTTACAATAAATTCCTAATGTCGCGGGTTAAACATATTACCAATATTGCCAATTTTGGATAAATCACAAACTAGAATGTAACACTTGTAAAGGTTAGGTCTGCAACTTTGCAAAAGGAGAGAAACAAACAAAAACATAACCAACAAAAATAAATAAATATATATATATATATATGTATGTATCCATTTTATTTGTTATTTTTGAATGCTAACAATACATGTTCTTGGACATACACACAAATTTGTGTATGAAAACTTGGATTTTCTTTTTCTAAGTTTGCAATGCATGCCCAAATTTTTAGTTGTGCATTTTCAAAATCTTCACAACATCTACTATTGTGTCCTTATAGACTATATTGTTCCTATGGTCCCAAATCTCTCTTAAAATTGCCATATGCTTCGTCTTCCAAACTCTATTTCCATATTTTGATATTTTTGGTATGATGAATTGCTGGAAATTCATAGTTGAATTATTTGGTAATGCACTTGTAATATTTAACCACTTATAGTACATATTCCAAACTTTACACTCAAAGAAGAGATGTTTGAGTTTCTATATTATTATTGTAGATTACACATTGATTACTACTTAAGTAAAAATATCTTTTTAGTAGATTATGTCTAGATACTATTGTATTAATGCACACTCTCAGACAAAAGGCTTTACATTTGGTTTTGCAATTATTTTCCATATTTCCTTAAAGATCTTCCCTGGTACCTCATTTGTGTTGTCATTTTGTTGCAGTAACATATATGCACATTTTATTACCTCATCTTTTGTCACTTTTCCATTCCCACTTATCATTTGTTTCTATTTTTGGTATATAGTGTATTATGGCATTAGTGAAAGCATCAATTTTATCTAATTGTCAATCATATCAGTCCCTTCTTCACTTAAAAATCTACCCCCCGTGTATTATTTCTCCAACTTCCCATTTTAGTTATTGTAGTTGATTTCATCATGGAAATTTTATATACTCTAGGATAAGTAGTAGCTAAATTTAAATGTGAAGTGTAATTATCATGAAAAAAGATGATTTTGTCCCACTTATCTACTATCCATCTGATATTGCAATCAAAATCAGGGATTCTCTTGATCCCCTCTACATATCTATCTCACTACAAGAAAAAAACATAGCTATATACAGATTACGTACAGAAAAAAATCATTTGTAAAATTGTTGTAAGTAACTATTACATACGAATACATATTCATATGTAATTACATACGAATAGATATCCATATGTAATTACATACAGAAGAATCCATATGTAATTACATACAAAGAGAGGTGGTTTTCAAGCCACATCCCAATTACCAGTAGGGAGAGGTCCAGATCACGAGGGATCCGTGCATGGGGTGTAGAGGATGCGGTGGTAGGCACCACCATCAAAGAGCCACTGGGAAAGAGACGACTCGTAAGGGTCACGTCCCAGTGGTGATTTGCATGCTTGGCACGTGACTGGGGCCAAGGAACGCCCATGATGGACGACCCCAGAGACTAGGCGCATGAGTTGGTGCCCAAGTGGTCATCTCGCACCAGATGTATCTCAGCAGGGCAGTCTTACGCACTAAGATGGCCTTGAGACTGGGCGATAGTGTCGCCAAGGCACGCCTACAGTATGCTTAAGTCATAGTAAAACAGAAGGGCAGAAACAGTGAAAGGTATATAAGGGTAATCGCAAACATAACAAGGTACGCTTTTGTTAGTACGCATTATGCATTTCTAAGAGAAGCAACACAGAGAGAAGGAACACACACACAGTGCTTTGAGAGTGAGAGTTTGGTGTTCATTGCCCGAAAGTCTGATTTAAGCGTCAGAGTGAAAACGGCCGCGAGGGCTCCCTTTGTCTCTTTGTTTTCAGATGTTTCCGTCGGAGGAAAGGGACGTAGGAATGGAGGGACCTTGGACGCAAAGTGATCAAAGACGCACGAAGACGTTTAAGTCAACCAACGGGAACAATATCCATAGAAGTTGACTTAGATAATAATGCTTGAGAAAATCTACTTTCAAAATCTTCTTGTTCAGATTATAAATATTATTTATAAAATAGTAATTAATATATATGTACAAATTTTTTGAAAGAAACTAACATGTGTCTGCCTTGATCGATCATCAATAAAAAAATTCTCTAGTGCTCTTTCGTATATGTGTTTGTTGAAAGACTTCATCAACATGGACAGAGCGACCAAGCTCCTCTATTTGTAAGCAAAACATTTTATAAATTAAGGACCTAGTAATACATCATAGATTAATAAAAAAATTTATAGAGAAGTCATACCATACAAATATTGTGTTCATGCACGCTGATGGATCCCCAATGTGCATACTTCCACCTTTTTCGGAAGACGGTTATTTTTAGCTGTATCACATTTTCATTGATACAGAGGCATGTTCCACTTTTCCAGGAGGTTGTTCCAAACAATATTTCCAATCCATTCTGGATGCTTACCTTCTTGACGAGTCATTTTAAACATTTGTGAAAGTGCATGAGAAGCCTTCAAATGGATTTTTTTTTTCTTAATTTTTTCCTCATCCTCAACTCTCCATGTTACCTTCCTTTGCAACACGCTAATGGATCTCTCGGTGTGCAAACTTCCACCTTTTTTGGATAGACAATTTTTTTAGCTGTATCACATTTTGATCGATACAGAGGCATAATCCACCTTTTTAGGAGGTTTTCCAAACAATATTTCCAATTCATTATGGTTGTTTACCTTCTTGACGAGCCATTTTAATGGTTGTTTAACTTCTTGATGAGCCATTTTAAACATATATGAAAGTGTATGAGAAAACTTCGAATGAAAATTTTTCTTAATTTTTTCCTCATCATCAACCCTCCATGTCACCTTCCTCTGCAACACACTAATTGATCCCTCGGTGTGCAAACTTCCACCTTTTTCGGATAGACAAATTTTTTTAGTTGTATCACATTTTGATCGATACAGAGGCATAATCCACTTTTCCAGGAGGTTTTTCCAAACAATATTTCCAATCTATTATGGTTAATTACCTTCTTGACGAGCCATTTTAAACATTTGTGAAAGTGTATGACAAGCCTTGGAATGAAAAAATTTCTTAATTTTTTCCTAGTGTTCAACCCTCCATGTCACCTTCCTCTGCAAACAATATCAATCATCAATTCGAAGTCTAAAATTTAAGCATTTTTAAAGGGAATAAGAAACAAGTACCTTAAAACGTTGAAAAAATAAATCTCTATCAGCCTTTGAGATGCCCCCCATGTTAGTCATGACTCACCAAATTGTTGCTTAATGGTGATAGTGTTGACCTTTGATGCAATTTTTTATGGATAAAACCTAAATATTGAAACAAAGTTAGTTAAAATTATAAGACAATAATAAGAAATTATATAAATTTTAATTTTATTATATTCTTACCCTCCCTCAACCGGTCGAATTAGAGGACGATCATCAACTGAGAGGACATCCTCCTTTAAGTTATTGACTATATAAGTTGAATGCGCCCCTGTGACATTTGTATATGGGGATGGTGCAATATCTAGGTTTGGTTTGATGCATTACAACCAACATGTGGAGAAAGGGATGAGGTGGATTGATCAGGTACTTATGGCATGACAGGTGGAGAAGGTGTGGCTCTAATATATCTGCTACTAATGGGGTGGATCCAACAACAACACGTGTTGATGGTGTGGTTGCTATAACATCTACTACTAATGGAGTGGATCCATGAGTTGAAGATAGAGTAGGGTAGTGGGTTGAGTGGATGATAAATTTAGGTTGTTTATTCGTGATAACAATTTTATCACATAAGATTTCTTTTCCTTTCCTTTATTGGAACAAGGTGACAGTGGATCACAACCTCTTGATAACATTTATATATATGACATGGTATGATAATGAAAACGATTTACGGTTAATTGATAGTATAGAAAAGTTTCCATTACTGGGGAATAACAACCTTACTCAGATGCATGTATGTAAGGACCAACAGGTATTTCGAAGTAACATACATACTAAAATGTATTTCTAGGATTAAATCATAAATCTGATTCTCTTTAAATTTGAAATTTAATTTAATTTTCCAGTACAAATACTTTTTCAAAATGTTTATATAGATATTAGACAAAGACATACAAGTAAATAGTTTATAAGACGTGGGAAGAGTTCTTTGTTGAGTGGTCAATGTTAAATATGATTTCTTTGATAAGTAAAGGACAGGAACAATAATGAAATTGAGATTTCTTGACATATTCTAGAAACAAAGAAAATCTACAAAAACATAAAATTATTGAGTACAAAATACCATAAGACAATGAGGAATGTGTTGTTTGGTTTGAAGAAGTAAGATAGACTAGTTGAAGGAATGGCTTGGTGAGGAATGGAGTGGGGTATACTAGTTGATTTTATGGATTGACTAACAGGTATACTATTTTGAGTGGTTGGTAATTTAGGCCAAGGACATAAAAAGAACATAATGTTGACTTGTAGATCAATACCACTCTTTGAACCAAGTATAACATTCTTTCTAAAAAGGAATTTAATATGTGGCCACTATCAATATCTGATTTAAATTAAGAAATATGTTATCAAGGTATAGGTGTAGAGCGCAAACACTATCTCAAACTTAACCAACCACTTTCAAATTATCACATTCATATCCTATTCTAATTTATGTTAGTATACCAGGACCAACAACACCAACCAATGTCACTATCCACTAATTAAGACACCAGTTGATCCTCAATATAGTATTTAGATGACCAAGCATATTAAACCATTGATAATTTTACATCTTGTTTAATTTTGAACATGTTATGAATAAAGTACAGTTGATAGCATGAGCTTTTGTAGGAAATAAAAAATTAAATGTGGCAAATTCTCCTCCCACCATCTTGTTTAATCCATTAAATTGACTAACAATTCAGACATAGTAAAAGCAAAGTATAGTCATGGCTTTTAAAATAATTAACTTTTTTTTATAAAAATGCTTTCATCATCACTATTACAACTTGACATCTTAGGCTGACACCTCAAGTAACAACAATCATCTGCCATCACATGAAAAAAGTACTATTAAAAAAAGAAAAAATAAAGAAAATACAAAAATATGTGGAAACTAGGCCAAAACCCATATGTTAACAAAAATGATACATAGGTAGACTATACCTATTCATAAAGAATTCTAAGAACAGACTAGATGGAAGCCTGTTATACCAATGAAATGATTCTCTATGAATAAATCCTAAATTAGCCAACTTATCCGCACACACATTCCCTTCACGAAAAATATGAGTAACCCTAAACCTGATTTTCCCACAGTAATCAAGACAAGTATTCCATCGATTCCGAAGCATCCAAGAAACATTTGTCCTAGCAGTAAACACAACACAAATCAAAGCAGAATCACATTCCAACTAGACAATAGTAAGCCCCATTTTTTTAGCTTCCTCCGTAGCATGTATAACCCCATAAAAATAAGCAACCAGAGCAGTCTGAACTTCAAGGAACGCAGAGAAAGCTCCAATAAATTCCCCCATACTCCCACGGAAAATACCTCAATAAGTAGCAAGACCAAGATATCCCCTAGAAGCCCCATCACTGTTAATTTTAGCCCAACCTAGTGAAGGAAACTCCCATCTCACAAGAAGAGGAGAAAGAACTTTAACAGTACGAGTATTAATACAAAAAAACTTGATCACGTTGAAATGCAACATATCATTTTTCATAGAAGCTTTAGATGAGTTACCCACCCGACAAGTTAAATCTTTAATAATCGAAATAGCCCGAGAAACCTCAATCTTATCCTGAAAACAAACAAAAATCCTCATACGCCATATCATCCAAATAGAAAAAGTTATCACAACAAGCTTAATCAAATTAACCAAATGACTACCATCACTCTTAATGAAAGAAATAAGATCATCCTTATTAGAGAAATGAGAAGTAGGAAAAATCTCCCAAACCCAACTCCAAATATCCAAAACATTAGAGCATTCAAAAAATAAATGCGGAATAGATTCCTCATGCTTTTCACAAAGCGTACACATAGAAAAAAATATGCAAACCTTTATTTAGAATATGCTGATATGTAGGAAACCACCCATGAAAAACTTTCCAAAGTACAAGAGATTTGGAAAGCGAAATAAATGAAAACCAAATTAATTTACCCCAACCACAGGGAACTCCTGGTTCCAAGAAGAAATGATATGATTCCAATAACATGATAGGGATATGATATGAACATGTTATGGATTCAACAAGAGTTGGAATATGATTAGGCACTTTTTAAGAATTGGATCAATGTTCTTAACAATCAAGAACTCACCAAAACACAAGTAGCCAAGCCAAAGTCATATAGAAACCCATATTATGACATATGAACCGATTAAAACAAGGAAGAACACAAATGAACCGATTAAAACTCAAGAAAACACAACTACAATCACAAGAACAATAAACTAAAAGGAACTACCGAACATAAACATAAAACAACAAGTTCTACCGATTGAAAAGATAAGAAACTTCAAAGACATGTTTTAGAGTTTTGATTTGGAATGGAAATGGAAAAAGAAGATGAAAAGCACAAGGAAACTTATGTGGTTGGAGATCTTGGTGGTGTGCACATCACTTGAAGGATGAATGACTTCAAGATGAGTGTAGTTGCCACCACTTGAGAGTCCAAGAATGCACTCAAGATAAGACTAGAAGAGAAGAAGACACAAGTCTCTCTCAATTTCACTCACCAATTTGGGAGAGGTTCTTTACTCACAAAATCAATTCTATTATTTCAAATACCCAAGCCTTCCTTTTATAGGGAGGAGGACCGGTCACCTATTACAAAAGAAGCTTACAAGAGAAGCTTTACAAGGTAGCCTTCTAACTCTTCCAATTCTAGCGCCTAAATGATGAGTGAAGAGACACCTTCTAGACTTTTCCTAAAACTAATGCCTACAAGTGCTATACAAAAGAGGTGTCTTAGGTTTCCCTCTTTAGCACCTTCCTAAACACTATTCAATATTATTTACAAATTTATACAAAAGAAAATATAAAGAGATATTAATTGGAGCTCATTCTTGAATGCTTGTAGTCTTCTTTTGGCTTTAGGTTTGGTCCTCTCTTTATTTAATTCTTCTTTAATTTTTGAGAAGACTAGAAGGAAGAACTTTAAATGTTTGGGTGGATGGCCTCTTCCTCCATTAGTAAAATCCTCTCTTACTTGATCTCTATCATGCTCCCCGAGTTGGAGAGAATTCGTCCACGAATTCTGAATCCCTGCATATAACAAAGTCAGTTTACTATCAAAATTAACAGTTGAATAAGAAAAAGGCAAACATGACTTAGAATTTGTAAGCAGTGGGAGTTAAGAAAAGGAGGTCCTATAGACAAACCAAGTTGGAAAAAATTGTTTGGGAATGATGATATTTTTTGGAAAAAGTCCTCTTAAATGGTGAAAACCATTAGGAGGTATGCAAAAATCATCCCTAACATTCTTTAACGAAGTTGGTGTTGAAATAGGAACCTTGGGTATTGAAAAAGATAAAGAAGAAGAATACCTTTGAGGTTCAACTTGAGGCATAGCACGAGTCAACATGATTGATTTAGTGGATAAAGTGGTGTGACTCGATTTAGTACTTACTTCTTTTGCTTTCTCATTTTCTCTTTTAGTTTTCATTTTTATTTGGTCCTCATGAACCTCTTTGGGAGAGAGGGGTTTTAAGATAACCTTGCGCCCTTGGAAGGAAAAAGACATTGTATTGGATAGGCCATCATGTAAAACATGTCTATCATATTGCCAAGGCCTTCCTAAAAGAAGATGAGTTGCTTCCATGGGCACAACATCACATAAAACCTCATCTTTATACTTTCCTATTGCAAAGTTAATTAGGACTTGTTTGTTAACCATAATTTCACCTTCGGTACTAAGCCATTGCAATTTATAAGGCTTGGTATGAGAGATAGTGGGTAAGGCTAACTTCTCCACAACTCTTGTACTAGCCACATTAGTGCAACTACCCCATCAATAATCAAGGAACATAACTTGTTGGTGGGTGTGAAAAATATTTTCTCTTTGTGTATCATCCAAAGATTTTGGAATTGTTCCCAACATTCGCCTTATCATCAATAAGTCACCTTCACAAGGACTTTCGCTCTCAAT
Source organism: Phaseolus vulgaris (assembly GCF_051622355.1). Lineage (NCBI taxonomy): Eukaryota > Viridiplantae > Streptophyta > Magnoliopsida > Fabales > Fabaceae > Phaseolus > Phaseolus vulgaris. Next base: position 16,774,071 of record NC_143501.1, on the reverse strand, counting down.
CTCACTTGGAAATTTAGAAGGTGAGGAATGTCTAGAGTTTTCGGAATCATGCTCACTAACTACTACCCCATCATGTATAAATATATTACGTTTAGAAGGGCAATTAGAAGCTCTGTGACCATATCCTAAGCATTTAAAACATTTTTTACTAGACGATTTGATTGATGATTTATGAGTAGAAGTAGAAGGCTTAGACTCCTTAGGGTTGAAAGAAGAATCTTTAGAAGGAAGGTTTGAAAAAGCTTTTTTATTTTTCAAAGAGTTGTTATAGTAGCCATCATTTGGAGAGTTTTTGAAAGCATTTTTCTTTGCAAGTTAGGATTCAACCTTCATTGCAAGGTGAACCAAAGATCCCAAAGATGAATACTCTTGAAGTTCAACAACATCTTGAATATCCCTTCTTACCCACTCACAATCCTAGCTATCTTAGCTTCCTTACTCTCATCCATGTCTACTTTAAGTAAAAGCATTTCTAACTCCTTAAAATAAGCATCCACACTTAGCGTGCCTTGTTGAAACCATTGGAGCTTCAACAATAGGTCTTTCCTAAAGTGGGGTGGCACAAATCTAAGGCGCATACACTCTTTCAAATCGTTCCAAGAAACTACGGGAGGTCTCTTGTTATATCCAATATCCATTACAATTCTATGCCACCATTTCATGGCATAATCTATGAATTCTAAAGAGGCTATTTTCACCTTTTGGTCATCATTGACCTCATAGGCTTGAAAAATTTGTTCACATTTAGCCTCCCAATCTAAATACACATTAGGATCACTATCACCACTAAAGCTAGGTACTTTTACAAAAGGAAGTTGAGGCTTTGCTTCTTGGTGATGTCTTTGTTCACGGTGATGGCTCTCTCCATGAGAATGATGGTGATGCCTCCTTCTTCTATGTTCTTCTCCATGGCCGTGAGCATTGGAAGAACCTTTGGAAGAATGTCTAGGAGAATGATGTCTTCCATGGATGGAATGTGAGGACTTTTCTTGCTTCAATTCAACTTTTGCTAATCTTTCTTCAAACTTTTGCATAGCTTCATCTTTGAGAGCAAGGGCTCGTTTTGCCTCTTTTAACTCATTAAGAACATAAGCTTTATGAGTAGAATGTGGTTTGGAAGATTCAGCACTTGAATATGTATCCATTGGACAAAGAAAACAGCAAACACAATAGCAAACAATATTAAGAAAAAACAAGGTTAGCAAATGGAACAATTATAGGGATGTACTGAAAATTAAAATCACTCAAGTCACTCAAGTCACTCCAAGAAAGAATACTTCCCTCAACCAATCTGCTCTTGAGGTCTTGTAACTCTCAAATGAAATATGTCAAAGCAAAAGCACTCTTTCTCAAAGTCAATACACCACAAAACTTAAAGAACAATAAAAGACAAGCAAGAAAAGGTGTAAACAAGAAAGGCTATATCAAAAGGAATACAAGATATATGACAAACTCAAAGAATAGTGAAGAAAATACAAGCAAGAAAAATAAGGTACTCAATTAAAGGATGGCACACAAAAGAAACCTAAAGAAAGGCACTAGAATAGATGAAGAAAACAAAAACAGAGCTATTGGAATTTTTATTTTTTTTATAAACTGTGCGTGACTTTACAGATTTATCTGGAACTGTATAATGCAAACTGGATTATGAAATTTAAACCACAGAAAATTCAAGATCTTATCTTAACAATGGCACTGTAATTACACAAAAAAAAGTAAGCCAATTAATTGTGATAAATTTTGAAAAATCACTGCCAGATTACCGTATTTTTTGTGCCAGAATTACACACTGGACGTATTTCATTTATCATTTTTTTTGTACTTGGAATTTTGATGTACTTCTTTTTTCTACTTTTTTATAACACTTTAAAGAACTCAAATCCATAATTTCAGAAATTTCCAGTAATCAAAGAAATTGCAATAAATCGAAACAGTCAACACGTTTTCAAGAAAACAGAGGAAACCTAACTGGAATGAAAAACAGAATTAAGAACTTCAAAAGACATAATAGAATTGATGTTTAAGAACTTGTATAGGTCTATTACACAAGTATGAACTCAAAACTAAAAAGAAAAAGCACCAAAGGATCAAGAAAACAAACACATAAAATTGTACTTAAAACAAAATCAAGAAACCAAAATTATCAACAAAAGGACTACATAGAATTGCTAACATTTTTTTGGAGAAACATGACTTTGACAAAACTTATAAGGAATCAAAAATCAAAATGACACAAACACAATGTAATAAGAACAAGAAAACAACAAGAAATACTAAAAAATAAACCTAAAACAGAAAGGTAACAACAAGAATGTAAAGTTCTTGAATTAAAAGTGTCAAAACAACTTGATCCTGCCGATAACTCGAACGTGGAGGAATCGCTTTGTAGCACTCTCTGTCCCGTCTACGCGACTGTGTTCTCTGCAAAATCACCCTCAGAACCTTCTCTTGGATCTCCAAACGTGACCTGCAGAACACACAGACGGCGCCTCTAGCGGCCGTTTGCACTCCGACGATCAAGTTAGACCACAGAACCACCAAATGAGAAAAACTAGTACTGTGTGTGTAAAACTCTTGCTCTCTTTTTTCTCGTGTCCCTCTTACTCTCACCCTGATTCTGTTTTATGCCACCGCCTGTATCTGGGCCTAACAGAATTCTGTTATGCTTTTTGGCATGTGTCAGAACCTTGTTATGCTTTTCTGCGACAACGTACCTCCAGAATCAGTAGAGTGTGAGTGTCTGTGCGTGTCTGCGCGTCTCTGCGCTTGGCTGCGCTTGTTTGTACCTTTAGTGGTACGGAGTACACCTTTATCTGGGTCGCGCCCCTCTCAGATGGTGACACGTGAGGTATGCAACTCACATCTAACCATACACGTGTCACTACTTGAAGGGCTCTAGCGCTTCTCTTTGTGCGCTAAGTTATTCCCTTGCGGAGTAACTTAGCATATTCCTTCCACCTGGGTAAACCGCCTACTCTCAGGAGAACACTAGGTGTGGCTAGTCTAGGCACACTCACCAAGCGTTGCTCTCTGCGTAGACGGCTTACCCTTCACGCACGTAATGGGTTGAGGGAGTCACCAATCACTGATCGGTTTACTAGCTCCCTCAGGCCACTCTCGTGCGCGATTCCCTGAGATGTGCTCATGCGAGGTCCATGTGTAACGCTCTCGCTGGGAACCTCAGTCCCAGCTTAACTGCGTGTAACACGAGACCCCGATGACCATGCACACCGATGACTGATCAGTGCTCTATTGCTTCTCGCGTTCTGCCCCCAGGCGTTAGTCTGGGAACTGGTCTGTTGGTGGCCACTTGGTTACTGACCACCGATCACCGTTCTGGGTGATCTGTCTCCTGACCTCTCTGCCGCCTGATCTGTCGGTGGTCACTCGATTACTGACCCCCGATCACCGCTCTTGGCGATCGCCTCCCTGATCTCTCTGTCACCTGGTCCACGTGTCACCCTGGGAGTGGTCCACGTGGTTCTCTGCTGCTGACGTCATCGACTACCGATGACCGATCGAATCACAACTCAAACACACATAAGAACAAACCTAAGACTCATGATACCACATGATATGATTCCAATAACATGATAGGGATATGATATGAACATGTTATGGATTCAACAAGAGTTAGAATATGATTAGGCACTTTTTAAGAATTGGATCAATGTTCTTAACAATCAAGAACTCACCAAAACACAAGTAGCCAAGCCAAACTCATATAGAAACCCATATTATGACATATGAACCGATTAAAACAAGGAAGAACACAAATGAACCGATTAAAACTCAAGAAAACACAACTACACTCACAAGAACAACAAACTAAAAGGAACTACCGAACATAAACACAAAACAACAAGTTCTACCGATTGAAAAGACAAGAAACTTCAAAGACATGTTTTAGAGTTTTGATTTGGAATGGAAATGGAAGAAGAAGATGAAAAGCACAAGGAAACTAATGTGGTTGGAGATCTTGGAGGTGCGCACGCCACTTGAAGGATGAATGACTTCAAGATGAGTGTAGTTGCAGTAAGAAATTATGTAAATTAATTTCTATAAAGTGACTCACATGACTTAGAGTTTGGGCTTTGGGCCTGAATATGATTTAATAATAATAATAGAATAAAGGCCCATTGGTTAACGTGAGAAATATATATCTGATGATATACCTAATGAAAACCTACATCTAATGGAGACTGGGAACTAAAGGCTATAGGATTATGTCTCTGCAAATAATAGTTGTCTCACTATTAACCATCACGAAAGTGTGTGACAAGAACGGAATTGCTAAGAGATAGATTGGGACAAAAGAGATAAAGTAATTGCTCAAGTAGGATCTGATGGCATTTTCATGAAGTTCTTCTTGAATCAATGTAGAGTATGGGGCGGAAGCAATGAATGAGAGTGAGCAAGATCCTCCTAAGAGTGGTGTTGATCTTGTAGGTGCATGTTAGGTATGGGTATTGAGTGGTTCGGCCAGCTCAAGGGAAAAGATGAAGGAATTGAAGTTTAGAGCCTAGGATTCTAGGGAGAAGCAAAGTTGAGCACAAATTGGCAGCATAACTTTACTCACAATAAACTTGAAAATACAAGGTGTAGGCTCCTCCTTTTATAGGCTAAGGAGGACCATAATGCAACCCTAATGCTAGCCAAATGAAATGTAAATGTGAAGCACATGGGTGCACAAATGAGCACATGGGGAGGGGTGTGTCTAGTTTTTATGCTCACCCCCCCTCCATGGTCTTTCTAGAATGTTCACACAAATATTCTTTCTACACTACTCTAATTACTAAGCACCCCTAATGGGCCTTTATGTAACAATTACAAAGGTCTTCTCTTCCCAAAACCGTAGCTTTGACCCATATGTATGTGAAGCTAGACGGTCTAGAAGGAATCCTCATCATGGCCTAGACGCTCCTTATGTAGCCGCTCCCCATCATGGCCTAGACGCTCCTCTTCATGGGTTAGACGCTCTTTTTTGAGTCTAGACGCTCCTCATCATAGGCTAGACCGTCTAGTCTTGGAAGCTTGGCTTTCATAGTGTGGTGAGCTTGGGCCTTCCTCCATCATCCCCTCCCTCTTGAAAAGGATTTGTCCTCAAATCCAAGGCTTTTGCTAAGGGAAAGGTTGTGGCTGGATGGTGTCCATCATCTCCTCCGTCTTGAGAAGATCTATCCTCAGATTTGCTTTCTTGATCTCGGATAGCAGCCTCTTGCTTCGTCAAGATGTGTCCTCCAGGATCAAATATCAACCTATGTGAATCTTGAAACAAAGCAAAGGAGTTAGGGTGAACCTTTGGAGAACAAAGAAGTGTGTGAAGTTGCCATTTTTGTTTTTCTCTTGTTTTGGCCAACTTCTCACAATACCTCTCTTTTGAGGGTTGTAGGTGCTCTCTAATCCTCTTATATTTTCTAAAATTTCCAAAAGTAGTTACTTTTCCTTTAGGCATAAGCCTTTTAAGAGATGGTAACAACTTTAAAATGGTAAGAGGACATTGGCCACATACAACTTCAAATGGAGAAATATGAGTAATCTTGTGGACTACTCCATTGTATGCATGTTTATAAGGAAAAGGATTCTTATCCCAAGATTTGTGAGTGTCTTTCATGATTTCGTGAAGCATAAAAAGAAGAGCTATGTTTGCAAATGTTGTAGCTCTTTCATTTGAGAATAAATCATGGAAGCTTGTCACGTTTCTTAGGATGAGTTTATCCACATCCATGAAAAATGAAATAAGACCTTTTGTCGTCCTAGGAAGATCTAATTTGAAATGTGTGTCTTCCCAAGGATCATATGCAAAAGGTGAAGGAGTATAGAGTTCATGAGACATTGCCTTGGGTGTAGTTTGAAAACAAGAATTGTACCTAAGGTAATGTCTTTGAACTTCTTTTCTCACGGGGGACAAAAGTTTTCCTTTTAGAAGCTCTAGAGTTTTATCAACTCTAATTTGTCCCATGAGTTCTCCTTCATGAAGACTTTTTCTCTTATGTGTAAGGATAGTCTCGTTGTGACAACCATTGTTTCTAAGGATTTGTACACTTTGCAATGGTTGTCTCAATAAGACATGACAAGTTTCTTTAGGCCCTACTTCACATAAAAATTTGTTTTTGTAGATGCTTATAAAAAACTTGACATTCACTTGGTGATATCCTAGCACATATGAGAAATAATCTATTTCATTTTTATCTATGCAAGCTTCTTTTAAAGAGTCTTCTTTTTCACTTAGGCTTGCAAGTGTTCCTTTACAAAAGGTAAGGCTTTGAGGTTGTTCAACAAGACACATATTTTCAAAGGTTATTTTAAATCTTTGGTCTTGTTGAATGACCTTGTGGGAAGGAACACTCTTCTCCCACGCCTTTTGTTCTTCAAGGGTCTTCTCATGCTTTTCTTTTTCTTCTTTTTCTTTAGCTTCCCTTTCGACTTCCCCTCTCTTCTTTTGTATTTTTCTTTCCTTTCTTTCTTTATGGGAAGCAAACAATTTTTCTACCCTCATTTCCCAATCTAGGCAAGCTTCTATATTTTCTTTTCCATGGAAATGGGGTTGTTCTACCCTAACCTCTCTTGGGTTTTCTTGTTCTTTTCTATCTCTTCTATGTCTTCTAGGGGGTGCTTGATAATAATCATTTACTCTAATGCTTCCCTCCCCAAAAGAATCATGATCTTTAGAGATATATGCATGAGAAGGTAATTTTTTTAGAATGTGAGACTTCTCATCCTTTGCTTTAGTCAAAACATTAAGTTTAGTCTCACTCTCCAATTGTCTATATGCAATTGATTGAACAGTTTGTGAAACTTCTTTCAAAAGAGTTTTTAAAGATTTTAATTCACTTCCAATAGACTTTGTAGAATGAGAAGAAGAAGACATGGCTAAAAACTTTGTGTATATAGGTGTTTTACTTTGAGAAAGTTTAGGAAAGCTAAAGAAGGTAGTTTTCCAGGTAAGGGAGGTGAGTTACAATGGACTACTTAAGTACCAAGCCTTTTCCTTGCCAAAAACTATCCTCCAATGTCTTCACACAAAACTTTCTCTTAGTGAAACACTTAGAACACAAATAAGTTGAGAAATAAATGCAAGAAAACAATGTAAGCTATCTATTCAACAAAGCTAGTCGGTTTAACACAAATTTAAAACAAAACTAACCATGCAAAGCGTCACTACTAAAGCAATAGAAAAGCAAAATACAAACAAGTAACAATTGCTAAACAAGAAGGCTATACTATTCGGCCCTAGGTGAGGCTTCTTGGACACTTTGAGCCCTTGAAGACACACTCACCGTCTAAAACGTAATTAACAAGGTAATTAACAATAAACCAAGTTGCAAAGGGAATAAGAGAACTCCCTTTGTTGATCCTCTTTTGATTAGTGCACTTCCTTGTTGTCTTTGATTGTTGATCTTCCAAGTGTTTGTAGTGTTTATTTCAAGACTATTTGTTTCGGCTTTGACCTTGTCTTCTCCTTAGAATGATGGCCTTTAATCCTCCAATTTCCAGCACCTAGCAAAGGGCTAAACCTTAACCAAATCAAGTTCCCATTCACATAAGCACCAAAGAAGAATTAAATTCCAGCACCCAAATTAGAGGTCAAAGAACAAAAGCAAGAAACAAATTTAATTGAATAAAACAGTACCACCAAAAGGATTTAGATTGTGACAACTAGAAGGAGAGTCAAGAAATTAAAGCAAACAAATAAAGGTACTCAATTAAAGGTTGGCACACAAAAGAATTCCTAAAGAAAAGCACTAGATTAGATGACCAAATAAAAAAAACAGCACCACTGGAAAATGTTGTGGGCCAGAAAACGTGTTTGTTCCCCGATTTATGCTGATCTGTATTTTTGGAATTTGGCTCTGAAATTTGTTATGCAAGATATTCAGGATATTATCTAAAATCTGGCTTTGGATTCACTCAAAACGGATGCACCATTTTTTTTTAATAAATTTTGCAAAATTGGTGTTCGGTTAGGCCAGCTGGAGCGCTTCAGATTTGCACTCTGATCTTAAAAGATTTATCATTTTTTTTCTGTTGCTTCTTTTGACCTAATTCTTTTTTTGTCCTTTCTATAACACTTTAAAATTGCATTTTCCAGAGAATCAAAATTTTCCTATGGGTGGAAGTATTTTTCTGGGTTAAAACAGCCAAAACAGAGAAGGTGAAAACAGGGGAATCTGAAAACTGGAAACAAAAACAGCAAGATACCAAAGTTTAGACACAATGGAAATTTGTGAAATAGAATTGTGTAGAATCTAAACACAATATGAACTCAAACTAAAATTAAAAAGGCACCAAAGGAGCAAAGAACAGCAGATTCAAACAAATAAAGAGACCCAAAATCAAGAAACAATTAAGCCAAATAAAAGGACTACTATGAATTGTTGACAATATGGATGAACATGACTTGACAAAACATGTATAGATTCAGAAAATTAAAGACTCAAAGCATAATATGAACCAAAATAATGAAAGCAATAAAGACTCAAAGCCTAAAAGAAAATAGCAACACAAAGGTGTATGGAATCCTATCACAAATTGCACAAGAACTTGTTCAAGATCAATTGAACAAGAGTGCTTCGGTTGGATCTTCCACAAAGCACACCAAACAAATTAAAATGTAAAAAACAGCAAGACAAGTATGGACATTAAATGACAATATGAAATAAAGAAGAACTAAAATTGAAAAGACCAAGAGCTACTCATCTTGAAGAACCAAAGCTCATGATACCAAATGATGGCATTTTCATGTGTTCTTCTTGAATCAATGTAGAGTATGGGGCGGAAGCAATGAATGAGAGTGAGCAAGATCCTCCTAAGAGTGGTGTTGATCTTGTAGGTGCATGTTAGGTATGGGTATTGAGTGGTTCGGCCAGCTCAAGGGAAAAGATGAAGGAATTGAAGTTTAGAGCCTAGGATTCTAGAGAGAAGCAAAGTTGAGCACAAATTGGCAGCATAACTTTACTCACAATAAACTTGAAAATACAAGGTGTAGGCTCCTCCTTTTATAGGCTAAGGAGGACCATAATGCAACCCTAATGCTAGCCAAATGAAATGTAAATGTGAAGCACATGGGTGCACATGGCACATGGGTGCACATGGGGAGGGGTGTGTCTAGTTTTTATGCTCACCCCCTCCATGGTCTTTCTAGAATGTTCACACAAATATGCTTTCTACACTACTCTAATTACTAAGCACCCCTAATGGGCCTTTATGTAACAATTACAAAGGTCTTCTCTTCCCAAAACCGTAGCTTTGACCCATATGTATGTGAAGCTAGACGGTCTAGAAGGAATCCTCATCATGGCCTAGACGCTCCTCTTCATGGGTTAGACGCTCCTTTTTGAGTCTAGACGCTCCTCATCAGAGGCTAGACCGTCTAGTCTTGGAAGCTTGGCTTTCATAGTGTGGTGAGCTTGGGCCTTCCTCCATCAGGATCACTCATGGATCAAGGTAAGTGCCTATTCCTTCTTGATTGTATGGATATATGTGAGAATCATGATATGATAAGATATGTATGAGAACATTATTGTATGCATTCATAATCATGTTTAATCGTATTTTAATTTACAGTTGCCGCCACTTGAGAGTCCAAGAATGCACTCAAGATAAGACTAGAAGAGAAGAAGACACAAGTCTCTCTCAATTTCACTCACCAATTTGGGAGAGGTTCTTTACTCAAAATAAATTCTATTATTTCAAAGACCCAAGCCTTCCTTTTATAGGGAGGAGGACTGGTCACCTATTACAAAAGAAGCTTACAAGAGAAGCTTTACAAGGTAGCCTTCTAACTCTTCCAATTCTAGCACCTAAATGGAGAGTAAAGAGACACCTTCTAGACTTTTCCTAAAACTAATGCCTATAGGTGCTATACAAAAGAGGTGTCTTAGGTTTCCCTCTTTAGCACCTTCCTAAACACTATTCTATATTATTTACAAATTTATACAAAAGAAACTATAAAGAGAGATATTAATTAGAGCGCATTCTTGAATGTTTGTAGTCTTCTTTTGGCTTTAGGCTTGGTCCTCTCTTTATTTAATTCTTCTTTAATTTTTGAGAAGACTAGAAGGAAGAACTTTAAATGTTTGGGTGGATGGCCTCTTCCTCCATTAGTAACATCCTTTCTTACTTGATCTCTATCAAGAAAGTCCTAAACGATTTAAGAGTGAAACGACTAGACTCATCTAGAATCCAATTAGAAATATCATGTTCCTCCCTGACCATGATATGACTAAAAAGATGAGGAATCTACCATAAAGACAATGGAATATTCTAATCATAATCTGTCCAAAACTGAGAAACTATATCTGAATGCTAGAACCATCAGATATCCCTACAATATGTGCTAAAGAAGTAGTAGAACACCATTTATCATTCCAGAAATCAATAAAAGTACCTGTACCAACAGTCCAAGAAGTATAATCAAGTGATGAGGATCTATAAACCATTCTAAGCTCGTATTTTGATTTAAGAACCTTGACTTTTAAGAGCAAAGACCAAGGCCTATTGTTATAAGGAAAGTCTCAAGTAAACTTAAGAAGATAAGCATTATTTTTATGGTGAAGGTTAATAATCTTCAAACCGCCATTCTCAAAAGGAGAACAAAGCATAGCTAATTAACAGTAGCTATGCCTTTTTTCAGAAAATCTCCAGTCCAAATAATTTTTTTACACCACTGTTTAACTTGCTTAAGTAGAGAAACAAACCATTTATACAAATTAAAACTGTAAGCTAGAAGTCCTGTAATCACCGTATTGACCAACTGAATCCGACCCATCATGCTAAGAAATTTACCTTTCCAAGAGGCTAGCTTCAGTTTGACTTTATTAGCCAAAGGTTGAAGAAATCGACCATTTGGAGCACCAACAAAGATAGGCACTCCTAAATAAGTGAAAGGAAAACAACCATGACTACAAGAAAGAATATGCTGAATTTTGGTGACAAATCTTGAAGAATTATCCATGGTGAAAAAACTACTCTTAGAATTATTACCATATTGACCTGGAAAATCACCATATGTTTTAAGAAAAATACTCAAATTCCTTAGAGAATTCTACTAAGAACTCCCTTTGAATGACAGAGAAGTAGAGGAGACAAAGGATCACCTTGTCTGACACCTCTACTACAAGGAAAAAATCCCACCAAATTCTCATTTATTCTGATTGAAAGCATGGTTGAACGAAGAATAGTACTAATCAAACAGATAAACGAGGGGTGAAAACCAAAGCGTGACAAAACTAATAGTAAAAACTTCCATCTCAGAGTGTCAAAGGATTTGGAATATCAAATTTGTAAGCCACATTACCTCCCCGAACCATTTTAGAAAGCATGTTAATAAGTTTAGAAGCAATACCATGTGCCACTACCAACCCTCACAAGCTTGCTAGCCCTTCTTTTTGAAGTTGTGGAGTGTACCAACTTTGATTAACATTGAGTTGTATGTTTCGTTGCTGTCTAATGAGGCACACAATCCTAAATATATCTGCCTTGCACAAACCCATACTGATTATGAGAAATTATTCTGGCAGCCACAAGAGCAAGCCGATCTGCTAGAATCTTAGAAATAATCTTACATTTAAAATTAGCAACAATTATTGGCCTGTAATCTTTAATGGATTCAACACCCTGGATCTTAGGAATAAGAGATACCATATTACTTTTCATTCCATGGAGAACCCAATTTTGTTTAAAAAACTGTTGGACAGCATTGCAAGCATTTGTCCCAATAATTTCCCAACAAGAGTGATAGAAAACACCATCAAAACCATCAGGACTAGGAGCACTATTACCATTAAGGTTAAAAACAACATTCTTGATTTCCAAAAAATCAGGACATTTAATCAACATCATATTCTCCTAAGAGGAAACCATCTTAAGAATATAAGTACCAATAAAATCTTCCATATTGCATGTATCTTGCACATGAGAAATAGACTCAGCATAAAGAGTTTTATAAAAGTCCAAAATATGTTCCTCGATGAGTTTAGGATCCTCAATAACCGCATTATCAATTCGTAGACGATTAATCCCACTAGAATTATTTCTCCTTTTGACTATAACATGGAGAAAAGCAGTATTTCTATCCCCATCTTTAAACCAAAGCTCTTAGCCATTTCTTTCCAAAACAAATATTGACAGTGAAGAGCATGATCAAGCTCCTCTTTAGTAATCTTTTCTTGATAGATAAGCCCATCTCCTTCTATCCATGATGGACATCATTCTCATAGACCATCTTCAAGAGCTTCTTCAAATGATGTTGGCCGTGAAGATGAGCATAGGAGAAGGAGACCTCCACCCCAAGTCCATGGACAAAGACATCATCACCAAGGGGAAAGAATTCACTACGGCAATGGCTTCTACCATGATGCAAAGTCCAAGCTTCCTTCGGTCAAGCTACCTTGTTTTAATGGTTCTAGTGATCCAAATGTATATTTAGATTGGGAGGCTAAGTGTGAACAAATTTTTGAGATCCATGAGATCCAAGATGAGCATAAGCTCAAGCTAGCCACCCTAGAGTTTAGTGATTATGCCATGAAATGGTGGCATGGAATTGTAAAGGACATTATCTATCACAAGGGTCCTCCCGTGGACTCTTGGAACTCTTTAAAGGATCATATGCGCGCTAGGTTTGTGCCCCCACATTTTAGGAAAGACCTCATGTTGAGACTCCAACGGTTTCAACAAGGCACGCTAAATGTGGATGAATATTATAAGGAGCTTGAGACGCTTGTGCTTAAAATTGAATTAGAAGAAAGTGAAGAAGCCATGGTTGCTAGGTTTGTGAGTGGTCTTAGGAAGGATATTCAAGACATTGTTGAGTTACAAGAGTATTCATCATTGGGCTCTTTAGTTCATCTTGCAATGAAGGTGGAAGCCCAACTTGCTAAGAACAACTCTTTTAAAAATGCTTCCAATGATGGATACTACTCCAAGTCTTGGAGAAACAAAACTTCTTTTTCTAAACATCCTTCCAAAGATTCTTCTTTCAAACCCAAGGAATCTAAGCCATCTACTTCTAGACCTAAGTCTCCCACTAGAACATCTAACACTAAATGCTTTAAATGTATGGGTTATGGTCATATTGCTGCAAATTGTCCTTCCAAACGAAGTATGTACATGCATGAGGGCATTGTAGTTAGTGAGCATGATTCGGATTCTCCAAAGCATTCATTGCATTCTCATGCATCTAGTGAGGAAGAGAGCGAATGTCCACTTGAAGGGGACTTGTTAGTTGTGAGAAGACTTCTTGGACAAGTTTCACAACCTTTTGATGAAAGTCAAAGGGAAAATATTTTCCATACAAGATGTCTTATTCAAAACAACATTTGTTCCTTGATAGTGGATGGGGGTAGTTGTGCAAATGTGGCTAGTACAAGAGTAGTAGATAAGCTTGGATTGCCTACTATCTCTCATACAAAGCCCTACAAATTACAATGGCTTAGTGAAGTAGGAGAAATAATTGTTAATAAACAAGTCCTCATCCATTTCTCCATTGGAAAATACAAAGATGAGGTATTATGTGATGTTGTGCCCATGGAAGCCACTCATGTTCTTTTGGGAAGGCCTTGGCAATTTGATAGAAAAGTTTTACATGATGGCTTTACCAACAAACTATCTTTTGAATTCCATGGTCACAAGGTTACTTTAAAATCTCTCTCTCCAAGAGAAGTCCATGAGGACCAAGTTATCATGAAGAAAAAGAGGGAGAGTGAAAAAGATCAAAAAAATAAAAAAGATAAGAGTTCTAAGCCTACACTCCTTGTGTCTAGGCGTGACATTGAAAGGGAAATAGTGGCTCATCATCCTCTTTTTTTAGCCATCCCTAGAACTCTTAGAGTAGAATCACTTGTTGATAGTCCTCATTGCTTGGAAAATTTGGTAGAAGAGTTCAAAGATGTGTTTCAAGATCCTCCAAATGGACTTCCACCTTTGAGAGGGATTGAGCACCAAATTGATTTGATACCGGGCTCTTCTTTACCAAATCGTCCAGCATATAGGACCAATCCAAGTGAAACCAAGGAAATTCGCCAACAAGTTGAGGCTTTGATTGAGAAAGGGTGGGTGCAAGATAGCATGAGTCCTTGTGCTATGCCTATCATCTTAGTGCCAAAAAAGGATGGCACATGGCGAATGTGTTCGGATTGTAGGGCCATAAATAACATAACCATTAAGTATAGGCATCCCATACCTAGACTAGATGATTTGTTGGATGAATTACATGGTTCTAAAATCTTTTCAAAGATTGATCTTAAAAGCGGCTACAATCAAATCCGTATCAAACCGGGTGATGAATGGAAGACGGCTTTTAAGACCAACTTTGGTTTATATGAGTAGTTAGTTATGCCTTTTGGTTTAACTAATGCACCAAGTACCTTCATGCGCCTCATGCATCATGTTCTTAGACCTTTCATTGGTAAGTTTGTTGTGGTTTACTTTGATGACATTCTCATTTATAGCTTATCTTTGAATGACCATAGGTTGCATGTTAGGCAAGTTTTGGAAACCCTTAGGAAAGAACATTTGTATGCTAACCTTGCTAAATGTATGTTTGCTCTTGATCATATAGAATTCCTAGGGTTTGTTGTGAGTTATAAAGGGGTTCATGTGGACAAAACAAAGGTGGTGGCCATTCAAAATTGGCCTACACCGAAATCTTTGAATGAGGTCCGAAGTTTTCATGGGCTTGCTTCTTTCTATAGAAGATTTGTCCCAAACATTGGTACCATTGCCGCACCACTCAATGACATAGTGAAAAAGGATGTGGTCTTTCATTGGGGAGAAGCACAACAAAATGTTTTTGATACTTTGAAAGAAAAATTGACTAATGCCCCCATCTTGGCCCTTCCTAATTTCACTAAGACATTTGAGATTGAGTGTGATGCTTCAAGCATAGGTATTGGGGCTGTTCTCCTTCAAGAGGGCCACCCCATAGCCTATTTTAGTGAGAAATTGAAGGGAAGTCATCTCAACTATTCCACCTATGATAAAGAATTATATGCACTTGTTAGGGCTTTGTTTACTTGGCAACATTATCTTTTTCCCAAAGAGTTTGTGATACATAGTGATCATGAATCTCTTAAATATTTGAAAAGCCAAAACAAACTTAACAAGAGGCATGCTAAGTGGGTGGAATTCATTGAGCAATTTCCTTATGTGATCAAACACAAGCAAGGAAAAATAAATATTGTGGCGGATGCTCTTTCTAGAAGATACACCTTGCTAAATCTTTTAACTTCTCAATATCTTGGTTTTGACCACATTAAGGAACTTTATCATGATGACCTTGATTTTTCTCCCATCTATCAAGAGTGTCTTAAAGGAGGACACAAAGACTTTTTTTATTCAAGATGGCTTTCTTTTTAAAGGAAAACGTCTTTGTGTTCCCCAAAGCTCTATTAGATTATCTCTTGTTAGAGAAGCTCATGAGGGGGGTTTAATGGGACATTTTGGGGTTGCTAAAACTTTGGATGTGTTGCATGAACATTTCTTTTGGCCTCATATGCATAAACATGTTCATAGTTTGTGTGATAAATGCATAGCTTGCCGCAAAGCTAAGTCTAAAGTGCATCCCTATGGTCTATATACTCCTCTTCCTATCCCTTCAATGCCTTGGGTAGATATATCTATGGATTTCATCTTAGGCTTACCCAAGACATCAAAGGGAAAGGACTCCATTTTTGTGGTAGTGGATCGTTTTTCAAAGATGGCTCACTTTATTCCTTGCCACAAAGTGGATGATGCATGCCACATTGCAAACCTCTTCTTCCAAGAAGTGGTTCGCTTGCATGGGATTCCTAGGTCTATAGTGTGCGATAGAGATCCTAAATTCTTGAGTCACTTTTGGAAGACCTTGTGGGGCAAGCTTGGAACTAAGCTTTTATTTTCTACCACTTGCCACCCACAAACTGATGGTCAAACCGAGGTGCTGAATAGAACTTTGGGACAACTATTGAGATGCTTTATTTCGGGGAATCCTAGAGTGTGGGAGAATTTACTACCCCATGTTGAGTTTGCATATAACCGAGTAGTAAATTCTACCACCTCCCATTCTCCTTTTGAGGTGGTCTATGGGTTTAATCCCCTAACACCTCTTGATCTTCTTCCTATTCCACTTCTTGGAGATGTCTTGTGCAAAGATGGAGATGAAAAAGCTTCTTTTGTGAAAACTTTGCATAAAGACATCAAGAAGAGAATTGAGAAGAAGGTTGGCAAGTATGCTGAATTTGCCAATAAAAGGAGAAAAGCATTGTTGTTTGATGAGGGCGATTGGGTTTGGCTTCACTTGAGGAAGGATCGTTTTCCTACTCAAAGGAAGTCCAAACTAATGCCTCGAGGGGATGGACCTTTCCAAGTCCTCAAGAGGATTAATGACAATGCTTATGAGTTAGATATGCCTGATACATTCTTAGGTAGTCATACTTTTAATGTCAGCGATCTAACTCCTTTTTCTGTAGGTCTCCAGAATTCGTGGTCGAATTCTCTCCAACTCGGGGAGTATGATGGAGATCAAGCTCAAGAGGACATGGAGGCCAATCAACAAGATCAAGAAGAGGTGGAGGCACAAATGGAGGACGCCCATGGAGGTCAAAGTCCACCTCAAAGGATTACAAGAAGCATGTTCAAAGCTTTGGGAGCTAGAAGACATTTATTTTCTCTTTTTGTAATTTCTTTAGTTGAAGGTGCTTAGAGGGAAACATTAGAAACCTCTTTTGTTTTAGCATCTTGTAGGTTTTAATTAGGAGCTTTAGGGGGGTGTATTAGTAGATAGGTGTAGGAGTAGAATAGGAGGTGCCATAGGATGTTTGTTTTAGGCGCCGGTTTCTAGAATAGTTTAGGAGGGAATTTTGAATTGTTTTAGCTTAGTTTTTCAGCACCTTAGGCTATATATAGAGGTGCTCTCTTTGTAAAATTCAGATTGGAATTAATCTAAGAAAACTCTACTCAAATTTTGAGTGACCTTTGGAGAGCTTTTGGAGCCTTCTTCTCTAGTCTTATCTTGATGGATCAATGGAGTCCTCAAGTGGCGGCATCACTCTCATCTAGGAGCATTCCACACTTCTAGTGGCGAGATCTTCCATCCTCCTTCCATCTTCATGAGCATTCTCTTCTCCTTCCTTTCTTTTTCTTCAATTGTTCATGTTGCCTTGTGTTCTTGAGTTGTTTAGTTTCGGTTTTTCTATTTTCCAGCACTATGTTCTGTTTTGTTTTTAATTCTGTTCGGTTCATATGATTAGTTGCTTAATTCTGTTCGGTCATTCCAGCTTTCATTCTCTTTGTTGATTCAATTTAACAATATTTGGTTCATCCAAATGAGTTTGGGATTTGGTACTAGTTTTTGGTGAGTTCTTGTCTTAGAACAATGATCCAATTCTAAGAAAAGTGCCTCTATATTTTCCAGCTCAAGGTGATTCCTAAGAATGTCAAGAATCTTGTTCTATGTGGCTATTGGAATCACATCACTAAGGCCTTATGAAGGAACTAAGATCCCTCCACAAAAATCGTCTAGCCACGTATGTGTTAGCACCATAAACACCTGTAAAGCTAAAACGTTTATCTTGCAAATGGCAAGTTAAAAAAATAAATTGTTCATTTACCAAGAAATTTCGGACCAGATTAGGAACCGATAAACACCAAAGCTTAGCAACTTTATTAACAATAGGAGACGTAGCCACCAAATGCATATTAACATATTTGAAAAGGATTTCAAAAGCATCAGTGTACGACACCATAGGCCCAACAAGAAAAACCAGAAGGGGTTTATGTAGTTTAAGTAAACTAATCAACATCTCCACAATTTTGTGCTTTCCCAGTCCTCTGACATTCCAGAAAAATGAAGAGACTTTCATTGCGACGTTGTGGAGAGAATTTTCTTAGCAGTTTTTTTGGATTTTCCAGTCCCCTTAGGTGGTTTCCCCGGTTTTCTTTTAGTGCGAACTATCTCCTCCCCGGTATCACTGGCATCTTCCTCCATCTCTTTAGGATCAGTCCAAAATTTTGAACCAACCTGATTTTCAACAGTGATATGGTCATAAGTAAATTCCACAATGGTAGTAGATGTACCAATATATGGATCATCTCCCACATCTGTAGTTTCCAAACCATCAAGAGAGGAAAAGGTGACGGAGATATAAGGCGACAGAGATGGTACAGTCACAATAGCAGAGACCTCCACGTGATGACCATCAATTGGAGTATTGATTGGTGTTGTAGAGTCTGCAAGTGATTTAGCCCTCCGAGAAGAGGTGAGACGCAACGAAGATGGTACCGCTACAGGGGCCGAGACTTCCACAAGGTGATCCTCAATAGGAGCATGAGACTCTGATCCCTTAGCTTGCATAACAACTGTGAATTCCTTAGCATCCTGTTCGGGGAAATCTGAAGTGCGAGAACGTGCAAGCATATGTTGACGATATGGCCGTGACATCTCTGGAAAAGAGCAGGAACGTTACTGATCTGGAGGAGTTGTTCGTTACAATAGCCAAGTACAAGTTGAAATAGAATCCCGAGAAGTGCATTTTCGGCGTGGAGGCAGGGAAGTTTCTGGGATTTCTCTTGACTGAGAGGGGAATCGAGGCAAATCCCGACAAGTGTGCTGCCATTCTGGCGATGAGGAGTCCTGCCACTGTAAAGGAGGTGCAACAGCTCACAGGCCGGATGGCCGCCCTGTCTCGATTCGTATCTGCCAGTGGAGAGAAGGGTCACCCGTACTTCCAATGTCTGAAGAGGAATAACAGGTTTGTCTGGACGAGGGAGTGTGAAGAAGCTTTTGTGAAGCTCAAAGAGTATTTGGCAAGCCCGCCGGTTCTATGCAAACCTCAAATGGGAACGCCCCTCATGTTATATTTTTCCATAACCGAGAATGCAATAAGTGCGGTGCTCGTCCAGGATCAAGATCAAGTCCAGAAACCTATCTATTTTGTTAGCAAGGTGTTGCATGGCCCAGAAGTGAGATATCAGGCCTTAGAGAAAGTGGCGCTGGCGGTCGTGTTTTTGGCGAGGAGGCTACGTCAATACTTCCAGGGCTTTACAGTGTTGGTAATGACTGACTTACCCATCCAGAAGGTTCTGAAGAAACCGGATGTAGCTGGAAGGATGGTAAAATGGGCGGTGGAGTTGTCAGAATTCGACATCAAGTATGAGCCCCGAGGACCGATCAAGGGGCAAATCTTCGCTAACTTTGTGGTCGAGCTATCTTCCGAAACAGTGCAGAGCGCCGGGGATGATTTTCGTTGGGTGCTCTCGGTGGATGGGTCGTCTAACTAGCTGGGTAACGGAGCTGGAGTCATTTTGGAAGGACCCAACGGTGTGTTGATAGAACAATCTCTGAGGTTTGCCTTCAAAGCCAGCAATAATCAAGCGGAGTATGAGGCTTTGATCACCGGTATTTTGTTGGCAAAGGAGATGGGAGCAAAGGTGCTGATGGCCAAGAGTGATTCGTTGTTGGTCACTGGGCAGGTAACCGGCGAGTTTCAGGCCAAAGATCCACAGATGGCGGCTTACCTGGAGTATGTGCAAGAGTTAAAAAGGTCCTTTGTTTTGTTTGAAGTGGTGCACGTGCCAAGGGAGCAGAATGCCCGAGCTGACTTGCCAGCCAAGCTCGCCAGTTCGGGCAAGGGGGGCAGGCAAAGGACCGTTATACAAGAAACTTTGAAGACACCTCGAGCATTCGTGGCAGATCACCAGGTTCTTCAAGTGTGCAAGTCAATGGAAGGGACGGTGAGGAGTCATAGATCTTTGACTCAGGAGACTTTGAGGACGCCGAGAGTCAGAGCACATCCAGTGGGAGAGACGAAGATGACGCAAGTTTGCGCTATCCATGAGCCAGATACATGGATAACGCCATACCAGCGCTACATGGTGGATGGCGTGCTCCCAATGGACCCGACGGAGGCCAGAAAGATAAAGAAGAACTCCAGCAGGTTCACCCTCATCGATGGCGAGTTGTACAGGTTTGGGTTCACACATCCTCTTTTAGTATGTGTACATGGAGAGAAGTGCATGATAATTATGGTTGAGCTCCATGAGGGGATTTGTGGGAGTCACATCGGGGGTCGAGCTTTGGCAACAAGAACTCTCCGTGCAGATTATTACTGGCCCACAATGAGGGAAGATTGCAAGAAATATGCCTAGTGTTGCAAGCAATGCCAACAGCACGCCGATTGGCACAAGGCGCTCCCAGAAGAGCTAAAGTCAATTTACAGCCCCTGGCCGTTCCATACGTGGGGAATCGATATTCTGGGACCCTTTCCATTGGCGATCAGGCAAATGAAGTATTTGGTTGTGGCGATCGAGTACTTCACAAAGTGGATTGAAGCAGAACCAGTAGCCCAGATCACCGCGCACAAGATTCAGAGTTTCGTGTGGAACAATATTGTGTGTCGATTTGGTGTGCCCAAGCGTTTGGTATCAGATAATGGGATTAAATTTGCAAGTCACCGGTTGAAGAAGCTGTGTGGGGATGTTGGAATACAGCAGGTCTTTGCTTTTGTGAAGCACCCACAAACGAATGGGCAAGTGGAGTCAGCCAATTGGGTTTTGTTGAGAGGCTTGAAGAAGAGGCTGGAGAAAGCCAATGGGTCCTGGGCTGAAGAAGTTCCCCGTATAGTGTGGGCATATCATACCACTGAACAATCGGGAACCCATGAAACCCCGTTTAGTTTTGTGTATGGGTGTGATGCGATGATTCCAGTTGAAATCCAGGAAAGCTCGCCGAGATTCCAAAACTTCGTGGCGGAAGACTCGAACGAAGAAAAGAGAATGAACTTGGATTTGCTGGATGAAGTCAGGGAGGAAGCACGAGTGAAGACCGAAGCAGTGAAAAGAAGAGTTGAACGGAAGTACAACTCTAGAATAAGGCCAAGGCAATTCAGAGATGGCGACCTGGTGATGAGGAAGGCCCACCAGTATGAGATGGAGAACAAACTGTCACCCAAGTGGACAAGACCGTTTAGAATAACCGAAGCACTCAGAAACGACCCCTACCGCTTGGAAACGCTGGAAGGAGGGGCGATTCCTCGCACTTGGAACGCCACCCATCTCAAGTTTTATTACAGTTAAAGCATTGTAAGTAGTGATTAACTTGAACAGTTTAAAGTAGTTTCAGTTAAAACAATTTTTCAAGGGGACACTCTTTTTTCCCTAGGGAGGGTTTTTAACGAGGCCACCCAATAAAGAAGGCTTCGAAGTTTATCAAAGTTTCCAAGTTATTAAGTTTGCATGCCTATCGTTTTTAAGTTTTCGGAAAGAGACTTTGTCGCCCTTGTGTAATTTAAAGCAACGGTGAATTCAGATCATGCATTCAGTACAAAGTTTTAAACCCTCATCGCCACCTGACGATCGGAGGTACAAGTTAAAGTTTTAAGGCCTCATCGCCACCTGGCAATCGGAGGTACAAGTTAAAGTTTTAAGTCATCATCGCTACCTGGCGATCGGAGGCACGAGTATAAAGTTTTTAAGTTTTCATTGCCATTCGGCGAGAAAAGATTAAAAAGTCCTCCTTGCCTTTAGCGAGTGTAGGCGAGAAAAGATTGAAAAGTCCTCCTCTCCTTTAGCGAGTGTAGGCGAGAAGAGATTAAAAAGACCTTCTCGCCTTGAGCGAGTGCGGGCGAGAAAAGATTAAAAGGTCCACCTCGCCCTGAGCGAGTACAGGCAAGAGCAGATTGCAAGACCTCTTTGCGTAAGCAAATTGAGGCAAGTTCGAAAGTCCTCAGTGCATCCAGGGGAGGAGGAGATGTAACCCCTGGGCAAGTTGAGGCATAAGGAAAAGCCCTTCTCACCCTCAAGTGAGTTCAGGCAAGATAAAGCTGAAAAGTCAGGAGTGTTGATGATCTTAAGTATGGGAAAGGAAGGTTGATGGAAAACGCCTTTTCCCTTGAGTGAAACATCAATATTGACCTAGTAAGAACAGTTAAAAAAGAAGTTAAAGGATGGCTGGGGAAGGTTCGCAGAGGACACCTCACCACCTAAATCATTGTTCTAAAACTCAGGGAGGTAGAGAAGGATCTGAAAGGCGGCTCTACCCCCAGATGAGGGAACAATGACTTAAGCTATCTCAGGTTAAAAACTCAGGGAGGTAGAGAAGGATCTGAAAGGCAGCTCTACCCCCAGATGAGGGAATAATGACTTAAGCTATCTCAGGTTAAAAACTCAGGGAAGGTAGAGGGAGATCCGAAAGGCAGCTCTCCTTCCAGTCGAGCAAAGATGAAGTCGTGAGGTGGCCCCGCAGGGGACGTTTTCAGTTAAAAGGAAAATGGCGCCGCCGGAAGCCTATGGCTTTGAGATTGAAATAGAAAGAAGGTTACACGGCGAGAGCCAGATCAGCAAAGTTTTAGGCGATAACATAGAAATACACATGCCATTTGGCAGATCAGGCGAGCGAGATTCCAGATACTAAGATCGACCCACGCCTACTGCCCAGTAAGTGATTTCGTGTCAAATGTTATCGCTATAGACTAACAGTTTTTTTAAGTTAAGTTGATTTCCAGAGAGTTAAGTGTCAGTTTGCGCTTAGTGCATTGGGTTGAGTAAAAATTAGTCAGTTATATCAGGCGATCACACAACAGATAAAGTTAGAAGCCACATATATACATGTATATCCAAACAGTTTGAACAGAATGAAAGTTATTACATGTAAATCAAAGTTAAATACAAGAGTTTGAAGGTGGTAAATTTGAAGTGGCAGATGGGAGCAGTTAAGTTGGGGGCATGATCTTGCCATCCACCACTTCGTTGTACACTGAGAACTCGGAGAGGTCGAGATCGGGAAATTTGCAAGAAAATTGCTCCAAAGCAGCCCCAAAGCCTGAGGTAAGAACTTGGGCAGCTTCAAGCTCAAGCTCGTCGATCTTTGTCTTGAACCCACTGTTCTCTTCACGAACTTGGGCAGCCTCAAGTCCAAGCTCGACGATCTTCTTCTTGAGCCCACTATTCTCCTCGCGCACTTGGGCAAGCTCTGCAGTAGCGTCGTTCAGCTCTTTGAACTTCTTGTCCCGATCCGCTTCGACTTTCCCCAGAAGGGTTTCCCTCTCGGTCGACCTCTTCTCCATTTTGGCCATCTTGGCCTCGTCAGCTTTTCGGGCCTCCTCCAGCTCTGCAATTCTCTCCCTCATAGGAACGAGCTTGCCCTCTAACTCAACGACGTCCTGAAGTTTGTTGTGCAGTTTTAGGCGCAGTTCAGCTTTGTCCTTGCGCAAACTTCGGAGCTCGTCGTTGAGATCATTTTCCACCCGCGAGAACTCTAGCCCTTGCATCATCATGTCGCACTTGACTTTGTCAGCTTCGGCTCTCGTGGTGCTCGCCTCCTCCTGATGGATGCGGTTATCAACTTCGAACTTGCTCAAGGAGTCTTTCAGACCTTCACCGACGATTTAGGGAAGACTCTCGACAACCATGGCGTTTAGGCGCGCGGTGAAGGACTTCAAGGCTTCCTGGAGAGGAGCTGGAAGGGCTGGAGTTGGAGGAGGAGGTGAAGTGATGAGAATCAAATAAAGGAGGCTTTTATTAATGGAGGAAGAGGACATCCACCCTCACATTTGAAATTCTTCCTTCTAGTCTTCTCAAAATTAAAAGAAGACATAAAATAAAGATGAGGCCCAAGCCCAAAGCCCAAGCCCAAGCCCAAGAAGACCAAAGCCCAAAGAGCCCAAGTCCATCCCATGAGGGGCAAGGCCAAGCTTTGAAATACTCTCGTATAGTTTTAGGAGGTGTGGTTATTAAATAAAGGAGTGTGAAAATGTAAAATAAAGTCACATTGTCCATGTGACTTAGGAGAGTGGTGTAGGTGTAGTTTTTAGGAGGTGTCATAGTAGAAAAAGGTCACACCTCCCATGTGACTTGTTTTTGGTGGGAATTTCAAATGAGTTTATTTGAATTTTCCCACCTATTTTTCAGCACCTCTAGGCTATAAATAAAGGTGCTTAGCTTGTAAAATGCAGATTTGGAATTTAGACTAAAGAAACTATACTCAAATTTTGAGAGAGCATTGGAGAGCTTTGTGACTTCTTCACTAGTCTTATCTTGACGGTTCCATGGTTACCTCAAGTGGCGGCTTGCACACTCATCTAGGAGTCTCCATCCTTCTAGTGGCGTGATCATCCAACCATACATCCATCTTCATGAGCTTTCTCCTCTCCTTCCTTCCTTCTCTTTCAATTGTTCATGTTTAGCTTGTTGTTCTTGAATTTCTGTTCGGCAGTTTTCAATTCTTAGGTGTTTTGGTTCGGTTCCTTTGTTTCCTTGCTGTTCATTGTTGTTCTTTTTCATTTCCAGCCTTTATGTTCGGTTCATTTCAGTTTTTAGCTAATTCTATTAGGTGCAATTGCTTCTTCTTTCATTTTAATCGGTTCAATTTGACTATAATTGGAACTTCCATATGAGTTTGGATTTGGTGCTAGTTTTGGTGAGTTCTTGACTTAGAACATTGATCCAATTCTAAGAAAAAGTGTCTAACTATTGTCCAACTCAAGTTGATTCCTAAGAATATCAAGAATCATTCTCTTCTTTGCTATTGGAATCACATCATGAAGGTTGATTCTCACCACCACCCTCGCAAGGTTGGATAGCGAGGGGAGTCTCGAGGCGTGGTGGTGAGGCGGGTAGTTCCGCTGCAGCTTGAGAAGAAGCTTGCGTATCTGCAAGCTGTTCGGGTACAGCTTCAGCAGCTGAGGCATTGGAAGCAAGAACATCCCCAGCGGACTCGAATGGCGTGGAGGCGCTGGGGGGGTTCTCGGCGTAGTCGAGGATGGTGCCTTCATCTGCTGGCGGCTCAGCTACAGCTCCCCTTTTCCTCTTGCAGACTAGCCCATCCTCGGTGCTTTCGTCTGCCTCTTCGTCCGACACTACCCTGGGGGCCTTCCTCTTAGCCCTTTTGGGTAGCAGTTTCTTTCGCTCAGGGGCAGGAAGAGCGGCGACAGTAGATGGGCCAACCGGCGGAGATTTGCCTTGGGCGGCGGCAATTTTTGCAATCGAGTTGGGAATGGTCTGGGAGCCCGCCGCCAGATTGTGAAGTTTGGTTATGGAGCGCAGCTTAGCCATTTTCTCTTTTCCCAACATCATATCTACACAAGAGAAGCCAACGATCACAAACCAATCCAATGCAAGCAGTTGATGATGCACAAGAAAATAAGCAGTGTGAGTCAATGCATGGACTAGTTGGTTAAGACTACGCGCGAATCAGAACGACAACATCAATGTAAACGACAGGGTGATGCGAATTCAAGGAAAGGGAACTCGGAGATGAGGGAAAGACAAACCTATATGGACGTCCAGTTGACCTTCGTGGAATTCATAGGTGATGATGGAGGAGGTGGCCAAAGTTACGCTGGAAGAGGCAACTCCTTTCCAGAAGTTGCACAAGTCTTTGTCGAGCTCCCCCATCTTTTCTGGACCCCTAGCCCTCCTGAAGCTGGACTCCTTCTTTCCCTTGTTCACCCAGTACAAGGGAAATCCGTTGAGGAGGGTGGGGTCTTGGTCATTGCAGCAGACGCGCACGAACTTCCCTTTCCAGTCTTTGTAGGATTGCTGGAAGATGGAGAGGATGGACCTCCCAGCAACCCCGTTGAGGCTGACCCATAAACGATCGCCTGGGTTCTTGGCCTCGAACAAATAGAGGAACACGTCCACCGA
Organism: Phaseolus vulgaris; assembly: GCF_051622355.1. Lineage (NCBI taxonomy): Eukaryota > Viridiplantae > Streptophyta > Magnoliopsida > Fabales > Fabaceae > Phaseolus > Phaseolus vulgaris. The sequence continues at coordinate 16,748,454 of NC_143501.1, read as the reverse complement.
AGCTGGATGTCCCAAGTGCGCACAGATAATCTGGTATGCCCTGACGAACGCCCAACTGTTGGGATGAAGCTGGGCGGGGGCTATGTCAAGCTCGGTCAAGAGCTCCCTCTCGAAACGAGTGAAGGGGAAGCGGAGCTTGACCTTCTTGAACATCGTGGCATAGACGAAGCAGAAGGGTTTGTCGTTGCTCCCCTGGTCGTCAGTGCAGATGGGTTCTCCGGGAGGACAGGGATGAACAGACACCTTGTCATCATGTTCCTTGCTGAAAGAAAGGTGAGCTTGATCACCTTTCTTAAGGCGAAGGATGTCGATGTCGGTGTTGATAGAGGAGGTCTCACCCAGCAAGGCTGTAGTAGCCCATGGATACAGCTTTTTGTAGTCAGGGAGGGGCCTCACAGCTGCGCTGGTTTGAGGTGGGGTTGGTTGTGGTTGGTTGGGCCGAGAAGACGCGGGTCTCACGGCCTGGCTTGAAGGGACACTGGGATCCCTTGGTGGATTGCGAAAAAAAGAAGGGTTGGCCCTACGTGTTTTCGCCGGAGGGTTTTGGGAAGATGGAGGAGGGTTTGGAGTAATTTTGGTGCGAGCCATCAGAAGAGCTACAAAGAAGATGAAAAAGGGAAGAGATGAGAGTTTATAAACAGAACGACTTGACAGAAAAGAAGGAGATAGAAAGAACAAGGGGGGCTCGCGCAGAAAAGGCCAGAAAACCTAGACGCAAGAAAAAGCGAAACAAAGAACAAAAAAACCCACAGCGTATGCTCCAGACAGTTAATGGATGATGCAAACCGATTAAAATGCAGCAAATGTCAGTGGGAAGAGATGAATGGTTACCTTTTGATGATCAGAAATGTGTTGAGCAAGATGATGATTGAGGGAGATGAAACGTTCGCTAGAGTATTTCGGGAGTTCGAAGTAAAGAAGAAGATAATGAAACAGTGAAGTGGCGCGAAGGTATTAAGAATTTCGAACGTTGCAAGAAGCGCAAACGGCAATGAATAATAGTCGTTGATAAGTCCACGTGTCGTTTGATCGGAGGGGTTGGTGAAATGTCAAATCAGTAAACAGTATGAGCGTCAACGCGCAAGGCCACGTAGGTCGCCGTAAATTTAACTCTTTAGTCTTTTCGCTGAACAAGCCACAACTCAAGACTGGGGGGCTTGTGTACCGACCAGGTCACCGGGTGTGATGACGTGTTTAGCAAGTGACTACGTGGGGCGTGCTCAGCAGGACACATGGACAAGAGAAAGATGAATGGTCCAGGAGTGAGCATGGTTGCCGTTTGTGGAAGCGGCGTTCTGCAGTGTATATAGTCGGTTGTCGCCAGGTTTTCATGTCATTGTCGTGTTAGATCATGGAAGATCAGGTGGTCTCTCACCGCCACAAGAAGCACATCGCCGGGTTTCCCCAGTAAACATAGTTGAAGCTGTTGGAGGTCCAGGCGAGTAAGTTCAAGCGTGTAAGTTTAGTAAAGATGATTGTTACGTCAGCATGGGGCGTGAAGGTCGAGTGAGTAGGAGGAAACAACTTGCTCATCGACGACGGGTTTTCCAGAGTGGACATTCGTCGATGGCGAGGTTTCCTCAGCTAGAACATGCATGGCGTGGCAATGAGGAGGGTGGCACTTGCGACGAGCGATATCACAGAGACGGTGTACTTCGTTGCATCCGATACTCGCCTTGTCGGGTGGTGTTCCAGAGCGCGTGATGTGCTAGATTACTCCTTGAATAGGAGGCTTGGCCGCGCGACTGGTTACTACATAGAAATGACGCTCAAGTTACCCCAGCCCAGATGATGACACGTGTAGGGTTGGGTACTACCAGTTACCCCAACCCAGATGACGACACGTGTAGGGTTGGATGTTACATAGAAATGACGCTCAAGTTACCCTGGCTCAGATGATGACACGTGTAGGGCTGGGTACTACCTGCTACCCCAGCCCAGATGATGACACGTGCAGGGTTGGATGCGAGCCACGCGTCCAAAGCGTAACTGCCTGAAGAGAGAAAAAACCTAGGTATAAAGGTAAACTTAACAAAATTTGCAGAGGTACGTTCATTACGGCTCATTGATTTGGGTTGAATGCACTTTAGTACGGTTCTACAGAGCATAGTTTTCTCTCAATTTTTGGGTGTTCTTGTTACTGACTTGAGCGTCGGAGCGCCACCGGCCGCAGAGGCACCATCTTGTGTTTTCAGGTTCTCGGAGTGCCAATCTGTGGTGTGGACTTGAAGGGCGCGTGGTGTCAAAGCTGGTGAGGAAAAATCGTGACGAGGCATCGTTCTTGCGCTTGGTCAACCGGCAGGATCAGTAGCTAAAACTTTGGTAGCTAATCTAGATACTAATTTCGAAACTGTTTTATAAATTATTATTAATAATTGAAACCACTTTAGATACGAATATTTTTTTAGTTTCTAAAGTGATATCTAATTTAGTCATCATAATAACTAATTATTTTATACCTCTAAAATTGATTGTTATTTAATAATTTTTTTATAATGTGCTATCAACATATCATACTCATAGATATCATCCAACGAACATGTGAGAACATAGTATCTCAAAATTTCTGAGATTTTAGTATATTAATATAGATTGATGTAGGGCTACACAAATTAGGGTTTAGTTTCTTATCATCATATCTTTAAGATTCAATGGTTTCACTCTACTAAAATAGATATAACATTAATCATAACCTTAATACAAACTTTAACACAATATTTAAACGTGTATGAACATTATATAATATCTTGGCTTAAAAACTAAAAACAACTTATTTTTTTCAACATTGCAGTGAAAACTCTCACACATCTCAACATCAAATAAAATATAAGTTAGATGTTTATAAACAATTTTTTTCCACGTAAGTATCTCCCTTTTTTGTATGGAATAACTATCTCCTTTTTTTTTATGGAATAACTATTGGCAGCATAATCTACATTAATTAATGTGGGGTTTCACAAATTGGAGTTTCAAATTATATTTATATATATATATATATATATATATATATAATAGGAATGATATTAAATGGTAATTAAAAAGACTATATATTTTTCTACAACGTCTTTAGTAGTTATAACGTTAGAGTATGAGTTCTAATATAATGTTTTACCTTAATACGAGGGTTTATATATAGGTATGAATTCACCCTCAATTGTTTCTCTACTTTTTAATGAATATTTAAAAATATCTAAGCATTAAATTAGAAAATAGGTAGTTCTTTATATAATTGATTGTTTTTTTTATAAAACCACATGTTCTTCCACCATACCAGTAAAAAGTAAAAAACTATTTCAACATCAAATAGAAAATAAATTAGGCCAGGGATTAACGGTCATAATTAAACATCGGTTATGAGTAAGACGTAAATAGTGGATTAAACAAATGCTCTATTTTTAGGAGACGCTAACTAAAAAATTAAAATAAAATACAATATATCAGTAAAAAAATATTTTTTAAATTATTTATAAAAAATAGCTTAGGTCAAACTCATTATAAACACACATCAACTGAAAAAATAAAATAAAAACGCAATGGGTCGACTAAATTGATAAACATAAAATTAATTTTTGAATCATTTGTAAAAAATAGAGTGAGTCAAACTCACTAAACGAATGCTAGCTGAAAAAAAAATTAGATTCACTAAATCGATGCAGTAAAATTAATTTTTAAATTATTTATGAAGAATAACATGAGTCAAAAGAGATCCTAGCTAGGAAAAAAAAACTAGAAATTCATTGTGTCGACAACCAACCTTACGCTGATAAAATTAATGAGTATAATAAAATCTATTATTATAGTAATAATAATAATAATAATAATAATAATAATAATAATAATAATAATAATAATAATAATAATAATAATAATAATAATAATAATAAACAACTTTTTTTCATAGAACTATAGATTACAATTACTAATATATTATGGTAGGGCTTGACAGATTTGAGTTTCCTGTTGTTATAAATAAACGTAAACACTTAATGAATTTTGTTAACAAAATACTATAAAACAGCAATGCATATTGATTATTAGAACGTTATTTGATGTTTTAATGTTGAATTAAAAAAGAAACATAACTGTTGATTAAAAGACAAAAAAACAAATAACAGACTTTTTTTCAACACATAGATAAATGTCCTAGGCCAATAATATTAATGTTTGTAACATTCCTCAAATAGTATATATAAACAAATACCAATGAACAAATTTCCTATGGGATCTCTTATTCATATCTAAGTTATAAGTTGAGAATGGAAATTAGCATCACATCAAGAGAAACCATTAAACCATCACTGCCCACTTCTGCAGAATGCAAAACCCAAAAATTATGCTTGTTTGATGTGTTTCAACTCAACACCTATTTTCCATTAATCCTTTTTTACAGTAAAACCTCCAACCTTGAAGGATTCTCAGATGTCTCAACTCAGTTGAAGAAATCACTATCTGAGGCACTAACTATCTTCTACCCTCTTGGAGGTAGAAGATGTGATTACTTTTCCATTGATTGCAATGATGAAGGTGCAATTTACATGGAAGCTTCAGTGAATACCAACATGGAAGTGTTCTTGAAACCACCCAAATTAGAACTGCTGAACCAGCTACTTCCATGTGAGCCTAACAAGTGCCATCCTCACCAAGAAGTGTTGCCCCAATTACTTGTTCAAGTAAACATTTTCCAATGTGGAGGAATAGCTATTGGCTTGTGCAACCTCCACATTCTCTTGGATGCATATTCTTGCAGTGCCTTCTTGAAAACCTGGTTTGCCATTTGCAAAGGGTCAAAGGAAGAAATATCATGGCCAGATTTCTCTTCTGCTTCTTCTTCCTTCCCTCCAAGGAACACCACTGGTGTACGTGCTGGCATGTTAAATATAAACAAAGACTTGAATATAGAAGAAACCTGCACTACAAGAAGATTCTTATTTGATCACAAAGCCATCAATGAGCTGAAATCCATGTCAACAAGTGATGAAACAAAACCTACACGATACCAAGTAGTGTCTTCATTCATAAGTAAACATATGATTGTATCAATCAAAGAGGAATGTTGTTGTGACAAAACAAGACCAATGGTTGCTTTACATGTTGTGGACATGAGAAAAAGGATGGGGGAGCCTTTCTCAAAAGGTGCTATTGGAAATTTGTTGTGGCCTGCATTGGTTGTTCTTGAGGATGTCAACAAGAACAGTGATATTATAGATTTGGTTAAGGTTGTAAAAGAAGGAGTTGGACAACTCACAAAGGAATTGTTTCAAAAACTAGAGAATGATCCTAATTTTTTGTGGAGTGATGAATGTGCAGAACTAATGCTTGAAGGCATAGCAGCAAATAAGCCAATGTCCTTAGTGTTCACAAGTTGGGCTAATATGGGATTCAAGGAGATGGATTTTGGCAGTGGAAAACCTTTGTGGCTAGCTCAAAGAGGAGGTACTAAACAAAGTATTCCAAACACAGTAATATTGATGGAAACAAGAGAGGGAATAGAGGCATGGATCACAATGAGAGAGACACATATAACTATCTTGGAACATGATGTGGACTTCCTTCGATTTGCATTGCCTAATCCTAGTATTTTAATCTAAATATTAAAGAGTAAAGAAAATAATAGTAATGAGAATACACTTATTTTGTTTGTTTTTCTTTAAAATTAATATTGAAGTAAATTAAATTGCTTTATCTTCGTAATAATAACAAGATAGAAATGGCATAACTAAAGTTGTCATTATAAGAATGAGTTTGAACATTTTGGTTATTTTTTTAATTTTGATTACAACTTATGAATTAAAAGGGTTTTACTTATTAATATTCCCGAATTACTTCACTAAATCTTGTTTAATCTTTTTTGGAACACACAAATCGAAAGAAAGGACTTTGAAGAATTAGGAAATTATCAGCACAACAGTAAATGGTGTACTAGTGGATAAATATTAACTAGGTTCCATCATCTATACAGGTACACAAATCATTAATTAATAAATTTGTAAATTATTTAAGTAAATCGATACTAAAAATTCTCAATTTATTTTTACGAGTATGGATCGATAGTCTAAATCGTGAGTTTTGGTATAGGAGTTAAAACAAAAAAAAAATCAATTAAAATTTTAATTAATTAAAACACAACTTGAACAATAAATTTAATTTGGATGGTCATTGGTTATTTCAGAGGCGGGATGTTTCCCTATAATGAATACTATTTTTGTAACAAACACGTTATTGAATGTAACCCTTTAACTTCCTCTATTAATTCACATGTTTTATATTAATAAGACTAGTATATCTACCAACTCATGTAACATAATTTGAATATATTTTTAGTATCTCACTTTACATATTATAATTGATTCACTAAATGATAATAACTATTTAAATTCATTTAAAACTACTTTCTAACTTCATATACAAATTACAATCAAAATAAAAAGTCATATTATATAATCAATTATATTATAAATAACTGTACCGACCAAGTAGTCAGGAGTGATGACGTGGCAACAAGTGGTAATATAGCCGTGTTGAACGGAACACCTGGCTGACGGAAGGGAAGGACATCGGGAAGTTCGTGTAGTCGCCAATCGTTAAGTTGGCGTGCTCCGATCTCTAGCATATCTAAATCGGCGGTCACCAGGCTTGTGTTGTAGTCGCCGTATGTGAGCTTAGGCGACCAAGTGATCAGAGATCGCCGAGAGGGGGACATCGCCAAAAGATCAGGAAAGCTTGTTCAAGGCCTTCAAAGGGCACGAGTGCGAAGGATGAAGTTACCAGATGATCATTCCCTAGCCAGAGGTTGAGGCCAGGGAACAGCTTACTAGAACATACACGATGAAGCAAGTGAAGCAGATCATGATGGCGGCCGACGAGACCACAGAGAAGGTGTGCATGGTGACACCCCGTACTCGCCACACAGAAGAGATCGCACTCCAAGGTAGCTATACACCGAGTTATTCCTTGCATGGGTAACTTAGTCGAACAGCCTGAAGAGTAAGAAGTGACGCTCAAGCAGAGGACGTTCCAGATGGTGACACGTGTACAGCTGGATGTGAGCCACGTGTCCAGAGATGTAACCGTCAGGAGAGAGAAAGTGCACAGGTATATAAGGGATTCTAACGAACCTCTGAGGTACGCGCGTTTAGAAGAGTTCTTTACGCTTTGAGAATACTTGAGTACGCTGAGAGAGTTTTTGCACGGTTCCTTGAGTTCCTAGCTTGTCTCTCTTAGAGTTTTGGTGGTTCCGTCACTGACTTGAGCGTCGGAGCGCGATCGGCCGCAGCGGCGCCACTCTGTCTTTTGCAGGTTCTTGAGGTGAATCGAGGTGTGAAGGACGGAAGCTAGCGTGGTGCAAAGCCGATCCAGGGGAGGATACCTTTGACGAGGCAAGGCTCTTGCGTTCTGGTCGACAGGCAGGATCATCAGGCGCCCACCGTGGGGCCATGTAAAACCTGTCCCCATCCACAGCGTGAGTTCTTGAAGTTTCTGTAGTTTCTGTGTGGTTGTGTGCTGGTGCAACCATTTTCCACCGTTCGTTCGAGCTTTTGTTCGGTGATTTCGAGTTTTCCACTGTTCGTTCGAGTTTTTTTTCGGTGAATTCGAGTTTTCTGCCGTTCGTTTGGGTTTTAATCGATAGTCTGAAGTTTTCCACTGTTCGTTCGAGCTTTCGATCGGTTTTTTGAAGTTTCTTGCTGTTTGCGCGGTTTTCAATCGGTTGTTCGGAGCTTTTTCCGTTCGTTTGCGTTTCTGGTTGGTGAATCGGAAGTTTGCTGGAGGAGCGGTAGGTTCATGGTGAAGTTGCAAGTTTCAGTGAAGGTTTCGACGTCCAAATCTATCGGCGTGCTGTTGTGGTTGCGTTTTTGGAAGTTCTTGGGAGTTTGGGAGTTTCTGACCGATTGATTGCTGGATCGATCGTTTGCTGGAGAAGGTTTTGTTCGTTGAAGCTTGGTTTGCTGAGTTTTCATGAGAAAGATGAGAAGCAACCGTTCAAGTCCCGTTGTGCCAGTTGCTACAGAAGGCGCCATGGCCATGGCGCAAATGATGGAGATCATGCGTGCGCTGCAGGCGAATGTGGAGGCGTCGCGCATAGAGCAAGCGAAGATGCATGAAGACCTGGTCGCCTCTCAGGCCAGGAATGAAGAGCTCAGCAAAGTAACTGAGGAGTTGCGTCAAGCTCTTCAGGAGCAGAGAGGACGCCTAGTTGTTGAAGAGGTTGCGCCGTCATCACCACCACGCGTTTTCCCAATGCCGTTTGCTCAGGCGATCACAGACACGCCTATCCCTGCGAGCGTAGTACCTGTGAAAGCTTCTTTCACCGGCATGGAGGACCCTGAGGCACATCTCACCACGTTCCACACGCAGATGATGCTGTCAGGAGGCTTGCATGTTGTATATTGCAAGATGTTTGTGAGCACGCTCCAGGGAACAGCGCTGGAATGGTTTGTGAGCTTGCCTACAGGTCACATAACCAATTTCCAGCAGTTTTCGAAGCTTTTCATCCAGCAGTACATTGTGAACAAGGCGCCACCTAGGGTGTCTTATGACTTGTTCGACATCAGGCAGTACCAGAGAGAGTCCCTCAGGGACTACTTGAATCGCTTTGGAGCACAGATGGTCCGCTCGCCTGCTAAAGACGAGGAGATGCTGGTATACGCCTTCAAAAAGGGCGTGCTGCCGGGACCTTTCTGTGAGGCGCTGATTAGGGCTCACCCCGCCACGTTTGCTGAGGTTAGGCGACTTGCGGTGGCCCACATCGTCGACGAGAGTGAGGTCGCCGAGAAGAGAGGAAGCGTGGCCCTTGCTAGGCCACGTGCCCAGACTAGAATCTAGCCGCAGAGGGTGCTGGAGACGATGGCGGTCAAGAAGGATCAGAGGAGTCGCCATCGTTATGATCCGAGAAAGAACAAGGGAAGGGGCCCAGGACGCCCCAGGGAGTACAATCGCTCACCAAAGTACAAGTTTGTCATAGGGTTGGCGGATCTGATCGCCATTCCCAACATAGCAGCCAGGCTTAAGGCGCCTGAGAAAGTGGGCGACAAGGTGTTAGGACCAAAACCAAACGCTTGGTGTGAGTTCCACCAGAGTTTTGGTCACACAGTGGATTCGTGTTTGGCCCTGGGATACCAGCTCGACGATCTGGTCAAGAGCGGGTTTTTGAACGATTACCTGTTGGACAGAAGGACGGGAGGTTCGTCGAGCTCCCAGCCAGCGGGTGGGGAGGCTCAGCAGCATGAGATGCCAACTCATGGCGAGATCCACACCATCGCTGGAGGTTTCTTGGGTGGTGGATGCACTGTGTCACAGCGGAAGAAGTATGCAAGGTCTGTGATGACAGTGGATATGTTTGAAGACCACTCACCAGATGTGGATATTACATTCACGAAGGAAGACCTCCGGGACGTTGTGCCTCACGACAACGATCCCATAGTCATCTCGCTTGTCACGGCGGGAAGAAAAGTCCACCAGGTACTGGTGGACCAAGGAAGCTCGGCGGATGTAATGTTCTGGCCGACTTTCACACAGTTGCAACTACCCCTTGACTAGCTGAGACCCTATGGAGGGTGCTTGTATGGGTTTGCTGGCGATCAGGTGGAGGTCAGGGGGTACATCGAGCTAAGAACAACGTTCACGAATGAGGTGGCCTCGAGGACGGAGAAAATCAAGTACCTTGTTGTGAATGCCCCCTCAGCATATAACATTCTGTTGGGGAGACCAACCCTCAACAGAATAGGAGCTGTGCCCTCAACTAGGCACATGAAGGTTAAGTTACCATCGATGGAGGGGGTGGTGATCACCATCAGATCTGACCAGAAGGAGGCGAAGAAGTGCTATGAGAATAACCTCAAGAATAAGAGGTCAGTAAGTTACATCACCACGACGCTGCCTCCTGGTGTGAAGCCCAAGCCAACAGAATGGCGAGTTGTTGATGCGGCGATGGAGCTGGCCGCCGGAGGCGATGTCACCATGCTGGATGCTGAGGTTGAGGAAGAGAGCGGCGGACGGGAGGAAGAGGTGAGGAAACGCCTAGAGGAAGCGAGGGAATTGGGAATCGCTAGGGCGGTGATCGCCAGGGAAACCAGACCCAAACCCGTCGAAAAGTGGCTCGAAAGGGAGATCAGGGGAAAGGTCTTCAAGCTGGGAAGATCTTTGGAGGTTGGGCTCCAAGACCAGATCGCCAAGGTGATAGAACGGCATCTGGATGCTTTTGCATGGTCTGCTTCAGACATGCCGGGAATTGACCCCGATTTCTTGTGTCACCATTTGGCAATGGACACACAAGTTAGACCAGTGCGGCAGAGAAGAAGGAAATTTAACGAGGAGAGAAGGCAGGCGATCAGGGATGAAACACAGAAGCTCCTCGCCGCAGGCCATATCCGGGAGGTCCAGTACCCTGAGTGGTTGGCTAATGTCGTACTGGTGAAGAAGAGCAATGGGAAGTGGCGCATGTGCGTCGACTTCACTAACCTGAACAAGGCTTGCCCAAAGGATTCGTACCCTTTGCCAAGCATAGATGCCCTGGTCGACAGTGCAGCATGGTGCAAGTTGCTGAGCTTTCTGGACGCCTTCTCGGGGTATAATCAGATAAAGATGCATCCTATGGATGAAGAGAAAACTGCCTTCATGACTGAGAGGTCGTGCTACTGTTACAAGGTGATGCCCTTTGGGCTGAAGAATGCGGGGGCCACGTACCAAAGATTGATGGATAAGGTACTTGCACCAATGCTGGGAAGGAATAAGCAAGCGTACGTAGATGATATGGTCGTGACCTCACCAGAAAAGAGCAAGCACGTTTCAGATCTAGAGGAGTTGTTCACCACAATCGCCAAGTTCAGATTAAAGCTGAACCCCGAGAAGTGCATTTTTGGCGTGGAGGCAGGGAAGTTCTTGGGATTCCTCTTAACTGAAAGAGGAATAGAGGCAAATCCTGATAAGTGTGCTGCCATGTTGGCGATGAGGAACCCGGCTACCGTGAAGGAGGTGCAGCAACTTACAGGTCGGATGGCCGCCCTGTCTCGTTTCGTATCAGCTAGCGGAGAGAAAGGCCACCCGTATTTCCAATGTTTGAGGCGAAACAACAAGTTTGTCTGGTCGAAGGAGTGTGAAGAAGCCTTCATGAAGCTTAAAGAGTACTTGGCGAGCCCGCCGGTTTTGTGTAAACCCTTGGTAGGAACCCCTCTCAGGTTGTATTTTGCTGTGACTGAGAGGGCGGTGAATGCGGTGCTCGCCCAAGATCAAGACCAGGCTCAGAAGCCTATTTATTTCGTCAGCAAGGTGTTGCAAGGCCCGGAGGTGAGGTATCAGGCTTTGGAGAAAGCTGCACTGGCTATAGTGTTTTCGGCGAGGAGGTTGCGCCACTATTTTCACAGTTTTACAGTGCTGGTGATGACCGACATGCCCATCCAGAAAGTCCTGAAGAAGCCTGATGTGGCTGGGAGGATGGTGAAGTGGGCGGTGGAGCTGTCGGAGTTCGACATCAAGTATGAGCCCCGAGGTCCGATCAAGGGGCAGATTTTCGCTGATTTTGTGGTCGAGCTCTCGTCAGAAGCAGCACGAGTTGAAGGGGATGATTTTCGTTGGGTGCTCTTAGTGGATGGATCGTCGAACCAGCAGGGTAGCGATGCTGGAGTCATTCTAGAAGGGCCCAACGGCGTGCTGATAGAACAGTCCCTGAGGTTTGCCTTCAAAGCCAGCAACAATCAAATAGAATATGAAGCGTTGATCGCCGGAATCTTGCTGGCCAAGGAGATGGGGGCTAGGGTGTTGATGGCTAAGAGTGACTCGTTATTAGTCTCGGGACAAGTGACAGGCGAGTTCCAGGCCAAGGATCCACAAATGGCGGCTTACTTAGAGTATGTGCAGGAGTTGAAGAGTTCCTTTGTCTCGTTTGAAGTGGTGCATGTGCCCAGAGAGCAGAATGCCCGAGCAGACTTGCTAGCTAAGCTCGCCAGTTCGGGCAAGGGGGGTAGGCAGAGGACAGTGATCCAAGAAACTCTGAAGACGCCTAGAGCATTTGTGGCAGACCACCTGGTTCTTTAGATAAGCAAGTCGACTGAGAAAGTGGCGAGGAGTCACAGGTCCTTGACCCAGAAGACTTTAAGATCGCCGAGAATAAGAGCATGTCGAGGGGAGAGGGTGAACATGACTCAGGTCTGCGCTACGCATGAGCCAGACACATGGATAGCACAGTACCAGCGCTGCCTGGCAGATGGCCTTCTCCCGCTGGATCCGACGGAGGCTAGGAAGATAAAGAAGAACTCCAGCAAGTTCACCATGATAGATGGCGAGCTGTATAGGTTTGGGTTTACACACCCACTCCTAGAATGTGTGCACGGAGAAAAATGCACCAGAATCATGGCCGAGCTCCATGAAGGGATATGTGGGAGTCACGTCGGGGGTCGAGCTCTGGCTGCAAGAACTCTCTGTGCAGGCTAACGATGAGGGAGGACTGCAAGAAGTATGCACAGTGCTGCAAGCAATGTCAGCAGCACGCCGATTGGCACAAAGCGCCTCCAGAAGAGTTAAAGTAAATTTACAGCCCTTGGCCGTTTCATACGTGGGGAATTGACATTCTGGGACCTTTCCCATTGGCGATCAGGCAGATGAAGTACTTGGTGGTGGCGATTGAATACTTCACCAAGTGGATCGAAGTAGAACCAATAGCCCAGATCACCGCACACAAGATTGAGAGCTTTGTATGGAAGAACATCGTGTGCCGGTTTGGTGTGCCTAAGCGCCTGGTGTCAGACAATGGGACTCAGTTTGCAAGTCACCTACTGAAGAAGCTGTGCGAGGAGGTGGGGATTCAGCAGGTGTTTGCATCCGTCGAGCACCCTCAGACAAATGGCCAAGTAGAGTTCGCTAATCGGGTGTTGCTAAGAGGCTTGAAGAGAAGGCTGGAAAAAGCTAAGGGATCATGGGCTGAAGAGGTACCCCGCATAGTTTGGGCGTACCATACCACCGAGCAGTCAGGAACCCACGAGACCCCATTCAGCTTGGTCTATGGATGTGATGCAATGATTCCAGTGGAAATCCAGGAGAGCTCGCCGAGATTTCAGAATTTCGTGGCGGAAGACTCGAACGAAGAAAGAAGGTTGAATCTGGATTTGCTGGATGAGGTCAGGGAGGAGGCAAGGGTAAAGGCTGAGGAAATGAAAAGGAGGATTGAACGAAGGTATAACTCGAAGGTGATGCCAAGGCAGTTTAGAGAAGGCGACCTGGTGATGAGGAAGGCCCACCAGTACGAGATGGAAAACAAGTTATCGCATAAGTGGACAGGACCGTTCAGAATAACCGAGGCGCTCGGGAACGGCGCCTACCGCTTAGAGACATTGGAAGGAGGGGCAATTCCTCGCACTTGGAACGCCACCCACCTCAAGTTGTATTACAGTTAAAGCTTTGTAAGTAAAAACGAACATGAAGAGATTTTCAAGCTTTCTGTTAAAACAGTTTGAATGGGGCACTCTTTTTTCCCTAAGGAGGGTTTTTAATGAGGCCACCCAATAAAGAAGAGTTTTTAAAGAGCTTAAAGTTTCTAAGATTGCATGCTTGTTATTTCGAAAAAGTTATGCTACATGCTTTCTAAGTAAAAGTTTTAAAGTCCTCATCGTCTTTCGGCGATCGGAGGCACCAGCGACGACTAAAGACCTCAGTGCTCTCGTGCGTTTGGAGGCAAGAAAAAGAAAAGACCTCCTCGCCCCCGAGCGGGTGCAGGCGAGAAAAGAAAAGACCTCCTCGCCCTCGAGCGAGTGTAGGCGAGAAAGAGAAAAGGTCCTCAGTGCAACCAGGGGGGAGGAGATGTACACCCTGGGCAAGTTGAGGCACCAGATAAAGTCCTTCTCGCCGTTGAGCGAGTTCAGGCAAGAGAAAGTCCTTCTCGCCGTTGAGCGAGTTCAGGCCAGATAAAGTCCTTCTCGCCGTTGAGCGAGTTCAGGCAAGAGAAAGTCCTTCTCGCCGTGGAGCGAGTTCAGGCCAGATAAAGTCCTTCTCGCCGTCGAGCGAGTTCAGGCAAGGTAAAGTCCTTCTCGCCGTCGAGCGAGTTCAGGCAAGGTAAAGTCCTTATCGCCGTCGAGCGAGTTCAGGCGAGAAAAAGTCCTTCTCACCTCAGAGTGAGGTCAGGCAAGATGAACTGAAAAGTCAGGGGTGTTCGTGACCTTAAACGGCGGGAAGGGAAGTAAAACGCCTTTTCCCCTTTAAGTGAAACATCAATATTGACTTAGTAAGACCAGAAAAAACTTCCACGCTTGTAGGCGGTGTGAAGACAGATAAAATCCTTCTCGTCTTGAACGAGTTCAGGTATGGCGTGAAGGGTGAAAGAAGTTTAAAAAATAGCTAAGGTAGGTTCAAAGAGAACGCCTCGCTATCCGGCTTATTGTTCTGAACCTCAGGGAGGTAGAGAAGGATCTGAAAGGCGCCTCTACCCCCAGATGAGGGAACAATAGCCAAGTTATGAAGGCAAAGGAAGCTTACATCGCCAGAACCCTATGGCGATCAGAAGAGTTCCAGGCGAAGACAGGAGTAAAGGCTAACCTTGCCGGGCAGATCAGGTAAATTGTATTGTGATACCAGTTTAAGTTAAAACCTGCTGCCTAGTAAGTAACTAATTGCCTTAAGTTTGCAAGTTATGTTAAATGTCATCGTTCGAGAGTTGATAGTTGCTCAGATTGTACTTTGAGTTAACAGTTGATGAATTGTTATAAGATTAATAGTTTGCTCGAGTTCAAAGCAGTGAGTAAACGGTTAAGCCCGAGGAATCGCTAAGTTAATTTGTTTAAAGCGAGTTCTACCGGTTAGTTGATCAACCATACAGCAAGTAAGAAAGCAGAAGAAGTTGTATAAAGAAATGTCATTACAAGTTTGCACTTAAACGGAAATCACAAACAAAAGATGTACGACAGTTTTACAAATGAGGTGATGGGGAGATACAACTAATCTTCAGAGGGAACGATCTTCCCATCCACCACTTCGTTGCAAATTGACACCATGGAGAGATCGAGCTCGGGATATTGGCACGAGACTTGCTCCAAAGCGGCGTCGAACCCAGCGACAAGGACTTGGGCGGAGCTTTGCTCTAGATCTTGAGCTTGCTTCTTCAGCTCGTCAGTTTGCTTTATCAGCCCTTCAGTTTCTTCACGAGCCCGAGCAAGCTCTTCAGCAGCTTTTTTGTTTTCCTCCCGAGCCTGGGCCAGCTCTGCAGCAATCCTCGTGTTTTCCTCTTGAGTTTTGCCGAGCTCAGCCTTGGTGTCGTCCCTCTCCTTCTCGACTTTCCCAAGGAGAACCTCCCGATCTACCGACCTTTTTTCGAGGTTTTCTACTTTGGTCGCATTCGCCTTCATCGCAGCCTCCAAGTTGGTCACCTTGAGCCTGTAAGGGACCAACTTGCTCTCCAGTTCGATCTTTTCTTGCGCTTGGAGCTGCAATTTCTGGCGAAGGGCAGAGGCTTCCCGGCGCGTGCTCCTGAGCTCAGCATCCATCGTATCCTCCAGCCTCGAGTGCTCCAACTCGGCCATCGTCGAGTGGCATGAGAGCTTTCCCACCTCAGCGTGTGCTATCAAGTTTGACTCCTTGAGCGCTGAGTTTTCTTCTTGGAGCTTCTTGACGGCGTCCTTCACAGCTTTCGACACGATCGCGGGGAGATCTTCCGCCATCATCTTCAGCTTGGCTGTGAAAGGCCCCATGATCTCTTCAATGGAGGGTGGGAGGCTCGAGTTTGTTACTGGTGGAGCTGCTGGAGGAGTCTGGTGCAGACTTTCACCACCACCCTCTTGAGTTTGTAAGGCAAGTTGAGCTTCTTGGCGTGGTGGTGAGGTCGGGGACTCAGTTATCAAAATTGGCGAGTCATGAGCGCCCTCATTCTCGCCTAATGTGGCCCCAGCGATGGAAGCAGTGGAAGGAGGACCCTCTCCAACGGACACGAATGGTGTGGAGGCGCTTGGAGGGTTCTCCATGAAGTTTGGGTTGCTACTTTCGATCGCTGGGGGTGCGGCGGCCAGCGGCGTCGCTTGGACTAGGGGTAATGGAGCTGGAGGTGATGGAGTTGGTGGTGAAGGCGATGTTGGTGTTGGAAGCGCAGGGGGTGAAGAGGGAGTTACCCTTTTTCTCTTAGTAATGAGGCCGTCCTCGGTGGTTTCTTCATCTTCTTCTTCTTCTTCTTCTTCTCTAACCACCTGGGGGGCTTTCCTTTTGGGCTTCCTCAAGATAAGTTTCTTCCTTTGAGGGGCGGGCAGTACCCCAGAAGAAGTCGCACCCTGAGGAGGAGTCTTGCCTTGGGCGACAGCGATCTCCACTACCGAGTTGGGCACGGTTTGGGAGCCCGTTGCCAGCTTGTGAGAACGGGCGATCGCCCTCAATTCAGCTAATTTGCCTTTCCCCAACATGAGGTCTGCACAGGGTAGAAAACAGATGAGTAGGCCCCAAAGTAGAAACAGGTTATACAAGCATATGCATGCAGGAATAACGCAAACAAGTGGCACATGAATTAAAAATCAAGACCAGTACACAACAAACAGGACGCTCAATGATAGATGGTAGAAATGCAAAGTCAGTCCCAACACAAAACGAAAACCTTGGTGTCGAGGTAAGGGCTAACCTATGTGAGCTTCAAGTTGGCCCTCGAGGAACTCGAAGGAGATTATTGAGGCGGTGGGGAAGGTGATGTTGGCGGCTGCTATACTCTTCCAGAAAAGGCAGAGATCTTTGTCTAGCTCGCCCATGGTATCGGGACTTCTGGGCCTCCTAAAGCTTTCTTTGGCGTCTTTGTTCCCTTTGTGTACCCAGTACAAGGGGAAGCCGTCGAGCAGGGAGGGATCTTGATCGTTTGCGCACACCTTCACGAATTTTCCCTTTCAATCTTTGTAAGATTGCTGGAAAATCGAGAGGATTGACCTCCCAACAATCCTATTCAGGCTAATCCAGAGGCGGTCTCCGGGATTCTTAGCTTCGAACAGGAAGAGGAAAACGTCAACTGAAGCTGGTAGTCCCAAGTGTGCGCACATAATTTGGAACGCCCTTACGAACGCCGAGCTGTTGGGATGAAGCTGGGCGGGGGCGATATCGAGCTCGGTTAACAGCTCTCTCTCGAAGCGAGTGAAGGGAAGTCTGAGCTTCACTTTCTTGAAGAACGTCGCGTAGATAAAATAGAACAGCTCGCCGTTGTTCGCTTTATCGTCCGCGCAAATCGGTTCACCCGGGAAGCAGGGCAGCACGACCATTTTGCTGTCGTGCTCCTTATGGAAGGTGAGCTCGGATTGGTCCCCTTTCCTTAGTTGGTGCACGCCCAACTCCGTGTTTATTGAAGAAGTCTCTTTTAACAAAGTTAAGGTGGCCCAAGGGTAGAGTTCCTTGTAGTCCTTTGGAGGTAGGGAGGCGCCTCCGGTGACTGGCAGAGTTGCCTGAGCGGGATTGGTGTGAGAAGTTGCAGGCCTCTCAGCTTGGGTAGAAGGAGCACCAGATGCTCGCGGTGGGTTACGCGCTGATGGAGGATTTGCCCCAGGAGCAACCCTACGCGCTTGGGGTGAAGGGTTTCGTGACGAAGAAAGAAGGTTCGCGGTGGATTTTGTATGAGCCATCGCAGGAACTGCAAAGGAAAATGAAAGGGATGAACAAAGGTTACAGAGAACGACTCGATTGAGGACGAAGAAAGAAGAACGAACGAACAAGAGTTCGTTGGGATGAACGTGATGGAAGACGAAGCCCTAAGTTACAAGAGGGGAGAGGAGGAAAAAAAAAAAGAGAACAACCCACAACGTATGCACCAGGCAGATAATGGATGATGCGAATCGGTCAAAATGCAACACGTATCAACAGAAGGCGTAAAAGAGTTACCTTTTGATGATCGGATGAGTGTTGAAGAAAGTTGGAGATTGAGGGAGTTGAGGAGCGTCGTGGGATGCAGAGAAAATACTTAGAACTTTTGAGAATGCAGAAAGATGATGGAACAGTAGGAAGTGCAAAGGGTTTTAGGGGTTTTTCGAACGTTTTCGGAAGCGCAAACGACAGCTGAAGATGACCGTTGATGAAGCCACGTGTCGAGCGATTGGAAAAAGGGGTTTGGTGGAGCGTCAGAAAAGTAGAAGGTACGAACGTTTGGAATCCCGTGTCAGCGCCACGTAGATCGACAGTGATGTGACCTCTTAGTCTTTTCGCTGGACAAGTCTTCGCTTAAGACTGGGGGGCTTGTGTACCGACCAGGTAGTCGGGAGTGATGACATGGCAGCAAGTGGTAATATAGGCGTGTTGAACGGAACACCTGGCTGACGGAAGGGAAGGACATCGGGAAGTTCGTGTAGTCGCCAATCGTTAAGTTGGCGTGCTCCGATCTCTAGCATATCTAAATCGGCGGTCACCAGGCTTGTGTTGTAGTCGCCATATGTGAGCTTAGGCGACCAAGTGATCAGAGATCGCCGAGAGGGGGACATCGCCAAAAGATCAGGAAAGCTTGTTCAAGGCCTTCAAAGGGCACGAGTGCGAAGGATGAAGTTACCAGATGATCATTCCTTGGCCAGAGGTTGAGGCCAGGGAACAACTTACCAGAACATACACGATGAAGCAAGTGAAGCAGATCATGATGGCGGCCGACGAGACACCCCGTACTCGCCACACAGAAGAGATCGCACTCCAAGATACACCGAGTTATTCCTTGCATGGGTAACTTAGTCGAACAGCCTGAAGAGTAAGAAGTGACGCTCAAGCAGAGGACGTTCCAAATGGTGACACGTGTACAGCTGGATGTGAGCCACGTGTCCAGAGATGTAACCGTCAGGAGAGAGAAAGTGCACAGGTATATAAGGGATTCTAACGAACCTCTGAGGTACGCGCGTTTAGAAGAGTTCTTTACGCTTTGAGAATACTTGAGTACGCTGAGAGAGTTTTTGCACGGTTCCTTGAGTTCCTAGCTTGTCTCTCTTAGAGTTTTGGTGGTTCCGTCACTGACTTGAGCGTCGGAGCGCGATCGGCCGCAGCGGCGCCACTCTGTCTTTTGCAGGTTCTTGAGGTGAATCGAGGTGTGAAGGACGGAAGCTAGCGTGGTGCAAAGTCGATCCAGGGGAAGATACCTTTGACAAGGCAAGACTCTTGCGTTCTGGTCAACAGGCAGGATCAATAACTATAACATAGTTTATCTTATCCATTTTATTAAAATTAGTGGAAACACATGTGATATCACATCTATGTATATGCATTTCTTAATTTTGTATTCACATTTTTTAAAAGTTATTATAAATTCATACTTTAATTTTTTATAATTTATACTGTAATATTATAAACTATGTAAAAAAACACAATGCATATGTAAAGAAAATAAGAAGGAAAAAGTTAAAATGTGTGTGTACATGCAAGAGGACACGAATGGAGAAAAGGAAGTGGCAATTTGGGATACTTATTTAACAAATGTTGTAATTGATATTTTAATGAAAAAATAAATTATTAACCTGATAAAAAAGTTATTAAATAGATAGCTGTTATTTTTTAAAAAGATAAAATTGAATTTTATTTTTATTAAACTGATATATCAAACTAAATGTTATTTCTTCAAAGATAAGATTGGAAAAGAATGTATAAAAAAATGGTTTGAAAAGAATTTTAATCATAATTTTTTATAAATGACTTGCCAAAATAAATAAAAAATAAATATGCAACTTTTAGAAAAATAAATAGAAATACTAAGACATTTAATTAAAATAAATAATAATAGTTATATAATAAAAGTTATCTATTTATGTTTTTTAATGTTATTTTATGTTTACCAACTAACTCATGGATTCAAAATTTACAAAGTTAGGTGCTCACGATTAACAAGCACTACATGAAAATCATTAAATAAAAAACAATTTTAAAGATAAAAATAATTAGTTGTTATCTATGTAGCACAAATACGGATACGAACACTAACACGATACTGATACGGATACGTATAATCTCTAAAATGTAGGATACGGGACACGGATCTATACATTATATAATTTTGAATTATATAAATTGAAAATAAATATTTATGTGCAGAAGTATGTTTCAGATTCTTTTGGGAGCAGGAAGATATTTTTCATGACTGGTTCAAAAGAATTTGTTCCTTATTTTTATAATTATAATAAAAATTTATACAATAAATTTGAGTATTGTATTTATACATTTTAAAATTTTGTTAGAACCGTGTTACAATTTTCAAAATCCTAACAAATACTTTTGAATTGAACACTTCACCGATAAGTGTCCTACGAGTGTCGACACTGATACGTGTGTCCGACACGGATACGCCATTTAAGAGAAGTGTCTGAGCCTCATAGGTTGTTATAGTGGCTAAATTAGAGATCATTTTAGAAACTAAAAAAAAATTGGTTTCTATTATTGTCAAATGGTTTTTCTAAATTAGTATCTAATTAGCTACCAAGGTTTTTGCTACCAAATTTAGAATCTAAATAATTTGTAGTTAAAACCTTGGTAACTAATTAAATACCAATTTTGAAACTATTTAACCATAACAGAAATTAATTAAGAAACCAACAAATTTGTTAGTCTGTAATCTAGTCATTATAATAATAAATTATTTTATTCTCTAAAATTGATTTCCTAATTTATGATTTTCATAGTATAATTTATAAATTAAATTTGTAAAAGACAGCCTTAATTTTGTGCAGAGTAATTATTAATTATATATTGACTTTCCACATTCTACGTTACTCATAGTTAGTCTTTATAACTTAAATATTTGTAATCATTTAGTGACATTTAGGTTGCATTTTGTATCCATAAATATGATTTTTTTGGTACCCAATTTTAATCTTTATTTTCTTTTTCTATTTTATCTTTGCATTTAGATAATATTTTATAACATATTTTATCTTTATATTTGGATCATATTTTATAACATATTATCATCACAAGAATTCTAAATACTAATTTCTTTCTTTTACAAAAACTATCATATTAAGAATTATCATAAAACTTTATATCTTCTCTAAACTGACATCTCAGATTTTCAATAATCATTTATCATCACATAAAAAAATATTATTAAAAAATAAAAAATAAAAGAAATAAAGAAAAATAACAACTAGTTAACGTACTAATTTAGGTAATTACATTTATACTACATTACATATACTTTCCTTTTAACCAAACAATGTATTCTTCCTTCCAATTTTATTTTCTTTATATTGAAAACCACATATTGATTTAAAGTTTTAAATAAGTATACGAGTAATAAAATTCTACACCAAAAAAGGTTACATAAGTTAATGGATAGGACCTTTTATGTGTATTATCCTATCTTTTATGAGTGTGTGGTAAGAATAATTTGGATAATATTATGGTTCCAAAAGTTGTAATATTAAACATAAATTCATTTAAAAAAGAGAATGTAACAGCGTTTTTTTTTTTAAGAAACAAAACCCCGCCCCCTGCACACACCATTCTTTTTCTTTCTTCTTTCTTCCCTCCATCTCTCCCTTCTACCTTCTCTCTTAATTTTTTACTCCATAACTCATCTATTTTAGAATCTGATAATACCGCGTTGTAGCTGAGTAGTTAAGGAACATTTCTACCCGATCAGATTTTCAAACAAAGTAAGTTCATTTTTACTCTAAATATCCTTTGTTCTATGTTTTTCCTTAGGATTTAGTCATCAATCTTGGTGGGGTCAGTTGAGAAGTTTAATCCTCTCAACTTATTCTATTATATACTGAATTTTTGTTTTGTTTGGATTATTTGCATTAGGCCCGTAAATCTTGAAGCTTATCCAAACTATGAGAAATAAAATTCTAGAAGTTGTTTGGAAAGCAAGCAATTGAGGTAAAGGAAGCTAAATTTAATTTTTAATAGAATCCTAGGCTAGAAGATCTGGATGTGGAAGGGACGTGGTCCCAATATTCCATTTCTCTTGCAGGGATGTTGTGTGTTTATATATTGTGTTGTTTGTTTATATATTATTTAAAATTTATAAAAATATTAGATTTTGATGGTTTAATATTAAGTGTTGTTTTTTTTTGTGTTAATTAAGCTTTTGAATGTTGTGGATCGTGTTTGGAATGATATTGTATGATGAAATGGCGTGGAATTGAATTCATACATTTGGGATAATGCACTACAAGAAAAACTCAAATTACATACAACCAAAATCCATATATAACACACAAAATCCGTGTGTAAGACATAGTTACATACGGACAAAAAATTGTATGTAAAACTGTCGTAGGTAACTCTTACATACAGATTTTGGATCCGTATATAATTACATACGAATAAATCGGTATGTAAAATTCGTATGTAATTACATACGGATTTATCCGTATCTAAAATCCGTATGTAATTACATATGAATAAATTCGTATGTAAAATCCGTATGTAATTACATACGGATAAATCTGTATGTAAAATCCATATGTAGTTACATACGGATTTATCCGTATGTAAAATTCGTATGTAATTAATGGACAGACTTACATACGGATAAATCCGTATGTAACATTCTACACAACAGTATCAGTTTTTTGTATTTGGAAGCACTCAATATTTTTTTTGTATTTGGAAGCACCCCATATTCTACACCTGCATATATTCATCAACATTCCAGTATATTCCAGTTTTCAAAAGACAAATATTCATCACATTCAAAGTTGTCCATACTGATTTTGACGGTGTAATATCTGGTGGGGTTGATGCATTAGAACCAACACGTGGAGATGGTGTTGATGCAATAGCATCTTGTACTGATGGGGTGGATTGGGTAGCATCTGCCACTGGTGGGGTAGATGCATGAACTAAAGAAGAAATAGGTGTATAGGGTTGACTGGATGATGGATTTTGGTTGTTAAATCGTGATAACAATTTTATCACATAATTTTTTTCCCTTTTTTTGGTTGTTACTCGGTGATGGTTGATCAGAACCTCCTAATGACATCTATATATATGGCATGAAATGATAATGAAGGTTATATAAGTTTATCAATGGAGAAAAATATGCTGAATATAGTTTAATAAAAAATTTGAAATAAACATGTACAAATTTCACCAGCAAACAAACATCAAATTAATTGGAGTAATAAACAATATGTTAACAACAATACAATACTAGTTCCTACAATAAATATTATTTGTTAACATTGGCTTCCTAAGTCTATTCAGAGCTAGAGATTTCAAAGTCATCTCCATATTCATCTTCACTTTCTCCCTCTTCATTGTCTTCTTCCCATTCATTTGTTTCTTCATCTATCTGATCTTGAAATGATGATACATTGTTTATGTCCACTTCTTCAAGCTCAGCCTCTAAATCTTGTAATCCTGAAACCCTTTCAACTTCAATGACTTCATTAACATGTGACATTTCATCAACTTGATATGGCACTTCAACTTCTACATCATCAGCATCTATACTACCTTTGGGCTTCGTTTTGATTGCAACACACCAACCACATTTGTCTCTGCGTGGTGTTGGATATGGTACATAATAAACTTGTCGAACATTATGTGCAATGATAAAAGGATCAAATGGCACATATCTTCTATCCATTCGAATATCCACAATACCATATTTGGAATCTACTCGTGTACCTCTTGTGGATGGATCAAACCAATTACAGTAAAATAATACCTTATCTGAGGTCGAAGAATTGTACTCCACCTCATACATGTGTTGAATCACACTATAGAAATCATCCTCACCTCCTTTTGTAAGACCCTTTACATGGACCCCACTATTTATTGTTTTCTTTCCCTTGTTCCAAGCGTGAGTGTGGAATTTGTACCCATTCACAAAGAATGTGTGCCATTCTTTTACACACCTTAAAGGACCAAGTGATAAATCTCTTAGGTGTTGGTTCTTGACATTTAAAGGGTCTTTATGAACCTATAAATATATCAATGTCATTAATTTTTTATGAAATGGTTAAAGAAGTCAACAAAAAGTAAATTATAGAATTTCTAGATACATACTTGTGTCCTAAACCACAAAGGGAAATCTGCATGTATACGAGCCGAAGCATGTGATTCGGAAATTTCATTAGAATGTAAGAAAGAGCTGTCAATATATAAGTGTCAATGCATTAGGTTAGCGATAACTTAATGGCTGAATAACAATGTTTTAAAATAATATATTGCATGACGCTTACTCAAGGTATGGTTTAACTTCATTACAGTTGATCAAAACATGAACATGAGCTGAGCTTAATTCTTCATCAGTTAACCAACGAGTGATCTCCCTCCCAGAATGACGTCCAGGTTGGTCAAAAACAGATAAGATTGATGGAAGCCTTTCACTTTCAATGTCCACTTCATTTCTACAATGTTGTGGTCTTAACATGAAGTTGTTGATATAGTGTGAACAAAAATGAGTTGTCTCACGATGAGATGCACAAATAGATCCTTCTACCCTAGCCTTATTTTTTACTGAACGTTTAGCATATCCCATGAATCTACAATCAAAGAAATTTGATATGATTGATAATTATAGTTCACATTAAATAAAGACTAATAACTCTTATTATTACCTTTGAAAAAATCACTTACCTCAATAATGGGATTTAGAACATGAGCCGGTAACGAACTAAATGCCATTGGAAGTAGGCATTCCATGAACACATGACAATCATGACTTTTCATCCCAAGCACCCTTCCCTTGTTCACATTAACACATCTAGCCAAGTTTGAAGAATATCCATCAGGCAACCTAAGATCTTTTAACCATTGACACACATGTTTAATTTCCTCTGTTGCAAGTGTGTAATTTGCTTTTGGCTTCAACATCTTTCCATTAGGATGTGACTTAAGTTCCAAGTCTCTTCGCCTACAATACAAACTTAAGTCCATTCGTGCTTTGTCATTGTCCTTTGTATTTCCAGTGACATTCATGACAGTGTTAAAGATGTTATCGAAGAAGTTTTTTTTCAATATGCATAACATCAAGATTATGTCTTAATATATTGTCTTTCCAGTATGGAAGATCCCAAAAGATGCTTCTCTTTGTCCAATTATGCCAGTCCCCGTAACCATGTATTCTTTGCACACCACTTTCAGTAACTTTAGGATAAGTCTTTACTCTGTTCCAAACTTGTGTAGGTGTGAACTTAGGCGGTGGAGGATCCATGTCAACTTCCCCCTTCTTGAACGCATTCTTGTTCCTCCTAAATGCATGATCATTCGGTAAAAATCTACGATGCGAATCAAACCAAGAATTTTTTCCCCCATGATGTAATCTAGATGCCTTTGAATGCTCCATGCAATGTGGGCATGCCAATTTACCATGAGTTCCCCAACCAGACAACATACCGTATGCAGGAAAATCATTAATCGTCCACATTAACATTGCCCTCATCATGAAGTATTTTTTCCTTGAAATATCGTATGTTGGGACACCACTCCACAATTTCTTCAAGTCGTCTATCAAGGGCTCTAAAAACACATCAATACTCGCCTTTGGATTGAATGGGCCTGGTATGAGACAACTAAAAAACATATAAGGTTTAGACATGCACATTTCAGGAGGAAGATTATACGGGGTCACAATTATTGGCCAACATGAATAGGGTGCATTTGATGCTTGCACATATGGATTAAAACCATTAGAGCATAAACCTAGTCGCACATTGCGTGCCTCCACAGAAAAATTGGGATAAACGGTATCAAAGTGCTTCCAAGCCTCGCCATCACATGGATGACGCAAAACACCATTACTGCTTTTGTTATAATAGTGCCATGTCATTTGTCCCGCAGTCTGTGTTGAAGCATACATTCTTTGCAACCTTGGAATTATTGGCAAATAGAACATTGTCTTTATAGCAACTGGTTTTTTGTTACTTGCTTCAGTGTTGTGGTGACGATACCTTGACTTGTGACAAAATTTTCATTTAAGCAACGCTCCATCATTTTTACCATATTCGTTATCATAGAAGAGCATGCAACCATCCACACAAAAATCAATCCTCTTAGCCTATAATCCCAACTTCGACACTAGCCTTTTTGCATCATAATAACTTTTAGGCAAACCTATTTTGGTTGGTGTTGCATCCAAAAGCATTTTTGAAATAAACTCTAAGCATTGGTCAGGAATATTTCAATTGGCTTTGCAAGCTAATAGCCTGACACATATTGATAATTTGGACTCTGATGTCCCTTCATACAATGGCATATTTGCATCCAACAAAAGCTTATAAATCTTTGAGTTTCTTCATTTGGAGATTCTTCCATGTTATCTACATATGGTACTCGTAATGACTCTTGTTGCCTAAGAGCATCAAACACCATGTCTTCCATCAACCTAACTTGGTAATCTTGTGATTGATTGTGTGCACCTCCAGTTATTCCCAAAGCCATGCAATTTTTCGTTATTATACAAGTCACCTTCTACCATGATCAGTCCAAATCCAATAATTAGATTTGAAACCATGTTTGTAGAGGTGAACCTTCACAAGTCTTTCCTCCAAAATTCTTGTACAATCACACTTACTACATGGACATCGGATTCCCCCATCATTCTGATAACATTCTCTTTGGCAAGCTTTGGTTATAAACTCTTCAACTCCCAATATAAAAGACTTTTTCAAAGCACCTCTTCCTCTATAACACCTATCATACATCCATGCACGATTTGATGGAAACTGATTCATGTTCTGTTCATAAAGCAATTGACAAAATGTGAACAATTTTTTAAGAGATCATGTTATAAACGAACATGTAAGAGTTCGTGTTACAAACGAACATGTAAGAGTTTGTGTTACAAATGAACATGTAAGAGTTCGTGTTACAAACTTTGCCTAATTCAACCATATATGGATTTCCATAAGTCATCCAGATTTGGATAATTTTTTTGTTTCACACAAATTGGCTATTACAACATTTCATTATAATAACTATAATCAATTAACAAGCAACTACATCAATTAATAAGTGTAATCAATGAAAATTGGCCAAAAGAACTTGGAGTTATTGGATATCAAATCATGCAATTTTTTTAAATTTCATATCTTAGGCAATTTCTTCAAATTATTACAGCATTATGAACTCTTAAATCTAACCTTTCAATTTGTACAAAAAGAAGCTTTGAGTTCCACGTAACAGTCCTCCTACAACCTCTAACCTCTAAAGCAGCTGAATCTATACAAAAATAACCATGAAAATGGAACACAAACTCAATCTCTCCTCCTTTAGCTAACATTCACAATATTTTCCATGTATCCCAGCTAAGAAAGCATGTACCTGATCCTAGCCACATTCTAGAGTCTGATTCCATCCAGGTGAAAGAAAATCTGTCATTTGAAGTGAAGCCAATCAGAATTTTAGATTCACAAGTGAAACAACTTCGTGGAAGAAGTATTCCCATGGTGAAAGTATTGTGGGATCTCATCTCTGGAGATTCCACTTGGGAAATTGAAGAGGAGATACGAGCATCATACCCTAATCTCTTTCTTGGTAAGTTCATTTTCGAGGACGAAAATTTTTGTAGTTGGAGAAAATGTAACAATGCTTTTTTTTTAAGAAACAGAACCCCCCTACACACACCATTCTTTTTCTTTCTTCTCTCTCCCTCTATCTCTCCATTCTACCTTCTCTCTTAATTTCTCACTTCATACCTCATTTATTTTAGAATTTGATCATACCACGTTGTAACTGAGAAGTTAAGGAACATTTCTACCTGATCAGATTTTCAAACAGAGTAAGTTCATTTTTACTCTAAATATCCTTTGTTCTATGTTTTTCCTTAGGATTTATTCATCAATCTTGGTGGGGTTAGTTGAGAAGTTTAATCCTCTCAACTTATTTTATTATATATTGAATTTTTGTTCTGTTTGGATAATTTGCATTAGGCCCGTAAATCTTGAAGCTTATCCAAACTGTGGGGAATAAAATTCTAGAAGTTGCTTGGAAAGAAAGCAATTGAGGTAAGGGAAGCTAAATTTAATTTTTAATAAAACCCTAGGCTAGAAAATCTGGATGTGGAAGGGACGTGGTCCCAATATTCCATTTCTCTTGCAGGGATGTTGTGTGTTTATATGTTGTGTTGTTTGTTTATATATTATTTAAAATTTATAAAAATATTAGATTTTAATGGATTAATATTTAGTGTTGTTTTTTTGTGTTAATTGAGCTTTTGAATGTTGTGGATCGTGTTTGGAACGATATTGTATGATGAAATGGCGTGGAATTGAATTCATACATTTGGGATAATGTATGGACTGATGTTTGTTGTGTATTAAGTATTGATGCCTATGTGGTAATAGAGATCTCCGAGCTTCACTGATGATCTAAGTTACATAGACTAAGATATCAGGTGGTGAGAAGCTGATGGGGGAGTTCATGCACACCGTGACATATGAGATGCACGGCTTGGGTTGTATTGAACTTACCCTGATCCTTTCTGTTGGATTCACTGGTAATCTTTGGATCAGGTGTTAGTCTCTGGTAGGACTTACTTAATACAGGTCTTCCAGAAGACGTTGTTTGTTGAATATTCTGGATGTGTAGATCCATGTGAGATTTATGCGATTGTTTTATTGTTGAGATTTGAAGAAAATAGAATAATTTGAGAAATTGATCATGTAATTTGGTTTTCTCTTTGGATTTAAGTGTGTATATTATAAAATTCTATTTTCACTAGCTTACCCTTGCTTTTCTTGTTGTTTTTGAACTACGATGACTGTACTATGTGATGGAAGAGGGCCAAGAACCAACCCAAAGGAGAGCCAAACATCAAGACATATTGTGCCAACTACAAGGGCCATGGCTAAGAGGCTTGATGAGGATTGGAATACTGCTACTGATGGCAGAGAAACTTACCTTTACATGTTCCAAGAAGTCCAAAATCAAGCGTAGCATAGTCTTTAATTTCTTGTCAAAGTAGCATAGGATTTTCCTTTGTAAAATTGTTTAAATTGTAATTAGGTTAAATGTTGGCTTCTAAAAACCAACCTAAGTTAGATTAGGGTTTCTAGAAACACCTAATCTAACTAAGGCCGGTCATTTAGACCTAATGGCATCACATGAGACACACCTTGTCACACTTGCCATGTGAGCTACCATTAGGCGCCAACTTGCATTTCATTTGGATTTGAATTTCCTACCAATTTGGATTTTCATTTCCGGTCTTCCTTGGCTATAAAAGGAGGGGCCTACCTCATGTTTTCACAAGATTAATTCATTAGTGAAATGCTGCCATTTTTGTGCCATTCTCACTCTTTGCCTAAAACTTCTTAGGATTAGGCTTTTAATCTTCCGAAACTTTCACCTTCCAAAGAGAGTTGGCCTCACCACTCTCAACTTCCTACTTCTCATGCACCTTCAAGATCACCATCACTCTTAGGAGGATCTTGTTCCACCAACAATCCATGGAGCTTTCGCAAATTCACTCAAAAACCGCAAAGAAGAAGACACAAATCCATCATTTGGTATCATGAGCTATGGTTCTACAAGAGCTAAGTGTCTTCTTACATTTTTATGTTTGTGTTCTTCTTATTTTCGTTTTGTTCTTCACTTCTTCATGTTGTCTTGCTGTTTTTTACATTTTAATTTGATTTAGGTGCTGTTTGAAGAAATTCAATTGGTGCAATGTGTTCAAATTGTTCTTGAGCTTCTAATTTTCACATTTGTGTAGGAATCTATATAGAATTGTGTTGCTGTTTTGTTTTTAGGTTGTTTGAGTCTTGTTTTGAAATTCTATTTGGTTCATTATATGTGTCTTGAGTCATTTTATTTTCTAAATCCTATTATGTTTTGTCTAAGTCATGTTTCTCCTAATTTGTTATCAAATCTTTGTATTGCTGAATTTGTTGATAATTTTGGTTTCTTGATTTGATTTGAGTCCATATTTATATTTTTGTGTTTGTTGATCCTTTGGTGCATTTTTCTTTTAGTTTGAGTTCATATTTGTGTGCTAGATCCATACAAATTCATATACATATACTCCATTGTGTTTTTGAAGTTTCTTATTCTGTTTTTAAATTCCAGAATTAGGATTACTCTGTTTTTCAAATTCTGTGCTGGCTGTTTTTTGTTATGAATTTTAAATACGTTGGAGAAAAATTCTGAAAATCTGGATTTATACAGTTTGATGTGTTAGAAATCAAGAAAAAAAGAATCAGATGAAAAGACAAAATAGAGAAAAAATGATAAATAAAATAAAAAAAGAGTGCATCCTGGCGCCAAAATATACGGTAGTTGGACAGTGATTTTGAATAATTTATCACAATTATTTGGTGCATGTTTTTGGTGTGATTCCAGCGCCAAAAGTTTTCTAAGACATTGAATCGTTTGTGGTTAAAATTTCAGAAGCAAATTCAAAATAGCCAGCTTAGCATAAATATTTTAAGTCACGCTTTGTGAACCTGAATTTTCCAGTAGTGCTGTTTTGGTTTTTCAAATCAATTCTAGTGTCTTTCTTTTGGTTCCTTTTGTGTGCAATCCTTTGTTGAGTGCCTATTTTTATTTGCTTGTCCAATATCATTCAAAACTCTTTCTAAGTTGTGTCATATAATTCAAATCCATTTTTTGTGGTCCTGTTTTAAAATTTAATTTGTTTCTTGCTTTTATTTCTTGACCTCTAAATTGTTGGTGGATAAAATTCAATTGGTGCTTGTTAAGTGGAATTGACTTTGTGGTGAGTCTATCTCTACTTAGTAGGTACTGTTTTGGATATTTTAATTGTCTAATCATAAGAGGTTAAGGCAAGGAGCTGCAACAAAATACAAATACAAATACAAACACATACACTTTGGAAAACACAACAAAGAAGAGCAATTACAAGCCATGGAGTGCATAGTTTAGGAAATCTGAATTTTAATTTGTGTAATTCAATTTCTTTATATTTCTTTGAGTTGTAATTACATTCAACCTTGATTAATTAGTGGATTAATCACGTGTAGACGGTGAGTGTGTCTTCAAAGGCTCCAAGTGTCTAGAAGCCTCACCTTAGGAATCGTCTAGCTTAAAGTTTTGTAGTTAGCAATCTTTAATTGTGCTTAGCTTATTGCTTTACGTTAATTACTTGTTTAGCATTGCTTATTTGCTTTGTTTGTTAATTGCTTTGCATTGTTTTCCTTTGCATAAAATTTGACTTTTCATTCCTCATTGTAATTTACTTAGAAAAAGAATTGTGTGAAGTTTTTGAGGGATAGGTTTTGGCAAGGAAAGACTTGGTACTTAAGAAGTCCTAGTGACTCACCTCTCTTTCCTGGAAAGCTACCTTCACTACTTTCCTTTTCTTTCTTGAAGTAAAATACTTTTAAACACAAATCTTTAGTCATGTAAACTCACTCTTCTAAATCTAATGAAAGTGATATAAAGTCCATCAAATCTCTTATAAAACAATTAGTCAAGGACTTTCAATCACTCTCATATAGACAATTGGAGCATGAGGCCCGAATCAAGGAGTTGTGAATGACTAAAGAAAAGGATGAAAACTCTCAAAAATAAAAAATAAAAATATGTTCTCATGCATCTAGTTCTCAAAATCATGATTCTTTTGGGGAGGAAAGTCTTAGGATAAATGAGTATTAGAAACCATCCCCTAGGAGAACTAGAAGAGATAGAAGAGAACAAGAGAGCCCAAGAGAGGTTAGGGTAGACCTACCCCATTTCCATGGAAAAGAAAACGTAGAAGTCTATTTAGATTGGGAAATGAAGGTAAAACAATTATTTGTTTGCCATAGAGTAAGTGAAAAGAGAAAAGTACCCCTAGCCACTCTTAGTTTCCAAGGGAACGCTATGTATTGGTGGACGGCTTTAGAAAGAGATAAGCGTCTTCATAGGGAACCTCCCATAGAGTATTGGAATGATCTTAGGGGAGCCCTAAGACGCCGCCGTATACCCTCCTATTCTAATAGGGAGTTGATGGACAAGCTCCAAAGACTCCAGCAAAGAACAATGAGTGTAGAGGAGTATAGGCAAAAGATGGAGCTCTATATGATCAGAGCCTCCATTAGGGAGAATGAGTCCACCACCATAGCTAGATTCTTAAGTGGGTTAAATCTTGAGATAAGAGATAGAGTTGACCTTCTACCTTATCAAGACTTGAATGATTTGGTTCAACTATGTATCAAAGTTGAACAACAAAATTTAAGGAAAACTTCAAGTCAAAAGGAAGGTTCATACTCTAACTCTTATCCAAAGAGAGATTTTAAAAGGGAGGGTAGTACATCCAAAGAAAAACCAAAAGAAACTCCCAGACCCATAGGCAAAGATATGCTCACTCCACCCATTCGCACTAGGGATGTCAAATGTTTTAAATGCTTTGGAAGAGGACATGTGCAAGCACAATGTCCAAACCAAAGAACCTTGTTTTTGAAAGGAATAGATGAATATACTAGTTGTGAAGAAGAACCTAGTGAGAAAGAAGAAGGGGGAAAAGATGAGAGAGTGTATCCTTTAGAGGGGGAATTATTGATGATTAGAAGAACCCTTAACAACCAAACTAGTGTAACCATGGAAACACAAAGAGAGAACATCTTTCACACAAGATGCAAAGTTTTAGAAAACATATGTTCTCTTATTGTGGATAGTGGTTCATGTTGCAATTGTTGTAGCACTAGGTTGGTTGAAAAGTTAAATCTACAATTAGTCCCTCATCCTAAACCTTACAAGCTTCAATGGATAAATGAAGATGGGGAACTAACTGTAGATAAACAAGTGAAGGTCGAGTTTTGTATAGGTAACTACCAAGACAATGTTTTATGTGATGTAGTACCTATGGAAGCTTGTCACATTTTATTGGGTAGACCATGGCAATTTGATAAGAAAACCTTGCACAATGGTCTAACCACCGAGATTTCCTTCACCCACAAGAAAAAGAAGTTTGTACTTAATCCTTTACCACATTCACAAGTGGTAAGAGATCAAATACAAATGAAGCAAAAGAGGGATGAGGAAAATAAATAATAGAAAAAGAGAAAATCCTTAGGGATCAAAAGGCGTGGGAGAAGAGTGTTGCTTCCCACAAGGTCATTCAACAAGACAAAACAATTGAAAATACCTTTGAAAATATGCTTCTTGTTGAACAACCTAGCCTTATCTTTTGTAAAGGAACACTTACATGCATTGCCACAAATCTTGAGACTATGATTCTATCTCCTCAAGTAAAAGATCTTTTAAATGAATTTGATGATATATTCTCTAAAGAGGGGCCCATAGGACTTCCTCCTTTTAGAGGTATAGAACATCAAATTGATTTGATTCCGGGGGCAAGTCTACCAAATAGACCAGCATATAAAACTAACCCCGAGGAAACAAAGGAGATAGATCTCAAGTACAAGATTTGTTGGAGAAGGGTTGGGTGCAAAAGAGCCTAAGCCCTTGTGCTGTACCTGTCTTGTTGGTGCCAAAAAAGGATGGAAAATGGAGAATGTGTTGTGATTGTCGAGCCATCAACAACATCACCATCAAGTATAGGCATCCAATCCCAAGACTTGATGATATGCTTGATGAACTACATGGGTCAATCATATTTTCCAAAATTGATCTTAAAAGTGGATATCACCAAATTAGAATCAAGGAGGGTGATGAGTGAAAAAACGCTTTTAAAACCAAATTTGGACTATATGAATGGTTGGTGATGCCTTTTGGTCTCACTAACGCACCTAGTACATTGATGAGTCTCATGAATCATGTCTTGAGAGATTGTATAGGTAAATATGTAGTAGTTTATTTTGATGATATCTTAGTTTATAGTCAAAGCCTAGATGACCACCTAAGACACCTTAGGGAAGTTTTCCTAGTGCTTAGAAATAATAGTTTGTTTGCAAATAGTGATAAATGTACTTTTTGTGTTGATAGTATAGTTTTTCTTGGTTTTGTAGTAAACAAAAAGGGGGTACATGTTGACCCCGAAAAAATCAAAGCTATCCAAGAATGGCCAACTCCACAAAATGTAGGAGATGTTAGGAGCTTTCATGGTTTGGCTAGCTTCTATAGACGCTTTGTGCCTAACTTCTCAAGTCTAGCTTCACCACTCAATGAGTTAGTGAAGAAAGACACTACATTTGGTTGGGGTGAAAAGAATGAACAAGCCTTTAAGAGGCTAAAAGCTCAACTTACTAATGCACCCATTCTAGCTTTACCAAATTTTGCTAAAACTTTTGAGCTAGAGTGTGATGCATCGGGGATTGGCATAGGTGCGGTTTTGTTACAAGGGGGGCATCCAATTGCTTATTTTAGTGAAAAACTTCAAGGAGCCACCCTTAACTACCCCACCTATGACAAAGAGCTCTATGCACTTGTGAGGGCCTTAAAGACTTGGGAACACTATCTTGTTTCTAAAGAATTTGTTATCCATAGTGACCATGAGTCTTTAAAATCTTTGAAAGGCCAACACAAGCTCAATAAATGACATGCAAAATGGATGGAATTTCTTGAACAATTTCCTTATGTTATCAAATACAAGAAGGGAAGCACAAATATAATGGCAGATGCTCTCTCAAGGAGACATGTGCTCTTTTCAAAACTTGGTGCTCAAATTCTTGGATTTGACAACATAAAAGAACTTTATCAAGAAGACCAAGACTTTGCATTCATCTTTGCTAAATGTGAACATAGAGCACAAGAAGGTTACTATGTGTCTGAGGGGTATCTTTTTAAAGAAGACAAACTTTGTATTCCCCAAGGTACACATAGAAAACTTCTTGTAAAGGAATCACATGAAGGGGGCCTCATGGGCCATTTTGGAGTTGACAAAACTCTTGATCTTTTAAAAGGAAAATTTTATTGGCCACACATGAGAAGATATGTCCAAAGACATTGTTTTAGATGTATTTCATGTTTAAAAGCCAAATCTAAAACAATGCCTCATGGACTTTATACCCCTCTACCTATTGCAAATGCTCCTTGAGAAGATATTAGCATGGATTTCATCTTAGGACTTCCTAGGATTGCAAGAGGTCATGACTCCATCTTTGTGGTAGTGGATCGTTTTAGTAAAATGGCACATTTTATTCCTTTCCACAAAGTGGATGATGCTCAAAATATTTCTAAACTCTTCTTTAGAGAAGTGGTAAGACTTCATGGTTTACCAAGGAGTATAGTATCCGATGGAGATCCAAAGTTTATAAGCCATTTTTGGAAAACCCTTTGGGAAAAACTTGGCACTAGACTACAATTTTCAACATCCTGTCATCCTCAAACGGATGGACAAACCGAGGTAGTCAATAGATCTCTTGGTACTATGCTTAGGGCAATCATGAAGGGTAACCACAAATCTTGGGATGAGTACCTTCCCCATATTGAATTTGCTTACAATAGAGTAGTTCATAAGACTATTGATGCTTCTCCTTTTGAAGTTGTATATGGTTTTAACCCTCTTACTCCTTTGGATTATTTACCCCTTCCTAATCCACAAGAATTTGTGCATATGGAAGGAGCTATCAAAGCTGAATTTGTTAAGAAAATGCATGAGAAGGTTAAAATGCAAATACAACAACAAACTGAGAAGTATGCCAAATACAACAATAAGGGGAAGAGAGAAATCATTTTTGAGAAAGGAGACTTAGTTTGGCTTCATCTTAGGAAGGATAGGTTTCCAACTAAGAGGAAGTTCAAACTTAGTCCCCGTGGTGATGGACCCTTCCAAATCCTCAAGAAAGTCAATAATAATGCTTATAAATTAGATTTATCTACCGAATATGGAGTACATGATACTTTTAATGTCATTGATTTGTCTCCTTTCGTAGGTACTAATGAAGAAGATTACGTCTTGGATTTGAGGACAAATCCTTTCCAAGGGGGAGGGGATGATGGAAGAGGGCTAAGCACAAACCCAAAGGAGAGCCAAACATCAAGACATGTTGGGCCAACTACAAGGGCCATGGCTAAGAGGCTTGATGAGGATTGGAACACTTCTACTGATGGCAGAGAAACTTACATTTACATGTTCCAAGAAGTCCAAAATCAAGCGTAGCATAGTCTTTAATATCTTGTCAAAGTAGCATAGGATTTTCCTTTGTAAAATTGTTTAAATTGTAATTAGGTTAAATGTTGGCTTCTAAAAACCAACCTAAGTTAGATTAGGGTTTCTAGAAACACCTAATCTAACTAAGGCCGGTCATTTAGACCTAATGGCACACATGAGACACACCTTGTCACACTTTCCATGTGAGCTACCATTAGGCGCCAACTTGCCTTTCATTAGGATTTGAATTTCCTACCAATTTGGCTTTCATTTCCGGTCCTCCTTGGCTATAAAAGGAGGAGCCTACCTCATGTTTTCAGAAGATTAATTCATTAGTAAAATGCTGCCATTTTTGTGCCATTCTCACTCTTTGCCTAAAACTTCTTAGGATTAGGCTTTTAATCTTCCGAAACTTTCACCTTCCAAAGAGAGTTGGCCTCACCACTCTCAACTTCCTACTTCTCATGCACCTTCAAGATCACCATCACTCTTAGGAGGATCTTGTTCCACCAACAATCCATGGAGCTTTCGCAAATTCACTCAAAAACCGCAAAGAAGAAGACACAAATCCATCACTATGTACACGAACAAATGACCATACAAGTGCATGAGAGCCTTAGAGGTTTCAAAGTTTTATTTTGAGCTATGGATATGTAAATATTTTTATTTCTATAAATCCTAATCATGTATCAGGAATGTTTTGAAAAACTCCAAGTTTGTATAGAAACTGGTAGAACTTTTATTGTAATAGTTATATGTAAATTATGGGGGGTTACAATTAATGTATCAGAGCGGTTCATCCTTAGGATAACCTGATGGTAGTGGGTTTATTATGTTTCTCCTACGTGTAGATTTTGTTTACGTCTAGCTTAAAGACTTAGTTAAAAGTTTCTAATAAGATGTTTGACAAAGTTGTTTTTCTTAAAATCTTATTTGTGTTCGAGTCAAGTTAATTGTTAAGAATAAAGATGAAAGTATTAAGAATGAAAAGAATCTTGATAGAGTGGTGAGGATGCACACTCATGACTTGATCAAGATTATTTTCTATCTTAATTCTAAGTAGTTAAAGTACATTTTAGAGATAAGTTTTGATTGGTTTTGTATATATTTTGTGTGATTATTTCTTTTATGTTAAATTGTCTTAAAGATGTAGTTGGAAATTTTTAGTAATTTCTAACCCAATTCTTTATGGGCTTAGTAGATGTCACGTAGACCACCTACTCCTCCTTCACCAGTAGATAAGCCCAACTTAGCTCGGACAATAGAGATGATGGCAACAACCTTGCATCAACAAAGTGCTATTATGGCACAACAACATCAGGCCACCTTTCATCAATTAGAAACAACTAGATTAGCAGCAGAAGCATCTCAACTTTATCAACAACCCCATACCTTTAGTCTGGAGGATTTTCTGAGATACAATCCACCCAAATTTAATGGCAAGGAAAATCCATATGGAATAGACCAGTGGGTGAGAGACATAGAAAGAATCTTTGAAGCTACTCAATGCCCTGAAGAGAGAAAGTTATCTTATGTCATCTATATAATTATTGAAGAAGTTGAGTTTTGGTGGATAGGCATGAAGCAAATGATGGAAGACAAAGGAGAAGATGTCACTTGGCAGAACTTCAAAGTAAGATTCCTAGAGGAGTATTTTCCTGATAGTGTCAGGTATGCAAAAGAAATTGAATTCATGCAGTTGGAACAAGGAAATCTTTCCGTCACTGAATATGCTACTAGGTTCAAAAACCTAGCTAGATTCTACACCCAGACCATGACTGAGGCTTGGAGATGTAGAAAACTTGAGTTGGGTTGAAGCAAGAACTTAAAAAAGTGTTGATTCCTATGTCCATTAGAGATTTCCCTGCTCTAGTGGAGAAAGCAAAAGTAGTGGAGAGTTTGAAAAATAGTAGCAGACTTGCTAACCCTCAAGTGGGAGGACCTTCTAAAAGCATGCCTAAATATGAAGATAGAAAGAAACCTTATTTCAGACCTCAATCTTATAGCAGCGGAAGACCCAGTTCTCAATCACCACTTAGTTTCAAATGTTTTAGATGAGGTGGGCCACATGTTGTTAGATTTTGCCCTCATTCAGTGTCAAATGTGACATGTGATAGATGTCACAAGTATGGTCATGCAACAAAAGACTGTCGTGTCCAATTGGGAGCTCCAAATTCTAGTGGAGTGCCACAAGTACAACAAAATAGTAATAAAAAACCCAAAGCTGCTAGTAGAGTTTTTGCTATTAGTGGAGCTAAAGCTTCACAGTCTGATAGCCTTGTTAGAGGTATTTGTTCTATCCCTGGAACACAGTTATCTGTATTGTTTGGTTCTGGGGCAACCCATTCTTTTATATCTTTTGATTGTGCTAAGAAACATAAGTTGCCAATCCGAGAGTTAGAATTTGAGTTGGTGGTATCTACACCAACAGAAGGTATTATAGTAACTTCTTCCATGTGTGCTGAGTGTTCAGTAATTATAGACGGTCAGAGATACAAGATCAACATGATTTGTATACCTCTAAAAGATTTGTAGGTTATATTGGGAATGGATTGGTTGTCTGCTAATCATATCCTTATAGATTGTGGTCGGAAGAAGTTAATTTTCCCTAAATTAGAAGGAATGCAGGTTATCTCAGCTCATCAGTTTGAGAGAGATACAAGAAGGTGCAAAATGTTTTATGCTCATGGCTTGTTCTATAGTTACTAATAAAGTACAAAAAGATATGTTTGTAGTTCAGGAGTTTATAGATGTATTCTTGATGAGATTCCTGGACTTCCACCTAAAAGAGAGATAGAGTTTGCAATAGACTTGATTCCTGGAGCAGGCCCTATGTCAATTTCTCCATACTGAATGGCACCAACAGAGTTAGCTGAATTAAAGAAACAACTAGAAGACTTATTGGAGAAACAATTCATTCAACCTAGTGTTTCTCCATGGGGAGCTCCAGTGCTATTAGTGAAGAAGAAAGATGGTTTGTCACGTCTATGCATAGATTATAGACAATTAAACAAGTTAACAATAAAGAATAAATATCCTCTTCCTAGAATTGATAACCTAATGGATCAGTTGCATGGGGCAGTTGTCTTTTCTAAGATAGATCAGCGCTCAGGTTATCACCAAATTTTAGTGAAAGCGAAAGATGTTCAGAAGACTGCTTTTAGATCAAGGTATGGCCACTATGAATTTCTAGTTAAGCCATTTGGTGTGATTAATGCTCCAGCTATTTTCATGGATTATATGAATCGGATATTCAAACATTTTCTCGATAAGTTTGTGGTAGAGTTCATAGATGACATCTTGATCTATTCTCGTACAAGGGAAGAACATGCAGAACATCTTAGAACCGTCCTGAACATTTTGAGAGAAAAATAGTTATATGCTAAACTTTGAAAATGTGACTTATGGATGTCAGAAATACAATTTTTAGGACAT
Source organism: Phaseolus vulgaris (assembly GCF_051622355.1). Classification (NCBI taxonomy): domain Eukaryota; kingdom Viridiplantae; phylum Streptophyta; class Magnoliopsida; order Fabales; family Fabaceae; genus Phaseolus; species Phaseolus vulgaris. The sequence goes on along the minus strand of NC_143501.1, from coordinate 16,709,180 downwards.
GTCATCTCTGCATAGGGAATATCAATAGATCCTTCTAAAGTGGAGGTTGTACTTCAATGGGAACGTCCTAAAACTGTTACAGAAATTAGAAGCTTTGTCAGGTTAGCAGGATATTACATGAGATTTATAGAAGGCTTTTCTAAAATAGTGGCTCCTTTGACCCAATTGACTAGAAAGGATTGTCCTTTTGCATGGACTGAACAATGTGAGAGAAGCTTTGAAGAGTTGAAAAGAAGGTTGACTAATGCTCCTGTATTGACAATCCCTGATATCAATCAGTCTTTTGAAGTTTTATATGATGCTTCCTATCAGGGATTGGGTTGTGTTCTGATGCAGAATAAGAAAGTTGTTGCCTACGCTTCTCGTCAGTTAAAGGTGCATGAAAGAAATTATCCAACTCATGATCTAGAATTGGCAGCAGTTGTCTTTGCTTTAAAAATATGGAGACATTTTCTTTATGGAGTTAGTTTTGATGTGTTTCGTGATCATAAGAGCTTGAGGTATTTGTTTGATCAGAAGGAGCTTAATATGAGGCATAGGAGGTGGATCAAATTTTTAAAGGACTATGATTTCAAGCTAATATACCATCCTGGGAAGGAAAATGTTGTTACAGTGCATTGAATCGTAAAAAGATACAAATGTCGTCGCTTATGATTAGAGAGCTAGCATTGATTGAAGATTTCAGGAGTATGAATTTGGAGGTTTCCATGTCTTCAAATTGAATTAGTTGTAATACACTTGTTATAACTAATGAATTTTTGGAGAAGACGAAGGAGAAGCAGATGGAAGATTCAAAATTGAAGAACTTCATGGGCTTATTAAATACTAACAAAGCTAAAGACTTCTCTTTAGGAGTGGATGGTATTTTGAGACCACCTCTGTTCTGTGGTTTGAACTACCAATTTTGGAAAGTCAGGATGAAAATCTTTGTGGAATTACTTGACAAAGGTATTAGGGATGCAATTGAAAATGGCCCATTTGTTCCAAAATTTGGAAAAGATGGATTTTCCATTGAAAAACCTTGGTCTCAATGAACTGATTATGAAAACAAGAAGGCCAAATTTGATTGCATTGCTAAAAACATAATAACTTCTGCCTTGAATTCATATGAATTTTTCAGGGTCTCTCAATCCAAATCAGCAAAGAAAATGTGGGACACCTTGGAGGTAACTCATGAAGGTACCAATGAGGTGAAAAGAGCCAGAAAGCATACTCTAATCCAAGAGTATGAAATGTTCAGAATGCTCAAGGGTGAGACCATTGCTGAAGTTCAGAAGAGGTTCACTCACATTATCAATCACCTCATGAGCCTTGAGAAAACCTTTGAAAAAGAAGAGCTAAACATCAAGATCCTGAAATGTCTTGATAGGTCATGGCAACCTAAGGTAATTGCTATATTTGAATCAAAAGATCTAACATTATTGAGTATGTCTTCTTTGTTTGGCAAGCTTAGGGAACATGAGTTGGAGATGAATAGACTCAATGTTCAAGAAAGTGAAGACAACCATGTAAGGAGTATTGCCTTAAAAGCTGTTGTACCGATCAGGTAATCGGAAGTGCTGACGTGGCAGCAAGCGATAATATAGGCGTGTTGAACGGGACACCTGGCTGACAGAAGGTAAGTACATTGGGAAGTCTGTGTAGTCGCCAATCGTTGAGTTGGCGTTCTCCGATCTCCAGTGTGTGTAACCGGCGGTCGCCAGAGTTGCACCATAGTCGCCATACATGAGTGCTAGGAGATCAGGTGGTTAGAGACCGCCGAAAGGGGCACATCGCCGAAAGATCAGGAAGGCTTGCTTAAGGCTTTCAAGAGGTACAAGTACGAAGGACGAGGTTATCAGATGATCATTCCCTAGCCAGAGGTCGAGGCAAGGGAACGGTTTCCCAGAACATGCATGACGTGCAAGTAAAGCAGATCGTGATAGCGGCAGACGAGACCACAAAGAAGGTGTGCATGGTGACACCCCGTACTCGCCACTTAAAGGATCGCGCTCCAAGGAAAGTTGTGCACCAAGTTACTCCTTGTATGGGTAACTTAGTCGAATAGCTTGAAGAGTAGAGGTGACGCTCAAGTAGAAGGGGCTCCAGATGGCGACACGTGTACAGCTGGATGGGAACCACGTGTACAGAGGTGTAACCGTCATGAGAGAGAAAGTGCTCAGGTATATAAGGAACTCTTAACAGACTTTTGAGGTACGTTTTTAAAACACTTCAGTACGCTTTGAGAATACTTTCTAGTACACTGAGATTCACTGCGCACGGTTCCTGGAGTTGAGATATTCTCTCTTAGTATTTGGTAATTCCGTCACTGACTTGAGCGTCGGAGCGCGATCGGCCGCAGCGGCGCCACTCTGTTTTCTTCAGGTTCTAGCGAGGAATTGAGGCGTGAAGGACAGAGGCTAACGTGGTGCGGAGCTGATCCAGAAGGAGAAACCTTTGACGTGGCAAGACTCTTGCACTCAGGTCAACCGGCAGGATCATCAGGCGCCCACCGTGGGGCCGTGTAAAACGTGTTTCCCATCCACAACGTGAGTTTCTTGAAGTTTTTGCCGTTCTTGTGTGGTTGTGTGCTGGTGCAACCATTTTCGGCGTTTTCACCGTTTGTTTGAGTTTTCGATCGGTAGTTTGAAGTTTTCCACCGTTTTTTTGAGCTTTCGATCGGTGAATTGAAGTTTCTTACCTTTTGTGCGAGTTTCAATCGGTAAATCGAAGTTTTTACCGTTCGTTCGAGTTTCTGATCGGTGAATCGGGAGTTTTAGTGGAGAAGCGGTAGGTTCGTGTTAAGATTGCGAGTTTCTGTGGAGGTTTTGGCATCCGAATCAATCTCGTGCTGTTGTGGTTGCTTTATTGGAAGTTCTTTGGAGTTTAAGAGGTTTTGACCGATTGATTGCTGGATCGATCGTTCCGCTGGTGAAGGTTTTGGTCGCTGAAGCTTGATCTGTTGATATTTCATGAGAAAGATGAGAAGTACGCGTTCAAGTCCCGTTGTGCCAATTGCTGGAGAAGGCGCCATGACCATGGCGCAAATGATGGAGATCATGCGTGCGTTGCAAGCAAATGTGGAGGCATCGCGCGTAGAGCAAGCAAAGATGCACGAAGACCTGGTCGCCTCTCAGGCCAGAAATGAGGAGCTCAGCAAGGTCACTGAGGAATTGTGTCAAGCTCTTCACGAGCAGAGAGGATGCGCAACCAATGAGGAAGTTGCACCGTCATCGCCACCGCGCGTTTTTCCGATGCCGTTTGCTCAGGCGATCACGGACACGTCGATCCCTGCGAGCGTAGTACCTGTGAAAGCTTCTTTCACCGGCGTGGAGGATCCTGAAGCACATCTCACTGCGTTCCACATGCAGATGATGCTGTCGGGAGGCTCAGACGCAGTTTATTGCAAGATGTTTATGAGCACGCTCCAGAGAACAGCGCTGGAATGGTTCGTTAGCCTTCCTACAGGTCACATAACCAATTTCCAGCAGTTCTCAAAGCTTTTCGTCGACCAGTACATCGTGAACAAGGCGCCACCTAGGGTGTCTTACGACCTGTTCGACGTGAGGCAGTATCAGGGAGAGTCCCTCAAGGACTATCTGAATCGTTTTGGAGCACAGATGGTCCGCTCGCCTGCCAAAGACGAAGAGATGTTGGTATACGCCTTCAAAAAGGGCGTACTGCCTGGACCTTTCTACGAGGCGCTAATTAGGGGCCACCCCGCCACGTTTGCTGAAGTTCGGCGACTTGCTGTGGCCCACATCGCCGACGAGAGTGAGGTCACAGAAAAGAGAGGGAGCGTGGCTCCTGCTAGGCCACGGGCCCAGACTAGAATTCAACTGCAGAGGGTGCTAGAGACTGCGGCGGCTAAGAAGGATCAAAGGACTCGCCATCCTTACGATCCAAAGAAGAACAAGGGAAGGGGCCCAGGGCGCCCTAGGGAGTTCAATCGCCCGCCAAGGTACAAGTTTGTCATGGGGTTGGCGGACCTGATCGCCATTCCCAACATAGCTGCCAAGCTTAAGGCGCCTGAGAAGGTCAACCAAACGCATGGTGCGAATTCCACCAAAGTTTTGGTCACACCCTTGATTCGTGTTTGGCCCTCGGCTACCAGCTCGACGACTTGGTCAAGAACGGCTTCTTGAATGACTACCTACTGGACAAGAGGACGGGGCAAGCATCGAGCTCTCAGCCGGCGAGCGGTGAGGGCCAGCAGCATGAGATGCCCACTCACGGCGAGATCCACACCATTGCTGGAGGTTTCTCGGGTGGTGGATGTACTGCATCACAGAGGAAGAAATATTCAAGGTCTGTGATGGCAGTAGACGTGTTCGAAGACCACTCCCCAGATGTGGACATTACGTACGAAGGATGATCTCAGGGACGTTGTACCTCATGACAACGATCCCATAGTTGTCTCGCTGGTCACGGCGGGAAGGAAGGTCCACCGGGTACTGGTGGATCAAGGAAGCTCGGCAGATGTCATGTTCTGGCCGACTTTCACCAAGCTGCAACTACCCCTTGACCAGTTAAGGCCCTATGGAGGATGCTTATATGGGTTCACTGGCGACCAGGTGGAGGTCAGGGGGTACATCGAGTTGAGAACTACGTTTACAGACGAGGTGGCCTCGAGGACGGAGAAGATCAAGTACCTCGTCGTGAATGCCCCCTCGGCGTATAACATTCTGTTGGGAAGACCGACCCTCAACAGAATAGGAGCTGTGCCCTCAAGCAGGCACATGAAGGTTAAGTTGCCATCAATGGAGGGGGTGGTGATCACCATAAGATCTGACCAAAAGGAGGCAAAGAAGTGCTACGAAAATAGCCTCAAGAATAAGAGGTCAGTGAGTTACATCACCACGACGCCGCCTCCCGGTGTGGAGCCCAGGCCAACAGAAGGGCGAGTTGTTGATGCGGCGATGGAAGTGACCGCCGGAGGCGATGTTATCATGGTAGACGCTGAGGTTGATGGAAAGAACGCCGGTTGGGAAGAAGAAGCGAGAAACCGCCCAGAGGAGGCTAGGGAATCGGGAATCGCCAGGGCGGTGATCGCCAGTGAAAGAAGGCCCAAACCCGTCGAGGAGTGGCTCGAGAGGGAGATCGAGGGCAAGGTCTTCAAGTTGGGAAGATCTTTGGAAGGTGAGATGCAAGACCAGATCGCCAAGGTAATAGGAAGGCATCTGGATGCTTTTGCATGGTCTGCTTTAGACATGCCGGGAATCGACCCCGACTTCTTGTGTCACCACCTAGCAATGGACACGCAGGTCAGACCAGTGCGACAGAGAAAAAGAAAGTTCAATGAGGAGAGGAGACAGGGGATTAAGGATGAAACGCAAAAGCTCCTCGCCGCAGGCCATATCAGGGAGGTCCAGTACCCTGAGTGGTTAGCTAATGTCGTGCTGGTAAAGAAGAGTAACGGGAAGTGGCGCATGTGCGTCGACTTCATGGACCTAAACAAGGCTTGTCCAAAGGATTCATACCCTTTGCCAAGCATAGACGCCCTGGTCGACAGTGCAGCAGGGTGCAAGTTGCTGAGCTTCCTAGACGCCTTCTCAGGGTACAACCAGATAAAGATGCATCCCATGGATGAAGAGAAGACCGCCTTCATGACTGAGAGATCGTGCTACTGCTACAAAGTGATGCCCTTCGGGCTAAAAAACGCAAGGGCCACGTACCAAAGGTTGATGGACAAGGTACTTGCATCGATGCTGGGAAGGAATGTGCAAGCATATGTAGATGATATGGTCGTGACTTCGTTAGAAAAAAGCAAGCACATCTCAGATCTGGAGGAGCTGTTTACCACGATCGCCAAGTACAAATTAAAGCTAAATCCTGAAAAGTGCATTTTTGGCGTGGAGGCGGGGAAGTTCATGGGTTTCCTCTTGACTGAGAGAGGAATCGAGGCAAATCCTGATAAGTGTGCTGGCATCTTGGCGATGAGGAGCCCGGCTACCGTGAAGGAGGTGCAGCAGCTTACAGGTCGGATGGCCGCCCTATCTTGTTTCGTGTCAGCTAGTGGAGAGAAAGGCCATCCGTATTTCCAATGCTTGAAGCGAAACAATAGGTTTGTCTGGACGAAGGAATGTGAAGAAGCTTTCTCAAAGCTTAAGGAGTATCTGGCGAGCCCGCCGGTTCTGTGCAAACCCTTGGTAGGAACACCTCTTAGGTTGTATTTTGCTGTAACTAAGAGGGCGGTGAGCGCGGTGCTTGCCCAAGATCAAGATCACATCCAGAAGCCTATTTATTTCGTCAGCAAGGTGTTACAAGGCCCGGAGGTAAGGTATCAAGCCTTGGAGAAAGCTGCACTGGCAGTCGTATTCTCGGCGAGGAGGTTGCACCACTATTTTCACAACTTTACGGTGCTGGTGATGACCGACTTGCCTATCCAGAAAGTCTTAAAGAAGCCTGATGCAGCTGGGAGAATGGTGAAGTGGGCAGTGGAGCTGTCAGAGTTCGACATCAAGTACGAGCCCCGAGGACCGATCAAGGGGCAGATTTTCGCTGATTTTGTGTTCGAGCTCTTGTCGGAGGCAGCACGGGTTGAGGGGGACGACTTTCGTTGGGTACTTTCGGTGGACGGATCGTCTAACCAGCAGGGTAGCGGTGCTGGAGTCATTCTAGAAGGGCCCAACGGTGTGCTGATAGAACAGTCCCTGAGGTTTGCCTTTAAAGCTAGCAACAATCAAGCAGAATATGAGGCGTTGATCGCAGGCATCTTGTTGGCTAAGGAGATGGGGGCTAGGGTATTGATGGCCAAGAGTGACTCATTGCTGGTCACGGGACAAGTAACAGGCGAGTTCCAGGCCAAGGATCCACAAATGGCGGCTTACTTGGAGTATGTGCAGGAGTTGAAGAGTTCCTTTGCCTCGTTTGAGTAGGTGCATGTACCCAGAGAGCAAAATGCCCGAGCTGAGTTGCTAGCCAAGCTCGCCAGTTCAGGCAAGGGGGGTAGGCAGAGGACAGTTATTCAAGAAACTCTGAAGACGCCCAGGGCGTTTGTGGCAGACCACCAGGTTCTTCAGATAAGTAAGTCGACGGAGAAAGCGGCGAGGAGTCACAGGTCCTTGACCCAGGAGACCTTGAGATCGTCGAGAATAAGAGCATGTCGAGGGGAGAGGGTGAACGTGGCGCAGGTCTGCGCAACGCATAAGCCAGACACATGGATAACGCAATACCAGCGCTGCCTGGCAGATGGCGTTCTCCCGCTGGATCCGACGGAGGCTAGGAAGATAAAGAAGAACTCTAGCAAGTTCACCTTGATCGACAGCGAGATGTACAGGTTTGGGTTTACACACCCACTCCTAGAATGTGTGCACGGAGAAAAATGTACAAGAATTATGGCCGAGCTCCATGAAGGTATATGTGGGAGTCATATCGGGGGTCGAGCTCTGGCTGCAAGAGCTCTCCGTGCAGGTTATTACTGGCCAACGATGAGGGAGGACTGCAAGAAGTATGCTCAATGTTGCAAGCAATGTCAGCAGCACGCTGATTGGCACAAGGCACCCCCAGAAGAGCTGAAGTCAATTTATAGCCTCTGACCGTTTCATACTTGGGGAATTGACATTCTGGGACCCTTCCCATTGGCGGTCAGGCAGATGAAGTACTTGGTAGTGGCGATTGAATACTTCGCCAAGTGGATCGAAGCGGAGCCAGTAGCCCAGATCACCGCACATAAGATCGAAGGCTTTGTGTGGAAGAACCTCGTGTGCCGGTTTGGTGTGCCTAAACGCCTGGTGTCGGACAATGGGACTCAGTTTGCAAGTCACCTGTTGAAGAAGTTGTGCGAAGAGGTGGGAATACAGCAGGTGTTTGCATCCGTCGAGCACCCACAGACAAATGGCCAAGTAGAGTCTGCCAATCGGGTGTTGCTGAGAGGTTTAAGGAGAAGACTGGAGAAAGCTAAGGGATCGTGGGCTGAAGAGGTACCCCGCATAGTTTGGGGGTACCATACCACTGAACAGTCAGGAACCCACGAGACCACGTTTAGCTTGGTTTATGGATGTGATGCGATGATTCTAGTTGAAATCCAGGAAAGCTCGCCGAGATTCCAGAACTTTGTGGCGGAAGACTCGAACAAAGAAAGAAGATTGAATCTGGATTTACTGGATGAGGTCAGGGAGGAGGCAAGAGTAAAGGCCGAGGAACTAAAAAGGAGGATTGAGCAAAGGTATAACTCTACGGTAATGCCAAGGCAGTTTAGAGGGGGCGACCTAGTGATGAGGAAGACCCATCAGTACGAGATGGAAAACAAGTTATCGCCTAAGTGGACGGGACCGTTCAGAATAACCGAGGTGCTCGGGAACAGCGCCTACCGCTTGGAGACGTTAGAAGGAGGGGTGATTCCTCGCACCTGGAACGCCACACATCTTAAATTGTATTATAGTTAAAGCCTTGTAAGTAAAGACGAACATGAAGAGATTTACATGCTTTCTGTTAAGGGGACACTCTTTTTTCCCTAAGGAGGGTTTTTAATGAGGCCACCCAATAAAGAAGAGTTTTCAAAGTTTAAAGTTTCTAAGATTGCATGCTTGTGGTTTTGAAAGTTTTCAGAAGAAAGACCTTATCACTCGAACGTGATCTAAGGCAACGACAAAGTTATGACTGCATGCTTTCTAGTTAAAAGTTTTAAAGTCCCCATCGTCTTTCGGCGATTGGCGGCATCAGTTAAAGTTTAAAAGACCTCATCGTCTTTCGGCGATCGGAGGCACCAGTGATGACTAAAGACCTCAACGCTCTCGTGCGTCTTGAGGCAAGAAGAGAAAAGTCCTCCTCGCCTTTGAGCGAGTGCAGGCGAGAAGAGAAAAGCCCTCCTCGCCTTTGAGCGAGTGCAGGCGAGAACAGAAGAAGTCCTCCTCGCCTTTGTGCGAGTGCAGGCAAGAAGAGAAAAGCCCTCCTCGCCTTTGAGCGAGTGCAGGCGAGAACAGAAGAATTCCTCCTCGCCGTTGAGCGAGTGCAGGCAAGAAGAGAAAAGTCCTCCTCGCCTTTGAGCGAGTGCAGGCGAGAACAGAAGAAGTCCTCCTCGCCTTTGAGCAAATGCAGGCAAGAACAGGTCGAAAGGCCTCTCTGCACAAGCAGATAGAGGCAAGATTAAATGCCCTCAGCGCGTCCAGGGGGAGGAGATGTACACCCTGGGCAAACTGAGGCACCAGAAAAAGTCCTTCTCACCTCAGAGTGAGTTCAGGCAAGATGAATTGAAAAGTCAGGGGTGTTCGTGACCTTAAACGGTGGGAAGGGAAGGAAAACGCCTTTTCCCCTTTAAGTGAAACATCAATATTGACCCAGTAAGACCAGATAAACTTCCACGCTTGCAGGCGGTGTGGAGATAGACAAAACCCTCCTCGTCTTGAACGAGTTCAGGTACGGCGATAAGAAGAGTTTCAGGCAATGACAGGAGTAAGGGGTCGCTTCGCTTGGCAGATCAGGTGAACTGTATCTTAATACCAGTTTGAGTTAAAACCTGCTGTTTAGTAAGTGATTTTACGCTGAGATTTGTTGTCTTAAGTTCGCAAGTTATATTAAATGTCATCGCTTAAAAGTTAATAGTTGCTCAAGTTTTACTTTGAGTTAACAGTTCGATAAATTGTTATAAGATTAACAGGCTCAAGTTCAAAGCAGTGTGTGAATGGTTAAGCCCGAAGTATCGCTGAGTTAATTCGTTTAAGCAAGTTTCACCGGTTATGTTGATTAACCACACAGCGAGTAAGAGGCATTTAAAGCGAAGTATCAGAAAACAACATTTCAGCAGTAGAAGTTATATAAGAAGTGGCAATTCAAGTCTGTATGCATATATAAACAATTACATAAGCAGTGTCATTACAGATAAAGTTTTTACAAAGAAGAGGTGATGGAGGAAGGCAGCTAGTCTTCAGAGGGTACAATCTTCCCATCCACCACCTCGTTGTTGATCGACACCATGGAAAGGTCGAGCTCTGGGTACTGGCATGCTACTTGCTCCAGAGCGGCGTCAAACCCGGCGGTGAGGACTTGGGCAGCGCTCTGCTTGAGCTCGTGTGTTAGCTTCTTCAGCTCTTCCGTTTCCTCACGAGCTCGAGCGAGTTCTTCAGCAGCTTTTTTGCCTTCTTCCCGAGCTTGAGCCAGCTCTGCGGCGATCTTTTTGGCCTCCTCGCGAGCTTCGGCGAGCTCGGCGAGGGCATTGTCCCTTTCCTTCTCGACCTTCCCAAGGAGAATCTCCCGATCTGCCGATCTCTTCTCGAGGTTCTCCACCCTGGACGCTTCCGCCTTTTTTGCGGCCTCCAAATCTGCCACCTTGAGCCTATATGGGACCAGCTTGCTCTCCAAGTCAATCTTCTCTTGGAGTTGGAGGTGCAGTTTTTGGCGCAGATCGGAGGCTTCCTTGCGCGTGCTCCTTAGCTCAGCATCCATGGCGTGCTCCAGCCTTGAGTGTTCAATCTCCACCATCATCAGATTGCAAGAGAGTTTCTCAGCCTCAGCCCTTATCATCAGGTTTGACTCCTTGAGCGCGGAGTTCTCCTCTTGAAGCCTCTTGAGTGAGTCCTTCACAGCACTTGATACAAGCAAGGGAAGATCTTCCGCCATAGTCTTCAGTTGGGCTGTGAAGGGCCTCAAGGTCTCTTCGAAGGAAGCTGGAAGGCTTGAGGCTGATGCTGGAGGCGCTGGTGGGGTTTTATGTTGACTTTCACCACCACCCTCTTGAGTTTGTAGGGCAAGGGGGGCTTCTAGGCGTGGTGGTGAGGTCGGGGATTCTGTTATTAGTATTGGCGAGGCCTGAGCGCCCTCATCTTCTCCTAACGCGGCCCCAGCAATGGATGTGGTGGAAGGAGGACCCTCTCCAACAGATATGAACGGTGTTAAGGCACTTGGAGGGTCCTCTGCGTAGTTAGGGTCGTTGCTTTCGACCACTGGGGTGCGGCGGCCAGGGGCGTTGCTTGGACTGGTTGTAGTGGAGCTGGAGGTGAGGACGGTGTTGGTATTGGGAGTGTAGGTGGTGTAGAGGTGGCCACCCTTGTCCTCTTAGTAACGAGGCCATCCTCGGTTTCCTCATCATCATCTTCTTCCTCTTGCACCACCTGAGGAGTTTTCCTTTTGGGTCTCCTCAAGATTAGCTTTTTCCTTTCTGGGGCGGGCTGTACCCCAGAAGAAGTTGGACCTCGGGGAGGAGTCTTGCCTTGAGCAGCGGCGATCTCCACCACCGAGTTGGGCACGGTTTGGGAGCCCTCCGCGAGCTTGTGAGATCGGGCGATCGCCCTCAATTCTGCCAGTTTCCCTTTCCCCAACATGTTATCTGCGCAAGGTAAAGGATAGATAAGCAACCAAAATAGAAGCAGAAAATACAAGTATATTTATGCAGAGATAACACAAGCAGCACATGGATTAATGATCGAGGCCTATACAGAAGGGTAAAAATTCTAAGTTAGTTTTAACGCGAAGTGAGAGACTTAGTGTTGAGGTAGGGGCTGACCTATATGAGCTTCGAGTTGGTCCTCGAGGAACTCGAAGGAAATTATTGAGGCAGTGGGGAAGGTGATGTTGGCAGTAGCCACACTCTTCCAGAAGAGACAAAGATCTTTGTCTAGCTCCCCCATGTTGTCAGGACTTCTTGGTTTCCTGAAGCTGTCCTTGGAGTCTTTGTTCCCCTTGTTTACCCAATACAAGGGGAAGCCGTCGAGCAGTGAGGGGTCTTGGTCGTTCTAGCACACCTTGACGAACTTCCCTTTCCAGTCTTTGTAAGATTGTTGGAAGATCGAGAGGATTGACCTCCCAGCAATCCCGTTCAAGCTAACACCAGGGGCGGTCTCCGGGATTCTTAGCCTCGAACAGAAAAAGAAAGACATCCACCGAAGCCGGTAGCCCCAAGTGCGCGCATATAATTTGGAACGCCCTCACGAACACCCAGCTATTGGGATGAAGCTGGGCAGGGGCGATGTTGAGCTCGGTCAGTAGCTCTCTCTCGAAACGAGTAAAAGGAAGCCTAAGCTTCACTTTCTTGAACAATGTAGCATAGATGAAGCATAACAACTCGTCGTTGTTCCCCTTATCGTCCGCGCAGATCGGTTCTCCCGAGAGGCAAGGCAGCACGGTCACTTTGCTATCATGCTCCTTGTGAAAGGAAAGGTCGGATTGATCTCCTTTCCTCAGTCGGTGCACGCCCAACTCAGTATTTATCGAGGAGGTCTCTTTCAGCAGAGTTGGGGTGGCCCAAGGATAGAGCTCCTTATAGTCTTGCGGAGGAAGGGAGGCTCCTCCGGCGAGTGGTGGAGTTGCCTGGGTAGGGTTGGCATGAGAAGAAGCAGGCCTCTCAGCCTGTGTGGAGGGAGCGCCAGAGGCTCGTGAGGGGTTACGTGTTGATGGAGGATTTGTCCCAGGGACAACCCTACGAGTTTTAGTTGGAGGGTTTCGCGATGAAGAATGAGGGTTAGCGGTGGACTTTGTGTGAGCCATCGCAAGAACTGCAAAGGAAAGAGAAAGGGATGAAATGAAGATAGCAGAGAATGACTCGATTGGGGACGAAGAAGATAGAACGAACGACTAAGGGTTCGCTGGGATAGACGTTATCAAGGACGAAACCTTAGGTTACGAGAAAAAGAGATACAGCCCACAATGTATGCTTCAGACAGTTAATGAATGATGCAAACCGATTAAAATGCAGTAAATATCAATAGGAGGAGTAAAAGGGTTACCTTTTTATGATCGGATGAGCGCTGAAGAAAGTTGAAGATTGAGAGAGACGAGAAGTTTCGTGGTTCGTAGAGAAAGTGTTTGAAATGCTTGAGGATGAAGAAAGATGATGAAACAGTGAAAAGCGCAAAGGGTTTAAGGGTTTCGAACGTTGTAGGAAGCGCAAACGACGATTAAAAACGACCGTTGATGAAGCCACGTGTCGTTTGATTAAAGAAGGGGTTGGTGGAACGTCAGAAAGGCAAAGGGTACGAATGTACGGAGATCCGTACAAGTGCCACGTAGATCGACGATGATTTGACTTCTTAATCTTTTCGCTGGTCAAGTCTAAGCTTAAGACTGGGGGGCTTGTGTACCGATCAGGTAATCGGAAGTACATAAGGGAAGTACATCGGGCTGTTGAACAGGACACCTGGCTGACATAAGGGAAGTACATCGGGAAGTCTGTGTAGTCGCCAATCGTTGAATTGGCGTTCTCCGATCTCCAGTGTGTGTAACCGGCGGTCGCTAGAGTTGCACCATAGTCGCCATACATGAGTGCTAGGAGATCAGGTGGTTAGAGACCGCCGAAAAGGGCACATCGCCGAAAGATCAGGAAGGCTTGCTTAAGGCTTTCAAGAGGTACAAGTACGAAGGACGAGGTTATCAGATGATCATTCCCTAGCCATAGGTCGAGGCAAGAAAACGGTTTCAAAGAACATGCATGACGTGCAATTAAAGCAGATCGTGATAGCGGCAGGCGAGACCACAGAGAAGGTGTGCATTGTGACACCCCGTACTCGCCACTTAAAGGATCGCGCTCCAAGGAAAGTTGTGCACCAAGTTACTCCTTGTATGGGTAACTTAGTCGAATAGCTTGAAGAGTAGAGGTGACGCTCAAGTAGAAGGGGCTCCAGATGGCGACACGTGTACAGCTAGATGGGAACCACGTGTCCAGAGGTGTAACCGTCACGAGAGAGAAAGTGCTCAGGTATATAAGGAACTCTTAACAGACTTTTGAGGTACGTTTTTAGAACACTTCAGTACGCTTTGAGAATACTTTCTAGTACACTGAGATTCATTGCGCACGGTTCCTGGAGTTGAGATATTCTCTCTTAGTATTTGGTAATTCCGTCACTGACTTGAGCGTCGGAGCGTGATCGGCCGCAGCGGCACCACTCTGTTTTCTTCAGGTTCTTGCGAGGAATTGAGGCGTGAAGGACAGAGGCTAACGTGGTGCGGAGCTGATCCAGAAGGAGAAACCTTTGAGGTGGCAAGACTCTTGCACTCAGGTCAACCGGCAGGATCAGCTGTCAAGCACAAAAACAAGCAAGAATCCAGTGATGAAAGTGATGAAGAGAACCTTAGTTTGCTATCTAGAAAGTTTTACAAATTCTTGAAAAGGAACTGCAACAAAGACACCAACAAAGAAAGGTATGGAAACAAAAAATCCAATGATTTTAATTCCAATAACTATACTTGTTTTTGTTGAAGATGGTTGTTGCCCCTTCAAGACATGTGTTTGATGAAGCCATTTGTGTAAATTTCATTTGTATTTACATTTGCTTTAAGAATGTCTTAGGTATAGTTTAGAGATTGTTTAGAGTAGGCTTTTTGCTAGGTAACTCACCTCTTAACCCATGACCATGTGATAAGAGCAAGCACAAGTTTTATGAAACTGTTTTTCACATGTTTTGCAAAAATATCCTTACTGCATAAAAAATGAATTTGTTCTTTTCTAAATGAATAGATTCTTTTCTTAAGCTGATGCTTTGATTAAATGTTTTCGAAAATCATGTTTTGTGCATCAAGTATTTTAACTAATTCTTCATTCCATTAAAACGACTGTGTTTCACTTGTTAAGAAGTTTTTGTTATCGTATTGAAAATAAATCTGTTCATCTGTAAATGAATATATTTTTTTTAGTCTGGTGCCATGTTTACCTTAAAAGGCTTTTCCCGTTTTATTCTTGCACCAGGGTGTTTGACTAAGTCTCCTTCACATAACAGATTCTCTAACTAGCTTCGAAAATAAATCTGTTCATTTTATTTTCAATTTGTTCTTTTTATAACAGCTTTAACTGTTTTTTTGAAAATCTGTTATAAGATGTTTTTCTATAAAAGGAGAGTTTGTTTTTGCGTTTAAACGTTGATCATACAATTGAGAAAACAAGTTTTACAACAGAGAAATAAGAATTTTCAGAGGATTAGCATGTGTTCTTGAAAGATTTTCCAAATCAAGAAGTATGTTTGTTCTTGGTTGGTTTTAAAGCTTGTTTAGAGGTGTTGTCACTGTATGAGCAATCTGTTCTACTGGTCTAAGGCAAATCTCTGCATTCTCTATCAGGTGTATTCGTTTCATATTTCAATTTCTTGTAAAGTGTGGTTGTGAACTCTTCTTGATAGTGTTTCTTGAAGAGTGTGTGTGCTGGAATAGTGTTTTTCAGCTAGTGTGTCAAGTTTCTTGTAGGGTTCAAGAGCAGTGACTGTGTAAGTGTGTTTGATACGTTTGTTTAGTGGATTTCACCTTGCATTAGGTGAGACTGGATGTAGCTCATTTGAGTGAACCAGTATAATTGTTGTGTGTTCAATTTCTCTTCATCCCTGCACTCGGTTATTGCTTTATCTGTTAATCTGTCAGAAATTGAATTTGTTCAATTACTAATAAATCTGTTCTTTCTGGGCTTGTTCGTTCTGTTCTTATTTTCTGGAAAATTTGTTTGGTTTTGTTGAAAAGATATATGAACTATTGAATACAACTGGAACAGTTTGATTGTGGAAGGTTACCCAATTAATTGTCAAGCTAGTAATTGAACTTTTATCTCTTGCTTTAGAAGTTGAAGGTCACTGATTTTGCTTTTCATAGTTTCCTCTTTAAAATCAATGTGTGTGTAGCTTGCAAATTAGTCTGCATAACTTCAAGAATTACTTGGCTGATATAAACGTTTTTAATACATAAATAGTGTAAAAATAAATTTGTGCATTGCTAAATAAATCGATTTATTTTCTGTGTACTGTGATAAAATCTGAATCTGCATGAAAGTTTTAAAAGGTCAATTCACCCCCCTCTTGTACTTTGACACTATTGAACCCAACAATTGATATCAAGAGCTAGGACTTGCATTTTAATCAAGTTTGTTTGCAATAATGTCTGATTTTGAAGTGCTTTTTGCTGAGGGTTCGTCTATCAATAGACCCCCTATGTTCAATGGGATGAATTATGTCTTTTGGAAAATTAGAATGAAAATTTTCATGGAATCTATTGACTCGTTTATTTGGGAGGCTGTGTGATGGCATTTCATGAAGGTCTTCTTGAATCATGTAAGAAAAGTGGTGCGGAAGCTATGAAGGTGTGTGAGCAAGATCCTCCTAAGAGTGGTGTTGATCTTGAAGGTGCATGAAAGGTATGATTATAGGGAGGTTCGGCCAGTCCAAGGAATGGTGAAGGATGTGAAGTTTAGAGCTTAGAATTCTAGGAGAAGCAAAGCTTGGCACAAAATGGCAGCATAACTTTACTCACAATGAACTTGCAAATACAAGGTGTAGGCCTTCCTATTTATAAGCTAAATGGCCGTAAGTCTTAAGCTAATGTCTAATGAAATGAAAGCCAAATTAAATGCAATTCACAAAGCACATGTGCCATGTGCTCATGACCGGCCAAACCTAGAGAGTTTCTAGAATGTTTCACTCAAATATGCTTTCTACACTACTCTAATTACTAAGCACCCCTAATGGGCCTTTATGCAACATGTACAAAGCTTTCTCTCTTCCATCCGTGGCTTCATTCAATTGGGCTTGAATATGCTTAGCCATTGACCTTGTGATAGGCCCTAGACGGTCTAGGTCTCCTAGACGCTCCATGGGTAGCCTTTCCTCTTCACGTCCTAGACGCTCCTTCCTTCTAGCTAGACGCTCATCATGGTCTAGACGCTCTTCATGGTCTAGTGTTGGGCTTTGGCTTTCATGGCTAGATGTGCTTGGCCCTCCTCCATCACTGTGGTTCATGGACCCTGTGTGCCAACGCAGGTTGTCAAGGATGAAGAAGTGGCAAAACCATGATCTGAATGGAATGAGAGTGAAAAGAAGAAGGCTCAATATGATCTTGTAGCCAAGAACATCATAACTTCGTCATTAACAATGGATGAGTTCTTCAGAATATCTCAATGCAGTTCAGCTAAGGAGATGTGGGAGGTCTTGGAAGTTACTCATGAAGGTACTGAAGATGTGAAGAGATCAAGAAAACATTCTCTCATCCAAGAATATGAATTGTTTAGAATGCAACCTGAGGAGAGCATTGCTGATGTGCAAAAAAGGTTCACTCATATTGTGAATCATCTTACTGGATTGGGAAAGGAATTTGACAGAGAGGAGCTCAACATAAAAGTGTTGAAGTGCTTCGACAGAAGTTGGCAACCCAAGGTGACTGCCATATCAGAAAGTCGTGATCTATCGAAGCTGTCAACTACTGCACTTTTTGGGAAATTAATGGAGCATGACCTGGAGCTCAAGAGACTTAAGGAGCAAGAAACAGTGGAAAGGAAACCCAAGGGACTTGCACTGAAAGCAAGTGCATAAAGTGACATCAATGAAGAGAAAGAAGATGTTGAACATGATGAAACAATCAAATTACTTACAAAGAGGTTCAGCAGATTCCTGAAGAAGAAAAGCAAAGATAGGAACCAACAGAAAAGAAGGTATCCTTAACCTAATGAATCAAATTCCTCTAACTACACTTGCTTTGGTTGTGGTAAAACAGGGCACATCAAAATGGATTATCCAAACAATCAATCAAAGGACAAATCTGCCAACAAGAAGGTTGAAAGAAGCAAGGGAAGAAGAGCTTACATTTCTTGGGAAGAGAATGAAGTATCTTCAACTAGTAGCTCTTCAACTGAGAGTGAGGAAACCAATCATGATGAAAGATGAAGGATCAATTTCTGATTCAGTAAGTGATTTCTCTATGGAATCTGATAACTATGATCAATTGTTTGCTGCTTTCAAAGAAACACATGATGAGGCAAATAGATTGGTTGTAATATGCAGCAAGTTGCAAAAGGTAAATGTGTTTGCACCTAAAGTAAAAACACTTGAGGAAGAACTGCATAAGGCCAAAATAGATCTTGTAATTCTTGAACTAACATGCTTGCATGCCTCTATTAAAACCTGTGAAAACTGTAAAAAATTGGAAAAACAAGTGGAGTATTTGCTAAAAACCCTTTCCAATTTCACAAAGGGAAGAGAGAATCTTGAGTCTCTCCTTGGTTCACAGAATGTTGTTTTCAACAAGAATGGTATTGGTTATAACCATGGAAATGTAACCAATGTCAAAAAGCTTTCAAGTTTTTTTGTTCCAGCAAAATCAGGTTTCTTAACTTTTAACAGTGGCAAAAAGGAATCTCATGTTACCTGTTTTTACTGCATGAAATCTGGTCATACCTTTAGGTCATGCATTGCTAGAAAACATCTTGTTCCTAAGAACTTAGCAAAATGGCTACCAAAGGAAAGGTTTAAATCTGTGTTGGACCCTATACTGAAAAAGGTACCATTTGTATTATTTTTTCTCTGTTTTGCAAAAAGACAGCAAGAGAAATCAATGGTACTTGGACAGTGGATGTTCAAAACATAATACTGGTGATCTGACAAAATTTACCAGCTTGAAGCTCAAGGTAGATGGACATGTAACCTATGGGAACAACAACCGTGGAAGAATTCTGGGCAGAGGCACTGTTGGAACTGGAAATTCAACCACTATTGAGAATGTGCTTTATGTGGAAGGACTCAAGCATAGCCTTCTCAGTATCAGCCAACTATGTGACAAAGGATACAAGGTGAACTTCAAGTCAAATGGCTGCACAATCTCAAGTGACCCCTCTGGTAAGGTGTTGTTTACTGGTAAGAGAGTGAATAACATATATGTTGAACCAAGGGGTGTTCAAGCTTTGAAGAATCCAAACCCTTTGAAGGATGTTGAAGGCTTGGATGTGCTTGTTGTTGCTGAGCTGTCTTAGTTAGGATCTGGGGTAGTTTGAGTTTTGTAATCCACTCTAGATTGAATCCAAAGCATAGGCATTCTCAATCCTTTAAAAGAAAAGTGTTTTTCCAAACTAAGTGAAAAACAACCAATTGTTTTGTCGAAACAACCGATTGTTTTATACTTAGATGTTTTGAGAAAAGATTGAAAACTGTTTTTCAAATGGTTAACTGTTAAAACCAAAACAACTGATTGATTCGAGGAAACAACCGATTGTTTGTTTTGGTACCATAACAGAAAAACTGTTTTAGCTTTGACTGAGCTTTAAATGCTTTAACTGTTTACGCTCCAGTCTTTAAATGCTTTGACCAATCATTAAATGCAATGAATAAGTTTGTTAAAATTTGATAACAAACAATATCTTTGAATAAATTCAAAAAAACAGATTTGAGTAATAATCTTTTAAATACAAGTTTTTGAGTTTTTCAAAGAGTTGAGATTGCTTAGAGATTGAGATTGATCAAAGAGTGTGAGATATGATTTCTGCCTGTATTGAATTCAGATTTGCTTCTGTAACAAGTGTAATCCTTGTATTCTGTTGAACAAGTTTGTTTGTGTGTTTGCTGAGAAGTGCTGTGTGTTCTTGAGGGGATCAAGATCAGCATTCTTAGTGTTGGTGTGTTGGCCAAGAGAAATGTGTGTCTTGAGGGGATCAAGGTCACTTTCTTGGTTGTGTTGTAAGTGATCTAGGTTTGATTGCTTAGTGGAATTCCTCAGTGGTTTCTGAGAAGACTGGATGTAGCTCTGGGTTTGGAGTGAACTAGTATAAATATTTGTGTGCATTCTCTCTATCCTTAAACTCTTTAAATTCAGGTTTGATATTTGCAAACTGGTATAAACAACCGATTGTTTCTGCGAAACAACCAATTGTTTTTCTGGTTCTGTTGTTTTTGCTTGTTGATTTGGCAAACTGGATTCCTTATCAATTGTTTCTTGAAGTAATTTCATTCTTGACTTAAAAGTTTGTGAAAACCCTCTTTAAACAAATCACCCCCCTCTAGTTTAAAGTCATCCATTCTAACAATATATCTCTTGGATATTATGGAAACTGATTCTTCAAATGAGTGTTTACTGTCTAGAAGTGATGAGTCTTGGCTGTGGCACAAGAGGTTAGCTCACATACACACTAATCACTTCAATAAAATGAAATCTAAAGATCTTGTTTCTAGTTTACCTAACATTAAATTTCAGGATAACAGGCTCTGTGATGCTTGTGTGAAAGGTAAACAAATCAGATCCTCTTTCAATTCAAAGGACATTGTTTCTACAAAAAATCCATTGGATGTATTGCATATGGACTTATTTGGACCTTCTAGAGTTGCTAGCTTGGCAGGAAACTTATATGCTTTGGTTATTGTGGATGACTACTCTAGATTTACATGGACTCTTTTTCTTGCACATAAAAATGATGCTTACAATGCTTTTTAGAAATTAGCAAAGGTTTTACAAAATGAAAATGATTGATGTATAAAATCCATTAGAAGTGATCATGGGGGTGAGTTTTAAAATGCTAGATTTGAAAGGTTTTACGAAAAACATGGGATCTCACATAGCTTTTCAGCCCCTAGGACTCCCCAACAAAACGGTGTAGTTGAAAGGAAAAACAGATCATTAGAGGAACTAGCTAGAACTATGTTAAATGAATCTAAGCTTCCTAAGTATTTTTGGGCAGATGCAATCTATACTGCAGCTTATGTGTTAAACAGAACCTTAATTAGACCCATTTTTAAGAAAACACCATATGAATTGTATAAGGGCAGGAAACCTAGTGTGAGTCATCTTAGAGTGTTTGGGTGTAAATGCT
The DNA here is from genome assembly GCF_051622355.1 of Phaseolus vulgaris. Lineage (NCBI taxonomy): Eukaryota > Viridiplantae > Streptophyta > Magnoliopsida > Fabales > Fabaceae > Phaseolus > Phaseolus vulgaris. The sequence goes on along the minus strand of NC_143501.1, from coordinate 16,688,731 downwards.
TTGTATTGAATAATGGCAAAGAGAATCTGGGTAAGTTTGATGTTAAATCTGATGAGGGTATTCCCATTGGTTATGCTTTGAATGGACATGCATATAGAGTCTTCAATAAAAGATTGCTCATAGTAGAAGAATCAATGCATGTTGTATTTGATGAAGCTGGTCATAGCATATCTAAAACTGCTGCAGATGACCTTTAATGTGATGAATTTAAATCTGTTTTAAATCAAAATGAATCGATTCATATTGATACCGCTGACTCACATGCTGTCCAAGAACCTACTGTTTCTGCAGGTTTGCCAAAAGAATGGAAAACCCCAAGAGATCTAACCCTTGATAATGTCATTGGGAACATTGAGAAAGGAGTATCAACTAGGAAATCAACTTCTGTGAGACAATGGTCTTTGTATCTCAAGTGGAGCCCAAAAATTTGAATGAAGCCCTCAAGGACAGTAACTGGATTCTGGCCATGCAAGAGGAACTAAATCAATTTGCTTTGAATGAGGTATGGACTCTTGTTCCTAGAATACCTGAAATGAATATCATTGGAACAAAGTGGGTATTCAGAAACAAGATGGATGAGCATGGGGTGATTACCATAAATAAGGCTAGACTAGTGGCTAAAGGGTATAATCAAGAAGAGGGAATAGACTATGATGAAACATATGCATCAGTGGCTCGGCTAGAAGTTGTTAGATTGCTACTTGTCTTCTCCTGCATCAAAGGATTCAAGCTATTCCAAATGGATGTGAAGAGTTCCTTCTTAAATGGTTATATAAATGAAGAGGTATTTGTTTCACAGCCACCAGGATTTGAAGACCATCAACATCCAAGACATGTGTTCAAACTCAAAAAGGCTCTCTATGGGCTTAAGCAAGCTCCTAGGCAATGGTACGAGAGGCTAAGTGATTTCCTTAACTCACAAGGCTATGACAGAGGCACATCAGATAAGACCATGTTCATTAAGAAGAAAGGAGATGACACAATTCTAGTACAAGTCTATGTGAATGACATCATATTTGGATCAAACAATGGAGAATTGTGTGAAAATTTTGTGGAAATCATGAAGAGTGAGTTTGAAATGTCAATGATGGGTGAGTTGAATTATTTTCTAGGCTTGCAGGTCAAACAACTCAAGGAAGGTATATTCTTGAATCAAGCCAAGTATTGCAAGGATCTGCTGAGAAAATTTGAAATGGACAAGTGCAAACCAATCAGCACACCCTTCTCAACTAGTTGTCACTTGGATCATGATGAAGCTGGAATTCCTGTTGATGAAACCAAGTACAGAGGACTCATAAGATCCCTACTGTATCTCACTGCCAGCAGACCTGACATAATGTTTGCAGTGTGCATGTGTGCTCGGTTTCAATATGCTCCTAAAGAATCACACTTCAATGTTGCCAAAAGGATTCTGAAATATTTGCAAGGAACTAAAGAAGTTGGCCTGTGGTATCCAGGTAACATTTCACTAAGTTTGATTGGCTATTCTGATTCAGACTTTGCAGGTTGCAAAATTGATAGGAAGAGCACCAGTGGTACCTGTCACTTGCTTGGATCAAGCTTGATCTCATGGCAATGCAAAAAATAGGCATGTGTTACTCTCTCCACTACTTCAGCAAAGTACATTGCAGCAGGGAGTTGTTGTGCTCAAACCATATGGCTAAGACAACAATTGAATGACTTTGGTATCTTACTTAACCATATACCTTTGTTGTGTGATAACACAAGTGCCATCAACTTAACCAAAAATCCTGTCAAGCATTCAAGAACCAAACACATTGAAATTAGGCATCACTTTCTAAGGGAACACATATCAAATGGAACATGTGAGATTAAGTTCATTGGTACAGATTTACAGCTTGCAAATTTGTTTACAAAACCATTGGCTAAAGATAGGTTTAATTTTCTGCTTAATAAATTGGGAATTATAAAAGTTAATTGTGCTTCGCAATGAAGAAATTAAATCTGTTTATTTGCAATTAAATGTGTTTACTTTTGGTACTGATATACTTTGATGACTAGGAAAGAGAAAGTTTGATCTTTGACTGATTGACTGACTTAGTGGGTATTAACCACTGTACCTTTGACGGTTTTGGTCATGGTTATGTAACCGATTTGATGCATTGGTTGCTCAATTAAGGTGTGATATGTATGCATCGTGACCCCAAATATTTGTTGCACACTTTCAAAGATTCTCTGCACATTTTCAAAGAATAAAATCCGCGTGCATATCTGTTCTTAACTGCTCCATTAACCCATTCATTTTTCAATATAAATCTGTGTAAAGTTGCTACCCACATTGGCTTCCCACACTCGTTGCTCACCATTTAAATCAAAAGAACAATCTGGTTCAACAATGGCTTCCTCTTCAAGAAAGAAAAAGAAAAACCAGGATAGGCAAAGCAACTTTCAAGGAGTTCTAGAAAGCTGGTTTGCAGGAGATGGAGAAGGAATCAATGCCTACATTCACGAGATGAGCAGAAAACAGATCAACATACCCAAGGTGCTAGATTTCTCCTGGCTGAAATCTGAAAAACTGGCTGAAACAAGGTCTGCACTAAAGCATCAGAAACTGAAAAAGTTGCTGCAATTGACTGGCATCAAGATGAAGGTCACAAATGAAGTTTGGAATTCAGTGGCTGGTATCAACTATTCTGGTCTAAAGGTTGGAAAAGGGAACACAAGTGGAATTCAGGAGTTCACCAAAATACAATATTACAGAAGCTATGTGAGAAACTTTGCCCAGAGTATAAACAGATTCCATGCAGGTAATCTGAACCTAACTTCACGTCTAGTTGCCTACATCATTGCATGGCAGCTCATCCCTAGAGGTACAAATCATGTTGTTCTACATGAAGAGGATTTAATTCTTTTATACTGCATCGTGAATCTGATCAAGGTTAACTGGGTGTATATCATCACTGAGCATATGCTGAAATCCAAAAGATTAACTGATTATCGCTTTCCTTATGCTATTCTTGTTTCAAAATTAATTGACTATTTTGGCATTGACACTTCAAATGAGCGAAATGAAACCATCAAAGCTGTAAGTGAGATTGATAACTCAACTCTCACAAAGATGGGATTTCATAAAGTGGAGGACAGCTAGGTGTTTCTCAAAGGCAAAAATCCTCAAGAAGAACATGGAGCCTCAAATCTCAACAATGAAGATGGAGATGAGGCTGTTCCCATGGAAGATGACATTGTTCAAGCTGCAGAACATTCATGTTATGTTATCCATCACTCCTACAGGCAAGAACCATCTGTTGATCATGCTGGAAGTCAAAGGATGAGTTCTCCATCTGTCGAAATCAGAGGAGATTCACCAGCTCCACAATCAATGCATGAAGAGGCTGTTGCAACTCATCAAAATGCTATTGTTGCCTATCAAACTCCATAATATAGAGGTGAACCCTTATCCATGTTTGAGAGGCAGGTTCTGTATCGCCTTGATGCCATGACAGCAGAACAGAGGGCCTACTTTGAGACAACTCAAGCAAGGTTTAAACATCTTGATGATCAAATTGAAGGACTTCAGTTGCAGCTGGCAGAATTATACTACAAAGATTAGGAGTATCTTGTTTTCTATGTTTTTCCTTTATCAGTTTATATTTCTGTAATGTTGAACAATTTGTATTTGTTTCTGAATTGTTATGATTGTGTTATCTTTCTGTTCTTATCTTTCTCTATGCTTAAATGTTGTTTGATGAATCCAAAGGGGGAGAAAAATAGCTCACCATGCTAGGTGAAGCTAGGTGAAACAGGAAGTTACATGTTGCACCTAAAACTAATTCACATGTTATGCATTGTTTCAACTTTTTAGTTTGGTATTTGGTGCAGTACATGTTCTTAAAGCAACAAGGTTATGGGGTTTTGTCTCCATCAAACAGGGGGAGATTGTTGAAGATGGTTGTTGCCCCTTCAAGACATGTGTTTGATGAAGCCATTTGTTTAAATTTCATTTGTATTTACATTTGCTTTAAGAATGTCTTAGGTATAGTTTAGAGGTTGTTTATAGTAGGCTTTTTGCTAGGTAACTCACCTCTTAACCCCTGACCATGTGATAAGAGCAAGCACAAGTTTTATGAAACTATTTTTCACATGTTTTGCAAAAATATCCTTGCTGCATAAAAAATGAATATGTTCTTTTCTAAATGAATAGATTCTTTTCTTAAGCTGATGCCTTGATTAAGTATTTTTGAAAATCATGTTTTGTGCATCAAGTATTTTTAATGAATTCTTCATTCCATCAAAACATTGTGTTTCACTTGTTAAGAAGTTTTTGTTATCATTTTGAAAATAAATATGTTCATTTGTAAATGAATAGATTATTTTTAGTCTAGTGTCATGTTTACATTAAAAGGCTTTTTACGTTTTATTCTTGCATCAGGGTGTTTGACTAAGTCTCCAGCTGGTAAGCGCCGTTCTCCAATGCCTCCACCACTCTGAACGGGCCGGTCCAGTTGGGAGACAACTTATTTTCTAACTCGTGCTAATGTGCTTTCCTCAAAACCAGATTTCCCTCCTGGAACTGCCTCTGCCTCACCTTGGGGTTGTGCCTTCGCTCCACCCTTCTCTTTACAGCTTCAGCGCTGACCCTGGCTTTTTCTCGTATCTCGTCCAAAAGGTCTAGGTTCACCTTTCTCTCCTCCTTGGACTTCTCGGCCACGAAATTCATAAATCTTGGCGAATTTTCTTGTATCTCCACGGGGATCATAGTGTCTGACCCATAAACCAAGCTGAAAGGTGTCTCATGGGTGTTAGATTGCGGAGTGGTGTGATAGGCCCATACGATCCTGGGAACTTCTTCCGCCCACGTTCCTTTGGCCCTTTCTATCCTTCTCTTCAGCCCTCTGAGCAGCACTCGGTTGGCCGATTCCACCTGCCCGTTTGTTTGAGGGTGTTCTACCGAGGCGAACACCTACTATATTCCCACCTCCTCACATAGGTTTCTCAGCTGATGACTTGTAAACTGGGTGCCATTGTCGGAAACCAGACGCTTAGGTACTCCGAAACGGCACAAGATATTTTTCCACACGAACTGTTGAACCTTGTGAGCGGTGATCTGCGCGACCGGCTCTGCCTCCACCCACTTCGTGAAATACTCGATAGCGACAATAAGGAACTTCATCTGCCTGATCGCCAGGGGGAAAGGTCCCAAAATGTCGATTCCCCACGTGTGGAATGGGCAGGGGCTGTGAATCGACCTCAGTTCTTCGGGGGGCGCCTTGTGCCAGTCTGCATGTTGTTGGCATTGCTTGCATCGCTGAGCATAACCCACACAATCTTCCCTCAGCGTTGGCCAGTAGTACCCTGCACGGAGAACTCTATCCCGCCAGGGCGCGACCACCGACGTGCCTCACGCATATTCCTTCGTGGAGCTCTGACATAAGCCTCGTGCACTGCTCCCCGTGCACGCATGCTAACACCGGATGGGTGAACCCGAATCTGAAGAGGTCCCCATCGATGAGAGTGAACTTGCTCGAGCTCTTCTTTATTCTCTTTGCCTCCGTCGGCTCCAGCGGAAGCACCCCATCTGCCAAATACCGCTGGTATGGTGTCATCCACGTGTCAACCCTTCCAGCGGCGTCAAGCTCCATCACCTCGTTGGATATCGTCGGTCGCGCTCTCACTCTCGGTGCTCTCAAGGTTTCCTGGATGAGAGACCGATGACCGATCGCGGCACGCTCGCGAGAATCGCACACCTGCAGCACTTGGTTGTCTGTTACGAACGCGCGAGGTACCTTCAGCGTCTCCTGGATGACGGTCCTCTGCCTTCCCCCCTTGCCCGAGCTGGCTAGCTTGGCGAGCAAGTCGGCTCTGGCATTTTGTTCCCTTGGTACGTGGATCAATTCAAACGCTGTAAAGGACACCTTCAAGGTGCGCACATACTCGAGGTATGCAGCCATTTGTGGGTCTTTGGCCTGGAATTCCCCCTATACCTGCCCAGTGACCAACAGGGAATCGATTTTGGCCATTAACCTTCTCGCTCCCATCTCCTTTGCCAGCAGCATTCCGGCGATTAGGGCCTCGTACTCCGCCTGGTTGTTGCTGGCTTTGAAGGCGAAACGCAGGGACTGCTCGATCAGTACCCCGTTCGGGCCTTCTAGGATGACCCCCGCGCCACTCCCCTGTTGGTTTGAGGATCCGTCCACCGATAAGACCCATCGGAAAACCAAGCCCTCTGGCGGTGCGTCGCCCGATGACAACTCAACAACGAAATCCGCGAACACCTGCCCCTTGATCGGTCCTCGGGGTTCGTATCTGATATCGAACTCAGATAATTCTACGGCCCACTTTACCATTCTTCCGGCTACATCCGGCTTTTTCAGCACCTTCTGGATGGGAAGATCAGTCATCACTACAACCGTGAAGCTGTGAAAGTAGTGATGCAGCCTTCTTGCCGAGAACACCACCGCCAAAGCTGCCTTCTCCAGAGCCTGATATCTTACTTCAGGGCCCTGCAGCACCTTGCTCACAAAATAGATAGGTCTCTGGACCTGTTCCTGCTCTTGGACCAGAATCGAACTGACCGCCCTCTCTGTTACAGCAAAGTATAAACGAAGAGGGGCGCCCGTCTGTGGCTTGCACAGCACCGGCGGGCTTGCCAAATATTCCTTAAGCTTAACAAATGCCTCCTCACATTCTTCGGTCCAAACGAACCTGCTGTTCCGCTTGAGACATTGGAAGTAAGGATGGCCCTTCTCCCCTCCAGCGGACATGAATCGCGACAATGCCGCCAGCTGACCGGTGAGTTGCTGCACCTCCTTCACCGACGCTGGGCTCCTCATTGCCATGATCGCCGCACATTTCTCGGGATTCGCCTCAATCCCTCGTTCTGTTAAGAGGAAGCCTAGAAACTTCCCCGCTTCCACACCAAAGATACATTTCTCTGGGTTGAGTTTCAACCCGTACTTAACGATCGTTGCGAAAAGTTCCTCCAGATCAGCGACATGCTCCTCCTTCCCTCGCGAGGTGACCACCATGTCATCAACATACGCCTGCACGTTCCTTCCCAGCATCGGCGAGAGTACTCTATCCATCAACCTCTTATAGGTGGCCCCCGCATTCTTCAAACCGAACGGCATTACCTTATAACAGTATCAAGATCGCTCGGTCATGAACGCGGTCTTGCACTCGTCCGACGGATGCATCCTGATTTGGTTGTAACCCAAAAAAGCGTCCAAGAAACTCATCAGCTGGCATCCTGACGCACTATCCATCAGGGCGTCAATGCTAGGCAGGGGATAGGAGTCCTTGGGGCATGCTTTGTTGAGGTCGGTGAAATCCATGCACATCCTCCACTTGCCGTTTGACTTCTTCACCAGCACCACATTGGCCAGCCACTTTGGGTACTGGATTTCCCTAATATGCCCCGCGGCCAAGAGTTTGTGGGTTTCCTCGTGGATCACCTGCCTCTTTTCCTCATTGTACTTCCTCCTCCTTTGGCGCACCGGTCGGACCTGGGGATCCATTGCGAGGCGATGGCAGAGGAAGTCCAGGTCAATGCCCAGCATGTCCGAGGCTGACCACGCAAATGCGCCCATGTTCTTCTCAATTACCCCGGATATCTGTCGTCGCGTGTCCTCGTCGAGCTGTCCTCCCAGCTTGAACCCTCTTCCCCCGATCTCCGCCTCCACCCACCCCTCAGCCGGGTGTGGTCTTCTCTCTCTGGCGAAGACCGCCCTCGCTATCCCAGACTCGCGAGGCGCGATCCCTCTCGCCCTCTCAGCTTCATCCTGGTCACATCCCGTGCCCCCAAGCATCGCTTCTTCCATCTCCACGTCGCCGTGCGTGCCTCTTACCAACGTCGCAACTTCCGCTCTTCCCTCGTCCAACCTTGGTGGCGGCGTCGTGGTAACATGGCACACGCTTCTCCGCTTCTTGAGACTGTTTTCGTAGCAGCGGTGGGCTTCCTTTTGGTCCGATTTAATGGTAACCACTACCCCCTCCATCGAAGGCATCTTTACCTTCATGTGCCTTGTCGATGGTACGGCTCCTAACCTGTTGAGCGTCGGTCTTCCCAACAGTATGTTGTAAGCGGACGGAGCATTGACCACCAAGTACTTAATTTTCTCAGTGCGGGCTATGGCACCATCCGTGAATGTGGTCCTCAGCTCCACATAGCCCCGCACCTCTACCTGGTCCCCTGCGAAACCATACAAACACCCCGGGTATGGCTTCAGATGGTCAGGGGACAGCTGCAGTTTGCTAAACGTCGGCCAGAACATCACATCTGCCGAGCTTCCCTGGTCCACGAGGACCCTGTGCACCTTCCTCCCTGCCGTGACAAGGGAGATAACTATTGGGTCGTTGTCGTGAGGCACAACGTCCCGGAGATCCGCTTTGGTAAAGACGATGTCAACGTCGGGGGAGTGATCCTCCTCCGCCGAGTCGACTGCCAACACCGACCGCGCGTACTTCTTTCTCTGAGACGCCGTACACCGTCCCCCAGGGAAACCTCCTGCAATCGTGTGCACCTCCCCGTGCACCGGTACTTCGTGCTGCGGATCCCCTGCTGCCCCGATACCTGATCACCTTGCGGCTCTCGCAAGTAATCACTCAGAAAACCGTTTTTTACCAACTCCGCGAGTTGGTGTCCCAACGCCAAGCACGCGCGGAGTGGGTGGCCATAAGCCTGATGGAACTCACACCATACGTCTTTCTTTCGCCCCAGCACCCTGTCGGTCTTCTCCGGTGCTCGCAGCCTTGCTGCTATGGCTGGAATGGCGATCAGCTCCGCCAACTCCACCACAAAATCAAACCTGGGGGGTGCGTTACTCTTCCTCGTGCGCCCCCCATTCTGGTCCCTTCAAGACTTGTAAGGGCGAGGTTTTCCCTGAGCCCTCTTTCCCTCTTTGGCCTCGTGCACCCTCATCGGCTGCTGAGTCCTGCTTGGTCCTGCGCACGACTTGTTAGGGATCGCGCTTTCCCTTTTCTCAGAAACCCCCGTTTCTGTAGTGATGTGCGCCACAGCACGACGCCTAATCTCCGCGAAAGTGCTGGGGCGATGCCTGATCAAAGACTCACTAAAGGGGCCTGCAAGAACTCCTTTCTTGAACGCGTGCACCAGCATATCTTCATCTTTGCTGGGCAGCCTCACCACCTGCGCCCCAAAACGGCTAAGGTAATCCCGGAGGGACTCACCTTGGTTCTGGCGCACATCGAAGAGATCGTACAACACCACTGGGGGTGCCCTGTTCACGATATACTGCTCCCTGAACAGCTTTGAGAATTGTTGAAACGAAGTGATGTGGCCGTTTGGCAGGCTTACGAACCACTCTAGCGCAATGCCGCTCAGGGTGCTCATGAATAGCTTGCAGTATACGGCATCTGAGCCTCCAGAAAGCATCATCTGGGTGTGGAACGCCGTCAAGTGCGCTTCTGGATCCTCTACCCCTGTGAACGAGGCCTTCACCCCTACTAGGCCTGGTGGCACAACTGCACCCATTATTTCAGATGAGAATGGCATGGGGAAGGTCCTGGGAGGAGATGGTGGTGGCGCCACTCCTTCCTCCGCCACCCTCTCTTTCTGCGCCTGTAAAGACTGGCGCAATTCTTCGTTAACCCGGTTCAAATCTTCGTTCCTGCCTTGCGATGCAGCCAAGTCCGCTTGCATCCTTTCTTGTGCCATTCTTGACACTGCCACATCGTCTTGTAGCGCGCGCATTATCTCCAAGACTTGCGCCATCGTCACAGCTCCTTCTTCGACGGATGGCGCGGGTGAAGTTTGCCTTGTCTTCCTCATTCTTGCAGCAAAGAATCTTAAGAACACGCGAAATCTGGCAGCACAGTGGATGGGATCACAATTTCACACGGGCCCCACGATGGGCGCCAAATGATCTTGCCGGTGACTCGATTGTCGAAGGTCACGCTACGTCAAACTCCGCCTTCCTCTAGCACGTTCCTAACAGCTCCGAGTGAACCGGCGAAAACACCACAAACGGCGCCTCTAGCGGCCGATTGCGCTCAAGTAGTGAACAAGACCACCAAAGAATCGTGTACTCTGAATCTTAGTGAGACTCGTGCACTCTGTGAATTCTCTCTCTCCTCTCTGTGCGAAACTAGACACTTGTCAGTCTGAAAATGTACCGTGTAATGAACGCGGAATGCCTTTATATAATCTGCTGCGCTGCCACGTTGTTCGTGCACGAAGTAACTTAGCGTGTTTCTTCCATTAGATGTCTCGTGCAACCTCTGCGTAGGTACCAGGTGCGACTTGGGCAAGCGCGCATACCAGGTATTACCTAACGCATGGACGATCACCTCTGTTCTGCCCCATGCATGTTACGGGCCGAGAGAGGTTCAATCACCGACCGACTGCTAGCTCCCTTAGCCCACTCTCATGCATGGTACCGTAGAACGCATAACCTCTCCGATCTCTGATCTCCGCCTGATCACCGATCTCCACCTGATCACCCTCTTCAAGACACATCAGCTTCCTTGGTCTACCTGTCCCACTAAGAACGGCCCACGTGGCCATCAGTCGCTGACGTCATCAGTTGCTTGAAGAATCAAAATGCCCAAGTGAGAACTTGTTCGGTTGGAGGCTTAAAGCTAGATGAAAGAGTGCTTGCTCTTATTGTAACTTGGATTCTTACTCCAAGGGGGAGCAACCATTCTGTCCTAACAGAAAAAGACCTTGTATACATCTACTACATCATGAAGAAGATCAAAATCAACTGGATCCACATCACCAAAGAACACATGCAAAAAGCAATGAGGTTAAGTGATTATCACTATCCCTATGCTGTTTTAATCTCTAAATTCTTGCTCTATTTTGAAGTGAATCTTGAGGATGAGACATTTGAGTTGGTCAAGTCAACACAAGAGATGAACAATGGCTCTCTTAGCAAGATGGGATTCACCAAAATAAATGGGAAATGGGTGAGCAAAGAAGGAGATCATGGTGCTTCATCAAGTGTTGCAGCTGCTAATTTTGATGAAGAAGATCAAGCTGCTGACATGGATTTTCACCACGAGGAACAACCTGAAATCAATCAAGGTGTTGGAACCAGTGCAGGAAATCAAGGAGATGAAATGCCATCCATGTCTTCTTTTGAAAGATACATGGTAAATATGCTTGATGGTTTTGCCGAGAATCAAAGGAATCTTCATGATTTGTGTGTAAGCAACTTCCAAAGTATAGACAACAGGTTCAACAGCATGGATACACGGTTTATGACCTTGGATGAATAGATAGAAGCAGTTCAGAATCAGATTTTTGAACTCCAGTATGGCAAGGATGATTAAAGGAAAAACAATCGGTTGAATTCACGAAACAACCGATTGTTTTTGGTCTTGTATCAGTTTAAGTGCTTCTTTTTTTCAATTCTGTATAATCTGGAACAATTATGCTTTTATCTCTTCTTTTTGTCTATTTGTGAAGACAAATAGGGGGAGATTTTATGTTGTGTTGTCATTCATTATCTTTTATATTTCTGCAAACTCTATGTTGTGTATGAGTGTTTAAGTAAGCCTTATTTCTGCTGGTTTTAATGTTGTTGATATACTGTTTCTGTTTTTGCTTTAACCCTCTATCGGAGATATTGTACTTTGCTTAAACTTTGTCTTGCAGGAACTGCTTCAGATTCAATCAAATCCAACACAAGCAACCTGGGATTTGTCTTCATCAAATAGGGGGAGATTGTTGAATCAAGTGTGTTCAAGCTTTGAAGAATACAAACCCTTTAAAGTTTGATGGAAGGCTGGATGTGCTTGTTGTTGCATAGGTGTTTTAGAATAGGATCTGGGGTAGATTTTCTGTGTAAATCCACTCTTGATTGAATCCAAAGCTTAAGCATTCTTAAACCTTTTAATTGAAAATGTTTTTCAAACTAAGTGAAAAACAACCTGTTGTTTTGTCGAAACAACCGATTGTTTTATACTTAGTTGTTTTTAGAAAGGTTGAAAATTATTTTTGATGGTTGACTTGCTGTCAAACCAAAACAACCGATTGATTCGAGCATTCAACCGATTGTTTGTTTTGGGACCATAACAGAAAACTGTTTTGTGCTTTGACTGAGCATTAAATGATTTTATAACTGATTACGCTCCAGTTTTAAATGTTTTGACCAGTCTTTGAAAGCAATAAATAGTTTGTTATGTTTGTAACAAACAAGAACTGAGATTTAATCAAAGAAAAACATATTTGAGTTTTTCACTGATTTTGCTTTTGAAGAGTTGAAGTTTGCTTTGAGATTGCTTAGATCAAGAGAGTGTGGAATAGGATTTTCATCTTGTATTGATTTCAGATCTTTCTGTAACAAGTGTAATCCTTTTGTACTTTGAAGAAACTCTATGTGTGAAGCTGAGAAGTGTTGTGTGTTCTTGAGGTTGTCAAGATCAGCATTCTTAGTGGTGTTTGTGCTGAGCCAAAGGAAGTGTGTGTCTTGAGGGGATCAAGGTCACTTATTTGGTGGTGTTGTAAGTAATCTAGGGTTGATTGCTTAGTGGATTCCCTAGTGGTTTCTTGGAAGACTGGATGTAGCTCTTGGTTTAAGAGTGAACCAGTATAACTCTGTGTGTACAATCTTTCTATCCCTTGAACTCTTTAATTTCATTTTATATTGTGAACTGGTATAAACAACCGATTGTTTCTGCGAAACAACCGATTGTTTTTCTGGTGTTGTTTTAAATTGTTTTGTGTTTTTGGCAAACTGAATTCCGAATCAAGTTTTCTCGAAGTAATTTCATTCTAGACTTAAAAGTTTACGAAAACCCTCTTTAAACCATTCACCCCCCTCTAGTTTAAAGCCATACTTTCTTACACATGTATCCCAGCTAAGAAAGTATGTACCTGGTCTTAGCCACATTCTAGAGTCTGATTCCATCCAGGTGAAAGAAAATCTGTCATTTGAAGTGAAATCAATCAGAATTTTAGATTCACAAGTGAAACAACTTCGTGGAAGAAGTATTCCCATGATGAAAGTATTGTGGGATCTTATCTCTGAAGATTCCACTTGGGAAATTGAAGAGGAGATACGAGCATCATACCCTAATCTCTTTCTTGGTAAGTTCATTTTCAAGGATGAAATTTTTTGTAGTTGGAGATAATGTAACAACGCTTTTTTTTTTAAGAAACAGAACCCCCCCTGCACGCACCATTCTTTTTCTTTCTTCTTTCTCCCTCCATATCCCCCTTCTACCTTCTCTCTTAATTTCTCACTTCATACCTCATCTATTTTAGAATCTAATCATACCGCGCTGTAGCTGAGAAGTTAAGGAACATTTCTACCCGATCATTTTTTCAAACAGAGTAAGTTCATTTTTACTCTAAATATCCTTTGTTATATGCTTTTCCTTAGGATTTATTCATCAATCTTGGTGGGGTCAGTTGATAAGTTTAATCCTCTCAACTTATTTTATTATATACTGAATTTTTGTTCTGTTTGGATAATTTGCATTAGGCCCGTAAATCTTGAAGCTTATCCAAACTGTGGGGAATAAAATTCTAGAAGTTGCTTGGAAAGCAAGCAATTGAGGTAAGGGAAGCTAAATTTAATTTTTAATAGAACCCTAGGCTAGAAGATTTGGATGTGGAAGGGACGTGGTCCCAATATTCCATTTCTCTTGCAGGGATGTTGTGTGTTTATATATTGTGTTGTTTGTTTATATATTATTTAAAATTTATAAAAATATTAGATTTTAATGGTTTAATATTTAAGTGTTGTTTTTTGTGTTAATTAAGCTTTTGAATGTTGTGGATCGTGTTTGGAATGATATTGTATGATGAAATGGTGTGGAATTGAATTCATACATTTGGGATAATGTATGGACTGATGTTTGTTGTGTATTAAGTATTGATGCCTATGTGGTAACAGAGATCTCCGATCTTCACTGATGATCTAAGTTACATAGACTAAGATATCAGGTGGTGAGAAGTTGATGGGGGAGTTCATGCACACCGTGACATATGAGATGCACGGCTTGGGTTGTATTGAACTTGCCCTGATCCTTTCTGTTGGATTCGTTGGTAATCTTTGGATCAGGTGTTAGTCTCTGGTAGGACTTACTTAATACAGGTCTTCTGGAAGACGTTGTTTGTTGAATATTCTGGATGTGTAGATCCATGTGAGATTTATGTGATTGTTTTATTGTTGAGATTTGAAGAAAATTGAATAATTTGAGAAATTGATCATGTAATTTGGTTTTCTCTTTGGATTGTGTATATTATAAAATTCTACTTTCACTAGCTTGCCCTTACTTTTCTTGTTGTGTTTGAACTGCGATGACTGTACTATGTACACGAGCAGATGACCATACAGGTGCAGGAGAGCCTTAGATGTTTCAGAGTTTTATTTTGAGCTATGGATATGTAAATATTTGTATTTCTATAAATCCTAATCATGTATTAGGAATGTTTTGAAAAACTTCAAGTTTGTATAAAAACTGGTAGAACTTTTATTTTAATAATTATATATAAATTATGGGGTGTTACAGAGAATATATTTTAGGTTTCAATGATGATATGATACCTATGTTAAGAGATAATGTAAATCAAGTAAAGTTTGTACATTAAACTCTGATAAAGTAGAAGCATAACCTATAGATGAGGAAGTAATTTTCAATAGATTTTTATAGGTATTTATAGGTAGAATGTTAATATCTTGTAGCATATGTTTAATAAAAAAAATTTGAGTGTGACAAATTACATTGATTTATTATGATAAAGTTGAAAATTCTCATATCTTAATTAACAATAACTCATAACTTATGATGTGTAGAGAGTAAAATAAAATTAATGTGCGTATTAAATAAATATGATATGCATACATTATAAAATATGTATGTGTACATTTTTATGTATTATAAAATGTGTCATATATTTGACTAGTATATTAAACGAAACATTATATCTCCATAATCAATTAAATTTATTTCTGTTGTGCCTAATATATAATGTAAAGGTGTCTTTCATGTTTTCATTGAATTTCTAATTCTCTTCCATAATTTTATTTTTAAAATAAAAAATATATTTCAAAATTAATTTTCTAAAATATATTTTTTTATTCCAAATTTAGTGAACAATTTTAAAATTTTAAAACTAGGGTTCGGTGAAGGAAGAATTAGACCAACACAGAAAGTGGAAGTGGAAGAAGATATGGGTCATAATGGATGCTACGACATGATATACCAAATTATTAAAAATGAAGTTATCTTCAATATTTTATTTTAAAGAAAAAGTATAGAAATTTTTCTAAAAAATATGGTCTATGAAATCCAAGATTAGTTGGGACTTGTTTGAAGAATATATTAATACCTTAACACTTATGTTAGAATGATATATTTAATTAATTATGAAACTTTGTAAATATTTATTTTACTCCAATAAAGAGAAGATAAAATATTTTTTATTATTTGTAAAAAAGGGAGAAAACTTGAAAAAATGAACTTTTAAATTTCATTAATTGAATTGAAAAGGTAGAATTTTAGAATTAAAAAACAACATTATTTAAAATATTAATTTTACAATTGAAAAGTATTTTTGTTTCTTCTTTTTATTTAAAGGAATTTATTATCTTTGCACGAGGTTCAACCTAGCAAATGGGTGGTCCTTCCGAATAATTTGAACTCTAGTACACTATTCATTAACATTATTGGCCATGAGGTAACAGAAAATTTTTAATCTAAAAATTCTTAAATATGAATATTTATAAATTCTTATAATTTAAGTAATACTACAAATTATTTTATAAAGTTACGATTTTAATATCACGGTTATTAATAATATTCTATTATAATAACATTAAAATCCTTTTCATAAATTAAATTGCGACAGATTAATATTATTTATATGTAAAATCATCACTTTAAATTTTGTCATTTTAAACAAAGTGTTAAAGTGACGGATGTTACAATAAATAACATAAGACTATTATATTAAATTTTGTGACGGTTAATTTTATGACACGCATGTTACAACAACGTTTATAAACATTAATGTATATAAAAATAATCGTATATAATACACAATTTTTTAATGTAAAATTAAAAATAGGATTAAAAATCATTCCATGAATTAACGATTTATACAATGAAGTTGGTAATAAAGTCGAAGGGTTTTTGGGAGTGATATCGGTGAGGTTTTTTATTTTTTAATTTGGTGAAAAAGGCAGCTGAAATGAGTTTTAACTTAATTTCAATGTTTTCTTATATGTTTTTTCTTTTTTAAAATATGGATGTGTTAATTAATTTTTTTAATTTGATAATAATTATTTTTATCTTTATAATGTATCTCTTAAACTAATTTTAATAGGATAAGAAATTTCCGTGCATGTTTTTTTTCAAACTAATTAGGGAAAAAAAACACAAATTAAATTTTAAAACTTAAAACTTAAAAACCACCCTAAACATGTCTTAAGATATGTATTATTTATTTATTTATTTACAAAACCAAGAAAATAAATTAAGAAATAGAATGAAAAAAATACGTATATGGTATTGCAACATAAATTACAGGTATCAAAAAGTAACTAAATCTAGCTTACAGGGTTAGTTTCCTACGAATTGAACTAAAACTGAATTAACGCAACCTAGTCCACTTTTTAATGAGTTAGAAATTTTTGTAATCTAACTTATTCCACAACAAGTTAGTGAGTTATATGGGTTTAGTCATTTAAATATAATTTATTTTATATATTTATTGAGTACAATTAGTGGATTGACTTTACTATTTCAGAAAATATTATTATAAAGATAGTAAGTGAAAATTAAAATGTCAACTGATATAATTAGAAAAATAAATAAATTAAACATTCAAATCATTAAATATTTAAACAATTATAAAAAATATTATTAAATTAAACAAACTAAATTTAATTTGACACACATTAAAAAAAATTATATTTTTACAAATTAACCCGACTTGAACCATGATGAACTAAGTTAACTCATGAATTTAAATTCATTTGAACACCTTTCTCCTAAAGTTACAACAAGAACCTACAAAAATAAAAGTTAATTATTAGCTTATTTGAACTTGCTTGATGATGAGCAATGCACACTCTTCCTTTTATTATTCAGTTGTGTTTAATTCTTCACACAAAAAGAAGATAATTAATTCTCAAGGAAAAGGCTGAGAAGAAGCCATAAAAATTTGTATAAAATGAGATGTTTCGACTTTGACAGGGACAAAAGAGTAGAATGTGTGACATGTAATAAAAGGTGGTAAGTAACAGTGAAAAGGTGATGATGAAAGTGGAATGAGAAATGGAAAAGTGAAAACAGTTGCAAAAGTTATGGCAGTGAGTGAGCAACAACAATAATTTGATTGACAATAGTGACAGTTTTGAATTTTGATTAGATTTTGTGAATTGATGCGTGCGTTTCGGTGTTAATGTGTCGTCCTATGATTCAATAGGAATAGTGGACGGCACCGTCACTTGTTCTCATGAATTCAAAGTGCTGCTTCCACAAAACTTTTCTTTATTTATTTTACTTCTTTCTTTTATACCAATCTTATCATTAAGATTTAGTTTTCATTTAAATGCTTGACATAATAAAATTATATTATTGATGGTAACATCCGAGTTTCATTTAAAAGTAAATTTAAATGAATAAAAATATAAAGTTTGTGAATAACGTTAAATGTTTACTTTTTATTTTATTCAGAAGTTTAGCTCTTTATAATTCAAAATTTCTCAACTTTCTGCTTTAGTATAAAAGTCACTATTGTTAACTTGTGAGATTGTAATGTTGAGAACCAAGAAATATAAGGAGTTCCCATGCACTAGTGCAGAAACGGTTGTTTTGAATTTATAAATGCGGTTTTATAACCGCATTTGATCAACACGCACTTGTAAATCAAGAAATATAAATGCGGCTATATAGTCGCATTTATAAATACCATTTACAAGTGCGGTTATTTGCTTTAACCGCACTTGTATATGCCGAATCATTAAAAAAAATTAAAAATTTTAAAACATCGTCTATCCTGTGTGAAGCCAAGATTGATGAAGAGTCACGGGAGAGAACAACGGTGGCGGCAGCAGAAGCGACGACGGACAGGGAAGCAACAACGGAGCAAACCAAAAAATCCACAAGAAACCACGAAGACAATGAAAGAGTGCTTCGAGACCACTAATGCAAGGAAAAAAACATATATAAGAAAAACGAAAAACATTTATGCATATATTTGTGAAGATGAAGAGGAAAAAAGAGAGTTCAAGAAACTTACATTGCACAAATGGAATGCAGATGCAGTAGAAGGAGACGAACTCAGAGTGCAAACGCGAAACGAAGGCAAAGACGAGAAATAAAGTTTGAAATTCTGTGTGGCGCGCTTCAAAATTTAAGGTAAAAAAGGATTTACGAATGCGGTTAAAGGTAAAACCGCATTCGTAAATCAAAGAATTTTGATTTACGAATGCGGTTATTCAAACAACCGCATTCGTAAATCAAGCGCTTTGATTTACAAGTGCGGTTATTCAAATAACCGCATTCGTAAATCAAGCGCTTTGATTTACGAATGCGGTTATTCAAATAACCGCATTCGTAAATCAAAATAATTTCAAAAATGCCACCGCATTTTTTTCGAAAGCAGGTAGCGCAAAAGCCGCACTAAATAAAGCGTATCCTTTTCTTCTTTTTGCACTAGTGATGTATGGATAAGAAATGTAATCTAAGTGGTTTAATCCATTTTTTAAAAAAAAAATTATTTATTTTTAGGTAATTTGTTGAAATATAAATTGATTGTTTGGAAACTTTATTGGTTATGTAGGTCTCATTTAGGTTTGTATGCACGTTTAAATTCAATTCAGTGAATGTTGGACTACTTATGTGTTAGTGGGAATGTGTGACCAGTTAAATTTGGTTTCTCTATAACTACAATTGTACATAAACATTGATACCAACTCTACATCAAAGAACTCAAACACTCATTTTGCAACTCAAACCATTTTATGAAATCTTTTGTGGACATTTCAAAGATGGAAGAGTTCACTCATCATAACTTTTGAGGATGGTAGCAATATGTTTCTACTTTATTACATATGTATCTAGTTATTTTTCTCCTACCTTAACGCATTATCTAACAATCTATTTTATGTGTATTGTTCTTAGAAGAAAGTCAAAACTATCTAAATATTTTCTCTTATTCTTAATACTGTGAATTCGTTTCGAAATTATTGATAGGGAAACTTCCTCAATCTTGGGTTGATCAAGTAAGAACTAAAGCACATGCACAAACAAATGTCTCTATATGATCTTATCACTCATATCATTATTGAAGACACCAAAAGAAAGGAATGTGTTGTTGCAAGGTGATATAGTAAAGTCTATCAACCTTAGTTTTGATTAAGTGTTTTTTACAACAAAGTATAAACATGAATGTGCTTCGTTCCTAAGACAATGTGTTTTGTATAAACAAAAAATCATGTAAGACGCAAATACTTCGTATGACAGATGATGCAACAACGTGTAGTCTTTAGCTTCGTCTAATAAATGAATTCTTGATCAGAAAATAAACACCAATCTTAGGCTAACGTTGTACCTAACAAAAATATTCTTCAAGCTTATTATATATTGGAGGGAGTGTTTCCACCTTCATTCTACCAAGATGATTCGTTAAAGCATATGTCAACATCAAAATCTCTTAGGATACGAGCTAAAACTGATGTGCATCAACAACCATCATAACACAAGCATATAGCTATTGGTCAAAAAAATAATTGCAATTGCTCTTTCTTCTACTCTTTATATAAAGCTGTCTTTCAAGAAAAAAAAATGAAAGAACATTTTTAAAGTGTTGAAATTCTACAAAAATCTAAGCTCAAATCCTTATGTTCTTTAAAATCTTTATATGAACGTTATTATATTTTATATAACAACCTAGAAGAGAGTTAAACCTTTGTATACATCGAAAGAATCTAAAACATTTTTCTACCTGACAAAACCTACGATGGTATAGATTAAACCTTTTGAAACACAATTCCACCCCTCCCCGCTCCCCTTTCTTGTTAGTATGGAAGAACAAATCTTAAGTTAAAGGGGGGCTCATGTCAAACATTGCATCTAGTAATCAAATAATTAAAGCTCACATCTCCTTGCTATAATCTGACCTAATGAAATTCAATGTAATGAAAGTTTGACTTCCCATCAAACTTGTGCTATTATATCTATGTTATATGTTTTGAATAAGTTCCATGAAAGAAAAGTTTCGAGAAAACTTGATCTAACGATGTTGTTTTTGAAAAATACATGTTTTAAACTTTATTATTTTAAGCACCATAAAAAGGTAGATATTGTTGGATCAAAGTTCATCATATCCTTTGTTTGGTTTGGTTTTGATTAAGTGTTTAAAAATGAAAGTTTTTCATCTAAGAGACATAGGCCTTTTTTTAGAATCAAATCATGATAGACACAAGTGTTCCTTCTAGTGATCATAAGCAAACAACAAATGTTTTCTCTTCGTTTTGTTTGATAAGTGAAAGTTTCAATCAAACGATACAAACAAAATTTTAAAGCTAATGTTCTTCATGAAATATTATATATGCTTATTTTGTCTTTTTAGAGAACGTCTTCATCTTATGTTAACAAAAAGTTTTGGAGAGCACACATCTATATCAACGATCTCTTAGAAGATACTCTAAAGTTTCTCCATGCCATCAACCATCCTACAAAAGCTGAAGTTAACTCTTGAAAAGCTATATGCCTTGTACTATCCATTACTTTTGTCCTATTTGAAAAAGTGATGGCATTCTCATGGAGCTCTTCTTGGATGTTGTGAAAAATGGTGCGGAAGCTATGGTTTGAAATGGGCAATATCCTCCTAGGAGTTGTGGTGATCTTGAAGGTGCATGATGAGTATGGAAGAAGGGAGGTTCGGCCAGCCCTTTGATAGATGGTGAAGGAAGATTAAACCTAAAAACTAGGTAAGGAGCAAGTATGACACAAAATGGGCAGCATAACATTACTCTCATTAATCTTGCAAATACAAGTGATAGGCATCTCCTTTTATAGGCTAAGGAGGCCGTCAATGTTAAGCTAAGTGCAAATGAAATGCAAGCAAAATGAAATGGAAATGTGGAGACACATGGCACATGGAGCACATGGGTGCACATGGGTGCACATGGCTTCACAAAACCGTCCCTTGATTAGTGAAGGCTTCTAGAAACCTTTAGCTAATCAAGGTTAACTCCTCCTTAATTCTAATGTACAGAAAAATAAACATTTGTCCACATGGCTATGCTATGTACACCCCAATTACAGCTAACTACATTTGATGGGCCTTCACGGAATATGTGCTAGTATGCCACTCTCCCATTCATAGCTTTGATCCAAGTCATCTTGTCCTAGACGCTCCTAGCTTGTCCTAGACGCTCCTAGCTTGGTCTTCTTGTCCTAGACGCTCCTAGCTTGGTCTTCTTGTCCTAGACGTTCCTAGCTTGATCTAAGACGCTCTTGACTTGGCTCTTGCCTTTCATGGAAGGTTGTGCTTGGCCCTCTTCCATCATCCCCTCCCTCTTGAAAAGGATTTGTCCTCAAATCCAATGCTTTTTTTTCCTAGGGGGATGGTTGTGGCTGGATGGTGTCCATCATCTCCTCCTTCTTGAGAAGATCTATCCTCAGATCTTCAGACTGGATCTCGGATAGCAGCCTCTTGCTTTGAGAACTAGGACTGCCCTCCCGGGTCAACGAAAATCATCAAATAAAGCAGAGGTGCCAGTTTGAAAATTAATTTCACTAAGTTGCCATTTTTGTTTTTCTTTTGTGTTTGGCAACTTTTTACAATATTTATTTTTTGATTGTTGTATGTGTTCTCTAATCATCTTATGCATTTTAAAATTTTCAATTGTGGTTACTTTCTCCTTAGGCACAAATCCTATAGGAGATGGTAACATCTCAAAAGAAGGAAGATGATTTAGCCCACATACAACCTCAAAGGTAGAAATATAAGTAGTTTTGTGAACTACTTTATGGTGTGCATGCTCATCTCTAGAGTTGTGTTTGTCTTTTATGATTACTCTAGGCATAGTAGAAAGAGCTAGATTTTCAAATGTATTTTGACCATGCCTTTGAGGATGATAAGAATTTAAAGTGTACAACTTAGTTGCAAGTTTTTCAAAGAAAATCCTCAAATCATGGTTTGCGAAATTTGGAGCTCTATCCAACACTATGCTTGAGGATAAACCATGAAATTTGTGTTTTCCCAAGGATCATTTACAAAAGGTGAAGGAGTATAGAGTTCTTGAGACGTTTCCTTAGGTGTAGTTTGAAAACAAGAATTGTACCTAAAGTAATGTCTTTGAACTTCTTTTCTCATGGGTGACAAAAGTTTTCCTTTTAAAAGCTCTAGAGTTTTATCAACTCTCATTTAGCCCATGAGTTCTCCTTCATGTAGACTTTTTCTCTTATGTGTAAAGATAGTCTCGTTGTTACAACCATTGTTTATGGAAATTTGTACACTTTGCAATGGTTGTCTCAATAAGACATGACAAGTTGCTCTAGACACTACTTCACACAAAAATTTGTTTTTGTAGATGCTTATAGATAACTTGACATTCTCTTGGTGATATCTTAGCACATATGAGAAATAGTCTTTATCTATGCAAGCTTCTTTTAAAGACTTTTCTTTTTTGCTTATGCTTGCAAGTGTTCCTTTACAAGAGGTAAGGCTAGGTTGTTCAACAAGAAGCATGTTTTCAAGGGTATTTTCAATGTGCTTGCCTTGTTGAATGACCTTGTGGGAAGGAACACTCTTCTCCCACGCCTTTTGTTTCACAAGGTTTTCTTTCTTTTCTATTTTTACATTTTCATCACTCTCACTAGCTTCTTTTTCTTGGCTACTATTCTCATCTTTGTCCCTTAAGATCATAGATCTTTCATTGGAACATTGAGATGCTAATTGATCATTGCCAAGGTATTCTAAACATGGAATTTTTCTAGCTTGAGTGTGAGAGATATGCTTGGTTAGGTTTTGGGAAAGTTCTAGAGATGGTTCTTGTATATGTTCTTCCCCTCTATGGAACTCATCCTTGTCATAAGATACATAGTATGAACTTTGTTTTTGACTTGATTGTTTTCTCAAAATTTGTTTTTCAACTTTAATGCTAAGTTGAATCAAGTCATTTAAATCTCTATAAGGTAAAAGTTCAACTTTGTTTCTTATCTCAAGTTTGAGACCACTTAGAAACCTAGCTATGGTGGTATGGTTGTCCTTGTTAATCCTTGCCCTCTCAATATATGATATCATCTTTTGCCAATATTCTTCTACACTCATATCTTTTTGATGAAGTCTTTGGAGCTTGTCCATCAACTTCCTATTGTAATGTGAGGGAATATGGCGATATCTCAAGGCTCCCCTAAGGTCATTCCAAGATGTAATGGGAGGGTCCTTGTGGAGCTAAGGGTGAGGGTACTTTCTTTTCTTCACTCACATGGTTGTAAGCAAACAATTGCTCTACCCTCATCTCCCAATATAGATATGTTTCTAGATCTTCTTTTCCATAGAAATGAGGTAGCTCTACCTTAACTTCCTTTAGGTTTTCTTGTCTCTCTTTTCTAGCTCTCCTAGGGGATGGTTGATGATATTCATTTGTCCTAAGACTTTCTTCCCCAAGATAATCATGATGTTTAGAGCTAGATGCATGAGAATGTAATTTTTTTGAAAATTGAGACTTCTCATCCTTTGCTTTAGTCAAATCATTGATTTTAGTCTCATTCTCCAATTGTCTAAATGAAATCAATTGCACAGCTTGTGAAACTTCTCTCAAAAGAGTTTTCAAAGATTTTACTTCACTTTCAATAGACTTTGCAGAATGAGAAGAAGAAGACATGACTAGAGCTTTGTGTGTAGAAGTATTTTACTTTGAGAAAATTTAGGGAAGTCAAAGAAGGTAGTCTTCCAGGTAAGGGAGGTGAGTCACAGTGGACTACTTAAATACCAAGCCTTGCCTTAGCCAAAGACTATCCCTTAATGCCTTCGCACAAAGCTTTCTCTTGGTAAACCACTTAAAACACAATTAAGTTGGAGAAATCATATTTTAATGCAAGAAAACAATGCAAACTAGCTAATTAACCAAACAAGAATTAACAAAGCTTTAAGCATTACAAGACAATTAAAAACGTAACTATCTAAAACAAAGAGATGCAATTAAAAACAAATAACAATTGCTAAACTAGATAGTTCTACACTAGTCGGCCCTAGGTGAGGCTTCTTTGACACTTGGAGCCCTTGAAGACACACTCACCGTCTAATCACGTAATTAAAGAAGTAATTAACAAAAGTTAAGTTGCAAAGGAAATAAAGAAAACTCCCTTTGTTGATCTTTTTTTGCTATTGGCACTTCCTTGGTTGTCTTTTCTTTGTTGGGCCTTCCAAATGTTTGTGGTGTTTTTGGTAGGTATTTGTTTCTGCCCTTGCCTTTGTTCCTCTTAGAATTAGGGACTTAATTCTCCAATCCAGCACCTATCAAGCAAACTAGACCTCACTCAAGTCAAATTTCCACTCAAATAAGCACCAATTGTGAATCAATCCAGCACCAAATTTAGAGGCCAAAGAATTAAAGCAAGAAACAATTTAATTGGAAAAACAATACCACACAAATGGAGTTAAAATTGTGACAACTAGAAAGAGTTCCAAAGAAATATTAGACAAGCAAATAAAGGTACCCAAATAAAGGTAGGCACACAAAATGGATCCTAAGAATAGCACTAGAATAGATTTCAAAATCAAAAACAGCACCACTGAAATAATTGTTGTGGGCCAGAGAGTGTGATTTTCCCCGATTTATGCTGAGCTGCCCTTTTAAGATTTGCTTCTGAAAATTTATATGAAAATAATTCAAGATCTCAACTAAATTATGGCGTTGGTTTCACTTCAAAATCATGAACCATTTTCTTTTAATAAATGTTTCAAAATCAGTGTTCAGTTACACCACCTGTAGCGCCCAGATTTGCACACTGTTTTTATAATATTTATCATTTTTTTTATTGACTCTTTTGAGCTGATTCTTTTTTTGTCTTTTCTGTAACACCTCAATCTTTCATAATCCAGAGAATCAGAAATTTCCTATGTAGGAAAATAATTTTCTTAAACAAAACAGCCAGCACAGAGTTATGTAAAACAGGGAATTCTGTAAAAACTGGAAAAAAACAGTAAGATACCAAAAGACAAACACAATGGAATTGATGAAAAGGAATTTGTGTAGATCTAAACACAAATATGAACTCAAGCTAAAAATAAAAGGCACCAAAGGATAAAAAACATAGCAGATTCAAATCAAATATTTAGACCAAAATTAAGAAACAAATAAGCCAAACAAAGTACCACTATGATTTGATGACATTTTGGAAAAACATGACTAGACAAAAACACATATAGATTCAGAAATTAAAAGACTCAAAGAGCATAAAATGAACCAAATAAAATTGCAATAAGGACTCAAATACCTAAAATAAAAACAGCAACACAAAGTGTATGGAATCCTACCAAAAATTGCACAAAGATTGCTCAAGAACAATTGAACAAGATGCACCGATTGGAATTTCCAAACAGCACACGAATTCAAAGCAAAAATTAAAAAACAGCAAGACAAATATGAAACAAGATGAACAACACGAAATAAAGAAGAACTCAAAATGAAAATGACCAAGAACTACTCATCTTTGAAGAACCTATGCTCATGATACCAAATGATGACATTCTCATGGAGCTCTTCTTGGATGTTGTGAAAAATGGTGCGGAAGCTATGGTTTGAAATGGGCAAGATCCTCCTAGGAGTTGTGGTGATCTTGAAGGTGCATGATGAGTATGGAAGAAGGGAGGTACGGCCAACCCTTTGATAGATGGTGAAGGAAGATTAAACCTAAAAACTAGGTAAGGAGCAAGTATGGCACAAAATGGGCAGCATAACATTACTCTCATTAATCTTGCAAATACAAGTGATAGGCATCTCCTTTTATAGGCTAAGGAGGCCGTAAATGTTAAGCTAAGTGCAAATGAAATGCAAGCAAAATGAAATGGAAATGTGGAGGCACATGGCACATGGAGCACATGGGTGCACATGGGTGCACATGGCTTCACAAAACCGTCCCTTGATTAGTGAAGGCTTCTAGAAACCTTTAGCTAATCAAGGTTAACTCCTCCTTAATTCTAATGTGCAGAAAAATAAACATTTGTCCACATGGCTATGCTATTTACACCCCAATTACAGCTAACTACACTTGATGGGCCTTCACGGAATATGTGCTAGTATGCCACTCTCCCATTCATAGCTTTGATCCAAGTCTTCTTGTCCTAGACACTCCTAGCTTGGTCTTCTTGTCCTAGACGCTCCTAGCTTAGTCTTCTTGTCCTAGATGCTCCTAGCTTGATCTTAGGCGCTCTTGACTTGGCTCTTGCCTTTCATGGAAGGTTGTGCTTGACCCTCTTCCATAAAAAAGGCTCACTAACCAAGGTCTATTTAGCCTTGTTAGCTTTTGGGATGTTGCTTGAAGAGGAAAACTACTGTACTGGCCAGACCTCAGACATCGGCTAAAGAGATCGACATCAGACGTGACATCGGACCTCGGTGGTCCAGTCACATTAAGGGGCCACGTAGGTGGGCCCCAGAAATAATAATGAGTTATTACCATACAAGAGAGGGACCTAAGTCACGATAGGATTCATGCATGTGGTGTGTATAGCACGTTCAGGTCTAGCATAAGTAAATAATCCTTGGAGGCGTTAAGGCCCGTTAGGGTTAGGGTTTCCAAGGGTAGACTGCATGCATGGCACGTGAATACTTAGGGCACCTATAGAACAGATGGCCCCGCAACGCTGGTACATGAGTTGGTACCCTGGCGGCCATACTGTTAAAGATTTTGCACTCTAGAAGAGGCAAGTCTTGTGTCTCGGCTGCACTAAGCTTGTGCAACACGTCACAAGATGCCTCACCAGTAACCCTAATTCCACTAAAGGAAAGATCCTCGTGGGACAGGGAGTTGACCTAGATACAACCTATGTAAAGGGTGGTAAGAACCC
Source organism: Phaseolus vulgaris (assembly GCF_051622355.1). Classification (NCBI taxonomy): domain Eukaryota; kingdom Viridiplantae; phylum Streptophyta; class Magnoliopsida; order Fabales; family Fabaceae; genus Phaseolus; species Phaseolus vulgaris. The sequence continues at coordinate 16,661,766 of NC_143501.1, read as the reverse complement.
TAGAAAAGGTACGTCGTTTCTAAGACTGAAACAGCTTTACATACTTTACTGTTTCTTAGCCCAGTACTAACTTGATCGTCAGAGTGCAATCAACAGGTAGGGTTCTCTCTGTTTCAATGGAGCCACTCTCAGCTACCCAAGGAGAGAGCGGAAACCATCAGGAGATAGGAGGATCCATCGACGATAACATTTGGCGCCCATCGTGGGACACGATAAAACTAGGTCCCATTCACAATCGTGTTGAGAGCCATCCAACAACATGAGGAGTACAAGGCAAGGTGCATTTGCAATAGAAGGAGGAGACAACGTCTCCATACAACAAATGATGGAGACCATTTGCACTCTCCAGTAGACTGTAGCAGCGTCCAAAGCAGACCAGGACATGATTCTGGCTGAAATGCGAGCCGAGCAGGCGGCTAGCCAAAATCTCTACCAAAACGAGTTGGCAACGTCACACGCAACCAACGAATAACTACATAGAGATTTGCAGCGCATAGGTGAGCGCACGACTGGTTAGCGAACCACGCCCGTACCAGTTAGGGCTTGCCCCATGCGGTTCTCACAAGCAATTATGGACACTGTGATACCAACCACCTTCATAGGTCCAAAGATCACCTTCACAGGTGTAGAGGATCTAGAAGCCCACATCACAGCTTTCCACACTCAGATGATGTTTTCGGGAGGCACCAACTTCATGCACTGTAAGCTATTTATGAGTACGTTCTCAGGCACGACATTTGACTGGTTTGTCAGCCTCCCTAATGGACACATTACGTCCTTTGACCAGTTCTCGACATTGTTCAGAGAACAATTCATCGTTAACCAGGCTCCCCCTCTTGTCTCTTACGATCTCTTTGACGTAAAGCAGTATCAGGGAGAGCCTTTGAAGGATTTCTTGAATAGGTTTGGCGTGTTGGTGGTAAAGTTGCACACCAAAGATGAAGATATGATGGTACACGCCTTCAGACGAGGGGTGTTGTCAGGAACTTTTCAATGATTCACTGATAAGGTGTCGCCCAAATACGTTCAGCGAGATCCGACACAGAGTTGTTGCCCACATCGTTGCAGAAGAAGAGGTCACAGAAAAGCACAGAAGCATTGACCCAGTCCGACCTCGGGGAATTAGTCATCCTCAACCCCTAAGGATACATGAGGCCACGACAGAGAAGAAAGCCTCGGGAAAACAACCGCCATATGAAGGAAGGAAGCTTCAAACCAGGGCACGTGCGAGGGAGAACGCCCCCACCAAGCACAATTTTTGGATGGACCTCAAGGAGCTGATCGCCATCCCTAACGTGGCAAACAGACTAAAGTCTCCACCAAAGACTGACAAGAGGTTGGGGCCCAACAAGGACACTTGGTGCGAGTTCCACCAAGCCTTTGGCCACGACCTGCGCAATTGTTTGGCATTGGGATTCCTGTTAGATGAATTGGTAAGGAATGGTTTCTTGAAGGAATACCTACAAGAACCGTAGGGGGCCCCGACATCAACGGCCCCAGCAGGAGATCAGGGGCACGAGATGCCCATTCACAGAGACATCAGCACCATCACTGGAGGATTCTCAAGAGGAGGGTGCACCACCTCCCAGCGCAATGTCAGAGGAGTGATGACAGTGGAAGAACAGAGGTCAGACCAGACACCTGAGCCTGACCTCATCTTCACCCAAGACCAGAAAGGTACACTGCGTCCTCGTGGACTAAGGAAGCTCGACCGATGTGATGTTTTGGTCGACCTTCAACAAATTGCAGTTGTGACGATGGTTGTCTGTATGGTTTCACGGCAAACCAAGTAGAAGTGCGGGGACACGTAGAGTTGAGGATAACCTTCTGATGTGATTCCACTAGCACAATTAGAATGATTCTTGACATTCTTAGGAATCATCTTGAGTTGGTTATGAGATAGGCACTTTATCATAGAATTGGATCAAGGTTCTATGAACAAGAACTCACCAAAACTAGTGCCAAAACACAAACTCATATGGAAGTTCCAATTATTGTCAAATTAAACCGATTAAAATGAGAGGAAAAGCAATTGCACCGAATAGAATCGCTTAGAAATGAAATGTACCGAACAAAAGATAAGAAAACTGAATTAGAAGTGCTGGAAATTAAAAGGCACCAAACCAAAATCAAAATAGAAGAAGAACAGCAGCTGGAAAAAGAAAATGCCGAACCAAAAGACAAGGAACACAAGCTAATACATGAATATAGAAAGAGAAGGAAGGAAGGAGAAGAGAAAGCTCATGTAGATGAAGGAATGGTTGGATGATCACGCCACTAAGAGGATAGAGACTCCAAGATAAGTGTGTAAGCCGCCACTTGAGGTAACCATGGAACCATCAAGATAAGACTAGTGAAGAAGGCACAAAGCTCTCCAATGCTCTCTCAAAAATTGAGTATAGTTTCTTTAGTCTAAATTCAAATCTGAATTGTACAAGCTAAGCACCTTTATTTATAGCCTAGAGGTGCTGAAAAATACGTGGGAAATTTCAAATAAACTCATTTGAAATTCCCACCAAAAACAAGTCACATAAGAGGTGTGACCTTTTTCTACTATGACACCTCCTAAAAACTATACCTACACCACTCTCCTAAGTCACATGGACAATGTGACTTTATTTTACATTTTCACACTCCTTTATTTAATAACCACACCTCCTAAAACTATACAAGAGTATTTCAAAGCTTGGCCTTGCCCCTCATGGGATGGACTTGGGCTCTTTGGGCTTTGGCCTTCTTGGGTTTGGGCTTGGGCTTTGGGCTTGGGCCTCATCTTTATTTTATGTCTTCTTTTAATTTTGAGAAGACTAGAAGGAAGAACTTCAAATGTGAGGGTGGATGTCCTCTTCCTCTATTAATAAAAGCCTCCTTTATTTGATTCTCATCACCTTCATTGACGACACGACTTCCCGCATTGCTAACATTAGGTACCTTGTTGTTAATGCTCCCTCAGCCTATAACATACTTTTGGGTAGGCCTGCTTTGAACATGATTGGAGCAGTAGCCTCTTCGAGGCATATGAAGATGAAGTTGCCTTCCTTTGAAGGAGTAGTGATCACCATGAAGTCTGATAAAAAAGAGGTCAAAAAGGTGCTACGAGAACAACCTCAAGACAAAGAAAGGAGTGTGCACAGTCACCACTTAACCTCCAAGGGAAGAAGGGGTCATCGACATCGAGATCACCAGGGAAAGACGACCCGAGCCTGCAGAAGAAGTGCTAGAGAGGGAGATCGGGGGTAAGAAGTTCAAGCTTGACAAGTCTTTAGGCCAAGAGGCACAAGACCAGATTTTCGAGGTCATAGCACGGCACATGGATGCCTTTGCATGGTCAACCTCATACATGTCTGTCATCGACCTTGATTTCCTGTGTCATCACCTCACCATGGACCCACAGGTCCGACCTGTCCGCCAGAGAAGGAGAAAGTTTAATGATGATAGGCGTTAGATCATCAAAGAAGAGACCCAGAAGTTGTTGAGCGCTGGCCACATCAGGGAGATCCAATACCCGGAGTGGCTGGCGAACGTAGTATTGGTCAAGAAGGCCAACGGGAAGTGGATGATGTGCGTGGACTTCACAGATCTAAATAAAGCCTGTTCGAACGACTCCTACTCGCTGCCCAACATTGATGCCTTGGTAGATAGTGCCTCGGGATGTAGACTTCTTAGCTTCCTGGATGCTTTCTTTGGATACAACCAGATTCGGATGCATCCCAGAGAGGAATGCAAGACAACGTTCATGACAGAGCTCTCCTGTTACTATTACTAAGTGATTCCTTTTGGGCTCAAGAACGCAAGGGCAACCTACCAGATGTTGATGGATAGAGTACTTACGCCCATAATAGGGCGAAATGTCCAGGCGTACGTGGATGAAATGGTGGTCACCTCCCAGGTGAAGGATCAACACGTCGATGATTTGGAAGAGCTATTCACCACAATAGCTAAGTACATGTTGAAGTTGAACCCTGAAAAGTGTGTGTTTAGGGTAGAGACAGGAAAATTCTTAGGGTTCCTACTCACTAAGCGTGGGATAGAGGCAAACCCTGAGAAATGTGTTGCAATCATAGCCATGCGCAGCCCAACCTCAGTGAAGGAGGTGCAACAGTTGGCAGGGCAGATGGTCGCTTTGTCCATATTCGTGTCAGCAGGAGGAGATAAGGGGCATCCCTATTTCTAGTGCCTAAAGAGAAATAACAGATTCGTATGGACCAAGGAGTGTGAGGAGTCATTCCTCAAGTTGAAAGAATATTTGGCCAGCCCACCGGTATTGTGCAAGCCACAGCTAGGCACCCCGTTTCGCTTGTACTTCGCAGTCACAGATCGGGAGATCAGTTCGGTCCTGGTTCAGGAGCAGGACCAGGTGCAGAAGTCAATATATTGTGTGAGCAAAGTTTTGCAAGGGCCTAAGATGAGATACCAGGAAATAGAGAAGGCAGCCCTGGTAGTAGTATTTTCAGCGCGAAGACTTCGCCACTACTTCTAGAGCTTCACCGTAATCGTGATGGCAGACCTGCCCATTCGCAAGGTCTTACAGAAATCCGGTGTGGCAGGACGAATGATGCGTTGGGCGGTGGAGCTATCAGAGTTTGATGTTCAGTACAAACCCAAAGGACCTATCAAAGGCCAAGTTTATGCTGATTTTGTGGTAGGGCTCTCCTTGGCAGCTACACACTAAGAGAAAGCAAGTTTTAGGTGGGTCCTCTCCGTAGATGGGTCCTCTAACCAACAGGGTAGTGGGGTTGGAGTAATCTTGGAAGGACCAAATGGGTTGTTTATCGAGCAGGCCCTATGGTTTGCTTTCAAGATCAGTAACAACCAGGCGAAGTATGAGGCCCTGATAGCTGGAATGCTGCTAGCCAAAGAGATGGAGGCGAAGAGTTTGCTGGCAAAAAGTGACTCCCTGTTGCTAACGGGCCAGGTTATGGGAGAATACCAGGCCAAAGACCCCCAGATGGCCGCATACCTACAATATGTCCAGATTCTAAAGGAGACTTTTGCGGTGTTTGAGTTAGTACATGTCTCTCGAGAACAGAATGTCTGAGCTGACTTGCTAGCAAAGCTCGCCAGTTCAAGCAAGGGGGGCAGATAGAGGACAGTCATACAGGAGACCCTGAGGACACCTCGAACCACCACAGACAGCACAACAGAAGACCAACAAGAAGTCCAACAAATAAGCACCTCAGAAGGCGTTAAGAGGAGACACTAGTCGTTGACTCAAGAAACGCTGAAAACGCCCAAGATAAGCACTTACACGTTATCAAGGGAAGAGTCAATGCACGTTTGCCTAGTTGAAGGAGGCGAAACCTGGATGACTCCCTACTAATGCTACTTGGCTTATGGGATACTCCTGCTGGAACCCACAAAAGCCAGAGTAGTCAAGAAAAATTTGAGCAAATACACCCTGATCGACGGGGATTTATTTAAACCCTAAGCCCTGCCCTGATATGTGTAAGTGGTGAGTAGCGCACACGCATTATGGCAGAACTTCACGAAGGGTTATGTGGGAGTCACATCGGTGGTCGAGCTCTCTAATCGAAGGTCATTCGTGCAGGATATTACTAGCCAACCATGAGGGAGGATTGCACGAGGTATGTGTTAGAATGGATGGCTTTAAACTAGAGAGGGGTGAATTGTTTAAAGAGGGTTTTCGCAAACTTTTAAGCCAAGAATGAAATTTGTTCAAGAAACAAATGATAAGAAATTCAGTTTGCCAAACACAAAGTAAAAACAACAGCACCAGAAAAACAATCGGTTGTTTCGCAGAAACAATCGGTTGTTTATACCAGTTTGCAAATATTAAAACTGAATTTAAAGAGATTAAGGAAAGAGAGAATGCACACAGATGTTTATACTGGTTTACTCTAAACCCAGAGCTACATCCAGACTTCTCAGAAACCACTGAGGAATTCCACTAAGCAATCAAACCTATATCACTTATAACACAACCAAGATCAATGTTGGTCAACACACTTCTCTTGGTCAACACACCAACACTAAGAATGTTGATCTTGATCCCCTCAAGAACACACAACACTTCTCAGCAAACAAACAAGGTTTCTTTCAACAGATACAAGGATTACACTTGTTACAGAAGCAAATCTAAAATCAATACAAGAGAAAATCCTAGCTCACACTCTTTGATCAATCTCAATCTCTAAGCAATCTCAACTTTTCAAAAACTCAAAATTTGTGTTCTTGTAAAACCCAAATCTGTTTTACTTTTTTATATCAAAGTTGTTGTTTGTTATCAAATCTTAACAAACTATTAATTGCCTTTAAAGATTGGTCAAAACATTAAAAAATGGAGCGTAAACAGTTAGAAAATCATTTAATGCTCAGTCAAAGCACAAGCCATTTTTCTGTTATGGTACCAAAAAAAAAACAATCGGTTGTTTCCTCGAATCAATCGGTTGTTTTGGTTTTAACAGCTCAACCATTTGAAAAACAGTTTTCAACCTTTTATAAAATCTTCTAAGTATTAAACAATCGGTTCTTTCGACAAAACAATCGGTTGTTTTTCACTTAGTTTGAAAAACACTTTTCTTTTAAAAAGATTGAGAATGCCTATGCTTTGGATTCAATCAATTAGTGGATTACAATACTCAATCTACCCCAGATCCTATCTAAGACAGTTCAGCAACAGCAAGCACAGCCTAGCCTTCAACATCCTTTAAAGGGTTTGGATTCTTCAAAGCTTGAACACCACTTGGTTCAACAGTATGCACAGCGGTGCAAGCAGTGCCAACAACATGCTGACTGGCACAAGGCGTCCCAGAAGAGCTAAGATCGATTCATAGCCCAAAGTCTTTTCATACCTGAGGGATCGACATCCTGGGGCCATTCCCTCTAGTAGTTCGACATATGAAGTACCTTGTGGTTGCCATTGAGTACTTCACAAAGTGGATAAAGGTTGAGCCAGTAGCGCAGATCACAACCCACAAGGTCCAGCACTTTGTGTGGAAGAACATAGTATGCCGCTTTGAAGTCCCAAAACGGTTGGTGTCCGATAATGGCACCCAGTTTGCAAGCCAACAGTTTGGCAAGTTGTGCACAGAGCTTGGAATAAAGTAGGTGTTCGCATCAGTCGAACACCCCTAGACAAACGGACAGGTCGAGTCTGCCAACCGAGTTCTGCTCAGAGGTCTGAAGAGAAGGCTGGAGAAAGTCAAGGGGACCTGGGCAGAAGAGTTTCCTAGAATTGTGTGGGCTTACCACACCACTCCCCAGTCTACTACCAAAGAGACACCCTTTTGCTTGGTGTATGTTTCAGACGTGATGATTCTTGTAGAAATCCAGGAGAGCTCACCACATTTTTAGAACTTTGTGGCTGAGGAATTCAACGAAGAAAGAAAGGTGAACCTGGATCTATTGGATGAAGTCAAGGAGGAGGCTCGCATCAAGGATGAATCCTTGAAGAGAAAGGTGGAGTACAAGTACAACTCCAAGTTGAGACCACGACAGTTCCAGGTCGCCGGCTTGGTGATGCGAAAAGCCCACCCCTATCAGCTAGAAAACAAGTTGTCTCCAAGTGGATTGGTCCATTCCGCGTGACAGAGGTGCTTAGGAACGGAACATAAAAGCTCGAGACCCTAGAAGGTGGGATGATTCCTCTAACTTGGAAAGGAGCAAATTAAAGTTTTATTTCAGTTAATTATTTCATTGTACACAGTTTAGGGGACACTCTTTTTCCCTTATCAGGCTTTTTTAACGAGGTCACCCAATAAAGTTTAAGTTAAAAGATATATCTTTGCAAATTTGTTGTAAATTTGTTGTACAGTGAAGTTAATGAACCTCTCCCTTGGGATAGAAACACCAAGACTGGGAATAGTATGGTTCTTAGTGAGTTTCCCTCTTGCGTGGGAACACCAAGGTCGAGACAGTAAAGTTCCCAGTTGAAATCCTCCCTTGTCTTTAGACGGCAAGGACGAGGTCAGTTAACGAACCTCTCCCTTGGGTTAGAAACACCAAGACCGGGAATAGTATGGTTCTTAGTGAGCCTCCCTCTTGCGTGGGAACGCCAAGGTCGAGAAGAGTATGGTTCCCAGTTAAAATCCTCCATTGCCTCTATACGGCAAGGACGAGGTCAGCAAGCAAAGTAAACATCTCCATTGGGTTAGAAACACCAAGATTGAGAATAGCATGGTTCTTAGTGAGTCTCCCTCTTGTGTGGGAACGCCAAGGTCGAGAACAGAACAGTTACTAGTTAAAATCTTCCCCTGCCTCTATACGGCTAGGGCGAGGTCAAAAAGAAGAACCTCTTCTTTGTCTTGTAAGGCAAGGTCAGTATGGTTCCCAGATATATATCTCCCTTACCCTTATGTGGAAAGTTCGAGACCAACTAAGTGAGCCTCTCCTTTGTCTTGTAAGACAAGGTCGAGAACGGTGTGGTTCCTAGTTAAAGATCTCCTTTGCCCTTACATGCCAAGGTCGAGAGCAACATCTCCCTTATCTTTGTTTTGACAAAGAACATGGCGAAGTAAAAGTTCGAGTAAACATTACCTCTACCCTAAGACGACGAAGAAAGGTTAAGGTCAAGCGAGTGGTAAGGAAGCATGCTACCTAAGTTGGAAAGGTCCTAAAGCGTTGTTAGACTAAGCAAGATAGTCAACAACAAACACAAGAATCAAATTAAGGAAAGAGCAAAGTGGATTTCATAAATAAAAATGTATATGTACAAGTTATCAAATTGTGCATCAGGCAGCCAAATTTACAACAGGGGGAGTCACTCTTTAGCATTGACCAACTGCCCACCAGCAACCTTCTTGGCCAAGCCGGTTTGAGAAAGATCAACCCCAGGGTGCACGCAGGAAACCTAGGCCATGGCATCCTCGAACCCCGCGACGTAGGCGTCATTGGTGAACTCCTCCTTAGTCTATTTGAAGAGCTCGTCCTTGCGGGCTAGCTCTTCCTCCAGTTTGGCAAGTCGCTCCTCCTAGTGGAATGATTTTTCCTTGAGCCTAGCCATCTTCTCCTGCAACTCTTCTGCCTTCTCCTTCAAGCCAATAATTTCAATTCGGAGAGTCAAGACCTTGGTTTGAGCTCCCAGAGCTTGCTAGGACTTCTCGAACAGAAGCTTCTTGGTCTCCTTATCAGTTTGGCGAAGATCTGACACCTCCAGATACAAGGCAATTTCGCGGTGTTTGAGCTGCTTGATCCGAAGGGCGTCTTGGCTAGCTACCTCCTTCAGCTTCTGCATCATAGTCAGGGCGAGGCTAGATACAACGAGAAAGTCCCCAAGGCACTTTGATGGGTGCTCTTGCAAGGGATCCTTCTCCATTTTCTCCAGTCTCTCCTGATCCTGGAAGGAATGCAGGGCCCGTTGGAGGAAGGCAAGTTGGCAGGAAGTGCACCATGATCACCCCCTAAGGCACTTTCCCCCTACCCTCTTGCACCACTAGGTCACGGGGGAAGAGGCGTTGGGAGGATCTTCCCTATAGGATGGGGCGCGATCATCCGAGGCTGAATTCGCAGGAACCGCATCATCGACTTTCCTCTTCCTCTTGAAGATCAGGCCTGAGCAGGTGTCTTCGTCTTCAGAGGTAGCGGCCTCAGCCACCCCCTTCTGCCTTTGGTCAACAGGGGCTGGGGCAGAAGCAACAAGAGTAAAGGCATCGACAACAGAAGGGCCAGGAGCAGCCTTACGTTGAAGGGCCACTTCAGCTAGTTGCCTCCACTTCTTGGCATTCGGAACCATGCCTACATAAGAAGAATATAACACATAAGAGACTGAACCAGCAGAACACACAATTAAAAGAGACACATAATGATGAGAATAAAAAAGATGTTATTAATAGAAGAAATGGACAAGGGCCAAAGCATTTAAAGTTCTTCTTATTAGTCTTTGCAAAATATGAGGCCCAAGCCCAAAGCCCAAGCCCAAGAAAGCCCAAGTCCAAACCATGAGGGGCAAAGCCAAACATTAAATAAAAGAGCGTCATTTGAAATACTTTTGTATAGTTGTAGGAGGTATGAATATTAAATAAAGAGTGTGAATAGTTAGGGGGGTGTAGACGCATTTTAGGAGGTGCTGAAATAGGAAAGGTGATATGATTCCAATAGCAAGATATAGATTATTCTTTGACATTTTATGGAATCAACTTGAGTTGGAGAATGAATAGGCACTTTTAATAGAAATGGATCAATGTTCTATGTTTCAAGAACTCACCAAAACTTGCACCAAACACCAAATTCACATGGAAGACCCATTTCTTGCCAATTGAACCGTTTAAATTGAACAAGAAAGTAAATGAACCGATTGAAACTCTAAAGAAAGCAATTGAACCGAACAAAACATGAAAAGGAGCTACTGAACTAAATTAAAACAGTAAGAAATTGAAAAGAACCGAACAAAAATGAAAGAAAAGGAAGATGAACCGAATAAAAGAAACTACACTTGTTTTAGAGTTCATATGGACATGGAAATGGAAGAACTAAATGCAGAAGAGAGGAAACTTATGTGGATGAAGAACTTGATTTATGAACACGCCACTTGAAGTTTGATTACTCCAAGATAAGTGTGAATTGCCGCCACTTGAGGGAACCAAGACTCTCAAAATGAGACTAGGAAGAGGAGAAATCAAATCTCACTCACTCAATCACCAAATTGGGAGAATTTCTTTACTACAAATTCCAAATCTCCATTATGAAGGACCTAAGCCCTCCTTTTATAAGAGCATGAAGCTTACAAAACAAGCTAACCAAAAGTCCCTTGCATGCTACTCACTTCTAGCACCTAAAGTTAAGCATGAAAAGTCACCTTCTAGAAAATTCTAAACTAATGCCTAAAGATGCTTTTACAAAAGAGGTATCTAAGGTTTCCCTCTAAACACCTTCCTAAACACTATATATTTAAACATTCTACATTTTATAAAAGAAACTATACAGAAAGATATTTATTTGAATCCCATTCTTTGGAGGCTTGTAGACTTCTTTGGCTTTAGGTTTGATCCTCTCTTTATTTTATGTCTTCTTTTAATTTTGAAAAAACTAGAAGGAAGAACTTCAAATGTGTAGGTGAATGACCTCTCCCTTCATTAATAAAAGCCTCCTTTATTTGATTCTCATCAAAATGAGTCACACTTACTTCATGATTAGGTGGCACCAATTTGCATTTGAATTTGGAGGGAAGTTTGAGTTTCATTTGTGTTTCATTTAAGCTTTCTTCTATTATAAATAGAGAGGTTGGGCTCTTATAAATTCAGATTTGGATAATTGATATAGAGAAACTCTACTCATTTTGAGAGAGACTTTTGTGAGATTTTGATCTCCTTAGCATAGTCTCATCTTGTGAGCTTTTGGAGAGCTTCAAGTGGCGGTTTCCTTCACTCATCTTGGGACTCCATCACCAAGTGGCGTGATCATTCTCCTAATCCATTCCAGTCGGTTCTTCAACTATAAAGAGAGATATTTATTTGAAGCCCATTCTTTGAAGGCTTGTAGACTTCTTTGGCTTTAGGCTTGATCCTCTCTTTATTTTATGTCTTCTTTTAATTTTGAAAAGACTAGAAGGAAGAACTTCAAATGTGTAGGTGAATGACCTCTCCCTTCATTAATAAAAGCCTCCTTTATTTGATTCTCATCAAAATGAGTCACACTTACTTCATGACTAGGTGGCACCAATTTGCATTTGAATTTGGAGGGAACTTTGAGTTTTATTTGTGTTTCATTTCAGCTCTCTTCTATTATAAATAGAGAGGTTGGGCTCTTGTAAATTCAGATTTGGATAATTGATATAGAGAAACTCTACTCATTTTGAGAGAGTCTTTTGTGAGGTTTTGATCTCCTTAGCATAGTCTCATCTTGTGAGCTTTTGGAGAGCTTCAAGTGGCGGTTTCCTTCACTCATCTTGGGACTCCATCACCAAGTGGCGTGATCATTCTCCTAATCCATTCCAATCGGTTCTTCAACTATAAAGAGAGATATTTGTTTGAAGCCCATTCTTTGAAGGCTTGTAGACTTCTTTGGCTTTAGGCTTGATCCTCTCTTTATTTTATGTCTTCTTTTAATTTTGAAAAGACTAGAAGGATGAACTTCAAATGTGTAGGTGAATGACCTCTCCCTTCATTAATAAAAGCCTCCTTTATTTGATTCTCATCAAAATGAGTCACACTTACTTCATGACTAGGTGGCACCAATTTGCATTTGAATTTGGAGGGGACTTTGAGTTTCATTTGTGTTTCATTTAAGCTCTCTTCTATTATAAATAGAGAGGTTGGGCTCTTGTAAATTCAGATTTGGATAATTGATATAGAGAAACTCTACTCATTTTGAGAGAGTCTCTTGTGAGATTTTGATCTCCTTAGCATAGTCTCATCTTGTGAGCTTTTGGAGAGCTTCAAGTGGCGGTTTCCTTCACTCATCTTGGGACTCCATCACCAAGTGGCGTGATCATTCTCCTAATCCATTCCAGTCGGTTCTTCAACTATAAAGAGAGATATTTATTTGAAGCCCATTCTTTGAAGGCTTGTAGACTTCTTTGGCTTTAGGCTTGATCCTCTCTTTATTATGTCTTCTTTTAATTTTGAAAAGACTACAAAGAAGAACTTCAAATGTGTAGGTGAATGACCTTTCCCTTCATTAATAAAAGCCTCCTTTATTTGATTCTCATCAAAATGAGTCACACTTACTTCATGACTAGGTGGCACCAATTTGCATTTGAATTTGGAGGGAAGTTTGAGTTTCATTTGTGTTTCATTTCACCTCTCTTCTATTATAAATAGAGAGGTTGGGCTCTAGTAAATTCAGATTTGGATAATTGATATAGAGAAACTCTACTCATTTTGAGAGAGTCTTTTGTGAGGTTTTGATCTCCTTAGCATAGTCTCATCTTGTGAGCTTTTGGAGAGCTTCAAGTGGCGGTTTCCTTCACTCATCTTGGGACTCCATCACCAAGTGGCGTGATCATTCTCCTAATCCATTCCAGTCGGTTCTTCAACCATCTAAGTTCCATTTCTTTCATCTCCTTACTGTTTCCATTCGTAATCTAGAGTTCTTCAAGTGTTCTTCATCATTTTCACCGATTATTTCGTGTTTTATGTGCTTTCTTAAGATTTTGTTCGGTTCATGATGGCATTTTCATGTGTTCTTCTTGAATCAAAGTAGTAAAAAGTGATGCGGAAGCAATGGGTGAGTGAAACAAAGCCCTCCTAGGAGTTGTGTTGGCTTTGAAGGTGCATGAGGAGTGTGGTGTTTGAGTGGTTCGGCCAGCTCAAGGGAGAAGGTGAAAGGATTGAAGTTTAGAGCCTAGATTTCTAGGAGAAGTAAAGCTTGTGCACAAAAATGGCAGCATAACCTTACTCAATTAAACTTGAAAATACAAGGTGTAGGCTCCTCCTTTTATAGGCTAAGGAGGACCATAATGCAACCCTAATGCTAGCCAAATGAAATGTAAATGTGAAGCACATGGGTGCACATGGCACATGGGTGCACATGGCACATGGGTGCACATGGGGAGGGGTGTGTCTAGTTTTTATGCTCACCCCCTCCATGGTCTTTCTAGAATGTTTCACACAAATATGCTTTCTACACTACTCTAATTACTAAGCACCCCTAATGGGCCTTTATGTAACAATTACAAAGGTCTTATCTTCCCAAAACCGTAGCTTTGACCCATGTGTATGTGAAGCTAGACGGTCTAGAAGGAATCCTCATCATGGCCTAGACGCTCCTTATGTAGCCGCTCCTCATCATGGCCTAGACGCTCCTCTTCATGGGCTAGACGCTCCTTTTTGAGACTAGACGCTCCTCATTATAGGCTAGACCGTCTAGTCTTGGAGGCTTGGCTTTCATCATGTGGTGAGCTTGGGCCCTCCTCCATCATCCCCTCCCTCTTGAAAAGGATTTGTCCTCAAATCCAAAGCTTTTGCTTTTGAGGGGGCTTGTTGTGGCTGGATGGTGTCCATCATCTCCTCCTTCGGGAAAAGATCTATCCTCAGATTTGCTAACTTGATCTCGGATAGCAGCCTCTTGCTTCGTCAAGGTGTGTCCTCCCGGATCAAATATCAACCTATGAGAATCTTGAAACAAAGCAAAGGAGTTAGAGTGAGTATTTGGAGAACAATTAATTGTGTGAAGTTGCCATCTTTGTTTTTCTCTTGTTTTGGTCAACTTCTCACAATGCTTCCCTTTTGATGGTTGTAGGTGCCTTCTAATCCTCTTATGTTTTCTAAAATTTCCAAAAGTAGTTACTTTTTCCTTAGGCACAATCCCTTTAGGAAATGGTGACGACTTTAAAAAGACAAGAGGACCATGTTCACATACAACTTCAAATGGAGAGATATGAGTAATCTTGTGGACTACTCCATTGTATGCATGCATAAAAGGAAAAGGATTCTTATCCCAAGAATTGTGGGTGTCCTTCATGATTTCGTGAAGCATAGAAGGGAGAGCTATGTTTTCAAATTTTGGAGCTCTATCCCTTATTTTTGAAAATAAATCATGGAGGCTTGTCACATTTCCTAAGAAGAGTTTATCCACTTCCATGAAGAAAGAATCAAGACCTTTTGTTGTCCTAGGAAGCTCTAATATGAAATTTAGGTTTATGTCTTCCCAAGGATCATTTGTAAAAGGTGAAGGAGTATAGAGTTCATGAGACATCGCCTTAGATGTATTTTTAAAACACGGAATGTATCTAGGGTAATGTCTTTGAACATCTTTTCTCATGGGTGACAATAATTTTCCTTTTAAAAGCTCTAGAGTTTTATCAACTCTAATTTGACCCATGAGTTCTCCTTCATGAAGAATTTCTCTTTTATGTGTGAAGGTAGTCTCGTTGATACAACCTTTGTTCATGGAAATTTCAATTCGTTGCAAAGGTTGTCTCCATAAGACATGACAAGTTTCTTTAGGCACTACTTCACATAAAAAATTGTCTTTGTAGATGCCTATAGATGACTTGACCTTCACTTGGTGATATCTTGGCATGTATGTAAAATAATCTACTATATTTTTATCTATGCAAGCCTTTTTTAAGGATTCTTCTTTTTTTTCTAGACTTGCAAGTGTTCCTTTACAAAAGGTAAGGCTAGGTTGTTCAACAAGAGGTATATTTTCAAATGTATTTTCAACTTTTCCTTCTTGTTGAATGACCTTGTGGGAAGGAACACTCTTCTCCCACGCCTTTTGTTTCCCAAGGGTTTTCTCTTGCTTTTCTATTTTTACATTTTCTTCACTCTCACTAGCTTCTTTTTCTTGGCTACTATTCTCATCTTTGTCCCTTAAGATCATAGATCTTTCATTGAAACATTGAGATGCTAATTGATCATTGCCAAGGTATTCTAAACATGGAATTTCTCTAGCTTGAGTGTGAGAGATATGCTTGGTTAGGTTTTCTTGTCTCTCTTTCCTAGCTCTCCTAGGGAATTGTTGATGATATTCATTTTTCCTAAGATTTTCTTCCCCAAGATAATCATGATGTTTAGAGCTAGATGCATGAGAATGTAATTTTTTTGAAAATTGTGACTTCTCATTCTTTGCTTTAGTCAATTCATTAGTTTTGATCTCATTCTCCAATTGTTTAGATGAAATTGATTGAATATCCTTAGTAAGTTGTTTCAAAAGAGATTTCAAGGATTTCACCTCACTTTTAAGAGATTTAGAGGAGTGAGAAGACATGACTAAAGCTTTGTGTGTAGAAGTATTTTACCTTGAGAAAAATTTAGGGAAGTCAAAGAAGGTAGTCTTCCAGGTAAGGGAGGTGAGTCACAGTGGACTACTTAAATACCAAGCCTTTGCCTTAGCCAAAAACTATCCCTCAATGTCTTCACACAAAGCTTTCTCTTAGTAAACCACTTGAAACACAATTAAGTTGAGAAATCAGATTTTAATGCAAGAAAACAATGCATGCTAACTAATCAACAAAGCTAGACGGTTCAAATTTAATCAAAACTAACCATGCAAACGTCACTACTAAAGCAATAGAAAAACAATTACAAACAAGTAACAATTACTAAACAAGAATGTTATACTATTCGGCCCTAGGTGAGGCTTCTTGGACACTTTGAGCCCTTGAAGACACACTCACCGTCTAAAGCGTAATTAAGAGGTAATTAACAATAAACCAAGTTGCAAAGGAAATAAGAGAACTCCCTTGGTTGATCTCTTTTTGGTTAGTGCACTTCCTTGTTGTCTTTGCTTGTTGATCTTCCAAGTGTTTGTAGTGTTTTCTCAAAAATGTTTGTTTCAGATTTGACCTTGTCTTCTCCTTAGAATGATGGCCTTTAATTCTCCAATTTCCAGCACCTAGCAAAGGGCTAAACCTTAACCAAATCAAGTTCCCATTCACATAAGCACCAAAGAAGAATTAAATTCCAGCACCCAAATTAGAGGTCAAAGAATAAAAGCAAGAAACAATTGTAATTGAATAAAACAGTACCACCAAAAGGATTTATAATATGACAACTTAGAAAGAGATTCAAGAAACTAAAGCAAACAATTAAAGGTACTCAATTAAAGGTTGGCACACAAAAAGAATTCCTAAAGAAAAGCACTAGAATAGATGACCAAATAAAAAAAAACAGCACCACTGGAAAATGTTGTGGGCCAGAAAACGTGTTTGTTCCCCGATTTATGCTGATCTGTATTTTTGGAATTTGGCTCTGAAATTTGTTATGCAAGATATTCAGGATCTTATCTAAAATCTGGCTTTGGATTCACTCAAAACGGATGCACCATTTTTTTTAATAAATTTTGCAAAATTGGTGTTCGGTTAGGCCAGCTGGAGCGCTCAAGATTTGCACTCTGATTTTGTAAGATTTATCATTTTTTTTCTGTTGCTTCGTTTGACCTCATTCTTTTTTTGTCTTTTCTATAACACTTTAAACTTGCATTTTCCAGAAAATCAGAATTTTCCTATGGGTGGAAATATTTTTCTGGGTTAAAACAGCCAAAACAGAGAAGGTGTAAACAGGGGAATCCTGGAAAACTGGAAAAAACAGCAAGATAACCAAACTTTAACACAATGGAATTGTAAAAACGGAAATTGTGTAAGAACTAAGACACAATTATGAACTCAAACTAAAAATAAAAAGGCACCAAAGGATCAAAGAACAGTAGATTCAAACAATTTAAAGAGACCCAAAAGCAAGAAACAATCAAGCCAATAATAGGACTACTAAGAATTGTTGACAAATATGGATTCACATGACTTGACACAACATTTATAGATTCGGAAAATAAAGACTCAAAGCATAAAATGAAGCAAAATTAAGAAAGCAATAAGGACTCAAATTCCTAAAAGAAAAACAGCCACTCAATGGTGTAAGGAATCCTATCACAAGCTGCACAGAATTTGTTCAAGATTAATTGAACAATTGTGCTTTGGTTGGATCTTCCATAAGCACACCAAGAACAATTTAAAAAGTAAAAAACAGCAAGACAAGTATGGAATTTAAATGACAATATGAAATAAAGAAGAACTGAAAATTTAAAAGACCAAGCTACTCATCTTGAAGAACCAAAAGCTCTGATACCAAATGATGGCATTTTCATGTGTTCTTCTTGAATCAAAGTAGTAAAAAGTGATGCGGAAGCAATGGGTGAGTGAAACAAAGCCCTCCTAGGAGTTGTGTTGGCTTTGAAGGTGCATGAGGAGTGTGGTGTTTGAGTGGTTCGGCCAGCTCAAGGGAGAAGGTGAAAGGATTGAAGTTTAGAGCCTAGATTTCTAGGAGAAGTAAAGCTTGTGCACAAAAATGGCAGCATAACCTTACTCAATTAAACTTGAAAATACAAGGTGTAGGCTCCTCCTTTTATAGGCTAAGGAGGACCATAATGCAACCCTAATGCTAGCCAAATGAAATGTAAATGTGAAGCACATGGGTGCACATGGCACATGGGTGCACATGGCACATGGGTGCACATGGCACATGGGTGCACATGGGGAGGGGTGTGTCTAGTTTTTATGCTCACCCCCTCCATGGTCTTTCTAGAATGTTTCACACAAATATGCTTTCTACACTACTCTAATTACTAAGCACCCCTAATGGGCCTTTATGTAACAATTACAAAGGTCTTATCTTCCCAAAACCGTAGCTTTGACCCATGTGTATGTGAAGCTAGACGGTCTAGAAGGAATCCTCATCATGGCCTAGACGCTCCTTATGTAGCCGCTCCTCATCATGGCCTAGACGCTCCTCTTCATGGGCTAGACGCTCCTTTTTGAGACTAGACGCTCCTCATTATAGGCTAGACCGTCTAGTCTTGGAGGCTTGGCTTTCATCGTGTGGTGAGCTTGGGCCCTCCTCCATCAGTTCATCTTATTCATTTTGGTGTTTTCAATCGGTGCAACTTGTTCTAGATTCAATTCTGTCCAGTTTGATATATTACATGTAGTAATTGTGTTTCTATTTGTGTTCTTTATTTGTTATTGCTTTCCTTTCAATTCCGCCAAGTGTTTGTGATAAGGACATGGCACTCATTGTTCAATGAGTTTCGCTTCTCTCTTGGATGGCATTATTCTCCATTGAGATGACCTTAAGCCTCCTTAAAGTGTTGTTTCTTGTTAAGTGTCAATCCAGCTCATATCATATAAGCAAAGGCAAGGGGAAGGGGGATAGCGATATAGCTCTCAAGGGACCCGGGGTTGTACTCAAGCTTGATCAGCTCAGTGGTGTTAAACACCATTCCCAGTTTCAAGAAGAACTCGCATACTTCTCGTTCTTGCGGGGTCAAGTCCTTCATTAGGCTTCTTAAGCCCTGGTTCTTGCACCCAGTAAAGGGGGAACCCGTCGAGCAGGATGGGGTCAAATTTACTACAGTGAATCTTGAAGAACTTCCCTTTGAAGCCCTTATAGGATTGCTGGAAGAGGGACAGTAAGACTTTTCCAGCGATCCCATTAAAGCTCATTCACAGCTTCTTCCCTGGACTCTTGGCCTTGAAGAAGTACAAGAAAACGTTCATCGATGGCGTATGGCCAAAGTGGCTGCAGAGAATGGCAAACGTCGTGACGAATGCCCAGCTATTGGGATGCAGCGGGGCAGGGGCCACGTTGACCTCGGTGAGAAGTGCATGCTCGAACCCAGTAAGTGGTAGACGAAGCTTGAGCCTTTTGAAGACCGTTGAGTACATGAAGAAGATTGGGTCCTCTAGGTCCGCGAACTCGTCGATGCACACCAGTTCACCCTCCCTGAAGAGCAGGACCTTCACGAACCTATCGTGCTCCTTCTCGAAAATGAAAAATTTTCTCGCTGGACTCGTCCTCTTTATATGCCTCTATATCCTTGAATGAGGTAATTTTGGAGGTTTCGGCTAGGAGGCTGTTAGGAGCCCAGCGGTATAGAGATTTGTAGCTAATAGGAGGAGGTGGGTTTGGAGTGGTTTTTGTTCGAATCATCTCGAGAAGAAAAGCTAGAGAAGGAGATGGAAAAAGGAAGAACAAGGCAGAGTTTAAAGAAAGGGTTGGTGCGCCTCAGAAATTCAATAGAAAGAAAAACAGAGAGATGCCAAAATGAAGAACATTTATAAAGTGCAGGAAACATAAACAGTCCCAGAACAGTTACGACGGATTATGAGCATTGGAATAGTAAAGCAGGTGCCATCACAAAGTAAAAAACATACCTTTGAGCGATTAGGTTTCGAAGGGTTGAAGTGATTGATGAAGAAAAGGGAGCGTTTGAGAGCAGGAAATGCTTGAGAAATGTTAAAAGAAGTAATGAAACAGTGAGGAGCGTAGGGGTTTGAGGGGTTTAACATATACGAAGAAGCGCAAGCGGCAACGAGCCTTAGTCGTTGATCCTGCCACGTGTACACTGATTTAAAAAGTATGGTGAAACGTCATCTCGATGCACTATTCACGTCCTGTCACCCTAGCGCCAGGTAGGTCGCCGTGGGCGATCACTTAGCCTTTTCGGTGAAACAAAATTACAGCTTAAGCCTGGAGGGGCTTGTGTACGGGCCAAACCTCAGACATCGGCTGAAGAGATCGGCATCAGACGTGACATCGGACCCCGACGGACCAGTCATATTAAGGGGCCACGTAGGTGGGCCCCATAAATAATAATGAGTTATTATCCATACAAGAGAGGGTCCTAAGTCACGAGAGAATTCATGCATGTAGTGTGTATAGCACGTTCAGGTCTAGCACAAGTAAATAATCCTTGGAGGCGCTAAGGCCTGTTACGGTTAGGGTTTCCAAGGGTAGACTGCATGCATGACACGTGAATACTTAGGGCACCCATAGAACATATGGCCCCACAACGCTGGTACATGAGTTGGTACCCTAGCGGCCATACTGTTAGAGATTTTGCACTCTAGAAGAGGCAAGTCATGTGATATGATTCCAATGATCTCCATCATCTTGTGTCGCGGCTGCGCTAAGCTTATGCAACGTGTCACAGGATGCCTCCCCAGTAACCCTAATTCCACTAAAGGAAAGATCCTCATGGGACAGGGAGTTGACCTAGATACAACCTATATAAAGGGTGGTAAGAACCCTAGAACAGGTACGCCGTTTCTAAGACTGAAACTGCTTTACATACTTTACTGTTTCTTAGCCCAGTACTGACTTGATCGTTGGAGTGCAATCAATAGGTAGGGCCCCCTCTGTTTCAATGGAGCCAATCTCAGCTATTCAAGGAGAGAGCGGAAACCACCAGGAGATAAGAGGAGCCATCATCTGCCTTTGAAGTCAACGGCGACTAAGTCAATCGGTGAGAACAACTACATATAAAGATGCATATCTTGCATTTAATACTTAAATGACTTTTCTGAATATCCTCAAATGACTAGAAGAGATGTTCAATGATTTTTTCTTCTCAAGCTCTATATATGGAATATTTCTTTGAAAAAGGAATGTTAACAACAATTATGGTAGTATTGCTACAAGAACGTGCACAAGATCTTAAGCTTCTAAGGCTTGTAGTTGTGAGAAGGAACACTATTTGTGTTCACTAGCAATATAGAAGAATGTTTAAACTTTGTATATGTCTTAAGAAGCCGCCCCTTTTTCTAGTTAGCAAACATGTGATGTTTTAGATCACATTCTTTATAAACCCTATGTGTTTAGTCAAGAGTTCCTGCATTCCAAATAATAATCAATTTTATCTAGAAAGGGCTACGTTCCAAATAATACTCTATGTTTATTCAGAAGTGGCTATTGTCTAAGTAATACCTATGTTTAACTAATATTGTGGTTCAAATAATACTCAGTTTTAATCACGAGTAACTAAGGTCCAAATAATAGTCATATATACTTTGCAATAATAATTTGTTTAGTGAAACTTAATTAGTTGATTGAGAATTGAAAGAAGTCTTTGTTAATAAATGGACAACACACCAGTTACCAGTTAGGGAGAAGCCTAGATCGAGAAGGGTCCATGCGTGTGGTGTGGATGACGCGTTCAGACGTAACACAAGTAAACAACCACTGGAAGAGATACGACCTATGAGGGTCACGTTCCAGGGGTGAAATTGCATGCATGACATGTGAGCGGCTAGGGGACTCCCAGGACGGATGGCCCCAGAGATTAGGTGCACAAGTTGGTACCCAGGTGGTCATCCCGTCAGAGGTTGCACTCCAGTAAGGGAGCCTTACACGTTAGATTGCCCTAACAATGGGTGATAGCGGCGTTAAGGCACACCCTCAGTAACCCTAATTGCGGTTATCGAAAACAGCCGCAACCTTAGAGTATATAAGGGGTAGTATCAAACCTAATCAGGTACGCAACATTTACGCGAATACACACACAGATTACACAGAGAGCTTTTTACAGCTTACCTTTGATTTTTCCTAGCCCTACATTGACTTGAGCCAAAACTTATACCAAAATGCGAAAAATAAGGACATTTATAGGTTCAAAACTTTCTTCGCAATTTAGAGAGGATTAGCAAAGAAAGTTGTACATATAATTATTTATATAATTAATTATTTATAATTTACTTTGTTATCCTTTCTATTTTAAATTCAAAATATTTTTATTTTTATTTAAAATAAAATACAATTTAAATATAAAAAATATAATCAAAATTATAAAAAATTATAATTATAAAATAACATAATTAATCATATTATATATATAATAAATTATAAATATAAACAATAACATTAAATATATTTTTTAATAATAAAGAAATAAATTTATATAATAATTATATTAATTATAAAAAAATAAAGATAAAATAATAATGTTATTTAATATAAATTTTTTTTATTAAATATTTATAATATAAATATTTAAATACTTTTTTTTATCAAATTTACATTATTTTGTATTTTTTTAAATTAGTTATAATATATTAACGAAAATTAATTTAAATTTATAAAAAATATCTCATATTTTATTATTAAAAGAATTTTTAAAGATATGGGTAAATTTGTAAACCTACACTTTACACATTTTAAACAAATTTAAAATTCTCTTACAACCATCATATCATTCACAAACTTCTAAAAAAATTTCTCACAAATTCACTCTAACCTACCTTAGCCTCTGTTTGGATTGTTGAACCAAGTGGTGTTCAAGCATTGAAGAATCCAAATCCTTTGAAGGATGTTGAAGCCTTTGTTGTGCTTGATGTTGTTGTGCTAGTTTAAGCTTTGTTCTGGGGGAGTTTATATGTTCTAATCCACCCTGTGATTAAATCTAAAGCATTAGCATTCTCAATTTTTGTGAAAGTAAAATGTTTTCAAACTAAGTAAAAACAACCGATTGTTTTGTCGAAACAACCGATTGTTTATACTTAGGTGTTTTGAGAAAAAGATTGAAAACTGTTTTGAATGGTTGAACTGTTAAGTACCAAAACAACCGATTGATTCGAGGAAACAACCGATTGTTTGTTTTGGAACCATAACAGAAAAACTGTTTTCTCTTTGACTGAGCTTTAAATGTTTTACTGCTTACGCTCCAGTCATTAAATGCTTTGACCAATCTTTTAATGCAATTTAAGAGTTTGTTAAGATTTGATAACAAACTACATCTTTGAATAAATTCAGAAAAACAGATTTGACAATTAAGAATCTTTGACAAAGTTTTTCAAAGAGAGTTTTTCAAAGTGTTGAGATTGCTAAGAGTTTGTGATTGATCAAAGTATTGGAATAGGATTCTGCTTGTATTGATTTCAGATTATCTTCTGTAACAAGTGTAATCCTTGTACTCTGTTGAACAATTCGTTTTCTGTGTTTGCTGAGATTGGTTGTGTGTTCTTGAGGTGTTCAAGATCAGCAATCTTAGTGTTGGCCAAGGAGAGTGTGTTTCTTGAGGTGTTCAAGGTCATTCTCTTGGTTGTTGTGTAAGTGATCAAGTGGTGATTGCTTAGTGGATATCCTCAGGGTTTCTGAGAAGACTGGATGTAGCTCTGGTTTGGAGTGAACCAATATAAACAACTGTGTACAATCTCTCTATCTCTAACTCTTTAAATTCAGTTTATTTGTTGTTTGCTGGTATAAACAACCGATTGTTTTTACGAAACAACCGATTGTTTTTCTGGTACTATAGCTTTTGCTTGCTGTTTTGGCTAACTGAATTGCTAAATCAATTGGTTCCTGAGATAAATTCATTCTAGTTTTGAAAAGTTTGCGAAAACCCTCTTTAAACAATTCAACCCCCTCTAGTTTAAAGCCATCTTTTCTAACAATTGGCATCAAGAGCTTGGTTCTTGAAAGTTATTCAAGTTCATCCTAAAAATCTTTTTAAATGGCTGATAGACTACCTTTTGGGGAAGGTGCTTCAATTAATAGACCACCTTTGTTTTGTGGTTTGAACTACCAGTGTTGGAAAGTAATCCAAGGGGGAGTAATCATTCTGTGCTAACTGAAGAAGATCTGGTTTATATCTTCTGCATCACCAAGAAAATCAAGATCAATTGGATTCATATAATCAAAGAACACATGCAAAAAGACATGAGGTTAGGTGATTATAATTATCCATATGTTGTTTTGATATCTAAATTTCTACTCTATTTTGAAGTTAATCTTGAAGATGAAACTTCCGAGCTGGTCAAGTCAACTCAAGAGTTGAACAATGGATCACTCAGCAAGATGGGTTTTACAAAAGTAGGTGAAAAATGGATAAGCAAGGATGGTGATCATGGTGCCTCATCTAGTGGTGCTGCTAATCTTGAACAAGATGAACCTGTAGATATGGATGTTCAAAATGAAGATCAACCTGAAGATTATCAAGATGCTAGTGCTAGAGATCAGGAAGATGGAATGCAAACCATGTCGTCTTTTGAAAGACTCATGATGAATAGGCTTGATAGCTTTGCTGAAAATCAAAGGAACCTCCATGATCTCTGTGTTAGTAATTTCCAAAGGATTGACACCAGGTTTGACAACATAGATTGCAAAGTTTTTCAAAGAGAGTTTTTCAAAGTGCTGAGATTGCTAAGAGTTTGTGATTGATCAAAGTGTTGGAATAGGATTCTTCTTGTATTTAGGGTGCCCTTTGTCTTTGTGATTTCAGGTGTTTGATCGAAAGAAGGCACGAACGAAAACAGGGATAATTGGGCGTGTGATCATCGTAGTCACGCGGAGATAAAGGAGTCAACCAGCAGGAACATTTCGCGCCCACCGTGGGGCACGATTTTAGACATTGTCCCATTCGCAAGAACAAAAAGGATCCATCAAGATGAGAAACACGAGGCAAGTATATGTTGCACCGAATGGAGGCAAAAATCTCACCCTGCAATAGATCATGGAAACGATGCAAGCTCTCCAAGAAACGGTGGTTGCAGCAAGAGCATATCAAGAACGCATCCAGATTGATCTGGCTGCGTCGCTAGCAAGGAATGAAGAATTGTAAAGAACCAACAAGGAATTGCGCAGGGGGTTGCGGAATCAAGCAGGGGAACGTGAGGTGGAAAATCAAGAACCTACAACACCACCCAGGGATTTTCCAATGCCCTTCTCGTAGGCGATCATGGATGTCGTGATACCCGCCACGTTCGTGGGGCTCAAAGCCACCTTCACGGGGGTGGAAGACCTAGAGGCTCATCTCACGACATTACATACGCAGATGATGTTGGATGGGGGCCCTGACCCGGTGCAATGCAAGTTGTTCATGAGCACACTAGTGGGAACGACGATGGATTCGTTCATCAGCCTCCCTGATGGACACGTGACGTCGTTCATGCAACTGTCTAAGCTGTTCAGAGAGCAGTACATTGCGAACCGGGCTCCCCCACCCATTTCTTACGACCTCTTTGACATAAGACAGTATCAGGGAGAGTCCCTGAAGGAATTCCTCAACCGTGTTGGGGCGTAGGTGGTGAGGCTGAACACCAAGGATGAAACCATAATGGTGCATGCGTTTAGGAAGGGAATCGTGCCTGGACCCTTCAGCGAATCACTCATCAGGAACCACCCCAAAACTTTCGGCGAGATAAGGCGTCGAGCGGTGGCTCACATTGCTGCGGAGGGAGAAGTCAATGAGAAGAGCACGTGCGTTGTCCCTACGCGCCCACGAGCACTAGGTCGACCTCCACCCCTGAAGGTGCATGAGGCAACGACAGAAAAGAGGACTCCCGCGAAGCAGCAGCCTTACGAGCCCAAAAAGCCCCAGACTAGGGGGCGCGCAAGGGAGAATGTGCCACCTAGGCACAACTTCGTGGTAGAGTTGAAGGACCTGATTGTCGTCCCCAACATAGCGGAGACAAGAAGTTAAACCTAATAAGAACGCATGGTGCGAGTTCCGCCAAGCATTTGGCCACCCCATACGCAACTGCTTGACGTTGGGGCATCAGTTAGACCAGTTGGTTAAGAATGGCTTCCTAAAGGACTACTTGGTGAAGTCGTCGGGAGCCCATAACTCGACAGCGTGAGGAGAGGATCAGAGGCACGAGATACCCGTGCATTGCGAAATTCACACCATTGCGGGGGGTGCACCACTACTCAGCGGAAGAAGTATGCACGAACGGTAATGTCGGTAGAGGTGCAAGAGGCAGACGAGGCTCTTGACGTCGATCTTGTCTTCACCAAGGCTGACCTCCAAGATGTTGTCCCACACAACAATGACCCAGTGGTGATCTCCGTAGTGACCGCAGGGAGAAAAGTACACCGTGTGCTGGTGGATCAGGGAAGCTCGGCAGACATGATGTTTTGGACGACCTTCAACAAGTTGCAGTTGTCCCCTGACAAACTGAGGCCTTATACTGGTTGTTTGTACGGCTTCGCGGGAGACCAGGTGGAGGTGCGTGGGCACTTAGAGCTGGAGACCACCTTCACAGATGGTGTCGCGTCTCGCACGGAGAACATCAGGTACCTCGTCGTCAATGCCCCTTCCGCATATAACATACTATTGGGTAGACCTACTCTGAACAGGCTGAGGGCGGTGGCGTCAACGAGACATGATGGAAGAGGGCCAAGCACAACTTCGCAAGAACGACAAAAGCCAAGACATGAGCATCCAAAGCCAAACCAAGAGCGTCTAGGGCTAAGGGAGGAGGTCTAGGCCAAAGGGGAGGAGCGTCTAGCTCAAGGTGGAGAGCGTCTAGGCCAATGAAAGGAGCGTCTAGGACCAAATTGCTAAGCCCATGGCCAAGCGAATCCATGCAGATTTGTTTATGCTACATGAAGGCCCATTAGGGGTAGCTTAGTATTAGTTGTGGTGTAAATAGCATAAACTTGATTCCATGAGACTTGACCTAGATTTGCTAAAGATTTGGTCACTTTCTAGGAGGATTCTCCACATGGCCATGTGCTCCATGTGATGTAAATTTGCATTTCATTTTGATTAGCATTAGGGTTGCATTATGGTCCTCTTTAGCCTATAAAAAGAGGATCCTACACCTAGTATTTTCAAGATTATTGATAGTAAAGTTATGCTGCCAACTTTGTGCCAAGCTTTTCTTCTACCTAGTTTCTAGGCTCTAATCTTCATCTTCCTCACTTACCATAGGGCTGGCCGAACCTCCCTACTTCCATACATATCATGCACCTTCAAGATCACCATAGCTCTTAGGAGGATCTTGCTCATACACATTCATAGCTTCCGCACCTTTCTTCACATGATTCAAAGAAGAACTTTATGAATTTGCCATCATTTGGTATCATGAGCTTAGGTTCTTCAAGATGAGTTGCTTTTGGTCTTTTCATTTTTAGTTCTTCTTTATTTCATGTTGTTCATCTTATTTCCATAATTGTCTTGCTGTTTTTTACATTTTAATTTGTTTTAGTGTGCTATTTGGAAGATCCAACCGGTGCACTTTTGTTCAATTGATCTTGAACAATTCTTGTGCAAATTGTGATAGGATTCCATACACCTTTGAGTTGCTGTTTTCTTTTAGGCTTTTGAGTCTTTAATTTCTGAATCCATATATGTTTTGTCAAGTCATGTCCATCCACAATGTCAACAATTCTTAGTAGTCCTTTATTTGGCTTGATTGTTTCTTGATTTTGGGTATCTTTAATTGCTTTGAATCTGCTGTTCTTTGATCTTTTGGTGCCTTTTTAATTTTAGTTTGAGTTCCTATTTGTGTTTAGATCCTACACAAATTCTATTTTACAATTCCATTGTGTTTAAATTTTGGTATCTTGCTGTTTTTTGTTTCCAGTTTCCAGAATCCCCTGTTTCACATTTTCTGTGTTGGCTGTTTTGTTCCAGAAAAATATTTTCACTCATAGGAAAATTTTGATTATCTGGAATGTGCAAGTTTGAAGTGTTCTAGAAAGGACCAAAAAAGAATTAGTTCAAAAGAATCAACAGAAAAAAAATGATAAATCTTTTAAACTCAGTGTGCAAATCTGAGGCGCTACAGCTGGCGTAACTGAACACCAAAATTGCAAAATTATTTAAAAACAAATGGTGCATGCGTTTTGAGTGATTCCAAAGCCAGATTTTAGCTAAGATCTTGAATATCTTTCATATCAAATTTCAGAATGATATCTTAAAAACACAGCTCAGCATAAATTGGGGAAAAACACGTTTCTGGCCCACAACAATTTTTCAGTGGTGCTGTTTTTTATTTTGTAATCTAATTCTAGTGTCATTCTTAGGAATTCTTTTGTGTGCCTACCTTTAATTGAGTACCTTTTATTTGCTTGCTTAATATTTCTTGGACCTCTTTCTAGTTGTCATAATCTAACTCCTTTTGGTGGTACTGTTTTATTCAATTAAATTGTTTCTTGCTTTTGTTCTTTGACCTCTAATTTGGTGCTGGAATTTATTCTCCTTTGGTGCTTAATTGAATGGAAACTTGACTTGGGTAAGGTCTAGTCTTTTGATAGGTGCTGGAATTGGAGAATTAAGACCTTCATTCTAAGGGGAAACAAAGCCAAGGCAGAATCAAGCTTTCTAGAAAAACACTACAAACACTTGGAGGGCCAACAAGCAAAGACAACAAGGAAGTGCATTTAGCAAAAAGAGGATCAACAAAGGGAGTTTTCTTATTTTCCTTGCAACTTAATTTGTGTTAATTACCTCTTAATTACGTTATTATACGGTGAGTGTGTCTTCAAGGGCTCCAAGTGTCCAAGAAGCCTCACCTAGGGCCGACTAGTGTAGAGTTTTCTAATTAGCAATTGTTAATTGTTTTTTATTGCTTTTCTATTGCTTAATTAGTTTCGCTTTTGCAATTGTGTTTCTTTGTTAATCCTTGCTTGGTTAATTAGTTAGCTTGCATTATTTTCTTGCATTAAAATCTGATTTCTCAACTTAATTGTGTTCTAAGTGGTTTACTAAGAGAAAGCTTTGTGTGAAGACATTGGGGGATAGTTTTTGGCTAAGGCAAAGGCTTGATATTTAAGTAGTCCTTTGTGACTCACCTCCCTTACCTGGAAAACTACCTTCTTTGACTTTCCTAAGTTTTCTCAAGGTAAAATACTTGTATACACAAAGCTTTAGCCATGTCTTCTTCTTCTCATTCTACAAAGTCTATTGGAAGTGAATTAAAATCTTTAAAAACTCTTTTGAAAGAAGTTTCACAAACTGTGCAATCAATTGCATATAGACAATTGGAGAGTGAGACTAAACTTAATGTTTTGACTAAAGCAAAGAATGGGGAGTCTCACATTCTAAAAAAATTACCTTCTCATGCATATATCTCTAAAGATCATGATTCTTTTGGGGAGGGAAGCATTAGAGTAAATGATTATTATCAAGCACCCCCTAGAAGACATAGAAGAGATAGAAAAGAACAAGAAAACCCAAGAAAGGTTA
Organism: Phaseolus vulgaris; assembly: GCF_051622355.1. Classification (NCBI taxonomy): domain Eukaryota; kingdom Viridiplantae; phylum Streptophyta; class Magnoliopsida; order Fabales; family Fabaceae; genus Phaseolus; species Phaseolus vulgaris. Next base: position 16,632,684 of record NC_143501.1, on the reverse strand, counting down.
GGGTAGACCAACCCCATTTCCATAGAAAAGAAAATATAGAAGCTTGCCTAGATTGGGAAATGGGGGTAGAAAAATTGTTTGCTTCCCATAAAGAAAGAAAGGAAAGAAAAATACAAAAGAAGAGAGGGAAAGTCGAAAGGGAAGCTAAAGAAAAAGAAGAAAAAGAAAAGCATGAGAAGACCCTTGAAGAACAAAAGGCGTGGGAGAAGAGTGTTCCTTCCCACAAGGTCATTCAACAAGACAAAAGATTTAAAAATACCTTTGAAAATATGTGTCTTTTGTTGAACAACCTCAAAGCCTTACCTTTTGTAAAGGAACACTTGCAAGCCTAAGCAAAAAGGAAGAGTCTTTAAAAGAAGCTTGCATAGATAAAAATGAAATAGACTATTTTTCATATGTGCTAAGATATCACCAAGTGAATGTCAAGTTTTCTATAAGCATCTACAAAAACAATTTTTTATGTAAAGTAGTGCCTAAAGAAACTTGTCATGTCTTATTGAGACAACCATTGCAAAGTGTACAAATTCTTATAAACAATGGTTGTAACAACGAGACTATCTTTACACATAAGAGAACAAGTCTTCATGAAGGAGAACTCATGGGCCAAATTAGAGTTGATAAAACTCTAGAGCTTTTAAAAGGAAAACTTTTGTCCCCCATGAGAAAAGAAGTTCAAAGACAGTACCTTAGGTACAATTCTTGTTTTCAAACTACACCCAAGGCAATGTCTCATGAACTCTATCCTCCTTCACCTTTTGCAAATGATCCTTGGGAAGATACAAATTTCATATTAAAAATCCCTAGGACAACAAAAGGTTTTGATTCAATCTTCATGGTTATGGATAAAATCTTCTCTAGAGAAGTGATACATCTTCATGGTTTATCCTCAAGCATAGTGTTGAATAGAGTTCCAAATTTCGCAAACCATGATTTGAGGACTTCCTTTGGAAAACTTGCAACTAAGTTGCACACTTTAAATTCTTATCATCCTCAAACGCATGGTCAAAATACAATTGAAAATCTAGCTCTTTCTACTATGCCTAGAATAATCATAAAGGACAAACACAAGTCTAGAGATGAGCATACATACCATAAAGTAGTTCACAAAACTACTTGTATTTCTACTTTTGAGGTTATATGTGGGCTAAATCATCTTTCTCCTTTTAAGTTGTTACCATCTCCTATAGGATTTATGCCTAAAGAGAAAGTAACCACAAATGCACATTTCAAAATGCATAAGATGATTAGAGAACACATACAACAATCAAAAGAGAAACATTGTCCAAAGTTCCCAAAACCAAAAGAAAAACAAAAATGGCAACATAGTAAAATTGATTTTCAAACTAACACCTATGCTTTATTTGATGATTTCTATAGGTGGACGTTTGATCCAGGAGGACAAGCTTTGGCGAAGCAAGAGGCTGCTATCCGAGATCAAGTCTGTAGATCTGAGGATAGATCTTCTCAAGAAGGAGGAGATGATGGACACCATCCAGCCACACTCACCCCCCTAGTTGAAGAAAAAGCTTTGGATTTGAGGACAAATCCATTTCAAGAGGGAGGGGATGATGGAAGAGGGCCAAGCACAACTTCACAAGAACGACAAAAGCCAAGACATGAGCATCCAAAGCCAAACCAAGAGCGTTTAGGGCTAAGGGAGGAGCGTCTAGGCCAAAGGGGAGGAGCGTCTAGCTCAAGGTGGAGAGCGTCTAGGCCAATGAAAGGAGCGTCTAGGACCAAATTGCTAAGCCCATGGCCAAGTGAATCCATACAGATTTGTTTATGCTACATGAAGGCCCATTAGGGGTAGCTTAGTATTAGTTGTGGTGTAAATAGCATAAACTTGATTCCAGGAGACTTGACCTAGATTTGCTAAAGATTTGGTCACTTTCTAAAAGGATTCTCCACATGGCCATGTGCTCCATGTGATGTAAATTTGCATTTCATTTTGATTAGCATTAGGGTTGCATTATGGTCCTCTTTAGCCTATAAAAAGAGGAGCCTACACCTTGTATTTTCAAGATTATTGATAGTAAAGTTATGCTGCCAACTTTGTACCAAGCTTTGCTTCTACCTAGTTTCCAGGCTCTAATCTTCATCTTCCTCACTTACCATAGGGCTGGCCGAACCTTCCTACTTCCATACATATCATGCACCTTCAAGATCAACATAGCTCTTAGGAGGATCTTGCTCATACACATCCATAGCTTCCGCACCTTTCTTCACATGATTCAAAGAAGAACTTCATGAATTTGCCATCAAGACACATGAAGATGAAGCTACCTGACTTGGGAGGAAGGGTGATAACCATCAAGCTACACCTTGTATTTTCAAGATTATTGATAGTAAAGTTATGCTGCCAACTTTGTACCAAGCTTTGCTTCTACCTAGTTTCTAGGCTCTAATCTTCATCTTCCTCACTTACCATAGGGCTGGTCGAACCTCCCTACTTCCATACATATCATGCACCTTCAAGATCAACATAGCTCTTAGGAGGATCTTGCTCATACACATCCATAGCTTCCGCACCTTTCTTCACATGATTCAAAGAAGAACTTCATGAATTTGCCATCAAGACACATGAAGATGAAGCTACCTGACTTGGGAGGAAGGGTGATAACCATCAAGTTAGACTAGAAAGAGGCTAAGAGATGTTACTAAAATAGCCTCAAGACCAACATAGGAGTGTTCATGGTCACTACCAAGGCACCAATCGAAGAAGGGGTCGCCCGTGCAGAGATCGCCCGGGAGAGGCGACTCGAACTAGTAGGGGAAGTTTTGGAGAGGGAGATTGGAGGCAAGACGTTCAAGCTTGGCAAATCACTAGGTCAAGCAGCAGCGCGGCATCTGGATGCCTTCGCGTGGTCCGCCTCGGACATACCAGGCATAGACCCAGACTTTTTGTGCCACCGTCTCACCATGGACTTCAAGGTCAGGCCTGTCTGCCAGAGAAGAAGGAAGTTCAATGAAGAGAGGCGACAGGTCATAAAAGAAGAGACGAAGAAGCTGCTGAGCGTCGGCCACATAAGGGAGATCCAGTACCCTGTGTGGTTGGCAAACGTGGTCCTGGTGAAGAAGGCCAATGGGAAGTGGAGGATTTGGGTTGACTTCACGAACCACAACAAAGCTTACCCGAAGAACTTCTATCCTCTACCAAGCATTGACTCCTTGGTGGACAGTGCCTCGGGCTGCAAGATGCTCAGCTTCCTGGATGCTTTTTTTGGGTATAACCAGATTAAGATGCACCCCAGGGACGAGTGCAAGACAGCGTTCATGACAAAATTGTCTTGCTACTGTTACACAGTGATGCCCTTTGGGCTGAAGAATGCAGGCGCCACCTACCAGAGGCTGATGGACAGGGTGCTCGCACCCATGATAGGGTGAAACGTGCAGGCCTATGTGGACGACATGGTGGTGACCTCGTAGGTGAAAGATCAGCACGTGGCTGATTTAGAAGAGCTATTTACGATAATAGCTAAGTACATACTGAAGCTGAACCCCAAGAAGTGTGTGTTCGGGGTGAAAGCGGGTAAGTTCTTGGGTTTCCTTCTCACCGAGCATAGGATAGAGGAGAACCCCGAGAAGTGCGCTGCGATCCTCGCGATGAGAAGCCCAATCTCAGTGAAGGAGGTGTAGCAGTTGACAGGGTGGATGATAGACCGCTATGTCTATATTTGCATCAGCTGGAAGAGACAAGGGTCACCCTTACTTCCATTGTCTAAGGAGGAATAGCAGGTTCATCTGGACCAGAGAGTGCGAAGAGGTGTTCCTCAAGTTGAAGGAGTACGTGGCCAGTCCCCGAGTGTTGTGCAAGCCACAGTTGGGTACTCCACTCCGCCTGTACTTTGTCGTGACGGAGCGGGCGATCAGTTCGGTCCTCGTGCAGGAGCAGGACCAAGTGTATAAGCCTATATACTTCGTAGGCAAAGTATTGCAAAGGCCTGAGGTAAGATATCAGGCCCTAGAGAAGGCAGCCCTGACAGTGGTGTTTTCAACTAGGAGACTTCGCCATTATTTCCAAAGTTTCACAGTGGTGGTGATGACAGACTTGCTTATCCACAAGGTCCTACAAAAACCGGACGTGGTGGGAAGGATGGTACGATGGGCAGTGGAACTATCAGAGTTCGATGTTCAGTACGAGCCCTGAGGTCCTATCAAAGGCCAAGTTTACGCAGATTTTGTGGTAGAGCTGTCCTCGGCAGATGCACACCAAGAGGAAGCCAACTTCCGGTGGGTGCTCTCTGTAGATGGGTCCACTAATCAACAAGGCAGCGGGGCAGGTGTCATCATGAAGGGACCGAACGGGCTTTTGATTGAGCAGGCCCTACGGTTCACCTTCAAGGCCAACAACAATCAGGTGGAGTACGAGGCCCTCATCGCTGGCATGTTGTTAGCGAAGGAGATGGGAGCGTAGAGCATATTGGCAAAGAGTGACTCCCTATTAGTCACAGGTCAGATGATTGAAGGGTAACAGGCCAAGGACCCTCAAATGGTCGCATACCTAGGGTATGTCCAGATTCTGAAGGAGTCATTCGCGATGTTTGAGCTGGTGCATGTCCCAAGAGAGCAAAATGCCCGAGCTGACTTGCTAGCTAAGCTCGCCAGTTCAGGCAAGGGGGGCAGGCAGAGGACGGTCATACAGGAAACCCTGAAGACACCTCGAACTTTCACCACAGATAACTGGGTGGGGGTGCACCAGGTCAGCACGACAAGAGGAGGGGCGATGAGTCATCGGTCATTGACCTAGAAGACACTGCAAACCCCCAAGGTAAGCATATATAGGAATCAATGCAGGTTTATCTGGTCGAAGGAGGAGAAACCTGGATGACGCCCTAAGGGCGATACCTGGCTGATGGGGTACTCCCATTGGAACTCGCAGAGGTCAGGAAAATCAAGAAAAATTCTGCCAAGTACACTTTCATTGACGGAGAGTTGTTCAGACACGGGTTCACTCACCCAATCTTGGTATGTGTAAGCGGAGACCAATGCACACGTATAATGGCGGAGCTCCACAAAGGGATATGTGGGAATCATATCGTCAGTCGATCTCTAGCATCGAATACCATTTGTGCGGGATATTATTGGCCAACAGTAAGAGAAGACTGCATGAGGTATGCACAACAGTGCAGGCAGTGTCAGCAACATGCTGACTGGCACAAGGCACCGCCGAAAAAGCTCAGGTCGATTTACAGCCCTTGGCCATTTCATACATGGGGGATCGATATCCTGGGATCCTTTCCTTTGGCGATAAGGCAGATTAAGTACCTCGTGGTCGCCATAGAGTACTTCACGAAGTGGACCGAGGCTGAGCTAGTGGCGCAGATCACGACCCACACGATCACACACTTCATGTGGAAGAATATAGTGTGCCGCTTCGGGGCGCTGAAGCGCTTGGTGTCTGACAATGACACACAGTTTGCAAGTCAACAGCTGGGCAAGCTATGCTCAGAAGTTGGGATAAAGCAGGTGTTCGCATCAGTCGAGCACCCCCAGACGAATAGGCAGGTCGAGTCTGCCAACAGAGTCCTGCTCAGATGTCTGAAGAGAAGGCTCGAGAAGGCCAAGGGAACCTGGGCAGAGGAGGTTCCTAGAATTGTGTGGGCTTACCACACCACTCCCCAGTCCACCACCATAGAGACACCCTTTAGCTTGGTGTATGGGTCGGACGCGATGATTCCAGTGGAGATCCGGGAGAGCTCGTCACACTTCCAGAACTTCGTGGCAAAAGAGTCCAACGAAGAGAGAAAGGTGAATCTGGATCTGTTGGATGAAGTCAGGGAGGAAGCAAGAATTAAAGCTGAAGCACTAAAGAGAATGGTGGAGTATAAACACAACTCGGAGTTGAAGCCTCGCTAGTTCCAGGTCGCTGACCTGGTGATGCGGAGGGCCCATCCATATCAACTAGAAAACAAGTTGTCCCCCAAGTGGACTGGTCCTTTCAGAGTGACAGAGGCCCTTGGGAATGGGGCATACAGGCTTGAGACGCTGGAGGGAGGCGCGATTCCTCGTACATGGAATGCGACCAACCTCAAGTTTTATTTCAGTTGCACTGTAGCATTGTACATAGTTCTTAGGGGACACTCTTTTTCCCATATAAGGGTTTTTAACAAGGTCACCCAATAAATTTCGATTGAAGTATCTTCTTGAGTGTTTGTACAATGCAGTTATGAACATGTTTACTTGCGTTAGAGGTCTTGAGCGAGGGAAAGACAGGTTCGAAGAGAACGCCTTCCCCCTCGAGTGAGAACGCCAAGGTTGAACGAAATGGTTCACCAGAGAAATCCTCCTTCGCCTTCGAGCGAAGACGAGGTCAGATACGAACTTTTCCCTTGCGTTAGAGGTCTCGAGAGTGGGAAGGGTATGTTCGCAGAGAACACCCCCCTTCTCGAGTGAGAACGCCAAGGTTGAATGAAACAGTTCACCAGTGAAATCCTCCTTTACCTTTGAGCTAAGGTAAGGTCAGTTATGAACCGTTTGCTTAGGTTAGAAGTCTCGAGAGTCGGAAAGGTAGGTTCGTAGAGAACACCTCCCCCTCCAGTGAGAACACTAAGAATGAACAAGTATGGTTCACCAGAGAAATCTCCCTCCACCTTTGAGCGAAAGTGAGGTCAGATATGAGCCATCCCCTTGCGTTAGAGGTCTCAGGCGCAGGAAAGGTAAGCTTGTAGAGAACGCCTCCCCCTCGAGTGAGAACGCCAAGGTTGGATAGCGTAGTTCACAGTTAAGCCCTCCCCTGACTTTAAGCAAGGGCGAGGCCAGCTTATAACCTTCCCCAGGAGTTAGAAGTCTCAAGGGTAAGCGGGATGGTTCATAGAGAATTCCCCCCTCCCCTTTGAGTAAGAACGCCAGGGGAAAGAAGAAAGGTTCACTAGTTAAATCCTCCCAGAACTTTACACAACAAGAATGAGGTTAGTATGAGTTTCTCCTCGGGCTAGAAGTCTCGAGACTAGGCAAGATGGTTCATAGATCACCTCCCTCTTGAACAAGAGTGCCAAGGTGAAGGCAGCATGACCCGCCAGTGGCCTCAGAACGGCATCTCCTCAGTAAGAAGTTAGAGGCAAAGCTAGTTAGAAGGTGTCTCCCTGCCATGCCTTATGGGGCAGGCTCAAGGGCGACCCTCAAGTGTTCCCTCACCTTTGTGTGCGAGGGAGAGTCCAGTTACAGGTTAGCATACACACCCTCGCTGCCTAAGGAAGAGCCTATGGTGGGGTCAGGATGAATAAGCGTGCTACCTAAGGTTCATGTGTTTGCCAAAAGCGTCGTTTAAAGCGTCAGTGCGAGGTACAACAGTTAATAGTCGAAGCCGGAGAGCACGAGTTAAAGCAAGTTATGCGCATCGCTCAAACAAATCAAGATCGAGAAAGTTAAAGCAATTAAAGATTTAAAGCGGGTAAATAGCTCAGATAGTTGAAAGAAAATAAAACACTTATATAAAGGAAGATTGTTTGTCAGAAGACCAAGTACAAGCTAGGATGGTGGAGCCCTTGGCACGATCTGCCCATCCATGATATGGTTTGACGTCGCGAAGGGCGGGGCGTCCATATCAGGATGCCATAGGCAACTTGAGCAAGAGCGTCCTCGAACCCTGCGGCATACGTGTCGGCAGGATCTTCAACGAGCTCAGCCTCAACTTTCTTGAAGGTCTCGTTTGTTGAGCGAGCTCAACCTCCACACGGCCAAGCTGCACTCCCTGATTGGTGGCCCTCTCTTCAAGTTTAGCTAACTTGGCCTAAGTTGCCTCAGCCTCTTTCTCCACCACCACCTTTGAGCGCGAGGAGGCCATGAGGAGAAGAAGCGTTGGGTGGGTGATCCCTGAACGATGCAGGGCGACCCATGGTAGAGGAGTGGGAGGTCGCTGCTACCACTGCCCTCCGCCTCTTGAAGACGGGTCCTTCAGCAGTTTCCTCGTCATATTCTATCTCCACCACCCTTTTGTCCTTTTCAAAGGGGGCTGGGGTAGGCGATGCGTGGACGGTGGTAAGGGGGACTGCGGCAATGGGAGAGGAAGGGGCTGGAGAAGGCACGACGAGCGCAGGGTCAACGAGAGCGGAAGGAGCAGAGGTACCCGCGACATCGGGAGCCCCTTGGCGACGGGCAAGGGCCTCCGCTAACCTCGCCCTTTTCTCTGCGTTGAGTACCATGCCTACGCGAAATCAGAGCACAAGAGATCAGCAAAGCAATAACCATCAGAATACAAGCAAACACCCAAAGCATGAAGAGGCAGAATATACAAGCATAACAGGAAGATACGAGCAAAGTAAGACAAAGAGAAGACCAGTACCAATGTAACCCTTGAGGGCCTCGGCGTTGTACTCATGCTTGATCAATTGAGCAGTGTTCAAGCTTGCAAGAACTTAGCACACCTCACGATCATGGGGGGCCAAATTCTCAAGGGACTTGGCCTTTTTAAGCTTCAGCTGCCCCACCCAGTACAGAGAGAACCCATCCAGCAGGGTGGGATCATGGTCGGTGCAGCAAACCCTAAAGAACTTCCCTTTGAAGCCTTGTAGGATTGCTGGAAGAGTGTGAGGAGGACTCTCCCTGCTACCCCGCTGAAACTCACTCAGAGATTCTTTCCAGGGCTCTTGGCCTCAAAGAAATGGAGGAAGATGTCAACCGAGGGAGGATGCCCAAAGTGGTTTCATAGAATGGCGAATGCCCTCGCGAAGGCCCAGCTGTTGGGATGCAGTTGGGCGGGAGCCATGTTGACCTTTGTAAGCAACGCCCTCTCGAAGCCAGTGAGGGGAAGATGCAGCTTAATCCGCTTGAAGACGATCTGATAGAGGAAGAAAAAGAGCTCTCCTTCGTTGCCCTAATCGTCGGTGCACACGGATTCGCCCTTAGCACAGGTGCGAACCGAGACGTAAGCGTCGCTTTCTTGCCCAAAGACACGCCCTTTACAGTCAGGCTCACCCTCCCTGTGTTTCCTCACATCCTCACTAGAGTTAAGGGTGGAGGTTTTGGCGAGGAGCTCAGCAGAGGCCCAGGGTACAAGGCCTTGTAATTTACGCTGGGTGGAGGGTTGGAGGTGGTTTTCATTTGAGCCATCTTAAAGAAAGCTAAAAAGGCAAGAAAAGAAAAGAAGAAAACGAGGATTTAAAAAAGGGTGAGGGCGTAACCCAACAAAAACCAGAAAAACCCCATACTCGAAGAAAAACCCAGAAAAACAGAGGAACAGAGGAAAAGAAGAGGAAACGTAAAATGCGAAGAATTTAAACAGACACAAGCAGTTATCGAAGGGTGAAATCAGAAAATAAAGACGATCAATGGGTAAAGATCGTACCTTTGGTCGAGGAGAAGCGAAAGTTCTGGTTTTTCGCGAGTGAAAGATGAGAGTGCTTGAAGAAGAAGATGGAACGATCGCAAGTGTTTATGAGAATAATGGAACAGTGATTGGAAGCGCGCGTTTTCGAAAACTTAACGTAAACTAAGAAGCGCAAGCGGCGTTAAGTCTTGGCCGTTGATCAAGACACGTGTGCACAGATTAAAACGGGCACAGAGAAATGTCACTTCGGTGCATTGTTCACGTCCTGTCACACAGAGCCACGTAGGTTGCCAAGGGCGAGGACTTAGTCTCTTCGCTGAACAAGTTAACAGCTCGAAACTGGGGGCTTTATGTACCGACCAGTCCTCGAGCGTCATTGACTGCTAGTGGACGTAGGGCCACAAAAGCTGGGTCTCAAGAGCAGCATGGATCAGCGCCTTGCAGACGGCACGCCCAGGGCGTCGAGGAGTGGTCAGGCCTCAGTCGTCAGTATATGTTGACGTGTCCTCGGACCTCGGCAAGTCAAGCAGCAAAGCTGGGCCATAAGAGATGGGTCCCAGACAACACACCAGTTACCAGTTAGGGAGAAGCCTAGATCGTGAAGGGTCCATGCGTGTTGTGTGGATGACGCGTTCAGGCGTAACACAAGTAAAGAGCCACTGGAAGAGATACGACCTGTGAGGGTCACGTTCCAGGGGTGAAACTGCATGCATGGCATGTGATGGGCTAGGGGACTCCCAGGACGGATGACCCCAGAGATTAGGTGCACAAGTTGGTAACCAAGTGGTCATCCCGTCAGAGGTTGCACTCTAGTAAGGGAGTCTTACGCGTTAGATTGCCCTAAGAGTGGGTGATAGCGGCGCTAAGGCACACCCTCAGTAACCTTAATTATGGTTAGCGGAAACCCTAGAGTATATAAGGGGTAGTATCAAACCTAATAAGGTACGCATTTACGCGAATACACACACAGATTACACAGAGAGCTTTTTACAGCTTACCTTTGATGTTTCCTAGCCCTACACTGACTTGAGCATCGGAGTGCAAACGGCATCTAAGGCGCCCTTTGTCTTTGTGATTTCAGGTGTTTGATCGAAAGAAGGCACGAACGAAAGCAGGGATAATTGGGCGTGTGATCGTCGTAGATGCGCGAAGATAAAGGAGTCAACCGGCAAGAACAAAAAGAGAGACTTGCAAAAATAAATTTTAAAAATATTTACAAACAAACTATCAAACTTTTAAGTTGCATCTCATCATATTTTTAATCAGATGAAATTAATGAAAAAATGTGTTTGACAACTTATTTGTCAAACATTCACTTTATCTATTAACATTTAAGAAAATATTTAAAAAATTTAAAAACATAATTCAACTTTTTTTTTTATGTTTTGACATATTTTTCGTACTAGTATATATGAGATTAATTATCTTTTACAATATATTTTATAAAATTTATAATTATAAAATCCACACTACTAAATAATTATGTTATTAATATAAAGTTTAACCAGAATTTATTACACTTCAATGGCATTTAGTTCACTTCATGCCACTATTTTGAAGTTTAATTTACTTTAAGAAATTATATTTCTAATTTTATTTATCCAACTTAGTTTCACTAATCCTATATTAACTGTAAATCGAAAGAAAAAAAAATCATAACAGAATTAGAATTTAATAAAAATAAATAAAACTTTTAATAAGGCTCAGTTTGGATCCGAGTGAATTCGGATAAGAAGACGTTAATTTGCAGGAGAATTTTACGTTTATTTCTACTTAATTGTGAAGAATGAAATGAGCTTATTTACGAGAAGAAGGAGATGACATCCTGCACCAATACAAAGAAAAATAAAGAATTATGAAGAATATTATGCATTATATATAATAATAAACTAATATATTTATATGATAATAATATAAATATATTTATATAATAATATAAATATAAAAATTATAAAATAATAATATACGTAAAATATAAAATAGTAGTAATATAAAAAATTTAATAAAATTATAAATAATAATTAAAATAAATTTTAAAATAATAATAAGAAAAAAATTATAAACAATAATAATAAAAATATTTATAATATATACAAATAAGTATACAAAATTTTAATCACTAAAATTTATAAAAAAAATATTTCCTTTTTAAAGTTTAGGATAAATTTATAAATTTACATTCTAATATTTTTAAAAAATTAAAAATTCTCCCACACACATCACATCACATCATTCACTAACTTTAATAAACTTTCTCCACAAATTCACTTTATATACCTTAATCTAAATAACCTAATTTTTTTCACACTTTCCTCTTAAATCAATCCAAATTCACTCTCTTAAATCTTTACCTTTCTCCTCCCTAATCCAAACATACGATAAGGTAGCCAAAACTTATACCCCATTTGTATTTGGACTAGAAAATGCAAACTTTCACTGTACGAGTAAAATACGAAAATCAAAACAATAAATGGTATTGCTAATTAAAAAAAAAAGGAAACAAAAGGACAATAAATGGTACCAAAATGCGAAAAATAAAGACATTTTATTTTAAATTCAAAATATTTTTATTTTTATTTAAAATAAAATTTAAATTTAAATATAAAAAATATAATCAAATTATAAAAAAAATTTATAAAATAACATAATTAATCATATTATATATAATAAATTATAAATATAAACAATAACAATAAATATATTTTTAATAATAAAGAAATAAATTTATATAATAATTATATTAATTATAAAAAAAATAAAGATAAAATAATAAAGTTATTTAATATAAAAATATTTTTTTATTAAATATTTATAATATAAACATTTAAATACTTTTTTTTATCAAATTTACATTATTTTGTATTTTATAAATTAGTTCTAATATATTAACGAAAATTAATTTAAATTTATAAAAAATATCTCATATTTTATTATTAAAAGATTTTTTAAAGATATGGGTAAATTTGTAAACCTACAGTTTACACATTTTAAACAAATTAAAAATTCTCTTACAACCATCATATCATTCACAAACTTCTAAAAAAATTCTCACAAATTCACTCCAACCTACTTTAGCCTCTGTTTGGATTTGGATGATTATTGTTCACCCGGATTGAAAAGGAAGGAAACATCATGTTTGCATCTAGGTGATTGTGGGTATTAGAGAGAGAGAAAAGGCGAAGAAAGTGGAAAAGGGCTCTCTGCTTGGTTGTGAAGATTTGGTGAGAAAGTATTGGTTTTTACCATATTATCCTTCACGTATTATCTTATGTGTCATAACAGTCGTGCCATGCAGTTGCAGATATTCCCTCCACATGAGATTCCATCTACAAAAACACAGATACGTGCAATGTTTGGTGGATTACTTCAAGTGTGGTGGGTGATGAATAAATATGAGAGGGATGATAAATATGGGAGAGGAGAGGAGGTGAGTGGTGGTAGGAGGTGTGCGATTGTCGAAGGTTCGCAAGCGTTGAAGGTGTGTGGTTGTCGGAGGTTCGTAAGCATTGGAGGTGCGCGGTTGTCGGAGGTTCGCAAGCGTTGGAGGTGCGCGGTTGTGGAAGGTGCAAGGTGTGGGTGGGGTTCCGTTCGTGGTGATGTTCCATTGGTGGCGTTGGTGGTGGTCGTTGAACGGTGGACGATTTCGTTGTTGGTGGTCGATGGTGGTTTTGTTGGTGGTGATCGGTGGACGATTGTGGTTCGCGATGGTCGTTGGCGGTTCCGACATCGTTGTTCTCTACGTTTTCTGCAGGTAAATTTCATAGATAATGGATTTGCAATGTGGAGAATGAAATCTGAAGAATGAATTTATAATGTTTACTTATTTTTATTTATTTATTTATGTTAATAGATGTATGTTGCTGAACTTAATATAGTAAAAAAAACATTATAAATATTATTTTAAATTTATAAAATAATTATAAGTATACAAAATATTTAAATATTTAACTTTTTCTAAAATCAAGTAAGAAAAATTTATAAATATTATTTTGAACAGGATTTAAAATAAATATAAGTATACAAAATATTTAAATATTTTAAAATACTACTTTATAGAAAGTTTACATATAATATTTATTTTTTTCTAAAATCAACTAAAAGAACTTTATAAATATTATTTTTAAATTTATAAAATAATTATAAGTATATAGAATATTTAAATATTTTAAAATATTACTTTATAGATAGTCTACCTATAATATTTTATTTTTTCTAAAATCAAGTAAAAGAATTTTATAAATATTATTCTGAATTTATAAAATAATTATAAGTATACAGAATATTTAAATATTTAAAATACTACTTTATAGATAGTCTACATATAATATTTTACTTTTCTAAGTAAAAGAATTTTATAAACATTATTTTGAATTTATAAAATAATTATAACTATACAAAATATTTAAATATTTTAAAATACTACTTTATAGATAGTCTACATATAATATTTATTTTTTTCTAAAATTTAAGTAAAAACACTTTATAAATACTATTTTGAATTTGTAATACAACTATAAGTATACCACTTTACAGAGTTTATATATAATAATTTTTTTTTTCAAAAATTGTAAAAAAAATTGATTACTATTATTTCTTTAAAATGTGGTTCTTTAGACCTACTAGTTAAACTTATATAATTGTCAAGGATTTGTGACCATGGATAACGATGACCATTGGTCTATGTATTTCAAAAATGTTCGTGAATTGTTTAATCATCGTCATTCTTCACTAAGAAATGTTATCGAAAGAACATTTGGTGTCCTCAAAAAGAAATTTTCAATTATCGCTAGCGGAATAGAACCTCATTACTCTGTGGACACTATGATTGATATTGTTTTAGCATGTTGTATTCTTCATAACTTTCTTCACGGGGTGGATAATGATGACTCTTTGTTGGAAGAAGTTGATTGTGAGTTGATGCAAGGAGATATAGATGTGTCACACTCGCAAACTCGTGAGGATGACTACAGGCTCGAGTCACAAATTAGGGATACTATAGCAAATGAAATGTGGACAAGTTATTGTAATAATTAATCTTATGTAACATCCGTGAACTTATATTCATATTGTTGTAAGAACTATTTCATGGTTTAATGTTGACATCCCACCTTATTAATATTTACGTATGAAACTATTTATGTTATTGCAAAAATTTAACCTTTTTTATTAGGTTTTATCATGGATCAAGGGAAGGGTATTGCTTCAGAGTCATCTGTAGGTGTCCATGAACACAAAAAATAGACTACCAACATGGATTTTCGGCTGTTGAATGCCATGATCGATGAGGCATTTATGGGTAACCACATTGATGGTAGTTGGACGACGCAGGGTTACACAAACATCGTTAAATCCCTACATCAGAGTGGATTGGTAGGGATTACAAAACATAATGTAAAGAACAGGCAAAAAAACCTTAAGGACAGATGGCGTGAGATCCATGATGCATGAAAATTTTTGAGGTTGAGGATGAATAAGTTGATAAAGGAAACGTATTCAACCTGATGTTCACTTATCACATACATTAACTAGTAATTATGAATATGAGTGTATTTCTTTTCACTAATAAACAGGCAAAGCCCTTGGCCGCAAAGTGGCATGTTAATCCCATCAGGCACTACAAGTTGATGGAAGACTTATCGGGACTTGATCGTGCTATCGTCCACAGTGGAAGAACAACATTGCAATCATCAAGTTGAACTCAGTCTCATCATTTTGATGTAGATCTTACTAATCACAATATGGAGGACATCCCAGAGGAGCCGAAATTGCGACCCAATGTGAAACTCCTCACTCAGTTGATCCTAATGTTGATTCATACAACCCTAGCCCTAATGTGACACCTCTATTGGTGCCACCTCAGCCATCCCAGTCATTAGGTGGTACTTCTTCTTCTAGGGGCTAAATAAGAAAAGCCCACATGGTGGACGTCATTGATCTGCAGTTGGAAAGGCTTCACAAAAGGTTTGAAGTTTTAACTAATATCCTTGGGAGGGGTAATGATCAGTCAAATAGCTTATGTCATATTGCTGAGCGACAAGTCATTTCATCTAAGGTTGTTGCTTTGTCATCACAGCGAGTGGCTAATGCTACAAAAGGAAATCTGCAATATAACAGACGCCATGTTGTTGCAGAAGAAGAACGAAACTCCATATTTTGTGAACACACGTGCACACTCCGCCGTACATCGATTTTCTAGTACTCTGAATCTGATATCTGGGAAATGTTAGTGAAGATGAACATACATGATGAAGATTTATTGGATAATTATTACGACTTCTTGTGTGGTCATCCTAATGCGGTAAAACAACTCTTTGACCTACCTCTCGAGTGACGAATGAGAAAGTTGGTGAAGATAATGACTACAAATTCCTAAACAATGTAAAAATTTGGTTGTATTTTATTATGCATGTGTTTTTCTTTTCGAATCTGTAATCTTATTTATGACACGAATCCATAAACAAATTAAGGACTTCAATGACTCTTTTGAATGATAAATATTTGAATGTATCATTCATATGATTTTCCAAAATATTCTTCTTATTATTATTATTATGCACAAACTTTATCAATGAATTTTTCTTTAATAAACTAAAATACTGCATTAATATTTATTTCATAATTTTTTTTCCTTTATCGAATTATAACTCCAACACATTATCAGAAATAATTTGTTCTAATACTGAAAATAATCTTTTAATTGCATACAACTATAATTGAAAAATAAATAATTCACAATTACAACTTTGTTCTAAATAAAGTTTATGACAATCATAAATATGATCCAAAAAATTTATATAATTTATATTTTTCCGAAGTTAGCTCAAACGGTATCGAAAATAATTTTTCAATCTATGTAGCACAAACACTGACACGGACACTGATACAACACGGACACGGATACGAAGATACGTAAAATCTCTAAAATGTAGGACACGGGGACACAAATCTTTATATTATATAATTATGAATTATATAAATTGACAATAAAAACTTATGTGCACAAATATGTTTCAAATTATTTTTTTGGGCAGAAAGATGTTTTTCATGACTGATTCACAATTATTTGTTTCTTAGTTTTATAATCATAATAACAATTTATACAATAAAGTTTGAATTTTTAGAAAATTAATGTAGTTTTCTTTTTTAAAATTGTGTTAGAACCGTACTACAATTGCCAAAAATCTAACAAATATTTTTTGAATTGGACACTTCACGAATACGTGTCCTACAGGTGTCATACGAGTGTCGGTGTCCGATACTCGTCGGTGTCCGATATGAGTATCAGACACCGTATCAGACACCGATACGCCATTTAAGAGGAGTGTCTAAGCTTCACAGGTTTCAATTACCAAAAAAATAATTTTAATTAGAAAAAATTATAATTCACAAATAATCAATCAAATTAATTTTTTTATCAATTTTTAAATATAAGGATAAATATGCCAAGTTACATTTTTATTAATTAAAAATATATAATTTTAATCACACCTTTCACATAACTCAAACTTTTACAAACTTTTCTTTCTATTTACCTTAATCTAAACATTCTAACTTTCTATACACTTTCTTTTCAAATCTTTTCAAATCCACTCTCTCATTTTCACTTCTTAATTCAAACAAAACATTAATCCAAACAACCTCTTCTTTTTTTTTTTCTCTCAAATCACTTAGTGAAATTTTCTCCCCCAATTCAAACAACTTTCTTAATCCATTCTGTAAAATTTTCTACGGAATCCAAACATCTTTATTAGTGTCCAATAATAATACATTGAAAAGAATAGAATAGTTTAGAAGAAGAGTTGATGAAAGAGAAAAATAAATGTGTTAGGTGTGGTCTGACAGTCAACGTTAAACGGCGGAACCGCCCAGGAATTCGGAGCCACAAGTTTTTGGCCACCTAGCGTCCACTCACCCACGTTTTTAAATATACATTTATGATAACGTAAACTATTACCTCCATTCAAATAAAATCAAAAAATATTTATTTTTTCATAATTTTTCCAATAAATAGTCATCAATTATTGTTCTTAAAAAACTCCAATTTTACTATCCCAATAAAAGTATGTCATTTAATTATAGTATAATTTTTTGGGTGATTGAAGGATTTGTTAATTAAAGGTGTGAGACATTATTAAATTAGTTCTTGAATATGTAAACAATTTGAATAAGTTCTTAGTATTGCAAAATTTAATAATAGTAAGTGATTACAAGACTTTCTTTTATCTTTGTTGTCAAAATTGGATTAAACCTACTGGTTAACTGAAGGATAGTTAGTATTGTTTTTTAAAAAAAATATAAAGTATTCGTCATTTTTTTTCCTAAGAAACTTGTTATTCTTTTACGAAATATTAATAGTATTGTTGCACCTTAAATCTAAACATATGATATACTTAATTTTTATGTGTATTTTAAATGTTAAAGACATAAAATATGTTAATTGTAGTTTTTAATATTATCAAGTTACGATATTATATTTTTCTAATTTTATTTTATAAATTATTTATATTATTTTATTAATATTTATTTAAATAGAGTTCAACTCATGAGTGAAAATGATGTCTTGAACACTTTAATACCCAGTTCGCTTCAAAAAATATCGTTTTTGTTACATATTTAACAGCTAAAATATTTTTTTTAAGATTAAATTAGTAATACATAGTATATGACTAAATTGAGTTTTTATTATCTTTTAGTTTTTTATTGTGATAATAGTTAACTACGCGAACCTTTTATACTCATACACATTCTGAGAGTAGCCTAAAAGTTGATTGCATTAACAGCAAAATATTTATTTTTAACAAGTTAAAATTAGTTAAATCAACCAATTTTATTTTCAAGACATCCAAAATATGCAAAGGGAAAAAACGTAAATAATTTAATTCAAACTATTTAAAACTGGGTCACTTTATGAACCATGTGAATAGATTCACTTTAAGGAAGAGTTTCCTTAAAACCTCCAAAGATGTCACCTTAAACATCCAAATTCTCTTGAACTCACAAAAAATCCACGTTAAGCACCAATCTCTTCAAACTTGCTAGGGTCATTCACCAGAAACCAGAAATATTTTCTGATTTTAAATTTGAAATTTCATTACCATTTTGTCCTTAAAAAAATTTAGAATGATTAAGAAATAAAAATTATTTAGATTTAACTCATCTCAACTTCTAAATAATGTGAGACTATTAAGTGTTTTAGAATGATTTTAAATACAATAACTTGATTAACTTGTTCTATTACATTTTTCATGAGTTGAGAAAAAAAATACTCTAAATATATTTTTTTTTCTTAATTCTATATTTTTTTCTTAATTCTGACGTAGACAAAATCGTGATAAAACCGAGTAAAAAAATAATATCTCTCCTGTATTAATTGAACCTAATGTTACTAACTTAACATATCTAAAATCGAAACATTGATACAATCGGTTTCAAAAATGAATTCTCATTCTAGAAAAATGTTTCTAAAAACAAACTCTTTACCTAGACTTTTAAATTATCTTGGACTGAGAGAGAGAAAGAACCTTACTTTTCTGAAAGACCTAGCTAAAACTTAATGTAAAAAATATGGGTAAGTTGCTAAAATTAGATAATGAAGAAGAAAACTGAAATATATTCGTTGTAGAGAGAACAAAAGGACAAAACAGTGAGAAAGAAACACAAAAGATAACAAATGAATGTAGGGAGGTGGTGGTGGTGCAGTGAAAGTGGGGTCAAGGTCGGTGGAGCGAAACCGAAACCAAAATGTTTATTGCTATTATTATTATTTGGCTTTGTTTTTCAGTGTAGAATTGCACTAATCAAATGCTCTAACCTCACTCCATCACCTCAATATATACCCCTTCTCATCTCAGACTAATCAAACACAATCTTGTTTCTTTTTCTCTGAGCCTCTCTTTCAGGTTCTTTTCTTCATCAGTGTCAAAAGGGTGGTTCCAAATTGCAATGGCTAAGCATGATGCTGAGGGTGGTTCCTTCTCTGCAAAGGACTACCATGACCCTCCTCCAGCACCCTTGATTGATGCTCAGGAACTCACACAGTGGTCCTTCTACAGGGCCTTGATTGCTGAGTTCATTGCCACACTGCTCTTCCTTTACATCACAGTGCTCACCGTCATTGGTTACAAGAGCCAGAGTGATGTCAAAGCTGGGGGTGATCTCTGTGGTGGGGTTGGCATTCTTGGCATTGCTTGGGCCTTCGGTGGCATGATCTTCATCCTTGTTTACTGCACTGCTGGAATCTCAGGTGTCCTTCACTTTTCAATCTCGCACCTACCTTTTTCATTCGCTTGCATGGACTTTAGTCTCTTTTGTTGTTTGTTTCTTATGCATCGTACCTTACAATTTTTTTGAATGGTTTTTGTTTTCCTTTTCATCTTTTGGTTTCTTAGCATCCCAAGAGGGAAAGTTGCTATCTTTGAGTTCTAATTCAAGGTTTTAAACTGTGGTTACATGGTCACACCTTAGTTGCAATTCTTGATATTATAGGAAGTTGCGAACAGGTATGACTGATGCAATCACAATTGTAGTTGCAGAGACCAAAAAATTCTTGACATTGTGGCCAAAATCGCAGTTGGGTACTGTTTTGTTTTTAAAAAACTTGCTCTGAGCATACCCCCATCAAGCCAAATAGCAAGCATGTTTTGGTTGAGTGCTTATCAAATGGTCTTTTCTTGTTTAGTAATTCCCCTTCTCTCAAGTTTCTTAGCCTTCAAACTAAGATGCTTGTGCTTTGTGCATGTTGTCTTGGGTGAAAGTAAATAACTAAGCATGATTTGGTAGCAAATTTTTGTTACATAATATTCTGAAAACCTTGATTTTTGTATCGAATGTAGGAGGTCACATAAACCCAGCAGTGACTTTTGGACTCTTCTTGGCTCGGAAGGTGTCTTTGATAAGGGCTATAATGTACATGGTGGCTCAGTGCTTGGGGGCCATATGTGGAGTTGGGTTGGTTAAGGCCTTCCAAAAGGCTTACTACAACAAGTATGGTGGTGGGGCCAATGAGCTGAGTGATGGGTACAGCACAGGTGTTGGATTGGGTGCTGAGATCATTGGAACCTTCGTTTTGGTGTACACTGTCTTCTCTGCTACCGACCCCAAGAGGAATGCTAGAGATTCTCATGTCCCGGTATGTGTTCAATTATGATTGAATTGTAATCCTGTCATATTGTTAACATACTCTGCTTTTAGGCAAGCATGGATTCCCTCTTAGTTCTTTCAGGAATAGAATCTTAAAGTTCCTTCAAATTATTTGACTGGCATGATAAAGAAAAAAGTTGAATGGAACTGACTTAGTTATTAACATAATCTCAACTTCAAGCATCTAAAGTAGTTAAAGAAGCTTTGATAAACTTGTAGTGTTTTCATGGATAATTTGTTGTAGTTCTTGAAACGGCTACCAAGATTCATACCAATAGGATATTCTTAATGCAGTGAACTTCACAATTATTTTAAAAAGAATTCTACTCCATTTCCAAAATTTGTACATGCTGCCATTCACTAATTTTCCCGTTTTGAAATGATAAAGTTTACAGCCTGTGCCATCATGAAGTTTCCATTTTCATAATAAGTTTTGACACAGTTAGCATGTATGCTTATTATTTGTATTAATAATAGTAGTAGTAGTTGTAGAAATTTTACTTTTTAATAAAATTATAGGAACATTTCTATTTGATATGAGAATCTAAATCATTTTCACTACTTTGTCTGGAGGCTTCATTCACAATTTATAATTCCACTTTTCTTGCTGAACTTTTCTTTCTTTCTGCCACTTTGTTTGATTGTCTAGTCCTCAAAACAAGAAAGTGGGTAGCCTTTTCCTGTGTGTATATTTTCTGAGGGCAAAATTACCAAATAGTGATGGCTTTTACTGAAATTAAAGGTTACCATATGCTTGAGTAACATTGGCCTATTAGGCCATTACCACATAATTCTATGATGGTATTTGATTTTCATAGCCTTATCACACCAATCTTATCTGATTGCTTTCTTCTTTTTAGAAAAGTGGATTCTTCTGGAGTGTCATGCATGTTTTTTTGTCTTGGAAGCATAATGTATCTTTGTTAATGTGGAACTTTAGGGCCTAAAATTAAAGTATGCATGGCATGACAGTATCATTCATGCTAAACGTCACTTTGCCAAAGCTGGGAAATCTAGTGAGACTTTCCATCATCATTCCCATTTGTCATTATCAGCTTTAGGTTTCCCCAAACACCTTTTCAAATTATCCAAATTAATAAAGTAAAGAAACCATGGTCCTCACATCTGCTCTAATTATAACATTATCCAAGTTTATTAGTAATTCCATGCAATATCAAGAATCCTGATGAAACTACAAACGTGACCACAGTTTTAAACCTTCGTAGTTAATTTGGATGTGTATGTTTGGAATAACTTTTTGTCTACATTTTCCGTTTTAATTGAACCACATCATGAGTTTCTTATTGTGGTTTTGTTCTGTGTTTGAAGGTTCTGGCTCCACTGCCAATTGGGTTTGCTGTGTTCATGGTTCACTTGGCAACCATCCCAGTGACTGGCACTGGTATTAACCCTGCTAGAAGTCTTGGAGCTGCTGTCATATACAACAAAGAGAAGGCCTGGGATGACCAAGTGAGTAACTGTTTTCTATATTCAACAACTTGCTAGTTTTATACTATGATCAAATATTAAAATGAATAATTTTCCATGTTAAGTAAGAAATGATAAAATAGATGCCACTTTTGTCTGATATATTGTTGTTCCTCATGTTTGTTCAGTGGATCTTTTGGGTTGGACCATTCATTGGAGCAGCCATTGCAGCCTTCTACCACCAATTCATCTTGAGAGCAGGTGCTGCTAAGGCTCTTGGATCATTCAGGAGCAACCCCACTGTTTGAGTTATCCAATATCCTCCCATGGGTTCAAAAGCAAGATAATTGGGCAAAATGAGTTGATATTGCAACAGCAATAATAATAATTGGAAATGTTTGTCCTTTTAGTCTATCTAGATTGAAGGTTCTTTCAAGACAAGGGATCCTTTGGTAAATAGTAAGCACCCTTAGTATTTCTAGAACTTTCCTTTCTTTTCTTCTCTTCTCTCCACAAGTTGTGAGCATGAATAAGTTAAAGTCAACATGGAGTAGGTGAAATTGCATGATAACCCATGTTTTAAGGGAGTGGTTATGCTAATTCAATGTCACCTGCACTTTTTTGCTTGTAACATGTATTTTTCCAAAAAATATGTCAGTACATGTACGTTGAAAAACTCTGAATCAAAATGCACTTTCTGATGCACTGTTAGAAAAATTATTAATGGGACAAATCTCATCAAATCTTTCTTATTCCTGCACATGATTTGTATTATATCCTCTATGGAGGCATTGTTTTTTGTTTTAATAATTTGCATTTTCATATTGTATATTACAAAAATGAAACTTTGAAAAGGATAGAAGAATATCACCTAAAATATCATAGTGTATTTTCTTCTTCTTCTTCTTCCTAATGCTAGAAACCCCAGTAATTAATTTTACTTCCTTTCTGGAAATAACTTATGACACTCATGTAGGATCAATATAGTATTCTCATGACAAAGTTTACGAAAAGGCTTAAAAATGCTTAGGGAGAAGATAATGGTGATATACCCTTTGTGTATACTTTAGATATTGAGTTGATCAAGTGCACACTTCTTTTTAATATTCAGTTGTGTTTTGAATTCTCAACACAAAAAGAAGAAGCATGCACTAATTATAATTCTAAAGGAAAAAGGATGAGAAGAAAGAACAAAAGAAATTAAACAGGAACAAAACGACAGAAACTGTAGCATGTAAGAAATAACTGGGTATCCTAACTTCTTTATAAAAACAAATTCTGTACAACAATAAAATAAGATTCCTACAAATTATATACCATTGATTACTCTCACATCTTTATTTCTGTTACTTTATCCATAAATTTTCTACCAAATCTGTCTTAACAGCATAAATTTTTTCCCTACTTCTATGTGTTACCAAAAGCCACTTGGGTAACAGTAGAAAAGATGAAATGAGAAGAGTTCCAGAAATTATGGAAGTGAGTGAAAAAAGGCAGCCGCAATAGGGGGACAAAAACATATAATAAGCATAGTGACAGTGAAAGTGAAGTGATGGTTTTGGATTTTGATGCACATTTTCTGAATCTATGATTGATGATGCTTGTCACACTCAGTAGCTATGTTACCACCTAAATTGTGTCTCTCACAAAACTTAGCCTAGCTAGTATAGTAGAAAATAGAAGAAATAGTGATAATCAAACCCGCAGAAAAAAGGATCCTTCTTTCTTATTTCCATCAAACATTGAAAATTGGGTATACTTTTACGGAAAATTTACATAACAGTAATTTTGAGTGAGTTATTATAAAAATGGATAGAAATTTTTCTTATTTTGAATATAGGTAAGTTGTGTCAATAAAATACGATTTTTATACTGAAACAATGTAAAGCTAAAATGATTTTATTTTAATGATGATTTTTGTTAATATTTAATTGAAGTAGTAGGAAGTGAAAATGATTTTAGTGAATGGACATGGTAACACCACACAACAGTTATTACCAATTAATTTTCAACACAATAAATGTTTTAAGTTTTGAAACTACTTTAAAAATCAGGGCATGAATTAAAGTAGTTGGTACTTTCTATTGGATTACAATATCCATGAGCAACACTACGATGCAAAACAGTATCTTCTCGTGTGCGTTAGACTCTAAGACAAATGATAACATCCCTATACACTCTTCATGCATTAGATCATTGGGTGGAGAGAGAGAGACTGGAGAAGAAGAAAAAAAAAGTATTTTTTTATCATTACATGAAAAAGGAAAGAGAATACAATATATATAAAAGCTCTAACAATTAAAGAGAGTGACAAATAAAACTAATATTTAATAAACTTAATATTCTCCCTCAAGCTTAGCGGTAGATGTTTATCAACCCGAGCTTGGAAATAGCAGAAACGAATTCACTATGTTCAAGTGGTTTTGTGAGAACGTTAGCAGTTTGATGATTGGAAGAGATCAGTAACAATTAGAAGAGCTTTGATTGAATCTTTTTTATATTTTTTTATCACCAATAGAATCTTTTCACGTACAACATGATAATTTATTTCTATATGCCATATATATCTTGTGGATTGATGATTACAATAGACAACAACTGGACTCTGAACCTTTATCTTTAATTTATCATTCAAATATTTCAGTCATTGAATCTCACAGATTAGAGTAGCGAGAGCACGATATTCTGCTTCAAATGATGATCATGACATAGCAAATTGCTTCTTTGATTTGCAACTAATTAATGAGGAGCCCAGGAACACACAAAAATCGGTAGTTTGTGGACAACTTGCCCAATCTGAATCACAAAAGGCTTTAAGTTGAAGTTGATCATAATTAGCAGGGAAGAAAAAACCCTTATCTAGGAGTCCCTTTAATATAACCTAAGACTCAGTGCAACATTGTGGTGTTCTGAAGTAGGTGTCCACAGGAACTAACTTAAAAAATAAACTCAATAGCTTATGTTTGGTCTGGTGTTTGTAAGATATATTAGCCTCCCAATGAGTCTTTGGTAAGCAGTAACATTCTTTATGAGAATCCCTTCTTGAAGTATCCTTCATCATAGGCGTGAAAGATGGTTTAACAGCAAGGAGACCAACATTATTAATGATGTCTAGAGCATACTTTCTCTGTGAAACATGAATTCCCTTATTAGATCTAGCTATCTCAAGACCTAGAAAGAACTTCAAATCTCCCAAGTCTTTTACTCTAAAGACTTTGTCTAAGTGTTGTGTGACTCATTCAATGTTTGATATAGATTTTCCTACAAGGATAATGTCTTTTACATATACCAATAATATAGTAAAAGCATTTTCAGTGTTTCTTATGAATAACGAATAATCATAAACAAATTGAGTAAAACCAATTATTTTTTAATAAGTAAGTTGAGCAAATCATTGTCTACTTGCTTATTTTAATTCATATAAGGATTTAACTAGCTTGCAAACCTGTCTGATTTTAACCTTAATTCCCGGTGGAGGTAATATGTAAACTTTCTCATTCATTTCTCTATGCAGAAACACATTGTTCACATTTAGCTGTTTCAAGTGCCAATTCTATGTGGGTGCAATGGCTAGGAGCATTCTTACGATTGTAAGTTTGGTCACATGGGAAAAGAGTCTAGGTAATCTACTTCTTCTAACTGAGTATACCCTTTCGTGACAAGCCTGGCCTTGTGACTTTCTATGTCACCCTTCACATTGTATTTTATTTTATACGCCTGTTTACATCCAATGGGTTGCTTACCTTGAGGAAGATTAGTTAAAATCCAAGTTTCATTTTCTTCCAAGGCTTTAATTTCCTTCTTCATGGCTTCACACCATCAGGTTTCCTTATGGCTTCATTATAATTAGGTGGTTCTTCATTATATGATATAGCTAAAACATAGTTAAGGTGCTTAGTAGTTAGATTACCATAGTCCAAATATGTAGATATGGGATTAATGACATTACCATAATGTTTAGACTATCAGTGTCATGATTTGATATACTTGATCTTGTGTAAACTAATTCCCATTATGTGTGTCTAGATTATCTTCTTGCTCTTCTTCACTTTTAATATTCCTATCCATGACAACACTATTTATAATTCTTTCATTTCTTTCACCTTTTTGTTTATACCATGGAGGAAACTCGTACTTGGAGTAGCATTCGTCTATTGTGGGGTTCAATAATATGTGCATTGTTTACCATTGTTGTGATACCGGTTTTTTCCTCTTCCTTGACTACTTTCACTATGAAATGTCCTCCAATTTCCTTGATTATCTGAAGAATTAAACAAAGCTTTGTTATTCATCATCACATTACCTGCTAGTTGTTGTTCTTGTTGAATGATGAGGGCAAAAATACGATTTATACTGGGTAAAGGTTCCATTAGCAAGATTTGTGTCTTAATAGTAATATAAGTGTCGTTGAGACCTTTTAACAAACACAAAGTGTACTCAGGTTCTTTATACCTCTGGATGTGCTTAGTCAATGCACAATTGCACTTGATCTTACACTCACAATCAGGAGTTGGTCTCAGTGTTTCAAGTTCTTCCCATAAGGTCTTCAAATCAATGTAGAATTCAATTATTGCTCGTTCACCTTGCCTTGTGAAATATATCTCTTGTAGAAGATCTGAAATTCTGAAAAGATATCCCTTTGATAAACATTCACATAAATCTTTCTATAGTTCCCTCACATCTTCTATGTAAATCATGCTTTACGCAATTTGTGCACTGAGAGTTTATGTTACCCATGATATTACCGTCATATTGCACATTTTCCACGTTTCTTAAAGAGAAGTACTTGGTTTTAGAGCAGGAAGAGTGTCATTAATGAACTTGTGTTTGTTCTTTGAAATAAGTGCACGACACATAGTCATACTCCATGCATGATAATTGCTACCATCAAGCTAAAGGTTGATTAAAACCGTTTCTAGATTTTCTCCAGGGTACAGATAGTAAGAACTGTTTAGACTTTGAGTGGGATCTTGACAACTGTTATTGTTTGTTTCCATTACGAATAATGAATATTACAAGAAGAAAAGAAAACATAGAGAAAGGACAAGAAACTAAAAACAAGAACATAAGATACAGAGAAAGCAGAGCGAGACTTAACCAACTCTGATACCATATTGGATTTTGGTATTCATGAGCAACACCACGATGCAAAACACTATCTTCTTGTGTGTGTTAGACTCTAAGACAAATGGCAGCATCCCTATACATTCTTCATGCATTAGATGATATGGTGGAAAGAGAGAGAGTGTGGAGTGTTAGAAAGTATGGCTTTAAACTAGAGGGGAGGGGGGGGGGTGAATGGTTTAAAGAGGGATTTTGAAAACTTTTAAGCCTTGAATGAAATTACTTTGAGAATATCATGATTAAGAAATCAGTTTTTTAAAACACAAAGCTAAAAGCACAGCACCAGAAAAACAATCGGTTGTTTTGCAAAACAATTGGTTGTTTATACCAGTTTACAAATATAAAAACTGAATTTAAAGAGTTAAGGGATCGAGAAAAATGCACACAGAAATTTATACTAGTTCACTCTAAACCCAGAGCTACATCCAGTCTTCTCAGAAACCACTGAGGAATTCCACTAAGCAATCAAACCTAGATCACTTACAACACAACCAAGAAAGTGACCTTGATCCCTCAAAACACACACTTCTCTTGGTCAACACACCAACACTAAGAATGCTGATTTTGATCCCCTCAAGAACACACAACACTTCTCAGTAAACACACAAATGTTCTTTCAACAGATACAAGGATTACACTTGTTACAGAAGCAAATCTGAAATCAATACAAGCAGAAAATCCTATCTCACACTCTTTGATCAATCTCTTTGTCTAAGCAATCTCAACTTTTTCAATTAAGCAAAATTAGTGAAAAACTCAAATTTGTTTTTCTGTATATATTCAAAGATGTTGTTTGTTATCAAATCTTAACAAACTATTAATTGCATTTAAAGATTGGTCAAAGCATTAAAAATTGGAGCGTAAACAGTTAGAAAATCATTTAAAGCTCAGTCAAAGCACAAACCATTTTTCCTATTATGGTACCAAAACAAACAATCGGTTGTTTCCACGAATCAATCGGTTGTTTTGGTTTTGACAGCAAGTCAACCATAAAAACAGTTTTCAACCTTTTCTAAAAACACCTAAGTATAAAACAATCGGTTGTTTCGACAAAACAACAACTTGTTTTTCACTTAGTTTGAAAAACACTTTTCTTTTAAAAAGATTGAGGATGCCTATGCTTTGGATGAAATCAAGAGTGGATTACAAACACAATCTACCCCAGATCCTATCTAAGACAGCTCAGCAACAACAAGCACAACCTAGCCTTCAACATCCTTCAAAGGGTTTTGGATTCTTCAAAGCTTGAACACCACTTGGTTCAACATGGAGAAGAAGAAAGAAAAGTATTTTATTATTTGAAAGAGAATACAATATATATATATATATATATATATATATATATATATATATATATAAGCTCTGTTAGCTAAACAAACTGACAAATAAAACTATTTTTAAAAAACTGAATACTCTCCATGACATCAATATAAATATTTTTGAGTTGAAGTTTTGTGGTGTTATCATGACTTCTTCAATCACCCATGCACATAGTCGTTTTTTCTCCTATGACTTCTATTAAATATTAATTAAAGCGGTCTTTATTGTACATGACTTCAATGTGTAATCAAAGTCGTCTCACCCTCACGCAAGTTCATCCTCGTCAAAATAAATAAAAAGATCTACCCATTTCCATAATAACTCACAAATTACACTTATTACCTAAAATTTCCATACTTTTACTTTCAAAAGAAGAGAGAGTATTTTAACTTCTCCAACAAGAGCCTTACATTAATTCTCGTATGTATGTAAGTCTTGAACGGATTTCATATTTTATACACATTAAATTTAAATATTTTTATATAATATTTTCTTTATAAAATATGTAATACAATCTAACGTTACTTTTTGTTTTATATGTTCTTTTTGAATTTCTTTCTTTTTTTACTTTACACAGACAAATAAGTGGTTAATGTATGATTTTATTTTGATATTTAAATCTATTATTACATTTGAAATATTATCTATTTTAAAATTTGATGATTTTATTATGATTTTGGTTTTATTTTTAAAATGTATTTGGATACGTGACAAAAGGGAGAGTTATAAAGTGATATTTTTATTTCTTAGTTCTTTATTGATTACTTGTTTTGATATGTATAAAACTTAGAAATTAAGGTTAATAATAACTTTATATATGTATGTATTTATTTATCTTTTAATTCTAGAATATATTTTAAAAATAAAATCGTGATAGATTTATCAATTTTAAAAATGGAAAATAGTTTGTATACATTAACTAATAATAATGAGTAACTTATTTTTAGTAGAAAATTTTAAAAGAATTATAAAAATTTATCAGAGTAATTTGATTATTAAAAATTAGAAAATTTCAATGTTTACCTAAAATTTAAGAATTTAAGACTCTTCATATTCTCTCATCTTAAAATTTTGTAATTACTCTCTTTATACTCTCTTTTTAACTTGACTTTAATTGTAACATTATCTTCTCCATTGAGGTCGTCGGAAGATCATCGATTCCATATTGTTTTTTATTGATATTGAGAAAAAATTCTTTTAAGAGAATTGATAATGATTATTTTTCAGTAAACATCATCAAATTTTATTTTTGTTGATGTAAGTCAATATTAGTTGTCAATTGATATTAATAAAGATTTTTTAGTCAACAAGGTGATTTTTTTATCAATGTCAAACACTTTTTTTGATTTGAATGATAGGGTTTATTGATAGGGATTATTTTCAATTCAATTGACTTATTTTTGTCTTAGGTAAGTTACAGTTTTTCATCCAAAATTGATAGGGATTATTTGTTAGTTGATGTTATTAGGATTATGTTTTGGTGAATGAAGATAAGGTTAATTCTTGATCAACTTTTGTTAGAGTTTTTTCAACAAATATCATCAAGATTGTGTTGTCTACCTTGAATGATCGAAAGGTTAAAAGGTTTATGGTCATTTAACCATTTTTACATGATTTATTTTATCATAAATTGAAAACATCTAGAAAGAATATTGTGTTTAAAATATAAGTTTAAAACATATATATCATTTTTATATAAAGTTGATCATACCAAGTCGAATTGTCGAAAAGTGAACAAATTCATAAGAATGAGATAATGATGCTAAAACTTTTATACTAATGGCGGACAAAGGCCAAATCAAAAAACATATAAAACTAGTAACTAATAACCAGGAGGTAGGCCGAATGACCGAAAGTTTGAAAGGTCGACAATAAGACTTGAAACTAATAAAAAATGGATAAATAATTAAATAATAAAATAATGTAGCAAAGTCCATTAGATAGGCCTAAGTACGTGCAATATGTTTAATAAAAGTATGAAGAGTAAAAGTTCAACTGAGTATAAAGTCCAATAATGGATATAAATAGGTGATCAACCAAAGAGGTAAGTAAAGTAAATTTATCTGATAAATAGTTAAAATCGATTCTGACTTTATTATCGGAGCCCCTTGCAGGTATACACAAATACCCGAGAGCTGATATTGAGACCAGAGACTGAGAGTTCCAGTTGATCCAGTCCAGCAAGTGAGAGTCCATAACTTATATCCAAGTCCTAGCCCAAATTAGTGAACAATGTAGCCGAAAGCCTAAACCCGAGTTAGAAGACCGAGAAGTTGACCGGTCCAAAGAAGAATAAGTTATTTGTTTCTAGGTCTTATAAGAACAAAGTTCAATTTTCAATGGATGTCATTAATATTTTTTTTTATTAAAGTTAGTAGTAGTTATTTTATCATTGTTGTAAAATTGGCCAATTTAAATTTATGTTGCATAGTCTGGCGTAATGTTCGCTTAATAAAATCACTCTTATCTAAGACACATTTATATTTGTTACAAGTTATTTTGACGTAAAAATGCACATTCTACTACAAGTATTATGTTCAATGTAAATTTGTATCTTCTACATTCACATCTATGTAAATTGTTATGTGACGTAATTAGCTCTAAATATATTTATATCTATATATCTATATATATAAATTCTTTTTTTAGTAGTGAATGTTTAGGGTTTATAAGGACTATTTTTCACAACACTATTATTTTTTGTTTTCAATTTGTTAAAAAAAATCAACATTGACTAAGAAAATTTTCATCTAACTTTGACTTAAGATGGCAACATGAGTTTTTTACTTATTAAAAATTAACTCATACAAAATCCAAGTAAAGTTTACTTATTGTGAATAATAGATATTCACGAGTAGAATATCATGATACTTGTACATATTCCATTAATAAATGGCGATTAAAATATTCATATATGTTAGCCACAAGTATCCATTAAAATACTTATTTTATATTATTTTGGATTGTTGTTAGGAATATATGTGGACATGAATTTTTTTATCCCTAACCTTGACCAAGAATGTTTTAGATAATTTTAATTAATAAAATATTTCAGCTGACATTAATTAAAACATTGTCATTAATTTTATATCAATGTTTTTTCTTTGTCTTTTTTTAGTGTAATTCTATTTGTTTAATTTTCTGACTTTTCTTCTTTTAGTTCTATACTGAAATTTTCTAGAGAAGTAAATATGTATCATCAAAGTTTTCCCAACTATATAGTTGATGATATTAGTAGTTATATAAATAAAATAGAAGACACAAAAATGGGATATCTCTTAGTTTGTTTTATTTAAATTATGAAAAAAAATATTGATTAATTCAAATTTACTTAATTCATAATTCTACTCAAACCAATAAGTGGATCACCTTGGTTATAAACAAAAGGAATTGTTTGATAATTGGAGTTAAGTAAAACAATGCTATAAACTTAACAATTATTTATTGAATGATTAGTGTTTTATTACTTATGACAAGAATATTGGAAGGAACCTCATCATTCATTCTTAAATCAATGATGAAATGGTACACATGCACTTTCTCTTAACCGACCAATGACTTTTTTCACTTTATTAAATATTATCATTCTCAACCTACAACTCATTTTTATTATAAATTATATATTCTAAAAATAAACTTTTTTTAAAAATTTGTCTTCTCTCTGTTTTCAAGAAGAAAAAGTTTGCTTAGTGTCGGCAGTCCTAAAAGTGCTAACCCTTCCCATCTTAAACTCTTTCCATAATCATTAATATGAGAAAAAATTGGAAAAGGAGATTCTCAAATGAGAAATGCTTCTTCTTCCATGCTCTCTATTTTTCAAAAAATTATACTCCACAAAATTTATAATTATAAAAACCCATACTTAAAAATCACATTTTATAAGTTTATGAGAAAAAACATATTATATAATACAACCATCTTAACATTG
Source organism: Phaseolus vulgaris (assembly GCF_051622355.1). Classification (NCBI taxonomy): domain Eukaryota; kingdom Viridiplantae; phylum Streptophyta; class Magnoliopsida; order Fabales; family Fabaceae; genus Phaseolus; species Phaseolus vulgaris. The sequence goes on along the minus strand of NC_143501.1, from coordinate 16,600,480 downwards.
AAGACACATATCATTATACACATAATAAAATCAATTTATAAATTAATTTTTTTAAAAAATTAAATATGTTTTTTTTATTTACTTTTTTATTTTTTAGTCTAAATTTTAGATTTCCATATATTTATAATAAAAAAATTATTGAGATTTATAATAATAAAATTATTAAGATAAATTAAAATGTTACTAACTCATCACGTAAATATTATAATATTATAATTTAGTCCATACTAAAAATTTGGTCATAACAAAAAAAATACAAATAAAATTTATTTTCTTAATTTTTTACTATAAATATTTACGAGATTTAAAGTTACATAAAAATAAATACTAATAAAAAAATTATTTTCATAATTAAACTATAAATATTTGATCTAAAGTTTGAATTAAAAAAAAATTTACGATATAGTAATGAGAAAATATATATATATATTTTTTTATATTTATACTAATATTCATTCAATTTACATATTTTTTCAATTAAAAAATTATTTTTCCTTGTTAATGGAGAAGTTGGAGAATAGTAAAAGTTTATTTTTGAACCTCTAAACATAGTTAACAAATAATCATGGCTTTTAGTATGATCTCAAATTTTATATAAAAGAAAGAATTGTTAAAAGAAATGAAACTCGATAAGTTTCAGCAACTTCTGAACCGCCAAGGTGTTTGGGGCCATAACTTTGCGTTGTCTTTGCTGGCAGTGTTCTTAGCCACGCTTTCAGATTCATGTACTTTCAAACAAAAGTGCTTTCAAAAAACACATTTTATTTTCATTTCAATTAAATATAGATTATGGATAAGCTAAACTAATGACACCATTAACATCCAAACCACAAATGTGTTATACACTTTGACTATTATATGATTACACATAATATGAGTTAATTAATAATTAATCTAATGAGCTTCAATCCAAATTACAATACTTCTAAATACGTAGGAAGCATTTAAAGAAGAATGTTTTTTATATTTATTATGGTAGATAAGAATTATAAATACCGATAATTAGATTTTATTTGAATGGTTAAAATTTAAAATATATATGATTTTATTCACATGCTAATTTTAATTTATTAATTTTTTTTTATTTTTTTATTAAGGATATGGATACCAGAATAGTGTTTTTTCTAATTATTAGTTGTTTATCTTTGTAAAGGTGAATAACCTTTATGCTTTGTTTGGATGAGAGGTTGTGGGGGAGTGGAAAGTTGAGGGTGTGGGGAGTGGAAAGTTGAGGGTGTGGGGGAGTGGAAGTGTGGAAAAAGTTGAGGGTGTTTGGATTGAGGGATGTTAGAGTGGATGTGTGAAGAAAGTTTACTGGAATGCGTGAATGATATGATAGTTTGAAGAGTATTTTAATATATTTTGAATAGTATAAATGGTAAGATTACAAATTTACCCTTGTATATAAATAAATGGGAAAATGAAATATTAATTAATTTAAAGAACATTTAAGTTAATTAAAATAATTAGTATTATATTATTTAATTTCTATTACATTATGTTATATATAATAATAAAGTATACTTTTGTCCAGTGTAAAAAAATAAAAAAATATTATTAATTTTGTACATAATTTTGATAATTAAAATAATTATAAGTTTCAATTATAAATTAAAAAATAATTTAAAATTGAAATAAATTAAAAAAATAGAATATAGAAATGAAATATGATTTCTTATTTTTAATTTTTATTAATTGAAAAAATTGTATTAGTTAAATTTTTGTTTGTAGGTAATTTTAATATTATTAATGATTATTTAATAAATATTATGTTATATATATAAAAAACAAAACAAAACAGATTCACACCTATATTTCAATTCATATGACACAACAAATATTTAAAACATTACAATTTTTTTACATAACAATACAAAAATAAATAATCAACTTAAGACAATAATTAATTTAGTATCATAATTATTTTATTTTTCCTAATCATTTTCATTTAAAATTACAAACTAATTAACATCAATAACTACTTTACAATAATTTAAAAAACTAAAATTCCAAAAACAATAAACATCTAACACAATTTAAAAAAATCACACATATCTCAAGAAAGCATAACAAAATCACAATAGAAATCAACTCTCAACAATATCACACTGTGCTTGAAAAAAATGTATTAAAAAATTAAAACAAAAATCACAAAATGAAAAATCTAATAAAAACATGAACATAACCGATTATGAGGTCCGTTTAAAACAACACATAATCGATTACCCACACATTTAAGATGCATAATCGATTATGGCCACAGTTCAAAAAGCAACATAATCGATTATCCAAAGTTTTAACATGCATAATCGATTATGCTTGCAGTTTAAAAATCAATATAATCGATTATGTTGTAGGATAATCGATTATCAGCACAAAAGCATAGCCCACATAATCGATTAAGTTGCCAATTTTTTTACAGATAATCGATTATGTATTAAGCATAATCGATTATGAACTATTTTAAATAGCATAATCGATTATGTGCATTGTTATTTTTCACCCATAATCGATTATGATTGGAACGAAATGAATTGGAACCCTTACCTCAGCTCACAGATGAACAATGAAACTCAGTGAACCACCTCTGTGCTTACTCACGACCCTCTACAAGCCCCTATTTCAGCGCAATGCAAAGTATAAAAGGAGAGTTTGATTTCTTTGAAGTGCTTAGTTCAATTGGCATAATTATGTTATATAACATGAGGCACCCTACCCACCTCACCCACTCAACTTGGAACATTCATTACGAATTCAAAAATTGGTCAATGAGATTCCCTAAACCTAAAGTCAAGAATCTCATGCTTGCTGGTGCCATTTTTGTCGCAGTGCAATGGTTCAACTTTAATCAATGGGTAGCCACAATGCTTCAGAGTGAAAAAGTAATGGGCAGTATTGTAATTGACACCGTCCTACGTGGCTTTCTACGTTACTTTCTCTCCTTTCTCTTCAATGCATGAAGGAACCCAAAAACCTACAACTTTCTCTTCACCCGCACCCTCATTCTCTTGCACCCATTGAAGCAAACGGGGTGGCACACTCCCATCCGTCTTCGCTACAGTGCCACCCCCAATCCAAACACTACCTTAGTTTGTTTTGTCTGATATGATTATAGTATTTATTTGATTGATTATTTCTCTCTTTAGCTAGACCTAAAATGAGTGTAGTGCTAGTATATATTCATATTATTTGTTTTGATCTCAACAGAATAATATTAGAGATATTTGTCTTCTTTCTTTACTTTTTTGTTTATCTCTGTTATATTTTATAATATTTTTTTTTTGGTTTTCTCTTTTGAGAATATTTATAGAGAAATTTGAGAAAATATTCTCTTAATCCAATTTAGAGATTCAAAGTTAATTAATACTGATTCTATTAATGAGAATTTTGCTTATATCTTAAAAAAAAGTGGCGTTTAATATTCAATCTTGAAACTTACGAAACGGTGGTTTGTGTGCATTCTGGGGAAGCACGGTTCATGACTTTGCTTTTCGGGAACAGCTTACTTTAAATACTTAGATAAGATTCGGTTTCAATATATTATACTTTTATTTATTTTTAGTATTTAATAAATTTTTTCTTAAAAAATTATGTAGTTAATAGATTAAATATTTTACTTTTAAATTTTGAAAAAAATGTTTATTTACATTTATTTTAGTTTAGATTTCTGAAATATTTTTTTAATTTTTCCTACTCTCAATTCTTTTTATCATATAGCCATATTTTATATAACATGTAATGACATATCAAGTTAATAGTAGTAGTGTGTGATACATTTTTTCGTATATTTTTACATCGTTTATAAGATACTATTTAAACTTATCACAGTAACTCTCGTAACTATTAGTATAAAGCATAATAATTAATTATAATAGTCTTTAACTAGAAAATTCATAAACATAAAAAGTTCAAAGTATAAGTTTTCATAGCAAAACATTTTTTTCCTATAAATTATTTCCCATCGCACATATCAATTTTTGAACAGATATGTATTAAAATTCTATCCATTGAAATCATTATTCCAATACTAAATTGCTTGATATTATCTTTTTTTTTTGTGTAAAAATAACTTCTAGATTTATATTAGTTTTATAAAATTGATTCATATCTTATCTGAAATTTAATATAATTATTTATAATTTTTATATTAACTTCAAGGACTTCAATTATTTACATTAGAAAAACATATAATATTAATATCTTTAACTGTGATCCTAAATAATTGTCGTCAAAATTAATACAGTAGCAATTTTTAAAATAAGTTAATTTTTTTTAACTAGGCTATTTTATATTGGCATCATATATCTCTTTTCTAATGACGGTTATCTACATAATGCAAAAGTTTATGATGATGGTCATTATCTGAATTTTTTTTATTTGTGCCTCATTTATCTTTGTTCTCTACGTATGTTTTTTTCTTTTTTATTTGTGTAAGGTGTTATTTTATTTTCTTCATTTTGACACCATCTTTTTTAGGTCAAGAAGTATCTCGTGACTTTTCATTCTCGTTTCTATTTATTTTTTTACACAAGTTAGTAATCTTTCCCTTTCGCATAAATTTGTTAATTATGTAATCGTAATATAAATTTGTTTGATAATGGTGATATTTAATGGATTCTAGATGAGTCTGGTCGTTTCATTCTTAAATCGGCTAAGACATTTTTTTTGGAACCACGAGTTTCTTGTTGTTGGGGTAAATTCATTTAGTCTTCATCTATTCCGCCTTCCAAAACTCTAGTACTCTGGAAAGTTTTTCATGATCAACATATTCACTATAAAGGTTTGCATATATGTTATATGTGTACGCTTTGTGGAAAGCATGGAAATCTATTCAACATTTATTTTTTGAATGTTTTACTGTTGTGCGTATTTGGAGTTGGGTTCGCCAGATTTTTCTTACTCCTCAATTCTCTAATAAAGATGATCTTTTTTCTTTTATTAAGAGTGATGGTAGTCCTTTGATTAAATTGTTTAAGCTTGTTGTGATAACCTTTTCTATTTGGATGATATGGCGTATGAGGAATTACGTTAGATTTCAGGATAAATTGATGTTTCTAGGGCTATTTCGACAATTAAAGATTTAACTAGTCTTGTGGGAAATTCATCTAAAGTTTCAATGAAGAATGATATGAGGATTTCAATGCCATTAAGTTTTTTGCTATTAATACTCATACTGGTAAAGTTCTTCATCCTCTTCCAGTTAGATGAGAGTTCCCTTCACCAGGCTAGGTTAAAATTAACATTGATGGAGCTACTCGAGGATATCCTGGTCTTGCTACTTGTGGAAGTATTTTCCATGAGAGTATGGGGGAGTTTATTGGTGTGTTCTTTGCGTTTCTTGACGTTCAGACTGCTTTGGTTGCTTTGGTTTATGGAGTTATATTATGGAGGAAGATCAGGCTTACTAGTGTATGGCTTGAATGTGATTCTACCTTGGTTTGTGCTGCATTTACTACTATAACTAATGTACCATGAATGTTTCGTAATCAATGACATATTTCTCTTAATTACTGTGGCAAAATCAAGTTTAGGTTTACTTATATTTTTCGTGAAGGGAATGTGTGTGCTGATAAGTTGACTAATTTAGGATTTATTCATAGAGAATAATTTTATTAGTATAATAGGCTTCCTTCTAGTCTGTTTTTAGAATTCTTTATGAATAGGTATAGTCTACCTATGTACCATTTTTTTTAACACATGAGTTTTGGTCTGCTCTCCCCATATATATATATATATTTTTTTGTATTTTCTTTTCTTTTATTTTATTTTTAATAATACTTTTTTAGTGTGATGACAAATGATTGTTGTTACTTAAGGTGTTAGTATAGCTGAGATATCAAGTTAAATAGTGATGTCGAACATGAAAGCTTTATAAAAAAAATTATATGATATTCAACGAGTATTTTAGTGAAGCTAAATGTGATTGGAGAATAACATATTATATTTTAGAAAATTCATATTTTTTATTGTTTATATTTTGAAAAATTCATATGTTAGCTCTTGATAATTCTTGACCAATAATTTTAGGAAGTGTAACAACGCCTTTTATTTTTTTAAGAAACAGAACCCCACCCCCTGCACGCACCATTCTTTCCTTTCTTCTTTCTCCCTCAATCTCTCCCTTCTACCTTCTCTCTCAATTTCTCACTCCATACCTCATCTATTTTAGAATCTGATCATACCATGGTGTAGCTGAGAAGTTAAGGAACATTTCTACCCGATCAGATTTTCAAACAGAGTAAGTTCTTTTTTAATCTAGAAATCCTTTGTTATATGTTTTTCCTTAGGATTTAGTCATCAATCTTGGTAGGGTCAGTTGAGAAGTTTAATCTTCTCAACATATTCTACTATATACTGAATTTTTGCTCTGTTTGGATAACATGCATTAGGTCCGTAAATCTTGAAGCTTATCCAAACTTGGGAAATAAAATTCTAGAAGTTGCTTGGAAAGCAAACAATTAAGGTAAGAGAAGCTAAATTTAATTTTTAATAGCACCCTAGGATAGAAGATATGAATGCGGAAGGGACGTGATCCCAATATTGAATTTCTCTTGCAGGGGTGTTATTTGTTTATATATTGTTTAAGCTTTATAAATATTATATTTTGATAGTTTGAGAGTTAAATATTGTTTTTGACGTTGGAAAAGTTATGGAATGATATGAATTTTTAAATGCTATGAGATTGAATGATATGTATTATATACGAATGATGTAAATTGTATGAAATTGATGTCATACATTTGGGATAATGTATGAGTTGTTGTTTGACGATACGTTAAGTATGAAAAGCCTATGTTTAACGGAGATCCTCTGGCTTCACTAATGATCTAAGTCATGTAGACTAAGATATTAGGTGGTGAGAAGCTGAGAGGGAGTTCATACAAACCGGGTCTCACTGTAGACACTCAGTATTGGATGTTTGAACTTACCCTGATTCTTCCTATTGGATTCGCTGGTAATCTTTGAATTAGGTGTTAGTCTCTGGTAGGGGCATACTTAATCAGTCTTCCGTAAGGCGAAGTGGGATTGAAAGGAAATCCAATGATTGTGATTGAAAATAGATCCATGTGTGATCTATATGAATGATGGAATTGGTAATGAAATTTTACATGAAATCATTTAAAGAAAGGTTTATAAATTATTAGTCTAAATTGGTTCTATTTCCATGAATTATGTTATGGATTTTCTTTGCATTAGCTTACCCTTGTTTTTCTTGCTATGTTTGAACTGCGATGACTATATTATGTACACGAGCAGATGACCATACAGGTGCAGGAGAGCCTTAGAGGTTTCAGAGTTTTATTTTGAGCTATGGATATGTAAATATTTTTATTTCTATAAATCCTAATAATGTATTAGGAATGTTTTGAAAAACTCCAAGTTTGTATAGAAACTCGTAGAACTTTTATTGGAATAGTTACATGTAAATTATGGGGTGTTACATTTAATGGTATCAGAGCAGTTCATCCTTAGGATAATCTGAGGGTAGTGGGTTTATTGTGTTTCTCCGGCGTGTAAAGTTTTGTTTAAGTCTAGCTTTAAGGCTTAGCTAAAAATGCCTAATAGGATGTTTAACAACGTTGTTTTCTTGAAATCTTGTTTGTGCTTGAGTCAAAGTAGATATTATGAATAAAAATGAAAATATTAAGAATGAAAAGAATCTTGATAGAGTGGTGAGGGTGCACACTCATGACTAGATCAAGATTATTTTCTATCTTAATTCTAAGTAGCTAGAGTACATTTTAGGGATAAGTCTTGATTGGTTTTGTATCTATTTTGTGTGATTATTTCTTTTAAGTTAATTTGTCTTGAAGATGTAGTTGGAAATTTTTAGTAATTTCTAACCCAATTCTTTATGTGCTTAGTAGATGGCACGTAAACCACCTACTCCTCCTCCACCAGTAGATATGCCCAACTTAGCTCGGACAATAGAGATGATGGCAACAGCCTTGCAACAACAAAGTGCTACTATGGTACAACAACATCAGACCGCCCATCATTAATTAGAAACAACTAGATTAGCAGCAAAAGCATCTAAGCTTCATCAACAACCCCATACCTATAGTCTGGAGGATTTTCTGAGACATAATCCACCCAAATTTAATGGAAAGGTAAATCCAGATGAAGCAGACCAGTGGGTAAGAGACATAGAAAGAATCTTTGAAGCTACTCAATGCCCTGAAGAGAGAAAGTTATCTTATGCTATCTATATGCTTATTGAAGAAGCTGAGTTTTGGTGGGTAGGCATGAAGCAAATGATGGAAGATAAAGGAGAAGATGCCACTTGGGAGAACTTCAAAGTAATATTTATGGAGGAGTATTTTCCTGATAGTGTCAGGTACGCAAAAGAAATTGAATTCATGCAGCTAGAACAAGGAAATCTTCCAGTAACTGAATATGCTACTAGGTTCAAACACCTAGCTAGATTCTACACCCAGACCATGACTGAGGCTTGGAGATGTAGAAAATTTGAGTTTGGGTTGAAGCAAGAGCTTAAAGAAGTGGTGATTCCTATGTCCATTAGAGATTTCCCTGCTCTAGTGGAGAAATCAAAAGTAGTGGAGAGTTTGAAAAGTAGTAGCAGACTTGCTAAGCCTCAAGTGGGAGGACCTTCTAAAAGCACACCCAAATATGAAGATAAAAAGAAGCCTTATTCTAGACCTCAATCCTTCAGGAGTGGAAAGCCTACTTCTCAGTTGCTACCAAACGTCAAATGTTTTAGATGTGGTGGGGAACACATAGTTAAATTTTGTCCTCTTCTAGTGCCAAACGTTACATGTGATAGATGCCATAGATATGGTCACGCTACGAAGGACTGTCGTGCCAGACTTCCAGTCCCAAATACTACTGGAGTGCGGCAGAATAATAATCACAAACCCACAACTATAGGTAGAGTTTTTGCCATTAGTGGAGCTAAAGCTTCGCAGTCCAATAGCCTTGTTAGAGGTATTTGTTCTATCCTTGGAACACAATTATTTGTATTGTTTGATTCTGGGGCAACTCATTCTTTTATATCTTTTGATTGTGCTAAGAAACTTAATTTTCCTGTTCGAGAATTAGAAATTGAGTTGGTGGTATCTACACCAACATAAGGTATTATAGTAACTTCTTCCATGTGTGTTGAGTGTCCAGTAATTATAGATGGGCAGAGATACTAGATTAACATGATTTGTATACCTCTAAAAGATTTGGAGGTTATTTTGGGAATGGATTGGTTGTCTGCTAATCATATCCTTATAGATTGTGGTCGGAAAAAGTTAATTTTCCTTGGATTGGAAGGAATACAGGTTATCTCAGCTCATCAGTTTGAAAGAGAGATACAAGAAGGTGCAAAATGTTTTATGCTCTTGGCTTGTTCTATAGTTACTGATAAAGTACAAAAAGATATGTTTGTAGTTTAGGAGTTTATGGATGTATTTCCTGATGAGATTCTTGGACTTCCACCTAAAAGAGAGATAGAGTTTGCAATAGACTTGATTCCCAGAGCAGGCCCCGTGTCAATTTCTCCATACCGAATGGCACCAGCAGAGTTAGTGAAATTGAAGAAACAACTAGAAGACTTATTAGAGAAACAATTTATTCGACCTAGTGTTTCTCCATGGGGAGCTCCAGTGCTATTAGTGAAGAAAAAAGATGGTTCGTCACGTCTATGTATAGATTACAAACAATTAAACAAGTTAACAATAAAGAATAAATATCCTCTTCCTAGAATTGACGATCTGATGGATCAGTTGCATGGGGCAGTTGTCTTTTCTAAAATAGATCTGCGCTCAGGTTATCACCAAATTTTAGTGAAAGCGGAAGATGTTCAGAAGACTGCTTTTAGATCAAGGTATGGTCATTATGAATTTCTGGTCATGCCATTTGGTGTGACCAATGCTCCAACTATCTTCATGGATTATATGAATCGGATATTCAGACCTTTTCTTGATAAGTTTGTGGTAGTGTTCATAGATGATATATTGATCTATTCTCGTACAAGGGAAGAACATGCAGAACATCTTAGAATTGTCCTGAACATTTTGAGAGAAAAACAATTATATGCTAAACTTTCAAAATGTGAGTTATGGATGTCAGAAATACAATTTTTAGGACATGTCATCTCTGCACAGGGAATATTAGTAGATCCTTCTAAAGTGGAGGTTGAACTTCAGTGGGAACGTATTAAAACAGTTACAAAAATTAGAAGCTTTGTCGGGTTAGCAGGATATTACAGGAGATTTATAGAAGGCTTTTCTAAAATAGTGTCTCCTTTGACCCAATTGACTAGAAAGGATCATCCTTTTGCATGGACTGAACAATGTGAGAGAAACTTTGAAGAGTTGAAAGAAGGTTGACTAATGCTCCTGTATTGACAATCCCTGATACCAATCAATCTTTTGAAGTTTTCTGTGATGCTTCCTATCAAGGATTGGGTTGTGTGCTGATGCATAATAAGAAAGTTATTGCCTACGCTTCTCGTCAGTTAAAGGTGCATGAAAGAAATTATCCAACTCATGATCTAGAATTGGCAGCAGTTGTCTTTGCTTTGAAAATATGGAGACATTTTCTTTATGGAGTTAGTTTTAATGTGTTCAGTGACCATAAAAGCTTGAATTATTTGTTTGATCAGAACGAGCTTAATATGAGGCAGAGGAGGTGGATTGAATTTCTAAAGGACTATGATTTCCAGCTAATATACCATCCTGGGAAGGCAAATGTTGTTGCAGATGCGTTGAGTCGTAAAAAGATACAAATGTCGTCACTTATGATTAAAGAGTTAACATTGATTGAAGATTTCAGAAGTATGAATTTGGATGTTTCCATGTCTTCAAATTGCATTAGTTGTAATACACTTGTTATAACTAATGAATTTCTGGAGAAGGTGAAAGAAAAGCAGTTGGAAGATTCAAAATTGAAGAACATCATGGGCTTATTAAATACTGACAAAGCTAAAGACTTCTCTTTAGGAGTGGATGGTATTTTAAGATTCAAAAATAGAATATGCATACCAGAGGATAATGAACTAAAGCAAACAGTGTTATCTGAAGGTCATAAAAGCAAACTCAGTTTACATCCAGGGATGACCAAGATGTATCAAGATCTGAAGAAGTCTTATTGGTGGCATGGCATGAAGAATGATGTAGCTAAGTTTGTAGCTGCTTGCTTGACTTGTCAGAAATCAAAGATTGAACATCAACGACCTGGAGGCATGTTAACTCAGTTAGACATTCCAGTGTGGAAGTGGGGCAGTATCTCAATGGATTTTGTTACCCACTTATCACGTACTTTGAGGAAGCATGACTCTGTTTGGGTCATAGTGGACAGGTTGACAAAGACGACACACTTCCTACCTATAGACTTGAGAATCTCTATGCGGAAGTTGGCCCAGATTTACATAGATGAAATAGTTAGATTACATGGTGTACCCTCCATCATAGTTTCAGATAGAGATCCCAGATTCACCTACAGATTCTGGCAAACACTTCAAGAAGATTGACTAAACTCAGACTTAGTTCAGCATACCATCCTCAAACTGATGGACAATCAGAGATAACTATCCAGTCCTTAGAGGATTTGCTTAGGACTTGTGTGTTAGATCATTTGGGCAGTTGGGATGAAATTCTACCATTGGTAGAGTTCACCTACAATAATAGTTACCAAGCAAGCATAGGAATGACTCCTTTTGAAGAAAGTGCAGGACACCTCTGTGCTGGTTTCAAGATGGTGAGAGTGTATTAATTGGACCAGAATTAATACAACAAACCAATGAGAAATTAAAAATGATTCAGGAAAGATTGAAAACATCTCTCAGTAGGAAAAAATCTTATGCAGATCAAAGAAGAAGACCTTTAGAATTCTCTGCGGATGAGCATGTCTTTTTGAGAGTTACATCATTCACTGGTGTAGGAAGAGCACTCAAATCCAAGAAATTGACACCTAAGTTCATAGGACCTTATCAAATTCTCAGGAAAATAGGCCCTGTGGCTTATGAAATTGCTTTGCCTCCTCCTTTAGCTAACATTCACAATATTTTCCATGTATCCCAACTAAGAAAGTATGTACCTGATCCTAGCCACATTCTAGAGTCTGAATCCATCCAGGTGAAAGAAAATCTGTCATTTGAAGTGAAGCCAATCAGAATTTTAGATTCACAAGTGAAACAACTTTGTGGAAGAAGTATTCCCATGGTGAAAGTATTGTGGGATCTCATCTCTGAAGATTCCACTTGGGAAATTGAAGAGGAGATACGAGCATCATACCCTAATCTCTTTCTTGGTAAGTTCATTTTCGAGGACAAATTTTTTTGTAGTTGGAGATAATGTAACAATGCCTTTTATTTTTTTAAGAAACAGAACCCCACCCCCTGCACGCACCATTCTTTTCTTTCTTCTTTCTCCCTCCATCTCTCCCTTCTACCTTCTCTCTTAATTTCTCACTCCATACCTCATCTATTTTAGAATCTGATCATACCATGGTGTAGCTGAGAAGTTAAGGAACATTTCTACCCGATCAGATTTTCAAACAAAGTAAGTTCTTTTTTACTCTAGAGATCCTTTGTTCTATGTTTTTCCTTAGGATTTAGTCATCAATCTTGGTAGGGTCAGTTGAGAAGTTTAATTCTCTCAACTTATTCTACTATATACTGAATTTTTGCTCTGTTTGGATAACATGCATTAGGTCTGTAAATCTTGAAGCTTATCCAGACTTGGGAAATAAAATTCTAGAAGTTGCTTGGAAAGCAAACAATTAAGGTAAGAGAAGCTAAATTTAATTTTTAATAGCACCCTAGGATAGAAGATCTGAATGCGGAAGGGACGTGATCCCAATATTGAATTTCTCTTGCAGGGGTGTTATTTGTTTATATATTGTGTGTTTGTTTATATATTATTTAAGCTTTATAAATATTATATTTTGATAGTTTGAGAGTTAAATATTGTTTTTGACGTTGGAAAAGTTCTGGAATGATATGAATTTTTAAATGTTATGGGATTGAATGATATGTATTATATATGAATGATGTAAATTGTATGAAATTGATGTCATACATTTGGGATAATGTATGAGTTGTTGTTTGACGGTACGTTAAGTATGAAAAGCTTATGTTTAACGGAGATCCTCTGGCTTCACTAATGATCTAAGTCATGTAGACTAAGATATTAGGTGGTGAGAAGCTGAGAAGGAGTTTATACACACCGGGTCCCACTGTAGACACTCGGTATTGGATGTTTGAACTTACCCTGATGTTAGTCTCTGGTAGGGACATACTTAATGAGTCTTCCGAAAGGCGAAGTGGGATTGAAATGAAATCCAATGATTGTGATTGAAAATAGATCCATGTATGATCTATATGAATGATGAAATTGGTAATGAAATTTTTACATGAAATCATTTAAAGAAATGTTTATAAATTATTAGTCTAAATTGGTTCTATTTCCAAGAATTATGTTATGGATTTTCTTTGCATTAGCTTACCCTTGCTTTTCTTGCTGTGTTTGAACTGCGATGACTGTACTATGTACACGAGCAGATGACCATACAGGTGCAGGAGAGCCTTAGAGGTTTCAGAGTTTTATTTTGAGCTATGGATATGTAAATATTTTTATTTCTATAAATCCCAATAATGTATATGGAATGTTTTGAAAAAATCCAAGTTTGTATAGAAACCGGTAGAACTTTTATTGTAATAGTTACATGTAAATTATGGGGTGTTACAGGAAGTACATATTATATACTCAAAATTAATATATATATATATTTATTAATATATATATATATATATATATATATGTATATTATCATTGTCACTAAAACAAAAAAAAGCCATAACTTAAAAATAAAGATAAAATATAACTATTCAAATTCTTATAGTCAAGCAATCTTTCTTTTCTTTGCAGATAAAAATTATTCTTTTTGCATGAGAAATAATACAATTTCATGTATAAAAAATACTATACCGGGAAACTAAATTTCACTCTAAAATGGGTAAAAAAATAGTGAGAAATTGGTAGAAGTGATGAGCTTGTGTTTTACTTTCTTTTTTCCTTTAGAAATGAAAAAAAAAGAAACTGATGAGAAATGAGAATAAATAATGATTTTATGTTTTACTATAGAAAAAAATAATGAACTGAACACGTGAGTAGAGAGAATGTAACATTACAAAACAAAATTACATTTATTTAAAAACAAATCCATAGGAAACAAAACAAATTCATTGGTTACATAGGGATTATTAATGAAATAAATTTTGTATGTAATCTATGCATAGGTAAATTTGTGATGAATTTTTTTTCATGGAAAATGTAATTGTGTAGGTAATACTTATGGTTTACCATCCATAAGTAAGTTTCCCATAAATTAGGTTAAATCTGATGATTGAGGCATAACCCTAGCAGTCAGTGATTGAGAGGAAAACACCATTGAGTGAATTGTAATCCAATTGAGAGAATAGAAGGTGTTAGAAAAATCCATAGAAGATAGCCTTCAATGAGAAACATCTGGAATCTTCTTTTCTTGCTCTCCCCGCTTATAACAACCATCACACACACACACACAAAATCTGGTAGAGAAACTACTAGATTGAGGTCCTTATCAATAATAAAAGCTAATAGTGAAAGAGTATTATTGACTATTGTATATGTATGAAAATGTATATATTGAGATTTGTGATGATCTGTTGTGTTATGCTAATATTTGTTTTATTTGTGTTGATGAGCTAACATGTGTCATGAGTTATTAGATGTTGTATTATGTGTTATTATAATTTGTTTGAAGGTGCATATGAATTATATAAATGTAAGTTCTTATTTTTTATGTGTTGTGAGAAGTTTAATGAGTGACCAAGCGATGTAAATATCTAAGTTATGTTTATTCATTTGATAAGTCTAAGTTGCGGCTTATTAGTGTGAAAATCCAAGTTATGCTTGACCACTTAAGATAAACATTAAGGTATACAACAGGTAATATGCATATTTGGTATAAATGTTTTATTCAAATTTTCTTGAGGGGGGATATGAGTCTATATAGGAGGGTCTCCATTGATGGAAGAGGGCCAAGCACAACTTCACAAGAAAGACAAAAGCCAAGACATGAGCATCCAAAGCCAAACCAAGAGCGTCTAGGGCTAAGGGAGGAGCGTCTAGGCCAAAGGGGAGGAGCGTCTAGCTCAAGGTGGAGAGCGTCTAGGCCAATGAAAGGAGCGTCTAGGACCAAATTGCTAAGCCCATGGCCAAGCGAATCCATGCAGATTTGTTTATGCTACATGAAAGCCCATTAGGGGTAGCTTAATATTAGTTGTGGTGTAAATAGCATAAACTTGATTCCATGAGACTTGACCTAGATTTGCTAAAGATTTGGTCACTTTCTAGAAGGATTCTCCACACGGCCATGTGCTCCATGTGATGTAAATTTGCATTTCATTTTGATTAGCATTAGGGTTGCATTATGGTCCTCTTTAGCCTATAAAAAGAGGAGCCTACACCTTGTATTTTCAAGTTTATTGTGAGTAAAGTTATGCTGCCATTTTGTGCCAAGCTTTGCTTCTCCCTAGAACTCTAGGCTCTAAACTTCACATCCTTCACCTTTCCTTGGGCTGGCCGAACCTCCCTATGTTCATACCTATCATGCACCTTCAAGATCAACATCACTCTTAGGAGGATCTTGCACACACATCTCCATAGCTTCCGCACCATTTTCTTACATGATTCAAGAAGACCTTCATGAAATTTGCCATCATCCATGGTCTTCTATGTTGTCTTGGCCTAAGGGATTTTCCAGTAGGAAATATCTAGTTTATGAGTGTGATTAGGGGCAACCATGGACAACTATACTATCCCTAACTAGCTATAATTAGATTTCATTCCATTAGAGAGTAGATTAAGAGGGTATTCTTTTAATATGATTTGGTTCATGTACTCCTAGTGTACTTCATAAGCGAATGTTTTATGTGATGGCAACACATACATTTACAGATAAGTGTGTTAATGCATTTAAGTCAATTGAATGAGTTTATAATAAGTATGTGTGACATTTATTTGTGTTTAGTTTTACTCTTGTCTTTTATTTGTGTTTATAACATGTGTGAGATATGTTTTTCATTCTCTATCAATGTTTTATTTTTGCTTGAATTCCCTTATAGGTTAAACATTATACGTTAAACATCTTAGAGGTAAGTGAGAACTAGGTTTTTTTACCAAAATGGTGCACTTTTTTTTTAGATTTACCTAAATGGGCAAAAGTAGAAAAAATTACAAGAATGGGCAATTCTTAGTCAAAGTTGTCAATGGTGTAATCAATATCAATTAAATTCATTAATTCCCCTACTTTTCTTCTTTTAATTAGAGTTTCCAACCGGATTGACAACTTTAGTTTAAATAAAATTGTACATTAGATTGACAACTCAGGTATATTTTATCTCAATTGAAATTTCCAATTTTGTTGGCAAGTTTAGTTGATTTTTTGAAATAATTAATAATTTTTAAAATTAAAATATCTATATAATAATAATTTTAAAATTATTTAAAATTATTTAAAATTACATGAAGTGAATAAGAATAAGAATATTGAGAAAATTTGTATTTTTATAGATAATTAATATTAAAAAATTAAACTAAATTTTGCTTTCACAAGAAATAAAGTTACCTAAAATTAAGTTAGATTTAAAATAGATTGTGTAATAAATGTAAAATATTTAGTACTTTTTAAATATTATTAAAATTAAAAATATTTTTGTTGTTTTTAAAAAATTGAAATTATGTTCGTGAAATAACGTTTATAGTTGATACAATTATAAATAAAAAGGGTAGCGTTTAAACAATATTTATAAAATGATATTATACATGATTAGAAAATAGAAATATGAAAAGTTGTCATCTATGAGGAGTTGTGCCACATGGCGGTCTTCTTCGTTGTCTTCATGGTTGTCCTTGTGGCTGTTGTTTGGATGGAAGGGTAGGAGGGGGCGGAGGTGGAATGTCATCGTCAGTGCCTTCAATTCCATTATCATCACTATGATTTGCAGAAACTTGTGAAGGCATTGTTGGTCGATAATATTGCATAAATGACATTGGATTGTAGGCAGATGGGGGAGTCATGGTAGAGGTTGCAAAGGGATTTGACAGGCCAACAAAAAATTGTTGTTGAGATGGAAATGTTGAGTAGTTGAAAGGTGGTTGATGGAATGATGATTGGAATGACATGTGAGATTTGTTAGAATGGATGGCTTTAAACTAGAGGGGGGGGGGGGGGGTGAATTGTTTAAAGAGAATTTTCGTAAACTTTTAAAACAAGAATGAATTTATCTCGGGAAACTATTGATAAGAAATTCAGTTGACCAAAAACAGCAAACAAAAACATCACAACCAGAAAAACAATCGGTTGTTTCACAGAAACAATTGGTTGTTTATACCAACAAACAACAAATAAAACTGAATTTAAAGAGTTAGAGATAGAGAGATTGTACACAGATGTTTATACTGGTTCACTCCAAACCCAGAGCTACATCCAGTCTTCTCAGAAACCCTGAGGAAATCCACTAAGCAATCACACCTTGATCACTTACACAACAACCAAGAGAATGACCTTGAACACCTCAAGAAACACACTCTCCTTGGTCAACACACCTACACCAAGATTGTTGATCTTGATCCCCTCAAGAACACACAACCAATCTTAGCAAACACAGAAACGAAACTTGTTTCACAGAGTACAAGGATTACACTTGTTACAGAAGATAATCTGAAATCAATACAAGCAGAATCCTATTCCACAAACTTTGATCAATCACAAACTCTTAGCAATCTCAGCTCTTTGAAAAACTCAAAAACTCTTAGCAAAAACTTGTCAAAGATTAATTGTCAAATCTGTTTTTCTGAATTTATTCAAAGATGTAATTTGTTATCAAATCTTAACAAACTCTTAAATTGCATTAAAAGATTGGTCAAAACATTTAATGACTGGAGCGTAAGCAGTTAAAACATTTAAAGCTCAGTCAAAGCTAAAACAGTTTTTCTGTTATGGTCCCAAAACAAACAATCGGTTGTTTCCTCGAATCAATCGGTTGTTTTGGTTCTTAACAGTTCAACCATTTTAAAAACAATTTTCAATTTTTTTCTCAAAACACCTAAGTATAACCAATCAGTTGTTTCGACAAAACAATCAATTGTTTTAACTTAGTTTGAAAACATTTTACTTTCACAAAGATTGAGAATGCCTATGCTTTAGATTTAAACAAAGGGTGGATTACAACATTCAAACTACCCCAGAACTAAGCTAAACCAGCACAGCCAAGGCTTCAACATCCTTAAAAGGGTTTGGATTCTTCAAAGCTTGAACACCACTTGGTTCAACAAGATTGATCCCTATATCCGAACAACTGAGTCGGTTGAACACCTGGTGGACGAAAAGATTGTTGTTCAAATGATTGAACTAGAGAAGAAGACCCGACATGATGTTGATAGTGAGGTTGTGTAGTCTCTTGTGGCATATCATACTGTTTTGAAAATATGTGTTAATTTTGGATGAGTGAATGAAGAATAATAAATAATTTTGTAATTGAACTTACGTCGTCATCGGACGATGACTGTATAGGCGTGATGTAGCGAATAGTATGGTTGATGTACCATTGCATGTATGTTGAGTTGTCATGCAAATGGCCATTTCTGTTAAACTGATTTTCGTGAATTAGATGATTATGACAGTCATTCCACATAGCTATCCATGCGAATGATATTGTGGCCAGTATCGATCAGTTCGTCCTCTCATATCCTCTTTATGAAGTTGATCAAGGTTGAATGGGTCACTTGGAATACTTTGTCGAAATCCAAATTGACGCATAACCCTATCAACCTGATGAAATTCAACAGTTGCAAAACATATGAGAGGAACTACAACCCGTGCAGTTGGGGAAACCTCAATAGTGATCAAGCGCCTAACATAATCCACTCGATATGGAGTCCAAAGAAACTGTAAATAAATGTTTGAAACATCAGTAATATGAAATATTCAGTTAAAATGATATGTTAGTTTATATATTGGTCACAATCTCTTTAGCTTTAATGCCATCAAACATTGCTCATATTTGTGGAACAGTGGTTTCTCCTATGTGCGTCCTATGCATCCTCCGAGTCCACCTAACGTAAGCAAAGGAATATTAAGAACTTTGTTTTCTTATCTTGAAAATTAATACAAAAATAGCATACCTTTTCCCGAGTGGGAAACCAACTCCTAGTTGAACTTCTTCATCGGTCAATGGTTGAAGTTGTGGAGAAATGCATGTTAGGCGTTCCCATGCCCAACACTGTAAAAGCAGCGTGCAACCTCCAATATTATTTTGATTAAATTCTATTTGTGATCGAGCGCATGATACAGAGAAGCCAATACAACTGACCCCCAACTATAATTCTTGACGTTGTTCAAGTCAGCCAACAATAATAGATACATTAAATGTACCTTACTACCTAAAGAATCAGGCATCAATAAACTCCCAATAAGTGTTAATATGTGGGCTCGAGCATGTTGAGCAATAACATCATCGGTTGCATTATGTGTCAGTTCCTGAAAAGTGTTGTTAAGCCAAGACAACTTAATTGCATTTCCTTTTACCGTTGTTGAGGGTGGTATAAATCCGAGCAGCTGCTCATAGAAAGATCTTCCGAGCAGCTGCTCATAAATCCAAGCAACTAAATCACCACTAGTAATCCCGGTGACAACCTGCCCATCAATAGGTAAACCTAATATTAATTCCACATCTTCCAAAGTAACAGTTGTTTCACCGAGAGGAAAGTGAAAGGTATGAGTCTCTATTCTCCATCTTTCCACTAATGCTGTAATTAGTACGTGGTTGAAGTCAATGTGCTTAAATTTTAACAAATGTCCAAAACCAGAATGATCAATTAACTGTTTGACTCGTTGGTCAAGTATATCCTCATGCTTTAGTACCCAACTTGCATGTCTTCTGGGTCTCAATAGTCTTTCATTACCTTCCCATACATATTTAGTAACATGTTTCTCTTGGAGTCGCAATACAGACATATTCGCGGGAAGACAATGAGATGCCATAAAATTCTAATTAAAGATAAGAAAAAGATATTTACTTATACTAATTAAAGAGTACTGAATATAACATATTATAAAAAAATTTATTGAAAGTAATAAATTATGTACGAACAATAAAAATATAAGAAAAATAAAATAAAAATATCTTTTTACAATTGTTAGTCAATGTTTGAATTGTTAGACGGTTTTTTTCCATTACAGGCCCGAAGGAGAAAAAAATTGACAGAGGGATTTGATATCAATTAATTATATTAACTTGCCTTTTTTATAAGTTGATACTGATTAAATTTCATGTTTTAAACTATCATTTTTAAATTCCTTTAACAGAATATAAGTATTAAAATAGAAGTATTCAAATAAAAGTATTAAAATATAACATATATTACATGTGTGTCTTTTCTGATATCATTCATTCAACTATATTCATTTTAATATTCAAAATTAAAGTTTCTGCATGGATAATATGTTTACCACCTTACACTTTGGCCTTTTCTGTGTTAGGTCAAAAACTAGGTCTCTTCTGCCCATTGCCTATATCCCATTAAATGGAGAACAATTCATTATTTATGTTTGTCTCTATTCCATCGTCAGAGATTCTAATTCTACTCCTTACTATTTATAAAATACTCATACTCATTCTCTATTCTTTAAACTTAATCATCAGCTATAATGGAAGACATTGTATGAAAATAAAAAATAATAGTTGAATTTTGTTAATGTTTTTAAAACAGATTTTAAGTAGTTAACTTTGTTTACAAATTTAAAAATATTAGTACATTAGAACTAAATTATTATAACTAAATTCTTTTACATGTAATTCCCCCTTATATATAGAACTAAATTTTAGTCAAAACCAATATATAATTTTCTTCTGGAATGAAGAAGGGTTCATGAGTAATGTCACCATGTAATACAAAAATACATACAAATCCATCCACAGAAAATACAAAAACAATTTATGAGAGCTAAAATATACTGATAATCTTTATTAGCATGTGTTTGTTACTACTATTAATTAAATAATTAAAATATTAGAGAGAACTTACCTTTGTGATTGAATGCCACCTTAAGCACTTTGGAACAATGGCAAAGCTGGAGAGTGTTTTGCATAGGAGACAGACTCTATTAAATATAGTTGCTTGTGAGTTTGAATAAATGAAAGTTTGAATTCAAACTTCATTTCCAAAAAGAATCTTTGCCATGAAAAAAGAATCTCTGCCATGAAAACTATAGCCATGTGAACGTAAAGCTGGAGAGAAAATAAAGCCTTGCTTGGTGATGCACGAAATTGCAATTGAAGTTGCCAATGGTGTGTGAACTTTTTTCATTTAGTGTCTATGCAAAGTTGTCAACCATGAAGGCAACTTTCAATATAAGTTATGGTGAATGCAACTTCTTCTAAAGTTGCCAATGGTGAATGCAACTTCTTCCAAAGTTGTCAATAGTGAAGTCAACTTCTTTGTTATGAAATTGGAAAAAATAAATAAACAAAGTGTAGCATGGAGTGATGGCTTTCTGTCACACAAGTACCTGAGGATTTGACTTATGAACAAAAATTTCAAAAAGTATGTTAAAATTATATTGTACTAAAAAAGAACATTTGTTATATAATGGAATAACAATGCAGCTCTGTAGCCTTGCACTCCTTCTTTGTTCTACATTTTTTCTTGTCTTAATTCCTACATCCAAGTAAAAAAAATTGAGAACAAGGTTTGTGAGATATATTATTTTCTCCTTCTAGTATAAAGTTCAAAGAAAGTTGTAAAGGTAATGTAAATTTTCCGTAACATTCTTCTTTATCATGTTTTTTAAAAATGCAGATGGACACGTGGAATGTCAGTGGAACATCACTAAGCCGGCATGAAGAACCAATAATTAGAGACATCGTGGACGACATAACTGAAGATGGAGATAACTACGACTTTGATTTGGATGATGAAGATCAGTTCAATAGATCTTCACAATATATTCCGTCTGGCAGTCAATCCGGACATAACATTGACTGCGACCTCAATGAACACATGTCTTTCATGTCAAAGGAGGCGACATTGAATGCCATAAAACGATACCACATAGACAATGGTTACAAATTTGTTGTCGTGGAATCAAAGTCAAACAGATATGTGGCTCGGTGCATACATCATGATGGAGGGTGCGAATGGAGATTACGTGCATCTTTTAGTAAAATCCGAAATTAATGGGAGATAAAAAAAATTGATGCACAAAATAGTTTTTTGTCAACAAATCTTACGGCAGACCATGTTAATTTGGATTCAACCCATATTGCATCCATGGTGTTGACTTCAGTAAAAGAAAACCCTTCCGTCCCAATTAAAAGCTTAATTGCAGAAATAAAAAATTTGTATTGCTATACTATCATGTATAGAAAAGCTTGGTTGGGAAAACAGAAAGCTCTTGCTTTGGCATTTGGCAACTGGGAACAGTCCTACAATGATCTTCCTAGATGGTTGGAAGCAGTAAAAGAAAGCAATTTGGGGACAATTGTGCAGTATATTGTTTCTCCTTGTATGGTTGATGGTGTTCAAGACAATTCTTGTTACACATTGGATCGCGTGTTTTGGTCTTTCAAGACTTGTATCAATGATTTCAATTTTTGCAAGCTCATTGTACAAGTTGATGGGACATTTCTAACCGGAAGATACCGTGGAACATTGTTGACCGCAACCGCTCAAGATGGGAATCGAAACATATTTCCATTGGCGTTTGTGATTGTTGAATGCGAGACTCGGGAGGCTTTAATTTGGTTCTTCCAATTATTGCGACAATATGTTACACCTCAGCCGAATTTGTGCATGATTACTGATAGAGGAACCTGTATAATTTCAGCATTACAATCCGAAAAAGTTGGATGGGAAGGAGACAACCTTGTTTCTGGGTATTGCATACACCATATTGCATCGAATTTCAACAAAAAATTCAAAAATGATGAGCTCAAACGACAGTTGATTAACATGGATAATGACATTCCTTACCTTCTTTCACAGATAATTACGACATTTTACCATTTAACTAATTTCATTTAGTTCTTTATGGCAACTTATAAGATGAAACAACAACAGGCAAAATAACCAGTTATGCGATATGAGTTCAAGCAAGCATTTTCCTGGATAGATCGCATACCATTAGAGAAATGGACTCAAGCATATGATGGGGGAAAGATGTATGATCATATGACCACAAATCTAGCGGAATGCATTAACTTCGAGATTAAGGGAGCTCGTTCCTTGCCGATTTCCGCTTTGGTTAAGGCAACTTTCGAAAAAACAAAAACATGGTTTGTTGAACGAGTCTTCAAAATAGACACCATGTTACGCGCAGGTCATTATTATTCAGAAGATATCACAACCTTACTTAGAAAAAATCAACAAGATTCGGCTATGTGTTTTGTGGAAAGGTTTAATGCAGAAAATTCTGAATTTGATGTTCAAGAATTAGCCACCCCCCCCAATATGGTCGGCGACCTCAATCATATACATTTAGATTAAATGATTGGTGGTGTGATTGTGGCCACTTCCAAGCTCTTCGACTTCCCTGTCGTCATGTTATTATCGTTTGTTCCTCTTGTCATTTACAAATGACGACATTCATTATTCCAATTTACAACCTCCACACGATTAGAAAGGCATATCAAGTTGAATTCCATTCTGTTCGGAACGAGAATTATTGGTCTACTTATACATGGCCAAATTTCATACCAGAACCCCACATGCGACGTAAAAACTCGGGACGACCAATTACAACTTGTTTGCATAATGAAATGGATCAATCAATTCAGAACAAGACAAAAAATATTCTTACTGTCGCAATGAAGGTCACAATAGAGGAAATTGTCCATTTAGACAGTAGAGTCATCCTTTGTAATGTTGTTCTCATCAAATATTTTAATATCATCTTCTTTTAATGACATATATTCAATAATTTAACTTATTTTTAATACATTTATTTTACATAAATACATGTATATTATTACTTTTTACATATTATATAATTTATACTTTCATATATTATATAATCTAAAAATTTATACATAAATTATATCACATTTTTATAAGTGTATTTTTAACTTTAACAATATTTATAAAATACTAAATATTTTTAATTTATCAAACAAACATTTTTAACCCAATTTATTTAAAATTATTATAAAAAATATTCATTTTAATTATTCAACTTTATATATCATTTTCTTAAATAAAAAAAAAATTAAATTTTGGTATTATTTATAAAATACTTTTTTAATTATATATTTTTATTTTTAAAATATTAATTATCATTTGTTTAAACCCTAAAAATAAAATTAAGTGAATTTGCCAATTGAATTAACAACTTTAATTGAGATAAAATCCACTAAAGTTCTCAATCCTATATTCAATTTTATTTAAACTGAAGTTGTCGGATTAATGAATTTAATTTATGTTACCTACACCATTGACAACTTTGACTAAAAAATGCTCATTCCTGTAATTTTTTCTGAATTTGCCCATTTACGTAAATCTCAAAAGAAACTACACCATTTTGATAAATTTCCCTGAGAACTAGTTAGAAATAATTAAACTTAAACTTATGTTATCCTTATTCTATGAAATGATTTGATTAAGTAGACATTGAGACAAAAATATTTTTTTTGTTTTGTTTTGAATAATTATCTTGAAGCTATTTTATACTTTATATCATTAAGAATTTGAAAAGATCATTTTTATAGTATTTTATTTTAAATTTATTTCTTTCTTTTTATAAATTTTTTCCATAAGAACAATATATGTATATTTGAGTGACTAATAAAACAATAAATATTTATACAATGCTATTAGCTCAAGTATTTCATTAGGCTAGTCAATAAACAAATTTGATAAATTACATGAAATCCTACATCTTATAAATCATAAGTTATCAACTAGTATTGAATGTGAGATTTACAAAAAAAACTATATCATAAAATAAACAAAATCCTATATTAATAAAACAAAATATGTTCTTACTAGATTTAACGTCGAATCGTCTGAAGTAATGAATCCGTATTGAGTGTTGACTTCGTGTATGGAGTGTGGATGTGGACTATGACATAGTGAAGTGAGATTTCAAATTTTTTAAATATTATTAGAGATTTTTAATTACTAATTATAAGGAAAAAATAATATTTATTAATTCCTATTTTCACTCTAAATATATTTAAACACGTGAATATTGTTTTCAATGATAAAATAAGTTTTTGCCTCTTTTAAAATTCATAAAATATATTAAATATGTTTCCAAAAAAATATTGTATTATTTTCCTCTCTCTAAACTTAAACACAGCTTTTGGATTTTTCTTAAATTAAAACATATTTTTATTTTTTATATTTAATACTAATAGTAAAAGAAAAACTTATGTATATAGTAGTTGTAACATAATATTAATTATATATCCAACAAAAATCACTTTTAATTAAGAATTCACATCTTACAATCATATGCATCAGTCAGTCTATCCTATTAAGAACAAAGACTTACAAAATATTTTTAATTTATTAAAATATAAAAATAATATGAAATCCTTTTGGAAACATATGTAAGGACCACTAAATGTTTTACCCTTATTTTGAAAGATAATTATTTCTTGTGTCTCACAATAAAAGCAAAAAATGATTTAAAGGTTAAGTTGGTGAACTTGGAAGATGAAGAAGAAAACTGAACCTTTGCAATCTTAAACTAGTGAAGTGTGATATGTTCAATACAGAGAGAACAAAATGACAAAAGAAACACAGAAACACAAAGTTACAAATGAATGGTAGGGAGGTGGTGGGGGTGGCGTAGTGACGGTGGGGACAAGGTCGGTGAAAGTGAAACCGAAACCAAGAAGTTTATTGCTATTATTATTATTATTATTTGGTTTTGTTTTTCAGTGTAGAATTGCTCTAATCAAATGCTCTAGCATCACTCCATCACCTCAATATATACCCCTTCTCATCTCACACTAATCAAACACAACCTTGTTTCTTTTTCTCAAAGCCTCTCTTTCAGGTTCTTTTCTTCATCAGTGTCAAAAGGGTGGTTGCAAATTGCAATGGCTAAGCATGATGTTGAGGGTGGTTCCTTCTCTGCAAAGGACTACCATGACCCTCCTCCAGCACCCTTGATTGATGCTCAGGAACTCACACAGTGGTCCTTCTACAGGGCCTTGATTGCTGAGTTCATTGCCACACTGCTCTTCCTTTACATCACAGTGCTCACTGTCATTGGCTACAAGAGCCAGAGTGATGTCAAGGCTGGGGGTGATCTCTGTGGTGGGGTTGGCATTCTTGGCATTGCTTGGGCCTTCGGTGGCATGATCTTCATCCTTGTTTACTGCACTGCTGGAATCTCAGGTGTTTCTTCGCTTTTCAATCTCACACCTACCTTTTTCATTCGCCAGCATGGACTTTAGTCTCTTTTGTTGTTTGTTTCTTATGCATCATGCCTTACAAGTTTTTGGAATGGTTTTTGTTTTCCTTTTCATTTTCTGGTTTCTTAGCAGCCAAAGAGGGAAAGTTGCTATCTTTGAGTTCTAATTCAAGCTTTTAAACTGTGGTTACATGGTCACACCTTAGTTGCAATTCTTGATATTCTAGGAACTTGCAAACAGGTGTGGCTGATGCAGTCACAATTCTAGTTGCAGAAACCCAAAAATTCTTGACAGTGTGGCCAAAATCGTAGTTGGGTACTGTTTTGTTTTTAAAAAACTTGCTCTAAGCATACCCCCATTAAGCCAAATAGCCAGCATGTTTTGGTTTTGAGTGCTTATCAAATGGTTTTTCTTGTTTAGAAATTCCCCTTCTCTCAAGTTTCTTAGCCTTCAAACTAAGATGCCTGCTTTGTGCATGTTGTCTTGGGTGAAAGTAAATAACTAGGCATGATTTGGTAGCATGTTTTTGTTACATAATATTCTGAAAACTGTGATTTTTGTATCGAATGTAGGAGGTCACATAAACCCAGCAGTGACTTTTGGACTCTTCTTGGCTCGGAAGGTGTCTTTGATAAGGGCTATAATGTACATGGTGGCTCAGTGCTTGGGGGCCATATGTGGAGTTGGGTTGGTTAAGGCCTTCCAAAAGGCTTACTACACCAGGTATGGTGGTGGGGCCAATGAGCTCAGTGAAGGGTACAGCACAGGTGTTGGATTGGGTGCTGAGATCATTGGAACCTTCGTTTTGGTGTACACTGTCTTCTCTGCTACCGACCCCAAGAGGAATGCTAGAGATTCTCATGTACCGGTATGTGCTCAATTATTTATTGAATTGTAGTCTTGTTTTTGCTTCTATGCTCCCCTTTTGAAAAATACATTGTTTATTACACTAACCGTAGATAGAGGAAATTGTTGTTTGCATGAGTTGTGCTGAAAGCAATGATTAAATGGTACAGTGCATACCAAGTTCATAACATATAGTCATAGTCATATGCCCTGCTTTTAAGCAAGCATGGATTCGCTCTTAGTTCTTTCTGGTTTTAAATAGAAGCTTAAAGTTCCTTGAAATTACTTTAGACTGGTTATTTGTGAAGAAAAAGTGGAGTGGAAGTGATTACTCATTATTAGATATCTCAACTTCAAGCATCGAACTATGCTTTCTATGCAAAATTAGGTAGAGTGGGATTTAAGCAATGAAGAAAATTAGTTGTATTTCTTGAAATGGTTACCAAGATTCACATCAACTGTGTATTCCTGGTTCAGTGAACTTCACAACTAGTAAATAATATACCACTCAATTTTGAGAAGTTGTACCTGCTGCCAGTCAACAATTTCCCGTTTGAAGTGATACAGTTTACAATTCTGTGCTATCCATTTGCATAAAAAGTTTTGGCACAGTCAACATGTATGCTTACTATTATTTTTACTATCCTTAATAGTTATAGAAGCTTTATTTTTAATATTCTTGAAACAGTTAAAGATGTTAGCCAGTTAGATTTCCTTTTCATTTTGGAATCTATATCCTTATTTTGGCTACTTTATCTAGAGATTTCCTCTGTAATAAATATTGCGCAGGCAGCATTCAATGTAGTTGAAAATTTCCACTTTTCTTGCTTGGCTTGGCTTTCCTTTATTACTAGTTCTTGTTCTCAAAACAAGAAAGTGGGTATCCTTTTCCTGTGGGCATATTTCATGACTTAAAGGTTACATTTTCCATTGATCTAAGCATCCTAGAGTGGTGAACCTATCCCTTTCTTTCTCCAAAATTTCCAAATGCATGATGTTTTTTATTGAAGTGAAATGTTACCATTTCTTTACAAATATGGGTCCATTAGGCCATTACCATATATTATTCTGTGGAGGATTTTATTTTCACAGCCTTATCACACGAATCTTATCTGTTTTCTTTCTTCTTTTTGGAAAAGTGGATTCTTTCAGGAGTTTCCTTCTGCATTTTTTGCCTCAGAAGCAAATGTGTCTTTGTTGATGTGGAAATTTAAGGCCTAAAATTAAAGTGTTCAGAACAGTGTCGTTCATGCTAAATGCCATTTTCCCAAGCTGGCAAATCTCGTGAGAGTTTCCAGCACCATCCTCATTTGTCATTATCAGCTTTAGGTTCCTCCATACACTTTCTCAGATTCTCCAAATCAATAAAGAAAGGAAACCATGCTCCTCACATGGGGCTTGTCCCATCTGTTCCAAGTGCTTATCGGTTTCTATTTCCATTTTTTCCCTTTTATATTAAAAAGTTTTAGAAAAGGGTCTGCAACCACAATTTTAAGTGCAACACTAATTAGCATTTTATAGTCTCTCAGACCATAGCTGAAGTTGCATCAGCCACACACTTATCCACAATTTCCTACAATATCAAAGATTGCAATGAAACTGTTATAGCGACCCTAATATAAAATATTAATAATAAAGTTCGATTCATATATGTTTGGAATAACTTTTTGTCTACATTTTTTGTTTTAATTGAACCACATCATGAGTTTCTAATTGTGCTTTTGTTCTGTGTTGGAAGGTTTTGGCTCCACTGCCAATTGGGTTTGCTGTGTTCATGGTTCACTTGGCAACCATCCCAGTGACTGGCACTGGTATTAACCCTGCTAGAAGTCTTGGAGCTGCTGTCATATACAACAAAGAGAAGGCCTGGGATGACCAAGTGAGTAACTGTTTTCTATATTCAACAACTTGCTAGTTTTATACTATGATCAAATATTAAAAAATTAATAATTTTCCATGTTAAGTAAGAAATGATAAAATAGATGCCACTTTTGTCTGATATATTGTTGTTCCTCATGTTTGTTCAGTGGATCTTTTGGGTTGGACCATTCATTGGAGCAGCCATTGCAGCCTTCTACCACCAATTCATCTTGAGAGCAGGTGCTGCTAAGGCTCTTGGATCATTCAGGAGCAACCCCACTATTTGAGTTACCCAATATCCTCTCAATGTTTCAAAAGCATGATAATTGGAAGCAAAATGAGTTGATACTGCAGCAATCATAATAATTTCAAGTGCTTGTAGTTTTATTGCAAGCTTTTCTTTGATCCTATGCAGATTGAAGGTTCTTTCAAGACAAGAGCCTTTGGTATATACCCTTTAGTATTAAGCACTTTCTTTTGTATTTCCTTCATTGTGTGATCTTTTCTTTTAGGTAATTTATCTCTTGTACTCAACGTATTCATGAAAAAAAAAAAGATTTAAAAAGTTATGTGAAATC
This sequence comes from Phaseolus vulgaris, assembly GCF_051622355.1. Taxonomy (NCBI): domain Eukaryota; kingdom Viridiplantae; phylum Streptophyta; class Magnoliopsida; order Fabales; family Fabaceae; genus Phaseolus; species Phaseolus vulgaris. The sequence goes on along the minus strand of NC_143501.1, from coordinate 16,570,780 downwards.
TGTGCCTTTTTCTTTTGCTTAACTCATCTGAGGTTAATTTAAGAAACACTTAACGCAAACAAAAATGAAAAACAAGAGAAAGGAATCCGTGCAATAATGAAAGGAAAGGAAAGATGTCTAGCAGTGTTGAATGCAATGAACATGAGAATAAGACAGTGTTACAGTGTACTTCATTGAACACATGTTTGTGAGAAATGGTAAAGTTACTTACGTATGCATTTTAAATAGGGACACTTTTTCATGGGAAAAAACAAAGTTGTGAAACATTGCACATGGTTGTGGTTGAGGAAAGAAGGAAGAAAGAGATGAAAAATAGGTAAAGAGAGGATCATACTGTTACACAGAATAGTATATGCTGATCCTGGTCACAGTGAAATTTTGTTACAAATTCAAATAAATTTTAAATTCACAAAAAAATTATTTAATAAAAATTATTTAAATTTAATACTTATTAAATAATTATTTTTTAAGTACCTTCTATTATTAGTTTTTTTTATCTCTAGTTTCTTATGATTTGTGGTGCCTAAGAAGGATGAATTTGCACTAATGAGGTTAAAACTTAAAAATTGGTATCTAAAGAATGTAATGGCCATCATTCTCTTCCTCACAGGCTTCTTCTTCTTATTAATATTATTATTATTATTTATTATTATTATTATTATTATTATTATTATGTATTTTAGATTGTGTATACTAAGAATACATTTACTATATGCAACTAAAATTTGTAGTAACTCATTTTAAATATATCAGTGAAATTAACAATATATTTTCAATTTTAACTTCACAATTAGAATAAAAAAAATAGGCATTGCACTTATAATATAAAGCAATTTACGCCATTTTCAAATCAGAAATCAAAGTTTACAATAACTATATTAAAATTGTAAAAATGGATTTCTGTATAATTAAAAATGTGAAAGTTTATACACTGAAATTTTTAAAAAATTGACACTCTAGCTATTAAATTCTAACAATTATCTCAAAAAATATTTTTATTAATCATTTTAACCTACTTTTTATCTTTACTTATGTTCTAGGTTTTCTTAGCTACTAAGTTTTTTTTTTCAATTCATCTATTCATTTTTAATTTTAAATTGAATTTTAATAATTTTCACTAATTAAAAATGATTTTTATTTTAATATAGAGTATTTTTCATGAATCTAAACCATATTTATATGTATACACGTATTTATTTACTTATTATAAAATTTAGTTATATAAAATAAAGATCATAACCTACAATATTAATATATATATATATTACGAATTTATTTATATATTTATTATAATTTTAATTACATAAAAATTATGTCATTAATTTTTTGATCAAGTTGGTTAAAAAATTAGAAATATTGATAGTAGTTCTTTTATATGTGAATATTATCTTTATTAACTTAATTACATTGAAACGAGTTTTATATTTATTATTTATTTAATTTTTTGTCATTAAAAAGGTAGTGTGGTCTTACATACATGAGAAACTTCCCAGAGAGAGTGAGATATTACATTTGAAATGGTTAAAACATTTTTTAAATATAAATTTTTAACTTTTAATTTCATTCAAGGATTGAAAACGATGATGAAGTGAACTCAAAACGAAAATTGCGCGAGAGGATCATATGGTAAGAAGTGAAAGAACCCAAAGAATTTCATATAATTATACTAATCATACCTATTTATTATGTTATCTCAAATATATTAGATTTTACAACATGTAATAATGTATACAAGGTGATATATGTTCAAAATAAAAAATATATTCCCATATTTTAAATTGTTCAGTACGATTTTCTATATCTGCAATTTTATTTCTCTTTCTAATATGATTGTAACATAATAAAAATAATAAATTAAGGTAAATTAAGTTAGAACAACATATATATATATATATGATTTGACATATTCAATTTCATTCTATAATATTGTTACACACTTGCATAACCATCATTATCTCTATCATAATATCAATAAATCCATCTATCACGTCAACATCTATCACATATCAACAAAGGTCCTAAGTTTATATTATTACATTAATTCTTTCATTAATATGTTTTTGTTTGGAATAAGAAATGAAAATGATCTATAGGATTTTAGATGATTTGAATGAAAAGTTTAAAGAAAGTTAGAGTGTTTGAATTAAGATAAATCGAGTAAAAAATATAGGAAAAATTTATAAAAATTTGTAAGTGATATGATGGATGTGATTGAATTTTTTTTTAATTGATAAAAATGTAAGCTTATAAATTTATCCTTATATTTAAAATTTGTTACAAAATTAATTTTATTTATTTATTTATAAATTATAATTATTTTTAATTAAAATATTTGATAAAGCTTATTTTTATATTAAATAATATTATTATTTTTATCTCTTTTGTAACAAATATAATTATTATATAAATTTATTTTCTTATTATTTTTTTTATATTTATAATTTATTATATATAATATGATTAATTATGTTATTTTATAATAATTATTTAATTTTTAATTTTAATTATATTTTTTATATTTAAATTTGTTCTCGTCGGTTGACTCGAACGACAGTCTCTGGGCCGCATGTCTCCACCTGAGAATCGAACTTCCTTGGGTTAAAGGACTTCTCACCTGCAAAGACAAAAGGGCGCTTTGGCGGCCGTTTGCACTCCGACGCTCAAGTCAGTACTGGGACAAAGAAACAATAAGTGAATGAACTAGTTTCAGTCTTAGAAACGGTGTACCTTGCTAGGGTTCTTACCACCCTTTATATAGGTTGTAGCTAGGGTTTACTTATGTTTTCTTACCCATATCTAGGGTTCCTGGGAGAACGTCCTTGCGCCGCTATTACACAATCTTAGCGTAATCTAACACATAAGACATCCCTTTACTGGAGTGCAATGACTAACAAAATGGCCACCAACGTACCAACTCATGCACCAATGTTGTGGGGCCATTTGTTCTATGGGTGCCCTAAGTATTCATGTGTCATGCATGCAGTCTACCCTTGGAAACCCTAAACCCTAACGGACCTTAGCGCTTCCAAGGGCTACTTCCTTGTGCCGCGACTGAATGCGCTATACACCCTACACACATGGATCCCTCGTGACTTAGGCCTTTCTCTTATATCTGGGTGTTTAACTAGTAACTGATATGATTTCTAGGGCCCACCTTACGTGGCCCACCATTACTATCAGACACCGATGTCCGATGTTTGATATCTTTCTCTGGCGTCGTTGTCTAAGGTATTTCACTGGCGTCGATAACCGAGGACTAGTCGGTACAAAATTGTAATTCTGTATTAAATAAAAATAGTAATACTTTGAGTTAAAAATAAATAGGTAAAAAAGTAAATTAATATTAATTATATATACATATATATATAACTTTCTTCGCACATTTGAAAGAAAGTTTTGAATGGAAAAATATTCTCGATTTCTGTGTTTTTAAAAAAAAATTGTTTTGATTTTTCAACTTTTGTTATGCACGCTTTTCTACTCCCAAAAACATACAGAGTCTAAAGATTCAAGAAATTATAATTTGATTAACACTGTATTAAAAAATAGAAATTTAATGTAGATTGCATTAACTTTACAAAGTCTAATGAAAAAGCTCCTTTCATTTTTTTTTTACTATTTAATCTATTTGATTTAAATTATTAGGAAAACTATTATATTTCATAATTCAAAAAATACACATTGCCAATATATTCTCATAACATTCAGATCATTCACATTAATCTCAATTTATACTTATTTCATTTCATCATTTTCATATCAATCATGTAAAAATATTAATAAAAATGTTTATTTAATTAATAATCATAAACTATTAAAATAGAGAAATGTTGCATGAGCACAACATTAACATCACTTTTCACTTGAAAATGGAAAAGTTACCAACTCTCTTGCTCAAATTGTGGAATATCGCTTGAATGGTATATTTGGTTGTGTAAGTGAATCTCATGGGGTATGAGAATTAAACTATTATAGGATGGAGAATTTGTATGACTTATTTTACTTGAGTTTTGCTCTTAGGTGACTTTAGTAAAAAAGGATATAGAATTTATTTGACTTATCCCTCATTTAAGAGTCCAATAGCGTTTGAGTACTCAATGGAGGAATTGCTCAAACTATAAGTTATGGCTTGAATGAAGAGTTATATCATTGAGCAACCTTATGGATGCTTGAATTATGGTGTTTTGTCATCACAATAAATGTCAAAGTTCTCAAGTAGTCATTTAATCACTTGAGAATCATATAAACTAAGTTTGATTTATAATTGAACATCTTATCACTTGAGCAACATACGTAATCATACAAACTAAGTTTGATTTATAATTTAACTAAGACAAGATTTTCTTTTACCTTTAAACATTTATTCCTCAGTGTTAGAAAAGATGGCTTTAAACTAGAGGGGGGTGAATTGTTTAAAGGGGTTTTCGCAAACTTTTCAAAACTAGAATAGTGATTTTAATTTAAAAATCATATATATTTGTAGATTTATAAATTTATAAATTGAATGGAATGTTGGTTTAGAATTTAACAAGCATAATAGGTTTAGGCAGAATTTTTCGCTTAGGCGAGATAATCCTCGCTCAAGCAAGAATAAAATGAAAATGAGGTGCTCTCGGCTTGATTCTCGCTCAAGCGAGACCTGGGATGAAATTCTGGGTGCTCTCGGCTTGATTATCGCTCAAGCGAGAGAATTTTCGCTTGAGCGAGACCCATTCTCGCTCAAGCTAGAATCTCTAAAAAAAACTAAAATTCTTATTTTTTTTTCTTTTGAAAGGTTGGTTTATTTAATTTCGTATAACTTTACATAGAAATTATGTAGACTTTTATTTCATGTATATTTAATTGAAAATATCTTTAATTAGACATTTATATGATTAGTAAATGCATTGTTGTGTGTTTTGGAAATTCTAAACTTTGGTATGATTTAATTGTTTGATGTTGGATATTGTGAGATTTGGAATATGAATCTTTAATCAAGACATAGTATTTTCAGGAAAGAAAATATCGTGTTAAGATTATTTAGGATGTGCATTGACTAGGGATTCATCTAGAAGGAGATATCCTGACTCTTTTGAGATAATGGAATCAAATAGATGAAGTTATTCAGGTGGTAAGAGTCGAATGAGGTTCATATGAATGGGTAAGTTGTTTGAAAGATAGCTAACTTGACCTGTTATATGAGTTAACACTGTCTTACTAGGAGAGAGATGATATTGAGATTAATTATGCGCATAACTGTGTGGATTTCATAGTTATATAGTATGACAAGTGCATATCTCTGAGTCTAAGTCAACACACGAGTCTTCCGGAAGTAGAGTCAAGTGTCTATGTGTTGTGAGTCAGTAGAAGTCTGAAAGATAAATTATGAATTTTAATAGACATTTGATGATTTGTGACTTTATATGAGACTTGATGAGTTATGTTTATTAATTTGAAATTTAAATCATATAGATTTTTTTATATAACTAGCTTACCTTGTTATTTGTTTGTGTTTGTTTCTTTATTTGTGATGATCGTGTTGTACACGAGAGCATATGAGATTGCAGGTAATAGAGCTCCTAAGTGAGCAGTTGGAGGATGTGATAGTTTTAATTGGAGTGCTCTGTTTGTGTTTTTTTTTAAATTATGTATATATTAAAATCCCTATGAAGAGGGATATTGTTTTTTAGATATTGTTCCTGTCGGTTGACCCGCTTCGCCTTCGTGCGCCTACGTCACTCCAACGTCCAGAATCCTTGTGTTCGCACGTGCCTTTCATGTGATGAACACCTGAAAACACAAATACAAAGGGCACCCTAGCGGCCGTTTACACTCCGACGCTCAAGTCAGTACTAGGGCTAGGAAACACCAAAAACTGTGTAACTATTATTGTGTGTGTGTTTAGCGGCGCAAGAGAATTGCCTCTTGTCAAATTTGTTACCTTACTATTTATAGACTAAAACTAGGGTTTCCTCTCTACCCGAAATGGGCATTTCTGATGGGTGGGCCCAACACTGTTGTTACCTTAATCTTAGGATAACCTAGCGCGTGGGGTCCCTAACTTGAGTGCAACCTCTGACAGGATGACCACCTGGGTGCCTCCTCGTGCACCTGATCTCTGGGGTCACCCGCCTCTGGGAGTGTCCTAGTTGTTCACGTGCCATGCATGCAGCTCACCCCTGAATGTGACCCTCACATGTCATATATTTCCAGTGGCTCTACACTTTGTGTTACGCCTGAATGCGTCATCTACTCTACACGCATGGGCCCTCATGATCTAGGCTTCTCCCTTACTGATAACTGGCGTGTTATCTGGGATCCATTTCTTGTGGCCCATCTCTACTGTTTGGGTTTCTGATGTCCGATCTCTCCACACTGTCTAGTGACCACTCTTGGCTCCTTAGCGCACGTGCTTTGCGAGATACTGGCCCACGCCGCTCGTGGGACCCGCTTACGTGGCACCAACATTACCAGTGGTCAGTCAATGCCCAGGGACTGGTCAATACAGATACAATTATGAGATAGTTGTATATGTATATTCATATGTTAAGTAGAAAGTGTTGAACAAGATGCTTTAATGTCTCCAAATCCAAGTGAAAAGCTTGAAGACCTTGTTATTGTTTTGTGTGTGTGTCTAGTTGTTTGAAACTTGTTAATTCACTCCTTAAGATGATCCAAGCTCAATTGAATCTTTAACATTTTGAAAAGATGAGTTTTCTAAAAGGAAGTGAAATTTCAACAGGTTGAAATTTCGAATCAACAGGTTGTTTGACACTTAGTGGGTTTCAAAATGATTTGGAAAAGCTTTGTCTTTGCCTTTGTTGTCAAACAAATTTTAACAGGTTGAAATTTCGAAACAATAGGTTATTTGACACTTAGTGGATTTTAAAATGATTTGGAAAAACTTTGTCTTTTCCTTTGCTGTCAAACAAAAATCAATCGGTTATTTCGGAAAATCAACCAATTGTTTTGCTGAAAACCTTAACAAAATTTTGTTAAGTGGTTTTTCTGTTTTAAATGATTCCAACAACTTTTGGGCTTTTGTTGTAACTATTTTAACCATTTGATTGAAAGATAAAAAGGTGGTTTTACGCTCCTATGCCTTAACTAAGTGAGAGAGATCAATCAAAAACAATTTTCAAATTTTCAAAGAGATTTTGGATCATCTCAAGTGTGTGGAATATGATTGGGTCTTGTATTCTGATCTTTGATCTTGTGATTTACTCCCTTCCTTCTTAATAATTGTATTTCTATATTGGTGTTGCCAAGAAGTGTTTTGTGTTCTTGAGGGGATCAAGATCAAAATTCTTGGGGTGGTTTTTGCCAAGGAATGGGGTGTGTTCTTGAGGGGTTCAAGATCATCACTTTTGGTGTGTGTGTAGCTTGTAATCTAGGGTTGATTACATAGTGAATTCTCAGTGGTTTCTGAGGACTGGATGTAGCTCAGGTGTTGAGTGAACCAGTATAAACATTTTGTGTGAATCTTTCTATCCTTACACTCTTTAAATTGCTTTAAATATGTTTTTATAAACTGCTGATAAAAACAATTGACTATTTCGTAAAAACAACCGGTTGATTTTTTGCATCAAGCTTAAAACCAGTTTTGTATTTGGCTGGACAAATTTTTCATTGATTAATTCTTCATAGCCTTTCACTCTACCTTCAATACTTGCGAAAATCTTTCAAAAAAAATTCACCCCCTCTTGTTTTAGCCCTATAATTCTAACAGAAAATGTTTGTTTTGCTTTTATTTTATTATATATGGATAAAATATAGGAATGTTACATTATGGTATCAGAGTTGTTCGAACCTTAGGAGATCTAAGGGTTATGGGATTTTTTGTATGGGCTTTTAAATGAGTTTGTTAGTAAAACTAGTTGTGGTTCCTACTTTGGTGACCCTTTCCTTGTGACTTGGCTTAAATCAAATACCTAAAAAAACACATAATAGTTAGGGAAATCCTAACTTACCTTTAGGGAATCTGATTATAAAACAAATACTATAGACCTAAATTAATTGAAATTCATCTTTTTTAATCAGATTACACATACAAGTACCACTAACGCTTGCAAAACCAAAGAAGAAAATCAAAGATCTAAGAAAAAAAAAACTTACTCTACTAGAAAATATGATTATGTAGTCTTAACCTAAGTTTGTTTATTTTCAAGAAAGTTAAGCCGAATCTATAAAATTATGAGTAATTTTTCTAAAATTTTAAAGAGAAGTAATATATTGATAATAAGTTTCAAAATAATATATTGACACAAAATAATTAATTGTTATATTGATTAAATTAAATATTATTTTAAAGAATAAAAAAATTATTGGTATCTAAATTAGTTTTTATTAATGATAAATAGTTTCTAAATTAGTATCTAATTCAATACTAAGATTTTTAACTATCAATTTTTTAGATTCAAAGGTTTTAATTAGATACCAATTTATAAACTATTTATCAATAATATAAACTAATTTAGATATCAATATTTTTTTAATCTCTAAGCTTATTAGACAATGTAGGGGTTATATAATAATTTTTTAAAAAAGTCTAAATAATGACCAAGAGTAGTTGACTTGCGAAATAGAAAATGACAATAAATACATTAGTTTATATTAGTTCATCTCAATCTACGTTACATGTTCTTTTGCTAAATACAAAAGGTTCGTACATTATTATCACTTTTCGCTTACAACTAGTACATAAAGTCACTCCTAACTATTCATTAATCTCTTCTTGAGATCAAGCACAACAATGTCATTATTAGCTAAGTATACAAAGTCACTCTTAGTTGTACAAAAAAAAAAACTATTTATGATAATACAAGAAAAACTCTATACGAGAAGATATGCAAAAGATCACTCCTTACTCTAGAGTCTAACTTTTTTTTATAAAAGCTTTCATGTTAGGCATCACCATGCAACTTGACATTTTTGCTAGGCTGACACCTCAAGTAACAACAATCATCTGCCATCACATGAAAAACGTATGATTAAAAAAAAGAAAAAAGACTAGATGGAAACTCATATGTTAACAAAAATGATACATAGGTAGACTATACGTATTCCTAAAAAATTCTAAAAACAGACTAGAGGGAAGCTTATTATACTAATGAAATGATTCTTTATGAATAAATCATAAATTAGCCAACTTATCACCACACGCATTCCCTTCACGAAAAATATGAGTAACCCTAAACCTGATTTTCCCACAGTAATTAAGACAAGTATTCTAATGATTACGAAACATTCATGGAACATTAGTCCTAGCAGTAAATGCAGCACAAACCAAGACAAAATCATATTCAAGACATACATTAGTAAGTCCCATCTTTTGGGCTTCCTCCATAGCATGTATAATTTCATAAAACTCAACAACCATAGTATAGTATGAACTGCAAGAAACATAGAGAAAGCACCAATAAACTCCCACGAATAATACCTCCACAAGTAGCAAGACCAGGATATTCCCTAACATTCTCATCCGTGTTAATTTTAACCCAACCTGGTGAAGGGAACTCCTATCTAACAGGAAGAGGAGGAAGAACTTTACCAGTACGAGTATTAATACCAAAAAACTTAATCACGTTGAAATTCAACATATCATTCTTCATTGAAGCTTTAGACGAATTTTCCACTAGACAAGTTAAATCTTTAATTACCAAAATAGTCCTAGAAACATCAATCTTATCCTTAAATATAGCACAATTCCTCATACGCTATATCATCCAAATAGAAAAGGTTATCACAACAAGCTTAATCAATTTAACCAAAGGATTACTATCACTTCTAATAAAAGAAAGAAGATCATCCTTATTAGAGAAATGAGTAGTAAGAAAAATCTGTCGAACCCAACTCCAAATATGCATAGCATTAGAACATTAAAAAAATAAACGTTGAATGGATTCCTCATGCTTTTCACAAAGCGTACACATAGAATATATATGCAAACCTTTATTCTGAATATGTTGATTTGTAGGAAACTGCCCATTAAAAATTTTCCAAAGTACTAGAGTTTTGAAAGGTGGAATATATGAAGACAAAACGAATTTACCCCAACCACAGGGAACTCCTGGTTCCAACAAAAAAGTTTTATCCGATTTAAGAGTGAAACAACCAGACTCATCTAGAATCCAATTAGGAATATCCCGTTCCTCCCTAACCATGATATGGTTAAAAAATTGAGGTATCTGCTGCAAAGACAAGGGAATATTCCAATCACAATCAGTCCAAAACTGAGAGACTGTATCTGAAATGCTAGCACCATCAGATAATCCTGCAATATTTGCTAAAGAAATAGTATAACACCATTTATCATTTCAAAAATTAATAAAAGTAATTGTACCAACAGTCCAAGAAGTATGGTTAAGAATAGTGTTATAAAACTGCTTAATTCCAGGCCAAATAGATGAGGATCTATAAACGATTCTAAGCTTATATTTTGATTTAAGAACTTTGGCTTTCAGGAGAAAAGACCAAAGTTTGTTTCTATAAGCAAAGTTCCAAGCAAACTTAAGAAGATACGCGTTATTTTCATGATGAAGGTTAATAATCTTCAAACCTCCATTCTCAAGAGGACAACAAATCTTAGTCCTATCAACTGTAGTTATGCCTTTTTTCATAATATCACCAGTTGATAAGTGCCAAATTTCAATAATAGTTCATATTAAAATATAGGCACTTGTGAGTATTAATTACTAAAATAAAGTATAAAATAACCCCTAATTTATGAATTTATACTTTTTTACATATTTTGTGATTTATAATTGAATAGGAACGATTTATTCCCAAATTTGGTGTTAATTTCAGGATTTTAGGGGAGAATGGAGATGATTGGACAAAAGAAAAATATGAAAAGCTAAAAATAGAAAGTTGGAATGCATCAACACTCACCAAAGTTGCTCAAACTCACAAAAAGCCAAGATGGCACCAGTGGATCTCGTTCAAGCAAGCTCAGTCCTGCTTGAGCGAGATAGCGCCAGAAAAGTTGGTTCTTTTTATGTTTTACTTGCCCAAGCGAGCCCATTAGTGGCCAAGCGAGAAGTCACTTAAGCCCATGAAAATTAGGTTAAATAGAGGGCTTGAGACCCAACCCTAGGGTGCAAGATTTAGAGGAAAACACCATTGAGTGACTTGTAACCCAATTGGGAGAATAAAAGGTGTTAGAAGATGTGTGGCTAATTCTATCTTGTGGATTTGGGAGTAATATGTTCAAACTCTTATGTATTCAGATGATATTTGAATATAATATTATGTTCTTGATTGATTATTGGTATTATTGTTTTGTTTCTAATTCTTGATCTAGAATCTTAAATCTGACTGGAAAGTATTTTTTGGTTCTAACCTAAACAAGAATACTTAACATATTTCAGTTCTAGGAATAGACTTGAAATGTTAATTGTTATCAACGTCTGAGCTTGATTCTAAGTTATTTTATAAATATGCGAGAAATTGATATTTAGGAAGCATCTTAATAATTTTATATGCGAGGAATCGATATAAATAAATTTTATACGGGGATTAATATCAATTAAAGGGCATAATGTTACCATGCAAATCAAAATACATAACAGTGAGAAAGTTAAACATCATCCCTATTTTTCAAATCGAAGCAAAACTCTTTACCTTGTTTTCTTGTTAATGATTGTCATCACAACAAATTCCAACAAACTTTTATTATTTTGTTTTATATTTAGTGAATATTTTACTTGATTATTCAACAGTTCCTTGTGGATTCAATATTCGTCCTTAGGGACACATTATTACTTCTGACAACGCGGTGCACTTGCCGTAAAAAGTCATCAAGTTTTTTAGTCCAAATAAAATTTCTACACCACTGCTCAACTTGCTTAAGAAGGTAAACATGCCATTTATACATATTAAAGCTATAAGCTAGAAATCTAGTAATCACCATATTAACCATGTAAATCTGACTCATCATGCTAAGAGATTTACCTTTTCAAGATGCTAACTTCAATTTTACTTTATCAGCCAAAGGTTGAAAATTCGACACTTTTGAGCACCAATAAAAATAGGAATTCGTAAATAAGTAAAAGGTAAGCAACTATGACTATAAGAAAGAAGATGTTGAATTTTGGTGACAAATCTTGCAGAATTATCCATGGTGGAAAAACTACTTTTAGAATTATTAACATATTGACCCGAAAAATCTCCATATATTTTTGTTACAATATATGGCCTTAAATGAGAGGGGGAGTAAATTGTTTAAGAGGGGTTTTTGAAAAAATTTTCAAGTTAAACAAAATTCTTTGTGTAAATCCAGATCAGGAATCAAGTTAGCCAAGAATTTAAGCAATTATACAGCAAAACAACAAAAAAGCAATCGGTTGTTTATATCACCAAAGCTTAAAACAAATTTTAAATGAGTTCAGGGTAAGAGAGAAATACACCAACAATTTATATTGGTTCACTCTTAAACCAAGAGCTACATCCAGTCCCCAGAATACCACTGGGTAATCCACTAAGCAGTCAAACTAGATTACAAAACACAAACCACCAAAGTAGTGACCTTGAACCCTTCAAGAAACACACTACCTTTGGCAAACAACACCAAGAGTATTGATCTTGAACACCTCAAGAACACACAATACTCTTTGGGAACACAACATCAGAAATACAATAGGTTTTGAAAGGATTACACCTAATACAGTACAAATTGAATTGAATACAATTGCAATCCTATTCCACTCTCTCTTGAAAACCCAAAGCATGTGAATCTTGAAATCTTAGAATCAATTATGTCAAACTATTTCTTACATCTTTTGAAAACATAAACAAACCATTTATATTTTCCAAAGATTGGTCAAAGCAATTAATGAAGGAGTGTATTCAGTTGGAAAACATTTAAAGCAGATTCACCATTCAAAACTGAATTTTGTTAGGATTTTCAAAGAAACAATTGGTTGAAACCACGAAACAACCAATTGTTTGGCTTGACAGTTAAGTCAACCAAAGCAAAACAATTTTCAACCTTTTCCAAAACTCCTAAGAGTAAAACAACTGGTTGATTTGACAAAACAACAGGTTGTTTTTCACTTAATTGGAAAAACACTTGATTTCAAAAAGGTTTTTAATCACATCAGTTTTAGATTCAACAAATGAGTAGATCACACTTTATTCTACCTAGATCCCACCCAAACACAACAACAACACCAGTTTTTCATCAAACACCTTGGATTTGGATTCTTCAAAGCACATGATCACTCTTGATAAAAAATTTTAAGAAAAACACTCAAATTTCTAAGAGACTTATTATTCGCCCTACAGAAAACAAATATGTCATTAGCATATAAAATATGAGAATGAGTGACATAACCTTGCGGACTAGCCATATGCATCTTCTTATCATTCACAAGCTTAGAGATACCTATATTGAGAACTTCCTTTGTAAGACAAAAAAGTAAAGGAGACAATGAATCTCCTTGTCTGACACCTCTACTACAAGAGAAAGAAACCCACCAAACTACCATTTATCCTGATAGAAAACATAGTTGAATGGAGAATTGTACTAATCCAACCGACAAACAAGGGATGAAAACCAAAGCATGTCAAAACTAATAATAAGAACTTCCAACTCAAAGTGTCAAATATTTTATGAATATCAACTTTGTAAGCCACATTACCTCATCTAACCTTTTTAGAAAGCATGTTAATAGGTTTAGAAGCAATACCAATACAATCCTAAATTTGTCTACCTTGCACAAACCCATATTGATTAGGAGAAATTATTCTAGCAGCTACAATTGCAAGCCTATCCGCAAGTATTTTGGAAATAATCTTAAATTTGAAATTAGCAACAACAATCGACCTGCAATCTTTAATGGATTCAACACCTTGAATCTTAGGAATAAAAGATACCACATTACAGTTCATTTTAGGAAGAACCCAATTTTATTTAAAAAGCTATTGAACAACTTTGCGAACATCTGTCTCAATAATTTCCCAACAAGAATGATAGAAAATACCACCAAAGCCATCAGAACCAGAAGCATTGTTCTCTAGAGTCTAACTTCACAATAGAGAAATGTTTTGAAAATAAAGTATGCTTTAGTTGTTTGTTAAATAATGTAATATGTGAACCACTTAGAAGCTTGTGAATTTTTTTTGCATGCAATGTTTTCGTAAGGTGTAGATGTTCACTCGTTCAATAGCATTTTTTGCATCCAAGAGCTTCCTTTATAGACATCCTAAATTAGATTGTTGTATCTTGGGATGTTATAGCCTGTCCTTGTGTGAAGGCTTTTTCATAATCATGCTTAACTTTATACTAACACCTTTTGTTGTTGCACTCAAAGTGTTCTATAAAAGAAGATATTTTTCTATGTTAATTATTTACTCTTCTAACAAACCATATGGAACATACAAACTCTTATGTTGGTTCACTATGTTAAAATCATCCTTGGGATATGTTTTTTGTCAACTCAAAACTTTTAGTCCTTTTTATATCCTAGTGATGTGTATAGTGGGAGAACACTTGTAGTCTGTGTCTAAGGTACTCATCTTGCATATTATTTTAAGACTCCAACAAATCGTGTCTAATCTTTTGTATGCATCTTACTTGTAAACTTTATTTGGTATTGATAAGTGTCTAGCATTTTTGTTCAATATCTGAAGACTTTGTCTAGTATTGATATGTCTCTAATTTTTGTACGCATCTTGCTTGTAGACTTATGAGTAAAGAACGTCTTGATTAGATAAAAACAAGAATTGGAGCAAAAGTTTTTTAAAAACGTTATATTTTTTTAGATCATAAACTATGTTTCTTCAAATCATATGAGAGTTAAGTTTGTCTAAAATAAGAGTCTTTTGAAAATGAGATTATATATGTTTTAGAAATGTCTCACTATTCTAGTCATCTGAAAGTAATATATATTAGAGAAATATATCAAAGTGAAAAGGATAAGATAAAAGTGTATAGAATAAATATATACAAGATAAAAGTGTATAGAATAAATATATACAATACAAAAGCATACATATAAGTAATATTACAACATAGATAATCAAAGTATTTTAAGCATGTAAACTTGTAGCAAGATAAACTAATAATGAGATGAATATAAATTATAAGACGCTTATGTATATCAAAGTGTATATTTACACAATTGTAAAGGTTCTACCCCTTTTTTACAATAAAAAGAAAAGGTGGCACATTGTAATCATTTTATATGCAAAGATGATGGTGGTGGTTGTTCGGTTTGGGCCTGTGTTTGGGTTTCTGTTGGTGAGGTAGAAGGGTGATCTAGTTAAGGTTGTGTTGAGACACATGTTTGGGAGATATAATTTTAATTTGTTTATTTCTTCGAAACCACTCACCAATGTAGCATATTCATCATGTCACCCTCTAATTTGTGTAAACAAATCTATTCTGACAAGCAGGCATGAATATTCCCCATTCCCAATAAAACAACAATATATCGATGACGACAATGATCATCAACCTTCACTTCAATGACATCAACTATGTAAGGGTGAGTACTGGGTTGAAACTAATCCAACATTGGAACTGCTTTAATGTTCAAGGGGACCGTTATTTTTACCCTCTCATTGCTTGACTTCCATGTAAAAGAACTACCATGCATGGAATGAATGCATATTTGATAATATACCTATTTGACGTTGTGTTCCTCAAATGCGTCACATTGCCTATCCATGCCTTAAAGAAATTTTCCTTATGCGAAATGATACACATGTCGTTCACATAGTCGAAAAATAATGACCATGGCAAACAAACAACTTCAAAATGTTTCACGCATCCCACATATGCATCATAATCTGTACAATCCATCAACCCATGCATCCATAACAACATTGATAAGTGTTATAATTTAGTAATATTTCATACAAAAAGATAGACACTTATGGACTTTAATTGATAAAATAGTTATAATTAAATCTCTAATTAGAAATTTTAACCTTTTTACATATTATTGGATTATAAGATAAATATGAATGATTTATTCCCGATTTTGTGTTATTTTTAAGAATTTAAGGAAAGATGAAGCAAATGAATATATTATAAATAAAGATGTCACTTAGCCCAAGCCCAATTAGGTTAAATATAAGGTATGAGACATAACCCTAGAAACCATTGAGGGAACCAAAGGAAGGAAAACCTAAAGGAGGCAGCCATCAAGGAGAAACGCTCTAGATCTTCTTTTCTTGTTGTCCATGCTTGTAATAGCCACCATGAGGGGCTAATTATTTCCTTTGGGATTGGGAGTACTATGTTCAAACTCTTATGTATTGAGGTGATATTTATCTATAATATCCAGTTCTTGATTGATGAATGATATTATCATTTTATTCTCAAAGCTTGAAACAATTCATGATTTTGATCCTTAGATATGACTGGAAAGTACTTTTAAGCATCTGACATAAATGATGATGCTTAACATATTTGAATGCTAGGAATAGATTTAAAATGCTAATTGCTTTATAACATTTGTTCGTAATGATAAGGAGTTTTTATAAATATGCGAGGAATTGATATTGAGTAGATTGTCTTAATAATTTTGTATGCGAGGAATCGATATGAATGATTTTTATATGTGCATCAATGCCAATCAAGATGGATTGTTATATGTTTACAACTACAGAAAACTTTGAAATGTTTCACACATCCCACAAATGCATCACTATTTGTACAATCCATCAGGGAAGCCGATGCATGCAAAACAACATCACAAGTCTGTTGAACCAAGTGGTGTTCAAGCTTTGAAGAATCCAAACCCTTTGAAGGATGTTGAAGCCTTGGCTGTGCTTGCTGTTGTTGTGTTGCTTTAGTTAGGATCTGGGGTAGATTGTGTATGTAATCCACCTCTTGATTGAATCCAAAGCATAGGCATTCTCAATCTTTTTGAAAGAAAAATGTTTTTCAAACTAAGTTAAAAAACAACCGATTTTTTGTCAAAACAACCTATTGTTTATACTTAGATGTGTTTAGAAAAGATTGAAAACTGTTTTTCAAATGGTTGAGCTGTTAAAACAAAAACAATTGATTGATTCAAGGAAACAACCGATTGTTTGTTTTGGTACCATAACAGAAAAACTGTTTTATCTTTGACTGAGCTTTAAATGTTTTTAATTGTTTACGCTCCAGTCTTTAAATGCTTTGACCAATCATTAAATGCAATTAAAGAGTTTGTTAAGATTTGATAACAAACAACATCTTTGAATATATTCAGAAAAAACAGATTTGAGTAACAAGATTTTGAATTGAGTTTTTGAGTTTTTCAAAGAGCTGAGATTGCTTAGAGTTTGTGATTAGTCAAAGTGTGTGGAATAGGATTTTGCTTGTATTGATTTCAGATTATCTTCTGTAATAAGTGTAATCCTTGTACTCTGTTGAACAAGTTTCGTTTGTGTGTTTGCTGAGATTTGTTGTGTGTTCTTGAGGGGATCAATATCAACAATCTTAATGTTGGTGTGTTGGCCAAGAGAAGTGTGTGTCTTGAGGGGATTGGGTTTGGCTTCACTTAAGGAAGGATCGCTTTCCTACTCAAAGGAAGTCCAAACTAATGCCTCGAGGGGATGGACCTTTCCAAATCCTCAAGAGGATTAATGACAATGCTTATGAGTTAGATATGTCTGATACATTCTTAGGTAGTCATACTTTTAATGTCAGCGATCTAACTCCTTTTTCTGTAGGTCTCCAGAATTCGTGGTCGAATTCTCTCCAACTCGGGGAGTATGATGGAGATCAAGCTCAAGAGAACATGGAGGCCAATCAACAAGATCAAGAAGAGGTAGAGGCACAAATGGAGGACGCCCATGGAGGTCAAAGCCCACCTCAAAGGCTTACAAGAAGCATGTTCAAAGCTTTAGGAGCTAGGGGACATTTATTTTCTCTTTTTGTAATTTCTTTAGTTGAAGGTGCTTAGAGGGAAACATTAGAAACCTCTATCGTTATAGCCTCTTTTAGTCTTTAGTTAGGAGCTTTAGGGGGGGTGTGTTAGTAGATAGGTGTAGAAGTAGAATAGGAGGTGCCAAAGTGAAGGAAGGAGTCACACCTTCCTCATGCTTGGGTTTTGGCGCCGATTCTAGAAGTCTCTTAGGAGGGAATTTTTGAATTTGTGTTGCTTGCATTTCAGCACCTTAGGCTATAAATAGAGGTGCTCTCTTTGTAAAATTCAGATTTTGAATTTTAATTAGAGAAACTATACTCAAATTTTGAGAGAGCATTGGAGAGCTTTGTGCCTTCTTCTCTAGTCTTATCTTGATGGTTCCATGGTTACCTCAAGTGGCGGCTTGCACACTCATCTAGGAGTCTCCATCCTTCTAGTGGCGTGATCATCCAACCATACATCCATCTTCATGAGCTTTCTCCTCTCCTTCCTTCCTTCTCTTTTGTTATTCATGTTTGAAGCTTGTGTTCTTGTGTTTTGGTTCGGCTATTTTCTTTTTCCAGCAGCTGTTCTTCTTCTTCTTTGTTTTTGGTTCGGTGCCTTTTAATTTCCAGCACTTCTATTCAGTTTTCTTGTCTTTTAATTCATTTTGTTCGGTTCATTGTTGTTCCTATTCAATTCTATTCGGTGCTTTTGCTCTTTCTCTCTTTTTGTTGGTTCAATTTGACAATATGTGGAACTTCCATATGAGTTTGGATTTGGTGCTAGTTTTGGTGAGTTCTTGACTTAGAACATTGATCCAATTCTAAGAAAAAGTGCCTAACTATTGTCCAACTCAAGTTGATTCCTAAGAATGTCAAGAATCATTCTCTTCTTTGCTATTGGAATCACATCACTAACTCTTTAATTTCAGTTTTGATATTTGTTTACTGGTATAAATAACCGATTGTTTCTGCGAAACAACGAATTGTTTTGCTGGTGCAGTGCTTTAAGCTTTGTGTTTTTGAAAAAACTGATTTCTAAATCAAGGTATTCTCGAAGTAATTTCATTCCAGGCTTAAAAGATTGCGAAAACTCTCTTTAAACAATTCACCCCCCCCCCCCCCCAGTTTAAAGCCATATATTCTAACAATTGGCATCAAGAGCTTGGTTCTTGAAAATTATTCAAGTTGATCCAAAAAAAAATTTCTATGGCTGGAAAACAATCTTTTGAGGAAGGTGCTTCAATCTACAAACCACCTTTATTCTGTGGATTGAATTACAAATACTGCGAAGCCAGAATGAAAATCTTTGTGGAATCCATTGATCAAGGAATTTGGGATTCAATTGAGAATGGTCCTTACATTCCAAAGTTTAAAAGGAATGGTTCTTTCACTGCAAAACCTTGGTCTCAATGGACCAATGATGAATGTAAGACGGCCAAGCTTGATTGTACTGCTCAAAACATAATAGCTTCTGCACTAGATACTAATGAGTTTTTCAGGATATCAAAATGCAAAACTACTAAAGATATGTGGGACACACTCAAGGCTGCTCATGGAAACAATGAACCAAAGGAGACAATGTCAAAGAATCAAGCAAGAAGGCAAAATAAGAAGAGCCTCAACCTTTGCTTCATAGCCAGAAAGGAGGATGACTCAAGTAGTGTAAGTTCATCAAACTCCTCAAACTCTGAAAATTATGGTCAATTGCTTCAAGCCTTTCAAGAAACGCATGAAGAAGCCAACCGATTGGCTCTCTTGAACAATCGGTTAAAAGAAAAGAACAGCTGGCTTGAAAACAGAGTAAAGACACTGGAAGAGGAATTAGAAAATACAAAAACAGATTTTGAAAATCTTGAAATCATCTACAAAAACTCCTCTTGCAAGTGTGATGCTCTAGTTTGTGAAAATTGCGAAAATCTTGAAAAGAAGGTCCACTATCTTGTTAAAACTGTGGATAAACTTTCTAAAGGCCAATCCAACTTTGAGAATGTCTTGGCATCTCAAAATTGTGTTTTTGGAAAAGCTGGATTGGGTTTTAACCCACAAAACAAACAAGATAGATTTTCAAAATCATTTTCGAAAATGCCAGAAAAACAATCGATTGGACCATCGAAACAACCGATTGTTACATGCTTCTATTGCATGAAAAGAGGTCATTCTATGAGGTTATGTAAAATCATAAAATATGTTGTTCCTAAAGGTCTTATGAAGTGGATTCCTAAGGGTAATAAAGCTTTAATTGATGAGTGTAAACCAAATGGACCCACATTCATAAGGGGACAAATCTTTGTACTTGAAAATCTTTTTTGTAGGGAATCTTGGAGGAGAGCAAGCAACTGTGGTACTTGGATAGTGGATGCTCCAAGAACATGACAGGGGACAAATCAAAGTTCCTGAGCATCTCCTTTAAGCAAGAGGGTCATGTCACCTATGGGGACAACAACAAAGGAAGGATTCTTGGGAGAGGATCCATAGGAGACAAAGACATCTTGGTCATCCATGATGTGCTTTATGTAGAAGGCCTAAAGCATAATTTGTTGAGCATTAGCCAACTATGTGACAAGGGATATCAAGTGATGTTCAAGTCAAACACATGTGAAATATGTCTACCCAACATCAAAGAGGTAATGTTGGTAGGTAAGAGAGTTAATAATGTGTATCTTTTAGATATCTCTTCACCATGTTCAATTGGATGTCTTCTATCCAAGCAAGATGAATCTTGGCTTTGGCATAGAAGAATTGCTCATATTCACATGAATCACTTGAACAAGTTAATTTCAAGGGATCTTGTGATTGGGCTGCCAAAACTCAAGTTTGAGAGGGATCACATTTGTGAAGCATGTCAAAAAGGGAAACAAGTGAAAAGTTCCTTCAAAATTAAAAATGTTGTTTCATCTTTGAAACCTCTTGAACTTCTTCACATGGATCTCTTTGGACCCTCAAGAACTATGAGTCTTGGTGGAAATTATTATGCTCTTGTTATTGTTGATGACTATTCGAGGTACACTTGGACTCTTTGATGGCAAATTTCATGAAGGTCTTCTTGAATCATGTAAGAAAATGGTGCGGAAGCTATGGAGGTGTGTGTGCAAGATCCTCCTAAGAGTGATGTTGATCTTGAAGGTGCATGATAGGTATGAACATAGGGAGGTTCGGCCAGCCCAAGGAAAGGTGAAGGATGTGAAGTTTAGAGCCTAGAGTTCTAGGGAGAAGCAAAGCTTGGCACAAAATGGCAGCATAACTTTACTCACAATAAACTTGAAAATACAAGGTGTAGGCTCCTCCTTTTATAGGCTAAGGAGGACCATAATGCAACCCTAATGCTAGCCAAATGAAATGTAAATGTGAAGCACATGGGTGCACATGGCACATGGGTGCACAAATGAGCACATGGGGAGGGGTGTGTCTAGTTTTTATGCTCACCCCCTCCATGGGCTTTCTAGACCGGCCTTGGTAAATTTAGAGGTTTTTTTAGAAACTCTAAGTTTACCTAGGTTGGTGTTTTAGGTGCCAAAATTAATTCTAAGAAAATTACAAATAAAGTTCCTATGCTAATTTTGACAAGAAATGAAAGTCTACTCTACACTAGAGTTTATGGCATTTGAACATGTAAAAGAACGTCTTCTTGGATCCTCTTGGCCATAACTCTATGGTTGGCCCAAATCTACCCTTTGGTGGGCTTGCATGTGGGCTTGTGCTTGGGCCTCTTCCATCATCCCCTCTCTCTTGAAAAGGATTTGTCCTCAAATCCATTGCTTCTTCGTCTTCATGGCTAGGGGAATGGATGTGGCTGGATGGTGTCCATCATCTCCTTCTCCTTGAGAAGATCTATCCTCAGATCTAGAGATTTGATCTCGGATAGCAGCCTCTTGCTTCTTCAACTATGCTTGCCCTCCCGGATCAAACGTCCACCTAGGGGAATTATCAAATAAAGCAAATGAGTTAGTTGAAGCAGTTATATACAAATCAATTTTATGAAGTTGCCATTTTTGTTTTTCTTTTGTTTTTGGCAACTTTTTACAATATTTCTCTTTTGATGGTTGCATGTGTTCTCTAATCCTCTCATGCTTTGTAAAATTTTCAATAGTGGTTACTTGTTCCTTAGGCATTATTCCTTTAGGAAGTGGTAACAACGCAAAAAGAGAAAGAGGACTATGTTCACATACAACTTCAAATGTAGAAATATTAGTAGTCTTGTGGACTACTCTATTGTATGCATGCTCAATAGAAAAAGGATACTCATCCCAAGAATTGTGGTTGTCTTTCATGATTTCTTTAGGCATAGTAACAAGAGCTATGTTTTCAATTTTATTTTGACCATTCTTTTGAGGATGATAAGAATTTGAAAAGGACAACTTAGTTACAAGTTTTTCCAAGAGAATCCTCAAATGATGGTTTTCAAATTTTGGAGCTCTATCCAACACTAAGTTTGAAGAGAAATCATGAAGACTTGTCACTTCTTTAAGGAAGAGTTTATCCATGTCCATGAAAATGGAATCAAAACCTTTTGTTGTCCTAGGAAGATCTAATATGAAATTTAGGCTTATGTCTTCCCAAGGATCATTTGCAAAAGATGAAGGAGTATAGAGTTCATGAGACATCGCCTTAGATGTATTTTTAAAACACGGAATGTATCTAGGGTAATGTCTTTGAACATCTTTTCTCATGGGTGACAATAATTTTCCTTTTAAAAGCTCTAGAGTTTTGTCAACTCTAATTTGACCCATGAGTTCTCCTTCATGAAGAATTTCTCTTTTATGTGTGAAGGTAGTCTCGTTGATACAACCTTTGTTCATGGAAATTTCAATTCTTTGCAAAGGTTGTCTCAATAAGACATGACAAGTTTCTTTAGGCACTACTTCACATAAAAAATTGTCTTTGTAGATGCCTATAGATGACTTGACCTTCACTTGGTGATATCTTGGCATGTATGTAAAATAATCTACTATATTTTTATCTATGCAAGCCTTTTTTAAGGATTCTTCTTTTTTTTCTAGGCTTGCAAGTGTTCATTTACAAAAGGTAAGGCTAGGTTGTTCAACAAGAGGTATATTTTCAAATGTATTTTCAACTTTTCCTTCTTGCTGAATGATTTTGTGGGAAGGAACACTCTTCTCCCACGCCTTTTGTTTCCCAAGGGTTTTCTCTTGCTTTTCTATTTTTACATTTTCTTCACTCTCACTAGCTTCTTTTTCTTGGCTACTATTCTCATCTTTGTCCCTTAAGATCATAGATCTTTCATTGAAACATTGAGATGCTAATTGATCATTGCCAAGGTATTCTAAACATGGAATTTCTCTAGCTTGAGTGTGAGAGATATGCTTGGTTAGGTTTTCTTGTCTCTCTTTCCTAGCTCTCCTAGGGAATTGTTGATGATATTCATTTTTCCTAAGACTTTCTTCCCCAAGATAATCATGATGTTTAGAGCTAGATGCATGAGAATGTAATTTTTTTAAAAATTGAGACTTCTCATTCTTTGCTTTAGTCAATACATTAAGTTTAGTCTCACTCTCCAATTGTCTATAAGCAATTGATTGCACAGTTTGTGAAACTTCTTTCAAAAGAGTTTTTAAAGATTTTAATTCACTTCCAATAGACTTTGTAGAATGAGAAGAAGAAGACATGGCTAAAGCATTGTGTATACAAGTATTTTACCTTAAGAAAACTTAGGAAAGTCAAAGAAGGTAGTTTTCCAGGTAAGGGAGGTGAGTCACAAAGGACTACTTAAATACCAAGCCTTTGCCTTAGCCAAAAACTATCCCTCAATGTCTTCACACAAAACTTTCTCTTAGTAAACCACTTAGAACACAATTAAGTTGAGAAATCAAATTTTCAATGAAAGAAAACAATGCAAGCTACTAATCAACAAAGCTAGTCGGTTTATCTCAAACTTAACAAAATAATCATGCAAAGTGTCACTAACTAAGCAAAAGAAAAGGCAATTACAAACAATTAACAATTGCTAACTAAAAATTCTATACTAGTCGACCCTAGGTGAGGCTTCTTGGACACTTTGAGCCCTTGAAGACACACTCACAGTCTAAAAACGTAGTTAAGAGGTAATTAACACAAATTAAGTTGCAAGGAAATTAAGAAAAACTCTCTTTGTTGATCCTCTTTTTGCTAAATGCACTTCTTTGTTGTCTTTGCTTGTTGGCCTCCAAGTGTTTGTAGTGTTTTTCAAGAAAGCTTGTTTCGGCCTTGGCTTTGTTTCCCCTTAGAATGAAGGTTTTAATTCTCCAATTCCAGCACCTATCAAAAGACTAGACCTTACCCAAGTCAAGTTTCCATTCAATTAAGCACCAAAGGAGAAATAAATTCCAGCACCAAATTAGAGGTCAAAGAACAAAAGCAAGAAACAATTTAATTGAATAAAACAGTACCACCAAAAGGAGTTAGATTATGACAACTAGAAAGAGGTCCAAGAAATATTAAGCAAGCAAATAAAAGGTACCAAAATAAAGGTAGGCACACAAAAGAATCCTAAGAATAGCACTAGAATTAGATGACCAAATAAAAAAAACAACACCACTGGAAAATGTTGTGGGCCAGAAACGTGTTTTTCCCCAATTTATGCTGAGCTGTGTTTTTAAGATATGATTCTGAAATTTGATATGCAAGATATTCAAGATCTTAGCTAAAATCTGGCTTTGGAATCACTCAAAACGCATGGACCAATTTTTTTTAATAAATTTTGCAATTTTGGTGTTCAGTTACGCCAGCTGTAGCGCCTCAGATTTGCACACTGATTTTAAAAGATTTATCATTTTTTTTCTGTTGATTCTTTTGAACTAATTCTTTTTTTTCCTTTCTATAACACTTCAAACTTGCATATTCCAGAGAATCAAAATTTTCCTATGAGTGAAAATGTTTTTCTGGAACAAAACAGCCAGCACAGAAAATTTGAAACAGGGGATTCTGGAAACTGGAAACAAAAACAGCAAGATACCAAAATTTAAACACAATAGAATTTGTGAAATAGAATTTGTGTAGGATCTAAACACAAATAGGAACTCAAACTAAAATTATAAAGGCACCAAAAGATCAAAGAACAGCAGATTCAAAGCAAATAAAGATACCCAAAATCAAGAAACAATCAAGCCAAATAAAGGACTACTAAGAATTGTTGACATTGTGGATGAACATGACTTGACAAAACATATATGGATTCAGAAATTAAAGACTCAAAAGCATAATATGAACCAAATAAGAAAGTAATAAAGACTCAAAAGCCTAAAAGAAAACAGCAACTCAAAGGTGTATGGAATCCTATCACAAATTGCACAAGAAATTGTTCAAGATCAATTGAACAAAAGTGCTTCGGTTGGATCTTCCAAAAAGCACACCAAAACAAATTAAAATGCAAAAAACAGCAAGACAATTATGGAAATAAGATGAACAACATGAAATAAAGAAGAACTAGAAATAAAAAGACCGAAAACAACTCATCTTGAAGAACCCAAGCTCATGTTACCAAATGATGGCATTTTCATGAAGGTCTTCTTGAATCCTCTTGGCCATAACTCTATGGTTGGCCCAAATCTACCCTTTGGTGGGCTTGCATGTGGGCTTGTGTTTGGGCCTCTTCCATCATCCCCTCCCTCTTGAAAAGGATTTGTCCTCAAATCCATTACTTCTTCGTTTTCATGGCTAGGGGAATGGATGTGGCTGGATGGTGTCCATCACTCTTTTCTTGGAATCAAAGAGCGATGCCTTTTCTGCTTTCAAGAAGTTAGCAAGAAGGTTGCAAAACACAAAGAACAGCAACATAGGTTCTATTAGAAGTGATCATGGAGGAGAATTTCAAAATGAGAAGTTCAGCAAATTGTGTGAGAAGATGGGAATTCTGCACAACTTCTCTGCTCCAAGAACACCACAGCAGAATGGAGTAGTAGAGAGGAAGAACATGTCTCTTGAAGAGCTAGCAAGGACAATGCTTAGTGAATAATCTCTTCCGAAGTACTTTTGGGCAGATGCAGTAAGCACCTCATGTTATGTGATTAATAAGGTGCTTATTAGGCCCATTTTGAAGAAAACTCCATATGAACTCTTCAATGGAAGGAACCTAACATCAACCATCTCATAGTTTTTGGCTGCAGTTGTTTCGTTCTCAACAATGGAAAGGAAAACTTGGGAAAGTTTGATGAGAAAGCGGATCTTGGCATCTTCATAGGGTATTCACTAACAAGTCATGCATATAGAGTCTACAACAAGAGGTTGATGACTGTAGAAGAATCAGTTCACGTTGTCTTTGATGAGGTAGATCGCAGAATCAATCAAATCCCAAAGATCAGTGCTGAAGAAGATGAACAGAACATCAGTTTGGAGAAGCTGGAAATCTGTGCAGAAAAACAACCGGTTGATTCGCAAAAACAACCGATTGAAATTCTGCAACAGAGTGAGCTGCCCAAGGAGTGGAGGATTCCTAGAGATCTGTTAGTGGATAACATCATAGGGCAGATAAAGGAAGGTGTCTCCACACGTAGCTCCATCTCAAACTTCTGCAGGCACACAACTTTTGTCTCTCAAATTGAACCAAAGTCAATTGAGGAAGCTCTCAAGGATGAGAAGTGGGTTGAAGCTATGCATGAAGAGTTGAATCAGTTTGCAAGGAATGAGGTATGGTTTCTTGTCCCTAAAACTGATAAAATGAATATTATTGGTTCAAAATGGGTTTTCAGGAACAAGCTAGATGAAGATGGTGCGATCACAAGGAACAAAGCAAGGCTAATTGCCAAGGGCTACAATCAAGAGGAGGGTATAGACTATGGTGAAACTTTTGCTCCTGTTGCTAGATTGGAGGTTGTGAGGCTGCTGCTAGCTTTTGCTTGTATGAGTGGTTTCAAACTCTTCCAAATGGATGTCAAGAGTGCCTTTTTGAATGGCTACATCAATGAGGAAGTTTATGTAGATCAACCATCGGGCTTTGAAGACCATAAATATCCCAACCATGTCTTCAAGTTGAAGAAAGCTTTGTATGGACTGAAGCAAGCTCAAAGATAGTGGTATAAGAGGCTTAGCAACTTTCTGCTATCTCATGGTTATGAAAGGGGAATGGTAGACAAGACTTTCTTCATCAAAAAGTCAAATGCAGAAATAATTCTTGTGCAAATCTATATAGATGACATCATCTTTGGTGCTACACAAGATAGTTTGTGTGAAGAGTTTGTGGCTGCAATGAAAGGTGAGTTTGAAATGTCTATGATGGGAGAACTGTCTTTCTTTCTTGGATTGCAGGTTAAACAAACAAAGGATGAAATCTTTCTTTGTCAATCAAAGTATTGCAAAGAGATTCTCAAGAAATTTGAAATGGAGAGTTACAAAGAAGCAAGCACTCCAATGTCATCAAGCTGTTACATGGATGCTGAAGCTGCTGGAAAGAGTGTAGATCAAACAAAATACAGAGGATTGATTTGCTCTTTGCTTTATCTAACAGCTAGTAGGCCGGACATCATGTTTGCGATGTGTCTATGTGCAAGATATCAAGCAAATCCTAAAGAGTCACACTTCAAAACTGCAAAAAGGATTCTGAAATATCTCAAAGGAACATCATTTGTTGGGTTATGGTATCCTTCTCACTCTCCAATTCATTTAATTGGTTATTCAGATTCTGACTTCGCAGGTTGCAAGCTAGATAGAAAGAGCACAAGTGACATTTGTCACCTTCTTGGCTCAAGCCTAATCTCATGGCATAGCAAGAAGCAAGCATGTGTTGCTCTTTCTACTGCTGAGGCTGAATATATTGCTGCTGGAAGCTGTTGTGCACAGATTATGTGGCTCAAACAATAACTTACAGACTTTGGATTACAAATCAGCAAGGTCCCTTTGATGTGTGATAACACAAGTGCCATCAATCTTACCAAAAATCAAATTCAGCACTCAAGGACCAAACATATTGAGATAAGGCATCATTTCATCAGGGATCATATAAACAATGGGAACTGAGAAATGAAGTTTGAGGAGACCAAACTACAGTTAGCTGACATCTTCACGAAGTCATTACTAAAAGAGAGGTTTTTCTTCCTAAGAAATGAGTTAGGTATTCTTAATCTTAATAATCTCTCCTAAATCTATTTTGATACATGTTAAAGTCTATTTTTGAAGACAAATAGGGGGAGAATTAATTGGTTCTTGTATATCTTTATCTGATAACTGTTAAACCTCTGATTTAAAGTCGTTTTCTGCTGCTGCTGATAGAAACAACCGATTGTTTCGTGTAAACAACTGATTGTTTATCATGTTTTATGCTTTGAATATATAAAAATCTAACCTGCTGCTGTAAGAAGCATTGGATAGTATAAATGCTACTTTTGCAGGTACAGCTTTAGATCCAATCAGATCAAACACAAGCACCAGGGATTTGTCTTCATCAAATAGGGGGAGATTGTTGAACCAAGTGGTGTTCAAGCTTTGAAGAATCCAAACCCTTTGAAGGATGTTGAAGCCTTGGTTGTGCTTGTTGTTGTTGTGCTGCTTTAGTTAGGATCTGGGGTAGATTGTGTATGTAATCCACCTCTTGATTGAATCCAAAGCATAGGCATTCTCAATCTTTTTGAAAGAAAAATGTTTTTCAAACTAAGTTAAAAACAACCGATTGTTTTGTCGAAACAACCTATTGTTTATACTTAGATGTGTTTAGAAAAGATTGAAAATTGTTTTTCAAATGGTTGAGATGTTAAAACCAAAACAACCGATTGATTCAAGGAAACAACAAATTGTTTGTTTTGGTACCATAACAGAAAACTTTTTTTATCTTTGACTGAGCTTTAAATGTTTTTAATTGTTTACGCTCCAGTTTTTAAATGCTTTGACCAATCATTAAATGCAATTAAAGAGTTTGTTAAGATTTGATAACAAACAACATCTTTGAATATATTCAGAAAAAACAGATTTGAGTAACAAGATTTTGAATTGAGTTTTTGAGTTTTTCAAAGAGCTGAGATTGCTTAGAGTTTGTGATTGATCAAAGTGTGTGGAATAGGATTCTGCTTGTATTGATTTCAGATTAGCTTCTGTAACAAGTGTAATCCTTGTACTCTGTTGAACAAGTTTCGTTTATGTGTTTGCTGAGATTTGTTATGTGTTCTTGAGGGGATCAAGATCAACAATCTTAGTGTTGGTGTGTTGGCCAAGAGAAGTGTGTGTCTTGAGGGGATCAAGGTCACTTTCTTGGTTGTGGTGTAAGTAATCAAGGTGTGGTTGCTTAGTGGATTTCCTCAAAGGTTTCTGAGAAGACTGGATGTAGCTCTGGGTTTAGAGTGAACTAGTATAAACATCTGTGTACATTTTCTCTATCCCTAACTCTTTAATTTCAGTTTTGATATTTGTTTACTGGTATAAACAACCGATTGTTTCTGCGAAACAACCAATTGTTTTGCTGGTGCAGTGCTTTAAGCTTTGTGTTTTTGAAAAACTGATTTCTAAATCAAGGTATTCTCGAAGTAATTTCATTCCAGGCTTAAAAGATTGCGAAAACTCTCATTAAACAATTCACCCCCCCTCTAGTTTAAAGCCATATATTCTAACAAAGTCTGCATAGAGTCCACTAACATCTTGCATTTTGCTTTAATATTCTTATTAATTTGGAACTGAAACAGAAGGTTGAATGTCTCAATGAAAACAATGTTGATTGCATTTATTAAAGCGAGATCTTTGTCACTAAAATCTACTTGACGGAACACATTCAACCTAAAAAATAACGCTCTAAGTCTTTCAAGGGCACAAATGAAGCTTTT
Source organism: Phaseolus vulgaris (assembly GCF_051622355.1). NCBI lineage: Eukaryota > Viridiplantae > Streptophyta > Magnoliopsida > Fabales > Fabaceae > Phaseolus > Phaseolus vulgaris. Next base: position 16,541,218 of record NC_143501.1, on the reverse strand, counting down.
TTTCTTACCCACTTTCTAACAACACAAAAGTAGCAAAGAAAGTCAATCTCATGGCGTCACACCAACTATCTCAAGCAAAGGCAACTAGTATTTGTTGGTTTTGCATGTGTTGTTCATTAAGAACACAATGTTGAATGCATTTATAATTTAACTGAATCAGGATGTATCCAAGAAGGATTTATAAGAACCTTTGTAGATTAATTACACTGACTCTAGTGGATATAATTTCCATACTCTAGCAACATCACTATATGCATATCTAGCACAATACACTTGCCTTATTGTCGTGACATTGTCCTCGTTGTGCTCTTTCCAAGTAAGTAATATGTTTATTGGCTCACTAAACTTTTAATCATGTCAATAAGCATGAAATGTTCATTCAGTTTTGATTTTGTCACAAAAGGATGATCAACCAATGTATTAGCCAATGCATGGTTATGACTTCCAAATATTACCTTCAACATCCAACCTTGTCCATTCTAAATTGGTTTGTCCCAAAATTTAAAAGGACAATCACATTTTCTTGTACCAGTTACCGGCAGTATCAAATCATTTTTGTATTTCCTATATTTACCACCCTTTTTCCAACCTAACAACACATGCACCTTCCTTTATTATTGTCAATTTGCTTTGTCAGACCTCAAAATGACAACTACAAAACCTAGTCCAAAGGCCACCTTACACATCTCTTGCAATAAGTCATCTCATGTACTAAATACCTGCATAAATACATTAGAACTTAAGCATATGTCATGTCACACTTTTTCTTTACAAAAAATGAGTGCAATTACACTTACCTCATTCGTTGTAAATGGTCAGACACAATCTCCTCCAACCACTTCATCTTAAGAAGCCACAAACTTCATTATGTATGACTCATTTATGTTAGACAACTTATTTACTTCATCAGACATTTTCCTCCACAGTTGGGATTCCAACTCTATATTCAACAATCATTGCTAAAATCATCAAATTTTGTATTAAAAACATAATTTTTTTAAATAAATGTTAAAAATTTCAAATTTTTGAATTCTAGATTGTACAATGCAAAGTACAAAAAAAATGTATTATAAAATGTACAATCCGAAATAGAAATATGTATTCCGAATTGTATAATTTAAAATACATAAATTTAACTAATAGTGTTCTGGATGGTACCATCAGAAAGGTCATCAAATTATAGATTTCGAAACTGAATTTGCAAAACAAAATTGAAGCAGGCATCGTCAACCATCACACAACACCACCACCAACAACCTCCAACCACCACCATCAGTCACCAAGCACCACAACCACTGCCACCAAGCACGCCCACCACCGCCACCAACTATCACCATTCATTAATAATGCAATGCTCAACAAAATAATACACAAAATCACTTCATAATATTTATTTTCACAAAGATAAATTTAGAGTTTACAAATTTATAGGAGTGCATGTTTAAAACATGGGGTATAAAATGAAGGAGCCCACCAACCTTTATTGCAAGCCACTTGGTTTTTGGGCCATAGAATAACACAAATTTAAAGGTCATTTTCTTCTTTATTATCACTAGAAATTTATACATTACTTCCATGGCTTGTGTCTAATTGTATATTTTGAGAGTATGATACTTTTATTACATAATAAATGTTCTAGAATATGAATACATATTTATAAATTATTTTATAAAAAATTTAGTATATTGTAAAATAAATTATTCAAAATTATAATATTATAGTTACATAATAGGTATGGTTAAAATTCTTGTAATGTTTTCTTTAAAATTAATTTAATACAAATTCGTTAATGTATCTTAATATTTCATTCTAGTTGTCAATTTTACTTTTAATTCTTTAATTTATAAAAATTACAACTGTAAATATTTTAAAATAAATTATAATCTAAGTACACATGAAAAATAGTACTGACATGGTATAACTGGGTGTTTAAATTAACATTTCGGACCCATAATTTCTAATAAATTCAGTTCCACAAACACAACAATTAGTTGTCTGCTCTGGATTACATTCAAGATAGGAAATGCCCATTCAAACATGCATTAAATCTCATTTAATTTATACAAATCAAATATACATAAATTAAAAAAAAATAAACAAGAATTAATAAGTAGTTATTGTCAATATAAAATATTTACATAGATAGCCAATATTCTTGATATGTTTTTAAAGATAGTTGTATTAACTAATTATAAAAGTAAAAATATTTACTATATAATTACAATAAAATTTATAATTATCGGAATATTTAATTTTATTAAGTATAGATAACATTAATTTAAATAAAATGGAAAATGAGTATGTTTTCTTAAAAGACAATAAATAATTTTTTTTATAAAATATTAAATTCTTTTTACTTTTTTGAAATAATAATATATTACTTTTATGTTCAAATTTTATATTTAAGGACACAAGTAAAGATAAATTAAAACTTACTTATGAAAACTTTGAAGAGTGTATGTTTTCTATTACTTTCTTCGTAGAGATGACAAATAAATATGACTATTTCTTCTTACTCCTCCCAATGTCCATTTTTATAGACCACAATTATTTAAGTATTACATTTATATTATTTTTATTTTTATCAATGAATTCATGAGTAAATATAAAAGTTATAGTTATTATAATAAACTTTGTCGTGATATTTATTATTATTATTATTATTATTTTTTATAATAATAATATTAATAATTTTATTATTATTAATATTATTATTGTTAATAATAAAAAAAATATTAATAATAATATTTTTATTATTATTAACAAATTGGATTTCGATTTTAGAACTAGGATTCGATTTGAATTTTAATTTGTAAATCAGTAAACTTGTGATTTGGATTTGAGAACGTGTTGTAGAATGGAAAACAAAGCGTATTGTATACATTATAAGAAAAAATGAGTTTAACGGAGATTTATTTTTATATTATCCAGGATTAAAACCTCTATTAAGTCATTTATCATGAGTTGCAGTTTCCTCCGCTAAACCATTCATGGAGAATGTGTTCCTCAGGGTTTTTTTAAACCTCAGGAAAAGTCTTTAATAACCAATATTAAATACTTTGGGTTTAAGAACCTCCGTAAAATACTATGGGTCTAAAAACCTCCGTTAAATACCATGGGTTTAAAAACCTCTGTAAAATACCTTGGGTTTCAAAACTTTCGTTAAATACCATGGGTTTCAAAACCTCCGTAAAATACCATGAGTTTCAAATTTTCCATAAAACTTGTTGTTTGAAATAACCTTCAACCCCATTTTTCACTATCTCTAACGATCCTCCTGACTTCTCTCTTCCACTGTAGACACACTACTCTCCAGCATAGGCTCAATGGTCGTCGACGGTAGTCATAGTAAGGAATCACAATTCAGCCACACTTATGTTTATTATTATATATAAGGAGAAGATATAAGGAGAAGAAATAATAAATAAAGCACTATAATTGCTTCTTCCACCACCTTACTGCTTTAACTTGGGTCTCAAACCATTGTTACCTAGCTCGGTAACAATTGATGTTTATTATTGCTTTATATATCCTAAATAATTGCATTATCCGTCAGATGTGGACTTCAAAGCCATGTGTGTTCTTGGTTGCGAGGACTTCAAAGCTATATGTGTTCTTGGCTGCGACGGCTTCAAAGATTGCAAGAACATATTGCGAGGAGAAATTACCTTTATCACTTCTCACTTTCAGAGTGAATTAATTATTGGATGCATTTAAAAAAAAAACCTTAATTTAAAATATTTCAAAATTATAAGAATTAAATATTAACAATTATAATTAAAACCAAAATTGTACATAAAATATACGTACATCAAAAGTTAAAACAAAATAAGTCAGGTTTTTCGAAGTATGAGATCATAACAAAAAAAACTAAGAATTATATAAACCAACTACCATCAATCAAAAACAATATGCAAACATTGTTGAAATACTTATTATCCAAGATAAGTTATTGAGATTCTTATTATCCGAGGTTGTTTTGGTGAGTTTTTAAAATATTTTTTTGAAACTTTAGAAAACTTATTTATAATGTAAAGTTACACTTTCAAAATTTTAGAGAATTTAGTTATAAAATATATTAAAACTATGTAGTTTTTAATTATTTATAAATAATTTTAATTATATTTATTTATTGAAGTTTGAAAAATCTGGAGTGTTTTATTAAGGTTCTAGAGTAAATCTTTGGAATTTAACGAAGGTTAAAAAACATCTATTATTTTGTTGGGGTTTTAGAATAAACCTTTGGAATTTAACGAAGGTTAAAAAGACCTCTGTTATTTTGCTAAGGTTTTAAAATAAATCTTTGAAATTTAGCAAAGGTTAAAAAAATCTCTTTTATTTTGCTAAGGTTAATAAACCTTTGGAATTTAATGAAAGTTAAACAAATTTTCGTTATTTTGTTGGATTTTTACAATAAACCTTTACAATTTTGGCGAAAGTTTAAAAAACCTTAGCAATTTAACTACGTTTTAATAACCGTTGTTTGTATTAAAGATAACTTTAATTAAATATAGTTTAAAATACACACAATTAAATTTCACATATTTATTATTTTAAGACACTTTTTTAATGTGGTTTATTATTTTTTTAAAGGTTATTACCACGAAATTGTGCTTAAACATTATGGTCTATAGTGATTCATAAGCTACATTTGTAAAAGTGTTGTTTTTTTTCTACTTTTAGACCACATTTATAATGTTTATGGTCACTTTTAGGCCACAATTTTATTTTTTAGCCCACTCATTCTAAAAATAACACTTAAAAAATGTATTATAAATAATCAAATGATTTTATAAATGTGATCTTTGGTAGCCTTAAACCACACTTGTAAAAGTGTTGCCTTTACTATGTTTAGGCAATGATTATATACATGTGGCCTAATTCAATGTTGCTTAAAGTAAAAAATGATGTAGTGCTTTGAGAGAACACAAATTTCAATTTTATTGAATTGAGTAGTTTATAGGATACACATTTGATTATGTTTACTCCTTTTAAATATTTTTATTTATTGTTTAATTTTTTCACATGAGAATGTTTGACTTTCAATTTCAAGTGTTCAATCGTGTAAACTCTTAATTTACTGAGATTAAAAAAAACTATCTTCTCTTTTCACTTCTCTCTTTGGACCTTAGTTTCTTTTGATTTGAAAAAAACTTTTGTTTCACTACAAAAATTCATGACTCGTTCGATGTTTGCAAAGTTACTCATGTCTCCAAGGTATTTTCCCTCTTAATCACAATCCTAATTACACATTTTTCTTTTGTTCAAGAAATGAAATCCACAATTTCACCACATCAAAAAATTTAATCATTTTTACTATTTTCTATAATTATTTGACCTTTATCCAATTGTTATTTGGTACTTTGATTTGATATTTTTACAACTGTAATTTCTTTATTGATATTTAACATTGAAAAATGAAGTAAATAGTACATCCTATTGACATGACATTGAATCCTTGATAATATCATGTTTACTTTGCTATAATTTTTATTTTTTTGGTAAAAAATTATTTAATTAATAGATGAACAATAAAAGGACAGGTACAGACACAATACAAGTATACTCGTAACCCAACACGGATGAGGATGAGATAAAAATTTCATATCTGTTAGATATGAAGATTGGAATAAGAATGAATTTTTACTTCGAAAATGAGGATGAGAGTAACAAAACTTATACCTGCTCCACCTCGTTGTTATCACTAACACTTTGTAATATAATTATTTTTTCTCTCCCTTTGTATGCAAATTGATTCATGTTTAAAGGGTTAAACCAACTTAGGCATAAAAACTTTCAATTGTACACTACAAGAAAATCATCAAATAGAAACCATTTTTTAGAGACCAAAATAATTAGTTGCAATAGTAACTAAATTAGATACCATTTTAGAAATTAAAAAAAAAAATTGGTTTCTAAATTAGTTTCTATTATTGTGAAATAGTTCTAAATTGGTATCTAATTAGCTACCAAGGTTTTAACTACCAATTATTTAGATTCTAAATTTGGTAGCTAAAACCTTAGTTGCTAATTAGATACCAATTTAGAAACTATTTAACAATAATAGAAACTAATTTAGAAACCAAAAATTTATTTAGTCCCTAAAATGGTCTCTAATTTAGTCAATATAACACCTAATTATTTTGTCTCTAAAATTGGTTTCTATTTGATGATTTTCTTGTAGTGGTATTAAGCTATTGTGATACTTGGATTGCTAGATTTTTTCATTTTTTAATATTAGAAGGTGATTAGAAGTTCTTGTTACCTTTTGTACTATTTTGAGAGTTGAAAATTTTGGTCAAAAATTTTTCTCAAGGACACAACTATCTTTAGGTAAGAGGATCTAATAAACCTCACGTATAAAATTGATTGTTTTAATTCAGATGTGCTAGAAGATTAATAAAATTATAAATTTGAATGGACAAATATAGGATATTGAAGTTTTAAGTTGTTAATGCTGCAAACCAATTAATGCTTGTTAATTTTGGTTAATTTCAAGTTTTGTTTGACTAAAATTGGGTTGGATTAGCATTTATACAACTTTAAATGAAAAATGGTTTATTTTTGTTTATTGAAACATGTTATAAGTGTAAGAATTAGAAATTGTAAATTTTGCAATATTATTGTTGTTTTTTGGCTTTTACATGTATCAAGTATTGTCGTTTAAGTACTCACATTTGTTTAAGTAACAACAATCATTATTCAAAATATAGAAAGAAATATTAAAATAATTCTCCCTTATAAAATTCTCACCAACTAAACATCAAGTAAATAGTCAAACAATAAAAGTTCAAAAAATTTATTGTACATTCTAAGAGTTAACTACTTGATAACGAGTTTTGTTATTTAAGTGAAAATTAACATTTAAGAAAAAAAACATAAATATTAATTTACTTTAATAGTAAATTAATAGTTGGTTTTTATTAATAATTTTAAAAGCTATATCTATTATAAAAGAAATAATAAACCTATATCTTTATCGTTAGAATATGATTGGAGGATAGAAAAAAAAAATATCAATATTTTTGTTGTTATCTTTCTCTGATATTCTGTTGATTCTTCCATCTTCAATTCAAGCTTTAGAATCAATAGGAAATAACAAGACTCAAAATTTCCAAACCCCAGTTCCAGTTAATTAAATTCAATTGGAAATGCATCTTTGGCCGACAAAGAATCTCCGAGATTCCTTCAAAATTTCTTACCTCAGAAGGCTCGAATGGAACTACCAGAGAATGGAAATGGAGAAGGACCAACAATCCTCCACGGAACAGAAGCTTCTGGAAAATGATAACCGGGATGATAGCAACGGCCAAGCACCCAACCTCCTCAATTTTGAAGCTGGGTCGGTAGCTTCCCTCTGCCATGAGCTGTTGCTGGTTCTCTCTTGCTGCTACTGTTGCTTTTGCTGTGGTGGTAACCAACTAACTAACTCTTTAACCCTTGTGCTTTTTGGTTTGGTTTCTCAGTCTTTGTTTTGTTTGTTTGGATTTTTAATTGCTGTGAGGGGATAATAGGTGTTTCTTTCAACTGGGTTTTGTGAATTGCTTGTAGAAAGTGTTATTTTGTGGGGATTTTATCTGGGGTGGTTGGTGTTGAAAAGGGTAGTTGTTTTCTGCCTGCCAGTGAATTGGTGAATTTTTATAAGGATAAAATGAAGATGAAGTTTTTTAGGTGATTTTGGTGATCCCTTGGAGTTTTGTCTCCAACCTGTGCCTTTTGGTTTTGTTTCTCATTCTTTGTTTTGTTTGTCTGAAATTTGAATTTGTGAGGAGATAATCCCTGTTCGTTCAGTTGGTTTTTTTTTGGATTGCTTCTAAAGATATTTTCTAGGAATTTTTCTCCGGGTTAATACCAGTTGAAATTAATGGTTTAATGTTTTCTGGGTCTAGTGTGGTTGTTGTGGCTGCAATGGATTTGTTGAAATTTAATTAGGATAAAACTTCGATGCATTTTCTTAGGTGCAGATTATGAAAGTGAAACCTCAATTCTGGTCGAAAAATAACACTACAAACACTTAAGAAATAGCATCAATAGTTCCTTTCTTTTACTTAATGAAGAAGTTTGTTTTGGTTTAATTTTGGGTGTTGACTCATGTGTGAGTGATTGAGGAGAAAATTATACAAGAAAAATAGATAAAGTCGTTGTTTAATGTAAAACTTTCACAAGTGTGTTTTGGTACTGAAATCAGCTCTGGATGCACTGTAAATATGGGGTATAGTGCTCTAGCTATAAGGGATTTTCAATGTTGATTACACAAGGAAGCATAAGCCACTGTCCTTGTGATTATAATTCGAGTTTTCTTGTTGGGTTGGGTTGTAGTTGTATGATAAGAGAAAGATAGAAAGGAATTGATTAATGGATAGCCTAAGTACATGTTAGGTTTGGTTTTTGAAGAAGCCTCGGATCCATGTTTTGAATGTGAAAAAGGAAAGTTAGTCAAAGTGGCTTCAACTTAGATGTAGATCATAGATTCTTGTTTGACTTGATCCCACATGAAACCCAACATGCAGTAAATTGGATCGGTGGAAGAGATTAATATCCAAACGATGCCACTGTATTTGAGACATTTTTCTGAGATTTTCTGCCCTTAAAAGCAAATGACCATTGTGAATTTTTGTTAAGAGAACTTTTGAAACATATTTAAATTTGAGATGTACTTAAACTCTAGAGAAAGAAACCATTGGGAAGTTTCTTCAATGAGGAACATAGGGACATTTCTTACACTCCAATTGTCTTGCGTCCCCTTCTGTTCTACTTTTCTCTCCCGCACTCTTTTTTTTTAGTTCAATTGAAGATGCTTACTATTTGTGGGGGGCTGACTTAGTACTTCATTGTTAGACAAAGGCCCAACGGGCCTTTATGCTTTGTCTTATTTTATTAAGGGTAGTTTAATCCTCTCTTATTTGTTGCCTTTATATTCCCTTAGTTAGAAACAAGTGCTCTAATACTATTTTTCTTGATTCTTCTTCCTCTTTTTTTATCTTTGCATTTGCATCTTAACATGGTATCAAGAGCAAGTTGGATTCATGGTATTGCATCTAAGAGAGTTCTTATTTTGATTGAGAAGAGGAAGAGAGAAAAGAGTAGAGGAAGAGTCATTTCCGTTTTCTCACAAGGTAGCTTGTATAAAATTGCAACTGCACATTCATTTACAGTTAATCAATGAGATTTTGACAACAAGTTTGTCATTGGTATTTATTTGTTTTCAATGGTTTAGATCGGTGAAAGGAGGTCTGGTGCAGAAGTTATTTAGCTTGTACAGTATTGACTATTTTGGTTTCTTTCTTCACCTCTTCTCATTTGTGAGTATTTGTGCTTGACTTTGTTTGGTGATTATAATCAACATATTTTCTTATGTTGTTAGATACTTTCTTGTTTGAAGGTTTTCTTGTATGAAGAAGCCAAAACAGAGTCCATACTGTACAAAACCAAATAACTTTTGCACTAGACCTCAAAACAAAGTTTGATCCAACGTAAGGGAATGTAAAGTCATGATTTTCCAGAAACCTACTTGGTGAGAAAACGAGAATGATTCTTTCTCTAATCCTTTGGCTCTTGCTTTTCTCACTCAAAATATGAATCAAACTTGCCTTTGATATCGTGTTAAGATAGAAGAATAGAGAAAACTAGTATTGAGAACCTGTTCTAATAGATGCAAATTTAATTACAATAGAATGACTAAGGGAATATAAAGGCATAAAATAAGAGAGGACTAAGCTACCCTTGCTAAAATAAAACAAAGCATAAAAGTCCATTGAGCCTATTATCTAACTGATGTTTCACACTGCATAAGCTTCATTTGTGCACTATCTATCTTATGTTTGGCAATGGCACCGAGCTTCATCCTCTGTTTCGCATGGAACTTTTTCTTGTATTTAAGCCTTTGTTTCAAACGCTTCAGCCTTTATTTAAGAAGTTTATCAGTTTTGGAGTCTCACATTGCTACATCCTCTGTTTTCCTTAGTTATTTAGTCTTAATGATATGTGTCCTAAATTTTAAGTAAAAATCTGTTAGGCAGGAAAATAAAGACAGCACTGGGAGGGTGTATCATAGAATGAAATTTAAAAATAAGGGTTGAGCGGGCTAGTTAGTTGTTGGGTTAGTTAGTTGTGGTGAGGGGGTCATTAAATAAAGACCAACCTGCTGTGGGGAAGGGGATCTGAATTGTTGTAAGAAGTTGACAGGATTAAACCTGTGTGAAAGGAGCTATTCTCCTTTGTAACCCTTTTGGGTGTTCTGTTCTGCACTGTAATAAAACAGAGTTTTCTTTCTTCTTGTTGTGTTTGGGAGGGATTCTGGGTTTTCTGTTTGGGATCCTAACAAAATCCCTTATAAATTTTAGTATCCACAATCTTTCCTGGTGTTTTTGGGTTAGGCTTCACAATGCCACTATCTGGGATTAGTAAACTTGATCATGGTATTTTCTCAAGCTCTCCCACTTCTTTTCTTGGGAATTATATTTGCCTCTTTTCTTGTTCTGGATCAAAGAAAAATTCACCTTCTATCCTTTATATGATGATTTCTATTGTTTAGGATTGAATTTAATATCACTTTCATGGCTTTACGATGTTTTGTATAATTTAGGATTGAGTTTTAACATCAGTAGTTGGTTTACCTGATTTCAAAATTGAAATATTTTATATTTGTTTTTCTGGGATGGGAGTTCTGCAGTAAGTACTGCCTCTTAACTTTTCTGGAAGATCTGATCATATAAGTATTGTTTTGCTGTAAGGGACTTGTGTTTATTACCTCTTCAATCTCATCTAAAGTTGGTCCACAATTTATTTTGGATCATATACATATGTGTGTGTTCTTCCTCTTTGCTACTGAAAGATAATAAAAAGGAGAACAAAATTGGCCTTTGCTTTTAATTTCAATGTGTACATTTTAGCTTATCTCCACTGCATTATCAATGTTTTATTTTGGATAATCAGCATCGTTAATATGCCATTTTCCTTTTCCTTTCTTGCCATGTCAAAATATTGCATTGAGCTTGCTTTTTGTTGGAGGTGTTGTCATCACAACTCTGTTTTTTTCAATTTGAAGCTTGTGTTGATGAGAAATAAGGAGCTACTGATCTGTCCTCATGCTCTTGGTGACAATTTGTGCAAAGTAGAGTGATCAAATATTGTACAGCTGGTTATGGATTTTCTTACAGTTATTTAGACATTATTGTACAATTATTCTGCAGTGTGATTATTAAAGGTCAAAGGGTATTAACTATATTAGCTATTAAAGAATTTTTTTTCTTAAAAAGAAGTGATGGAGGTGAGATTTGATCCATATTCCCTCTTATCTCTTTGTTCAGATTGGTTTGTTTATAAACAATTAAACGACCTCACTATGATCACAGGGATAATGTTAGCAACATTGACATATGCTACAAACTTATGAGGCTTTTGTTACGTGCATCTCACTATCATGCTCATCATTCTTAACTGCATCTCTCCACTAATAGAAAAAATTAAAATAATCTTCCTCAGTGCACCACATCACTGTTGCCGTCACTATTGTTTTCATCATTGTTGTAAAGGGAGAATGTTGCAGAGGAAGAAGAGAGAGAGAACGCCATGCGAAAAAAAAATTCTTTTAGAAAGTTCTTTCCATAATATATTTCACGTGTTCTCTGTAAATCTTGCACTGAAAATTTTGTTCTAAAAAGCTTTTTTTTTTAAGTATATTTAATGCATTTTGAAAATTTTCTTCTAGAAATTTCATTCCGAAAATCCTGTTCTTGAAATCTTTTTTCAAAAATTCTAAAAAACGTGTTCTGAAAAATTTTCAGAATAAATAATTTTAAAGAAGAATAAAATGATATTTGGAAAATTGTGGAAGTCATTTTTAAGAAGAATAAAATAATCATTTTGAAAATTGTGGAGATGCAAGAAGAAAATGCCAACTTATTAATAGGAGAAAAAAAATCATTTCTACCTTTGCTTTGGAAGAAAAAAAAAATTGTGTTTTCCCCCATCAAAAGCTATCAAAAACAATTAAATGCTAAAGAATCTATGGCTTTGAAAGTAGTTCCACTGGCCATGTTAGCATTTTAATCCTAATTAGAACAAACTATTAGAATCACACTTTTTCTTTGTTGGTTCAACCAACTTTTCTATAAAAACTTCTAAGAAATAAAAATAAGAAGACAAAGATATATTAGGTGATTAATTTATGCACTAATTGATAGAAGTTATTCGATATAATTTCTCTATTTTTGTAATTTTTATATGAATAAATTTTAATTTATATATATATATATATATATATATATATATTTCTTTTCTAAATGTTCTTGAAAAAAGTTGGTCCAAATAGATTCTTAATCTTCCTTTTTCTATCAGTAATCAAAATTACTTTTTATAAGATTCAACCTATTTTGTCATTAACTTTGTCTTTATTTTTCTCTCAATACGAACTTTTTATATATTAAATTTATCTTTTACCGATAACCAATATAATAATTATATTTCCATTTTTTTAAATGTGTGGACTAAAATGGAGTAATTAAAACTATAAGATAAACAGTTGTTTTATTTTAAAACATATGATAGAAAATGAGTAATTAAAACTAGAAACTCCAAAATTTCTCATGCATAAAATTAGAAGGACCAAAATATAATTAACCTTTCTTTTTAATTTTCGTCAATCTTATTTACTACCTTATTCTTTACAAATGGTATTCATCTAATTAAATTAATTTCTAACTTATTCAACATAAGTTTTGTTTTTAACACATCTAAATATAATTTGAACATTTAAGCAGAATTATTTTCAAATGCAATTGGTAAAAGGTATTTTTTAAAGTTGAAGTATCTGGAATCATCATTAATTCTTTTTCATGAAATTTTTTAATATGCCTAAAACATTTTATTTTTATGTATATTTTGACCTTGATGTTAGATACTGCAAACTAAAATTATTGATGAAATGAACAGTTCAAATTTAAAACCATTGATAAAAAATCTTTACATTTTCTTGCACTGTTATTTTACTTCTCTTGGAGCTTTACTGTGGCCAATAATATGAAGAAAATAAATTAATAAATACAAAGAGCCACATATCTATAAATATTTCATAGAATGCAAACACAATGCTCCTTAAAGAATGCCTAGAGACATGCTTACCCCATAAAGTTCCTGAAAGGGTCAAAATTACCCGTTTTAGTGGAAATTTCAGATCAAATTTACATTCTCTTTGACTTGCACTCAGTTTATGCATTTTCATCTTATATGACAAATTTTCTGTAGCATTTATGCATCACTCACTACCTTGTTATTGTTGTAATAAAGTTTCAACTGGGTTTGTTGTGTAGTGTACTTTTCTTGGAAAAATGGAAGGGGTTTTTGGATGTATGGATGGAAGATATGATGATGTATCTTTGGCAGATTCTACCATGATGTGGATTGTGCACTATTCCATGAACAAAGCTCAGGAGAAGATGAAGGGGAAAACAGGAGTGCTAGAGCGGTTGAATGAGATATCAAAGTTCTATGAGTTAGCAGTGATGCAACTTGAAGGTTGTCTAAGCATTGTTCATGCAGAGACTGAAAGCAGCTTTCTTGAGAGCAACCACGAAGAGGTACTTGATGACTTGAGAGACATAAAAGATCGCCTTCAATGGCGTTTAAAGGAATCTGAATTAGCCATAGTAGAGAAGGACAAAGAATTGACACAGAGATTAGAAAATGAGTTGCAACTTAGGCATGCTTTAGAGCTGAAAGAAAGACAATTGGTTGCTTTGGGAGTGAGCCATGAGGTTGAAACAAGTAGTTCAAATGCTGAGAATGAACAAACAACAAGAAATGAACATAAAGATGGTGGTGGTGATGATGGTTTTAGTGAGTTAAGGACTGGTGAGGATCAACAAAAGCTTGAGCCACAACATGACATGTTTAGTAAGGTACAAGATAATGGTGTTGGTAGGAAAAAGGTTGAGGAGATGGGTTCTGACATAGACATACTAAAGCAGACTATGGATCTTGCTTTTGGGAAGATGCAATCTGCCCTTTTCTTGTGTGAAATGAGGCCAAAAGAGAGGGAATGGAAGTTGGCAATTGAAAAAGATGTGATGTCTATATCAATTGGAAGCTCCATAAGGAATTTCCAAGAGAACATTGAAGGACAAGTGAAGAAGGATGAGAATCATGTTGTCAAAGTTTGGAAGGAGCAGTGGCCACGGTTGATGAATGAGTTTACAAGTTTGCAGCATGAGTTTTCCTCTTTCTATGACACATATCCAGAGGATTCTGATTGTTCATCACTTTCTTCCCCAGCAAAGCCTTCTTCCCCAACAAGGCCTTCTTCTCCTGAAGGAAGTCATGAAATGCCTAACAAGTCCTCTCAAAAGGTGGAAGAGACAGAAAAGTTTGCAGAAGATGAAGAAAATGAAGATGGGAGCAAGTATGTTGCGAAGTTGATAAAGAGTCACGAGTCCATTATTCGCCGAAAGAGTGAAGAACTGAATTTGAGTAAGCATGGAATATTACAAGAAAGAAAGGCCTCATATTCCAGGAGAAGAAAGGAACTAAATCGTGTTAAAGAAAGAATCCATGTTGTTACTGAAAAATTGGACAATTTTATTTATCGGAATGTTAAACTTAGTGAAAATCTTTTCAAGCAAAGATGTATTCATGACACGGAACCGTTTACATTGAGGAAGTTATCAGAAGTAGATGAGATTCATACTAGTGAGGTTGCTGAAAGTCAGAGAAGTGCTGAAGAAAAGGTAAAAGAAATCTGTGATGCTGAGAATAAAATACAGGAGGAATTGTCACTAATAGCCGAGGAATTTAACACAGATCAAATTTTGAAATCAAAAAATGTGTCTGGTTCTATAGATGATCGAGCAGAAGAATTCAATAAAAAAATCTTCAACTTTGAGTTGGAGAAGCAGATACAGGAGCATGTATGTAAGTATTACTTAAGGGAAGTAATCAATGAGTGGACTGAAAACATAGAAAAGCAAACAATTGAAAGGAAGATCAGAGATGACATAAATTTGATTTTCATGTCTGAGGCAGCAAATCAAGAGTTTTCCTTAATCAAAGGACATGTGAGAGAAGCTAAGGAAAGTTGTTTACAGTGTAGTAACGAAGTAGACAAAAAAATAAATAGCACCATAAGTGAGGATATATGCATGTTTATCTTTCGGAAAACTATGGATGAATTCAACAAAAAGATGGTAGTTTGCCAAGTAGACAGTGCCATAACCGAACAGATACATCAGATTGTCTTCGGTGAAACATTGAAAAACTTTGTCAATATTGCAAGTTTTGCTTCAAAGGAGCATAGAGAAGATAGGAAAAATTTTCTGGATCAGTTACGGTTTATGTCTGTAGAAAGTTTTCTGAAGGAAGATGTCTGTATGGTTGTATTCAAACTCATGCTTGAGGAATGGGGATGGGAACTAGATGACTACTATATGGAGAATTACATCAGAGAGAAGGTAAACCAAGTTGTCATGGTTGAGACATTGAATGATGCCTTTTTCTTGACCATGGAAGTTAATTCATTGGTTCATCAAGAAAACACCATAGAAGATAGTTGTTCTACCTCTTCTATAATGTTAAACCAAGTTTGGACAGCTCAGGGAGAAGAGAACTTGACAATTATATTGTTAGAGTCTCTACTTAGTTGTTTTGAGGCAGAGGAGAATCTGATGCTAAGTGCAAAATGTGAGATCAAGGAACAATGCAGGCAACTAGACTTGGGTTCAGAACGTGGAGACCTACATGAGCATGAAATATTTGAAGATTTGATAACTGGGGAAGAAGAAACATTCTCTTCACTGACCACCAAGGTAGAACATGTGTTGCAACAATTAGGCATAAGCAAGGCACTTCTAAGGCAGTTAGGCACCAGCTTAGGGCACAGTCTACGTGATTCATACAGTTTTCAGAATCAAATGTCAAATAATGAAGAAGGTCAATTGAAGCTGTCTTCTTCTGCCTTCATGCCCCTTTTGAATCTTTTACTAACATTTGCAGAATTTGGGGCAATGATATGCCAGAAGTTTGAGATGATGACTGTGAGGTATTTCACCATCATTGTTCATCAATATTTTTCACATGCATACCATTTACCTATTATCTAATTTTTCCTTCCCTTAAATTTTCCCAAACTATTCATACAGATTGGAAAAGATGAGAGATTGTTTGGATCCTCTTATTGAGTTGGTTGGTTGCTTCAGGAGCAAGGAATTACTTTATCAGAAGGCCTTCATTAAAAGGTGCCAGAATCTCCAAAAGGCTGAAGCTGAGGTCTATAGCGTAATCTCAAACCTTGTGCATTCATGAAATTTAAGGGGTCATTTGGTTTGATAAATTATTTTTCTGTTTTAATTACAAAAGTACCTCCTTTTTCACTTTTTTTTTCTTGTTTTCAAATGTTTGTATAGGAAACATTGAAAACAGAAAACACTAAAAAGTTGTTTTCATTGTTTCCAATACAATATTTTGAAGACAAGCAACTAAATCAAGACAATGACATTTTGCAGAAGTAAAAACACAATGAGAGCAGGAATAGAAAACGTTTTCTCAGATCAAACTGTCCTAATATTTCTGGTTATTCACCTTCTTGCAAATGCAAGTAAGTATCACTGGAAACCACTCAAAATCTAAAGTTTTTCTGTTTAAATATAGGTTGATCTTCTAGGTGATCAAGTTGATGCACTTATAACGTTACTTGAGAAGATATTTGCAACCCTTCATCAGCATGCACCAGCTTTGCAGCAGTTCTTTGAGGTGAAAAGTTCATGTTCTATTTGATTTTCCAGTTAAAACTATGACCTGCTCTCAAATTGTTTTGAGAGATCATTTGTCTTAGTTTATATCTCAATTCTTAAATTTGGTGCACCATGATTTTTTAATTATTTTTCTCTCTTTTTTTTTGTTCTAATCTTTGACAGGTCTATGACATTTTGGAGTTGATAAAAAGAGAACTAATTAGTGGATCTGTTGAGTCTGTAACTGGTGTCGTGTCGTAATCAAATGTATGTTGTACTACATTTATATTTCAATTAGCAATATGAAGGTACTATTCATAAAAGTACAGAAAAATGGGTTTTCTCTATCAGAAAGTTTACAAGAAAATAAGAGCTCATACCAGTAAGTAATTTGGAATTAGAATGTAAAATTTAAAGGAGGCCACACTAATGGATGATCTACTTATTCAAAGGGTAAATATATTAGTGGTCAATTAAATAAGTTCCACAAAGGCTTAACCAATTGAGATAGCAACATTATTTACTTGGGATATGTTAGATAACGAAGAAAAAGTAATAGTGGGAAGTATCAAATTGAAGAATAATTATAGTAAACCAAGCATATGCATAATGCTTCTTTGTGTAAATTTTAATATTCACTAAAGAGTAGTTTATGTACATCCTGAAGCAGAAACAAATCTTTTAGTAAGGCTTCAAGCTTTGCAGCCTTTGCTGCAAGTCAAATGCAATGTGCAGGTTCTATGTTTCCTTATAAATGCTTTATTGGAAAATGACTTTGATATCATATGAACATAGTGAATTTGATACTGATGTTGGGGATTCTTTATCTGCTAAAATTAAGTAGGAGCAAACTTTATCTTATTAAACTAGTTTTGCAGGATTAAATTCCACTACCTTAATATGCTTCATTCCCAAACTTTGGCACCATGTCCAATCTCTCTACCTTGAAATTCTGCACACATGTGACATGATTCTATTGCAAAAGCAGGCATGGGCAGGAGAATTTTGATATGTGCTTAAACAGGAAAAAAATGGCATTTATGAGGGCAGTGCTAGTATATCTTGCAGGATTTGCTCCACCACAATGCCACATGCAAATAGTTCAGCCACAACAAGTGCTACATTTGCATTTAAAAATTCCTTTTGACCATAAAGCTCAGGTTCCTTCTTATGCATTGCCCATGCCATGGCTGGTGGGAGAACTCCATAGAGGACTGTCATGCAATATCCTCCCTAGTTCACAATAAAACATCAACAACCACCAACCACAAGAAGCAGTATTTGTCATATGTACTTAAAGGATTCTTAATTGATCAATTGAATTGATAAAACATTTTTTATTTTCAAATTTAATTACAGAAATTCCACCTGATTTTCATCTTAGGATAAATGATCAACTAGGTCCATGAATGTGTAAGGTGTTCTCAATTTAGTCACTGAAATAACGAAAAATCATATTTAGTCTCTGAATATGTAGAAGGTGAGATTTTGTCCCTGAATATTATAACTCAATGACAAAATAGTCCTTTATTTAGTGCCAGATTGGTCCTTAAAATTTCATTTTAATGACAAAATGGTCCCACCAAACTAACTGTAGAACTCAATGACAAGATGGTCTCACCTTTTACAAATTCAGTGACTAAATCAAAATTCTCATTCTTTCATGAACTAAATTGAGAGTGTATCACATATTCAAGAACCTAATTGATCATTTATTCTTCATTTTATTTCTTGTTTTACAAAATTTATATCAAGAAAAGGTAAAAATAGAATATAAATGCAGAAAACATTCATTGTTCTTGTATAAATTTTGAAAAAACACAAAATAAGGTGACATTTTTGTAACTAAAAGTAAAAACAAAGGAATGTTTTCTCAAACCAAACTACCACTTAATCTTCCAATTCCACACATAAAGAAAGACCTCTTTCTCAGCTTACAGCAATATCTGTGGCAGCAGAGAATGCATCTGGAAATGTTGATGAGACAAAGAGAGAGGGAGCAACTACCATTGTTACAGCTGTGACATTTGTTTTATTCCTGCTCCACCAATTTCCCTGTCCAAAGAACTTTCTTCATTACAGCATAGCATGATTTGTTATAGGGTAAAAAAAAGAAACAGTTGTAGTTGACATAGATATTAAAGGTGCATAATTTAGTTTTACCTTTTCTGTGGGAGGGGAATTCCAGGTTCCATTTTTAAGTTGCTCCTTGAAGAACTCTGAGAAGGCCAGGAGGGTGCCAATAAGTGATGTAACTACTGCCAAAAGTGAGAAGGCAGCAACCATAATTGAAACACCATTGTTTCTCAACCTAAAAAGTTGACATTCATGAATTTTAGCTGATTGAGGTGCAAATTAACAGTCCAGACAATTTTGAGAGGCTCTATTGCTTGTGATGAAAAGGGTAAGAAAAAAGTTGTTTTCTCTTTGTTTCACAAGAATGGAAAAGCTTGCATCAATACCTTCATATTCATAATATATTAGAAGTGTAATTACTTTGTGTAGTTCATGTAACCAACCTTTTCTGGTAGGATTAGACTTTTGTTACAAAAGATTTTGCAGAGTGAGTTTTACACAAGGTTTCCCAAAATTGTCTCTAACTTTATAGTTACATACCAACACAATGTCCCCAAATTAGTCTATAGGGACAAAATTACCTGTATAACAAGGCAACCGGATCAACTACTTGGTTTGCTTCAGCTGCAAGACCAAAAGCAACTGCATCCCAGACAAGCACTGCCACCAGTGGCACAAGAGCACCAATAAAAACTGAAGCTTTTATACGACGAAGATCACCTTCCAAATAAGTGCAAATAACTGCAATGTTTGTAAAGCCAAATGTTTTAGCAAAATCATTCTCATAAAATTTAGAACGACCCATAATCAGGAAGAAACTCATATAAGAGATTACGACACTGTTTCCAACTTTAATGTAGAATCTTAATTGTGACACTTTCTCTTTATATGTAGCTTATATTGTTACTTTTCTTCATTTTCATTCTCAACTAACACTTGAATTCTTAATATATATAATTTTCATTCTTACACGGGGTTATATCATGAAACACAAGAGAAAAAATAATAATAGGTATTGTTGGTGGAATCTTTGTCCAGTCACTAAGGCCTCCAACTCCTGACCATCCCCCAAACACAACAGCTAGCACCTCAATAGCCAATAATAAACCTGCAAACAAGAACCTAAACATTATCAATTTAATTCTAGATTGAAATACACATACACCTACATTAGAAGAAATAGGTTAAACATAGTACTAATAGTTCATGTATTCTTAATTTAATTCTTACAGTAAGAACTTGTTAAATTAGTCCTTGTATATGCAAACATTTCCTATTATGCATTTACCACAATGAAACAATATTTGGAAAACTCTGGTCAAATTTGCACAATGCTAATTACAATTTAGAAACATGCATTGGTCAAATATTTATGTACCAATCAAGGAAGTAGTGAGATACTGGTTCACTCGATCAGTGGTTTGGGTTCCCCAAATGGAGACAAGCATTGTGAAGAGAGCAGTGAATAGACAGCCTGAAACTGGTGCTGGGAGATTGATGAGTTGGAAAAGGATCTCCCCAGACTTGGAACTATATGCAACCATGGAACTATATCCCAAGAAAACATAGGCAATAGTAGCTATTGTTCCACCCCAGTCACCAAGTGTCTCTTGGGCCATGGTTCTGATAGAAATGACATCCAACTCATTTTCTTCCTCTTTCCTCCCTTTCTTGTTCATCAAAGCCACATTTATTTCAACCAGCAAAAATGCTTCAGTGAGGAGAAATATCCAACACACTATTACTGATACAGAACTTGGAATAATTCCCTGCAATTGTACATAAATGTTTTGGACATGTCAACATGAAAAGACCATGTTTTTTCTTAAGTAAAACATGTTTTTCCCCTCAAAATATCCTGAAATTCAGTTTTAGTCTGTATTAAAATTTGATTTACTTGGTCCAAATATTTTTTAGTAGTGACATACTTTTAGTCCCTTATTATACAGTAAAAAAACACATGTTTCCATGCAAAGACTAAAAATAAATTAACTTTTTATAGGAACTAGAAATCAAAATTTGAGATATTTTGAAGGACAAAAACATTGTTTTTGCAGGTCAAGGGAAAAGGGAGTACAGCAGGGAAGGCTTTCTCTGGAAGTGCAAGAATTCCAGTACCAATACTAGTACCAATGATAAGAGCAACTGCACCAGCAACGGTACCCTCCTTCTTCTCAGCTACTTTGCTAGTTTCTTTGCTCAATTCATTGGAAAATTTGTGTGCCTTTCTAGCATAATGCTTTCTTCTAATCACTGGCTTTTGTTGTTGCCAATGGAGGTGGCACAAATAGTTGTGATAGCTTCTGCTGGGAGAAGTTGGAACTCATATAAGATGCTGACACAAAAGAGCAAATACACTTCTACAAGACAATATAAAGAATGAATCATGGTAAATCATGTCATACTTGCTCATTTTAAAGACAAATTTTGTTGTTCTTGTGTTCCCATGTAGATTTCTTGTCCATGATGGATTTGCTTTTACATTTCTGTGGATTTTGAGATGCAAATGTGAAGAGGGAACTGAAGAGATGCTGCTAGATTCCATGAGAAAAGGTACAAATGGCTAAGCTGAACCAATTGTTGTATGGTGTCCAAATATCTTGTTAAATGGTCCCTACAATATATTCTAAAGAGTTAAGTGTTTTTTTTTCCTATATAAATACATGAGAAATGGCAGGTTTTTTCTCAAAAAATTGAGATAGTTTTTAATTTATCAAAATATATGCCTGGAAATTCCACATCAACTAGAGATGAGGACAATTCATTATAGATAAGTAGGTGCAAATCTCAATTTTATGAGCTAATTTTATGAGGTTGAGTTAGATTTAAAGCCTAATTTTTAATAATGCAGATTTTTAAAAAGTTATGAAGATAGATAAATAGTATTTGAGATGCACACGGCTTCAAAAATAAGAAAATGTATTTTTAAAAAATATAAACTTTATATTAAAATAGAAGTCGTGTTTTAATTTCATGAATTTTAAATTTTTATTTTTGATAAAGTTGGTTGCTCAATATACGGCTTTTGTTTTTAT
The DNA here is from genome assembly GCF_051622355.1 of Phaseolus vulgaris. NCBI lineage: Eukaryota > Viridiplantae > Streptophyta > Magnoliopsida > Fabales > Fabaceae > Phaseolus > Phaseolus vulgaris. The sequence goes on along the minus strand of NC_143501.1, from coordinate 16,519,386 downwards.
TTTTTTTAGAAATTATGCTGTAATATGACGAAAAATAGAAAATAAAGAAGTGTATAGTAAAAACATGGAAAATAGTTTTTTATATCCAATACTCTATCCTACATCTCAATAAATATTAATTTTTTATTTTTTTATTTTAAAAATTATTTTAATATTTTGTATTTTACATATATTTTTATTAGGAAGATTTTTTTTATTTAAAATTTTATTATAAATATTAATATTTTATGTGAATGTAAGGTGGAGCATATCATTACCTGAAAACATATAAGTACTGTCTTATGAACCCGATTTCTAAATAAAAAATTCTTAGAAATGAAAATTGTACATTAAGTATAAGATTTTATAAAAACAAAGTAAAAAATCAAAGTTGTGTAGTGAAGTCCAAATCAACTTTTATTCTAATATAAAAGTTGTGTTTTTAAAGTCCAAATTTATTATTTTGAAGTCATATTTTTCAAATACAAAATAATATTTTTATAATTTTTTAAAAAATATGTCTCTGTAAATTTGAACAAAATTACTCTAATCTTATAAAAAACTGAATTGACATTACTCTAATCTTATAAAAAACTGAATTGACATTAGTGATCAATAAAAATAGAATGAAACAAGGATTAAGTATGATCCTTTTTTTTTGCTGTAAGTTACTTTTTGCAACTGTTTTGTTCTTTTTTAATTTCAGTTCTTATTATTTTTTTTCTATGAACCTACTTTTGTGGGTAAATTTCCTACCTAGCACCATTTACATTTTTATTTCCCTATCTAACACCATTTTATTTTTATTTCCCTATCTAGCACCCTTTTGTTTTTATTTCTCTATCTAGCACCATTTTATTTTTTATTTCCCTATCTAGCACCATTTCAAAAATAAATAAATAAATAATAAATTAAAGTAATAAATTTAAAATGTTTAGTTTAAAATAATTTTTTTAAGAATGAAAAAAATAAAAAATTAAACTCTACAACAACATAAAAGTTGAATCTATAAACATAAATTAATATTTATTTTTATTATTATTGAAGATGTAATCATGTTAATTTCAAGTAAAAAATACATGACATAATTATAAAAAAACCAAAGTCCATTAGTATTAATTAACAGTTGACACACAAATAATATTGAAGTGTCTACCTAAAATCCTAAAAAAAACTAATGCAAAAATTACACTTAATGCTTAAAAATGAGAAGAAAAAATGCAAACATAAATAAGTCTAGAAAATAAAAACAGCAGCAATAAAATAAAAACAAAAAACATAAATAAATAAAGAATGACAGAAAAAAATAATAACTAAAAACATAAAAGATATAAAATAAGGGTAAATTCCCTATCTAGCACTATTTACATTTTTATTTTCCTATCTTGCTCCATTTTGTTTTTATTTCCCTATCTAGCACTCTTTTGTTTTTATTTCTCTATCTAGCACCATTTTATTTTTTTATTTTCCTATCTAGCACCATTTCAAAAATAAATAAATAAATAATAAATTAATTTTTTTATAATTTTAATTTTGAATGCATTAAAAAATAAATATTTTTAATGTTTAAAATAGTTAGAAATATAATTAATGAATAAAGAAATGAGTTTTTACAAAATAAAAATAAAAAAGTAATAAATTTAAAATGTTTAGTTTAAAATAATTTTTTTAAGAATGAAGAAAATAAAAAATTAAACCCTACAACAACATAAAAGTTGAATCTATAAACATAAATTAATATTTATTTTTATTATTATTGAAGATGTAATCATGTTAATTTCAAGTAAAAAATACATGACATAATTATAAAAAAAACAAAGTCAATTAGTATTAATTAACAGTTGACACACAAATAATATTGAAGTGTCTACCCTAAAATCCTAAAAAAAACTAATGCAAATATTACACTTAATGCTTAAAAATGAGAAGAAAAAATGCAAAAATAAATAAGTCTAGAAAATAAAAACAGCAGCAATAAAATAAAAACAAAAAACATAAATAAATAAAGAATGGCAGAAGAAAAAATAACTAAAAACATAAAAGATATAAAATAAAGACAAAACAAAGATAAAGATATAAAAAAAAATCCAAATAAGATAAATATAAGAGATATAAGACATACTAAATAAGTATATGTTGATCATAAAAAGGAAAATAAATTAAATATGATCATTCATTTAATATTTTCTTCTGGTACATTAAATAGTTTGTGCGAAATGAAACATAATTAATGACAAGTCCACAATCCAGTAATATTGGGACATGTTCTTTATGTGTGTCCTGGTGTTTGACAATATAAACATTTTTTTGTTCGATCATGTTGTTCTCTTATGTCCATATCAGTCCTTATTCAACTTGGTGGTTTTTGTATAATCATGTCATGTATTTTTTACTTGAAATTAACATGATTACATCATCAATAATAATAAAAATAAATACTAATTTATGCTTATAGATTCAACTTTTATGTTGTTGTAGAGTTTAATTTTTTATTTTCTTCATTCTTAAAAAAATAAATTTTAAACTAAACATTTTAAATTTTTTATTTTTATTTTTATTTTGTAAAAACTCATTTCTTTATTCATTAATTATATTTCTAACTATTTTAAACATTAAAAATATTTATTTTTTAATGTATTCAAAATTAAAATTATCATTTTTTTAAATTTATTATTTATTTATTTATTTATTTTTGAAATGGTATTAGATAGGAAAATAAAAAATAAAAGGGTGTTAGATAGGAAAATAAAAACAAAGGGTGCTAGATGGGAAAATAAAAGTATAAATGGTGCTAGATAGGAAATTTACCCTATTTTTGTTTTGTTGTTCTTCTAATACGTGAATAATTTACTTTTAGTCCTTATCAATTTTTTTTAACAAAGACTAATTCAAATAAATAAATAAAATGTGAAAAGGACTGTAACACCCCGGAAAATACATTTAACTATTACAATACAGGTTCTACATATTTCTATACAAGCATAAAGTTTTTCAAAACATTCCTAATACATGATTAGGACATATAGAAATACAAATATTTACAATATAAGTTTCATAATCAACGCCCTAAAACTCTTCTGATCCTCAGACACCTGTAAGATCATCTACTCGTGTACGTAGTACAGTCATCGCAGTTCAAACACAACAAGAAAAGCAAGGGTAAGCTAGTGAAAATAGAATTTTATAATATACACAATTAAATCAAAAGAGAAAACCAAGTTACATGATCAATTTCTCAAATTATTCAATCTTCTTCAAAACTCAACAATAAAACAATCACATAGATCTCACATGGATCTACACATCCAGAATATTCAACAAACAACATCTTCCGGAAGACCCGTATTAAGTAAGTCCTACCAGAGACTAACACCTGATCCAAAGATTATCAGCGAATCCAACAAAAAGGATCAGGGTAAGTTCAATACAACCCAAGCCGTGCATCTCATATGTCACGGTGTGCATGAACTCCCTCATCAGCTTCTCACCATCTAATATCTTAATCTATGTGACTTAGATCATCAGTGAAGCTCGGAGATCTCTGTTACCACATAGGCATCAATACTTAATACACAGCAAACATCAGTCCATACATTATCCCAAATGTATGAATTCAATTCCATACCATTCCGTCATACAATATCATTTCAAACACGATCCAAAACATTAAAAAACGTAATTAAAATAAAAAAACAACACTTAAATATTAAACCATCAAAATATAATATTTTTACAAATTTAAATAATATATAAACAAACAACCCAATATATATAACACACAACATCCCTGCAAGAAATATTGAATATTGGGACCACGTCCCTTCCGCATTCAGATCTTCTATCCTAAGGTGCTATTAAAAATTAAATTTAGCTTCCCTTACCTCAATTGCTTGCTTTCCAAGCAACTTCTAGAATTTTATTCTCCACAGTCCGGATAAGCTTCAAGATTTACGGGCCTAATGCAAATTATCCAAACAGAACAAAAATTCAGTATATAGTAGAATAAGTTGAGAGGATTAAACTTCTCAACTGACCCCACCAAGATTGATGACTAAATCCTAGGGAAAAACAAAGAAAAAAATTATATTTAAAGTAAAAATGAACTTACTCTGTTTGAAAATCTGATCGGGTAGAAATGTTCCTTAACTCCTCAGCTACAGTGTGGTATGATCAGATTCTAAAATAGATGAAGTTTGGGAGAGAAAATTAAGAGAGAGGGAGAGAAAAGAATATAGAGAGACAGAGAGAAAGAAGAAAAATGGTACTGTGGTGTGAAGAATGTTTCTGTTGGTTTTAAAAAAGTGCACACTGTTACAAGGACTACCTCAAAATAGATCAAATATTAGAAATATTTAAAGGAAACATGGATACATTACAAGGATTACAATAAAAGAAATGTAACTAAAAGAAATATGTATTGGATAAATCTAAAGGAAGTCGTGAAAAAAATTAACATATTAATTTTAAAATTTATGATGAACTATCAATTATCATCCACTAAATAAAAAAGCAAAATTAACTGAAAAAAAAATGAAGGTGATGTGTGAACACTAAATACTGTCCACTATATCTTTATTATTAGAAAAAAAAAAAGTGGGTAAGCGTGGTATCTAATCCTAAATAATTCATTAACTTTTTTATTGTGTTGAACATTTATTATTATAAACATTAAAGTAGATATCTTAAGTATTTATCTCTTAATAATGCTTTAGATACAGTAAATATTAGTGAAAAAAATATCTTTACGGTATAAAATTGAGTAAAAATTGTTTCATTATTTCATTGAAAACTTACAAAAGGTACATATAAAACTACCAAAAGCTTATAAAAGTAGTAAGTTTTTTCATAACAGGAAACTAAGAGATAACACCATATTATATATATATATATACATATATATATATATATATATATAGATGTATATATACATATATATATATGTATATATATGTATAGAATATATATATATATATATTCTAACATAACATATAAAAAAAAAATTTTTTTTTACATATTGAACCCATATATACATCTATAGATGTATATATGTATATATATATACATATATAGATATATACATATATATATATATACATATATAGATATATACATATATAGATATACATATATATAGATATATATATATATATATGGGTTCAATATGTAAAAAAAAATTACAAAAACAAATATACTGGATAACATATTTCTCACAACTATTATCTTATTTAGATTATACAATAAAGTTAAGAAATTTATTCAGATCCATAACACTTCAAAAAAAATCAATTGGTATTTTATCAAATGTTCTCTTTTATGACTTCCTTTCCAGATTTCTATAAGTGTAGAAATTATTAATTGATTTTGATTTTTTAGTTTTAGTTTTTTATTTGAGTAAGAATTATTAGATAATGATAATGAAAGAGAGAAAAAATCCTTTTATAAAATTACCTTTCTCTAATAACTTCTTATTCAAATAAGTTTTAATAACAAAATTATCTCTTAATAAGGTGAGAAAACAAATATATATTTTAATAAATTAAAAATAATTTTTAATAGTCATTATATAACAATTATTATGTTATACATTTTTTCATATTATTTTATGATAACATACGTCTCAGAATGAATCTTATAAGGTATAAAGGAGCACACTAGAGATGGTAAAACGAGACAGGTCGTGTGCGCTTGTTTACGGCCCGTTAAGAAAAATGTGATTAGACGATCTATTTCAACCTCCTAGTCCGCTTAGACCCACTTCACAAAATCCACATATTTAAAAAATTTAAAATATCTTTTTGCACCCTTATAATTTTTTTATGCATCCTCATATTTTGATAATAATTATTTAATATTTCATAATGTTTTTTTTTGTCTTTCTAAAATGCATAGATTGTTTGGGTTTCAATACTCATCAAATACAAAATGTAGTAGTCAAACCTTAGCCTTTTTTATAATAAAATTTAAATATAATATTATATATATATATGTATTTATATTATTTTATATTATTTTTCATTAGAATAGTAATCATGTGTCTACATGTATTACCTTAAAAATTGTATATATTTAAATGAAGTATTTTATCAATCAATTTATTAGTATGATTCGAAATTCAAATTTCACTGAAATCAAAACATTATTATAATTTTTTACCAATATTTTATTACGTATGTGTCATGAAAATAATACTATGAGATCATTTACCTAATTTATCTAAATAAAAATATAACTTCATAAAAAAAATAAACATGCGGGGCGGGGGTCAATAAAAACATCCCGCATATTTATGCAGGGCGGGCTAAGTGCAGGGTGGGCTGCATTGCCATCCCTAAGACATAGTACCATAAAATTTTCATATTTTTACCATAAAAAAATACACAGACAAATTTTATAGATAGGATGATAAATTAGTCGATCAATGCATATTTTTTTATGAAAAAGTGACGACACCAAATGCACCAATAAAAGGCTTGTTGGTAAAACTTACCGATGGATATTGTCAAGTCGTTGATAATTACCAATGGGTCATTTCTTCGAAAATTACTGACAAATTTGTCCTTTGATAATTAACGACATGAATGTACAATAGTACATTCATTTTGATGTGGTATCTAAATGCAAGTATTGACTGGTCTGTCATTTGATAATCTAATGTTGGTAAGGTATCTTACTACAATTATCTACAAATTCGTCCGTAAGTAATTACAGACTAATGTATCCTTCAATAATTTGGTAACGTTTAGATATGCCAATTTTTTACGGGATTTTTCTTATACATGTACATTAGAAACAATTTAACATGTATATGACAATTCCAAAAATTCCAAATAGATAATTGTTCTTGCCGGTTGCCCTCAGACGGATTGAATGGACAAGTTCCTCTTCTGGTTTGTCTCTAATTAGTGTTTCGAGATGCCGCTCCACTAGGACAAAGGGGGTTCTATTACCTGTTGATCACACTCTGACAATCACGTCAGTGAAAGCATTCAAAATATCAAATTAGTTTCAGTCTCAAGTATTCAGAAACAACATACCTTTACTCGAGGTCTCAAGCCCCTTTTGTAGATATCCCTTCAACGGTTTGCTCCAATCTCAACAGAGCAAGATTCTCAAAAGGGAGAATATAATCTCAACAAAAAGAATATAATCGTAACATAAAAACATACTACTTACGTGCACCTTTACTCTTAGGTGCTAACCACATTATTTCCAACAACTTTTATTTAATTAACATATGTATTATAACCAAAATAAATGTTTCATCTATTTTAATTATCTTTTTCGAGTTGACCACCAACGTCTGGGTCGAGATCATGACCCGCCTTTTGGGCCCATACCCGCCCAAAGCCGAGCTGACCTTACCTAATGCTTGGACCGAGGTCCTAAGCACTCCTGGCCAATACACAAGGCCTCCAGGCTCGAGCCGAGCTTGGCTAGGTGAAAAGTCTTTCCAACGTTGGCAACTGACGTGACACTTTCGCAGAGAGTAGGTGAGATGCGGTTATTGAAGCATTTCCTAACGAGACATCTCACCACACTAAATCTGAAGCGTCCACATGACACGTATATCAACGACGAGGAAACACTGTCGCTTCATCTCCTTCTTTCAAATAATTAAAATCCCATTTTATCCTCCCTTACTCGTTACACAAACTTCTACTCTCAGAACTTCTCTCACTCAAAAAATCCCTTTTCACACTTCTTCTCATCGTCGAACTACCTCCTATCACCATCACACCAAGTATTTTTTCTCGACTAATCTCCATTGTTAATTGTTTATTGATACAATCCAAGTAGCCAAGAAGATGACCAAGGACTCAAGAGACAATTCACACTATGAGCAGTCATCTCCGCAATCAACTAAAGGCCCCCAACAAATATCAGACGGACCTCACTAGAAGAAGAACTTGGCATAGACCAGAACATCAACTGTTCTTTCTTCTGGTCTTCTTAAAAGACAAAAACATGTTTGTAAATAATTTGGGCTCACTTTTGGGGTCCAAATAGCAGAATAGGCTAAAGTAGGTTCGTATAGCATACAAGGGAGTGTACTTAGCGAAATGGGCTTGTACCAAGCCCCTTTTTTCAAGACAAGGCACCTAGAATTAGGGTTTTTAACCTACCTTTTAGAAGTTATGCCTAAAGGTGTAGTTTTGCCATTTCTACCCTTCACCCATCTTGCCCACCAAGGCACCCCTTCCTATAAATAGGGTGTCTTGCCTCATGTATTTTCAACTTGATTTTGAATAGTAAAGAAACTCTGGAGGAGTGATTTTGTGAGACTTGTGACCTCTCATGTTGGGTCTTATCTTAGGTGGGTAATATCTCAAGTGGCGACTCTTGCATCACTCATATTGGAGTCCATCTGCTCCAAGTGGCGACTCTTGCATCACTCATATTGGAGTCCATCTGCTCCAAGTGGGGTGACTTCCTTTCTTTCCATAAGATCTCTTCAGCCCTTCCTTTTTTATCTTTTATTTACGCCTCCTTCCATTCCATACATGTCTTCTTCTAATTTTTAATTTGTTCTGCTTCTTTACTTATTCCTTGTCTTAATTTTCGCTGCATCATTTGTCACCTTATAATTGTTTTTTTCTCTTTGCCCTTCTGAAGTGAACCATCACACTTACTTAACCACTTGGTTAAGTTTGTTTCCAATAGGAATATTTTTAGGGTTCTCACCATAATTGCTAAATAAAAAATCATAAACAAAGAGAAACCAATAAAATGTGCAATCCTAAAATCAACTCACATCATGTGGTATTCAAAGCATGGTTATTTTGTGCTTATTTGGTTTGAGTTGATTTCGGTTGTTTAAATTCTAGCACATTTAAATTCTTGCTTTTACCTTCAAGCAATTTCAATTCCGCCTTTAAATTCTTGTCATATACAATTCTACAATTTTATTCATTAAGCACTTTAAATTCCGTTTTTGAATTTTTTTGTCAATTTTTTTTCCTTACCTCATTTGCTTGAGTCTTATGTTCCTAGTGTTCTAGGAGTCTTTAATTGTTTATTCATCTTGTCGATTGTAGTACCTGAAATGAAACCTCATTTCGATTCACTCACCCTGCCTGGCTTGAAATGTGCTTGTATTTTGTTTATGTTTATGCTTGCGTTCTAACTATATCTACAATGGATTATGGTTCTATGTATCCCTCGGCTAAAAAAGAGCTTTTGAAAGAGGTTTCTTATTACACAACCCATTCACGTATTAGGGAGAGAAAACAGATGCACCATGAGTAAAAAATACGAGAGGTTTGTCAAAACCGTAGAATGTAGGGAGGGTGAACCTGTTTGCTATGACGAGTCGTCGGACCCCGATGGTCCATTTTGCTATTTTTATGCCACCTTTTTCAAAAGGGTTCTTCTTCGCCTTCCCTTGTCCATCTTTGAAAAAGAATTGTTAACCGAGCTCAACGTAGCTCCTGCCCATCTACATCCAAATAACTGGGTATTTATCTGAGCTTTTATTATTTTGTGTTCATAGCTCGACATCTCGCCAACTATGGAAGTTTTTCTTTAATTTTTCGACACTAAGAACACGAGTCATCAATTGTGGATGTCCCTCAATGGAGTCCCTGGAAGAGGTTTGCTTTCCCTCTTCTAGTTGTCATACAAAAATTTTAAAGGTAAATTTGTTAAAGTTTGAGCTTCAACAAGAGATTCGGCCCTACTAGACGGATTTCCCCTATATTGGACCCCTAAACCCAAATTCCAGAGTGTTTGACGCTTGGAAGATTTATCACCAAGAGATCAAGGAATCTGCGAGTTCTTGACGAGCTTGAAGGTTTTCTTTGACACCTCCTACTTATTGACCAAAGAGTACCTCCCTGGTGCCTTGAAAGCCTACACTAGTACTCCTAATTTCCTACCCTTGGTAAAGATAACTCTATTACTGTCATTAACCATTTTTTGCTTTCTTTGCAGAGAGAATGTTGTCTAACATTAGCAAGGCGAAGCTAGCCGAGCTGGCTAAGAAGATGTGGGCGGCTGCTAGTCGGCCCAAGGAATCTTTGATGTAGAAGAGGAAGGCTCCAACTTTGGTAAATCAAGCCTCGACCGATCAGGATGAGGAGACCACCTCCTAGCTCGTTTTCAAGAGGAAAAGGAAAGCGACCACTACCCCTACCGAGCATTCTCACTCAGATGGTCGAGCTCCGCACCAAGACGTCATCGTCATACAAGAATGCGAAGGCGAGAGCCATAGGGGGAAAAGTTTGTGGGATCCAAACTTCGACATCCCGACCTATGGTGAAACTACCTTCTTGCCCAACTAGAACAAAAATAGGCTCATGGCCCACGACGAAGATCATCTGCTTCGTGATGCCATGAAGCAAATTGGGCAAGCCTTTGCCATGGGTTGCTTAGTTATTGCTAAGGACGAGACCGGAATTCGTTGAAGATCAAATGGCCATGGAGCTTTAGAGGGAGGTAGAACGCCTCCGGGCCGAGGTTGGGCACCTTACTGATCTAAACGAAGAAACCAAACGTCTCCTTGCAAAGAAGGCTAAAGAGGCATCAGACCTAGCCGAGGAAAGGAGCAAACTCATGTTCCAAATTGAGGGGTTGGAGAAGGAGGTAACCCGCCGAGAGGAAACCCTCACCAAGGCCACCGAATCTTTGAAACAAGATGTCGCTCAATCCTACCTCGTACGATTCGAGGCAGCTCTTGAACAAGCAACGACAGTCCATCCTACCCTAGACTTTCCAGAACTCAGCTTGGGTAAAACCATGGTCGAGGGTCAATTAATGGAGGACTAAGTTAAACTTTTCTATGGTCTGTAACATTCATGCATATGTTAAACTCTCTTTACACTTTGTCAATTTGAACATTTCTCATATTTGTTCAGTGCTTATGATAATGTACTGATTTTGGGATTTTTACAAATGTAAGCCTCGATACTTAACTCATCCGCTTCAACTTAACACAAATTATATAACAAGTTTCTACTTACTTAAGCATGAAAGTAATAACTTATTTACCTTGATAGAACGTCTACCCTTAAGTAAGTGACGCTTTCATGGTTAGGACAATCTTTTACTTCAACTTGATCTTACCAGTAACTACGACTCCCATATTAGACGATCCTCGATACAATTACTACATCGATTTCATGACGCTTTACTTCATAGGGTGCTTATTCAGGTAGTTGCACCTATCTTAAGCTCGATCGTCTTCTCCACATATCGTATCAAGTGAACTCATCTTCACAAGGCGTCTATGCTTGAATGACTCTAATCATTCCGAGTTAGATCGTCTTAGCATGTGCCAAAATAACCCATCAAATACATTCATCTCACAGGGTACCTAAGCTTGGGTAATCGTACTTACCTCAAGCTAGGTCGACTTACCATGTACGAATTCCAATAACCTTATCTCCACAGAGCGCCTACGCTCGGATGACTCTATTCACTCCCGGCTAGGACGTCTTACCATGTGCTAGATCAACTGATTCAACAAATAGATTTGTACCGCAGGGCGCCTATGCTCGGACAGTCGTACTTACGCCGAGCTAAGTCGTCTTATCATGCATAAAATCGAAAAATAATCCCATCAATTCAACTTGCAGGGCGCCTATGCTCGGGTAGGCGTGCTTACGCCGAGCTAGGTCGACATACTATGCGCTAATTTGAATAAGTCAACAAACAAATTAATCTCATAGGGCGCCTATGCTCGGGTAGACATACTTGCACCGGGTTAGGTCGACTTACCATGTACTAAATCAACGTTATTCAATCAAAACTAAATTATTTCATGCATCATCTTCCGAGAACAAATTTATTACTAGGTGACCTCGTTAAAAAACCTCTTCAAGGGAAAAAAAGCATCACCTTAAAAGACATATTGTTCAAAAGAAAAGCATAAAAAACTAAATGGCTTAACTGAAGTAAAACTTGAGATTTTCCACATTCCACATTCGTGGGATGGCTCCTCCTTCCAGGGTTTCTTGCTTATACGCTCCATTACCGAGCACCTCGACAACGCGGAACGGGCCAATCCACTTTGGAGATAACTTGTTCTCCAACTGGTAGGGGTGAGCCTTTCGCATTACCAAGTCAGCAACCTTGAACTGTTGAGGTTTCGTCTTGGTCTTGTGCTTTAACTCCAACCTTCTCTTTAAAGCTTTCGAGTTGATACGAGCATGATCGCACACCTCGTCCAACAAATCTAGGTTTACCTTTCTTCCTTCGTTAGATTCTTCAACAACAAAGCTTTGGAACCTGGGAGAATTCTCTTGTATCTCAACTGGTATTATGACATCTGACCCATATACCAATATGAAAGGTGTCTCTTTGGTTGTTGATTGCGAGGTGGTGTGATAGGACCATAGGATTCTGGGAATTTCTTCTAACCAAGTTCCCTTTGCCTCTTCTAACCTCCTCTTCAACCCTCTTAGTAGGAACTTGTTAGCTAACTCAGCTTGGCCATTCGTCTTGGGGTGTTCTACCGAGGCGAATACTTGCTTTATTCTGAACTCCGAGCACAACTTACCCAATGGTTGGCTAGCGAATTGAGTTCCATTGTCGGACACTAGGTGTCTCGAAATCCCAAAATGGCACACAATATTCTTCCACACAAAAATTGGACTTTATGTTCAGTTATTTGTGCCACTGGCTCAGCTTCAATCCACTTGGTGAAGTATTCTATGGCCATAATGAGGTACTTCATATGACGTATCGCCAAAGAGGAAGGGCCTAAAATGCCTATCCCCATGATATTGTCAATGATAATATTAGGATTAAGACAACTAGAAATTACATAAAATATTTTGTAGGATTAGTGATTTTCCAACATAAGAGAACATGTACACTTAAAATGTTAAAAAAACATCATGTTTTCCCGATATGTGAATAAAACAAAAATTATCGTCAACTAAAAAAATAAATAATAAAAATATATTTTACATTGGACATAAAAAAATTCTGAAAATCTAATCATCCATATTAAATGTTAAAAAGGATTTCTAATGTACGTGAGAACGACAAAACAAAATATACCAAAATCTTTAAGTGGTGAGGAGGTGTATGACTGGATAAGTTAATGTGATATCTAAAAAACACACAAAAATGTATCATGAAAAAAAAAAATTACACTCGTAACCCAAATTAGATATTAGACATTTCATGATAAAGAATGTCTGCAAATTCATGAAATTAATGAAAAAATTAAGGATACAAGTAGCTCGTAAATCAAACAAGGATGGGAGAATATTTCATTCCCTAAATTTTGAATGTATATATACTTTCTTACATATAAATTTAATCAAGGATGGGAAAATATTTAATTTCCTAAAGTTTGGAATATACACTTTCTTACATATAACTAATTTTACAAACTTAAAGTTCTACTGCTTATATATATATATATATATATATACACACACGTGTGTAATTTTAAATCTTATAACTTATGATCAATCTTTTTAAATTATATATTTAGTTTTTTTATGAAAATATTCTATAAAAAATTATATATTTAAAAGTACTATTTATTTTAAATTTTAATTATATAAAATAAATATTTTTTTCCTGTAAATTACATAACTTAACGTATACTTTAATATACATTTTATAAACACTAGCGGAAACACAAATGTTGTTGTGCCTCTGTATCTATATTTTCTGATGGAAAAAACGCACGCGGAAGCAACACACAATCACAAATCAACTGCAGAAAAATAAACGATATAAGATTTAACGTGGTTCGGTCGCCAACTGCAACCTACATTCCACACGGGCAACTATTAGGTTTTCATTATATCCTGTTGCACACCAATTACAAGTACAATGATATCTTTAAATAGAGATTATAAAAGGGACACAATGATTAAGCCCACCCACTACACATGGTACCTAGTCAGCCCAACCCAATTGGTTCTGGCTTCATACCCAACAATCTCCCACTTGAAGCCACAGAACAATGTTCACCTGCGCTTCAACTGTGTACATGGTGTCTTGTCTTCCCAACCCAATTGGTCTTGACTTCATACCCAACAGTCTCCCACTTGAAGTCACAGAACAATGTTCACCTGCGCTTCAACTGTGTACATGTACTTCTGTAATCTGTCGACGGAACTCAATGTTCCACCTCTAGTTGCCACCAACCTTCTTAATCATTTTGAAGACTTTGTTAAAACTCCCCTGAGTTTCAACACGCCAGTCACTGACCCGTTCTCTGTTCCTACCGACTCCCACTTACAAGAACTGCTGGATCCTGGAACAACTTGAGAACAAACACTCTCCATATTCAACAAGAAATTTTCTGGAGAAGTTTCAACCGCTGGAATACTGGTTCTCCTAACCCACTGTCGTTTAGGAACATCAGCTGAAGCACAACCCGTGCTCTCACTGCCACAAGTACCTTTGACTGGTCTACCTGAACCTTTCCATGCTCGTTCATCCTGAATCTGACTTGTGGCTCTGGGTTTCTCTCTTGTAAAGACAACCCTCTTCTGCCCACAAGATTTTGTGAACCAGACTTTGTTTATCTTCTGAGGGATGGTCACTCCCTCAGACACGGTAATCCGACCATATACAACGAACCTCTCTTTCTTCCGCAGGCCATGACAAGATTTCCCTTGACGACCTTCCACTGCTAATTTTCGAACTTCACTTCATGTCCTTGTCCGTCCAACTGCCTAACAAAAATCAAACTTTTCGTCAAGCTTGGAACAACTCTAACATCCTTCAAAGTCCAAAAACCAACTGGTGTCTTCAACACTATGTCACCCATGCCCGTAACATCAAGAGTTTTGTTGTCCGCTAGTCTTACCTTTCCAAAGTCTCCAATAACTAGATTCTGCAATGCTTCAGAATCCATGACCCAGGAATCCACACTGTTATCCACGCAACAGACTAAAAGTTCCTCGTTCGCGAAGTCTTCTGCAATGTTGACTTGTTTATCATTTGGGCATTGATTCCTGAAATGCCCCACCTCCTTCCAGTTCCAACATGTTACACTTGAGCAATCCCGAGTCTTTGACTGACTCCTTCTTTTGTTCTTGCTCCCACTATCTCTGATATTTTTCTTACCTCTAATGACATATAGCAATTCACTAGATAATAACCAGAACTCCTTCTTCGGACATCCTCGCCAAGAATGAGATCACGAATCTTCTCAAAAGTGAATTCATCGGATCTCGCTGAACTGGTAATTGCTGTAATCGTTCTGGACCAACTGTCAGGCAAAAACAATAGCAATAGTAAAGCTTGAACTTCATCATCAAACTTTATACCCACTGACGTAAGTCTGGCTAAGATCATATTGATGTGCTCAGTAACTGAACTCGCAAATCCTCAATTTGCATTTTCCACCAACTGAAATTTGTACCATCGAATTTTCAATTCGGAACCTCCCATCTTCTGCCATCTCAAATGACTAAATGAGATACTCGGTACAACTAATTTCAGATCTTGACAATCTTTTTTTTTTTTAAATCAAGACCACAAAAATTGCACCACCCAAAATCAGTCACAGACCTGGTTGCAGTCCCCAATGCACTGGCGCTCCGCCGCACTGGACCGCAACTTCCAGGACGCGCACCGCCGCTATTTGCGCTCCGCACCACCACCGTCGCTGGTCACCGCTGTCGCACTGCACTCCGTGCCGTCTCAGACCAGCACACCTGCAGAACGCACATGCAACCCTAACTTTGGGATGTCGTTGACGCCCCTGCGAAACCCTAACTTTGGGATGTCGCTGCAACCCCTGCGAAACCTTAGCTTTGGGATGCTAGTGTCGCCTCTGCACCCTAACTTTGGGAAGCTACTGCAGGTCCTGCGAAACCCTAGCTTTCGAACGCTACTGTACCCGCAATTTTCACGTCTCGTCGATTAATTTCTACTGATCGGATCTCTGGTGTGTAAACGAACCAAGGCTCTTGATATCACTTGATGGGAAAAATGCACGTGGAAGCAACACACAATCATGAATCAACTGCAGAAAAATAAACAACATAAGATTTAACGTGGTTCGGTCGCCAACTGCAACCTACATCCACACGGGCAACTATTAGGTTTTCATTATATCCTGTTGCACACCAATTACAAGTACAATGATATCTTTAAATAGAGATTATAAAAGGGACACAATGATTAAGCCCACCCACTAAACATGGTGCCTAGTCAGCCCAACCCAATTGGTTCTGGCTTCATACCCAACAATCTCCCACTTGAAGCCACGAAACAATGTTCACCTGCGCTTCAACTGTGTACATGTTGTCTTTTCATCCCAACCCAAACTTGACTTCATACCCAACATTTTCCTCTTCTATTCAATTTTCATTATGATAAAAATTTAATATATATACAAAAATAATTTTGGATGAGTCGAAATTGAAAAAAAATATAACATCTAAAAGAAAAATGATGAATTGATTAATCAACCTCTTTTTCTTCTTCTTTGATTTGAGTTTTTCTTCTTCTTCAAACTTTTTCTATTCTTCCATTGATAGTTTTGAGATTAGAGAATGTGATGATGTTCACGTTAAGTGTTATGATTATGTAGAGGGAGTGATTGAAAATTAATGTTATTTTATTTGATATGTGAGATTTGGTGTGGGAAAAGGGGGTGAGAGTATCCTCTTTCTTTTTGTTGTTGTCTTAAAGTAAGGAATTAAGGGAAGAGTGGAGAAATTAGTATGCATATAAAAATTGTCCACTAATATTAATTTAAAATAATTTTTTAAGTAATTCATATGAAATGACAAAATACTCCACTATACTAATAAAATTAGATATATTAAATAAGGATAGAATCAGAAAAAAATTGTGTACATTAAAAAAATGGTTATTTAAAGGAATCCTCTTTATATATAACTATATATAATTTTTTTACTAAATTTCATTTCATTTATTAAACATGTTACCTATTTTCTATTAATTAATTTTAAAACAGGAAATAAAACTAAACTTGTATACCCGTAAAAATGTTTTAAAATACTACCATTAGTTAAGTTTGCTACGGGATATTTTGTTTCGAACTTTATATTTTACACAATCATAAATCATTAATTAACATTATAAGTATTTATTGTAAACTTTTTATGTTTACTAATGTCCACATGTTGCCTTATACATTCATATGGAGAGGTTGGGACGTAAGGTGGGAGAGGTTGGGTCTGGAAAGATTAAAAATGGCAATGGAGGTTAAGATGGAGACGCAATAGGTTTGTTTGGGAGGCTCAACAAGAAGAACAATTATTAAGAAGTCTGGTAAATGTAAAATTAAATAGGGAGGAACAAGACAAAAATGTATGGAATGGAGAGGAATCTGGATGTTTTTCTGTTAAAACAGCTTATGAATGCATGTCTAATTATGTCACAGGTAATAATAAAGATGTATTTAAATACCTGTGGTTGTCTAAGGCAATGCTAAAAGTATTGACCACAACGTGGAGGGCCCTTTTGGAAAGATTACCGACTAAAGTAAATTTGTCAAGGAGAGGGGTTGTAGTTAGTGATAAAAATTGTGTTCTATGCCTTGATAGGGAAGAATCAAACCAACATTTATTTCTGGAATGTAAAATAACTTACCAGGTTTGGAATAATTGCTTCAGGTGGTTTGGCATATTGTGTGTTCAAGATAATGATTTGAAATATCATTTTGAGAATTTTCATTTGGTACATATGAACACCAAACAAAATATGATTTGGAAAGGTGTCTGGGCTGCTGTTGTGTGGAGTATTTGGGACCACATGAATAGAGTTATCTTCAATCAAGGGAAAGTGGATGTGGAAGAAATTTTTTAGATGGTACAACTAAAAATTTGGTTTTACTTGAAATATAAGACGAAATCTTTTAACTACGCCTTCTCATAATGGGTACTGAATCCTAACCTATGTCTAAATAGTAATTATTAAGGAAAGGAAGTGAATAGGTGAGGGTGCTATAAGTAAAAATGGGGGGAGAAGGTGAAAAAGAAGGTAGAGAAATGCAACTAGTACATGGATTTTGGGTTTAGTTGTAAAGATATCTAAGTGAAAGGTTTATTATGTTGAACTAGTGATGGCCGGGAAAGGTTGGTTTCTTATTTGTGTAGGTTCAGGAAGAAGGACAAGAGTTGGGTGCAAATGGAAGGTATGGGCGGGAACCAATCAAAGGATGCATGCAGGATGTGAAGGAGGTGCTCTAAGAACAGAAGGGTCATGGCATGAAGCAAATTAGGTTCTGTTTTGCTAAATAATACTGCTTGGGGGTGTAGGGAGATGCACTTAAGGGGGAGTTGATTGGTGAAGGTTCGGAGTGTTGAAGCTGTTTTTTTTTATGGATGTGGAGTAGCTAGAGCTAAAGGCATAAGGCCACTAATGGCTCTTAAGATGAATAATCTAAGTTATGCAGCTGTAGTTGCTTATAGCATGCTGTGATAGATGCTATTAAAGGCCAAATCATGGCAGCTGCTTTACAAGGCCATGCTGCCACATTGGATTTAGGCATGATTTGGCAGCGATGCAGGTTTTTAGCTCTAAAGAAGCACTTGCTTTGAATCATTTAAGATATGGTCCTTGTTCTAGGTGTAGTTTGTTTTATGGTCTCTAGATGGTAGTTTTAGGAAGGGAAGAGGTGCCATATCACTCTCTTTATCTGGAAACTTCATCTGTCAGTCTTTGTTTGTTTCTGAACGAGGAAAGGTGAGTGTTTACTGTTAAGAGATAAAACAAAAAAAAAAAGATAAAAAATCAATAAAAAACACGAAAAATGAGAATAACAATACGTTTAAACTTTCTTAGCTCTGTACGAAGGAATTGCGAAGAAAGTTTATAATTTATTAATTAACTTTTATTTTAAATTTAAATTATTATTACTTTTATTTTAAAAGGTTACAATTTAAATATAAAAATATAATTAAAATTCTAAAAACATAATTATTATAAAATAATATAATTAATCATATTATATTAATTTATATTTAAGTTAATCATATAATAATTAATCACTTTATTATAAAACCCTAAATAATATTATATTAATTATAAAAAAAGATAAAAATAATAATTTTATTTAATAAAAATATTTTTTTATCAAATATTTATAATTATAAATATTTAAATATTTTTATCAAAATTTATATCATTTTGTATTTTTTCTAAAGTTAGTTCTAATACATTATTAAAAATAATATTTCAATAAAAATAATATTTTAATTAAAAATAATTATAATTTCTAAATAAATATATTAAAATAACTTTTTAACAATTTTTAAATATAAATATAAATTTATATTTATATATAAAAAATATAATTTCAATCACACCCATCACATAACTCACAAACTTTCATAAACTTTTCTCACACTTTCCACTCTATTTACCTTAATCCAAACACCCCAACTTTCTTTACACTTTCCCTTCAAATCATCTCAAATTCACTCCCTCCTTTCCACTCCTTCATCCAAACAAAGCCTAAAGTGTAAATGGGTTGGAATACCTCTAAAGTATCCCCTTTTATTTAATTTAATTCTTTAAAAAAACATTTACATTCATATATATATATATATATATATTATTTTTTATTTTATATAATTTATTATTACATAAAAACAAGATAGTTAGGTATATTATATATTCTATATGTCTTGTATTGAAGTTAAGATTTAATAAATAAAACTAATCCTATATAATATATAATCACACCTTGTAGACACTTGTGACTTAGTTGTGTGTAGTATTTGAATGTGGAGAATTAGTTTGTAGATGATACAAGGACTCTTCTCACACAAAAAAACACAGTTAACAATTCATTAAACTAATATTCAATTATTTTATTTTATTTTTTAATGTAAAATATTATTTTATTATTTTCAGGGGTTTGTGAAATGAAATTTTTTAGTGGGACAGTGTCAAAAGAAACTTTTCTTTTGTTTGTTCTAATCCATACGTGAGTGCGTTTCCATATTTATAGGTGGTAGTTAGTTTTCTATTTTTTTGTTGGAAAAAAGTTTTGTTAACAATACAAACAGTAAAATAACACTATTCCATAACCCTTTATAATAATATTATAATATTTTTTTTAAAAAATAGTTAAAATATTAATTTATTTGTTTTTTTTGTTTTTTATCAACAAAGAATAAATAAATTAGTAACATTCCATACACCACATGTGAGGAACACTTGTGGTTTAAAGCTTCCAAACCTGAGAAAGATGTACATTACAGCAAATCCCTACTCCCCTGGAATACACCCCAGTTTCAAAATAACAGGAATCTACATTAATAATTTGGTGCTAATCTCATCCAGCTAAAACATAAACACAGAAAGAATATTACACCAACATTAACAGATACAGAGTGTTGCTGCCCCTTTAATGAAAAACCCGCATTGTTCGGCAAAGCCCATAGAAATTTCCATCCAGTATCACAAGATGTTTACTCCTTGAAGCCCCACACACCTCCATCACCTAGCTCTCGTCTGCAACTCTGTGTGTCTGTCCATCTCCCATATGCGCACATCATCCTGTTCTGTGGGTCCACTTAATAGCTCCATCTGGTTTACCTCTGTAACAAGAATAAGGCTTTTCCATCCTTAAGCACCCCTTCTCTACCACATGAAGAAGAATTGGCCTTAGCACGTCTTGATAGAAGTCTCACTGATCTTCTCGGGAAGGATATCGAATCCCCCAGTTCAAAGAGCCCTTTCAATTTTCGTCTTCGTGGTGGGGTGGTTGTGATGCCTCCTACGGTTGCTCCCTCCGCAAGGTCCAATGGCAGCGTTCTTTCAATTTATTTGTTTATTAAGAATGTGTTTTTATGCAGTGTCAAGGCATGGTATGAGAGTCCATTTTTGTCTGCTATATTTTAGAGAAATGTTTCTTTTGACCAGGAATAAATGTGAATCAGTAAATAACATACCTTTTTTTTTAGTGTTGACGGTGTTAACCTATGAGCACCCTATTTTAAGTTGCTTTGGTTTTGTTTGTGGATGATATTGATTGTAAATTGTTTGTTATACATAACCTTAAACAGTGTTGTGATAAAATAAGAAAAGTACCCAAAATGGGATACCCTGAAATGTTCTATATAAACATCCCAAATGTGTGAGTTTTAATAAGAGCATTTCTCTCCTCCAAGGTCACCAGGGAGAGAGGTCGAGAAGGCAAAAAGCACATTTCTCATCTCTCCTTGGGTTTTAGGCCTCCCTCATAATAATTAATAGTAATAATGGAGGAGCAACCCAAACTTGAACCTAGTCCTCTCCGAAAAATGGTGGCGGTTTCTTCCATCGCCGCCGGTGTACAATTTGGGTGGGCCTTGCAACTCTCCCTTCTAACTCCATATGTACAAACCCTAGGAGTTCCTCACGCCTGGGCCTCCTTCATTTGGCTCTGTGGCCCCATCTCCGGCCTCTTAGTTCAGCCCATTGTAGGCTACAGCAGTGACCGATGCCAATCTCCTTTCGGACGCCGCCGTCCCTTTATCCTCACCGGCTCGCTCGCCGTCGCCGTCGCCATTATCCTAATTGGCTACGCTGCCGATATAGGACAACTAGCTGGCGATGACATCACCCAGAAAACCCGTCCACGTGCCGTTGCCATCTTCGTTGTTGGCTTCTGGATCTTAGATGTTGCCAACAACATGCTCCAGGGTCCATGCCGCGCCTTCCTCGGTGACTTGGCTGCCGGCGACCAGAAAAAGACGAGAACCGCCAACGGCTTCTTCTCGTTTTTCATGGCTGTCGGCAACGTCCTGGGCTATGCCGCAGGATCCTACGACGGTCTCCATAAGATTTTCCCTTTCACAGAAACCGAGGCATGCAACGTCTTCTGCGCAAACCTAAAGAGCTGCTTCTTCTTCTCCATCGTTCTTCTTCTTTCTTTGTGCAGTATCGTTCTCACTTGCGTGAACGACCCTCAGTACATACCCTCAAAACAGGAGGAGGCTGAGGATGAAGGGAAGACGCACTTTTCGTGCTTCTTGGGAGAGTTGTGCGTTGCATTCAAGGGACTGCAGAAGCCAATGTGGATGCTGATGCTGGTGACCGCTATTAACTGGCTTGCGTGGTTCCCTTATGTGTTGTTCGACACTGACTGGATGGGTCGTGAGGTGTATGGTGGTGATGTTGGGCAGAAGGCATATGATGCTGGTGTTCATGCTGGTTCTTTGGGACTCATGTTGAACTCAGTGGTGCTCGCTGTGATGTCTTTGGGTGTTGAACCGTTGGGTCGCTTGGTTGGTGGAGTCAAGTGGTTGTGGGCAATGGTTAATGTTATTCTTGCAGCTTGCTTGGCATTGACCGTGCTCATCACAAAAATCGCTGAGCAGCAACGAGCACTTAACCCTGCTCTCATTGGAGACCCCTCCATGGATGTGAAAGGTGGAGCCATGGCATTCTTCTCCGTCCTTGGTATTCCTCTTGCGGTAAGCTTTCTATCTTTTCTCACCATTCATGCAACAACATATTAGGTTTTCCTTCCATCACCACTTCATTGGATAAAAGTCAGCAGCATTTTCAATAAAATCTGAAAAATACTTTTCATTTGTATCGAACTAGAACCATTGTTTATCTTGCTGTAAACTAATACTCTCTGGGTATCCAGGTTACGTACAGTGTTCCCTTTGCTCTAGCATCTATCTACTCCAGCAGCTCAGGAGCAGGACAAGGTAACTATATACACAGTTAGCATTTGAAAAGGGTGATTGAATGCTTAAGCCCATCAAGATGTTTAACTTTTGTTTGCTTCAAAACTTTCAGGTTTATCTTTGGGTCTTCTCAATGTAGCAATTGTGATCCCTCAGGTTAGAATCCATTTACTTCATATATATTGGCATCTAATTACAGTCTTTTTCATAAGTGTATCAAGAAGTTGATGATAGAACATAGACAACTTCCTTGGACCAACGAATTTTAATGAAGAGTTATATATTTGGTTTTGACAGATGATTATATCGGCAATTAGTGGACCATGGGATGCTTGGTTCGGTGGTGGCAACTTGCCGGCGTTCGTGTTGGGCGCAGTGGCGGCCGCCGTCAGTGCCATACTAGCAGTTGTTCTGCTTCCAACCCCTAAGAAAGAGGATGAAGCAAAGATTTCCAGCCTCTCCATGGGGAGTTTCCATTAGTGGCTAGAGCTCGGTATGCTGTACTTTGCCCCATGCATGGAGATGGGAAGAAAACAAAAAGAATGGAGCCTTTATATTGAAGATGGTGTACATGTGCATAAAAATTAGCTATTAGATTCTTGAAAAGTTTCCATAGCTTCTTATTCTTACCTTGTGCAAATATTCAAATTCTTTAGATAGTTTGGTATGACACTTACTCCGAAAGTTTTGGGGAAACATCTTCAAGTTCAAAAGAGATATAAAAAATTATATATTTTTTCTTCCAGATTCCAATTTTCACTATGCAACCACTTCTGTTTAAGATTCATGGAAGTATGCTATACTACTGCTTTAACTTTAGCTGAAATTGTATCATGCACTCACAATTTTAGTTTAAAACATTAAAAAAATTAACTCGATATCACTAATGAAAGAAGTATTTTTAATTTATTTTTCGCCAATAAAAAACTAATGAAACTTGTCTCTCACTTAAATGACTTTTTCAAATACACAAAAATTATTGTTAGCATTCACAACTTCAGTTGAGAGTCTTCTTACCTGATTTTGAAGTTTGTTTATGGAACAACATTCTTCACAACTCAACTTACCCATGAATGTAATTTTAAAAAAATATACTCCATTTCGATAATATTTAATAAAATATGCACTAATTTCCATAAATTTTCTGAAAAGTTAAACTATTTTAATTGGGTATATTATTTTCCACTTTGTATTCACATGTTAGTATCCTGAGTTGTAAGAAAAGAAAATTCTAGATGATGATACTTTGGAATTGTTTCATTTTTCTCTTAAACTCAAGATACAACTAGATAAATTATAATTATAATTATAGTATTTTATTTATATTTATTATTATTATTATTATTATTATTATTATTTTATATAATATTTTATTATGAAAAACAAATCACTAAAACATCATTAAATAGAAATCAATTTTTAGATAAAAAAAAATAGTCATTTGACTAAATTAGATAGTATTGTAGAGACTAAAAAATTTGGTATCTAAAGTAGTTTCTATTATTAATAAAACTTGTAAATTAGTTTCTAAGTTAGTATCAAATTAGCTACCAACTTTAGAATATAAAATAATTTATAGCTAAAATTTTGATAGTTAATTCAATACCAATTTAGAAACTAGTTTATAAATTTTATTAACAATAGAAACTACTTTAGATACTAATAAATTTTGTAGTCTTTAAAATTGTATCTAACTTAGTCAATATAGTGACTAATTATATTTTGTCTCTAAAGTTAGTTTCTATTTAATGATTTTCTTGTACTGAATGAATTTTACATTATTTTTCCAAGACTCTACCATCTCAAGCTACCATTATTTCTTACTTCTAAATTTAATTACAATATTATTTGGAAAAAAGTTGTGAATAATTAAAAAAATCTTTATGGCTTAATTCAACGTTGGAATAATTTCTTTTTTATGCTCAAGGAAATATGATTTTTTTACGAAAGTGAAGCAATTTTATTGTTTTTTTTTTGTTACTGAAATGAGTTTCTTTTTTAAAATTTATGGATTAGGGTTAGTCGTTCCAACATGGAACGACTTCAATATGAAGAAGTTGTGTCATGATGGTACGATTTTTATCATATCAAAGTGAATTCGTGTCACGACTTTAGTAGTGAAGATAAATTTGTGTCACCTTGACACGTCATTGATTAGTTTTTTTTTTTTTTTTTAAGTAAAGTTGTGGCTAGGTGGCATGACTTCTTTGTAATTGGGTTTTAAATAAATTCATGCCTCCTTGACACAAAGTCTGTATAAGTCAATTTTTTAGGTTATATTGCATACATATTTTAAATAAAAAAATATTAATATATAATTTATGTAAATAGTAGAGAAATTTGATGTAAATAGTAATATTTAATTATAGTTTAAATGAGGCCTAATTACTGGGGACTTTGTTCAATTTAGTCCCCACATTTTTTTTAAATTAAAGTAGTTTAAAGTTATTTAAAAGTGATTCAATTTGGTGTCTTCCATTAAATTGAGTTTAACGACGTTAAGTGGTGTCAAAGTGACATACAAAGTGGCACAATAAGGCACACATGGATTTACACATCACTTGTATGCATTTACTGTTGAACCAAGTGGTGTTCAAGCTTTGAAGAATCCAAATCTTTTGAAGGATGTTGAAGTCTTTGTTGTGCTTGGTGTTGCTGTGCTGGTTTAGCTTAGTTCTGGGGTAGTTTGAATGTTGTAATCCACCCTTTGATTAAATCTAAAGCATAAGCATCTCAATCTTTGTGAAAGTAAAATGTTTTCAAACTAAGTTAAAACAACCGATTGTTTTGTCGAAACAACCGATTGTTTATACTTAGGTGTTTTGAGAAAAAGATTGAAAACTGTTTTTAAAATGGTTGAACTGTTAAGTACCAAAACAACCGATTGATTCAATGAAACAACCGATTGTTTGTTTTGGGACCATAACAGAAAAACTGTTTTCTCTTTGACTGAGCTTTAAATGATTTAACTGAATACGCTCCAGTCATTAAATGCTTTGACCAATCTTTTAATGCAATTTAAGAGTTTGTTAAGATTTGATAACAAACTACATCTTTGAATAAATTCAGAAAAACAGATTAGACAATCAATCTTTGACAAGTTTTCACTAAGAGTTTTTGAGTTTTTCAAAGAGCTGAGATTGCTAAGAGTGTGTGATTGATCAAAGTTGTGGAATAGGATTCTGCTTGTATTGATTTCAGATTATCTTCTGTAACAAGTGTAATCCTTGTACTCTCTGTAAAGACAAGTTTTGTTTATGTGTTTGCTAAGATTGGTTGTTGTGTAAGTGATCAAGGTGTGATTGCTTAGTGGATTTCCTCAGGGTTTCTGAGAAGACTGGATGTAGCTCTGGATTTGGAGTGAACCAGTATAAACAACTGTGTACAATCTCTCTATCCTTATCTCTTTAAATTCAGTTTTGTTAATTGATAACTGGTATAAACAACCGATTGTTTTTCCAGTATTGTGCTTTTGCTTTATGTTTTGAAAAACTGAATTCTTAATCAAGGTTTTCTTGAAGAATTTTGATTCTAGGCTTAAAAGTTTACGAAAATCCTTCTTAAACAATTCACCCCCCTCTCGTTTAAGGCCATATATTCTAACATTTACTGCGGTGAAAAATTTGTGCATTTGATTAGCATGAAGGGGAAAGAAATTAGGGATTGTACTTTGTACAAGTGATTGGGAGATTTGGAGTTTTGTATTAGGCATTGTAGTGGAAGGATCGTTGGTATTGTCGGCTCGTGCAGTTTGTGCAACAACATTTTGTTGGCAAGGTTAGTGTTTCTTTGTTTTCATTTGCATTGTTGATAATTGTCATATTTACGTAATATTTCATATTAAAATAAAATCACTTGTGGATATTAATTGATAAAATACCTATAATATAACCCCTAATTTATGAATTTAAACATTTTTATATATTTGTCATTATAATTTGAAAATAATGATTTATTCTCAAATTTGTGTTAATTTCAAGATTTTAGGGATGGAAGGGCAAAAGGAGAATAGACAAAGATAAAAAAGGGAATGTTGGAATTCTCTAACACTCGCCCAAGCTAGAAGTTCCTAAAGGATCTCGCCTAAGCGAGATCATTCCATAGACGTTGGGCCTATTTTCGTCTATCTCGCCCAGGCAAGCCTAAACATGCCCAAGCGAGAAGTCACTTAGCCTAAGCCGAACTAGGTTAAATATGAAGCGTGAGGGACAACCATAAACATCAATTGGGAGAATAGGAGGTGATAGAAATCCTAGAGGAGACAACCGTAAAGGAGAAACATCTTGGATCTTTTTTTCTTGTTTTCCATGCTTGTACTGGCCAACATGACTAGCTAATTCTACCCTTTGGGATTGAGATTAATTTGTTCAAACACTTATATATTGAGGTGATATTTAAATATAATATTTTGTTCTTGATTGATGATTGGTACTGTCATTTTATTTGTAATGCTTGTTTACCATGATCAAGATCATTATATTTGACTAGAAAGTACTTATAAATTTATGACCCAAATGATAATGCTTAACATATTTGAATGTTAGGAATATATTTGAAATATTAATGGCTATCAACATCTAATCGTAATGATAAGAAGTTTTTATAAATATGTCAGGAATTGATATATAGGAAACTCTCTTAATAATTTTATATGTGAGGAATTGATATAAATGACTTTTATATGGGAATCAACATCAATCAAAGGATAGAATATTACCATGCTAATATAAATACAAAAGAGTAAGAAGGATGAACCACAATCCCAATTTTCCCAATTAAACCAAGAAACTCTTTAACTTGCTTTATTTACAATTCTTGCAATCATAACATACTCCTAACAAACTTTATTATTTTGTTTTCTATTTAGTGAATCATATACTTGATTATTCAACTGTTTCTTATGGGTTCGATATTCCTCGTAAGGGATAAATTATTACTTCTGACAATGCGGTACACTTGTTGTAAAATAAGTCATCAATTGTTGTGTGATTAGTTGGATTAGGGGTTTTTGATGGGATTAAATAATGTTTTTAGAGCGCAATTCAATGATGTGTATATTGTCTATTGAGTAGTTTATTAATTTGAAGTCACTTTTATAATTAATTAGGGTTTGTTCCTTGTGATCCACCATTACCTTTTTGTTAGAATTGTAGGCCTAAAACAAGAGGGGAGGGGGGGGGGGGGGGTAATGTGAGTTGATTTTTAGACGTTTTCATTTAAAGTGACACTTTTACTTAAGGTTGAGATTTTAGCAATTATGAGTGAGGACCTAAGGAAGATTCCCATTGAACATGAACTTAACAAAGTGGTTAAGTAAGTTTGAATGTTCACTTCACAGAGGCAAAGATGAAAAACAAGATATGGTGAGGATGAGATGCAATTGCGGAATTGAAATGGGAACAAGGTAAACATCAATGATGGTCACGACCTCCCAAATGATGCACCATACTCATGATTATGAGTGAAACCCAAAAACAACAAATAAGAGACTAAGAGACAAAAACATAAATTGAATGGAGAAATGGAAGGAAAAATGGAATGAGTAAACTTATGGTGGTGGGTGAGAAATGTCACGCCACATAGAGGGTGATGTGTGTTAGAATTAATGGCCTAAACAAGAGGGGGTGAATTGTTTGACAAAAGATTTTTTCAAAGATTGGCTAAGAATGAAGTTTTATCAACAATCACAAAAAGAGCAATAAGGGAAGCCAAACAATCAAAGCAATTAAAACTGTTTGTAGAAAAACAATAGGTTGAAATTTTGTTTTAACCGGTTGTTTATAGCAACAGAGACCAAAAT
The DNA here is from genome assembly GCF_051622355.1 of Phaseolus vulgaris. NCBI lineage: Eukaryota > Viridiplantae > Streptophyta > Magnoliopsida > Fabales > Fabaceae > Phaseolus > Phaseolus vulgaris. Next base: position 16,491,030 of record NC_143501.1, on the reverse strand, counting down.
CAAATCAAACAGTTTATAATGAGAGAGAGCGAGAGAGAGAGAGAGAGAGAGAAAAAGATTACACAATCAATTTATATTGGTTCACTCAACCCTTGAGCTACATCCAGTCCCCAAAACTGTTGAACCAAGTGTGTTCAAACTTTGAAGAATCCAAACCCTTTGAAGGATGATGAAAGGCTGGCTGTGCTTGCTGTTGCTGAGTTGTCCTTTTAGATAGGATCTGGGGTAGATTCAATATGTAATCCACTCTTGATTGAATCCAAAGCATAGGTATTCTCAATCTTTTTAAAAGAAAAGTGTTTTTCAAACTAAGTGAAAAACAACCTGTTGTTTTGGCGAAACAACCGATTGTTTTATACTTAGGTGTTTTTAGAAAAGGTTGAAAACTGTTTTTATGGTTGACTTGCTGCCAAAACCAAAACAACCGATTGATTCGTGGAAACAACCGATTGTTTGTTTTGGTACCATAACAGAAAAATGTATTGTGCTTTGACTGAGCATTAAATGTTTTTCTAACTGTTTACGCTCCAGTTTTTAATGCTTTGACCAATCTTTAAATGCAATGAATAGTTTGTTAAGATTTGAAAAAAAAAACAACTTGGAATATATACAGAAAAACAGATTTGAGTTTTTCACTGATTTTGCTTAAGAGAAAAAGTTGAGATTGCTTAGAGTTGGAGTTTTGATCAAAGAGTGTGAGATAGGATTTTCTCTTGTATTGATTTCCGATTCGTTCTGTAACAAGTGTAATCCTTTGTATCTTTTGAAAGAACCTTGTGTAGTTGTTGAGAAGTGATGTGTGTTCTTGAGGGGATCAAGATCAGCATTCTTAGTGTTGTTGTGTTGACCAAGAGAAGTGTGTGTCTTGAGGGGATCAAGGTCACTTCTTTGGTTGTGTTATAAGTGATCTAGGTTTGATTGCTTAGTGAATTTCCTCAGTGGTTTCTGAGAAGACTGGATGTAGCTCTTGGTTTAGAGTGAACCAGTATAAATCTCTATGTGCATTCTCTCTATCCTTAATCTATTTAAATTCAGTTTTGATATTTGCAAACTGATATAAACAACCGATTGTATCTGCGAAACAACCGATTGTTATTCTGGTGCTGTTATTTTTGCTTTGTGTTTTGGCAAACTGATTTCCTTATCAATTGTTTCTCGAAGTAATTTCATTCTTGGCTTCAAAGTTTGCGAAAACCCTCTTTAAACCATTCACACCCCTAGTTTAAAGCCGTACTTTCTAACAAGAACAACCACTGGTATTCCACTAGCAATCAATCACAAATTACAAACACTTAACGCCACAAAGAGGTGATCTTGACCACACAAGAACACTCACCCTCTTTGCTTTTCACACAACCACAGTCAAAACACCCTCTGACCTTACAGGTTAACAAACTTTACAAGTATAGAAAAGAAAAAATTACAAGAATAAAAAAATAACAGATTACACCTCAGAAATCACAAAGCTCCTAAAATCAGTTCTTAAACCAATGCAAAGCCTTTAGGCAATCTTGCACAACTTTGAATCAAATCTCTTCTAAAAAAAGTTTTCAATCTTACTTTCTGTGTGTTTTTCAATACAAAGAGAAACCATATTTATAACTCTTAAATCTAGTCATTTTATGCAGTTAATCATGAGCCAAATCAGTTTGAATTTAACTGAAAATAGATTTAATAGGTTTTTGAAGAGCTGTTAAGAAATGTGACAATCAACTGGTTGAAATGTCGTTTTAACCAGTTGAATTGGTTTTGACAGTTAGTCAACCAAGTCAAAAACAGTTTTGAAAACCTTCAAACAAGCTAAATGTAAAACAACTGATTATATCGTGATATCAACCGGTTGTTTTTCTCTTTGCTTAGACAAACATTTTTCTCTTTTAAAACAAATTGATTCAGCTTGTGCATAGGATTAAGAATAAACTTTACATAAATTCTAAACACCCTAGAACTAAGCTTCAATCAAAGCAGCAAAACATCAAGCTCTCATCACATATTTGGTTTCATCAAAGCTTATGTGTTCTACAATCTCCCCCTATTTGATGAAGACAAATCCTTGGGATGCTTTTGGAATGTTCTGTTTTAGAATTTTGCTTAACCTGTATTCACAAGTAAAAATAAAAATACAGGATAATCTATTCCAGATTAATCAGGCACCAAAAACTAGTTTCCACTAGGTGATTTCCAAATAGGAACATCAGCCAAATCAATGTGAGAAACCAGTCAAACATGCATAGGTGCAGAATCAGAAAAACAATTGGTTATTTCGCAGGAATAACCAGTTAAAATATGTATCAGAGTTTATAACAAGTCAAAAACCAGTTAGAGCAATGTTCAATCAAAATGTGCAAACAAAACAGATGCAAATATAGGAACATTACAACCCAAAGCACACACTTCCCCCCCTATTTGTCTTCACAAATAGAGTGACAGAAGGATTAAAAACAACATAAATTCAAGATAAGGCTTGTAGATCAATTATCTCGAATTCATTTCTTAATGAATAAAACCTATCTTTGGATAAGGGTTTTGTGAAGATGTCTGCAAGCTTTCGTTTGGTGGCAACGAATTGAATCTCACAGTCACCATTACTGACATGATCACGAATAAAGTCATGTCGAATCTCAATGTGTTTGGTTCTGGAGTGCTGAACCTGATTCTTTGTGAGATTAATTACACTTCTTTTGTCACAAAATAAAGGGACCTTGCTGACTTTCAACCCAAAGTCCTCCAGTTGTTGCTTGATCCATAAGATCTGTGCATAGCAGCTCCTTGCAGCTATGTACTCAGCTTCAGTAGTTGACAAGGCTACACAAGCTTGCTTTTTGTTGTGCCATGATACAAGGCTTGAACCAAGTAGATGACATGTCCCACTTGTGCTCTTTCTATCCAATTTACATCCGGAAAAGTCAGAGTCAGAGTATCCAACTAAATGAATAGGAGAGTGTGAAGGATACCATAAACCCACATATGTTGTTCCTTTAAGATACTTTAGGATTCTCTTGGTAGCTTTAAGATGAGATTCCGTTGGAGTGGATTGGAACCTTGCACAAAGGCAAACAACAAACATAATATCAGGTCTACTTGCAGTGATATATAGAAAGGAACCAATCAACCCCCTGTATTTAGTTTGGTCCATTGTTGTTCCAGTTTCATCAACACTCAAGTAATAGTTTGTAGACATGGGTGTTGTTGCAGCTTTACAACTCTTCAACTCAAACTTTTGAGAATGTCTTTATAGTACTTAGATTGACACAAGAAGATGCCTTCTTTGGATTGCTTGATCTGCATCCTAAGAAAGAAAGAGAGTTACCCCATCATTGACATCTCAAATTCCCCCTGCATTGTTGTTACGAATTCTTCACACAATTTATCATTAGAAGAGCCAAAAAATAATGTTAGCAACATATATTTGGATTAAGATTACATTAGAATTAGATTTTTTAATGAAAAGGGTTTTGTCAATCTTCCCTCTTTGATGGAGATCAAGCTCAAGAGGAAATAGAGGTCGAAGATCAAGGACAAAAGGAGGTAGAGGCCGAAGTTGAAGAAGCTCAAGGAGACACTACCTTACCTCAAAGGCTTACAAGGAGCAAGTTTAAGGAATTAGGAAGCAGTGGTAGATTGTTTTCTCTTTTCATAGTGTCTCTTGTATAAAAAGTAGAATGTTTAAATACATAGTCTTTAGGAAGGTGCTTAGAGGGAAACATTAGACACCTCTTTTGTAAAACATCTTTAGGCTTTAGCTTAGAAAATTCTAGAAGCTTAGGTGTTAGCTTAGGAGAGGCATTAGCTTAGGAGATATAAGAAAACAACTTAACCTTTCATACCACTGCTTTGGTGCTTGCTTAAGACCATACACGACTTTCCTCAACTTCTATACATGGCTGGGATATAGATGGTCTTCAAACCCGAGTGGTTGTGATACAAAGATTTCTTCATTCACAATTCCATTTAGGAAAGCACTCTTCACGTCCATTTTGAATAGCTTGAGTCCATTCATGCATGCAAAAGCTAGTAAGAGTCTCACAGCTTCTAACCTTGCTATTGGTGCAAAAGTCTCATCGTAATCTATCCCTTCTTCTTGGTTGTAACCTTTAACAACAAGTCTTGCCTTGTTCCTTGTGATGACCCCTGAATCATCTGATTTGTTTTTTAAAACTCATTTTGTTCCTATGACATTCATTTGAGTTGTTATAGGAACCATAAACCATTCATCATTCCTTACAAATTGGTTGAGCTCCTCATGCATAGCAGCAGTCCAATGTTCATCTTTGAGTGCTTCATTGATTGTCTTTGGTTCAATCTTGGAGACAAACTTTGTATGATTACAGAAGTTTGCTACCATCCTTCTTGTAGATACACCGTTATTGATCTGCCCAATGATGTTTTCAACAGAAAGATCTTTGGGGATCCTCCACTCTTTGGAAGATCACACTGTTGCAGATTTTCAATCAGTTGTTTCGTAGAATCAACTGGTTGATTTTTTGTATAGTTTTCCAGATTCTTCAAAAAGATATTGTCCTCATCTTCTTTTGTACTGATCTTTGCTGGACCTTGCTCAAAATTGTTAGTTTCATAAAAAACTATGTACAGATTCTTCTACAGTCATAAGTTTCTTATTGTAAACTCTATATGCATGACTTGATAGGGAGTAACCAAGGAAAATACTATTGTCAGCTTTTGCATCAAACTTACCAAGACTATCTTTACCATTGTTTAGGATGTAGCATTTACATCCAAATACCTTTAGGTGTCCTATGTGAGGCTTCCTTCCATTTAGCAGTTCATATGGAGTCTTTTTCAGAATTGGCCTGATAAGAACATGATTCATCACATAGCATGTTGTACTTACTGCATCGGCCCAAAAGCACTTAGGTAGAGATGATTCATTCAGGATTATTCTTGCTAGTTCTTCAAGTGATTTGTTCTTCCTTTCAACCACACCATTTTACTGAGGTATCCTTGGTGCAGGGAAGTTGATGGAAACCAAGTAGAGGATGCTCAAGCCCATGAAGCCCAAGCCCATCAAGGGGTTCAAGCCCAACAAGGGGCCCAAGCCCAATGAATTACTAGGAGCATGGCAAGAGCTTTGGGACAAGAGTATAATAAGATGGCTCTTCTTATTTCTTTTGTAGAATAGGGGTGTGGATGTAATAAAAAGGTGTAAGTAGTAAGGGAGTCTAGGGGGGAGTGTAGATAGGAGATTAGGAGGTGCCAAACTAGGAAGGGAAGTCACACTTCCTTCATTGTCTAGATTGGCGCCGAATTTCATTACATTTGTGAGTCATTTAGCTTGCATTTTCAGCACCTCATAGGCTATAAATAAGGTGCTTCTCTTTGTATTTTTCAGATTGGAATTTTATAGTAGAGAGACTATACTCAAATTTGGAGAGAAATTGTGAGTCTTGAGTCTTCTTCTTCCTTTGCCTTATCTTGTGAGCTATGGTGAGCTTCAAGTGGCGGCACTCCATCACTTATCTTGGATCAAGGAACCAAGTGGCGTGAAGTGTTCTTCCAATTCTCAAAATCCAGCAAACTCCTTTTATAAGTGTTCTTCCTTCATGTTCTTTCAATTCCATTCGGTAGATTAGCTTTGTTTGTTGTTTCTTTTCATTTGTACCGATTAGATTTCTGTTTCCAGCATTGTTTTCTTGTTTCTGTTCGGTGCAGTTTCATTCATTTCGATTTTCTGTTCGGTTTATCATTTGTGTTCTTCCATTCTTTGTGTTTTGATTCCATTTGACAATATATGGACTTCCATATGAGTCTTGGTTGGTGCTAAGTTTTGGTGAGTTCTTGAATTAAAACATTGATCCAATTCTGATCCAATTCTAAAGTAAAGTGCCATTTATGACCAGCTCAAGTTGCTCCTAAGAATGTCAAAGAATCATGTATTCTTGTAGTTACATTCACATCAGAAGTTGTGAAAGATACCTAGTTTGTCACAAAAGGTGCTGAATTTCTCATTCTGAAATTTTCCACCATGATCACTCCTAATTGCGCCAATGTTGCTGCAACAGGTGTTTTGTAGCCTCTTGGCTAGCTTCTTGAATTCAGAATAAGCCTCCCTTTTTGAATGTAAGAATATTGCCCATGTGAACCTGGAAAAATCATCTACTACAACAAAAGCATAATAATATCCTCCAAGGCTCATAGTTCTTGAAGGATCAAATAGATCCATATGTAGCAGCTCAAGGGGTTTTGAGGTGGAAACAAAGTTTTTTAGTTTAAAAGATTGTTTTGTTTGTTTCCCCTTTTGGAAAGCTTCACACACATGTTCCTTCTTACACTTGAGTTTTGGTAAGCCAATAATAAGATCATTTGAAATCAACTTATTCAAGTGATGCATATTTATGTGTGTAATTTTTCTGTGTCAAAGCCATGATTCTTCCTGCTTTGTCAAAAGACAACCAATAGATGTGGAGTTAGAGATATCAAGTAGATAGACATTATTTGATCTCTTACCAACCAACAGTACTTCCTTTGAGTTTGGTAGAAGAATCTCACAGGAGTTAGTTCTGAATGTGACTTGGTATCCTCTATCACAAAGATGGCTTATGCTTAGTAGGTTATGTTTGAGGCCTTCCACATAAAGAACATCATGAATTAGAAAGCTATTTTCATTACCTATGGTGCCTTTTCCAAGGATCTTTCCTTTGTTATTGTCTCCATAAGTCACATGCCCTTCCTATTTAAGAGTGATGCTAACAAACTTTGATGCATCGCCAGTCATGTGCTTGGAGCAGCCACTGTCCAAGTACCATAGATGTTGTTTTCTCATCAAGAAGTCCTACAAAAATTAAAATCAAGTGGCAAGATCTGGTTCCCTAATAGGTTTGGGTCCATGTATGTTAATCTGTTTGTTAGGAACCTTAGGATTCTTGGGAACCCATTTTAGGATACATTTAGGAATAAAATTTTTGCGAATTTTACAAAATCTGACAGAGTGACCCTGACCCTTTCTCATACAGTAGAAACAACAAACAACCGGTTGTTTCGACCTTTCAATCGGTTGATTTTTTGTAATGGTTGAAAAGGTTTTAAACATCCACTATTCTTGCTTTGTGGGTTAAAACCCAAACCAGATTTTCCAAAAACACAACTTTGAGATGCTAAAACATTCTCAAGATTGGATTTACCTTTTGAAATTTTGTCTACTGTTTTCACAAGATACAAAACTTTCTTTTAAAGAGATTCACAGGTTTTGCATGAACTAGATTCACACTTGCAAGAAGAATTTTGATAGATCATTTCTAAGTTTTCAAAATCAATTTTTGAATTGTTCAAATCTTCTTCCAAAACTTTGACTCTATCCTTCAACCAGTTGTTTTTACTTTTCAATCGATTGTTTGAAAGGGTTAACCTATTAGCTTCTTCATGAATCTTTTTAAAAGCCTCAAGAAATTGATAATAACTATCACATTTGGTAGAGGAAGATGTACTTACATTGTTTGATGCAGACTCCTCTCTTGCCATCAGACAAACATCCATTTTAGAAGCTGTAGAGGATGATCCAGCAGAGGACTCATCACTGTCTAGCCAAGCACTTCTTGAATCTTTATGAATTCTTTCAAGAGTATCCCACATCTCTTTAGCTGAGACACACTCTGAAACTTTAAGAAGTTCATTATCATAAAGAGCATAAACAATGATGTTCTTAGTACATAATCAAGATGATGTTTTTCGTTTTTAGACAAAACAACATTAGTTTCAAGCAAGTGTATGAAAGAATTATTTGTAATGACATTCCAGATTTTTCTATCTATTGAGTCAACAAAAAATTTCATTCTTATACACCACAGTTGATAATTCTTACCACAAAATAGAGGTGGTCTATTTAAAGAAGCACCTTCCCCAAACGAAAACTTGTCAGCCATTAAAAAAAATAGAACTTGAATAATTTTTAAGAACCTAGCTCTTGATGTCAATTGTTAGAATTAATGGCCTAAATAAGAGGGGGTGAATTGTTTGACAAAAGATTTTCGCAAAGATTGGCTAAGAATGAAGTTTTATCAACAATCACAAAAAGAGAAATCATGGAAGTCAAACAATCAAAGCAATTAAGACTGTTTGAAGAAAAACAGTCGGTTGAAATTTCTTTTTAACCTGTTGTTTATAGAGTAGAGACCAAAATTAAATCAAACAGTTTATAATGAGAGAGAGAGAGAGAGAGAGAGAGAGAGAGAGAGAGAGAGAGAGAGAGAGAGAGAGAGAGAGAGAGAGAGAGAGAGAGAGAGAGAGAGAGAGAGAGAGAGAGAGAGAGAGAGAGATTACACAATCAATGTATACTGGTTCACTCAACCCCTGAGCTACATCCAATCCCCAGATTAACCATTAGTATTCCACTAGTAATCAATCACAAATTACAAACACTCAACACCACAAAGAGGTGATCTTGACCACACAAGAACACCCACCCTCGTTGCTTTTCACACAACCACAATCAGAACACCCTCTGACCTTACAGGTTAACAAACTTTACAAGTATAGAAAAGAAACAATTACAAGAATAAAAAAGGAACATATTACACTTGGTATTTCAGGAATCACAGAGCTCCTAAGATCAATTCTTGAACCAATGCACAACCTTTAGGCAATCTTGCACAACTTTGAATCAAATCTCTTCTAAAAAACGTTTTCAATCTCAATTTCTGTGTGTTTTTTAATACAAAGAGAAACCATATTTATAGCTCTTAAATCTAGCCGTTTTAGGCAGTTAATCATGAGCGAAATCAGTTTTAATTTAACTGAACACATATTTAACAGGTTTTTGAAAGGTTGTTAAGAAATGTGACAATCAACCGGTTGAAATGTTGTTTTAACCGGTTGAATTAGTTTTGACAGTTAGTCAACCAAGTCAAAAACAGTTTTAAAAACCTTCAAACAAGTGTAAAACAACCGATTATATCGTGAATTCAACTAGTTGTTTTTCTGTTTGCTTAGAAAAACATTTATCTCTTTTAAAACAGATTGATTTAGCTTGTGCATAGGATTAAGAATGAACTTTACACAAATTCTAAACACCCTAGAACTAAGATTCAATCAAAGCAGCAAAACATCAAGTTCCCATCACATATTTGGTTTCATCAAAGCTTCCATGTTCTACAATGTGCTCCAAGATGAGTGTGTTGGCTGCCACTTGAGAGCTTCCCAATCACTTAAGGTAAGACCTCAAACCTAAGTGGACATAAGCCTCACTAAAAGCTCACACAGTTTGTGCAGAGTTTCTTTACTTCATTCAAATTCAACTTGTAATATACAATGAGGTAAGCCTCTTATTTATAGGTGAAGGAGCATTGGAGAACAAGCATGAAGGGTAGGATGGGAAACACTAAAAAAAGGGGCAGCCTTATGGTTTGACTAAGTCAAACCCGCACCCTAGGCTTGCTCTTCTATAAACTAGGTAAAAAAATCCTTCCTAAAGGGCTAGGAACAAGCTAAAATGATAACTACACCCTTTATTATGCTAAAAGCACCTTATTTTAGCCTATCTTTGTTATTTGGACCCCTAAAGAGAGCCCAAATTATTTACAACATATTTGTATCTTATAAGAAGACCAAAAGGAAAAATAGTTGGTGTGCTGGTTTATGCTAAGCTCCTCTGTGGGGTTATGAAAAGTTCACCATGTGATCCTTTATGGGGGTTATGAAAAGTTCGTTGAGATGACTGTTCACCATGTGCTTTGTCTTTGGCTTCCTTGGTCATCTTCGTAGCTACTTGGGTTGTATCAGGGGGTGAATTGTTTTTAAACATTTTTCACAAACTTTGAAGGTGTGGAGAAAGTCAATGAAGAATCAAAGCCAAAGGAATGAGAATGCACAAATCAAAAAACAGTTTTAGTTGATTTCTAGAAAATCAATCGGTTGTTTTTGCGATTCAACCGATTGTTTTTACCAGCAGTTTATAAAAACAACTCAAAACAAATATAATTGAGATTAGGAAAAGAGAGAATCACACAAACAGATTTATACTGGTTCACTCTTACACCAAGAGCTACATCCAGTCCCCAGAAACCACTGGATATTCTACTATGCAATCAACCACAGATTACAATTACATACACACCAAAGAAGTGATCTTGAACCCCTCAAGAAAACACCGTTCCATTGGCAATACAACACACACCATAGATCAGAACAACCCCTGAATCTGCACACCACAAACCTTCACAGAAATACAATTGTAAGAGATCAGGAAAGATCACACCAGATACAATTACATAATAGAAGAAAGTACAGTCCAATCCTATTTACACTCTTAGACAAAATCCAAAGCCTCAAGAAATCTGGAGAAATCTTGATTTCAAAAGAAATCTTGTAAAAATAAAAGCTGTATATAACTGAAGCATATTTTTAAATGATTAATACCCTAATTTACAGTTAAAAACTTTTAATACAAGATTAAATCAGCTTTAAAATCACTTCAAACATGTTTAACTAACTCAGCAAAAAACTGTTAAAAAATTCAAAAAATCAATCAGTTGATTTATCGAAACAACCGATTGAATTGGTATGACAACAAAGTCAACCAAAACCAAATAGTTTCGAATCTTTTTCAAAAACCTCTAAGTGTAAAACAACCGGTTGAAACGATAAAACAACTGTTTGTAAAACACTCTTTTGCAAAAGGATTTGATTTAAACCATCTTTGAATCGTAACTAAGAGTGGATTTACAATTTAAACTACTAAGAACGCACACACAAGCTACATCCAGCCTTTAAGCAATCCATAGAGATTTTGAGACATCAAAGCCTTGTCCAACACTTTTCATTGTATTAATTGAAGTATTACTTTTTAATTTATTTGATACGTGTGTGCATATCCATATTTGACATGCATAGCTTTATTTATTGGTTATCATGTACGAAGGATTTTTTTATATTGTGGTCCACCATATAAGGCAACAAACAGTGACAAACTAAAATATGTTGGTCAAACTAATATATGGTCTTATGACTCAGATAGTTGGAGTTTTTCAATAGTGATAATGATAGAGGGGTTCCAAAATAGAGCACCTATGATGATGATGGTGTGGAGACTAGGTGTGAGAAGCCTAATAGTGAGAAGATTGTTGACTTTATACTCAAGAGCAGGGTGAATTGTACTTAGGTTAATTTTCGCAAAGATCAATTTACTCCACCCTGACAGAAAAACAATTGATTGTTTCTATGAAATGACATTTAAATTTTCTTGATAGAATGTAGTTTTAGAAAAAACTATTGGTTATTATAAAAAGTCATTGATTAAAATTTTCTCTTAATAAATTTTTAGAAACGGTTTCAAAAATTACTTAAGATTAATATTATAAAATTAATTTTGAGAAACGGCTGATTATGTTTCCAAGAACAGATACTCAAAAACAACAGATTAAAACTAAAAAAAAACATATTAAAATTTTGAATCCAACTATTTGACCAGTACAACAGATTAACTCAGAAATGAGCAGATTTAGTTTTCAAGTATTAGACATGAATTTTAACAGATTAAAATGAAAGATAACCAATTAAAATTGTGATTTCAATATGGCAAGAATTATTTCAACCTTGAGAACCTTTCCAGATAATCAGTCACACAAGCAAAGATAGCAATTTGAAAATAGTTCAAATAAGAAAACTAGAAAAGATAGAAAGTGCAAAAAAAATGGTTGATTCTTGAAACAATAAGTTAAATTTTATATCGATTTGCACAATTAGACAAAAATTGAAAGTAGTAAGTATGAAAACTTTAAAGCACACAAGGATTTACACTAGTTCATTCAAAGCTAAGCTACATTCAGTCCCATCTCACACTAAGATGGATTTCATTAAATCACAAGAATCTTTTTACAAAGGATTACTAAAGAATAGCTCTTGAATCCTACAAGAACTAAAACACACCCTATAAAACACTATTACAGTAATGCACCACTGCCAAGAAACACTATCTTAGAAGCAAAACCACAGAGATTACAACATAGTAAAGAGAATGGAATGAAAACACCTTTCTGCAGACTTAAAAGACTCAAAAGAGACTTCCAAACAACATCACACTTTGAAGAATTCTTAACCTCAAGAGATGAAGAAGTGAAAGCACCAAGAACTCTCAAAGTCTTAAATCTCTCCAAAAAAACATTTCACTCATAATTCTCTCAAGCTTTGGAAAGAAGAATGTATGTGTGTAATGACGAGATATTCAAATCAGAAACTAAACCCTCTTTTTATAGACTTAAAACAGAAACAAGATTCAAAACTTATTCAAGTTTTGTTAAGAAAACAACAAGTTAAAAGAGAAAATAATTGGTTGATTTTTCTGAAAACACTTAGTTAGTTTCAAATACATTTTTTAATAAAATGAAATAATTGAAACTGAAAGTTTGGAAACAAAACTAACTCAAAACAATGTTTAGAGATAAACTCGTTGGAGAAATTTGAATTGATTGTTCCTCAAAATAACCAATTGAAAAATTGTAGTTTTCAGGCAAGAAGAATTTTAACCAATTGAAAACAGTTTTAACCCATTGAAAAATTGCAGAGTTTCAGGAAAGAAAATTTTAACCAGTTCAAAGCATTTTTAATTGATTGAAAACCTTTTAGTTAATTAAAAACAATTTAATTAATTGAAAAAGGTTTTGTGCTTGGACCCTTCATCATATGCTTGAGGTAGAAGACAAAGCAAAAGGCAAACACTAGACAAAGCTACCTAGACTTTCATGAGGTAGCAAGTCTTCTCTTCAAGGTTATAGTTATGGCTTCATCAAATACATTTAGTTGAGTAGCTTGAGATATCAACACAGATAAAAACTCTTTTTATGAAAAGTGTACCTGATGTGATTCCACTAGCACAATTAGAATGATTCTTGACATTCTTAGGAATCATCTTGAGTTGGTTATGAGATAGGCACTTTATCATAGAATTGGATCAAGGTTCTATGAACAAGAACTCACCAAAACTAGTGCCAAAACACAAACTCATTTGGAAGTTCCACTTATTGTCAAATTGAACCGATTGAATGGAAAGAAAAGGCAAAGGCACCGATTGAACAACACAAAAACTAATTTGCACCGAACAAAAGATAAGAAAACTGAATTAGAAGTGCTGGAAATTAAAAGGCACCGAACCAAAAACAAAGAAGAAGAAGAACAGCAGCTGGAAAATGAAAATGCCGAACCAAAAGACAAGGAACACAAGCTAATACATGAACATAAAAAGAGAAGGAAGGAAGGATAAGAGAAAGCTCATGAAGATGGAGGAATGGTTGGATGATCACGCCACTAGGAGGATGGAGACTCCAAGATAAGTGTGCAAGCCGCCACTTGAGGTAACCATGGAACCATCAAGATAAGACTAGTGAAGAAGGCACAAAGCTCTCCAATGCTCTCTCAAAAAGTGAGTATAGTTTCTCTAATTAAAATTCAAATTTGAATTGTACAAGCTAAGCACCTTTATTTATAGCCTAGAGGTGCTGAAAAATAGGTGGGAAATTTCAAATAAAACTCATTTGAAATTCCCACAAAAAACAAGTCATATGGGAGGTGTGACATTTTTCTACTATGACACCTCCTAAAAACTACACTTACACCACTCTCCTAAGTCACATGGACAATGTGACTTTATTTTACATTTTCACACTCCTTTATTTAATAACCACACCTCTTAAAACTATACAAGATTATTTCAAAGCTTGGCCTTGCCCCTCATGGGATGGACTTGGGCTCTTTGGGCTTTGGCCTTCTTGGGCTTGGGCTTAGGCCTCATCTTTATTTTATGTCTTCTTTTTAATTTTGAGAAGACTAGAAGGAAGAACTTCAAATGTGAGGGTGGATGTCCTCTTCCTCCATTAATAAAAGCCTCCTTTATTTGATTCTCATCAATACCGAGTCAAAAGTAATATTTTGTCCATAAGGACAAATATCGAACCCACAAGGAACAGTTCTTTAAAATTCTAATAGTAACATTCACTAAGTATAAGAATATGTAAAATAATTTGATTTGATTTGATATTGACAATGGTTTGCATGAAAATTAAATAAAAGCAAAGTAAAGAGTTGTTGATTCAATTGAGAAAATTGGGATTGGGGTTCAACCTTCTTACTCTTTTTGTATTTTGAAAGGCATAGTAATATTCTATCATTTGTTTGATATTGATGCCCATATAAAATTCATTTATATCGATTTCTCATATAAAATTATTAAGAAAGTCTCCTAAATATCGATTCCTCGCATATTTATAAAAACTTCTTATCATTATGATTAGATGTTGATAACAATTAACACTTCAAATTTATTCATAACATTCAAATAGATTAAGCATTATCATTTAGGTCAGAAACTTAGAAGTACTTTTCAGACACATCTAAGGATCAAAATCATGGTAAAACAAGCATTACAAATAAAACGACAATACCAATCATAAAAAAAGAATAGAATATTATATTTAAATATCACCCCAATAAAAAAGAGTTTGAACAGATTACTCTGAATCTCAAAAGGTAGAATTAGCCACTCAAGTTGGCCATTACTAGCATGAAAAGTTAGAAAAGAAGATATAGGATATTTCTCTTTGACGATTGCCACATCTAGGGTTTTGTATCACCTCTTATTCTCCCTATAAATGTCTAGGGTTGTGCCTCACGCCTCATATTTAACCTAGTTGGGCTTGAGCTAAGTGACTCCTCGCATGAGCGTGATTGGGCTCACCTGGGCAAGTTGGACAAAAACAGGTACAATATCTCTGGAGTGACACTATAGCAGCTTCTAGCTTAAGCGAGTTTGGGTGAGTGTTTGGAGTGTTCCAACTTTCCCTTCTCATTTTATATATTTTCCTTTTTCCCTTTCATCTCCATTTTACCCTGGAATCCTAAAATTAACACAAATTTGGGAATAAATCATTCCTATTTATATTATAATCACAAAATATGTAAAAATGTTTAAATTCCTGAATTAGGGGTTATATTATAGTTATTTTATCAATAAATATCCATAAGTTCCTATATTTTAGTATGAAATATTACTGAAATATGACACTTATTAGCAGACTGATGGTGACAATGACATGTGTGAGAAAGCTCAAGGTGAGGAAGGTAGTGGTGAGCATGGTGAGGAAGGTGAGCAGGCTGATGGTGACAAAGAGATGTGTGAGGAAGGTGAGGCTAAGGGTGGGGTTATATTGAGGTGATGGATAATGAAAAGGATAATATTTAGGTGGTTAAGGGTGACCAAGGTGAACGATGAGCAATGTCAGCATGGTATGGATGATGTGCCTTATATTAAGGTGACTAATATTGAAGAGGATGATATTGACCTAGTTGAGGGTGAGCAGGGTGACCAAGGGATAATGAGGTTCAAGGTGAGTTGGGTGATGGTGATGTAGACATGTGTGAAGAGGCAAATAACATGGAAAATTTTGATAATGCTCATCTGTCATACGATTCTTCTTGGTTGAGGGACCCCAATCAAGAATTTGTACATGTGGAAGTTCCCAGTAAGATTGACAATGAGAGGAGTGATTGACAATGTGTAGGAAACATTGAAGTTAGGGTTAGCTGTAGTTTTGGAATGAATAGGAAAACAAGTAGAGGGAAAACAAAAACTCCCATTGAAGAGTATAAACTAGATTGTGATGAAGATTTGTAATCATTGGGTGATAATCATAATGACCAACCTAATTGTGTGAAGGATAGAGGATTATCATATATTGAGTTGGATTTAGATGATTTGGAGAGTGGGGTTGTTACTGAAGAAAGTGATGATGGGCCAGAAAGTAGGGGTAAATTCCATACTTTTCAAATGCCTAAAACCATGGTTGATTACTAGTGGGAAGTAGGAATATATTTTGTTTATAAGGAAGCTTTCTAGTATTCAATAACAACATATGTTGTCCATTCTAGGAGAAATCTTGAAATTGTAAAGAACAATAATAGGAGAGTTATGGTTAAATATAATGGATCCCAAGGATAGTGTCACTGTTTGCATATTATGATCATTTACCATCAAACAATTATTGGCAACTAAGAAAAATTAGTGAGATTCATAGTTGTAGTAGACAATTCAAAATAGATTTACTGTACACAAAATGGTGAAGTGGGAGGTTGGAGTCTTTCATAACAAAAAATCCATATATGAGAACTATTGATATACGTAATCAAGCTGTCAAAAAAATGGAATTCCAGTATTTCAAGGTCAAAGGCACAAAAGGAACTGTTAATGGCATCAAAGAATGTGCAGGGTTCGTTTAAGGAGCAATACAGGAAGATTATGATTATGGCCATGATTTATTGAGAGCAAACCCTAGGTTCATAGTTAAAGTGCAAGTTGAAGACATTAATGGGGAGACAATCTTTAAAAGAATATATGTTTGTTTAACAACTTGCAAGGATAACTTTTTGATGTGTCGGTCCATCATAGGTTTGGATGGATGTTATGGAGGCGAACTATTAACAACAGTTGGAAGGGACCCTTACGAACAAATGTTGTCATTGGCATATGCTTTAGTTGAGGTTAGGAACAAGGACTCGTGGTCACATTTTTTGCAGGTTCTAATTGAGGATATGTGAGGTGCAAATGTATATGCATCAAATACATTCATTTTTTTTTACCAATAAAAGGTATGTTCTACATGTGAGTTTTGTATGTCTTGTATATGTTTTGCCTCTGACTATTTTGTATATGAATTTTGTATGCATAAATTTTTGGCAGGGCTTTTTGCCCGCAATACAAAAACTTTTACCTAGAGCAAATCAACATTCATGTGTTAGACATCTCTATGCTAACTTTAGCAAAAAAGTTCTTGGTAAAAAACTGAAAAAATATGATTTGGGGTGCAACATCCTGTACATATCCCCAAGCATGGGAGAGAAAGATGATTAAGACAAAGGAGGTTAATATTAATGCTTTCAAACACCTAATTGCAATATCCCCAAGGTAAGCTTTGCTCAACTAAAAATTTATTCTTTATTCATGCAAATCCTTAATGACGTGTCAATGTTTTTTCTTTTAGGTTCTGGTCACGATCAAGGTTCACACCTAATGATAAATGCGACACACTTATCAACAATATGAATGAAGAATTTAATAGTGTGCTTGTTACTACAAGGTGTAGACCTATCATCAGCATGATAAAGGATATCATAACATACATCATGGACAGATGGACAAAGAACAAATTCAGTATCGCATCCTTTGAAGGATTCATCTATCCAAAAATTGAAAGCAGACTCCAAAAGGAATTAGGTGAAAGTCACCTTTGGATAGCAAGGTTGACAAACTTTGACCCACTTTTTCAATTTTAATCTTATTTATATAATGGCTCACTTCCTCACTTTTATACATGTATGATGTGAGTTGGTATATGAAAAGACACTTTCAAGAACTCACTCAAGAACAACATAAGAACACAAGATTTGAAATAAGAACGCAACAAGAATTAAAACTACCAATTGGAACACAACAAAGAACAAAAGCCACTAATTGAAACTCAAGAATTCAACATAGAAATGGGTTTCTATGGAAGCCGAAACAAGAACAGCATGTAACAATGGAAAGGAACCGAACAAAGTGCAGAACAAGTGCAACAAATGAAAGGAAACAACAAAAGGAAACAATTGAACCGATTGAAATTGAAAAACTACAAGAAAACAACAAATGGGTAATTATGGAAGATGAAAGAAGATAGACTTATGTGGTTGATGACCCTTGGAATGTTCACGCCACTTGAAGGGTGGAGAAGCTTCAAGATGAGTGGATGTCGCCACTTGAGAGTCCCAAGAACCTCCCAAGATAAGACTAGGAAGAAGAGAAGAGAACAAGTCTCACACAACTCTCTCACCAATTTGGTATAGCTTCTTTACTCAAAAATTCAACTTATTATTCAAGGTACCAAGCACCCCTATTTATAATGGAGAGGGCCGATCATTGTACAAGGGAAAAGGAGTTGGAAAAGTCACTCTTCTAGCGCCTAAAAGAAAAAGGAGTAGGAATAGTCATTTCTTCCAACTTCTCCTAAAATATGCGTCTATAATGCCTTACAATGAGAGGTGTCTTTTGGTTTTCCACTTTTGGCATTTTCCTAAGGCTACTCCTATATTAAGAACACTAATAGGAAGAACTTCAAGTGTTCTGGTCCTTGACTTCCTCCTATTGATGGCATCTTTAAATGCTTGTTGAGATGACCCGTTAAGTATAGCATCCTTGGTCATCTTCATGTATTTTTTATTCTCAAAAAATTCAAAGGACAACAAGATCATGAGGCTTATCATCAACATCAACCTCTTCCAGACCTAACACTAGGCTGAAACTGTAGCAAAAAAAGGGCTATTTAGAAGCGATGATCTTGTACAATAAACATTTGTATTTAACATGTATTTTGGCTTGCACTTTTTAGGTTGTAATATGTATTTCGAAGTACAATTATATTTGAATAGTATTTAGAAGTGTACTGGACAGGAACTCGGTCCTGGACCGGCTACTACTCGGTTCTCGGGTAGGGCAGAGGTCGACTCGGCCATGGACTTAGAGTCAAGGTAGCGGTGTTGGGCCTGTTTGGTTAATGGGCCTAGTTTTCTAATGATGTGCTATGATTTCAATTCAAGTTGCATGTGTTTAAAGATAAAATATAAGGAGATATTTTATAAAGATATAAGATAAAATATAAAGAGATATTTTATCTATTGTGATTCTGGAGATAAAAGATAAAGAGATATTTTATCTATTGTGATTCTGGAGATAAAAGATAAAGAGATATTTTATCTGTTTGTTGCACATAAAATACCTGTTGTTAACCCTAAAAAGATAGGAAGGTGTATATATAACAGAATGTGGCATGCAGTTTAGCACCTAAAGGTCATTGGTGCATGTGGCAGGTGGTTTTCTGTTAGAGATATAAGATAATGTGCTTATTGTCAGTTAATATTTGCTTATCTCAAGTGCAACTGCTGCATGTGCGGTTATAAAAAGGGGCTGAAACCCTAGGTGAAGGTACGCTGTTTCTAACGCTTGGCTAACCCTTTACTAAGCATTATATTAGATACTTCTTGTTTCTTATAAGCCCTGTACTGACTTGATCATCGGAGTGCGATCGGCCATTAGGGCGCCCTCTGTCTCAACATGAACAACATCCAGACATTAAGGAAAGCATGAGTTCCACCACGAGGCAGACGGAGTCCGAGCTCGCCCGTAGAAGTCTACCGGCGACCAAGTCAACCGGCAAGAACAAGAATTGTATTCCCAGTAGTTACTTATCACATTCAATTTTGAACAACATGGTTGATAATGAGTTTATTGCTCTTAGGTGGGTGTTTAAGTATCTTTGTTTGTTTTGTGTTTACAAACCCACATTCTCGTTTATACAGTTCATAATATACTAAAAACAAATGTGGTAATAATTTCACATTCTCATTGTTTAATAAGAAGATTCAATAAAGTGATTTAACATTAAAGTACCTAAAGATACACAACTTCACTACACGTAATACAAACATCTGTCATGGTAATTTTATCAACAATAACAACATAATAAGGTTAATTACAACAAGCACACACCACCATTAACTACATCTAAATCCATTTCCTCGATCCCTTCACACATCTCTGTAGATTATGTATGTTATTCCTTTGTTTGGTAATAATTACATCTCTTTCGTCGTCAACCTCTTCATTACAACATTTGAAGAAATTGTAACCCACTTGTGTGCCACTGCTACTTTATTTTTAACAAAACCATAAACCAAACCAATCAAGATATTGGACAAAAAAATACATAGGTAAGTTACTCTAGTTTTTAGCAAAACCATAAACCAACCCAATCAAGATATTGGAGAGAAGATACGTAGTTTTGACAAAACAAAGTTTCTTACCTTGTAGTTAGGACAACCCAATAATTGTTTCATACCATTTTTTTTACAGTGGTTATTGTTCTTAACATAGAAAAATCTCCACAATCACAAATGGGTGAATCGAAGGAATCCCTACTCCCACCTGCATGACTAGATATACGCTAAAAATCTCATCTATTTCAGAATCTGATTGCACCCACCCGATTGGATTTTCAAAAGAAGTAAGTTTCTTTTTACTCTAAAGATTCATTATCCTATGCTTTTCCCCATGATTTTTTCATCAATCTTCGTGGGGTAAGTTGAAAAAGGTGTTTCTCTCAGCCCCTTTTATAGCTTATCTCTTATAACAACTTTCTCTCATGAGAATCTAATCTCAACCGAAAGTATACGTAACAGGAAAACATTCTGTTAATGGGCACCCTCTCTTGAGGTGGTACAACAAAAAAGAATCTTATCTCTAATGAAATAAAATAAAAACAAAACAACCACCTGCCAACAGGACACCATCTTTGGCGCTAACAGTAGGGAAACATTCTACGTGGGCACCCTTACTCATGGTGCAACATTATCTTTCACTTTGCATGCAACTTAACCAATGTGTGCCCTAAAACACACACACTTAGGTTAAAAGATATTTACGTGACTTAACCACCAGATGTACTATACATACCCCTAGGTTCATAAATACCCTTTACGAATAACCTTATATTAGCGTATTAAAAAGATTATTTTAATTATGCTCCAACGGGCTTATTAACATAATTGAACCAAACCCATGACGCACTTTATAGACCCAACAACCAAGTTGACCTACCCACACCATGCACTGAGCTCCGACCACTGAACACTGAGCACTCTGTCCAGTACAGTTCTTAAAGGAAACTAATATTATCTTTCAATAGCACTTTAAGTTAAAAGATTTGGATATGAAGGTGATGTGATCAAGTTCCAAAATTTTATTACAAGGTATGGTTTTTCATTGAAATAAATGTTTATTAATGAAAATGATTGAAAGTTTTAAACAATTGGATAAGTGGTTGATTATTTAAATTGATTGTGATATGCATTATGAAGACAAATTGAGTTTTAAAATGAAGTATACATGCTTTTGGTCTCAACAAAATTTTCTTGTGCTAAGCGGATTTAGACATGTAGAGTTTGAGATGCTCTCGACCCCAAATCTTCTCAGCGCTTTTTTTCTCCTTTAAGCAGATTTTACACGTAGAGTTTGGGGAAATCTCGACCTCAATTCCGCTTTGCGAAATTTCCTTGTGCTGAGCAAATTTAAGTTCAAGTTTTTGGGTGCTCTCCGCCCCAAAATCCACTCAACAATTTTTTCGTGTGCTAAGTGGATTTGAGAGTCATTTTTTGGGTGTCCTCTATCTCAAATTCACTCAAGCCAAATTTCCCTGTGCTAAGCGGATTTTTCCTAGGCTTAAGCCCCAGCTTCATGGGCTCAAGCCATCTTTATCACATTTGTCATTTTTTCTTGTCTACTATTTTTTATTTTTTTATAGGTCATGAAAATGAATTAAATCTTTTGAAAATTTATCATTTTGTAAATTGGAAGTGATTACAACTTTCAAAATTTGAAGATTGTGTGATTATTGTTGATAATTTCTAACTATTTTAAAGTGTAAATTTCTATTTGATTGAATTTTATGTTGATGAATCATTTGAAATATGAGTAATGTGAAATGTGATCAAGACATATTATTTTCAGGAAAAGAAGTACTATGTTGAGATTGTTAGGATGTGCATTGATTAAGGATTTTTCTAGGAGATATCTTGACTCTACTGGTATATTAGAATTATATAAACGAAGATTATTAGGTGGTGAGAGTCGAAGAAGTTTCATATGATTATGTTTGGGGTTTGAAAAGGAATCTAGTTTGATAGGTCATGTGAATTAACCTTGTCATACGAGATGGTTGGTTGAATTGATTCATATGTATGACAGGTGTATATATATGAGAATGAATCGTTGAATGTGTCTTCTAAGAGTATAGTCAAATGTTGAACCTTGTGATGTTCAATGTTTTGAAAAATCCAAATCCTTTGAAGGATGTTGAAGCCTCTGCTTTGCTTGTTGTTGTTGTGCTAGTTTAAGCTTTGTTCTGGGGTAATTTAAATGTTGTAATCCACCCTTGTATTAAATCTCAAGCAATTAGCATCTCAATCTTTATCAAAGTAAAATGTTTTTCAAACTAAGTTGAAACAACCGATTGTTTTGTCGAAACAACCGATTGTTTATACTTAGGTGTTTTGAGAAAGATTGAAAACTGTTTTTAAATGGTTGAAACTGTTAAGTACCAAAACAACCAATTGATTCGAGGAAACAACCGATTGTTTGTTTTGGAACCATGACAGAAAAATTGTTTTGTGTTTGACTGAGCTTTAAATGATTTAACTGAATACGCTCCAGTCATTAAATGCTTTGACCAATCTTTTAATGCAATTTAAGAGTTTGTTAAGATTTGATAACAAACTACATCTTTGAATATATTAAGAAAAACAGATTTGAGAATTAGGAATCTTTTGACAAATTTTTTCTAAGAGTTTTTCAAAGAGCTGAGATTGCTTAAGAGTTTTGTGATTGATCAAGGTGCTGGAATAGGATTCTACTTGTATTGATTTCATATATTCATCTGTAACAAGTGTAATCTTTGTAATCTGTTGAACAATTCATTTTTGTGTTTGCTGAGATTGGCTGTGTGTTCTTGAGGTGTTCAAGATCAACAATCTTAGTGTTGGCCAAGGAGAGTGTGTTTCTTGAGGTGATCAAGGTCATTCTCTTGGTTTTTGTGTAAGTGATCAAGTGGTGATTGCTTAGTGGTTATCCTCAGGGTTTCTGAGAAGACTGGATGTAGCTCTTGTTTGGAGTAAACCAGTATAAACAACTGTGTACATTTTCTCTATCCCTATCTCTTTAAATTCAGTTTTGTTATTTTGAAACTGGTATAAACAACCGATTGTTTCGCTAAAACAACCGATTATTTTTCCAGCTTTGTGCTTTTGCTGTTTTGTTTTGAAAAACTGAATCCTTAATCAAGGTTCTTTTGAAGAATTTTCATTCTAAGCTTAAAAGTTTACGAAAATCTTTCTTAAACAATTCACCCCCCTCTCGTTTAAGGCCATATATTCTAACATGTGTGTGGATACTAATGGACTCCTGACGTGAGTGATATGGAACTATGCCAATAGATTTCTAGCATGAATAATGTCAAACATGAGATATTTACATCACATGAGTGTTAGATTTGGAATGAATGAAGTGTAATGATTCATATTATTATGAATGAATGATTCAAACCTAAAGTTTTATCAAAAAATTTAAGAATCACTAACTTACGATATTTTTTTATTGATGTTGTTTCTTTTAAAAATTTGTGAAGATTTGAGTGTTATATGAGACTTCAAAAATAAAAATATAAAGTTTTCCTTTTTATTTTTTATGCTTTGCTTGATAATGTATACATTTAAAAATCTTAAAATGTACAAGCAGAGGTTTTGGGGATAAGATCTGCATATGGAAGGAGCCACAGGTCGTTGACTCAGGAGACTCTAGAAGTTCCCCGAGTAGTTGCGTACGAAGTACTCGGGGACGAACTAGCTATAGTTTCACAGGTCGACCTCGCGGAAACTTGGATTACCCCGTATCAGCAATACTTGATTGGCGGTTTGCTCCCTACAGAAGCTAAGATGATCAAAAGGAATATGGGGAAGTAGACCCTGGTCGATAGCAAGTTGTTTCGTCATGGATAAGCTCGGCCAACCCTCACGTGTGTTAGTGGAGACCAGTATGTCTATATAATGGCGGAGTTGCATGAGGAAATTTGTGGTAGTCACATAGGTGGTCGAGCTTTGGCGTTGAAAGTCATCCGAACTGGGTTTTATTGGCCAACCATGAAGGAAGACTGCGGGGGATACGCTCAGCAGTGCAAGCAATGTCAAAAACACGCTGATTGGCAATGCGCCAGTTGAGGAGCTACGGTCGATTTATAGCTCGTGGCCCTTCCACACCTGGAGAATAGATATCCTGGGTCCCTTTCCTTTGATGATACACTATATGAAATACCTAGTGGTGGCCATCGAGTACTTTACAAAGTGGATTGAGGCCGAGCCAGTAGCCTAGATAATTGCTCACAAGGTACAACATTTCGTTTGGAAGAATATAGTGTGTCGTTTCGGGATTCCCAGGCATTTGGTATCAGATAATGGGACACAGTTTGTCAGCCAACAACTTGGTAAGTTGTGTTCAGAGCTCAGGATAAAACATATATTTGCATCAGTGGAGCATCCTCAGACAAATGGTCAGGTGGAGTCAGTCAACCAGGTGTTACTAAGAGGCTTGAAGAGGAGGTTAGAGAAAGCTAAGGGTACGTGGTCGGAGGAGGTTCCTCAGATTCTGTGGAAATCCAGGAAAACTCCCCTCGTTTTCAAAATTTTGTGGTGGAGGAATCCAACAAAAGAAAAAAAAAAGCAAACCTGGATCTGC
Organism: Phaseolus vulgaris; assembly: GCF_051622355.1. NCBI lineage: Eukaryota > Viridiplantae > Streptophyta > Magnoliopsida > Fabales > Fabaceae > Phaseolus > Phaseolus vulgaris. The sequence continues at coordinate 16,466,723 of NC_143501.1, read as the reverse complement.
TAAAGGGGGTCCGCGAGCAGGCCCATGTCAAGTCGGAGGCCCTTAAAAAAAGGACAGAGCCGAGACAGAGGACTAAGGTCAGCCCAAGACAATTCCAAGTTATGGACTTGGTAATGCGAAAGGCTCACCCTTACCAGTTGGAGAACAAGTTATCTACAAAATGGATCGGGCCGTTCCGTGTGGTTGAAGCGCTCGGAAATGGAGCATACAGGTTAGAAACCTTAGAAGGAGGAACCATTCCTCGGAAGTGGAACGCTGCAAATTTAAACTTTTATTTTAGTTAATTTGCTTGATCAAATGCTTATTGTGGAACTATGTGAATGTGATGCTTAAAGATGACGCTCTTTTTCCCTTAAAGGGGGGTTTTTTAACGAGGTCATCTAATGAAAAGTTATTCTTAGAGAATAGTATATTGTTTCCTTTATGTTTGCTTGGAATCGGCACATGATGCGACAACCTTTCTCGGTAGTATCACCCGAGTAGGCGCCTTGTATGTGAAACGGTTACCTATGGGTGAGTACAAAGCTAAATCGTCCTAGTTGGGGCACGATAAGTCAGGTTAGCTCGATGTATAATGCATCACCTAAGTCTAAGAATTATGTGAGACGAGTAAACGTCGCACAATAAGTCAGGTTAGCTCGGTGTATAAGCCATCACCTGAGTCTAAGCGCTGTGCGAGACGAGTAAACATTGCGCAATAAGTCGGGTTAGCTCGGTGTATAAGCCATCACCTAAGTTTAGGCGCTATGCGAGACGAGTAAACGTCGCATAATAAGTCGAGTTAGCTCGATGTATAAGCCATCACCTTAGTCTAGGCGCTGTGCGAGATGAGTAAACGTCGCGCAATAAGTCGGGTTAGCTCGGTGTATAAGCCATCATCTGAGTCTAGGTGTTGTGCGAGACGAGTAAACGTCGCACAATAAGTCGTGTTAGCTCAGTGTATAAAACATCACCTAAGTCTAGGCGCTGTGCGAGACAAGTAAACGTCGCACAATAAGTCGGGTTAGCTCGGTGTGTAAACAATAACTCGAATTTGGGTGCTCTGTTAGATGAATAAATGTTGCATAGAAAAAACATTTAATAAGTCGGGTTAGCTCAGTGAACAATTGTTCACTCGGGTCTAGGCGCCCCGTGAGATGCGAAAAGTGTATGTCATTGAAGCTCGGACCACTACGAGTTTGATATAAAAGGGATTCCATAGTAGACGTGGTGCAAAGTTGTGACCAAGGTACAAGCAGCCCTTAATTGAGTATAATTACAAAAAGTGATTCGTTAAATGTTAGAAATTCATGGTACTGCGCTTGTTTAAGGTAAAAGTTTAATTGCTTTCGATGATTGTGTTTGAAATTTGTCTAAATTAAGCGATTAATTGCATTGTTACCTTCGTTACTTCAAGGGTTGCGTAATAGACATTAAGACAAAACTTAAATATATTGTAGTACATAAGATAATGTCAATGAAACGTGAAAATAAATTGTTCACTAGCAAAGAACAGTTAAATTAGTTTTGTGGTATGCTTGATCACTCCTCTTTGAGCTCCCCATCCACCACGACCTTGCCCGGTGTTAGTTGTGAAAAGTTCACTTTGGGGTAGAGACTGGAAGTTTGCTCTACAGCAGCTCCAAACCTCACCAGGAAGGCTTGGGTTGCTTCCTCTTTGTAGACTTTGATCTCACTAGAAGGATACCCAGAGTTGGTGGCCCAATTTTTTGGCCTAAAAAAAGTATAGGAAAACCTCCACAGACGGCGTAAGGTCGAACTGCAAGCAAAGAATAGCGAATGCTCGAACGAATGCCCAACTATTGGGATGTAGCTGAGCCAAAGCGATGTTTAATTCGATTAAAAGCTCTTTTTTCGAAAAGGGTGAGCGGAAGGCGTAGACTGACCTTTTTGAACATGGTTGCATAAAAAAAGCATAAGGGTTTTCCAGGATTGGAAGACTCGTCACAACATACTGGTTCATTTTCTCTACAGGGAACTACATGTATCCTATCATTTTCCCCACCAAAACAACAACCATTTTTCCTAAGGGTTACTATTCGATCAGAGGCTGTAAAGGAGGAGGTCTCTTTCAAAAGGTTTTGGGGAGCCCAAGGGTATAAGGCATTGTAATCCATGATAGGGTTTATCTAAAAACACAACATACAGGCAGGTTGCAAAAAAACAAGATTCAGACCAAACAGAATAAGTAATAGCAAACTAAATGATGGCATTTCATGTGTTCTTCTTGAATCAAAGTAGTAAAAGGGATGCGGAAGCAATGGGTGAATGAAACAAAGCCCTCCTAGGAGTTGTGTTGGCTTTGAAGGTGCATGAGGAGTGTGATGTTTGAGTGGTTCGGCCAGCTCAAGGGAGAAAGGTGAAAGGATTGAAGTTTATAGCCTAGATTTCTAGGAGAAGTAAAGCTAGTGCACAAAATTGGCAGCATAACAATACTCAATTAAACTTGAAAAATACAAGGTGTGGGCTCCTCCTTTTATAGGCTAAGGAGGACCTTAATGCAACCCTAATGCTACCAAAATGAAATGCAAATTACATCCAAAGACTAAAGGCACATGGCCGGCCCTAGCCTAAAGATTCCTTCTAGAAAACGCACCAAATCTTAACAAATCTAGGTTAAGTCCTTATGAAACCATGTGTGCTATTTACACCACAATTAATACCATGCTACCCTTAATGGGTCGTCCATGTATCTTACACAAATCTTTCTTGGATTCACATTGGTCTAGACGCTTCCTCCATTGGCCTAGACGCTTCCTCCATTGGCTTAGACGCTCCTCCCATGGCCTAGACGCTTCCTCCATTGGCCTAGACGCTCTTGGTTTGGCTTTGGATGCTTATGTCTTGGCTCTTGTCTTTCTTGTGAGGTTGTGCTTGGCCCTCCTCCATCATCCCCTCCCTCTTGAAAAGGATTTGTCCTCAAATCCAAGGCTTTTGCTTGGGGGATGGTTATGGCTGGATGGTGTCCATCATCTCCTCCTTCATGAGAAGATCTATCCTCAGATGTGCATTCTTGATCTCGGATAGTAGCCTCTTTGCTTCGTCAAGATGTATCCTCCCGGATCAAATGTCAATCTATGTGAATCCTGAAACAAAACATAGGAGTTAGGGTGAGCCTTTGGAAAACAATTAATTGTGTGAAGTTGCCATCTTTGTTTTTCTCTTGTTTTGGTGAACTTCTCACAATATCTCCCTTTTGAGGGTTGTAGGTGCCCTCTAATCCTCTTATATTTTCTAAAATTTTCAAAAGTAGTTACTTTTTCCTTAGGCATAATACCTTTAGGAAATGGTGACAACTTTAAAAAGGCAAGAGGACTATGTTCACATACAACTTCAAATGGAAAGATATGAGTAATCTTGTGGACTACTCCATTGTATGCATGTATAAAAGGAAAAAGGATTCTTATCCCAAGAATTGTGAATGTCCCTCATGAGTTCGTGAAGCATAGAAGGAAGAGCTATGTTTTCAAAGTTTGGAGCTCTATCCCTTATTTTTGAAAATAAATCATGGAGGCTTGTCACTTTTCTTAAGAAGAGTTTATCCACTTCCATGAAGAAAGAATCAAGACCTTTTGTTGTCCTAGGAAGCTCTAATAGGAAATGTGTGTCTTCCCAAGTATCTTTTACAAAAGGTGAAGGAGTATAGAGTTCTTGAGACTTTGCTTTAGGTGTAGTTTGAAAACAAGAGTTGCACCTAAAGTAATGTCTTTGAACCTCTTTTCTCATGGGTGACAAAAGTTTTCCTCTTAAAAGCTTTAGAGTTTCATCAATTCTCATTTGCCCCATGAGTTCTCCTTCTTGTAGACTTTTTCTCTTATGTGCAAAGAGAGTCTCGTTGGTACAACCATTGTTTATGAAAATTTGTACATTTTGCAATGGTTGTCTCAATAAGACATGGCAAGTTGTTCTAGGCACTACTTCATACAAAAATTGGTAGGTGCTTATAGATAACTTGTCATTCTTTTGGGGATATCTTAACACATTGGAGAAATAGTCTTGATCTATGCAAGCTTCTTTTAAAGACTTTTCTTTTGTGCTCATGCTTGCAAGTGTTCCTTTATAATAGGAAAGGCTAGGTTGTTCAACAAGAAGCATGTTTGTAAAGGTAGTTTCATTGTGCTTGACTTGTTGAATGACCTTGTGGGAAGGAACACTATTCTCCCACGCCTTTTGTTTCCCAAATTTTTTTTCTTTTTCTATTTTTTCTTCATCCTTTTTTTGTTTCATTTGTATTTGGTCTTTTACCACTTGGGAATGTGGTAAAGGGCTAAGTACAAATCTTTTGTGCTTGTGGATGAAAGAAATCTCGTTAGTTAGACCATTATGCGAGGTTTTCTTATCAAATTGCCATGGTCTACCTAATAAGATGTGGCAAGCTTCCATAGGTACTACATCACATAAAACATTGTCTTTGTAGTTACTTATAGAAAACTCGATTTCCACTTGTTTGTCTACACGTAGTTCTCCATCCTCATTGATCCATTGTAAATTGTACGGTTTTGGATGAGGAACTACTTGTAGTTTTAATTTTTCAATCAATCTAGTGCTACAGCAATTGCAGCATGACCCACCATCCACAATAAGAGAGCATATATTTTCTAAAATATTGCATCTAGTATGAAAAATGTTCTCTCGTTGTGTCTCGTTGGATGCACTAGGTTGATTGTGGAGGATTCTTTGAATCATCAATAAGTCCCCCTCCAAAGGATTTATCCTTTCTCCTTCCCCTTTTTCTTGAGTACTAGGTTCATCCTCACCACTTGTGTACTCATCTTGTCCTTTTAAAAACAAAACCCTTTGGTTTGGACATTGTTCTTGATGGAGATCAAGCCCAAGAGAACATGGAGGCCACTCATCAAGCTCAAGAAGAGGTGGAGGCACAAATGGAGGATGCCCATGGAGGTCAAAGTCCACCTCAAAGGATTACAAGAAGCATGTTCAAAGCCTTGGGAGCAAGAGGACATTTATTTTCTCTTTTTGTAGTGTCTTTAGTTGAAGGTGCTTAGAGGGAAACCTTAGAAACCTCTTTTGTTATAGCATCTTTTAGGTTTTAAATAGGACCTTTAGGGGGGTGTATTAGTAGATAGGTGTAGGTGTAGTTTTTGGGAGGTGTCATAGTAGAAAAAGGTCACACCTCCCATGTGACTTGTTTTTGGTGGGAATTTCAAATGAGTTTATTTGAAATTTCCCACCTATTTTTCAGCACCTTAGGCTATAAATAGAGGTGCTTCCTTTGTAAAATTGAGATTTGAATTCATCTAAAGAAACTATACTCAAAATTGGAGTGAGCATTTGGAGAGCTTTTGAGCTTCTACTCTAGTCTTATCTTGAAGGACCATGGTTTCCTCAAGTGGCGGCTTCCACACTCATCTAGGAGCATCCATACTTCTAGTGGCGTGATCATCCAACCTATCTTCCATCTTCATGAGCATTCTCTTCTCCTTCCTTTCTTCTCTTTCAATTACTCTTGTTGTCTTGTGTTCTTGAGCATTTTTTTGGTTCGGCTGTCCTTAATTTTCCAGCACCTATGTTTTGGTTTTCTAAATTCTGTTCGGTACATTTGTTTGTGTTTTAATTCTGTTCGGTCTTCTCTTTTATAATTCCTTTGTTGATTCAATTTGACAATATTTGGTTCATCCAAATGAGTTTGGGAATTGGTACTTGTTTTGGTGAGTTCTTGACTTAGAACCATGATCCAACTTCTAAGAAAGTGCCTCTTTATTTTCCAGCTCAAGGTGATTCCTCAAAGTGTCAAGAATCTTGTTCTATGTGGCTATTGGAATCACATCATGTGGTATCATGAGTCTTAGGTTCATTCTTGTTTAATTGTTGAGTTGTGTGCACTTTATTTCAAGAGCTCTTTAATTTTTCTTGCAATTTAAGTTTCTGTTTTAGAATTTTAATTGAGTATTCTTGCTGTTTTTCTTTTGCTCCAAGTGTTTGTGGAAAGGTTTATGGCACTCATAATTCTTATGAGTATGGTTGCTCTTTTGGAATGGCATTATCCTTCCTAGAGTTTACCTTAAGCTTCCTTCCACTTGTTACAATTTGTGTTGTGTCTTTTAATTTTTGAATCTTGTTAAGTTTTGTCTTAGTCATGTTATTCCATATATGTCATTACTTCTAGTAGTACTTTTATTGTTTTGATTGTTTCTTGCTTTGGTGTCATATATTTTTTCTGAATTGATGTTGATCCTTTGAGCATTTTCTTTTTAGCATTGAGTTCATACTTGTATTCTAGACCTATACAAGTTCCAATACATCATTTTCTATTATGTCTTTGCTAGTTCATCATCCTGTTTTTTTATTCCTATTAGGATTCCTCTGTTTCTGAAAAAAGTGCTTACTGTTTTTCCTTATTGCAATTGATTTACGTACTGTAAAATTCTGAAATTCTGGATTTGAGATATTGAAAGTGTTAGAAAAGAATAGAAAAAAGAATCATTCAAAAATATGAAGTACACAAAAAATGATAAATAAAATAAAAAAAGTGTACATTCCTGCCGAAAAAAATACGGTAATCTGGCAGTGATTTTAAAAAATTTATTTCTCTCAATTGGCTTACTGTTTTTAATTGATTCCAGTGCCATTTTTGAGTTAACATCTTGAAGTTTCTGTGGTATAAATTTCATAATCCAGTTCGCTCTACAACGTTCCAGTTAAATCAGTGAATATCAAACACAGTTTGCATTAAAAAAAATTTCCAGTAGCTAAATTTTTTTTTTTGTTTTCTTCATCTACTCTAGTGCTTTTCCTTAGGTATTCTTTTGTGTGCCTACTTTTCTCATTGAGTTCTTTATTTTCTTGATTGTCTTTCATTCTTACTCTTTGAGTTTGTCTTACACATAGTTTTCCTTTTGCAATTACCTTTCCTTGCTTATACCTTTTCTTGTTTGTCTTTATTGTTTCATTGGTTTTGTGGTGGTTTGCTCTTAAGATTGGTGTGCTTGCTTTGACATATTTCATTTGAGGATTCCAAGGCCTCAAGATCAGATTGGTGCAAGAACATTATTTCTTTGAGAGTGATATCTTTTCAGCCTTAAATTCACTTCGGCAGTTTCAATTGGAAAGCTCACTGTTTTTGCTAATTTTTAACTTGTTTGCTGTTTTGTGTGTTTGCTGTTTTTTAATTACAAATGGCTGGATCTTCAAGTGATGCATCCTCCAAGCAGAATTCTCCTTCCAAAGCTTCAATTCTTGGTGAATTACATGAAGCTCAAAGAACAATTAGAAGGTTGGAAGAGAAATTGCAAAAGATGGAGGTCAAACAAACTAGACCATCTCCTTCTATCCATGATGGACATCATTCTCATAGACCATCTTCAAGAGCTTCTTCAAATGATGTTGGCCGTGAAGATGAGCATAGGAGAAGGAGACCTCCACCCCAAGTCCATGGACAAAGACATCATCACCAAGGGGAAAGAATTCACTACGGCAATGGCTTCTACCATGATGCAAAGTCCAAGCTTCCTTCGGTCAAACTACCTTGTTTTAATGGTTCTAGTGATCCAAATGTGTATTTAGATTGGGAGGCTAAGTGTGAACAAATTTTTGAGATCCATGAGATCCAAGATGAGCATAAGCTCAAGCTAGCCACCCTAGAGTTTAGTGATTATGCCATGAAATGGTGGCATGGGATTGTAAAGGACATTATCTATCACAAGGGTCCTCCCGTGGACTCTTGGAACTCTTTAAAGGATCATATGCGCGCTAGGTTTGTGCCCCCACATTTTAGGAAAGACCTCATGTTGAGACTCCAACGGTTTCAACAAGGCACGCTAAATGTGGATGAATATTATAAGGAGCTTGAGACGCTTGTGCTTAAAATTGAATTAGAAGAAAGTGAAGAAGCCATGGTTTCTAGGTTTGTGAGTGGTCTTAGGAAGGATATCCAAGACATTGTTGAGTTACAAGAGTATTCATCATTGGGCTCTTTAGTTCATCTTGCAATGAAGGTGGAAGCCCAACTTGCTAAGAAAAACTCTTTTAAAAATGCTTCCAATAATGGATACTACTCCAAGTCTTGGAGAAACAAAACTTCTTTTTCAAAACATCCTTCCAAAGATTCTTCTTTCAAACCCAAGGAATCTAAGCCATCAACATCTAGACCTAAGTCTCCCACTAGAACATCTAACACTAAATGCTTTAAATGTATGGGTTATGGTCATATTGCTGCAAATTGTCCTTCAAAACGAAGTATGTACATGCATGAGGGCATTGTAGTTAGTGAGCATGATTCGGATTCTTCAAAGCATTCATTGCATTCTCATGCATCTAGTGAGGAAGAGAGTGAATGTCCACTTGAAGGGGACTTGTTAGTTGTGAGAAGACTTCTTGGACAAGTTTCACAACCTTTTGATGAAAGTCAAAGGGAAAATATTTTCCATACAAGATGTCTTATTCAAAACAACATTTGTTCCTTGATAGTGGATGGGGGTAGTTGTGCAAATGTGGCTAGTACAAGAGTAGTAGATAAGCTTGGATTGCCTACTATCTCTCATACAAAGCCCTACAAATTACAATGGCTTAGTGAAGTAGGAGAAATAATTGTTAATAAACAAGTCCTCATCCATTTCTCCATTGGAAAATACAAAGATGAGGTATTATGTGATGTTGTGCCCATGGAAGCCACTCATGTTCTTTTGGGAAGGCCTTGGCAATTTGATAGAAAAGTTTTACATGATGGCTTTACCAACAAATTATCTTTTGAATTCCATGGTCACAAGGTTACTTTAAAATCTCTCTCTCCAAGAGAAGTCCATGAGGACCAAGTTATCATGAAGAAAAAGAGGGAGAGTGAAAAAGATAAAAAAGATAAGAGTTCTAAGCCTACACTCCTTGTGTCTAGGCGTGACATTGAAAGGGAAATAGTGGCTCATCATCCTCTTTTTTTAGCCATCCCTAGAACTCTTAGCATAGAAACACTTGTTGATAGTCCTCATTGCTTGGAAAATTTGGTAGAAGAGTTCAAAGATGTGTTTCAAGATCCTCCAAATGGCCTTCCACCTTTGAGAGGGATTGAGCACCAAATTGATTTGATACCGGGCTCTTCTTTACCAAATCGTCCCGCATATAGGACCAATCCAAGTGAAACCAAGGAAATTCGCCAACAAGTTGAGGCTTTGATTGAAAAAGGGTGGGTGCAAGATAGCATGAGTCCTTGTGCTATGCCTATCATCTTAGTGCCAAAAAAGGATGGCACATGGCGAATGTGTTCGGATTGTAGGGCCATAAATAACATAACCATTAAGTATAGGCATCCCATACCTAGATTAGATGATTTGTTGGATGAATTACATGGTTCAAAAATCTTTTCAAAGATTGATCTTAAAAGCGGCTACAATCAAATCCGTATCAAACCGGGTGATGAATGGAAGACGGCTTTTAAGACCAACTTTGGTTTATATGAGTGGTTAGTTATGCCTTTTGGTTTAACTAATGCACCAAGTACCTTCATGCGCCTCATGCATCATGTTCTTAGACCTTTCATTGGTAAGTTTGTTGTGGTTTACTTTGATGACATTCTCATTTATAGCTTATCTTTGAATGACCATAGGTTGCATGTTAGGCAAGTTTTGGAAACCCTTAGGAAGGAACATTTGTATGCTAACCTTGCTAAATGTATGTTTGCTCTTGATCATATAGAATTCCTAGGGTTTGTTGTGAGTTGTAAAGGGGTCCATGTGGACAAAACCAAGGTGGTGGCCATTCAAAAGTGGCCTACACCGAAATCTTTGAATGAGGTCCGAAGTTTTCATGGGCTTGCTTCTTTCTATAGAAGATTTGTCCCAAACTTTGGTACCATTGCCGCACCACTCAATGACATAGTGAAAAAGGATGTGGTCTTTCATTGGGGAGAAGCACAACAAAATGCTTTTGATACTTTGAAAGAAAAATTGACTAATGCTCCCATCTTGGCCCTTCCTAATTTCACTAAGACATTTGAGATTGAGTGTGATGCTTCAAGCATAGGTATTGGGGCTGTTCTCCTTCAAGAGGGCCACCCCATAGCCTATTTTAGTGAGAAATTGAAGGGAAGTCATCTCAACTATTCCACCTATGATAAGGAATTATATGCACTTGTTAGGGCTTTGTTTACTTGGCAACACTATCTTTTTCCCAAAGAGTTTGTGATACATAGTGATCATGAATCTCTTAAATATTTGAAAAGCCAAAACAAACTTAACAAGAGGCATGCTAAGTGGGTGGAATTCATTGAGCAATTTCCTTATGTGATCAAACACAAGCAAGGCAAAATAAATATTGTGGCGGATGCTCTTTCTAGAAGATACACCTTGCTAAATCTTTTAACCTCTCAATATCTTGGTTTTGATCACATTAAGGAACTTTATCATGATGACCTTGATTTTTCTCTCCTCTATCAAGAGTGTCTTAAGGGAGGACACAAAGATTTTTTTATTCAAGATGGCTTTCTTTTTAAAGGAAAACGTCTTTGTGTTCCCCAATGCTCTATTAGATTATCTCTTGTTAGAGAAGCTCATGAGGGGGGCTTAATGGGACATTTTGGGGTTGCTAAAACTTTGGATGTGTTGCATGAACATTTCTTTTGGCCTCATATGCATAAACATGTTCATAGTTTGTGTGATAAATGCATAGCTTGCCGCAAAGCTAAATCTAAAATGCATCCCCATGGTCTTTATACTCCTCTTCCTATCCCTTCAATGCCTTGGGTAGATATATCTATGGATTTCATCTTAGGCTTACCCAAGACATCAAAGGGAAAGGACTCCATTTTTGTGGTAGTGGATCGTTTTTCAAAAATGGCTCACTTTATTCCTTGCCACAAAGTGGATGATGCATGCCACATTGCAAACCTCTTCTTCCAAGAAGTGGTTCGCTTGCATGGGATTCCTAGGTCTATAGTGTCCGATAGAGATCCTAAGTTCTTGAGTCACTTTTGGAAGACCTTGTGGGGCAAGCTTGGAACTAAGCTTTTATTTTCTACCACTTGCCACCCACAAACCGATGGTCAAACCGAGGTGGTAAATAGAACTTTGGGACAACTATTGAGATGCTTTATTTCGGGGAATCCTAGAGTGTGGGAGAATTTACTACCCCATGTTGAGTTTGCATATAACCGAGTAGTAAATTCTACCACCTCCCATTCTCCTTTTGAGGTGGTCTATGGGTTTAATCCCCTAACACCTCTTGATCTTCTTCCTATTCCCCTTCTTGACGATGTCTTGTGCAAAGATGGGGATGAAAAGGCTTCTTTTGTGAAAACTTTGCATAAAGACATCAAGAAGAGAATTGAGAAGAAGGTTGGCAAGTATGCTGAACTTGCCGATAAGAGGAGAAAAGCATTGTTGTTTGATGAGGGCGATTGGGTTTGGCTTCACTTGAGGAAGGATCGTTTTCCTACTCAAAGGAAGTCCAAACTAATGCCTCGAGGGGATGGACCTTTCCAAGTCCTCAAGAGGATTAATGACAATGCTTATGAGTTAGATATGCCTGATACATTCTTAGGTAGTCATACTTTTAATGTCAGCGATCTAACTCCTTTTTCTGTAGGTCTCCAGAATTCGTGGTCGAATTCTCTCCAACTCGGGGAGTATGATGGAGATCAAGCCCAAGAGAACATGGAGGCCACTCATCAAGCTCAAGAAGAGGTGGAGGCACAAATGGAGGATGCCCATGGAGGTCAAAGTCCACCTCAAAGGATTACAAGAAGCATGTTCAAAGCCTTGGGAGCAAGAGGACATTTATTTTCTCTTTTTGTAGTGTCTTTAGTTGAAGGTGCTTAGAGGGAAACCTTAGAAACCTCTTTTGTTATAGCATCTTTTAGGTTTTAAATAGGACCTTTAGGGGGGTGTATTAGTAGATAGGTGTAGGTGTAGTTTTTGGGAGGTGTCATAGTAGAAAAAGGTCACACCTCCCATGTGACTTGTTTTTGGTGGGAATTTCAAATGAGTTTATTTGAAATTTCCCACCTATTTTTCAGCACCTTAGGCTATAAATAGAGGTGCTTCCTTTGTAAAATTGAGATTTGAATTCATCTAAAGAAACTATACTCAAAATTGGAGTGAGCATTTGGAGAGCTTTTGAGCTTCTACTCTAGTCTTATCTTGAAGGACCATGGTTTCCTCAAGTGGCGGCTTCCACACTCATCTAGGAGCATCCATACTTCTAGTGGCGTGATCATCCAACCTATCTTCCATCTTCATGAGCATTCTCTTCTCCTTCCTTTCTTCTCTTTCAATTACTCTTGTTGTCTTGTGTTCTTGAGCATTTTTTTGGTTCGGCTGTCCTTAATTTTCCTGCACCTATGTTTTGGTTTTCTAAATTCTGTTCGGTACATTTGTTTGTGTTTTAATTCTGTTCGGTCTTCTCTTTTATAATTCCTTTGTTGATTCAATTTGACAATATTTGGTTCATCCAAATGAGTTTGGGAATTGGTACTTGTTTTGGTGAGTTCTTGACTTAGAACCATGATCCAACTTCTAAGAAAGTGCCTCTTTATTTTCCAGCTCAAGGTGATTCCTCAAAGTGTCAAGAATCTTGTTCTATGTGGCTATTGGAATCACATCAGTTCTTGCACATGCCCTCTTCCAAAACATTTAAAACACTTGGTGTCCCTAGCACGGATGTATGGGGTGGAGGCATCTCTCACTAAGGGTTTGGTAGTTTCTTTGGATTCGTCTCTAGGTGTACTACCCTCCCTTTTAAAGTCTTTCTTGGGATAAGAGTTGGAGTAAGAACCCACCCTTAGACTTGAAGTTTTGCGCAAATTTTGTTGTTCAACTTTAATGCAAAGTTGAACCAAATCATTCAAGTCTTGGTAGGGTAATAGTTCTACTCGATCCCTTATCTCAAGGTTGAGCCCACTTAGAAACCTAGATATGGTGGTGGTTTCTTCCTCTCTAATGGATGCTCTCATCATGTAGAGCTCCATTTTCTGCCTATACTCTTCCACACTTAAGTTCTTTTGTTGGAGTCTTTGGAGCTTGTCCATCAACTCCCTATGGTAGTAGGAAGGTATGTGGCGACGTCTTAGGGCTCCCCTAAGGTCATTCCAATATTCTATGGAAGGCTCCCTATGAAGACGTCGGTCTCTCTCTAGAGAGGTCCACCAATACATGGCATTGCTTTGGAAACTAAGGGTTGCTAAGGGTACCTTCCTCTCTTCACTCACCCTATGGCAAGCAAAGAGTTGCTCTACTTTCATCTCCCAATCTAGGTAGGCCTCTACGTCTTCCTTACCATAGAAATGGGGTAGGTCTACCCTTACTTCCTTTGGGCTCTCTTGCTCCCTTTGTCTAGTTCTTCTAGGGGGTGGTTGATAGTAATCATTAATTCTAAGGCTTCCCTCCCCTAGAGTTGCAATACTTTGTGATGCATGAGTATTTGTTTTTTTTTATTTTTGAGATTTTTGGGATTTCTCTTCTTGAGCTCTAGCCAACTCATTAATTTTGTTTTCATTCTCCAATTGTCTAAAGGAAATTAATTGTACCGCTTGGGATACCTCTTTTGAAAGGGTTTTCAAAGATTTTACTTCACTTTCCATAGACTTTGGAGAATGAGGAGAAGAAGACATGGCTAGAACTTTGTGTAGTTAGATGTTTTACTTTGAGAAAGTTTAGGAAAGCTAGAGAAGGTAGTTTTCTAGGTAAGGGAGGTGAGTCACAATGGACTACTTAAGTACCAAGCCTTTTCCTTGCCAAAAACTTTCCTCCAATGACTTCACACAAAATTTTCTCTTAGTAAAACACTTAGAACACAAGAAGTTGAGAAAACAAAAAGCAAGAAAACTATGTAAGCTAGATATGCAGCAAAGCTAGTCGGTATAGCACAAAATTAAACAATACTAAGCATGCAAAACGTTTCTACCAAAACAAAAGAATAACAAGTTCAAACAAGCAACAAATTCTAAGCAAAATTACTATGCTATTCGGCCCTAGGTGAGGCTTCTTGGACACTTTGAGCCCTTGAAGACACACTCACCGTCTAAAACGTAATTTAAAAGAGGTAATTAACAATAAACCAAGTTGTAAAGGAGATAAGAAAACCCCCTTTGTTGTTCTTTTTGGTTAGTGCACTTTCTTTGTTGTCTTGATTGTTGATCTTCTAGGTGTTTGTAGTGTTTGTTTCAAGAAAGCTTGTTTCGCCTTAGCTTTGACTCCTCCTTAGAAAGTTGGCTTTAATTCTCCAATTTCCAGCACCTATTCACAAGGGCTTAACCTTAAACCAAGTCAATTTCCATGCACATAAGCACCAAGAGAGAATTAAATTCCAACACCCAAAATGAGAGGTCAAGAAACAAAAGCAAGAAACAAATTTAATTGAAAGAAAAACAGTACTACCAAAAGGATTTATAATATGACAACTTAGAAAGAGATTCAAGAAATTAAAGCAAACAATTAAAGGTACTCAATAAAAGTTGGCACACAAAAGGAATTCCTAAAGAAAAGCACTAGATTAGATGACCAAATAAAAAAAACAGCACCATTGGAAAATGTTGTGGGCCAGAAAACGTGTTTGTTCCCCGATTTATGCTGAGCTGTAATTGTAAAATTTGTTTCTGAAATTTGGATGCAAGAAAATTCAGGATCTTATCTAAATTTTGGCCTTGGAATCACCTAAAACTCATGCACCATTTTTTTTTTAATAATTTTTGCAAATTTGGTGTGCAGTTAGGCCAGCTGGAGCGCTCAAGATTTGCACTCTGATTTTGTAAGATTTATCATTTTTTTTCTGTTGCTTCTTTTGACCTCATTCTTTTTTTGTCTTTTCTATAACAGTTTAAACTTGCATTTTCCAGAAAATCAGAATTTTCCTATGGGTGGAAATATTTTTTTAAAACAAAACAGCCCAGAACAGAGAGATGATACAGGGGAAATCTGGAAAACTGGAAGAAAACAGCAAGGTAACCAAAATTAACACAATGGAAATGTAAGAATGGAAATTGTGTAAGAACTAAGACACAATTATTGAACTCAAACTAAAAATAAAAAGCACCAAAGGATCAAAATAACAGCAGATTAAAGCAATATCAAGAGACCCAAAAACAAGAAACAATCAAGCCAAAAAAATAGGACTACTAAGAATTGATGACAATTATGGATTCACATGACTTGACACAACATTTATAGATTCAGAAAATAAAGACTCAAAGCATAAAATGAAGCAATTATAAGAAAGCAATAAGGACTCAATTTCCTAAAAGAAAAAACAGCCACACAATGGTGTAAGGAATCCTATCACAAGCTGCACAGAATTTGTTCAAGATCAATTGAACAATTGTGCTTTGGTTGGATCTTCCATAAGCACACCAAGAACAATTTAAAATATAAAAACAGCAAGACAAGTAAGGAATTGAAATGACAAAGATGAAATAAAGAAGAACTGAAATTAAAAGACCAAGCTACTCATCTTGAAGAACCAAAAGCTCATGATACCAAATGATGGCATTTCATGTGTTCTTCTTGAATCAAAGTAGTAAAAGGGATGCGGAAGCAATGGGTGAATGAAACAAAGCCCTCCTAGGAGTTGTGTTGGCTTTGAAGGTGCATGAGGAGTGTGATGTTTGAGTGGTTCGGCCAGCTCAAGGGAGAAAGGTGAAAGGATTGAAGTTTATAGCCTAGATTTCTAGGAGAAGTAAAGCTAGTGCACAAAATTGGCAGCATAACAATACTCAATTAAACTTGAAAAATACAAGGTGTAGGCTCCTCCTTTTATAGGCTAAGGAGGACCTTAATGCAACCCTAATGCTACCAAAATGAAATGCAAATTACATCCAAAGACTAAAGGCACATGGCCGGCCCTAGCCTAAAGATTCCTTCTAGAAAACGCACCAAATCTTAACAAATCTAGGTTAAGTCCTTATGAAACCATGTGTGCTATTTACACCACAATTAATACCATGCTACCCTTAATGGGCCGTCCATGTATCTTACACAAATCTTTCTTGGATTCACATTGGTCTAGACGCTTCCTCCATTGGCCTAGACGCTCTTGGTTTGGCTTTGGATGCTTATGTCTTGGCTCTTGTCTTTCTTGTGAGGTTGTGCTTGGCCCTCCTCCATCACTAAATGCATGTACATTTGAAGTTTGACGATACGAATAAAAGAGGAATAGTCATGATCATTGGTGGAAAGTGTAAATTTGGATGCAAACCCGACTCAAACAGTATAGATACAAGTACTCAAAGGTATAAAAAGATTGAAAAGAGAAAATACATGTTGAAGTTGTAAAGAAGAAACCTTGAGGATGGAACGCGCGAGAAGAATGAAGGCGAGCTCGAAGGAGAGGAAGGGTTTTGAATTCAAAGAAATGAGGCAGTGTGGCGTGAATGACTGTTTGGCATCGTATACACAGAGAGAGGAATTTGAAACGCTAAGTTCTTCTTCACCCTTGATGTCGTGCCACATGTGTGCTATGGATTAATTAAGGTGAGACGTCATGTCAATGACACTTCGTGCGTTGTGCCTACCTAACCCTTGTGAAACCATCATGTCAACCGCCGAGGCACTTAAACTCTTTGCTTAACCTAGCTCAGCTCGAGCCAGGGGGCTTGTATACTGGGCAGGGGCTCGGTCGTCGGCTTGTTCCAAGAATAGCTCAGTCCTCAGTGTGGGCTATGGTCAGCTCGACTATTGGACCTGGGTGGAGATTATGTGTTTGTCCCAATTGAAGGAGCCCGTCGAAAATGAGCACAATGTGGCTACCATACGAAGAGGTGGGGCCTGTTATGTGTATGTGCTTATAGATAATTATGTATGTTTGTTGCTTGAAACGTGTGTATATGTTGTATGTTGCTTGAAATGTGTGTGTATGTTGTATGTTGCATGTTGCATGTTGGTTACATATAAAATATTTTTGTTGATAGATGTTGATAATAACCCTAAAAGATAAGGGTGCGCACTTATAACAGAACATTGAATAATTGGTGCCCATAACAGGTGGGTTTTCTGTTATGAATAAATGTGCTCAATTCTATTTTCAGTTAGGATTTTATTCCCATGAGCAAGTGTTGTTGGAAGGATGGTTATAAAAAGGGAGTGGATCTCTAGGTGAAGGTACGCATTTTAAGACATTTTACCAAGTTGTTACTCTTGATGAGTCGCAACTAACTTAATCGTCGGAGTGTAATCAACAAGTAGGGCGCCCTCTGTCACAACGGAGTCATATTCTAGTATAACTAGGAGACATGATTCTAATTACCAGAGAGAGGCAGTCAATCGACGAGAACAATAAATATATATATATATATATATATTAGTTTATATTTAAATTATTTCAAATTAGGACATTTAAATCGAGTCTCCATCTTTAAAGATGTATATTATAAAATCTAATTATTTATTTATTATCTTAATAAATATTTCTTATTTTTTGTTAAAATTTTTATAATTTTATTGAATTTATATGTTAAAGATTAATATGTAGTATAATCGACTTTATATAAATTACCTTTATTAATTTAATAAGAGATCACACTAATTATTCGTACAATATATATTATTTATTTTTTATGATTTTATATGTTATATTAGAAATGAAACAATTAAACATACTCTCTATATTTATTGAAGTTATATTTTAACAAAAATATTTATTGATATATAGTTAAATATTCTTAACACTTATGACTTAATTATATGCAAAATATAGATAATTATTTTTTAAAAAAAAAGTTGATGTGAGAGCCTCTTGTCATTAGAATTTCTTTTTTTTCACTATATTTAAATTTAATTTTTATTGTAAATTTTGTATTGCAATTTTAAAATATTATTAAAGACAAAATAGGAAAATTGTACCAATGCTAATATATATAATAGAATGAGAAATTGCGTTAATTACAATGGCACAATTAGTTATGTTTTAATTTTCTCAATTAGGTTTTTTGAATACTTACTAAGTTTTAATTTTCTTAATTAGGTTCTTTGAATACTGAAAGTGTATAAATTTTTAGTCTTTAACTATTATAATGGCACAATTTAATTTTTAAATAATTTTAATAACATTTCAAATACTAAAATTTCCACAACAATAAGAAGAATAATATGTTCTTACCAATTCAGATCATAAAAATCATAATAAAAAACATAATCATAAAGGGTAAAATGGAAGAACTTAAAATATTCATAAGAAATATTGCATTGAAATACTAAAAGAAGATTGCAAAAAGAATTACAAAAATCATGTAAGACAGTTGCTCAAGACGAAAATAGTTTATTTCATAATAAAACATTTATACTAGCTTCTTAGTGAACTCTCTACTCCACTCTCCCTTCTTCTCTGGAAGAGCTTCTTTATAGAAACATATTACAATGTTTACGACAAATAGATTTACATTATTGTTCATACATGTTTACATTATTGTTTAGATTCTACATTATTGTTATCTTGAAAAATCTTTTGCTTCTTGTTGTTATCTTTAAAAATCTTCTACCTCTTGTTTTGTTCACTGTTGCCAGATGCCACAATTACTGTTTTTTTTATTATTTTTACTCTTTCTTGATGGCAGACAATGTCTTGACACATTACGGTTAATAGACTCTTCAATAATACATGTCTTCATTGTAGAGATAAGAATTGGACTGTAATGATTCATCATTAGTACTGGCTTTGTCCGAGCCTTTTGAAGAAGTAGCGTTTTGAAGAGCTCTTTCAAACTCTTCTTTTGAGGTTGTTGATGTTAAGGCTTCCATTAATTGTGGTTTCTTTGCTAAGAATAATGCATATTGTTTGAGTGCAGGGTTTTCTTTGTTGCCTGAATCATGCTTTAACCATTTTTTAATCCTGTTCTTGCATACTAAATTATTATTGAACTTCTTCTACCATTTTATCTTTATCTTTCTTGACAACATTTTGATTTCGACTCCTTCATATGGTTGTACCAAAGTATAATCCTAGGCTAATATCCAAGTAATAGCTTGAGAGGCTATGAAAGAGATAACCCTATATCTTGGTACAATGTAGAATTTTTTCAAAAATACGAATACACATCATTTATTTCTGTTGGAAATATTGAAGGTAATGGTCCAAAGTCAACAAACCATTTTATAAACCACATTGGGAATTGTTCTTACCGAGTGATGTTCTCACTGAGTTGTAAATTAAGAAATCAGTTTAGCTCTCCCTTTCCTCTCAATATCCCACTTTCTCATTTCTCCTTATCTCTCTTTCTCTCCAACTCTCCTTTCTCTCCAACTCTGCTTTCCCTCCTACTCTCCTACTTTCCTTTCTCTCCAACTCTTCTTTCTCTCAATCTCTTTTAAAAAATCTTGTCCCTTTTTTCCTAGTCACTCGCCCCTTTTATCCTTCTTCCTCCCCTCCTATGGGTATTTCGTTGCCCTTCTTCCCACGTCTCCGTTCCACCTTGTCCACCTTCCCCCACTTATCTCTTAAATCCAACATTTTCTCTCTCTCCTAAATGCCCATGTTCTTTTGGAGGTCATACTGACCTTCATCCTTTGTATCTTATCCATGCCAAAATATAAATTATATTATATGTTTTATCCACGTGGAAATATGAAGTTTAATTGACCAACTATAAAGGTTGAGCAGGGTCCAACCAATCAGCAACCGATCTGAATTGTTTATCCAGACAGTACACAACCCCTAGCCTCTAGCCTAACCATGTTAGGTGAAGAGGTTTATATACTCTAGGGTTGATAACTTGTTTATTTCGCGTGTTCCGAGGCGACTGGATTCAAATTTCCACATCACCGTCAGCAAAGTCATTGTTACACGTGTTTAGTGCTGGTTGGTTCGTTCGCAAACGTTTCCACTTCCCTGTAAGAAAAACCCCCTTCCGACAAGACGTGTGTCCTTTCGCGAAGCATGTGATTGCACCTGAGAGAGGCATACGTGTCAACTGTTCAACGGTTGCTAATTCAAACGCTTCGAGTTCCGCGAAAAGAAAAAAAAACTTTTCTTAACATCATACCACTTCCCTACATTTACTTTTGCATTACTTTTTTAATACAAATTGACAGATAACTAAGGACACAACAAACACTTCCCAAAAGGGCCAGTCATCTCAAGATACAAAGTCAGACCCCACCAAGCCTTGAGAAAGAATCAACAAAAGAAGAAGAAGTTATAAACCCGAATATAAGAAGTTCTTCCTTTTGGTCTTCTTAAAAAATAGAATATGTTTGTAAATAATTTGGGCTCACTTTAGGGGTCCAAATAGCAAAGATAGGTTAGAATAAGGTGCCTTTAGCATAATAAGGGGTGTAGGTATCATTTTAGCTTGTTCCTAGCCCTTTAGGAAGACAATTTGACCTAATTTCTAGAAGGACAAGCCTAGGTGCGGGGTTGACTTAGTCAAACCCTAAGGTTGCCCATTTTTCCCTTTTCCCATCCTACCCGTCTTGCTTATTTTCCAAGGCTCCTCCGCCTATAAATAGGAGGCCTATCCATTGTATTTTAAAAGTTGAATTTCAATGAAGTAAAGAAACTTTGCACAAATTGTGTGAACTCTTAGTGAGGCTTATGTCCTCTTAGGTTTGAGGTCTTACTTGAGTGATTTGGGAAGTTCTCTAGTGGCAGCCAACACACTCATCTTGGAGCACATCACCCCCAAGTGGCATGACATTTCTCACCCACCATCATAAGTTTTCTCATTCCATTTCTCCATTCCATTTTATGTGTTTGTCTCTTAGTTTCTCTTCTTTGTTGCTCTTGGGTTTCACTCATAATTATGAGTATGGTGCATCACTTGGGAGGCCATGACCATCGTTAATGTTACCTTGTGCCCATTTTCAATTTCGCAATTGTATCTCATTCTCACCATATCTTGTTTTTCATCTTTGCCTCTGTTAAGTGCACATTCACACTTACTTAACCACTTGGTTAAGTTCGTGTCAAGTGGGAATCTTCCTTAGGTCCTCACCATTAATTGTTAAAAATCTCAATATTAAGTAAAAGTGTCACCATAAATGAAAACATCTAAAATCAACTCACATCATTATTCCACCACCACTTCTAAGTTTCAGTTGCTTATTTTCGACCTTTTCTCCTCCCTGACTCCACCGTCAACCAACCATCTTCTAGGTACGTCCCCCCCACTCGTTGTACTCCCATACCCCTTTTTAGCAGTGGATTTTACTGTTCCGTTCACTATCTCCATTTCCTTATTGTGTAGTGTCTTATTTTCCGGGCGTGTAGATTCTATGTTTTGTTATATCATGTTTGCTTTCATTCTTTGCTTGATTCATGGATTACTTTGTTGCGTTTCCTTAGGGAAAAAAAAGATTTTCTCAAGGAAACCTTTGTTTACATTTCACGCGAGAGAATTTTAAACCCCCGAGAGTCGTGCGATTTGAGCAAGACCGATGAGAATTTGGTCAAGGTTGTACCCTATGAGCCAGGTGAACCCGTTTTCAATGACGAATCTTGTGACCCTTTTGGTTCATTTTGTTTTCTCTATGACACTATCTTTAAAAAATTGTACCTTCGTCTCCCTTTGACCATTTTTGAAAAATAACTTTTGACTGAGTTGAACGTCTCCTCGACCCAGCTGCATCCGAACAGTTGGGCCTTCATCCGAGCTTTCGTTGCCCTTTGTTCTCAGTTCGGAATATCTCCGACGTTGAACATCTTTTTCTATTTCTTTGAGTTCAAGAGTTCTAACAAGTAGTTGTGGTCTTCCCTCAATAGTTGTGGAGTTGTGGAGGAAGAAGTCTGCTTTCGCTTTTCCAATCTTCATATAAAAATTTTAAAGAACGCTTTGTAAAGGTTTGCCCCTTGCCTAACAGTCTGACCCTCCTAGAAGAATTTCCTTTGTATTGGACTCATAAACCTTGCTTTCAAAGTGCTCGCCAGCTTGACAAACTGGATCCGATGGAGCGAGGTGTCTGCGAGTTTTTGGAAAACCTTCAAACTGTTTTCGACACTTCCACCATCTTGAAGCGGGAATACAACTTGAACTGCTAAAGTATTATATTGGTACATCGCCCTCTTTGCCAAACAATCTTCTTGGGTTGATTTGTTATATATTTTGTTCTTTGGGTTTTTAACAATTTCTACTTCTCTTTTTATAGACAAGATGTTGTCTTCCTTCAGTAAAGCTAAGCTAACCGATAGGGTGAAGAGGATCGAGCTTCGAAGGCCACATTGGTGGCCAACCCTGCTGCTCCCGACAGGATTCACATACAATCTGACCTGGACGAACATACTATATCGAGGGGAAACTTTAAGAGAAAAAGATCTGAGGGTCTGATTCCTGCTCAACACTCTAGTTTCGATGTCCAGGCCCCTGACGTGGTGATAATAGAGACCGGTCAGCTGAGTACAACCGATTGTGTCAAAGTCAAAGCGAGCTTCTAGGATGTTGATTTTGATATGTCGAGGCACAACCAATCCCAGTACTTGTTGGAGGAAGACATCTCCAGGCTGAAAGGTTCAAGGGTGGGTCTACTCTGTAGGAATGCCGAGAACTTGCTCGGCCAAGCCACCGCCCTAGTGTGTATGGCTAATGTGAAAGCGAAAGAGGATGTCGTGGCAGAGGAGAAGAAAACTCGGTAGGTGGCCGACCTTCAGAAAGAGGTTGATAGGTTGAAGGCAGAAGCTACTGAAGTGGATTGTCTTTGTGCTAATGTCGAGCGACTGGACCAAGTTAAGTCTGTTGGACCAAGTTAAGTCTTGAAATACGGGTATCCCTTATCGCCACTGGCTGAGAAGAAACGTGACAAAGTTGATATCCTCCCGGTTAGACGTTGCACTTCATTTACATTGGTAGAACTCCTCATTGCCATTATTGCTACACATCTGTCAGGGTTGGCCTCTATACCTATTTTTGTTAACATAAAACCTACAAAACTTACCAACTCGCCCGAACACCGAACACACACTTCTCGGGATTCAATTTCAAATGGTGCTTCCCAATCCTTTTAAATAGTTCTTCTAGATCTGCTAGATGAGTTTCAGGTTGTTCTAAAGTCATAACCATATCATCTACATAAGCCTGCACATTCCGCCCGAGCATGGGTTGTAAGATCATATCCATTAAATGCTTATATGTGGTTCTCACGTTCTTCTATTCGAAAGGCATGACCTTGTAACAATAATTCACCATATCTTCCATAAATTTCATTTTCTCCTCATCTAGGGGGTGCATCCCAATCTAATTGTATCCCGAAAAAGTGTCCATGAAACTGAGCAAACAACATCTTGACGCACTGTCCACCGAGTCAATATTTGGTAATGGGTAGGAGTCCTTTGGGCATGCATTGTTGAGGTCTGTGAAGTCCACACACATCCTCCATTTTCCGCTTGCCTTCTTCACCATTACTACATTCGCCAACCATTCAGGGTACTGTATTTCTCTTATGTGGCCAACCTGCAAGAGCTTCTCAGTTTATTCCAACCATTATTTTTCTTCGTTTGGTCTTCGTCGCCTTTGTGTCATTGGCTTGGCACCAACTTTCAGGTTAAGAAGATGGCATGTCGGCTGCCAACCAGGTGAAGGCGTCCATGTTCTTTTGGATTACCAAAATGTATAATAAGCCCAAAGGACTCATAGAAGTAGCTCATAATAAGGATGACGAAGGAAATATCTAGTTCTCCAAAATAAAATTCTGCAAGCTCTAACCCCTCAATAATGGAACCAATCTCTCATAAAAAGATAACATTTTCAAGAATGTTTGATCCACAACAATATAGTTATTATGATTACATGGATGCATGGACCAACATATTATTTGTTAAACCAGAGAAGCATTCTTGGTTTATCCGGTTTAAAAAGGGAATAAATTTAAAATCCCCAAGGTGGTTTATAAAATGGTTTGTTGACTTTGAATCATTACCTTCAATATTTCCAACAGAAATAAATGAAGTGTATTCATATTTTCCAAAAAGTTCTACATTTGTACCAAATATAGGCTTATATTTCATAGCCTCTCAAGCTATTACTTGGATATTAGCCTAGGATTATACTCTGGTACAACCATATGAAGGAGTCGAAATCAAAATGTTGTCAAGAAAGATAAAGATAAAATGGTGGAAGAAGTTCAATAATAATTTAGTGTGCAAGAACATGATTCAAAAATGGTTAAGCATAAGTCAAGGAGCAAAGATAACCATGCATTCGAACAATATGCATTATTTTTAGCAAAGAAACAACAATTAATGGTAGCCTTAACATCAACAACCTCAAAAGAAGAGTTTGAAAGAACTCTTCCAAAAGCCACTTATTCAAAAGGCTCAGACAAAGGCAATACTAATGATGAATCATCACAGTCCAATCCTTATCTCTGCAATGAAGACATGTATTATTGAAGAGTCCATTAATCGTAATGTGTCAAGACATTGTCTGCCATCAAGAAAGAGTAAAAAAAATCAAAAAATAGTAATTGAAACATCTGGCAATAGTGGACAAGACAAGAGGCAAAAGATTTTTTAAGATAACAAGAGGAAGAAGATTTTTCAAGATAACAATAATGTAGAATCTGAACATTAATGTAAACTTGTCTAAATAATAATGTAAATTTATTTGTCGTAAGCATTATAATATGTCTATATAAAGAAGCTCTTCCAGAGAAGGAGGGAGAACGGAGTAGAGAGTTCACTAAGAAACTTGTATGAAAGTTCTATTTATGAAATAAACTCTTCTCGTCTTGAGCAACTGTCTTCCATTATTTTTGTAAGTCTTTTTGCAATCTTCTTTCAGTGTGTTAATGCAATATTTCTTATGAATGTTATAAGTTCTTCCATTTTATGCTCTATGATTTTTATTATGATTTTTAAGATCCTGAACTGTATTTAGTGATTTGTAGACCAAAATTTATGTTGCTTATATGCATACTTTGTATTTTTTTGTTATTGGTATTGACCAATTATGTAATGAATTTTCTATTTCTACTATTTGCAATTCTTTTTCTTTATTATTTTCTTGTATAGAAGATAAAGCTTCTTGTTGCGGAGTTCTTACTATAATCTGTTAATCTTTATTTCTTAACCCTAAATTTGTAAGGACCTAAAGAAATTTGGTATTCTAGTTATTTATAGTTTCCATGACAACAAATTTATTACTTTCCTATACTTACTACCGGATCAAGGCTAACAGCGTATAAACACCTTTTGGAGCTACACTAAAACTTTGGAAAGAAGGAAGAATAAAAAAATCTTTTATGTCCTTAAGGCTTTTTAACTATATTTTAACAAAAATATTTAATGATATATAGTTAAATATTCTTAACACTTATGACTCAATTATATGCAAAATATAGATAATTTTTTTTTAATCTATGTGAGAGCCTCTTTTCATCATAATTTCTGTTATTTTTCACTATATTTAAATTTAATTTTTATTGTAAATTTTGTATTGTAATTTTAAAATATTATTAAAGACAAAATAGGAAAACTATACCAATGCTAATATATATAATAGAATGAGAAATTGTGTTAATTTCAAAAAAATTTCTTCGAAATGTTTAAACCGTGTGATAGTTACTTAAGTTTTAATTTTCTCAATTAGCTTCTTTGAATAGTGAAAATGTATAAATGTTTAGTCTTTATCTATTATAATGGCACAATTTAATTTTTAAATAATTTTAATAACATTTTAAATACTAAAATTTTCACAACAAGAAGATCAATAATATATTTTAGAAGAAAAAATATAAAGAAATTACTCAATTTTCATGATTTAAAATGAATTTAGGCATAAATAAAAAAATAAAAAATATTTTCTTTTGTTTTTTCAATGTTTTTATAGGGAAATTGTCTAAACAAAATATAAAATACATATCCCAAATAAACAAAAGGTTTTCTTTTTTTCTTCAATGTTTTTATAAAAAAATTATCTAAACAAAAGCTATGTCTGTTTTATTTATCGATTAAAATAAATATCCCAATTTTTTTATCGATTAAAAGAAATATCGGAAAAAAAATATTGATTTTTTTCTGGAAGTTGAAATCAAAAAGCATAACCTAACCTTGTTCAGTTCCTCAATTCCACCATTAACGTACACCCTCTTTACCCCCAAAATACATTTTATTCATTCACCACCAGACTCGCCGATTACGCTCTCTCAATTCAATTCACTCTCAATTTTTCTTCACAACTCTTCAATTTTCTGCATTCTCTCTCAATTCACTCTTCCCAAACCCAATCCCTTTTTCACAATCTCCTCGCGAACCCTAATCAACCGCAATCACTTCCTCCTTCGTTCGACCCCTTGCTGAATATCTCGTTATTCTTCTTTCAACTCAAGCTCGTGGTTTCTGCTTCTGCACTAATTTATACCCCCTTTCGCGGTTTCTAGAGGTAAGCCCTAAACCCATCGTAGTTCATTTAATTACTTGTTTTTTCTCTCTCTTCTACTCTCTCATGTTTTAAAAGAATGAAGGAGATGTTTGGGAAAAAATTGCGGGAAGAAAACGTGTTATTCTGTGGTTTGTTTGAGAAGTAAAATAAAATATCGGAATAAAAGTATGGATTTTGATGGGTGTTAACTTGGTAGGAACTTTTTCTATTCATATAAGGTGTATAATCTTTTTTGTTTTTGATTTTGCGTGCTATGCATTATTAACATTGCCCTTTAGTGTATGCCTATTGCTGCATTTTCATGTGCAATTTAACTTGCGGTGAAATGAATTTAAACTGATTTTAAAAAAAAAAAGGTGACACAAGTTTGGTTTTCATATGGCTCTGACTCTGTTGAATGTTAAATCTGGTTCTTCTTATCTTTGTGTACTTGTTTGGTTTGTTGATAGTTATGTGTGAATGATTAGCTTTTCCTTGGAATTAAGTTTTGTTTTATTCTAAACCATAAACTTATTAATTAAAAAAATAATGACTGACGTTAATGACCTTGATCACTTCCAGGAGTCTTGATATAACTTTTAATATTGGAGTAACCTTCTCAAATGTAACAAGTTGAAAGTTACTTTCGAGCACAACTTGTTTGTCATATTTTCGTGAGGCTAAATACAGTTTCATGTTTGATTGAGCTTCACAGCCATTGGTTTTCAGGCATCTCATCTTCTACACTTGTGTCTTCATTCCACTTAGATTTCATTACACTTTACCTTTTCGATTATTCATTAATTTTTGTGCCTGTTTTTCTGCATGTACATCTCTTTCTTTTTTACACTACTTCCACGGTTTTTTAGATTTGGTCTGCAATAAGTTCAAGGATTTTGCAAAACGAAATCTGGAACAGGGAATGTACTGTGTAATTTCTGTGGGTTGTAAACTTGTTATTTTCTTTAAAATTTACAGGTTTATCTGCCCTAAACATGGACGAGGATCAAGAGATGGAGAGATTTGGAACGGAGAATGATTATGAGGGTGGTCAATGGATTGGTGGCGAATTCTACTACAAGAGTCGTAAAGAAAAACGCACTCAGACAAAGGATGATGTTCTTTATGGAGTTTTTGCAGATTCTGATGACGATGATGATTATTCAAGTAGAAAACGGAGGAAGGACCGTGATTTTTCAAAGAAGCCAGATCTAACAAAGCCTGTGAATTTTGTGTCTACAGGAACTTTTATGCCCAATCAGGAAATTGATAATAAGTCCAAAGAGCAGAGTGAGAGAGACGGTTATGCTAGCGAGGATAGGCCGGGATTAGGTTTAGGTTTTGGTATGGGGTCTGGTAGCACTTCTGGGTCTGGTTTAGGTTTTAATTCTGGCAATGCTGCAAATGGTTCCGAAATAAATGATGATTCTGATGAGAATGGTCATGATAATTTCTTGCCTACAGCATTTGGGAAGAAGATTAAGGAGGGCGCAATGAGAAGGGAAAAGGAACGGGAGAAGGAGAGGTTGGAGAAGAAGAGGGGGAAGCATCAGAGTTCAGTTCAAGATGGGTCTAGTGATGTGGGGAAATTTGAGAAGCATACGAAAGGGATAGGCATGAAGTTGTTGGAGAAGATGGGTTATAAAGGAGGCGGGCTTGGGAAGAATAAGCAGGGTATTGTGGCTCCTATAGAGGCCAAATTGAGGGCCAAGAATTCTGGCATAGGGTTTAACGAGTCCAAGGAGACTATGCCATTGCCAGTTTTGCAGCAAGAGATGAAGAATGTGCAAGAGGTCTCGCAACCTGTGGTTAGCAAAACGAAGGAAAGGTTATGGTCAAAGCAAGCGAGGTTGAAGAAAAAAAAGGAGGAAGATTATATAACTGCTGAGGAGTTGTTGGCAAGCAAGCAAGAACAAGAGTTGGAGGTTGTTCAGAAGGTATATGATATGAGGGGCCCACAACTTCGGGTATTAACAAATTTGTCTGATTTGAATGCCGAGGAGAAAGCAAAAGAAAACGATATCCCTATGCCAGAACTTCAGCATAATGTAGCATTAATAGTTCGGTTGGCTGAGGCTGACATCCAAGAGATTGATAGAGATTTGAGGAGAGAGAGGGAGACGGCACTTAGCTTGAAAAAAGAAAAAGAGAAGCTAGAAACTGAGGCAGCGTTTCAGAAGAAGCAGCTGGATAATATGGAGGAAATAATGCATGTGTTAGACCATGTTGGAAAAGAAAACACTTTGGGAACATTAACATTGGATTCCCTTTCTCGTTGCTTTAGGGATTTACACAAAAGATGTGCTGATAACTACAAATTGTGTAACTTGTCATGCATTGCTTGTTCATATGCCCTACCCCTGTTTATCAGAGTGTTCCAAGGATGGGATCCTCTTCAAAATCCATCTCATGGGTTGGAGTTGGTTTCAGAGTGGAAGGGATTGCTTCAAGCAGAAGATTCATTCGATATATGGGATGTATCATCACCTTATACTCAATTGGTTTCAGAGGTTGTATTGCCAGCTATAAGAATATCTGGTATAAATACCTGGCAGGCTCGGGATCCTGAACCAATGTTACGGTTTCTGGATTTGTGGGTAAAGGATAAGTTACTTCCTCAATCAGTCCTTGCCACCATATTAGACAACATAGTTATGCCAAAACTATCAAGTGCGGTAGATACTTGGGAACCACACCATGAGGAAATTCCTATTCACACTTGGGTGCATCCATGGCTACCAATGCTGGGGCAAAAAAAGTTGGAGGGTATTTTCCAGGTGATTCGTTTTAAATTGAGTACTGTTCTTGGTGCCTGGCACCCAAGTGATGTTTCTGCTTATGCTATATTGTCTCCTTGGAAGTCTGTATTTGATCCGACTAGTTGGGAACAGCTTATGCTTCG
Source organism: Phaseolus vulgaris (assembly GCF_051622355.1). Classification (NCBI taxonomy): domain Eukaryota; kingdom Viridiplantae; phylum Streptophyta; class Magnoliopsida; order Fabales; family Fabaceae; genus Phaseolus; species Phaseolus vulgaris. The sequence continues at coordinate 16,437,603 of NC_143501.1, read as the reverse complement.
TTTTATTGTACCAAAGTTGCAGCTTGTCTTGCAAGAGTTCCAAGTGAACCCAGCAAGTCAGAATCTTAATCAATTTTATTGGGTAATGAACTGGGCTTCTGCTATTCCTATTCACATGATGGTTGATATGATGGAGAAATTCTTCTTTTCCAAATGGCTTCAGGTTCTGTATCATTGGCTGTGCTCAAATCCTAATTTTGAAGAAGTTACAAAATGGTATTTGGGATGGAAAGAACTTATTCCAGAAGAACTGTTAGCAAATGAAAGTATCCGGTACCAGCTTAATCGCGGTCTTGATATGATGAACCAGGCTGTTGAAGGTATGGAGGTGGTCCAACCTGGTTTAAAGGAGAATATAAGCTATCTTAGGGTACTTGAGCAGAGACAATTTGAGGCTCAACAGAAAGCAGCAGCCTATGCTCAACAGCAAGCTGCTGCTAGCTTGGGTGGTGCAGTCAATGCCGATGGCACTCATGAATTGAGCTTGAAAGAAGTCATTGAGGCTCATGCTCAGCAACATGGTTTGCTATTCAAACTTAAACCTGGTAGAATGCACTATGGTCATCAAATATATGGGTTTGGTAATATCAGCATAATAATAGACTCTCTTAATCAAAAAGTATATGCCCAAAATGAAGAAACGTGGTCTATTGAATCTCTTCAAGGCTTGCTAGAGTTGCATAATAAATCCCTTAGTAAAAGGCGCTGAATTCTGCATTGGCCGATGTGAAGTATCTGAATTCTCAGGTACTCTATCTAGTTTACGAGTTGTATTCTCTTGATTACTTTGTAGGCTTGGGATGTGTACTTTTCCTGTTTTGTTTTGGGCAACTTTATGTCTGATCATAAGCAGAATAGGTATGGAATATTTAATATATGCTTTCTATGCATATATTATATGCATTGATATGTATGTTACGTTAATAATTTTCAATGCAAGGTAAAATCTCTTAGGTGAAATTCAGAAATAGTGTGTGGATTTTGGATTTATTTTCTTCTTCTTCTTGTACTTGTTTCATCATTTAATTATCAAGTAAACTTGCTGTTATTAATCTTTGAAGGTGTTTAAAAACCATGGTGCTTCTGCTGATGCATCAGTGAATCATTCTGACAGTCGGATGATGACCCACTAGTTATTCCACCTAGTGTTTCTGTGTGTCTTGCAAGTATGAAACATCATTTTGATCAGACAGGATAACGTTTTATTTGTGAAATTCAACATGAGTATCTTTGGTTGATTCATCTCCAACTTCTTTTCACTGGTTCCTTTTGTTGCTACATTTCCTTGACATGTGAATTTTTCCATAGTATTGTACTGCTCACTTTCATGAATTGGATGCTGAAAATGTATCATTTCATTATTTGCGAAGTCCTATTGAGCCATGTTCAACATGTTTAGTTTGGATTCAATAGAATGCATCTGATACAAGGTGTGAAATAAAGGCGTAATAATATTTGTTGTTTTCTGGAACTTGATGCTAGTATCCAATATGGGGTAATTGCATGTGGCAAACATGTAGAACAAGTAGATCGAAATAGTCTTAGCCTGTCGGTGCCAAAATAGTATTTTTGGATATAACTGTATTTTCCTTGGCAATGAGACCGGACATGGACTGTGCTTAGAAATTATAATTAGACATAGGGATGCCAAGTTCTTTTTGAGAACTGTCACTGTTAGGTGTCATAAACATTACCGAGTAGCAAATACTTTTCATGCATCTTCATGAGCGGTAAACTGTGTGAACTAAAACCTTATACAGTGATTTTCCTTGTATCATACTTGCTATAGCACATAGCATAACATACTCTAACCTCACTTTATATTATATATATAATATTATAATTAATAATCAACAATTAAACCTCTATTATTCATGAAAAATTAAAATACAACTCATACAAGCACAACTCCATCTTCATCTAAAGTTTTCAATAATGAAATACATTGAATTATGAAAGACTTAAATCATAGACTTTCATTTTAAACTTTGAAAGGGCTAAGCAGTCTGGGCACTGACATGTAGGGATTTGAAGTGAGAGGCTGAAGCTGAGAAGCAGAGTGTGAAACACACACAGACACGCATCGCATATCATCAACAGACTGCTGGCTGGAAAGTTCCCTGTGTTTCTGACCTTTGAAGGTGAAAGAAATATGTGCTAAGATTCATTACTGATCAGAGCTGGTGGGAAATACTGCGTTCTGCAGAAGTCAGCAGTGGTGCTGCAGCAGATGAACTCAGAACTTGACCAGTAGCTGCAAGAGGATTGTGATATCCTTGTAAGGGATAGACTAACATCTCTTTAGAATGATGTGTCAGACACTTTTTGGACATGATATGCCTTTGGCATGTGTTGGACACTTGTCTACTTGTTTCAATAAAAAATAATTTTTTAGTTCGGACACCTCTCTAACATGGTTGGGACAGGTGCCAAGAAAGTGAGTCTGACACCTATGCTTGCCTAGACACCTCTACCTTTGCCCAAACACATCCCAAACACTCTCCTATAATTTTTTTTAAAAGTCAACTTATAAATATTGTGAGGCTCCGCATTTTTTTCTGAGGTTCATTATCACAAGACTAAAATTGTTTTAACGTAGAGTTATTATTCATCTTCTTGGGATTATGAAACGATCATCATATGAAAATTATGAAGTTTAACTGTCTAATATATATAAATCTTAATTCTCATGCTGCATTTTATATTTTGGACATCAGTCTGGTGACTGTTGGAGGCAGTGCTTCATAGGTGGATATTGACGGATAATAAGTAATATGTATTATGTCCTAACAGACATTAGAATTCTGACGAATTATTATCGTGTAGTACATAAATAGCTTAAGCTATGCTGTGCACATAATGGATTTTGCTATGCTATGGGTTTAGCATAACACTGATCCTCCTTGTATTGCTGTAATATGCACTTATGTCACTCCATTATCAACCATATCAAACATGTGCTAGTGTGTCCTTTATTCGTGTTTCTTGTTTCCAAATGTTAATCATTATTTATTTTCGTTTATTTTGCAGGCAGTTGAACATGGAGGTTTGCTGAAACTAATGCTCAGGAAGATGTCTTCGGTGATGAACAATCCACCATTCAACTATATGATTCATCCCAGTCCACTTCTTGGTAATGGGTCAGAACTAGCATTCACTCATTGCTTTATACTGCTAATACCTCTACTAATTGGGATTGTGGGTTTTGAGCTGGGAATGGATCTTACATATAAATCCTGTGTTTCCCGAGGATGGTGCAATGGTTGTAAGGGAAGTGAAAGTGGAAGTTCCAGAGTGAGGATAAAGCGTGTAGAAAAATGTTGGTAACCTAATTTCTTTTATTCACATGTATGAGAAGCTTTTTTGTTACAGTTTTATACTCTGAGCCTCCTAGTGAGGGAGTTTTGGTTCTCACATGTCATTAATCCTAGTCCTGAAATCATGAGGTATTGGAAAATTGAAACAAACTATTCATGGTGTACTGAATCATTGAGAAGACGATAATGCGGAAAGAGGAAAGGCAACTACATTTTCTGGTCAGGTGTCTTTTTAACCCTGCTTATGCATCAAGAGACAAAGTGAGGGTAAATTGATTTTAACAATATTTAGAATTATTCTAGATGATCTAAAGTTAATTCAGGCATATTATTAAAAGCGATTTTAATTTACTGTGCGTCATATTCTATAAAATCACGTTTAAATGTTATTGAACGTGATTTTGTATAATTTTTCATCTTTGGTGACTATGATGAATTAGTTCAGGGTTTAGAGCATGGATGTTAAGAAGTACACCAATTTAGATAAAGAATGTTGAACATGCTGTTGATTTATGATTTTTTATTTAGATTTTATGATGTATAGTAATATTTATTAATATAATTGATGAAAATTTAGTTATTGTAATGTGATAAATTTCATTAAAAATTATTTTTTTACTATTAGTTAATTTTTTTAATTTATAATAATGTTTTAATTTTAAAATGATATCAATTATTTAAGATTTAAATAAATGGTTAACGATCAAAATTTCAACTCATTGTAAAAATATAGTATACTTCATAAAATTAATTTTCATTATTTTCTTATATTTTTTAAAAAAATATGTTCGATCACATCTACCTAATGTTGGTAGTGGTTGTTTTCATTTTGAATCGTTGTTCCCCTTTCAAAATATGTAGATGTGTGTAGTTTGAATTAGGACATGAAGATACGTGAATTGTTAATATGTAATTTTCTACATTATTATAATAAACATCAGTTTGATAATTATGTGTCCTCCATAATCACATTATGCAATATACACATTCCTTTCTGACTAATTTTTTGTTGCTGTGTAAATAACTCTCTTATTTTCTTGTGGCATTAAAATGGTTTTCACAAATGTGGTAAAATTAGGATAAATGTCATTGCATAGTAACATCATTTTTTGACCTCACAATACCAAAAGATATATATGTCAAATCCACAACTCTTGCGATGTCACATGATTGTTGGGTTAGCATGATCATCACAGCAAAATGGATCTTTCTATGTAACTAGCAATTTTTCCATTTCCATTCCCATTCCCATTCCCAGTGCATGCATCAATTCATCCTAACATATCCGCAAAGTTACGAGTCGCTCCAACTTGTAGTAGTCAGTTGATGAATTTCCAATTATTGCATACAAATACACTAGCCAATATACGAATACCAGTGGTGCACTTTGCCAAGGTGATAAACCTCTTCTTTGTTTTGCATTTGATCTCAGTGTAAAGTAGTCATGTGAAACCTTTTATGATACTATGTTTCTCTGTACATAAGGTTCTTAGAAAAATAGTTCATTAAACAATAGATCATGACTTTGGTAATATTTCGATGTACAACCTCTGTTCTTTATTTATCACTACTAGTGTTTGACTTGATGTTGTTACTGTTGTCTTTGAGTTCTTTCTATATGACTTGATTCAACATTGTCTAAATTGTTGTTTAAAAAATTCATTATGTGGATAATTGAAATGTTTAAAGTGTTACAGAAAGATGCGAGAATGAGATAATATCACATAATTATATAGCTTCATAACGACTAGTTTTTCAACGACTATTTTTATAACTAAACTAAAAAAATAAGAAATTTGGTAAATTTAACAATAATGATTAATTGACATATAATGACTATTTTCATTGCTTCTTTGACATGTTGGATGTGTTTTTCATGAGAATTCATATTCTAAACACATTTCTTACAACTTCTTTAACTCAATAAATTCATCTAGTTTGGTGTTATTTTCTTTCTTGAACTTTCCTTGTTAGACATATCAATGATATGGGGATTCACAATTGCACTTGTTTTTCATTTACTCTTTCTTTTGCATGTCTTTTGTCCTATAGAGTGAGATAGTCGTGATGGTGTCACATTTTTATCAATTTCAAAAGGTGTCTTCAGATTAGTAGATGATGAGTATGCACATGAAGAAGAAACCTTATTCTTTTTTCTTATTGAAATTTATCCACAAATCTTGATTTTTTAACAATGAACACCCTTTTATAATGTGTGAATCTATACTCAACGTTTAAAATCTACTCACAATAGTCAAAGTTTTCTCACAACAATCAAAACTATTTTCATAATGACACATTTGCAATTTCACAATTAGAACCCAACAATTGTTTTGTTAATATCTTAGAAAGCACATTTTGCAATCAAGTGACATTTATTTTACTTTTCACACAACTTTCATAAATCTTTTATACTTTTTTTTATCAACAAAAATAATAAACAAACGTAGAGCATTTTAAGGATGCTCCAACCCTATACACTGAGATTATGATGTCAGCATAACCTTCCAAAACAAAGTTCAACCCAAACATTGACCTTCATGTCTTTACAAACATGCCTCTACCTCTCGACATAAAGGCAGAAAATGGATCATCAATAATTCAACTAAATCCAAACCCAACATCAAACTAACAATGTATTTAAAGAGCATCAAAAAGTTGATTCGAAAACATAACTGAAAAATTTAAATATTAAAGCTAGCCAAACACAACTTTTGTGAAACCACATAAAAATCTTAGAATGACAAAGACAGTCCCCAACCAGCATAAACCTTCCATACTACCTCTCTCCCAAGCCATAACCTTTCCTTTGCCTCACTCTTTATGATGGAGGCAATTTCTTCCTGCACCATATCATTTATGACATGCACACAACGTAAAATTTAAAATTCAACCTTGTTCTTGATTTTATTTTTGCTTATGGATGCACAAATCCATAAGTGATTTTTATACATTCCAGATTTTAAAATCCGGAAGGTCATTTTCGTATTTCATTTAAACTTCTTGATGGGCATATCAAAAAGTGAGTTATAAGTTTCAGATTTTCATATCCGGAATGGTGTCTTGTAAATGGTGTTGAGGAATGAGATTCAGAACTAATTTATGTTTGCTTACAGATCTTGACATTCGGAAGGTCATTTATGTTGTCCAGGTAAGCTTTTGGATGGTGACATATTAGTTCCAGATTTGTATATCTGGAACTTTGTGATTTGACTTACAGATATGAATATTTGGAAGACAAAATTTAAATTATTAAGGATAAAACGGACATTTTACGTTAGTATGTTGGGTGCAGGTCTGAATTGATATGGTGTAGGGAGAATCAGCCTATGATGGAAAGGTTTAGACCCAATATCATTATGGTTAGAAGAATACATGAAAGTTGGCTCTCTGTTGAAGATAGTAAGCCCAAAACTCTTTTTACATGGACTATCTCTTAGTGGGCTTGAGTATTTAGGCCTAGTTGTGTACGTTATTAAGCTTGTATTTGGGCCTAGTCGTATAGTTTATTGAATGTGTATTTGGACAACATATTGTAGACTAGAGTGTGTATAAATTAGGTCTAGGTGCACATGTAGCTTAAATGTGTTTTAAAAAACCATAATTGGGAGATTCCTCTGCCCATTTGTTGCACATGGAAGACAAGTTTCTCTCCAACTAGACATTTTAAACACATTTAGCACATATTAAATATGCTAGATCCAGTTGCACACAAGGAAAGAAGTTGGTGTACATTTAATTAATGGAAGAAAGAAATTGGCGCTTGAATTTGAATTTCAAATTCAAATTCAGTGCACACTTCATTCAGGTCAAGCTCTCCCTATAAATATACATGTAATCCATACACTTTCACACTTTCAAGTGCTATATGAGATCGATGCTATAAACTCTCACTTTCTCTTCTTTAATGGTAATTTTTGGAGAATCCTCTTTTAAGCTTTTTGAAAAGGAACTTTTTTTTTGTGTTAGGGTCCTCTAACTTTTCTTTGAAGCTAGACTGGTCATCTTTATCCATGCATCATTTCAAACACTTTTTCTTCCACTAGCCTCAATCTTCATTTGACTCATTTCCCTTCCCCTACTCCTTCCCGCAACCCAACTTTCCCCTTCCCTTTTCCTTCTCCATCCTATAAACCAAACTTTCCCCTTTTATCTCCTTCCCATTCCCCTCTCCCTCCCATGACACCAACCTCTTATTTCCCTTTCTCCCTCTAAGAAGCCTTCTGAGAGTGTTGTTGTGCGAGACCACTTCAAATTCCGTGCGAGAGTGACACAAACATCGTGTGAGATCATCTCAAATGTTATGCAAGACTATAAAAAAATGTCATGTGAGAGCGACGTTGCAGAAGAGGAACAATGTGTGAAAGAGATGTTGCGCGAAAGGGACACTGACAACGAGATCAACAACATGTGATTTTTTTTACTTCATTAGAATTTTTTGATTTCATCTCCTCACATGTCTTGTTTTATTTGAATGTTATTGTTTTTTCATTTTGATTTGTTTGTATGTTATTTTCAGGGATTGATATTTTCTTTTCATAGTTTTAATATTCGTTTCTAGAAAAAAAAAATATAGTGTTTATTTGGAAGCAACAATTTTTTTTTTTATTTTCATATCATTTTCCTCCAACAACACAATTGCTTAAAAACTTTAAGCAATCGTGTCTTTTTGCTAAGCATCTCCTATTGGGTAGTTTTCTTATTAAATTGCCATGGTTTTCCCAATAACATATGACAAACTTTCATGGGTACTACATCACATAAAACATAATCTTTCTAATTCGCCATAGAAAGACTGTTTTACCTGCTTATTTATAGTTAAGTCCCCATCTTCATTCAACCATTGAAGTTTATAAGGTTTTGGGTGGGGTATAACTTGTAGATCAAGCTTTTCAACCAACCTAGTGTTATAGTAGTTGCAACAAGATTCACTATCAACAATGAGAGAACAAGTGTTTTCTAAAGTTTTACATCTTGTGTGAAAGATGTTCTTTCTTTGTGTTTCATATTTCATACTAGGTTGACTGTTGAGGGTTGTTCTAATCATCAATAATTCCCCCTCACATGGATATGCTCCCTCACTTTTCTCTTTTTTCTCTTCTCCGCTAGACTCATTATCTTGGCTACTATATTCATCCCTCCCTCTTAAGATCATGGTTCTCCTATTTGGGCATTGGGATGTTATGTGGCCTCTACCAAGACATTTAAAACATAGTATGTCTCTACTGCGGGTTTGTGGGGTAGACACATCCTTTCCTAGGTTGTTGAGAGCTTCTTTAGATTTATCTTTTGAAAAAATCTCCTCCCTTTCCTTTTTGTCCTTCTTGGGATAGGAGCTAGAATAAGAACTCTCTTTGCGACTTGATCCTTTTCTCAAAATTTGTTGTTCAACTTTTATACAAAGTCGGATCAAGTCATTCAAGTCCTTATAGGGCAAGAGTTCCACTCTATCTCTTATCTCAAGATTGAGACCACTAAGGAACCTAACTATGGTGGTGGTTTCTTCCTCCCTAATAGAGACTCTCATCATGTAGAGCTCCATCTTTTGCCTATACTCTTTTACACTAATACTCTTTTGCTGGAGTTATCGGAGCTTGTCCATCAACTCCCTATATAGTAAGAAGGAATATGACGGTGCCTCAAGACTCCCCTAAGTTCATTCCAATATGTTATGGGAGGGTCCTTGTGGAGGTGCCTTTCTCTTTCTTGTGTTGTCCACCAATACATTGTATTAGATTGAAAGCTTAAAGTTGTTAAGGGTACCTTCCTTTCGTCACTAACATGATGACAAGCAAAAAGTTGTTATATTTTCATTTTTTCCCAATCTAGATAAGTTTCAACATTTTCCTTCGCATAAAAATAAGGTAGGTCTACCCTAGTCTCTTTTGGTTGGCTTTCCCTTCTAATTCTTTTAGGTATAGGTTGATAATATTCATTAATTCTAAAAATCTCTTCCTCAGCATGGGAGTCACTAGACCTAGAACTAGATGCATGTGTTTTTTTCAATTTTTTAATGTATTCATCTTTTTCTCTAACAATTTTCAATTATTCTTCTAAAATTGCAAGATATGCATCTCTTTCTTTCTTTTCTTCTAAAACTTGAGCCTCATGTTGCAATTGTCTTAGTGAGAGCGATTGATTCAAAAGATATTTAGTAGAGTTCTCATAACTTTCAGTATATTGGAAGAATGCTTAGACATGTTAGAATTATGTGTTAAAAAAGTAATTCCCAAAGAGAAAAATAGATGGAGTGAAGTAGGTAATTTCCTAGGAAAGGGAGGTAGATCTATAAGATCTCTTAAGTATCATGCCTTTCCTTTTCCAAATACTATCCCACAACACTTTTACAAATATTTATCTAAGCAATTTACTTAGATCACAATCAAAGATGAAAACAAAAATTTTATGCAAAAAATATGTAAAGCAATAAAAACACAATTGAAAATTGTTATCTAGAAAGCTTTAAAACTAGGTGGTTTCCTAGGTAAGGCTTCTTGGCACTTTGAACCTTGAAGACACACTCACCGAACTACAAACACAGTTAATCAATTAAGTAATCAAATTTTTGCAAATTACAAATTAAAGAAATACAATGAACAATTAGATCAATAATTTTTATGCACTAAACTTTAAATGCTTATTCTATTCACTCTACCACTTGTACCTCCTTTTGTATTTTTTGTATAATTTTTCTTGTGAGGTTGTTGATGTCCCTTGCTTTGCCTCTTTAGAATATGCAACCTAAGATACTCGGTTTTACCTCTTTAGAAATGTGGCTTGCACAAAAAAATTTCAGCTCCACAACTCACCAATGCAAATTAGGTCACTTCCACCAAGAGAGGTCAAACAATTTGAAAAGTAACAAAACTCAAATTTAAAAATAAGGACTACTACAAATGGAGTTTATTTTTTACATGACTTGAAATAATAATCAAAAGAAATTGACAAGAAAAAAACTAAGGTTCACCAGAAAAGGTAGCACTCAAATTGAATCCTAGAGAATAAACTAGAATAGATGAAGAAAACAAAAATTGCACTACAAAATATTTGTGTAAATTTTTCATAACTTGCTGAATTTATGCTGGACAAATTACTTCAAATTAGAAATTGAAATTGGAATAAAAAATACTTCAATGTTTAAGCTTAATGTAGGTGTTGGAATTTCACAAAAATAGTGTGCCAAATAATTGCAATAATATTTTCAAATTCGCTGCCAATTCAAATTTTTTCAGAGTCAGATTTTACACTCTATCTGTTTTTCATTTGTCATTTTTTTTCTATTTTTAATTCTGATGTAATTCTTTTTTAAAAAATTTCTTAACACATCAATATACTTAAACCCAAAATTTCACAATTTTTCACCAACACAATTAATTGTAATCAACGTTTTCAGCCAGCACAGAAACTGTAAAACAAAGGAATCCTACACTAGAATTAAAAACAGAATTGAAAACTTCAAAAACACAATGGAATTAAGTGGAAATTGAAATTGAATGGAACTAACAACAAGTTTGAACTCAAATATGGAAAAATTAAAATGAATCAAAGCTCAAAGTCAAAATTAAAATTGTACTCAAGTTAAATCAAACAACCAAAATTAACAACAAAAGTACTTCATGGAATTGATGACAATTTTGGATGAACATGACTTAGACAATACTTGAATTGATTCAAAAATTAAAATGACTCATCCAAACTAATATTGCACAAATTAAAAACAAAAAACAGTACAACTCACTCAATGGAAACCTATAAAATGCAAAAACGGAATGTTCAAAACAATTGAACACAATTACATCAAACATAATTTTCCAAACAACAATATAAAATGAAATTGGAATTAAAAATAGCAAAACAAATCACAAAATGATGAACAACATGGAATTAAACACAACCCAAAAAAAAAAAAAGAGAAGGAACTTATCTCTTGAAGAACCATGGCTCATGATACCAAATGATAGTGCGTGCCTTCATTTCGAATTGATTTCTTGAATTTTTGAGAGGATTGATGAAATCCTGATGGAGGGAATGGAACAAGGATGGCTCCAGCTATGGATTTCTTGAACGTGCATGAAGAGTAGGGAGAGTAATTAGTTGGACCATATCAGTTAGAGAGGTGAAGGAGAAGACCAAAGGTTTTTAACCTAGAGAGGTTTAGGCAAGAGAGTGCAAGAGCTGGCAACTTGGCAACATAACACTCTAAAATTGATCTTCATAACTCATGAGCCAAGAACCTCAATTTATAGGAGAGAGGGCTGAACACTTTGGAGCCAAATTTTGAAAATTCAAAATAAACTGTCCAATGAGAAGGTGCCATGTGGACTCATGCTTTCCATGTTGAACTCACACCTTCCATGCTAAATCCTCTCCACTCCTAGGCTGCCATGTGGACGTCCATGTGCTCTAATATACCCTATACATTTTAGGGTTACATCGGGCTTAAAGAAGCCCAATTGTTACCATAACTAGTCACTTTTAACCCTGGCAAGACCTATTTTACTATTGGTCCAAATACAAACCCCAAAACTTATGCTACTTGGCCCAAATATTTGGTCCAATTGTTTTATGCTACTAGGCTCAATACATGGCCCATGAAATCCTAAACAATTTTATACAATTTATTGAAGCTAAAGTTTGCAAAAAAATAGTGTTCACTAGTCAGCCGAAACTTAGTCTTCTTGTGTTCTTCTGACTAAAGCTCTAGTTTATGTTTTGAATGAGTTGGAGATCTTCTTGGATATGTTTGTACATTCCTTCATCCTAGATTTATCCTCTTAATTGGGCCTACAAAAGTAAACAAAAGGCCAATTAAACTCATATTTGCAAATAAATTCATAAACAACCTCTGTTAGATTTATTGGCTTAAACAAGAGAGGGGGGTGTATTGTTTGTCAAAAGATTTTCGCAAAGGTTGGATAAGAATGAAGCTTTATCAACAATCACAGAAAAACCAATCAAGGAAGCCAATCAAACAATGCAAAAGAAACTGTTTGCAGAATTTCAATCGATTGAAACTTCATTTTAACCGGTTGTTTATGGTAGTAGCAAAACAAAATTAAAACAAACAGCTTATAAGGAGTGAGAGAGAGAGATCACACAACCAATTTGTACTGGTTCACTCAACTTTGAACTACATCCAATTCGCAAAACAACTATTGGATTCCACTAGTAACCAATCACAGATTACAATACACACAATCACAAAGAGGTGATCTTGATACCACAAGAACCACTCACCCTCTTTGCCTTAGACACAACCTTAGTCATAACACCCTCTGACCTGACAGGTTTACACACTTCACAAGTTTTATAAAAGAACAAATACAAGAATCAGAAAGGAACAAATTACACCTGATTTTACAGGAATCAGAGAGCTCCTAAGATCAGACCTTGAACCAGTGCACAACTACTTAACAATCTTGCAAAACTTGATTTTAATCTCTTCTCAAAACAATTTCAATCTTACTGTAAATGTGTTTTCTTGTTGTTTTTGAAATACAAGGAGAAGCCATATTTATAGCTCTTAAAACTAGTCGTTCTAGGCAGTAAATCATGAGCCAAAACAATTTTGATCCAACTGAAAATAGATCCAACAGGTTTTTGAAAAGTTGTTATGAAATGTGACAATCAACCGGTTGAAAATTCATTTTAACCGATCGAATTGGTTAGGCAATTATTTAACCAAGACAAAAACAATTTTAAAAACTTTTAATCCAGCTAAGTGACAAATAACCTATTATATCGTGGTTTCAACCGGTTGTTTTTCTCTTTTCTTAGAAAAAAAACTTTTCTCTTTTAAAAAGGATTGAACTAGCTTGCAAGGGACTAGGATTGATCTTTACAAGAATTCTAAACACCCTAGACTAAGCTCAAACCAAAAGCAGCACAACTTCAATCTTCATCACAAATTTGAATCATGAAAGCTCCCATGTTCTACAACCTCTAGGTCTTCATCCTCCTTATTATGTGGTTGTGTGTGGTTGGGGGTTGTGCCATTAGAACCAATAGGAAGAATGTAGAACAATGAGGGTAGGAAGAACTTACAAAGATAATGAGTGAAGAGAACGTTCAAAAGAGTTGAAAAGAGAGCGCGAAGGAGAAGAAAGAAAACATAGAGAACAAAAGCATAAGTGGCGTGGAGCTTCGAATTAGGTTAATAACGAGGGTATAAACAATGATTGTAAGAGGAACCATTGTCTATTTAAATCACAGAGGGAATAGACAATGGTTGTTGACGGTTGTCTATTCCCTCTGTAATTTAAATAGACAACGGTTCCTCTTATAATCGCTGCCTATCTACCCATTCTAATTTAAAAAATGCCACTGCGTTTTGATAGACAACATTTGGTAGTGAAACACTTTTTTGCACTGGTGAATGTATCATACTAATAATTATATCTATAAAGAGTGTCTCATGGGTTAAGACACTCCAAATATTTTAGTTATATTTTAGTTATATTTATAACATTCTTTTTTGTTGATAAAAAAAATTATGATTTAAAAAAAATGTCAAACTCAAGACAACATAAAACACAGGAAAGCGGGAAGACAAATATGTGTGTTCAATCTTTTAGGATTGGTTGCGTAATTCATATTAGACATCGAGCTCGTTGTATTTTAGTTAATTATTATAATTTTCTATATATAAATACTGTTGAACCAAGTGGTGTTCAAGCTTTGAAGAATCCAAACCCTTTGAAGGATGTTAGACATCGAGCTCGTTATATTTTAGTTAATTATTATAATTTTCTATATATAAATACTGTTGAACCAAGTGGTGTTCAAGCTTTGAAGAATCCAAACCCTTTGAAGGATGTTGAAGCCTTGGTTGTGCTTGCTGTTGCTGTGCTGGTTTAGTCTAGTTCTGGGGTAGTTTGAGTGTTGTAATCCACCCCTTGATCGAATCTAAAGGATAGGCATTCTCAATCTTTGTGAAAGTAAAGTGTTTTCAAACTAAGTTAAAAAAACCGATTGTTTTGTCAAAACAACCGATTGTTTATACTTAGATGTTTTGAGAAAAGATTGAAAACTGTTTTTCAAATGGTTGAACTGTTAAAACAAAAACAACCGATTGATTCGAGGAAACAACCGATTGTTTGTTTTGGGACCATAACAGAAAAACTGTTTTATCTTTGACTGAGCTATAAATGATTTAACTGCTTACGCTCCAGTCATTAAATGCTTTGACCAATCTTTTAATGCAATTTAAAAGTTTGTTAAGATTTGATAACAAACTACATCTTTGAATATATTCAGAAAAACAGATTTGAGAATTAATTTTTTACAAGTTTTTGCTAAGAGTTTTTCAGTTTTTCAAAGAGCTAAGATTGCTGAAAGTTTGTGATTGATCAAAGTTTGTGGAATAGGATTCTGCTTGTATTGATTTCAGATTATCTTTTGTAACAAGTGTAATCCTTGTACTCTGTGAAACAAGTTTTCGTTTCTGTGTTTGCTGAGATTGGCTGTGTGTTCTTGAGGGGATCAAGATCAACAATCTTAGTGTTGGTGTGTTGGCTAAGAAGAGTGTGTGTCTTGAGGTGTTCAAGGTCACTTTCTTGGTTGTGGTGTAAGTGATTAAGTTGTGATTGCTTAGTGGATTTCCTCAGGGTTTCTGAGAAGACTGGATGTAGCTCTGGATTTGGAGTGAACCAGTATAAACATCTGTGTGCAATCTCTCTATCCCTAACTCTTTAAATTCAGTTTTGATATCAGTTAACTGGTATAAACAACCGATTGTTTCGGTAAAACAACCGATTGTTTTTACTAGTGTTGTGACTTTTGCTTTATGTTTTCAAAAACTGATTTCTTAATCAAGGTTTTCTTGAAGTAATTTCATTCAAAGTTTAAAAGTTTGCAAAAATCCTCTTTAAACAATTCACCCCCTCTAGTTTAAAGCCATATATTCTAACAAATACAATTAAAATAAGTATTATATAGTATTTCCTTAAGCAAATTAAATTATATTGTAATTGTTTTCAAATCAATAAAAAAAATTAAAATTTAATTGAGAATTATAAATAAAAGATTATAAATTGAAAGGATTAAACATAAGAAAAATTAACTAAAAAATGTATAGTGTGGAATGATAAAGAGAATATTTGTTGACCAATTGTTAAGCATTAGAATATTGTTTTTGTTATATTATTTGTTCAATTGAAATTATTTTTTTAATAAAAATCATAAAAAATGTATGGAATCATATGTCTATTTCAGTAATGTTAATTTTTTTGCTTTTATTAATTATTATATAAAATGTAAACAAAATAAAAAAATATACAAACAAAAGGAGATTACAAATATTAATAAAGAAGAAACATAATGGTGGAAAAAATAAGAGAGATAGGTAGTTTGAAATGCAATGGTATATATTATTGTAGAGTTTGAGATTCTATTGTATTGAAAAGAGAATAGAAGTAGAAAGATGGTAAAAAAAGAAAATCAAGGCATTTTTAAGCCATAGACAACACCTGCATGTTTGGGCAAGTCAAACTGAGTATGAAAATAAAGAGTTTTAATTTTATTAAAATCATGGAAAGTAACTAAGCTATCGGAACCTGCATGATGAAGCTATTAGACGGTTGGAGGAAAGATTGCAAAGCCTTGAAGTGCAGCAAGCTAGACGTTCTCATTCTCACCATGGTTCACGGCATTCTCATAAACCTTCATCAAGAGGCTCTTCCAATGATCATGGATGTGAAGAAGAACATAGAACAAGGAGACCTCAACCCAACTTTCATGGATATAGACCACCTTATGCTCATGAAGATAAACGTGAAGATGGCTACTACCGTGATGCAAAGGCCAAGCTACCTTCGGTGAAAATTCCTAGTTTCAATGGGGATAGTGATCTTAATGTGTATCTAGATTGGGAGGCTAAATGTGAACAGATTTTTGACCTCCATGAGATCCTAGATGAGCACAAATATAAGCTAGCCACCTTAGAATTTAGTGATTATGCCATGAAATGGAGGCATGGTGTTGTAAAGGACATTATCTATCACATGGGTCCTCCCGTGGACTCTTGGAACTCTTTAAAGGATCAAATGCGCCGTAGGTTTGTGCCACCACACTTTAGGAAAGACCTCATATTGAGACTCCAACGGTTTCAACAAGGCACGCTAAGTGTGGATGCTTATTATAAGGAATTAGAAACGCTTTTGCTTAAAGTTGATTTGAAAGAAAGCGATGAAGCTATGATTGCTAGGTTTGTGAGTGGTCTAAGGAAGGATATTCAAGATATTGTTGACTTACAAGAGTATTCATCATTGAGTTCTTTAGTTCATCTTTCAATGAAGGTGGAAGCCCAACTTGCTAAGAAAAATTCTTTCAAAAATGTTCCCAATGATGGATACTACAACAATTCTTGGAAGAACAAAAAGTCTTTTTCTAAATTTCCTTCCAAAGATTCTTCTTTCAAACTAAAGGAATCTAAGCCTTCTACTTCTAGGCCTAAATCACCAATTAAATCGTCTAGTAAGAAATGCTTTAAGTGTATGGGTTATGGTCACATTGCGGCTAATTGTCCTTCTAAAAGGAATATGTTTGTGCATAATGGCATTGTCATGAGTGAGCATGATTCGGATTCACCTAGGCATTCTTCACCTTCTAGGGCGTCTAGTGAGAATGAGAGTGAGAATCCACTTAAAGGAGATTTGTTAGTTGTGAGAAGACTTCTTGGACAAGTTTCACAACCTTTTGATGAAAGTCAAAGGGAAAATATTTTTCATACAAGATGTCTTATTCAAAACAACATTTGTTCTTTAATAGTGGATGGGGGTAGTTGTGCTAATGTGGCTAGTACAAGAGTAGTAGATAAACTTGGATTGCCTACTATCTCTCATACAAAGCCCTACAAATTGCAATGGCTTAGTGAAGTAGGAGAAATAGTTGTGAATAAACAAGTCCTCATCCATTTCTCCATTGGAAAATACAAAGATGAGGTATTATGTGATGTTGTGCCCATGGAAGCAACCCATGTTCTTTTGGGAAGGCCTTGGCAATATGATAGAAAAGTTTTTCATGATGGCTTTACCAACAAACTTTCTTTTGATTTCCATGGTCACAAGGTTACTTTAAAATCTCTCTCTCCAAGAGAAGTCCATGAGGACCAAATCATTATGAAGAAAAAGAGGGAGGGTGAAAAAGATAAAAAAAGTCCTAAGCCTACACTTCTTGTGTCTAGGCATGAGGTTCAAAGGGAAATAGTAGCTCACAATCCTATCTTCTTAACTATCCCTAGACCTCTTAAGTTAGAACCACTTGTTGATAGTTCTCATGACTTGGATAATTTGGTAAAGGAGTTTCAAGATGTGTTTCAAGATCCTCCAAAAGGCCTTCCACCTTTGAGAAGGATTGAGCACCAAATTGATTTAATTCCGGGATCTTCCTTACCAAATCGTCCGACCTATAGAACCAATCCAAGTGAAACCAAGGAAATTCGCCAACAAATAGAGGCTTTGATTGAAAAAGGTTGGGTCCAAGATAGCATGAGCCCTTGTGCTGTGCCTATTATCCTTGTCCCTAAGAAAGATGGCACATGGAGAATGTGTTCGGATTGTAGGGCTATCAATAACATTACAATTAAGTATAAGCATCCCATACCTAGGCTTGATGATTTGTTGGATGAATTGCATGGTTCAAAAATCTTTACAAAGATTGATCTTAAAAGCGGCTACAATCAAATCCGTATCAAACCGGGTGATGAATGGAAGACGG
Organism: Phaseolus vulgaris; assembly: GCF_051622355.1. Taxonomy (NCBI): domain Eukaryota; kingdom Viridiplantae; phylum Streptophyta; class Magnoliopsida; order Fabales; family Fabaceae; genus Phaseolus; species Phaseolus vulgaris. The sequence goes on along the minus strand of NC_143501.1, from coordinate 16,419,571 downwards.
CTTTTAAGACCAACTTTGGCTTATATGAGTGGTTAGTTATGCCCTTTGGCTTAACTAATGCTCCAAGTACTTTCATGCGCCTCATGCATCATGTTTTGAGACCTTTCATTGGTAAGTTTGTTGTTGTTTAGTTTGATGATATACTCATTTATAGCTTATCTTTGAAAGACCATAGGTTGCATGTTAGGCAAGTTTTAGAAACCCTTAGGAAGGAACATTTGTATGCTAACCTTGCTAAATGTATGTTTGCACTTGATCATATAGAATTCCTAGGGTTTGTTGTGAGTAGCAAAGGGGTCCATGTGGATCAAGCTAAGGTGATGGCCATTCAAAATTGGCCTACACCTAAATCCATGAATGAAGTCCGAAGTTTCCATGGACTTGCTTCTTTTTATAGAAGATTTGTACCTAACTTTGGTACAATAGCTGCACCACTCAATGATATAGTAAAAAAGGATGTGGTTTTTCAATGGGGAGAAGCACAACAAAAAGCTTTTGATATTTTGAAGGAAAAATTGACTAATGCTCCCATCTTAGCCCTTCCTAATTTTGCTAAAACCTTTGAGATTGAGTGTGATGCTTCAAGCATAGGCATTAAGGCTGTTCTCCTTCAAGAGGGCCACCCTATAGCTTATTTTAGTGAGAAATTGAAGGGAAGTCATCTCAACTATACCACTTATGATAAAGATTTATATGCACTTGTTAGGGCTTTGTTTACTTGGCAACATTATCTTTTTCCTAAAGAGTTTGTGATTCATAGTGATCATGAATCTCTTAAATATTTGAAAAGCCAAAACAAGCTTAACAAGAGGCATGCTAAGTGGGTGGAATTCCTTGAGCAATTTCCTTATGTGATTAAACACAAGCAACACAAAATAAACATTGTGGTCGATGCCCTTTCTAGAAGATATGCCTTGATTACTCAATATCTTGGCTTTGATCACATTAAGGATCTTTATCATGATGACCTTGAATTTTCTCCTATCTATCAAGAGTGTCTTAAAGGAGGACACAAAGACTTTTTTATACAAGATGGCTTTCTTTTTAAAGGAAAACGTCTTTGTGTTCCCCAATGCTCAATTAGATTATCTCTTGTTAGAGAAGCACATGAGGGAGGATTAATGAGTCACTTTGGGGTTGCTAAAACTTTGGATGTGTTGCATGAACATTTTTATTGGCCTCATATGCATAAACATGTTCATAGTTTGTGTGATAAATGCATAGCTTGCCGCAAGGCTAAATCTAGGATGCATCCCCATGGTCTATATACTCCTCTCCCTATCCCTTCAATGCCTTGGGTTGACATATCTATGGATTTCATCTTAGGATTACCCAAGACATCAAAGGGAAAGGATTCCATTTTTGTGGTAGTGGATCGTTTTTCAAAGATGGCTCACTTTATTCCTTGCCACAAAGTGGATGATGCATGTCATATTGCAAACCTCTTCTTTCAAGAAGTGGTTCGTTTGCATGGGATTCCTAGAACTATTGTGTCCGATAGAGATCCAAAGTTCTTGAGTCACTTTTGGAAGACCTTGTGGGGTAAGCTTGGTACTAAGCTTTTATTTTCTACCACTTGTCACCCACAAACCGATGGTCAAACCGAAGTGGTCAATAGAACTTTAGGACAACTATTGAGATGCTTCATTTCCAGGAATCCTAGAGTGTGGGAGAATTTACTACCCCATGTTGAGTTTGCATATAACCGTGTAGTAAATTCTACCACCTCACAATCTCCTTTTGAGGTTGTCTATGGGTTTAACCCCTTAACACCTCTTGATCTTCTTCCTATTCCCATTCTTGGAGATGTCTTGTGCAAAGATGGGGATGAAAAGGCTTCTTTTGTGAAAACTTTGCATAAAGACATCAAGATGAGAATTGAGAAGAAGGTTGGCAAGTATGCTGAACTTGCCAATAAAAGGAGAAAAGCATTGTTGTTTGAGGAAGGTGATTGGGTTTGGCTTTATTTGAGGAAGGATCGCTTTCCTAATCAAAGAAAGTCCAAACTAATTCCTCGTGGTGATGGACCTTTCCAAGTCCTCAAGAGGATTAATGACAATGCTTATGAGTTAGATATGCCTGATACATACCTTGGTAGTCATACATTTAATATCAGTGATCTAACTCCTTTTTCTGTAGGTCTCTAGAATTCGTGGCCGAATTCTCTTTAACTCGGGGAGTATGATGGAGATCAAGTTCAAGACCAAATGGAGGCCAATACTCAAGGACAAGAAGAGGAAGAGGCTCAAGTGCTAGACGCTCAAGGAGTTGGTAGCCCACCTCAAAGGCTTACAAGAAGTCAATTCAAAGCATTAGGAAATAATGGAAGGTTGTTTTCTCTTTTTGTAATATCTTTGTTTGAAGGTGCTTAGAGGGAAACATAAGAAACCTCTTTTGTAAAAGTATCTTTAGGTCTTTAGTTTAGGAAAATAGTAGGAAGCTTGGGGGGTGTGAGCTTAGTAGAGGGGTGTAGGTGTAATAGGGAGGTGCCAAACTAAGAGAGAAAGTCACACCTTCCTCATGCTCTAGGATTGGCGCCACTTTTATGTCATTTGGGGGGGATTTTGAATTTAATTAGCTTCTCATTTCAGCACCTCTTAGGCTATAAATAAAGATGCTTGCCTTGTAAAATTCAGATAGGAAATTTGTAATAGAGAACTCTACTCAATTTGAGAGAGAATTTGTGAGAGCTTGCTTCTCCTTCACCTTGTCTTATCTTGAGTGCATTTGGTTCTCTCAAGTGGCGGCACTAGCTCACTTATCTTGGAGTCTTCATCCTCTAAGTGGCGTGATCATCAAACCAAAGCATCCATCTCCATAAGTTCTTCTTTCTTTCATCTCCATATTCATATGAAATTCCTAAAACATGTTTAACTTCCTTTTTGGTTCGGCATTTCAACCTATTTTCTAGTTTTGCTTCGGTTCTTAGTTCATTGGTTGTTTATAGTTGTTTCTTCTTCAATTCTAGCTTAATTGTTCGGTGCATTTCTGTTCTTGTTCATTTTATTTGGTGCTTTTGCCTTTTTACACAATTTGTTCGGTTCAATTGACAATAGATGGCTCCTCCATATGAGTTTGGTGTTTGGTGCAAGTCTTGGTGAGTTCTTGAAACATAGAACCTTGATCCAATTCTATCATAAGTGCCTAAGCTATTTCAACTCAAGTTGAGTCCATAGAATGTCAAAGAATCATCTCTTCTTTGCTAGTGGATTCATATAAGGAAACAAGTGAAAAGTTCTTTCAAAATTAAAAATGTTGTTTCATCTTTGAAACCTTTTGAACTTCTTCACATGGATCTCTTTGGACCCTTAAGAACTATGAGTCTTGGTGGAAATTATTATGCTCTTGTTATTGTTGATGACTTTTCTAGGTACACTTGGACTCTTTTCTTGGAATCAAAGAGTGATGCCTTTTCTGCTTTTAAGAAGTTAGCAAGAAGGTTACAGAACACAAAGAACAACAACATAGGTTCTATTAGAAGTGATCATGGAGGAGAATTTCAAAATGAGAAGTTCAGCAAATTCTGTGAGAAGATGGGGATTCTGCACAACTTCTCTGCTCCAAGAACACCACAGCATAATGGAGTGGTAGAGAGGAAGAACAGGTCTCTTGAAGAGCTAGCAAGGACAATGCTTAGTGAATCATCACTTCCTAAGTACTTTTGGGCAGATGCAGTGAGCACCTCATGTTATGTGATGAATAAGGTGCTTATAAGGCCTATTTTGAAGAAAACTCCATATGAACTCTTCAATGGAAGGAAGCCTAACATCAGTCATCTCGAAGTCTTTGGCTGCAGCTGTTTCATTCTCAATAATGGAAAGGAAAACTTGGGAAAGTTTGATGAGAAAGCGGACCTTGGTATCTTCATAGGGTATTCACTCACAAGTCATGCATATAGAGTCTACAACAAGAGGTTGATGACTGTAGAAGAATCAGTTCACGTTGTCTTTGATGAGGTAGATCACAAAAGCAATCAAATCTCAAAGACCAGTGCTGAAGAAGATGAACAGAGCATCAGTTTGGAGAAGTTGGAAACCTGTGCAGAAAAACAACCGGTTGATTCGCAGAAACAACCGATTGAAATTCTGCAACAGAGTGAGCTGCCCAAGGAGTGGAGGATTCCTAGAGATCTGTCAGTGGATAACATCATAGGGCAGATAAAGGAGGTGTCTCCACACGTAGCTCCATCTCAAACTTCTGCAGGCACACAACTTTTGTCTCTCAAATTGAACCAAAGTCAATTGAGGAAGCTCTCAAGGATGAGAAGTGGGTTGAAGCTATGCATGAAGAGTTGAATCAATTTGCAAGGAATGAGGTATGGTTTCTTGTCCCTAAAACTGATAAAATGAATATTATTGGTTCAAAATGGGTTTTCAGGAACAAGCTAGATGAAGATGGTGTGATCACAAGGAACAAAGCAAGGCTAGTTGCCAAGGGCTACAATCAAGAAGAGGGCATAGATTATGGTGAAACCTTTGCTCCTGTTGCTAGATTGGAGGCTGTGAGACTGCTGCTGGCTTTTGCTTGTATGAGTGGTTTCAAACTCTTCCAAATGGATGTCAAGAGTGCCTTCTTGAAAGGCTACATCAATGAGGAAGTCTATGTAGATCAACCACTAGCCTTTGAAGATCATAAGTATCCCAACCATGTCTTCAAGTTGAAGAAAGCTTTGTATGGGCTGAAGCAAGCTCCAAGACAGTGGTATGAGAGGCTTAGCAACTTCCTGCTATCTCATGGATATGAAAGAGGAATGGTAGACAAGACTCTCTTCATCAAGAAATCAAATGCAGAAATAATTCTTGTGCAAATCTATGTTGATGATATCATTTTTGGTGCTACACAAGACAGCCTGTGTGAAGAATTTGTGGCTGCAACGAAAGGTGAGTTTGAAATGTCTATGATGGGAGAACTATCTTTCTTTCTTGGATTGCAGGTTAAGCAAACAAAGGATGGGATCTTCTTAAGTCAATCAAAGTATTGCAAGGAGATTCTCAAGAAATTTGAAATGGAGAGTTGCAAAGAAACAAGCACTCCAATACCATCAAGCTGTTACAGGGATATGGATGCTGCTGGAAAAGGGTGTAGATCAAACAAAATACAGAGGATTGATTGGATCTTTGCTTTATCTAACAGCTAGTAGGCCGAACATCATGTTTGCGGTGTGTCTATGTGCAAGATATCAAGCAAATCCTAAAGAGTCACACTTCAAAGTTGCAAAAAGAATTCTGAAATATCGCAAAGGAACATCATCTGTTGGATTATGGTATCCTTCTCACTCTCCAATTCATTTAATTGGTTATTCAGATTCTGACTTTGTAGGTTGCAAGCTAGATAGAAAGAGCACAAGTGGAACTTGCCACCTTCTTGGCTCAAGCCTAATCTCATGGCATAGCAAGAAGCAAGCATGTGTTGCTCTCTCTACTGCTGAGACTGAATACATTGCTGCTGGAAGCTGTTGTGTACAGATTCTGTGGCTCAAACAACAACTTGCAGACTTTGGATTACAAATCAACAAGGTTCCTTTGATGTGTGATAACACAAGTGCCATCAATCTTACCAAAAATCAGATTCAGCACTCAAGGACCAAACATATTGAGATAAGGCATCATTTCATCAGGAATCATTTAAACAATGGGAACTGTGAAGTGAAGTTTGTGGAGCCAAACTGCAGTTAGCTGACATCTTCACAAAATCTTTACCAAAAGAGAGGTTTTTCTTCTTAAGAAATGAGTTAGGTATCCTTGATCTTAATAATCTCTCCTAAATATGTTTTTGGTACATGCTAAAGTCCATTTGTGAAGACAAATAGAGGGAGAATTAATTGGTTCTTGTATATCTTTATCTGATACTGTATAATCTGTTAAAATCTCTGATATAAAAGTGTTTTCTGCTGTTGCTGATAAAAACAACCGATTGTTTCGTGTAAACAACCGATTGTTTATCATGTTTTATGCTTTGAATAAGTAAAAATCTAACTTGCTGCTGTAAGAAGCATTGGACAGTATAAATGTTATGTTTGTAGGTACTGCTTCAGATTCAATCAGATCAAACACAAGCACCAGGGATTTGTCTTCATCAAATAGGGGGAGATTGTTGAACCAAGTGGTGTTCAAGCTTTGAAGAATCAAAACCCTTTGAAGGATGTTGAAGCCTTGGTCGTGTTTGTTGTTGCTGTGCTGGTTTAGTCTAGTTCTGGGGTAGTTTGAGTGTTGTAATCCACCCTTTGATCGAATCTAAAGGATAGGCATTCTCAATCTTTGTGAAAGTAAAGTGTTTTCAAACTAAGTTAAAAAACCCGATTGTTTTGTCGAAACAACCGATTGTTTATACTTAGATGTTTTGAGAAAAGATTGAAAACTGTTTTTCAAATGGTTGAACTGTTAAAACCAAAACAACCGATTGATTCGAGGAAACAACCGATTGTTTGTTTTGGGACCATAACAGAAAAACTGTTTTATCTTTGACTGAGCTTTAAATGATTTAACTGCTTACGCTCCAGTCATTAAATGCTTTGACCAATCTTTTAATGCAATTTAAGAGTTTGTTAAGATTTGATAACAAACTACATCTTTGAATATATTCAGAAAAACAGATTTGAGAATTAATTTTTTACAAGTTTTTGCTAAGAGTTTTTCAGTTTTTCAAAGAGCTGAGATTGCTGAAAGTTTGTGATTGATCAAAGTTTGTGGAATAGGATTCTGCTTGTATTGATTTCAGATTATCTTCTGTAACAACTGTAATCCTTGTACTCTGTGAAACAAGTTTTCGTTTCTGTGTTTGCTGAGATTGGCTGTGTGTTCTTGAGGGGATCAAGATCAGCAATCTTAGTGTTGGTGTGTTGGCTAAGAGGAGTGTGTGTCTTGAGGTGTTCAAGGTCACTTTCTTGGTTGTGGTGTAAGTGATCAAGTTGTGATTGCTTAGTGGATTTCCTCAGGGTTTCTGAGAAGACTGGATGTAGCTCTGGATTTGGAGTGAACCAATATAAACATCTGTGTGCAATCTCTCTATCCCTAACTCTTTAAATTCAGTTTTGATATCAGTTAACTGGTATAATCAACCGATTGTTTCGGTAAAACAACCGATTGTTTTTACTAGTGTTGTGACTTTTGCTTTATGTTTTCAAAAACTGATTTCTTAATCAAGGTTTTCTTGAAGTAATTTCATTCAAAGCTTAAAAGTTTGCAAAAACCCTCTTTAAACAATTCACCCCCCCTCTAGTTTAAAGCCATATATTCTAACAAATACAATTAAAATAAGTATTATATAGTATTTCCTTAAGCAAATTAAATTATATTGTAATTGTTTTCAAATCAATAAAAAAAATTAAAATTTAATTGAGAATTATAAATAAAAGATTATAAATTGAAAGGAATAAACATAAGAAAAATTAACTAAAAAATGTATAGTGTGGAATGATAAAGAGAATATTTGTTTGACCAATTGTTAAGCATTAGAATATTGTTTTTGTTATATTATTTTTTCGATTGAAATTAATTTTTTAATAAAAATCATAAAAAATGTATGGAATCATATGTCTATTTCAGTAATGTTAATTTTTTTGCTTTTATTAATTATTATATATAATGTAAACAAAATAAAAAAATATACAAACAAAAGGAGATTACAAATATTAATAAAGAAGAAACATAATGGTGGAAAAAATAAGAGAGATAGGTAGTTTGAAATGCAATGGTATATATTATTGTAGAGTTTGAGATTCTATTGTATTGAAAAGAGAATAGAAGTAGAAAGATGGTAAAAAAAGAAAATCAAGGCATTTTTAAGCCATAGACAACACTTGCATGTTTGGGCAAGTCAAACTCAGTATGAAAATAAAGAGTTTTAATTTTATTAAAAACATGGAAAATGACTAAGCTATCGGAACCTGCATGATGAATTTTTTGGCACTTTTATACAAACCTAGGGACTCAGAAACTCTATTTAAATCGCCATAAAGGTTGGGACAAAATCTGGTGAGATGTTTAACGTCGTATACTCTATATCCAAAGAAGAATTTAACGAGTTGAAAAAAGTCACATTGGGAGGTAGAAATGGTTGCATATAAAGAAAATGTTGGCTCAATATCTTCACCATGTACCCAAAATCATAGGTACTATGAAAAGCAATCCACTAAATATTATTGTTGCAGAGGAGTCCTGAGAGCACCATCAACTCAGCGAATTAGACAATGCTCATTCCAAACTTTCGATTCTTATCAAAATTCATGCCTAGACGTTGGAGGAGGGCGATGGAGTGAGGAGCATGAGGATTGTTGATCTAGAGTGATCAATGGCTTTGAAGAATCCAAATCCAAGTTTTTGATGCAAGGCTGGAGTTGCTGCTATGTTTAGGATAGGATTTGGGTAGTTTAAATGTGTAATCCACTCTTTGTTGAATCTAAAGCTAATGTGTTTTAAAACCTTTTTGAGTTTAAAGTGTTTTTCAAACTAAGTGAAAAACAACCTGTTGTTTTATCGAAACAACCGATTGTTTTACTCTTAGGTGTTTTTGAAAAGGTTGAAAACTGTTTTGGTTGGTTGACTTGCTGTCAAACCAAAACAATCGATTGTTTCGTGGTTTCAATCGATTTTTTCTTTGAAAATCCTAACAAAAATTCTTTTTTGTTAATTGAGTGTGCTTTAAATGATTTTCAACTGAATACGCTCCTCTATTAAATGCTTTGACCATTCTTTCAAAGGTATAAATAGTTTGTTCATGTTTTGTAACAAACAAGAAAAACATATTTTAGTTTTTCAGTTGTGATAGATTGCTTCCAAGTTTTGAACATTCACAAAAAGCTTTGGGTTTTCTAAAGAGAGAGTGGAATAGGATTACATCTGTATTGATTTTAGATTGTTCTGTAAACAAGTGTAATTCGTTCTGAATTTTCTATAAATTATGGTGTTGTTGCCAATGAGTGTTGTGTGCTCTTGAGGTGGTCAATATCAACATTCTTGGTGTGTTGTGTCAAAGTGAGTGTGTTTCTTGAAGGGTTCAAGGTCACTACTTTGGTGGTTTGTGTGTAATTTGTATTGATTGCTTAGTGGATTGCCCAGTGGCTTCTGGGGACTGAATGTAGTTCTTGGTTTAAGAGTGAACCAGTATAAACTGTTTGTGTATCTCTTTCTTCCCTTAAACTCATTTAAATTCAGTTGTTATTGCTTTACTGGTATAAACAACCGAATGTTTCGAAGAAACAACCGATTGTTTTTCTGGTGCTTTGCTGTTTTGTGCTTATATTCTTGGCTAACTGAATTTCTAATTGAGTTTCATATAAAGAATTTTGTTCTAGCTGAAAAAGTTTTCGAAAACCCCTTTTAAACAATTCACCCCCCTCTCGTTTAAGGCCATATATTCTAACAATTGGCATCAAGAGCTTGGTACTTGAAAAATACTCAAGTTTGATCCTAAAACCTTTTTTGCTATGGCTGGAAAACTACCTTTTGAGGAGGATGCTTCAATTAACAAACCACCCTTCTTCTGTGGTTTGAATTATAAGCATTGGGAAGCTAGAATGAAAATCTTTGTTGAATCCATTGATCAAGGAATTTTGGATGCAATTGAAAATGATCCTTTTATTCCAAAGATTAAAAAGAGTGGGTGTTTTATTAAAAAACCTTGGTCCTAATGGACTAATGAAGAAAATTGGAAGGCCAAGTTTGATTGCATTGCCAAAAATATAATAACTTCTGCTTTGGATTCTAAATAATTTTTCAAGATCTCAGAATGTGAATTTGCTAAGGAGATGTGGGATACACTCAAAGCAACTCATGAGAGAACCACTGAAATGAAGAAATCAAAGACAAGAAATCAAGCAAGAAGAAAAAGGAGGCAAAATAAAAAAAGGTCTCAATCTATGCTTCATGGCCAAAAAGGAAGATGATGCAAGCAGTGTAAGTTCTTCTACTTCTTCAAATGCTAAAAATTATAGTCAATTGCTTAAAGCTTTTCAAAAAACTCATGAAGAAGCTAACCGATTGCCTCTCTTAAACAACCGGTTGAAGAGAATGAACAACTGGCTTGAAAACAGAGTAAAATCACTGGAAGAAGAATTGGAAAATTCAAAAACAGATTTTGAAAAACTTGAAATTCTTTACAAAAATTCTTTTTGCAAGTGTGACTCTCTTATTTGCGAAAATTGTGAAATCTTGAAAAGAAAGTTCATTATCTTGTAAGAACTGTGGATAAGCTTTCAAAGGGTAAATCCAACTTTGAGAATGTTATGGCATCTGAAAATTGTGTTTTTGGAAAAGTTGGATTAGGTTTTAATCCACAGAACAAGCAAGACAAGTTTTCAAAGTCATTTTCAAAACTGCCAGAAAAACAACCGATTGTTTTGTCGAAACAACCGATTGTTACATGCTTCTACTGCATGAAAAGAGGTCATTTTCTCAGATTCTGTAAAATTAGAAAATATTTTGTTCCTAAAGGAATTATGAGATGGATTCCTAAAGATTCTGGAGTTCCCAATGATGAATGTAAATCAAAAGGACCCACTTTTAAAAGGGGACCAAATCTTTGTACTTGAAATTTCTTTTGTAGGGAAAATTGATGGAAGGCATGAAGTAGTGGTATCTGGACAGTGGCTGCTCAAAACACATGACAGGAGATAAATCAAAGTTTGTGAGCATCTTCTTCAAACAAGAAGGCCATGTAATATATGGAGATAACAACAAAGGAAGAATTATTGGAAGAGGCTCTATAAGAGACAAGAGTATCTTGCTTATTCATGATGTCCTGTATGTAGAAGGACTAAAGCACAACTTGCTTAGCATTAGCTAACTGTGTGACAAAGGCTATCAAGTAATCTTCAAGACAAACTCTTGTGAAATCTACATTCCCAACTCAAAAGAGGTAATGTTGATTGGTAAGAGAATCAACAATGTCTATCTCTTGGATATTTTTTCTCCTTGTTCTATTGGTTGTCTTCTTTCCAAGCATGATGAATCTTGGTTATGGCATAGAAGAATTGCTCACATTCACATGAATCACTTACACAAATTAATCTCAAAAGATCTTGTGATTGGGTTGCCCAAGCTTAAGTTTGAGAAGGACCACATATGTGAAACATGTCAAAAGGGGAAGCAAGTTAAAAATTCCTTCAAAATTAAGAATGTTGTTTTCTCTTTAAAACCCCTTGAGCTGCTCCATATGGATTTGTTTGGACCTTCAAGAACCATGAGTCTTGGCGGCAACTATTATGCTCTTGTTATTGTGGATGATTTCTCTAGGTACACATGGACTCTCTTCTTGGAATCAAATAGTGATGCCTTCTCTACTTTCAAAAAGCTTGCTAGAAGGTTACAAAACACACAAAAAACAGCAACATTGGTTCTATAAGGAGTGATCATGGAGGGGAATTTCAAAATCAGAAATTCAGCAAATTCTGTGAGAAGATGGGGGATCTTGCACAACTTCTCTGCACCAAGAACTCCTCAACATAATGGTGTAGTAGAAAGAAAGAACAGATCTCTTGAAGAGTTAGCAAGAACCATGCTAAGTGAATCCTCCTTACCCAAATACTTTTGGGCTGAAGCTGTTAGCACCTCTTGCTATGTGATGAATAGAGTGTTAATAAGGCCAATCTTGAAGAAAACTCCCTATGATCTCTTCAATGGAAGGAATCCAAACATTTGTCACCTAAGAGTGTTTGGATGCAACTGCTTTGTTCTGAATAATGGGAAAGAAAATCTAGGAAAGTTTGATGAAAAAGCTGATCATGGCATCTTTATTGGCTATTCTTTAAATAGTCATGCTTATAGGATCTACAACAAAAGGCTCATGACTGTAGAAGAATCTGTTCACGTGGTATTTGACGAAGTTGATCACAAAAGCATTCAAGCCTCAAAGAACAACACAGAAGAGGATGAGCAGAACATCAATTTAGAGAAGTTGGACTGTTGTGCAGAAAAACAATCGGTTGATTCATCGAAACAATCGATTGAAATTCTGCAGCAGAGTGAGCTGCCTAAAGAATGGAGAATTCCAAGAGATCTGTCAGTGAAGAACATCATTGGGAAGATAAAGGAGGGTGTTTCTACACGTAGCTCTATCTCAAACTTCTGCAGGCACACTGCTTTTGTCTCTCAAGTTGAACCAAAGTCTATTGAAAAAGCTCTTAAAGATGAAAAATGGGTGGAAGCTATGCATGAAGAACTAAATCAATTTGCTAGGAATGATGTGTGGTTTCTGGTTCCCAAGACAGATGAGATGAACATCCTAGATCTATGTGGGTTTTCAGAAACAAGCTAGATGAGGCTGGAGTAATTACAAGAAACAAGGCAAGGCTATTTGCCAAAGGCTACAATCAAGATGAAAGGATTGACTATGGAGAAACCTTTGCCCCTGTTGCAAGATTGGAAGTTGTAAGGTTGTTGTTGGCTTTTGCTTGTATGAGTGGATTCAAACTCTTTCAAATGGATGTGAAGAGTGCTTTTCTCAATGGCTTTATCAATGAAGAAGTGTATGTTGAGCAACCACCGGGTTTAGAGGATCATCAACATCCTAATCATGTTTTTAAGTTGAAAAAGGCATTGTATGGGTTTAAGCAACCTCCAAGGTAGTGGTATGTGCGGCTTAGCAATTTCCTCTTGTCACATGGTTATGAAAGAGGAATGATTGACAAAACTATCTTTATCAAGAAATCAAATTCTGAAATTATCTTAGTACAAATCTATGTTGATGACATCATCTTTGGTGCTACCCAAGATAGCTTGTGTGAAGAATTTGTGGCAGCTATGCAAGGTGAGTTTGAAATGTCTATGATGGGGGAGCTTTCTTTCTTTCTTGGATTGCAGGTCAAGCAAACAAAGGATGGAATTTTTCTATGCCAATCAAAATATTGCAAAGAAATTCTCAAGAAATTTGAAATGGAAAGTTGCAAGGAAGCAAGACACCTATGCCTTCAAGCTGTTATATGGATGCAAATGCTATTGGAAAAGAGGTAGATCAAACAAAATACAGAGGTTTAATTGGTTCCTTACTCTATCTCACAGCAAGTAGACCGGATATCATGTTTGTCGTATGTCTTTGTGTAAGATATCAAGCAAATCCAAAGGAATCTCACTTCAAAGCTGCAAATAGGGTCCTTAAATATCTCAAAGGAACAACCAATGTTGGTCTATGGTATCCTTCTCACTCTCCTATAAACTTAATTGGTTATTCAAATTCTGATTTTGCAGGGTGTAAGCTGGATAGAAAAGCACAAGTGGCACTTGTCATCTTCTTGTATAAAGTCTCATTTCTTGGCATAGTAAGAAGCAAGCTTGTCTAGCTCTTTCTACTGCAGAGGCTGAATACATTGCTGCTGGGAGTTGTTGTGCACAAATACTTTGGCTTAAACAACAACTTGCAGATTTTGAATTGAAGATCAGCAAGGTTCCTTTGCTTTGTGACAACACACGTGCTATAAATCTCACCAAAAATCAGATTCTGCACTCAAGAACTAAGCACATTGAGATTCGTCATCACTTCATAAGAGATAATGTGAATAATGGAGATTGTGAAGTGAAATTCATTGAAACAAAACTGCAACTGACTGATATATTCACAAAACCTCTACCAAAAGAAAGGTTTTTCGTCTTAAGAAATGACTTAGGCATTCTTGACTCTCAAAATCTCTCTTAAACTGTTCTTAAATGTTAAAGTCTATTTGTGAAGACAAATAGGGGGAGATTTGGTTGGTTTTTGTGTTGTTAAATGTTTAAAAATGTTAAATTTCTCAAAATTCTGAATTTGGAATTGTTTTCATGCTTCTCTGACAGAAAAAACCGATTGAATCGAGGAAACAACCAATTGTTTGTCTGATACAGTGTTTAGCATATGTGCTATTCTAACCTGCTGCTATAGATGTTGTGTATTGTATAGGCTTTGTTTTGCAGGAACTGCTACATATTCAAACAAAGTCCAGCACAAGCAACCAGGGATTTGTCTTCACCAAATAGGGGGAGATTGTTGATCTAGAGTGATCAATGGCTTTGACGAATCCAAATCCAAGTGTTTGATGCAAGGCTGGAGTTGCTGCTGTGTTTAGGATAGGATCTGGGTAGTTTAAATGTGTAATCCACTCTTTGTTGAATCTAAAGCTAATGTGTTTTAAAACCTTTTTGAGTTTAAAGTGTTTTTCAAACTAAGTGAAAAACAACCTGTTCTTTTATCAAAACAACCTGTTGTTTTATCAAAACAACCTGTTGTTTTATCAAAACAACCTGTTGTTTTATCAAAACAACCTATTGTTTTACTCTTAGATGTTTTTGAAAAGGTTGAAAACTGTTTTGGTTGGTTGACTTGCTGTCAAACCAAAACAATCGATTGTTTCGTGGTTTCAATCGATTGTTTATTTGAAAATCCTAACAAAATTCTTTTTTGTTAATTGAATGTGCTTTTAATGATTTTCAACTGAATACGCTCCTCTATTAAATGCTTTGACCATTCTTTCAAAGGTATAAATAGTTTGTTTATGTTTTGTAACAAACAAGAAAAACATATTTGAGCTTTTCAGTTGTGAAAGATTGCTTTCAAGTTTTGAACATTCACAAAAAGCTTTGGGTTTTCTCAAGAGAGAGTGCAATAGGATTACATCTGTATTGATTTCAGATTGTTCTGCAAACAAGTGTAATTCGTTCTAAATTTTCTGTAAATCCTAGTGTTGTTGCCAAGGAGTGTTGTGTGCTCTTGAGGTGGTCAAGATCAACATTCTTGGTGTGTGTTGTGTCAAAGTGAGTGTGTTTCTTGAAGGGTTCAAGGTCACTACTTTGGTGGTTTGTGTGTAATTTGTGTTGATTGCTTAGTGGATTGCCCAGTAACTTTTGGGGACTGGATGTAGCTCTTGGTTTAAGAGTGAACTAGTATAAACTGTTTGTGTATCTCTTTCTTCTCTTAAACGCATTTAAATTCAATTGTTATTGCTTTACTAGTATAAACAACCGATTGTTTTTAGGGTGCTTTGCTGTTTTGTGCTTAAATTCTTAGCTAACTGAATTTCTGATTGAGTTTCATACAAAGGATTTTGTTCTAGCTGAAAAAGTTTTCGAAAACCCCTCTTAAACAATTCACCCCCCTCTCGTTTAAGGCTATATATTCTAACAAAAATGATGTGTCACATCGAACTCACTAAAGTTGATTTCCCAAAAAAAGGGTTGGTGGTTCGAAAGGTTGGAAGGTTGTCATGGTTATTTGAAAGGGTGAGGCCCACTTGGATGAGGTGCATACCACTCATGTTAGCTTTCATAGTTATTTTGTGGTTGTCGGAATGTTGGATGCGACTGAAAGACGACGCCGATAAACTTTGTATCCACTTCGATGAAAGGGTATAAGACAAAGATGGAATGAATCAACTCGAACTACGATTCAAGATTGTAAGACGACACTAATCTCGTCATCCCAAAACTACAAGGGAGGGTCATGTTGCTTTCTCTTCTGATATTTGTTTCTCTTTCTATCTCTCTTTCTATTCCCTTGAATAACAACTTCATGCACTCTACTCTTATTTGACATTTATTTACAAACTTTTATCTTTTTAATAGCTCATTTCTCTTTCGATCTCAACCCACAATTAGATTTAATTATCTTATTTATTTTTGAACCAAGTATATTTTAAATAAAAATATTTATTTCTTCTTTTTGAGGATATGATTATACGTATATCATAACTAACCTATTTATTTTAGGAGATTGATATATTTAAATTGCATATAATTATTTTATCTATTTTATGTTCCATATTTTTTTTGTCAATTTTTAAATTTATAAAATCTAATACCAAAGTTTTAGTTATATGATAAAATGAAGAAGTTATATGATAAAATAAAAGAAAAATGTTGTAAGGTTTTTCTATTCAATGTTCACCATTGTTGTGCACCCTACCTCTTGAATCCCTGCCTTCTCATGACGGTATATCAATTTAATTGACAGAAATTAATTTATTATGAATTTGTACTTGTATAGACAAAGTGGATCCTAGATAGTACATGAGATTGATTATAATTGAGTATGTATTGTAAAACTGATAAAGTGTTTCTTACTCCTTTGTAGAAGGATTATTTATACTGTTTGGTAATTGGCTATTTGATTGATGGGTCATCTGATTCATATCTTCAATAAATCAGTGTTAGCTGAGTTCTTGGAGTATCTCCCAGATTTATACGGAGGTATATCTAGAGCATATCTTTAATAAATCGGTATTAGCTGATTTATCAGGGTCTTACCCGAATTTGGTGGGGTGTACCCTGATTTATATGATGTTTCCTTACTAGTCATTTATTGTTAACTTGCTCTTTAATGTAGTTGATCACCCGATCGGTCGGTCAACGAAACCGATTTATTTTTTTATTAAACTATAACATTGTAGGGATTCTTTATTAAAAAAAAAATCACACTTTTTATTCTATGAATAAACAGAACTTCATGTAAGATCAAATTATTTATTTACACAGTAAACTTTTATAAAAGGATAAATCAAGTTTACTTTATAACAAGGAAAAAATATTGATGGGATAGATAATGTAAATTCATCCTTCATTATTAGAAAATTATTAAATAGAAACCAGTTTTAAAAATAAAAAATAATTAATTGTTATATTGATTAAATTAGATACTTGTACTTTTATACTAAAAACATCTTGTATAATCTCGTCTCATCATTCTTCTTTGTTCTCTAGTTTGTAAAATATTTACCAATTCTCTCAAGGTTGATAGTTGACAAATCTTTCACCCAAAAGTTGGGATTTTTTCTCATATTTTTCTTGTATAGTAACCACCATTGTTCATATTCCTTCATTACATAGAAAAATAATTTATTTTATAAAATAAATAATTGAATTATTTTTTAAAATAATTAAGTAACTTCTCTTTTTAGAAATAATTGTTATTATATAATACTTTACCCTTTGATGTATATAATTTATTCTTTAAAGTAAGAATATACTCAGTGGTTATTATAATTTAATAAATAAATTCATTAATAAAAAAATTATTTCTTATAAGTCATAGATAAGTTCAAATGGACCTATCAACTTTAACTTTTATTTGGTTTTTTTAATTTAAAGAAGAATTTATTATTCAAAAATTATAAGATCATCATACTCTAAATTAAGGTTTTCACTTTTTAGAACATAAAACATGTGTGAATAGAAATATATAGTAAAATTGATAATGACATTATAAATTTACGTGTTATATTAATACAATAAAATTACAATTTTTATAAACTTATAATGCAATATTTATCAGAAAGATAACACAATTTTTTTTTTAAAGATATTTATGATTTCCTTGAGGCACATTCCATACAAAAGTCTAGAAATAAAAAAATATTGTCAGATTTGCATACAAAGATGGATTAGACATCCAGAAAAAGGATTTATTTTGCTCCTTTTATAATTGGGTAAGTAAAACTTCCTACCTTTACAGTTTACATAATTATAAAAAGGACTAATGAAATGTTTTATACTAGATCTCACTGGCAATTGATGCTTATTTGCCCTATACTGTTGTCTGGTTTTCTTCACTGCATAGGAAGCCAAGTCAAGATATGAAGACTATGGTAAAAAGGTATGTTATTGTAAATTATATAATTTATTGTTAATTACTAATGATTTTTCTTTTTTTAGTGCAATTAATGTATGCATCGTCTTAAGCGGTAGATCCACTTCATCATCACAAAATCTACATTGGATTTATCCTAAGGTATATATTTACTTCTTCCTTAAAACTATTAAGTTTTAGTTTTTTTAGTTCAATTAAATTAATTGTTACTTATATTTCATAATAGTGCAATAAGAAATAAAGAAAATTTGAATGTAATTATTATGTAATGCATTGGATGTGGACCATAACACATGTGGGGATTATAGACTCTTGAGAGTAGGTATTATGTGATTTTAAATGCTCCAACTTCTCATTATATATTTATATTTGTTAGTATGAACACTAATATACTCTTACATTTCTTAGCTTTTTGAAGATACCGAGGCACTAAGCACACAAAGTCTTGAACAAATCTGTTAGGAATGGACCAAGTACTTTCTCAAAATTAGGAATCAAAACATGTAATGATTTGTAAATTTCTAACATGTGTTCATTTTTATTAAACTAATTATAAAATTTTGATTAGTTTCAATTGCATGTGTCTTTATATTTCTCTATATATACAAATCAATTTGACTGGTATTCTGGTTTTATTGAATTTACAGGTTTATAAATTTGGAAAAAAGCAAATCTTATTAAATTTATAAAAAAAACTGACACGTTTTACAACAATTTAGACATTAATCGGTGTAATATGGAATATATTACATTGGTTGTTACCTTGACAAGTGTATTATGTGGGCTCACTATTTTCAAAAAATGTGCTCCAAAGGCACATATTATACTGGTTGTTACCATAACCGGTGTAATATGTGGGCTCCGTACTTTCAAAACACATGCTGCAGAGGCACATATTACACCAGTTGCTCGTCCCAGCCGGTGCAATATGTGTCCCACACATTTCACGTATTAAGCCCTCATATACACATGTTGGATCTAGTAACCAGTGTAATATATGCCTACATATAAAACCGGTTGGATCTAGTAACCAATGTAATATGTGCCTACATATAACACCGGTTTAGCTACTCATGTTATGTAATTGACATTTTACATCGTCCACATCTATCAATAAGAGAACCAATATAATTTACCTCATATAACTGGTGTAATATGTCTTTTCTGCACTAGTGTAATGCAGTTATGTTTGATAGATAAAGTATTAAATGAATTTGAATTCACCCATTTATTTTCATAATAATATCTAAGTTCTCACATTATTGATTTTTGAAACCTTTTTCATGTTTTTCTTTTATTTATCCTTTTTGTTGTGTTTTTCCATCTTTAGAAACTTGTGCTTTTATATCTTGTATAGTTTTGTCTCATCATTCTTCTTTGCTCTCTAGCTGATAAAACATTTACCAATTTGATAGCTGACAAAAATCTTTCACCCAAAATTTAAGATTTTTTTTCTCATATTTTTTCTAGTATAGTAACCAACATTCTTCATATTCCTTCATTGCATTCTTTATAGAAATAGTCGCATAACGCTGAATTTTTTAATAATATATTTTTATTTCAATAGTTATTATAATGAGTAGGATTTTTTTTTCTAAAGAAAACAGTATACATAGAAAAATAATTTATTTATTCTATAAAATAAATAATTGAATTATTATTTTTTAAAATAATTAAATAACTTCTATTTTTAGAATTAATTGTTACTATATAATAATTTACCCTTTGATATTTATAATTTATTCTTTAAATTAGTTTTTATAAATTGTTGTTGTTATAATTTAATAAAAAAATTCATTAATAAAAAGATTAGTTCTTATAAATTGTAGGTAATCTCAAATAGATCCATGAATTTTAATTTTTATTTTGGTTTTTTATTCAAGGAAGAATTTATTGCTAAAAAATTATAAAATTATTATACTTTAAATTAATGTTTTCACTTTTTGAACATATGTATGAATAGAAATATATATTAAAATTTGTAATGACATTGTAAATATATTAATTCAATAAAACTACAATTATTATAAACGTATAATGCAATATTTATCACATGGATAACACAAGAAACTTTTAAAGATATTTAAAGATAATCTCAAATCTCTTTAGAAAAATTTGAAATTTATAATTCATGTAAAAATAGCTTTTGACATAGAAGAAAAAATACAATATTTTGTCTTTGTCTTTTTTTTCTTCCCCTCTTTATGATAGTTCATTTGACTTATAGTTGGATTTTCAGGCAACTCAGAAACATAATAATTTTTTTCTAGTGCCTCCCAATGATCCAATGCTTCAAGATGGTTGATCATCCATGCAACCCATAACTTATATACATCCATGCAACCCATAAATATAATTGGAGAGAATAATTTATGTTTTATTGATTTAATAGAGATGGAAACTAACTACATAAACAGCATATCCTATATGATATGCTAGATGATATCCTATATTTCTAGACATAAATATTGGTAAATAATGATGAAATATTGAACAATCAAACAATTGAATATAAAAATAAACTGAATAAAAAATATATATGCGATAGTTATTGTGAAGAACAACAAACAAATTGATTCCTTGGACGTTCAAAATAGCTTCTAATAGAACCTTGATGATAGAATGTAATGTAAGAAAATGGTATGAAATCATTTTGGTTTGGTAGCGAAAACCTGTTGGACAGTGGGCAACTTAGTCCCAGTGGTTGGAGGTTTGGATTTAGGAGGTGGCCTTGTTGTAGGAGCAAGAACATTCTGAATGCTTATCTTCTGTGAACTCATTCTGCCAAACACACCTTCAACTTGGTTTTGGTTTTGGTTTTAATTTTAATTTGTGTATGAAACATGGGAATGTGGGTGCTATGTATTTATAGCCATGAATGCATGAACTCTCCAAGTAATTGATGGTAATATACCAAAGAATTCCTCTTATTTTTCATGTTTAATTTGCAAACTTTGAAGAATGCATGAACTCTCCAAGTAATTGATGGTAATATACCAAGGAATTCCTCTTATTTTTCATGTTTAATTTACAAACTTTGAAGAATTTTATATGATTAATTTCTGATGAAACCAACTAAGACGTAAAAACTTTGAACTTTGAATAATACGCGGAATGAACACCCTTTCCCTTGGTCTCTGTGACTTTGGTATCTCTTTGCATTTGCATCTTTATTTCCCCTTAATTAACTCATTCACGTAACAGACTTAGTCGCCCAAGTTAATTAATAGACCCTACTTCACAATATTATTAGTTTCGTCTCCTCACTTAGATATTATTATATTATTAAGGAAATAAATGGGTGAATTCAAACTCTCACTTAATACTTTATCTATCAAACATAACTGCATTACACGGGTTCAATTAAAAAATCTTTATAAAAAAGAAAACCAAGGATGAATTTACAATACCTATCGAATCAATATTTTTTTCTTGTTATAAAGTAAACTTGGTTTAGTCTTTTATAAAAGTTTATTGTGTAAATGAATAGTTTGATCTTACAGAAGTGATGTCAATTTAATTACTCATTGAATAAAAAGTCTGAGTGTTTTTTAATAACGAATCAAATAAATTAATTCATAATAAACACTTTTTACACTATAAGAAACGCACGATTAACGGTTTCATATTTGCGGTGGACATGCAAACCCAAAAAAACTGACGTAAAATTTGTTTTTATGGGTTGTCCGACACATAACTAAAGCACGAAGAGATTTCCAGAAAAAACTAATTTTGCGTCGGTCTGGCTGACGATGATTTTATAAATGAATACGTTTAATTATAATATTATAATAAATATTTTTAGTTTTTAATTGTTTATTGTATTTATTTTAATAGTGTACTGGACCAGAGCGTTTATAGCTCAGTCCTCCTTGGTCGGAGCTTAGCATCTGCTTTAGACACGTCAGCTCGATTTTGGGTCAAGTTGATGGGTCATGTGTTTGGGCTCAAGATATGTGTGTTAACTCTTTTCGGTATACTTAACATAACCCCTCGTGCGCAAGGCCTAGGCGGTCAACAAGGGGTAGTAATGGACCTAGTGTTGTCCACCAATACCTTGCATTAGATTGAAAGATTAAAGTTGTTAAGTGTACCTTCCTTTCCTCACTAACATGAAGGCAAGCAAAAGGTTGTTCTACTTTCATTCCAATTTAGATAAGTTTCAACATTTTTCTTCCCATAAAAATAAGGTAGGTCTACCCTAGTCTCTTTTGGATGGCTTTCTCTTCTAGTTGTTCTAGGTATAGGTTGATAATATTCATTAATTCTAAGACTTTCTTCTTCAGCAAGGGAATCACTAGACCTAGAACTAGATACATGTGTTGCATGTGTTTTTTTTTTCAATTTTTTATTGTATTCATCTTTTTCTCTAACAATTTTCAATTCTTCTTCAAAAATTATAAGATGAGCATCTCTTTCTTTCTTGAGCCTCATGTTGCAATTGTCTTAGTGAGAGTGATTGAAAATCTCTAACCAAATGTTTCAAAAGAGATTTAGTAGAGTTCTCATCACTTTCACTGTGATTGGAAGAATGCTTGGACATGTTAGAATTATGTGTTAAAAGTAATTCCCAAAGAGAAAAATAGGTGGAGTGAAGTAGGTAATATCCTAGGAAACAGAAGTGGATCTCTAGCATCTCTTAAGTACCATGTCTTTCCTTGCCAAATACTATCCCATAACACTTTCACAAATATTTCTCTAAGTAATTTACTTAGAGCACAATCAAAGATGAAAACAAAAAATTTATGCAAGAAAATATGTAAAGCAATAAAAACACCATTGAAAATTGCTATCTAGAAAGCTTTAAAACTAGGTGATTTCCTAGGTGAGGCTTCTTGGCACTTTGAACCTTGAAGACACGCTCACTGAACTACAAACACAATTAATCCACTAAGTAATCAAAGTTTTGCAAATTACAACTTAAAGAAATACAATGAACAACTAGATCAACAATTTTTATGCACTAAAATTTAAATGTCTATTCTGTTCACTCTACCACTTGTAGCTCCTTTTGTACTTTGTGCATGATTTTTCTTGTGAGGTGGTTATTGTTGAACCAAGTGTGTTTAAGCTTTGAAGAATCCAAACCCTTTGAAGGATGATGAAAGGCTAGATGTGCTTGTTGTTGCTGAGCTGTCTTTTAGTTAGGATCTGGGATAGATTTTATATATAATCCACTCTTATTGAATTCAAAGCATAAGCATTCTCAATCTTTTTAAAAGAAAAGTGTTTTTCAAACTAAGTGAAAAACAACCTGTTGTTTTGTCGAAACAACCGATTGTTTTATACTTGGTGTTTTTAGAAAGGTTGAAAACTGTTTTTCAATGGTTGACTTGCTGTCAAAACCAAAACTTCCGATTGAATCGTGGAAACAACCAATTGTTTGTTTTGGTACCATAACAGAAAACTGTTTTGTGCTTTGACTGAGCATTAAATGATTTTCTAACTGTTTATGCTCCAGTTTCTAATGCTTTGACCAATCTTTAAATGCAATGAATAGTTTGTTAAGATTTGATAACAAACAACATCTTTGAATACATACAGAAAAACATATTTGAGTTTTTCAAGAGATTGAGATTTTGAAAAGTAGAGAATTGCTTAGAGATTGCATTGATCAAAGAGTGTGAGATAGGATTTTCATCTTGTATTGATTTCAGATTTGTTCTGTAACAAGTGTAATCCTTTGTATCTGTTAAAAGAAACTTTGTGTGTATTGCTGAGAAGTGTTGTGTGTTCTTGAGGGGATCAAGATTAGCATTTTTAGTGTTGTTGTGCTGGACCAAAGGGAGTGTGTGTCTTGAGAGGATTAAGGTCACTACTTTGGTTGTGTTGTAAGTAATCTAGGATTGATTGCTTAATGGATTCCCCAGTGGTTTCTGGGAAGACTGGATGTAGCTCTGGGTTTAAAGTGAACCAGTATAAACCTCTGTGTGCTTTCTCTCTATCCTTAATCTCTTTAAATTCAGTTTTAATATTTGTGAACTGGTATAAACAACTGATTGTTTCTGCGAAACAACCGATTGTTTCTGCGAAACAACCGATTGTTTTTCTGGTGCTGTGTTTTTTGCTTTGTGTTTTGGCAAACTGATTTCCTTATCAACTGTTTCTCAAAGTAATTTCATTCTTGACTTAAAAGTTTGCGAAAACCCTCTTTAAACCATTCACCCCCCCCTCCTCTAGTTTAAAGTCATACATTCTTACAGTTATTGTCCATTTCTTTGCCTCTTTAAGATATTCAACCTAAGGTACTCGGTTTGACCTCTTTAGCAATGTGGCTTGCACCAAAAAATTTTAGCTCCACAACTCACCAATGCAAAGTAGGCCATTTCCACCAAGAGAGGTCAAATAATTTGAAAAGTAACAAAACTCAAATTTAAAAATAAGGACTGCTGCAAATGGAGTTGATTTTGACATGACTTGAAAGAGTAATCAAAAGAAATTGACAAGAAATGAATAGTTTGATCTTACACAAAGTGCTGTCAATTTGATTATTCATTGAATAAAAAGTCTGAGTTTTTTTAATAACGAATCCAACAAATTAATTCATAATAAACACTTTTTAATTTTCCAGAAAAATAAAGCATTTGATATGATATACCCTCATGAAAAGATATGATATACCCTCATGAAGAGGCAGGGTAATATTAAAAGTAGGTAGGGTGCATAACAATATAGAAGATTGAAAAGAAAAACATTACAACATTTTTCTTTTCCCACCAATTTTGATAAGTCTGAAATGTGGAATATTTATAAATCGGGAAGAGCGCAAGAAGCTTTTATATAAAGAAAACTAAATTGGAGTAATAAGTTTAGCAGATATCTAGATTTCAAGAACATAGAGTTGGACTCAAAGATGGTACCAAGGTGTGCAACACAAGCAAATCTACTCTAAACACTTTACCATATCTTTTCACCACCAATATGACCTTATATTTATTTTATACAACCATTTCTATTTAGTTTAGTTCTATAAACCCATTTCACTCTACAGGTTGTCCACTTCTCATATTTTTCAGCTTCTTCAAATTCAACAGGTTCTAAAACAACCACTTTCCACCTTTGATAAATATCACATAGAGATCTTGTCCTTTTAACAAGAATTTCATCAACTTCAACATCAAAGAGTTCTGGAGTTTTTGTTGGAAATTGTTTTCTTACTCCTCACCCAATTTCATTGTTGATCTTCCATGAACTTTACATCTCTACTCATAAAAAATTTATCATTTTATGGTTGGAAAATTTTGTAAGCTTTAGACATGTTTGTAAATTTTGTAAGCTTTAGACAACTAGAAAGAGGTCCAAGAAATATTAAGCAAGAAAATAAAAGGTACTCAATTAAAGGTAGGCACACAAAAGAATTCCTAAGAATGGCACTAGAATTAGATTACAAAAAAAAAAACAGCACCACTGGAAAATGTTGTGGGCCAGAAACGTGTTTTTCCCCAATTTATGCTGAGCTTTGTTTTTAAGATATGATTCTGAAATTTGATATGCAAGATATTCAAGATCTTAGCTAAAATTTGGCTTTGGAATCACTCAAAACGCATGCACCAATTTGTTTTAATAAATTTTGCAATTTTGGTGTTCAGTTACGCCAGCTGTAGCGCCTCAGATTTGCACACTGATTTTAAAAGATTTATCATTTTTTTTTTCTGTTGATTCTTTTGGACTAATTCTTTTTTTGTCCTTTCTATAACACTTCAAAAATTGCATATTCCAGAGAATCAAAATTTTCCTATGAGTGAAAATATTTTTCTGGAACAAAACAGCCAGTACAGAAAATGTGAAACAGGGGATTCTGGAAACTGGAAACAAAAACAGCAAGATACCAAAATTTAAACACAATAGAATTTGTGTAGGATCTAAACACAAATAGGAACTCAAACTAAAATTAAAAAGGCACCAAAAGATCAGAGAACAGCAGATTCAAAGCAATTAAAGATACCCAAAATCAAGAAACAATCAAGTCAAATAAAGGACTACTAAGAATTGTTGACATTGTGGATGAACATGACTTGACAAAACATATATGGATTCAGAAATTAAAGACTCAAAATCATAATATGAACCAAATAAGAAAGCAATAAAGACTCAAATTCCTAAAAGAAAAACAGCAACTCAAGGTGTATGGAATCCTATCACAAATTGCACAAGAAATTGTTCAAGATCAATTGAACAAAAGTGCTTCGGTTGGATCTTCCAAATAGCACACCAAAACAAATTAAAATGCAAAAAAACAGCAAGACAATTATGGAAATAAGATGAACAACATGAAATAAAGAAGAACTAGAAATGAAAAGACCAAAAGCAACTCATCTTGAAGAACCCAAGCTCATGATACCAAATGATGGCAAATTTCATGAAGGTCTTCTTGAATCATGTAAGATATGGTGCGGAAGCTATGGATGTGTGTGTGCAAGATCCTCCTAAGAGTGGTGTTGATCTTGAAGGTGCATGATGTGTATGAATATTGGGAGGTTCGGCCAGCCCAAGGAAAGGTGAAGGATATGAAGTTTAGAGCCTAGAGTTCTAGGGAGAAGCAAAGCTTGGCACAAAATGGCAGCATAACTTTACTCACAATAAACTTGAAAATACAAGGTGTAGGCTCCTCCTTTTATAGGCTAAGGAGGACCATAATGCAACCTTAATGCTAGCCAAATGAAATGTAAATGTGAAGCACATGGGTGCACATGGCACATGGGTGCACAAATGAGCACATGGGGAGGGGTGTGTCTAGTTTTTATGCTCACCCCCTCCATGGGCTTTCTAGACCGGCCTTGGTAAATTTAGAGGTTTTTCTAGAAACTCTAAGTTTACCTAGGTTGGTGTTTTAGGTGCCAAAATTAATTCTAAGAAAATTACAAATAAAGTTCCTATGCTAATTTTGACAAGAAATTAAAGTCTACTCTACACTAGAGTTTATGGCATTTGAACATGTAAAAGAACGTCTTCTTGGATCCTCTTGGCCATAACTCTATGGTTGGCCCAAATCTACCCTTTGGTGCGCTTGCATGTGGGCTTGTGCTTGGGCCTCTTCCATCATTTCCCCTTAGCAGTGAGGCAGATGAAGTTTCTGATCGTCGCCATCGAGTATTTCACAAAGTGGGTGGAGGCAGAGCCGGTCGCGCAGATCACCGCTCACAAGGTTCAACAGTTCATATGGAAGAACATTGTGTGTCGTTTCGGAGTGCCCAAGCGTTTGGTTTCCGACAATGGCACCCAGTTTACGAGTCACCAACTGATGAACCTGTGTGAAGAAATAGGAATACAGCAGGTGTTTGCCTCGGTGGAGCACCCTCAAACGAATGGGCAGGTAAAGTCGGCCAACCGAGTACTGCTCAGAGGGCTGAAGAGAAGGTTAGAAAAGGCCAAGGGAACGTGGGCAGAGGAGGTTCCCAGGATCGTGTGGGCCTATCACACTACTCCACAATCTAGCACCCATGAGACACCGTTCAGCTTGGTCTATGGGTCAGACGCTATGATCCCTGTGGAGATACAAGAAAGTTCACCAAGGTTTCTAAATTTCGTAGCCGAGGAGTCCAATGAGGAAAGGAAGGTGAACATAGACCTCCTGGATGAGGTGCGAGAAGAGGCTAGGGTCAGTGCTGAAGCTGTGAAAAGGAGGGTGGAACGTAGGCACAACACCAAGGTGAAACCGAGGCAGTTTCAGGATGGGAACCTGGTGATGAGGAAAGCACATCAGCACGAGATGGAGAATAAGTTGTCCCCCAAGTGGACTGGCCCGTTCAGAGTGGCGGAGACGTAGGAGAATGGCGCTTATCGGCTGGAGACTTTGGACGGAGGGGCGATCCCCAGAACGTGGAACGCCACACATTTAAAATTCTATTTCAATCGAAAATGTAAAGTAGTCGCGCTTTTGCGCTAGTATAAACAGCTTGAACAGTTCAGGGGGCACTCTTTTTCCCAGAAGAGGGTTTTAATGAGGCCACCCAATAAAAAAGAAGTTATCAGTAAGAAAGGTTTGCAAGTTTTTAGTAAAATCCTCCTCGCCCCAGGCGCGAGCAGGGCAATCGGTTTAAAGTCCTCCTCACCCCAGGTGCGAGCGTAGGCAACTAAGGTTCGAAAAGCCAGGGGTGCTAGTAAGTCCAATAAGGGGAAGGAAGGATTTCGAAGAAACACCTTTACCCAAGTGGCATAGCATCAATATTGGCGCAGTAGAACTCTTAGTCAAAAACCCTTCTCACCCCAGGAGTGAGAAGGCCGATGTACGACCCGACGGGATAGGGGTTGATGACCTTGGGGCAAGCAAGAGGGGTTATCAAGAAACACTCTTTTCCCCAAAACAAGGCATCATCCTTGACCGATCAGCGTCGAAGTCCTCTATGCACTTAGCGCTGGAGCGACAAACAATATAGGGAGATACAAGGTGGAAGCAGAGGCGCGATGACTAATGCGTGAGTGGCTGTAGCATTATGATCGGTTATCGGGGGTTAGAACGTTGTTTAAGATATTTTAGGACAAATGCTTACACGATAAGCCCAAGCAAGCAAGGCCACGTCAGGTCAGTTATCAAGTGATGTTAGTTGTGATCAATATCAGAAGCGAAAAAGTTCAAGTACAGTAAAGGTTTGTACCAGGCTCGAGCAGGTTAAGTAGTTAATCGTGCGCGCAGCAAGAGATAAAAACTAAAGAAATGCACAAACAGAAGAAGCAGTAAGAGAAAGAAGGCATTGTATATATGCAATAAGAGTTTTTCACATTCAGAGATTATGTACATAGAGATATGAATTGAATGAAAAACGATTAAGGGCGGACGATCTTGCCATCCACCACCTCGAAGTCCATCGCGAATTGGGAATAGTCAGCCTCTGGGAAGACACACTTCACCTGCTCAAGGGCCAAGTCAAACCCATCAGTGAAGGTATCAGCAGCCTCTTCCTAGAGCTTGGCCTTGTCATTCTCGAGCTCAACTTTGTCGTTCTCAAGCACGACCTTCTCGGTGATCAGGGTGGCGTTGGCAGATTCGGCGTCCTTGAGCTTCTGATCTTTTGTTGAGAGAACCTCAGCCATATTCGCAAGCTGTTGGCGCAGAAAGGTGTTCTCAGTTTCAAGCTGGAGGGTCGTCCCCGTTGTCTCCAGCAGATCAGCATCAAGAGCGGCGATGGCATCCCCCATCAGCATCTCCGTCTTGATGGTCTCTTGGACTTGTAGGGCGCGCCCTTTCTTGGCCTCCTCCAGCATGTCCTTCAGCATGCCGTTGGTATTCTGAAGAGCCTCATAGTCGCTCTGAAGCGACTCCTTCTGGTTGAGCAGCTCATTCATCTTACCTTCTAGCTTTTCGAGACGACGATGCTGCGTGGAGAACTCAAGGGAGAGTACCATCTGGCGGGCCAGATGAAGGTCCACCTCGCCGGCGCTCCACTTGACTAGCTCACGATTACGGAGCAGTTGCTTAGTCAATTGGAGGACCCTGGTGAGCCCTTCAGCGCTGGAGCCCGATGCTTGCAGGGAGCTCTCGCCACCACCCTCGGTTGTGGTAGCAGAATCTTGAGGGCACGGCGAGGTTGGGGGGCGAGAGGTTCCCTCCGAACGAGCAGCCTCGCTCCCAGTTGTTTGAGTTGGTAGGAGTGGCCTGGCTGGGGACGGGGAGGGAAGAGGGGCTGGGAAGGAGAGCGTACAGGGGAGGCCTGTGCTTGAGGGATCGGGGTAGTGTCTCCCTCAAGGCCCTCGGTTCCCCTCTTCCTTTGTTGAACCAAGGGGGACCCCGAGCTCTCCTCTTCAATGGACACAACGGTGGTGGGAGCCTTCACCAACCGTTTCCTCTTCTTGTCACCCCTGGTCTCGGGGCCTTCAGCTAGGACGACCGAGATGGGGGAGGTGGGAATAGGCTCGGCGGTCGCCTCCATTCCAGAAGACGACCCGACGGCTCGTCGGCTTTTGGCTAACTCTATGAGTTTCTGTCGTCGTTCCCTGGTGGAAGTCATATCTGCACCAGTTAAACATGGCAAGGGGTTAGTGCGCAAAAAGCCAAGGAAACAAACAAACAAAGTGCAGAAAGGCAATTAACACGTGCAAATACACGAGCATGGCAAACAAGCGCGAGGTTGCATGCCCAGGAAAATAGCAAGTTAAAGGGAAGAGAAGAAGGCAAACCGATGTATTTTTTGAGCATTTATGCATCAAACTCGTGCTTGATGAGGGTGGATGAGCCAAACTTGGCACCCAAGCTTGAGAGAAGGCCGCACAACTCGCGCTCGTATGGCGCCATGGCCTCCAAACCTCGGGGTTTCCTGAACTCCACCCTGGGGACCCAGTAGAGTGGGAAGCCCTCAAGTAGAGTCGGGTTGTGCTCGTTGGAGGTGATCATGTAGAACCTACCTTTCCAATCCTTGAAGGACTGTTGGTATAGCCCCAAAATCACCCTCCCTGAGACACCATTCAAGCTTACCCACGACCTATCACCCGGGTTCTTGGCCTCAAAGAAGTGGAGGAAGACGTCGGTTGATGGAGGGTGCCCGAAATGGTTGCATAGAATTTCGAACGCTCGAATGAAAGCCCAAGCGTTCGGGTGTAGTTGGCAAGGAGCCACGTTTAGCTTAGTAAGGAGATCCTTCTCGATGAAGGTGAAGGGAAGTCGGAGGCGCAACCTTTTGAAGATGGCTGAGTAGATAAAGGTGAAGGGCACCCCATTGGTGACCCTATCATCCACACATATCGACATGCCTCGGGGGGGATGCACACGCCCAAGTGTCGGTCATCCTCCCTGTCAAGAGCGCATGAGGGCTCGTCCGCATTGCTTTTCAACAGGGTAACAAGATGGTCAGTGGGGAGTTGGCTGGACGTTTCGGCGAGCAGGTGGAGGGGAGCCCACTGGTACACCCGCGCGTAGTCTTGGGGAGGGAGCGTCGCCCCGGGGTGCGCACTCGCCGAAGGGGTCGCACTCGTTGAAGGCGATGACGGTGCACTAGTGGAAGGCTGTGCACCGGAAGATGAAGCAAGACGCGCGGTGGTTTTGGTGCGAGCCATTAGCTACAATGGAGAAAGAAAGAAGAAATGAAGGGTCAATAAAAAAAAAACAAGAGGAAGACAAAGGGAACGAAAGTGCTACGGATTGAGGGGAGTGGAGAAACGAAAGTGACGAAGGAGAAGAAGAAGTGAAAACATAGAAAAAGCAAGGAGAAACCCTGGTACAGTGCAGACAAAGAAGAAACAACCCACAGCGTATGCACAGTGCAGTTATTGGATGATGCAATCGGTATAAGATATTCAAATATGCCATAGATAAAGAAAAGAGGTACCTTTTTGTTGATCAAAAACGGTTTCTGGAAGCCTGAGATTGGGGAAGACAAATCGCAAGGAGGGGGTTCGAGAGATTTCAGAGAAGAAGTGTTGGGGAAGGTGATGGAATAGTGGAGGCGCGTAAGTTTGAAATATGAGAAGCGCAAACGACGCTTCATGCTAGCCGTTAATGCGTACACGTGTCGCAAGATTAAGGGAGGAAAGCGTAACGTCACTTAAAGCGCAGCACGTGATGTGGCGCGTGATGTGGCACGTGACGTGGCTTCACTTGCCACGTGGCCACAGAGGAGATCACTTAGTCTCTTCCCTGAAAACAAGTATACAGCTCAAGACTGGGGGGCTTGTGATCCGGTCGGTCATCGATAGTCGGTGACGTCAGCAACGGCACGTGGACCGTTCTTAGTAGGACACGTGGGCCAGGGAAGCTGATGTGTCTTAGAGAGGGTCGCCCGGGAGGGTGATCGGTGATCAGGTGGTGGTCGTGATCAGGATCAGTCGTGTTACGCGCATTCAAGCCGTGAGCGAGAGGCGATTCCAGGCGAGAGCGTTGCATACGAGCCTTGTGTGACGAAGTGTCAGAGAAAGGAGAAGTTATGTGCTTTGTAATACCGCGCATGAGAGTGGCCTAAGAGAGTTAGCAGCCAGTCGGTGATTGGTGCTCTCTTAACCCATAACGTGCATGGTGCAAAGCAGAGGTGATCGTTCGCATAGTAGGTGACGCCAGGTACGTGCGCTTAGCCAAGCCCACCTGGTACTCACGCTGAGGTTGCACGGGACACCTAGTAAAAGGAACATGCTAAGTTACCTCGTACACGAATAACTTAGGCGCGCCGTAGAGTATATAAAGGGATTCCACGCTCATGCAGAGGGAGGTAAGATTCATTCGTGCAAGTTACTAGCTTTACACACAGAGAGAAAGAGAGAATCACAGAGCGCACACGAGTCTCGCTGAGATTCCTAGTTCTTAGTTCTTGGTGGTCTTGCTTGACTGACTTGAGCGTCGGAGTGCAATCGGCCGCTAGAGGTGCCGTTTGTTGTGTTTCGCAGATTCGCTTGGAGTTCTTTGAAAGGTGCTTGGAACGTATTTGTAGAAGACGGAGTTTGACGTGGCGAATCCTTCGACGATTGAATCACCTGCAAGATCACTATGGAACATAAGAAAAAAAAAACGCAACCAAAAATTCTAAAAGTTTGTAAACCTGATATGTACCCGATCCTGCCTGTTGACCAAAACGTTGGAGCTTTGCCTCGTCAAACTTGGATCGACGTGTGCGCTGCGTCAACCTCCGTCCTTCACCGCGATCCACCTCAAGAACCTGCAAAAGAACAGAGCGGCGCCGCTACGGCCGATCGCACTCCAACGCCCAAGTCAGTGACTGAACCACCAAATACTAAGAGTAACACTCAAGAACTCTCAAGGAACCGTGAACCAGTTCTCTCTCAGTATACTCAAGAACTCGCAAGCGTAAAGAAGACAATCTGAACGTGCGTACCTCAGAAGTTCGTTGGGTAACCCTTATATACCTGGACACTTTTCTCTCTCCTGGCAGTTACACATCTGGACACGTGGCTCGCATCCAGCTGTACACGTGCCATCATCTGGAGCCTCCTTGACTTGGGCGCTACTTCTGACTCTCCTTTGGCTAAGTTACTTATGCATGATGCTACTCAGTGCATAGTTAACTTGGAGCGCGATCTCTACTGGGATTGGCGAGTTAGGGTGCCTTCGTATACACCTTCCCTGTGGTCTCGCCGGCCGCCTTCATGATCTGCACCACCTGTTCCACCGTGTATGCTCAAGCAAGCTGTCCCCCGACCTCATCCTCTGGCCAGCTGGGAAATGTCTGTCTGCCTTCATCTCCGGCGATGTCCTTGTTTCGGCGATCTCTAATCACTTGGTTGCCTGGGTTTACATCTGGCGACTTCATCTTTAACCCGGTGACCGCCGGTTCTGGTGTGCTGGAGATCGGAGCACGCCAACTTAATAACTGGCGACTACACGAGCCCCCCGACTTCCTTCCCTTCTGCCAACCAGGCGCCCCATCAACACGCCTATACAGTAGCTTGATGCCACGTCATCACTTCCGACTACCAGGGCGGTACAGTACCCAAACCAACCTTCAAATGGATTTTTTCTTCAAACTATAGTTGATAGCCTATAAAAATAAAAATACAATAGTGCTTGTAATAATTCAAATTTGTCAAGCTTTTCAGAAACAATGATCCATTTTTCTTTAACTAAGATGAAATTGTTGAGATTATGAGAGTCTAAATTCAGGGAATGAATTGTACTTAGATAATTTTCACAAATCAAATCTTTAAGAGACTAAAATAACACATTTATTTGAAGAAAAACAGATTGAATTTTCTCAATCAGATA
This sequence comes from Phaseolus vulgaris, assembly GCF_051622355.1. Taxonomy (NCBI): domain Eukaryota; kingdom Viridiplantae; phylum Streptophyta; class Magnoliopsida; order Fabales; family Fabaceae; genus Phaseolus; species Phaseolus vulgaris. The sequence continues at coordinate 16,386,387 of NC_143501.1, read as the reverse complement.
TTAGAATTTAAAACACCTCATTGTAATCTTCACAACAACTTTTACTTAGAACTAGTTTAAAACTCCAGAAATTTAGAAAATGATTTTTAACAGATTGAGATGCAATATTGAAAAAGCTATACAGTATAAGAATTGTAAACAGATTTTCAAGAATAGATTTTAATCAGTTCTAAGACACAATGTTTTAATAAAAGACTTGATTTTAATTTGTCAAGCAAAACCTAAAGTCTAGAAGAGTTTGCAATTATTTGTTTCTTCTATAAACCAGCAAAATACTTACACATAATCTATTTTAAAACCAGATTTAATATAGTGAGATTAAAACTGTTTTGATTCTAGATTACTTGTTAACAACTTGATTTAAATTATGAAACAGTCAATTATTTAAATTATATAACAACTTGATTATAGGAATCAAAACATGTTGCAACAAAGATTTGTTCATCTTTTTCTCCACCAGAGTCACTTTGACCTCTTTTGATTTATACTTGCATATTCGCTTTACACAAATGAAATCACAGTATTTTTACACTTGACATCTGACCTCCATCAACATTAATTTATCTTTTTGCAATGAGGATAACGAAAAAAGTTCTCACATTATTGATTTTTTTTGGAACCTTCTTTCACTTTTTTTCTTCTATTTATTGTTGTTTTTGTTTTTTCCACATTTAGAAACTTGTGCTTTTACATTGAAAAACACCTTGTATAATCTGGTCTCATCATTCTTCTTTACTCTCTAGCCTATAAGGCATTTATCAATTCTTCCAAGTTGATGGTTGACAAATCTTTCACCCAAAAGTCGAGACTTTTTACTCATTTTTCTAGTATAGTAACTATAATTTTTTTTTAACAATATTATTTATTCCTAAGAAATTTAACTTTATGTGTTATGCTCAGAAGTTGATTAGTATAACTTTTAATTATTTTTATCTCTTCATGCACCTGCATGTCTTTAATTCTTTCATTGGTAGAGTTTCCTTCTTCATCAGATAATCTCAAATATCTTTAGTAGATTTAATATCTAAATCTCTTTAATAGATTTAAAGTTCATAATTCTTATAAAAATAATATGTAAAAAAAGACATTTTTTTTCTTCCTCTTTATGATACTTTATTTGAGTTACTATTGAATTTTCAAAACCATCAGGAACCTCGTCATTTATTAAGATGATTGAAGAGTTTTAGATGTAACAATGGAGGGTTGGTGAAAATGAAAAAGTTAAAATTAAAATTAATAAATTTTAAAATCAAGAATCCTGTTTTTATTGTTTTCAAAATTAGGGAAATATTTATGTATATTATTAATATTTTAATTTAAATATGATATTATGTCTTATTTGAACATTTTTATATATTTTAGATGTGATGGATCTGTGATGAAGAAACGCGTGAGAAGAATGATGACAAAACCCACAACAATCAAAAGAACTAAAGCTCACAACACTGTGAAGCGTTATCTGCAAACAGAGCAAGAAAAGAACTAACAGAAAAAACCCAAAAAGAAAGGGGAAAGTGAAGAATGGAGACGATCATAACAGAGAGAAAATAAAAAGAATATTACAAATTGTAGTTTTTATAAATTGTTGTTGTTATAATTTAATAAATAAATTCATTAATAAAAAGATTAGTTCTTATAAATTGTAGGTAATCTCAAAAAGACCCATGAATTTTAATTTTTATTTGTTTTTTTTATTCAAGGAAGAATTTATTGTTAAAAAATGATAAAATTATCATACTTTAAATTAATGTTTTCACTTTTTGAACATGTGTATGAATAGAAATATATAGTAAAATTTGTAATGACATTGTAAATATATTAATTCAATAAAATTACTATAAACAAACGTATAATGCAATATTTATCACTTGGATAACACAAGAAACTCTTAAAGATATTTAAATATAATCTCAAATCTCTTTAGAAAAATTTGAAATTCATAATTCATGTAAAAATAGCTTTTGACATAGAAGAAAAAATACAATATTTTGTCTTTGTCTTTTTTTTCTTCCCCTCTTTATGATAGTTCATTTGACTTATAGTTGGATTTTCAGGCAACTCAGAAACATAATAATTTTTTTCTAGTGCCTCCCAATGATCCAATGCTTCAAGATGGTTGATCATCCATGCAACCCATAACTTATATACATCCATGCAACCCATAAATATAATTGGAGAGAATAATTTATGTTTTATTGATTTAATAGAGATGGAAACTAACTACATAAACAGCATATCCTATATGATATGCTAGATGATATCCTATATTTCTAGACATAAATATTGGTAAATAATGATGAAATATTGAACAATCAAACAATTGAATATAAAAATAAACTGAATAAAAAATATATATGCGATAGTTATTGTGAAGAACAACAAACAAATTGATTCCTTGGACGTTCAAAATAGCTTCTAATAGAACCTTGATGATAGAATGTAATGTAAGAAAATGGTATGAAATCATTTTGGTTTGGTAGCGAAAACCTGTTGGACAGTGGGCAACTTAGTCCCAGTGGTTGGAGGTTTGGATTTAGGAGGTGGCCTTGTTGTAGGAGCAAGAACATTCTGAATGCTTATCTTCTGTGAACTCATTCTGCCAAACACACCTTCAACTTGGTTTTGGTTTTGGTTTTAATTTTAATTTGTGTATGAAACATGGGAATGTGGGTGCTATGTATTTATAGCCATGAATGCATGAACTCTCCAAGTAATTGATGGTAATATACCAAAGAATTCCTCTTATTTTTCATGTTTAATTTGCAAACTTTGAAGAATGCATGAACTCTCCAAGTAATTGATGGTAATATACCAAGGAATTCCTCTTATTTTTCATGTTTAATTTACAAACTTTGAAGAATTTTATATGATTAATTTCTGATGAAACCAACTAAGACGTAAAAACTTTGAACTTTGAATAATACGCGGCATGAACACCCTTCCCCTTCCCCTTCCCCTATGTGGCTTTGGCATCTTTATTTCCCCTTAATTAACTCATTCACGTAAGAGACTCAGTCGCCCAAGTTAATTTATAGACCCCACTTCACAATATTATTACCTCACTTACATATTATTATATTATTATGGAAATAAATGGGTGAATTCAAACTCTCACTTAATACTTTATATATCAAACATAACTGCATTTCATTAAATTTTTATGGGTTCAAAATATATTAAAAAATCTTTATAAAAAAAAAAACAAAGGATCAATTTACATTACGTACCTATCGAATCAATATTTTTTTCTTGTTATAAAGTAAACTTGGTTTAACCTTTTATAAAAGTTTATTGTGCAAATGAATAGTTTGATCTTAGATGAAGTGATGTCAATTTAATTATTCATTGAATAAAAAGTCTAAGTTTTTTTTTAATAACAAATCCAACAAATTAATTCATAATAAACAATTTTTATACTATAAGAAAACGCACAATTAACGGTTACATATTTGCGTCAATTTAGTGTGGACATGTTTTCCATCGACCAAATCCACAAAAAAGTGACGTTTTTATGGACTGTTTGACGCATAACAGAAGTCCGAAGAGATTTCGAAAAAAAACTAATTTTGGGTCAGCCTGATTGACGATAATTTTATAAATGAATATGTTGCGTCGGATATAGGCGACGTATTGTTATATTTTAATATTTCATCTTTGAAATATTATTTATTTTAAATTTATTTAATTATAATATTATAATAAACATTTTTATTTTTAATTGTTTATTGTATTTATTTTAATAGTTTACTGGACCAAAGTACTTAGAGCTCAGTGCTCACTAGTCGAAGCTCAGCATCTGCCACAGACACGTCAGCTCGACTTTTGGGCCAAGTTGATGGGCCATGTGTTTGGGCTCAAGATATGTGTGTTAACTCTTTTCTGTATACTTAACACAACCCCTCGTGCGCAAGGCCTAGGCGGTCAGCAAGGGGTAGTAATGGACCTAGTCTTGTCCACCAATACATTCCATTAGATTGAAAGCTTAAAGTTGTCAAGGGTACCTTCCTTTCCTCACTAACATGAAGGCAAGCAAAAGGTTGTTCTACTTTCATTTTTTCCCAATCTAGATAAGTTTCAACATTTTCCTTCCCATAGAAATAAGGTAGGTCTACCCTAGTCTCTTTTGGTTGGCTTTCTCTTCTAGTTCTTCTAGGTATGGGTTGATAATATTCATTAATTCTAAGACTCTCTTCTTCAGCATGGGAGTCACTAGACCTAAAACTAGATACATGTGATGCATGTGTTTTTTTTCAATTTTTTATTGTATTCATCTTTTTCTCTAACAATTTTCAATTCTTCTTCTAAAATTGTAAGATGAGCATCTCTTTCTTTCTTGAGCCTCATGTTACAATTGTCTTACTGAGAGTGATTGAAAATCTCTAGCCAATTGTTTCAAAAGAGATTTAGTAGAGTTCTCACCATTTTCACTGTGATTGGAAGAATGCTTAGACATGTTAGAATTATGTGTTAAAAGTAATTCCCAAAGGGAAGTGGATCTCTAGGATCTCTTAAGTACCATGCCTTTCCTTGCCAAATACTATCCCATAACACTTTCAAAAATATTTATCTAACCAATTTACTTAGAGCACAATCAAAGATGAAAACAAAAAATTTATGCAAGAAAATATGTAAAGCAATAAAAACACAATTGAAAATTGCTATCTAGAAAGCTTTAAAACTAGGTGGTTTCCTAGGTGAGGCTTCTTAGCACTTTGAACCTTGAAGACACGTTCACTGAACTACAAACACAATTAATCCACTAAGTAATCAAAGTTTTGAAAATTACAACTTAAAGAAATACAATGAACAACTAGATCAATAATTTTTATGCACTAAAATTTAAATGTCTATTATGTTCACTCTACCACTTGTAGCTCCTTTTGTATTTTGTGTATAATTTTTCTTGTGAGGTTGTTGTTGTCCCTTGCTTTGCCTCTTTAGGATATTCAACCTAAGGTACTCGGTTTTACCTCTTTAGCAATGTGGCTTGCACCAAAAAAATTCAGCTCCACAACTCACCAATGCAAAGTAGGTCATTTCCACCAAGAGAGGTCAACAATTTGAAAAGTAACAAAACTCAAATTTAAATATAGGGACTACGGAAAATGGAGTTGATTTTGACATGACTTGAAAGAGCAATCAAAATAAATTGACAAGAAAAAAATTCAGGTTCACCAGAAAAGGTAGCACTCAAATTGAATCCTTGAGAATGAAACTCGAATAGATGAAGAAAACAAAAATTGCACTACAAAATTTTTGTGTAAAATTTTCCTTAACATACTGAATTTATGTTGGACAGATTACTTCAAATTAGAACTTGAAATTTGAATCACAAAAACTTCAATATTTAAGCTAAATGTAGGCATTGAAATTTCACAAAAACACTGCGCCAAATAATTGCAACAATATTTTCAAATTCGCTGCCAATTCAAATTTTTCAGAGTCAGATTTTTTTACACTATCCGTTTTGGATTTGTCATTTTTTTCTATTTTTAATTTTGATGTACTTCTTTTTTTTAACTTTTTCTTAGCACATCAATGTACTTAAATTTAGAATTTCACAAGTTTTCACCAACATAATTATGCCTGAGAATGAATGTTGGTAGGGGCAAATACAAAATGACTGAGGTGGTTGACAACATAGGCAATGTCTGGGCGTGTATTGGTAAGGTAAATGAGGCGTCCTACCAGTCTTCTATAGGAGGTAGCTTCTTCTTCATTGAGCCTTTCTCCTTTATCAGCAGTAAGACGAAGAGTATGTGCCATGGGTGTGAGAGAGGGAGCACAAGAAAGCATACCAGTTTCTGTAAGGATATCTAAGGTGTATTTTCGTTGGCTAAGGTGGATACTAGTGTTGTTCCTTGCAATTTCTAGGCCAAAAAAGTATGTAAGATCCCCTAAATTCTTGATGCAGAAATGCTGATGAAGCAAGGTTGTGATTTGATTAATTTCAGCAAGGTTGTTCAAGTTAAAACTATGTCTTCCACATAGACAAGGAGTGCAGTTCTTTTTTCTCCATCATGTTTCAAGAAAAGGGAGTGGTCAGCAATAGAGATATTATAGTTATGTGATTTGAGAAAATTAGAAAGTTTGGCATACCATTCGCGTCTGGGTTGCTTGAGGCCTTAAAGAGACCTTTGAAGTTTGCACACTTTATTTCTATTTGCTGCTGGAAAACCAGGGGGAAGCTTCATGTAAACTTCTTCATTTAAGTCACCATGAAGGAAGGCATTGTTCACATCCAATTGCTTAAGATCCCAATATTTTGCTACAGCAAGAGCCAAGACGATCCTTAAAGTGGTTAACTTTGCTATTGGTGCAAACGTATCCAAGAAGTCTAGGCCCTCCATTTGGTTGTAGCCTTTTGCTACTGGCCTGGCTTTATATCGTTCTATGGTACCATTTGAGTGATATTTGATCTTATAAACCCATCTACAACCAATGGCAGATTTTCCAAGAGGAAGATCTGTAATACTCCAAGTCTGATTGGCTGCAAGGGCTGCTAATTCATTCTACATTGCTTGAACCCAGAGAGGATTTTGAATGGCAACCTCATAGTTTTGAGGCTCATCATGAGAAGAAATAGACATTATGGTATGTCTAAGATTAGAGGATAAGGAATTAAAATTAATGAAAGTTTGTATGGGATACTTGGTACTAACCCGATTGCTGCTACTCTGGAAATCTTGCAAATAGATTGGCATCCTCCTGTTACAATCAGATCTCTTAAGGGTAGTAGCAGGAACATCATTGTTATCAACACAAAGATCATCATCATTATTATTAGGAGAACCATAGTCATTATGCATATTTATGTCATCATAAGTTTGAGCATAGTGTTGTGGTATGGGAAGGGAAAGGCTGCTGGGATCTTTTTCATTTTTCAAAAGATATGGAAAACAGTTTTCATAAAAAATAACATTCCTGGAAATTTCAATTGTGAATTTTTAAGTTTAGAAAAATAAAACCTTTGGTGTGTGGTTTAAAACCAAGAATAACACGGTTGTCCAGCTTCTTTTTATGAGCAACAAGAGTAGAAGAATAACACAAATAGCCAAAGATACGCAAGTCAGAAATGTTACACAAATTTCTATGCAATTTTTCATATGGTGTTGCATTATTGAGCAAAGGAGTAGGAATACAATTAATTAAGAAAACAACATGTTGGACAACAAAATTCCAAAAATTAGCAGGGAGTTTAGACTGAAAAAGGGAGAGATCTTGTAACGTTTAAAATGTGTTGATGCTTTCGTTCAACAATACCATTTTGCTCGGGTGTTTCTATGCATGAAGCTTGATGTAAAATGCCTTTTGAAGCAAAAAATTCTTTCATCACAAATTCAACACCATCACCAGTACGAATAGATTTGATTTTTGTTTGAAAGTGGTTTTCAACGTAAGAAATAAAACTCACAACATTAGCTCTAACTTCAGACTTATTTTGCATAGAAAAAATCCAAGTAAAGTGGGAAAAATCATCAATTATAGTGATAAAATATCTATGACCGTGCATAGAGATAATAGAACAAGGATCCCATATATCCATATGAATTAAATCAAATATGTGAGCAGAATGAGTAGTGTTAAGAGAAAAAGGAAGTTTCTTTTGTTTAGCTTGATGACAAGCATCACAAAAATAGGACCTTTCAACAGATATATCAAGATAATAGGTTTGTAAAATCTTTAGTTTTTCATCAGAAGGATGACCTAATTTTTTATGCCAAAGACCAACAGTTTTAGTTACACAATTCAAGAAAGGAGAAACATGTTGTGTAATGGATCTATCTAAACAGTATAAGCCACCAATCAAAGCAACTGAACCAATCCTGTCTCTAGTTCTGCTATCCTGTATGATACACTTGTTAGAACATAAAGTTAAATCACATTTAAGGAAAAAAGTAAGTTTGGATATAGAGACAAGATTGAAAGAAAAAGCTGAAACATATAAAACATTTGTAAGACTAATTCTGTAATTGAGATTAACAGTTCCAGAGTAATTTGATGTAACATAGTGGCCATTGGGTAATTTTATGAGAATAGGATTGATACGATGATAGGTGGAAAAATCAGATAAAGTAAAACATACATGATTTGTTGCTCCAAAGTATAAAATCCAAGTATATTTATTTAGTAAAGGATTTTTTAAGGTATGTGTGTTACCTGCAGAGGTAGAGTCCCGACCTTGTTGGCTTGTATCAGCAACAAAAGATCCAACTTGATTCACTTGAACTTGTCCAGCAGAAGTGTTTGCTTGTTTGAGAAGGTTGGTTAAGATTTGATATTGCTGATGAGTAAAATGAGCATCGCCATTCTCATTGTTGTTAGAATCATACTCCTCTTGAGCGACAATGTTGTTGACAGAATAAGTCTTACCATTTTGGAATTTGTAACCGGGTGGGTAACCATGCTTCTTATAGCATGTATCAACAGTGTGGCCAGTTCTATTGCAGTGTGTGCAAACCTTTCTATTACTATTATGACTGACCCTATTTCGATCCTGATTGGGAAAACCATGTTTTTTTAAAAGCACACACTATCATTATGACCATTCTTGCCACAAAAAGAATAAACAATAGAAGACTGCACATTACTCTTGTTTACCATCGGTTGAACATTCTTTATATTAGCTATCAAAGCATTGCTACTCAATTGTCATTCTTGTTGGGCTACTAAAGAAAAGACTTTTTATATAGGCGGGACAGGTTCCATTAAAAGGACATGGGATTTAACATTGCTATATTGATCGTTTAGACCTCTGGAAAATTGCATACCTTGGTCTTCCCTTTTTCGTTGAGAGACAATAGAGGAGATATTGCAAGTACAATTTTTACAGATGCAAACAAATTCGGGTCTAAAATTTTCTTACTCATCCCAGATCACCCTTAATTTTGTAAAATAGTCGGTGATTGAGAGCTCACCTTGGCTTAGCGAGGATGCCTCCATTTGGAAGTTAGAGATGTGTGAGAGGTCACCTTAAGAATATCTTGTTTGAGATCATTCCAAATTTCTACAGCTTTGTCCATACAAACGATGCTTTGACAGATAGGGACGAAGACAAAGTGGACTAGCCACGAGACCACCATGTTATTGCACCGATTCCACGCTAAGAAGGTGGAATCTGTCTTTGTTGGTTGTGTAGCGATTCCATCTATGAACTCGAGTTTATTCTTAGCGCTCAACGCCGTGAGCATCGACCGGCTCCATGAATGATAATTGCCAGAGTCCAACACCAGTGAGACAAGAGGAGTAACTGGATTCTCCCTTGGATGGAGATACAGATAACTTGGGGTTGATTCCTCCTCTTCCTTCTTCATGCCGAAAGGAAAATCTGTCTAGAAGAAACCAAAAAAGGAGTAAAATAGAAAAAAATAGAACAAGAAAACGAGAAATAATAGAAAAACAGAGGAGAAGCGGAAGAGTGAAAAAGAAAAAGATTGAAAGGAAAGAACGACGAAACAGAATCAATAAGAGATCATAGATGAAGCGCAACAGAGCTCTTCAAAGAAGAGCTCTGATACCATCATGAAAATGGTCAATTGCAGTAAAAGAAAGGGTGTCAAAACAAGAACCGTGAGCACAAAGGAGTTCAAAGAAAGAAGAAGAAGAAACTTTGAGAGAGAGAAAAGATGAGTAAAAAAGGGTTTCATTAATCAGAGGATGAATATACAGTGAAAGTGCTTACAAAGAATAAAAAATGATATAGGCACTAGTAAAAACCCAAAGATCCACAAAGGCCCAAACACAAAAAACAGAAAAAAGCACTAAGAATAGCAGCAGTAACAAAAATACAGCAGTAACAAAATAATGTTTTAACAAACAAGTCTAAATGAGCCAGAAAATTAACAAAGTTAGTCTGTCCCGTATTTTTTTCTATCGGGCTGGGATTCAACCCGCACAACTCACCCCCACATTGTCATCCTTTTGATTCAATCACAAAGACCAAAGTGTAAAACGTGTAAAACTTTTTCTTTATAATCCCATAATTACTACTTGCATCCATACTAATAACAAAAAGACTAAAATACTCTTAAATTATAATTTAATCTTCGACCCTAATTCTTCCTCATCTCCATTTTACTTTTTCTCTCATTCCTCTTGCAACCATCCTTGCCAAGCCACTAACTACTGTTGAGGTAATTTGATTTTTTTTTTTTTAATTTTGCATTGTCAAATCCAGAAAATTTCTTGATTACTCAATCCGTAACATTTTTTTGATTTCACACTCTGAAAACGAGAGGTGTATGTTTATGCAATATTTTGGATTGATAATTCAAAAACACCTTTTTGGATTTGATGTTTTTAGAATAGTGTAAGATATACAATTCTGGAAAGTTTGTTCCATAAGATTTGTTTTTAAATTTCCACTAGGGTAAAACTATAGGAGTGCAGATAGTAATTCTGGAATACAAGAAGCAAAAGCCTTGGTGTAGTCTCATCCTAATTTTCAAGGTTTTTGTTTCCAGCACCCCATCATCAATAACTGCACCCTCACTACTAATAGAAAAAGACTAAATAGCTTCCATCACTGCACCATATCACTATTATTGTCTACTGCAAAAGAAGAAAAGAGGGAGAACTTTACGAGGAAGAAGAAAGAGAAAATATATTAAAAAAAAACAGAAAGTTTGTTTTGAAAAACTGGTTTCAGAATCTATTTTTCATGTTTTGAAAATTCCATTCCAAAAATTTTGTTCTAAAAATTGTTTTGAAAATCCTCTTGTAAAAATTCCAAAAATCGTGTTCTAGAGAATTTTCAGAACAGGTAATCCGGAAGTTAATTTAAAGAAGGGTAAAATGTTCATTTGGACCATTGTGGGGGTGTATCATGAAATTATGGTGGTGCAGGAAGAACAAGCTTATTTCCAATGAGTTGTGATTTTTTAGTTCCAATCTAACAATACTATAGAACACTTTTATAAAAAAATATTTAAATTCAGAAAATAAAGAAATAAACATATACTTTTAAAATTTAAGTTACAATGATAAACTAAATTGTAACATGTAACCTATTACTACATGATCAGATTGTTCTTATGCATGTTTTACAGGCTGTTAATAGTGTCAATTTGTATTGATTATGTGAAAATATGTTGAATTGGATTTATGGTGGTTAAAGGATTTCTTCCTTAGCCCACACGGCTACCAATTATTATAGTCAACTGTCTCAGTTGGAACAGATCAAATTTCATAAGCCAGCTTTGGAAAACTGGTCCCAGAGGCTGTTGACTTTAGTGTAAACGACTTATTCAATTTAAAATGTCTTGTTTTAGCTTGAATGAGAACAACCAGAAACAGTGGTATATAATTTCAAAATCTCTAGAGTAGATCAAGTTGTGCAGAAGTTAAAGTGAATTTCTGAAGATCATTCCTTAACAACTTCACCATCTGCAGGTTCCTTTCCACTTTCTCTGTTATTTTCTAATGCATACTACAAATAATATTTAACAGTCTCTTGAAATGGAATTAGTTTGGTGTTTTTGTCTGGAGTTCAATATTACATTAGTTTTGTATGCTTTTCTGTAATCATAACATGTCTTATCATTTTTAAATCATAACATGCATAACCTAACATGTTAATTTTGTTACAAAGAATTAGGTCTAAGTCCAGATTACAGGAATGAGAAGTGCCCCATATACTTCCTAGTTTCAAATTTGTGCTAAACCTTTTTATTGGAATAAATGATACTTGATCCAACTTTAAGTTCGTGCTGTTTATCTGTAACTGTCACCATGTGATGTTAGGAAATAGTAAGGAAATGGAGGGAGCATCAAATAGTACATCACAAAATCAAGCCCAGTATTTAGAGACAGAATTGACCAGGAAGCTTCAGAAAGTGGTTGTAGAAGTGTCTGAAGTTAACGAGCAATGCATTTATAGAGTACCACAAAAAATTCGCCAAGGTAATCCCAAAGCCTATGCTCCTCAAGTTGTTTCCATTGGCCCGTTTCACAAACATTGTAAGTCTGATGGAGAGAACAAGAATTTTAACAAAATGGAAGAACTCAAACTGAAATATCTCCAGAGATTTCTAGATCGAAACAAGCAGTTAAATATGAAGGATTTGTTTCAAGGACTGATTGAGAAGGAAAAGCGAATTCGAAGGTGTTATGCAGAGCCTATTAATTGCAACAGCAATGATTTCTTAACTATGATTCTGGTTGATGCTTGTTTTATAATTGAGCATTTTCTTAGATTCTATACAGGCTTGGCTTTGATTGAAACAGACCCTTTGTCAAAATCATGGTTGGTAAATGATGTTGTTCATGATCTCACCCTACTTGAAAACCAGCTTCCTTTCTTTGTTCTTGAAGACATATTCAACTCTGCTAAGCCTGGTATGAAAGTTGAATTTCCCTTTAAGAATGATGAAAACATGGATAAATTCATTGGCCCTGTAAGAGATGTTGATTCTCTCTCATGTCTTAGTATTACCTTTCAATATTTTCGGAAATACAACTGCATGAACATAGATGAAAACACAATTGAGAGTCCAAAACACTTCACTGATCTTCTAAGAACTTTCATGAAACCATCAAAAATTCGTTATGAAAGTCTGAAAGTGGGATATATGGTTAAACATCTTCCGAGCGCAAGCCAACTATCAGAAGTGGGTTTGGTATTCAAGGCTAGTTCTAGGAAATGCTTGTTTGACTTCAAGTATCATCGTCTTAGGGGTGTAATGGAAATGCCATGCTTAACTATTGATGATAGAACTGAGATATGGTTCAGGAATATAGTGGCATTGGAGCAATGTCACTACATACTTTCACCCAACATTACTCAGTACTTATTCTTTCTTTATTTTCTTATCAACACAGAAAAAGATGTGAACATACTAATTGATAAGAAAATTATAGTCAATTGCATGGGTGATGCCAGTGCTGTGGCTAAAATGTTTAACAATCTTTGCTCAAATGTTATTGTGTCATATATTAGTGAAGATTATTGCTCACTCTACGATGACTTGATTAAATTCCATGAAAATCCTGGCAACAAGAACAAGGCTATCTTTTATCATGAGTACTTCAACACTCCATGGAAAAAGGCATCTACAACTGCAGCAGTTCTACTGCTTTTGCTCACTCTAATTCAAGCTATTTGTTCAGTCATCTCAGTATTTTGAGGGCAAGAAACTATAATACACTAAATCCTAAGTACACTGTTCTGATATTTCTTACGAGGACCTCTATTAGCAAATTGTATCTTTCTTACACCAAAGATTAGTAAATTGTATATTTGTGCATTTTGTGTGTCCTTTTCAATCCCTCCAATAACTTTGTCACATTAATTCATATGACACATCAACACAAAGTAGAATTAACACTGTTAATATTATGATTAAAATTATCTACTCTATGGTATGCATGGGAATTGCTTTTATTTATAAACTTTCAAATCTTTATCCTTTTAAAATTTATCTTAAAATAAATCTCAGAGTCTTACAATTTTTCAATCATTAATATTTTTCATCAATAATTTCAATTCGGTAACTTGATTTTTATAAAATATTAAAATAAAAATAACTAACAACAAATAATAAATATATGTAGGTATCCATATCTATTTTCTATCAATAACTTTGCTAGCTAATATATGCTAAGCAAATTTTATTATCATCCCTAACTTTAATACCTCTAATTGATACCACGAGATTGCAACATAGTCCTGAATAAGAGTAAGTAGGTAAAATCAGTCCGCAAATTGGTTAGAAGGATGATTCTGGGATGGAAATAATTAATTTGATTGAATTTTCCAGCTGAAAATCTCCAAATGCAAAAGCAGAACAGAAAGAATAAGTGCATCAACTTCCTAGAATACTTATTGTCCAGAATATAGCTGATGGAGTTTTATTAAATGAAACTAGAGCAAGTCCGAAATCACATTTTTAGCCTGCAATCAGCATGAGCTAGAATAGTTTTTTGACTTCTAATCACAATGAAAAACTCTAAGAGAAAATAAAATTGAGAATGCTTGCCTTAGTCACTTCATGAAGCTCAGATCCATCAACATAAACACAACATACACATCCCTGAACTCTCATCGTGAGGGAGGAAACATTACATGCTTAATTTCAACCATTTCAGGATGTGGAAGCAAACAAAGGAGTTTGATTTTTGTTAGAAAAATCCAATCACTTCTAGGATGTCATACCTACTTGCCTCTTCATGCTTATCAAAAATCTCTATTTCTGCTGTTCCCTGTTTGATAAATCAGAAAAGATTATGCAGAGACAGAAAAATAACATGTAAAGATTATGAGTACTACAAATTAAGGTAATCTCGTCTTTCAACCTACTACAAATTTACGTGGTAATAGATGTAAACCACAGATACAGGAAGCATATAAACATGACTAGAATATATATGGGACAGTCACATAGCAGACAATCTCACACTTCAATAAAGTCCCAGACCCTATCAGGGGAGTTTTTTAGTTTCAATGGGATCAGCTAAAACTTTCAGAAATTGAAAAGTAAGAATGGAAAGAAGTAGCAAGGAAGGAAGAAAAAAGGGACATCATTCTGATTCTGATATCAAATCCAAAACAAAATTCTATGAAAATACCATTCTGATTCTGATTTAGTTGCCAATAAATTCAATTTATGTTCAGAATGTTCTCATGAAGATTGTAATCCCATAAAGAACTGTATTGTAAAATGCCACCATGTAGTGCTGGTTATGATAAAATGTTAATTTAATTGCAGTTTTCTTATGAAACTATCAGTTTGAGGCATATCATAACTTCTTAATAGCGAGAATAACTAAACCTTTTTGTAATCATACACACACGAAGGAAGGATGGTGTGGCAGTGTAGATCTGTAGAAGTTCAGGCTAAAATATTCAAGGGACAAGACAGGAGGCTGCAGCAAAACCAGAGAGACCAATGGCTTATATACTCTGTATCTTCTACTATAGTGTCTTCTACAACCTGGTAAAAAAAATATCCAAAATTTGAATTTCATTGCATTGAAGCTTATTTACATAATATAAAACTTGTTATGAGTTACATCAATATCAATAACGTGGTAGAGAATCTCTAGAAGTAAAATGAACTTCAAACTTTCGTCCAACAATTTTCCCATCAAATGATCAGCAGCTGTGCATTATCTATTATCATGAGGACTGGACTTGTCCCAAGTAAGTCCACTGTTTTTCTTCCTTCTCTCCCCACCTTATTTCCTTGCACACTTAAAGTTTCTTACTGTATGTAAATGTGATTTCTACCATTATGAAAGAAATAGGGCTTCCCTGAAATGCAACACTGGACGCCCTAAAGAAAAATCATCAATGGACTGTGACGACCATGAATGGGGAATATCACACTGATAAAGAAAAAAAAGGCATCAGAATTTTAGACATAGGTAGGGAGGTCACAGTTTTAGTCTTGACAAACAATGAAATCATTAATTTCAACCCCTCTACTAATCATTTAAACAAATTCTACAATAAAAATGCAATTTCAAAGAACACAGAAGTTCGATAGCAATCAAAATGCAGAGTAGAAAATAAAAAATATCAACTCTTGAAATCCAATATGCAACACGGAAAACATCAGAAACAGAGAGGTCACAGCGAAACGAACTCCTCTTGTCAACCGATACAAAATTTACAAACCATTCATGAATGGCAAAAAGATAAACGTAATTTGATATTCAAATGAGGTGTCACCTTTTATCATTACAACAAGCCTCTAGAGATCATTTCACGAAAAAAATTCTCAGCCTTTTCATTCTCATCCTTTTTAAAGAGAGCACGGATGATTATTTCAAAAGTTATGGCATCAGGGACGCAACCATTGTCTTCCATTTTGGACCACAACTTCAATGCCTCATCAAGCAAACCCTCCTTACAAAGACCATTGATCATAACATTATAAGTGCAGATGTTGAGGCTGTGACCTTTAATCAAAAGATTTTGAAAAACCTCTTGTGCATTCTTAAGTCTTCCCCCTCTACACATTCCATCAATAAGTATGGTTGAAGTGTACATAGTGGGCCGAATTCCATTCTCTATCATTTTGCTCAATAATTCAATTGCCTTGTCTAAATGATGGTTTTTGCATAAAGAATCTATCAAGGAATTGTAAGTGATTACATCTGCTTTTTGATTTCTATCATTCATCTCATCAATAAGAGCCCAAGCATAAGAGATTCTTCCAGATTTGCATAAACCATCAATAAGAGAACTGTAAGTTACTTTATTAGGAATCATATTCCTCTCATGCATCTCCTGAAAGAGATTCATGGCCTCATCCACCCTTTTGTTCTTACATAGTCCATTTATTGTGATATTGTAGCTGCAAACATCAGGAGTTACTCCCATTTGGGTCATTGCATTGAATACATGTTTCGCATTCTTCACTTTATTAACTAAGTAAT
Source organism: Phaseolus vulgaris (assembly GCF_051622355.1). Lineage (NCBI taxonomy): Eukaryota > Viridiplantae > Streptophyta > Magnoliopsida > Fabales > Fabaceae > Phaseolus > Phaseolus vulgaris. The sequence continues at coordinate 16,370,007 of NC_143501.1, read as the reverse complement.
ACCCATCCATTAAAGCGTTAAGGGTAAAAATATTAGGTTTCACATAAGCTTTCACCATCACAGCTAACACATTCTTGGCTTCTTTTACCTTTCCTTCCTTACATAATGCATCAATCAGTATAGTATAGGTATAAACATTTGGCCTAATGTTATTTGATACCATTTCATTCAGTATCTGAATAGCTTTTTGTAACTGATCCGCAATACAAAAGCCATAAACTAGAGTAGTGTAGGTTAAAAGATTAGGAGAAATTCCATTGGCAACCATTTCAGAATACAAATCAAAAGCTTCATTTGCAAATTTATCTTTGAATAGAAAGTTAATTATTGTGGTGTACATTACCACACTAGGCTTAGTTGATCGACCTTCAATTATTCTGAGCAATTGGATGGCCGCTTTGATTTCTCCTACTTTGCACAATCCATTGATCAAAGTACCGTAACTCACAAGGTCTAGCCGAAATCCTTGTGCTAACACCTTGTCATGAAAGTTGAGTGCTTCCTGGACCTCACCCTTAAGACAGAAACCTCTGATGAGCGTAGTTAAGGTTATGGCATCTGGGTGATAACCCAGTTTGAGAATCTTGGAAAAAACAGAGAAAGCGAAGGTCATTTGAGACAAGTGGCAGAAACAATTGATGAGGGTGTTGAGATTGACAAGGTCACTGTGAATTCCCTTGAGTTCCATTTGCTTAAAAAGGGAAATAGCAGTGGGATAGTGCTTCATCCTCACAAGGGATCCCAAAATCTTTCCAAATACGATAAGGGGAGGAACACGGCGCATATGAAGCATACGATTAAATTCGAAGACAACGTGCTGAACAGTGTCATCGTCAAGTAGTGGGGTCTGAGAGAGAGAGTGAAAGAGAGAAGTAGGGTTTGGAAGAGAAGGAGGAGAATTGGAGACAGAACAACAAAGAGAAAACCTGAACCTTAGCAACATTGTTATGTAAACTTTGGAGGCTGTAACAAAGTCTCCAACTAAATCTGCGGATGTGTGTTGCATTGTCTATTTATTAATAACGCATATAAATATTGTTTTCATCCACATTTTTTTATGGTATATTTTGGTTTTGTAATTATTATTATTATAAAACTTATTTATAATCTTCATATAATATACATTTGTCACCATTATTTCAACTTCAATACTATTTTTTTCTCAATATTTATTTTAATTAGTCTTTTTTTATTTATTTTGTATATACATCTTCATATCATATACATCTTCCTTAATTTTTTTATTTATTTTTAATATAGTCTCAAATTTGGTTTAAAAGATGTTAAAAAGGGTTAATTTGATCCTTTTCATTAACAACAAAAATAGACATAACATGCATGTGAAGTTTTAAGCCTCTTAAGTGGATACTGCAGACACTCTCAATCCAAGAAAAAATTATTTTACCCATGGATAATTACTCATTAATTATTTTACACACAGATAATTATTCATTGACATTTTTTTATGTAAATTTATTTTACTTACTACCTATATGGTGGGAATATTATCATTTACAAAAGGGAAAAAAAGTGCATAAGCGAAACACAGAAAAGTTTTACCCATGGGTGAAAAAGATTTAATAGTAGGTAATTTTTTTAAAATTAAAATAAAATAAAAAGTATGTTTGAGATTGTGAAACAAGATTCATATCTTTTTAAAATAACAAATGAAAAGAACATGTCCCTTTGTCTTTGTTTTGTAGTCTGAAACATTCAAAACCTTAAGTCTTTTTTGAGAAATTGAGAATCCAAATCTAGAATTTAGAGTTGTGAAATCAAAATTGAAACTGTGACGAAAATTCAAATCGAAACTTTAAGAATTCTAAAATAAAACTGAAATCCACAAACTATTGTCGTGTTCTTAGGTTTAAAAATCTCTTCCTTAAATTTCTCAAATTGAAACGTAAATTCCTAATTCATCTATTGAAATCTGTATTAAACCACATTAGCACAACTACCCTATCTATGATCATGGAACATAACTTGTTGATAAGGCAGCGGGTGTAGAAAATAATTTTTCTTTGGGTTTCATCAAAATGTTTTTTAATAGTACCAAACATCCGCCTTACCACCAATAACTCACATTCACAAGGTATCTTACATTCATTTTCACTAGGGGGTTTTGAAGGAGTAGGGGAGGTAGACCTAAAAGATTGATCATTATGCTCACTGACTACTATCCCCCTTTTACCATCATGGTTCTTTTGCTAGGGCAATTTGCAACGATATGACCAAAACCTAAACATTTAAAAAACATTTTTTATTTGATGTTTTGGTTGGCAATTTAGTCTTAGAAGGAGAAAGATTGTTGTTCCTGCCGGTTGACCTAACGCAAGAGCGTTGCCTCGTCACGATCTTCCTCACCAGCTTCACGCTACGTGCCCTTCAAGTCCACACCACAAAAGCCTCTCTGGGAACCTGAAAAACACACGGTGGCGCCTTTGCGGCCGGTGGCGCTCCGACGCTCAAGTCAGTGACACGAACACCCAAAACTCAGAGAAAAATATACTCTGTAGAACCGTACTAAAGTGCACACAACCCTAGCAATGAGCCGTAATGGAAAACGTACCTCTGCAAATTCTGTTAAGTTTACCTTTATAGCTAGGTTTTTTCTCTCTCCAGGCCGTTATTCTTTGGACGCGAGGCTCGCATCCAACCCTGCGCGTGTCATCATCTGGGCTGGGGTAGCAGGTAGTACCCAACCCTACATGTGTCATCATCTGGGTTGGGGTAACAGGTAGCATCCAACCCTACACATGTCGTCATCTGGGTTGGGGTAACTTGAGGACCATTTCTATGTAGCATGCAGTTACGCGACCACGTCTCCTATTCAAGGTGCAACCTAGCACGTAACACGCTCTGGAACGCCACCTGACAAGGCGAGTATCGGATGCAACAAAGTGTTGGGTTTAATAGTGCCAAAGTTCAAGAGGGGGGGTGAATTGACCTTTTAAAACTTTCTCGCAGAAACAGTGTTTAACACAGTTTTACAGAAAATAAATCGATTTATGTGAGAATGAACAGATTTATTTCAACACTGTTTTTGTTTGAAAAGCTTTTAATTCAGCAAGGTAAATCACAAGATTATGCAGTGAGAATTTCCAGATGCACACACACAGATATCAGATTTGAAAAACAGTGAAACACAAAACAGCAAGCTTCAATTTCAAACAAGTGATTAAGGTTCAACTGATAGCATACTAATTAATTGAGTGACCTTTGCAAACAACCTGTTCCAGTGGCTTTTAACAGACTATGAGTGTTCTTCTTGATGTCAAGCAATTTTCCAGAAATTAAGAACAATGAATCACAGAACAGCAAGCTTCAACTTTAAGCAATTGTTTAAGGTTCAATTAATGGCTTTGACAGTTTCTTGAGCAACCTATCACAGTCAATCTGTTCCAATGGCTTTTAGCAGATTATATATGTTCTTATCAGATTCAAACAACTTTTTCAGAAATCAAGAACAGTATGCACAGTGCCCAGAATGAACAGATTTATTTTCAATTGAACTGATTTATTTCTTTGCTGTTTTATCAATTATGCAGAAACGAAATTGCAGAGAGTGAGAGAGAATGAACACAAGCAGTTATATTGGTTCACTCAACTGAGCTACATCCAGTCTTCACCAACAACAGGTGGAATTCACTAAAACACAGTACAACCAAGTACAATTCCCACTGTTCTTGAAACCTACAAGAACTTAGGTACTCTTGCTGAAAAAACCTATTTCAGCACACACACACCCACTCTTCAAGAACACCTATCAAGAAGAGTGTTCAACCAAACTATTACAAGAAATGAGAAGTGAAACGACTACACCTGATTGAGGATACAAAGATCTGCCTTAAACCAGTAGGTAAGATTGCTAGAACAATAGCAACACCTCACACCAAGCTTTTGGAACCAAACCAAGAACAAGCACTTTGTGATTTTTGAAATCTTTGAAGAACAAATGCTAATCCTTTGTAAACACTTAACTCTCTGCTGTCAAAACTTGTTTTTGCAAATGTATGAACTGTTGTTAAACTCAGAAACAAGTTTGCATTTTATAGAAAACCAACTTATAACAGATTTTTGAAAAACAGTTAAAGCTGTTATAAAATGAACAGATTGAAAATAAAATGAACAAATTTATTTTCAAAAGCAGTTAGAGAATTTGTTAAGTGAGGAGACTTAGTCAACCATTCTGGTGCTGAGATAAAACTGAAAAACGTTTAAGCTTGACATGGCACCAGAGACAAAAAGAATCTATTCATTTACAGATGAACAGATTTATTTTTCAAAACGAAAACAGAGAAAGTTTAACTATTTAAAACTCAGTCGTTTTGAAAAGAAGAGGACTTAGTCAAAATACCTGATGCACAAAAACTAATTTTTACAAGACTTAGCCAAGGCATCAGTGTAAAAATGAATCTGTTTATTTAAAAAAGAACAGATTTATTTTTATGCAGTAAACGTGTTTTTTGTAAAACATGTGAAAAAAAGTTTAAGAAAACTTATGCTTGTTCTTATCACATGGCCAGTGGTTATGAGGTGAGTTACTCAGCAAAAAGCCCACTCTTAGACAACCTCTAAGCACTCCCTAAGACATACTTAAAGCAAAGCAAAATACAAATGAAATGTACATATAAGACTTCATCAAACACTACATATAAGTCTTCATCAAACACAATCTTGAAAGGGTAGCAACCATCTTCAACACAAAGTACACCATCTATGTGATATCGCTTGTCGCAGGTGCCACCTTCCTCTTTGCCACGCCATGCATGTTCTAACTGAGAGGAACCTGCCATCGACGAATGTCCACTCTGGGAATCCCGTCGTCGAGGAGCAAGTTGTTTACTCCAACTCATTTAACCTTCACGCCTCATGCTGGCATAACAATCATCTTGACTGAACTTACACACTTGAACTTCCTCGCCTGAACCCCCAACAGCTTCAACTGAGTTTACACTACAAAAAAAAGTGTATATTGTGGCGGTTTTTTTCGTATAAAGTGGCGTTTATAACCGCCACAATATACATTTGTGGCGGTTTCCCTAACCGCCATAGAACTGGCCGCCACAAAGTTTAATGTGGCGGTTTTATGTTACCTGCCGCAACACCCGTCACTTTAAACATAGTGTAAGTAGTGGCGGTTTTTATATGTAACTAGTGTCAGTTATAACTGTCACAATTTACATTCACTGAAGAAGATTCTGGCGCCATAATATACGTAAATAGTGTCAGTTATAACTGTCGCAATTTACATTCACTGAAGAAGATTCTGGCGCCATAATATACGTAAATAGTGTCAGTTATAACTGTCGCAATTTACATTCATTGAAGAAGATTCTAACGCCATAATATATGTAAGTAGTGACGTTTTTAACTGACGTAATTTTAATTCTGAATAAATAAAATTTAACCACCACTTTTTTACAATTTTTTTTATAATCGGATTTATACAATTATAAAATTTAACTACCACTTTTTCATAATAAAATAAAATAATGTATAAAGTTATAATCATCCATTTTATTGAAAATTAAAGCACACATAATAATGTTCAAAAGTTTATATGTAATTGAAAATTAAAACACATAAAAAGTTCATACATCCCTAATCAAGTTTAAAATTACAACAAATAATTTTTCAAAAGTTCATACATCCCTAATCAAGTTTAAAATTAAACACACATCCCTAATCAGTTTTGTTTCCAGCACTTGATCTTATTACTAGATTCTATTATTTTATTAAGTGATGAAGCACCACTTCAAGTATCTGATGCCTGGAATGAAAAGATCCTGAATGAGTTCCTATCTATGAACTTGGGCCCAGACTAAACCAGCCTACTTCGTAATTTCAGGATAATCTTGAGAAGCCACAACCTGCAGTTTTAACACACCATTATTATTTAAATAGCTAAAGAAAATGTCGGTATTTCTCCTAAACACTTTTACATTAATTTTCAATGCAACATTTGCAAGGTACTGCTTGCTCATTTTAAAGACATGCTTAGTCAAACAACATTGTGAAACTAGTCCAAGATCTGTCTAATATACATTTAAGGTCACCTACACAAAAAATAATACAAAATTAAGATATTTTCACATATACGTGTGCATAAAAAAAAAACAAGTTACAACGATCACAGTCAATGCACCAACCATAGAGAGATCCATTATTGTTTGGCAAAATAACAATGAGCAAATCAAGCTCCCCTTCCCTGAAGCTTATTCTTTGCATCATGATAACAGGTTTTCAGATCTTTCTCCGGTGGGACAATTGGCTCAGGATTAAATGTCTGATCACATGAAACAAATGAGTCAAGCAATCAAGAAAGCTGCATGCAAAACAAATTGATTAAAGATATATAGCACATCTGAGCAAGTTCATAGCAAAAGCCACGGGAAACACTATCTTGAACACTCTTTGAAAAATTTATGCAGAACCAGTTGTTAACCGTACCCCCATCCTCCATTTTCTGAAAGAAATAGAAAATTATTATTCATAAAAAAAAAGTTGAGAAATAATCTAATTGCAAAAAACCAAGCCAGACATCCCTAATAAAGTCATTCAAAAGACAAACACCTTGTAACCATGCATGTAGTACCACATGACGCAATTTATTAGAATTTCACTCAAACTTAAAAACTAATGAACCTAATACGGTTCACATCTTTAAACCATTAAAGATAAAAAAAAAACACATTTTATATTATTATCATATAATGTACACAAGTACCTTGTTCATCATGTTCGATTGCCCAACTTGAGGAAGACAATCCTTCTCTCTACCCGTGTCATGATACTTGAGCTGAAAGAAACATAAAATCAATGGTATTATGAATAATTTATATTCATCTCTTTTTCAATGGAGTATACATGATAAAATAAGAGAGGATAAGGTGCAAAGGGGAATAATTTACTCTAAACTAGAACTATACTAAAATTAAAGTTGCTTCTAGATATTATTGATGAAGAACTAACCAGTTTCCAACTACAATGCTCTTTATAGACTTATTAAGAAAGATGGATAATGAGATTTTGTCATGTTTCTCGAGGGCCATCAAATGATTGTGTCTTTCTCAAATTCCAATGGAGGCCTTCATGAATGCTGCGCAAGAAGTCATTAGTGGAATCATCGAAACAAATTATTTCTAGTATAAATCACCGGTAATGTAATTGCTGGAAATCTGAAGTTTAATAATACAATAATAATATAAATACAATGTATTATTTATAGTCTTTAATATTTATGGTAGTTTAGACTATTTTTTTACATCCTTTTCAGTAAAGTTTAATTTTAATTTTTAAATTAAAATAGAAAAACATTTTAAGGAACTAAAACAAAAAAAATTAAAAAGAAAATTTTATAAAGATCAAAAACAATTTTATATATAGCCTTATCTTTTGTACTTCTGTTAGTAATAAGCAAGAACGAAGTGTCCATGTTCTGGAGGACTAAACTGTTTGGGCTGAGAGTGGCTTCTGGAACGTAACATAAATCTTCAAGAACAGATCTTATTTTCTCATTTGATTTCATAATTACCCCAAAATTCTTTCTCCTTATATTTCTATCATAAAATAAATAATTTGAATTAATAATTTTCAATATTTATAATTATAAAATAAAAGACACTAATAAACATAAAATAAAAGACAATGAAAGATATATCAAATTGAAATTTACAATTACAAGGGAATACCTTGTTGCAGATGATAAAAGACCAAGAAATGCAGAAACAGCCTCATGTTCACTCTCTTCTTCGTATGCCATAAATGTTTCACTAATACGGTTGTCTCTCCTTCTCACTTTTTCTCCCAGAAGACTTGCATCATCCACTTCTTTTCTATCGCTCAACCATCAATTAGAAATAACAGTTGACTCCAAAATTCCCATCAACTTCTTTAAAAATACACACAAACTTTATTATTTATATCTTTATTTATTTCCATTTGATATATAATTTGGAAGAATGTCTCCCTAGAACAATTAAACTAGGAATTAATATTGTAAGCAACGTGTCAAAATTAGACTTACCAAGCTACATCACCACCTACCTATTCCCTTACCCACCCTTCTTCTTCAATTGGTTACATATAATAGCTACTATATATTCTTGTTTCTCACGCTCACTATAATTTATGTTACAATACTTCAAAACATTCATAATCTTTAGAGAGGAAGGTACTTAATGTAACTTTTTACTAAATTAGTTACATGATGAAAGAAATATATATTAATATCATGATTTCTCATACTTGTTCAAGGTATAGTCAAATTAAAAATTAATCTATATGTATTTTATTTTAAATCGGTGTCCTTCTGAAAGAAATTTGCATTTTTTGAGTGCTTATACAAAAAATGTTAATTAACATTTTAGAAAAATACTAACCTTATCTTAACATTTTAGAAAAATGCAACATGTCATATTTAAGTCATTGAATATTGGAAATCCAAACATTAGACAGGTAAGCATTGTCCTAACAAAGTTGTATGGCTCTAGACTGAAAATTTAAAGTGTAAGGTATGTTATAAATAATATTTTGGGTAGGATTGTATGCAGTAGAGAATATTATAGGTTGATTAAAAAAAGAAAATAATATTAAGAAGGTTATATTCAAAATATCTAAGAATATGTGCTTAAGCATGATTGTTTTGTATATTCAATTAGGTAGGGCATTAAGAAGAAAGTGAAAAACTGTGTGCAGGGACATTGTGGGTAAAGTTGATGAAGGGACCCAAGTTCTTCCCTCCATTGTGTCCACTCTCTGAGTCAAAGACATAGTCCTACAAAAAGATTCCCATCGTATTAAAAAAATGTTTGGTTATTCCTTTTAGTTATTTTCATCGAATCCAACATGAATTATTAGACTTTGTTCTTATCTGCACGAGGAAACCGCATCTTTAGTTACCGTGGATCAAGCAGTATTTTCAAGTATATTTTTTCACAAAAGTTTGTTAATTCTTCTAAGTTCAAACATCCAATATATAGTACTACCTGATGTATGACCTCGTACTGCTTCCCCTACAGCTCCAAGCAACAACTTATCATGTGATATAGAAGTCTTGCGTCCCTATTCCTGGTACAGCTCTATAGCAATATGCCCATGCGACAGCCATTCAACAGAAGCTACATTAACAGCCTCAACGCAACTGAAACCGCAGTTGAACCCAGAGTGGTAGCCTCGAGGAAATGTCAGAACAAAAGTCCCCAGGGTTTTGGACACACCTATAAACTGGTACTCCTTTAGACTTAAAGATAGAAGGAGAAAGCTGAGTGACCTGCAACAAGTTAGAAATACAAGCAACAATCCAAAGAAATAAACAAGATCATCACTAGTTACCTACTTAATAATAGAAATATGGACAGGTGGGTAGAAGAGAGAGTTTAACTGTTTTGAAAAACTGTTTATCATTTATCATAAACAGACATGACTACGCATCCAATATCCAATAGGTTTAGAATAAACCATGAGTACATTTAGCAAAAACACTTAAATAAATTGTCAAAGTCTTTCCTAATGCTAACGGATAACAGGTAAAAGTAAGCTACTAGACCTTCTTTTAACAACTTCACCAGCCACAAGCAATCTAATGACATTCACATCGCAAATAACGACCAACTAGCAGCAACCAAATTGAAACAAATGCCAGAGACGAAAGAAAGAATCTCACATCACCAATCTATCTTCTGAAAGAGATGGAAGAATACGTTTAACAGCGACTGGTGTTCCACGCCAATGGGCTTTTAAAATCTCACCAAAAGACCCCTTCATGAAACATAAAGATGATATACACGAAAAGAAATTATACCATTGTCTTGCTATTTTTGGTATAGATCATATATATCCTTCAACAAATAAAATCTTGTTCAATCCAGGTAAGATTACTATGGACGGTAAAGCTCTCCTCCTAGTATTTAATGTATCTTTATACTGAGGACTCTAATTCGAGAGAACTAGATAAGCTGAAACAACCCCATGCCAATTAATCTGTTTTCTTAGGAGAATATATTATCCCTCTCTTTTTCTAATTAATTTTAAAAGCAGTTTTCCTTTTTCTAAAATTTGTTTGTCTGTTGAGCACATTGGAGAGAGTTTGTCTCTTGAGCATTTTTTCCTTCTAAAACCTTATCCTCTGACTGAACACATAAACAGTGCATTTAAAGAAAACAAAGAGAAGACGATGAAAAAACACTTTTCAGTTGTTGCTGTTATTGGATTTTTTACAACAGCTGTTTTGAAAAAAAAATCAGTACTTAATTTATTTCATATGAGAAACTGATGGATCTTTAGTGTAAAATTGTTTTAGAAAACAACTTTTAACACAAAAAGTCTGAGAGGAATGAAACATAACAGAAATTTGTTTCCTTTTTTCCAGAATCATCCATAAAAAAGCTTGAAATACGACGATCGTACTTGGATGATGATTGTACCGCCCTGGTAGTCGGGAGTGATGACGTGGCATCCTGCTACAGTATAGGCGTGTTGGCAAGGCGCCAGGCTGACAGAAGGGAAGGAAGTCGGGGGGCTCGTGAAGCCGCCAGTTATTGAGTTGGCGTGTTCCGATCTCCAGCATATCAGAATAGGCGATCACCGGGTTAAAGATGAAGTCGCCAGATGTGAACTCAGGCGACCAAGCGGTTGGAGATCGCCAGAGAAAGCACATCGCCGAAGACGAAGGAGAAGCAAGTTATGAAGGCGGCCGGCGAGACCACAGGGAAGGTGTATGAGGACACCCTAACTCGCCAATTCCAGTAGAGATCGCACTCCCAAGTTAGCTGTGCACTGGGCAGTACCATGCATAAGTAACTTAGCCAAAATGAGAGTAGAAGCAGCGCCAAGTCAAGGAGGCTCTAGATGATGGCACGTGTACGACTGGATGCGAGCCACGTGTCCAGGTCTGTAACTGCCAGGAGAGAGAAAGCAACCAGGTATATAAGAGTTCTCAACGAACTTTCTGAGGTACGCACGTTCAGATTATACTCTTTACGCTTGCGAGTTATAGAGCTGACTGTGAGAGAGGATTTGCACGGTTCTTGTTCTCTTAGTATTTGGTGATTCGGTCACTGACTTGGGCGTTGGAGTGCGATCGGCCGCAGCGGCGCCGCTCTGTTTCTTTGCAGGTTCTTGAGGTGGATCTCGAAGAGGAACGGAGGTGTGAAGCGGTGCGCACGTCGATCCTTTGACGAGGCAGACATAACCATTTTTCCATCCATCTCTAAACAATCAATAGATGTACTATAAGGCTAAATCAGTAAACCAGACATACAAATCTGAAGAAATAAACACAGATGAAAAGTAAAACAATTGAATGCCTAATCGTTATGATCGACGAATAAATTAACCATATCTAAATTCCATTAACAGGAAATCCAAGGAAAATCAAGATGTCATGCATGCTTATGACAGCAGAATAAAAAATCATAACCCGATACTATCACACATAATCAAAGAATCAAACCAAAAAAGTCAGTTAACAAAACAGAATCAATTACCTGAGGTCAACAGGCAGGATCAATGATTACGCAGCAAACACTTCAGTCCACTATCAAACTTGCCACTATTGGGACTAAAGCATAGCACAACATCAACAAATTGCACTCAACACAACAAATAGTTCTGTCGTGGTTTAGCAAACAAATCTGGGCAAAAAGATGACACCTATACTATGTGTCCCCTTAGTCTCACACAAATGCATATCCTTACGTCCTTTCCATCCTGAAAAAGCATTTCGAAGACAAAAAAAACACATGTAAATATATTACAGATATATTTCAGGAGATCTGATACAAATTTGATTTAGTTGACTTTATTTCTATTTATATCAGATTTTATTTGTATTACGCAGACAACCTATTTTGGGAATATTTGCTGTAAATTATTTTGACAAGAACCATGGAAGAACTCCACCACCAAAAAAGCTAGCTACAGTAGTAGTTGAAGAGTCGAAGACCTTATAAACCTCACACTAGAATCTCATACTACCTTATCTACTGTAGTATTCTTCAATTAAAATTAAGTTTTCACCATCACCTCAATCAATTTTTATTCACGAACTATTAAGACAAAACTACTTCATGGCATTCTTCCTAAATTAAATTTTGTTGTTAAGTTGCACATGCAAATGTGGTGATTAAAGAGTTAAAAGATGTACTCACTCTGTTTCACTTTCTCTCTTTCTCTCCTGCGGAGAATAAGAACATTAGAAAGTTGGGACAACTGCATATTTATGATCACAACTCTTATTATATGTGGCATTGGGAGTGTCTAGTTTTTTCAATTAGAAATGAAGTATTTTTTTTCAATCTTTTTCTTTGGTCTCAAGCATTGTAAACACATATTGTGATGAATTCAATGAAATACATGCTAGAAAATAAGGAAACTATGTAGTTCTTACCCAACAAAAGGAGGAAAAGCACATTCCAATGTACAACCATGGGACTAAAACACTAGATATATCACTGATTTCATAAGAGAGAAGAGATCCAGGAAGCCTTGCAAAGTTATTTAAATTCTAGCCAGACTTTACGTACTGGTCATGTGAAGCAGAACCTAGTTGACTAGATTTCCTAGGGAAACCACTCCCAAAAAATCCAGTTTCCAGATCAGCTCCATAAAGCACTTAGAAGTGATAGAAAATTAAATGTAAGTAGAGCAACATATAAGGGCAACAAATAGATAATAGTTTCATGCAGCAAAATATTATTGAGTTTCTACAGAATGTGACCTCAATTTCTTCAGTAGGAAATGTTGAGTATTAATTGTATTCAAAATCAAGATATAAATCAATATGACACGGACTTGATCAAGCCACCTACAGTCACCCACAGTCAGAGTCTTCATCTGAATGGTCCTCATATTGTCCATAATTAATCCATGGTCTTCGACGAAGGGATCTAGGAACCTTTGCAGTTTCACGAACTTGAACATCATTTTCCACCTTAGATGTAAAACAATAGCACTCTAAATACACACTAGAACGCAAATTAAATTTAAAGGACCATACACTAAAATTTGTTCACAATAGATTTCACAAATTAAGAACCAGCACACGACAAAGGAAATCGAGCAATAGATTTCGAAGACAAGTTTATAGAGCACAAACCTGAACAAAGGTGGACAGAAGTTTGAAATCCTTACGAGGAGGAGGCAATGGCGGACAGTGAAGGGCACGAGATTGAGGATTAGGTTTAGGGCGCGAGAGTGAGGGTTAGGTTTTGGGGACGCGAGAGTGAGAAGACATTGGAAGGAAGAGTGAGTGAAGGCCAGAGTGAAGAGCGACATTGAAGGGAAGAGTGTTTTGCGTAGGGATGGCAAAGCGGGGCGGGATGACCTTTTCAACCCGCTAACTCGCATTAGCCCGCCCCGCATTAGCCCGCAACCCAATGTTATTGAAATGGAAGAATGTCAATAATGTTTATGTTTAATGTTTTTGAATTAATGTTTATGTTTAATGTTTTGGAATTAGGTATTTTTAATGTTTTGGAAGTGGAAGAATAGTGATATTTGATATTTATCTTAATGTTTTGATGTTTGACTATATTTGGAAAGGAAGGAAAAAAAATTAGGTTTGATAATAACAAATATATAGGTTTAATTTGACAATTTTTTAATAACAAAATGTAAAAAAATAAATATTTAATTTTAAAAAAAAAGAACGCGGGCCAGCTCTTATGCGGGGCGGGTCGAGAATTCTAGCCCGCAATAACTTTGCGGGGCGGGCCAACCCGTCCCGCATTTTTGCGGGCCAATGCGGGGCGGGCTGGCCCGCTTTGCCATCCCTAGTTTCGCGAAGAGGTGAAAAAAGGGATTCGTTCATGAAGATGAAGAAAGGGTTTGTGAAGTGTTTGCAGAGGGAGAGAGGGAAATGTCTAGTTTCTGAAGTTAAGTGTATTCGGTTTCTAAAGAGTGAAAGAAGGTTTTCAAAAAAAATTGGGAATAATGAGAAATGGAATGGAGGGGTTTTCATTTTGAATGGATAATTGTGGCATTTCAACTCAAGGATAATTGTGGCGGTTCAAATTAACATATTTTGAAGGATAATTGTGGCGGTTACTGAAATGTCGTATTATACGGAAATTTGTGGCGGTTATTAATAACTGCCATATTAAAACCGCCACTTCGTACATGATTTTTTGTAGTGTTACTGGGAAATCCGGCGATGTGCTTCTGGCGGCGATGTCAGACCACCTGATCTTCCGTTATCTAACACGATGACGAAACCAACCTGGCGACAACCGGTCATGTGCACTAAAGAACGCCACTCCTCCAAATGGCGACCATGTACACTTCTAAACCATCCCTCTTTCTCTATCCACGTGTCCTGCTGAACACGTCATCACACCCGGTGACCTGGTCGGTACAATTGTCTTTCAAAGTTTGTGGAGTGGATTCTTTAGAGGATTTGGAAGGATTATCTTGTTTTGGAAAGTTATTTTTATCCTTCCAAGATGAGTTGTAAAAGCTATCATTATGAGTATGTTTGAAAGATGTTTTCTTTAAAAGTTGTGATTTAACCTTGATAGCTGGGTGAATCAATTTTTCTAAAGATGTATACTCATAAAGTTCTACAACATTTTGAATTTATCTTCTTAATCCACTCACAAATCTAGAAATCTTTGACTTTTCATTTTCATCCATATTAATCTTAGTCAAAGTAACTTCTAAATCTTTGAAGTATTCATCTACACTCCTAGGTCCTTGATGAAGCTATTTGAGCTTCAAGAAGAGTTTCTTCCTATAGTGAAGAGGAAAAAATTGTTCGCGCATGCATAACTTTAAATCACTCCAAGATACCACGACTGACCTATTGTTTAGCCTAATGTCCATTACAATTTGATGCCACCATTGCATGGCATAGTCTAAAAGTTCTAGGGAAGCTAACTTAACTTTTTGATCCTCTTCGACCTCATACACATTAAAAATTTGCTCTACCTTAGCTTCACATACTAAGTATACATTATGATCACTTTTCCCACTAAAACTAGGTAACTTTACAAAAGGTAAAGAATTCTTTGGTTGGTGGTGATGATGGTGCCTAGCTTCATAATTATGCACTCTCCATCTTCTTCTTCTTGACTTCCATGAAACATGTAATGTCTTGTAGTTCTTCTAGGCTCTCGCCTCCTTTCTCTAGCTTGTTCTCTTGAGCATCCTTTAGCCTTTGCATTCTTTCCACTAATTGCCTCATTTCCACTTCTTTGTGGGCCAAACTCCTCTTAGCATCCTCAAGCTCACCAAAAAGAAGTGCATTTTGAGGAGATTGCGGCTTTGAAGACTCTCCCACTACAAAAAATGTTGTAAACGGTAGTGGTTATTTTCGTATAAACTGGCGTTTATAAACGTCACAATATACGTGTGTAGCAGTTTCCCAAACCGCCATAGAACTGGCCACCACAAAGTTTAATGTGGCGGTCTTACGCTACCCGCCACTTTAATATTTTGTTTAAAGTGACGGTTTTTATATGTAAGTAGTGTCAGTCATAACTATCGCAATTTAATTCACTGAAAAGGATTTCAATGCCTTTATATAGGGTATAATGTGATCTTTTTAACTGTCAGTATTATAACAAAATTGTAAAAATAATATGTCGGTTTCAACTTTTTAATAAATGGAATTTAGCCATAACTTTTTTATAATCTGGTTTGCACAATTAAACTAAACTTAATATATTTTCATAATAAAAAATAAAATACCAATAAAATGAAATAATATATAAAGTTATAAACATCCATTCATTGCATTGAAAATTAAAACGCACATAATATTGTTCAAAAGTTGATACATAATTGAAAATTAAAACACAAATAATTGTTCAAAAGTTGATGCATAATTTAAAATTAAAACAAACATAATTGTTCAAAAGTTGATACATAATGTAAAATTAAAACACACATTGTTCATCCATAATTAGTTTTGCTTCCAGCACTTGATCCTATTATTTGATTAGGTGATGGAGCACCACTTCCAGTATCTGATGCCTGAAATAAATAATTTTAAGTTAATGAATTTAAATGTTTAAAATTATAAAATAAAAGACACTAATAAATGTTTAAATATATAAACATATAAACTAGAGGAAGCATAGTTCATACCATAAGATTTCATTTAAATATTCCTAATCCAAGAGACATCTCACATGTGTGTGAGTATTATAATCTCATCCGGTTCCAACTGATACAATAGCCAATGTCTATTTAATATTTGAAGCAATACAAGAAGTAGTTAAGCAATGGGAAATTGTTTATTTTTTAAGAAAAATCATATAGTTTAATATGTAAATCACATTAAAATGGCTAAATGGATAGAGTTTGTATAACAATATAAAAAGCTAATTACGATTTTAAAAAATACAAAAAATTAATTTCACATACTAAATTAATATTCGAAATACTGATTAAGTTTTGAGTGAATGTGATACAAACCACCTTGACAAGCAGATGACTGAGAACACAACAAACACTTCACAATTAGGTCAGTCATCTCAACATACAAGACCAGACCCCACCAAACCTCAAGAGAGCCTCAGCAAAAGAAGAACCAAACATAAACCAAAATATCATATGCTCTTCTCTCTAGCCTTTTCACAAGACAAGTTTATGTAAATAAATTGGACTCACTTTGGGGGGTCTAAATAGAAGAATAAGCTAGAGTAGGGTTCACTTAGCATAATTGGGGTGTACTTAGCATAAATTGGACTTGTGCCAAACTCACCTTTCATGACAAGTGCACCAAGGTTTAGGGTTTTTTTACCTATCTTCTAGAAGGGTTCTCACAAATGACACCCCTACCCCTCTCACTCTTGCTCCCCAAGTCACTCTCTCCTATATAAAGGGTGTCTTGCCTCAGTAACTTAAACATTGAATTTGGAATAGAAAAGAAACTTTGTCAGAGTGTTTAGTGAGCTCAGTTTCCTACTATCTTTGGGTCTTATCTTGAGTACACAACACCTCAAGTGGCAGCTTTTCACCACTCATCTTGGAGTCTCCTTCTCCTCCAAGTGGCGTGACCACACTCTAACCATCCATAAACTTTGTCTTATCTCTTCATCTTTTCTTTTATTCACCATGCGCCATTCCCCTTCCTTTTTATGACCATGTGTTCTTTTTTTTTCTCTTTTTGGTTTCTATATTGTTTGTCTTTCCATTCATGCTCTTTAATTTTCGCACCTCATCATCATCATCACCTTATATTGTGTTTTTTTTCTTTGTCCTCTAGAAGTGACCTTCACACTTACTTAACCACTTGGTTAAGTTCATGTCCAGTGGGAATCTTCTTTGGGTTTCTCACAAAAACTCATAAACAAAGTGCCACCATAAAATGTGCAATCCTAAAATCAACTCACATCAAGTGGTATTCAGAGCATGGTTTTAATTGTGCTTATCTTTTCTGAGTTGATTTCTGCTTTAAAATTTCACCACATTTCAATTATGTCTTTATCTTTCAGCAATTTAAATTCTGCTTTTATCTTTAAGCACCTTTCAATTTCGCCTTTAAATTCTTGTTATTTACAATTTCGCCTTTTTATTCATTAAGCAATTTAAATTATGGTTTTGAATTATTTTTGTGTCAATTTTTTTCCCTTATCTTTTGCTTGAGTCTTATGTTCTTAGTGTTTAGAAGTCTTTAAATCGATTATGCTTATTTTGATTTTAATTGTGAAGAATTAAAAGTAATAAGATTTTGTTGAAGTGGTAGTTGATTTAGTTCCAAACAAAGAATTCAAGTGATCATATGAATTGAATTCCAATCTATTTGTGAAAATTTGAAAGTGAAGTAAAAATATGCATGTGAAGAATGTGGACATTTGAAATCCATAAAAACAAATACAAAAACAATTTGATTGCAATTCAGTTTTCAAGATTAAAGTATTAAGAGGATTCTTTTTATGTGGCAAATTGTTTTCACATTTGTAGAACTTTATCTTTCTTACTTTTACATTTTCTAAGAAAATTAAAACTTCAAAGTTAAAAGTTTAAGTAAGTTTCTTTAAGTCTTCATAAGTTTTTTTCTTATTTGTCTTGTTAAAACGTTTTCACCAAAATTCTAATTTGGTTTAACTTTCTTTTTTTAAACTTTTCTCGTTTGTCTCCCAAATCTTTCTTAAGTTTTGTAGGGGTTCTTTGGTGAGCAAGTGATAAGAGCTTTGGCCTCTTTCACTTGAAGTGTTGCTACCAAGTGTAGACTCTTTGGAGTTCAAATCTTCCTTGAGTGAATTTAAATCTTTTCCATCATTCACTAAATAACCAAGTGATACACGCGAGTGAGTGCATTAAATTGTTGTTTTCACTAATTGTTTGCTTTTTTTTGTGTGCAATTCATGACTCAATTGTCTTCGGGAAAAAATAGTGTACAAAGTGGTAGTTCACAAAACATCTCTTCACTACACACTCACGAAACCCTACCTCTCTTCACTCTCGTGTCACTGTCCGTGAACCTTACCTCTCTTCACTCTTGCGTTCACGTGTTACACTCTTCGCCACTGTCCGCCATCGCCGCCTCCTCCGCCATTGTTTGTTCAGGTTCGAAATCTACTGTTGGATTGTTCCTAATTTGTCAAATCTATTGTGGTTCTTAATTGTTGAAATATATTGTTCTTAATTTGTGAAATCTATTGTGTATGACTATGTTGATTGTGTTATTGTCTTTGTCCTATGCTGGTTGGTAACTTGCCTTGTGTTAACGATTGATCCTTCACTTTGCAAAAGTCTAATGATCAAAGTAAATCGTGATAGAAGTGAATTTTATAGAGGTACCTTTATAGAGGTACCAGATTCCGATTTTCAGTCTTCTTGTTTTTATTCTGTCTCTTTCTCTTTGCTCTCTAAATTTTCCTTCATTCTTTTTCCACCTTTTGTTGTGGTAAGACTCTACTTCATGCAGTGGCTTCCCCTTTCACAAGAGGCTCCACTGAAAACGAAAAGAATAACTATTTTAAAAATAGGCTATAAAATTGAATTTTTTCTTTACTCAAACACCATTTAGCAGAAGAAACCACTTAGTAGGAAATTACATTAATGATAGTAAAGTTATAGATTAAAAATCAGAAACTGAAAATCAGAGGACTAGCTACCGCGTTAACCGATAGGACATTATTATTGTGCTTTTTTTACGTGGAAAGATATATTTGACATACCAAGCTAAGGTATTTTGCAGGAATCCCTTGTCAATATTATTTTGGAAATCAATAGTTATGAATGTCACCATAGAATCTTGTACACTAGTTTATAAATCTGTTTAGAATTAATTGCATTTGATTTTTAAAATAATATTACACATATTTTCATATACAGTAAGTTTATTAACTTCTGTAATAATTACTTGAAGAGTCATACTTATAATGATTTGTATTGGTTCACAAAGCATGCCACTCCTTATTTTATGTATTATTCTTAAAGCTTAATTTTGATGAACTTCTAGATATGCCCTTTAAAGTAATTCACAAAACTCAATAATTTTTTGTTGTATGCAATCTGTGATTGGATGATAATGTAATTCTATGAACGCCTTGTTTATGTGAATTAAATTCTTATTCTCATGCACTGGCATTTGATATTTAAAAAATTAAAGTAACTTTTATGTGTAGACCACACCCATAAGTTTATTAAAATTATTTTAAATTAACAAGGTAAGGAAGGAGGAGGTATGCATTTCTAACAAGCAATGGTGGTTTGTGGAATTATCCCTTATGTTAGTCCTTATGAGTTTTCATGTTTGTTCAGGATCAAGCTAGTGACATGGTTCCTGTATCTATCACTGCATCAGAAGTGAGCATTCCAGGCCTTTACCTAATGCATGACTTCATCAGTGCTAAAAGAAGAAGAGGTTATGAATTTTTTCATTCCATATCAATGCTAATTGTTTAGCTTACCATGTTTGCATTTTTCTTGCGTTGTTGATTTTTCAAATCATCTTTTACTTAACTGCTTCAGGTTGTTGACTGCAGGCCTTGGAACAGTCTTGCAAAAAGAAGGGTTCAACACTATGGTTATGAGTTTCGTTATGATGTGAGTTTCAAGGATTATTTGGATTTCTCTTTATCTGTTTCTGTTGTGTTTAAATTAGTGGCGATCCAACCTTTTTTCCGGACAACTAAATAATTACTTTATGTGATTGACAATCTTATTCCAAACTATTGGAAATGTGTTATATTATATATAACAAATAGGCTGTTGAGTATTGTGAGAAGATTGATTAATCTAGACTCTGTTTCCACTTTATTTGGCTTTGCAGACTAGGAGCGTTAACACAAGGCATTGCTTAGGTGAACTTGAGTCATATGTGATGGGAAAACGCACGCGAAAGCAACACACATAATCACAAATCAACTGCAGAAAATAAACAACACATGATTTAACGTGGTTCGATCGCCAACTGCAATCTACATCCACACGGGCAACTATTAGGTTTTCATTATGTCCTGTTGCACACCAATTACAAGTACAATGATCTCTTTAAATAGAAATTATAAAGGGGACACAATGATTAAGCCCACTCACTAAACAAGGTGTCTAGTCAGCCCAACCCAATTGGTCCTGACTTCATACCCAACAATCTCCCACTTGAAGCCATGGAACAATGTTCACCTGCGCTTCAACTTTGTACATGTACTTCTGTAATTTGTTGACGAAACTCAATGTTCCATTTCTAGTTGCCACCAGTCTTCTTAATCATTTTAAAGACTTCGTTAAAACTCTTATGAGTTTCAACACGTCAGTCACTGACCCGTTCTCTATTCCTACCGACTCTCACTTGCAAGAACTGCCAGATCCTGGAACAACCTGAACAAGAAATTTTATGGAGAAGTTTCAACAACTGGAATACTGGTTCTCCTAACCCACTGTCGTATAGAAACCTCATCTAAAGCACGACCCGTGCTCCCACTGCCATAAGTACCTCTGACTAGTCTACCTGAACCTTTCCATGCTCGTTCATCCTGAATTTGACCTGTGGCTCTAGGTTTCTCTCTTGTAAAGATAACCCTCTTCTGCCCACGAGATTCTGTGAACCGGACTTTGTTTATCATCTGAACTGGGATGGTCACTCTCTCAGACAGTAATCCAACCATATACAACGAACCTCTCTTTCTTCCGCGGGTCATGACAAGATTTCCCTACAGGACCTTTCACTGCTGATTTCCAAACTTCACTTCATGTCCCTGTTCGTCCAACTGGCTAACAAAAATCAAACTTTTCGTCAAGCTTGGAACAACCCTGTCATCCTTCAAAGTCCAAAAACCAATTGGTGTCTTCAATACTATGTCACCCATGTTCGTAACATCAAGAGTTCTGTTGTCTGCTAGTCTTACATTTCCAAAGTCTCCAATAATTAGATTTTGCAATGCTTCAGAATCCATGACCCAAGAATCCACATTGTTATCCGCGCAACAGACTAAAAGGTCCTCGTCCGTGAAGTCTTCTGCAATGTTGACTTATTTATCATTTGGGCATTGATTTCTGAAATGCCCCACCTCCTTGTTGTTCCAACATGTTACACTTGAGCAATCCCGAGTCTTTGACTGACTCCTTGTTTTGTTTTTGCTCCCACTATCTCTAATATTTTTCTTTCCTCTGATGACATATAGCGATTCACTAGATAATTCCACGGAACTTCTTCTTCAGACATCCTCGCCAAGAATGAGATCACGAATCTTCTTAAAAGTGAATCCATCGGATTCCGCCGCCGCATTGGCGCACTCCGCTGCACTACCTGGACATGACCCTACTATGAGCAAGTCACTTGCAAAACATCGCGAGCCGCCACCACTCCTGTCGCGACCCATACCACTGGACGTCGCACCACCTACTGAGCGCACCTACCGTGAGTCGCAGGTTTGGGCTGTTGTGAATCCTGGGCCACGGTGAAACCCTAACTTTGGGACGCTGCTGCAGCCCCTGCGAAACCCTAGCTTTGGGACGTTGTTGCTGCCTCTACGAAACCCTAACTTTGGGATGCTACTACAGCCCATGCGAAACCCTAGCTTTGGGATGCTGTTGTTACCTGTGCAAAACCCTAGCTTTTGGATGCTACTGCAGCCCTTGCGAAACCCTAGCTTTGGGACGCGACTGCAGCCCCTGCGAAACCCTAGCGTTGGGACGCCGCTGCAGCCACAATTTTCACATCTTGTTGATTAATTTTTGATGATAAGATCTCTAGTGTGTAAACAAACCAAACTCTGATGCCACTTGATGGGAAAAACGCACGCAGAACAACACACATAATCACGAATCAACTGCGAAAAATAAACAACACAGGATTTAATGTAGTACGGTCACCAACTGTAACCTACATCAACACGGACAACTATTAGGTTTTCATTATGTCCTATTGCACACCAATTACAAGTACAATGATCTCTTTAAATAGAAATTATAAAGGGGACCACAATGATTAAGCCCACTCACTAAACATGGTGTCTAGTCAGCCTAACCCAATTGGTCTTGTCTTCATACCCAACAATTTGTTTATCCAATACTTGAAAGAATTTCAAGTTTCAAGAATATTAAAAATATAGTTTTGGACCAACTTACGGTATTCAGACTTACTAGTACTCCATAATAGTTTAATCAAGTGATAAATTGATTCAGTTATTAGTTCATTTATGAGGGAAATGGGTTATTGTATATTATGAATACTGTTTATGATGTTCTAAGTTAATTGTTGTCATGTCATCACCAGGTAAATGAGTACCCACCTGGAGTGGGTATGTCCCCCATATAGACACTCACTCCGCATTTGAAGATTTAGTTTTCAGCCTTTCATTATCACGACCCTGTATAATGAAGTTTAGGGTTTATGTATTTAAGATGTTACGTTCATAAAGTTTCTTTCGTTACAAGACAATCTGTATTTATGTAGCACAGATACGGACACGGACACTGATACGACATGAATATGGATACGAAGATACGTAAAATTTCTAAAATGTAAGACATGGGGACACAGATCTATATATTATATAATTATGAATTATATAAATTGACAATAAAGATTTATGTACACAAATATGTTCAGATTATTTTTTAGAGCAAAAAGATGTTTTTCATGACTGGTTCACAGAGATTTGTTTCGTATTTTTATAATCATAATAACAATTTATACAATAAAGTTTGAATTTTGATAAAATTAATGTATTTTTCCTTTTTAAAATAGTGTTAGAACCATACTAGAATTATCAAAAATCTAATAAATACTTTTTGAATTGGACACTTCACAGATACGTATCCTACAGGTGTCATACGAGTATCGACTGACACGCCATTTAAGAGGAGTGTCCGAGCTTCATAGATCTGTATTTCCTTATGCTGCTTTTCACATTGAGCACTTCAGATAAGCGTGCTGGATTTATAAAAGAGCATATTAAAAATCCAAAACGTTGTATTTTGATGAACATATAACATTTTACGCAATTAAGATGCCTGCTATAGTATTAGTCCTATAAGTTTGCTGCTCTTTAATGTGGTTCGTAGTAGGGCAACTTTATTATCCTAATTTGTGACATTTTTCGTAAGTATTTTATATTCCGTTGATGCCAGAAAACTTTGAAGATTGATTCTTTACATGGAAGTGCATTTAGGTGTGTCTTGATAATATATCTTTCTAACTAAATATATTTTGTCTCCCCACAGATAGATAAAGTTAATGTCAATGTCATTAGAAGGGCTTCAAGAAGGGTATCTTTTACACTTCCTAAGGTAAGTAGATGTCATGGTCTTTTTGGTTCGGGTATTCCTGTAAACACCTTATTATTGTTTGTGATTCAGCAAAAGAGAACAAAAATATTGGTAATGCAAATATTTTAGTAGCTCTCATACCTCTTAGGGAATCCTTTTTCATGTTTGGACTTTTGATATGCACATTTCAGTTTTTTTATTTTGTTATTTTCTATTTTGGTCAATATGATCGACATTGGCTATAATTTTCCAGTACAATATTTCTTTAATCCAATAATTATTAGCAGTTTTGAGAAATGAAAACACTTTGAGCACAATTTCTATGCCTACAGTTTAGTCTGTCTTGAAATAACTATCCTAAACTAGGCAATTTCTTCCTGCACCATATCAATTCTTACCGCAAAAATTACCCTTATTCTGGATTTAAAAATCTGGAATGGAAAATATAATTAAAAAAAATACATTTCGGACGAAGAAATCTGGAACACAAAATTAAAAATGCATTTCATATAAAAATTTCTGAAATTCAAAAATGTGTTCCGGATATTCAAATCCGGAATATTCCAGATAACAGGTTCTGGAAGTAATTTTTATTTACACCCTTTTTCATTTGAGGTTATTTTCGTATACCTCAGACAGCGTAGTCTTGTGTCGAGTTTTTCACACCTCGTTGAAGGGAGGAGCCCTTAGCTGGTTCACTTGACTCCCACCGAACTCCATTGACTGTTTCAAAACATTGAAGTCTAAGTCAAACACGCAGTTCACAACAAGCCAATCACACCATTTGACTTACATTGCACTTATGAACATCTAGCAAGAGAAGGGAGAGTCCCTTCAGGTGTTCATGGAAAGGTCGTGACCCTGAACATTCAGAATCTAAGTCCGGATGTGGCCCTACATCACATGGTCATAACCCTACGACCGATACCATTTGTCGACAACTTGTGCAAGAAGGCGACTTCAAATTTAGACGAGCTCCGACAACGACCAACAAACTTCATGCAGCTGAAAGAGCTGAGGGAGTACAAAAATCAAGCATGGGCAGAGATAGGAGGCGAGAAGGGAAAGGAGAAGGAAAGAAAGAGAACCAATCGATCTAACTACTTACCATCTACACATAAACAAAAACAAATCTTACTCTATAATTTCGTAAAAATAGTTCAACATTGATATAATAATATTTCTTACCATGAAGTAGTGAGATGATTGAACATACAGTTTGAATAAACATGAGGAGAAGTAAAGCAATTGTAGCACTTGTAGATGTTATTTTCCAAGGAGTGTTGAAGCACTCATATAAGAACATAACCTTATATTTGTTATATGGGTTTTCATAGAAGTTATCTAAGCTATTTCATAAAGAGAAATACTGTGAATTGAAATATGGGGATTGGGGTCCACCAAAATTCCAAAAATCCATAGTTTACTATTATTTTTTTATTTTTAAGTATTATTTAGGTATTTTTCATGTATTTTAAGATTTTAGTTCCCATACTATAACTTGTTAGAAAAGTCTGAAATTTTGCATCGTGTTTCTATTATCAAACCCATTATCATTATATTACATTCACAAATTTATTACTCATACATTACATTACATAATGTTATGTTTTTTAACATAAAATCTTATTATTTTAGTGTTTATTCTGGATATAACATGTTGAGTTGGAGGGGAAATGCAAATGCGAAGAAACAGTTTTCCAAGAGATTAGAAGATAAAAATAGCTGCTATAGAGAATTGAAAAATGAAACTTTTATTGATCAAAACCTCATAACTCAATGGGGAATTACGAAGGAATGAACCAAAAAGGTTTAGCCTTCCATGTAGAGGCAAGACAAAAGAATTACAAAGAAGAAAAGAAACTCAGAAAATCCTATGAAGTTCCCTCCCTTTTCTCTTTGAAGCTTGTGTCTTTTTATAGGTTTTTTTGCTCCAAGGATCTTGGGAAATTTTTCTGGTTTAGATTTTAACAGTTTCTCAATTTTCAACTTTTCATAATTCTTGTATTTTGTAGAAGATTTGCTTCCAATTTTGTTACTTAGATATTGTAGATTCTATTTTCTCCTTCTTCTCCTTGATTTTTTTTTTTTGTTTTGATTTAAAGAAGCAACTTGAACTTTTGCATATTTGACCCATTTACAAATGTAGACACTTCCTTCAAACCATTTACTCCAAAAACACAAAATTAACAAAAATAATATGAATATTAATTAAAAAAATGAATTTATTTATTATTATAGTCCAATAATATATGAGTAAAGCTATCAAAAGTGAATAAAATTATGCTCACCAGTTGATATGAGACTTAACTTTGTTGTGAAATCAACTAAACTTTTTTACTTGATTGCCCCTCTTGGTTGGTACCAGATTTCGATTTTTGATAATTCAACTACCCATCCTATTATTTGTCTGGCCTAATCAGGTTTAGCTAGGATTTTCATAATAGGATAATTGGATTTCAAAAATAATCTTATGATTCTAGAAGTACATCGTCATTCATTTGGAGGTGATCACAAGTGCTAAAACAACTTTTTATATCATTTGATATTTGACCTCGACACCATGTAGTATTCGACTAATAAAATATATCTACCTTTCTTCTTTATCTACCTCTTGGACTAATGTTACATTGAGATAAGTGTCATATTTCAGTAATATTTCATATTAAAATACAAACACTTATGAATATTTATTGATAAAATAACTATAATTTAACCCCTAATTTATGAATTTAAACTTTTTTTTTACATATTTTATGATTATAATATGAATAAGAATGATTTATTCCCAAATTTGTGTTAATTTCAGGATTCTAAGGGAAAATGGAGATAAAAGGGCTAGAGGAGAATAAACAAGATGAAAACAGAAGGTTAGAACGCTCAAAACTCAACCAAAATATCCCCTAAGCCTAAAGCACTCCAGAGGAACTCACCCAAGTGAACCCAATCTCACCTAGGCGAGATGGCTCTAGAGAAGTTGGGTTTTTCTCGTCCAACTCGCCCAGGCGAGCCCAATCATGCCCAGACGAGAAGTCACTTAGGCCAAGCCCAACTATGTTAAACATGAGGCGTGAAGCACAACCCTAGACATCATTGGGAGAAAAATCTTGGATGTTCCTTTCTTGCTTTCCATGCTTGTAGTGGCCAACATGAGTGACTAATTCTACCCTTTGGGATTGAGAGTAATATGTTCAAACTCCTATGTATTGAGATGATATTTAATTATAATATTTTGTTCTTGATTGATTATTAGTATTGTCATTTTATTATTAATGCTTAACATATTTGAATACTAGGAATAGATTTAAAATGTTAATTGCTATCAACATCTACTCGTAAGGATTAAGAGTTTTTATAAATATGGAAGGAATAGATATTTAAAAGATTATCTTAATAATTTTGTATGCGAGAAATCAATATGAATGTATTTTATTTGGGCCTCAATATCAATCAAAGATAGAATATTATTATGCTTTTAAAAATACAAAAGAATGAGAAGGATGAATCCTAATCCCAATTTTTCCAATTGAATCAACAACTCTTTACTTTGCTTTTATTTAATTTTCATGCAAACTATTATCAATATCAAATCAAATTATTGTACATATTCTTATACTTAGTGAATGTTTCTATTAGGATTTTAAATGACTTTTCCTTGTGGGTTCTCTATCCGTCCTTAGGGACAAATTATCACTTCTGACTCGATACACTTGCCATAAAAAAGAGTCATCACATTGATGGCTTCATCTGATATCGGTAGGTATACAACGTCTGGTAGTTGAGGATTCGGTTTTTGTATGATCGGTGATGCTGCAAGGAAAGTTTTCAATTGAACGAATATTACTTCACGTTCAGGGTTCCAATTAAACTTAATAACCTTTTGTTAAGAGTTGGACGATCAGTTTGGTTTTCTCTGCCAATTTGGGAACAAATCTTGATAAAGTCATCAACCGCCCGATCAGTTTCTGTATTTCTTTGGTGTTCACAAGGCTTCTCATTTTTGTGATTGTCTTATATTTCTCTGGCTTTGCCTCAATTGATATGATTCCAAATAGAAATAACAATAAAATTGGGAATTTAGGGTTACGGAATGGAATCACTTAAAAATAGTAACAATGAAAACTTGGATAGAGGAAGGTGCCACAAACAAAGTTTGATAAGTCAAAGGATGATCGCCACAAGAATTGGTGGATTCTTTACAAGATTGCAAGAAAAACCCCAACAGAGAAATATTCTCTCTTAAATTGCCAAAATATTCATCATCATTCTGATTTCCAAAAGTGTATAAATATAAATTTAGTTATAGGTCTTCTTTCGTTAGTAAGTAAATAAATTGAAAATACAATCCTTATATTTCAAGAAGGATCATTTGTCCCAATGGTTAAGTAGATACTTTCTAACTGGTTTTGGGTTCAAATCCTACTTGAAGTAAAATAATAATATTATTTTATTTTTAATACTCTCCAAACATGTTGTGCATGTAATCAACATAGTCTTCTTAAATTGTGGGCAATTCGGCCTCTAAAAGATTAGCCACCTTGTGCTGCACTTAAGTTTGGAATGTCTGGGTCAAGTTCCTGTTCACCATGCCCTTGGGCTTGGATGTCCTCAAACACGTTAAAAGTGTTACTCACATTGTACTTACTTAGAAGATCAATCTTGTAGGCATTGTCATTAATCTTTTCTAACACTTGGAAAGGTCCATCCTCTCTAGGTTGGAGCTTGGATTTTCTTTGTTCAGGGAACCTTTCTTTCCTCATGTGTACCCAGACCCAATCTCCAGGCTCAAAGATTACTTTCTTTCTTCTTTTGTTAGATTGCTTAGAATAACCTTCTAATTTGTTTTCAATTTGTGCTTTAACCTTTTCATGTAGCTTTCTCACATAGTCAGCCTTAGCCTGTGATTCTTTTTGCTTTAAAATAGAAATGTTAGGCATAGGTAACAAGTCTAATGGAGTTAAAAGATTTAATCCATACACAATTTCAAATGGAGAACAATTTTTTGTGCTATGAACAACCCTATTGTAAGAAAACTAATTATGAGGTAAACATAATTCCCAAGCTTTCAATTTTTTTTTCAAAATAGTTCTAAGTAAGGTACCCAAAGTTATTTTCACTACCTTTATTTGTCCATCTGTTTGGGGATGAGAAGTAGTTAAAAACAAAAGTTTAGTACCTAAGTTACCCCATAATGTCCTCCAAAAGTGACTTAGGGATTTTGTATCCCTATCACTCACAATAGTTTTTGGTAGTCCATGAAGTCTTACTACCTCCCTGAAAAACAAGTCAACTACATGGCAAGCATCATCAATTTTTTTTTTACAAGGAATAAAATGAGCCATTTTGGAAAATCTTTCAACAACCACAAATATCTGTTTTAAGTTGTTTTTTATTAACTGTTGATAAAAACAACTGGTTGAATCGCAAAAACAACAGGTTTATTTTCTGGAAATCAACTAAAACAACTTTGTGCTTTGCTTTCCTTAGTTTCTTTCTCAATGATTCTTCATTAGCTTTCATTATTCCTTCAAAGTTTTCGAAAATCTTTTATAAAAAATTCACGCCCCTTCTTGTTTAAGGTCATCTATTCTAACAATTGGCATCAAGAGCTTGGTTCTTAAAAGATATTCTAGTTTGATCCTAAAAACCTTTTTCTTATGGCTGAAAAATTACCTTTTGGGCAGGGTGCCTCAATATACAGGCCACATTTATTTTGTGGTTTGAACTATCAGTTTTGGAAGGTTATAATGAAATTTTTTGTTGAATCACTAGATAGAGGAATTTGCGATGCAATAGAAAAGGGTTCTTTTATTCCTATGTTTGAAAAAGATAATGTTTTCTTTGAAAAACCTTGGTCCCAATGGACTGAGAGTGAAAGTAAAAGAGCAAAGCTTGATTGCATTGCAAAATATATTATCACCTCTGCCTTAAATTCTAATGAGTTTTTCAGGGTCTCAAAATGTGGATCTGCTAAAGAGATGTGGGATACACTTGAAGTAACTCACGAGGGAACCAATGAAATAAAGAGAGCAAGGAGAAGAAGTCAAAAGAAGTCAATTTGTGTTTGATGGCCAAAGAAGAAGATGATGCAAGTAGTGTAAGTTCTTGTACTTCTTTAAATGCTGAAAATTATAGTCAACTTCTTCAAGCTTTTAAAGAAACACATGAACCAGCTAACCGATTGGCAATCTTGAACAACTGGTTAAAAGGGTTGAATAAATGGTTTGAAAACAAAGTCAAGGCACTAGAAGAAGAGTTGGAGAATTTAAAAACTGATTTTGAAAATCTAGAAATGCTTTACAAGAACTCTTCTTGCAAGTGTCACTCACTTGTTTGTGAAAATTGTGAATCTCTTGAAAAGAAGGTTCACTACCTTGTGAAAACTGTGGATAGACTTTCAAAGTGTAAATCCAACTTTGAGACTGTCTTGGCATCTCAAAATTGTGCTTTTGGAAAAGCAAGTTTAGGTTTTAATCAACATAGCAAGAAAACTGAATTTTCAAAGTCTTTTTCAAAATCGCCAGAAAAACAACCGATTGAAAAATCGAAACACGGTTGTTACATGCTTTTTATTGCATGAAGAGAGGCCACTCAGTTAGATTCTGCAATATAAGAAATTTTTCTGTTCCTAAAGGTATTTTGAAATGGGTTCCTAAGGTTTCTGAGGTTCCTAAGGTTCCTACTAACATTATTGGACCCAAATTCATAAGGGGAGCAAATCTTGCTTAATTTTTTCTTGTAGGTATCCTTGGCAGCCAAAAATCATTTTTGGACTTGAAGAATGACTGCTAAAGGGAAGAATATCAAGAGCAAAGACAATCTTCTTACCTACACTTTTCAATTGTATATGTCTTGCAGGGTTCTTTGAATGTCAAGAGACATCCTTTGCACATGCATAATGTTGATCAAAAGAAACTTCAAAGAGAGTATGTGTGTTTTTTTTCTCAATTTATGTAAGTATGCCTTGTGACCATATGAACATCTCAAAGTCTTCTTTTTTAGTTTGTGTGTGTCTTGTTATCTTACTGCTATACTTGCTTTATATATGCATCAATTATGTGTTGCAGAACTTTTCAAGTATATGTGCTATGATGAAGAATAATCAAAGTGATGCTTATGGTTCAAGAGCAGACACCTTACTCAAATTCTTGACAAGTCAAAATTCATGACCTATGTAAAGTAAGTTGTATATGTTCTTCCTATGCTTTTGGCTTCATAAGACCAAATGAAATTCTAATCATGCTTGAGGTAATGCAAAGGTATAAATGTATTTCATTATGCATTTCCCATCACTTTGAAAGATGATTTGGTTTGAAAAATAACATTTTCTTCCTCTCTCAGAAAAACAACCGATTGTTTTCACGAAACAACCGATTTTTTTACCTCTGACACATTTGAATAAAGCTGTTATAATTTCTTATGCATGATTACAGTTGTTTCTTTTCTTTCATAACCCATTATGAGTCAAATATGCATTTTTTGTGCCTCTAAATTAGATCATAAAGACATATATTCTTTGTTTTCCTTGAAATTCAAAGATTTTTATGAATGACAACCACATTGGTGGTCATGGGGTTGATGGATATTTGTGAATGTATCTTTGGAAAGTCTGGAAGGTTTGCTCTTAACAGAAGAAAGAATATTTCTACCAAATCCACCTCTTGAGCAATCATTTGACCAACTTGAACTGTTGGATGAAGAAAAGATAGGGGGAGAAACTGTGGTCTCCTTGCTGAAATTTCTGGGGTCTATGGTACTTTGATTTTGCTGCTGTCATAGCTTTGATACACCATAGAATGTTGTTGGAGTTCTGATATGGTATCACAGGTTTGTTGTTGCAATGGTGCTACTACACACATTGGTATTCTGGTTTTTCTTAATTCTGTTTTTACCCCTTTTTCTATTCTATTTGTGAAGAGAAATAGGGGGAGAATTATATGGTTTGTATGTTGCTATGTATCTGCTACA
Source organism: Phaseolus vulgaris (assembly GCF_051622355.1). NCBI lineage: Eukaryota > Viridiplantae > Streptophyta > Magnoliopsida > Fabales > Fabaceae > Phaseolus > Phaseolus vulgaris. Next base: position 16,338,372 of record NC_143501.1, on the reverse strand, counting down.
TATCTGCTTTAAAACTGGCTTTATATGATTTAGTTAGCTGTTGCATAACTTTGATTTTGCGCCTTGTTTTCACTTGTTTTCACACTGATTTTGCTGGTTTTCCTTATGAGAATCACATAGTGAAAATTGGTTATGTGGTGCTAATGATATATGGAAATGATTACTGTTGATACATGCACAAATTATGTTTTGCAGGTACTAACAAAATCAAACAAAACATCACAAGCAAACAAAGGATTTGTCTTCATCAAATAGGGGGAGATTGTCTTCATCACATTACACGTTTGATAAATATCACATAGGTGTGGATTTTTCGGAAATTGATTTCTTACTGTTCATCCGAATTCCATTGTTGATCTTCCATGAACTTTACATCTCTACTGACAAGATTTTTTTCATTTTATGTTTCGAAAATTTTGTAAGCTTTAGAGATGTTACTATATCCAATAAAAAATTTGGTTTCAACATTTTTGTCAAGTTTGTCTCTTTTAACATATGGAACATAAGAAAAATAAACACATAAAAAAAATCTCATATTTTGTAAATCTGGTATGTACCCAAACCAGCTTTCAAATGGATTGTTTTGTTCAAAACTATAGTTGATCCTGTTCAGAAAAAAAATACAATTGTGCTTGCAGCCTCTACCCACAACTTGTTTGACAAATCCTTCTCATGTAACATACACTTTGTTATCCCGCGATGCTTCTATTTTTCCTCTCTTTTACACCATTTTGTTGTGGGGGGTATGACAGTGCAAGTTGGTGTTCAATGCTATCTTCTTCACAGTATTTATAAAAAACGTCAATTGCATGTTGCTTTTGCATTGTTAAAACCTTATTATTTTCAAACTACAACCACTTTGATTCTCTACAAATGTTTAATATTTGTAGAAGATACTAGAAACCTTAGTCATGGATATAAAAATATAAATCGAACAATATCTTATATAATCATCAATAAAAGTAGCATAACATTTATTACCAGTTAAAGACAATACTCTTTGAGGTCCCCCAACATTTGTATGAGGAAATGGTCTTTTGTGGTATGAGGAAATGGTCTTCTGTGGTATGAGGAAATGTTTTTCTGACTGACTTACAAAATTGGCAAGCCACACAATCTACCAACTTGTGTTTAATCACCGAGACACCTTTGACTAAGGCATGTTTCGAAATATATAACAGTTGCATAAGACGAAAATGTTCAAGTCTTTTATGTCATACATCAATTAGATTTAAAGCATATTGTTTAGATCTCATTTTAACTCTGAACATATCTTTACCTTTAGTTGTTTTAGTCAAACCCCATTTTGAACAATCTATGCAATAGTGAGGAAATTTTGATCAATGTTAGATACACATAAAACATCAGAGATATAATTCAAACTTGTTAAGCTTTGAATAACAATGATCCATTTTCCTTTAACTAAGATGAAATAATCATTTCCAATTTTCACTTTTAAAACTGATGATTTTGTCATACTCTCTAAATAGCTTTTCATTGTTGGTCAAATGGTTTCTGCAACCGCTATCTATTAACCATGAGTTATTAGAAGTGTTGGTTGTAGCTAAACATGTTGAAATAAAGAGTTTCTCATATTCTTGCTCTTTCACAATTACTTTTACCTCTTTCATCTTCTTGCTTTACATGTCCAAAATCACTATAGTTTTTACACTTGGCATCTGGCCTCCACCAACATTAAATTATCTTTTTGCAAAGTGGATAAGGAGAAAAGTTCTCACATTATTGATTTTTTTTTAACCTTCTCTCATCTATTTCTTCCATTTATTGTTCTTTGTTTTTTCTACCTTTAGAAACTTGTTCTTTTACATGAAAAACACATTTTATAGTTTTGTCTCATCATTTTTCTTTGTTCTCTAAAAGGCATTTACAAATTCTTCCAAGTTGATAATTAACATATCTTCCACTCAAAAGTTGAGATTTTTTACTCATATTTTTCTAGTATAGTAATCATAATTTTTTAACAATATTATTTCATCAGAAAGAGTTTAAGAAGTTGAACTTTATTTATTATACTCAGAAGTTTATCAATATAACTTTTAATTATTTTTGTGCACTTACATGTCTTTGATTCTTTTAATGACAAAGTATATATTTGAAGTTTATAGTTATTGTAAAAATAATTTTTGATATATAAAAAAAAATACATCTCTTTGTCTTTTTTTTTTTTGTTTGTCTTCTTCTTTATGATACTTTATTTGAGTTAGATTTTCAAAACGTTGAGGAACCTCGTCATTTTTTAGTACTACCTTCCAAAAATCCAATGTTTTAAGATAATTGAAGAGACTTTTGGATGTAACGACGAAGGGTTAGTGAAAATGAAAAATTAAAGCTGAAATTAAGAAATTTTAAAATAAAAAATCTTTTTTTTATCGTTTTCATCATTTATAATATCTTTAAGCAAAAAATCAGGAGAAAAGTTTATCAAATAAAAATAGTTACTTACGCTAGTTTCCTATCAATTGGAGAATATTTTAATACAAGTGTCACAAATATATATTCTGTTAATCATTTTGATATATATGGTCTCTGTTAAAACACAAAAATGTTGTTAATTGATGTGATATATATATATATATATATATATATATATATATATATTAATTATTAGTTTTTTACTAATTCTATAATTTTTATAATATAGTGTATAATTAATATGAAATAATACTGTGAAATTAAAAATTAAAAATATATAGTCAAAATTAAGTTGATAATAAGATGACAGGTTGATAATTATATGATTCTTTAGTACAAATGGTAATATGTGGATAAAAAACTATCTGATTTATTTGTGTAGGTTTACATGGATTTCTTTATTTTATTAACCACTTTAATATTATTGAGTTATATTTTGATATATAAAAATTCATTAATTGGTTAAAGATCGACAATGTATAATATTTTTAATATAAACTTTAGTTTTAGTTTTTAAAATTTTAAATACTGAGAAAAAAAATGTAACATAAAATACATAAAATAATTATTTGCAATTTAATTCTGTCAGACTTAAGTATTTGCACTTCGAATCTTAATTTTTAAAACATCAATTTCGTATTTTTTATACAACTTAACTTTTAGTTTATTTAAAACTAATTATTTTGTAAAATATAAACTATATTTATACATATTTAAAACTCTGTATTTATATAATAAAAATATTTTTACTTGTTTTTTGTTTATATTAAATTATTTTTGTTGATAAAAATGAATAAAAGTATTACAAGTATTTAAATTAATTTTATATGTCACAATTACTTTAATAATTAAAATTTTATTTTATTAACAATTTATAAATAATATACCTTATTAAAAATGGGAAAATAAGTAAGATATTATATATTATCGATCAATTATATCTTTAATCAAATAAAGGGTATTTTATTTTTTATTCATAAAAAATAATTTATTTAGATATAGTTAAACATATTCAACATCTTTCATAATAAAAAAAGTAAATAAATAAAGTGTGGAAAATTTAATTATTCATAGAATAAATGGTCTGGGTTTTTTTTAATAACGAATCCCTACAATGTTATAGCTTAATACCAAATTAATTCATAATAAATTAATTTCTGTCAATTAAATTGATATAGCGAGGCAGGATACTAAACAGAGGTAGGGTGCACAACAAATATAACAGAAAAACATTAAAACATTTTTCTTTTCTTTTATCATATAACTAAAACTTTGGTATTATATTTTAAAATTTTAAAAATTAAAAAAAAAACATAAAATAGATAAAATAATTATCTGCAATTTAAATATATCAATCTCATAAAATAGATAAGCTAGTTATGATTTACTTATAATTATATCCTAACAAAAAAAATATTTATAATTTATATAAAAGATAGTTAAATAAATAAATCTAATTGTGGGTTCAGATATAAAAGATAACTATCACTTATTCTGAAATGATCAACTCCTGAAATATGTATTAAAAAGATAAAAGTTTGTAAATAAATATGAAATAAGAGTAGAGTGCAAGAAGTAAGATTAGATTTAAGAAGTAAGATTAGATTTAAGGAATGTAATAAGGAAAATGAAATCTTAATCTTATCTTGATATATTTAATTAATATATTGAATCATACCATAAAGAAATAATAAGTGTGATTATATGATAAGATTACATGAACCAATTATGTTTTATAAGTTGTGTGTGATTTGGGCTATAAAAGTAGTGTAGTCAGGATGGTTGGTGTGGTTGTTTTGTTGTTCTTGAAAGGAGGAGAAAGAGATCAAAAGAGAAAGAGATAGAGGAAGAGAAAGAGATATTGGAAGAGAAAGAGAGACAAAAAGAGAAAGCAACATGACATTTCCTTGCGCTTCTGTAATGACGAGATCAGTGTGGTCTTCCAACCTTGAATTGAAGTTCGAGTTGATTCATTCCATCATTGCCTTGTATCCTTTCATCTCTATGGACACAGAGTTCCTCCGGCGTCATCTTTCAATCGCATCCAGGATTCCGACAGCCACAAAATAACTACGCAGTGATGAAAGCTAATGTAGACGGTATGCATCTCATCCAAGTGGGTCTCACCTTTCCAGACAGCCAAGACAACCTTCCAACCTTTGGAACCTCGAACCGCTTCATTTGGGAATTCAACTTTTGTGAGTTTGATGTGACACGCCATGCTCATTCTCCTGACTCCATCACCCTCCTCTGAAGTCAAGGCATGGATTTTGACAAGAATCGAAAGTACGGAGTGAGCATTGTGCGATTTGCCGAGTTGATGATGCTCTCAAGACTCATCTGCAACAATAATATTCAGTGGATTGCTTTTCATAGTGCCTATGATTTTGGGTACATGGTGAAGATATTGAGCCAACGCTTTTTTTATATGTAACCATTTTTACCTCCCAACTTAGGTGACTTTCTGCTCGGACATATTATCATTTTTACCTCCCAACCATTTTTATCATTTTTTTCGAACATATTAGGACCACTTTTTTCTTATTCTTTCCCGTTTTCATCGCCATTCTCTGCTCGGACATGATTTCAGTAATCAAGTAACTCTTCCAACTGCATGAATTTTGGTGCCTATTGCCATAATTCGTCCAAGTTTGTTGTTGATTTCTTATACAAACTATCGGCGGACAATATTGACATTAATGTTGTTACCATATGATCCATGTCTAGTTTCAGGCTTAGATTTTGGATATTCAAAGATACTTTGCTAAATCTCTCCATGAAAGCTTGAAGTGACTTATTTTTCTATTTTTGTATGTTGACAAGTGCAATGGATGTTAAGTGGTGCGATTGGCTGGTAGCAAATTGGGTTTCGAATTTGGACAATAGTGTTTTAAAGCAATCCACTAAATTGGGAGTGAGACTTGTAAACGAACTAAGCGCCCCTCCTTTCAGTGAAGTGGGAAACACTTGGCAGAGCACCAAATTGTCAGATGCATACAGGCGCATCTAGGTGGTATACACATCCACATGTTCGTCTGGATTCGTAGTTTCGTCATACCAGTCAATTTTTAACCCTTTCCAAGTTGGTAGATATTGTGTCTCACAATGTGATCAGTGAAGGGATGCCCATTGGGTTCCTATTCCAAGATAACAATATGTATCAAATGGTTGAGTCTCGATGATGCATGAGTCATTCTCAGTAAGTTCTAAGTATGGATTGATCTTCAAAGTGGATGTCTTCTCCTGATTTTGTGTGTCATCGAATTTCTCTAGTGAAGGTGGCCTTCTAGCCTTTGGTTCAAGCCTTTTATGCCTTGGTTCAAGAATGATCTTGGCTAGTTGTTGCCTCATTTGCTCATTTTTTTCTCAAAGGATTCATATCTCCTCCTCATTCTTTTCACGCATGACTCGTATCTCCTTTTTGTTCTTTTGGCGCCTCTCCGCAATCTTTCTATGCAAGGTTTGGAACATAGCCATCTGCTCGGCGTTAGTCATTCTCTTGTTTACCATCAACCTTGTTGATACCATTTGTTGTCTTTCAATTCTACCTCGGTCCCACAATGAGCGGCAATTGTACTTGTATAAGGCCTAGATAGTAACTAGTACTGGTTGAACAATTGATGTTCATCCCTCGGTCGTTCCTCTTTCTCTTCCCTTCTCGTACTCGCTCCTTAGCTGCCGATCGGGAGTGGACCTGCAAAAGATTCTCCGACGATCAAGTAAATGTTTTGTATGAGAGTGAGTAATATACCGATGAAACGTACTTTATTCTTGTACAATCGTGCTTATTTATAGTGTTTATAATGGGTTATCTCGATTATGGGTTGTATTTAATGTGTATCTTTCCTAAAAGGGCATTACCTGATTTATCGTGTATCTCCCTATTTTACCTTGTTGCATTAACTCTATACGGTCAGACAACCACCGATACTGGGTGACGTAGTTCATCTGGCCTCAATCGGTACATAAAGAAAACTAAATTGGAGTAATAAGTTTAGCTTTCTTAGATATCTAGATATCAAGAACACAAACTTGGACTTAGATATCTAGATATTTCTGAAAAATCAACTCCAAACACTTGAGCATATCCTTTCACCACCAATCTGACCTTGTATTTATTGTATATAACCATTTGCATTTAGTTTAGTTCTATAAACCCATTTCACTCTACGGATTGTTTATTTTGAGGTCAATTCACTAGCACTCAAGTGTCAATTTTTTCCAATAATCTTTAATTATTTCTTCATATCATTAATCCATTTCTCATCTTTTTCAGCTTCTTCAAATTCAATAGGTTCTAAAACAACCACATTACATCTTTGATAAATATCACATAGAGATCTTGTCCCTCTAACAAGAATTTCATCAACTTCAACATCAAAGAGGTGTGGAGTTTTCGGAAATTGCTTTCTTATTGCTCATCCCAATTCCATTGTTGATTTTCCATGAACTTTACATCTATACTCACAATATTTTTTTTCATTTTATGGTTCAAAAATTTTGTAAGCTTTAAAGATGCTATATATCCAATGAAAAATTTGGTTTCAACTTTTTTGTCAAGTTTGTCTCTTTTAACATATGGAACATAAGAAAAACAAACACATCCAAAAAAATCTCAAATTTTGTAAATCTGGTGTGTACCCAAACCAGTCTTCAAATCGATTGTTTTGTTCAAAACTATAGTTGATAACCTGTTCAGAAAAAATACAATTGTGCTTGCAGCCTTCACCCACAACTTGTTTGACAAATCCTTCTCATGTAACATACACCTTGTTATCCCGCTATGCTTCTATTTTTCCTCTACTTACACCATTTTGTTGTGGGGGATATGACAGTGTAAGTTGGTGTTAAATGCTAGATTCTTCATAATATTTATAAAAAAATCAATTGCATATTCTTTTTGCATTGTTAAACCTTATTACTTTTAAAATGTCATCACTTTGATTCTCTACAAATGTTTTATATTTCTAGAAGATACTGGAAACCTTAGTCATGGATATTAAAATATAAATCCAACAATATCTGATATAATCATCAATAAAAGTAACATAACACTTATTACCAATTACAGACAATACTCTTTGAGGTCCCCCAACATTTGTATGAGGAAATGGTTTGAGGAAATGTTTTTCTTACTGGCTTACAAAATTGGCAAGCCACACAATCTACCAACTTGTCTTCAATCACCAAGACACCTTTGACCAAGGCATGTTTCGAAATATATAACAGTTGCATAAGACGAAAATGTTTAAGTCTTTTATGTCATAGATCAATTAGATTTAAAGCATATTGTTTAGATCTCATTTTAACTCTAAACACATCTTTACATTTAGTGTCTTTAGTCAAACACCAGTTCAATTCAAATAAGACTTTGAAGCCCATTTTCAACAATATGTGCCACATTAAGAAAATTTTGATGAATGTTAGATACACATAAAACATCAAAGATATAATTCAAATTTGTTAAGCTTTCAATAACAATGATCCATTTTTCTTTAACTAAGATGTAATAATTATTTCCAATTTTCACTTTTAAAAATGATGATTTTGTCATGCTCTCTAAATAGCTTTTCATCGTTGGTCAAATGGTTTCTGCAGCCGCTGTCTATTAACCATTAGTTATTAAAAGTGTTGGCTGTAGCAAAACATGTTGAAACAAAGAGTTGCTTATCTTCTTGCTCCTCCACAATTACTTTTACCTCTTTTGATTTAGACTTGCAGATTCGTTTTACACATCCCAAATCACTGTAGTTTTTACACTTGACATCTAGCCTCCACCAACATTAAGTTATCTTTCTGCGATTTGGATGCGATTTGGATAAGAGAGAAAGTTCTCACATTATTGATTTTTGGAACCTTCTTTCATCCTTTTCTTCCATTTATTGTTCTTTGTTTTTTCCACCTTTAAAAATTTGTGCTTTTACATTAAAAACACATTGTATAGTCTCGTCTCATCATTGTTTTTGTTCTCTAGCCTATAAGGCATTTACAAATTGATAGTTAACATATCTTTCACTCAAAAGTGGAGATTTTTTACTCTTATTTTTCTAATATAGTAATCATAATTTTTTAACAATATTATTTCATCAGAAAAGGGGTTCTTGAGAAGTTTAACTTTATTTGTTATACTCAAAAGTTTATCCATATAACTTTTAATTATTTTTTTGTCCCCTTGCACTTACAAGTCTTTGATTCTTTTATTTACAAAGTATAGATTTGAAGTTTATAGTTATTGTCAAAATATTTTTTTATATATAAAAAAAGGCATATTTTTGTCTTTTTTTTTTTGTCTTCTTTATGATACTTTATTTGAGTTAGATTTTCAAAACGTTCAGGAACCTCATCATTCTTTTAGTACTACCTTCCAAAAATCCAATGTTTTAAGATAATTGAAGACTTTTGGATGTAACGAGGAAGGGTTAGTGAAAATGAGAAGTTAAAATTAAGAAATTTTAAAATAAAAATAATGTTTTTATCGTTTTCATCATTTATAATATCAGTTATCTAAGAAGTATTTGTTTGAAGATAGATAATCTTAATATTATATCTAGTATTAGGATATATTAGAATTACGGATAATGTTAATTTAGAAATTTAAATATATTATCTTTATGTTTAGAATTAATTATATTTGAATTATGATAATTGAAATCATAATTAATTTATCTTATTCTAATTAATTTCCGCAGTTCATGGGTATCTTTTTCTTCCTCACTTCTCTTTAATCTTATTTAATCTTTTCATTCATCATAAAAATATTTGATCATTATCTATAATTTATACTTTTGTTATAATTTTTCAAAATAAAAACTAATTATATCCTCTTATTTTAAGTACTTGTTATTATAACTTATATTGATATATTTTTATTCTTATGGTGGTTGATATATTTTTATTCTTATGGTGGTTGGTGTAACACCCCATAATTTACATATAACTATTACAATAAAAGTTCTACCAGTTTCTATATAAATTTGGAGTTTTTAAAAAACATTCCTAATACATGATTAGGATTTATAGAAATACAAATAGTTACATATCCACAGCTCAAAATAAGACTCTGAACCCTCTAAGGCTCTCCTGCACCTGTATGGTCATCTGCTCGTATACATAGTATAGTCATTGCAGTTCAAACACAACAAGAAAAGCAAGGGTAAGCTAGTGAAAATAGAATTTTATAATATACACAATTAAATCAAAAGAGAAAACCAAATTACATGATCAATTTCTCAAATTATTCAAATTTCTTCAAATCTTAACAATAAACAATCACATAGATCTCACATGGATGTACACATCCAGAATATTCAACAAACAACGTCTTCCGGAAGACCCGTATTAAGTAAGTCCTACCAGAGACTAACACCTGATCCAAAGATTACCAACGAATCCAACAGAAAGGATCAGGATAAGTTCAATACAACCCAAGTCGTGCATCTCATATGTCACTGTGTGCATGAACTCCCCCATCAGCTTCTCACCACCTGATATCTTAGTCTATGTGACTTAAATCATCAGTGAAGCTCGGAGATCTCTGTTACCACATAGGCATCAATACTTAATACACAACAAACATCAGTCCATACATTATCCCAAATGTATGAATTCAATTTCATACCATTCTGTCATACAATATCATTCAAAAAGTTATCCACAATATTCAAAAGTTTATTTGACATAAAAAAAATAACACTTTAAAACTAAATCATCAAAACCCAATTTTTCCACAAATTTAAATAATATATAAACAAACAACCCAATATAAATAAACACACAACATCCCTACAAGAGAAATTGAATATTGGGACCACGTCCCTTCCGCATTCAGATCTTCTATCCTAGGGTGCTATTAAAAATTAAATTTAGCTTCCCTTACCTCAATTGCTGGCTTTCCAAGCAACTTTTAGAATTTTATTCCCCACCGTTTGGATAAACTTCAAGATTTACAGGCCTAATGAAAATTATCCAAACAGAACAAAATTTCAATATATAATAGAATAAGTTGAGAGGATTAAACTTCTCAACTGACCCCACCAAGATTGATGACTTAATCCTAAGGAAAAACAGAGAACAAAGGATATTTAGAGTAAAAATAAACTTACTCTGTTTGAAAATCTGATCGGGTAGAAATGTTCCTTAACTCGTCATCTACAACGTGGTCTGATCAGATTCTAAAATAGATGAAGATTGGGAGAGAAAATTAAGAGAGAGGGAAAGAAGAGAATATGGAAAGAGAGAGAAATAGAGATAAGAAAGAAAAAGAAGAAGAAAGAAACTGTGCGCAGGGGGAGGGGTTGTGGTTTTTTTTAAACGCTGTTACAGTTGGTTTGTTCTAAAAATAGATCGCTCTAAGAAAAATAAAATATATTCAAAACAATGTCTAAAGTTACTTTTATTCTTACAATTTTATTTTATTGGCAATTTATAAATAATATATTTGAATTAAAATTGTAAAATATTTCAGATATTATATATTATTGATCAATAATATCTTTAAGCAAAATCAGGAGAAAAGTTTATTCAGATTAAAAGGCTTGATAACAAATAAATAAATAAAAATAGTTACTTACGTTAGTTTCCTGTCAATTAGAGAATATTTTAATACAAGTGTCACAAATATACATTCTGTTAATAATTTTGATATCATTTTGATATGGTCTCTATTAAAACACAGAAATGTTGTTAATTGATGTGATATATATGCATATTTTTTTTTACTAATTCTATAATTTTTATAATATTGTATATAATTAATATGAAATATTGTGGAATTAAAAATATATAGTCAAAATTAAGTTGATAATAAGATGACAGGTTGATAATGATATGATTCTCTAGTACCATATGTAATATGTGGATAACAAACTATCTCATTTATGTGTAGGTTTACATTTGTTTCTTTATTTTATTAACCACTTTAATATTATTGAGTTATATTTTAATATAAAAAATTCTTTAATTGGTTAAAGATCGATAATGTATAATATTTTAAATATAAATTTTAGTTTTAGATTTTAAAACTTTTAAAATAGAGAAAAATAATGTAACATAAATAAAAAAATTTATCGACAAATAGCAATAAAATTAAATGGAACCACTTCAAGAATGGACAACCCTTATACAAAATGATGCTCACAAAATACATTTTCGTCTACATATCAACCAAAAGAACTTCTTATTGTCTGTCCCAACTCTATCAATAAGTAACATAAAATAATTATCTGGAATTTAATTCTGTCAGACTTAAGTATTTGCACTTTCAAATCTTAATTTTAATACATCAATTTAGTATTTTTTATACAACTTAACTTTTAGTTTATTTAAAACTAATTATTTTGTAAAATATAAACTATATTTATACATCTTTAAAAATCTGTATTTATATAATACAAATATTTTTAATTTTTATATATTAAATTATTTTTTTTGATAAAATGAATAAAGGTATTAAAAGTATTTAAATTAATTTTATATCTCACAATTACTTTTATAATTAAAATTTTATTTTGTTGACAATTTATAAATAATATACCTTATTAAAAATGGGGAAATATGTAAGATATTATATATTATCAATCAATTATATCTTTAATCAATTAAAGGGAATTTTATTTTTTGTCGACAAACAATAATTTTTTTAGATATAGTTAAACATATTAAACATCTTTCATAATAAAAATAAATAAATAAATAAAGTGTCGAAAATTTAATTATTCATAGAATAAAAAGTCTGGGGTTTTTTTAATAACGAATCCCTGCGCTTAATAACAAATTAATTCCTGTCAATTAAATTGATATACCTAGACAGAGGTAGGATGCACAACAAATATAACCGAAAAACATTACAACATTTTTCTTTTATTTTATCATATAACTTCTTCATTTTATCATATAACTAAAATTTTGGTATTATATTTTAATATTTTCAATTTTTTTTTAAAAAAATGAACATAAAATAGATAAAATATATATCTGCAATTTAATATATCAATCTCATAAAATAGATAAGCTAGTTATGATTTATTTATAATCATATCCTTAAAAAAAATATTTATATTTTATTTATATCTAGTTTAAAAATGAATAAGATAATTAAATTTAATTGTGGGTTGAGATATAAAAGATACCTATCATTCATTCTGAAATTTTCAACACCTAAAATATGTATTAAAAAGATAAAAGTTTGTAAATAAATATGAAATAAAGAGTAGAGTGGATGAAGTAAGATTAGATTTGAGGAATGTAATCTTATATTTTTTTAAATCTGAGAAACTGGAAAAGGGAAAATGCAATCTTAATCTTATCTTGATATATTTAATTAATATATTGAATCATACCATAAAGAAATAATAAATGTGATTATAAGATAAGATTGCAGAAACCAATTATATCTTTTGTAAGTTGTGTGTGATTTGGGCTATAAAAATAGTATAGTCAGGATGGTTGGTGTGGTTGTTTTGTTGTTCTTGAAGGGAAGAGAAAAAGAGATCAAAAGAGAAAGAGATATAAGAAGAGAAAGAGAGACAGAAAGAGAAAGCAACATGGCATTCCCTTGCGGTTCTGTAATAACGAGATCAGTATGGTCTTACAACCTTGAATTGGAGTTCGAGTTGATTCGTTCCATCATTGCCTTGTATCCTTTCATCTCTATGGATACAGAGTTCCCCGGCGTCATCTTTCAATCGCATCCAGGATTCCGACAACCACAAAATAACTACGCAGTGATGAAAGCTAATGTAGACGGTATGCATCTCATCCAAGTGGGTCTCACCTTTTCAGACAGTCAGGGCAACCTTCCAACCTTTGGAACCTCAAACCGCTTCATTTGGGAATTCAACTTTTGTGAGTTTGATGTGACACGCCATGCTCATGCTCCTGACTCCATCACCCTCCTCCGAAGTCAAGGCATGGATTTTGACAAGAATCGAAAGTATGGAGTGAGCATTGTGCGATTTGCCGAGTTGATGATGCTCTCAGGACTCCTCTGCAACAATAATATTCAGTGGATTGCTTTTCACAGTGCCTATGATTTTGGGTACATGGTGAAGATATTGAGCCAACGCTTTTTTTATATGCAACCATATTTACCTCCCAACTTAGGTGACTTTCTTCAACTTGTTAAATTCTTCTTTGGATACAGAGTATACGACATCAAACATCTCATCAGATTTTGTCCCAACCTTCATGGTAGTTTAGACAGAGTTTCTGAGTCCCTAGGTTTGGATAATAATGCCAGAAAAAGTCATCATGCAGGCTCCGATAGCTTAGTCACTCTCCATGTTTTTAATAAAATTAAAATTCTCTATTTTCATACACAACTTGACTTACCAGAACATGCAGGTATATTCTATGGCTTAGAGATGCCTTGATTTTTTTTTTTACCATCTTTGTACTTCTATTCTTTGCAATACAATATATTTCCAGATTCTACAATAATATATATCACTCCATTTTATTCTAACTATCTCTCTTCTTTTTTTTCCCCTTATATATGTTTCTTCTTTAGTAATACATTTATGTTGTGATAGAATCAATCAAGAAAGAAATGTATACTCTTTTGAAAACTCATTGTACAGTGGCCAAGTAATTGAAATGAGTGTTGGGTTCTCTCGGTGTCTTCTAAATACATTCAACCAACCTATGAAATTGATTGCTTCTAGGTAGATGACGATTCAATATATCATATTTTATTTTTATTTCTCAATTAATTTTAGTTTATTTAAAACTAATTATTTGACTTCAAATAAGCAGTAGAAACGAAGACGAAAATTCTCATTGTGAAATGTTAAAAGTGTTAAACTTTGAATACGCACCATGCATGGACTATCTTTTTGCTGTGTGTGGCCCTCACATATTACAGATAGTGGAATTTTGAATAAATAATTTTAATTTTTTTTAAATATGAGACTATGAAAAAATTACGGGAGTGAAAAAAAAAAGATTTTAAAGATATATAGGTTATCTTACCCATCCCGCACTTTATTTTATATTTGTTTCTAATGTTATTTAACAATTACTTAACTATATATTTTTTGGTTATTTTTATTTTTTAACATTCACCAACGTAAAAACAGTTATTCAAATCTCATAATTTAAATTGAAGTTAAAAATATGTAATGACATTTTTTTTATTCTGTTATGGAGTTTATAGTCAAAATTAAGTGATAATATAATAAGATGACAGATTGATAATTATACGATTGTCTAATAAATTGTAATATGTAGCTAACAGACTATCTGATTATATGTGTAGAGTGTACATGTATTTGTTTATTTTATCATATGACTAAAATTTTGGTTATAGAATTTTTTTAAAATTTTAAAAATTGACAAAAAGAAATGGAACATAAAATAGATAAAATAATTACAATACAGAAAATCTTATTTTTTAAGAGAGGTTTGTTAACTGAGGTTTAAAAAATCTCCAATAAGATAAGTGTACAGAAGAGGTTTTTTAAACCCCTAGTAAGTATTGGTAGTTTTTAAAAAATGGGAACATATTTTATTAATTCCTCACTTTATTTTCATTTTCGGCGTTTTTTAACATTGAGTTTGGGAGGCACCGGATACTGCTTTTAAAAATTTTGGAGGCACAGCATTTCACGCATTCAGAACCATCCCTTGAAAACACTCTTTCCGGTTCGTCTCTTTTTTTCGCTTCTCAGATCAAAGATTCTGAAAAATAAAACAAACAAGAAAATAAATAAATAAAAAACAGAAACTTTAGAATAAAGAAGGAGAAGAAATAAATATTTTTTTTAAAAATTCAAAAAAAGAAAAATAAAACCAGAAGCGTATAATTAAAATTAACTACAAAAATTAAAAAGAAAAAGAAAATAAGAAAAAAGAGAAAATAAATTCAGAAAAATAAAAAATAAGAAATATATAAAAAAAACAAAAAATTACTTCAAATAAAACTAAGAATAAAATAAAAGAAAATAATAAAACTAAAATAAAATGAAAACAAAATTATTAAAAAAATAAAAACTTACTTAAAATAAATAAAGCGTCACTTGGCTGCTGATCGTATCTTATTTGGTGGTTCTTGGTGTGTTTGCTGCAGTTTTCTTTGTTTTGGTGGCACTATGGTGTTGGGGCTGTTTTTTTGGAGGGGTTGATGCGCAATGTTACGTATTTATGTAGGTGGCGTTGTGGTGTCGGTCCTATTTCATGGAGGGGTTGGTGCGGGATTGAGAATTAGCGTTTTTGTGTAGTGTATTGGTTGGACACCAGACGACCGAATACCGAATCAAATAACATTCATGATATAATAAGGAGGTAATTAGAGGAAATTGTAACTGGTGTTGAAGGAGTCAAAGACATACTTCAAGATACACCTCTATGATATCAGGAAGCCACTACACACATTCTAAGGACCACTACACATGTCTTGGTGAACTGTTTACCTAACCCACACAAGTGGAGACCCAAGTCAACCTATAAGTAGGATTTCTACAGGGGGAAGAAAGTACGTTTTTCATATCATAAGAGAACAAACCAAAACATTAGCACTGACTTGAGCGTCGGAATCGCAGGTACCCCGACCGGCGGAGCACACGCGTAGCGAAAAGAAGGACTTCGAAGGATTGGGAGATCATCAGCACGACAGCGAATTGCGTACCAGTGGACAAATATTACCTAGGCGTCGTCATCCGTAAAGGTACATGCAGGTTGGTACTGGAGTGGAGCGCTAGGTGTGCCTGGTTCGGTGCTATCAGCTTTCTTTTTTAGGTCTAAGATTGGTGGTTCAGTGCCTTATGTTCTTGAGCGGTGTAGTGAGCATGTGGTCTCCTTGCTGAAATTTCTGGGGTCTATGGTATTTTGCTGTTGTCATAGCTCTGATACACCATAGAATGTTGTTGTAGTTCTGATATGGTATCACAGGTTTGTTGTTGCAATGGTCCTGCTACACACATTGGTATTCTGGTTTTTCTTAATTCTGTTTTTACCCCTTCTTCTATTCTATTTGTGAAGAGAAATAGGGGGAGAATTATATGGTTTGTATGTTGCTATGTATCTGCTACATATCTGCTTTAAAACTGGGTTTATATGATTTAGTTAGTTGTTGCATAACTATGATTTTGCACCTTGTTTTCACTTGTTTTCACACTGATTTTGCTGGTTTTCGTTATGAGAATCACATAGTGAAAATTGGTTATATGGTGCTAATGATATATGGATATGATTACTGTTGATACATGCACAAATTATGTTTTGCAGGTACTAACAAAATCAAACAGAACATCACAAGCACATCACCAACAAACCAAGGACTTGTTTTCATCAAATAGGGGGAGATTGTCTTCATCACATTACACCTTTGATAAATATCACATAGAGATCTTGTCCCTATGACAAGAATTTCATCAACTTCAACATCAAAGAGGTGTGGATTTTTCGGAAATTGCTTTCTTACTGCTCATCCGAATTCCATTGTTCATCTTCCATGAACTTTACATCTCTACTAACAACATTTTTTTCATTTTATGGTTCGAAAATTTTGTAAGCTTTAGAGATGTTACTATATCCAATAAAAAATTTGGTTTTAACATTTTTGTCAATTTTGTCTCTTTTAACATATGGAACATAAGAAAAATAAACACATAAAAAAAATCTCAAATTTTGTAAATCTGGTATGTACCCAAACCAGCTTTCAAATGGATTGTTTTGTTCGAAACTATAGTTGATCCTGTTCAGAAAAAAAAATACAATTGTGCTTGCAGCCTCTACCCATAACTTGTTTGACAAATCCTTCTCATGTAACATACACCTTGTTATCCCGTGATGCTTGTATTTTTCCTCTCACTTACACCATTTTGTTGTGGGGGGTATGAGAGTGTAAGTTGGTGTTCAATGCTATCTTCTTCACAGTATTTATAAAAAACGCCAATTGCATGTTGCTTTTGCATTGTTAAACCTTCTTATTTTCAAACTGCAACCACTTTGATTCTCTATAAATGTTTAATATTTGTAGAAGATACTAGAAACCTTAGTCATGGGTATAAAAATATAAATCGAACAATATCTTATATAATCATCAATAAAAGTAGCATAACATTTATTACCAGTTAAAGACAATACTCTTTGAGGTCCCCCAACATTTGTATGAGGAAATGGTCTTCTGTGGTATGAGGAAATGTTTTTCTGACTGACTTACAGAATTGGCAAGCCACACAATCTACCAACTTATCTTTAATCACCGAGACACCTTTGACCAAGGCATGTTTCGAAAAATATAACAGTTGCATAAGACGAAAATGTTCAAGTCTTTTATGTCATAGATCAATTAGATTTAAAGCATATTGTTTAGATCTCATTTTAACTCTGAACATATCTTTACCTTTAGTTGTTTTAGTCAAACACCAGATAAATTCTATTATGACTTTGAAGCCCATTTTCAACAATCTATGCAACAGTAAGGAAATTTTGATCAATCTTAGATACACATAAAACATTAGAGATATAATTCAAACTTGTTAAGCTTTCAATAACAATGATACATTTTCCTTTAACTAAGATGAAATAATCATTTCCAATTTTCACTTTTAAAACTAATGATTTTGTCATACTCTCTAAATAGCTTTTCATCGTTGGTCAAATGGTTTCTGCAGCCGCTATCTATTAACCATGAGTTATTAGAAGTGTTGGTTGTAGCTAAACATGTTGAAACAAAGAGTTTCTCATCTTCTTCCTCCTTCACAATTACTTTTACCTCTTTTTATTTAGACTTGCAAATTCGCTTTACATGTCCAAAATCACTATAGTTTTTACACTTGACATCTGGCCTCCACCAACATTAAATTATCTTTTTGCAATGTGGATAAGGTGAAAAGTTCTCATATTATTGATTTTTTTTGAACCTTCTCTCATCGTTTTCGTCCATTTATTGTTCTTTGTTTTTTTACCTTTATAAACTTGTTCTTTTACATGAAAAACACATTGTATAGTCTCGTCTCATCATTTTTCTTTGTTCTCTAGAAGGCATTTACAAATTCTTCCAAGTTGATAGTTAACATATCTTCCACTCAAAAGTTGAGATTTTTTACTAATATTTTTCTAGTATAGTAATCATAATTTTTTAACAATATTATTTTATCAGAAAGCGTTTAAGAAGTTGAACTTTATTTGTTATACTCAGAAGTTTATCAATATAACTTTTAATTATTTTTGTCTCCTTCATCCACTTACATGTCTTTGATTCTTTTAATGACAAAGTATAGATTTGAAGTTTATAGTTATTGTAAAAATAATTTTTGATATATAAAAAAAATACATCTTTTTGTCTTTTTTTTTTTGTCTTCTTCTTTATGATACTTTATTTGAGTTAGATTTTCAAAACGTTCAGGAACCTCGTCATTTTTTAGTACTACCTTCCAAAAATCCAATGTTTTAAGATAATATAAGAGACTTTTGGATGTAACGACGAAGGGTTAGTGAAAATGAAAAGTTAAAGTTGAAATTAAGAAATTTTAAAATAAAAAATCCTGTTTTTATCGTTTTCATCATTTATAATATCAGTGATCCGAGAGATTTTAGAAGTAATTATTTGAAGGTAGATAATCTTAATATTATATCTAGTATTAGGATATATTAAAATTGCGGATAATATTACTTTAGGAATTTAAATATATTATCTTTATGTTTAGAACTAATTATATTTAAATTATGGATAATTGAAATCATAACTAATTTATCTTATTCTAATTAATTTCCGCAGTTTATCGGTATTTTTTCTTCCTCACTTTTCTTTAATCTTATCTTTCACCATAAAAATATATTGATGATTATGTATAATTTATATTTTTACTTTTGTTTTAATTTTTCAAAATAAAAAACTAATTATATCCTCTTATTTTAAGTACTTGTTATTATAAGTTATTGACAGATTTTAATTGTTATTGTAGTTGGTTTGTTCTAAAAATAGGTCGCTTTAAGAAAAATAAAATATATTCAAAACGAGATACCGCACATTCCATTTTATTTAATTTATATTAAATTTAATTATTTTGGTGATGATAAAAGTATTACAGTACAAATTGTAATGCGTGAGGCAGTTCTTCAAAGCAGTTGCAGATTGTAGTGTGCTGCTTTGTTCCAGGTGCATGGATTCCTTTTATTGCAGCTAGGTTTGTGGACGTGTGCAGAGACACTTGCGTTTTTCAAGCGGCTCGGAGTGCAAAACGTGTTGCTCTTTGTTTTCAATCTTGTTTGGGGAAGATTTGTTATACAGAAAAGTATTCGTTCTCTCTCCTTCGAAGGTTTCAGAGCGGTTAGGTTAGCCTTTGAGGATGGTGGAGGACTTTACGGGTTTCCTCATCTAATGAGGTTGTTTGATGGATAAGAAAACATCTGCTATGCCAAGTTAAAGGAAGATATTTGCTTAGACTTTGGGAAATACATGTGACATTCCTTTGTCCCAGCTACTTACTCCTTGTATTAAGGGAGACATGGTTGTTGTTCGAGTTGACGAGGAAGATTATTTGGCTTATTTGGCTGGTCTTGAGGATTGTAAGACCCATCTACATGGTCAGACTATTCTATCTAAAGGGGATAAACCTCTCACACATCTTGATTTAACTAAAAAGTTGCAACTTGTGTGGAAGGCTATTGGACCGTGGAAAGCAATCCTTCTTGGGAAGAGATTTTATGAGTTTGAGTTTTCTTCTTTGGAAGACATGCGATGGGTACTTGGGATGGGTTCCTAGCAGTTATCTCCTGGCTTCTTGAGATTGTTTGCCTGGACAAAAATCTTTATTCCATCTACTATGAAGAGTACTAAAACCCAAGTATGGGTTCAAATCTACAATTTGCCTTTGGAATATTGGAGACCAAGGGCGATATTTTCCATCACTAGAGGCATTGGTACTCCTTTGTCTTTGGATGATCATACCATGAAAACGAATAAGAGTTTGTTTGCTAGAGTGTTGGTAGATATTAATCTTTGTCCTCTCTTCCAAATCAGCTATTGGTTGAAGGTTTAGGCTTTGCATTTATAGCAAACGTGGAATATGAATGGTTCCCTCCATTGTGCTCTCACTATAAGATGATTGGACATGAACTTGCTTAGTGTCGGGTGATTCATTCTCAAGATCGTGTTACTGGACATCAACATAAGTCTTCTCAAAAGAAAATTCCTAATGAACGGGAACATGGGAAGGTTGTGGGGGACCCCGTGGTTCCTAAAAATCATAAAGAGTATCGGAAGAAAGATCCGCAGCAGACGCTCGTGGAAGGCCCTATTGGTAATCTGACAATTGATGTTCCTGGAGGGACTAATGTAGGGTCACACTTGGGTCCACTTGATTCTGGTAAAACTGATGGAGGTGAGGATGATTTTGCAGATATGTTTCTTCTTGAGGATGCCTCAGATCATGACAGGTCCTCACCCATGCAGGGATTGTCCAGTCTCACTTCTGATATAGTTAGGGTTTCAAAATCGGGGATGGTAGGGGATTCACAGACTGTTATGCAACCCAAGGGCTTAGATTTACAACTTGTCGTAGATTCATAGGACGTCACGACTCCTATTGATGGTCATCATGTGGAGGTCTCCACTATTGTGGATGTACCATCTCCCACATGTCATACCTCTCCTCGAAGGGTTAACTCATTTAGGGATGATAAAGCTCTACTCCCAGATAAGGATACGTATATGGATTCTATTGTTCCTACCAATTCATATAGTGTAAACAAATGTGTATATGGATCCTCATGGTAAATTGTGTTAAATTGATGGGTACTTATCAGATTGAGGAATGCATGTTTCATCTCCAAGTCCTTAGTGATAGTAGGTATTGCAATACTAGAAAAATGTCTTGGCCCTTGTTGCATAGCGTAATCTCCAAGTGTTCTTTTGGGCTGTGGTGGTTGCTCTTCAACCATGTTGTTTTTTTCCTGAAAAATTTCAATGTGAAGAGTATAAATCGTTGATGATTCTTCTCTAATTTCTCTTTGTTTTTCTTTCTCTTTTTAACCCTTTTCTTTCAAGCAGCCTTTTCAATCTCCGATTCAAATTGCAATTGATCTTTAGAAACCTGTCCTCTTAGTATCATATAAGACAATTCACTCAAGGACTAGCACAAGGAGTAACTAGCAATAAAAATATTAAAATTTAGAAACTATCAAATTTAAAACAAATAAAAAAATCAATAAAATCAAATCAAATAAAAAACTTAAAAAAATAAACCATTAAAATATTAACAATATTTAGGAATTCATATTCTAAAATTTAAAACAGTTCCCTAAGAATGGCACCGAAAACTTTATGACTATTTTACGGTAAGTGTACAAAGTCAAAATTGGTAATTTTTCCTTAAGGACGGATATTGATCTCACTAAATATGAAAATATATGTAAAAGTTTGTTTGAATGGTTGTTTGTATAAGGAATAAAGAACTTTTTCAGTTAAATATAAGGATCAAAATCATGAATAAAGATTCAAACTTTAATAATAAAATGACAATACCAATCATCAATCAAGAAAAGAATATTATAAATAAATATCACCTCAATACATAAGAGTTTAAACAAATTACTCTCAATCCCAAAAGGAATAATTAGCCACTCATATTGGCCATTACAAGCATGGAAATCAAGAAAAGAAGATCCAAGATATTTCTCCTTTATGGTTGCCTCCTTTGTGGTTTTCTATCTCTCAATATCCTCCCAATGGTGTCTAGGGTTAGGCCTCACACCTTTTACTTAACCTAATTGGGCTTGGGCTAAGTGACATGTCGCTCAAGTGAGATATTGCTTTCTCTAAGTCTTGTATGCAATCTTGGACTTCTTTTTCTTCCCATTCCTCTGAATCTTCAATATTATTGAGGACTGCTTTTATCAATGGGTTAAAATCAGACATTTGTCTCTGATTCAAATTCATCTTATAATCCAAAAATATGTATTAAGGTTCAAATACCTTAATTAGGGATTGAATTATACTGTTTTATCAATTAAAGCCCATAACTACATATCTTTTTGTATGAAATATTTCTAAATTATGGCACATATCACTTATCATCCTGTAGCGGTACCAGACTGGTTCTATACGAGCATCATTCATTTTGGGGTCTAGGTCAAGAAGGGTGACCATGTGTTCTTTCTTGGGGGCCTTGAATTTCGAGGTCATTTTCTGCTTAACTCGTGATTTTTCTTTACGAGACCATCGGGATTGTTCCCCTTGAGGTTCTTGGGGAACGCTCCCTGTGCAGTTCTCAATATTGTGCCCTATTGGTAGGTTCTACCCTTAGGCTGACCATAAAGCATTCTCGAGCCACCTTTTGGTCTACGTGCATTGTGACTATATCACCGGATGTGGATGAAAACTTCATAGCCAGAATTAGAGTTGACACGATTGCCTGGACGATGTTGAGGGAGTGTCTGCCAAGCAAGATAATATAGGAAATGTTACCTTTGAATTTCAAATATCTTATTTTGATAGTTCCACTTAGATGTTTCTCTTCACCAGACATGGTATATAGATCAATATACCCCTGAGTGTCCACTCATTCCTAGAAATGCCAACAATTTGATCATCATATGCTTGGATTTTGGTCTCCAGAACCTCACCTTTTTAAAAGTCTTCCAATAAAGGATATTCACTGGACTTTCTTGATCCACAAGTGTTTTCATGATTGCAAAATTATCGAATTCCACTGTGAAGACCATAGGATCATCTTGTGTCGGGTCGATTGTTTAAACGTCATCACCTGTGAAGAGTATCAGAGGGATCCTCGATTAGGGAACGATCGAAGCTGAATTCACTGACTGAATAGATCGAAGATGCTTTTTCGAAGTGGAGCCTGAGCATTCTCCGCATGCAAAACCACCACCAATTGTGTTAATCACTTGTCTACCACTATGACGTAAAGGCTCATCTCTTCTTAAAGGTTCACTCGTTCATGGTTGTTTCCCCGATCATCGGCCATCACTGTGATGTTGACAAGGATAATACACCTTTCGTTCAGAATATTTTTCTCTCTACTGAGGAGATTTATTTGAACTTGTGTTGTCGGTTTGTATAAACTAGTGCAAGTCCCCGACATGAATGAGCTCTTTAATCTTATCTTTTAATACCTACATCTCTTTGATCGTTTGAAGTTGCGATGGTATCGACATTTCCTATATGTGTTGGCATCTTTAGGACTTTGTAACTTTCTGAGTATAGGAGTTAGATCAGCATTCAAGGCCTTGTCCCTAATCTTTCCCCTATCAGCATTTAACGAGGTGTAACTATGGAACCGAGGTCTTCGACTCTCTCTGTATTTATCATTTTTTTGAACATATTATGCCCATTTTTTTCTTATTCTTTCCCCTTTCACCGCCATTCTCTACTCGAACTTGATTTCAGTAATCCAGTCACTCTTCCAACTGCATAAATTTTGTTGCCTATTGCCATAATTCGTCCAAGTTTGTTGTTGGTTTCTTATACAAACTATCGGCGAACAGTATTGACATTAATGTTGTTACCGTATGATCCATGTCTAGTTTCAGGCTTAAATTTTGGATATTCAAAGATACTTAGCTAAATCTCTCCATCAAAGCTTGAAGTGACTTATATTTCTATTTTTGTATGTTGATAAGTGCAATGGATGTTAATTGGTGTGATTGGCTGATAGCAAATTGGGTTTCGAATTTGGACAATAGTGTTTTAAAAGCAATCCACTAAATTGGGAGTGAGACATGTAAACGAACTAAGCGCCTCTCCTTTCAGTGAAGTGGGAAACACTTGGCAGAGCACCAAATTGTCAGATGCATATAGGCGCATCTGGGTGGTATACACATCCACATTTTCGTCCAGATCCGTAGTTCCATCATACCAGTCAATTTTTAACCCTTTCCAAGTTGGTGGATATTGTGTCTCACAATGTGATCAGTGAAGGGATGCCCATTGGGTATATGTATCAAATGGTTGAGTCTCGATGATGCATGAGTCATTCTCAGTAAGTTCTAAGTATGGATTGATCTTCAAAGTGGATGTCTTCTCCTGATTTTGTGTGTCATCGAATTTCTCCAGTGAAGGTGGCCTTCTAACCTTTGGTTGAGGCCTTTTATGCCTTGGTTCAAGTATGATCTTGGCTACTTGCTGCCTCATTTGCTCATTTTTTTCTCAAAAGATTCATATCTCCTCCTCATTCTTTTCACGCTTGATTCGTATCTCCTTTTTTTTTTTGGCGCCTCTCCACGATCTTTCTATGCAAGGTTTGGAACATAGCCATCTGCTCGGCGTTAGTCATTCTCTTGTTTACCATCAACCTTGTTGATACCATTTGTTGTCTTTAAATTCTATCTCGGTCCCACGGTGAGCGCCAATTGTACTTGTATAAGGCCTAGATAGTAACTACTATTGGTTGAACAATTGATGTTCATCCCTCGGTACATAAAGAAAACTAAATTGGAGTAATAAGTTTAACTTTCTTAGATATCTAGATATCAAGAACACAAACTTGGACTTAGATATCTAGATATTTCTGAAAAGTCTACTCCAAACACTTGAGCATATGCTTTCACCACCAATCTAACCTTGTATTTATTGTATAGAACTATTTGCATTTAGTTTAGTTCTATAAACCCATTTCACTCTACGGATTGTTTATTTTGAGGTCAATTCACTAGCTCTCAAGTGTCAATTTTTTCCAATCATCTTTAATTCTTTCTTCATATCATTAATCCACTTCTCATATTTTTCAGCTTCTTCAAATTCAATAGGTTCTAAAACAACCACATTACACCTTTGATAAATATCACATAGAGATCTTGTCCCTCTAACAAGAATTTCATCAACTTCAACATCAAAGAGGTGTGGAGTTTTCGGAAATTGCTTTCTTATTGCTCATCCCAATTCCATTGTTGATCTTCCATGAACTTTACATCTATACTCACAATATTTTTTTTTCATTTTATGGTTCAAAAATTTTGCAAGCTTTAGAGATGCTATATATCCAATGAAAAATTTGGTTTCAACTTTTTTGTCAAGTTTGTCTCTTTTAACATATGGATCATAAGAAAAACAAACACATCTAAAAAAATCTCAAATTTTGTAAATCTGGTGTGTACCCAAACCAGTCTTCAAATCGATTGTTTTGTTCAAAACTATAGTTGATAACCTGTTCAGAAAAAATACAATTGTGCTTGCAGCCTTCACCCACAACTTGTTTGACAAATCCTTCTCATGTAACATACACCTTGTTATCCCGCTATGCTTCTATTTTTACTCTACTTACACAATTTTGTTGTGGGGGATATGACAGTGTAAGTTGGTGTTCAATGCTAGATTCTTCATAATATTTATAAAAAAAATCAATTGCATATTCTTTTTGCATTGTTAAACCTTATTACTTTTAAAATGCAATCACTTTGATTCTCTACAAATGTTTTATATTTCTAGAAGATACTGGAAACCTTAGTCATGGATAATAATATATAAATCCAACAATATCTGATATAATCATCAATAAAAGTAACATAACACTTATTACCAATTATAGACAATACTCTTTGAGGTCCCCCAACATTTGTATGAGGAAATGGTTTTCGATGGTTTGAGCAAATGTTTTTCTTACTGGCTTACAAAATTGGCAAGCCACACAATCTACCAACTTGTCTTTAATCACCAAGACACCTTTGACCAAGGAATGTTTCGAAATATATAACAGTTGCATAAGACGAAAATGTTTAAGTCTTTTATGTCATAGATCAATTAGATTTAAAGCATATTGTTTAGATCTCATTTTAACTCTAAACACATCTTTACATTTAGTGTCTTTAGTCAAACACCAGTTCAATTCAAATAAGACTTTGAAGCCCATTTTCAACAATATGTGCAACATTAAGAAAATTTTGATGAATGTTAGATACACATAAAACATCACAGATATAATTCAAATTTGTTAAGCTTTCAATAACAATGATCCATTTTTCTTTAACTAAGATGTAATAATCATTTCAAATTTTCACTTTTAAAAATGATGATTTTGTCATGCTCTCTAAATAGCTTTTCATCGTTGGTCAAATGGTTTCTGCAGCCGCTGTCTATTAACCATTAGTTATTAAAAGTGTTGGTTGTAGCAAAACATGTTGAAACAAAGAGTTGCTTATCTTCTTGCTCCTCCACAATTACTTTTACCTCCTTTGATTTAGACTTGCAGATTCGTTTTACACATCCCAAATCACTGTAGTTTTTACACCTGACATCTAGCCTCCACCAACATTAAGTTATCTTTTTGCGATTTGGATAAGAGAGAAAGTTCTCACATTATTGATTTTTGGAACCTTCTTTCATCTTTTTCTTCCATTTATTGTTTTTTGTTTTTTCCACCTTTAAAAATTTGTGTTTTTACATGAAAATCACATTGTATAGTCTCGTCTCATCATTGTTTTTGTTCTCTAGCCTATAAGGCATTTACAAATTGATAGTTAACATATCTTTACTCAAAAGTGGAGATTTTTTACTCTTATTTTTCTAATATAGTAATCATAATTTTTTAACAATATTATTTCATCAGAAAAGGGGTTCTTGAGAAGTTTAACTTTATTTGTTATACTCAAAAGTTTATCCATATAACTTTTAATTATTTTTGTCTCCTTGCACTTAAAAGTCTTTGATTCTTTTATTTACAAAGTATAGATTTGAAGTTTATAGTTATTGTAAAAATATTTTTTTATATATAAAAAAAGGACATATTTTTGTCTTTTTTTTTTGTCTTCTTCTTTATGATACTTTATTTGAGTTAGATTTTCAAAACGTTCAGGACCCTCATCATTTTTTTAGTACTACCTTCCAAAAATCCAATGTTTTAAGATAATTGAAGACTTTTGGATGTAACGACGAAGGGTTAGTGAAAATGAAAAGTTAAAGTTAAAATTAAGAAATTTTAAAATAAAAATAATGTTTTTATCGTTTTCATCATTTATAATATCAGTTATCTAAGAAGTATTTGTTTGAAGATAGATAATCTTAATATTATATCTAGTATTAGGATATATTAGAATTACGGATAATGTTAATTTATAAATTTAAATATATTATCTTTATATTTAGAATTAATTATATTTGAATTATGGATAATTGAAATCATAATTAATTTATCTTATTCTAATTAATTTCCGCAGTTCATCGGTATCTTTTTCTTCCTCACTTCTCTTTAATCTTATTTAATCTTATCATTCATCATAAAAATATTTGATCATTATCTATAATTTATACTTTATACTTTTGTTTTAATTTTTCAAATTAAAAACTAATTATATCTTCTTATTTTAAGTACTTGTTATTATAACTTATATTGATAGATTTGAATTCTTATTGTGGTTGGTGTAACACCCCATAATTTACATATAACTATTACAATAAAAGTTCAACCAGTTTCTATACAAACTTGGAGTTTTTAAAAAACATTCCTAATACATGATTAGGATTTATAGAAATACAAATATTTACATATACACAGCTCAAAATAAGACTTTGAACCCTCTAAGGCTCTCCTGCACCTGTATGGTCATCTGCTCGTGTACATAGTACAGTCATTGCAGTTCAATCACAACAAGAAAAACAAGGGTAAGCTAGTGAAAATAGAATTTTATAATATACACAATTAAATCAAAAAAGAAAACCAAATTACATGATCAATTTCTCAAATTATTCAAATTTCTTCAAATCTCAA
This sequence comes from Phaseolus vulgaris, assembly GCF_051622355.1. Lineage (NCBI taxonomy): Eukaryota > Viridiplantae > Streptophyta > Magnoliopsida > Fabales > Fabaceae > Phaseolus > Phaseolus vulgaris. The sequence goes on along the minus strand of NC_143501.1, from coordinate 16,310,281 downwards.
CAATAAACAATCACATAGATCTCACATGGATCTACACATCTAGAATGTTCAACAAACAACGTCTTCCGGAAGACCCTTATTAAGTAAGTCCTACCAGAGACTAACACCTGATCAAAAGATTACCAGCGAATCCAAAAGAAAGGATCAGGGTAAGTTCAATACAACCCAAGCCGTGCATCTCATATGTCACGGTGTGCATGAACTCCTCCATCAGCTTCTCACAACCTGATATCTTAGTCTATGTGACTTAGATCATCAGTGAAGCTCGGAGATCTCTGTTACCACATAGGCATCAATACTTAGTACACAGCAAACATCAGTCCATACATTATCCCAAATGTATGAATTCAATTCCATACCATTCTGTCATACAATATCATTCAAAAAGTTATCCACAATATTCAAAAGTTTATTTGACATAAAAAAATAACACTTTAATAATAAATCATCAAAACCCAATATTTCCACAAATTTAAATAATATATAAACAAACAACCCAATATAAATAAGCACACAACATCCCTGCAAGAGAAATTGAATATTGGGACCACGTCCCTTCCGCATTCAGATCTTCTATCCTAGGGTGCTATTAAAAATTAAATTTAGCTTCCCTTACCTCAATTGCTTGCTTTCCAAGCAACTTTTAGAATTTTATTCCTCACCGTTTGGATAGACTTCAAGATTTACGGGCCTAATACAAATTATCCAAACAAAACAAAATTTCAGTATATAATAGAATAAGTTGAGAGGATTAAACTTCTCAACTGACCCCACCAAGATTAATGACTAAATCCTAAGGAAAAACAGAGAACAAAGGATATTTAGAGTAAAAATGAACTTACTCTGTTTGAAAATCTGATCGGTAGAAATGTTCCTTAACTCATCAGCTACAACATGGTCTAATCAGATTCTAAAATAGATGAAGATTGGGAGAGAAAATTAAGAGAGAGGGAAAGAAAAGAATATGGAGAGAGAGAGAAATGGAGATAAGGAAGAAAAAGAAGAAGAAGAAAGAAACTGTGCGCAGGAGGAGGGGTTGGGTTTTTTTTTTAAACGCTGTTACAGTTGGTTTGTTCTAAAATATAAATAAAATATATTCAAAACAATGTCTAAAGTTACTTTTATTCTTACAATTTTATTTTATTGGCAATTTATAAATAATATATTTGAATTAAAATTGTAAAATATTTCAGATATTATATATTATATATTATTGATCAATAATATCTTTAAGCAAAATCAGGAGAAAAGTTTATTCAGATTAAAAGGCTTGATAACAAATAAATAAATAAAAATAGTTACTTACGTTAGTTTCCTGTCAATTAGAGAATATTTTAATACAAGTGTCACAAATATACATTCTGTTAATCATTTTGATATGGTCTCTATTAAAACACAGAAATGTTGTTAATTGATGTGATATATATGCATATTTTTTTTTACTAATTCTATAATTTTTATAATATTGTATATAATTAATATGAAATATTGTGGAATTAAAAATATATAGTCAAAATTAAGTTGATAATAAGATGACAGGTTGATAATGATATGATTCTCTAGTACCATATGTAATATGTGGATAACAAACTATCTCATTTATGTGTAGGTTTACATTTGTTTCTTTATTTTATTAACCACTTTAATATTATTGAGTTATATTTTAATATAAAAAATTCTTTAATTGGTTAAAGATCGATAATGTATAATATTTTAAATATAAATTTTAGTTTTAGATTTTAAAACTTTTAAAATAGAGAAAAATAATGTAACATAAATAAAACAATTTATCGACAAATAACAATGAAATTAAATGGAACCATTTCAGGAATGGTCAACCCTTATACAAAATGATGCTCACAAAATACATTTTCGTCTACATATCAACCAAAAGGACTTCTTATTGTCTGTCCCAACTCTATCAATAAGTAAAATAAAATAATTATCTGGAATTTAATTCTTTCAGACTTAAGTATTTGCACTTTCAAATCTTAATTTTAATACATCAATTTAGTATTTTTTATACAACTTAACTTTTAGTTTATTTAAAACTAATTATTTTGTAAAATATAAACTATATTTATACATCTTTAAAAATCTGTATTTATATAATACAAATATTTTTAATTTTTATATATTAAATTATTTTTGTTGATAAAATGAATAAAGGTATTAAAAGTATTTAAATTAAATTTATATCTCACAATTACTTTTATAATTAAAATTTTATTTTGTTGAAAATTTATAAATAATATACCTTATTAAAAATGGGGAAATATGTAAGATATTATATATTATCAATCAATTATATCTTTAATCAATTAAAGGGAATTTTATTTTTTGTCGACAAACAATAATTTTTTAGATATAGTTAAACATATTAAACATCTTTCATAATAAAAATAAATAAATAAATAAAGTGTCGAAAATTTAATTATTCATAGAATAAAAAGTCTGGGGTTTTTTTAATAACGAATCCCTGCAATGTTTTAGCTTAATAACAAATTAATTCATAATAAATTAATTCCTGTCAATTAAATTGATATACCTAAACAGAGGTAGGATGCACAACAAATATAACAGAAAAACATTACAACATTTTTCTTTTATTTTATCATATAACTTCTTCATTTTATCATATAACTAAAATTTTGGTATTATATTTTAATATTTTCAATTTTTTTTAAAAAAAATGAACATAAAATAGATAAAATATATATCTACAATTTAAATATATCAATCTCATAAAATAGATAAGCTAGTTATGATTTATTTATAATCATATCCTTAAAAAAAATATTTATATTTTATTTATATCTAGTTTAAAAATAAATAAGATAATTAAATTTAATTGTGGGTTGAGATATAAAAGATAACTATCATTCATTCTGAAATTTTCAACTCCTAAAATATGTATTAAAAAGATAAAAGTTTGTAAATAAATATGAAAAAAAGAGTAGAGTGGATGAAGTAAGATTAGATTTGAGGAATGTAATCTTATATTTTTTTAAATCTGAGAAACTGGAAAAGGGAAAATGCAATCTTAATCTTATCTATATATATTTAATAATAAATGTGATTATAAGATAAGATTGCAGAAACTAATTATATCTTTTGAAAGTTGTGTGTGATTTGGGCTATAAAAATAGTATAGTCAGGATGGTTGGTGTGGTTGTTTTGTTGTTCTTGAAGGGAAGAGAAAAAGAGATCAAAAGAGAAAGAGATATAAGAAGAGAAAGAGAGACAGAAAGAGAAAGCAACATGGCATTCCCTTGCGGTTCTGTAATAACGAGATCAGTATGGTCTTACAATCTTGAATTGGAGTTCGAGTTGATTCGTTCCATCATTGCCTTGTATCCTTTCATCTCTATGGATACAGAGTTCCCCGGCGTCATCTTTCAATCGCATCCAGGATTCCGACAACCACAAAATAACTACGCAGTGATGAAAGCTAATGTAGACGGTATGCATCTCATCCAAGTGGGTCTCACCTTTTCATACAGTCAGGGCAACCTTCCAACCTTTGGAACCTCAAACCGCTTCATTTGGGAATTCAACTTTTGTGAGTTTGATGTGACACGCCATGCTTATGCTCCTGACTCCATCACCCTCCTCTGAAGTCAAGGCATGGATTTTGACAAGAATCGAAAGTATGGAGTGAGCATTGTGCGATTTGCCGAGTTGATGATGCTCTCAGGACTCCTCTGCAACAATAATATTCAGTGGATTGCTTTTCACAGTGCCTATGATTTTGGGTACATGGTGAAGATATTGAGCCAACGCTTTTTTTATATGCAACCATTTTTACCTCCCAACTTAGGTGACTTTCTTCAACTTGTTAAATTCTTCTTTGGATACAGAGTATACGACATCAAACATCTCATCAGATTTTGTCCCAACCTTCATGGTAGTTTAGACAGAGTTTCTGAGTCCCTAGGTTTGGATAATAATGCCAGAAAAAGTCATCATGCAGGCTCCGATAGCTTAGTCACTCTCCATGTTTTTAATAAAATTAAAATTCTCTATTTTCATACACAACTTGACTTACCAGAACATGCAGGTATATTCTATGGCTTAGAGATGCCTTGATTTTTTTTTTTACCATCTTTGTACTTCTATTCTTTGCAATACAATATATTTCCAGATTCTACAATAATATATATCACTCCATTTTATTCTAACTATCTCTCTTCTTTTTTTTCCCCTTATATATGTTTCTTCTTTAGTAATACATTTATGTTGTGATAGAATCAATCAAGAAAGAAATGTATACTCTTTTGAAAACTCATTGTACAGTGGCCAAGTAATTGAAATGAGTGTTGGGTTCTCTCGGTGTCTTCTAAATACATTCAACCAACCTATGAAATTGATTGCTTCTAGGTAGATGACGATTCAATATATCATATTTTATTTTTATTTCTCAATTAATTTTAGTTTATTTAAAACTAATTATTTGACTTCAAATAAGCAGTAGAAACGAAGACGAAAATTCTCATTGTGAAATGTTAAAAGTGTTAAACTTTGAATACGCACCATGCATGGACTATCTTTTTGCTGTGTGTGGCCCTCACATATTACAGATAGTGGAATTTTGAATAAATAATTTTAATTTTTTTTAAATATGAGACTATGAAAAAATTACGGGAGTGAAAAAAAAAAGATTTTAAAGATATATAGGTTATCTTACCCATCCCGCACTTTATTTTATATTTGTTTCTAATGTTATTTAACAATTACTTAACTATATATTTTTTGGTTATTTTTATTTTTTAACATTCACCAACGTAAAAACAGTTATTCAAATCTCATAATTTAAATTGAAGTTAAAAATATGTAATGACATTTTTTTTATTCTGTTATGGAGTTTATAGTCAAAATTAAGTGATAATATAATAAGATGACAGATTGATAATTATACGATTGTCTAATAAATTGTAATATGTAGCTAACAGACTATCTGATTATATGTGTAGAGTGTACATGTATTTGTTTATTTTAACATTGAGTTTGGGAGGCACCGGATACTGCTTTTAACAATTTTGGAGGCACAGCATTTCACGCATTCAGAACCATCCCTTGAAAACACTCTTATCGAAAGAATCTAGATTATGTGTGGATTTTCGAAAGAAAAACGAGATTGTTGAGTGATGATGGATCAAGTTGCATGAAACATTGTTGATTAAAAAAAAGTTGCATGAAATCTCAATGTTTTCTAAGTAGACATGAGATTTGGGTATCCAAAACAAGAAAATAGTGAAGGTGTGTATAAAACAACCTATAAATCCAAATGATCGATAAGAGTGAGTAACAATGTCGTTACAAGACTATCATGGAAACGAAAAGTTATGTGGATTTAATTTATTGTTACAAGAGGTTGATTAGTTACATTCAATATTGTAAGAATCTTAAGTACTTGTTTGATCAGAAGAGACTAGACACAAGACAAAGATATTGGTGAAGTTATTAAGGGAGTAAGATTTCAAGTTTATGTGTCATCCGAGAAAGGAAAATTTGGTTGAACTAGCATGAGCAAGAAGACAATTCAAGTGTCAAATGTAATGGTTAAAGACTCAAATTAATGAAGTGTTAACAACTAAGTGGTTTGAGAATTTCATGATGAAAGTAAATGGGGAATTATGAGGTTTAGGATAAGTCGTTTGTATTTGTAAACAAGAAGTTAGAGAATATAATCTAGTATAAAAGTTATAAAAATGATTTAATGTACATCAAGCATAACTAATATAATATTTGAAGAAGTTTTTGTATGGTTGAACATGAAGAAAAAATGACTCCATATGTCCTTGTTTGTCTGACTTATAAAAGACTGAAGTGGAGTATCAAAGACCTGAGATAATGTTACAATCATTGGACAAGACTAAGTATAAATAGAGTTGTGTTGTTTATGTGTGGTTCCTTTTCCACAAACAATGAGAGTACATAATCGAATTTGGATTATGGTAGACTGAGGAATGAAATATGCAAAATTCCTTTTGGAGAAGATGGATGGAGCTTGAAAAGATTATTAATTTTAGTGGAAGTATTATCTTGGAAAAAACAATGTTATTGCATATGATTAAAGTCACGAGGAGACGAAAGTATCAACACTTAAGATTACATGGTTGGAGTACAACAATAATGACTCCATCATCTTTGCCAAGTTTATTTTATGCCTTTGATTTAGTTAATGATAAGCAATCACTAATTATTTTTTTACAAATGACCTACTGCCGAAATTGGTAGGTAAAATAGTGTTATCTACATTTTTCCTATAAAAACTATACGTAAGTAAATTCGGCTTAGATAACGTTACCTACAGAAAAAAAATCTTCATAATAATAATATTAATTATTATTATTACTATATTTATAATAATATTTATTAATATTATATTTATAATAATATTGTAATAAATTAATAATACTAATAATTATATTTATAATATTAATAATAATATAATACTAATAATATCAATATGTAATTATCTACAGATTTAAATTCGTACATTATTACCTACATATACATATATGTATAATATTTATAGGTAAAAGGTTGTACATAATATCCGTAGGTAACAATTTCTTATCATGATCGGTCAAAATTACGTATGAATTTTACTTACAATTTTTTTCCACCAAACTACTTCACTTTTATGTACAAAAAAAATCCATAAATAACTCAATTTTATCTACTAATAATAATTCTTAGGTAAGTTCAAATTTATATACAAATTAAAATTCGTAGGTGTTGGAAAATTTTCTTAGTGAATTTGTTTATGTTATTTTAGTTTGGTCCATTAATATGTCTTGTGTTCACCTTCCCATACAAAATAAGAAATATTGTTTTTCTAGATGCTACCATAAGGTTTGTTTGTTGAACAAGATGTTTAGATGTCTCCAAATCCAAGTGGAAAACTTGAAGATCTTGTTGTTGTTGTGTGTGTGTCTAGTTGTTTGAAACTTGTTAATTCACTCCTTAAGATGATCCAAGTCCATTTGAATCTTTAACCTTTTGAAAATATGGGTTTTATAAAAAGCTGTTGAAATTTCAAGAGATTGAAATTTCAAAACAACAGGTTGTTTTGCTCTTAGAGGTTTTTGAAAAAGATTGAAAGTTGTTTGACTTGGTTGACTTTGCTGTCAAACCAAATCAATCGATTGTTTTTTCCGAAAACCTTAACAGAATTTTGTTAAGTGGTTTTATTATGTTTTAAATGATCCTAACTACCTTGGCTCCTTTATTAAATGTTTTTGACCACTTGGTTGGTCTATATAAAGGTGGTTTTATGCTCCTAATCTGGAAGTAAGAAAAAAAGTTTATCAAAAATAGTTTTTCCAAGATTTGAAAGAGCTTTGGATCATTATTAAGTGTGTGGAATAAGATTGGGTTGTATTCTGAACTTTAAACTTTGTAATACCCAGGTGTATTCCATTCTCTTCTTCCTTGATTACTATATTTCTGTATTTGTGTTTCCAATGGACTGAGAGCGAAAGTAAAAGAGCAAAGCTTGATTGCATTGCAAAATATATTATCACCTCTGCCTTAAATTCTAATGAGTTTTTCAGGGTCTCAAAATGTGGATCTGCTAAAGAGATGTGGGATACACTTGAAGTAACTCATGAGGGAACCAATGAAATAAAGAGAGCAAGGAGAAGAAGTCAAGCAAGAAAGAAAAGAAAACAAAATAAAAAAAAGAGTCAATATGTGTTTGATGGCCACAGAAGAAGATGATGCAAGTAGTGTAAGTTCTTGTACTTCTTTAAATGCTGAAAATTATAGTCAACTTCTTCAAGCTTTTAAAGAAACACATGAGAAAGCTAACCGATTGGCAATCTTGAACAATTAGTTAAAAGGGTTGAATAACTGGCTTGAAAACAAAGTCAAGGCACTAGAAGAAGAGATGGAGAAATCAAAAACTGATTTTGAAAATCTAGAAATGCTTTACAAGAACTCTTCTTGCAAGTGTGACTCACTTGTTTTTGAAAATTGTGAATCTCTAGAAAAGAAGGTTCACTACCTTGTGAAAACTGTGGATAGACTTTCAAAGGGTAAATCCAACTTTGAGACTGCTTGCCATCTCAAAATTGTGCTTTTGGAAAAGCAAGTTTAGGTTTTAATCCACATAGCAAGAAAGCTGAGTTTTCAAAGTCTTTTTCAAAACTGTTAGAAAAACAACCGATTGAAAAATTGAAACACGGTTGTTACATGTTTTTTATTGCATTAAGAGAGACCACTCAGTTAGATTCTGCAATATAAGGAAGTTTTCTGTTCCTAAAGGAATTTTGAAATGGGTTCCTAAGGTTTCTGAGGTTCCTAAGGTTCCTACTAACATCATTGGACCCAAATTCTTCAGGGGAGCAAATCTTGCTTCTTAATTTTTTCTTGTAGGTATCCTTGGCAGCCAAAAATCATTTTTGGACTTGAAGAATGACTGCTAAAGGGAAGAATATCAAGAGCAAAGACAATTTTTGTACCTACACTTTTCAATTGTATATGTTTTGCAGGGTTCTTTGAATGTCAAGAGACATCCTTTGCACATGCATAGTGTTGATCAAAAGAAACTTCAAAGAGAGTATGTGTGTTGTTTTTTCTCAATTTATGTAAGTATGCCTTGTGACCATATGAACATCTCAAAGTCTTCTTTTTTAGTGAATCTATTGGGGTTCTCTGTGCAAAGGTATGAACAAATTGCATACTGCATTTTCATCAATTTAAAAGGTAATTTTTGGTTATGAAAAATGTTCTTTTTGTTGTCACAGTAAAACAACTGATTGTTTTTCCGAAACAACCGATTGTTTTTCCTCTGGCACCTTTGTATAATGCTGCCAAGTTTGCTTATGCAGGATTAAAACATTCCTCTTTTTGAAATCTTTTATTTGGACAAATATACATTGAATGTGCCTCAGAATCTGATAATAAAAGATTATATCCACTTTGAAAGCTCTATGTCATGTTCTATTCTTGAAATGTCAACTTTGTTTGTACTGCTGAACTACTGTTTTATCATTGTGATTTCTGCTTTGTACAACCCTTCTCATTGTCTATTTGTGAGAACAAATAGGGGAAGAAGTTTATTCTTGATTTGGTTGTATAGATAGCTTTAAAACTGTGCATTATGTTGTTGCTTTTCTGCACTTGAAACTTGAAGACTTCACTTTTTCTGGTTTTTCTACAAATGTTGTATATGCAGAAAACCAGTTTGTGTGTGTCTTGTTATCTTACTGCTATACTTGCTTTATATATGCACCAATTCTGTGTTGCATAACCTTTCAAGTATATGTGCTATGATGAAGAATAATCAAAGTGATGCTTATGGTTCAAGAGCATACACCTTACTCAAATTCTTGACAAGTCAAAATTCATGACCTATGTAAAGTAAGTTGTATATGTTCATCCTATGCTTTTGGCTTCATAAGACCAAATGAAATTCTAATCATGCTTGAGGTAATGCAAAGGTATGAATATATTTCATTATGCATTTCCCATCACTTTGAAAGATGATTTGCTTTGAAAAATAACATTTTCTTGCTGTCTTAGAAAAACAACCGATTGTTTTCACAAATCAACCGATTGTTTTACCTCTGACAAATTTGAATAAAGCTGTTATAATTTCTTATGCATGATTACAGCTGTTTCTTTTCTTTCATAAGAAATATGCATTCTTTGTGCCTCTGAATTAGATCATAAAGAGATATATTCTTTGTTTTCCTTGAAATTCAAAGCTTTTTATGAATGACAACCACATTGGTGGTCATGGGGTTGATGGATATTTGTGAATGTATCTTTGGAACGTCTGGAAGGTTTGCTCTTAACAGAAGAAATAATATTTCTACCAAATCCACCTCTTGAGCAATCATTTGACCAACTTGAACTGTTGGATGAAGAAAAGATAGGGGGAGAAACTGTGGTCTCCTTGCTGAAATTTTTGGGGTCTATGGTACTTTGATTTTGCTGCTGTCATAGCTCTGATACACCATAGAATGTTGTTGTAGTTCTGATATGGTATCACAGGTTTGTTGTTGCAATGGTGCTGCTACACACATTGGTATTCTGGTTTTTCTTAATTCTGTTTTTACCCCTTCTTTTATTCTATTTGTGAAGACAAATAGGGGGAGAATTATATGGTTTGTATGTTGCTATGTATCTGCTACATATCTGCTTTAAAACTGGGTTTATATGATTTAGTTAGTTGTTGCATGAACTTTACATCTCTACTAACAACATTTTTTTCATTTTATGGTTCGAAAATTTTGTAAGCTTTAGAGATGTTACTGTATCCAATAAAAAATTTGGTTTCAACATTTTTGTCAAGTTTGTCCCTTTTAACATATGGAACATAAGAAAAATAAACACATAAAAACAAATCTCAAATTTTGTAAATCTGGTATGTACCCAAACCAGCTTTCAAATGGATTGTTTTGTTCAAAACTATAGTTGATCCTGTTCAGAAAAAAATACAATTGTGCTTGCAGCCTCTACCCATAACTTGTTTGACAAATCCTTCTCATGTAACATACACCTTGTTATCCCGCTATGCTTCTATTTTTCCTCTCACTTACACCATTTTGTTGTGGGGGGTATGACAGTGTAAGTTGGTGTTCAATGCTATCTTCTTCACAGTATTTATAAAAAACGTCAATTGCATGTTGCTTTTGCATTGTTTAACCTTATTATTTTCAAACTGCAACCACTTTGATTCTCTACAAATGTTTAATATTTGTAGAAGATACTAGAAACCTTAGTCATGGATATAAAAATATAAATCGAACAATATCTTATATAATCATCAATAAAAGTAGCATAAAATTTATTACCAGTTAAATACAATACTCTTTGAGGTCCCCCAAAATTTGTATGAGGAAATGGTCTTTTGTGGTATGAGGAAATGTTTTTCTGACTGACTAACAGAATTGGCAAGCCACACAATCTACCAACTTGTCTTTAATCACCGAGACACCTTTGACCAAGGCATGTTTCGAAATATATAACAGTTGCATAAGACGAAAATGTTCAAGTCTTTTATGTCATAGATCAATTAGATTTAAAGCATATTGTTTAGATCTCATTTTAACTCTGAACATATCTTTACTTTTAGTTGTTGTAGTCAAACACCAGATAAATTCAAATATGACTTTGAAGCCCATTTTCAACAATCTATGCAACAGTAAGGAAATTTTGATCAATGTTAGACACACATAAAACATTAGAGATATAATTCAAACTTGTTAAGCTTTCAATAACAATGATTCATTTTCCTTTAACTAAGATGAAATAATCATTTCCAATTTTCACTTTTAAAACTGATGATTTTGTCATACTCTCTAAATAACTTTTCATCGTTGGTCAAATGGTTTCTGCCGCTGCTATCTATTAACCATGAGTTATTAGAAGTGTTGGTTGTTAGTAAACATGTTGAAACAAAGAGTTTCTCATCTTCTTGCTCCTTCACAATTACTTTTACCTCTTTATTTAGACTTGCTCGCTTTACATGTCCAAAATCACTATAGTTTTTACACTTGACATCTGGCCTCCACCAACATTAAATTATCATTTTGCAAAGTGGATAAGGAGAAAAGTTCTCACATTATTGATTTTTTTTTAACCTTCTCTCATCTTTTTCTTCGATTTATTGTTCTTTGTTTTTTCTACCTTTATAAACTTGTTCTTTTACATGAAAAACACATTTTATAGTCTCGTCTCATCATTTTTCTTTGTTCTCTAAAAGGCATTTACAAATTCTTCCAAGTTAATAGTTAACATATCTTCCACTCAAAAGTTGAGATTTTTTACTCATATTTTTCTAGTATAGTAATCATAATTTTTTAACAATATTATTTCATCAAAAAGAATTTAAGAAGTTGAACTTTATTTGTTATACTCAGAAGTTTATCAATATAACTTTTAATTATTTTTGTCTCCTTCATGCACTTACATGTCTTTGATTCTTTTAATGACAAAGTATAGATTTGAAGTTTATAGTTATTGTAAAAATAATTTTTGATATATAAAAAAAATACATCTCTTTGTCTTTTTTTTTTTTTTTTTTTTGTCTTCTTCTTTATGATACTTTATTTGAGTTAGATTTTCAAAACGTTCAGGAACCTCGTCATTTTTTAATACTACCTTCCAAAAATCCAATGTTTTAAGATAATTGAAGAGATTTTAACGAAGGGTAGTGAAAATGAAAAGTTAAAGTTGAAATTAAGAAATTTTAAAATAAAAAATCCTGTTTTTAACGTTTTCATCATTTATAATATCAGTGATCCGAGAGATTTTAAAAGTAATTATTTGAAGGTAGATAATCTTAATATTATATCTAGTATTAAGATATATTAGAATTGAGGAGAATGTTACTTTAAGAATTTAAATATATTATCTTTATGTTTTGAACAAATTATATTTAAATTATGGATAATTGAAATCATAACTAATTTATCTTATTCTAATTAATTTCCGCAGTTTATCGGTATCTTTTTCTTCCTCACTTCTCTTTTAATCTTATTTAATCTTATATTTCGTCATAAAAATATATGGATGATTATCTATAATTTATACTTTTTACTTTTGTTTTAATTTTTCAAAATAAAAAACTAAGTATATTATAACTTATTGATAGATTTTAATTGTTATTGTAGTTGGTTTGTTCTAAAAATAGATCGCTTTAAGAAAAATAAAATATATTCAAAACGAGATACCACACATTTCATTTTATTTAATTTATATTAAATTTAATTATTTTGACAATGATAAAAGTATTACAGGACAAGTTATTATTTAAATTTACTTTACATGTCAAAGTTACTTTCATTTATGCAATTTTATTTTATTGGCAATTTATAAATAATATATTTGAATTAAAATTGTAAAATATTTCAGATATTATATATTATTGATCAATAATATCTTTAAGCCAAAAAATCAGGAGAAAAGTTTATCCAAATTAAAATGATTGATAACAAATAAATAAATAAAAATAGTTACTTACGCTAGTTTCCTATCAATTGGAGAATATTTTAATACAAGTGTCACAAATATATATTCTGTTAATCATTTTGATATATATGGTCTCTGTTAAAACACAGAAATGTTGTTAATTGATGTGATATATATATATATATATATATATATATATATATTTAATTATTAGGTTTTAACTAATTCTATGATTCCTGAGTACAAACTGTAATATGTGGATAACAAACTATCTGATCTATATGAGTAGGTTTACATGGATTTCTTTATTTTATTAACCACTTTAATATTATTGAGCTATATTTTGATATAAAAAAAATTCTTTAATTGGTTAAAGATCGACAATGAATAATATTTTAAATATATACTTTAGTTTTAGATTTTAAAATTTTAAAAATTGAGAAAAAAATTAACATAAAATAGATAAAATAATTATTTGTAATTTAATTCTGTTAGACTTTGCACTTTCAAATCTTAATTTTTAATACATCAATTTCGTATTTTTTATAGAACTTAACTTTTAGTTTATTTAAAACTAATTATTTTGTAAAATATAAACTATATTTATACATATTTAAAACTCTGTATTTATATAATACAAATATTTTTAATTTTTTTTTGTTTATATTAAATTATTTTTGTTGACAAAAATGAATAAAAGTATTACAAGTATTTAAATTACTTTTATATGTCACAATTACTTTAATAATTAAAATTTTATTTTATTGACAATTTATAAATAATATACCTTATTAAAAATGGGGAAATATGTAAAATATTATATATTATCGATCAATTATATCTTTAATCAAATAAAGGGTATTTTATTTTTTGTTGATAAAAAATAATTTATTTAGATATAGTTAAACATATTAAACATCTTTCATAATAAAAATAAATAAATAAATAAAAGTGTGGAAAATTTAATTATTCGTAGAATAAAAGGTGTGGGTTTTTTTTAATAACGAATCCCTACAATGTTATAGCTTAATACCAAATTAATTCATAATAAATTAATTCCTGTCAAATAAATTGATATAGCGAGGCAGATACTAAACAGAGGTAGGGTGCACAACAAATATAACAGAAAAACATTAAAACATTTTTCTTTTCTTTTATCATATAACTTCTTCATTTTATCATATAGCTAAAACTTTGGTATTATATTTTAAAATTTTAAAAATTGAAAAAAAAATGGAACGTAAAATATATAAAATAATTATCTGCAATTTAAATATATCAATCTCATAAAATAGATAAGCTAGTTATGATTTACTTATAATCATATCCTAACAAAAAAATATTTATAATGTATATATATATTTCAAAAATAAATAAGATAGTTAAATCTAATTGTGGGTTGAGATATAAAAGATAACTATCATTGATTCTGAAATGATCAACTCTTGAAATATGTATTAAAAAGATAAAAGTTTGTAAATAAATATGAAATAAGAGTAGAGTGCAAGAAGTAAGATTAGATTTGAGGAATGTAATAAAGAAAATGAAATCTTAATCTTATCTTGATATATTTAATTAATATATTGAATCATACCATAAAGAAATAATAAGTGTGATTATAAGATAAGATTGCATGAACCAATTATGTTTTGTAAGTTGTGTGTGATTTGGGCTATAAAAGTAGTGTAGTCAGGATGGTTGGTGTGGTTGTTTTGTTGTTCTTGAAGGGAAGAGAAAGAGAGATCAAAAGAGAAAGAGATATAAGAAGAGAAAGAGATATTGGAAGAGAAAGAGAGACAAAAAGAGAAAGCAACATGACATTTTCTTGCGGTTCTGTAATGACGAGATCAGTGTGGTCTTACAACCTTGAATTGGAGTTCGAGTTGATTCGTTCCATCATTGCCTTGTATCCTTTCATCTCTATGGACACAGAGTTCCCCGGCGTCATCTTTCAATCGCATCCAGGATTCCGACATCCACAAAATAATTACGCAGTGATGAAAGCTAATATAGACGGTATGCATCTCATCCAAGTGGGTCTCACCTTTTCAGACAGCCACGACAACCTTCCAACCTTTGGAACCTCGAACCGCTTCATTTGGGAATTCAACTTCTGTGAGTTTGATGTGACACGCCATGCTCATGCTCCTGACTCCATCACCCTCCTCCGAAGTCAAGGCATGGATTTTGACAAGAATCGAAAGTATGGAGTGAGCATTGTGCGATTTGCCGAGTTGATGATGATCTCAGGACTCCTCTGCAACAATAATATTCAGTGGATTGCTTTTCACAGTGCCTATGATTTTGGGTACATGTTGAAGATATTGAGCCAACGCTTTTTTTATATGCAACCATATTTACCTCCCAACTTAGGTGACTTTCTTCAACTTGTTAAATTCTTCTTTGGATACAGAGTATATGACGTCAAACATCTCATCAGATTTTGTCCCAACCTTCATGGCAGTTTAGATAGAGTTTCTGAGTCCCTAGGTTTGGATAATAATGCCAGAAAAAGTCATCATGCAGGCTCCGATAGCTTAGTCACTCTCCATGTTTTTAATAAAATTAAAACTCTCTATTTTCATACATAGCCTGACTTACTAGAACATGCAGGTGTGTTCTATGGCTTAGAGATGCCTTGATTTTTCTTTTTTACCATCTTTCTACTTGTATTCTCTTTCAATACGATAGAATTTTCAGATTCTACAATAATATATATCACTCCATTTTATTCTAGGTATCTCTCTTTCTTTTTTTCCCCTTATATATGTTTCTTCTTTAGTAATACATTTATGTTGTGATGGAATCAATCAAGAAATGTATTCCCTTTTGAAAACTCATTGTAAATTGAAATGAGTGTTGGGTTTTCTCCGTGTCTTCTAAATACACTCAACCAACCTATGAAATTGATTGCTTTTAGGTGCATGACCATTCAATATATCAACTTTTATTTTTATTTCTCAATTAATTTTCGTTTATTTAAAACTAATTATTTGACTTCAAATAAGCAGTAGAAACGGTGACGAAAATTCTCATTGTGAAATGTTCAAAGTGTTAGCCTTTGAATACGCACCTTGCATGGACTCTCTTTTTGCTGTGTGTGGCCCTCACATATTACAGATAGTGAATTTTGAATAAATAATTTTATTTTTTTAGAAATATGAGACTACATAAAATAAAATTTTCGGTAATTACGGGAGTGAAAAAAAATAGATTTTAATTAGGTAAGATATAATTTTATCTTACCCCGATCCCGCACTTTATTTTATATTTTGTTTCTAATGTTATTTAACAATTATTTTATTGCTTAACTATATATGTAGAGTGTACATGTATTTCTTTATTTTATCATATAACTAAAATTTTGGTTATAGATTTTTTTTTTTAAATTGATAAAAAGAAATGGGACATAAAATAGATAAAATAATTACAATACAAAAACTCTTATTTTTAAAGAGAGGTTTGCTAACAAAGGTTTAAAAAACCTCTCCAATAAGATAAGTGTACAAAAGAGGTTTTCTAAACCCCAAGTAAGTAATGGCAGTTTTTTAGAAATCCAACAAATTTTATTAATTTCCCACTTCCGCGTTTTTTAACATTGAGTTGGCACCACATATTGCTTTTAACAATTTTGGAGGCATAGCATTTCACGCATTCTCAATTTCTCAATTAGTTCAAGATGTATGTCTAATATTTGGGAATTTTGATGTGAAGTGTAAAAAATTGTTCTAAATTTGTTTACAAATTTTGTAACTGATTTTCATGCTCTTTTATGATGTAACATAAAAAAACATAAAAATCAAGCAATCATAATTGTCGATTAATCAGTGAAACTCTCAACTGTTTAAGTTCCGTACACACTTATTAGCTTAATTAGTCTAATTCTTTATTGTTGTCATTATATGTTCCAACTAATCATCCAATCTAATTTTCATGTACTACAATATCAACCACATTTGAATATGGATTCAACACATTTGAATTTTCAACCCGTGTTTATATCATTTCATTGTTTTAATCTTTAGACACAAAGTCTGTTTAATAATTTTTCAATTCAAAATTAATATTCCAGTTCTCACAATAATATTTAAAAACAAAATAAAACTAGAAAGAAAATTCAACAAATAAAATAAAACTAAAAATATAAGAAAATTAAACAACTAAAAAAAGTAAATAAAACAAACTAAAAGGAAATAATAACTAGAAAGATAACCATACTTTGTGCTCAATCATCTCTTCCTAGCAACTCATCCAGCTGTATTTAAATCTCCATCTACAGTTGTAGATGGTCTTGTTTCATCTGTTGGACATACTCTAGGAAAAGAATACATGTCCCTAGGTTATACATGTTCTGGGGTCATCAAACTCAGTTTCACCACACAACACATAACATTAAACAAAAACTAAACAAAAAACACAAAAACAAAACATAGTAATTAAAATACTGGATTGTCTCTCAGCAACCGCTTGTTTAATGTCATATAGCTTGATGCATTTTTTCCTGGGTCCTCCAATCCCACCGATCCATAGAATTTACAAGTGTTTTTCTAGATGGTGGTTGTCATTCCTCAGCCATGTTACTTTCTTTATAAATTATCTCAAGTTGATGGGTAGATGTAGAGGACTCCTCTCTCACTTCTTCTTTCTTTTCTTTTCTTACTTACATTTTTCCTAGTTGTCTTCTCACCTTCATCTTTAGAAACTTTTTCTCTTAATATCATATATATTATAAGACAACTCAAGTAAGTATTAGCACAAAAGTAAAGAAAAAATATATTATTATTTTTTTCAAAAAATAAATAAAAAACAGAAAATTTAGAATAAAGAAGAAGAAAAACAAATAATCTTTTTAAAAAATTTAGAAAAAAAGAAAAATAAAACCAGAAGCGTATAATTAAAATTAGCTAAAAAATCTTAAATAAAAAAGAAATAAGAGAAAAAAAATTCAGAAAAATAAAAAATAAGAAATATAAAAAAAAAACTTACGTCAAATAAAACTAAGAATAAAATAAAAGAAAATAATAAAACTAAAAAAATGAAAACAAAATAAAATAAATAAAACGTCTCTTGGCTGCTGATCGTATCTTGTTTGGTGGCTCTTGGTGTGTTTGTTGCAGTGTTCCTTTGTTCTGTGGTGTTGGGGGCTGTTTCGTGGAGGGTTGATGCGCAGTGTTACGTATTTATGCAGGTGGCGTTGTGGTGTTGGTCCTATTTCGTGGTGGGGTTGGTGCGGGATTGAGGATCAACGTTTTTGTGCAGGTTGGTACTGGAGTGGAGCGCTAGGTGTGCCTGGTTTGGTGTAGTCAGCTTTCTTTTTGAGGTCTGGAATTGGTGGTTCAATGCCTTCTATTCTTGAGCGGTGCAGTGAGGGTGTTGTCACTGCAGTTTTGCTTTGAATTGCGGGAGCGGTGACTTCATGAGCGTGCTGGTTACTGGATTGTAATGCGTGAGGCGGTTCTTCCAAGCGGTTGCAGATTGTGGTGTGCTGCTTTGTTCCGGGTGCGTGGATTCTTTTTATTGCAGCTAGGTTTGTGGACGTGTGCAGAGACACTTGCGTTTTTCAAGCGGCTCGGAGTGCAAAACGTGTTGCTCTTTGTTTTGTTTGGGGAAGATTTGTTATACAAAAAAGTATTCGTTCTCTTTCCTTCGAAGGTTTCAGAGCGGTTAGGTTAGCCTTTGAGGATGGTGGAGGACTTTACGGGTTTCCTCATCTAATGAGGTTGTTTGATGGATAAGAAAACATCTGCTATGCCAAGTTAAAGGAAGATATTTGCTCAGACTTTGGGAAATACATGTGACATTCCTTTGTCCCAGCTACTTACTCCTTGTATTAAGGGAGACATGGTTGTTGTTCGAGTTGACGAGGAAGATTATTTGGCTTATTTGGATGGTCTTGATGATTGTAAGACCCATCTACATGGTCGGACTATTCTATCTAAAGGGGATAAACCTCTCACACATCTTTATTTAACTAAAAAGTTGCAACTTGTGTGGAAGGCTATTGGACCGTGGAAACCAATCCTTCTTGGGAAGAGATTTTATGAGTTTGAGTTTTCTTCTTTATAAGACATGCGATGGGTACTTGGGATGGGTTCCTAGCAGTTATCTCCTGGCTTCTTGAGATTGTTTGCCTGGACAAAAATCTTTGTTCCATCTACTATGAAGAGTACTAAAACCCAAGTCTGGGTTCAAATCTACAATTTGCCTTTGGAATATTGGAGACCAAGGGCGATATTTTCCATCACTAGAGGCATTGGTACTCCTTTGTCTTTGGATGATCATACCATGAAAACGAATAAGAGTTTGTTTGCTAGAGTGTTGGTAGATATTAATCTTTTGTCCTCTCTTCCAAATCAGTTATTGGTTGAACGTTTAGGCTTTGCATTTATAGCAGACGTGGAATATGAATGGTTCCCTCCATTGTGCTCTCACTATAAGATTATTGGACATGAACTTGCTTAGTGTCGGGTGATTCATTCTTAGGATCGTGTTACTGGACCTCAACATAAGTCTTCTCAAAAGAAAATTCCTAATAAACGGGAACATGGGAAGGTTGTGGGGGACCCCGTGGTTCCTAAAAAACATAAAGAGTATCGGAAGAAACATCCGCAGTAGACGCTTGTGGAAGGCCCTATTGGTAATCTGACAATTGATGTTCCTGGAGGGACTAATGTAGGGTCACACTTGGGTCCACTTGATTCTGGTAAAACTGATGGAGGTGAGGATGATTTTGCAGATATGTTTCTTCTCGAGGATGCCTCAGATCATGACAGGTCCTCACCCATGCAGGGATTGTCCAGTCCCACTTCTGATATAGTTAGGGTTTCAAAATCGGGGATGGTAGGGGATTCACAGACTGTTATGCAACCCAAGGGCTTAGATTTACAACTTGTCGTAGATTCACAGGACGTCACGACTCCTATTGATGGTCATCATGTGGAGGTCTCCACTATTGTGGATGTACCATCTCCCACATGTCATACCTCTCCTCGAAGGGTTAACTCATTTAGGGATGATAAAGCTCTACTCCCAGATAAGGATACGTATATGGATTCTATTGTTCCTACCAATTCATATAGTGTAAACAAATGTGTATATGGATCCTCATTGATGGAAGAGGGCCAAACACAACCTTCCATGAAAGGCAAGAGCCAAGTCAAGAGCGTCTAAGACAAGCTAGGAGCGTCTAGGACAAGAAGGCCAAGCTAGAAGCGTCTAGGACCAGCTAGGAGCGTCTAGGACAAGATGACTTGGATCAAAGCTATGAATGGGAGAGTGGCATACTAGCATATATTCCGTGAAGGCCCATCAAGTGTAGTTTAGCTTTAATTGAGGTGTAAATAGTATAGCCATGTGGACAAATGTTTATTTTTCTGCACATTACAATTAAGGAGGAGTTAACCTTGATTAGCTAAAGGTTTCTAGAAGCCTTCACTAATCTAAGGACGGTTTTGTGAAGCCATGTGCACCCATGTGCTCCATGTGCCCATGTGCCTCACATTTCCATTTCATTTGGCTTACATTTCATCTTCTCTTAGCTTAACATTTACGGCCTCCTTAGCCTATAAAAGGAGAAGCATATCACTTGTATTTGCAAGATTAAATTGAGTAATGTTATGCTGCCCATTTTGTGCCATACTTGCTCCTTACCTAGTTTCTAGGTTTTAATCTTCCTTCACCATCTATCAAAGGGCTGGCCGAACCTCCCTTCTTCCATACTCTTCATGCACCTTCAAGGTCACCACAACTCCTAGGAGGACCTTGCCCATTTCATACATAAGCTTCCGCACCATATTACCAAACATCCAAGAAGAGCTCCTTGAGAATGCCATCATTTGGTATCATGAGCATAGGTTCTTCAAAGATGAGTAGTTCTTGGTCATTTTCTTTTTGAGTTCTTCTTTATTCCGTGTTGTTCTTTACATTCCATATTGTCTTGCTGTTTTTTAATTTTTGCTTTGAATTGGTGTGTTGTTTGGAAATTCCAATCGGTGCATCTTGTTCAATTGTTCTTGAGCAATCTTTGTGCAATTTTTTGTAAGATTCCATACACTTTGTGTTGCTGTTTTTTCTTTTAGGTATTTGAGTCCTTATTGCAATTTTATTTGGTTCATTTTATGCTCTTTGAGTCTTTTAATTTCTGAATCTATATGTGTTTTGTCTAGTCATGTTTTTCCAAAATGTCATCAAATCATAGTAGTACTCTGTTTGGCTTATTTATTTCTTGATTTGTCTAAATGTTTGATTTGAATCTGCTGTGTTTTTGATCCTTTGGTGCCTTTTATTTTTTAGCTTGAGTTCATATTTGTGTTTAGATCTACACAAATTCCTTTTCACCAATTCCATTGTGTTTTTCTTTTGGTATCTTGCTGTTTTTTTTTTCAGATTTACAGAATTCCCTGTTTTGCATAACTCTGTGCTGGCTGTTTTGCTTAAGAAAATTATTTTCCCACATAGGAAATTTCTGATCCTCTGGATTATGCAAGATTGAGGTGTTACAGAAAAGAAAAAAAAAAGAACCAGTTCAAAAGAGTCAATAGAAAAAAATGATAAATATTATAAAAATAGTGTGCAAATCTGGCCCTACAGTTGGCGTAACTGAACACTGATTTTAGAAAATTTATTAAAACAAAATGGTTCATGCGTTTGGAGTGAAACCAACGCCAGAATTTAGTTGAGATCTTGAATTATTGGCATATAAATTTTCAGAAGCAAATCTTAAAAGGACAGCTCAGCATAAATCGGGGAAATCACGCTCTCTGGCCCACAACAATTTTTTCAGTGGTTCTGTTTTTGATTTTGAAATCAATTCTATTGCTATTCTTAGGATCCATTTTGTGTGCCTACCTTTCTTTGAGTACCTTTATTTTCTTGTCTAAATATTTATTTGGAACTCTTTCTAGTTGTCTCATTTTAATTCCATTTGTGTGGTACTGTTTTTTCCAATTAATTTGTTTCTTGCTTTAATTCTTTGGTCTCTAAATTTAGTGGTGGATTTATTCTCAATTGGTGCTTATTTGAGTGGAAATTTGACTTGAGTGAGGTCTAGTTTGCTTGATAGGTGCTGGATTGGAGAATTAATTCCCTAATTCTAAGAGGAACAAAGGCAAGGGCAGAAAACAAATACCTACCAAAAACACCACAAACATTGGAAGGCCCAACAAAGAAAAGACAACCAAGGAAGTGCCAATAGCAAAAAAAGATCAACAAAGGGAGTTTCCTTTACTTTTCTTTGCAACCTAACTTTTGTTAATTACTTCTTTAATTACGTGATTAGACGGTGAGTGTGTCTTCAAGGGCTCCAAGTATCCAAGAAGCCTCACCTAGGGCCGACTAGTGTAGAACTATCTAGTTTAGCAATTGTTAATTGTTTTAATTGCATCTCTTTGCTTTAGATAGTTACGTTTTTAATTGTTTTGTTTTGCTTAAAGCTTTGTTAATTCTTGTTTGGTTAATTAGCTAGCTTGCATTGCTTTCTTGCATTAAAATTTTGATTTCTCCAACTTAATTGTGTTTTAAGTGGTTTACCAAGAGAAAACTGTGTGAAGACATTAAGGGATAGTCTTTGGCTAAGGCAAGGCTTGGTATTTAAGTAGTCCACTGTGACTCACCTCCCTTACCTGGAAGACTACCTTCTTTGACTTTCCTAAATTTTCTCAAGGTAAAATACTTCTACACACAAAGCTCTAGTCATGTCTTCTTCTTCTCATTCTGCAAAGTCTATTGAAAGTGAAGTAAAATCTTTGAAAACTCGTTTGAAAGAAGTTTCACAAGCTGTGCAAATGATTTCATTTAGACAATTAGAGAATGAGACTAAAATCAATGAGTTGACTAAAGCCAAGGAAGAGAAGTCTCAAAAATCAAAAAAATCTCATACAAATACATCCCATTCTAAAAGTAATGAGTCTCTAGGGGAGGGAAGCCTTAGAATCAATGACTATTACCAACCACCCCCTAGAAGAAATAGGCAAAGGGAGGAAGAGATCCCAAGGGAAGTAAGGGTAGACCTACCCCATTTTTATGGTAAGGAAGATGTAGAAGTATACCTAGATTGGGAGATGAAAGTAGAGCAACTCTTTGCTTGCCATAGGGTGAGTGAAGAAAGGAAGGTACCCTTAGCAACCCTTAGTTTCCAAAGCAATGCCATGTATTGGTGGACCTCTCTAGAGAGAGACCGACGTCTTCATAGGGAGCCTCCCATAGAATATTGGAATGACCTTAGGGGAGCCCTAAGACGTCGCCACATACCTTCCTACTACCATAGGGAGTTAATGGACAAGCTCCAAAGACTCCAACAAAAGAACATGAGTGTGGAAGAGTATAGGTAGAAAATGGAGCTCTACATGATGAGAGCATCCATTAGAGAGGAAGAAACCACCACCATATCTAGGTTTCTAAGTGGGCTCAATCTTGAGATAAGGGATAGAGTAGAACTTCTACCCTACCAAGACTTGAATGACTTGGTTCAACTTTGCATTAAAGTTGAACAACAAAATTTGCGCAAAACTTCAAGTCAAAGGGTGGGTTCTTACTCCAACTTTTATCCCAAGAAAGACTTTAAAAGGGAAGGTAGCACATCTAGAGACGAACCCAAAGAAACTACCAAACCTTTAGTGAAAGATGCCTCCACCACATCCATCCGTGCTAGGGACACCAAGTGTTTTAAGTGTTTTGGAAGAGGGCATGTGCAAGCGCAATGTCCAAACCAAAGGGCTTTGTTCTTAAAAGGAAAAGATGAGTACACTAGTGGTGAGGATGAACCTAGTACACAAGAAAGGGGGAAGGAGAGAGGATAAATCCTTTGGAGGGGGCCTTATTGATGATTCAAAGAATCCTCCACAATCAACCCAGTGCATCCATTGAGACACAACGAGAGAACATCTTTCATACTAGATGCAATGTTTTAGAAAATATATGCTTTCTTATTGTGGATGGTGGATCATGCTGCAATTGTTGTAGCACTAGATTGATTGAGAAACTAAATCTACAAGTAGTTCCTCATCCAAAACCTTACAATTTACAATGGATCAATGAGAATGGGGAACTACGTGTAGACAAACAAGTGGAAATCAAGTTTTCTATAGGTAACTACAAAGACAAAGTTTTATGTGACGTAGTACCTATGGAAGCTTGCCACATCTTATTAGGTAGACCATGGCAATTTGATAAGAAAACCTTGCATGATGGTCTAACTAACGAGATTTCCTTCATCCACAAACACAAAAAGTTTGTACTTAGCCCTTTACCACATTCCCAAGTGGTAAAAGACCAAATACAAATGAAACATAAGAGGGATGAAGAGAAAATAGAAAAAGAGAAAACTTTTGGGAAACAAAAGGCGTGGGAGAAGAGTGTTCCTTCCCACAAGGTCATTCAACAAAACAAGCACATTGAAAATACCCTTGAAAACATGCTTCTTGTTGAACAACCTAGCCTTACCTCTTGTAAAGGAACACTTGCAAGCATAAGCAAACAAGAAGAGTCTTTAAAAGAAGCTTGCATAGATAAAGACTATTTCTCATATGTGCTAGGATATCACCAAGAGAATGTCAAGTTATCTATAAGCATCTACAAAAACAAATTTTTGTGTGAAGTAGTGCCTAGAGCAACTTGTCATGTCTTATTGAGACAACCATTGCAAAGTGTACAAATTACCATAAACAATGGTTGTAACAACGAGACTATCTTGACACATAAGAGAAAAAGTCTACATGAAGGAGAACTCATGGGCCAAATGAGAATTGATAAAACTCTAGAGCTTTTAAAAGGAAAACTTTTGTCACCCATGAGAAAAGAGGTTCAAAGACATTACTTTAGGTACAAGTCTTGTTTTCAAACTACACCTAAGGCAAAGTCTCAAGAACTCTATACTCCTTCACCTTTTGTAAATGATCCTTGGGAAGACATAAACTTCATATTAGAGCTTCCTAGGTCAACAAAAGGTTTTGATTCGATTTTCATGGATAAACTCTTCTCTAGAGAAGTGCTACCTCTTCATGGTTTATCCTCAAGCATAGTGTTGGATAGAGCTCCAAATTTCGCAAACCATGATTTGAGGATTCTCTTTGAAAAACTTGCAACTAAGTTGTACACTTTAAATTCTTATCATCCTCAAAGGCATGATCAAAATACATTTGAAAATCTAGCTCTTTCTACTATGCCTAGAGTAATCATAAAAGACAAACACAACTCTAGAGATGAGCATGCACACCATAAAGTAGTTCACAAAACTACTTATATTTCTACTTTTGAGGTTGTATGTGGGCTAAATCATACTCCTTCTTTTGAGATGTTACCATCTCCTATAGGATTTGTGCCTAAGGAGAAAGTAACCACAATGGAAAATTTTAAAAAGCATAAGATGATTAGAGAACACATACAACAATCAAAAAAAGAAATATTGTAAAAAGTTGCCAAACACAAAAGAAAAACAAAAATGGAAACTTAGTGAAATTAATTTTCAAACTGACATCTCTGCTTTATTTGATGATTTCCGTAGGTACACGTTTGACCCGGGAGGGCAATCCTAGTTCTCAAAGCAAGAGGCTGCTATCCGAGATCAAGTCTGAAGATCTGAGGGTAGATCTTCTCAAGAAGGAGGAGATGATGGACACCATCCAGCCACAACCATCCCCCTAGGAAGCAAAAGCATTGGATTTGAGGACAAATCCCTTTCAAGAGGGAGGGGATGATGGAAGAGGGCCAAGCACAACCTTCCATGAAAGGCAAGAGCCAAGTCAAGAGCGTCTAAGACAAGCTAGGAGCGTCTAGGACAAGAAGGCCAAGCTAGAAGCGTCTAGGACCAGCTAGAAGCGTCTAGGACAAGATGACTTGGATCAAAGCTATGAATGGGAGAGTGGCATACTAGCATATATTCCGTGAAGGCCCATCAAGTGTAGTTTAGCTTTAATTGGGGTGTAAATAGCATAGCTATGTGGACAAATGTTTATTTTTCTGCACATTAGAATTAAGGAGGAGTTAACCTTGATTAGCTAAAGGTTTCTAGAAGCCTTCACTAATCTAGGGACGGTTTTGTGAAGACATGTGCACCCATGTGCTCCATGTGCCCATGTGCCTCACATTTCCATTTCATTTGGCTTACATTTCATCTTCTCTTAGCTTAACATTTACGGCCTCCTTAGCATATAAAAGGAGAAGCCTATCACTTGTATTTGCAAGATTAAATTGAGTAATGTTATGCTGCCCATTTTGTGCCATACTTGCTCCTTACCTAGTTTCTAGGTTTTAATCTTCCTTCACCATCTATCAAAGGGCTGGCCGAACCTCCCTTCTTCCATACTCTTCATGCACCTTCAAGGTCACCACAACTCCTAGGAGGACCTTGCCTATTTCATACATAAGCTTCCGCACCATATTACCAAACATCCAAGAAGAGCTCCTTGAGAATGCAATCACTCATGGTCCATTGTGTTAAATTGATGGGTACTTACCAGATTGAGGAATGCATGTTTCATCTCCAAGTCCTTAGTGATAGTAGGTATTGCAATACTAGAAAAATGTCTTGGCCCTTGCTGCATAGCGTAATCTCCAAGTGTTCTTTTGGGCTGTGGTGTTGCTCTTCAACCATGTTGTTTTTTTCCTGAAAAATTTCAATGTGAAGAGTATAAATCGTTGATGATTCTTCTCTAATTTCTCTTTGCTTTTCTTTCTCTTTTTAACCCTTTTCTTTCAAGCAGCCTTTTCAATCTCCAATTCAAATTGCAATTGATCTTTAGAAACCTGTCCTCTTAGTATCATATAAGACAATTCACTCAAGGACTAGCACAAGGAGTAACTAGCAATAAAAATATTAAAATTTAAAAACTATCAAATTTAAAACAAATAAAAAAATCAATAAAATCAAATCAAATAAAAAAATTAAAAAAATAAACCATTAAAATATTAACAATATTTAGGAATTCATATTCTAAAATTTAAAACAGTTCCCCAAGAACGACACCCTAAACCCTAAACTATTTTACGGTAAGTGTACAAAGTCAAAATTGGTAATTTTTCCTTAAGGATGGATATTGAACTCACTAAATATGAAAATATATGTAAAAGTTTGTTTGAATGGTTGTTTGTATAAGGAATAAAGAACTTTTTCAGTTAAATCTAAGGATCAAAATCATGAATAAAGATTCAAACTTTAATAATAAAATGACAATACCAATCATCAATCAAGAACAAAATATTATAAATAAATATCACCTCAATACATAAGAGTTTAAACAAATTACTCTCAATCCCAAAAGGAATAATTAGCCACTCATATTGGCCATTACAAGCATGGAAATCAAGAAAAGAAGATCCAAGATATTTCTCCTTGATGGTTGCCTCCTTTGTGGTTTTCTATCTCTCAATATCCTCCCAATGGTGTCTAGGGTTAGGCCTCACACCTTTTACTTAACCTAATTGGGCTTGGGCTAAGTGACATGTCGCTCAAGTGAGATATTGCTTTCTCTAAGTCTTGTATGCAATCTTTGACTTCTTTTTCTTCCCATTCCTCTAAATCTTCAATATTATTGAGGACTGCTTTTATCAATGGGTTAAAATCAAACATTTGTCTCTGATTCAAATTCATCTTATAATCCAAAAATATGTATTAAGGTTCAAATACCTTAATTAGGGATTGAATTATACTGTTTTATCAATTAAAGCCCATAACTACATATCTTTTTGTATGAAATATTTCTAAATTATGGCACATATCACTTATAATCCTGTAGCGGTACCAGACTGGTTTTATAAGAGCATCATTCATTTTGGGGTCTAGGTCAAGAAGGGTGACCATGTGTTCTTTCTTGGGGGCCTTGAATTTCGAGGTCATTTTCTGCTTAACTTGTGATTTTTCTTTACGAGACCATCGGGATTGTTCCCCTTGAGTTTCTTGGGGAACGCTCCCTGTGCAGTTCTCAATATTGTGCCCTATTGGTAGGTTCTATGATGGAAGAGGACCAAGCACACCCTTCCATGAAATGCAAGAGACAAGTCAAGAACGTCTAGACTCCAAGGCAAGAGCATCTAGAGCATCCAAGACCAAGCTAGGAGCGTCCAAGACCAAGCCAAGAGCGTCTAGAACAAGAAGACTTGGATCAAGCTATGAATGGAAAAAGGCCTAATGGCACATATTCCGTGAAGGCCCATCAAGTGTAGTTTAGCTTTAAATGAGGTGTAAATAGCATAACCATGTGGACAATTGTTTAATTTTCTACACATTAGAATTAAGGAAGCATTAACCTTGATTAGATAAAGGTTTCTAGAAGCCTTTACTAATAAAGGACCATGTGCACCCATGTGCACCCATGTGCCATGTGCACCCATGTGCTTCACATTTACATTTCATTTGGCTTACATTTGTGTAGCATTTAGGTCATCAAATATGGTCCTCCTTAGCCTATAAAAGGAGGAGCCAACCTCATGTATTGTAAGTTTATTGTGAGTAAAATTATGCTGCCAATTTGTGCCAAGCTTTGCTTCTTCCTAGAATTCTAGGCTCTAAACTTCACATCCTTCACCTTTCCTTGGGCTGGCCCAACCTCCCAATATTCATACACACCATGCACCTTCAAGATGAACATCACTCTTAGGAGGATCTTGCACACACACATCCATGGCTTCCGCACCATCTCTTACATGATTCAAGAAGACCTTCATGAATTTGCCATCATTTGGTATCATGAGCTTAGGTTCTTCAAGATGAGTTGCTCTTGGTCTTTTCATTTTTAGTTCTTCTTTATTTCATGTTGTTCATCTTATTTCCATAATTGTCTTGCTGTTTTTTACATTTTATATGGTTTTGGTGTGCTATTTGGAAGATCCAACCGGTGCACTTTGTTCAATTGATCTTGAACAATTCTTGTGCAAATTGTGATAGGATTCCATACACCTTTGAGTTGCTGTTTTCTTTTAGGTTTTTGAGTCTTTATTGCACTTTTAATTTGGTTCATATTATGCTTTTGAGTCTTTAATTTCTGAATCCATATATGTTTTGTCAAGTCATGTTCATCCACAATGTCAACAATTCTTAGTAGTCCTTTATTTGGCATGATTGTTTCTTGATTTTGGGTATCTTTAATTGCTTTGAATCTGCTGTTCTTTGATCTTTTGGTGCCTTTTTAATTTTAGTTTGAGTTCATATTTGTGTTTAGATCCTACACAAATTCTATTTCACAAATTCCATTGCGTTTAAATTTTGGTATCTTACTGTTTTTTCCAGTTTTTTTCCAGAATCCCCTGTTTCACATTCTTTGTGCTGGCTGTTTTGTTCCAGAAAAATATTTTCACTCATAGGAAAATTTTGATTCTCTGGAATATGCAATTTTGAAGTGTTATAGAAAGGAAAAAAAAATAATTAGTTCAAAAGAATCAACAGACAAAAAATGATAAATCTTTTAAAATCAGTGTGCAAATCTGAGGCGCTACAGCTGGCGTAACTGAACACCAAAATTGCAAAATTTATTAAAACAAAATGGTGCATGCTTTTTGAGTGATTCCAAAGCCAGATTTTAGCTAAGATCTTGAATATATTTCATATCAAATTTCAGAATCATATCTTAAAAACACAGCTCAGCATAAATTGGGGAAGAACACGTTTCTGGCCCACAACAATGTTCCAGTGGTGCGATTTTTTATTTTGTAATCTAATTCTAGTGCCATTCTTAGGAATTCTTTTGTGTGCCTACCTTTATTTGAGTACCTTTTATTTGCTTGCTTAATATTTCTTGGACCTCTTTCTAGTTGTCATAATCTAACTCCTTTTGGTGGTACTGTTTTATTCAATTAAATTGTTTCTTGCTTTTGTTCTTTGACCTCTAATTTGGTGCTGGAATTTATTCTCCTTTGGTGCTTAATTGAATGGAAACTTGACTTGGGTAAGGTCTAGTCTTTTGATAGGTGCTGGAATTGGAGAATTAAGACCTTCATTCTAAGGGGAAAACAAAGCCAAGGCCGAATCAAGCTTTCTTGAAAAACACCACAAACACTTGGAGGGCCAACAAGTAAAGACAACAAGGAAGTGCATTTAGCAAAGAGAGGATCAACAAAGGGAGTTTTCTTAATTTCCTTGCAACTTAATTTGTGTTAATTACCTCTTAATTACGTTATTAGACGGTGAGTGTGTCTTCAAGGGCTCCAAGTGTCCAAGAAGCCTCACCTAGGGCCGACTAGTATAGAACTCTTTAATTAGCAATTGTTAATTGTTTTTAGATGTTTCTATATTGCTTAATTAGTAACGCTTTGTATGTGTGGTTGTTTTAAGCTTTGTTAAAACCGTCTAGCTTTGTTAATTAGTTAGCATACATTGTTTTATTGCATTGAAAAAAAAGTTTTGATTTCTCAACTTAATTGTGTTCTAAGTAGTTTACTAACAGGAAGTTTTGTGTGAAGACATTGAGGGACAGTTTTTGGCTAAGGCAAAGGCTTGGTACTTAAGTAGTCCTTTGTGACTCACCTCCCTTACCTGGAAAACTACCTTCTTTGACTTTCCTAAATTTTCTCAAGGTAAAACACTTATATACACAAAAACTTTAGCCATGTCTTCTCCTCCTCACTCTCCAAAGTCTATTGAAAGTGAATTAAAATCTTTAAAAACTCTTTTGAAAGAAGTTTCACAAACTGTGCAATCAATTGCATATAGACAACTGGAGAGTGAGACTAAACTTAATGTATTGACTAAAGCAAAGGATGAGAAGTCTCACATTTTAAAAAAATTACCTTCTCATGCATCTATCTCTAAAGATCATGATTCTTTTGGGGAGGGAATGATGGCAAATTTCATGAAGGTCTTCTTGAATTATGTAAGAAAATGGTGCGGAAGCTATGGAGGTGTGTGTGCAAGATCCTCCTAAGAGTGATGTTGATCTTGAAGGTGCATGATAGGTATGAACATAGGGAGGTTCGGCCAGCCCAAGGAAAGGTGAAGGATGTGAAGTTTAGAGCCTAGAGTTGTAGGGAGAAGCAAAGCTTGGCACAAAATGGCAGCATAACTTTACTCACAATAAACTTGGAAATACAAGGTGTAGGCCTTCCTATTTATAAGCTACTTGGCCGTAAGTTTTAAGCTAATACCTAATGAAATGCAAACCAAATTAAATGCAATTCACAAAGCCAAGTGCCATGTGCTCATGACCGGCCACACCTAAAGAGTTTCTAGAATGTTTCACTCAAATATGCTTTCTACACTTCTCTAATTACTAAGCACCCCTAATGGGCCTTTATGCAACATGTACAAAGCCTTCTCTCTTCCATCCGTGGCTTCCTTCAATTGGGCTTGAATATGCTTAGCCATTGACCTTGTGATAGGTCCTAGACGCTCCATGGGTAGCCTTTCCCCTTCACGTCCTAGACGCTCCATCCTTCTAGCTAGACGCTCATCATGGTCTAGATGCTCTTCATGGTCTAGTGTTGGGCTTTGGCTTTCATGGTTAGATGTGCTTGGCCCTCTTCCATCATCCCCTCCCCCTTGGAAAGGATTTGTCCTCAAATCTAGCTCGTCTTCGTCATTGGTACCTACAAATGGAGAAATGTCAATTACATTAAAAGTGTCATGTACTCCATACTCAAGAGGAAGGTCCAATTTATATGCATTGTTATTGACTCGCTTGAGGACTTGAAAGGGTCCATCACCTCGGGGACTTAGTTTGGACTTCCTTTGAGTGGGAAATCTATCTTTGCGACGGTGAAGCCAAACTAAGTCTCCTTCCTAAAAAATTATTTCTCTCTTCCCTTTATTGTTGTATTTTGTGTACTTCTCATTTTGGTGTTGTATTTGGAGTTTAATCTTCTCATGCATTTTCTTTACAAAGTCAGCTTTCATTACTCCTTCCTTATGCACAAAATCTTGTGGATTAGGAAGAGGTATCAAATCCATGGGTGTAAGAGGATTAAAACCATATACTACTTCAAAAGGAGAAGCATTAGTAGTCTTGTGAACCACTCGGTTGTAGGCAAATTCAATATGGGGAAGATACTCATCCCAAGATTTGTGGCTGCCCTTCATGATAGCCCTAAGCATAGTTCCAAGAGATCTATTGACTACTTCGGTTTGCCCATCCGTTTGAGGATGACAAGAAGTTGAAAATTGTAGTCTTGTTCCAAGTTTACCCCAAAGAGTTTTCCAAAAGTGGCTTATAAACTTGGGATCTCTATCGGACACTATACTTCTAGGGAGACCATGGAGTCTCACCACTTCTCTAAAGAAGAGTTTAGAAATATTTTGAGCATCATCTACTTTGTGGCATGGAATGAAATGGGACATTTTGCTAAAACGGACCACTACCACAAAGATAGAGTCATGGCCTCTTGCAGTCCTAGGAAGTCCTAAAATGAAATCCATGCTAATGTCTTCCCAAGGAGCATTTGCAATCGGCAAAGGGGTGTAGAGTCCATGCGGCATTGTTCTAGACTTTGCTTTTAAACATGAGATGCATCTAGAACAATGTCGTTGGACATCTTTCCTCATGTGTGGCCAACAAAATTTTGCTTTTAAAAGATCTAGAGTCTTATCGACTCCAAAATGGCCCATGAGTCCCCCTTCATGTGATTCTTTGACAAGGAGTTTCCTATGTGTTCCTTGGGGAATACAAAGTTTTCCCTCTTTAAAAAGATATCCCTCGGACACATAGTAACCTCCTTGCGCTTTATGTAGACATTGGGCATAGATGGATGAGAGTTCTTGATCTTCTTGGTAAAGCTCTCTTATGTGGTCAAATCCAAGAATTTGGGCACCCAATTTTGAAAAGAGTGTATGCCGTCTTGAAAGAGCATCGGCCACTATATTGGTGCTTCCTTTCTTGTATTTGATTACATAAGGAAATTGTTCAAGAAATTCCATCCATTTAGCATGTCTCTTGTTGAGCTTGTGTTGGCCCTTTAAATATTTTAAAGACTCGTGATCACTATGGATGACAAATTCTTTGGACACAAGGTAGTGTTCCCAAGTCTTTAGGGCTCGTACAAGAGCATAAAGCTCTTTGTCATAGGTGGGGTAGTTGAGGGTGGCACCATAGAGTTTTTCACTAAAATAAGCAATGGGGTGTCCACCTTGCAACAAAACCGCACCTATGCCTACCCCCGATGCATCACACTCTATCTCAAAAGTTTTGGAAAAAATTGGGAGAGATAGAATGGGTGCATTGGTGAGTTGAGCTTTTAGCCTTTGAAAGGCTTGCTCATGCTTTTCATTCCAACAAAATGCAACATCTTTTTTAACAAGTTCATTCAAAGGAGAAGCTAGACTAGAAAAATTAGGCACAAACCTTCTATAGAAGCTAGCTAACCCATGAAAACTTCTTACATCACTTACATTTTGTGGAGTTGGCCACTCGCGGATGACTTTGATTTTCTCGGGATCTACATGCACCCCCTTTTTGTTTACTATGAAGCCTAAGAAAACTACACTATCTACACAAAAGGTACACTTATCCCTATTTGCAAAAAGACTATTTTTCCTAAGCACTAGAAGAACTTCCCTAAGGTGACTTAAATGGTCTTCTAGGGTTTTACTGATGGCATTTTCATGAAGTTCTTCTTGAATCAATGTAGAGTATGGGGCGGAAGCAATGAATGAGAGTGAGCAAGATCCTCCTAAGAGTGGTGTTGATCTTGTAGGTGCATGATAGGTATGGGTATTGAGTGGTTCGGTCAGCTCAAGGAAAAGATGAAGGAATTGAAGTTTAGAGCCTAGGATTCTAGGGAGAAGCAAAGTTGAGCACAAATGGGCAGCATAACTTTACTCACAATAAACTTGAAAATACAAGGTGTAGGCTCCTCCTTTTATAGGCTAAGGAGGACCATAATGCAACCCTAATGCTAGCCAAATGAAATGTAAATGTGAAGCACATGGGTGCACATGGCACATGGGTGCACAAATGAGCACATGGGGAGGGGTGTGTCTAGTTTTTATGCTCACCCCCTCCATGGGCTTTCTAGACCGGCCTTGGTAAATTTAGAGGTTTTTTTAGAAACTCTAAGTTTACCTAGGTTGGTGTTTTAGGTGCCAAAATTAATTCTAAGAAAATTACAAATAAAGTTCCTATGCTAATTTTGACAAGAAATTAAAGTCTACTCTACACTAGAGTTTATGGCATTTGAACATGTAAAAGAACGTCTTCTTGGATCCTCTTGGCCATAACTCTATGGTTGGCCCAAATCTACCCTTTGGTGGGCTTGCATGTGGGCTTGTGCTTGGGCCTCTTCCATCATCCCCTCCCTCTTGAAAAGGATTTGTCCTCAAATCCATTGCTTCTTCTTCTTCATGGCTAGGGGAATGGATGTGGCTGGATGGTGTCCATCATCTCCTCTTTCTTGAGAAGATCTATCCTCAGATCTACAGACTTGATCTCGGATAGCAACCTTTTGCTTCGCCAAAGCTTGTCCTCCTGGATCAAACGTCCACCTATAGAAATAATCAAATAAGGCATAGGTGTTAGTTTGCAAATTAATTTTACTAGGTTGCCATTTTTGTTTTTCTTTTGGTTTTGGCAACCTTGGACAAAGTTTCTCTTTTAATGGTTGTGTGTGGTCTCTAATCATCTTATGTATTTTAAAATGTTCATTTGTGGTTACTTTCTCTTTAGGCATAAATCCTATAGAAGATGGTAACAACTTAAAAGGAGAAAGATGATTGAACCCACACATAACTTTAAAAGTAGAAATATAAGTAGTTTTGTGAACTACTTTATGGTATGTTTGCTCACCTCTAGAGTTGTGTGTGCACTTCATGATTATTCTAGGCATAGTAGAAAGAGCTAGATTTTCAAATATATTTTGACCATGCGTTTGAGGATGATAAGAATTTAAAGTGTGCAATTTAGTTGCAAGTTTTCCAAAGGAAATCCTCAAATCATGGTTTGCGTAATTTGGAACTCTATTCAACACTATGCTTGAAGATAAACCATGAAGATGTATCACTTCTCTAGAGAAGAGTTTATCCATAACCATGAAGATTGAATCACAACCTTTTGTTGTCCTAGGGAGTTTTAATATGAAATTTATATCTTCCCAAGGATCATTTGCAAAAGGTGAAGGAGTATAGAGTTTATGAGACATTGCCTTGGGCGTAGTTTGAAAACAAGAATTGTACCTAAGGTAATGTCTTTGAACTTCTTTTCTCATGGGGGACAAAAGTTTTCCTTTTAAAAGCTCTAGAGTTTTATCAACTCTAATTTGTCCCATGAGTTCTCCTTCATGAAGACTTTTTCTCTTATGTGTAAGGATAGTCTCATTGTGACAACCATTGTTTATAAGGATTTGTACACTTTGCAATGGTTGTCTCAATAAGACATGACAAGTTTCTTTAGGCACTACTTCACATAAAAAATTGTTTTTGTAGATGCTTATAAAAAACTTGACATTCACTTGGTGATATCCTAGCACATATGAGAAATAATCTATTTCATTTTTATCTATGCAAGCTTCTTTTAAAGACTCTTCTTTTTCACTTAGGCTTGCAAGTGTTCCTTTACAAAAGGTAAGGCTTTGAGGTTGTTCAACAAGACACATATTTTCAAAGGTATTTTTAAATCTTTGGTCTTGTTGAATGACCTTGTGGGAAGGAACACTCTTCTCCCACGCCTTTTGTTCTTCAAGGGTCTTCTCATGCTTTTCTTTTTCTTCTTTTTCTTTAGCTTCCCTTTCGACTTCCCCTCTCTTCTTTTGTGTTTTTCTTTCCTTTCTTTCTTTATGGGAAGCAAACAATTTTTCTACCCTCATCTCCCAATCTACGCATGCTTCTATATTTTCTTTTCCATGGAAATGGGGTTGGTCTACCCTAACCCCTCTTGGGTTTTCTTGTTCTTTTCTATCTCTTCTATGTCTTCTAGGGGGTGCTTGATAATAATCATTTACTCTAATGCTTCCCTCCCCAAAAGAATCATGATGTTTAGAGATATATGCATGAGAAGGTAATTTTTTTAGAATGTGAGACTTCTCATCCTTTGCTTTAGTCAAAACATTAAGTTTAGTCTCACTCTCCAATTGTCTATAAGCAATTGATTGCACAGTTTGTGAAACTTCTTTCAAAAGAGTTTTTAAAGATTTTAATTCACTTCCAATAGACTTTGTAGAATGAGAAGAAGAAGACATGGCTAAAGCTTTGTGTATACAAGTATTTTACCTTGAGAAAACTTAGGAAAGTCAAAGAAGGTAGTTTTCCAGGTAAGGGAGGTGAGTCACAAAGGACTACTTAAATACCAAGCCTTTGCCTTAGCCAAAAACTATCCCTCAATGTCTTCACACAAAACTTTCTCTTAGTAAACCACTTAGAACACAATTAAGTTGAGAAATCAAATTTTCAATGAAAGAAAACAATGCAAGCTACTAATCAACAAAGCTAGTCGGTTTAACACAAACTTAACAAAATAACCATGCAAAGCGTAGCTATGAAAGCAAAAGAAAAGCAATTACAAACAAGTAACAATTACTAATCAAGAATTCCTATACTATTCGGCCCTAGGTGAGGCTTCTTGGACACTTTGAGCCCTTGAAGACACACTCACCGTCTAAACGTAATTAACAAGGTAATTAACAATAAACCAAGTTGCAAAGGAAATAAGAGAACTCCCTTTGTTGATCCTCTTTTGGTTAGTGCACTTCCTTGTTGTCTTTGCTTGTTGATCTTCCAAGTGTTTGTAGTGTTTTCTCAAGAATGCTTGTTTCGGCTTTGGCCTTGTCTTCTCCTTAGAATGATGGCCTTTAATCCTCCAATTTCCAGCACCTAGCAAAGGGCTAAACCTTAACCAAATCAAGTTCCCATTCACATAAGCACCAAAGAAGAATTAAATTCCAGCACCCAAATTAGAGGTCAAAGAACAAAAGCAAGAAACAAATTTAATTGAATAAAACAGTAACACCAAAAGGGATTTAGATTGTGACAACTAGAAAGAGAGTCAAGTAAGTAAAGCAAACAAATAAAGGTACTCAATTAAAGGTTGGCACACAAAAGAATTCCTAAAGAAAAGCACTAGATTAGATGACCAAATAAAAAAAACAACACCATTGGAAAATGTTGTGGGCCAGAAAACGTGTTTGTTCCCCGATTTATGCTGAGCTGTATTTTTAGAATTTGGCTCTGAAATTTGTTATGCAAGATATTCAGGATCTTATCTAAAATCTGGCTTTGGAATCACTCAAAACGGATGCACCATTTTTTTTAATAAATTTTGCAAATTTGGTGTTCGGTTAGGCCAGCTGGAGCGCTTCAGATTTGCACTCTGATTTTAAAAGGTTTATCATTTTTTTTTCTGTTGCTTCTTTTGACCTAATTCTTTTTTTTTCCTTTCTATAACACTTTAAACTTGCATTTTCCAGAGAATCAAAATTTTCCTATGGGTGGAAATATTTTTCTGGGTTAAAACAGCCAAAACAGAGAAGGTGAAAACAGGGGAATCTGAAAACTGGAAAGAAAAACAGCAAGATACCAAAGTTTAGACACAATGGAAATTTGTGAAATAGAATTGTGTATGATCTAAACACAATATGAACTCAAACTAAAAATTAAAAAGGCACCAAAGGAGCAAAGAACAGCAGATTCAAGCAAATAAAGAGACCCAAAATCAAGAAACAATTAAGCCAAATAAATGGACTACTATGAATTGTTGACAATATGGATGAACATGACTTGACAAAACATGTATAGATTCAGAAAATTAAAGACTCAAAGCATAATATGAACCAAAATAATGAAAGCAATAAAGACTCAAAGCCTAAAACAAAATAGCAACACAAAGGTGTATGGAATCCTATCACAAATTGCACAAGAACTTGTTCAAGATCAAATGAACAAGAGTGCTTCGGTTGGATCTTCCACAAAGCACACCAAGAACAAATTAAAATGTAAAAAACAGCAAGACAAGTAAGGAAAGTAAATGACAATATGAAATAAAGAAGAACTAAAATTGAAAAGACAAGGAGCTACTCATCTTGAAGAACCAAAGCTCATGATACCAAATGATGGCATTTCATGTGTTCTTCTTGAATCAAAGTAGTAAAAAGTGATGCGGAAGCAATGGGTGAGTGAAACAAAGCCCTCCTAGGAGTTGTGTTGGCTTTGAAGGTGCATGATGAGTATGGGTATTGAGTGGTTCGGCCAGCTCAAGGGAAAAGATGAAGGAATTGAAGTTTAGAGCCTAGGATTCTAGGGAGAAGCAAAGTTGAGCACAAATGGGCAGCATAACTTTACTCACAATAAACTTGAAAATACAAGGTGTAGGCTCCTCCTTTTATAGGCTAAGGAGGACCATAATGCAACCCTAATGCTAGCCAAATGAAATGTAAATGTGAAGCACATGGGTGCACATGGCACATGGGTGCACAAATGAGCACATGGGGAGGGGTGTGTCTAGTTTTTATGCTCACCCCCTCCATGGGCTTTCTAGACCGGCCTTGGTAAATTTAGAGGTTTTTTTAGAAACTCTAAGTTTACCTAGGTTGGTGTTTTAGGTGCCAAAATTAATTCTAAGAAAATTACAAATAAAGTTCCTATGCTAATTTTGACAAGAAATTAAAGTCTACTCTACACTAGAGTTTATGGCATTTGAACATGTAAAAGAACGTCTTCTTGGATCCTCTTGGCCATAACTCTATGGTTGGCCCAAATCTACCCTTTGGTGGGCTTGCATGTGGGCTTGTGCTTGGGCCTCTTCCATCATTTACTATATACTAAGATATCATCAAAATAAACTACTACATATTTACCTATACAATCCCTCAAGGTGTGATTCATAAGCCTCATGAATGTACTTGGGGCATTAGTAAGCCCAAAGGGCATCACCAACCACTCATATAATCCAAATTTGGTCTTAAAAGCGGTTTTCCACTCATCACCCTCCTTGATTCGAATTTGGTGATATCCACTTTTAAGGTCAATTTTGGAGAATAGAGTTGACCCATGCAATTCATCAAGCATATCGTCAAGCCTTGGGATTGGATGCCTATACTTGATGGTGATGTTGTTGATTGCTCGACAATCACAACACATGCGCCATTTTCCATCCTTTTTGGGCACCAACAAGACAGGTACAACACAAGGGCTTAGGCTCTTTTGAACCCAACCCTTCTCCAACAAGTCTTGAACTTGTGATTCTATCTCCTTTGTTTCCTCGGAGTTGGTTCTATAAGCAGGCCTATTTGGTAGGCTTGCCCCCAGAATGAAGTCAATTTGATGTTCTATCCCCCTTAGAGGAGGAAGCCCAATGGGCCCCTCATGGGAGAATAGATCTTCAAATTCACTTAAAAGATTTTCTATTTGAGGAGGTAAAGTCATAAGTTCACTACTTGTGGCAGTGCATGTAAGTGCTCCTTTACAAAAGATAAGGCTTGGTTGTTCAACAAGAAGCAAATTTTCAAAAACGTTTTCAAGAGGCTTTTCTTGTTGACCAACCTTGTGGGAAGGAACACTCTTCTCCCACGCCTTCCTATCCCTAAGGATTTTCTCTTTTTCTAGCGCTCTTTTTTTTTTTTTTTTCCTCATCCCTCTTTTGCTTCATTTGTATTTGGTCTTTTACCACTTGACAATGTGGTAAAGGGCTAACTACAAACTTTTTATACTTGTGGGTGAAGGAAATTTCGTTAGTGAGACCATCATGCAAGGTTTTCTTATCAAATTGCCATGGTCTCCCTAATAAAATATGACAAGCTTCCATAGGTACTACATCATATAAAATCTTATCTTTGTAGTTCCCTATGGAAAACTTGATTTCCACTTGCTTGTCTACATGTAGTTCCCCATTTTCATTAAGCCATTGAAGTTTATAAGGTTTTGGGTGAGGAACTACTTGTAGCTTAAGCTTCTCCACCATCCTAGCACTACAACAATTGCAACTAGATCCACTATCCACAATGAGAGAGCATATGTTTTCTAAAACATTGCATCTTGTATGTAATATGTTCTCTCTTTGTGTTTCAATGGATGTGCTAGGGTGATTGTTGAGGGTTCTCCTAATCATAAGCAATTCTCCCTCTAGTGGAGCTACCCTCTCATCCTCTCCCCCCTCTTCTTTCTCACTAGGCTCATCCTCGCCACTAGTGTACTCGTCTGCACCCTTAAGAAACAAAGTCCTTTGGTTTGGACATTGTGCTTGCACATGCCCTCTTCCATAGCACTTGAAACACTTGACATCTCTAGCTCGGATGGGTGGGGTGGAGGTTTCTTTGGTAAAAGGTTTGGTAGGTTCTTTTGGGTTTTCTTTGGATATACTACCCTCCCTTCTAAACTCTTTCTTGGGATAAAAGTTAGAGTAAGGGCTCACCTTTTGACTTGATGTTTTGCGTAAAATTTGTTGCTCAACTTTAATGCAAAGTTGAACCAAATCATTCAAGTCTTGATAAGGTAAGAGCTCCACTCTATCTCTTATCTCAAGTGATAGGCCACTAAGGAACCTAGCTATTGTGGTATCCTTCTCTTCTCTAATGGAGGCTCTCATCATGTAGAGCTCCATTTTTTGTCTATACTCTTCCACACTCATGTTTTTTTGTTGGAGTCTTTGGAGCTTGTCCATCAACTCCCTATGGTAGTAGGAAGGTATGTGTCGGCGTCTTAGGGCTCCCCTAAGGTCATTCCAATATGTAATGGGAGGTTCCCTATGAAGACGCCTTTCTCTTTCGAGAGAGGTCCACCAATACATGGCGTTCCCTTGGAAGCTAAGGGTGGCTAAGGGTACTTTACGTTCCTCACTTACCCTATGGCAAGCAAAGAGTTGCTCTACCTTCATTTCCCAATCTAGATAGATTTCTACATTTTCTTTTCCATGAAAATGAGGTAGGTCTACTCTAGTTTCCCTTGGCACCTCTTGCTCCCTTTGCCTATTCCTTCTAGGGGGTGGTTGGTAGTAGTCATTAATTCTAAGGCTTCCCTCCCCTAGAGACTCATTGCTTCTAGATGCATGAGTATGAGTTTTTATTTTTATTTTTGTGATTTTAGTGATTTCTCTTCTTGAGCTTTAGCCATCTCATTGATTTTGTTCTCATTCTCCAATTGTCTAAAAGAAATTAATTGTACCGCTTGGGATACTTCTTTCAAAAGAGTTTTCAAAGATTTTACTTCACTTTCAATAGACTTTGGAGAGTGAGAAGAAGAAGACATGGCTAAAACTTTGTGTATATAGGTGTTTTACTTTGAGAAAGTTTAGGAAAGTTAAAGAAGGTAGTTTTCCAGGTAAGGGAGGTGAGTCATAAAGGACTACTTAAGTACCAAGCCTTTTCCTTGCCAAAAACTATCCTCCAATATCTTCACACAAGACTTTCTCTTAGTGAAACACTTAGAACACAAATAAGTTGAGAAATAAATGCAAGAAAACAATGTAAGCTATCTATTCAACAAAACTAGTCAGTTTAACACAAATTTAAACAAAACTAACCATGCAAAGCGTCACTACTAAAGCAATAGAAAAGCAAATACAAACAAGTAACAATTACTAAACAAGAATGCTATACTATTCGGCCCTAGGTGAGGCTTCTTGGACACTTTGAGCCCTTGAAGACACACTCACCGTCTAAAGCGTAATTAAGAGGTAATTAACACAAATTAAGTTGTAAGGAATTTAAGAAAACCCCCTTTGTTGATCCTCTTTTTGCTAGTGACACTCCCTCTTGTTGTCTTTGCTTGTTAGCCCTCCAAATGTGTGTAGTGTTTTGAGAAAGATTGCTTCGGCTTTGTCTTTGTCTTCCCCTTAGAATGAAGGTCTTGATTCTCCAATTTCCAGCACCTATCAGAGGGCTAAACCTTAACCAAGTCAAGTTTCCATTCACATAAGCACCAAAGGAGAATAAATCCCAACACCCAAATTAGAGGTCAAAGAACAAAAGCAAGAAACAATTAAATTGAATAAAACAGTACCACCAAAAGGAGTTAGATTATGACAACTAGAAAGAGGTTCAAGAAATATTAAGCAAGCAAATAAAAGGTACCAAAATAAAGGTAGGCGCACAAAAGAATCCTAAGAATGGCACTAGATTTAGATGACCAAATAAAAAAAACAGCACCACTGGAAAATGTTGTGGGCCAGAAACGTGTTTTTCCCCAATTTATGCTGAGCTGTGTTTTTAAGATATGATTCTGAAATTTGATATGCAAGATATTCAAGATCTTAGCTAAATCCTGGCTTTGGAATCACTCAAAACGCATGCACCAATTTGTTTTAATAAATTTTGCAATTTTGGTGTTCAGTTACGCCAACTGTAGTGCCTCAGATTTGCACACTGATTTTAAAAGATTTATCATTTTTTTTCTGTTGCTTCTTTTGGACTAATTCTTTTTTTGTCCTTTCTATAACACTTCAAACTTGCAAATTCCTGAGAATCAAAATTTTCCTATGAGTGAAAAATATTTTTCTGGATCAAAACAGTCAGCACAGAAAATCTGAAACAAGGGATTCTGAAAACTGGAAACAAAAACAGCAAGATATCAAAGTTTAGACACAATGGAAATTTGTGAAATAGAATTGTGTAGGATCTAAACACAATATGAACTCAAACTAAAATTAAAAAGGCACCAAAAGATCAAAGAACAGCAGATTCAAAGCAATTAAAGATACCCAAAATCAAGAAACAATCAAGCCAAATAAAGGACTACTAAGAATTGTTGACAATGTGGATGAACATGACTTGACAAAACATATAAGATTCAGAAATTAAAGACTCAAAAGCATAATATGAACCAAATAATGAAAGCAATAAAGACTCAAAAGCCTAAAAGAAAATGGCAACTCAAAGGTGTATGGAATCCTATCACAATTTGCACAAGAACTTGTTCAAGATCAATTGAACAAGAGTGCTTCGGTTGGATCTTCCACAAAGCACACCAAACAAATTAAAATGTAAAAAACAGCAAGACAATTATGGAAAATAAGATGAACAACATGAAAGTAAAGAAGAACTAAAAATGAAAGACCAAAAGCAACTCATCTTGAAGAACCATAGCTCATGATACCAAATGATGGCAAATTTCATGAAGGTCTTCTTGAATCATGTAAGAAAATGGTGCGGAAGCTATGGAGGTGTGTGTGCAAGATCCTCCTAAGAGTGATGTTGATCTTGAAGGTGCATGATAGGTATGAACATAGGGAGGTTCGGCCAGCCCAAGGAAAGGTGAAGGATGTGAAGTTTAGAGCCTAGAGTTGTAGGGAGAAGCAAAGCTTGGCACAAAATGGCAGCATAACTTTACTCACAATAAACTTGGAAATACAAGGTGTAGGCCTTCCTATTTATAAGCTACTTTGCCGTAAGTTTTAAGCTAATACCTAATGAAATGTAAACCAAATTAAATGCAATTCACAAAGCCATGTGCCATGTGCTCATGACCGGCCACACCTAAAGAGTTTCTAGAATGTTTCACTCAAATATGCTTTCTACACTTCTCTAATTACTAAGCACCCCTAATGGGCCTTTATGCAACATGTACAAAGCCTTCTCTCTTCCATCCGTGGCTTCCTTCAATTGGGCTTGAATATGCTTAGCCATTGACCTTGTGATAGGTCCTAGACGCTCCATGGGTAGCCTTTCCCCTTCACGTCCTAGACGCTCCATCCTTCTAGCTAGACGCTCATCATGGTCTAGACGCTCTTCATGGTCTAGTGTTGGGCTTTGGCTTTCATGGTTAGATGTGCTTGGCCCTCTTCCATCAGGGAAGCCTTAGAATAAATGATTATTATCAAGCACCCCCTAGAAGACATAGAAGAGATAGAAAATAAATAGAAAACCCAAGAGAGGTTAGGGTAGACCAACCGCACTCCCATGGAAAAGAAAATATAGAAGCTTGCCTAGATTGGGAAATGAGGGTAGAAAAATTGTTTGCTTCCCATAA
Organism: Phaseolus vulgaris; assembly: GCF_051622355.1. Taxonomy (NCBI): domain Eukaryota; kingdom Viridiplantae; phylum Streptophyta; class Magnoliopsida; order Fabales; family Fabaceae; genus Phaseolus; species Phaseolus vulgaris. Next base: position 16,266,552 of record NC_143501.1, on the reverse strand, counting down.
AGAAAGAAAGGAAAGAAAAACACAAAAGAAGAGAGGGGAAGTCGAAAGGGAAGCTAAAGAAAAAGAAGAAAAAGAAAAGCATGAGAAGACCCTTGAAGAACAAAAGGCGTGGGAGAAGAGTGTTCCTTCCCCAAAGGTCATTCAACAAGACCAAAGATTTAAAAATACCTTTGAAAATATGTGTCTTGTTGAACAACCTCAAAGCCTTACCTTTTGTAAAGGAACACTTACAAGCCTAAGTGAAAAAGAAGAGTCTTTAAAAGAAGCTTGCATAGATAAAAATGAAATAGATTATTTCTCATATGTGCTAGGATATCACCAAGTGAATGTCAAGTTTTTTATAAGCATCTACAAAAACAATTTTTTATGTGAAGTAGTGCCTGAAGAAACTTGTCATGTCTTATCGAGACAACCATTGCAAAGTGTACAAATCCTTATAAACAATGGTTGTCACAACGAGACTATCCTTACACATAAGAGAAAAAGTCTTCATGAAGGAGAACTTATGGGACAAATTAGAGTTGATAAAACTCTAGAGCTTTTAAAAGGAAAACTTTTGTCCCCCATGAGAAAAGAAGTTCAAAGACATTACCTTAGGTACAATTCTTGTTTTCAAACTACGCCCAAGGCAATGTCTCATAAACTCTATACTCCTTCACCTTTTGCAAATGATCCTTGGGAAGATATAAATTTCATATTAAAACTCCCTAGGACAACAAAAGGTTGTGATTAAATCTTCATGGTTATGGATAAACTCTTCTCTAGAGAAGTGATACATCTTCATGGTTTATCTTCAAGCATAGTGTTCAATAGAGTTCCAAATTTCGCAAACCATGATTTGAGGATTTCCTTTGGAAAACTTGCAACTAAATTGCACACTTTAAATTCTTATCATCCTCAAACGCATGGTCAAAATATATTTGAAAATCTAGCTCTTTCTACTATGCCTAGAATAATCATGAAGTGCACACACAACTCTAGAGGTGAGCAAACTTACCATAAAGTAGTTCACAAAACTACTTATATTTCTACTTTTAAAGTTATGTGTGGGTTCAATCATCTTTCTCCTTTTAAGTTGTTACCATCTTCTATAGGATTTATGCCTAAAGAGAAAGTAACCACAAATGAACATTTTAAAATACATAAGATGATTAGAGACCACATACAACCATTAAAAGAGAAACTTTGTCCAAGGTTGCCAAAACCAAAAGAAAAACAAAAATGGCAACCTAGTAAAATTAATTTGCAAACTAACACCTATGCCTTATTTGATTATTTCTATAGGTGGACGTTTGATCCAGGAGGACAAGCTTTGGCGAAGCAAAAGGTTGCTATTCGAGATCAAGTCTGTAGATCTGAGGATAGATCTTCTCAAGAAGGAGGAGATGATGGACACCATCCAACCACAATCATTCCCCTAGGAAGCAAAAGCATTGGATTTGAGGACAAATCCTTTTCAAGAGGGAGGGGATGATGGAAGAGGGCCAAGCACACCCTTCCATGAAAGGCAAGAGACAAGTCAAGAACGTCTAGACCCCAAAGCAAGAGCATCTAGAGCATCCAAGACCAAGCTAGGAGCGTCCAAGACCAAGCCAAGAGCGTCTAGAACAAGAAGACTTGGATCAAGCTATGAATGCAAAAAGGCCTAATAGCACATATTCCGTGAAGGCCCATCAAGTGTAGTTTAGCTTTAACTGAGGTGTAAATAGCATAACCATGTGGACAATTGTTTAATTTTCTGCACATTAGAATTAAGGAAGCATTAACCTTGATTAGCTAAAGGTTTCTAGAAGCCTTTACTAATAAAGGACCATGTGCACCCATGTGCCATGTGCACCCATGTGCTTCACATTTACATTTCATTTGGCTTACATTTGTGTAGCATTTAGGCCATCAAATCTGGTCCTCCTTAGCCTATAAAAGGAGGAGCCAACCTCATGTATTGTAAGTTTATTGTGAGTAAAGTTATGCTGCCAATTTGTGCCAAGCTTTGCTTCTCCCTAGAATTCTAGGCTCTAAACTTCACATCCTTCACCTTTCCTTGGGCTGGCCCAACCTCCCAATATTCATACACACCATGCACCTTCAAGATCAACATCACTCATAGGAGGATCTTGCACACACACATCCATGGATTCCGCACCATCTCTTACATGATTCAAGAAGACCTTCATGAATTTGCCATCATTCTACCCTTAGGCTGACCATAAAGCATTCTCGAGCCACCTTTTGGTCTACGTGCATTGTGACTATATCACCGGATGTGGATGAAAACTTCATAGCCAGAATTAGAGTTGACACGATTGCCTGGACGATGTTGAGGGATTGTCTGCCAAGCAAGATAATATAGGAAATGTTACCTTTGAATTTCAAATATCTTATTTTGATAGTACCACTTAGATGTTTCTCTTCACCAGACATGGTATATAGATCAATATACCCCTGAGTGTCCACTCATTCCTAGAAAAGCCAACAATTTGATCATCATATGCTTGGATTTTGGTCTCCAGAACCTCACCTTTTTAAAAGTCTTCCAATAAAGGATATTCACTGGACTTTCTTGATCCACAAGTGTTTTCATGATTGCAAAATTATCAAATTCCACTGTGAAGACCATAGGATCATCTTGTGTCGGGTCGATTGTTTAAACGTCATCACCTGTGAAGAGTATCAGAGGGATCCTCGATTAGGGAATGATCGAAGCTGAATTCACTGACTGAATTGATCGAAGATGCTTCTTTGAAGCGGAGCCTGAGCATCCTCCGCATGCAAAACCACCACCAATTGTGTTAATCACTTGTCTACCACTATGACGTGAAGGCTCATCTCTTCTTAAAGGTTCACTCGTTCATGGTTGTTTCCCCGATCATCGGCCATCATTGTGATGTTGACAAGGATAATACACCTTTCGTTCAGAATATTTTTCTCTCTACTGAGGAGATTTATTTGAACTTGTGTTGTCGGTTTGTATAAACTAGTGCAAGTCCCCGACTTGAATGAGCTCTTTAATCTTATCTTTTAATGCCTGCATCTCTTCGATCGTCTGAAGTTGCGATGGTATCGACATTTCCTATATGTGTTGGCATCTTTAAGACTTTGTAACTTTCTGAGTATAGGAGTTAGATCAGCATTCAAGGCCTTGTCCCTAATCTTTCCCCTATCAGCATTTAACGAGGTGTAACTATGGAACCAAGGTCTTCGACTCTCTCTATATTTATCATTTTTTTCGAACATATTATGACCACTTTTTTCTTATTCTTTCTCCTTTCACCGCCATTCTCTACTCGAACTTGATTTCAGTAATCCAGTAACTCTTCCAACTGCATAAATTTTGTTACCTATTGCCATAATTCGTCCAAGTTTGTTGTTGGTTTCTTATACAAACTATCGGCGAACAGTATTGACATTAATGTTGTTACCATATGATCCATGTCTAGTTTCAGGCTTAGATTTTGGATATTCAAAGATACTTCGCTAAATCTCTCCATCAAAGCTTGAAGTGACTTATATTTCTATTTTTGTATGTTGATAAGTGCAATAGATGTTAAGTGGTGTGATTGGATGGTAGCAAATTGGGTTTCGAATTTGGACAATAGTGTTTTAAAAGCAATCCACTAAATTGGGAGTGAGACATGTAAACGAACTAAGCGCCTCTCCTTTCAGTGAAGTGGGAAATGTTGAAGATGGTTGCTGCCCCTTCAAGATTGTGTTTGATGAAGACTTGTATGTAGTGTTTGATGAAGACTTTTATGTACTTTTCATGTATTTTTGCTTTGCTTTAAGTGTGTCTTAGTTAGTGCTTAGAGGTTGTCTAAGAGTGGGCTTTTTGCTAGGTAACTGACCTCATAACCACTGGCCATGTGATAAGAACAAGCATAAGTTTTCTTAAACTGTTTTTCACATGTTTTACACAAAAACACGTTTACTGCATAAAAATAAATCTGTTCTTTTCTAAATAAACAGATTCATTTTTTCACTGATGCCTTGGCTAAAGTCTTGTAAAAATTAGATTTTGTGCATTAGGTATTTTGACTAAGTCTTCTTCTTTTCAAAACGACTGAGTTTTAAATTGTTAAACTGTCTCTGTTTTCGTTTTGAAAAATAAATCTGTTCATCTGTAAATGAATAGATTCTTTTTGCCTCTGGTGCCATGTCAAGCTTAAACGTTTTTCAGTTTTATCTCAGCACCAGAATGGTTGACTAAGTCTCCTCACTTAACAAATTCTCTAACTGCTTTTGAAAATAAATCAGTTCATTTTATTTTCAATTTGTTCATTTTATAACAGCTTTAACTGTTTTTCAAAATTCTGTTATAAGCTGGCTTTCTATAAAATGCAAACTTGTTTCTGAGCTTAATAACAATTCATACATTTGCAAAAACGAGTTTTGACAGCAGAGAATTAAGTGTTTACAAAGGATTAGCATTTGTTCTTCAAAGATTTCAAAAAATCACAAAGTGCTTGTTCTTGGTTTGGTTCAAATAGCTTGGTGTGAGGTGCTGCTACTGTTCTAGCAATCTTGCCTACTGGTTTAAGGCAGATCTGTGTATCCTCAATCAGGTGTAGTCGTTTCACATCTCTTTCTTGTAATAGTTTGGTTAAACACTCTTCTTGATAGGTGTTCTTGAAGAGTGGGTGTGTGTGTATGCTGAAATAGGTTTTTTCAGCAAGAGTACCTAAGTTCTTGTAGGGTTCAAGAACAATGGGAATTGTACTTGGTTGTACTGTGTGTTAGTGATTTCCACCTGTTGTTGGTGAAGACTGGATGTAGCTCAGTTGAGTGAACCAGTATAATTGCTTGTGTTCATTCTCTCTCACTCTCTGCAATTTCGTTTCTGCATAATTGATAAAACAGCAAAGAAATAAATCTGTTCAATTGAAAATAAATCTGTTCTTTCTGGGCACTGTGCATACTGTTCTTGATTTCTGAAAAAGGTGTTTGAATCTGATAAGAACGTATACAATCTGCTAAAAACCATTGGAACAGACTGACTGTGATAGGCTGCTTAAGAAACTGTCAATGCTATCAATTGAACCTTAAACAAATTGCTTAAAGTTGAAGCTTGCTGTTCTGTGATTCATTGTTCTTAATTTCTGGAAAATTGCTTGACATCAAGAAGAACACTCATAGTCTGTTAAAAGCCACTGGAACAGGTTGTTTGCAAAGGTCACTCAATTAATTAGCATGCTATCAATTGAACCTTAATCACTTGCTTGAAATTGAAACTTGCTGTTTTGGTATTTCACTGTTTTTCTAATCTGATAGTTGTGTGTGTGCTACTGGAAATTCTCACTGCATAATCTTGTGATTAACCTTGCTGAATTAAAAGCTTTTCATTCAAAAACAGTGCTGAAATAAATCTGTTCATTTTCACATAAATCGATTTATTTTCTGTAAAACTGGGTTAAACATTGTTTTTGCGAGAAAGTTTTAAAAGGTCAATTCACCCCCCCTCTTGAACTTTGGCACTATTAAACCCAACAGGAAACACTTGGCAGAGCACCAAATTGTCAGATGCATATAGGCGCATCTGGGTGGTATACACATCCACATGTTCGTCCAGATCCGTAGTTCTGTCATACCAGTCAATTTTTAACCCTTTCCAAGTTGGTGGATATTGTGTCTCACAATGTGATCAGTGAAGGGATGCCCATTGGGTTCCTATTCCAAGATAACAATATGTATCAAATGGTTGAGTCTCGATGATGCATGAGTCATTCTCAGTAAGTTTTAAGTATGGATTGATCTTCAAAGTGGATGTCTTCTCCTGATTTTGTGTGTCATCGAATTTCTCCAGTGAAGGTGGCATTCTAGCCTTTGGTTGAGGCCTTTTTTGCCTTGGTTCAAGTATGATCTTGGCTACTTGTTGCCTCATTTGCTCATTTTTTTCTCAAAGGATTCATATCTCCTCCTCATTCTTTTCACGCATGATTTGTATCTCCTTTTTGTTCTTTTGGCACCTCTCCACGATCTTTCTATGCAAGGTTTGGAACATAGCCATCTGCTCAGCGTTAGTCATTCTCTTGTTTACCATCAACCTTGTTGATACCATTTGTTTTCTTTAAATTCTATCTCTGTCCCACGGTGAGCGCCAATTGTACTTGTATAAGGCCTAGATAGTAACTACTATTGGTTGAACAATTGATGTTCATCCCTCGGTCGTTCCTCTTTCTCTTCCCTTCTCGTACTCGCTCCTTAGCTGTCGGTCCGGAGTGGACCTGCAAAAGATTCTCCGACGATCAAGTAAATGTTTTGTATGAGAGTGAGTAATATACCGATGAAACATACTTTATTCTTGTACAATCGTGCTTATTTATAGTGTTTATAATGGGTTATCTCGTTTATGGGTTGTATTTAATGTGTATCTTTCTTAAAAGGGCATTACCTGATTTATCGTGTATCTCCCTATTTTACCTTGTTGCATTAACTCTATACGGTTAGACAACCTCCGATACTGGGTGACGTAGTTCATCTGGCCTCGATCGGTACATAAAGAAAACTAAATTGGAGTAATAAGTTTAGCTTTCTTAGATATCTAGATATCAAGAACACAAACTTGGACTTAGATATCTAGATATTTCTGAAAAATCTACTCCAAACACTTGAGCATATCCTTTCACTACCAATCTGACCTTGTATTTATTGTATAGAACCATTTGCATTTAGTTTAGTTCTATAAACCCATTTCACTCTACGGATTGTTTATTTTGAGGTCAATTCACTAGCTCTAAGTGTCAATTTTTTCCAATCATCTTTAATTCTTTCTTCATATCATTAATGCACTTCTCATCTTTTTCAGCTTCTTCAAATTCAATAGGTCCTAAAACAACCACATTACACCTTTGATAAATATCACATAGAGATCTTGTCCCTCTAACAAGAATTTCATCAACTTCAACATCAAGGAGTTTTCGGAAATTGCTTTCTTATTGCTCATCCCAATTCCATTGTTGATCTTCCATGAACTTTACATCTATACTCACAATATTTTTTTTCATTTTATGGTTCAAAAATTTTGTAAGCTTTAGAGATGCTATATATCCAATGAAAAATTTGGTTTCAACATTTTTGTCAAGTTTGTCTCTTTTAACATATGGAACATAAGAAAAACAAACACATCCAAAAAAATCTCAAATTTTGTAAATCTGGTGTGTACCCAAACCAGTCTTCAAATCGATTGTTTTGTTCAAAACTATAGTTGATAACCTGTTCAGAAAAAATACAATTGTGCTTGCAGCCTTCACCCACAACTTGTTTGACAAATCCTTCTCATGTAACATACACCTTGTTATCCCGCTATGCTTCTATTTTTACTCTACTTACACAATTTTGTTGTGGGGGATATGACAGTGTAAGTTGGTGTTCAATGCTAGATTCTTCATAATATTTATAAAAAAAATCAATTGCATATTCTTTTTGCATTGTTAAACCTTATTACTTTTAAAATGCAATCACTTTGATTCTCTACAAATGTTTTATATTTCTAGAAGATATTGGAAACCTTAGTCATGGATATTAAAATATAAATCCAATAATATCTGATATAATCATCAATAAAAGTAACATAACACTTATTACCAATTATAGACAATACTCTTTGAGGTCCCCCAACATTTGTATGAGGAAATGGTTTTCGATGGTTTGAGGAAATGTTTTTCTTACTGGCTTACAAAATTGGCAAGCCACACAATCTACCAACTTGTCTTTAATCACCAAGACACCTTTGACCAAGGCATGTTTCGAAATATATAAGAGTTGCATAAGACGAAAATGTTTAAGTCTTTTATGTCATAGATCAATTAGATTTAAAGCATATTGTTTAGATCTCATTTTAACTCTAAACACATCTTTACATTTAGTGTCTTTAGTCAAACACCAGTTCAATTCAAATAAGACTTTGAAGCCCATTTTCAACAATATATGCAACATTAAGAAAATTTTGATGAATGTTAGATACACATAAAACATCAAAGATATAATTCAAATTTGTTAAGCTTTCAATAACAATGATCCATTTTTCTTTAACTAAGATGTAATAATCATTTCCAATTTTCACTTTTAAAAATGATGATTTTGTCATGCTCTCTAAATAGCTTTTCATCGTTGGTCAAATGGTTTCTGCAATTGCTGTCTATTAACCATTAGTTATTAAAAGTGTTGGTTGTAGCAAAACATGTTGAAACAAAGAGTTGCTTATCTTCTTGCTCCTCCACAATTACTTTTACCTCTTTTGATTTAGACTTGCAGATTCGTTTTACACATCCCAAATCACTGTAGTTTTTACACTTGACATCTAGCCTCCACCAACATTAAGTTATCTTTTTGCGATTTGGATAAGAGAGAAAGTTCTCACCTTATTGATTTTTGGAACCTTCTTTCATCTTTTTCTTCCATTTATTGTTCTTTGTTTTTTCCACCTATAAAAATTTGTGCTTTTACATGAAAAACACATTGTATAGTCTCGTCTCATCATTGTTTTTGTTCTCTAGCCTATAAGGCATTTACAAATTGATAGTTAACATATCTTTCACTCAAAAAAGTGGAGATTTTTTACTCTTATTTTTCTAATATAGTAATCATAATTTTTTAACAATATTATTTCATCAGAAAAGGGGTTCTTTGAGAAGTTTAACTTTATTTGTTATACTCAAAAGTTTATCCATATAACTTTTAATTATTTTTGTCTCCTTGCACTTACAAGTCTTTGATTATTTTATTTACAAAGTATAGATTTGAAGTTTATAGTTATTGTAAAAATATTTTTTTATATATAAAAAAAAGACATATTTTTGTCTTTTTTTTTTCTTCTTCTTTATGATACTTTATTTGAGTTAGATTTTCAAAACGTTCAGGAACCTCATATTTTTTTAGTACTACCTTCCAAAAATCCATAGTATTAGGATATATTAGAATTACGGATAATGTTAATTAATAAATTTAAATATATTATCTTTATGTTTAGAATTAATTATATTTGAATTATGGATAATTGAAATCATAATTAATTTATCTTATTGTAATTAATTTCCGCAGTTCATCGGTATCTTTTTCTTCCTCACTTCTCTTTAATCTTATTTAATCTTATCATTCATCATAAAAATATTTGATGATTATCTATAATTTATACTTTATACTTTTGTTTTAATTTTTCAAAATAAAAACTAATTATATCCTCTTATTTTAAGTACTTGTTATTATAACTTATATTGATAGATTTGAATTCTTATTGTGGTTGGTGTAACACCCCATAATTTACATATAACTATTACAATAAAAGTTCTACCAGTTTCTATACAAACTTGGAGTTTTTCAAAAACATTCCTCATACATGATTAGGATTTATAGAAATACAAATATTTACATATACACAGCTCAAAATAAGACTCTGAACCCTCTACGGCTCTCCTGCACCTGTATGGTCATCTGCTCGTGTACATAGTACAGTCATTGCAGTTCAAACACAACAAGAGAAGCAAGGGTAAGGTAGTGAAAATAGAATTTTATAATATACACAATTATATCAAAAGAGAAAACCAAATTACATGATCAATTTCTCAAATTATTCATATTTCTTTAAATCTCAACAATAAACAATCACATAGATCTCACATGGATCTATACATCCAGAATATTCAACAAACAACGTCTTCCGGAAGACCCGTATTAAATAAGTCCTACCAGAGACTAACACCTGATCCAAAGATTACCAGCGAATCCAACAGAAAGGATCAGGATAAGTTCAATACAACCCAAGCCGTGCATCTCATATGTCACGGTGTGCATGAACTCCCCCATCAGCTTCTCACCACCTAATATCTTAGTCTATGTGACTGAGATCATCAGTGAAGCTCGGAGATCTCTGTTACCACATAGGCATCAATACTTAATACACAGCAAACATCAGTCCATACATTATCCCAAATGTATGAATTCAATTCCATACCATTCTGTCATACAATATCATTCAAAAAGTTATCCACAATATTCAAAAGTTTATTTGACATAAAAAAATAACACTTTAATACTAAATCATCAAAACTCAATATTTCCACAAATTTAAATAATATATAAACAAACAACCCAATATAAATAAACACACAACATCCCTGCAAGAGAAATTGAATATTGGGACCAGGTCCCTTCCGCATTCAGATTTTCTATCCTAGGGTGCTATTAAAAATTAAATTTAGCTTCCCTTACCTCAATTGCTTGCTTTCCAAGCAACTTTTAGAATTTTATTCCCCACCGTTTGGATAAACTTGAAGATTTACGGGCCTAATGCAAATTATCCAAACAGAACAAAATTTCAGTATATAATAGAATAAGTTGAGAGGATTAAACTTCTCAACTGACCCACCAAGATTGATGACTAAATCCTAAGGAAAAACAGAGAACAAAGAATATTTAGAGTAAAAATGAACTTACTCTGTTTGAAAATCTGATCGGGTAGAAATGTTCCTTAACTCGCCAGCTACAACGTGGTCTGATCAGATTATAAAATAGATGAATATTGGGAGAGAAAATTAAAAGAGAGGGAAAGAAAAGAATATGGAGAGAGAGAGAAATGGAGATAAGGAAGAAAAAGAACAAGAAAGAAACTCTGCGTGGTTTAAACGCTGTTATAGTTGGTTTGTTCTAAAAATAGATCGCTTTAAGAAAAATAAAATATATTCAAAACAAGACATCGGACATTCCATTTTATTTAATTTATATTAAATTTAATTATTTTGGCGATGATAAAAGTATTACAGTACAAGTATTTAAATTTACTTTAGATGTCAAAGTTACTTTTATTCTTACAATTTTATTTTATTGGCAATTTATAAATAATATATTTGAATTAAAATTGTAAAATATTTCAGATATTATATATTATTGATCAATAATATCTTTAAGCAAAATCAGGAGAAAAGTTTATTCAGATTAAAAGGCTTGATAACAAATAAATAAATAAAAATAGTTACTTACGTTAGTTTCCTGTCAATTAGAGAATATTTTAATACAAGTGTCACAAATATACATTTTGTTAATCATTTTGATATCATTTTGATATGGTCTCTATTAAAACACAGAAATGTTGTTAATTGATGTGATATATATGTATATATTTTTTTTACTAATTCTATAATTTTTATAATATAGTATATAATTAATATGAAATATTGTGGAATTAAAAATATATAGTCAAAATTAAGTTGATAATAAGATGACAGGTTGATAATTATATGATTCTCTAGTACCATATGTAATATGTGGATAACAAACTATCTCATTTATGTGTAGGTTTACATTTGTTTCTTTATTTTATTAACCACTTTAATATTATTGAATTATATTTTAATATAAAAATTTCTTTAATTGGTTAAAGATCAATAATGTATAATATTTTAAATATAAATTTTAGATTTAGATTTTAAAACTTTTAAAATTGAGAAAAATAATGTAACATAAATAAAAAAAATTTATCGACAAATAACAATGAAATTAAATGAAACCACTTCAAGAATGGTCAACCCTTATACAAAATGATGCTCACAAAATACATTTTCATTTACCTATCAACCAAAAGCCCTTCTTATTGTGTGTCCCAACTCTATCAATAAGTAACATAAAATAATTATCTGAAATTTAATTATATCAGACTTAAGTATTTGCACTTTCAAATCTTAATTTTAATACATCAATTTAGTATATTTTATACATTTTTCTTTTATTTTATCATATAACTAAAATTTTGGTATTATATTTTAATATTTTCAAAATTTAAAAAAAAATGAACATAAAATAGATAAAATAATTATCTGCAATTTAAATATATCAATCTCATAAAATAGATAAGCTAGTTATGATTTATTTATAATCATATCCTTAAAAAAATATTTATATTTTATTTATATCTAGTTTAAAAATAAATAAGATAATTAAATCTAATTGTGGGTTGAGATATAAAAGATAACTATAATTGATTCTGAAATTTTCAACTCCTAAAATATGTATTAAAAAGATAAAAGTTTGTAAATAAATATGAAATAAGAATAGAGTGCATGAAGTAAGATTATATTTGAGGAATGTAATCTTATATTTTTTTAAATATGAGAAATTGGAAAAGGGAAAATGCAATCTTAATCTTATCTTGATATATTTAATTAATATATTGAATCATACCATAAAGAAATAATAAGTGTGATTATAAGATAAGATTGCAGAAACCAATTATATCTTTTGTAAGTTGTGTGTGATTTGGGCTATAAAAATAGTGTAGTCAGGATGGTTGGTGTGGTTGTTTTGTTGTTCTTGAAGGGAAGAGAAAAAGAGAAAGAGATATAAGAAGAGAAAGAGAGACAAAAAGAGAAAGCAACATGGCATTCCCTTGCGGTTCTGTAATGACGAGATCAGTATGGTCTTACAACCTTGAATTGGAGTTCGAGTTGATTCATTCCATCATTGCCTTGTATCCTTTCATCTCTATGGACACAGAGTTCCCCAGCGTCATCTTTCAATCACATCCAGGATTCCGACAACCACAAAATAACTACGCAGTGATGAAAGCTAATGTAGACGGTATGCATCTCATCCAAGTGGGTCTCACCTTTTCAGACAGTCAGGGCAACCTTCCAACCTTTGGAACCTCGAACCGCTTCATTTGGGAATTCAACTTTTGTGAGTTTGATGTGACACGCCATGCTCATGCTCCTGACTCCATCACCCTCCTCCGAAGTCAAGGCATGGATTTTGACAAGAATCGAAAGTATGGAGTGAGCATTGTGCGATTTGTCGAGTTGATGATGCTCTTAGGACTCCTCTGCAACAATAATATTCAGTGGATTGCTTTTCACAGTGCCTATGATTTTGGGTACATGGTGAAGATATTGAGTCAACGCTTTTTTTATATGCAACCATTTTTACCTCCCAACTTAGGTGACTTTCTTCAACTTGTTAAATTCTTCTTTGGATACAGAGTATACGACGTCAAACATCTCATCAGATTTTGTCCCAACCTTCATGGCAGTTTAGACAGAGTTTGAGTCCCTAGGTTTGGATAATAATGCCAGAAAAAGTCATCATGCAAGCTCCGATAGCTTAGTCACTCTCCATGTTTTTAATAAAATTAAAACTCTCTATTTTCATACACAACCTGACTTACCAGAACATGCAGGTGTGTTCTATGGCTTAGAGATGCCTTGATTATTTTTTTTACCATCTTTGTACTTCTATTCTTTGCAATACAATATATTTCCAGATTCTACAATAATATATATCACTCCATTTTATTCTACCTATCTCTCTTCTTTTTTTCCCCATATATATGTTTCTTCTTTAGTAATACATTTATGTTGTGATAGAATCAATCAAGAAATGTATACCCTTTTGAAAACTCATTGTACAGTGGCCAAGTAATTGAAATGAGTGTTGGGTTCTCTCGGTGTCTTCTAAATACACTCAACCAACCTATGAAATTGATTGCTTCTAGGTAGATGACGATTCAATATATCATATTTTTTTTTTATTTCTCAATTAATTTTAGTTTATTTTAAACTAATTATTTGACTTCAAATAAGCAGTAGAAACGGAGACGAAAATTCTCATTGTGAAATGTTCAAAGTGTTAAACTTTGAATACGCACCATGCATGGACTATCTTTTGCTGTGTGTGGCCCTCACATATTACAGATAGTGGAATTTTGAATAAATAATTTTAATTTTTTTTAAATATGAGACATAAAATAGATAAAATAATTACAATACAGAAAATCTTATTTTTAAGAGAGGTTTGTTAACTGAGGTTTAAAAAATCTCCAATAAGATAAGTGTACAGAAGAGGTTTTTTAAACCCCTAGTAAGTATTGGTAGTTTTTAAAAAATGGGAACATATTTTATTAATTCCTCACTTTATTTTCATTTTCGGCGTTTTTTAACATTGAGTTTGGGAGGCACCGGATACTGCTTTTAACAATTTTGGAGGCAAAGCATTTCACGCATTCAGAACCATCCCTTAAAAACACTCTTATCGAAAGAATCTAGATTATGAGTGGATTTTCGAAAGAAAAACGAGATTGTTGAGTGATGATGGATCAAGTTGCATGAAACATTGCTGATTAAAAAAAAAATTGCATGAAACATCAATGTTTTCTAAATAGACATGAGATTTGGGTATCCAAAACAAGAAAATAGTGAAGGTGTGTATAAAACAACCTATAAATCCAAGTGATCGATAAGAGTGAGTAACAATGTCGTTACAAGACTATCATGGAAACGAAAAGTTATGTGGATTTAATTTATTGTTACAAGAGGTTGATTTGTTACATTCAATATTGTAAGAATCTTAAGTACTTGTTTGATCAGAAGAGACAAAGATATTGGTGAAGTTATTAAGGGAGTAAGATTTCAAGTTTATGTGTCATCCGAGGAAGGAAAATTTGGTTGAACTAGCATGAGCAAGAAGACAATTCAAGTGTCAAATGTAATGGTTAAAGACTCAAATTAATGAAGTGTTAACAACTAAGTGGTTTGAGGATAAGTCGTTTGTATTTGTAAACAAGAAGTTAGAGAATATAATCGTATAAAAGTTATAAAAATGATTTAATGTACATCAAGCATAACTAATATAATATTTGAAGAAGTTTTTGTATGGTTGAACATGAAGAAAAAATGACTCCATATGTCCTTGCTTGTCTGACTTATAAAAGACTGAAGTGGAGTATCTAAGACCTGAGATAATGTTACAATCATTCCACAAACAATGAGAGTACATAATCGAATTTGGATTGTGGTAGACTGAGGAATGAAATATGCAAAATTCCTTTTGGAGAAGATGGATGGAGCTTGGAAAGATTATTAATTTTAGTGGAACTATTATCTTGGAAAAAAACAATGTTGTTGCATATGATTAAAGTCACGAGGAGACGAAAGTATCAACACTTAAGATTACATGGTTGGAGTACAACAATAATGACTACATTTGTAATAGTGTGTTTTTTTAAAAAACACCAATAGAAGTCTTGCCCCCCCACCACCACCAGTGCCTTTCATTTTCTTCTTTTTCTCTCTCTCTCCATATTCTCTTCTCTCCCTCTCTCCTAATTTTCTCTCCCAATCTTCATCTATTTTAGAATCTGATCATACCACGCTGTAGTTGAGGAGTTAAGGAACATTTCTACCCGATCAGATTTTTAAACAGAGTAAGTTCATTTTTACTCTAAATATCCTTTGTTCTCTGTTTTTCCTTAGAATTTAGTCATCAATATTTGGTGGGGTCAGTTGAGAAGTTTAATCCTCTCAACTTATTCTACTTTATACTGAATTTTTGTTGTGTTTGGATAACTTGCATTAGGCCCGTAAATCTTGAAGCTTATCCAGACTGTGGGAAATAAAATTCTAAAAGTTGCTTGGAAAGCAAGCAATTGAGGTAAGGGAAGCTAAATTTAATTTTTAATAGCACCCTAGGATAGAAGATCTGAATGCGGAAGGGACAGAGTCCCAATATTCAATTTTTTTTGCAGGGATGTTGTGTGTTTATATATTGGGTTGTTTGTTTATATATTATTTAAATTTGTAAAAATATTATATTTTGATGGTTTAATATTTAAGTGTTTTTTTTATGTTAATTACGCTTTTGAATATTGTGGATCACTTTTTGAATGATATTGTATGACGGAATGGTATGGAATTGAATTCATACATCTGGGATAATGTATGGACTGATGTTTGTTGTGTATTAAGTATTGATGCCTATGTGGTAACAGAGATCTCCGAGCTTCACTGATGATCTAAGTCACATAGACTAAGATATCAGGCAATGAGAAGCTGATGGGGGAGTTCATGCACACCGTGACATATGATATGCACGGCTTGGGTTGTATTGAACTTACCCTGATCCTTTCTGTTGGATTCGCTGGTAATCTTTGGATCAGGTGTTAGTCTCTGGCAGGACTTACTTAATACAGGTCTTCCGGAAGACGTTGTTTGTTGAATATTCTGGATGTGTAGATCCATGTGAGATCTATGTGATTGATTTATGTTGGAATTTGAAGAAGATTGAATAATTGAGAAATTGACCATGTAATTTGATTTTCTCTTTTAATTTAATTTCGTATATTATAAAATTTTATTTTCACTAGCTTACCCTTGCTTTTTGTTTTGTGTTTAAATTGCGATGACTGTACTATGTACACGAGCAGATGACCATACAGGTGCAGGAAAGCCTTAGAGGTTTCAGAGTTTTATTTTGAGCTATAGATATGTAAATATTTGTATTTCTATAAATCTTAATCATATATTAGGAATGTTTTGAAAAACTCCAAGTTTGTATAGAAATACGTAGAACTTGTATTGTAATAGTTAGATGTTATTTTCCGAGGTGTTACATTTAATGGTATCAGAGTAGTTCATCCTTAGGATAACCTGAGGGTAGTGGGTTTATTCTGTTTCTCCTGCGGGTAGATTTTTGTTTAAGTCTAGCCTCAAGACTTAGTTAAAAGTTTCTAATAAGATGTTTGACAAAGTTGTTTTTCTTGAAATCTTGTTTGTGTTCGAGTCAAACTAATTGTTATGAATAAAGATGAAAGTATTAAGAATGAAAAGAATCTTGATAGAGTGGTGAGGGTGCACACTCATGATTGGATCAAGATTATTTTCTATCTTAATTCTAAACCGTTAGAGTACATTTTAGAGATAAGTCTTGATTGGTTTTGTATCTATTTTGTGTGATTATTTCTTTTAAGTTAATTTGTTTTAAAGATGTAGTTGGAAATTTTTAGTAATTTCTAACCCAATTCTTTACGTGCTTAGTAGATGGCACGTAGACCACCTACTCCTCCTCCACCAGTAGATATGCCCAACTTAGCTCGAGCAATAGAGATGATGGCAACAACCTTGCAACAACAGAGTGCTACTATGGCACAACAGCAACAGGCTACCCTTCATCAATTAGAAACTACTAGATTAGCAGCTGAAGCATCTCAGCTTCATCAACAACCCCATACCTTTAGTCTGAAGGATTTTCTGAGACACAATCCGCCCAGATTTAATGGCAAGGTAAATCCAGATGGAGCAGACCAGTGGGTGAGAGACATAGAAAGAATCTTTGAAGCTACTCAATGCCCTGAAGAGAGAAAGTTATCCTATGCCATTTATGTACTAACTGAAGAAGCTGAATTCTGGTGGATAGGCATGAAGCAAATGATGGAAGACAGAGGAGAAGATGCCACTTGGGAGAACTTCAAAGTAAGATTCCTGGAGGAATATTTTCCTGATAGTGTCAGGTATGCAAAAGAAATTGAATTCATGCAGCTGGAACAAGGAAATCTTTCAGTCACTGAATATGCTACTAGGTTCAAACACCTAGCTAGATTCTACACCCAGACCATGACTGAGGCTTGGAGATGTAGAAAATTTGAGTTTGGGTTGAAGCAAGAGCTTAAAGAAGTGGTGATTCCTATGTCCATTAGAGATTTCCCTACTCTAGTGGAGAAAGCAAAAGTAGTGGAGAGTTTGAAAAATAATAGCAGACTTGCTAAGCCTCAAGTGGGAGGACCTTCTAAAAGCATGTCTAAATATGAAGATAGAAAGAAACCTTATTTCAGACCTCAATCTTATAGCAGTGGAAGACCCAGTTCTCAATCACCACCTAGTTTCAAATGTTTTAGATGCGGTGGGCCACATGTTGTTAGATTTTGCCCTCATTCAGTGTTAAATGTGACATGTGATAGATGTCACAAGTATGGTCATGCAACAAAAGATTGTCGTGTCCAATTGGGAGCTTTAAATTCTGGCGGAGTGCAGCAAGTACAACAAAATAGTGATAAAAAACCTAAAGCTGCTGGCAGAGTTTTTGCTATTAGTCGAGCCGAAGCTTCACAGTCTGATAGCCTTGTTAGAGGTATTTGTTCTATCCTTGGAACACAATTATCTGTATTGTTTGATTTTGGGGCAACCCATTCTTTTATATCTTTTGATTGTGCTAAGAAGCTTAAGTTGCCAGTCCGAGAATTAGAAATTGAGTTGGTGGTATCTACACCAACAGAAGGTATTATAGTAACCTCTTCCATGTGTGTTAAGTGTCCAGTAATTATAGATGGATGGAGATACAAAATCAATATGATTTGTATACCTCTAAAAGATTTGGAGGTTATATTGGGAATGGATTGGTTGTCTGCTAATCATATCCTTCTAGATTATGGTCGAAAGAAGTTAATTTTCCCTAGATTAGAAGGAATGCAGGTTTTCTCAGCTCATCAGTTTGAGAGAGAGATACAAGAAGGTGCAGAATGTTTTATGCTTTTGGCTTGTTCTATAGTTACTGATAAAGTACAAAAGGATATGTTTGTAGTTCAGGAGTTTATGGATGTATTTCCTGATGATATTCATGGACTTCCACCTAAAAGAGAGATAGAGTTTGCAATAGACTTGATTCCTGGAGCAGGCCATGTGTCAATTTCTCCATACTGAATGGCACCAGCAGAGTTAGCTGAATTGAAGAAACAACTAGAAGACTTATTGGAGAAATAATTCATTCGACCTAGTGTTTCTCCATGGGGAGCTCCAGTGTTATTAGTGAAGAAGAAAGATGGTTCGTCATGCCTATGCTTAGATTATAGACAATTAAACAAGTTAACAATCAAGAATAAATATCCTCTTCCTAGAATTGATGACCTGATGGATCAGTTGTATGGGGCAATTATCTTTTCTAAGATAGACCTGCGCTCAGGATATCACCAAATTTTAGTGAAAGCGAAAGATGTTCAGAAGACTGCTTTTAGATCAAGGTATGGTCACTATGAATTTCTGGTCATGCCATTTGGTGTGACCAATGCTCCAGCTATCTTCATGGATTATATGAATTGGATATTTAGACCTTTTCTTGATAAGTTTGTGGTAGTGTTCATAGATGATATCTTGATCTATTCTCGTACAAGGGAAGAACATGCAAAACATCTTAGAATTGTCTTGAACATTTTGAGAGAAAAGCAGTTATATCCTAAACTTTCAAAATGTGACTTTTGGATGTCAGAAATACAATTTTTAGGACATGTCATCTCTGCACAGGGAATCTCAGTAGATCCTTCTAAAGTGGAGGTTGTACTTCAGTGGGAACGTCCTAAAACAGTTACAAAAATTAGAAGCTTTGTCGGGTTAGCAGGATATTACAGGAGATTTATAGAAGACTTTTCTAAAATAGTGGCTCATTTGACCCAATTGCTAGAAAGGATCATCCTTTTGCATGGACTGAACAATGTGAGAGAATCTTTGAAGAGTTGAAAAGAAGGTTGACTAATACTCCTGTATTGACAATCCCTGATACCAATCAATCTTTTGAAGTTTTCTGTGATGCTTCCTATCAGTAATTGGGTTGTGTTCTGATGCAGAATAAGAAAGTTGTTGCCGATGCTTCGCGTCAGTTAAAGGTGCACGAAAGAAACTATCCAACTCATGATCTTGAATTGGCAGCGATTGTCTCTGCTTTAAAAATATGGAGACATTTTCTTTATGGAGTTAGTTTTGATGTGTTTAGTGATCATAAAAGCTTGAGGTATTTGTTTGATCAGAAGGACATTAATATGAGGCAGAGGAGATGGATTGAATTTTAAAAGACTATGATTTCCAACTAATATATCATCCTGGGAAGACAAATGTTGTTGCAGATGTGTTGAGTCGTAAAAAGATAGAAATGTCGTCGCTTATGATTAGAGAGCTAGCTTGATTAAAGATTTCAGGAGTATGAATTTTGAGGTTTCCATGTCTTCAAATTGCATTGGTTGTAATACACTTGTTATAACTAATGAATTTCTAGAGAAGGTGAAGGAGAAGCAATTGGAAGATTCAAAATTGAAGAACTTCATGGGTTTATTAAATACTGACAAAGCTAAAGACTTTTCTTTAGGAGTGGATGGTATTTTGAGATTCAAAAATAGAATATGCATACCAGAGGATAATGAACTAAAGCAAACAATATTATCTGAAGGTCATAAAAGCAAACTCAGTTTACATCCAGGAATGACCAAGATGTATCAAGATTTGAAGAAGTCTTATTGGTGGCATGGCATGGAGAATGATGTAGCCAAGTTTGTAGCTGCTTGCTTGACTTGTCAGAAATCAAAGATTGAACATCAATGACCTGGAGGCATGTTAACTCAGTTAAACATTCCAGTGTGGAAGTGGGATAGTATCTCAATGGATTTTGTTACCCAGTTACCACGTACTTTGTGGAAGCATGACTATGTTAGGGTTATAGTGGACAGGTTGACAAAGACGACACACTTCCTACCTATAGACTTGAGAATCTCTATGCGGAAGTTGGCCCAGATTTACATAGATGAAATAGTCAGATTGCATGGTGTACCCTCCAGCATAGTTTCAGATAGAGATCCCAGATTCTGGAAAACACTTCAAGAAGCTTTGGGAACTAAACTCAGACTTAGTTCAACATACTATCCTCAGACTGATGGACAATCAGAGAGAACTATCCAGTCATTAGAGGATTTTCTTAGGACTTGTGTGTTAGATCATTTGGGCAGTTGGGATGAAATTCTACCACTGGTAGAGTTCACTTACAATAATAGTTACCAAGCTAGCATAGGAATGGCTCCTTTTGAGGCATTGTACGGAAGAAAGTGCAAGACACCTTTGTGCTGGTTTCATGATGGTGAAAATGTGTTAATTGGACCAGAATTAATACAACAAACCAATGAGAAAGTAAAAATGATTCAGGAAAGATTGAAAACATCTCTCAGCAGGCAAAAATCTTATGTAGATCAAAGTAGAAGACCTTTAGAATTCTTTGCGGGCGAGCATGTCTTTTTGAGAGTTACACCGTTCACTGGTGTAGGAAGAGCACTCAAATCCAAGAAATTGACTCCTAAGTTCATAGGACCTTATCAAATTCTCAGGAGAATAGGCCCTGTGGCTTACGAAATTCCTTTGCCTCCTCCTTTAGCTAACCTTCACAATATTTTTCATGTATCTCAGCTAAGAAAGTATGTACCTGATCCCAGTCACATTCTAGAGTCTGATTCAATCCAGGTGAAAGAAAATCTATCATTTGAAGTGAAGCTAATCAAAATTCTAGATTCACAAGTGAAACAACTTCTTGGAAGAAATATTCTCATGGTGAAAGTATTATGGGATCTCATCTCTAGAGATTCCACTTGGGAAATTGAAGAGGAGATACAGGCAACATACCCTAATCATTTTCGAGGACGAAAATTTTTGTAGTTGGAGATAATGTAATAGCGTGTTTTTTTAAAAAACACCAATAGAAGTCTTGCCCCCCCACCACCACCAGTGCCTTTCATTTTCTTCTTTTTTTCTCTCTCTCTCTCCATATTCTCTTCTCTCCCTCTCTCCTAATTTTCTCTCTCAACCTTCATCTATTTTAGAATCTGATCATATCACGCTGTAGCTGAGGAGTTAATGAACATTTCTACCCGATCAGATTTTTAAACAGAGTAAGTTCATTTTTACTCTAAATATCCTTTGTTTTCTGTTTTTAATTTAATTTCGTATATTATAAAATTTTATTTTCACTAGCTTACCCTTGCTTTATGTGTTGTGTTTAAACTGCGATGACTGTACTATGTACACGAGCAGATGACCATACAGGTGCAGGAAAGCCTTAGAGGTTTCAGAGTTTTATTTTGAGCTATGGATATGTAAATATTTGTATTTCTATAAATCTTAATCATGTATTAGGAATGTTTTGAAAAACTCCAAGTTTGTATTGAAATACGTGGAACTTGTATTGTAATAGTTAGATGTTATTTTCTGGGGTGTTACACCATCATCTTTGCCAAGTTTATTTTATGCCTTTGATTTAGTTAATGATAAGCAATCACTAATTAATTTTTTACAAATGACCTACTGCCTAAATGGGTAGGTAAAATAGTGTTATCAACATTTTACCTATAAAAAATATTCGTAAGTAAATTCGGCTTAGATAACGTTACCTACGAAAAAAAATCTTAATAATAATAATAATAATTATTATTATTATATTTATGATAATATTTATTATTATTATATTTATAATAATATTGTAATAATATTAATAATACTCATAATTATATTTGTAATATTAATAATAATATTATTAATATTCGCAATAATACTAATAATATCAATATGTAATTATCTACATATTTAAATTCGTGCATAATTACCTAAATATAAATATATGGATAATATCTATAGGTAAACGGTTGTACGTAATATCCGCAGGTAACAATTTCTTATCCTGATCCGTCAAAATTACGTATGAATCTTACTTACAATTTTTTTCCACCAAACTTCTTCACTTTTATGTATAAAAAAATCCATAAATAACTTAATTTTATTTACTAATAATAATTCGTAGGTAAGTTCAAATTTATATACAAATTAAAATTTGTAGGTGTTGGAAAATTTTCTTAATGAATTTGTTTATGTTATTTTAGTTTAGCACATTAATATGTCTTGTGTTCACTTTCCCATACAAAATAAGAAATATTGTTTTTCTAGATGCTACCAGGTTTGTTTGTTGAACAAGATGTTTAGATGTCTCCAAATCCAAGTGGAAAGCTTGAAGACCTTGTTGTTGTTGTGTATGTGTGTAGTTGTTTGAAACTTGTTAATGCACTCCTTAAGATGATCCAAGTTCATTTGAATCTTTAACCTTTTGAAAATATGGGTTTTATATAAAGCTGTTGAAAATTCAAGAGATTGAAATTTCAAAACAACAGGTTGTTTTGCTCTTAGAGGTTTTTGAAAAAGATTGAAAGTTGTTTGACTTGATTGACTTTGCTGTCAAACCAAATCAATCGATTGTTTCTACTAAACAACCGATTATTTTTTCTGAAAAACCTTAACAGAATTTTGTTAAGTGGTTTTAATATGTTTTAAATGATCCTAACTACTTTGGCTCCTTTATTAAATGTTTTTGACCACTTGGTTGGTCTATATAAAGGTGGTTTTATGCTCCTAATCTAGAAGGAAGAAAAAAAAGTTTATCAAAAACAGTTTTTCCAAGATTTGAAAGAGCTTTGGATCATTATTAAGTGTGTGGAATAAGATTGGGTTGTATTCTGAACTTTAAGCTTTGTAATACTCAGGTGTATTCTATTCTCTTCTTCCTTGATTACTGTAATTTTGTATTTGTGTTGCCAAGGAGTGTTGTGTGTTCTTGAGGTGTTCAAGATGAACACTCTTAGTGTGGTTTTGCTAAAGGTAGTGTGTTTCTTGAGGGGTTCAAGGTCATTACTTTGGTGTGTGGTGTTTGTAATCTGGTTTTGATTGCATAGTGGATTACGCAGTGGTTTCTGAGGACTGGATGTAGCTCTTGGTGTAAGAGTGAACCAGTATAAATTTGTTTGTGTGATTCTCTCTTTTCCTGATCTCACATATATCTGTTTTAAGTTGTTTTTTATTAACTGCTGGTAAAAACAACCGATGGAATTGCAAAAACAACCGGTTTATTTTCTGGAAATCAACTAAAACAACTTTGTGTTTTGCTTTCCTTAGTTTCTTTCTCGGTGATTCTTCACTAGCTTTCATTATACCTTCAAAGTTTTCGAAAATCTTTAATAAAAAATTCACGCCCCTTCTTGTTTAAGGTCATATATTCTAACAATTGGCATCAAGAGCTTGGTTCTTAAAAGATATTCAAGTTTGATCCTAAAAACCTTTTTCTTATGGCTGAAAAATTACCTTTTGGGCAGGGTGCCTCAATAAACAGGTCACCTTTATTTTGTGGTTTGAACTATCAGTTTTGGAAGGTTATAATGAAATATTTTGTTGAATCACTAGATAGAGGAATTTGGGATGCAATAGAAAAGGGTTCTTTTATCACCTCTGCCTTAAATTCTAATGAGTTTTTCAAGGTCTCAAAATGTGGATCTACTAAAGAGATGTGGGATACACTTGCAGTAACTCATGAGGGAACCAATGAAATAAAGAGAGCAAGGAGAAGAAGTCAAGCAAGAAAGAAAAGAAAAGAAAATAAAAAAGAAGTCAATTTGTGTTTGATGGTCAGGGAAGAAGATGATGCAAGTAGTGTAAGTTCTTGTACTTCTTTAAATGCTAAAAATTATAGTCAACTTCTTGAAGCTTTTAAAGAAACACATGAAGAAGCTAACCGATTGGCAATCTTGTACAACTGGTTAAAAGGGTTGAATAACTGGCTTGAAAACAAAGTCAAGGCACTAGAAGAAGAGTTGGAGAATTCAAAAACTGATTTTGAAAATCTAGAAATGCTTTATAAGAACTCTTCTTGCAAATGTGACTCACTTGTTTGTGAAAATTGTGAATCTCTTGAAAAGAAGGTTCACTACCTTGTGAAAACTGTGGATAGACTTTCAAAGGGTAAATCCAACTTTGAGACTGTCTTGGCATCTCAAAATTGTGCTTTTGGAAAAGCAAGTTTAGGTTTTAATCCACATAGCAAGAAAACTGAGTTTTCAAAGTCTTTTTCAAAACCGCCAAAAAAACAACCGATTGAAAAATCGAAACACGGTTGTTACATATTTTTTATTGCATGAAAAGTGGCCACTCAGTTAGATTCTGCAATATAAGGAAGTTTTTTGTTCCTAAAGGTATTTTGAAATGGGTTCCTAAGGTTTCTGAGGTTCCTACTAACATCATTGGACCCAAATTCATAAAGGGAGCAAATCTTGCTTCTTAATTTTTCCTTGTAGGTATCCTTGACAGCCAAAAATCATTTTTGGACTTGAAAAATGACTGCTAAAGGGAAAAATATCAAGAGCAAAGACAATCTTTGTACCTACACTTTTCAATTGTGTATGTCTTGTAGGGTTCTCTGAATGTCAAGAGACATCCTTTGCACATGCATAGTGTTGATCAAAAGAAACTTGAAAGAGAGTATGTGTGTTTTTTTTCTCAATTTATGTAAGTATGCCTTGTGACCATATATACATATCAAAGTCTTCTTTTTGAGTGAATCTATTGGGGTTCTCTGTGCAAAGGTATGAACAAATTGCATACTGCATTTTCATCAATTTAAAAGGTAATTTTTTGTTATGAAAAATGTTCTTTTTGTTGTCACAGTAAAACAACTGATTGTTTTTTTTCGAAACAACCGATTGTTTTTCCTCTAGTACCTTTGTATAATGCTTCCAAGTTTTCTTATGCATGATTAAACCATTCCTCTTTTTCAAATCTTGCTTTTGGACAAATATACATTAAATGTGCCTCAGAATCTGATAATAAAAGATTATATCCACTTTGAAAGCTCTATGTCATGTTCTATTCTTGAAATGTCAACATTGTTTGTACTACTGAACTACTGTTTTATCATTCTGATTTCTGCTTTGTACAACCCTTCTCATTGTCTATTTGTGAGAACAAATAGGGGAAGAAGTTTATGCTTGATTTGGTTGTATAGAAAGCTTTAAAATTGTGCATTATGTTGTTGCTTTTCTGCACTTGAAAGCACTTGAACACTTCACTTTTTCTGGTTTTTCTACAAATGTTGTATATGCAGAAAACCAGTTTGTGTGTGTCTTGTTATCTTACTGCTATACTTGCTTTATATATGCATCAATTCTGTGTTGCAGAACCTTTCAAGTATATGTGCTATGATGAAGAATAATCAAAGTGATGCTTATGGTTCAAGAGCATACACCTTACTCAAATTCTTGACAAGTCAAAATTCATGACCTATGTAAAGTAAGTTGTATATGTTCTTCCTATGCTTTTGGCTTCATAAGACCAAATGAAATTCTAATCATGCTTGAGGTAATGCAAAGGTATGAATGTATTTCATTATGCATTTCCCATCACTTTGGAAGATGATTTACTTTGAAAAATAACATTTTCTTGCTATCTCAGAAAAACAACCGATTGTTTTCACGAAACAATCGATTGTTTTACCTCTGACACATTTGAATAAAGATGTTATAATTTCTTATGCATGATTACAGTTGTTTCTTTTCTTTCATAACCCATTATGAGTCAAATATGCATTCTTTGTGCCTATGAATTAGATCATAAAGAGATATATTATTTGTTTTCCTTGAAATTTAAAGCTTTTTATGAATGACAACCACATTGGTGGTCATGGGGTTGATGGATATTTGTGAATGTATATTTGGAACGTCTGGAAGGTTTGCTCTTAACAAAAGAAAGAATATTTCTACCAAATCCACCTCTTGAGCAATCATTTGACCAACTTGAACTGTTGGATGAAGAAAAGATAGGGGGAGAAACTGTGGTCTCCTTGTTGAAATTTCAGGGGTCTATGGTACTTTGATTTTGCTGCGGTCATAGCTCTGATACACCGTAGAATGTTGCTGCAGTTCTGATATGGTATCACAGGTTTGTTGTTGCAATGGTGCTGCTACACACATTGGTATTTTGGTTTTTCTTAATTCTGATTTTACTCCTTCTTCTATTCTATTTGTGAAGACAAATTGGGGGAGAATTATATGGTTTGTATGTATGTTGCTATGTATCTGCTACATATCTACTTTAAAACTGGGTTTATATGATTTAGTTAGCTGTTGCATAACTCTTATTTTGCACCTTGTTTTCACACTGATTTTGCTGGTTTTCCTTATGAGAATCACATAGTGAAAATTGGTTATGTGGTGCTAATGATATATGGATATGATTACTGTTGATACATGCACAAATTATGTTTTGCAGGTACTAACAAAATCAAACAGAACATCACAAGCACATCACAAGCAAACCAAGGATTTGTCTTCATCAAATAGGGGGAGATTGTCTTCATCACATTACACCTTTGATAAATATCACATAGAGAGATCTTGTCCCTATAACAAGAATTTCATCAACTTCAACATCAAAGAGGTGTGGATTTTTCAGAAATTGCTTTCTTACTATTCATCCGAATTCCATTGTTGATCTTCCATGAACTTTACATCTCTACTGACAAGATTTTTTTCATTTTATGGTTCAAAAATTTTGTAAGCTTTAGAGATGTTACTATATCCAATAAAAAATTTGATTTCAACATTTTTGTCAAGTTTTTCTCTTTTAACATATAGAACATAAGAACAATAAACACACAAAAAAATCTCAAATTTTGTAAATCTGGTATGTACCCAAACCAGCTTTCAAATGGATTGTTTTGTTCAAAACTATAGTTGATCCTGTTCAGAAAAAAATACAATTGTGCTTGCAACCTCTACCACAACTTATTTGACAAATCCTTCTCATGTAACATACACCTTGTTATCCTGCGATGCTTCTATTTTTCCTCTCACTAACACCATTTTGTTGTGGGAGGTATGACAGTGTAAGTTGGTGTTCAATGCTATCTTCTTCACAGTATTTTTAAAAAACGTCAATTGCATGTTGCTTTTGCATTGTTAAACCTTATTATTTTCAAACTGCAACCACTTTGATTCTCTACAAATGTTTAATATTTGTAGAAGATACTAGAAACCTTAGTCATGGATATAAAAATATAAATCGAACAATATCTTATATAATCATCAATAAAAGTAGCATAACATTTATTACCAGTGAAAGACAATACTATTTGAGGTCCCCCAACATTTGTATGAGGAAATGGTCTTCTGTGGTATCAGGAAATGTTTTTCTGACTGACTTACAGAATTGGCAAGCCACACAATCTACCAACTTGTCTTTAATCACCGAGACACCTTTGACCAAGGCATGTTTTGAAATATATAACAGTTGCATATGACAAAAATGTTCAAGTCTTTTATGTCATAGATCAATTAGATTTAAAGCATATTGTTTAGATCTCATTTTAACTCTGAACATATATTTACCTTTAGTTGTTTTAGTCAAACACCAGATAAATTCAAATATGACTTTGAAGCCCATTTTCAACAATCTATGCAACAGTAAGGAAATTTTGATCAATGTTAGATACACATAAAACATCAGAGATATAATTCAAACTTGTTAAGTTTAAATAACAATGATCCATTTTCCTTTAACAAAGATGAAATAATCATTTCCAATTTTCACTTTTAAAACTTATGATTTTGTCATACTCTCTAAATAGCTTTTCATCGTTGGTCAAATGCAGCCGCTATCTATTAACCATGAGTTATTAGAAGTGTTGGTTGTAGCTAAACATGTTGAAACAAGTTTCTCATCTTCTTTCTCTTTCACAATTACTTTTACCTCTTTTTATTTAGACTTGCAGATTCGCTTTACATGTCCAAAATCACTATAGTTTTTACACTTGACATCTGGCCTCCACCAACATTAAATTATCTTTTTGCAAAGTGGATAAGGAGAAAAGTTTTCACATTATTGATTTTTTTTTAACCTTCTCTCATCTTTTTCATCCATTTATTATTCTTTTTTTTTCTACGTTTAGAAACTTGTTCTTTTACATGAAAAACACATTTTATAGTCTCGTCTCATCATTTTTCTTTGTTCTCTAGAAGGCATTTACAAATTCTTCCAAGTTGATAGTTAACATATCTTCCACTCAAAAGTTGAGATTTTTTACTCATATTTTTCTACTATAGTAATCATAATTTTTTAACAATATTATTTCATCAGAAAGAGTTTAAGAAGTTGAACTTTATTTGTTATACTCAGAAGTTTATCAATATAACTTTTAATTATTTCTGATCCTACCGGTTGACCTAGCGCAAGAGCGTGGCCTCGTCTTGATCTTCCTCACCAGCTTGACACCACGTGCCCTTCAAGTCCACACCACAGATAGTCTATCTGAGAACTTGAAAACACAAGATGGCGCCTCTGCGACCGGTGGCGCTCCGACGCTCAAGTCAGTAACAAGAACACCCAAAAACTGAGAGAAAACTATACTCTGTAGGATCGTACTAAAGTGCACGCAACCCTAGCAATGAGCCGTAATGAAAAACGTACCTCTGCAAATTCTGTTAAGTTTACCTTTATAGCTAGGTTTTTTCTCTCTCCAGGCAGTTACGCTTTGGACGCGTGGCTCGCATCCAACCCAGCACGTGTCGCTATCTGGGCCGGGGTAGCAGGTAGCACCCAGCCCTACACGTGTCATCATCTGAGCTAAGGTAACTCGAGCGTCATTTCTACACTGTATCCAACCCTACACGTGTCATCATCTGGGTTGGAATGACAGGTAGCATCCAACCCTACACGTGTCATCATCTGGGTTGAGGTAACTTGAATATTATTTGTGCGTAGTGACCAGCCGCACGACCAAGTCCCCTATTCGAGGAGTAATCTAGCACGTACTGCGCTGTGAAACACCACATGACAAGGCGAGTATCAGATGCAACAAAGTGCATCATCTCTGTGATATCGCTTGTCGTGAGTGCCACCCTCCTTATTGCTACGCCGTACACGTTCTAGCTGGGGAAGCCTTGCCACCAACGAATGTCCACTCTGGAGTCCCGTCGCTGATGAGCAAGGTGTTCCCCCCAGCTTACTCGACCTTTGTTCCCCATGCTAGTGCAACAACCATCTTACTGGACTTACTCGCTTGAAACTACTCTTCTGAGCCTCCAATAGTTTTAACTAGGTTTCCTGGAAGATCCGGCGGTGTGCCCCCATTGGCGATGTCTGACCACCCCTGAGCGAAAAAAACTACCACCCAAAAGGGCTAAGAGGAAAGCCCCCAGGGTTGTATCAGACGAGGAAGCGGACGAGAGCACCGAGGACAGGCTGATTTGCAAAAGGAGAAGGGGAGTTGCAACTGAGCCACCAGCAGCTGAGGTCGCCCCTCCTGACTACGCCGAGAATCCCCCAGTGCCTCCACGCCCTTTGAGTCCGTTGGGGACGTTCTCGCCTCCAACACCTCGGCTGCTGAAGCTGCGCCTGAACAGCTTGCTGATACACAAGCTTCCTCCCAAGCTGCAACAGAACTACCAGCCTCACCACCACGCCTCGAGGCTCCCCTCACCATCCAACCTTACGAGGGTGGTGGTGAGCACCAACCCCTACCTCCTCCTCCAACACCGGGCCTTCCAACTTCCCTCCAGGAAGCCTTGAAATCTTTCAACGTGCGCCTACACGCCATGGCCGACGAATGCCTTCCTCAAATCGTCGGCGAAGGGCTAAAAGGCTCCTTGGACAAACTTGAGCTCGATTGCCGCATCCATCAGGAGATGGCAAGCACCACGAGAGCTGAAGCCGAGAAAGTCAAATGCGACATGATGATGCAAGGCTTAGAGTTCTCGCGGATCGAAAACGCTCTCAACGAAGAGCTCCGAAGCTTGCGTGAGGACAATAAAGAATTGCGCAAGAAACTGCACGACAAGCTACAGGACGCCGTTGAGCTGGAGAGCAAAATCGTTCCTATGAGGAAGCGAATCGCAAAGCTGGAGGAGGCCCAAAGGACCGACGCAGATCAAATGTCCAAACTAGAGAAAAGGTCGATCGAACGGGAAACTCTTCTGGGCAAAGTTGAACAAGATCGGGATAAGGCAAACAAAGAATTGAGTGAAACAGCTACCGAGCTTGCCCGAGTTCGTGAAGAGAGCAACGGGTTCAAGCAGAAAGTCGACGAGCTTGAGCTTGAAATCACCCGAGTTCGCAGAGAGAACAACGAGCTTCAACTTGAAATCACCCAGGTTCGTGAAGAGAACAACGCGTTCAAGGCGAAGATCGACGAGCTTCAGCTTGAGGTTGCCCAAGTTCTTACTTCCGACTTCGGAGCAGCTTTGCAGAAGTTCGCCTGTAAATTTGCTGATCTTGACCTTTCCGAGTTTTCGGTGTACAATGAAGTGGTAGATGGCAAAATTATGCCTCCAACTTAACTGCTGCTCTGATCTGCCGCTTCAACTTTACCGCTTTTGAAACTCTTGTATTTAATCTTGACTCGTATGTAATAATTTTCTTTATGCTTGAACTATTTGACAAACGTGTGCATATACATATGGTCTTCTAACTTATCTGTTGTTCGATCACCTAGTATGACTGGCTGGTTTTTACTCAACCCAACGCACTTCGCACAAATTGGTACTTAATTCTTTGGAAATCACCTTAACTTGAACAAACGGTTAGTCTGCAGCAATAACGTTTAACGCGAAATCACTTACTTAGCAATAAGGGCGTAGGTCGATCTTAGTATCTGAAATCTCATTCGCCCGATCTGCCAAAGGACAAGCGTATTTCTACGTTATCGACCAAAACTTCGTTGATCTGGCTCTCACCGTGTAATGCTCTTTCTATTTCAATCCCAACCCATGGGCTTTCGGCGATGCCGTTTTCCTTTAACTGAAAATGTCCCCTGCGGGGCCATCACATGACTTCATCTTTGCTCATCTGGAAGGAGAGCTGCCTTCCGGATCTCCCCCTAACCTTCCCGAGTCTTTTACCTGAGATAACTTAAATCATTGTCCCCTCATCTGGGGGTAGAGCCGCCTTTCGGATCCTTCTCTACCTCCCTGAGTTTTAGAACAATGATTTAGGTGGTGAGGTGTCCTCTGCGAACCTCCCCCAACCACCCTTTAACTGGTCCTACTAGATCAATATTGACGTTTCACTCAAGGGGGAAGGCAATCTCCAACCTTCCTTTCCCACACTTAAGGTCATTAACACCCCTGACCTTTTAGTTTCATCTGGCCTGAACTCACTCGAGGGTGAGAAGGACTTTAATCTTTTATTGCCTTCACTCGCTCGGGGCGAGGAAGGTCCTTTTAACCTCTTTCTCGCCTACGCTCGCTCGAGGCGAGGAGGCCTTTTTAATCTCTTTCTCGCTTACGCTCGCTCGAGGTGAGGAGGTCTTTTTAATCTCTTTCTCGCCTACGCTCGCTCGGGGCGAAGAGGTCTTTTCAAACTCTTTTTCGCCTACGCTCGCTCGAGGCGATAAGGTCTTTTTAATCTCTTTCTCGCCTACGCTCGCTCGGGGCGAGGAGGTCTTTTCAAACTCTTTCTCGCCAGATGGCGGCCAGAAAATTTTATGCTTGTGCCTTCGATCACCGGATGGCGATGAAGGTTTAAAGCTTCATACTTTGAGAACTTTGTATTTGATGCATGCAATTTGGATTCACCATTGTTTAAAACTACACAAGGGCGATAAAGTCTCTTTCTGAAAGCTTAAAAAACGATGATCATGCAAACTTAATAACTGGGAAACTTTGATAAACTTCGAAAACTTCTTTATTGGGTGGCCTCGTTAAAAACCCTCCTTAGGGAAAAAGAGTGCCCCCTTGAAAAACTGTTCAAACTGAAACATTCTTAACTGTTCAAAGTAACCGCTACTTACAATGCTTTTAACTGTAATAAAACTTGAGATGGGTGGCGTTCCAAGTGCGAGAAATCGCCCCTCCTTCCAACGTCTCCAAGCGGTAGGCGCCGTTCCCGAGTGCTTCGGTTATTCTGAACGGTCCTGTCCACTTGGGCGATAATTTGTTCTCCATCTCATACTGGTGGGCCTTCCTCATTACCAGGTCGCCACCTCTGAATTGCCTTGGTCTTACTCTAGAGTTGTACTTGCGTTCAACTCTTCTTTTTACCGCTTCAGCCTTCACCCGTGTTTCCTCCCTGACCTCATCCAGCAAATCCAAGTTCATTCTCCTTTCTTCGTTCGAGTCTTCCGCCACGAAGTTCTGGAATCTCGGCGAGCTTTCCTGGATTTCGACTGGAATCATCGCATCGCATCCATACACTAAGCTAAACGGGGTTTCATGGGTTCCCGACTGCTCAGTGGTATGATATGCCCACACTATGCGGGGAACTTCTTCAGCCCAAGACCCCTTGGCCTTTTCCAACCTTCTCTTCAGACCTCTCAGCAGAACCCGATTGGCCGACTCCACTTGCCCATTTGTTTGTGGGTGCTCCACAGAAGCAAACACCTGTTGTGTTCCGATGTCCTCACACAGCTTCTTCAACAGGTGACTTGCAAACTGAGTCCCATTATCTGATACCAAACGCTTGGGCACACCAAAACGACACACAATATTCTTCCACACGAAACTCTGGATTTTGTGCGCGGTGATCTGGGCTACTGGTTCTGCTTCAATCCACTTCGTGAAGTACTCGATCGCCACAACCAAATACTTCACTTGCCTGATCGCCAACGGGAAGGGTCCCAAAATATCAATTCCCCACGTGTGGAAAGGCCAGGGGCTATAGATTGACTTTAGCTCTTCTGGGGGCGCCTTGTGCCAATCGGCGTGCTGCTGGCATTGCTTGCAACAATGGGCATATCTCTTGCAATCTTCCCTCATTGTGGGCCAGTAATATCCTGCGCGGACAGTCCTTGTTGTCAGAGCTCGACCCCCGATGTGGCTCCCACAAATCCCTTCGTGGAGCTCAGCCATAATTCTCGTGCACTTCTCTCCGTGTACACATACAAGAAGAGGGTGTGTAAATCTGAACCTGTACAGCTCGCCATCAACGAGGGTAAACTTGCTAGAGCTCTTCTTTATCTTTCTGGCCTCTGTTGAGTCCATTGGGAGCACGCCATCTGCCAAGTAGCGCTGGTATGGCGTTATCCACGTATCTGGTTCGTGGATAGCGCAAACTTGCATCATTTTTACCTCTTCCGCTCGGCGCGCTCTGACCCTCGGCGTCCTCAAAGTCTCCTGTGTTAGAGATCTATAGCTCCTCGCCGTCCTTTCCATCGATCTGCAAATGTGAAGGACCTGGTGATCCGCGACAAAAGCCCGAGGTGTCTTCAAAGTTTCTTGTATAACGGTCCTCTGTCTGCCCCCGTTGCCTGAACTGGCGAGCTTGGCTAGCAGGTCAGCTCGGGCATTCTGCTCTCTTAGCACGTGCACCACTTCAAACAAAACAAAGGACCTCCTCAACTCTTGCACATACTCCAAGTAAGCTGCCATCTGCAGATCTTTGGCCTGAAACTCGCCGGTTACTTGCCCAGTGACCAACAATGAATCACTCTTGGCCATCAGCACCTTTGCCCCCATTTCCTTTGCCAACAGAATGCCGGCGATCAAAGCTTCATATTCTGCCTGATTGTTGCTGGCTTTGAAAGCGAACCTCAGGGACTGCTCTATCAACACACCGTTGGGTCCCTCCAGAATAACTCCGGCCCTGCTACCTAGCTGGTTAGACGACCCATCCACCGAGAGCACCCAACGAAAATAATCTCTGGCGTTCTGCACGGCCTCGGAGGATAGCTCGACCACAAAGTCAGCGAAGATTTGACCCTTGATCGGTCCTCGGGGCTCATACTTGATGTCGAATTCCGACAACTCCACCGCCCATTTCACCATTCTCCCAGCCACATCCGGTTTCTTCAAAACCTTCTGGATGGGTAGGTCAGTCATTACCAACACTGTAAAGCTCTGAAAGTAATGGCGCAGCCTCCTCGCCGAAAATACGACTGCCAGAGCCGCCTTCTCTAAAGCCTGATATCTCACCTCTGGGCCCTGCAACACCTTGCTAACAAAATAGATGGGTTTTTGGACCTGATCTTGATCCTGGACAAGGACTGCGCTTATCGCCCTCTCAGTTATGGCAAAGTACAACCTGAGGGGCGTTGCCACTTGGGGTTTACACAGGACCGGCGGGCTCGCCAAGTATTCTTTGAGCCTCACAAAAGCTTCTTCGCACTCCTTCGTCCAGACAAACCTGTTATTCCTCTTTAAGCATTGGAAGTATGGGTGGCCCTTCTCTCCATTGGTGGACACGAACCGAGACAGGGCGGCCATCCGACCCGTGAGCTGCTGCACCTCCTTTACAGTGGCAGGACTCCTCATCGCCAGAATGGCGGCACATTTGTCGGGGTTTGCCTCGATTCCCCTCTCCGACAAGAGGAAACCCAGAAATTTTCCTGCCTCCACGCCGAAAATGCACTTCTCAAGATTTAGTTTCAGCTTGTACCTGGCTATTGTTGTGAACAATTCTTCTAGGTCAGTGACGTGCCTGCTCTTCTCCAGGGATGTTACGACCATGTCGTCAACGTACGCTTGCACATTCCTTCCGAGCATAGGGGCGAGCACCTTGTCCATTAGCCTTTGGTACGTGGCCCCCGCATTCTTCAGCCTGAAGGGCATCACTTTGTAGCAGTAGCATGACCTTTCTGTCATGAAATCAGTCTTTTCCTCATCCATGGGATGCATCTTAATCTGGTTGTATCCTGAGAAGGCGTCCAAGAACCTGAGCAACTTACACCCTGACGCACTGTCTACCAGGGCGTCTATACTTGGCAAAGGATAAGAATCCTTTGGGCAGGCTTTATTCAGATTCGTGAAGTCAACACACATCCGCCATTTCCCGCTGCTCTTCTTGACCAGAACGACGTTAGCGAGCCATTCTAGAACTGGATCTCCCTGATATGGCCTGCTGCCACGAGTTTCTGCGTCTTGTCCTTGATCGTCTGCCTCTTCTCTTCATTGAACTTTCTCCTTCTTTGGCGGATTGGCCTGACTTTGGGATCCATAGCTAAACGATGGCACAAGAAATCGGGATCAATCCCCGGCATGTCAGAAGTAGACCATGCAAACGCATCCAGATGTCTACTTATAACCCGGGCAATTTGGTCTTGTGTCTCGCTGTCTAAGGTTTTCCCCAGTTTGAACGTCTTGCCGTTGATCTTCTTCTCAAGCCATTCCTCCACCGGCTGAGGCCTCCTCTCGCTGGCGATCAGCGCCCTTGCGATACCTGACTCCCTGGCGGTCTCGGGGCAGCTTCTCTCTTCCCCCACCCGAGCGGCGCTCTCAGACTGCCATCTCCAACGCCACATCCACAACTCGCCGGTTCCCCGGCTCAGGCTCCACGCCCGGGGGTGGCGTTGTGGTTACGTGGCATACAGATCTCTTGTTCTTGAGGCTGTTTTCATAGCACTTCTTCGCCTCCTTTTGGTCAGAACAGATGGTGATGATCATCCCTTCCATTGATGGTAGTTTGACCTTCATGTGCCTTGTTGAAGGCACAGCTCCTGTCCTGTTGAGTGTTGGCCTCCCCAACAGGATGTTGTATGCCGACGGAGCATTCACGACGAGATACCTGATCTTCTCTGTGCGCGAGGCCAGGCCATCTGTGAACGTCGTCCTTAACTCAATATAGCCCCTGACTTCCACCTGGTCACCGGCGAAACCGTACAGGCAACCCCCATAGGGCCTTAGCTGGTCATGGGATAGTTGTAACTTCTTAAAGGTCGGCCAAAACATCACATATGTCGAACTTCCTTGATCGACCAGCACTCGATGAACAGTCCTTCCTGCCGTGACGAGCGAGATTACGATAGGGTCATTGTCGTGAGGCACGACCTCCCTAAGGTCGTCCTTTGTGAACGTGATGTCCACGTCGGGCGAGTGGTCTTCAAAAACCTCCACTGACATCACAGACCTTGCGTACTTCTTTCGCTGTGACGCGGTGCACCCACCACCCGAAAATCCACCAGCTATGGTGTGGATCTCACTGTGGATGGGTACCTCGTGCTGTTGTCCCTCGCCACCTGTCGTTTGGGAGCCTGATGACTGGCCCGCTTGCTTCTCCAGCAAGTAATCCTTCAAGAACCCACATTTGACCAACTCGACGAGCTGGTGCCCCAAAGCCAAACACGAGTTGAGAGAGTGGCCAAAGCTCTTGTGGAACTCACACCATGCGTCTGGTTTTGGTCCCAACACCTTGTCTGTTGTTTTCTCGGGTACTTTGAGCCTGGCCGCGATATTTGGGATGGCGATCAGGTCCGCCAACCCCATCACGAATTCATACCTTGGCGGGCGATTAGCCTCTCTGGGCTTCCCTGGCCCCTTTCCCTTACCCTTCCTTGGGTTATAAGGATGGCGCGTCCTCTGATCCCTCTTTCCCGCCACCGCTTCCATCACCCTCTGCGGCTGGATCCTTGTCTGAGCGCGTGGTTTAGCTGGGGCCACGTTTCCCCTTTTCTCGGAGACTTCGCTCTCAGTGGCGATGTGAGCCACGACACGTCGCCGGATTTCAGCGAACGTGGCTGGGTGAGACCTAATAAGCGACTCACTAAAGGGCCCAGGCAAAACGCCCTTTTTGAAGGTATGTACAAACATCTCTTCATCTTTACCTGGCAAGCGGACTATTTGAGCTCCGAACCTGTTCAAGAAATCCTTCAGGGATTCCCCCTGGTACTGCCTTACGTCGAACAAATCATAAGACACCAACGGCGGTGCCTTATTCACTATGTACTGCTCAACGAACATCTTGGAAAACTGCTGAAACGTGGTAATGTGGCCAGTAGGCAAACTGACAGTAGACTGCGTCCGACCCCCCGAGAGCATCATCTAGGTGTGGAATGCCGTGAGATGAGCCTCGGGGTCCTCCACTCCGGTGAAAGACGCCTTCACCACCACCGTATTTGCCGGAACCACCGAGTCGATGATCTCTTGAGAAAATGGCATGGGAAAGCTATGCGATGGGGATGGGGGTGCAGATCCGTCCCCAACCGCGCGCTCCTCCCGTTCTTGAAGAGCTTTACGCAACTCTTCGTTGATCCTGTTGAGCTCCTCATTCCTAGCTTGTGAGGCCACCAGCGCCTCGTGCATTCTTTCTTGTTCAGAACGTGATGCAGCTACGTTCTCCTGCAGCGTCCTCATCATGTCCATCACCTGCGTCATAGACACAACATCCTCATCTGTTGACGGCGCGCCTGAACTAGACCGCGTCGTCCTCATCCTTTCCCAGCAACTCAAAGGAACTCCGAACGAACAGTAAACTCGAACTGTGGTTGGGAATCACCTTTTATACGACCCCACGGTGGGCGCCAGATGATCCTGCCGGTTGACCTAGCGCAAGAGCGTGGCCTCGTCTCGATCTTCCTCACCAGCTTGACACCATGTGCCCTTCAAGTCCACACCACAGATAGTCTCTCTGAGAACCTGAGAACACAAGATGGCGCCTCTGCGGCCGGTGGCGCTCCGACGCTCAAGTCAGTAACAAGAACACCCAAAAACTGAGAGAAAACTATACTCTGTAGGATCGTACTAAAGTGCACGCAACCCTAGCAATGAGCCGTAATGAAAAACGTACCTCTGCAAATTCTGTTAAGTTTACCTTTATAGCTAGGTTTTTTCTCTCTCCAGGCAGTTACGCTTTGGACGCGTGGCTCGCATCCAACCCAGCACGTGTCGCTATCTGGGCCGGGGTAGCAGGTAGCACCCAGCCCTACACGTGTCATCATCTGAGCTAAGGTAACTCGAGCGTCATTTCTACACTGTATCCAACCCTACACGTGTCATCATCTGGGTTGGAATGACAGGAAGCATCCAACCCTACACGTGTCATCATCTGGGTTGAGGTAACTTGAATATTATTTGTGCGTAGTGACCAGCCGCACGACCAAGTCCCCTATTCGAGGAGTAATCTAGCACGTACTACGCTATGAAACACCACATGACAAGGCGAGTATCAGATGCAACAAAGTGCATCATCTCTGTGATATCGCTTGTCGTGAGTGCCACCCTCCTTATTGCTACGCCGTACACGTTCTAGCTGGGGAAGCCTTGCCACCAACGAATGTCCACTCTGGGAGTCCCGTCACCGATGAGCAAGGTGTTCCCCCCAGCTTACTCGACCTTTGTTCCCCATGCTGGTGCAACAACCATCTTACTGGACTTACTCGCTTGAAACTACTCTTCTGAGCCTCCAACAGTTTTAACTAGGTTTCCTGGAAGATCCGGCGGTGTGCCCCCATTGGCGATATCTGACCACCCGATCTTCCATTGTCTAACACGTCGATGTCATACAAACCCGGCGACAACCGGCTATGTTCATTGCGACACGCCACTTCCATGAGTCGGCGACTATGCTCACTCCTGAACCATTCATCTCTCTCTTGTCCACGTGTTCTGCTGAGCACGCCCCACACGGTCACGTGCCAGACACGTCATCACAACTGATGATCTGGTCGGTACAATTTCTGTCTCCTTCATGCACTTACATGTCTTTGATTCTTTTAATGACAAAGTATAGATTTGAAGTTTAAAGTTATTGTGAAAATAATTTTTGATATATAAAAAAAATACATCTCTTTGTCTTTTTTTTTGTCTTCTTCTTTATAATACTTTATTTGAGTTAGATTTTCAAAACGTTCGGGAACCTCATCATTTTTTGGTACTACCTTCCAAAAATCCAATGTTTTAAGATAATTCAAGAGACTTTTGGATGTAACGACGAAGGGTTAGTGAAAATGAAAAATTAAGTTTGAAATTAAGAAATTTTAAAATAAAAAATCTTGTTTTTATCGTTTTCATCATTTATAATATCAGTGATCCGAGAGATTTTAGAAGTATTTATTTGAAGGTAGATAATCTTAATATCATATCTAGTATTAGGATATATTAGAATTGCGGATAATGTTACTTTAAGAATTTAAATATATTATCTTTATGTTTAGAACTAATTATATTTAAATTATGGATAATTGAGATCATAACTAATTTATCTTATTCTAATTAATTTCCGCACTTCATCGGTATCTTTTTCTTCCTCACTTCTCTTTAATCTTATTTAATCTTATCTTTTATCATAAAAATATATTGATGATTATGTATAATTTATATTTTTACTTTTGTTTTAATTTTTCAAAATAAAAAACTAATTATATCCTCTTATTTTAAGTACTTGTTATTATAAGTTATTGATAGATTTTCATTGTTATTGTAGTTGGTTTGTTCTAAAAATAGATCGCTTTAAGAAAAATAAAATATATTCAAAACGAGATACTGCGCATTCCATTTTATTTAATTTATATTAAATTTAATTATTTTGTCGATGATAAAAGTATTACAGTACAAGTTATTTAAATTTACTTTACATGTCAAAGTTACTTTCATTCATACAATTTTATTTTATTGGCAATTTATAAATAATATATTTGAATTAAAATTGTGAAATATTTCAGATATTATATATTATTGATCAATAATATCTTTAAGCAAAAAATAAGGAGAAAAGTTTATCCAGATTAAAAATATTGATAACAAATAAATAAATAAAAATAGTTACTTACGCTAATTTCCTATCAATTGGAGAATATTTTAATACAAGTGTCACAAATATACATTCTGTTAATCATTTTGATATATATGGTCTCCGTTAAAACACATAAATGTTGTTAATTGATGTGATATATATATATATATATATGTATATTTAATTATTAGTTTTCTACTAATTCTATAATTTTTATAATATAGTATATAATTAATATGAAATATTGTGGAATTAAAAATTAAAAATATATAGTCAAAATTAAGTTGATAATAAGATGACAAGTTGATAATTATATGATTCTTTAGTACAAACTGTAATATGTGGAAAACAAACTATCTGATTTATATGTGTAAGTTTACATGGATTTCTTTATTTTATTAACCACTTTAATATTATTGAGTTATATTTTGATATAAAAAAATTCTTTAATTGATTAAAGATCGACAATGTATAATATTTTAAATATAAACTTTAGTTTTAGATTTTAAAATTTTAAAAATTGATAAAAAAATGTAACATAAAATAGATAAAATAATTATTTGCAATTTAATTCTGTGTATTTGCACTTTCAAATCTTAATTTTTAATACATCAATTTCGTATTTTTTATACAACTTAACTTTTAGTTTATTTAAAACTAATTATTTTGTAAAATATAAGCTATATTTATACATATTTAAAACTCTGTATTTATATAATACAAATATTTTTAATTTTTTTTTGTTTATATTAAATTATTTTTGTTGATAAAAATTAATAAAAGTATTACAAGTATTTAAATTAATTTTATATGTCACAATTACTTTAATAATTAAAATTTTATTTTATTAACAATTTACAAATAATATACCTTATTAAAAATGGGGAAATAAGTAAGATATTATATATTATCGAAAAATTATATCTTTAATCAAATAAAGGGTATTTTATTTTTTGTTGATAAAAAATAATTTATTTAGATATAGTTAAAAATATTAAACATCTTTCATAATAAAAATAAATAAATAAATAAAGTGTGGAAAATTTAATTATTCATAGAATAAAAGGTCTGGGTTTTTCTTAATAACGAATCCCTACAATGTTATAGCTTAATACCAAATTAATTCATAATAAATTAATTCCTGTCAATTAAATTGATATAGCGAGGCAGGATACTAAACAGAGGTAGGGTGCACAACAAATATAACAGAAAAACATTAAAACATTTTTCTTTTCTTTTATCATATAACTTCTTCATTTTATCATATAACTAAAACTTTGGTATTATATTTTAAAATTTTAAAAATTGAAAAAAAAAATGGAACATAAAATAGATAAACTTATTATATGCAATTTAAATATATCAATCTCATAAAATAGATAAGTTAGTTATGATTTACCTATAATCATATCCTAACAAAAAATATATTTATAATTTATATATATATATATATATATTTCAAAAATAAATAAGATAGTTAATTTATCATATAACTTCTTCATTTTATCATATAGCTAAAACTTTGGTATTATATTTTAAAATTTTAAAAATTGAAAAAAAAATGGAACGTAAAATATATAAAATAATTATCTGCAATTTAAATATATCAATCTCATAAAATAGATAAGCTAGTTATGATTTACTTATAATCATATCCTAACAAAAAAATATTTATAATGTATATATATATATATATATATATATATTTCAAAAATAAATAAGATAGTTAAATCTAATTGTGGGTTGAGATATAAAAGATAACTATCATTGATTCTGAAATGATCAACTCTTGAAATATGTATTAAAAAATAAAAGTTTGTAAATAAATATGAAATAAGAGTAGAGTGCAAGAAGTAAGATTAGATTTGAGGAATGTAATAAAGAAAATGAAATCTTAATCTTATCTTGATATATTTAATTAATATATTGAATCATACCATAAAGAAATAATAAGTGTGATTATAAGATAAGATTGCATGAACCAATTATGTTTTGTAAGTTGTGTGTGATTTGGGCTATAAAAGTAGTGTAGTCAGGATGGTTGGTGTGGTTGTTTTGTTGTTCTTGAAGGGAAGAGAAAGAGAGATCAAAAGAGAAAGAGATATAAGAAGAGAAAGAGATATTGGAAGAGAAAGAGAGACAAAAAGAGAAAGCAACATGACATTTTCTTGCGGTTCTGTAATGACGAGATCAGTGTGGTCTTACAACCTTGAATTGGAGTTCGAGTTGATTCGTTCCATCATTGACTTGTATCCTTTCATCTCTATGGACACAGAGTTCCCCGGCGTCATCTTTCAATCGCATCCAGGATTCCGACATCCACAAAATAAGTACGCAGTGATGAAAGCTAATATAGACGGTATGCATCTCATCCAAGTGGGTCTCACCTTTTCAGACAGCCACGACAACCTTCCAACCTTTGGAACCTCGAACCGCTTCATTTGGGAATTCAACTTCTGTGAGTTTGATGTGACACGCCATGCTCATGCTCCTGACTCCATCACCCTCCTCCGAAGTCAAGGCATGGATTTTGACAAGAATCGAAAGTATGGAGTGAGCATTGTGCGATTTGCCGAGTTGAT
Organism: Phaseolus vulgaris; assembly: GCF_051622355.1. Classification (NCBI taxonomy): domain Eukaryota; kingdom Viridiplantae; phylum Streptophyta; class Magnoliopsida; order Fabales; family Fabaceae; genus Phaseolus; species Phaseolus vulgaris. The sequence continues at coordinate 16,224,176 of NC_143501.1, read as the reverse complement.
GATGATCTCAGGACTCCTCTGCAACAATAATATTCAGTGGATTGCTTTTCACAGTGCCTATGATTTTGGGTACATGTTGAAGATATTGAGCCAACGCTTTTTTTATATGCAACCATATTTACCTCCCAACTTAGGTGACTTTCTTCAACTTGTTAAATTCTTCTTTGGATACAGAGTATATGACGTCAAACATCTCATCAGATTTTGTCCCAACCTTCATGGCAGTTTAGATAGAGTTTCTGAGTCCCTAGGTTTGGATAATAATGCCAGAAAAAGTCATCATGCAGGCTCCGATAGCTTAGTCACTCTCCATGTTTTTAATAAAATTAAAACTCTCTATTTTCATACATAGCCTGACTTACTAGAACATGCAGGTGTGTTCTATGGCTTAGAGATGCCTTGATTTTTCTTTTTTACCATCTTTCTACTTGTATTCTCTTTCAATACGATAGAATTTTCAGATTCTACAATAATATATATCACTCCATTTTATTCTAGGTATCTCTCTTTCTTTTTTTCCCCTTATATATGTTTCTTCTTTAGTAATACATTTATGTTGTGATGGAATCAATCAAGAAATGTATTCCCTTTTGAAAACTCATTGTAAATTGAAATGAGTGTTGGGTTTTCTCCGTGTCTTCTAAATACACTCAACCAACCTATGAAATTGATTGCTTTTAGGTGCATGACCATTCAATATATCAACTTTTATTTTTATTTCTCAATTAATTTTCGTTTATTTAAAACTAATTATTTGACTTCAAATAAGCAGTAGAAACGGTGACGAAAATTCTCATTGTGAAATGTTCAAAGTGTTAGCCTTTGAATACGCACCTTGCATGGACTCTCTTTTTGCTGTGTGTGGCCCTCACATATTACAGATAGTGAATTTTGAATAAATAATTTTATTTTTTTAGAAATATGAGACTACATAAAATAAAATTTTCGGTAATTACGGGAGTGAAAAAAAATAGATTTTAATTAGGTAAGATATAATTTTATCTTACCCCGATCCCGCACTTTATTTTATATTTTGTTTCTAATGTTATTTAACAATTATTTTATTGCTTAACTATATATGTAGAGTGTACATGTATTTCTTTATTTTATCATATAACTAAAATTTTGGTTATAGATTTTTTTTTTTAAATTGATAAAAAGAAATGGGACATAAAATAGATAAAATAATTACAATACAAAAACTCTTATTTTTAAAGAGAGGTTTGCTAACAAAGGTTTAAAAAACCTCTCCAATAAGATAAGTGTACAAAAGAGGTTTTCTAAACCCCAAGTAAGTAATGGCAGTTTTTTAGAAATCCAACAAATTTTATTAATTTCCCACTTCCGCGTTTTTTAACATTGAGTTGGCACCACATATTGCTTTTAACAATTTTGGAGGCATAGCATTTCACGCATTCTCAATTTCTCAATTAGTTCAAGATGTATGTCTAATATTTGGGAATTTTGATGTGAAGTGTAAAAAATTGTTCTAAATTTGTTTACAAATTTTGTAACTGATTTTCATGCTCTTTTATGATGTAACATAAAAAAACATAAAAATCAAGCAATCATAATTGTCGATTAATCAGTGAAACTCTCAACTGTTTAAGTTCCGTACACACTTATTAGCTTAATTAGTCTAATTCTTTATTGTTGTCATTATATGTTCCAACTAATCATCCAATCTAATTTTCATGTACTACAATATCAACCACATTTGAATATGGATTCAACACATTTGAATTTTCAACCCGTGTTTATATCATTTCATTGTTTTAATCTTTAGACACAAAGTCTGTTTAATAATTTTTCAATTCAAAATTAATATTCCAGTTCTCACAATAATATTTAAAAACAAAATAAAACTAGAAAGAAAATTCAACAAATAAAATAAAACTAAAAATATAAGAAAATTAAACAACTAAAAAAAGTAAATAAAACAAACTAAAAGGAAATAATAACTAGAAAGATAACCATACTTTGTGCTCAATCATCTCTTCCTAGCAACTCATCCAGCTGTATTTAAATCTCCATCTACAGTTGTAGATGGTCTTTGATCCTGCCTGTTGACCGGAGCGCTGGAGAATGCCTCGTCAAAGGATCGACGTGCGCGCCGCTTATCACCTTCGTTCCTCCCCTGGATCTACTTCAAGAACCTGCAAAGAAACAACACGGCGCCGCTGCGGCCGATCGCACTCCGACGCTCAAGTCAGTGACGGTATCACCAAATACTAAGAACTAGAACCGTGCAAATCCTCTCACAAACAGCTCTGTCACTCGCAAGCGTAAAGTGTATGAACTGAACGTGCCTACCTCAGAAAGTTTGTTAAGAGCTCTTATATACCTGGTGACTTTCTCTCTCCTGGCAGTTGCAGACTTGGACACGTGGCCCGCATCCAACCGTACACGTGCCATCATCTGGAGGCTCCCTGACTTGGCGCTGCTTCTACTCTTATTTTGGCTAAGTTACGTATGCATGGTACTGCCCAGTGCATAGCAAACTTAGGAGTGCGATCTCTACTGAAACTGGCGAGTTAGGGCCTTCATACACCTTCCCTGTGGTCTCGCCGGCCGCCTTCACAATCTGCTTCTCTTTCATCTTTGGCGATGTGCTTGTTCTGGCGATCTCCGACTGCTTGGTCGCCTGAGTCTGCATCTGGCGACTTCATCTTCAACCTGGCGATCGCCTATTCTGGTAAACTGGAAATCGGAACACGCCAACTTAACAATCGGCGACTACACGTGCCTCCCGACTTCCTTCCTATCTGCCAACCTGGCGCCTTGTTAACACGCCTACACTGTAGCAGGGTGCCACGTCATCACACCCGATCACCAGGGCGGTACACAAGCCCCCCAGTCTTAAGCGAAGACTTGTCTAGCGAAAAGACTGAAAGAGCCTTCGTTAACACCGATCTACGTGGCACTGACGCAGAATTCCAAGCGATTGTACTTTCTGCTGCTCTGACGCTCCACCAAACCCTTCACCCATCGTCCGACACGTGGCTTCATCAACGGCTCTCTTCATCTGCCGTTAGCGCTTCCCAACTTATTTCGAAAACCCTTAAATCCATTACGCTCCACTGTTCCATCACCTTCTTCGTGCTTGCAAACGCTCTCACTTCCCTCTGCGAAAACTCTCGACGCTCTTCAACGCCCTAGATCACCACCTTCCTTCACCGTCTTCTTGATCATCGAAAGGTAACTACTTTCCTTCATCTGCTGGGTTTCCTTGCATTTTCACCGATTTGCATCATCCTGTAACTGCCTGGTGCATACGCTGTGGGTTGTTTTCCATTTCTCCTTCTGCGTAACTTAGGGCTTTGTCGATCGTCGCAACGAACTCACGTTCGTTCGTCTTTCACCTTCCTACTCTGATCGAGTCAGCCTTTGTAACCCTCCTGACTATTTTTTTTCTTTCTTCTTCCTCTGCAGTTGCTATCATGACTCGCACCAAGATTACCCCGAACCCCCCTCCATCAGCGCGAAACCCTCCTTCACAAGCACACGACTCAACACAAGTTCGTGGTGCTTCCTCTTCGCAGGCTGAGAGGCCTGCATCTTCCCAAACTGCCCTGGCTCAGGCGACTCCATCTAACGCTGGAGGAGCCCCCGCCCCTCTGCCAGACTTCAAAACGCTATACCCCTGGGCTAACCCAACCCTTCTAAAGGAGACCTCGTCGGTGAACACTGCGGGAGCAGTTCTGCGCTTGACTAAAGGGGACGAGGCCTATCAATCATTTCACAAGGAGCACGATGAGAGAATGATGGTGCTGCCTTGCCCCGCCGCTCTGCCAGTGTGTGCCGATGACAAAGTAAGCGCCGACGGGCCCTTCTGCTTTGTCTACACCACTTTCTTCAAGAAGGTCAAACTCAGGTTCCCTCTCACCCGATTCGAGAGGGAACTCTTGACCGAGCTCAACATCGCTGCCGCCCAGCTTCACCCCAACAGCTGGGCGTTTGTTCGAGCCTTTCAAATCACGTGCAACCACCTGGGGTTGCCCGCGTCGGTGGACGTGTTTTTGTTCCTGTTTGAGGCCAAGCACCCAGGCGACTGCCTGTGGGTCAGCTTAAACGCAATTGCTGGGAGATCCATTTTTACCATCTTCCAGCAATCGTACAAGGATTGGAAGGGGAAGTTCATTCAAGTACGCGCAAACGATAAAGACACTTCCCTTCTCGACGGCTTCCCCTTGTACTGGGTGGACAAGGGGAAAAAGGAGTCCAAGAGCTGCTTCAGGAGGCCCAGAAGTCCTGATAGCATGGGAGCTTTGGACCGAGACCTCTGTCTATGCTGGAAGAGGGTGGCAGATGCCAACATAACATTCCTGACCCCCACCCTGATCTCCTTCGAGTTCTTTGAGGACCAGCTGGAATTCCAAATAGGTTAGGACGCTACACTCTTGTTTTGACATTGTTTCTGATACTGCTTCTGGGCGTCTTGTGCGATACGCACAAGACTTTGGTTTTTCCTTTTCTGCATATACTTGTTTTGCTGTTTCATTACCTCTTGCACTTATCTTTTTTTTTCTTCTCTGAGCTAACTCATGTATTTTCGTTTCATGCAGACACCATGTTGGGAAAGAACATGCTCGCCGACTTAAAGGCGCTCGCCCGAAACCACGGGTTGGTGACCGGTTCCCAGACGGTTCCCAACTCGGTGGTCGAGAAGGCTATCGTTCATGGGCGATCACCGCCCAAGGAACCCACCCAGCGCAAGAAGCTGGTCCTTAAGAGGCCAAAACGGAAAGCCCCCCAAATCGTCCAAGAGGAGGAAGAAGAGGACGACGAGGTCACAGAGGATGGCCTTGTCACGAAAAGGAAGAGGGTGGCGCCACCTTCTCCACCTGCTCAACCTCCTCTTCCAAACTCACCACCACCATCAACACCTGCTCCTCCTCCCTCATCGCCAACACCACAAGCCCCTTCACCACCAGTCCAAGCAACTCCACTGGCCACTGCGCCACCAGCAGCTGAGGCTCAAGAGCCAAACTTTCTGGAGGACCCCCCAAGTGCCTTTACGCCTCATATCTCAGCTGGAGGGGCCCCCCCTTCAAACGCTTCAGCTGCAGAGAACGTTCCAATCGGGGATGAGGTTGCTCACACCTCTCCAATTCTAATTACCGAATCCCCGATTGCGTCGCCACGCCAAGAAGCAACCACTGAAAATATTGCTAAGGAAGGTGGCGGCGAGAACCCTCAACAAGCCCCCCTGGCGCCTCTCCAAGCCGCAAACCTTTCCCTCGAGGTCACAAGGATGTGGGAACCCCTGACTGCTAAACTGAAAACCATCGCAGAGGATATCCCATCGATCATAACGAGGGCTGTGGAGAGCTCCACCAGGAGGCTTCAAGATGATCTCTTCAACCTCAGGACTGACAACAGCACCATGAGGCTCGAGGTGGAGAAACTGTCTGCCAATCTGACGCTCGCGGAGATGGAACACTCCCGAGTAGAAGACGCGATGAGCACCGAGCTCAGATTGGCGCGCCAGGAGGCCACTGACCTCCGCCGCAGAATTCATGATCTTGCCCAAGAGAAAGTCGAGCTAGAAAGCAAGATCGTGCCTCTCCGCACCAAGGCGAGCGACCTGGAGGCTCACATTCAAGCTGATGCCGCCAAGTTGAAAAAGTTGGAGCAGAGGTCGGTCGAACGCGAGAAGCTACTTGGGCAAGTAGAGAAAGCAAGGGACGACGCCATGGCTGATCTCGCCGAGGCAAACAAGGAAAAAGGGAAGATGGCTGCCGAGTTGACCCAAGCTCAAACGGAATCCAAGAAGGTTGCTGACGACCTTCTCCATGCTCAAAAGACCAACGAACAACTCCGAAAACAGGTCGAAGAGCTGGAGCAACAGAACAAGGAGCTCAAGAAACAGGTTGAAGAACTTCAAGGGCAAATTGAAGAACTTAAGCTAAGCTCTGCTCAGATTCTGGTTGCTGGATTCGAAGCCGCTCGGGAACAATTCGCATGCCTATTCCCTGATCTCGACCTCAGCATGGTGTCGTTAAACAACGAAGTAGTGGATGGAAAGGTCGTTCCCGCCGAAGGCTCAACCAGCTCCACCCCATCTGCTACTTTATAATTTCGCTTGTATATACCTTGTAACAAAAACTCGTGCATATGTGTTTTGAACAGTTACTTATTTCAATCGCAAAAACTTGGATATTTTCTCCCCTGACTCCTTTTGAGCGCTTTAGCCTTCTTTGTATGTTTAACTTTGTCGATTTTAACTTAGCGATTTTGCAAACGCGGCCTTTGACGTAACTGCCTCGAGCCAATTCAAACTTAAGCCATAATCGCTTTAAACAACTTGTACTCTTGAGGCACTAACCTGATCATAAGAATAGCTTCCAAGCAACAAACTGTAACTCAATCATTGGCTCAAACAACGTCCCACTCGACCTGCTTTGTAAAACAAGTCTTTCGATCTTCTCGCCGTGTTTGAACTTTTCCCGATCGCCAAGACCTCTTGGCAACACCAGCTTTTCCTAGCCTCGTGCTTTAGCAATCGTTTCTCTATCTGGGGTAGAAGCGCCCTTTGGGATCTTCCTTTGCCCCCTTGAACTTCAGAGCAAAAGACCGGCTGACTAGGCGTTCTCTTCGAACCTACCTTAGCCACCTTTCAAACTTCTTCCACCCTCTTCGCCACACCTGAACTCGTTCAAGACGAGAAGGATTTTATCTTGCCTACGCTCGCATGTAAGCGAGAAGGTCTTTGACTCGCCTGAACTCGCTCATCGGCGAGAAGGACTTTTTACTCGCCTGAACTCGCTCATCGGCGAGAAGGACTTTTTACTCGCCTGAACTCGCTCATCGGCGAGAAGGTCTTTAAATGGCCTTAACTCGCTCAACGGCGAGAAGGACTTTATCTGGTGCCTCAACTTGCCCAGGGTGTACATCTCCTCCCCCCTGAATGCACTGAGGACCTTTCTTTCTCTCGCCTGCACTCGCTCGACGGCGAGGAGGTCTTTAACTGGCCTTAGCTCGCGCAACGGCGATAAGGACTTTATATGGTGCCTCAACTTGCCCAGGGTGTACATCTCCTCCCCCCTGGATGCACTGAGGAACTTTCTCGCCTGCACCCGCTCGACGGTGAGGAGGTCTTTAACTTGCCTCTACATTGCCCCATGAGTTACATCTTCTCGCTCCCAGAAACACGGAGGACTTTTTCTCTTTCTCGCCTGCACTCGCTCAACGGCGAGGAGGTCTTTTACTTGCCTCAGGACGCGCGAGGGCGTTGAGGTCTTTCATCTGGTGCCTCCGATCGCCGAAAGACGATGAGGACTTTGTAAACTTAACTGGTGCCTCCGATCGCCGAAAAACGATGAGGACTTTAAAACTTAACTGGTGCCTCTAATCGCCGAAAAACGATGAGGACTTTAAAACTTAACTGGTGCCTCTAATCGCCGAAAAACGATGAGGACTTAAAATCTTTTTAGAAAGCACGCGATATATCTTTTCTTGCCTTAAATCATGTACAAATGACAAGGTCTTTCTTCAAAACTTTTTGAAAATAGCGCTCATGCAACCTGAAAACACCTTATACTTCGAAAACTCTTCTTTTATTGGGTAGCCTCATTAAAAACCCTCCTTAGGGAAAAAAGAGTGCCCCCTTCAAACTGTTTTAACAGAGACATTGTAATATAACATTGTGTTTGTTTTTACTTACAAAGCTCTTAACTATAGTACAACTTCAGATGTGTGGCGTTCCAGGTGCGAGGAATCGCCCCTCCCTCCAGCGTCTCTAAGCGGTAGGCCCCGTTCCCGAGCGCCTCGGTTATTCTGAACGGTCCAGTCCACTTGGGTGATAGCTTATTCTCCATCTCGTACTGGTGGGCCTTCCTCATCACCAGATCGCCTTCTCTAAACTGCCTTGGCATCACCTTTGAGTTGTATCTTCGCTCGATCCTCCTCTTCACCGCCTCAGCCTTCAGCCTCGCCTCTTCCCTGACTTCATCCAGCAGATCCAGGTTCAGCCTTCTCTCTTCATTCGAGTCTTCCTCTACAAAGTTCTGGAATCTCGGCGAGCTCTCCTGGATCTCCACCGGAATCATGGCGTCACACCCATAGACCAAGCTAAACGGGGTCTCATGGGTTCCTGACTGCTCGGTGGTGTGGTACGCCCAAACTATACGGGGCACCTCCTCAGCCCAACTTCCCTTGGCTTTCTCAAGCCTTCTCTTCAAACCTCTCAACAACACCCGATTAGCTGATTCCACCTGGCCATTTGTTTGGGGGTGCTCGACGGATGCAAACACTTGTTGAATTCCTACCCCTTCGCAAAGCTTCTTCAACAGGTAGCTTGCAAACTGCGTCCCATTATCTGACACCAGGCGCTTAGGCACTCCAAACCGGCACACGATGTTCTTCCATACAAAACCTTCGATCTTGTGTGCGGTGATCTGGGCCACTGTTTCTGCTTCAATCCACTTGGTGAAGTACTCAATCGCTACCACCAAGTACTTCATTTGCCTGATCGCCAGCGGGAAAGGTCCCAGGATGTCGATTCCCCAAGTATGAAACGGCCAAGGGCTATAGATCGACTTCAACTCCTCGGGAGGCGCCTTATGCCAATCGGCGTGCTGCTGGCATTGTTTGCAGCATTGGGCATACTTCTTACAATCTTCTCTCATGGATGGCCAGTAGTAGCCTGCACGGAGAGTCCTCGCGGCCAGAGCTCGACCCCCGACGTGGCTTCCACATATACCTTCGTGGAGCTCTGCCATAATTCTCGTGCACTTCTCGCCGTGTATACATTCCAGGAGTGGGTGAGTGAACCCGAACCTGTACAGATCGCCATCAATCAATGTATACTTGCTGGAATTTTTCTTTACCTTCCTAGCTTCTGTTGGATCTAGCGGGAGGAGGCCATCAGCCAAGCACCGCTTGTACTGTGTTATCCAAGTGTCTGGCTCATGGGTGGCGCAGACGTGCATCACGTCCACCTTCTCTCCTCGACATGCTCTAACTCTCGGCGATCTCAGGGTTTCTTGCGTCAAAGACTTATGGCTACTCGCTGCTCTCTCCGTCGACTTGCTTATCTGGAGGACCAGGTGATCTGCTACAAATGCCCTCGGCGTCTTCAGAGTTTCTTGAATCACCGTCCTCTGCCTACCCCCCTTGCCTGAGCTGGCGAGCTTAGCAAGCAAGTCAGCTCGGGCATTCTGCTCCCGGGGTACATGCACTACTTCAAAAGAGGCAAAGGAACTCTTCAATTCCTGCACATACGCCAAGTAAGCCGCCATTTGTGGATCTTTAGCCTGGAACTCGCCTGTTACTTGCCCTGTGACTAGCAGCGAGTCACTCTTAGCCATCAGCACCCTAGCTCCCATCTCCTTGGCCAGCAAGATCCTGGCGATCAGCGCCTCATATTCTGCTTGATTGTTGCTGGCTTTGAAGGCAAATCTCAACGATTGTTCGATCAGCACGCCGTTGGGTCCTTCCAATATGACTCCAGCACCGCTGCCCTGCTGGTTCGACGATCCATCCACCGAGAGTACCCAACGGAAATCGTCTCCTTCAACCCGCGTCGCCTCTGACGAGAGCTCGACCACAAAATCTGCAAAGATTTGCCCCTTGATCGGGCCTCGGGGCTCATATTTAATGTCAAACTCTGACAACTCCACTGCCCACTTCACCATTCTTCCCGCAACGTCAGGTTTCTTCAAGACCTTCTGGATGGGCAGGTCAGTCATCACCAGTATTGTGAAACTGTGGAAGTAGTGGCGCAACCTCCTCGCCGAAAACACCACAGCCAGCGCAGCCTTCTCCAGGGCCTGAAATCTCGTTTCTGGGCCCTGCAACACTTTGCTCACAAAATAAATAGGCTTCTGAGCCTGATCTTGATCCTGGGCGAGCACCGCACTCACCGCCCTCTCAGTCACAGCGAAATACAACCTGAGAGAGGTTCCCGCCAGCGGTTTGCACAGAACCGGCGGGCTCGCCAGATACTCTTTTAGCTTGACGAAAGCTTCCTCGCATTCTTTCGTCCAAGCGAACTTGTTATTGCGTCGCAGACATTGAAAATAGGGATGCCCCTTTTCTCCGCTAGCTGACACGAAGCGAGATAGGGCTGCCATCCGACCTGTCAGCTGCTGGACCTCTTTCACTGTAGTCGGGCTTCTCATCGCCAAGATGGCGGCGCACTTGTCTGGGTTGGCTTCTATCCCCCTTTCGGTCAAGAGAAAACCCAAAAACTTTCCAGCCTCCACGCCGAAAATGCATTTCTCCGGGTTGAGCTTTAACTTGAACTTGGCGATCGTCGTGAACAATTCTTCCAAGTCTGCAACGTGCTTGCTTTTCTCCTGCGAGGTCACGACCATGTCATCGACGTAGGCTTGCACGTTCCTTCCCAGCATTGGTGCAAGTACTCGGTCCATCAACCTCTGGTACGTGGCCCCCGCGTTCTTCAGCCCAAACGACATCAGCTTGTAGCAGTAGCACGACCTCTCCGTCATGAAGGCTGTCTTTTCTTCATCCATGGGATGCATCTTGATCTGATTATAGCCCGAGAAGGCATCCAGGAAACTCAGCAGCTTGCACCCTGCAGCACTATCAACCAGGGCATCAATGCTTGGTAAAGGATACAAATCCTTCGGGCAAGCTTTATTCAGATCGGTGAAATCGACGCACATGCGCCATTTCCCGTTACTCTTCTTTACCAGTACGGCATTCGCCAACCATTCAGGGTACTGGACTTCCCTGATGTGGCCTGCAGCGAGGAGTTTCTGGGTTTCGTCCCTGATCGCCTGCCTCCTCTCCTCGTTGAATTTTCTTCTCCTTTGTCGCACCGGTCTCACCATGTTGTCCATCGCCAGATGATGGCACAAGAAGTCGGGATCGATCCCGGGCATGTCCGAAGCGGACCAAGCAAATGCGTCCAGATGCCGCTCAATCACCTTGGCGATCTGGTCCTGGAGATCGACCTCCAGAGATCTTCCGAGCTTGAAAACTTTCCCTCCGATCTCCTTCTCGAGCCACTGCTCGACAGGTTTGGGCCTGGATTCTCTGGCGATCACCGCCTTGGCGATTCCCAGTTCTCTCGCTTCCTCGGGGCGATTCCGCGCCTCTTCCTCCTCCAGGCCAACATTTCTCTCCCCTAGCTCAGCGTCTACCATCTCTACATCCCTTCCAGCGGCCTCCTCTGATACCGGCGGTCTGGGCTTCACGCCGGGAGGTGGGGTGGTTGTTACATAGCTCACTGATCTTTTGTTTTTCAGGCTATTCTCATAGCACCTTTTCGCTTCTTTCTGGTCCGACTTGATCGTGATCACCACCCCCTCCATGGACGGCAGCTTCACCTTCATGTGCCGAGTCGATGGAATGGCGCCTATCCTGTTAAGAGTGGGCCTACCCAACAGGATGTTGTATGCTGAAGGGGCGTTTACGATGAGGTACTTGATTTTCTCCGTCCTCGACCCAGCCTCATCTGTAAACGTGGTTCTCAGCTCAATGTACCCCCTGACCTCCACCTGGTCACCAGCGAACCCATATAAGCACCCTCCATAGGGCCTTAGCTGGTCAAGGGGCAATTCCAGCTGCGTGAAAGTCGGCCAGAACATCACGTCCGCCGAGCTTCCTTGGTCCACCAGAACTCGGTGGACCTTCCTCCCTGCTGTTATCAACGAAATAACTATGGGATCATTGTCGTGAGGCACAACGTCCCGAAGATCCTGCTTTGTGAACGTAATGTCCACTTCCGGCGAGTGATCTTCAAACATGTCCACTGTCATCACCGATCGCGCATACTTTTTCCTCTGCGATGCGGTGCATCCACCACCTAAGAAACCCCCTGCAATGGTGTGGATCTCCCCGTGGATTGGCATCTCGTGTTGCTGGGCTTCTCCACCTGCTGGTTGGGAACTCGACGCTCCCCCCGTCCTTCTATCCAGCAGATAGTCGTTTAGGAACCCGCTCTTAACCAGATCGTCGAGCTGGTATCCTAAAGACAAACACGAGTCCAGGTTGTGGCCAAAACACTGGTGGAACTCGCACCAGGCGTCCGGCTTTGACCCCAGCACCTTGTCTCCCACCTTCTCGGGCGCCTTCAACCTAGCAAATATGTTAGGGATAGCGATCAGGTCCGCTAGTCCCATGACAAATTTGTGCTTAGGCGGGCGATTGTATTCCCGGCGTGCTGGTTGTTGGCGTGCTGGTTGCTGGCGCGCTTGGCTTCTTCCCTTATTTCTCCTATCGTAAGGATAGCGAGTCCTTTGGTCTTTCCTGGCCGCCGCCGCCGTTTCCAGCACCCTCTGCGGCTGGATCTTGGTCTGGGCGCGTGGCCTGGCGGGAGCCACGCTGCCTCTCTTCTCGGCGACTTCACTCTCGTCGGCGATGTGGGCCACCGCAAGTCGCCTGACTTCAGCAAACGTCGCTGGATGAGCCCTGATCAAGGCCTCGCAGAATGGCCCTGGCTGTACGCCCTTTTTGAAGGCATAGACCAGCATTTCTTCATCCTTGGCCGGCGATCTGACCATCTGCGCTCCGAAGCGATTGAGGTAGTCTCTGAGGGACACCCTCGGCGGTGCCTTATTCACAATGTACTGCTCGACAAAGATTTTCGAGAATTGTTGAAAATTGGTTATGTGGCCGTTAGGCAGGCTCACAAACCACTCCATCGCCGTTCCCTGGAGCGTGCTCACGAACATCTTGCAGTAGACGGCGTCTGACCCTCCCGACAGCATCATCTGCGTGTGGAACGTGGTCAGATGAGCCTCTGGATCCTCCACGCCAGTAAAAACAGCTTTAACCGGAACTACGCTCGTGGGAATAGGCGTGTCGGTAATCGCCTGAACAAAAGGCATTGGGAAAACACGAGGTGGCGTCGACGGCGCCGCCTCTTCAACAGAAGAACGTCCCTGCTGCTCCTGAAGAGCTCGACGCAGCTCCTCAGTTACCTTGCTGAGCTCCTCGTTCCTGGCGCGAGAGGCGACCAGGTCCTCATGTATCCTTGCCTGCTCGACGCGCGAGGCTTCCACAGTTGCCTGCAACGCGCGCATCATCTCTGCCATCTGCGCCATGGTCATGGCGGCGTCGCCTTCAGCTGCAACAGGCGCCACGGGATTGGAACGATTGCTTCTCATTTTTCTCATTAACTTCAGCGAACCACAGAAATACAGCAAACAACACTTCAACCACGATCGAAGCAGCGATCAACCGGAGAAAACTCAAGAAATTGCGCAAGAACTTCAAGAACACCGCAAACCTTCGCAGAAAATCACAGCTTCACCAAAAACCACCGTTTCCCCGCGAACAACCAAACAAACGAAAGAACTCGAATCCACCGAACAGATTGCGTGCAAGCAACAAAAAACCTCACTCCACCGATCGAAAAGCCAACGAACGGTTCAAAACGCAAACTTCACCGAACGAAACTCAAAGAAACTGCGAACGACGGTTGCACTAGCACACAACCGCGCAGAAAACCTCGAAAACTTCCACGAACTCACGCTGTGGATGGGAGCAAGTTTTACACGGCCCCACGATGGGCGCTTGATGATCCTGCCTGTTGACCGGAGCGCTGGAGAATGCCTCTTCAAAGGATCGACGTGCGCGCCGCTTATCACCTTCGTTCCTCCCCTGGATCTACTTCAAGAACCTGCAAAGAAACGACACGGCGCCGCTGCAGCCGATCGCACTCCGACGCTCAAGTCAGTGACGGTATCACCAAATACTAAGAACTAGAACCGTGCAAATCCTCTCACAAACAGCTCTGTCACTCGCAAGCGTAAAGTGTATGAACTGAACGTGCCTACCTCAGAAAGTTTGTTAAGAGCTCTTATATACCTGGTGACTTTCTCTCTCCTGGCAGTTGCAGACTTGGACACGTGGCCCGCATCCAACCGTACACGTGCCATCATCTGGAGGCTCCCTGACTTGGCGCTGCTTCTACTCTTATTTTGGCTAAGTTACGTATGCATGGTACTGCCCAGTGCATAGCAAACTTAGGAGTGCGATCTCTACTGAAACTGGCGAGTTAGGGCCTTCATACACCTTCCCTGTGGTCTCGCCGGCCGCCTTCACAATCTGCTTCTCTTTCATCTTTGGCGATGTGCTTGTTCTGGCGATCTCCGACTGCTTGGTCGCCTGAGTCTGCATCTGGCGACTTCATCTTCAACCTGGCGATCGCCTATTCTGGTAAACTGGAAATCGGAACACGCCAACTTAACAATCGGCGACTACACGTGCCTCCCGACTTCCTTCCTATCTGCCAACCTGGCGCCTTGTTAACACGCCTACACTGTAGCAGGGTGCCACGTCATCACACCCGATCACCAGGGCGGTACAGTCTTGTTTCATCTGTTGGACATACTCTAGGAAAAGAATACATGTCCCTAGGTTATACATGTTCTGGGGTCATCAAACTCAGTTTCACCACACAACACATAACATTAAACAAAAACTAAACAAAAAACACAAAAACAAAACATAGTAATTAAAATACTGGATTGTCTCTCAGCAACCGCTTGTTTAATGTCATATAGCTTGATGCATTTTTTCCTGGGTCCTCCAATCCCACCGATCCATAGAATTTACAAGTGTTTTTCTAGATGGTGGTTGTCATTCCTCAGCCATGTTACTTTCTTTATAAATTATCTCAAGTTGATGGGTAGATGTAGAGGACTCCTCTCTCACTTCTTCTTTCTTTTCTTTTCTTACTTACATTTTTCCTAGTTGTCTTCTCACCTTCATCTTTAGAAACTTTTTCTCTTAATATCATATATATTATAAGACAACTCAAGTAAGTATTAGCACAAAAGTAAAGAAAAAATATATTTGTTCCTTCCATAAACTCGAGCACCTTCGTGCGTATCTTCTAACGGTGGAACGCGGATCTTCGAGACCACTCCTCCTCCTGTGAAGATTTCCTGCAACACAGAGGCAAAATAGCGCGCTCGCGGCCGTTTGCACTCCGACGCTCAAGTTAGTAAACGAGGCTGAAAACACTGTGCACCTTCGTATCAGAACTGGGCAACAACCGTGCTCTGGAGCTGCGTAACTGAATTCTCTCCTATTCTCTCTCAAGTTGACAAATGCGTACAGTTTGCCAAATGACAGAGTATCTGGAAAACGTACCTTTTGTTGTTTCTCTTTGTGCCTTATATACTTTTGCTCGCGTCTCTGCCACGTGGCTTCTCTGACTTAAGCTTACTAACGAGCGCACCCCACGACGCTGCATTCCAGACTTAGGAATATCCTAGCGCGTGCGGTAGCCCTGTTAGAGTGTTGGCGCACCCAGGGGTGACTGCATGGGAGCCAACTGATGCACCCGTCTCTGAGTCACTTCCCCTTGGAGTCCCCTGAGTTGCTCACGTACCCTGCATGTAGACGCCCCTCTGGGGCGTGGCCTCTTATAGGTCGCATCTGCTCCAGAGGGCATCAGCGGTGGTGCGTTCTGCCGCATTCCTACACCTCATGCGCGGATAAGTCGTGGATTGGGGCTCTTCTTGCTAGTACTGAAGGTGTGGCTTTAAATCCACCTTTCACAGCTATGCTCACTTCTTGACATAGCGAGGCCCGAGGCATCCAGGCTTCTACCGTGCCGCCTCCGTCTATGCCGCCCCCTCCACGGTCACTCCTACTTGTGGGTATCGGGGGGAGTGGCACCATCTGGGCCAAATCATGCTCTTAGGACAACGGGTTACACCTTCAAGGTGGGCGACGCCTAAACCTATCGACGCCCAAAGCTGGCGACGCCCATACTTGGCGATGCCCAAAGCTGGCGACACCCAAGGCGGTCAACATATTGCCTTTTCCTCTTGGAGCCCCTGGTGGGTCCTACCAAATGTTGACTATGGTCAACGCCCGAAGACGGGTCGGTACAATATTATTATTTTTTTCAAAAAATAAATAAAAATAGAAAATTTAGAATAAAGAAGATGAAAGATAAATAATCTTTTTTAAAAATTTAGAAAAAAAGAAAAATAAAACCAGAAGCGTATAATTAAAATTAGCTAAAAAAATCTTAAAAAAAAGAAAATAAGAAATAAGAGAAAAAAAATTCAGAAAAATAAAAAATAAGAAATATAAAAAAACAAAAACTTATGTCAAATAAAACTAAGAATAAAATAAAAGAAAATAATAAAACTAAAAAAAATGAAAACAAAATAAGAAAAATATTAAAAAAATAAAAACTTACTTAAAATAAATAAAACGCCTCTTGGCTGCTGATCGTATCTTGTTTGGTGGTTCTTGGTGTGTTTGTTGCAGTATTCCTCTGGTGACACTGTGGTGTTGGGGGCTGTTTCGTGGAGGGTTGATGCGCAGTGTTACATATTTATGCAGGTGGCGTTGTGGTGTTAGTCCTATTTCGTGGTGGGTTTGGTGCGGGATTGAGGATCAACGTTTTTGTGCAGGTTGGTACTGGAGTGGAGCGCTAGGTGTGCTTGGTTTGGTGTAGTCAACTTTCTTTTTGAGGTCTGGAATTGGTGGTTCAGTGCCTTCTATTCTTGAGCGGTGCAGTGAGGGTGTGGTCACTGCAGTTTTGCTTTGAATTGCGGGAGCGATGACTTCATGAGTGTGGGGGTTACTGGATTGTAGTGCGTGAGGCGGTTCTTCCAAGCGGTTGCAGATTGTGGTGTTCTGCTTTGTTCTGGGTGCAGTGGATTCTTTTTATTGCAGCTAGGTTTGTGGACGTGTGCAGAGACACTTGCGTTTTTCAAACGGCTCGGAGTGCAAAATGTGTTGCTCTTTGTTTTCAATCTTGTTTGGGGAAGCTTTGTTATACAGAAAAGTATTCGTTCTCTCTCCTTCGAAGGTTTCAGAGCGGTTAGGTTAGCCTTTGAGGATGGTGGAGGACTTTACAGGTTTCCTCATCCAATGAGGTTGTTTGATGGATAAGAAAACATCTGCCATGGCAAGTTAAAGGAAGATATTTGCTCAGACTTTGGGAAATACATGTGACATTCCTTTGTCCCAGCTACTTACTCCTTGTATTAAGGGAGACATGGTTGTTGTTCGAGTTGACTTGGAAGATTATTTGGCTGGTCTTGAGGATTGTAAGACCCATCTACATGGTCTGACTATTCTATCTAAAGGGGATAAACCTCTCAACATCTTGATTTAACTAAAAAGTTGCAACTTGTGTGGAAGGCTATTGGACCGTGGAAAGCAATCCCTCTTAGGAAGAGATTTTATGAGTTTAACTTTTCTTCTTTTGAAGACATGGATGGGTACCCGGGATGGGTTCCTAGCAATTATCTCTTGACTTCTTGAGATTGTTTGCCTGGACAAAAGACTTTGTTCCATCTACTATGAAGAGTACTAAAACCCAAGTCTGGGTTCAAATCTACAATTTGCCTTTGGAATATTGGAGACCAAGGGCGATATTTTCCATCACTAGAGGCATTGGTACTCCTTTGTCTTTGGATGATCATACCATGAAAACGAATAAGAGTTTGTTTACTAGAGTGTTGGTAGATATTAATCTTTTGTCCTCTCTTCCAAATCAGCTATTGGTTGAAGGTTTAGGCTTTGCATTTATAGCAGACGTGGAATATGAATGGTTCCCTCCATTGTGCTCTCACTATAAGATGATTGGACATGAACTTGCTTAGTGTTGCGTGATTCATTCTCAGGATCGTGTTACTGGACCTCAACATAAGTCTTCTCAAAAGAAAATTCCTAATGAACGGGAACATGTGAAGGTTGTGGGGGACCCCGTGGTTCCTAAAAAACATAAAGAGTATCGGAAGAAAGATCCGCAGCAGATGCTCGTGGAAGGCCCTATCGGTAATTTGACAATTGATGTTCCTGGAGGGACTAATGTAGGGTCACACTTGGGTCCACTTGATTCTGATAAAACTGATGGAGGTGAGGATGATTTTGCAGATATGTTTCTTCTCGAGGATGCCTCAGATCATGAGAGGTCATCACCCATGCAGGGATTGTCCAGTCCCACTTCTGATATAGTTAGGGTTTCAAAATCGGGGATGGTAGGGGATTCACAGGCTGCTATGCAACCCAAGGGCTTAGATTTACAACTTGTCGTAGATTCACAGGACGTCACGACTCCTATTGATGGTCATCGTGTGGAGGTCTCCACTATTGTGGATGTACCATCTCCATCACGTCATACCTCTCCTCTAAGGGCTAACTCATTTAGGGATGATAAAGCTCTACTCCCAGATAAGGATACGTATATGGATCCTATTGTTCCTACCAATTCATATAGTGTAAACAAATGTGTATATGGATCCTCATGGTCCATTGTGTTAAAATGATGGGTACTTATCAAATTGAGGAATGCATGTTTCATCTCCAAGTCCTTAGTGATAGTAGGTATTGCAATACTAGAAAAATGCCTTAGCCCTTGCTGCATAGCGTAATCTCCAAGTGTTCTTTTGGGCTGTGGTGGTTGCTCTTCAACCATGTTTTTTTTCTGAAAAATTTCAATGTGAAGAGTATAGGTCGTTGATGATTCTTCTCTAATTTCTCTTTGTTTTTCTTTCTCTTTTTAACCCTTTTCTTTCGAGTAGCCTTTTCAATCTCCAATTCAAATTGCAATTGATCTTTAGAAACCTGTCCTCTTAGTATCATATAAGACAATTTACTCAAGGACTAGCACAAGGAGTAACTAGCAATAAAAATAATAAAATTTAGAAACTATCAAATTTAAAACAAATAAAAAATCAATCAAATCAAATCAAATAAAAAACTTAAAAAAATAAACCATTAAAATATTAACAATATCTAGGAATTCATACTCTAAAATTTAAAACAGTTCCCCAAGAACGGCGCCGAAAACTTTATGACTATTTTACGGTAAGTGTACAAAGTCAAAACTGGTAATTTTTCCTTAAGGACGGATATTGAACTCACTAAATATGAAAATATATGTAAAAGTTTGTTTGAATGGTTGTTTGTATAAGGAATAAAGAACTTTTTCAATTAAATCTAAGGATCAAAATGATGAATAAAGATTCAAACCTTAATAATAAAATGACAATACCAATCATCAATCAAGAACAAAATATTATAAATAAATATCACCTCAATACATAAGAGTTTAAAAAATTACTCTCCATCCCAAAAGGAATAATTAGTCACTTATATTGGCCATTACAAGCATGGAAATCAAGAAAAGAAGATCCAAGATATTTCTCCTTGATGGTTGTAACGGCGCTTTTTTTAGAAAAAGCTACAGACCCCCTCCCCCCATGCCATTTTCTCTTCTCTCTCTCTCTCTCCAATTCTCTTCTCTCTCTCTCTTAATTTCTCTCCCAATCTTCATCTATTTTAGAATCTGATCATACCACGCTGTAGCAGAGGAGTTAAGGAACATTTCTACCCGATCAGATTTTCAAACAGAGCCCGTAAATCTTGAAGCTTATCCAAACGGCGGGGAATAAAATTCTAAAAGTTGCTTGGAAAGCAAGCAATTGAGGTAAGGGAAGCTAAATTTAATTTTTTATAGCACCCTAGGATAGAAGATCTGAATGCGGAAGGGACGTGGTCCCAATATTCAATTTTTCTTGCAGGGATGTTGTGTGTTATATATATTAGGTTGTTTGTTTATATATTATTTAAATTTGTAAAAATATTATATTTTAATGGTTTAATATTTAAGTGTTGTTTTTTTAATTTTAATTACGTTTTTGAATGTTGTGGATCGTGTTTGGAATGATATTGTATGACGGGATGGCATGGAATTGAATTCATGCATTTGGGATAATGTATGGACTGATGTTTGCTGTGTATTAAGTATTGATGCCTATGTGGTAACAGAGATCTCCGAGCTTCACTGATGGTCTAAGTCACATAGACTAAGATATCAGGTGGTGAGAAGCTGATGGGGGAGTTCATGCACACCGTGACATATGAGATGCACGGCTTGGGTTGTATTGAACTTACCCGGATCCTTTCTGTTGGATTCGCTGGTAATCTTTGGATCAGGTGTTAGTCTCTGGTAGGACTTACTTAATACGGGTCTTCCGGAAGACGTTGTTTGTTGAATATTCTGGATGTGTAGATCCATGTGAGATCTATGTGATTGTTTATTGTTGAGATTTGAAGAAAGTTGAATAATTTGAGAAATTGATCATGTAATTTGGTTTTCTCTTTTGATTTAATTGTGTATATTATAAAATTCTATTTTCACTAGCTTACCCTTGCTTTTCTTGTTGTGTTTGAACTGCAATGACTGTACTATGTACACGAGCAGATGACCATACAGGTGCAGGAGAGCCTTAGAGGGTTCAGAGTCTTATTTTGAGTTGTGGATATGTAAATTGTATTTCTATAAATCCTAATCATGTATTAGGAATGTTTTTGAAAAACTCCAAGTTTGTATAGAAACTGGTAGAACTTTTATTGTAATAGTTATATGTAAATTATGGGGTGTTACATTTAATGGTATCAGAGCGGTTCATCCTTAGGATAACCTGAGGGTAGTGGGTTTATTCTGTTTCTCCTGCGTGTAGATTTTTGTTTACGTCTAGCCTCAAGACTTAGTTAAAAGTTTCTAATAAGATGTTTGACAAAGTTGTTTTTCCTGAAATCTTGTTTGTGTTCGAGTCAAGTTAATTGTTATGAATAAAGATGAAAGTATTAAGAATGAAAAGAATCTTGATAGAGTGGTGAGGGTGCACACTCATGACTAGATCAAGATTATTTTCTATCTTAATTCTAAGTAGCTAGAGTACATTTTAGGGATAAGTTTTGATTGGTTTTTACTTGTTTCAAATGATTATTTCTTTGAAGTTAATTTGTCTTAAAGATGTAGTTGGAAATTTTTAGTAATTTCTAATCCAATTCTTTATGTGCTTAGAAGATGGCACGTAGACCACCTACTCCTCCTCCACCAGTAGATATGCCCAACTTAGCTCGGGCAATAGAGATGATGGCAACAGCCTTGCAACAACAGAGTGCTACTATGGCACAACAGCTTCAGGCCGCCCTTCATCAATTAGAAACAGCTAGATTAGCAGCAGAAGCATCTCAACTTCATCAACAACCCCATACCTTTAGTCTGGAGGATTTTTTGAGACACAATCCACCCAAATTTAATGGCAAGGTAAATCCAGATGGAGCAGACCAGTGGGTGAGAGACATAGAAAGAATCTTTGAAGCTACTCAATGCCCTAAAGAGAGAAAGTTATCTTATGCCATCTATATGCTTATTGAAGAAGCTGAGTTTTGGTGGATAGGCATGAAGCAAATGATGGAAGACAAAGGTGAAGATGCTACTTGGGAGAACTTCAAAGTAAGATTCCTAGAGGAGTATTTTCCTGATAGTGTCAGGTATGCAAAAGAAATTGAATTCATGCAGCTGGAACAAGGAAATCTTTCAGTCACTGAATATGCTACTAGGTTCAAACACCTAGCTAGATTCTACACCCAGACCATGACCGAGGCTTGGAGATGTAGAAAATTTGAGTTTGGATTGAAGCAAGAACTTAAAGAAGTGGTGATTCCTATGTCCATTACAGATTTCCCTGCTCTAGTGGAGAAAGCAAAAGTAGTGGAGAGTTCGAAAAATAGTAGCAGACTTGCTAAGCCTCAAGTGGGGGAGGACCTTCTAAAAGCATGCCTAAATATGAAGATAGAAAGAAACCTTATTTCAAACCTCAATCTTATAGCAGTGGAAGACCCAGTTCTCAATCACCACCTAGTTTCAGATGTTTTAGATGCGGTGGGCCACATGTTGTTAGATTTTTCCCTTATCCAGTGTCAAATGTGACATGTGATAGATGTCACAGGTATGGTCATGCAACAAAAGACTGTCGTGTCCAATTGGGAGCTCCAAATTCTGGCGGAGTGCAGCAAGTACGACAAAATAGTAATAAAAAACCCAAAGCTGCTGGCAGAGTTTTTGCTATTAGTGGAGCTGAAGCTTCACAGTCTGATAGCCTTGTTAGAGGTATTTGTTCTATCCTTGGAACACAATTATCTGTATTGTTTGATTCTGGGGCAACCCATTCTTTTATATCTTTTGATTGTGCTAAGAAACTTAAGTTGCCAGTCCGAGAATTAGAATTTGAGTTGGTGGTATCTACACCAACAGAAGGTATTATAGTAACTTCTTCCATGTGTGCTGAGTGTCCAGTAATTATAGATGGGCAGAGATACAAGATCAACATGATTTGTATACCTCTAAAAGATTTGGAGGTTATATTGGGAATGGATTGGTTGTCTGCTAATCATATCCTTATAGATTGTGGTCGGAAGAAGTTAATTTTGCCTAAATTAGAAGGAATGCAGGTTATCTCAGCTCATCAGTTTGAGAGAGAGATACAAGAAGGTGCAGAATGTTTTATGCTCTTGGCTTGTTCTATAGTTACTGATAAAGTACAAAAAGATATGTTTGTAGTTCAGGAGTTTATGGATGTATTTCCTGATGAGATTCCTGGACTTCCACCTAAAAGAGAGATAGAGTTTGCAATAGACTTGATTCCCGGAGCAGGCCCCGTGTCAATTTCTCCATATCGGATGGCACCAGCGGAGTTAGGTGAATTGAAGAAACAACTAGAAGACTTATTGGAGAAGCAATTCATTCGACCTAGTGTTTCTCCATGGGGAGCTCTAGTGCTATTAGTGAAGAAGAAAGATGGTTCGTCACGTCTATGCATAGATTACAGACAATTAAACAAGTTAACAATAAAGAATAAATATCTTCTTCCTAGAATTGATGACTTGATGGATCAGTTGCATGGGGCAGTTGACTTTTCTAAGATAGATTTGCGCTCAGGTTATCACCAAATTTCAGTGAAAGCGGAAGATGTTCAGAAGACTGCTTTTAGATCAAGGTATGGTCACTATGAATTTCTGGTTATGCCATTTGGGGTGACTAATGCTCCAGCTATTTTCATGGATTATATGAATCGGATATTCAGACCTTTTCTTGATAAGTTTGTGGTAGTGTTCATAGATGATATCTTGATCTATTCTCGTACAAGGGAAGAACATGCAGAACATCTTAGAATCGTCCTGGACATTTTGAGAGAAAAACAGTTATATGCTAAACTTTCAAAATGTGACTTCTGGATGTCAGAAATACAATTTTTAGGACATGTCATCTCTGCACAGGGAATATCAGTTGATCCTTCTAAAGTGGAGGTTGTACTTCAGTGGGAACCTCCTAAAACAGTTACAAAAATTAGAAGCTTTGTCGGGTTAGCAGGATATTACAGGAGATTTATAGAAGGCTTTTCTAAAATAGTGGCTCCTTTGACCCAATTGACTAGAAAGGATCATCCTTTTGCATGGACTGAACAATGTGAGAAAAGCTTTGAAGAGTTGAAAAGAAGGTTGACTAATGCTCCTGTATTGACAATCCCTGATACCAATCAGTCTTTTAAAGTTTTCTGTGATGCTTCCTATCAGGGATTGGGTTGTGTTTTGATGCAGAATAAGAAAGTTGTTGCCTACGCTTCTCGTCAGTTAAAGGTGCATGAAAGAAATTATCCAACTCATGATCTAGAATTGGCAGCAGTTGTCTTTGCTTTAAAAATATGGAGATATTTTCTTTACGGAGTTAGTTTTAATGTGTTCAGTGATCATAAAAGCTTGAAGTATTTGTTTGATCAGAAGGAGTTAAATATGAGGCAGAGGAGATGGATTGAATTTTTAAAAGACTATGATTTCCAGCTAATATATCATCCTGGGAAAGCAAATGTTGTTACAGATGCGTTGAGTCGTAAAAAGATACAAATGTCATCGCTTATGATTAGAGAGCTAGCATTGATTGAAGATTTCAGGAGTATGAATTTGGAGGTTTCCATGTCTTCAAATTGCATTAGTTGTAATACACTTGTTATAACTAATGAATTTCTGGAGAAGGTGAAGGAGAAGCAGTTGGAAGATTCAAAATTGAAGAACTTCATGGGCTTACTAAATACTGACAAAGCTAAAGACTTCTCTTTAGGAGTGGATGGTATTTTGAGATTCAAAAATAGAATATGTATACCAGAAGATAATGAACTAAAGCAAACAATATTATCTGAAGGTCATAAAAGCAAACTCAGTTTACATCCAGGAATGACCAAGATGTATCAATATCTCAAGAAGTCTTATTGGTGGCATGGCATGAAGAATGATGTAGCTAAGTTTGTAGCTGCTTGCCTGACTTGTCAGAAATCAAAGATTGAACATCAACGGCCTGGAGGCATGTTAACTCAGTTAGACATTCCAGTGTGGAAGTGGGACAGTATCTCAATGGATTTTGTTACCCACTTACCACGTACTTTGCGGAAGCATGACTCTGTTTGGGTCATAGTGGACAGGCTAACAAAGACGGCACACTTCCTACCTATAGACTTGAGAATCTCTATACGGAAGTTGGCCCAAATTTACATATATGAAATAGTCAGATTGCATGGTGTACCCTCCAGCATAGTTTCAGATAGAGATCCCAGATTCACCTCTAGATTCTGGCAAACACTTCAAGAAGCTTTGGGGACTAAACTCAGACTTAGTTCAGCGTATCATCCTCAAACTGATGGACAATCAGAGAGAACTATCCATTCCTTAGAGGATTTTCTTAGGACTTGTGTGTTAGATCATTTGGGCAGTTGGGATGAAATTCTACCTTTGGTAGAGTTCACTTACAATAAAAGTTACCAAGCTAGCATAGGAATGGCTCCTTTCGAGGCATTATATGGAAGAAAGTGTAGGACACCTCTGTGTTGGTTTCAGGATGGTGAAAGTGTGTTAATTGGACCAGAATTAATACAACAAACCAATGAGAAATCAAAATGATTCAGGAAAGATTGAAAACATCTCTCAGCAGGCAAAAATCTTATGCAGATCAAAGAAGAAGACCTTTAGAATTCTCTGCGGGTGAACATGTCTTTTTAGGAGTTACACCATTCACTGGTGTAGGAAGAGCACTAAAATCCAAGAAATTGACTCCTAAGTTCATAGGACCTTATCAAATTCTCAGGAGAATAGGCCCTGTGGCTTATGAAATTGCTTTGCCTCCTTCTTTAGCTAACATTCACAATATTTTCCATGTATCCCAGCTAAGAAAGTATGTACCTGATCCTAGCCACATTCTAGAGTCTGATTCCATCCAGGTCAAAGAAAATTTGTCGTTTGAAGTAAAGCCAATCAGAATTTTAGATTCACAAGTGAAACAACTTCGTGGAAGGAGTATTCCCATGGTGAAAGTATTGTGGGATCTCACCTCTGGAGATTCCACTTGGGAAATTGAAGAAGTGATACGAGCATCATACCCTAATCTCTTTCTTGGTAAGTTCATTTTCGAGGACGAAATTTTTTGTAGTTGGAGATAATGTAACGACGCTTTTTTTAGAAAAAGCTACAGACCCCCTCCCCCCATGCCATTTTCTCTTCTCTCTCTTTCTCTCCAATTCTCTTCTCTCTCTCTCTTAATTTCTCTCCCAATCTTCATCTATTTTAGAATCTGATCATACCACGCTGTAGCAGAGGAGTTAAGGAACATTTCTACCCGATCAGATTTTCAAACAGAGCCCGTAAATCTTGAAGCTTATCCAAACGGCGGGGAATAAAATTCTAAAAGTTGCTTGGAAAGCAAGCAATTGAGGTAAGGGAAGCTAAATTTAATTTTTTATAGCACCCTAGGATAGAAGATCTGAATGCGGAAGGGACGTGGTCCCAATATTCAATTTTTCTTGCAGGGATGTTGTGTGTTATATATATTAGGTTGTTTGTTTATATATTATTTAAATTTGTAAAAATATTATATTTTAATGGTTTAATATTTAAGTGTTGTTTTTTTAATTTTAATTACGTTTTTGAATGTTGTGGATCGTGTTTGGAATGATATTGTATGACGGGATGGCATGGAATTGAATTCATGCATTTGGGATAATGTATGGACTGATGTTTGCTGTGTATTAAGTATTGATGCCTATGTGGTAACAGAGATCTCCGAGCTTCACTGATGATCTAAGTCACATAGACTAAGATATCAGGTGGTGAGAAGCTGATGGGGGAGTTCATGCACACCGTGACATATGAGATGCACGGCTTGGGTTGTATTGAACTTACCCTGATCCTTTCTGTTGGATTCGCTGGTAATCTTTGGATCAGGTGTTAGTCTCTGGTAGGACTTACTTAATACGGGTCTTCCGGAAGACGTTGTTTGTTGAATATTCTGGATGTGTAGATCCATGTGAGATCTATGTGATTGTTTATTGTTGAGATTTGAAGAAAGTTGAATAATTTGAGAAATTGATCATGTAATTTGGTTTTCTCTTTTGATTTAATTGTGTATATTATAAAATTCTATTTTCACTAGCTTACCCTTGCTTTTCTTGTTGTGTTTGAACTGCAATGATTGTACTATGTACACGAGCAGATGACCATACAGGTGCAGGAGAGCCTTAGAGGGTTCAGAGTCTTATTTTGAGTTGTGGATATGTAAATTGTATTTCTATAAATCCTAATCATGTATTAGGAATGTTTTTGAAAAACTCCAAGTTTGTATAGAAACTGGTAGAACTTTTATTGTAATAGTTATACGTAAATTATGGGGTGTTACAATGGTTGCCTTATTTGTGGTTTTCTATCTCTCAATATCCTCCCAATGGTGTCTAGGGTTAGGCCTCACACCTTTTATTTAACCTAATTAGGCTTGGGCTAAGTGACATGTCGCTCAATTGAGATATTGCTTTCTCTAAGTCTTGTATGCAATCTTTGACTTCTTTTCTTCCCATTCTTCTAAATCTTCAATATTATTGAGGACTGCTATTATCAATGGGTTAGAATCAGACATTTGTCTCTGATTCACATTCATCTTATAATCCAAAAATATGTATAAAGGTTCAAATACCTTAATTAGGGATTGAATTATACTGTTTTATCAATTAAAGCCCATAACTACATATCTTTTTGTATGAAATATTTCTAAATTATGGCACATATCACTTATCATCCTGTAGCGGTACCGAACTGGTTCTATACGAGCATCATTCATTTTGGGGTCTAGGTCAAGAAGGGCGACCATGTGTTTTTTCTTGGGGGCCCTGACTTTCGAGGTCATTTTCTGCTTAACTCGTGATTTTTCTTTAAGAGACCATCGATATTGTTTCCCTTGAGGTTCTTGGGGAACGATCCCTGTGCAGTTCTCAATATTGTGCCCTATTGGTAGGTTCTACCCTTAGGCTGACCATAAAGCATTCTCGAGCCACCTTTTGGTCTACGTGCATTGTGACTATATCACCGGATGTGGATGAAAACTTCATAGCCAGAATTGGAGTTGACACGATTGCCTAAATGATGTTGAGGGAGGGTCTGCCAAGCAAGATAATATAGGAAGTGTTACCTTTGACTTTCGAATATCTTATTTTGATAGTTCCACTTAGATGTTTCTCTTCACCAGACATGGTATATAGATCAATATACCCCTGAGTGTCCAGTCATTCCTAGAAAAGCCAACAATTTGATCATCATATGCTTGGATTTTGGTCTCCAAAATCCTCACTTTTTTAAAAGTCTTCCAATAAAGGATATTCACTGGACTTTCTTGATCCACAAGTGTTTTCATGATTCCTAAATTATCGAATTCCACTGTGAAGACCATAGGATCATCTTGTGTCGGGTCGATTGTTTAAACGTCATCACTTGTGAAGAGTATCAGAGGGATCCTCGATTAGGGAATGATCGAAGTTGAATTCACTGACTGAATAGATCGAAGATGCTTCTTCGAAACGGATCCTGAGCATCCTCCGCATGCAAAACCACCACCAATTGTGTTAATCACTTGTCTACCACTATGACGTAAAGACTCATCTCTTCTTAAAGGTTCACTCGTTCATGGTTGTTTCCCTGATCATCGGTCATCATTGTGATGTTGACAAGGATAATACACCTTTCGTTCATAATATTTTTCTCTCTACTGAGGAGATTTATTTGAACTTGTGTTGTCGGTTTGTATAAACTAGTGCAAGTCCCCGACTTGAATGAGCTCTTTAATATTATCTTTTAATGCCTGCATCTCTTCGATCGTCTGAAGTTGCGATGGTATCGACAATTCCTATATGTATTGGCATCTTTAGGAGTTTGTAACTTTCTGAGTATAGGAGTTAGATCAGCATTCAAAGCCTTGTCCCTAATCTTTCCCCTGTCAGCATTTAACGAGGTGTAACTATGGAATCGAGGTCTTCGATTCTCTCTGTATTTATCATTTTTTTCGAACATATTATGACCACTTTTTTCTTATTCTTTCCCCTTTTCACCGTCATTCTCTGCTCGGACTTGATTTCAGTAATCAAGTAACTCTTCCAACTGCATAAATTTTGTTGCCTTTTGCCATAATTCGTCCAAGTGTGTTGCCGGTTTCTTATACAAACTATCGGTGAATAGTATTGACATTAATGTTGTTACCATATGATCCATGTCTAGTTTAAGGCTTAGATTTTGGATATTCAAAGATACTTTGCTAAATCTCTCCATGAAAGCTTGAAGTGACTTATTTTTCTATTTTTGTATGTTGATAAGTGCAATGGATGTTAAGTGGTGTGATTGGCTGGTAGCAAATTGGGTTTCGAATTTGGACAATAGTTTTTTAAAAGCAATCCACTAAATTGGGAGTGAGACTTGTAAACGAACTAAGCGCCTCTCCTTTCAGTGAAGTGGGAAACACTTGGCAGAGCACCAAATTGTCATATGCATATAGGCGCATCTGGGTGGTATACACATCCACATGTTCGTCCAGATCCGTAGTTCCGTCATACCAGTCAATTTTTAACCCTTTCCAAGTTGGTGGATATTGTGTCTCACAATGTGATCAGTGAAGGGATGCCCATTGGGTTCCTATTCCAAGATAACAATATGTATCAAATGGTTGAGTCTCGATGATGCATGAGTCATTCTCAGTAAGTTCTAAGTATGGATTGGTCTTCAAAGTGGATGTCTTCTCCTGATTTTGTGTGTCATCGGATTTCTCCAGTGAAGGTGGCCTTCTGGCCTTTGGTTCGGACCCTTTATGCCTTGTTTCAAGTATGATCTTGGTTAGTTGTTGCCTCATTTGCTCATTTTTTTCTCAAAGGATTCATATCTCCTCCTCATTCTTTTCACGCATGATTCGTATCTCCCTTTTGTTCTTTTGGTGCCTCTCCGCGATCTTTCTATGCAAGGTTTGGAACATAGCCATCTGCTCGGCGTTAGTCATTCTCTTGTTTACCATCAACCTTGTTGGTACCATTTGTTGTCTTTCAATTCTATCTCGGTCCCACGGTGAGCGCCAATTGTACTTGTATAAGGCCTAGATAGTAACTACTATTGGTTGAACAATTGATGTTCATCCCTCGGTCATTCCTCTTTCTCTTCCCTTCTCTTA
Organism: Phaseolus vulgaris; assembly: GCF_051622355.1. Taxonomy (NCBI): domain Eukaryota; kingdom Viridiplantae; phylum Streptophyta; class Magnoliopsida; order Fabales; family Fabaceae; genus Phaseolus; species Phaseolus vulgaris. Next base: position 16,194,916 of record NC_143501.1, on the reverse strand, counting down.
CTCGCTCCTTAGCTGTCGGTCAGGAGTGGACCTGCAAAAGATTCTCCGACAATCAAGTAAATGTTTTGCATGAGAGTGAGTAATATACCGATGAAACGTACTTTATTCTTGTACAATCGTGCTTATTTATAGTGTTTATAATGGGTTATCTCGTTTATGGGTTGTATTTAATGTGTATCTTTCCTAAAAGGGCATTACCTGATTTATCGTGTATCTCCCTATTTTACCTTGTTGCATTAACTCTATACAGTCAGACAACCTCCGATACTGGGTGACGTAGTTCATCTGGCCTCGATCGTTACATAAAGAAAACTAAATTAGAGTAATAAGTTTAGCTTTCTTAGATATTTAGATATCAAGAACACAAACTTGGACTTAGATATCTAGATATTTCTGAAAAATCTACTCCAAACACTTTAGCATATCCTTTCACCACCAATCTGACCATGTATTTATTGTATAGAACCATTTGCATTTAGTTTAGTTCTATAAACCCATTTCACTCTACGGATTGTTTATTTTGAGGTCAATTCACTAGCTCTCAAGTGTCAATTTTTTACAATCATCTTTAATTCTTTCTTGATATCATTAATCCACTTCTCATCTTTTTCAGCTTCTTCAAATTCAATAGGTTCTAAAACATCCACATTACGCCTTTGATAAATATCACATAGAGATCTTGTCCCTCTAACAAGAATTTCATCAACTTCAACATCAAAGAAGTGTGGAGTTTTCGGAAATTGCTTTCTTATTGCTCATCCCAATTCCATTGTTGATCTTCCATGAACTTTACATCTATACTCACAATATTTTTTTTCATTTTATGGTTAGAAAATTTTGTAAGCTTTAGAGATGCTATATATCCAATGAAAAATTTGGTTTCAACTTTTTTGTCAAGTTTGTCTCTTTTAACATATGGAACATAAGAAAAACAAACACATCCAGAAAAATCTCAAATTTTGTAAATCTGGTGTGTACCCAAACCAGTCTTCAAATCGATTGTTTTGTTTAAAACTATAGTTGATAACCTGTTCAGAAAAAATACAATTGTGCTTGCAGCCTCCACTCACAACTTGTTTGACAAATCCTTCTCATGTAACATACACCTTGTTATCCCGCTATGCTTCTATTTTCCCTCTACTTACACCATTTTGTTGTGGGGGATATGACAGTGTAAGTTGATGTTCAATGCTAGATTCTTCATAATATTTATAAAAAAAATCAATTGCATATTCTTTTTGCATTGTTAAACCTTATTACTTTTAAAATGCAATCACTTTGATTCTCTACAAATGTTTTATATTTCTAGAAGATACTGGAAACCTTAGTCATGGATATAAAAATATAAATCCAACAATATCTGATATAATCATCAGTAAAAGTAACATAACACTTATTACCAGTTACAAACAATACTCTTTGAGGTCCCCCAACATTTGTATGAGGAAATGGTTTTCGATGGTTTGAGGAAATGTTTTTCTTATTGGCTTACAAAATTGGCAAGCCACACAACCTACCAACTTGTCTTCAATCACCAAGACACCTTTGACCAAGGCATGTTTCGAAATATATAACAATTGCATAAGACGAAAATGTTTAAGTCTTTTATGTCATAGATCAATTAGATTTAAAGCATATTGTTTAGATCTCATTTTAACTCTAAACACATCTTTACGTTTAGTGTCTTTTGTAACATCCCTAGATTTTCACACATCTAAAAACTAAAATCTGTATAAAATATTAAAAATAAAATATAAACACAATACAAATATGTCCACCACTCTTTCTTAAAATATTACAAACATAACTCTCTTTATAAAACTTCAATATCCACATAAAATTAAAACAAATATTCAAATTTCATCTAAAATAATTTCATCATCTAGCTTCTCAGTAAGGAGGAGCTCAAACACCTGTAACATCATCTGCTCCCGTGTAAATACACGATCATCACAGATAAGAAACAACACAAACAAATAACAGGGTAAGCTAGCTATATAAAACAAAATTCTATATAACATTTTAATTTGAAATTAATACACATAAATTATTAAGTTTCATACAATTTCTCAAATCAACACAAATTCTTAAATCATCAAGTGTCACACAAATTCTCAAATCATCAAGTGTCACACAAATTCTCAAATCATCAAGTGTCTATTAACATTCAATATTCATTTTTCACATGTCAGACTTCCACTAACTCATATCACAGACACTTGACTCTACTTCCGGAAGACTCGTGTATTGAAATTAGAATCCTGAGACCTGCACCTGTCATACTACTCGTTGTGAATCCACACAACCATGCGCATAAACATCTCAATATCTCATTATCTCGTATGACAGGGTAAATTCATATGACCTGAAAGACCAGATTATATTTCAAACCCCAGACAAAGTCATATGAACCTCCATCGACTCTCACCAACTGAATAACTTCATCTATGTGATTCCATTATATCAGTAGAGTCAGGATGTCTCATTACGGGCCTGACAGATCAATACACCCTAACAACAATCTCAACACGGGATTTCCTTTCCTGAAAATACTATGTCTTGATCACACTTTCAAATCATTGCACACTTCATTTAACACATCAATACACCATTCAATCATAATATATAATTTAAACTTTCTAACAATCCAAATATATCCAAAAAGTTATTTAACAATAGTAATCTAAAATAAACTATGCTAAAATAATAAAATAGCAATATTCAAATATGTATACAAATTTTTGGATTGAACGAAAATATTTTAGGTTGATCGAAATCACACCAGAGAGCACCCAGGAATTTTGGTTTGAACGAAAATATTTTAGGTTAATCGAAATCACACCAGAGAGCACCCAGAAATTTTGGATTGAACGAAAATATTTTATGTTGATCGAAAACACATCAGAGAGCACTCAAATTAACAAAGACCCTGCTATAGCTAAAATTACTCTAATCAACATCAAACAACCCAGACTCAACAACATTATAATTGTATAACAACAACCATATATCAAATTTCACCTTCAAATCTTCTAGCCTAGTGTTCTATTGGAGATTAAGGCTAGCTTCCCTTATCTGAAAATTAGTAGATATTCGCTAAGAGCTCCAAAACCATCAAGAACCCAAAGGTAACTTAACCTGTAACACAGAGTCCTAATAAAAAATCTAACTATATCACTAGGACCCTAAGCTAACAGAGATTAACCCTGAAGCTAAAAGGGTCACATGCAAGCAATGACAAAAACAACCTAACAAGTTCCAAATTTGACTCAAATAGAAGAGCAAAAATGAACTTACTCTATCAGAGATTCTGATCGGGCAGTCTTGTAGTACTCACTGCCAGGAGTCTGATGGTGGACTCTGATCGTCGAATTGATGAACGAGGAAGTCAGAATCTTAGAGAGAAGGGAGAGGAAAGGAAAAGAACTTTCTAGAGAGATGGTGGTTCTTTTTAAAATGAAACCTGAATAACAAAATTTCTATTTATATGCTCTTTTAAATTTAATAATAAAATATTGAGGTGTCATTTTAATTTTACCACTTCTACTCTAAGACTATTTTTCTCAATCCTTACATCTTTAGTCAAACACCAGTTCAATTCAAATAAGACTTTGAAGCCCATTTTCAACAATATGTGCAACACTAAGGAATTTTTGATGATTGTTAGATACACATAAAACATCAAAGATATAATTCAAATTTGTTAAGCTTTCAATAACAATGATCCATTTTCCTTTAACTATGATGTAATAATCATTTCCAATTTTCACTTTTAAAAATAATGATTTTGTCATGCTCTCTAAATAGCTTTTCATCGTTGGTCAAATAGTTTCTGCAACCACTGTCTATTAACCATTAGTTATTAAAAGTGTTGGTTGTAGCAAAACATGTTGAAACAAAGAGTTGCTTATCTTCTTCCTCCTCCACAATAACTTTTACCCCTTTTGATTTAGACTTGCAGATTCATTTTACACATCCCAAATCACTGTAGTTTTTACACTTGACATCTAGCCTCCACCAACATTAAATTATCTTTTTGCGATTTGGATAAGAGAGAAAGTTCTCACATTATTGATTTTTGGAACCTTCTTTCATCTTTTTCTTCCATTTATTGTTCTTTGTTATTTCCACCTTTAAAAATTTGTGCTTTTACATGAAAAACACATTGTATAGTCTCATCTCATCATATCATTTTTTTGTTCTCTAGCCTATAAGGCATTTACAAATTGATAGTTAACATATCTTTCACTCAAAAGTGGAGATTTTTTACTCTTATTTTTCTAATATAGTAATCATAATTTTTTAACAATATTATTTCATCAGAAAAAGGGTTCTTGAGAAGTTTAACTTTATTTGTTATACTCAAAAGTTTATCCATATAACTTTTAATTATTTTTGTCTCCTTGCACTTAAAAGTCTTTGATTCTTTTACTTACAAAGTATAGATTTGAAGTTTATAGTTATTGTAAAAATATTTATATATATATATATATATATAAAGACATATTTTTGTCTTCTTTATTATACTTTATTTGAGTTAGATTTTCAAAACGTTTAGGAAACTCGTCATTTTTTTAGTACTACCTTCCAAAAATCCAATGTTTTAAGATAATTGAAGACTTTTGGATGTAACGACGAAGGGTTAGTGAAAATAAAAAGTTAAAGTAGAAATTAAGATATTTTAAAATAAAAAATCATGTTTTTATCGTTTTCATCATTTATAATATCAGTTATCTAAGAGATTTTAGAAGTATTTGTTTGAAGGTAGATAATCTTAATATTATATCTAGTATTAGGATATATTAGAATTACGGATAATGTTACTTTAGAAATTTAAATATATTATCTTTATGTTTAGAACTAATTATATTTGAATTATGGATAATTAAAAATCATAACTAATTTATCTTATTCGAATTAATTTCCGCAATTCATCGGTATTTTTTTCTTCCTCACTTATCTTTTCAAAATAAAAACTAATTTTATCCTCTTATTTTAAGTACTTGTTATTATAACTTATATTGATAGATTTGAATTCTTATTGTGGTTGGTTTGTTCTAAAAATAGATCACTTTAAGAAAAATAAAATATATTCAAAACAGGACACCGGGCATTCCATTTTATTTAATTTATATTAAATTTAATTATTTTGGCGATGATAAAAGTATTACCGTACTAGTATTTAAATTTACTTTAGATGTTAAAGTTACTTTTATTCTTACAATTTTATTTTATTGGCAATTTATAAATAATATATTTGAATTAAAATTGTAAAATATTTTAGTGATTATATATTATTGATCAATAATATCTTTAAGCAAAATCAGGAGAAAAGTTTATTCAGATTAAAAGCCTTGATAACAAATAAATAAATAAAAATAGTTACTTACGTTAGTTTCCTGTCAATTAGAGAATATTTTAATACAATTGTCACAAATATACATTCTGTTAATCATTTTGATATGATCTCTGTTAAAACACAAAAATGTTGTTAATTGATGTGATATATATGTATTCTTTTTTCTTTTTTACTAATTCTATAATTTTTATAATATAGTATATAATTAATATGAAATATTGTGGAATTAAAAATATATAGTCAAAATTATGTTGATAATAAGATGACAGGTTGATAATTATATGATTCTCTAGTACGAACTGTAATATGTGGATAACAAACTATCTGATTTATATGTGTAGGTTTACATGGATTTCTTTATTTTATTAACCACATTAATATTATTGAGTTATAAAAAATTCTTTAATTGGTTAAAGATCGATAATGTATAATATTTTAAATATAAACTTTAGTTTTAGATTTTAAAATTTTAAAAATTGAGAAAAATAATATAATATAAATAATTTTTTTTATTGACAAATAACAATGAAATTAAATGAAACCACTTCAGAAAATGGTTAACCCTTATACAGCAAAAAGAACTTTTTATTGTCTGTCAAACTCTATTAATAAGTAACATAAAATAGATAAAATAATTATCTAGAATTTAATTCGGTCAGACTTAAGTATTTGCACTTTCAAATCTTAATTTTAATACATCAATTTCGTAGTTTTATACAACTTAACTTTTAGTTTATTTAAAATTAATTATTTTGTAAAATATAAACTATATTTACACATCTTTAAAAATCTGTATTTATATAATACAAATATTTTTAGTTTTTTTTATATTAAATTATTTTTGTTGATAAAATGAATAAAGGTATTAAAAGTATTTAAATTAGTTTTATATGTCACAATTACTTTAATAATTAAAATTTTATTTTATTGACAATTTATAAATAATATACCTTATTAAAAATGGGAAAATATGTAAGATATTATATATTATCAATCAATTATATCTTTTAAATGGAATTTTATTTTTTTGTCGACAAACAATAATTTATTTAGATATAGTTAAACATATTAAACATCTTTCATAATAAAAATAAATAAATAAATAAAGTGTCGAAAGTTTAATTATTCATAGAATAAAAAGTCTGGGGTTTTTTTTAATAACGAATCCATGCAATGTTTTAGCTTAATAACAAATTAATTCATAATAAATTAATTCCTGTCAATTAAATTGATATACCTAAACAGAGGTAGGATGCACAACAAATATAACAGAAAAACATTACAACATTTTTCTTTTATTTTATCATATAACTTCTTCATTTTATCATATATCTAAAATTTTGGTATTATATTTTAATATTTTCAAAAAAATTTAAAAAAATAACATAAAATAGATAAAATGAGTATTCTGCAATTTAAATATATCAATCTCATAAAATAGATAAGCTAGTTATGATTAATTTATAATCATATCCTTAAAAAAAATATTTATATTTTATTTATATCTAGTTTAAAAATAAATAAGATAATTAAATCTAATTGTGGGTTGATTCTGAAATTTTCAACTCCTAAAATATGTATTAAAAAGATAAAAGTTAGTAAATAAATATGAAATAAGAGTAGAGTGTATGAAGTAAGATTAGATTTGAGGAATGTAATCTTATATTTTTTAAAATCTGAAAAACTGGTAAAAGGAAAATGCAATCTTAATCTTATCTTGATATATTTAATTAATATATTGAATCATACCATAAAGAAATAATAAGTGTGATTATAAGATAAGATTGCAGAAACTAATTATATCTTTTGTAAGTTGTGTGTGATTTGGGCTATAAAAATAGTGTAGATATGATGGTTTGTGTGGTTGTTTTGTTGTTCTTGAAGGGAAGAGAAAAAGAGATCAAAAGATAAAGAGATATAAGAAGAGAAAGAGAGACAGAAAGACAAAGCAACATGACATTTCCTTGCGGTTCTGTAATGACGAGATCAGTGTGGTCTTACAACCTTGAATTGGAGTTCGAGTTGATTCGTTCCATCATTGCCTTGTATCCTTTCATCTCTATGGACACAGAGTTCCCCGGCGTCATCTTTCAATCGCATCCAGGATTTCGACAGCCACAAAATAACTACGCAGTGATGAAAGCTAATGTAGACGGTATGCATCTCATCCAAGTGGGTCTCACCTTTTCAGACAGCCACGACAACCTTCCAACCTTTGGAACCTCAAACCGCTTCATTTGGGAATTCAACTTCTGTGAGTTTGATGTGACACGCCATGCTCATGCTCCTGACTCCATCACCCTCCTCCGAAGTCAAGGCATGGATTTTGACAAGAATCGAAAGTATGGAGTGAGCATTGTGCGATTTGCCGAGTTGATGATGCTCTCAGGACTCCTCTGCAACAATAATATTCAGTGGATTGCTTTTCACAGTGCCTATGATTTTGGGTACATGGTGAAGATATTGAGCCAACGCTTTTTTTTTATGCAACCATTTTTACCTCCCAACTTAGGTGACTTTCTTCAACTTGTTAAATTCTTCTTTGGATACAGAGTATACGACGTCAAACATCTCATCAAATTTTGTCACAACCTTCATGGCAGTTTAGACAGAGTTTCTGAGTCCCTAGGTTTGGATAATAGTGTCAGAAAAAGTCATCATGCAGGCTCCGATAGCTTAGTCACTCTCCATGTTTTTAATAAAATTAAAACTCTCTATTTTCATACACAGCCTGACTTACTAGAACATGCAGATGTGTTCTATGGCTTAGAGATGCCTTGATTATTTTTTTTACCATCTTTGTACTTCTATTCTTTGCAATACAATATATTTTCAGATTCTACAATAATATATATCACTCCATTTTATTCTGCCTATCTCTCTTCTTTTTTCCCCCTTATATATGTTTCTTCTTTAGTAATACATTTATGTTGTGATGGAATCAATCAAGAAATGTATTCCCTTTTGAAAACTCATGGTACATTGAAATGAGTGTTGGGTTCTCTCCGTGTCTTCTAAATACACTCAACCAACCTATGAAATTGATTGCTTCTAGGTAGATGACGATTCAATATATCATATTTTATTTTTATTTCTCAATTAATTTTAGTTTATTTTAAACTAATTATTTGACTTCAAATAAGCAGTAGAAACGGTGACGAAAATTCTCATTGTGAAATGTTCAAAGTGTTAGACTTTGAATACGCACCATGCATGGACACACCAGCAACCTACAATTTTTTGCCTTTTCCTTTTGCTGTGTGTGGCCCTCACATATTCCAGATAGTGGTATTTTGAATGAATATTTTTAAATTTTTTAAAATATGAGACTACCACTAAAAAAAAATTATGAAATAAAAAATAATTAGTTGTTATAGTGATTAAATTAGAGACCATTTTACAACTAAAATCTTTTTTGGCTTTTGAATTAATTTCCATTATTGTTAAATAGTTTATAAATTGATATCTAACTAGTTACGAAGATTTTAACTACCAATTATTTAGATTCTAAATTTGGTAGCAAAAATATTTTAATTAGATAGCAATTTAGAAACCATTTAACAATAATAGAAACTAATTTAAAAATCATTCTTTTTTTAGTCTCTAAAATGGTCTCTAATTTAGTCACTATAGAAACTAATTGTTTTTTATCTCTAAAATTAGTTTCTATTTGATGAAAAAATTAATGGAAGCGCAGAAAGAAATTTTTAGATTTTAAAGTTATAAAGGTTATATGTAGACTATCTTACCCATTCCACACTTTATTTTATATGTTGTTTCTAATGTCATTTAACAATTATTTTATTGCTTAACTATATATTTTTTGGCTATTTTTATTTTTTAACATTCACCGACGCAAAAACAATTATTCTAAACTCATAATTTATGTGGGTTAACATGAAAATTGAAGTTAAAAATATGTAATGACATTTATTTATTCTGTTATGGAGTTTATAGTCAAAATTAAGTGATAATAAGATGATAGATTGATAATTATATGGTTGTCTAATACAAACTTAATACAAATTGTAATATGTGGCTAACAGACTATCTGAGTATATGTGTAGAGTGTACATGTATTTCTTTATTTTATCATATAACTAAAACTTTGGTTATCAATCTGACATTAATTCCTCACTTTATTTTCATTTTCGGCGTTTTTTAACATTGAGTTTGGGAGGCACCGGATACTGCTTTTAACAATTTTGGAGGCACAGCATTTCACGCATTCAGAACCATCCCTTGAAAACACTCTTTCCGGTTCGTTTCTTTTTTTCGCTTCTCAGATCAAAGATTCTGAAAAATAAAACAAACAAGAAAATAAATAAATAAAAAACAGAAACTTTAGAATAAAGAAGAAGAAGAAATAAATATTTTTTAAAAAAAATTAAAAAAAAGAAAAATAAAACCAGAAGCGTATAATTAAAATTAACTACAAAAATTAAAAAGAAAAAGAAAATAAGAAAAAAGAGAAAATAAATTCAGAAAAATAAAAATAATAAATATATAAAAAAAAACAAAAAATTACTTCAAATAAAACTAAGAATAAAATAAAAGAAAATAATAAAATTAAAATAAAATGAAAACAAAATAAGAAAATTATTAAAAAATAAAAACTTACTTAAAATAAATAAAACATCACTTGGCTGCTGATCGTATCTTATTTGGTTGTTCTTGGTGTGTTTGCTGCAGTTTCCTTTGTTTTGGTGGCACTATGGTGTTGGGGCTGTTTCGTGGAGGGGTTGATGCGCAATGTTACGTATTTATGCAGGTGGCGTTGTGGTGTCAGTCCTATTTCCTGGAGGGGTTGGTGGGGGATTGAGGATCAGCGTTTTTGTGCAGGTTGGTACTGGAGTGGAGCGCTAGGTGTGCCTGGTTCGGTGCAGTCAGCTTTCTTTTTTAGGTCTGGGATTGGTGGTTCAATGCCTTCTGTTCTAGAGCGGTGCAGTGAGCGTGTGGTCACTATAGTTTTGCTTTGATTGCGGGAGCGGTGCCTTCATGAGCGTGGTGGTTGCTGGATTGCAGTGCGTGAGACGGTTCATCCAAGCGGTTGCAGATTGTGGTGTGTTGCTTTGTTCCGGGTGCAGTGGATTCTTTTTACTGCAGCTATGTTTGTGGACGTGTGCAGAGACACTTGAGTTTTCAAGCGGCTCAGAGTGTAGAACGTGTTGCTCTTTGTTTTCAATCTTGTTTGGGGAATCTTTGCTATATAGAAAAGTATTCGTTCTCTCTCCTTCGAAGGTTTCGGGGCGGCTAGGTTAGCATGACAAACATTAATAACACCTAATAAAATGATTAGTAGTAAAGTTAAAAAATTAAATTGGAGGAAATAGATTATTGGGTGAGTATGGTACAATGAGTGAGGAATATCAATATTGTTGGTAAAGAAAAAGGATGAGGAATCTAGATTATGTGTAGATTTTCGAAAGATAAATGAGATTGTTGAGTGATGATGGATCAAGTTGCATGAAACATTGTTGATTAAAAAAAAAGTTGCATGAAACATCAATGTTTTCTAAGTAGACATGAGATTCGGGTATCCAAAACAAGAAAATAGTGAAGTTGTGTATAAAACAACCTATAAATCCAAATGATCGATAAGAGTGAGTAACAATGTCGTTACAAGGCTATCATGGAAACGAAAAGTTATGTGGATTTAATAGTTATTAAGGGAGTAAGATTTCAAGTTTATGTGTCATCTGAGGAAGGAAAAATTGGTTGAACTAGCACGAACAAGAAGACAATTCAAGTGTCAAATGTAATGGTTAAAGACTCAAATTAATGAAGTGTTAACAACTAAGTGGTTTGAGAATTTCATTATGGGAGTAAATGGGGAATTATGAGGTTTAGGATAAGTTGTTTGTATTTGTAAACAAGAAGTTAGAGAATATAGTCTAGTATAAAAGTTATAAAAATGATTTAATGTACATCAAGCATAACTAATATAATATTTGAAGAAGTTTTTTTGTATGGTTGAACATGAAGAAAAAATGTCTCCATATGTCTTTGTTTGTCTGACTTATAAAAGACTGAAGTGGAGTATCAAAGACCTAAGATAATGTTACAATCATTGGACATGACTAAGTAGAAATAGAGTTATGTTGTTTATGTGTGGTTCCTTTTCCACAAACAATGAGAGTACATAATTGAATGAAATATGCAAAATTCCTTTAACCGTTCAACCATTCAAAACAAACAATCGGTTGTTTCCTCGAATCAATCGATTGTTTTGGTACTTTAACCGTTCAACCATTCAAAACAGTTTTCAATCTTTTTCTCAAAACACCTAAGTATAAACAATCGGTTGTTTCGACAAAACAATCAGTTTTTTTAACTTAGTTTGAAAACATTTTACTTTCACAAAGATTGAGAATGCTAATGCTTTAGATTTAATCACAGGATGGATTACAACATATAAACTACCCTAGAACAAAGCTTAAACCAGCACAGCAACATCAAGCATAGCAGAGGCTTCAACATCCTTCAAAGGATTTGGATTCTTCAAAACATGAACACCACTTGGTTCAACAATCTTCCCCTATTTGATGAAGACAAATCCCTGGTGCTTGTGTTTGATCTGATTAAATCTGAAGCAGTTCCTGCAGAAAAAGCATTTATACTATCCAAAGCTTCTTACAGCAGCAAGTCAGTTTATTACTCTTTTAAAGCATGAAACATAATAAACAATCAGTTGTTTACACGAAACAATCGGTTTTTTCTATCAGCAGCAGCAGAAAATACTTTCATATAAGAGATTTTAACATTTTATGCAGTATCAAACAAAGATATACAAGAACCAATTAATTCTCCCCCTATTTGTGTTCACAAATAGACTTTAGCATGTACCAAAAACAGATTTAAGAGAGATTATTAAGATCAAGAATACCTAACTCATTTCTTAAGAAGAAAAACCTCTCTTTTTGTAAAGGCTTTGTGAAAATGTCAGCTAACTGCAGTTTGGTCTCCACAAACTTCACTTGACAGTTCCCATTTTGTACATGATCCCTGATGAAATGATGTCTTATCTCAATATGTTTGGTCCTTGAGTGCTGAATCTGATTTTTGGTGAGATTGATGGCACTTGTGTTATCACACATCAAGGGAACCTTGCTGATTTGTAAACCAAAATCTGCAAGTTGTTGCTTGAGCTATAGAATCTGTGCACAACAGCTACCAGCAGCTATATATTCAGCCTCAGCAGTAGAGAGAGCAACACATGCTTGCTTCTTGCTATGCCATGAGATTAGACTTGAGCCAAGAAGGTGACAAGTGTCACTTGTGCTCTTTCTATCTAGCTTACAATCTGCAAAGTCAGAATCTCAATAACCAATTAAATGTATGGGAGAGTGAGAAGGATACCATAATCCTACAAATGATGTTCCTTTGAGATATTTCAGAATTCTTTTTGCAGCGTTGAAGTGTGACTCTTTAGGATTTGCTTGATATCTTGCACATAGACACACCGCAAACATAATGTCCGACCTACTAGCTGTTAGATATAGCAAAGATCCAATCAAACCTCTGTATTTTGTTTGATCTACACTCTTTCCAGCAGCATCAGCATCCATGTAACAGCTTGATGGCATTGGAGTGCTTGCTTCTTTGCAATTCTCCATTTCAAATTTCTTGAGAATCTCCTTGCAATACTTTGATTGACTTAAGAAGATCCCATCCTTCGTTTGCTTAACCTGCAATCCAAGAAAGAAAGATAGTTCTCCCATCATAGACATTTCAAACTCACCTTTCATTGCAGCCACAAATTCTTCACACAATCTATCTTGTGTAGCACCAAAGATGATATCATCAACATAGATTTGCACAAGAATTATTTCTGCATTTGACTTCTTGATGAAGAGAGTCTTGTTTACCATTCCTCTTTCATAACCATGAGATAGCAGAAAGTTGCTAAGCCTCTCATACCACTGCCTTGGAGCTTGTTTCAGTCCATACACAACTTTCTTCAACTTGAAGACATGGTTGGGATACTTGTGATCTTCAAAGCCCGGTGGTTGATCTACATAGACTTCCTCATTGATGTAGCCATTCAAGAAGGCACTCTTTACATCCATTTGGAAGAGTTTAAAACCACTCATACATGCAAAGGCCAGTAGCAGCCTCACAGCCTCCAATCTAGCAACAGGAGCAAAGGTTTCACCATAGTCTATGCCCTCTTCTTGATTGTAGCCTTTGGCAACTAGCGTTGCTTTGTTCCTTGTGATCACACCATCCTCATCTAGCTTGTTCCTGAAAACCCGTTTCGAACCAATAATATTCATTTCATTAGTTTTAGGGACAAGAATCCATACCTCATTCCTTTCAAACTGATTTAGCTCTTCATGCATAGCTTCAACCCACTTCTCATCCTTGAGAGCTTCCTCAATTGACTTTGGTTCAATTTGAGAGACAAAAGTTGTGTGCCTGCAGAAGTTTGAGATGGAGCTTCGTGTGGAGACACCTTCCTTTATCTACCCTATGATGTTATCCACTGACAGATCTCTAGGAATCCTCCACTCTTTGGGCAACTCACTCTGTTGCAGAATTTCAATCGGTTGTTTCTGCGAATCAACCGGTTGTTTTTCTGCACAAATTTCCAGCTTCTCCAAACTGATGCTCTGTTCATCTTCCTCAGCACTGGTCTTTGGGATCTGACTGATTCTGCGATCTACCTCATCAAAGACAACGTGAACTGATTCTTCTACAGTCATCAACCTCTTGTTGTAGACTCTATATGCATGACTTGTAAGAGAATAACCAATGAATATACCAAGGTCCGCTTTCTCATCAAACTTTCCCAAGCTTTCCTTTCCATTGTTGAGAACGAAACAGCTGCAGCCAAAGACTTTGAGGTGACTGATGTTGGGCTTCCTTCCATTGAAAAGTTCATATGGAGTTTTCTTCAAAATGGGCCTTATAAGCACCCTATTCATCACATAACAAGAGGTGCTCACTGCATCTGCCCAAAAATACTTAGGAAATGATGATTCCCTAAGCATTGTTCTTGCAAGCTCTTCAAGAGACCTGTTCTTCCTCTCTACAACTCCATTTTGCTGTGGTGTTCTTGGAGCAGAGAAATTGTGCAGAATTCCCAACTTCTCATAGAATTTGCCAAACTTCTCATTCTGAAATTCTCCTCCATGATCACTCCTTATGGAACCTATGTTGCTGCTCTTTGTATTTTGTAGTCTTCTTGCTAGCTTTTTGAATGCAGCAAAGGCATCACTCTCTTTGGTGTTGGGTAGACAGATTTCACATGTGTTTGACTTGAACATCACTTGATATCTCTTGTCACAAAGTTGGCTAATGCTCAGCAGATTATGCTTTAGGCCTTCAACAAAGAGCACATCATGGATTACCAAGATGTTCTCATCTCCTATGGATCATCTCCCAAGAATTCTTCCTTTGTTGTTGTCTCCATAGGTGACATGACCCTCTTGCTTAAAGGATATTCTCAGGAATTTTGATTTGTCCCCTGTCATATGCTTGGAGCATCCACTGTCCAAATACCATAATTGCTTGCTCTCCTCCAAGATTTCCTACAAAAGAGATTTTCAAGTACAAAGATTTGGTCCCCTTATGAATGTGGATCCATCTGGTTTATACTTATCAATTAAAGCTTTATTTCCCTTAGGAATCCACTTCATAAGCCCTTTAGGAACAACATGTTTTCTGATTTTACAGAACCTCACAGAATGGCCTCTTTTCATGCAATAGAAGCATGTAACAATCGGTTGTTTCGATGGTCCAATCGATTGTTTTTCTGGCATTTTCGAAAATGATTTTGAAAATCTATCTTGTTTGTTTTGTGGATTAAAACCCAATCCAGATTTTCCAAAAACACAATTTTGAGATGCTCGCACACTCTCAAAGTTGGATTGGCCTTTAGAAAGCTTATCCACTGTTTTAACAAGATAGTGGACCTTCTTTTCAAGATTTTCGCAATTTTCACAAACTAGAGTATCACACTTGCAATATGAGTTTTTGTAAATGATTTCCAGATTTTCAAAATCCATTTTTGAATGTTCTAAATCCTCTTCCAGTGTCTTTACTCTGTTTTCTAGTCAACTTTTCTTTTCTTTTAACCGATTGTTCAAGAGAGCCAATCGGTTGGCTTCTTCATGCGTTTCTTGAAAGGCTTGAAGAAATTGACCATAATTTTCAGAGTTTGAAGAGTTTGATGAACTTACACTACTTGAGTCATCCTCCTTTCTGGCCATGAAGCAAAGATTGAGGCTTTTCTTATTTTGCCTTCTCTTCCTTCTTGCTTGACTTTTTGTCATTTCTTCCTTTGGTTCATGAGCAGCCTTGAGTGTCTCCCACATTTCCTTAGCAGTTTTGCACTTTGATATCCTGAAAAATTCATTAGTATCTAGTGCATAAGCTATAATGTTTTGAGCAGAACGATCAAGCTGGGCCATCTTACATTCATCATTTGTCCATTTGGACAAAGGTTTTGCAATGAAAGAATTATCCTTTTTGAACTTTGGAATGTAAGGACCATTCTCAATTGAATCCCAAATTCCTTGAACAATAGATTCAATAAAGATTTTCATTCTTGCTTCCCAAAACTTATAATTCAATCCCCAGAATAAAGGTGGTTTGTAGATTGAAGCACCTTCCTCAAAAGATAGTTTTCCAACCATAAAAAAGATTTTTGATCAACTTGAATAACTTTCAAGAACCAAGCTCTTGATGCCAATTGTTAGAATTTATGGCCTTAAACGAGAGGGGGGCGAAATGTTTAAGAAAGATTTTAGTAAACTTTTAAGCTTAGAATGAAAAATACTTCAAGAAAACCTTGATTAAGAATTCAGTTTTTCAAAACATAAAGCAAAAGCACAATACTGGAAAAAAAATTGGTTGTTTTACCAAAACAATCGGTTGTTTATACCAGTTATTAATTGACAAAACTGAATTTAAAGAGATAGGGATAGAGAAATTGTACACAGTTGTTTATACTGGTTCACTCCAAATCCAGAGCTACATCCAGTCTTCTCAGAACCCTGAGGAAATCCACTAAGCAATCACCACTTGATCACTTACACCACAACCAAGAGAGTGACCTTGAACACCTCAAGAAACACACTCTCCTTGGCCAACACTAAGATTGCTGATCTTGAACACCTTAAGAACACACAGCCAATCTCAGCAAACACAGAAATGAAATTGTTCAACGGAGTACAAGGATTACACTTGTTACAGAAGATAATCTGAAATCAATACAAGCAGAATCCTATTCCAACACTTTGATCAATCACAAACTCTTAGCAATCTCAGCACTTTGAAAAAAACTCTTTGGAAAAACTTTGTCAAAGATTCTTAATTGTCAAATTTGTTTTTCTGAATTTATTCAAAGATGTAGTTTGTTATCAAATCTTAACAAACTCTTAAATTGCATTAAAAGATTGGTCAAAGCATTTAATGACTGGAGCGTAAGCAGTTAAAACATTTAAAGCTCAGTCAAAGAGAAAACAGTTTTTCTGTTATGGTCCCAAAACAAACAATCTGTTGTTTCCTCGAATCAATCGGTTGTTTTGGTACTTTAACAGTTCAACCATTCAAAACAGTTTTCAATCTTTTTCTCAAAACACCTAAGTATAAACAATCGGTTGTTTCGACAAAACAATCAGTTGTTTTAACTTAGTTTGAAAACATTTTACTTTCACAAAGATTAAGAATGCTAATGCTTTAGATTTAATCACATGATGGATTACAACATATAAACTACCCCAGAACAAAGCTTAAACCAGCACAACAACATCAAGCATAGCAGAGGCTTCAACATCCTTCAAAGGATTTGGATTCTTCAAAACATGAACACCACTTGGTTCAACATCCTTGGCAGCCAAGAATCATTTTTGGACTTGAAGAATGACTGCTAAATTGAAGAATATCAAGAGCAAAGACAATCTTTGTACCTACACTTTTCAATTGTATATGTCTTGCAGGGTTCTTTGAATGTCAAGAGACATCCTTGACACATGCATAGTGTTGATCAAAAGAAACTTCAAAGAGAGTATGTGTGATTTTTTTCTCAATTTATGTAAGTATGCCTTGTGAACATATGAACATCTCAAAGTCTTCTTTTTGGGCAAATCTATTGGGGTTCTCTGTGCAAAGGTATGAACAAATTGCATACTGCATATTCATCAATTTAAAAGGTAATTTTTTGTTATGAAAAATGTTCTTTTTGCTGTCACAGTAAAACAACCGATTGTTTTTTCGAAACAACCGATTGTGTTTCCTCTGACACCTTTGTATAATGCTGCCAGGTTTGCTTATGCATGATTAAACCATTCCTCTTTTTCAAATCTTGCTTTTGGACAAATATACATTGAATGTGCCTCAGAATCTGATAATAAAAGATTATATCCATTTTGAAAGCTCTATGTCATGTTCTATTCTTGAAATGTCAACATTGTTTGTACTGCTGGACTACTGTATTATCATTCTGATTTCTACTTTGTACAACTCTTCTCATTGTCTATTTGTGAGAACAAATAGGTGATGGAGATCAAGATCAAGAAGAAAAAGAAGCCGAAGATGAAGATGCTCAAGAGGATATTCGCTCATCATCCTTTCCTCAAAGGATTACAAGGACCAAATTTAAAGAATTAGGAAGTAATGGTCAAATGTTTTCTCTTTTTGTAGTTTCTTTTGTATAAATTGAACAATGTTTAAATATATACTTTTTAGAAGGTGCTAAGAGGGAAACCTAAAGATACCTCTTATGTAAAGCATCTTTAGATATTAGTTTTAGAACATTCCAATAGTTAACCCTTCATACCTCACTAATAGGTGCTAGAAGTGGGCTGTGTAAGGGACTTTTGGAATAGCTTCTTGTGTAAGCTTCTTGACCGGTCCTTCTCCTATATAAGGAGGGCTTGGGTCCTTCTAAATACAGAATTTGATATTGAAACTACCGAAACTCTCCCAATTCGGTGATTATGTGAGTGAGATTTGTCTTCTCCTCTTCTAGTCTTATCTTGAGTGCATCTTGGAACCTCAAGTGGCGGCATCTACACTCATCTTGAAGCCTTCATCCTTCAAGTGGCGTGTTCACCTCCAAGAACTCCAACCACATAAGTTCTCTTCTCTTTTTCCATCTCTTTCATCCATTTCCATGTCCATCTAAACTCTAGAAACATGTCTTAGGCTTTTCTTGCACTTTTGTTCGGTTCTTTTGGTTCTTATCTTGTTTTGTTCGGTTTATCTCTTTCCTTTACTATTTTAATCGGTTCAATTCCTTTCTTTCATGCTTTTGTTTGGTTCTTTTGATTCCTAGGTAGTTTTAATCGGTTCTTTTGCTTTCTTATGCATTTCAATCGGTTCATTTGGCAAGAAATGGGTTTCTACATGAGTTTTGGTTTGGTGGCTCAAGTTTTGGTGAGTTCTTGAATGAAAGAACATTGATCCAATTCTAGAAAAGTGCCTATTCATATTCCAACTCAAGTTGATTCCATATAATGTCTATGAAACATCTCTATCTTATTATTGGAATCATATCAATAGGGGAAGAAATCTATGCTTGATTTGGTTGTATAAATAGCTTTAAAACTTTGCATTATGTTGTTGTTTTTTTGCGCTTGAAAGCACTTGAACACTTCACTTTTTCTGGTTTTTCTACAAATGTTGTATATGCAGAAAACCAGTTTGTGTGTGTCTTGTTATCTTGCTGCTATACTTGCTTTGTATATGCATCAATTCTGTGTTGCAAAACCTTTCAAGTACATATGCTATGATGAAGAATAATCAAAGTGATGTTTATAGTTCAAGAACATACACCTTACTCAAATTCTTGACAAGTCAAAATTCATGACCTATGTAAAGTAAGTTGTATATGTTCATCCTATACTTTTGGCTTCATAAGACCAAATGAAATTCTAATCATGCTTGAGGTAATGCAAATGTATGAATGTATTTCATTATGCATTTCCCATCACTTTGAAAGATGAATTGCTTTGAAAAATAACATTTTCTTGCTGTCTCTGAAAAACAACCGATTGTTTTCATGAAACAATCGATTGTTTTACCTCTGGCACATTTGAATAAAGATGTTATGATTTCTTATGCATGATTAGAGCTGTTTCTTTTCTTTCATAACCCATCATGAGTCAAATATGCATTCTCTGTGCCTCTGAATTAGATCATAAAGAGATATATTCTTTGTTTTCCTTGAAATTCAAAGCTTTTTATGAATGGCAACCACATTGGTGGTCATGGGGTTGCTCTTAACAAAAGAAAGAATATTTCTACCAAATCCACCTCTTGAGCAATCATTTGACCTACTTGAACTGTTGGATGAAGAAAAGATAGGGGAGAAACTGTCGTCTCCTTGCTGAAATTTCTGGGGTCTATGGTACTTTGATTCTGCTGCTGTTATAGCTTTGATACACCATAGAATGTTGCTGCAATTCTGATATGGTATCACAGGTTTGTTGCTGCAATGGTGCTGCTACACACATTGGTATTCTAGTTTTTCTTAATTCTGTTTTTACCCCTTCTTCTATTCTATTTGTGAAGACAAATAGGGGGAGAATTATATGGTTTGTATGTTGTTATGTATCTGCTACATATCTGCTACATATCTGCTTTAAAACTGGGTTTATATGATTTAGTTAGCTGCTGCATAACTCTGATTTTGCACCTTGTTTTCACACTGATTTTGCTAGTTTTCCTTATGAGAATCACCTAGTGAAAATTGGTTTTGTGGTGCTAATGATATATGGATATGATTATTGATGGTACATGCACAAATTACGTTTTGCAGGTACTAACAAATTCAAACAGAACATCACAAGCACATCACAAGAAAACCAAGGATTTGTCTTCATCACATAGGGGGAGATTGTTGAACAAGATGTTTTGATGTCTCCAATGTTGAATCAAGTGTGTTCAAGCTTTGAAGAATCCAAACCCTTTGAAGGTTGATGAAAGGCTGGATGTGCTTGGTGTTGCTGAGTTGTCATTAGTTAGGATCTGGGGTAGATTTTATGTGTATATCCACTCTTGATTGAATCCAAAGCATAAGCATTCTCAAACCTTTTAATTGAAAAGCGTTTTTCAAACTAAGTGAAAAACAACCTGTTGTTTTGTCGAAACAACCGATTGTTTTATACTTACGTGTTTTTAGAAAGGTTGAAAACTGTTTTTGATGGTTGACTTGCTGTCAAACCAAAACAACCGATTGATTTGTGGAAACAACCGATTGTTTGTTTTGGGACCATAACAGAAAACTGTTTTGTGCTTTGACTGAGCTTTAAATGATTTTCTAATTGTTTACGCTCCAATTTTAAATGCTTTGACCAATATTTAATTGCAATAAATAGTTTGTTAAGATTATGCAACAAACAACTTTGCTTTAATAATAGAAAAACCGTTTTGAGTTTTTCACTGAATAAGCTTTTGAAAAGTTGAGAATGGCTTAGAGATTGCATTGATAAAAGAGTGTGAGATAGGATTTTCATCTTGTATTGATTTCAGATCTTTTCTGTAACAAGTGTAATCCTTTGTACTTTGAAAGAAACTTTGTGTGTATAGCTGAGAAGTGTTGTGTGTTCTTGAGGGGATCAAGATCAACATTCTTAATGGTGTTGTGTTGGACCAAAGGAAGTGTGTGTCTTGAGGGGATCAAGGTCACTTCTTTGGTTGTGTTGTAAGTAATCTAGGGTTGATTGCTTAGTGGATTCCCCAGTGGTTTCTGGCAAGACTGGATGTAGCTCTGTGTTAAGAGTGAACCAGTATAAATCTCTGTGTGCATTCTCTATATCCTTAATCTCTTTAAATTCAGTTTTTATATTTGTGAACTGGTATAAACAACCAATTGTTTTTCTGGTGTTGTGCTTATTTGCTTTGTGTTTTGGCAAACTCAATTCTAATTCAAGTGTTTCTCGAAGTAATTTCATTCTAGGCTTAAAGTTTGCGAAAACCCTCTTTAAACCATTCACCCCCCTCTAGTTTATAGCCTTACATTCTAACATCCAAATCCAAATGAAAAGCTTGAAGACCTTGCTGCTGTTGTGTGTGTGTCTAGTTGTTTGAAACTTGTTAATTCACTGCTTAAGATTATCCAAGTTCATTTGAATCTTTAACCTTTTGAAAATATGGGTTTTATAAAAAGCTGTTGAAATTTCAACAGGTTGAAATTTTGAAACAACAGGTTGTTTTGCTCTTAGAGGTTTTTGAAAAAGGTTGAAAGTTGTTTGACTTGGTTGACTTTGGTGTCAAACCAAATCAATCGATTGTTTCGACAAAACAACCGATTGTTTTTCTGAAAACCTTAACAAAATTCTATTAAGTGGCTTTAATATGTTTTAAATGATCTGAACTACCTTGGCTCCTTTATTAAATGTTTTTGACCACTTGGTTGGTCTATATAAAGGTGGTTTTACGGTCCTAATCTAGAAGTAAGAAAAAGACTTTATCAAAAATGTTGAACCAAGTGGTGTTCAATGTTTTGAAGAATCCAAATCCTTTGAAGGATGTTGAAGCCTCTGCTTTGCTTGATGTTGCTATGCTGGTTTAAGCTTTGTTCTGGGGTAGTTTATATGTTGTAATCCACCTTTGATTAAATCTCAAGCAATTAGCATCTCAATCTTTATGAAAGTAAAATGTTTTTCAAACTAAGTTAAAACAACCGATTGTTTTGTCGAAACAACCGATTGTTTATACTTAGGTGTTTTGAGAAAGATTGAAAACTGTTTTTGAATGGTTGAAACTGTTAAGTACCAAAACAACCGATTGATTCGAGGAAACAACCGATTGTTTGTTTTGGAATCATAACAGAAAAACTGTTTTGTGTTTGACTGAGCTTTAAATGCTTTAACTGTATACGCTCCAGTCATTAAATGCTTTGACCAATCTTTTAATGCAATTTAAGAGTTTGTTAAGATTTGATAACAAACTACATCTTTGAATATATTAAGAAAAACAAATTTGAGAATTAAGTATCTTTTGACAAAGTTTTTCTAAAGAGTTTTTCAAAGAGATAAGATTGCTAAGAGTTTATGATTGATCAAGGTGCTGGAATAGGATTCTACTTGTATTGATTTCAGATATTCATCTGTAACAAGTGTAATCTTTGTACTCTGTTGAACAATTTGTTTCTGTGCTTGCTAAGATTGGTTGTGTGTTCTTGAGGTGTTCAAGATCAGCAATCTTAGTGTTGGCATTCTCTTGGTTGTTGTGTAAGTGATCAAGGTGTGGTTGCTTAGTGGATAACCTCAGGGTTTCTGAGAAGACTGGATGTAGCTCTGGTTTGGAGTGAACCAGTATAAACAACTGTGTACAATCTCTCTATCTCTAACTCTTTAAATTCAGTTTATTTGTTGTTTGCTGGTATAAACAACCGATTGTTTCTACGAAACAACCGATTGTTTTTCTGGTACTATAGCTTTTGCTTGTTGTTTTGGCTAACTGAATTGCTGAATCAATTGGTTTCTAAGATAAATTCATTCTAGTTTTTGAAAAGTTTGCGAAAACCATTTTAAACTATTCACCCCCTCTAGTTTAAAGCCATCTTTTCTAACAAAAACAGTTTTTCCAAGATTTGAAAGAGCTTTGGATCATTATTAAGTGTGTGGAATAGGATTGGGTTGTATTTTGAACTTTAAGCTTTGTAATACCCAGGTGTATTCTATTCTTTTCTTCCTTGATTATTGTATTTCTGTATTTGTGTTGCGAAGGAGTAATGTGTGTTTTTGAGGTGTTCAAGATCAACACTCTTGGTGTGGTTTGCCAAAGGTAGTGTGTTTCTTTAGGGGTTCAAGGTCACTACATTGGTGTATGGTGTTTGTAATCTGGTTTTGATTGCATAGTGGATTACTCAGTGGTTTCTGGGGACTGGATGTAGCTCTTGGTGTAAGAGTGAACCAGTATAAATCTTTTTGTGTGATTCTCTCTTTCCCTGATCTCACATATATCTGTTTTAAGTTGTTTTTATTAACTGCTGATAAAAACAATGTTAGAATTGATGGCTTAAACAAGAAGGGGGTGAATTGTTTATAAAAGGTTTTCACAGTTACTTTACTTTAGAATGAATCTTTAACAATCAACTCATATAAGCATTTCAGAAAGTCAATCAAACAGTCTAACAGAAACAAATATCAGAATTTCAATTGGTTAAAATATGATTTAATCGATTGTTTATAGCAGCGAAAAATATCAATTAGTCAGAGAGTTGAGAGGGAGAGAGAGATTTTCACACAAGGTTTATACTGGTTCACTCAATCTCTGAGCTACATCCAGTCCTCAGTCAAAACACTGAGTATTCCACTATGTAACCAAACACAAATTAAAAACACCCACAAAGAGGTGATCTTGAAACCACAAGACCTACTCACCCTCTTTGCACACAACACACACCTTAAGCCAGAATCACACTAACTTTACAAGATTTTACAAACATGTTTACATAATGTAATATGAACAATTACAAGAAATTAAGAAATAGTAGAGAACACTTGGAATAACAGTAAATAAGAAGCCCTATGATCAGTTCTTGAATCACAGCAAAGCTTAAAAGCAAGCTTGCTAAACTTTGGACAACTCCTTTAAATAAACAGATTGTAATCTCTCTTTTTAATCTCAAATCAGAGTGTAAAACTTTTATATTTCTCATTGTTGAAACATTTGAAAGAAGGCTATATTTATAACCTTTGAAAAGCTATTGTTTAAGGCATATTTGAACAATTGAATCAGTTTAAACTGGTTTTCAAAATACTGTTATGAAAACTCAGTTTTAATCGGTTGAAACCACGATATAACCGGTTGAATGGTTTCAGCAGTTACACAACTTATTCAAAAAATAGTTTCAAAACTCCTTTGCCAGCTAAGTGTCAAACAATAGATTGTCTCGAAACTTTAATCGGTTTTTTTTCCCTTTGCATGGAAAAAACACTTAGTTCTTTAAAACAGATTGAAACAAGCTTTCTGTAGGAATCAAGACTGATCTTACAAAGATTCTAAACCTATAACTAAACCAAAACCTAAAAAGCAACACAACTTCAGGTTCCATGAGAATTTGATACATCAAAGTTTCCCATTTTCAACAAACAACCGGTTGAATCACAAACGGTTGATTTTCTAGAAATAAAATAAAACAGCTTTGTGCTTTGCTTTCCTTAGTTTCTTTCTCTGTGATTCTTCATTGGCTTTCATTATACCTTTAAAGTTTTTGAAAATATTTTATAAACAATTCAGCCCCCTCTTGTTTAAGGTCATATATTCTAACATTGTTGACTTCCTTATTGGCTTTATAATTTCTTTGAAGTTTTTTCCTAATTTTTTTACTAGCAGAATTACCAAAATTAGCATGAAAAAAATTAAGATCCTTGAGACCATTTACTCATTTGGTTCTTATATAATTAATGAATTGTTGCAAGGGAAAGTCTTTTTTTCTCGTGGGCTTAGATGGTTTCAAAACTCATTCTAGGTTGTTGTCTTATGTTATTAAATGTATATGTGATTTCATTGGCAACCATTAAGGATAAAACATGATCATGCATTATGTGGATCTTGAGTCTGATACGGGGCATCTAAGATAAGCTGAAAGGCACTTAAAACATCAGAAAATACAAGCATAGTCTAAGCTAACTTTGCACTTTCATAAATATCTATATGTTTATTCTATGTTTTAAAAAATATCCACTGCCTTTCGTTTGACCAAAGAGATTCGTTCAAGATAAAAGTACAAGTGTACATCAAGATCTCTTGGAGTACGAGCTAAAGCTACTTTCTTCACCAATCTCTTAAAACAAAAAACTTTTCAATTCTTACCTAGCTATTTGTCTTAACAATGTACATTTCTACACTGAATTTGTGCAAAAGGTTATGCTACCTAGTGAGATGAACATTGTTAGTGAGGAATGATATTGAGAAAGAAGAAGAGCATTTAATGCAATGTTCATATTCAAGCTTCACATATATAGAAAAGACATCATAAGAACTAAAACTGTTCAACATATAGAAATAATCTCTTAACAATTATCTTCTTTCAAAATCTATATATATATAAATCCTACCATTAAGAATATAAAAAGTAGAGTTGTTGTTACACTATGATAAATTGTAGAGAACTCTTCAAAGCTTTCAAGAAGAAAAAGGAGAAGAGAGAAATCCTTGTGCTTAGAGCAAAGGTTGAACTAGGCTAAAATGCTACCCAAATGTTAAGCAATCCTTGAAGCTTCAGAAAAAGATCCCAAAGATGAGAGGAGAGAATTTTCCATATCCATGGATCAAAAGAAGTCACTAGAAAAACATTAGGATTGTTCATTCATCCACCTAGGAGACGTAAATTTTGTATTCATCGGAAGATGTAAGACCTCCTTAGAGTGCAATATGATCTAAACTAATATAGAAAGCTCAAACATTGAAAGACATAAATATTATCAACCAATTAGACTCAATGATCAGATGATCATTCAAATATTCAACCTCATTATGTTAGCTACGGGTGGCTAAAAGGCAAAGAATACTCGTTAAGCAAGGAGTGAGTTGAGTAAAGAATATTCAAGAGATTCAAAAGGAGTGATTAGGAAACTAAAGAATACTCCTTGACAGGATCGACTAAGAGTGAATGCTAAATGAAAGAATATATAGTTAGCCAGGAGTGGCTACAAGCCCAAACAAAACTCTAAGTCAGGAGTGACTTATGTCAAGAATATTCAAAGAGTTCACTAAGTACAAGCCCAAAGAATACTCTAGCATACTTTAGAGTAGTAGTCTACCTAGTTGAACTTGACTTCTTGGTCAATAACTGGATGTAGTCTCTTGAGATAAACGAACTAGTATAAATTATTGTATACATTATCTCTTTCTTTTATCTTCTTTACAATTTTTTTCCAATTTCATAAGTTATATATGAATTCACTAAAGAATTGTATTCAATGAGCAAGGCTAAACCACACACGCTAAAAACAACAGCGACAAATTTCAGAAAAAAAAAAAAAACATTACGCTAATGAAGCCCAAGAGAAACATGCTATAAAGTAAAAATATACAATACAACTATTATTTTAAACATGTATATTTAGAGCTTCTTTATTTTATTTTTCCACTTGCAGTAATAAACTTTGACGCTATCAACTGATAAATATAATTAAGGGGTCACAACCATACTCGTCTATGAGGCAACAACGACACAGAACTGCAAGACATCCTACAATAAATCCAACTTGTCTTCTAATTGGTGGAGAAACATAATACACAGACCTTGATAGTACCCTTGTCCTTGATGAGAGTAGGGATATGCATACTTGGGGTCACTCATTACTAGAAAAAAATATAGAGCTTTATGACTCAAGACGCATAGTTACGCTATATGGATTATAAGTTTAGTAATAAATTGTTTGCTAATAAAACTATTATTTGAATTATCCACATCAGGCGATGATTGTGAATTTTTTTTAGAAATAATTAAAAATAGAATTCAATATTTCCTTCTTATGTTTTGCCTGTTGTAACAAATTGATATAAAGTCTAATATGTTTGTTGAACAAAGTAATAGTTTTTTATGTTTTAAAACTCTATACAAAAATGTTTTCCTTTTTGCTCTGAATTCTTGATTATATTTTTTACTAATATTGCATTGTTATCATATGATAAAGTTATATCCTTTGATTATATTTTTTACTAATATTGCATTGTTATCATATGATAAAGTTATATCTATTAAAGAAAGAGTGGACTTTAAGCCTAACTCAACCCCATAAAACCGGCTCATAAGGTTGAGGTCTGCACCCATTTATATATTATGAAATGTCCTTATCTCTAATCGATGTGGGATCTCCAACACACCCCCTCACGCCGAGAGTGATAGATAGAAGCTCGTGCGTGGGACTATATATTTTGGGTGGTCCGATAGCGGGTGGCCTGATAAGCCCAACAAATACTTGCTAAGATAGGCTCGAAATGGCTCTGATACCATATTAAAAAAGAGTGGACTTTAAGCCTAACTCAACCCCATAAAACCGGCTCATAGGGATGAGGTCTGCACCCATTTATATATTATGAAATGTCCTTATCTCTAGTCGATGTGGGATCTCCAACACACCCCCCTCACGCCGAGAGTGATAGATAGAAGCTCGTGCGTGGGACTATATATTTTTGGGTGGTCCGATAGCGGCCCGATAGCGGGTGGCACGATAGGCCCAACACAAACACTTGCTATTTATCGGACCACCCAAAATATATAGTCCCACGCACAAGTTGGCAGTCTCGGTGTGAGGGGGTGTGTTGGAGATCCCACATCGACTAGAGATTAGAACATTTCATAATATATAAATGGGTGCAAACCTCACCCCATTGAGCCGGTTTTATGGGGTTGAGTTAGGCTTAAAGTCCACTTCGTAACATGGTATCAGAGCCATTTCGAGCCTATCCCAGCGAGTGTTTCTGTTGGGCCTATCGTGCCACCCGCTATCGGGCCGCTATTGGACCACCCAAAATATATAGTCCCACGCATGAGTTGGCAGTCTCGGCGTGAGGGGGTGTGTTGGAGATCCCACATCGACTAGAGATTAGAGCCTTTCATTGTATATATGTGGGTGCAATCCTCATCCCTATGAGCCGGTTTTATGGGGTTGAGTTAGGCTTAAAGTCCACTTTGTAACAATATCCTTTTGATATAATCTACTTGGGTATAATTTAGTTTAGATTCAACAATTTGACTACCATCAAACCTTAAAATGTGATTTTTTCTCTATTCCCATTGTTAAAAATTTGATAATTATTTTACGACAAGTGTACCAAGTCAGAAGTAATAAATTGTTTCTAAGAATGAGTATCAAACCCATGAGGAAATATTCTAAAATCTCCAGTATAACATTCACTAAATATAAAAGGATGTGTAAAAGTTTGTTTAAAGGTTGTTTGTATCATGAATTTGTAAGAAATTAAATAAAACAAAGTAAATGATATGAATGATTCAATTAGGAAAATTGGGATTGAGGTTAATCCTTCTCACTCGTCTGTATTCTTAATGAATAAAAAAGCATATAATGTTTCATCTTGATTGACATTGATGCACATATAAAAATCATTTATATTGATTCCTCGCATACAAAATTATTAAGAATGTCTCCTAAATATCGATTCCTCGCATATTTATAAAAAAAAAATTAGCATTACGAACAAATGTTATAAAACAAATAGCATTTCAAATTTATTCCTAGCATTGAAATATGTTAAGCATTATCATTTAGGTCATATGCTTAGAAGTACTTTCTAGTCAAATCTAAGTATCAAAATCATGAATAAAGATTCAAACTTTAAGAATAAAATGACAATACCAATCATCAATGAATAAAAAAATATTATAAATAAATATCACCTCAATACATAAGAGTTTGAACATATTACTCCCATTCCCAAAGGGAAGATTTAGCCACTCATATTGGCCATTACAAGGATGGAAAACATGCAAAGAAGATCCAAGGTGTTTCTCTTTGACAATTGCCTTCTCTAGGGTTTTCTATCTCTAAATATCCTCCCTATGATGTCTAGGGTTATGCCTCACACATTCTATTTAACCTAATTGAGCTTGGGTTAAGTGACATCTCGCACAAGCGAAATATTGCTTGCTTAAGTGAGTTTCACGAGATAAAGCCCAACTTCACTAGAGTGAACTCAATTAAGAGAGCCCTAAGCGAGTCTTGGGCGAGTTTTCAATGTTCCAACTATGTCTTTCACTTGTACATTCTCCCTTAACCCTTTTATCTCCATTTCCCCTTAGATTCTTGAAATTTAGCACAAACTAGAGAATAAGTCGTTCTTATTCATCTCATAATCCAAAAATATGTAAAAAAGTTCAAATTCCTAAATTAGAGGATGAATTATAGCTTTATCAACAATTAAAGTCCATAAGTACCTATATTTTTAAACCTAAAACATATAATACTTCTGTTAATTTTTCTCCTAAACTTGTTTCTGTCAAATAGGTAATTTCATCACCCTAATGGTTCCAAGTTATGAAGGATGAATTCTCATCTTTGATCAACAACAAAACATGGTCTCTGAAAACTCTTCCACCTAATGCAACATTGGTTGGCTTTAAATGGATTTTTAAGAACAAATTGAATTTAGATGGTAGCTTTCAACGTCACAATTCCATTTATTTGCCAAGGGCTTTACTTAGATTGTAGTGTGTGATTGCTCGGAGTCTTACAACACCGTCATCAAGTCTATCACTATAAGGATTGTGCTTACTCAAGCAGTTCCATATCGATGGCATATACATGAAATAGATGTAAACAATATTTTTCTTAACGGTGACCTACAAGAAGATGTTTACATGCAACAATCGCAAGGTTTTGAATTCCACAACAAGGACCTGATTTGCAAACTACACAAAGTCATTTATAAATTGAAACAAGATCCAATGTCTTGGTTCTAAAAGCTAAGTAACACCTTACAATCTCTAGGTTTCATTCCACTAAGAGTGATATGTCTCTATTTGTTAAGTTTACAAATTCTTATACATTATAAATACTAATTTACATGGATGATATAACATGATCGTCTCCTTATGCTATTTCATCTCTTATATCAACATTAAGCTCAATTTTTTTCTCTCAAGGACATGGGTCACCTTCGTTACTTTCTTGGCATTGAATTCTCAAGACATAATGTTGGAAACCTTCCTCTCTCTCAAACAAGATACATTAAGGATCTCCTTCAAAGAACAAATATGCTAGATGTTAAGTTGATAAGTATCATTATTTAGTGAAATTTCTTGCAAAAAGTTAGAGATTTATTTATTATAATTGTTGATTAAGTTTTGACTCAACCCTAATTCAAAGAATTAGAATTCAATAATATTTCGGAGTTATGAGATTAATAGAACTATTTAATCCTAATTTTGTGTTATTTTTAAGAATTTAAGGAGAGATGAAACAAAGAGATATATTATGAAAAGAGATGTCACTTATCCCAAGCCCAATTAGGTTAAAAAGGGGCATAAGGTAAAGAGAAAGGGATTGAAAGGAAGCCCTAGGAAGAAATCGTCAAGGAGAAATACTTTAGATCTTCTTCCTTTGCTTTCCATCATCTATTGATGCATGTAATGGCCACCATGAGTGGCTAGTGTTCCTTTCTTTATGATTTTATGTAATATTTTCAAACTCCTATGTATTGAGGTGATATTTATCTATAATTTTTTATTCTTATTTTATATTGGTATTTTCATTTTATGCTTAAAGCTTGAATTTTATTCTTGATTTAGATCTTTGGAATTGACTATGAAGTATTTTTTATGACCTTACCTAAATGAAAATACTTCATATATTATGATATTAGGAATAGATTGTTATATAACAAATGCTTTATAACATCTTTTCTTAATGATAAGAACTTTCGCTAAATAGTTGAGGAATCAATGTTTAGGAGAATATCTTATTAATTTCATATTTAATGAATCAATGTGAATGAATCTATTTGTTGCATTAATATATAATTAGGTTAGAATATTGTATGTGTTTATTTATTCAAAATACAGACAAGTGAGAAGGATTAACTTCAATCCCAATCTTATCAATTGAATTCTTACAATCATTTACTCTGTTTTTATTTAAATTACAAGCTCAAATACCTTGAATTAGACCTTGTAAATATTACAATATTTATTGAATGTTACAAATTAAGATTTTAATAGAACTTTCCCTTTTGGGTTCAATATTCGTCTTTTGAGACAAATTATTACTTCTAACTCGGTATACTTATCGAATCAGGCCAACAAGTTTTTTACGTCGTTGTCGGAAAACCTTTTTTTATTTAAGATTTTAAATTTTAACTCACCAAGTATTGGGGATTTTTGTTTTTTTTTGTTTTTAATTTTTGTTTCTTTATTTTTATTTTTTTTTTCTTTTTGTTTATTTTTAAAAAATTATTTATTTTTTTTTTTTTAAAAAAAAAACTTGTTATTTTTTTCTTTATTTTTAATTTTTTTCGTTTATCTTTAAAAATTAGTTTTTTTTTCTTTATTTTATTTTAAAAATTAGTTGTTTTTTCTTTATTTTGAATTATTAATCATTGCATGAACTAGTCTATGATATATGATATTAAGAGAACAAGTTTCTAGAGATCAACTGCAATTGAATTTCGAAATTGAAAAGACGGTTCGGAGGAATAGGATTAAGAAAAGAAAAGAAAAGAAAAGCAAGGAGAAGTTATTGAAGAATCTTCAACCACGTTTATCCCTTACATTGTACCAATTCAAGAAGAAAGAAATATAATTGAGGAAAGGCATCCGCCACCGCCACCCAGAAGAACACTTAGTGATTATGCTATGCAACAAGGACCACAACACTTTTCCAACATCACAATACCTTGTACTACTAAAACATTGGAGATGAAACCAACATTCCTCAGTTTGATAAGTACTCACCAATTTACAGGCATGGACCATGAACATTCATATACGCATTTGTCTATATTTTATGAATTGTTGGAACAATGGACTTCCAAGAAGGTGACATTGAATCTGTTTATTTGTGTTTGTTTCCTTTTTCATTGGCAGGTAAAGCAAAAGAATGGCTCAAGTCACATCCAAATTAGAGTCTAACTAGTTGGAAAGATGTAGAGGACAAGTTCTTACAGAGATTTTTTCCACTATCCTATTACATCAGAGCAAAGTCTAAAAATATTTATGTTCAAACAAGGACTAAATGAACCACTTTTTGAAGCTTGGGAGATATTGTAAGTAATGTTGAAAATAAGCCCAAATCACGAATTTGAAGATAGTGTTCAATTAAACATCTTCCACAATGGCCTCAGACTTGATACAAAAATGATTATAGATGCAATAGATGGTGGTATAATGATGGTTGTAGATGTTGATCAAGCAACAAGGATTATTGAGGCATTGGCTTCAACATATTATTAAGCTCAACATGATAGACAAATCATTCAGAAAAAAGGTGCTTGAGCTTAATACTTCATATGCAATTCTAGCTCAAAATAAAATCCTAACATAACAAATTGAAGCGTTGACTGCACAAATCTCTAAACTGCCACAACAATTACAAGTTGTGCATTCTTCTCAAAGTCAGAATCAATGTATGAAATATGATTTTTGCGTAGGTGATCATCCAAATGGTCATTGTTCCTATCAGAACAACCCATCTGAAGCATATATGAAAAATCAGGGAAGGCAAGGTGGCTTCTCCAACAATTATCAAAATAATATGTCTTAGGGTTGGAGAAGTAATCAGAATCAAGGTTTAGGGTGGAAATAAAATGTTGGTCCATCTAATAAACAAGGTCACTGTCAATAACAACAACCATTCTATCCTTCGGTTCAGGATAGAACAAGTAAATTGGAGGACACCTTGGAGAAATTTGTGCAAGAATCTTTGTCTAATTAGAAGAGTACTAAAACTTCAATTAGAAACTTGGAGACACAAGTGGGAAAACTTTATAAGCAGTTAGCGAATCAACAGAGTAGTCAATTTTTAGCAAACACCCAGACTAATCCCAAGGAGCATTGCAATTTAATCACCACTAGAAGTGGTAAAGTTGTAGGAAAGGGGATTGGTGATAAATTAGTTGTTGAGGAAGAGAGAAAAGATGAGGAAGAAAAAAGTATGTGTGAGAGAGAAGAGGAGAAGAAGAAAAAAAAAGAGAAAAAGAAAAAAATGGAAAATAAAGAGAGAAGTGCTCCCATAGTGAATGTATCTTATCCTCATGCTCCTTCAAGAAGAGATAAAGAGAGGAAATTTACTAGATTTCAAGAGATTTTTAAGAATTTTCATATTACTATTCCATTTGCAGAGGCTTTAGAGCAAATGCCAACATATGAAAAATTGGTGAAGGAGTTACTAACAAAGGAAAGAAGATTCATATAGGAAGAAACTATAGAGCTGGAGGTAGGTTGCATTATTATTATTCATAAATCCTTGCCCTTAAAATCCAAAGATCTAGGAAGTTTCACTATCCCAGTAACCATAGGTGATTTATCTGTGGAAAAAGGCTTTTCTAGATTTGGGAGTTAGCATCAACTTAATAATTTTGGCTTTAATGAAAATCATAGGTATTTTAGAGGTTAAACCAACCAGGATGGCATTATAATTAGTTGATAGATCAATTAAGTATATGTATGGTGTATTTAAAGATGTCTTTGTTAAGGTGAACAACTTATGTTTCTTGTGGATTTTTTTATAATAGACATAGAAGAATATAAGGAGGTTCCCTTGATACTTGGTTGGTCTTTCATGAAAACTGCTAAGGTTATTATTGATGTTGATGATGGAAAGCTTAAAGTGATGGCTCAAGATGATGAGGTAACTTACAATGTTTTTCAGGTTTTGCAACCTTCCAACAAAATAAAAAATTGTTTAAGAATAGATACATCAAATAAAGCCTTTCCTGGAACCAAAAAGCAGTTGCACACTTCAAAGATGTTAGGGAAAGTTCTTAATAGTTTTATTCCACAGGCAGTTGAAGAGAAGAAAGATTCGGTACCTAAATTCGTGGAAAAGAAACTCACTGCTAATAAGTTATATGCATCATGCATGAAGGAGGAAGACAAGGTTCACCAATGCACAAGTATAATGAAAGATAAGTTTAAACTTGGTCAACCAATTATGTTTAATAGCTCTAAAACTGCTCCCTAGAAGGTTAGAGACAAAATGGTCAAGTTTGTGGGTTGTCAAGGAAATCAGGATAGATGGAAATATTGAAATTGAAAGTCCATACTCCAGAAGAATTAAAGTTCTAACCAAGAAAATGTTGCAACAAAGGACTCATCCACCATGATTGAAACAAGCATCAAACTATATGACGTTAAACAAGTGCTTTCTAGGAGGCAACCCATTGTTTTTTATGATTGGTTATGTTTAATTTTTTTTATTTTTGTTTTATTATGTTTACATTTAGTGTTCCTGCATCAATTTCTTGGTTTAATTCTTGTTTTGAATTGGTTCATCTTATTCCCACGTGGATGACCCCATAATAGTTTAGATCGTATATTGCATGACCTGGGGACATGTATTTTTTTCCTGGGGAGCAGATTCAACAGATGATGCTGGTAGAAATATAGATGAAGAATTTGACACATAGATGGATGAACTCAAAGGATGCTGAAATGAAAATAATTTTACCATTTTTATTTGTCTTATTTTATTATTTTTCTAGTTCTCTTATTTTTCTTATTTTGCTGGTTTTTTTTTGTTTTTTTTTTAATTTCTAGGTGTTTAGTTTTTTCTAGTATTTAAATTTTTTTTATGTATTTTGTTGTGTGGTTAATTATAAATTAAACCTTCAGTTTTAAGATTAGAACAATTAGTGATTTCGACAAGGGTGAAAAAATAAATTGTGTTGAATCTATATTCAAATTGAGTTCAGATTTTGTTGTATGAAAATTGAACAGGGTGATTAGTTGGAATAATGAATGGCAAGCAAGTAAGGAATTATACTAATTAAACCAAGTGAGTGTCTGAACCTTAAATAGACTGAGAGTTTCATTGATGAATTGACAGTTGTTGTTGCGTGATTTTTTTTCTCTTTGTGTTGCATCATAAAAGAATTTGGAAATGATTAAGGCATTTGAATAAATTAGAATTAGAAAAATCAGAGCCAAATAACTAACCTTTGTTCAAATTAATAACATTTTATTGTGATACCCCTTTGAGCTAAGAAATTTTATTTGCATCCTAAACCCTAAATGTTATATTTTTCTACCTATTGGCATATTTAGGGGAGGAGAACATATATGCAATTTATATGAGGAAATGATTGGTTTTTATAAATGAAAATAAAAGGATTAAGAGATTTATTTTGGAAGAGTTTGTTTTTGTTATAAATTATTCTAGAATAGTCTATTTCTATCTTCGTATTCGTTAAAAAAAATAAAAGGATGAAGATGGATGAACTATTAATTAGGGATTGTTGATTTTGGCTTAATCCCAAGTCCCACATCGGTGGGTTCATTGTTTGGGAACGAGGTTTGAGGGTTATAAATTAACATGTCCTTCTTCACTGTTAAATATCCCAATTTGTAATATCTTCTCCCATATTAATAAAAGCAGGCTGTTTCAGCTGTGCTCGGAGATTAGGCTAAATAGGCTGAACTCCGTTAACAATTCTCTGGTGTGTTTTTTCTTCTTTATCTCTTTTATTATTCCGCTCTGTTTATTCAATATTATTTTTCGGGTAGCTCTGTTAGTGTTCTGTTTTAATGGGAAAATTACCTGTTTTTCCCAACAAGTGGTATCAAGAGCCGAAGGTTCACCCTTGGGTTGTTTGAAATTATTTGTAATATTGAATACTATATTTTGAGTTTGTAATGGCAAATAAAGAAGAAGCGAAGGATGTATCCAGAGTGCCGGGCTCCTCGTCATCATGGTCGAGGTTCCCGGTGTTCACTTTGAATTTGGCGGTGGAAATATTTGATGGCAATGGACATTTTGGTATGTGGCAAGGAGAGGTCTTGGACTCTCTTTTTCAGCAGGGTCTTGATATTGCTATTGAAGGAGAGAAACCAGAAGAGGTAGAGGAGAAAGACTGGAGCATCATCAACCGGTTGGCATGTGGAACTATTTGATCCTGCCTGTCCAAAAAGCAGAAGTATGTTATAAAAAACGAGACTTCTGCACACAAACTGTGAAAGGCATTGGAGGACAAGTTTCTGAAGAAGAGTGGTCAGAACAAGCTCCTGATGAAGAAAAGGTTGTTCCGATTTGACTACCAACAAGGTACTACTATGAATGCACACATCACTACGTTTAATCAATTAGTAGTAGACCTGTTGAATTTAGATGTGAAGTTTGAGGATGAGGATTTGGCTTTGATGTTGTTATCATCTCTTCCTGATGAATTTGAACATTTGGAGACTACGCTCCTTCACGGGAAGGAGAATGTGTTGTTAAATGTTGTTTGTTCTGCTTTATATAGTCATGAATTGAGAAAGCAGGATAAGATGAAAACCAAATCAACGACATCAAAAGAAGCATTGGTGGCAAGAGGTCGTCAGCAAAGCCATACAAAGGGGAGAAGAGAGAGGTCTAAGTCTAAAGGTCGAGCCGTTGCCAAAGATGAGTGTGCTTTCTGTCATGAGAAAGGACACTAGAAGAAAGATTGTCCAAAACTGTAGAAGAAAGGGAAGGCTCCGCAAGATGCAAATGTTGCAGAATGCAAAAGTGATGTGGAATCAGATATCTCTTTAATTGTCTCGCTTTCAACATCATCGTATCCAGATGAGTGGATATTGGATTCAAGTTTTTTTGTACCTATCATATGTGTCCCATTCAGGATTGGTTCTTTGAATTTCAAGAACTCGATGGCGGGGTTGTTTACATGGGTAATGATAATCCATGTAAGACAGCTGGGATAGGTTCAATCAAGCTGCGGAATCATGATGGATCCACCAGAATTTTGCGGGATGTACGGTACGTGCCAAAGTTGAAGAAGAATCTCATCTCATTGGGGGCTTTAGAATCTAAAGGCCTAGTTGTGACGATGCGAGATGGAATTCTTAAAGCAACTTCAGGAGCACTGGTGATGTTGAAAGGCATGAGGAAGAGTAATCTGTATTACTACCAAGGTAATACAGTGGTGGGGACAGTAGCAACAACAACTTCTAGCTCTAAGAAGGATGACGAGGCAACGAAGTTGTGGCATATGAGGTTGGGACATGCTGAAGAGAAATCCTTGCAAATTCTTACCAAGCAGGGATTGTTGAAAGGTACGAAGGCTTGCAAACTTGAATTTTGTGAGCATTGTGTTCTGGAAAAACAACGAAGAGTGAAGTTTGGCACTGCAATTCACAATACCAAGGGTATTCTGGATTATGTGCATTTAGATGTGTGGGGACCTGCCAAGACTCCGTCAATTGGAGGTAGGCATTATTTTGTCACTTTTGTGGATGATTTTTCCAGGAGAGTTTAGGTGTTTACTATGAAGAACAAAAATGATGTGCTTGAAATTTTCCTTAAGTGGAAAGCTTTGAAAACCAGACAGGAAGGAAGATTAAGGTTCTCTGAACAGACAATGGAGAAGAATACAAGAGTGATCCGTTCCTGAAGGTATGCCAAGATTGTGGCATAGTTCGACACTTCACTGTTAGAAAAATACCACAGCAGAATGGGGTGTCGGAGCGTATGAACAAGACACTTGTGGAGAAAGTTCGTTGTATGTTTTCTAATGCTGAGTTAGGCAGAGAGTTTTGGGCTGAGGCTGTGACATACGCTCAACATCTCGTCAATCGTTTGCCATCATCTACTATAGATGGCAAAACCCCGTTAGAGGTATGGTCTGGAAAACCTGCAACTGATTATGATTCTTTGCCTGTTTTTGGTTTTGTTGCATATTATCATGTGATTGAATCAAAGTTGGATCCACGGGCAAAGAAGGCTCTTTTCATGGGCTTTAGTCCTGGAGTGAAGGGATACTGTTTGTGGTGTCTAGAGGCAAAGAAGACGATTATCAGCAGGGATGTTACCTTTGATGAATCTGCCATGTTAAAGAAGGTAAATCCAGAAGGAGCTGACAGTACTCTGCAACAGGTGGAGTGTGCCCAGAAGCAGGTGGAGTTTGAGCAGACAGTGGTGATCCCAACACGAAATACCACAAGTGACTCTCCTATGGCAGAAGAAGAGTCAGATGAGGAAGAGGTTCCTACCCAAGAATCTCAACAACAATCAACACCAATTGCAATTAAAAGACAGAGACGAGATATTCAGAAGCCTGCTCGTTTCGTGGATATCGTTGCCTATGCACTTCCAGTTGTTGATGACATTCCATCCACTTACCCAGAAGCCATTCTGAGTTCGGAAATGGTAATTGGGCAGGTGCGATGGAAGAGAAGATGTAGTCTTTGAAGAAGAACAAGACGTGGAAGCTGGCACAATTACCAAAAGGTAAGAAGGCAATTGGGTGCAAATGGGTATTTGCAAAGAAAGAAGGATTTCCTAATAAAGAAGATGTTCGCTACAAGGCAAGGTTGGTTGCTATAGGCTTTGCTCAGAGGGAGGGAATTGATTATAATGAGGTATTTTCTCCAGTTGTTAAACATTCCTCCATTCGAATTTTGTGGGCCTTGGTAGCACAGTTGAATTTGGAGCTAGCTCAACTTGATGTAAAGACCGTGTTCCTACACGGTGATTTGAAGGAGGAAATCTATATGACTCAACCAGAAGGATACAAGGTTGTTGGTCAAGAAGATTGAATTTGTAAACTTAGCAAATCGTTGTACGAACTGAAACAATCTCCGAGACAGTGGTACAAATGATTTGATAAGTTCATGAAGGATCAGAAGTACAAGAGAAGCAAATATGATCACTGTGTGTATTTGCGCAGACTTGAAGATGGTTCCTACATTTACTTACTCTTATATGTCGATGATATGCTGATTGCAACAAAGAGCCAAGTTGAGATTGACAGGTTAAAGGCTCAGTTGAGTAAAGAGTTCGAGATGAAGGATTTGGGGGAAGCCAAGAAGATTCTTGGCATGGAGATAAACAGGGACAGAGAGAGGGGAAAACTTTGGCTGTCACAGAAGCAGTATTTGCAGAAGGTACTACAACGTTTTGGCATACACAAAGATACAAAACCTGTAAGTACCCCACTTGCTCCTCATTTGAAATTGAGTAGTCGTTTATCTCCGACGACTGATAAAGAACGAGAATACATGGCGAAAGTCCCATATGCAAATGCAGTTGGAAGCTTGATGTATGCAATGGTGTGTACGAGACCAGATATTTCACAGGCTATGAGTGTTGTTAGTAGGTACATGCATGATCCGGGCAAGGGTCATTGGCAAGCTGTGAGATGGATTCTACGATACCTCCAAACTACCTTAGATGTTGGATTGGCATTTGAGCAAGATGAATCACTTGGTCAATGCATAGTTAGATATTGTGATTCTGATTATGCAGGTGATTTGGATAAGCGACGGTCTACAATTGGCTATTTGTTCACTTTAGCAAAAGCGCCAGTTAGTTGGAAGTCTACCTTGCAGTCTACGGTGGCTTTGTCTACGACAGAGGCAGAGTATATGGCGATTACAGAGGTTGTGAAGGAAGCAATTTGGCTTCATGGGTTGCTTAAAGACTTAGGAGTTGATCAGAAACAACTTGAGTTATATTCTGACAGTCAGAGTGCTATTCATTTAGCAAAGAATCAAGTCTTTCATGCACGGACGAAGCACATTGATGTTCGCTATCACTTTGTGCGTGAGATTCTCGAAGAAGAGGAGATTGTTCTCCAGAACATTCACACTACGGAGAATCTTGTAGATATGCTCACCAAGGTGGTTACAAGGGCCAAGTTTGAACATTGTTTAGACTTGGTTAGTATCTTGCACATTTGAAGTTGGCGCCTGGAGGCGCAAATTTGAAGCACTGCAAAGTTTGTTTTTGTTATGTTTTGAGAAGATTTGTATTAGGTGGGACTTGAAATTAAGCCAAGGTGGAGATTTGTTGATTTTGGCTTAATCCCAAGTCCCACATCGGTGGGTTCATTGTTTGGGAAGGAGGTTTGAGGGTTATAAATTAACATCTTCTCCTTCACTGTTAAATATCCCAATTTGTAATATCTTCTCCCATAATAATAAAAGCAGACTGCTTCAGCTGTGCTTGGAGATTAGGCTAAATTGGCCGAACTCCGTTAACAATTTTCTGGTGTGTTTTTTCTTTTTTATCTCTTTTATTATTCTGCTATGTTTATTCAATATTATTTGTCGGGTAGCTCTGTTAGTGTTCTGTTTTAGTGGGAAAATTACCCGTTTTTCCCAACATGGATTACATAACATAAATTGTATTTGAATTGTAGGTATGTTCTTCATCTTTTAAGTATGCATTTTGTTATCTGAAAAACCAATATTTTTTTGAAATCCAACATCATTACAACCTTGCAGAAGACCTTAAGATCTATTTTTCTGATGTGATTGTGATATGAAGAAAAAATGAAAGGCAGCTATGATTTGTTAAGTTTAGTGAAAATTGAGAGAAAACACTTACCTATGAGAATATGAGAAGAGATTCCTTACTAAAATTGTCATTTCATTGTTACAGTTGTTTATCCTGGAAATTGATTGCATTTATATGTTGCTACATTTGGAGTTGGAAGCATCATAGGTTTTTAATGTAATCTATTGTTCAGTGAATGAAGTTGTTTTGATAATTCAACCATGGTCTTGTTTTTCTAGATTTATTTCCTTTGCTTGAGGAAAAACAAGATTCTAGGTTGGG
The DNA here is from genome assembly GCF_051622355.1 of Phaseolus vulgaris. Classification (NCBI taxonomy): domain Eukaryota; kingdom Viridiplantae; phylum Streptophyta; class Magnoliopsida; order Fabales; family Fabaceae; genus Phaseolus; species Phaseolus vulgaris. Next base: position 16,154,380 of record NC_143501.1, on the reverse strand, counting down.
GAGTTGAAAAGTGTAATTATTTAGTGAAATTTCATGCAAAAAGGTAGACATTTATTGATTTTAATTGTTGATTAAGCTATGACTCAACCCTAATTTGAAATATTAGAATTCAATAATATATTTTGGAGTTATGAGATTAATAGAACTATTTAATCCCAATATTTTGTTACTTTTAGAAATTTAAGGAGAGATAAGGAAAAGAGATATATTATGAATATAGAAGTCACTTAGTCCAAACCCAATTAGGTTAAAAATAGGTGTAAGGCGGAGAGAAAAGGGACTGAAAGGAAGTCTTTGGATGCAGCCATCAAGGAAAAATTCTATGGATCTTCTTCTTTTGCTTTCCATCATCTTTTGATGCATGTAATGGCCACCATGAGTGACTAGTCTTCCTTTCTTTGGGACTGAATGTGATACAGCCCGACTCGACAAGCAGATGACCAAGGAAACAACAAACACTTCACAACTAGGTTAGTCATCTCAACATACAAGATCAGACCCTACCAGGCCTTAGAAAATGTTCAGTAGAAGAAGAACCAAACATGAACCAGAATATCAGTTGTTCTTTCTTCTAGTCTTTTCACAAGACAAGTTTATGTAAAATAAATTGGTTCACTTTAGGGGTGCCAAATAGAAGAATAAACTAGATTAGAGTGTACTTGGTATAATATTGGGCTTGTGCCAAACCCACAAAAAAACCTAGCTTTCAGAAACAATTTCCAAAACCGCCCCTTGACTTAGTTTCTAGAAGATGTAGGCTAGCTTGGGAGGCACTCCACTTTGACCTACCTTCTAGAAGGTTTCTCACAAATGACGCCCCTACCTCTCTATCTCGCTCTCCAAGTCACTGTCTCTTATATAAATGGCTCCTTGCCTCATGTATTTCACACATTGAATTTTGAAAGTAAAGAAACTTTGTCAAAGTGTTTAGTGAGATGAGTCTCCTATTATCCAAGGGTTTTATCTTGAGTGCTCTACATTTCAAGTGGCGGCTCTACACCACTCATCTCGGAGTATCCCATCCTTCAAGTGGTGTGACAACCGCTCTTCTTCATAAGCTTTCTTCATCTCTTCAGCTTTTTCCTTCCTTTTTCTTTGCACCACTTTTCTCCATTCCCTGTGTTATTGTGTTTTCTTTTTCTTATGTGCTTTTCATTTCTGCCCATCATCATCTAAAACACCATATAATTATGTTTTCTATTTGTCCTCTATAAGTGAACCTTCACATTTACTTAACCACTTCGTTAAGTTCGTGTCTAGTGGAAATCTTCTTTAGGTTTCTCACCATATTCTGCTAATTCAAAACTCATAAACAAAGTGTCAACATAAAATGTGCAATCTTAAAATCAACTCACATCAGAATGTAATCTTTTCAAACTCATATGTATTGTGGTGATATTTATCTTTAATGTTCTATTCTTATTTGGTATTGGTATTTTCATTTTATGCTTAAATGTTGAATCTTTGGAATTGATTGCGAAGTATTTCTGATGATCTAACCCAAAAGAAAATACTTTATATATTATGATACTAGGAATACATTGTGATATAACAAATGTTTTATAAAAAAAATTCTCAATGATAAGAACATTTGTTAAATAGTTAAGGAATAAATTTTTAGGAGAAGATCTTAATAATTTCATATTTGAAGAACTAATGTGAATATCTCTTTGTTGCATCAATATCAAATTAGGTCATAATATTGTATGTGTTTATTTATCTAAAATAGAGACGAGTGAGAAGGATTAACTTTAATCTCAATCTTATCAATTGAATTCTTATAATCATTTACTCTATTTTTATTTAAATTAGAAGCAAATTTTATTCAAACAATGCTCATATACCTTGAATTAGACCTTTGTACATATTTCAATATTTAGTGAATGTTACCAATTAAGATTTTAATAGAATATTTTCTATTGGGTTCGATATCCGTCTTTTGGACAAATTATTACTACTGACCTGGTACACTTCCGAATTATGTCAACATAAGCCTCAACCTATACCTACGGTATCGTCTACTCATATTCAACAAAACCATTTTGCTATTGTTTAAGACCCAAAGCTATATCGCTCAGTTGTCGGTGCATTACAATACATTCTCAACACTCGTCATAAACTCTCATATGCAGTTAATAGGGTATGTTAGTTCATGCATGACCCTCAAAAAGAGCATCGGAAGGTTGCCAAACGAATTTTACACTATCTTGTTGGTACCACCAATCATGGTCTCCTTATACATTGCAGTACCAACACTTCCATTATTGACTTCAGAGATGTTGATTGGTCCTGTGACATTGATAATAGAATATCTACTACAAGGTATTGTGTTTTTTTCTTGGCAACAATATTACATCTTGGATATCTCATAAATAGAAGACGATTTCCAAGTGCATCACGAAGACTGAATATCGTAGCATTGTTGCACTCTTTGCTGAAATTATATGGGTTCACTCTCTTCTTTAAGAACTTCACATCAAAACTTCCATTCCTAAGCTTTACACAAAACACTTTGGCATAGATGTGCATTTTGTTCGAAATTACATTTAGCAAAATCGGGTTCAATTGATTCACTTACCAACAAAATATCAAATTGAAAATTTGTTAACTGAGCCCATCACTGGGTCTGCCTTTCATTTATTTTGGGATAAACTTATGGTTGCTCAATCCAACCATAAGTTGGGGATAATAGAAGTGTCAAATAGTTCCCGCTGTTGTATATATATCATGTCTTCGTTCTGCTTTAGTGTGAATATACATTTTCTTTTCTTCTACTAATGCATCTTTTTCATTCTCACTACAAGAAAATCATTAAATAGAAACTAATTTTAAAGATAAAAAATAATTAGTTACTTATATCTTATATATTGATTAAATTAGATACTAATACTAAAACACTTATTGATATCTAAATTAGTTTCTATTATTAATAAAAAAATTAAATTGGTATCTAGTTAGCTACAAGGTTTTAGCTACCAACTTTAGAATCTAAATTAATTGTTACCTAAATTCTTGTTAGCTAATTAGATATCAATTTAAAAATTATTTTATATACCAATAATTTTTTTATGTTCTAAAATAATATATAATTTAGTTAATATAATAACTAATTATTATTTTTCTTTAAAATTAATTTTTATTTAATAATTTGTTTTAATGTGTCTTTCTATATATTTATCTATCGGTTATTAGTGGAGGCTTTACTTTCCAAAAACTTGTGTGTAATTAAGGCCTCGAGACCTTAGTGAAATTATAAGATAAATATTATCCTGACTTAGTAAAGGTCTTTAGGGAAGTTTTGGTCACAAAGTTGAAAGGCAGTGAAATTATTATTGATGATTACATCTAGATTAACATTGTTGAATTCAAATTAGAGGGTCATTTTGTTCCTTCGAGTATAGAAGATTTCAATAAAAAAATTGTATACTTTAAGAAATCATCCTTTTGTTCAAGAAACAAATTTCTAAGTATTTTAAAACTGGAAATATGAAGATGGAAGAAAGGCTTTTTCCCTTTGGCATTGCTTGAATTTTGTAGTTTTCTTTGTTTTAGTTTTAAAATATTATACTTACTGAAAACGTCAATAAATCATTTTTAAAATAATACATTTATTGTTATTTTTCATATTTGGCAGAGAACTTTAAACTTAAATTGAAGTTTTTGGGACAAATGAATTATTATTCAAGTCCACTTTATAACTTAAAAAAAGAAAAACAAGTGGAAGAAAAAATAAATAATTCCAAAACGGAAAAATCATTAAGAAGTCGATAATATATTCAATCAATATATTTTATTAAACTTAACTTATTCAATCAATATATAGTGACTAGGTGTATTTGAAAATATAGAGTAATTAACTTGGAAAGAGTTAATGTTGAATAATTAAATTTAATTAAATAATTGTAAGTTTAACAGTTGTTATAAATTATTATTTTAAAATTTTAAACTTTAAAAAATGTAAATGCTTTATTTAAAGTTTGAATTGTTAGCATTAAATAATTAAACTCAAATTTAAAATTATTATAAATTTTAAACATTTAAAAAAGGTATAAATGTTTCTAAAAAGTGAAAATGGAATGGGATCATATTACTAATTATAAATTTATTAATTTTCATTATTTAAAAATAAAAATGTATGCTTAAAAATTCAAAATTATAACAAATATATAAATGATTATTTGTATTTTTCTATTGTTATAACAATTTTTTCATAGTACTCGTATGAATTACAATAATTTAATAATTTTAGTGTTTCCAATTTTTTTTTAATTCACTTTTATAATATTTTAATATATTTTTATATCTATATTTTTTTAAATATATTTGATGAGCATAATTTTAATCACACTTTAAACCTTTAATTATATGTTGTTGAAGTGTAATCATGAATAAGTTCACTATTTCAATTGGAATTCATCTAATTTGGTTTATTTTGGTCTTAACTATTATTTCTACACGTATTTAGTCGTAGTAGGCGGTCTAATACTTCTCATAGTATACTATACGATCTAATAAAAGCATCTGCTATACGGTATAAACGAAATGTGTATAACTCTGAATAGGTTAACTATTATTTTTGTTAGTATTGTGTTTTAGTCGCAGTACATTGTCTAATACTTCTCAGAGTACACTATACAGTCTAATAAAAGCATCTTCTAGACGGTCTAAAGGAAGTGTCTACCACTGTAAATGGGCTAAATCACGCGAAAGTACAAGTTGTTTCCTTGAATCAAAATAGAAAATAAAATGAGTTAAAGAATTAGAGAATAAAAATCTACAATATCTCTAAAACAAAATTGAAACCAAATCTTTTGCAAATATACGAATAAATAGGATTCGCGATAAACTCAAAACAAAATATGAGAATTCTAAAAAGTTGAAAACTGAGAAGTTTGAAAAACAGAGCATTAGAGTTTCCTTAGTTTTCTTTAATTCCTTTGTTGTAATTCTTTTGTTTACCTTCGATAAACTCCTTTGGGTTGATTCTCTTGTAATTTCTCAATGAATTATGAGATTTTGTGCAATTAAAGTTTTGTTCTGCAAAATCTTATTTTGTTAAATGTCTAATCTTTTTCTGAGTTTAATTATTGTGTTTTGGAATTATTTTTGAACCTATGTTGATAATTCAATCTTGTCTCTAATTAAACTCTTGTTTAGTTTTTTTAAGAATCTCTTGAGTACTTGATTCAAGTGGTAAAAGATTAAAAACCTTATGAGTAGACGCATGAAGACGATTAAGGTAATCAATAAATTAGTGGACATATGTTTCATTATTGAGATTCGGTTATTTTTGTTGTCACATGTTTGGTTAATTAATTTATGTTTAGATGATAAATGAATGATATATTTATCAACTGATGAAGAATTCATTGTTGGAAAAGCTTGAAAATCAACGTGCTTTCTTTACTGTTTTTTATCGTCTACTTTACTTTTCTTCACAATAATTTAAAACCCTCATTCTGACTTTATTATTATTGTTAATCTTAATGTTTACAGATAGGTTCTGAACATTGTTTGACTGATTTTACTATTAAGTTTTTTTGGAAGACAACTTGTGATCATTTGGCCTTGTGTATATCATCATTTGTTTAGTGTTAAACGATCTAGCACTACATTAAACGGTTTTCACTTAAATCATTTTAATTTAAAAGTTAAACAAAAAATCATCAATATTTAAAATTGATTTACATATTAACTTGAATTTTAATTATTTTTAAATAAAATAGACTCATAATTTATTGATATAATAAAATTTATTTAATTGTTAATTATTTAAATATAAAAAAAATACTAAATATTATTATTGAATTAATTTAAAATATATTAAACACTTAAATGGATGGAATATATTTTTTTTAAATAAAGATTGATATTTTCACAAAAGAAAATCATGAAATAGAAACCAATTTTAGAGACAAAAAATAATTAGTTGCTACAGTGACTAAATGAGAGACCATTTTAGGGACTAAATAAATTTTTGGTTTCTAAATTAGTTTCTATTATTGTTAAATGGTTTCTAAATTGATATCTAATTAGCAACTAAGATTTTTGCTACCAAATTTATACTATTTCACAATAATAGAAACTAATTTAGAAAACCAATTTTATTTTTTTTAGTTTCTAAAATGGTCTCTAATTTAGTTACTATTGCAACTAATTATTTTGATGATCTCTATATATTGATTTCTATTTGATGATTTTGTTGTAGTGTTTATACATTTATGAACTTAATTTGAATATGAGAACATTGTCGAGTATACATTTTAATTATATTTTATGTAGAAGGATTTTTTGTTTAGAAGTAAAGTAGATAATTACTTGCAAATATGTATATATATGATTATAATAACATTACATATTATTATTAAATTGAAAACTTAATATGAAAATCAGTTTCAAATATATTTAAATTAAAAATGTTAAAAACTTAATGGGATGAAGTTTTGTTTTTCTAGTGAACATCTTTAAAATAGTTTATCAATTTATAGTTCACGTGGATTTGTGGTAATTAATGTAACGTGTCATTAATTAATATATATATATAGAGAGAGAGGGTATAATGGTATATTATTATATATAATAAATTATAAGATAATCTTTCTATCTTAAAATATTTGTAGTAGTATGCTGATAAATAATTTATCTCAATTTTTTTTTATGTTAGGATGATTATTTATATTTTTTTTAAAGAAAGTCTTGCAATAAGGATTTTTTTTAACCTTTTACTGTTAGAAGTCTTATTTATATAATTACATCATGAAACATTAAATATATATTTTACTTAATAAGTTTTGTATTTAATATTTCAACCCTCACAATATCATTTTCAATATAAAGGACAATATACACATAAGGGTAACATATCTATAAAGGTCACACCATGAAGAACAACATATGACATAAATTAGGAACGAAAATGGAATGCGGTGTAAATTTCACTTTTTCATCATCATCCTTTCCTCCACCTCATTATTATTTTAAATATTAATTAAATAATTTTTTATGAAAAAATCACAACAGATGAAGAATAATGATATACATTATTAAGGATAATGTCAAATACATTTTCTTTTCTCTAATGTTATATATAAAGAAATAAATTATAATTGCATAAATCTCAAATAAGAGTATCAAATAATAATTGGATAAAGGTAAAATTATATAAACGAGTAAAAATGATGAAATGCGTACCCTAAAAATAGGTTATGAAACTAAGAACAAAAGAAAAATCAGTATAAGTTTTTTCAAGTTACCTAATAAGCTAAAGATATTTTAGTAATTTAAAATAACGACATGTATAAGAACGGGGATGAGATGGATATAGGGATGGGGCATATATGTATATACTCATTTTCGTTCTCATATCCAATTAAAAAAATCAGGTATTACTCATACTCGTACTTAGTCAATATGGAGATTTCCTGTCAAGATCGAGACGAATTCAGAAAATACTCAAATACTCGTGGAAATAGGTTTATTTTTCATTCCTAATACATTTTTTCCATACAACATACAACAAAATGTATATCTTACAAATGAATTCATCTTATTATCATCAATAAGCATACCATATCACAACACACCAATCACATATATAAATATATATCATCACATGTTCATCATCATCATAGTTTGATAATCTTGAGTAAGTTTATCTTATTTGAGTGGTCTTACTCTAAATTGAGGAAGACTTTTCCACTTGAGTGGCCTCCTACCGCTTAAGTGATACATTAATTTCTCCTCTCTTTCTCTCTATGGGTAATTCGGCCAAGTGTATTTAATCAAGATAAACATGACTTATTTTCTATTTCATTTATCTTTTTTTGTCTTGCTAAAAGATTGTAGAGAGAAAAGTCATGGAATCCAATAACCAGGCCAAGATGGATTGATCCTGGCAATCATAGAAAATATATTTTGGATTAACAAAAGGAGAAGAATCATCATCAGCAGAGAAGAGGCTCGGTGGGATACATGAGCCATCCAAGAAGTGAAGAAAACCAAGACTGCTGAGTGCGGCAGTAACTTGTTGCCTCCAAACCAAAAAATTGTTTGGATCAAACTTCAAGGGTATGGGTGTATGAAAAATGTGAGGAAGAAGAGTCTCGGGTTTGGAAGAAAAAATTTCAGACTTATTTGCAGTGGTTGGTGATGAAGCCATAGTTTGCTTTGGATACCATAAAAGGTTGTAGAGAGAAAGAAAGAAATGTATTATTCAATCTCTGAGAGTTACAAAGAACAAAAAAGAGTAGGTATTTATAATACCCAGTTCTGCATAAGATGCACATAAAACAGTTATAACATTTATAACTAACACTTGCTTTTCCTATAAATATGTCTTTCCTTTTTTTTTTATCTTGTTTCGTGACCAAAGAAGGGAATAGCAAAGGTTTTCCATTTCAAGAGTTAGATTAATAAGTTTTCTTAGTTCTAATTTTGCTTTTGCTTCTTTGTTGTTGTTTCCTACTACTGCATCTTCCCTTTATTAATTCAAATTATCTATCTCTTAGATTATTCCTTACACCTCAATTTCCATAGGAAGAATAATATTTTGAGCTTTCTTTTACACTCTTGAACAACAACAAGACTCCTTGAAAGAAATGAGAGCCATCTCTCATAATCTAAATCCTAAATTGGTTAATTTTTCAAAACTTTGTATTGTTGCCCTATTTTTATATATTCTATACGTGTACAATTTTGTAATTTTGAGCCAAGAAATGGATTCATTAGGCATGAAAACCTACATCTATGTTAAAAAAATCATTCAAATTGAACTTATACAGAAAAGGTTAAAAAAGCACGCTTTTATTAAAAATTTCTCTACTGGATTAATGTTTTATAACATTGTGTTGTTTTTAATTTTTTGTATTATTTTTCTATAATTATTGTATTTAATTATTTTGATTCATGGTCACACTACAAAAAAATCATGAAATAGAAACCAATTTTAGAGACCAAAAATAATTAGTTGCTATAGTGACTAAATTAGAGACCATTTTAGGGACTAAATAAATTTGTGGTTTCTAAATTAGTTTCTATTATTGTTAAATGATTTCTAAATTGATATCTAATTAGCAACCAAGGTTTTTGCTACCAAATTTAGAATCTAAATAATTGGTAATTAAAACCTTGGTAGCTAATTAGATACCAATTTAGAAACTATTTAACCATAATAGAAACTAATTTAAAAATCATTTTTTTTTAGTTTCTAAAATGATCTCTATTTTAGTTACTATTGTAACTAATTATTTTGGTCTCTACAAATTGATTTCTATTTGATAATTTTCTTGTAGTGTCAAAAGGATGTAAACTCTAGGAAAGGTGACTTAAATTATAGTTAGTAAATATACAAAAAAAAAAATAGTAGTTTGTAAATATATGAATTGAGTTTTAATTGAATTGAAAAGAATATATTAGATTGTGTATATTTTTTGTATTGTTTATTTGGCTGTTTTTAATTTTTGGGATATTGGTAATACTGTTGTTATGCTACTGAAATGGAATTTTAATTGTTTAAAAGAATAATACTGTGAATGTGATTGCTTGTCATGATGTGTGGTAACCAGGATTGTGACGATACAAAAGTAAAGGAACAATTTGTTTTTTTTTGAAAAGTTTAATATGTGAGCTACTAGAGGTAGTAAAATCTTCCTATGTATGAACTTTCTGCCATCAATAATGTATTATTTATGGAATGTGAATAGTTATAGAGAGATCTATTGTGGTATAAAGTATAGAGACAATTTTGGTAATTTAGAGAAAAAGTAGGATGATGAAAGTTTTTCTCCAAACATTGTACACAATTGGTTGAAAGAGAATAGAATCACATTACCTAAATTATTTAGTTTTTTTTAATATATTTCATCCTTTTTCAATTTATAATTGTTTATTAATTGGTATAAAATTTTATAAACTTAGAAGTGAGTATTATCTAGATTTTGTGGAAATAAGAGTGTGACAAGTGCTTTTAAATGAATTGAAAAAATTATTTAAAAAAGTTGTTGTAATTGTAAATTTACTTATGATTATTTTAAGTTTACCCATCCTAGTCTATCTTAATATTGTTTCTTTCTAAATTATATTACAAACTTTATTTTAAACTTTTAAAATATTACAAAAAATAAATAATAGTAAATAATTTAAGGCATTACAATCTTCATCATCATCTTTCTTATATAAATATTCTTTTAGAAGTTTATATCTCGTCTCTCGTTTGAATGACTTTCTTTTCTTAATCTAGGAAGAATTTGATCACTTAAGTGATACAATTCTAAAGAATCTACCTGTTGGATGTGATTCTACTTGTTGGATCACCCGACAAATTTCAAAATTATTAATATCACATATTAAAGAATCTCATGCACCATTTTCACTACTTGAACAACCTTGAGTTGTTTGGACATAATTCATTCCAGAGGAAAGAAAATTACATTAACATCTCTCTCACTCAAACCTTAAACTATCATTTGAATGTCTCTATTAATAGTTAAATATATCAATCGATTCATATACTCATGACTTACTACTTGAATGTTGCTTGAGCTATAATCCATTACTTTACTTGAGTGACATTAGCTAAAAGAATATAGTTTCACCAGAAAATATATACTCAAAACCAATACAAAATGCTCCTTTATCCTTACATTTTACACTTATGATTGACCAATAATTATCGTATTAACATATACAATGTAATTATATTCTAGTTTATTATCAAAATATACTTTTGAACTTCTAATTTGATAAATTAAATTTTACATTCACCTTGCATTTCACTTTTATAATATATATAAATCAATACTCAATTAAAATAAATACTAAAATTAACTTCACTTACGTCCAGTAGCGTACCAGTGAACATAACTTTCTTACACAATTCCAATAAATCTTATTAAATCATACACCAACATCTTTTATTACCAAATTACCAAAAGAGAAGAAGAAAAAAAATAATTAAATCCTTAGTAGGGATTGAACTACTTAGTCAAATTAAGAATTTGATGAGTCAACTTGATCTTCACATTATTACTTTTTAAGGATTACACTCTATTATCAATAATAGCAATTTTACTTAGATGAGGGATTGCGGTCGGAAGCGCTCTTTGTTGTTTATGTGGGGTAAAAGAGGAAGAGACTAATAATCTATTTTTTTTTTTATTGTAGAATAGTCTGGTTGGTGTCTGTTTTAAGTGGTTAGGCATTTTGTTGGTTACCCCTCATGATTCTTACTCTCATTTTTTGCAGTTCAGAATGTGTAATGTTTTTGAGTCAGTCAATTTAGGGATATGGAGTATTTGGATTGCGGTGGTTAGTGAGATTTAGAGTTACAGAAACAAGATTTTATTCAAATGTAGAGTGTTGGACTATTCTGGAATCTTTTCTTTAGCTCAATTGAAGGTTTGGTCTTGGATTACTTCTAAATTCCCCTCTGTTTGTTTCTCTTATTCTGATTGGTGTCTTGTTCATCTGGATTGCCTTGTTTCGCTTTAGCTGATGTATGATAGTGGTTTTTTGCAGGGCTAGTTTTGAATTGTTGGTAGGGAGGTGTGTTGATAGTGGTTTTATTTGTGTTTGTAGAGTGTGTGATAGCAAATGATATTTGGAATAAATGCTATAGATGGTTAGGTGTTTTGTTTGTTCAGCATATGTAGTTAATGTCGCACTTTAAACAATTTCATCTTCTCCACCTTAATCTAAGACAAAATCTAGTTTGGAAAGGGTTGTGGATTGTCTCGTAATTGAGTATTTTGAACCATAAAAATAGGATTGTATTTAAATAAGGAAAAATTGATGTGGAGGAAGTGTTTCATATGGCCCAATTAAAGACAAAGACATGAGATTGGTTGAAATCGAAATTGTCAAAATTTATTTTTTCTTTTTTCTGATTGGATTATGAACCTACATGTATGTTTGAAATTTGTTAATTGATAATATGAAAATTGCATCCACTTGCTTGGCTTAATCATGTATATTCTTTTGGCACTTCTCAAAATTTGTTATGTTGCTGCTGATCTTGGTATGTGTTTATGGGCTGAAAAGGCATATGAGATCTTGTGTTGGAAGTGGCATGGAATTTATGTTGTTTCATTTGCTATATGTTTTGTTGAGTATGATGTTGATTTTTGGGTTCTTATTTTTTTTATGTGTTACTGGTTTGTGCTAAAAGGAGATGAAAGGTATTTGTTTAGAATTTTGTTTTTTATATTTCTAAAATTAAAAAATATATTTATTATTCAACACTTGATAACACTACTTAATGCATCTTTGGAGTAAAATTACCTTAAAGGAACTAGCTTTTTTGGTAAAAGCAATAGAAGTGTTACTTCTCCTTTAATGATATAATATCAACAAATAAGTATATGTAAAAAAAAAAAAGATTTGTTACTTATTTACCTTATAATAAAAGATAAGTACAAAAGGAATAACTTTAAATTTTGGAAAAAGAAAGTAAAAGAAATTTATTTTGTAAAACTAAAACCAAAATTCATTCATACATAAGAACTGAAAAATGGTGTTTTTCAAAGTTAAAATATAAAGAGAAAAATATATAAAAGTGACTATGTATACTAGTTTCTTTATAAGGAATTCCACGAAAATAAAATAAAAGAGAAAAATATAAAATTAAATTCCCTTCATTGTACGGTTCAACGCTAATTATTATAAAAATTCATGAGAATATTGAAATGAATTACACTAATTAAGCAGTGCTATGTCACTAATAGCTCCTTGATTTATCAGTCAATAACTAGACTTGGCATAAAGCTAAAAGTGATTGTTTTTTTTATCAGTAAAGAATTAATTGAATTAAAAGGATCACTTCAAGGGTGACCCAACCCGTAACCAAGAATGGTTGTGTTCTCAAATCAGATTCACATGCAATATTTTATATAGGTTAAATATAGGACGAATTTAATTTTCATCACTAATTCAAAGTTTAGACATATGTATTTTGTAGTAAAAAAATTTATTGAAATAAGCTTTTATTACTGTTTTTTTAAGTAATAAATGAATTTTTAATGTTCACTTTATTAAAATATCTTAACATCTACTTCAGTAATGAGTTAATTTGAAATATTTTAACATCTTATAATTCACATTGAAAATTTGTTTGTCACATAAAAAAAAACTGACAAAGATTCATCCGAATAGTTTCCTTAATACAAATACTCAGGCGTTCTAAAATTTGGACTAGGGACAAAAATCACTTCTGCATGAGTAGTACATAAAGGAAAAAACATATTTAACCATATATTTATTAACATTAATATGTAATTAAGGTTATTTTATACATATTCTTTGCTGGCACTTGGTCTTGTCAACCATCTAATTGGTGACCCATTTTCTTTAAGTAAGGGTAATGTTATATTTTGTTGAACATACTGAAACAAAAACATGGATACTGTTGGAGGAGGAAAGAACAAGAAGAAAGCAGATGGAGAAAAAGAAAAAGTTGCATCCAAGGAGGAAGAAGAAGAAGCCTTAAGAAAGGATGTAGAAGACCTTAAGTCATGGGTATGTACATGTCTTTTGTGTTTCTTCACCATATAACTTTGCCTTAAATTCTCAAAAGAAATGGGTATGTGTATATATCTTTTTTGTTTCTTCACCCTATAGCTTTGCCCTAAATTCTCAATTTGTTTCTTCACCATATAACTTTGCCTTAAATTCTCAAAAGAAATGGGTATGTGTATATATCTTTTTTGTTTTTTCACCATTTAACTTTGCCCTAAATTCTCAAAATAGTTGTCAACACTTTTGATATTTGTTCATACTAAATGTTTTGATTGTTTCATAGATTGATATGATAGAGAACATGAACGACGAGGAGATAAAGGGGTATCTAGAAAATAATGTTGAAGATGTTAAACTGGCAAAGGTTCCAAAGCCAAAGAAAAAGGTAAGATTTGTTTCATATTGTTTTAAACCTAAAACCCAAACTAGCAAATTTGAAAGAAAACAAATTTTGTGCTGAAGTTATGAGTTTTGATTTTTTTTCCAGTAAATTACTGATTTTGATCCTAGATAATATTATATATTCTTAGTTTTTCATTCGGATTATTTTTAATGGATCTTTTCTTGTAATTATATTTTTTTATAAAATTTGAATACAAAATATTTTTTTTTTCATTTAATGATGTATTTTATTTTATAAAAAACATTTATTATTTTTTATAATAATATTGGAGATTACATCAATTAGAGATAAAATCAATTTTTGTATAGTATATAAATAAATATAGACATTACCTTCTAAGTCAGTTTTATAAAATTAAATTAAAATTAAAATTTACTTTTAAATATAATATTAAAATTATTTAAAATGTATTATAACAATATTAAAATTTATTATAACAATAATTTATTGAGTCTATTATATTATTATATATTTTAAATAATTCTAATATTATATTAAAGAGTTTACTTTAAATTTAACTTAATCTTTTAAAATCATTTTTAATTGTGATATATTATCAAATAATATTATTATCTCTAAAATAATATTATTATCTTTAGTTGAAATTTGTAATAAAAATTATCATATAAATTATAAGAAGATGATATTGGTTGGCATTTTGAATAGGGTAGTTCATAAAAATTAAAATCATTTTTAATAAATTAATACTCAATATTTATGAATTTCATTGTTTGCTTTTATTGTGGGGCACGTGCTCCCAATTTCATTGAACAATTCACAGCTGGCTTTCTGGCAAAGACAAACTATGTTTGAAAACTGGGGCATGTATATCATTTAGGCAGGTAAATAGTTTGAAAATAATAAATGAAAGTAATTAAAGTAATTAATTTTCTTTAAAACTTAGCAAAATATATATTTTAATAAAAAGAATAATACTAATAATGTTAGTTATATTAAAAAAATATTGAATAATTCCACGACAGTTTCTTTTCGTATTTGAATAATTTATTGTATTTTTACCTTTTTAATTTTAAAATATAGTTGAGAGTAAAATAGTAATATTAAACATATTTTTTTTATATATACGAGTGGAAACACAACACGAATGCGTATGTGTATTCAAATTTTTCTCTTTTACTTAATTTTCAAGAGGATAGAAATGCAACATACATACATAACTAATTTTGAATATGTCAAAATTGAAAAATAAAAAATAGAGTGTAGAGAGTAATTAAAAGTGAAGGTTATTTTATTTTATATGTGAGATTTGGTGTAGAAATATGTGAAAGTATGTTCTTTTTGTTACCTTAAAATAAGGAACTAAGGAAAGAGTGGAGGAGTCATATAAAAACTGGACATTAATATTAATTTAAAAAATTAAAAAATAATTTTATTTTTAAAGTAATTCATATGAAATGACAAGATACTTCATTGTATTAATAAAATGATATATATTAAATAAGAGTAGAATCAGAAAAAAAATTATGTACACCAAAAAACGGTTATAATGAAAAATGCCCTTATTTAATATATATATATATATATATATACACGGAACACAGAAAATGACATATAATTATGTTTAATATTAAAAATTAAATAAAAGATGTCATTATTTTCATATTTATAAATTTATAATTTATTATAATAAATACAAATAAATATGAAAAAACAATAATTTCTGAGTACACGTACTAATATAGTAGTTATATATATGGTAAATTTACAAATGTCATGCAAAATCATAACATATATTTTTATATACATATATTTTAAAAAAGAAAACAATAACTTTTTATGTCATTATTTTGTTTTAATATTTTTTTAAAGTGAAATACTAAATAAAGAATAATATTCAGAATGTTAAAAAAAAATTAAAAAATACAAATACATAGGTTGATATTTTGAAAATTAAGGTATATGTACATTATTAAAATTTTCTTTTAATTTTCGAATATAATTAAAATATATATAAATATAATCATTTGATAATTCTTTTTGGTGTTATGTTTTAATTGGACAATTTTATTTTATAAAAAAATAATTTGTTTATTTAATAAAATAAATAAGTGAATAAGTTGTCTTTATTTCAAAATAATTAAATAATTTTAAGAAAATAAAGTTATCTATTTTTTAATATTCTTTTTAAAAACTTATATATTTTTTAAATTATATTATTTTTAAGTTTTAAATTATTTATTTATTATTTATAAAATAAATAAAAACTATTAAATTATAAACATTTTAATATAATAAAATGTGAATATATATATATATATATATATATATATATATATAAACATTATACTTAAAAAAATAAGTTCTATAATATAAAAACACTTATTTTCTTACATTAAAAAGAAAATAGGAATAATCTACACGTCTCCCTCGTCAACTTCTATATTGTTTATTAGTTGAATGTTAAATAATAAATAAAATTAAAAGACTGTGTTTTGGTACTATATTACAGGTCCAAAGAACTAGGAAGCCAAAGCCTTCAACCTCTTCCAATGGGATTCTGGCTTCAGTGTGGAGGTTCCACCAAAAATAGTACCAAAATAATTTCTGATTACTTTCTTAGAATATTTTTCATTAGAACCTGTCACAAAAATGTTTGTTTCATTTTCATTTAGAATTTTTATAAACTGTTGTTAATTTATAAGTCTTTTTCGAATAAAAATATACAGTTTCAATATTAGAAATTCTGAAAATTTTAATTTCAATCAAATTTGAGGTGTTTTATTAATAATTTTAAATATGTATATTAATTGATAACCTTCCTTTTTGTGATACAGTGGACTTGATTGTTTTTCTGGGTGAACGTTTCCATTCAATTTACTTGTGATGTCTGACATGAAATAGTGAATTGGTGTTTTTCATTTGACTTGGTTGGATAGTGTTACAAGTTTCATCTCAAATTACTCTAATTAAAAATATTTTTTTTTTCAAAAATTGAAATAAAATAACATCTAAACAATTTAACATTTTAATTAATTTATTAATTATTTGTGTCTACCTTTTTAATTAATAAATGCAATTGGTACTAACTATTCCAAATCAAAACACACACATGGGCTCTTTCAAAATTTGACGGCTTCTTTGTCATGATCTCTAGCAACAGCTACTTAAGTTTTTTTTTTTTTTAAAGATAAAAAATTAATTATCATTTTGTAACTGTTTATTATTTTATATATTTAAATAATTTAAGAAAAAACGTAGAGTATATTTATGTAGGAAGTCATAAAAGTATTTCTATTGATTTTTGTGTAGGATTAAATATGTTCTTTCGTAATTGTATTAAAATGTGAAATTGATTTTTGTTTTTAATCTAAACTTTAAACATTTTAGATATCTTTATTTAGAAAACTATTGAAATGAATTTTTACTAATATTTTTTTTACATAACAAATGAATTTGTAGTGTTGATTGTATTATAATATTATAACATCCACGTTATGAGTTGACCTGATATGTTAACATCTTAGTTCACACTAAAAATTCGTTTGGCATGTAAAAAAACTGATAGTGACATATTTCAATAATTTTCTTTCTACAATGAGATCTAAAGTTTGAAAAAACATATATAAAAACTAATTTTGTGTGAAAGTATAAGGACAAAAAGAAATATATTTAACATTTTTTATTATAAAACCAATATATTGGTTGTTGTTTTATACACAACAAAAGAAGTGTAACAAGCTGAAAGTAGAATAGGATGTAGTTTGGTTGATTCCATAAATGTGTAAGAAGCTTTTTCATGTGTTAGTTGTGACGTGTAGCGAATTTTATGAGTGATGCAAAGAATTAAAATTTGTTGATTCTTTTTTGGTCATGGTGAATGAATGATGTAATATTCCTCATATGCTGTGACGCATTGTGAATCTTTATGATATAGTGAGGTAAAGAATCAACATTTGTTGATTCTTTAATGGTCGTGATGGATGAATTGTGTTTTATATGTAATCATACAAATTTATTATATATTTTTTTTGAAGAAATTGACAAGAGATGGATTAGTCTAACTTGCAACTTTTACCTCAGAAAATACTTATAGTGTTTGGATGAGAGAGGAGAATTGAGGAAGTGGATTTAGAGTGATTTGAGAGGAATGTGAGATTGTTTGGATTGTGGTATATTAGAATAGATTAGTGAATAAAGTTTATTGAATTTTGTGACTCATGTGATGGTTATGTGCAAGTTTTTAATTTATTTAAAATGTGTTAAATATAACTTTACAAATTTATTCTTACTTTTAAAAATATATGGAAAAAAAATTATATATTTATTTTTTATAATTAATAATAATATTATTATATAAATAATTAGATTTATTTTTATTTTTATTAATTATTATTATTTATTATTTATTCTTTATAATTATTTTAATTATTTGTTATAATTTTTATTTCATAAACTTATTATTCATTATAATTATTATTTTATATATTTAATATTTTTTATTATTTTAATAATAATAATTATTTTTTATATTATATTATACAATTAATTATATTTATTTGATTATAATATAAATACTAATAAATTAATAATATAAAAATATAAACATATATATAATAAAATATAAATTTATATGATTTATTTTCTTCGCAAATCTTCGCTCCTCTTTGAAGAAAAATCTCCCCACAAATTTTTGTCTTAATTCCCATTTTCAAAAAAAATCTATATTTATTAAATTATGTGCATTTATCATTTATTGTCATTCTTTCCTTGCAAAAATTTATCGTAGGGAATAAAGAATACATTAAATTTGTTGACCTGAACTTTTGTCATTTTCTATTTGAAGTCTCAATCTTCAACAAGTACAAACATCCCACTTATTTAGTCAAATCAATCATCCTCATTTATTGCATATCCTACAATTATCAGTTTTCAAATGAAAAAACTTGAAAGAGAATTAGAATTGTGAGAGAGTTTTGACACAAAAACAAGGTTAAAATTGAATTTTAGGAGAAATAATATATTTGTTAAAGTAAGGGCAGGAGATAACACTATTGTACCAACAAAACTTGGCTAATGGTTTATGTACATACACTAGCATGCATTATTCACAATAAGAACAAAGCTTTCTTGAGACACATCTTCAGTTGTTATTGCCTTTGCCTATGCCAAAGTTCTTTCTATTACCATTGGTTTCAACAAACACTTTGGTTTCTGTTCCCGCCGGTTGACCAGATTGTGCTTCGAGCGTAGCTAAGACCCGCGTATCTAGGACTCCTTCGTCTTTGTTCCAAATCTCCTCCCTGTGCCACCGTGAGTACCTGAAACAGAGAGAACAAAGGGGCGCCCTCACGGCCGTTTACACTCCAACGATCAAGTCAACAAGTGAGACACATCAAAGGGGACACACCTCCGTATCAGAGCACCGTGAATGGATGCTCTGAAGGTGGTCGAATATCTGAGTAACAATTTTCTCTCTAATTTCCTGTGCGAACAGTGGGTGCGTGAGCAAGCAACTAAGTGTGTATGTCAAACTGAGTCTGGATCTCTGTCTCAAACGTCTAAAGCCCCTTTTAAACGTCTAAAGCATTCAAAGCGTCTTAAAGCGCACTTAAAGCACTTAGTAACGTTCAACGCGTTTAAAACGTTCAAAGCATTTAAAGCGTTTAAAGTGCTTTAAAGCGTTCAAAACATAAACTGAAATAAAAGCGTACCTTAGCAAACTTTCAGGGAAACTTATACACCTTGATGTTTCAGTACTTACTGCCATGTGTTCTTATGACTTGATCGCTATTCTACGTGGAAGGCCTTACAACACCGTAACCCATTTTAGGGATATTCCATCGTGTAAGTCCTCCTTCCTCGAAGTGCATCCGGCGCAAGGGGTGACTTTTTGGGTGCCAACTCATGCGCCCCAGCCTCTAGTCACTCGCCTTGGGAGCGTACCTACCATCCTCTCGTACTACGCACATGGCTCGACCCCCGGGCGTGGCCCTCTCATGGGTCGTATCTATCCCGGGGGTCTCCCAGAGGTGGCGTGGGTACTTTACGAGTCTGGCTACTCCCTACTGGTACTATACTATGGCCTTGGAGCCACCTTTCTCTTACTGCTCTGAGGTACTGAGGCCCCTCGTGGTGTCGCCCCCTCCATGGTCTTTCCTATCCGTGGGTATCGGGGGGTGACACCGTCGATGCCTTAACCTGGCGACGCCTTAACCTAGCGACGCCTTAACCTGGCGACGCCTTATTCTGGCGACGCCTTAAACGGTCAACCTATTGACTTTCCTCCATGGGCCCCCTGGATGGGTCCCACCATATGTTTGACTTCGCCCTATCGTCCACGTGGCATTCTGATGCTGACTAGACATTTTTGCGCGGTGACGTGACAACTTAAGTTGCGTGCTAATCTCTCGACACGTGGCACGATCCTATGGTTGGGGATGAGTGTCGCTAGCACTTCTCAGGTTAACGTTATAACCTTTCAAAAACGCGCGCTCAAAGCACTGTTTCATCATTTCTGATTTCTCTCTGCACTTTTCATCTTCCCTGCGACCTTTGCGTTCTTCATTCTCGAAAGCTCACACCTTTTCGCCTTCCAACCACAAAATGTATGGTTTTTCTACTTAGATTGCCCTTATTCTTTACTGTATTGCTCTTATAACTACCTGGGACTGTTTATGTTTCCGCATTTCTGTATTCTTCTCGTTCCTTCGTTCCCCCCCCTCCCCCGTTTTTCTCTTCTCACGTGGGTAGGGCTTTTCTAGGGTTTCTCCCCACTTGCTCCTTCAAACCTTCTTTGCTAAGCCTTTGCTTTTTTCTTCCTTCTTCAGCTTTTTCATCAAACCATGGCGCGTACAAAAACAACCGCCAATCCACCACCCCCAAGGATCAAATATAGGGCTCACTACCCCTGTGCCTCTGATGAACTCTTAGCCGAATGTTCGACTCTGACCATCGTTGAAGATGTGGAAAACCATCTGGGTGACCCACATGTATACAACTTCAATGCCTTCTCCAGCAGACACGACTCCCATATCTCCATTCGTCACTGCACCCCCGGGAAGCCGGTCTGCGTGGATGATAGGTCCAACGGTGGGAAACCCTTCTTCTTCCTCTACCAGATGATGTTCAAACGAACCGGTCTGCGCCTACCCTTCTCAGGCTTCGAGAGGGAGTTGCTTACCGAAATCAACATAGCCCCTGCCCAGCTACACCCCGACAGTTGGGAATTCATCAGGGCATTCGAAATTCTGAACACGAGACATCAGTGGACATCTTCCTCCACTTTTTCTAAGTGAAGAAACAAGGGAAGAGCCTCTGGGTGAGCTTCTCTGGAGTTGCTGGAAGGATACTCCTCACCCTCTTCCAGAACTCCTACAAAGGATGGAAGGGCAAGTTCTTCAGGGTGTGTTGCACCAAACACGACCCCACAGCCCTGGATGGCTTCCCCTTGTATTGGGTGAAAGAGCCAAGGCTGATTAAGCCCAAGTCCTTGGACGAACTACCCTTGCTAATAGAGAGGTATGTGTGGCTTTAGCTGGCATGGGAATCGTCTTCAACACCGCAGAGCTCGTAGCTCGTGAGTTTGATGCGGACGCCCTTTCTCAGTACTTTGGTAGGAGAATCTACGCCCATACTTGTCTTTTTTATCTTTGCCCCTTAATGGGCCTTCTCTTATTGTTGTATGTACTGTTTATCTGCTCCAAACTTCTGTGTGTAGCTATGTGTATCTGATGCTTCATGCTTAACTGGTATTGTCTCTAATCCTTTGTTCTTTTGCTTGTCTGGTGTAGCCTCAGTGATGGACTCGTCAAGGCGTCTTGCTCTGGCCAAGGCCTTGAAAGCTCACACCAAGGCGACTTTCGCGAAAGCTGGTGCTTCTGATACCTCTATGACTGAAAAAACCCCTCCAAAACCTCCACAAAGCCCTGCTTCACCGCATACCGCCCAAACAACCAACTCACCCCACACCATCCAAACACCTAATTCACCACATCCAATCGCTGCAGTCCCACTGGCTATGGCCAACACCTCTACCCCAGCCCCCCTTGACAAGGGCAAGGGCGTCCTCATCGTCCCCTCCGATGATGAAGGTTCAGGCGAGGGGCAGGTCTTCAAGAGGAGGAGGACCAACAGAGTCATCTCCTCACGATCTGCATCTCCCCAACGTGGTGGGTCCCTAAGGGACAACCCCCCTAGCGCTACATCTCCATCACACCAACTGGGCCAAGAGGAGGGGGTAGAATCCGCACCGCCATCAACACAAACACCTGCCACACAAGCAACTGCCCCAGAGACCTTAGAAATTCCCCCTCCAATCATACAACTAATGAGGGGCTTCACTGAGAGGTCGTCGGGAAGTTCTTCTGGCGAGGCCAAGAAGGAAGGCATGCCCTACTACATGGGGGCTTCCTTGCCATTGCTCTCGAGTGGCGCGCACAAGCAAAATCCAAAGCCATCGAGATGCAAGCCCTTCAGGCTCTCAAGCGTGAGGTGGCCTCCCTGAAGGAGGAGAAACTGAAGCTGGAAGATGCTTACAAAGCCTCCCTGGCGGAGACCCGGGAGGCGGAGGAGGCAGCCAACATGAGGTGGCACGAGGCTGACCAGAAATGTGCTGACCTTCTGGGCTCTATGATTCCCCTGCAGGCGGAGGTTACTAAACTGAAGGAGGTTGCTGAAAACTTCAAGGCCCTTGAGGGCCGCTGTGTCTCTCAAGAGGCAAAACTGGTTGAGACTGAGGGGGAGCTGGCTGCGAAGATCGAAGCTCTCAACCTTCTCCAAGCTGAAAACGGCACACTCCAGGCTGATTTTAACAAGCTTCAGGTGGAGAAGGAATTTCTGGACAAGCAGCTAGCCACCCAGAACTCCAAGATCGAAGAACTGGAGAAGTCCAACAAAGAACTCCTCGACGACATGGCTGACACCTTTGATGAGGGGTTTAAAGAGGCTCTGGCCCAAGCCACGTGTGAAAACCCAGGGATTGACACCTCAAATTGTGACCCCGGCAACCAAATCGTCGATGGGAAGGTGGTGGCCCTCGACCTTGGGGAATGAGCAGCGCTTAATCGTTTTCCATTTTCTTTGTAAATTTGTATTTACCAACATTTGAACTATCTGTAATTCCGACGCTCGACTTTGTTTATTTAAATATCATTCGACTCTTATCTTTACATTCTTGTTCGCCTTTAACTTCTCTTGCACCTTTATTTGCTTCTGCTTTCTTTACTGTATCAAAGGCGTAACTGGTATTTACCTCCGATGTATCTCTTCGTCGCTTTGCCTTCAACTCTTTAGGTAGCACGTGACTTTCTCTTTTAGTCTTCCTTTCTAAGTCGTGATGCATACCCTTCTCTTGATCTCTTCGCTTCAAGCTTCACTTGGCCTTCGTATCTGCGAGGAATCTACCTTATGAAGGCGTCGCTTGCCTCGTCATCGCCTAAAGACATAGGAGGACTTAACTTCGTGTCTAATCATCACTCAAAGGTGAAGGAGGACTTCTCTTGTCTTTTACGACTTTTGATAACTCGTGCTCTTCACTCTTCTTCTTGTTACTCTCCGATTTTCTTTTGCCTCTTCAACTTGCAAAAGTTTCAACTTGTTCTTTCATTGCCTTTCTATACCCTCACCAGCGCTCGAGGGCAAGGGAGGACTTATCTTTTCCTGCACTGGGTGTCCCACACTCTAGGAGAGACCCGCTGAACGCGAGGTCGTATCGTCCTCAGTGTGGCTAAACACTTGGGACAAAGTCGCGCTTTGGGGCCCACGCCCGTGGAGAGGCCTATTACAACAGCGCCGCATCATCCACGGGGTGTCTAAACACCAAGGCAACTTAGCCCTTATCTCTGCGCGCTTGGTGCCCACGCCTGAGGAGAGGCCTACCTTGGGGTAGTTGATGGCATTTTCATGAAGTTCTTCTTGAATCAATGTAGAGTATGGGGCGGAAGCAATGAATGAGAGTGAGCAAGATCCTCCTAAGAGTGGTGTTGATCTTGTAGGTGCATGATAAGTATGGGTATTGAGTGGTTCGGCCAGCTCAAGGGAAAAGATGAAGGAATTGAAGTTTAGAGCCTAGGATTCTAGGGAGAAGCAAAGTTGAGCACAAATGGGCAGCATAACTTTACTCACAATAAACTTGCAAAATACATGAGATAGCCTCCCTATTTATAGGCTATTTGGGACGTAAAACCTAAGCTAATACATAATGAAATGTAAACCAAATGAAATGCAAGCCTAGGCCATGTGCCATGACCGATCACACCTAGCAAAGTTCTAGAATGTTTCATTCAAATGTGCTTTCTACACTACCCTATCTACTAAGCACCCCTAATGGGCCTTTATGCAACAAAAGCCTTCTCTTCACAAACCATAGCTTGGCCCATGTCTATGTGAAGCTAGACGGTCTAGGACTCTTCATAGATGCTCCTTATGTAGCCGCTCCTCTTCATGGCCTAGACGCTCCTCATCATGGCTAGACGCTCCTTTTGTTGAGGCTAGACGCTCTCATCATGGCTAGACGGTCTTAGTCTTGGAAGCTTGGCTTTCATAGTGTGGTGAGCTTGGGCCCTCCTCCATCATCCCCTCCCTCTTGAAAAGGATTTGTCCTCAAATCCAAGGCTTTTGCTCGGGGGATGGTTGTGGCTGGATGGTGTCCATCATCTCCTCCTTCATGAGAAGATCTATCCTCAGATGTGCATTCTTGATCTCGGATAGCAGCCTCTTGCTTCGTCAAGGTGTATCCTCCCGGATCAAATGTCAATCTATGTGAATCCTGAAACAAAGCAAAGGAGTTATGGTGAGCCTTTGGAAAATAGATAATTGTGTGAAGTTGCCATTCTTGTTTTTCTCTTGTGTTGGCCAACTTCTCACAATATCTCCCTTTTGAGGGTTGTAGGTGCTCTTTAATCCTCTTATATTTTCTAAAATTTTCAAAAGTAGTTACTTTTTCCTTAGGCATAATCCCTTTAGGAAATGGTGACAACTTTAAAAAGGCAAGAGGACTATGGTCACATATAACTTCAAATGGAGAGATATGAGTAATCTTGTGGACTACTCCATTGTATGCATGCATAAAAGGAAAAGGATTCTTATCCCAAGAATTGTGGGTGTCCCTCATGATTTCGTGAAGCATAGAAGGGAGAGCTATGTTTTCAAATTTTGGAGCTCTATTCCTTATTTTTGAAAATAAATCATGGAGGCTTGTCACTTTTCTTAAGAAGAGTTTATCCACTTCCATGAAGAAAGAATCAAGACCTTTTGTCGTCCTAGGAAGCTTTAATTTGAAATGTGTGTCTTCCCATGGATCTTTTACAAAAGGTGAAGGAGTATAGAATTCTTGAGACTTTGCTTTAGGTGTAGTTTGAAAACAAGAGTTGTACCTAAAGTAATGTCTTTGAACCTCTTTTCTCATGGGTGACAAAAGTTTTCCTCTTAAAACCTCTAGAGTTTCATCAATTCTCATTTGCCCCATGAGTTCTCCTTCTTGTAGACTTTTTCTCTTATGTGCAAAGAGAGTCTGGTTGGTACAACCATTGTTTATGAAAATTTGTACATTTTGCAATGGTTGTCTCAATAAGACATGGCAAGTTGTTCTAGGTACTACTTCATACAAAAATTGGTAGGTGCTTATAGATAACTTGTCATTCTTTTGGGGATATCTTAACACATTGGAGAAATAGTCTTGATCTATGCAAGCTTCTTTTAAAGACTTTTCTTTTGTGCTCATGCCTGCAAGTGTTCCTTTACAAAAGGAAAGGCTAGGTTGTTCAACAAGAAGCATGTTTGTAAAGGTAGTGTCATTGTGCTTGACTTGTTGAATGACCTTGTGGGAAGGAACACTATTCTCCCACGCCTTTTGTTTCCCAAAATTTTTCTCGTTTTCTATTTTTTCTTCATCCCTTTTGTGTTTCATTTGTATTTGGTCTTTTACCACTTGGGAATGTGGTAATGGGCTAAGTACAAATCTTTTGTGCTTGTGGATGAAAGAAATCTCGTTAGTTAGACCATTATGCGAGGTTTTCTTATCAAATTGCCATGGTCTACCTAATAAGATGTGGCAAGCTTCCATAGGTACTACATCACATAAAACATTGTCTTTGTAGTTACCTATAGAAAACTCGATTTCCACTTGTTTGTCTACACGTAGTTCTCCATCCTCATTGATCCATTGTAAATTGTACGGTTTTGGATGAGGAACTACTTGTAGTTTTAATTTTTCAATCAATCTAGTGCTACAGCAATTGCAGCATGACCCACCATCCACAATAAGAGAGCATATATTTTCTAAAATATTGCATCTAGTATGAAAAATGTTCTCTCGTTGTGTCTCGTTGGATGAACTAGGTTGATTGTGGAGGATTCTTTGAATCATCAATAAGTCCCCCTCCAAAGGATTTATCCTTTCTCCTTCCCCTTTTTCTTGAGTACTAGGTTCATCCTCACCACTTGTGTACTCATCTTTTCCTTTTAAAAACAAAACCCTTTGGTTTGGACATTGCGCTTGCACATGCCCTCTTCCAAAACATTTAAAACACTTGGTGTCCCTAGCACGGATGTATGGGGTGGAGGCATCTTTCACTAAGGGTTTGGTAGTTTCTTTGGATTCGTCTCTAGGTGTACTACCCTCCCTTTTAAAGTCTTTCTTGGGATAAGAGTTGGAGTAAGAACCCACCCTTAGACTTGAAGTTTTGCGCAAATTTTGTTGTTCAACTTTAATGTAAAGTTGAACCAAATCATTCAAGTCTTGGTAGGGTAATAGTTCTACTTTATCCCTTATCTCAAGGTTGAGCCCACTTAGAAACCTAGATATGGTGGTGGTTTCTTCCTCTCTAATGGATGCTCTCATCATGTAGAGCTCCATTTTCTGCCTATACTCTTCCACACTTAAGTTCTTTTGTTGGAGTCTTTGGAGCTTGTCCATCAACTCCCTATGGTAGTAGGAAGGTATGTGGCGACGTCTTAGGGCTCCCCTAAGGTCATTCCAATATTCTATGGAAGGCTCCCTATGAAGACGTCGGTCTCTTTCTAAAGAGGTCCACCAATACATGGCATTGCTTTGGAAACTAAGGGTTGCTAAGGGTACCTTCCTTTCTTCACTCACCCTATGGCAAGCAAAGAGTTGCTCTACTTTCATCTCCCAATCTAGGTAGGCCTCTACGTCTTCCTTACCATAGAAATGGGGTAGGTCTACCCTTACTTCCTTTGGGCTCTCTTGCTCCCTTTGTCTAGTTCTTCTAGGGGGTGGTTGGTAATAGTCATTAATTCTAAGGCTTCCCTCCCCTAGAGTCTCATTACTTTTAGAATGGGATGCATGAGTTTTTTTTTATTTTTGTGAGTTTTGTGATTTCTCTTCTTGAGCTTTAGCCAACTCATTGATTTTGTTCTCATTCTCCAATTGTCTAAAAGATATCAATTGTACCGCTTGGGATACTTCTTTTAAAAGAGTTTTCAAAGATTTTACTTCACTTTCTATAGACTTTGGAGAGTGATAAGAAGAAGACATGGCTAAAAATTTGTGTATATAGGTGTTTTACTTTGAGAAAGTTTAGGAAAGTTAAAGAAGGTAGTTTTCCAGGTAAGGGAGGTGAGTCACAAAGGACTACTTAAGTACCAAGCCTTTTCCTTGCCAAAAACTATCCCCAATATCTTCACACAAGACTTTCTCTTAGTGAAACACTTAGAACACAAATAAGTTGAGAAATAAATGCAAGAAAACAATGTAAGCTAACTATGCAACAAAGCTAGTCGGTTTAGCACACAAATTAAACAAAATTAAACATGCAAAACGTAGCTATGAAAGCAAAAGAAAAGCAATTACAAACAAGTAACAATTACTAATCAAGAATGCTATACTAGTCGGCCCTAGGTGAGGCTTCTTGGACACTTAGAGCCCTTGAAGACACACTCACCGTCTAAAACTTAATTAAAAAGGTAATTAACAATAAACCAAGTTGCAAAGAAAATAAGAGAACTCCCTTTGTTGATCCTCTTTTTGGTTAGTGCACTTCCTTGTTGTCTTTGCTTGTTGATCTTCCAAGTGTTTGTAGTGTTTTCTCAAGAATGCTTGTTTCGGCTTTGGCCTTGTCTTCTCCTTAGAATGATGGCCTTTAATCCTCCAATTTCCAGCACCTAGCAAAGGGCTAAACCTTAACCAAATCAAGTTCCCATTCACATAAGCACCAAAGAAGAATTAAATTCCAGCACCCAAATTAGAGGTCAAAGAACAAAAGCAAGAAACAAATTTAATTGAATAAAACAGTACCACCAAAAGGATTTAGATTATGACAACTAGAAAGAGAGTCAAGTAATTAAAGCAAACAAATAAAGTTACTCAATTAAAGGTTGGCACACAAAAGAATTCCTAAAGAAAAGCACTAGATTAGATGACCAAATAAAAAAAAAACAGCACCACTGGAAAATGTTGTGGGCCAGAAAACGTGTTTGTTCCCCGATTTATGCTGAGCTGTATTTTTAGAATTTGGCTCTGAAATTTGTTATGCAAGATATTCAGGATCTTATCTAAAATCTGGCTTTGGAATCACTCAAAACGGATGCACCATTTTTTTTAATAAATTTTGCAAATTTGGCGTTCGGTTAGGCCAGCTGGAGCGCTTCAGATTTGCACTCTGATTTTAAAAGATTTATCATTTTTTTTCTGTTGCTTCTTTTGACCTAATTCTTTTTTTGTCCTTTCTATAACACTTTAAACTTGCATTTTCCAGAGAATCAAAATTTTCCTATGAATGGAAATATTTTTCTGGGTTAAAACAGCCAAAACAGAGAAGGTGAAAACAGGGGAATCTGAAAACTGGAAACAAAAACAGCAAGATACCAAAGTTTAGACACAATGGAAATTTGTGAAATAGAATTGTGTAGGATCTAAACACAATATGAACTCAAACTAAAAATTAAAAAGGCACCAAAGGAGCAAAGAACAGCAGATTCAAGCAAATAAAGAGACCCAAAATCAAGAAACAATCAAGCCAAATAAAAGGACTACTATGAATTGTTGACAATATGGATGAACATGACTTGACAAAACATGTATAGATTCAGAAAATTAAAGACTCAAAGCATAAAATGAACCAAATAAGGAAAGCAATAAAGACTCAAAAGCCTAAAAGAAAAATAGCAACACAAAGGTGTATGGAATCCTATCACAAATTGCACAAGAAATTGTTCAAGATCAATTGAACAAGAGTGCTTCGGTTGGATCTTCCACAAAGCACACCAAGAACAAATTAAAATGTAAAAAACAGCAAGACAAGTAAGGAAAGTAAATGACAATATGAAATAAAGAAGAACTAAAATTGAAAAGACAAGGAGCTACTCATCTTGAAGAACCAAAGCTCATGATACCAAATGATGGCATTTTCATGAAGTTCTTCTTGAATCAATGTAGAGTATGGGGCGGAAGCAATGAATGAGAGTGAACAAGATCCTCCTAAGAGTGGTGTTGATCTTGTAGGTGCATGATAAGTATGGGTATTGAGTGGTTCGGCCAGCTCAAGGGAAAAGATGAAGGAATTGAAGTTTAGAGCCTAGGATTCTAGGGAGAAGCAAAGTTGAGCACAAATGGGCAGCATAACTTTACTCACAATAAACTTGCAAAATACATGAGATAGCCTCCCTATTTATAGGCTATTTGGGACGTAAAACCTAAGCTAATACATAATGAAATGTAAACCAAATGAAATGCAAGCCTAGGCCATGTGCCATGACCGGTCACACCTAGCAAAGTTCTAGAATGTTTCATTCAAATGTGCTTTCTACACTACCCTATCTACTAAGCACCCCTAATGGGCCTTTATGCAACAAAAGCCTTCTCTTCACAAACCGTAGCTTGGCCCATGTCTATGTGAAGCTAGACGGTCTAGGACTCTTCATAGATGCTCCTTATGTAGCCGCTCCTCTTCATGGCCTAGACGCTCCTCATCATGGCTAGACGCTCCTTTTGTTGAGGCTAGACGCTCTCATCATGGCTAGACGGTCTTAGTCTTTGAAGCTTGGCTTTCATAGTGTGGTGAGCTTGGGCCCTCCTCCATCAGTAGTGCCGTTTCTTCCTCAGGGTGTCTGAAACACCAAGGCGATCAGTGTTCTTGGTGCCCACGCCCAGGGAGAGGCGTGTCGGAAACATCGTCGTATCGTCCTTGGTGTGTCTAAACACCAGGATGACCAGGTATTTTGGTGATTACGCCTAAGGAGAAGGTTTCCTGAAGGATGTCACTTCTCCTTAATTGCGTGTATCTGCACCAAGTGACCTGGTTCTCCACTGCTCCGAAACTTCTTACTGTTTGACACACACGCTCGAAGGAAACGCCCCCCACCACTTCCTTGCGAGGTGTCTAAACATCAGACACTGGGGCTAGCTATTCCTACCTGAGGAGGGGGCGTCCCGAAGGAATCCCTTAACCCCTGCTCAAGGACTAGACTCTCGGATTTTAACTTATACTAAGCGTACCTTTTGACTTGACGCCCACGCATGAGCGTGTGCTCCCGTTACTTGCTTTGATTTCGATGCCCAGTCCCTTATCTGGCGACGCCTACGCCTGACGACGCTGCTCCCTTTGTTTTTTGTCTTTTACATTGTGTGGGAGGGAAAACTGAGACAAAGTTTTCTTGAACTTCTTTTTACTTGGGTGACCTCATTAAAAAAACCCCGAGAGGGAAAAAGAGTGTCCCCTTTACAACTGTGTGCTTCATAATTTTCAACTGAAATAAAATTTTAAATTGGCTGCATTTCAGCTGCGTGGGATGGGGCCCCCTTCGGTTACTTTGAAGGGTCTGGTCCATTTGGGAGACAACTTGTTCTCCAACTCATAAGGATGAGTCTTCCGCATGACCAAGTCAGCTACTTGGAACTGTCGCGGCTTCACCTTAGAGCTATACTGATGCTCCACTCTCCTCTTCACAGCTTCAGCCTTTATCCTCGCTTCCTCTCTGGCCTCGTCCAATAGATCTAGATTTACCCTTCTTTGCTCGTTGGACTCTTCTATCACAAAGCTCAAAAAGCGGGGTGAGCTCTCGTGAATCTCCACCGAGATCATGGCGTCTGACTCATATACCAAACTGAACGGCATCTCCATGGTGGAAGATTGAGACGTGGTGTGGTAAGCCCACACGATTCTTGGTACTTCTTCTGCCCACGCCCCTTTAGCTTTCTCAAGTCTTCGCTTCAATCCCCTCAGCAAAACTCTATTTGCTGATTCTACCTGCCCATTCGTCTGGGGGTGTTCGACTGATGCAAACACTTGCTTGATTCCTATCTCTGCACACAGCTTCCCCAACTGTTGGCTCGCAAACTGAGTGCCATTATCTGAGATGAGACGCCTTGGCACCCCGAAACGGCACATAATGTTCTTCCAAACAAAGTGTTGTACTTTGTGCGCAGTGATCTGTGCCACTGGTTCTGCCTCTATCCACTTCGTGAAGTACTCGATGGCGACTATCAAATACTTCATCTGCCTTATCGCCAGAGGGAAAGGCCCTAGAATATCGATTCCCCATGTGTGGAAGGGCCACGGGCTGTAAATCAATCTCAGCTCTTCTGGAGGCACCTTGTGCCAATCAGCATGCATCTGACACTGCTTGCATCGCTGGGCGTATCTCACACAGTCGTCTCTCGCCGATGGCCAATAAAACCCTGTGCGAATCACCTTGGAAGCTAGTGATCTTCCCCTTACGTGGCTTCCACAAATCCCCTTGTGAAGCTCTGACATGATCCTTGTAAACTCGTCGCCACTCACGCATGTCAGAATTGGGTGTGTGAACCCATGCCTGAACAACACTCCATCAACGAGGGTGTACCTTGCAGAGTTCTTCTTTATCCTCTTTCCCTCCCCAGGCTCTGCTGGGAGAATCCCATCTGCAATGTATCGCCTATAAGGCGTCATCCACGTGTCGCCTTCCTCCAAAGCGCATACTTGCAGAACCTTCTCTCCCTCGGGCGAGGCCGCATAGGTGCTGATGCGGGGTGTCCTCGCCGTATCTTGAATCAAAGAGCGATGGCTCCTTGGCTTTCCTCTCGTCGTGCTGATGTGAAGAACATCCACCATGTTGTCTGCCACAATCTTTCGCGACGTTTTGAGCGTCTCTTGGATGACTGTCCTCTGCCTTCCCCCCTTGCAAGAGCTGGCCAGCTTGGCGAGCAGCTCAGCTCTGGCATTTTGCTCTCTAGGGACATGCACCAGCTCAAACGTAGCGAAAGCTCCCTTCAACAATTGGACATACTTTAGATATGTTGTCATCTGCGGGTCCTTTGCTTGGTACTCCCCTGCTACTTGCCCTGTGACCAACTGGGAATCACTCTTCGCCAAGAGGCTTTGCGCATCCATCTCCTTGGCCAAGAGCATTCCAACAATTAGTGCCTCGTACTCAGCTTGGTTATTGCTTGCTTTGAAGGCGAAGCATAGGGCTTGCTCGATCAACACCCCGTTAGGCCCTCCAGAACTATTCTCGCGCCACTCCCCTATTGATTGGAGGACCCATCCACTGCCTAACGAACCATCCTTCCAGCTACGTCTGGCCTCTGAAGTACTTTCTGAATGGGGAGGTTCGTCATCACCACCATTGTGAAGCTGTGAAAATAGTGGCGGAGCCTCCTGGCCGAGAACACTACTGCCAACGCCGCCTTCTCCAACGACTGGTATCTCAACTCTGGGCCTTGCAAAGCCTTGCTTACAAAGTAGACGGGCCTCTGCACTTGATCCTGCTCCTGGACCAGCACATAACTGATAGCCCACTCAGTCACAGCGAAGTACAAACGAATGGGGGCGCCTGCCCGTGGCTTGTAAAGCACATGCGGCGTCGCCAAGTACTCCTTTAACTTGAGGAATGCTGCTTCGCACTCATCTGTCCACGCAAAACGGCTATTCCTCTTGAGGCACTGAAAGTAGGGGTGACCCTTCTCACCTCCAGCAGATACGAACCTTGACAAAGCTGCCATCCGCCCAGTCAGTTGCTGCACTTCTTTCATTGAAGTTGGGCTCCTCATGGCAATGATGGTTGTGCACTTATTAGGTTTCGCCTCTATTCCCCTTTCCGTGAGCATAAAGCCTAAGAACTTACCCGCCTCAACCCCGAAGACGCACTTCTCGGGGTTCAGCTTGAGGCAGTACTTTGATATGGTGGCAAACAGCTCTTCCAGATCCGTTGTGTGCCGCCCCCTCTCCTGCGAGGTCACCACCATGTCGTCTACGTAGGCTTGCACGTTCCTTCCTAGCATGGGTGCAAGGACCTTGTCCATTAGTCTCTGGTAGGTGGCGCCTGCGTTCTTCAGCCTAAACGGCATCACCTTGTAACAGTAACTGCACGTTTCCGTCATGAACGCCGTTTTGCTCTCATCCCTTGGATGCATTTTTATCTGATTGTACCCCGAAAATGCGTCTAAGAAGCTCAGCATCTTGCACTCTGAGGCGCTATCCACCAATGCGTCGATGCTAGGTAAGGGGTACGAATCTTTAGGGCACGCCTTGTTTAAGTCCGTGAAGACTACGCACATTCTCCTCTTTCCATTCGTCTTCTTCACTAAGATGACGTTGGCCAGCCACTCAGGGTATTGTATCTCCCTGATGTGTCCAACACTTAGCAATTTCTGTGTTTCTTCCTTCACGACGAGACACCTCTCTTCGTTGAACTTCCTCCTCCTCTGTCGTACAGGGCGAACCTTGGCGTCCATGCTGAGGTGGTGGCACAAAAAATCTGGGTCGATGTCTGGCATGTCTGAGGCGGTCCATGCGAATGCATCTAAGTGGCGCGAGATCACCGCTGCCATTTCGTCTTGTTCTTCCTGGCTCAATAAACGCCCCAGCTTGAATATCTTGCCACCAATCTGCCTCTCCACCACGTTGTCCACTGGTTGGGGTCAGCTATCTCGTACGCTCTCTGCGCGAGTCTCGTTTCTGCGATCTTCTTCTATAGGCGGCGCCTCATCGATTTCTCCCATGGGCGAGGCCCCCGCGGATACCTCCCCTATGGGCGATGCCTCCCCTGGTGTTTTTTCTAAGCGCGCATCTTCCCTTGGCGTCGCCCCTGCGGGTGAGGCCTCGACAGGTGTCGCCTCTTCTGCGGACTCCACCTCCATCGGCGTAGCTGAGATGGGCGATCATTCAAGCACCATGAAAACGTCTCTCTTTGTCTTTAAGCTATTTTCATAGCATTTTCGGGCATCCTCTTGATCAAATTTGATCACAATGACCCTGCCACTAAGATCTGGCAACTTCATCTTCATGTGGCGTGTGGAGGCCACCGCCCTTAGTCTATTCAGCGCAGGCCTTCCCAACAGAATGTTGTAAGCTGAATTAGCATTCACGACTAGATACCGGATGCTCTCGGTACGCGATGTCGTTCCATCAGTAAACGTCATCCTCAGCTCTAGGTAGCCACGCACCTCAACTTGGTCTCCTGTGAACCCATACAAGCATCCAGTGTAGGGCCTCAGCATGTCAGGGGACAACTGCAACTTATTGAACGTCGACCAAAACATGACATCTGCAGAACTACCCTGGTCGACGAGAATCCTATGCACCTTTCTCCCAGCTGTGACAACCGAAATGACCATGGGGCCATTGTCATGTGGGACAACATCTCGTAGGTCAGCCCTTGCGAACACAAGGTCTGATTCCTACTGATCATCTGAACCCTCCTCAGCAACTGAGTTCACTGCACTCACATACCTCTTGCGCTGAGAGGCAGTGGGTCCTCCTCCAGAAAAGTCACCAGAGATGGTGTGCACCCCTCCATGGATTGGCATTTCATGCTTCGTGAAACTCACACCACGAGTCTTTACGAGGTCCCAGCACCTCTGCTGCCCCCTTGCCTGAGGCCTCCTCGCCGCGTATGGCGCTTCTTGCAATCCAAGCCCAAGGGCCACGCACAACAAGATTGTAATATTAAAATAAAATAATATTATTATTTTATTTGGAGTTAGGATTTGAACTCAGGACCAAGTACAGAGTATCAACCTAACCACTGGGACAATGATCATTCTTGAAATATAAGGATTGTAGTATTGTCTTATTTTCTTTTTTTCTATTTCTTCTTTTTTTTCTTTCTGTTTCTGCTTTTTTTTTTAAAAAAAATGAACAGTACCGTGAACAGTACCGTGAACAGTGTCGTGAACAGTGTCGTGAACAGTACCGTGAACAGTAATGAGGGAAAAAAAAAATTCAGGATGCACAATTATATTATGACTTAAACCTTTGCTCTGAATACCAACTGATATGAATCCAAATAGACATGACAATAAAATTGGGAATTTAGGGTTACGGAACGGAATAAATTCAAAACAGTAACAATAAAAACCTGGATAAAGGAAGGCGCCACAAACAAAGTTTGATAAGCCTAAGGATGATCGTCACAAGAATTAGTGGATTCTTGATAAGATCGCAAGATACAGGGAAAAACCCTAGCATAGAAACACTCTCTAAAATTATCAAAATATTCGTTCCCCTAATCTGAGTTCCAATAGTGTATAAATTACAAAGGTCTTTTCTTGTTTGTAAGAAAATAAGACAATACTACAATCCTTATATTTCAAGAATGATCATTGTCCCAGTGGTTAGGTTGATACTCTGTACTTGGTCCTGAGTTCAAATCCTAACTCCAAATAAAATAAAAGAAAAGAAGAGAAAAAAAAAGGAAGAAGAAGAGGAAAACAAAAATAGAAAAAAAAAACAAGAGGAAAACAGAAAAAAAAATAGTTCTTATTCAGTGCATACTTGGTGTTTGTTAAAAGTTCTAAAAGTGTCCTGTCTACATATTTTATTTTCTCTATATATTGTTTTTGCTTGCTGTTTTTTTAATTGTCTTGCTTGTTTGTTGATAGTGAAATTGTTCTTCACTATTTTGTTCTTTACTATTATTTTTAATTGATTGTGATTGCTACTTTTGAAAGTGATTCTGCATTGATTGCTTGATTCTTGTAAGAACCTTAAGTAGAGAAAGAGTGGTAAAAGACAGTGTGATCATTAGAAAAAAAGCCTTATTGTGTGAAACACGAGTGTTGAGTGTAAACACGTGAGAAAGTGGTGTGAGGCCCAAACTTATTGTTATTTGTAATCTGTTTACTTGAGCATGGCAGGGGAACCGTCAGATAGTGGACTGTCTCAACTATAGATGCAAGCCTTAACACAACACTTAGAAAGGATAATGAAACAACAAAGTCATGGACTCTATGAGAGGTTGGATCAAATGGAGCAAGCACAACAAGTAAATCCAGAAAATAGAGGAGGAGATAGGAGGAGGAGAAGAGAAAATGATGGAGAACAAAGAACTCTGAGAATTGATGGAATAAAATTAAATATTCCCACATTCAATGGGAAAAGTGATCCTGATGCTTACTTGGAGTGGGAAATTAAAGTGGAGCATGAGTTTGCTTGCAATGAGTATAATGAGGAGCAGAAGATGAAGTTGGCAGCAGCTGAATTTTCACATTATGCCTTAACTTGGTGGAATAAATACCAAAGGGACAGAACTAGATATGAAGAACCCATGGTAGAATCTTGGACAGAAATGAAAAGGATTATGAGGAAGAGATATATTCCAGCAAGCTACAATAGGGAGTTGCAACTCAAACTCCAGAGAATGACTCAAGGAAATAAAAGTGTGGAAGAGTATTTTAAAGAGATGGAGGTGACCATGATTAGAGCTGGAAAGAATGAAGAAAACGAAGCAATCATGGCAAGATTTTTGAATGGATTGAATCATGATATTAGGGATGTTGTGGAGCTGCAAGAGTATGTTGACATGAAAGAGTTGTTGCACAAGGCTAACCAAGTAGAACAACAACTCAAGAGGAAGGGAATCATGAGGAGTTCTAACAATAATAAAAATTTCAATTGGAAGGATAAGGCGATGAAGGATAAAGGAGTTCCCTCAAGTTCAGTCACATTTTCAAGTGGGAAGTCACCTCATAGATATAGTAACTCACCACCTAAAAGGAAAACAAGTGAGGTAAAATGTTTCAAATGCTTGGGAAGAGGACATTATGCTTCAGAATGTCCAACAAAAAAGAATATGATCAGTTTATCAAAGACACAAATAGTCAGTGAACCTTCAAGTGAAGAAGAGAAGGAAGAGGTAGAGGTGGAGTTGGATACATTGGAGGGTGATTTGTTGATGATTCGAAGGCTTATGGGAAGCAAAATGCAAGCTTTGGACCAAACCCAAAGGGAAAATATTTTCCATACTAGATGTTCCATTCAAGGGAAAATATGTTCACTCATAGTTGATGGAGGAAGTTGCACCAATGTAGCTAGCTCAAGACTAGTTACCAAATTGAATTTGGAGACAAAACCGCACCCAAGGCCATACAAGCTTCAATGGCTTAGTGAAGATGGAGAGATG
Source organism: Phaseolus vulgaris (assembly GCF_051622355.1). Taxonomy (NCBI): domain Eukaryota; kingdom Viridiplantae; phylum Streptophyta; class Magnoliopsida; order Fabales; family Fabaceae; genus Phaseolus; species Phaseolus vulgaris. Next base: position 16,117,170 of record NC_143501.1, on the reverse strand, counting down.
ACAGGGAGTAAACAAGTAGGGGTGAACCTATCCATAGGACAATATAATGACAATGTCTTGTGTGATGTGGTTCCAATGGAGGCAACTCACATTTTGTTAGGGAGGCCGTGGCAGTTTGACACCAAGGCTATTCATGATGGTTTCACCAATAAAATCTCTTTCATGCAGAATAATAAGAAGATCATTCTCAAACCCTTATCTCCTAGAGAGGTGTGTGAGGATCAAATCAAATTGAGAGAAAAGAGAGTCCAAGAGAAAAGAGAGATGAGTGAAACACCTAAACAGAGCAAGAGTGAAACACTTACAAAGAGAGAAACACATGAGAGAAAAATGAGTGGATTACTGAAAGTGAATGAAGTGAAGAAGTTGCTACTTTCTAGCAAACCTCTTTATTTACCTTATTGCACAAACAACACTTTGGTTGATGACCTTTCTAACCAAATTAATTTTCTTCCTAGTGTTGATTCTGTTTTGCAGGAAATCCAAACTCAAGTTGAAGAATTGATGAACACAGGATGGGTACAAGAGACCATGAGCCCATGTGTTGTTCCAGTAATTTTGGTGCCTAAAAATGATGGTTATTGGAGGATGTGCACAGATTACAGAGCACTCAATAACATTACCATTAAGTATAAACACCATATTCCCAGGTTAGATGATTTAATGGATGAATTGTATGGTGGTTGTATATTTTCAAAAATTGACTTAAAAAGTGGTTGCCATGAAATTAGGATTAGGAATGAGAATGAATGGAAAACTGTCTTTACATCAAAATATGGATTGTATGACTGGCGTGAGTTGCTATTTGGGCTAACAAATGCCTCAAGCACTTTTATGAGATTAATGAACTATGTTTTGAGAGAATTTTTGGGCAAATTTGTTGTGGTGTATTTTGATGACATCTTGATCTATAACACTAGTTTGGAATTACATAAGGAACATTTGTGTGCTGTTTTGAATGTTCTTAGAAAGGAAAAGTTGTATGCTAATCTTGATAAATGCAGATTTTGTACTGAACAAATTGCGTTCTTGTGTTTTGTGGTAAGTGCCAAAGGAGTTCATGTAGATTATGAAAAGGTGATGGCTATCCAAGAATTATGTTTACATCATGTTGAGTTTGCTTACAATATGGTTGTTGACAGCACATCGAATTGTGATCCATTTGAAATTTTGTATGGATTAAATCCTTTAACTCCAATATATTTGTTAACTATGCCTAACATTTTTGTTTTAAAGCATAAAGATACACAGGCTAAGATTGACTATGTGAGAAAGCAACATAAAAAGGTTGAAGAACAAGTTGAAGAAAAAGGTGAAGGTTATTCTAAACAAGTTAACAAAGGAAGAAAGAAAGTAATCTTTGATCCTGGAGATGGGGTCTGGGTACACATGAGGAAAGAAATGTTAACTAGACAAAGAAAATCCAAGCTCCAATCTAGACGGGATGGACCTTTTCAAGTGTTAGAAATGATTAATGACAATGCCTACAAGATTGATCTTTCAAGTACGTACAATATGAGTAGCACTTTTAATGTGTCTGATTTGTCTCATTTTATTGGAGGTGATGAAGCTTTGGATTTAACTTCAAGTCTTTTTCAAGAGGGAGGGAATGATGCGGACATCCAAGCCCAAGGGCCACGCACAACAAGATTGGAATATTAAAATAATATTATTATTTTATTTGAAGTTAGGATTTGAACTCATGACCAAGTACAGAGTATCAACCTAACCACTGGGACAATGATCATTCTTGAAATATAAAGATTGTAGTATTGTCTTATTTTCTTACAAACACGAAAAGACCTTTGTAATTTATACACTATTGGAACTCAGATTAGGGGAACGAATATTTTGATAATTTTAGAGAGTGTTTTCTCTGCTAGGGTTTTTCCCTGTATCTTGCGATCTTATCAAGAATCCACCAATTCTTGTGGCGATCATCCTTAGGCTTATCAAACTTTGTTTGTGGCGCCTTCCTTTATCCAGCTTTTTATTGTTACTGTTTTGAATTTATTCCATCCCGTAACCCTAAATTCCCAATTTTATTGTCATGTCTATTTGGATTCATATCATTGAGGGTCTCACCCTGATACTGCTTTACATCGAACAGGTCGTACGAGACCAGCAATGGAGCCCTGTTTGCTAGATACTGCTCCCTAAACAGCTGCGAGAGCTGTGCGAAGAAGGTGATATGGCCATAAGGAAGGCTAATGAACCAGTCCATGGCCATCCCAGTCAAAGTGCTCATGAAGAGCTTGCATCTTACAGCGTCGGAGCCGCCTACCAGCATCATTTGCGTGTGGAACGCAGTGAGATGTGCTTCGGGGTCCTCCATCCCTGTGAACGTTACCTTGGGCCCCACAAACGTGTTGGGGATCACCGTCTCCAGAATCAGCTGCGAGAATGGCGTAGAGAACTCCCTTGGTGGAGTGGAACCCTCAGGCTCATCCCCATCGCGTAGTCTTGAGTTGTTGCGCCACCCACGACACAACTCCTCATTCATGCGACAAAGCTCCTCATTTCTCGCCTGAGATGCCGCGAGATCCTCCTGCATGCGCTCTTGCTCAGCCTTCGACGTTGCCATTGCCTCCTGCAGTCCCTATATCATACCCATGACCTGCTGCATGGTCATCTCTTCGCTCTCAGCGCGCGTCGAACCTTGCGTCGTGGACCTCATCTTCTGCGGTTTCAGGAACTTCTTCTAGCTGTCGTGCAACTCCAAGGGAATGAAGAAAACATTGGGAACTCGAACTCAAACAAACACGATCCAACAGCGAACTGAACCGAAGGCAATCGGTGAAACTGCACCAATTTCACAACGAACGGTGGATCTTGGTATACTCTCGAAGGAACTGAATCGGAAACTGCAACTGGAAAATTGAACACTTGTGGTGGGACTGATGTTTTAGATCGGGGCCCCACGGTGGGCGCCAAATGTTCCCACCGGTTGACTAGATTGTGCTTCGTGCGTAGCTAAGACCCGCGTATCTAGGACTCCTTCGTCTTTGTTCCAAATCTTCTCCCTGTGCCACCGTGAGTACCTGAAACAGAGAGAACAAAGGGGCGCCCTCGCGGCCGTTTGCACTCCGACGATCAAGTCAGCAAGCGAGACACATCAAAGGGGACACACCTCCGTATCGGAGCACCGTGAATGGATGCTTTGAAGGTGGTCGAATATCTGAGTAACAAATTTCTCTCTAATTGCCTGTGCGAACAGTGGGTCCGCGAGCAAGCAATTAGAGTGTGTGTGTCAAACTGAGTCTGGATCTCTGTCTCAAACGTCTAAAGCCCCTTTTAAACGTCTAAAGCATTCAAAGCGTTTTAAAGCGCATTTAAAGCGTCTTAAAGCGCACTTAAAGCACTTAGTAACGTTCAACGCGTTTAAAACGTTCAAAGCATTTAAAGCATTTAAAGTGCTTTAAAGCGTTTAAAACGTAAACTAAAATAAAAACGTACCTTAGCAAACTTTCAGGGAAACTTATACACCTTGATGTTTCAGTACTTACTACCATGTGTTCTTATGACTTGATCCTATTCTACGTGGAAGGCCTTACAACACCGTAATCCAGCTTAGGGATATTCCATCGTGAAAGTCCTCCTTCCTCGTAGTGCATCCGGCAGAAGGGGTGACTTTCTGGGTGCCAACTCATGCGCCCCAACCTCTAGTCACTCACCTTGGGAGCTTACCTACCCTACGCACATGGCTCGACTCCCGGGCGTGGCCCTCTCATGGGTCGTATCTATCCCGGGGGTCTCCCAGAGGTGGCGTGGGTACTTCACGAGTCAGGCTACTCCCTACTGGAACTAAACTATGGCCTTGGAGCCACCTTTCTCTTACTGCTCTGAGGTACTGAGGCCCCTCGTGGTGTCGCCCCCTCCACGGTCTTTCCTACCCGTGGGTATCGGGGGGTGACATCATCGATGCCTTAACCTAGCGACGCCTTAACCTGGCGACGCCTTAAACGGTCAACCTATTGACTTTCCTCCATGGGCACCCTGGATGGGTCCCACCATATGTTTGACTTTGGCTTTGACTTTGACTTTGACTTTGACTCTGGTCAACGCCCGGGGACGGGACGGTACAGTTTCTTCACCAAAACTTAGGTTACCCTGCCTTTCATGTTGAATTATCATGAAAAAGAAACTTTTTTAAGAAGGTAAAAGATCCATCAACAATATATGTGACTTAACAACATTGAAATAATCATTCAAACAATTTAGAAACTAAATCATCGTATCTTGGTGCCTATAATTCCTTACAGTCCTCATTGCTTAGAATTTATTGGACAAGTGCCACATTCAAGCTCTTCCCCAACCCTTTTAGCTTAGTGAAAATTTAGTCATGCCCAAAGTTCCTTGCTTGGAATTATGGAATTCGTACTGAAGTTCTAAAACATGAATAAAATATTCTTACAAGAATCATTCCTTTAAATCAAACCAAATGTTTATATCATGTTCCATTAAAACAACTCTTTCTCTTATTGATGGGAAGACAAATAATAGTATTATCATCCAGGCAAAAAAAAAAAAAACTATATTTACCATGGCGATAAGAATAACCAATGAATTTGTCCTTAACTAGACACCCTCCAATTTTAAGAATTCAAGGTTTGAAGGGCAACCTTTCCATAAATCATAAGTGTTTTATTTAGTTATTTAAGAGGAACTTTATTAAGAATGTAAGATTTCGTCAAGGTTTTTTTTTTCACATATAATTAGACATACCAAAATTAAGAAAGGTTGCATTTATCATATCTTTCAAGGTCTTATTTTTCCTTTGGGCTATACAATTTTGTCTAAGTGAAAAAGGGGGTAATGAACTCATGTATTATATCATTCTTCTCACATAATTCATGACTTGTTGTACAATATTCACCTCCCATATCAAATTTTAATCTCTCAATCTTTTAGTCTAGTTGATTCACCACTTTAGCTTTATATTTTAGGAACATTTCCTTGCTCTTATTCTTTGATTTTAATAGATATATTATTAAAAAAATTCTTGAAGTTTGTTAGATCAGATCAAATAGTTCAAGATGTTTTGTACGCCTATGCACTTAAAAAGTTTTCCTTCTACACATATAGGACATTTAGGGTTATTTTCTATATGCAACATAGGTAACAATTTTGTCGTTATCAGTTTCAACATCTATTTTAAGTCCAATTTTCTTATTAATATGATGAGTTCCAGATTTAAAGTTGTGTAGATAATAGTTTTTATCAAAGGCTTCAATTTGGTTTTAAAAATTGGATACATTTTAGTACAAATTTGTCATTTCACTGATACACACGTATTCTTTTTAAGCTCTCTTTATTCTTCACAAATGGTAAATTTCTATGCATGGATCGTGAAGGGTATATAAAACATTGCTTAAGGAAAGAGTTTTTTCAAAAGTATCACTAAATAAAATATATGTGGTGGCGATTATTTTCGTATACCATGGTGTTTATAACTGCCACAATATATGTGTGTGGGAATCTTCTTTAGGTTTCTCACCATATTCTGTTAATTCAGAAACTCATAAACAAAGTGTCAACATGAAATGTGCAATCTTAAAATCAACTCACACCATAATGTAATCTTTTCAAACTCCTATGTATTGTGGTGATATTTATCTCTAATGTTCTATTCTTATTTGGTATTGGTATTTTCATTTTATGCTTAAATCTTGAATCTTTGGAATTGATTGTGAAGTATTTCTGATGATCTAACCCAAAAGAAAATACTTGACATATTATGATACTAGGAATAGACTGTGATAGCAAATGTTTTATAACATTTTTTTCATAATAAGAAAATTTGTTAAATAGTTAAGGAATCAATTTTTAGGAGAAGATCTTAATAATTTCATATTTGAAGAATCAATGTGAATGACTCTCTTTGTTGCATCAATATCAAATTAGGTCAGAATATTGTATATGTTTATTTATCCAAAATAGAGACGAGTGAGAAGGATTAACTTCAATCTCAATCATTAATTGAATTCTTATAATCATTTACTTTGTTTTTATTTAAATTAGAAGCAAATTTTATTCAAACAATGCTCATATACCTTGAATTGGACCTTTGTACATATTTCAATATTTAGTGAATGTTACACATAAAGATTTTAATAGAATATTTTCTATTGGGTTCGATATCTGTCTTTTGAGATAAATTATTACTGTTGACCGAGTACACTTGCCAAATTATGTCAACATAAGCCTCAACCTATACCTATGTTATGGTATACTCATATTCATCAAAACCATTTTGCTATTGTTTAAGACCCAAAGCTATATCGCTCAGTTGTTGGTGCATTACAATACATTCTCAACACTCATCATAAACTCTCATATGCAGTTAATAGGGTATGTCAATTCATGCATGACCCTCAAGAAGGGCATCCGAAGGTTGTCAAACGAAATTTACACTATCTTGTTGGTTCCACCAATCATGGTCTCTTTATATGTTGCAATACAACCACTTCCATTATTGACTTCAGCGATGTTGATTGGTCCTATGACATTGATAATAGAATATCTATTACAAGGTATTGTGTTTTTTTCTTGGAAACAATATTATATTTTCAAAATCTCATAAATAGAAGACGATTTCCAAGACCATCACGAAGATTGAATATCGTAGCATTGTTGCACTCCTTGCTAAAATTATATGGGTTCACTCTCTTCTTTAAGAACTTCACATCAAAACTTCCATTCCTAAGCTTTACACAAAACACTTTGGCATAGATGTGCATCTTGTTCGAGACTACATTCAGCATAATCGGGTTCAATTGATTCACTTACCAACAAAATATCAAATTGCAAATTTGTTAACTAAGCCCATCACTGATCTACCTTTCATTTGTTTTAGGATAAACTTATGGTTCTGCTCAATCCAACCATAAGTTTAAGGGGGGATAATAGAAGTGTCAAATAGTTCCCGCTTTTGTATATATATCATGTCTTCGTTATGCTTTAGTGTGACTAATATACATTTTCTTTTCTTCTTCTAATGCATCTTTCTCATTCTCACTGCAAGAAAATCATTAAATAGAAACTAATTTTAAAGATAAAAAATAATTAGTTACTTATATATTGATTAAACTAGATACTAATACTAAAAAACTTATTGATATCTAAAGTAGTTTCTATTATTCATAAAAATTTTAATTTAATTTTTAAATTGATATCTAATTAGCTACAAGGTTTTAGCTACAAACTTTAGAATCTAAATTAATTGGTAACTAAAATCTTAGTAGCTAATTAGATACCAATTTAGAAATTATTTTATATACCAATAATTTTTTTATTTTCTAAAATAATAGATAATTTAGTTAATATAATAACTAATTATTTTTTTCTTTAAAATTAATTTTTATTTAATGATTTCTTTTAATGTCTCTTTCTATATATTGATACCGTTACTGAAGCTTTTGCTTCTGTTCAATATATAAAGACTGAAGCTAATTTTGGTTGGTTAATCCGATCAGTTCAACGATGGTTGGCAAGTATGATGGTCTTAATGATGATTCTACACGTATTTCGTGTATATCTTACAGGTGGTTTTAAAAAACCTCGTGAAATCATAATTTTTTTTCTTTATTGTATAGAATATACGCATCAATATTCATGTATGATACCTTTTATTCCATTCCCAGTTCCAATGTATATATTGATCTATCAATTTTTAGTGGAGGCTTTACTTTCCAAAATCTTGTGCGTAATCAATGACTCAAGACCTTAGTGAAATTATAAGATAAATATTATCCTGACTTAGTAAAGATCTTTAGGGAAGTTTTAGTCACAAAGTTATTATTGATGATTACATCTGGATTAACATTGTTGAATTCAAATTAGAGGGTCATTTTGTTCTTGTTCCTTTGAGTATAGAAGATTTCAATAAAAAAATTGTATACTTAGATTGTTTAAGAAATCATCCTTTTGTTCAAGAAACAAATTTCTAAGTATTTTAAAACTGGAAATATGAGGATGGAAGAAAGGCTTTTTTCCTTTGTCATTGCTTGAATTTTTTACTCCAGTAGTGACCAATCATGCACAACTCTCTAAGGGTTACATGCTATTGATTTTTTTTCTTTGTTTTAGTTTTAAAATATTATATTTATTGAAAACGTAAATAAATTATTTTTAAAATAATTACATTTATTGTTATTTTTCATATTTGGCAGAGAAATTTAAACTTAAATTGAAGTTTGTGGGACAAATGAATTACTATTCAACGTCTACTTTATAACTTAAAAAAAGAAAAACAAGTGGAAGCAAAAATAAATAATTCCAAAACGGAAAAATCATAAAGAAGCCGATAATGTATTCAATCAATATATTATTTTATTAAACTTAACTTAATCAATCAATATATAGTGACTAGGTGTATTTGAAAATATAGAGTAATTAACTTGGAAAGAGTTAATGTTGAATAATTAAATTTAATTCAGTAATTGTAAGTTTAACAGTTGTTATAAATTATTTTTTTTAAATTTTAAACTTTAACAAATGTAAATGCTTTGTTTAAAGTTTGAATTGCTAGCATTAAATAATTAAACTCAAATTTAAAATTATTATAAATTTTAAACATTTAAAAAGGTATAAATGTTTCTAAAAAGTGAAAATGGTACGGGATCATATTACTAATTATAAATTTATTAATTTTCAGTATTTAAAAAAAATGAATGCTTAAAAATTTAAAATTATAACAAATATATAAATGATTATTTGTATTTTTCTGTTGTTATAACAACTTTTTCATAGTACTCGTATGAATTATATTAATTTAATAATTTTAGTGTTTCCAATTATTTTTTAATTCACTTTTATAATAATTTAATATAATTTTATATCTCTATTTTTTAAATATATTTGATTAGCATTGTAACACCCCAGAAAATAACATCTAAGTATTACAATACAAGTTCTACGTATTTCTATACAAACTTGGAGTTTTTTCAAAACATTCCTAATACATGATTAGGATTTATAGAAATACAAATATTTACATAAGGCTTTCCTGCACCTGTATGGTCATATGCTCGTGTACATAGTACAGTCATCGCAGTTTAAACACAACACAAAAAACAAGGGTAAGCTAGTGAAAATAAAATTTTATAATATATGAAATTAAATTAAAAGAGAAAATCAAATTACATGGCCAATTTCTCAATTATTCAATCTTGTTCAAATTCCAACATAAATCAATCACATAGATCTCACATGGATCTACACATCCAGAATATTCAACAAACAACGTCTTCCGGAAGACCCATATTAAGTAAGTCCTACCAGAGACTAAGACCTGATCCAAAGATTACCAGCGAATCCAACAGAAATGATCAGGGTAAGTTCAATACAACCCAAGCCGTGCATCTCATATGTCACGGTGTGCATGAACTCCCCCATCAGCTTCTCACCACCTGATATCTTAGTCTATGTGACTTAGATCATCAGTGAAGCTCGGAGATCTCTGTTACCACATAGGCATCAATACTTAATACACAACAAACATCAGTCCATACATTATCCCAAATGTATGAATTCAATTCCATACCATTCCGTCATACAATATCATTCAAAAAGTGATCCAAAATATTCAAAAGTCTATTTGACATAAAAAAAATAACACTTTAATACTAAATCATCAAAACCGAATATTTTCACAAATTTAAATAATATATAAACAAACAACCCAATATATATAAACACACAACATCCCTACAAGAGAAATTGAATATTGGGACCACGTCCCTTCTGCATTCAGATCTTCTATCCTAGGGTGCTATTAAAAATTAAATTTAGCTTCCCTTACCTCAATTGCTTGTTTTCCAAGCAACCTTTAGAATTTTATTCCCCACAGTCTGGATAAGCTTCAAGATTTACGGGCCTAATGCAAGTTATCCAAACAGAACAAAAATTCAGTATATAATAGAATAAGTTGAGAGGATTAAACTTCTCAACTGACCCCACCAAGATTGATGACTAAATCCTAAGTAAAAACAAAGAACAAAGGATATTAACAAAGGATATTTAGAGTAAAAATGAACTTACTCTGTTTAAAAATCTGATCGGGTAGAAATGTTCCTTAACTCGCCATCTACAACATGGTCCGATCAGATTTTAAAATAGATGAAGATTGGGAGAGAAAATTAAGAGAGATGGAGAGAAGAGAATATGGAGAGAGAGAGAGAGAGAAATGGAGATAAGGAAGAAAACAATATATGCGTGCAGGTGCAGGGGGGTTGCTGTTTTGTTTTTTAAAAAAAAGTGCTCTTACATTATCTCCAACTACAAAAAATTTCGTCCTCGAAAATGAACTTACCAATAAAGAGACTAGGGTATGATGCTCGTATCTCCTCTTCAATTTCCTAAGTGGATTCTCTAGAGATGAGATCCCACAATACTTTCACCATGGGAATACTTTTTCCACGAAGTTGTTTCACTTGTGAATCTAAAATTCTGATTGGCTACACTTCAAATGACAGATTTTCTTTCACTTGGATTAAATCAGACTCTATAATGTGGTTGGGATTAGGTACATAATTTCTTAGCTGGGATACATGGAAAATATTGTGAATGTTAGCTAAAGGAGGAGGCAAAGCAATTTCATAAGCCACAAGGCCTATTCTTCGGAGATTTTGATAAGGTCCTATGAACTTAGGAGTCAATTTCTTGGATTTGAGTGTTCTTCCTACAGCAGTGAACGGTGTAACTCTCAAAAAGACATGCTCACCCGCAGAGATCTAAAGGTCTTCTTCTTTGATCTGTATAAGATTTTTGCCTGCTGAGAGATGTTTTCAATCTTTCGTGAATCATTTTGACTTTCTCATTGGTTTGTTGTATTAATTCTGATCCAATTAACACACTCTCACCATCCTGAAACCAACACAAAGGTGTCCTACACTTTCTTCCATACAATGCCTCGAAATGAGCCATTCCTATGCTAGCTTGGTAACTGTTATTATAAGTGAACTCCACCAAAGGTAGAACTTCATTCCAACTGCCCAAATGATCTAACACACAAGTCCTAAGAAAATCCTCTAAGGACTGGATAGTTCTCTCTGATTGTCCATCAATTTGAGGATGGTATGTTGAACTAAGTCTGAGTTTAGTCCCCAAAGCTTCTTGAAATGTTTGCCAGAATCTGGAGGTGAATCTAGGATCTCTATCTGAAACTATGTTGGAGGGTACACCATCAATTTGACTATTTCATCTATGTAAATCTGGGCCAACTTCCGCATAGAGATTCTCAAGTCTATAGGTAGGAAGTGTGCCGTCTTTGTTAGCCTGTCCACTATGACCCAAACAGAGTCATGCTTCCGCAAAGTACGTGGTAAGTGGGTAACAAAATCCATTGAGATATTGTCTCACTTCCACATTGGAATGTCTAACTAAGTTAACATGCCTCCAGGCCGTTGATGTTCAATCTTTGATTTCTGACAAGTCAGGCAAGCAGCTACAAACTTAGCTACATCATTCTTCATGCCATGCCACCAATAAGACTTCTTGAGATCTTGATACATCTTGGTCATTCCTGGATGTAAACTGAGTTTGCTTTTATGACCTTCAGATAACACTGTTTGCTTTAGTTCATTATCTTCTGGTATACATATTCTATTTTTGAATCTCAAAATACCATCCACTCCTAAAGAGAAGTCTTTAGCTTTGTCAGTATTTAATAAGCCCATGAAGTTCTTCAATTTTGAATCTTCCAACTACTTCTCCTTCACCTTCTCCAGAAATTCATTAGTTATAACAAGTGTATTACAACTAATGCAATTTGAAGACATGGAAACCTCCAAATTCATACTTCTGAAATCTTCAATCAATGCTAGCTCTCTAATCATAAGCGACGACATTTGTATCTTTTTACGACTCAACGCATCTGCAACAACATTTGCCTTCCCAGGATGATGTATTAGCTGGAAATCATAGTCTTTTAAAAATTCAATCCATCTCCTCTGCCTCATATTTAACCCCTTCTGATCAAACAAATACTTCAAGCTTTTATGATCACTGAACACATTAAAACTAACTCCGTAAAGAAAATGTCTCCATATTTTTAAAGCAAAGACAACTGCTGCCAATTCTAGATCATGAGTTGGATAATTTCTTTCATGCACCTTTAACTGACGAGAAGCGTAGGCAACAACTTTCTAATTCTGTATCATAACACAACCAAATCCCTGATAGGAAGCATCACAGAAAACTTCAAAAGACTGATTGGTATCAGGGATTGTCAATACAAGAGCATTAGTCAACCTTCTTTTCAACTCTTCAAAGCTTCTCTTACATTGTTCATTCCATGTAAAAGGATGATCCTTTCTAGTTAATTGGGTCAAAGGAGCCACCATTTTAGAAAAACCTTCTATATATCTCCTGTAATATCCTGCTAACCCCACAAAGTTTCTAATTTCTGTAACAGTTTTAGGACGCTCCCACTAAAGTACAACCTCCACTTTAGAAGGGTCTACTAATATTCCTTGTGCAGAGATGACATGTCCTAAAAATTGTATTTCTGACATCCATAACTCACATTTTGAAAGTTTAGCATATAACTGTTTTTCTCTCAAAATGTTCAGGACAATTCTAAGATGTTCTACATGTTCTTCCATTGTACGAGAATAGATCAAGATATCATCTATGAACACTACCACAAACTTATCAAGAAAAGGTCTGAATATCCGATTCATATAATCCATGAAGATAGCTGGAGCATTGGTCACACCAAATGGCATGACCAGAAATTCATAGTGACCATACCTTGATCTAAAAGCAATCTTCTGAACATCTTCCGCTTTCACTAAAATTTGGTGATAACATGAGCGCAGATCTATTTTAGAAAAGATAATTGCCCCATGCAACTGATCCATCAGATCGTCAATTCTAGGAAGAGGATATTTATTCTTTATTGTTAACTTGTTTAATTGTCTGTAATCTATGCATAGACGTGACAAACCATCTTTCTTCTTCACTAAAAGCACTGGAGCTCCCCATGGAGAAACACTAGGTTGAATGAATTGTTTCTCTAATAAGTCTTCTAGTTGTTTCTTCAATTCAGCTAACTCTGCTGGTGCCATTCGGTATGGAGAAATTGACACGGGGCCTGCTCCGAGAATCAAGTCTATTGCAAACTCTATCTCTCTTTTAGGTGGAAGTCCAGGAATCTCATCAGGAAATACATCCATAAACTCCTGAACTACAAACATATCTTTTTGTACTTTATCAGTAACTATAGAACAAGCCAAGAGCATAAAATATTCTGCACCTTCTCGTATCTCTCTCTCAAACTGATGAGTTGAGATAACCTGCATTCCTTCTAATTTAGGGAAAATTAACTTCTTCCGACAACAATCTATAAGGATATGATTAGCAGACAACCAATCAATTCCCAATATAACCTCCAAATCTTTTAGAGGTATACAAATCATGTTGATTTTGTATCTCTGCCCATATATAATTACTAGACACTCAACACACATGAAAGAAGTTACTATAATACCTTCTGTTGGTGTAGATACCACCAACTCAAATTCTAATTCTCAGACTGGCAACTTAAGTTTCTTAGCACAATCAAAAAATATAAAAGAACGGGTTGCCCCAGAATCAAACAATACAGATAAATGTGTTCCAAGGATAAAACAAATACCTCTAACAAGGCTATCAAACTGCGAAGCTTTAGCTCCACTAATGGCAAAAAGTCTACCAGCAGCTCTGGGTTTTTTATTACTATTTTGTTGTACTTGTTGCACTCCGCCAGAATTTGGAGCTCCCAATTGGACACGACAGTCTTTTGTTGCATGACCATACTTGTGACATCTATCACATGTCACATTTGACACTGAATGAGGGAAAAATCTAACAACATGTGGCCCACTGCATCTAAAACATTTCAAACTAGGTGGTGATTGAGAACTGGGTCTTTCGTTGTTATAAGATTGAGGTATGAAATAAGGTTTCTTTCTATCTTCATATTTAGGCATGCTTTTAGAAGGTCCTCCCACTTGAGGCTTAGCAAGTCTGCTACTAATTTTCAAACTCTCCACTACTTTTGCTTTCTCCACTAGAGCAGGAAAATCTCTACTGGACATAAGAATCACCACTTCTTTAAGTTATTGCTTCAATCCAAACTCAAATTTTCTGCATCTCCAATCCTCAATCATGGTCTGGGTGTAGAATCTAGCTAGGTGTTTGAACCTAGTAGCATACTCAGTGACTGAAAGATTTCCTTGTTCCAACTGCATGAATTCGATTTCTTTTGCATACCTGACACTATCAGGAAAATACTCATCCAGGAATCTTACTTTAAAGTTCTCCCAAGTGGCATCTTCTCTTTTGTCTTCCATCATTTGCTTCATGCCTATCCACCAGAATTCAGCTTCTTCAGTTAGTACATAAATGGCATAAAATAACTTTCTCTCTTCAGGACATTGAGTAGCTTCAAAGATTCTTTCTATGTCTCTCACCCACTGGTCTGCTCCATCTGGATTTACCTTGCCATTAAATTTGGGTGGATTGTGCCTCAGAAAATCCTCCAGACTAAAAGTATGGGGTTGTTGATGAAGCCGAGATGCTTCAGCTGCTAATCTAGTAGTTTCTAATTAATGAAGGGCAGGCTGATGTTGTTGTGCCATAATAACACTTTGTTGTTGCAAGGTTGTTGCCATAATCTCTATTGCCCGAGCTAAGTTGGGCATATCTACTGGTGGAGGAGGAGTAGGTGGTCTACGTGCCATCTTCTAAGCACATAAATAATTGGATTAGAAATTACTAAAAATTTCCAACTACTTCTTTAAGACAAATAAACTTCAAAGAAATAATCATACGAAACACGTAAAAAAACCCAATCAAAACTTATCTCTAAAATGTATTCTTGCTACTTAGAATTAAGATAGAAAATAATCTTGATCTAGTCATGAGTGTGCACCCTCACCACTCTATCAAGATTCTTTTCATTCTTAATATTTTCATTTTTATTCATAATATCTACTTTGACTCAAGCACAAACAAGATTTCAAGAAAACAACGTTGTTAAACATCCTATTAGGCACTTTTAGCTAAGCCTTAAAGCTAGACTCACTAGTGCAGAAATGTAAAAAAATGCGGCTATTTTAAATTTACAAATGCGGTCATAGAACCGCATTTGATCAGCACGCATTCGTAAATCTGGCATTTACAAATGCGGTCATAGGACCGCATTCATAAATCACATTTACAAATGCGGTTATTTTAAGTAACCGCATTTGTATATTATTCTGAATGAGGGATGTGGGTTTGGGGTTTAGGATTTATGAATGCGGTCTTGGTAAAAACCGCATTCATAAATCACTATTTACAAATGCGGTCATTTACCAAGACCGCATTTGTAAATAGTGAATTCGCATTTACAAATGCGGTCTTGGTAAATGACCGCATTTGTAAATAGTGAATTCGCATTTACAAATGCGGTCTTGGTAAATGACCGCATTTGTAAATAGTTTTTTTTTTTAAAGTGCAGTTTGTTTTGTGCATAAACCATATATTTTAATAACCTGCATAATGATCAAACCCAGCCAGACAAATATAGAAATATAGTAATCAATTGAAATCATCAAAATGTACATTTACAAGTGATCAAATTACATATAATAAAACCACTATTGTTTACCTATGCTAGAGTTATAAAAATTAATGAAATATGTGGACCAAGAATCTCTAACATATGAAATGCCTTCCTCATTCATTGGTGTTTCTTCTGTGAATAACTGCATTGCAAAGTTGACATAAATTAGTATTTAGATATATATATGTTCAAGAATTATAAAAATGATTTAACATATTTAGTACCTCTTTCCAACCAGTTTTAACACCTAGTCTTATAATGGTAATCATCCATTGCATAATGTAATAGCCAAACTCATAGCTTCCTGCTTGTTTATTACACTATAATTCAATAAAAAGTAATATGTCAGTATATTGATAAACAATGATAATAGAGAAAGAAAAAAAATACAAACCTTTACTCTTATGTAGTTCAAATTATTTAAATCGGATCGACCTTTTAGGATGTTATATCCACGCCATGAACTGGTTAATACAAAAAACCTCGTTAGTAGATGGTTAATTAGTAACATATTTAAAGTTAAGTTTATACTATACTTACGTATCAATGATATCCTTAAATTTTGTGGGAATCTTCTTGTGTAGGGAACAGAACCACACAGCAGTCTTATCAACCATTGATAAGACAAGTAACTGCCAATGATGCCTATATGATCAATGAAAAGAGTTAGTAAATATTTAAAACATAAAATAATAATAATTGATGACATATAATTAAACTTACTCATTAATATAAGGGCATAAATAAATTTGTTTTCCCTCTTTTTCCAGGGTGTTAGTGATGTATGCTTGAGTCTCAGTTGAGTTTGGTCCAATGAGATTAGTATATGCAGGGTCTAAGAATCCATACATATTTTCCTTCCCCTCAGTGATACAGACTCTATGCAAAAACCTACAAGTTTTTAGTTAAAGCATAATCAATAATAATTTAACATAAAGTAAATTGAATAATAGGTAAAGATACTTACATCATAAAAAATTGAATTATACTTATATTGAGCTCTGGTTTCCCATATATAAATTCTGATAAATCTGTGTTGTAAATCATCAGTGGCAGTTCAGTGTTTATTTGAAAAAATGTATTATCCCACAGAACTGGAAAAGGATCATTGCCAATCTGACTAGCAATGAGACGTAGGGAAGCTATAGGATCGTCAACTGGAACCTCACGCTTCTTTTCCGGACTTGGTGGCTGAAAAGGTTTCTACAAGATAAACAACATTTGTATTAAATTATATGTAATATATAAATATAAATAAAAAATAATATAATGAAACGAAATTATTACATGAGGTTCGGGTATAGATCGAATGAGCTATTTGGCCAGGCAACGAATGTCTGAAATGCATCGGCCACAGTGGTTACCTCATCTGAAGGTAGTGGAACACGAGCATCAGGAAATCGTACTTTTTCAACTGTTACCTGCGCCACATCAGGGGAGAGAGGAACGTTATGTAAGGTGGTGGCGTTTTTACAGACTTTTCCAAGTGCCACCACCCGAGGAAGTTTGCCGCCCACTACCAGGAGCTCACAATCCTCTGTCTGTCCATTGATATCATCCCCTGATGTTGGAGGAGCCGCACAACTCCCCTCTGTGCTCTTGGGAGTGGGACTAACAAGGGGTTCAATCGGCTCAGCACAAACTTGTTGCGATAGAAACTCTTGTCGCATTCGATCATTCTCCTTTTTCATCTCCAGCCACATCAAATCAGTCTCCTTTCTCATCTCCTCCATTATTTCTTCAGGTAACTTAGTCTTCATTTGAGTTTCCTTCTTGGAGGAGGAGGATGGCTGTCGTTCTGAAACTCCAAAATAAAGTTTAATTCCGATCCCTTGTCCAGCTGCACGAACACGACCAGAGTGTTCAGGTCGTCCAATTGCTTCAACCAGGATATCGTGACGACCTTCAGCAACAAATTTATCCTGCACCTGTATGGTCATCTGCTCGTGTACATAGTACAGTCATCGCAGTTTAAACACAACACAAAAAACAAGGGTAAGCTAGTGAAAATAAAATTTTATAATATATGAAATTAAATTAAAAGAGAAAATCAAATTACATGGCCAATTTCTCAATTATTCAATCTTGTTCAAATTCCAACATAAATCAATCACATAGATCTCACATGGATCTACACATCCAGAATATTCAACAAACAACGTCTTCCGGAAGACCCGTATTAAGTAAGTCCTACCAGAGACTAACACCTGATCCAAAGATTACCAGCGAATCCAACAGAAAGGATCAGGGTAAGTTCAATACAACCCAAGCCGTGCATCTCATATGTCACGGTGTGCATGAACTCCCCCATCAGCTTCTCACCACCTGATATCTTAGTCTATGTGACTTAGATCATCAGTGAAGCTCGGAGATCTCTGTTACCACATAGGCATCAATACTTAATACACAACAAACATCAGTCCATACATTATCCCAAATGTATGAATTCAATTCCATACCATTCCGTCATACAATATCATTCAAAAAGTGATCCAAAATATTCAAAAGTCTATTTGACATAAAAAAAATAACACTTTAATACTAAATCATCAAAACCGAATATTTTCACAAATTTAAATAATATATAAACAAACAACCCAATATATATAAACACACAACATCCCTACAAGAGAAATTGAATATTGGGACCACGTCCCTTCTGCATTCAGATCTTCTATCCTAGGGTGCTATTAAAAATTAAATTTAGCTTCCCTTACCTCAATTGCTTGTTTTCCAAGCAACTTTTAGAATTTTATTCCCCACAGTCTGGATAAGCTTCAAGATTTACGGGCCTAATGCAAGTTATCCAAACAGAACAAAAATTCAGTATATAATAGAATAAGTTGAGAGGATTAAACTTCTCAACTGACCCCACCAAGATTGATGACTAAATCCTAAGTAAAAACAAAGAACAAAGGATATTTAGAGTAAAAATGAACTTACTCTGTTTAAAAATCTGATCGGGTAGAAATGTTCCTTAACTCGCCACCTACAACATGGTCCGATCAGATTTTAAAATAGATGAAGATTGGGAGAGAAAATTAAGAGAGATGGAGAGAAGAGAATATGGAGAGAGAGAGAAAAAAAATTGGAGATAAGGAAGAAAACAAAATATGTGTGCAGGTGCAGGGGGTTGCTGTTTTGTTTTTTAAAAAAAAGTGCTCTTACAAGCATAATTTTACTCACACTTTAAACCTTTAAATATATATTGTTGAAGTGTAATCATGATAAGTTCACTGTTTTAATTGAAATTCATCTAATTTGGTTTATTTTAGTCTTAACTATTATTTCTGCAAGTATTTAGTCATAGTAGACGGTCTAATACTTCTCATAGTAAACTATACGATCTAATAAAAGCATCTGCTAGATGGTATAAACGAAATGACCATAACTCTGAATGGGTTAACTATTATTTATGTTAGTATTGTGTTTTAGTCGCAGTAGATTGTCTAATACTTCTCAGAGTGGACTATACAGTAATAAAAGCATCTTCTAGATGGTCTAAAGGAACTGTCTACCACGTTGAATGGACTAAATCACGCAAAAGTCGAAGTTGTTTCCTTAAATCAAAACGGAAAATAAAATGAGTTAAAGAATTAGAGAATAAAAATCTACAAAATCTCAAAAACAAAATTGAAAGCAAATCTTTTGCAAATATACAAAAGAATAGGGTTCGCGATAAAACTCAAAACAAAATAAGAGAATTCTAAAAAGTTGGAAACTTATAAGTTCGAAAAACATAGCATTAGAGTTTCCTTAGTTTTCTTTAATTTCTTTGTTTTAATTCTTTTGTTTACCTTCGATAAACTCCTTTGGATTGATTCTCTTGTAATTTGACAATGAATTATGAGATTTTGTGCAATTAAAGTTTTGTTCTGCAAAATCTTATTGTGTTAAATGTCTGATCTTTTTCTGACTTTAATTATTTTTTTGGGAATTATTTTTGAACCTATGTTGATAATTCAATTTTGTCTTTAATTAACTCTTGTTTAGTTTTTTTTAACAATCTCTTGGGTACATGATTCAAGTGGTAAAAGATTAAAAACCTTATGAGTAGATGCATGAAGACGATTAAGGTACTGAATAAATTAGTGGACATATGTTTCATTATTGAGATTCGGTTATTTTTGTTGTCACATGTTTGGTTAATTAATTTATTTTTAGATGATAAATGAATGATATATTTATCAACTGACGAAGAATTCATTGTTAAAAAAACTTGAAAGTCAATGTCCTTTCTTTACTGATTTTTATGGTCTACTTTACTTTTCTTCACAATAATTTAAAACTCTCATTTTGACTTTTATAATTATTGTTAATCTTACTGATTGCAGACAGGTTCTGAACATTGTTTGACTGATTTTGCTGTTGCGTTTTTTTGAGAGACAACTTGTGATTTTTTGGTCTTATCTATATCATCATATGTTTAGTGTTAAATGATTTAGCACTACATTAAACGGCCTTCACTTAAATCATTTTAATTTAAAAGTTAAACAAAAACCATCAATATTTAAAATTGATTTACATATTAACTTGAATTTTAATTATTTTAAAATAAAATAGACTGGTAATTTATTGATATAATAAAATTTATTTAATTGTTAATTATTTAAATATAAAAAACATTAGTAAAGATTATTATTGAATTAATTTAAAATATCTTAAACACTTAAGTGAATGGAATATTTTTTTTAATAAAGATTGATATTTTATACATTTATGAAGTTAATTTGAATCTGAGAACATTGACGGGTATGCATTTTAATTATATTTTATGTACAATGATTTGTTTTTAGAGGTAAAGTAGATAATTACTTGCAAATATAAATATATGATTATAACATTTCATATTATTATTAAATTGAAAATTTAATATGAAAATCAGTTTCAAACATATTTAAATTAAAAATGTTAAAAACTTAATGGGATGAAGTTTTGTTTTTCTAGTGAACATCTTTAAAATAGTTTACCAATTTATAGTTCACGTGGATTTGTGGTAAATAATGTAACGTGTCATTAATTAATATATATAGGGTATAATAGTATATTATTATATATAATAAATTATAAGATAATCTTTCTATCTTAAAATATTTGTAGTACTATGCTGATAAATAATTAATCTCAATTTTTTCATGATAGGATGATTATTTATATTTTTATATAGAAAGTCTTGCAATAAGATTTTTTTTATCTTTTTATTATTCGAAGTGTTATTTATATAATTAGATCATAAATGAAGCATTAGATATATATTTTACTTAATAAGTTTTGTATTTAATATTAGATATATATTTTACTTAATAAATTTTGTATTTAATATTTTAATCATTATGATCACAATATTATTTTAAATATTTTTACTGCACATTTATAAAGGACAACATACGTATAAAGAGTAACATATCTATAAAGGGTCACCATGAAGAACAACATATGATATAAATTAGGGACGAAAATGGGATGCGGGTGCGAATTTCACTTTTTCATCATCATCTCATACTACACGGATATGAAATTTGTGTATTATCCTTATCTTCTGTCTCGTTATTATTTTAAATATTAATTAAATAATTTTTTTTTTAAAAATCACAACAAATGAACAATAATGATATACATTATTAAGGATAATGTCAAAAAAATATACATTTTCTTTTCTCTAATGTTAAATATAAAGAAAGAAATTATAATTGCATAAATCTCAAATCAAAGTATCAAATAATAATTGGATAAAGGTAAAATTATATAAAAGAGTAAAACTTATTAAATGTGTACCTTAAAAATAGGTTATGAAACTAAGAACAAAAGAAAAATCAATATAAGTTTTTTCAAGTTACCTACTAAACTAAAGATATTTTAGTAATTTAAAATGAGGACATGTATAAGAACGACGATGAGATGAATATAGGGATGGGCATACATGTCCATACTCATTTTCGTTCCCATATCCAATTTAAAAAATCGGGTATTACTCATACTCGTACTTAGTCAATTTGGAGATTTCCTGTCAAGATCGAGACGAGTTCAGAAAATACTCGTTGTGGAAACAGGTTTATTTTTCATTCGTAATACAAGTTTTTCATTCAACAAAGTGTTTATCTTACAAATGAATTCATCTTTTTATCATCAATAAGCATACCATACATATCACAACACATCAATCACATATATAAATATATATCATCACATGTTCATCATCAACATTATCATCATCATAGTTAGATAATCTTGAGTAAGTTTATCTTACTTGAGTGGTCGTACTTTGAGAAAGACTTCCTCACTTGAGTGGCCTGATACCACTTAAGTGATATATTAATTTTCTCTTCTCTCTCTATATGGGTAATTCTGCCAAATGTATTTAATCAGGACAAACATAACTTATTTTTTATTTCATTTTTTTTTGTCTTGCATTTCCTATAAATATATCTTTCCTTTTTTTATCTTGTTTCGTGACCAAAGAATGGAAGAGCAAAGGTTTTCCATTTCTAGAGTTAGGTTAGTAAGTTTTCTTATTTCTAATTTTGCTTTTGCTTCTTTGTTGTTGTTTCCTACTTCTGCATCTTCCCTTTATTAATTCAAGTTATCTATCTCTTAGATTATTCCTTACACCTCAATTTCCATAGGAAGAATACTATTTTGAGCTTTCTTTTACACTCTTGAACAACCACAAGACTCTTATTCCTTACACCTCAATTTCCATAGGAAGAATACTATTTTGAGCATTCTTTTACACTCTTGAATAACCAAAAGACTCCTTGTAAGAAATGAGAGTCATCTCATAATCTAAATCCTGAATTGGTTAATTTTCCAAAACTTTGTATTGTTGCCCTATTTTTATATATTCTGTACAATTTTGAAATTTTGAGCCAAGAAATGGATTCATTAGGCATGAAAACCTAGATTTATGTTAAAAAATAATCAAATTGAACTTATGCAGAAATGGTTAAAAAAAACAAGCTTTTATTTAAAATTTCTCTACTGGATTAATGTTTTGTAGCATTGTGTTGTTTTTAATTTTTTGTATTATTTTTCTATAATTATTGTATTTAATTAATTTGATTCATGGTCAAAAGGATGAAAAACTCTAGGAAAGGTGACTTAAATTATAGTTAGTAAATATACAAAAAAAAATAGTAGTTTGTAAATATATGAATTGAGCTAAGTGCAGGGATGTCTAGTCGACAATTTGTTTGAATTGAAAATTGAAAGAATATATTAGATTGTGTATATTTTTTATTTTTTATTTGGTTGTTTTTAATTTTTGGAATATTGGTAATACAGTTGTTATGCTATTGAAATGGAATTTTAATTGTTTATAAGAATAATATTAAATTAATCTTGTTGCATGCAAACTTGTGAATGTGATTGCTTGTCATGTGGTAACGAGGATTGTGATGATACAAAAGTAAAGGAACAATTTGTTTTTTGAAAAGTTTAATAATTGGGCTAATAGAGGTAGAAAAATCTCCCTATGTATGAACTTTTTGCCATCAATAATCTATTATTTGTGGAATGTGGATAGTTATAGAGAGATCTATTGTGGTATAAAATATAGAGACAATTTTGGTAATTTAGAGAAAAAGTAGGGTGATGAAAGTTTTTCTCCAATCATTATACACAATTTGTTCAAAGAGAATAAAATCACATTACCTAAATTATTTAGTTTTTTTTAATATATTTCATCCTTTTTTAATTTATAATTGTGTATTGATTGGTATAAAATTTTATAAACTTAGAAGTGAATATTATCTAGATTTTTTGGAAATAAGAGTGTGACAAGTGCTTTTAAATGAATTGAAAAAGTTATTGTAATTGTAAATTTATTTATAATTATTTTAAGTTTACCCATACTAATATATCAATATTGTTACTTTCTAAACTATATTACAAGCTTTATTTATAGAAAATAAATAATAGTAAATAATTTAAGGCATTACAATGTTTGTCATCATCTTTCTTATATAAATATTCTTTGAGAAGTTCATCTCTCGTTTGAATGACTTTCTTTTCTTAATCTAGGAAGAATTTAATCACTTAAAGTGATACAATTCTAAAGAGAAGAAGAATTGGTTACATCTCTCCAACGACCAGGCTTGGATGTGATTCTACTTGTTGGATCACCCGACAAATTCCAAAATTATTAATATCACATATTAAAGAATCTCATGCACCATTTTCACTACTTGAAACAACCTTGAGTTATTTGGACATAATTCACTCTAGAGGAAAGAAAATTACAGTAGCATCTCTCTCGCTCAAACCTTAAACTATCACTTGAATGTCTCTGTTAAGTTCATCTCTCGTTTGAATGACCTTCTTTTCTTAATTTAGGGAGAATTTCATTACTTAAGTAATACAATTCTAAAGAGAAGAAAAATTGGTTACATCTCTCCAGCGACCATTGCTTGGATGTGATTCTACTTATTGGATCACCTGACAAATTATCACATAGTAAAGAATCTCATGCACCATCACTTCACTACTTGAACAACCTTAGGTTGCTTTTGGGTATAATTCACTCTAGAGGAAAAAAATTACATTAACATCTCTCTCGCTCAAGCCTTAAACTATCACTTGAATGTCTCTGTTAATAGTTAAATATATCAACCAATGCATATAATCCATTGCTTGAGTAATATTTACTCGAAGAATATAGTTTCACCAGAAAACAAATAACATATACTCAAAACCAATACAAAATGTTCCTTTTATTCTTACATTTTACACTTATGATTGACGAATAACTACCTTAGTAAGGATTGAACTACTTAGTCAAATTAAGAATTTGATCGAGTCAACTTGATCTTCACATTATTTCTTTTTAAGGATTATACTCTATTGTTAATAATGGCAATTTTACTTAGATGTGAGATTGCAGTCGGAAGCGCTCATTGTTGTTTATGTGGGGTAAAAGAGGAAGAGACTAATCATGTATTTTTTTATTGTAGAATAGTCTGATTGGTGTGGAACCTCTATTTTAAGTGGTTAGACATTTAGTCGGTTACCCCTCATGATTCTTACTCTAATTTTTTGCAGTTGTGTAATGTTTCTGAGTCGGTCAATTTAGGGATAGAGAGTATTTGGATTGCGGTGGTTAGTGAGATTTGGAGTTACAAGAACAAGATTTTATTCAAAGGTGGAGTGTTGGACTATTCTGAAATCTTTTCTTTGACTCAATTGAAGGTTTGGTCTTTGATTACTTCTAAATTCCCCCCTGTTTGTTTCTCTTATTCTGATTGGTATTTTTTTCCCTCTGGATTGCCTTGTTTCGCTTTAGCTTATGTGCTGTTGTGGTTTTTGGCGGGGCTAGTTTTGAATTGTTGGTAGGAAGGTGTGTGATGTAAGGATGTATCCGTTGTTTTGTATACGGATTGAATCACCCCTGAAGTGATTCTTATGTATATATTTCTTATTGTTGATAAAAAAATCTTCTAATCTTTGAGAGAAACAAACTATTTTTTAATTTAGGTCACGCTGACATGTTAACGATTAAACAAGTTTTCCATAAGGAAGGTATAACTAATGGTTTGTTTTTATTATTATTATCCACGGTTTATGTATCTTTCCCTCAAAATATTTAGCAAAAACATTGTCATCTGTTTGTAGAGTGTGTTAATTTATATAGAAGAGGGGTTATTTCTATTATTACATCTGTGTGTGTTTGTAGAGTGTGTGATAGAAAATGATATTTGGAATAAATGTTATAGATGGTTAGGTATTTTGTTTGTTCTGCATATGGAGTTAATGTCTCACTTTAAACAATTTCATCTTCCCAATCTTAATCTAAGACAAAATCTAGTTTGGAAGGGTTTGTGGATTGTCTTGTAATAGAGTATTTTCAACCATAAAAATAGGATTGTATTTAAATAAGGGAAGATTAATGTGAAGAAAGTGTTTCATATGGCTCAATTAAAGACAAAGACATGAAATTGGTTGAAATCGAAATTGTCAAAATTTAATTTTGCTTTTTTTTATTGAATTATGAACCCACATGTATGTTTGAAATTTGTTAATTAATAATATGAAAAGTGCATCCACTTGCTTGGCTTAATCATGTATATTCTTTTAGCGCTTCTCAAAATTTGTTATGTTGTTGCTGATCTTGGTATGTGTTTATGGGCTGAAAAGGCATATGAGATCTTGTGTTGGAAGTGGCTTGAAATTTATGTTGTTTTATTTGCTATATATTTTGTTGAGTATGATGTTGATTTTTGGGTTCTTTATTTGTTAATGTGTTACTGGTTTGTGGTAAAAGGAGATGAAAGGTATTTGTTTAGAATTTATGCATTTTTGTTTTTGTTTTTTATATTTCTAAAATTAAAAAAAAAATATCTTTAATATTTTTCAACACTTGATAACACTACTTAATGCATCTTTGGAGTAAAGTTACCTTAAAGGAACTATCTTTTTTGGTAAAAGCAATAGAAGTGTTACTTCTCCTTTAATGATATAATATCAACAAATAAGTATATGTAAAAAAAAATAAGATCCGTTACTTATTTACCCTATAATAAATGATAAGAACTGAAAAATGGTGTTTTTCAAAGTTAAATTATAAAGAAAAAAATATATAAAAGTGACTATGTATATAGTTTCTTTATAAGGAATTCCACGAAAATAAAATAAAAGGAAAATATAAAATTAAATTCCATTCATTGAACGGTCCAACGCTAATTATTATAAAAATTCATGGCAATATTGAAATGAATTACACTAATTAAGTAGTGTTATGCCAGTAATAGCTCCTTCATTTATCAGTCAATAACTAGACTTGGCATAGAGCCAAGAATGGTTGTGTTCTCAAATCAGATTCACATGCAATGTTTTATAGAGGTTAAATATAGGACGAATTTAATTTTTGTCTATCAGACATTAGTACTTTTAGTAAAAATGATTATTGGGATGAGTTCTTACCACTGCTTTTTTCTAAGTAATAAATGAAATTTTAATGTTTATTAAAATATCTTAACATCTACCTAAGTAACGAGACAATTTGAAATATTTTAACATCTTATAATTTACATTGAAAATTTGTTTGTCACAAAAAATTGGTAAATATTCGTTTTAATAATTTTCTTAATACAAATGTTCAGGAGTTCTAAAATTTGGAATAGAGATGAAAGCCACTTTCGTGTGAGTACATGAAAGGGAAAAACATATTTAACCATATATTTATTACCATAAATATGTAATTAAGTTTATTGTATACCTATTCTTTGCTGGCACTTGGTCTTGTCAAGCATCTAATTGGTTGACCCATTTTCTTTAAGTAAGGGTAATGTTATATTTTATTCAACATACTAAAACAAAAGCATGGATACTCTTGGAGGAGGAAAGAACAAGAAGAAAGCAGATGGAGAAAAAGAAAAAGTTGCATCCAAGGAGGAAGAAGAAGAAGCCTTAAGAAAGGATGTAGAAGACCTTAAGTCATGGGTATGTTAATATCTTTTGTGTTTCTTCACCATATAACTTTGCCTTAAATTCTCAAAAGAAATAGGTATGTGTATATATCTTTTTTGTTTCTTCACTTTGCCCTAAATTCTCAAAAAGAAATGGGTATATATATAAAATTTTATTCTTTTTGTTTCTTCACCATATAACTTTGCCTTAAATTCTCAAAATAGTTGTCAACACTTTTGATATTTGGTCATACTAAATGTTTTGATTGTTTCATAGATTGATATGATAGAGAACATGAACGACGAGGAGATAAAGGGATATCTAGAAAATAATGTTGAAGATATTAAACTGGCAAAGGTTCCAAAACCAAAGAAAAAGGTAAGATTTGTTTCATCTTGTTTTAAAGATAAAACCCAAACTACCAAATTTGAAAGAAAACAAAATTTGTGCTGAAGTTATGAGTTTTGATTTATTTTTTTCAGTAAATTACTGTTTTTATCCTAGATAATATTATATATTCTTAGTTTTTAACCTTATAGAGTGAGGAACGCTATAAAAAATTTAAAATAATTAAGAAATATTAATGCAGAATATATATTCATTTTAAAGTTGCTGAAATGATTAATAAAGTAAAAAAAAGGACTTTGGAGAAAATTTAAGAAAAAGATAGGGAAATTCAATTTACTCCAAATTTTTATCCTCTCTTTGAAATTTCAAAAAATGGGTCGATTTTAAAATTATCTGACTGAAATACAGTGAAAATGCCAATATTTTCATTCTGATTATTTTTAATGGATCTTTTCTTGTACTTATATTTTTTATAAGAATTGAATACGAAATAATATTTTTTCATTGATGTATTTTATTTTATAAAAAAATATTTATTAATTTTTATAATAATATTGAAGATTATACATTAATTAGAAATAAAATCAATATAGTATAAATAAATACAAACATTACTTTAAGTTAGTTTTATAAAATTAAATTAAGTTTAACATTTACTTAGAATGTATTGTAACAATATTAAAATTATTTAGAATTTATTTTAATAATAATTTCTTGAATTTATTATATTGTTATATATATTAAATAATTCTAATATTATATTAAAAAAATTATTTTAAATTTAACTTAATCTTTTAAAATTGATTTTTAATTGTAATATATTACCAAATAATATTACCTCTAGTTGAAATTTGTAATAAAAATTATCATATAAATTATAAGAAGATGATATTGGTGGCACTTTGAATAGGGTAGTTCATAAAAATTAAAATCATTTTTAAAGAAATTAATACTCAATTATGAATTTCATTGTTTGCTTTTATTGTGGGGCACTTGCTCCCAATTTCATTGAACAATTCACCGCTGGCTTTCTGGCAAAGACAAACTATGTTTGAAAACTGGGGCATGTGTATCATTTAGGCAGGTAAATAATTTGAAAATAATAAATGAAGGTAATTAAAGTAATTAATTTTCTTTAAAACTGAGCAAAATATATATTTTAATAAAAAGAATAATACTAATAATGTTAGTTATATTAAAAAATATTGAGTAATTCCACGACAGTTTCTTTTAATATTTGAATCATTTATTTTATTTTTATCTTTTTAATTTTAAAATATAATTGAGAGTAAAATAGTAATATTAAACATATATTCTTTATATATACTAGTGGAATGCACTTTTACATTTTTCTCTTTTACTCAATTTTAACGATGATAGAAATATAATATACATACAAAAATAATTTTGAATTAGTCGAAATTGAAAAACATAAAATAGAGTGATTAAAAGTAGATGTTACTTTATTTTATATGTGAGATTTGGTATGAAAATATGTGAGAGTATGCTTTTTTTTGTTGCCTTAAAATAAGGAACTAGGGAAAAAGTGACAAATAAAAACTGTACATTAATATTAATTTAAAAAATTAAAAAATACTCTATTGTATTAATAAGATGAGATATATTAAATAAGGATAGAATCGAAAAAAAATTATATACACCAGAAAACGGTTATAATGGAAAATACCCTTTATATATTGATATAGATTATTAAAATTTTCTTTTAATTTTAAAATATAATTAAAAAATATATAAATATAATCATTTGATAATTCTTTTTCGGCAAATTCTTCCTGCACCTTATCAATCTTAACCTCCACCATATCAATTTTTTAAATTTCCAAAACTACCCTTATTCCAAATTAAAAAATCCAAAATAATAATTATAACTGAGAAATAAAAAAATACATGCTGGAAAAAAATTCTGAACACAAAACTAAAAATACAATCTGGATAAAAAATTTCAGAATTCAAAAATACGTTCGGAAAATTGAAATCCAAAATATTTCAGATAAAAGTTTCAAAAATAATTTTTCCATTTTTGTGTAAGGTTATTTTCGTCATTTAGAAGGGGTATTTTTGTCATTTTCTAGAGCTGATTGGGTGCATGTTGAAATTGATATGGTGGAGGGAGAAATTGCCTTCTTTTTCGTGTTACGTTTTAATTGGACAGTTTTATTTTATAAAAAAATATTTTTTTATTTAATAAAATAAATAAGTGAATAAGTTGTCTTTATTTCAAAATAATTAAATAATTTTAAGAAAATAAAGTTATCTATTTTTTAATATTCTTTTTAAAAACTTATATATTTTTTAAATTATATTATTTTTAAGTTTTAAATTATTTATTTATTATTTATAAAATAAATAAAAACTATTAAATTATAAACATTTTAATATAATAAAATGTGAATATATATATATATATATAAACATTATACTTAAAAAAATAAGTTCTATAATATAAAAACACTTATTTTCTTACATTAAAAAGAAAATAGGAATAATCTACACGTCTCCCTCGTCAACTTCTATATTGTTTATTAGTTGAATGTTAAATAATAAATAAAATTAAAAGACTGTGTTTTGGTACTATATTACAGGTCCAAAGAACTAGGAAGCCAAAGCCTTCAACCTCTTCCAATGGGATTCTGGCTTCAGTGTGGAGGTTCCACCAAAAATAGTACCAAAATAATTTCTGATTACTTTCTTAGAATATTTTTCATTAGAACCTGTCACAAAAATGTTTGTTTCATTTTCATTTAGAATTTTTATAAACTGTTGTTAATTTATAAGTCTTTTTCGAATAAAAATATACAGTTTCAATATTAGAAATTCTGAAAATTTTAATTTCAATCAAATTTGAGGTGTTTTATTAATAATTTTAAATATGTATATTAATTGATAACCTTCCTTTTTGTGATACAGTGGACTTGATTGTTTTTCTGGGTGAACGTTTCCATTCAATTTACTTGTGATGTCTGACATGAAATAGTGAATTGGTGTTTTTCATTTGACTTGGTTGGATAGTGTTACAAGTTTCATCTCAAATTACTCTAATTAAAAATATTTTTTTTTTTCAAAAATTGAAATAAAATAACATCTAAACAATTTAACATTTTAATTAATTTATTAATTATTTGTGTCTACCTTTTTAATTAATAAATGCAATTGGTACTAACTATTCCAAATCAAAACACACACATGGGCTCTTTCAAAATTTGACGGCTTCTTTGTCATGATCTCTAGCAACAGCTACTTAAGTTTTTTTTTTTTTTAAAGATAAAAAATTAATTATCATTTTGTAACTGTTTATTATTTTATATATTTAAATAATTTAAGAAAAAACGTAGAGTATATTTATGTAGGAAGTCATAAAAGTATTTCTATTGATTTTTGTGTAGGATTAAATATGTTCTTTCGTAATTGTATTAAAATGTGAAATTGATTTTTGTTTTTAATCTAAACTTTAAACATTTTAGATATCTTTATTTAGAAAACTATTGAAATGAATTTTTACTAATATTTTTTTTACATAACAAATGAATTTGTAGTGTTGATTGTATTATAATATTATAACATCCACGTTATGAGTTGACCTGATATGTTAACATCTTAGTTCACACTAAAAATTCGTTTGGCATGTAAAAAAACTGATAGTGACATATTTCAATAATTTTCTTTCTACAATGAGATCTAAAGTTTGAAAAAACATATATAAAAACTAATTTTGTGTGAAAGTATAAGGACAAAAAGAAATATATTTAACATTTTTTATTATAAAACCAATATATTGGTTGTTGTTTTATACACAACAAAAGAAGTGTAACAAGCTGAAAGTAGAATAGGATGTAGTTTGGTTGATTCCATAAATGTGTAAGAAGCTTTTTCATGTGTTAGTTGTGACGTGTAGCGAATTTTATGAGTGATGCAAAGAATTAAAATTTGTTGATTCTTTTTTGGTCATGGTGAATGAATGATGTAATATTCCTCATATGCTGTGACGCATTGTGAATCTTTATGATATAGTGAGGTAAAGGATCAACATTTGTTGATTCTTTAATGGTCGTGATGGATGAATTGTGTTTTATATGTAATCATACAAATTTATTATATATTTTTTTTGAAGAAATTGACAAGAGATGGATTAGTCTAACAACTTTTACCTCAGAAAATACTTATAGTGTTTGGATGAGAGAGGAGAATTGAGGAAGTGGATTTGGAGTGATTTGAGAGGAATGTGAGGTTGTTTGGATTGTAGTATATTAGAATAGATTAGTGAAGAAAGTTTATTGAATTTTGTGACTCATGTGATGGTTATGTGCAAGTTTTTAATTTATTTAAAATGTGTTAAATATAACTTTACAAATTTATTCTTACTTTTAAAAATATATGGAAAAAAAATTATATATTTATTTTTTATAATTAAATATAATATTATTATATAAATAATTAGATTTATTTTTATTTTTATTAATTATTATTATTTATTATTTATTCTTTATAATTATTTTAATTATTTGTTATAATTGTTATTTCATAAACTTATTATTCATTATAATTATTATTTTATATATTTAATATTTTTTATTATTTTAATAATAATAATTATTTTTTATATTATATTATACAATTAATTATATTTATTTGATTATAATATAAATCCTAATAAATTAATAATATAAACATATATATAATAAAATATAAATTTATATGATTTATTTTCTTCGCAAATCTTCGCTCCTATTTGAAGAAAAAATTCCACACAAATTTTTGTCTTAATTCCCATTTTAAAAAATAATCTATATTTATTAAATTATGTGCATTTATCATTTATTGTCATTCTTTCCTTGCAAAAATTTATCGTAGGGAATAAAGAATACATTAAATTTGTTGACCTGAACTTTTGTCATTTTCTATTTGAAGTCTCAGTCTTCAACAAGTACAAACATCCCACTTATTTAGTCAAATCAATCATCCTCATTTATTGCATATCCTACAATTATCGGTTTTCAAATGAAAAAACTTGAAAGAGAATTAGAATTGTGAGAGAGTTTTGACACAAAAACAAGGTTAAAATTGAATTTTAGGAGAAATAATATATTTGTTAAAGTAAGGGCTGGAGATAACACTATTGTACCAACAAAACTTGGCTAATGGTTTATGTACATACACTAGCATGCATTATTCACAATAGGAACAAAGCTTTCTTGAGACACATCTTCAGTTGTTATTGCCTTTGCCTATGCAAAAGTTCTTTCTATTACCATTGGTTTCAACAAACACTTTGGTTTCTGTTCCCGCCAGTTGACCAGATTGTGCTTCGTGCGTAGCTAAGACCCGCGTATCTAGGACTCCTTTGTCTTTGTTCCAAATCTCCTCCCTGTGCCACCGTGAGTACTTGAAACAAAGAGAACAAAGGGGCGCCCTCGCGGCCGTTTGCACTCCGAACGATCAAGTCAGCAAGTGAGACACATCAAAGGGGACACACCTCCGTATCGGAGCACCGTGAATGGATGCTCTGAAGGTGGTCGAATATCTAAGTAACAAATTTCTCTCTAATTGCCTGTGCGAACAGTGGGTGCGTGAGCAAGCAACTAAGTGTGTGTGTCAAACTGAGTCTGGATCTCTGTCTCAAACGTCTAAAGCCCCTTTTAAACGTCTAAAGCATTCAAAGCGTCTTAAAGTGCACTTAAAGCACTCAGTAACGTTCAACGCGTTTAAAACGTTCAAAGCATTTAAAGCGTTTAAAGTGCTTTAAAGCGTTCAAAACGTAAACTGAAATAAAAGCATACCTTAGCAAACTTTCAGGGAAACTTATACACCTTGATGTTTCAGTACTTACTGCCATGTGTTCTTATGACTTGATCGCTATTCTACGTGGAAGGCCTTACAGCACCGTAACCCAGCTTAGGGATATTCCATCGTGTAAGTCCTCCTTCCTCGAAGTGCATCCGGCGCAAGGGGTGACTTTTTGGGTGCCAACTCATGCGCCCCAGCCTCTAGTCACTCGCCTTGGGAGCGTACCTACCATCCTCTCGTACTACGCACATGGCTTGACCCCCGGGCGTGGCTCTCTCATGGGTCGTATCTATCCCGGGGGTCTCCTAGAGGTGGCGTGGGTACTTCACGAGTCAGGCTACTCCCTACTGGTACTAAACTATGGCCTTGGAGCCACCTTTCTCTTACTGCTCTGAGGTACTGAGGCCCCTCGTGGTGTCGCCCCCTCCACGGTCTTTCCTATCCTTGGGTATCGGGGGGTGACACCGTCGATGCCTTAACCCGGCGACGCCTTAACCTGGCGACGCCTTAACCTGGCGACGCCTTAACCTGGCGACGCCTTATCCTGGCGACGCCTTAAACGGTCAACCTATTGACTTTCCTCCATGGGCCCCCTGGATGGGTCCCACCATATGTTTGACTTCGCCCTATCGTCCACGAGGCATTCTGATGCTGACTAGACATTTTTGCTCGGTGACGTGACAACTTAAGTTGCGTGCTAATCTCTCGACACATGGCACGATCTTATGGCTGGGGATGAGTGTCGCTAGCACTTCTCAGGTTAACGTTATAACCTTTCAAAAACGCGCGCTCAAAGCACTGCTTCATCATTTCTGATTTCTCTCTGCACTTTTCATCTTCCCTGCGACCTTTGCGTTCTTCATTCTCAAAAGCTCACACCTTTTCGCCTTCCAACCACAAAAGGTATGGTTTTTCTACTCAAATTGCCCTTATTCTTTACTGTATTGCTCTTATAACTACCTGGGACTGTTTATGTTTCTGCATTTCTGTATTCTTCTCGTTCCTTCGTCCCCCCCCCTCCCCCCCCCCCCCCCCGTTTTTCTCTTCTCACGTGGGTAGGGCTTTTCTAGGGTTTCTCCCCACTTGCTCCTTCAAACCTTCTTTGTTAAGCCTTTGCTTTTTTCTTCCTTCTTCAGCTTTTTCATCAAACCATGGCGCGTACAAAAACAACAGCCAATCCACCACCCCCAAGGATCAAATATAGGGCTCACTACCCTTGTGCCTCTGATGAACTCTTAGCCGAATGTTCGACTCTGACCACCGTTGAAGACGTGGAGAACCATCTGGGTGACCCACATGTATACAACTTCAATGCCTTCTCCAGCAGACACGACTCCCATATCTCCATTCGTCACTGCACTCCCAGGAAGCCAGTCTGCGTGGATGATAGGTCCAACGGTGGGAAACCCTTCTTCTTCCTCTACCAGATGATGTTCAAACGAACCGGTCTGCGCCTACCCTTCTCAGGCTTCGAGAGGGAGTTGCTTACCGAAATCAACGTAGCCCTTGCCCAGCTACACCCCAACAGTTGGGCATTCATCAGGGCATTCGAAATTCTGAACGGGTACCTAGGCATGCTACCATCAGTGGACATCTTCCTCCACTTTTTCTAAGTGAAGAAACAAGGGAAGAGCCTCTGGGTGAGCTTCTCTGGAGTTGCTGGAAGGATACTCCTCACCCTCTTCCAGAACTCTTACAAAGGATGGAAGGGCAAGTTCTTCAGGGTGTGTTGCACCAAACACGACCCCACAGCCCTGGATGGCTTCCCCTTGTATTGGGTGAAAGAGCCAAGGCTGATTAAGCCCAAGTCCTTAGACGAACTACCCTTGCTAATAGAGAGGTATGTGTGGCTTTAGCTGGCATGGGAATCGTCTTCAACACCGCAGAGCTCATAGCTTGTGAGTTTGATGCGGACGCCCTTTCTCAGTACTTTGGTAGGAGAATCTACGCCCATACTTATCTTTTTTATCTTTGCCCCTTAATGGGCCTTCTCTTATTGTTGTATGTACTGTTTATCTGCTCCAAACTTCTGTGTGTAGCTATGTGTATCTGATGCTTCATGCGTAACTGGTATTGGCTCTAATCCTTTGTTCTTTTGCTTGTCTGGTGTAGCCTCAGTGATGGACTCGTCAAGGCGTCTTGCTCTGGCCAAGGCCTTGAAAGCTCGCACCAAGGCGACTTCCGCGAAAGCTGGTGCTTCTGATACCCCTATGACTGAAAAACCCCCTTCAAAACCTCCACAAAGCCCAGCTTCACCACATACCGCCCAAACAACCAACTCACCCCACACCCTCCAAACACCTAATTCACCCCCTCCAATCGCTGCAGTCCCACTGGCTATGGCCAACACCTCTACCCCAGCCCCCATTGACAAGGGCAAGGGCGTCCTCATCGTCCCCTCCGATGATGAAGGTTCAGGCGAGGGGCAGGTCTTCAAGAGGAGGAGGACCAACAGAGTCATCTCCTCACGATCTGCATCTCCCCAACGTGGTGGGTCCCTAAGGGACAACCCCCCTAGCGCTACATCTCCATCACACCAACTGGGCCAAGAGGACGGGGTAGAATCCGCACCGCCATCAACACAAACACCTGCCACACAAGCAACTGCCCCAGAGACCTTAGAAATTCCCCCTCCAATCATACAACTAATGAGGGGCTTCACTGAGAGGTCGTCGGGAAGTTCTTCTGGCGAGGCCAAGAAGGAAGGCATGCCCTACTACATGGGGGCCTTCCTTGCCATTGCTCTCGAGTGGCGCGCACAAGCAAAATCCAAAGCCATCGAGATGCAAGCCCTTCAGGCTCTCAAGCGTGAGGTGGCCTCCCTGAAGGAGGAGAAACTGAAGCTGGAAGATGCTTACAAAGCCTCCCTGGCGGAGACCCGGGAGGCGGAGGAGGCAGCCAACATGAGGTGGCACGAGGCTGACCAGAAATGTGCTGACCTTCTGGGCTTTATGATTCCCCTGCAGGCGGAGGTTACTAAACTGAAGGAGGTTGCTGAAAACTTTAAGGCCCTTGAGGACCGCTGTGTCTCTCAAGAGGCAAAACTAGTTGAGACTGAGGGGGAGCTGGCTGCGAAGATCGAAGCTCTCAACCTTCTCCAAGCTGAAAACGGCACACTCCAGGCTGATGTTAACAAGCTTCAGGTGGAGAAGGAATTTCTGGACAAGCAGCTAGCCACCCAGAACTCCAAGATCGAAGAACTGGAGAAGTCCAACAAAGAACTCCTCGACGACATGGCTGGCACCTTTGATGAGGGGTTTAAAGAGGATCTGGCCCAAGCCACGTGCGAAAACCCAGGGATTGACACCTCAAATTGTGACCCCGGCAACCAAATCGTCGATGGGAAGGTGGTGCCCCTCGACCTGGGGGAATGAGCAGCGCTTAATCGTTTTCCATTTTCTTTGTAAATTTGTATTTACCAACATTTGAACTATCTGTAATTCCGACGCTCGACTTTGTTTATTTAAATATCATTCGACTCTTATCTTTACATTCTTGTTCGCCTTTAACTTCTCTTGCACCTTTATTTGCTTCTGCTTTCTTTATTATATCAAAGGCGTAACTGGTATTTACCTCCGATGTATCTCTTCGTCGCTTTGCCTTCAACTCTTTAGGTAGCACGTGACTTTCTCTTTTACTCTTCCTTTCTAAGTCGTGATGCATACCCTTCTCTTGATCTCTTCGCTTCAAGCTTCACTTGGCCTTCGTATCTGCGAGGAATCTACCTTATGAAGGCGTCGCTTGCCTCATCAGCACTTAAAGGTGAAGGAGGATTTCTCTTTGTGCCTCATCAACACTCAAAGGTGAAGGAGGACTTCTCTTGTCTTTTACGGCTTTTGATAACTCGTGCTCTTCACTCTTCTTCTTGTTACTCTCCGATTTTCTTTTGCCTCTTCAACTTGCAAAAGTTTCAACTTGTTCTTTCATTGCCTTTCTATACCCTCACCAGCGCTCGAGGGCGAGGGAGGACTTATCTTTTCCTGTACTGGGTGTCCCACACTCTAGGAGAGACCCGCTGAACGCGAGGTCGTATCGTCCTCAATGTGGCTAAACACTTGGGACAAAGTCGTGCTTTGGTGCCCACGCCCGTGGAGAGGCCTATTACAACAGCGCTGCATCATCCACGGGTTGTCTAAACACCAAGGCAACTTAGCCCTTATCTCTGCGCGCTTGGTGCCCACACCTGAGGAGAGGCCTACCCTGGGGTAGTGCCGTTTCGTCCTCAGGGTGTCTGAAACACCAAGGCGATCAGTGTTCTTGGTGCCCACGCCCAGG
Source organism: Phaseolus vulgaris (assembly GCF_051622355.1). Classification (NCBI taxonomy): domain Eukaryota; kingdom Viridiplantae; phylum Streptophyta; class Magnoliopsida; order Fabales; family Fabaceae; genus Phaseolus; species Phaseolus vulgaris. Next base: position 16,079,753 of record NC_143501.1, on the reverse strand, counting down.
GAGAGGCGTGTCGGAAACATCGTTGTATCGTCCCTGGTGTGTCTAAACACCAAGATGATCAGGTATTTTGGTGATTACGCCTAAGGAGAAGGTTTCCCGAAGGATGTCACTTCTCCTTAATTGCGTGTATCTGCACCAAGTGACCTGGTTCTCCACTGCTCCGAAAATTCTTACTGTCTGACACATACCCTCGAAGGAAACGCCCCCCGCCACTTCCTTGCGAGGTGTCTAAACATCAGACACCGGGGCTAGCTATTCCTACCTGAGGAGGGGGCGTCCCGAAGGAATCCCTTAACCCCTGCTCAAGGACTAGACTCCCGGATTTTAACTTATACTAAGCGTACCTTTTGACTTGACGCCCACGCATGAGCGTGTGTTCCTGTTACTTGCTTTGATTTCGATGCCCTGTCCCTTATCTGGCGACGCCTACGCCTGACGACGCCGCTCCCTTTGTTTTTTGTCTTTTACATTGAGTGAGAGGGAAAACTGAGACAAAGTTTTCTTGAACTTCTTTTTACTTGGGTGACCTCATTAAAAAAACCCCGAGAGGGAAAAAGAGTGTCCCCTTTACAACTGTGTGCTTCATAATTTTCAACTGAAATAAAATTTTAAATTGGCTGCATTTCAGCTGCGTGGGATGGGGCCCCTTTCTAGAGTCTCTAACTTGTACGAACCATTTCCTTTGGCTTCGGTTACTTTGAAGGGTCTGGTCCATTTGGGAGACAACTTGTTCTCCAACTCATAAGGATGAGCCTTCCGCATGACCAAGTCAGCTACTTGGAACTGTCGTGGCTTCACCTTAGAGCTATACTGATGCTTCACTCTCCTCTTCACAGCTTCAGCCTTTATCCTTGCTTCCTCTCTGGCCTCGTCCAATAGATCTAGATTTACCCTTCTTTGCTCGTTGGACTCTTCTGTCACAAAGCTCAAAAAGCGGGGTGAGCTCTCGTGAATCTCCACTGGGATCATGGCGTCTGACTCATATACCAAACTGAACGGCGTCTCCATGGTGGAAGATTGAGACGTGGTGTGGTAAGCCCACACGATCCTTGGTACTTCTTCTGCCCACGCCCCTTTAGCTTTCTCAAGTCTTCGCTTCAATCCCCTCAGCAAAACTCTATTTGCTGATTCTACCTGCCCATTCGTCTAGGGGTGTTCGACTGATGCAAACACTTGCTTGATTCCTACCTCTGCACACAGCTTCCCCAACTGTTGGCTCGCAAACTGAGTGCCATTATCTGGAGGCGCCTTGTGCCAATCAGCATGCATCTGACACTGCTTGCATCGCTGGGCATATCTCACACAGTCGTCTCTCGCCGATGGCCAATAAAACCCTACGCGAATCACCTTGGAAGCTAGTGATCTTCCCCTTACGTGGCTTCCACAAATCCCCTCGTGAAGCTCTGACATGATCCTTGTAAACTCGTCACCACTCACGCATGTCAGAATTGGGTGTGTGAACCCATGCCTGAACAACACTCCATCAACGAGGGTGTACCTTGCAGAGTTCTTCTTTATCCTCTTTCCCTCCCCGGGCTCTACTGGGAGAATCCCATCTGCAATGTATCGCCTATAAGGCGTCATCCACGTATCGCCTTCCTCCAAAGCGCATACTTGCAGACACTTCTCTCCCTCGGGCGAGGCCGCATAGGTGCTGATGCGGGGTGTCCTCGCCGTATCTTGAATCAAAGAGCGATGACTCCTTGGCTTTCCTCTCGTCGTGCTGATGTGAAGAACATCCACCCTGTTGTCTGCCACAATCTTTCGCGACGTTTTGAGCGTCTCTTGGATGACTGTCCTCTGCTTTCCCCCCTTGCAAGAGCTGGCCAGCTTGGCGAGCAGCTCAGCTCTGGCATTTTGTTCTCTAGGGACATGCACTAGCTCAAACATAGCGAAAGCTCCCTTCAACACTTGGACATACTTTAGAGATGTTGTCATCTGCGGATCCTTTGCTTGGTACTCCCCTGCTACTTGCCCTGTGACTAACTGAGAATCACTCTTCGCCAAGAGGCTTTGCGCATCCATCTCCTTGGCCAAGAGCATTCCAACAATCAGCGTCTCGTACTCAGCTTGGTTATTGCTTGCTTTGAAGGCGAAGCGTAGGGCTTGCTCGATCAACACCCCATTAGGCCTCTCCAGAACTATTCTCGCGCCACTCCCCTATTGATTGGAGGACCCATCCACTGAGAGCATCCACTGTGATCCTAACTCCACCTCTTGAGGGCCTCCTCCTGGTGAGAGCTCTGCGACGAAATCTGCGTAGACTTGCCCTTTGATGGATCCCCTGGGTTCGTACTGGATATCAAACTCTGACAGCTCCACCGCCTAACGAACCATCCTTCCAGCTACGTCTGGCTTCTGAAGTACTTTCTGAATGGGGAGGTTCGTCATCACCACCACTATGAAGTTGTGAAAATAGTGGCGGAGCCTCCTGGTCGAGAACACTACTGCCAATGTCGCCTTCTCCAACGACTGGTATCTCAACTCTGGGCCTTGCAAAGCCTTGCTTACAAAGTAGACGGGCCTCTGCACTTGATCCTGCTCCTGGACCAGCACAGAACTGATAGCCCACTCAGCCACAGCGAAGTACAAACGAAGGGGGGCACCTGCCCGTGGCTTGCAAAGCATAGGCAGCGTCGCCAGGTACTCCTTTAACTTGAGGAATGCTGCTTCGCACTCATCTGTCCACGCAAAACGGCTATTCCTCTTGAGGCACTGAAAGTAGGGGTGACCCTTCTCACCTCCAGCAGATACGAACCTTGACCAAGTTGCCATCCGCCCAGTCAGTTGCTGCACTTCTTTCACTGAAGTTGGGCTCCTCATGGCAATGATGGCTGCGCACTTATTAGGGTTCGCCTCTATTCCCCTTTCCGTGAGCATAAAGCCTAAGAACTTACACGCCTCAACCCCGAAGACGCACTTCTCGGGGTTCAGCTTGAGGCAGTACTTTGATATGGTGGCAAACAGCTCTTCCAGATCCGCTGTGTGCCACCCCCTCTCCTGCGAGGTCACCACCATGTCGTCTACGTAGGCTTGCACGTTCCTTCCTAGCATGGGTGCAAGGACCTTGTCCATTAGTCTCTGGTAGGTGGCGCCTGCGTTCTTCAGCCCAAACGGCATCACCTTATAACAGTAACTGCACGTTTCCGTCATAAACGCTGTTTTGCTCTCATCCCTTGGATGCATTTTTATCTGATTGTACCCCGAAAATGCGTCTAAGAAGCTCAGCATCTTGCACTCTGAGGCGCTATCCACCAATGCGTCGATGCTAGGTAACGGGTACGAATCTATAAGGCATGCCTTGTTTAAGTCCGTGAAGTCTTCACTAAGATGACGTTGGCCAACCACTCAGGGTATTGTATCTTCCTGATGTGTCCAACACTTAGAAATTTCTGCGTTTCTTCCTTCACGACGAGGCACCTCTCTTCGTTGAACTTGCTCCTCCTCTGTCGTACAGGGCGAACCTTGGCGTCCATGGTGAGGTGGTGGCACAAAAAATCTGGGTCGATGTCTGGAATGTCTGAGGCGGTCCATGCGAATGCATCTAAGTGGCGCGAGATCACCGCTACCACTTCGTCTTGTTCTTCCTGGCTCAACAAACGCCCCAGCTTGAATATCTTGCCACCAATCTGCCTCTCCACCACGTTGTCCACTGGTTGGGGTCAGCTATCTCGTACGCTCTCTGCGCGAGTCTCGTTTCTGCGATCTTCTTCTATAGGCGGCGCCTCATCGATTTCTCCCATGGGCGAGGCCCCCGCGGATACCTCCCCTATGGGCGATGCCTCCCCTGGTGTTTTTTCTAAGCGCGCATCTTCCCTTGGCGTTGCCCCTGTGGGTGAGGCCTCGACAGGTGTCGCCTCTTCTGCGGACTCCACCTCCATCGGCATAGCTGAGATGGGCGATCATTCAAGCACCATGAAAACGTCTCTCTTTGTCTTTAAGCTATTTTCATAGCATTTTCGGGCATCCTCTTGATCAAATTTGATCACAATGACCCTGCCACTAAGATCTGACAACTTCATCTTCATGTGGCGCGTGGAGGCCACCGCCCTTAGTCTATTCAGCGCAGGCCTTCCCAACAGAATGTTGTAAGCTGAATTAGCATTCACGACTAGATACCGGATGCTCTCGGTAGGCGACACCGTTCCATCAGTAAACGTCATCCTCGGCTCTAGGTAGCCACGCACCTCAACTTGGTCCCCTGTGAACCCATACAAGCATCCAGTGTAGGGCCTCAGCAAGTCAGGGGACAACTGCAACTTATTGAACGTCGACCAAAACATGACATCTGCAAAACTACCCTTGATGTGATTCCAATAGCCACATAGAACAAGATTCTTGACACTTTGAGGAATCACCTTGAGCTGGAAAATGTAGAGGCACTTTCTTAGAAGTTGGATCATAGTTCTAAGATCAAGAACTCACCAAAACAAGTACCAAATCCCAAACTCATTTGGATGAACCAAATATTGTCAAATTGAATCAACAAAGGAGAAGGAAAAGAACAAACCGAACAGAATTGAACTTCAAAACAAAAGAACCGAACAGAATTTAAAAACTAAACAGAAAATAGGAGCTGGAAAATTAAAGGAACCGAAACAAAAACAACTCAAAACTCAAGGCAATAAGAACAAATTGAAGAAGAAGAAAGGAAGGAGAAGAGAATGCTCATGAAGATGGAGGAATGGTTGGATGATCACGCCACTAGAAGAATGGATGCTCCTAGATGAGTGTGGAAGCCGCCACTTGAGGAAACCATGGTCCTTCAAGATAAGACTAGAGAAGAAGCTCAAAGCTCTCCAAATGCTCACTCCAATTTTGAGTATAGTTTCTTTAGATAAAATTCAAATCTCCATTTTACAAAGGAAGCACCTCTATTTATAGCCTAAGGTGCTGAAAAATAGGTGGGAAATTTCAAATAAACTCATTTGAAATTCCCACCAAAAACAAGTCACATGGGAGGTGTGACCTTTTTCTACTATGACACCTCCCAAAAACTACACCTACACCTATCTACTAATACACCCCCCTAAAGGTCCTATTTAAAACCTAAAAGATGCTATAACAAAAGAGGTTTCTAAGGTTTCCCTCTAAGCACCTTCAACTAAAGACACTACAAAAAGAGAAAATAAATGTCCTCTTGCTCCCAAGGCTTTGAACATGCTTCTTGTAATCCTTTGAGGTGGACTTTGACCTCCATGGGCATCCTCCATTTGTGCCTCCACCTCTTCTTGAGCTTGATGAGTGGCCTCCATGTTCTCTTGGGCTTGATCTCCATCATACTCCCCGAGTTGGAGAGAATTCGACCACGAATTCTGGAGACCTACAGAAAAAGGAGTTAGATCGCTGACATTAAAAGTATGACTACCTAAGAATGTATCAGGCATATCTAACTTATAAGCATTGTCATTAATCCTCTTGAGGACTTGGAAAGGTCCATCCCCTCGAGGCATTAGTTTGGACTTCCTTTGAGTAGGAAAACGATCCTTCCTCAAGTGAAGCCAAACCCAATCGCCCTCATCAAACAACAATGCTTTTCTCCTCTTATTGGCAAGTTCAGCATACTTGCCAACCTTCTTCTCAATTCTCTTCTTGATGTCTTTATGCAAAGTTTTCACAAAAGAAGCCTTTTCATCCCCATCTTTGCACAAGACATCGTCAAGAAGGGGAATAGGAAGAAGATCAAGAGGTGTTAGGGGATTAAACCCATAGACCACCTCAAAAGGAGAATGGGAGGTGGTAGAATTTACTACTCGGTTATATGCAAACTCAACATGGGGTAGTAAATTCTCCCACACTCTAGGATTCCCCGAAATAAAGCATCTCAATAGTTGTCCCAAAGTTCTATTTACCACCTCGGTTTGACCATCGGTTTGTGGGTGGCAAGTGGTAGAAAATAAAAGCTTAGTTCCAAGCTTGCCCCACAAGGTCTTCCAAAAGTGACTCAAGAACTTAGGATCTCTATCGGACACTATAGACCTAGGAATCCCATGCAAGCGAACCACTTCTTGGAAGAAGAGGTTTGCAATGTGGCATGCATCATCCACTTTGTGGCAAGGAATAAAGTGAGCCATTTTTGAAAAACGATCCACTACCACAAAAATGGAGTCCTTTCCCTTTGATGTCTTGGGTAAGCCTAAGATGAAATCCATAGATATATCTACCCAAGGCATTGAAGGGATAGGAAGAGGAGTATAAAGACCATGGGGATGCATTTTAGATTTAGCTTTGCGGCAAGCTATGCATTTATCACACAAACTATGAACATGTTTATGCATATGAGGCCAAAAGAAATGTTCATGCAACACATCCAAAGTTTTAGCAACCCCAAAATGTCCCATTAAGCCCCCCTCATGAGCTTCTCTAACAAGAGATAATCTAATAGAGCATTGGGGAACACAAAGACGTTTTCCTTTAAAAAGAAAGCCATCTTGAATAAAAAAATCTTTGTGTCCTCCCTTAAGACACTCTTGATAGAGGAGAGAAAAATCAAGGTCATCATGATAAAGTTCCTTAATGTGATCAAAACCAAGATATTGAGAGGTTAAAAGATTTAGCAAGGTGTATCTTCTAGAAAGAGCATCCGCCACAATATTTATTTTGCCTTGCTTGTGTTTGATCACATAAGGAAATTGCTCAATGAATTCCACCCACTTAGCATGCCTCTTGTTAAGTTTGTTTTGGCTTTTCAAATATTTAAGAGATTCATGATCACTATGTATCACAAACTCTTTGGGAAAAAGATAGTGTTGCCAAGTAAACAAAGCCCTAACAAGTGCATATAATTCCTTATCATAGGTGGAATAGTTGAGATGACTTCCCTTCAATTTCTCACTAAAATAGGCTATGGGGTGGCCCTCTTGAAGGAGAACAGCCCCAATACCTATGCTTGAAGCATCACACTCAATCTCAAATGTCTTAGTGAAATTAGGAAGGGCCAAGATGGGAGCATTAGTCAATTTTTCTTTCAAAGTATCAAAAGCATTTTGTTGTGCTTCTCCCCAATGAAAGACCACATCCTTTTTCACTATGTCATTGAGTGGTGCGGCAATGGTACCAAAGTTTGGGACAAATCTTCTATAGAAAGAAGCAAGCCCATGAAAACTTCGGACCTCATTCAAAGATTTCGGTGTAGGCCACTTTTGAATGGCCACCACCTTGGTTTTGTCCACATGGACCCCTTTACAACTCACAACAAACCCTAGGAATTCTATATGATCAAGAGCAAACATACATTTAGCAAGGTTAGCATACAAATGTTCCTTCCTAAGGGTTTCCAAAACTTGCCTAACATGCAACCTATGGTCATTCAAAGATAAGCTATAAATGAGAATGTCATCAAAGTAAACCACAACAAACTTACCAATGAAAGGTCTAAGAACATGATGCATGAGGCGCATGAAGGTACTTGGTGCATTAGTTAAACCAAAAGGCATAACTAACCACTCATATAAACCAAAGTTGGTCTTAAAAGCCGTCTTCCATTCATCACCCGGTTTGATACGGATTTGATTGTAGCCGCTTTTAAGATCAATCTTTGAAAAGATTTTTGAACCATGTAATTCATCCAACAAATCATCTAATCTAGGTATGGGATGCCTATACTTAATGGTTATGTTATTTATGGCCCTACAATCCGAACACATTCGCCATGTGCCATCCTTTTTTGGCACTAAGATGATAGGCATAGCACAAGGACTCATGCTATCTTGCACCCACCCTTTTTCAATCAAAGCCTCAACTTGTTGGCGAATTTCCTTGGTTTCACTTGGATTGGTCCTATATGCGGGACGATTTGGTAAAGAAGAGCCCGGTATCAAATCAATTTGGTGCTCAATCCCTCTCAAAGGTGGAAGGCCATTTGGAGGATCTTGAAACACATCTTTGAACTCTTCTACCAAATTTTCCAAGCAATGAGGACTATCAACAAGTGTTTCTATGCTAAGAGTTCTAGGGATGGCTAAAAAAAGAGGATGATGAGCCACTATTTCCCTTTCAATGTCACGCCTAGACACAAGGAGTGTAGGCTTAGAACTCTTATCTTTTTTATCTTTTTTATCTTTTTCACTCTCCCTCTTTTTCTTCATGATAACTTGGTCCTCATGGACTTCTCTTGGAGAGAGAGATTTTAAAGTAACCTTGTGACCATGGAATTCAAAAGATAATTTGTTGGTAAAGCCATCATGTAAAACTTTTCTATCAAATTGCCAAGGCCTTCCCAAAAGAACATGAGTGGCTTCCATGGGCACAACATCACATAATACCTCATCTTTGTATTTTCCAATGGAGAAATGGATGAGGACTTGTTTATTAACAATTATTTCTCCTACTTCACTAAGCCATTGTAATTTGTAGGGCTTTGTATGAGAGATAGTAGGCAATCCAAGCTTATCTACTACTCTTGTACTAGCCACATTTGCACAACTACCCCCATCCACTATCAAGGAACAAATGTTGTTTTGAATAAGACATCTTGTATGGAAAATATTTTCCCTTTGACTTTCATCAAAAGGTTGTGAAACTTGTCCAAGAAGTCTTCTCACAACTAACAAGTCCCCTTCAAGTGGACATTCACTCTCTTCCTCACTAGATGCATGAGAATGCAATGAATGCTTTGAAGAATCCGAATCATGCTCACTAACTACAATGCCCTCATGCATGTACATACTTCGTTTTGAAGGACAATTTGCAGCAATATGACCATAACCCATACATTTAAAGCATTTAGTGTTAGATGTTCTAGTGGGAGACTTAGGTCTAGATGTTGATGGCTTAGATTCCTTGGGTTTGAAAGAAGAATCTTTGGAAGGATGTTTTGAAAAAGAAGTTTTGTTTCTCCAAGACTTGGAGTAGTATCCATTATTGGAAGCATTTTTAAAAGAGTTTTTCTTAGCAAGTTGGGCTTCCACCTTCATTGCAAGATGAACTAAAGAGCCCAATGATGAATACTCTTGTAACTCAACAATGTCTTGGATATCCTTCCTAAGACCACTCACAAACCTAGCAACCATGGCTTCTTCACTTTCTTCTAATTCAATTTTAAGCACAAGCGTCTCAAGCTCCTTATAATATTCATCCACATTTAGCGTGCCTTGTTGAAACCGTTGGAGTCTCAACATGAGGTCTTTCCTAAAATGTGGGGGCACAAACCTAGCGCGCATATGATCCTTTAAAGAGTTCCAAGAGTCCACGGGAGGACCCTTGTGATAGATAATGTCCTTTACAATCCCATGCCACCATTTCATGGCATAATCACTAAACTCTAGGGTGGCTAGCTTGAGCTTATGCTCATCTTGGATCTCATGGATCTCAAAAATTTGTTCACACTTAGCCTCCCAATCTAAATACACATTTGGATCACTAGAACCATTAAAACAAGGTAGTTTGACCGAAGGAAGCTTGGACTTTGCATCATGGTAGAAGCCATTGCCGTAGTGAATTCTTTCCCCTTGGTGATGATGTCTTTGTCCATGGACTTGGGGTGGAGGTCTCCTTCTCCTATGCTCATCTTCACGGCCAACATCATTTGAAGAAGCTCTTGAAGATGGTCTATGAGAATGATGTCCATCATGGATAGAAGGAGATGGTCTAGTTTGTTTGACCTCCATCTTTTGCAATTTCTCTTCCAACCTTCTAATTGTTCTTTGAGCTTCATGTAATTCACCAAGAATTGAAGCTTTGGAAGGAGAATTCTGCTTGGAGGATGCATCACTTGAAGATCCAGCCATTTGTAATTAAAAAACAGCAAACACACAAAACAGCAAACAAGTTAAAAATTAGCAAAAACAGTGAGCTTTCCAATTGAAACTGCCGAAGTGAATTTAAGGCTGAAAAGATATCACTCTCAAAGAAATAATGTTCTTGCACCAATCTGATCTTGAGGCCTTGGAATCCTCAAATGAAATATGTCAAAGCAAGCACACCAATCTTAAGAGCAAACCACCACAAAACCAATGAAACAATAAAGACAAACAAGAAAAGGTATAAGCAAGGAAAGGTAATTGCAAAAGGAAAACTATGTGTAAGACAAACTCAAAGAGTAAGAATGAAAGACAATCAAGAAAATAAAGAACTCAATGAGAAAAGTAGGCACACAAAAGAATACCTAAGGAAAAGCACTAGAGTAGATGAAGAAAACAAAAAAAATTTAGCTACTGGAAAATTTTTTTTAATGCAAACTGTGTTTGATATTCACTGATTTAACTGGAACGTTGTAGAGCGAACTGGATTATGAAATTTATACCACAGAAACTTCAAGATGTTAACTCAAAAATGGCACTGGAATCAATTAAAAACAGTAAGCCAATTGAGAGAAATAAATTTTTTAAAATCACTGCCAGATTACCGTATTTTTTTCGGCAGGAATGTACACTTTTTTTATTTTATTTATCATTTTTTGTGTACTTCATATTTTTGAATGATTCTTTTTTCTATTCTTTTCTAACACTTTCAATATCTCAAATCCAGAATTTCAGAATTTTACAGTACGTAAATCAATTGCAATAAGGAAAAACAGTAAGCACTTTTTTCAGAAACAGAGGAATCCTAATAGGAATAAAAAAACAGGATGATGAACTAGCAAAGACATAATAGAAAATGATGTATTGGAACTTGTATAGGTCTAGAATACAAGTATGAACTCAATGCTAAAAAGAAAATGCTCAAAGGATCAACATCAATTCAGAAAATTATATGACACTAAAGCAAGAAACAATCAAAACAATAAAAGTACTACTAGAAGTAATAACATATATGGAATAACATGACTTAAGACAAAACTTGACATGATTCAAAAATTAAAAGACACAACACAAATTGTAACAAGTGAAAGGAAGCTTAAGGTAAACTCTAGGAAGGATAATGCCATTCCAAAAGAGCAACCTTACTCATAAGAATTATGAGTGCCATAAACCTTTCCACAAACACTTGGAGCAAAAGAAAAACAGCAAGAAAACTCAATTAAAATTCTAAAACAGAAACTTAAATTGCAAGAAATTAAAGAGCTCTTGAAATAAAGTGCACACAACTCAACAATTAAACAAGAATGAACCTAAGACTCATGATACCACATGATGTGATTCCAATAGCCACATAGAACAAGATTCTTGACACTTTGAGGAATCACCTTGAGCTGGAAAATGTAGAGGCACTTTCTTAGAAGTTGGATCATAGTTCTAAGATCAAGAACTCACCAAAACAAGTACCAAATCCCAAACTCATTTGGATGAACCAAATATTGTCAAATTGAATCAACAAAGGAGAAGGAAAAGAACAAACCGAACAGAATTGAACTTCAAAACAAAAGAACCGAACAGAATTTAAAAACTAAACAGAAAATAGGAGCTGGAAAATTAAAGGAACCGAAACAAAAACAACTCAAAACTCAAGGCAATAAGAACAAATTGAAGAAGAAGAAAGGAAGGAGAAGAGAATGCTCATGAAGATGGAGGAATGGTTGGATGATCACGCCACTAGAAGAATGGATGCTCCTAGATGAGTGTGGAAGCCGCCACTTGAGGAAACCATGGTCCTTCAAGATAAGACTAGAGAAGAAGCTCAAAGCTCTCCAAATGCTCACTCCAATTTTGAGTATAGTTTCTTTAGATAAAATTCAAATCTCCATTTTACAAAGGAAGCACCTCTATTTATAGCCTAAGGTGCTGAAAAATAGGTGGGAAATTTCAAATAAACTCATTTGAAATTCCCACCAAAAACAAGTCACATGGGAGGTGTGACCTTTTTCTACTATGACACCTCCCAAAAACTACACCTACACCTATCTACTAATACACCCCCCTAAAGGTCCTATTTAAAACCTAAAAGATGCTATAACAAAAGAGGTTTCTAAGGTTTCCCTCTAAGCACCTTCAACTAAAGACACTACAAAAAGAGAAAATAAATGTCCTCTTGCTCCCAAGGCTTTGAACATGCTTCTTGTAATCCTTTGAGGTGGACTTTGACCTCCATGGGCATCCTCCATTTGTGCCTCCACCTCTTCTTGAGCTTGATGAGTGGCCTCCATGTTCTCTTGGGCTTGATCTCCATCAACCCTGGTCGACGAGAATCCTATGCACCTTTCTCCCAGCTGTGACAACCGAAATGACCACGGGGTCATTGTCATGTGGGACAACATCTCGTAGGTCAGCCCTTGCGAACACAATGTCTGATTCCCACTGATCATCTGAACCCTCCTCAGCAACTGAGTTCACTGCACTCACATACCTCTTGCGCTGAGAGGCAGTGGGTCCTCCTCCAGAAAAGTCACCAGAGATGGTGTGCACCCCTCCATGGATTGGCATTTCATGCGCTTGATCCTCCTCCAACGCTGCTAGGGCTGTTGTCGTAGCAGACCCAACAAGATAATCCTTCAGAAAGCCATTCTTCATGAGCTTATCCAGCTGATGGACCAGCGCCAAACAATTGTTGATATGGTGCCCAAACGCTTCGTGAAACTCACACCACGAGTCTTTACGAGGTCCCAGCACCTTGTCAGACTTCACTGGTGGCCTCAACCTGTCAGCTATGTTGGGTACAGCAATAAGATCCTTCAGCTCCATGACGAAATTGTGCCTTAACGGCCTATTTCCTTTCCTCACCTGCCTGGTCTCCTCTGCTGCCCCCCTTGCCTGAGGCCTCCTCGCCTCGTATGGGCGCTTCCTGTCTTGGTTCTTCCTCCCTGTCGTGGCCTCATTGACCCTGGCGGGTTGTGCATGCGATTGCACTCTTGGGCGTGCAGGTGCGACGCTTGTGCGCTTCTCGCATACCTCGCCCTCAGAGGCGATGTGTTCCACCGCGCGATGCCTTATCTCAGCAAAGGTCTTGGGGCGGCTTCGTATGATCGGTTCACAGAAGGGTCCAGGACACATTCCTTTCCTGAACGCGTAGACAATCATAGGCTCCTTTGTGGTGCCAACCTTCACCACCTGCGCTCCAAAGCGACTGATGTATTCCTTGAGGGTCTCACCCTGATACTGCTTTACATCGAACAGGTCGTACGAGATCGGCAATGGAGCCCTGTTTGCTATATACTGCTCCCTGAACAGCTGCGAGAGCTGTGCGAAGAAGGTGATATGGCCATTCGGAAGGCTAATGAACCAGTCCATGGTCATCCCAGTCAAAGTGCTCATGAAGAGCTTGCATCTTACAGCGTCGGAGCCGCCTACCAGCATCATTTGCGTTTGGAACGCAGTGAGATGTGCTTCGGGGTCCTCCATCCCTGTGAACGTTACCTTGGGCCCCACAAACGTGTTGGGGATCATCGTCTCCAGAATCAGCTGCGAGAATGGCGTAGAGAACTCCCTTGGTGGAGTGGAACCCTCGGGCTCATCCCCATCGCGTAGTCCTGAGTTGTTGCGCCACCGCGGCGCAACTCCTCATTCATGCGACAGAGCTCCTCATTTCTCGCCTGAGACGCCGCGAGATCCTCCTGCATGCGCTCTTGCTCAGCCTTCGACGCTGCCATTGCCTCCTGCAGTCCCTGCATCATACCCATGACCTGCTGCATGGCCATCTCTTCGCTCTCAGCGCGCGTCGAACCTTGCCTCGCGGACCTCATCTTCTGCGGTTTCAGGAACTTCTTCTAGCTGTCGTGCAACTCCAAGGGAATGAAGAAAACATTGGGAACTCGAACTCAAACAAACACGATCCAACAGCGAACTGAACCGAAGGCAATCGGTGAAACTGTACCAATTTCAAAACGAACGGTGGATCTTGGTATACTCTCGAAGGAACTGAATCGGAAACTGCAACTGGAAAATTGAACACTAGTGGTGGGACTGATGTTTTAGATCGGGGCCCCACGGTGGGCGCCAAATCTTCCCACCGGTTGACCAGATTGTGCTTCGTGCGTAGCTAAGACCCGCGTATCTAGGACTCCTTCGTCTTTGTTCCAAATCTTCTCCCTGTGCCACCGTGAGTACCTGAAACAGAGAGAACAAAGGGGCGCCCTCGCGGCCGTTTGCACTCCGACGATCAAGTCAGCAAGCGAGACACATCAAAGGGGACACACCTCCGTATCGGAGCACCGTGAATGGATGCTCTGAAGGTGGTCGAATATCTGAGTAACAAATTTCTCTCTAATTGCCTGTGCGAACAGTGGGTCCGCGAGCAAGCAATTAGAGTGTGTGTGTCAAACTGAGTCTGGATCTCTGTCTCAAACGTCTAAAGCCCCTTTTAAACGTCTAAAGCATTCAAAGCGTCTTAAAGCGCATTTAAAGCGTCTTAAAGCGCACTTAAAGCGTCTTAAAGCGCACTTAAAGCACTTAGTAATGTTCAACGCGTTTAAAACGTTCAAAGCATTTAAAGCGTTTAAAGTGCTTTAAAGCGTTCAAAACGTAAACTAAAATAAAAACGTACCTTAGCAAACTTTCAGGGAAACTTATACACCTTGATGTTTCAGTACTTACTACCATGTGTTCTTATGACTTGATCCCTATTCTACGTGGAAGGCCTTACAGCACCGTAACCCAGCTTAGGGATATTACATCGTGTAAGTCCTCCTTCCTCGAAGTGCATCCGGCGGAAGGGGTGACTTTCTGGGTGCCAACTCATGCGCCGCAACCTCTAGTCACTCGCCCTGGGAGTTTACCTACCCTACGCACATGGCTCGACTCCTGGGCGCGGCCCTCTCATGGGTCGTATCTATCCCGGGGGTCTCCCAGAGGTGGCGTGGGTACTTCACGAGTCAGGCTACTCCCTACTGGTACTAAACTATGGCCTTGGAGCCACCTTTCTCTTACTGCTCTGAGGTACTGAGGCCCCTCGTGGTGTCGCCCCCTCCACGGTCTTTTCTACCCGTGGGTATCGGGGGGTGACACCATCGATGCCTTAACCTAGCGACGCCTTAACCTGGCGACGCCTTAAACGGTCAACCTATTGACTTTCCTCCATGGGCCCCCTGGATGGGTCCCACCATATGTTTGACTTTTGCTTTGACTTTGACTTTGACTTTGACTCTGGTCAACGCCGGGGGATGGGACGGTACAGTTTCTTCACCAAAACTTAGGTTACCCTGCCTTTCATGTTGAATTATCATGAAAAAGAAACTTTTTTAAGAAGGTAAAAGATCCATCAACAATATATGTGACTTAACAACATTGAAATAATCATTCAAACAATTTAGAAACTAAATAATCGTATCTTGGTGCCTATAATTCCTTACAGTCCTCATTGCTTAGAATTTATTGGACAAGTGCCACATTCAAGCTCTTCCCCAACCCCTTTAGCTTAGTGAAAATTTAGTCATGCCCAAAGTTCCTTGCTAGGAATTATAGAATTCGTACTGAAGTTCTAAAACATGAATAAAATATTCTTACAAGAATCATTCCTTTAAATCAAACCAAATGTTTATATCATTTTCCATTAAAACAACTCTTTCTCTTATTGACGGGAAGACAAATAATAGTATTATCATCCATGCAAAAAAAAAAAAAAAAACTATATGTACCATTGCGATAAGAATAACCAATGAATTTGTCCTTAACTAGACACCCTCCAATTTTAAGAATTCAAGGTTTGAAGGGCAACCTTTCCATAAATCATAAGTGTTTTATTTAGTTATTTAAGAGGAACTTTATTAAGAATGTAAGATTTCGTCAAGGTTTTTTTTTCACATATAATTAGACATACCAAAATTAAGAAAGGTTGCATTTATCATATCTTTCAAGGTCTTATTTTTCCTTTGGGCTATACAATTTTGTCTAAGTGAATTAGAGGGTAATGAACTCATGTATTATATCATTCTTCTCACATAATTCATGACTTTTTGTACAATATTCACCTCCCCTATCAAATCTTAATCTCTCAATCTTTTAGTCTAGTTGATTCACCACTTTAGCTTTATATTTTAGGAACATTTCCTTGCTCTTATTCTTTGATTTTAATAACATTTCCTTGCTCTTATTCTTTGATTTTAATAGATATATTATTAAAAAAATTCTTGAAGTTTGTTAGATCAGATCAAATAGTTCAAGATGTTTTGTACGCCTATGCACTTAAAAAGTTTTCCTTCTACACATATAGGACATTTAGGGTTATTTTCTATATGCAACATAGGTAACAATTTTGTCGTTATCAGTTTCAACATCTATTTTAAGTTCAATTTTCTTATTAATATGATGAGTTCCAGATTTAGAGTTGTGTAGATAATAGTTTTTATCAAAGGCTTCAATTTGGTTTTAAAAATTGGATACATTTTAGTACAAATTTGTCATTTCACTGATACACACGTATTCTTTTTAAGCTCTCTTTATACTTCACAAATGGTAAATTTCTATGCATGGATCGTGAAGGGTATATATAAAACATTGCTTAAGGAAAGAGTTTTTTCAAAAGTATAACTAAATAAAATATATGTGGTGGCGATTATTTTCGTATACCATGGTGTTTATAACTGCCACAATATATGTGTGTGGGAATCTTCTTTAGGTTTCTCACCATATTCTGTTAATTCAGAAACTCATAAACAAAGTGTCAACATGAAATGTGCAATCTTAAAATCAACTCACACCAGAATGTAATCTTTTCAAACTCCTATGTATTGTGGTGATATTTATCTCTAATGTTCTATTCTTATTTGGTATTGGTATTTTCATTTTATGCTTAAATCTAGAATCTTTGGAATTGATTGTGAAGTATTTATGATGATCTAACCTAAAAGAAAATACTTGACATATTATGATACTAGGAATAGACTGTGATAGCAAATGTTTTATAACATTTTTTCTTAATAAGAAAATTTGTTAAATAGTTAAGGAATCAATTTTTAGGAGAAGATCTTAATAATTTCATATTTGAAGAATCAATGTGAATGACTCTCTTTGTTGCATCAATATCAAATTAGGTCAGAATATTGTTTATGTTTATTTATCCAAAATAGAGACGAGTGAGAAGGATTAACTTCAATCTCAATCATCAATTGAATTCTTATAATCATTTACTTTGTTTTTATTTAAATTAGAAGCAAATTTAATTCAAACAATGCTCATACCTTGAATTAGACCTTTGTACATATTTCAATATTTTGTGAATGTTACACATAAAGATTTTAATAGAATATTTTCTATTGGGTTCGATATCCGTCTTTTGAGATAAATTATTACTGTTGACCGAGTACACTTTCCAAATTACGTCAACATAAGCCTCAACCTATACCTATGCTATGGTATACTCATATTCATCAAAACCATTTTGCTATTGTTTAAGACCCAAAGCTATATCGCTCAGTTGTCGGTGCATTACAATACATTCTCAACACTCATCATAAACTCTCATATGCAGTTAATAGGGTATGTCAATTCATGCATGACCCTCAAGAAGGGCATCCGAAGGTTGTCAAACGAAATTTACACTATCTTGTTGGTTCCACCAATCATGGTCTCCTTATATGTTGCAATACAACCACTTCCATTATTGACTTCAGCGATGTTGATTGGTCCTATGACATTGATAATAGAATATCTACTACAAGGTATTGTGTTTTTTTCTTGGAAACAATATTATATTTTCAAAATCTCATAAATAGAAGACGATTTCCAAGAGCATCACGAAGATTGAATATCGTAGCATTGTTGCACTCCTTGCTAAAATTATATGGGTTCACTCTCTTCTTTAAGAACTTCACATCAAAACTTCCATTCCTAAGCTTTACACAAAACACTTTGGCATAGATGTGCATCTTGTACGAGACTACATTCAGCATAATCGGGTTCAATTGATTCACTTACCAACAAAATATCAAATTGCAAATTTGTTAACTAAGCCCATCACTGATCTACCTTTCATTTGTTTTAGGATAAACTTATGGTTCTGCTCAATCCAACCATAAGTTTAAGGGGGGATAATAGAAGTGTCAAATAGTTCCCGCTTTTGTATATATATCATGTCTTCGTTATGCTTTAGTGTGACTAATATACATTTTCTTTTCTTCTACTAATGCATCTTTCTCATTCTCACTGCAAGAAAATCATTAAATAGAAACTAATTTTAAAGATAAAAAATAATTAGTTACTTATATATTGATTAAACTAGATACTAATACTAAAAAACTTATTGATATCTAAAGTAGTTTCTATTATTCATAAAATTTATAAATTAATTTTTAAATTGATATCTAATTAGCTACAAGGTTTTAGCTACCAACTTTAGAATCCAAATTAATTGGTAACTAAAATCTTAGTAGCTAATTAGATACCAATTTAGAAATTATTTTATATACCAATAATTTTTTTATTTTCTAAAATAATATATAATTTAGTTAATATAATAACTAATTATATTTTTTTTTAAATTAATTTTTATTTAATGATTTCTTTTAATGTCTCTTTCTATATATTGATACCGTTACTGAAGCTTTTGCTTCTGTTCAATATATAATGACTGAAGCTAATTTTGGTTGGTTAATCCGATCAGTTCATCGATGGTCGGCAAGTATGATAGTCTTAATGATGATTCTACACGTATTTCGTGTATATCTTACAGGTGGTTTTAAAAAACCTCGCGAAATCATAATTTTTTTTTCTTTATTGTATGGAATATACACATCAATATTCATGTATGATACCTTTTATTCCATTCCCAGTTCCAATGTATATATTCATCTATCAATTATTAGTGGAGGCTTTACTTTCCAAAAACTTGTACGTAATCAATGACTCAAGACCTTAGTGAAATTATAAGATAAATATTATCCTGACTTAGTAAAGGTCTTTAGGGAAGTTTTAGTCACAAAGTTATTATTGATGATTACATCTGGATTAACATTGTTGAATTCAAATTAGAGGGTCATTTTGTTCTTGTTCCTTCGAGTATAGAAGATTTCAATAAAAAAATTGTATACTTAGATTGTTTAAGAAATCATCCTTTTGTTCAAGAAACAAATTTCTAAGTATTTTAAAACTGGAAATATGAAGATGGAATAAAGGCTTTTTCCCTTTGTCATTGCTTGAATTTTTTAGTTTTCTTTGTTTTAGTTTTAAAAAACAAAACAAATGAATTTAAGAATTCAAGGTTTGAAAGGTAACCTTTCCATAAATCATAAGTGTTTTATTTAGTTATTTAAGAGGAACTTTATTAAGAATGTAAGATTTCGTCAAGGTTTTTTTTCTTCACATATAATTAGACATACCAAAATTAAGAAATGTTGAATTTATCATATCTTTCAAGGTCTTATTTTTCCTTTGGGCTATACGATTTTGTCTAAGCGAATAAGGGGGTAATGAACTCATGTATTATATCATTCTTCTCACATAATTATTCATGACTTGTTGTATAATATTCACCTCCCCTATCAAATCTTAATCTCTCAATCTTTTGATCTAGTTGATTCACCACTTTAGCTTTATATTTTAGGAACATTTCCTTGCTCTTATTCTTTGATTTTAATAGATATATTATTAAAAAAATTCTTGAAGTTTGTTAGATCAGATCAAATAGTTCAAGATGTTTTGTACGCCTATGCACTTAAAAAGTTTTCCTTCTACACATATAGGACATTTAGGGTTATTTTCTATATGCAACATAGGTAACAATTTTGTCATTATCAGTTTCAACATCTATTTTAAGTCTAATTTTATTATTAATATGATGAGTTCAAGTATGTTTAACTTTTATTTCTAATGATTAACAAGATAGATTTAGAGTTGCGTAGATAATAGCTTTTATCAAAGGCTTCAATTTGGTTTTAAAAAATGGATACATTTTAGTACAAATTTGTCATTTCACTGATACACACGTATTCTTTTTAAGCTCTCTCAATACTTCACAAATGGTAAATTTCTATGCATGGATCGTGAAGGGTATATATAAAACATTGCTTAAGGGAAGAGTTTTTTCAAAAGTACCACTAAATAAAATATATGTGGTGGCGATTATTTTCATATACCATGGTGTTTATAACTGCCACAATATATGTGTGTGTGAGAATCTTCTTTAGGTTTCTCACCATATTCTGTTAATTCAAAAACTTAAACAAAGTGTCAACATGAAATGTGCAATCTTAAAATCAACTCACACCAGAATGTAATCTTTTCAAAATCCTATGTATTGTGGTGATATTTATCTCTCTAATTTTCTATTCTTATTTGGTATAGGTATTTTCATTTTATGCTTAAATCTTGAATCTTTGGAATTGATTGTGAAGTATTTCTGATGATCTAACCCAAAAGAAAATACAAGAAAATACTTGACATATTATGATACTAGGAATAGACTGTGATATAACAAATGTTTTATAACATTTTTTCTTAATAAGAAAATTTGTTAAATAGTTAAGGAATCGATTTTTAGGAGAAGATCTTAATAATTTCATATTTGAAGAATCAATTTGAATGACTCTCTTTGTTGCATCAATATCAAATTAGGTCAGAATATTGTATATGTTTATTTATCCAAAATAGAGACGAGTGAGAAGGATTAACTTCAATCTCAATCTTATCAATTGAATTCTTATGTTTACTTTTTTATTATTTAAATTAGAAGCAAATTTTATTCAAACAATGCTCATATACCTTGAACTAGACCTTTGTACATATTTCAATATTTAGTGAATGTTACACATAAAAATTTTAATAGAATATTTTCTATTGGGTTCGATATCCGTCTTTTGAGATAAATTATTACGGTTGAACCAGTACACTTGCCAAATTATGTCAACATAAGCCTCAACCTATACCTATGCTATTGTATACTCATATTCAACAAAACTATTTTGCTATTGTTTAAGACCCAAAACTATATCGCTCAGTTGTCGGTGCATTACAATACATTCTCAATACTCATCACAAAGTTGAAAGGCAGTGAAATTATTATTGATGATTACATATGGATTAACATTGTTGAATTCAAATTAGAGGGTCATTTTATTCCTTCGGGTCAATAAAAAAATTGTATACTTAGATTGTTTAAGAAATCATCATTTTGTTCAAGAAAAAAAATTTCTAAGTATTTTAAAACTGGAAATATGAGGATGGAAGAAAGGCTTTTTCCCTTTGTCATTGCTTGAATTTTTTACTCCAATAGTGACCAATCATGCACAACTCTCTAAGGGTTACATGCTATTGATTTTTTTTCTTTGTTTTAGTTTTAAAATATTATATTTATTGAAAACGTCAATAAATTATTTTTAACATAATTACATTTATTGTTATTTTTCATATTTGGCAGAGAACTTTAAACTTAAATTGAAGTTTGTGGGACAAATGAATTACTATTCAACGTCTACTTTATAACTTAAAAAAAGAAAAACAAGTGGAAGAAAAAATAAATAATTCCAAAACGGAAAAATCATAAAGAAGTCGATAATGTATTCAATCAATATATTTTATTAAACTTAACTTAATCAATCAATATATAGTGACTAGGTGTGTTTGAAAATATAGAGTAATTAACTTGGAAAGAGTTAATGTTGAATAATTAAATTTAATTCAGTAATTGTAAGTTTAACAGTTGTTATAAATTTTTTTTTTAAATTTTAAACTTTAACAAATGTAAATGCTTTATTTAAAGTTTGAATTGTTAGCATTAAATAATTAAACTCAAATTTAAAATTATTATAAATATTAAACATTTAAAAAGGCATAAATGTTTCTAAAAAGTAAAAATGGAATGGGATCATATTACTAATTATAAATTTATTAATTTTCAGTATTTAAAAATAAAAATGTATGCTTAAAAATTCAAAATTATAACAAATATATAAATGATTATTTGTATTTTTCTATTGTTATAAGAACTTTTTCATAGTACTCGTATGAATTATAATAATTTAATAATTTTAGTGTTTCCAATTGTTTTTTAATTTACTTTTTATCATAATTTAATATATTTTTGTATCTATATTTTTTTAAATATATTTGATGAGCATAGTTTTACTCACACTTTAAACCTTTAATTATATATTGTTGAACTATAATCATCAATAAGTGGAGACGATTAAGGTACTGAATAAATTAGTGGGCATATGTTTCATTATTGAGATTCGGTTATATTTTGTTGTCACATGTTTGGTTAATCAATTTTTTTTAGATGATAAATGAATGATATATTTATTAACTGATAAAGAATTCAGTGCTGGAAAAGCTTGGAAGTCAACTTTCTTTACTATTTATTATCATCTACTTTACTTTTCTTCATAATAATTTAAAACCCTCATTTTGACTTTATTATTATTTGTAATCTTACGGGTTGCAGATAGGTTTTGAACATTCTTTCAATAATTTTACTATTGAGTTTTTTGGAGACAACTTGTGGTCATTCAGCCTTATCTAAATCATCATTTGTTTAGTGTTAAACGATCTAGCACTACATTAAACCGTTTTCAGTTAAATCATTTTAATTTAAAACTTAAACGAAAATCATCAATATTTAAAGTTGATTTACATATTAACTTAAATTTAATTATTTTGAAATAAAATAGACTGGTAATTTATTGATATAATAAAATTTATTTAATTGTTAATTATTTAAATATAAAAAAACATTACTAAATATTATTATTGAATTAATTTAAAATATCTTAAACACTTAAGTGAATGGAATATTTTTTTTAATAAAGATTGATTCTTTATACATTTATGAAGTTAATTTGAATCTGAGAACATTGACGGGTATGCATTTTAATTATATTTTATGTACAATGATTTGTTTTTAGAGGTAAAGTAGATAATTACTTGCAAATATAAATATATGATTATAACATTTCATATTATTATTAAATTGAAAATTTAATATGAAAATCAGTTTCAAATATATTTAAATTAAAAATGTTAAAAACTTAATGGGATGAAGTTTTGTTTTTCTAGTGAACATCTTTAAAATAGTTTACCAATTTATAGTTCACGTGGATTTGTGGTAAGTAATGTAACGTGTCATTAATTAATTAATATATATAGGGTATAATAGTATATTATTATATATAATAAATTATAAGATAATCTTTCTATCTTAAAATATTTGTAGTAGTATGTTGATAAATAATTAATCTCAAATTTTTATGTTAGGATCATTATTTATAATTTTTTTATAGAAAGTCTTTCAATAAGGATTTTTTTTAGTCTTTTATCAGAAGTCTTATTTATATAAGTAGATCATAAATAAAGCATTAGATATATATTTTAATTAATAAGTTTTGTATTTAATATTTTAACTCTTATGATCACAATGTCATTTTAAATATTTTCGTCACCCATTTATAAAGCACAACATACCAATAAGGGATAACATATCTATAAAGAGTTACACCATGAATAACAACATAAGATATAAATTAGGGATGAAAATGATGCCGGTGTGAATTTCACTATTTTATCATCATCTCATATCCGAACGGATATGAAATTTTTGTATTATCCTTATCCTCTGCCTCATTATTATTTCAAATATTAATTAAATATTCTTCTACGAAAAAATCATAGCAAATGAAGAATAATGACATACATTATTAAGGATAATGTCAAAAAGATATACATTTTATTTTCTCTAATGTTAAATATAAAGAAAGAAATTATACTTGCATAAATCTCAAATCAGAGTATCAAATAATAATTGGATAAAGGTAAAATTATATAAAACAGGAAAAATGATTAAATGTGTACCCTAGAAATAGGTTATGAAACTAAGAACAAAAGAAAAATCAATATAAGTTTTTTCAAGTTACCTAATAAACTAAAGATATTTTAATAATTTAAAATGAGGACATGTCTAAGAACGGGGATGAGATGGATATAGGGATGGGGCATACATGTACGTACTCATTTTCGTTCCCATATCCAATTTAAAAAATCGGGTATTACTCATACTCGTACTTAGTCAACATGGAGATTTTATGTCAAGATCGAGACGAGTTCAGAAAATACTTGTAGGAACAAGTTTATTTTTCATTCCTAATACAATTTTTCCATACAACAAAGTGTTTATCTTACAAATAAATTCATCTTTTTATCATCAATAAGCGTACCATACATATTACAACACATCAATCACATATATAAATATATATAATCACATGTTCATCATCAACATTATCATCATCATAGTTAGATAATCTTGAGTAAGTTTATCTTACTTGAGTGGTCGTACTTTGAGGAAGACTTCCTCACTTGAGTGGTCTGATACCACTTAAGTGATACATTAATTTTCTCCTCTCTCTCTATGGATAATTTGACCAAGTGTATTTAATCAAGATAAACATGACTTATTTTCTATTTCATTTATCATTTTTTGTCTTGCATTTCCTATAAATATATCTTTCATTTTTTTTATATTTTTTCGTGATCAAAGAGCAAAGGTTTTCCATTTCTAGAGTTAGGTTAGTAAGTTTTCTTATTTCTAATTTTGCTTTTGCTTCTTTGTTGTTGTTTCCTACTACTACATCTTCCCTTTATTAATTCAAATTTTCTATCTCTTAGATTATTCCTTACACCTCAATTTCCATAGGAAGAATACTATTTTGAGCTTTCTTTTACACTCTTGAACAACCACAAGACTCTTTGGAAGAAATGAGAGTCGTCTCAAAATCTAAATCCTAAGGTTAATTTTCCAAAACTTTGTATTGTTGCCCTATTTTTATATATTCTGTACAATTTTGTAATTTTGAGCCAAGAAATTGATTCATTAGGCATGAAAACCTAGATTTATCTTTAAAAATATTCAAATTGAACTTATGCAGAAAAGGTTAAAAAAAGCACGCTTTTATTTAAAATTGCTCTATTGGATTAATGTTTTATAGCATTGTGTTGTTTTTTTAATTTTTTGTATTATTTTTATATAATTATTGTATTTAATTAATTTGATTCATGGTCAAAAGGATGAAAAACTCTAGAAAAGGTGACTTATATTATAGTTAGTAAATATACACACACAAAAATAATAGTTTGTAAATATATGAATTGAGCTTGAATTGAATTGAAAAGAATATATTAGATTGTGTATATTTTTTGTATTGTTTATTTGGCTATTTTTAATTTTTGGGATATTGGTAATACCCTTGTTATGCTACTGAAATGGAATTGTAATTGTTTAAAAGAATAATATTCAATTAATCTTGTTGCATGCAAACTTGTGAATGTGATTGTTGCTTGTCATTATGTGTGGTAACGAAGATTGTGATGATACAAAAGTAAAGGAACAATTATTTTTTTTTTGAAAAGTTTAATATGTGGGCTACTAGAGGTAGAAAAATCTTCCTATGTATGAACTTTCTGCCATCAATAATCTATTATTTGTGGAATGTGGATAGTTATAGAGATCTATTGTGGTATAAAGAATAGAAACAATTTTGGTAATTTAGAGAAAAAGTATGGTGATGAAAGTTTTTCTCCAATCATCATTCAGAATTTGTTCAAAGAGAATAGAATCACATTACCTAAACTATTTAGTTTTTTTTTAATACATTTCATCCTTTTTGAATTTATAATTGTGTATTAATGGGTATTAAATTTTATAAACTTAGAAGTGAATATTATCTAGATTTTGTGGAAATAAGAGTGTGACAAGTGCTTTTAAATGAATTGAAAAAGTTATTGTAATTGTAAATTTACTTATGATTATTTTAAGTTTACCCATCCTAATATATCTTAATATTGTTACTTTCTAAATTATATTATAAGCTTTATTTTAAAATTTTAAAATATTACAGAAAATAAATAATAGTAAATAATTTAAGGCATTACAAGGTTCATCATCATCTTTCTTATATAAATATTCTTTGAGAAGTTTATCTCTCGTTTGAATGACTTTCTTTTCTTAATCTAGGAAGAATTTAATCACTTAAAGTGATACAATTCTAAAGAGAAGAAGAATTGGTTACATCTCTCCAACGACCAGGCTTGGATGTGATTCTACTTGTTGGATCACCCGACAAATTCCAAAATTATTAATATCACATATTAAAGAATCTCATGCACCATTTTCACTACTTGAAACAACCTTGAGTTATTTGGACATAATTCACTCTAGAGGAAAGAAAATTACAGTAGCATCTCTCTCGCTCAAACCTTAAACTATCATTTGAATGTCTCTGTTAATAGTTAAATATATCAACCGATGCATATACTCATGACTTACCATTTGAATGTTGCTTGAGCTATAATCTATTACTTGAGTGATATTAGCTAAAAGAATATAGTTTCACTAGAAAACATATAACATATACTCAAAACCAATACAAAAATACTCCTTTATCCTTACATTTTACACTTATGATTGACCAATAATTATCGTATTAACATATACAATGTAATTATATTCAAGTTTATTATCAAAATATACTTTTAAACTTCCAACGATAAATTAAATTTTATATTCACCTTACATTTATTTTTTAATATATATATATATATATTTCAATACTCAATTAAAATAAATACTAAAATTAACTTCACTTACGTTGAGTAGCGGGTGAACATAACTTCCTTACACAATTCCAAAAAATCTTATTAAATCATACACCAACATCTTTTATTACCAAATCACCAAAAGAGAAGAAAAAGTTAACTTGATCTTCACATTATTATTTTTTAAGATTATACTCTATTATCAATAATGGCAAATTTACTTAGACGTGGGATTGTGGTCGGAAGCGCTCTTTGTTGTTTATGTGGGGTAAAAGAGAAAGAGACTAATCATCTATTTTTTGATTGTAGAATAGTCTAGTTGGTGTGGAACCTCTGTTTTAAGTGGTTAAGCATTTTGTCGGTTACCCCTCATGATTCTTACTCTCATTTTTTGTAGTTCAGGATGTGTAATGTTTCTAAGTCGGTCAATTTAGGGATAGAGAGTATTTCGATTGTGGTGGTTAGTGAGATTTGGAGTTACAGGAACATGATTTTATTCAAAGGTGGAGTGCTGGACTATTATGAAATCTTTTCTTTGGCTCAATTGAAGGTTTGGTCTTGGATTACTTCTAAATTCTCCTCTGGTTGTTTCTCTTATTCTGATTGGTGTGTTGTTCCTCTGGATTGCCTTGTTTCGCTTAGTTGATGTGTGGTTGTGGTTTTTTGGCAGGGCTAGTTTTGAATTGTTGGTAGGAAGGTGTGTGATGTAAGGATATATCCTTGTTTTTGTATACAGGTTGAATCACCCCTAAAGTGATTCTTATGTATATATTTCTTATTGCTGATAAAAAAAATCTTCTAATCTTTGATAGAAACAAACTATTTTTTACTTTAGGTCACGCTGACATGTTAACGATTAAACAAGTTTTCCTTAAGGAAGGTATAACTAATGGTTTGGTTTTTTATTATTATCCAAAGTTTATTTGTCTTTCGCTCAAAATATTTAGCAAAAACATTGTCATCTGTTTGTAGAGTGTCTTAATTTATATAGAAGAGGGGTTATTTCTATTATTACATCTGTTTGTGTTTGTACGGTGTGTGATAGCAAATGATATTTGAAATAAATGCTATAGATGGTTAGGTGTTTTGTTTGTTCAACATATGGAGTTAATGTCTCACTTTAAACAATTTCATCTTCTCAACCTTAATCTTATACAAAATCTAGTTTGGAAGGGTTTGTGGATTGTCTCGTAATAGAGTATTTTGAACCATAAAAATAGGATTGTATTTAAATAAGGGAAGATTGATGTGGAGGAAGTGTTTCATATGGCTCAATTAAAGCAAAGACATGGGATTGGTTGAAATCGAAATTGTCAAAATTTAATTTTGCTTTTTCTGATTGAATTATGAACCCACATTTTTTTTATTAGCAATAACAAATAAATAAATGTGAACCACTTCAGGGGTGGTTCAACCCTTAACAAAAGATACAATAAACAACTTCTAAACTAAAGCCACCAAACTAACAAACCAAAGCACTAACCGTACTAAAA
The DNA here is from genome assembly GCF_051622355.1 of Phaseolus vulgaris. NCBI lineage: Eukaryota > Viridiplantae > Streptophyta > Magnoliopsida > Fabales > Fabaceae > Phaseolus > Phaseolus vulgaris. The sequence continues at coordinate 16,051,933 of NC_143501.1, read as the reverse complement.
AACCTAAAATACATCAAAAAACCATTATCATACATTCCAAAGGTTCAAAACACCAACTGGAGAAGGAAAATGAGGCAGAACGAGATTTTACAGAAATCCAAGAACAAACGTTTGCTTGCACTAATGCACACACTTCTGATGCATCAGGCAGACCCCTATTAAAAATGATAAAATTCCTGTGATTCCAGATTTCCCCCACAACCCCAACCCAAATTGTACTCCACACATCATTAATCGAATATGAAGACAGACTCATCTTGAACTGAGCAAAGTTTGACATAGGATAAATGTGAGACACAAACAACACTCCCAAACACTTAAAGCAGAAACACCAAACCCGCCAAGCAAAACTGCAATCGAAAAACAAATGGCGGTGAGACTCTTCCTCCTTCCCACACAGACAGCACAAAAAATTTTCAACCAACACCTCTCGCCTTTCCAAATTGACCTCAGTAGCAATCTTATTCTCCAACACCGTCCAAGCTATAAATAAATCAGAAGGTATGGCTTTACAACTCCATAACTTACTAGAAACCAGAGAAAAATTCACCTCACAATCCCTCATAACAAGAAAATAGGCAGAGTTAACTGAAAACGTCTGAAGACCCCCTACCTTCCAAACCCACCTATCCGCCTCTCCCAAATCCATCCTAACCTCAAGTAAAGCCTGACACAACTGATCCACCATAGGCTTCTCCCAGTCGAAAAAAGGTCTACGCCAGGCTAAATGCCAAACGCAAACACCATCAGACCAAGACCCAAGCTCAGCCACCTTTGCATCTTTGGCCGAACAAAGAGAAAACAGTCTTCGAAAGACTCTCTTCAGCGCATCACAACCTAGCCAACTATCCTCCCAGAAAGAAATAATCTTTCCATCACCAACTTTCCACTTGAACCCATCTTCAAAACTTCTACCCAACCCTCTGAAGCCCACACCTCTTTCAATTTTTTCCACCAAAGAGAGCTCCTACGAATTTTTATTTCCTCTCTCAAACTTCTCCACCCACCATATTTAGAAACAAGAATGTCCTTCCAAAGACCACCCTTATCTGAACCCAACCTCCAGATCCACTTACCTAACAAAACCAGGTTAAAAATATTTAAATCAATGATACCAAGCCCCCCAAATTCGCGAGGCTTGCAAACCTTTTCCCAAGAAGCCCAAGCGATCTTCCTTCCTTCAGAACCCCACCCCCAAAGAAAATTCCTTTGGATCCTAACCAACTTATCTTTCACCCCGGAAGGCAATTTGAATAAAGACATAAAGAATAACGGGATAGAAGAAAGAACAGACTTGATCAAACAAATCCTCCCTCCCTCCTTTATGTTTGAAATTTGTTAATTAATAATATGAAAACTGCATCCACTTGCTTGGCTTAATCATGTATATTATTTTGGCGCTTCTCAAAATTTGTTATGTTGCTGCTGATCTTGGTAAGTGTTTATGGGCTGAAAAGGCATATGAGATCTTGTGTTGGAAGTGGCATGGAATTTATGTTGTTTCATTTGCTATATATTTTGTTGAGTATTATGTTGATTTTTGGGTTCTTTATTTTTTTATGTGTTACTGGTTTGTGCTAAAAGGAGATGAAAGGTATTTGTTTAGAGTTTAGGCTTTTTTTTTTGTTTTTTTTATATTTCTAAAATTAAAAAAAATTCTCTTTAATATTATTCAACACTTGATAACTACTTAATGCATCTTTGGAGTAAAGTTACCTTAAAGGAACTAGCTTTTTTGGTAAAAGCAATAGAAGTGTTACTTCTCCTTAATGATATAATATCAACAAATAAGCATATGTAAAAAAAATGAGATCTGTTACTTATTTACCTATAATAAATGATAAGCACAAAAGGAATAACTTTAAATTTTGGAAAAAGAAAGTAAAAGAAATTTATTTTGTAAAACTAAAACCAAAATTCATTCATAAATAAGAACTGAAAAATGGTGTTTTTCAAAGTTAAAATATAAAGAAAAAAAATTATAAAGTGACTATGTATACTAGTTTCTTTATAAGGAATTCCACTAAAATAAAAGGAAAATATAAAATTAAATTCCGTTCATTGCACGGTTCTCTCGTAATTATCAGAAAAATTCATGGCAATATTGAAATGAATTACACTAATTAAACAGTGTTATGCCACTAATAGATCCTTATTTATCAGTCAATAACTAGACTTGGTTTAAAGCCAAGAATGGTTGTGTTCTCAAATCATATTCACATGCATTGTTTTATATAGGTTAAATATAGGACGAATTTAATTTTTCTCACTAATTCAAATTTTAGACATAACATATGTACTTTGTAGTAAAAACAATTATTAAAATAAGCTTTTATTAATGTTTTTTTAAGTAATAAATGAAATTTTAATGTTCACTTTATTAAAATATCTTAACATCTACTTTAATAATGAGTCAATTTGAAATATTTTAACATCTTATCATTCACATTCAAAATTTATTTGCCACATAAAAAAAACTGACAAAAAGTTTCATCCGAATAGTTTCCTTAATACAAATACTTAGGAGTTCTAAAATTTAGACTAGGAACGAAAATCAATTCCACATGAGTAGTACATAAACGATAAAACATATTTAACCATATATTTATTAACATTAATATGTAATTAGGTTTATTTTATACATATTCTTTGCTGGCACTTGGCCTTGTCAAGCATCTAATTGGTGTAATCAGGTGTAGTCGTTTCACTTCTCGTTTCTTGTAATAGTTTGGTTGAACACTCTTCTTGATAGGTTTTCTTGAAGAGTGGGTGTGTGCTGAAATAGGTTTTTTCAGCAAGAGTACCTAAGTTCTTGTAGGTTTCAAGAACAGTGGGAATTGTACTTGGTTGTACTGTGTTTTAGTGATTTCCACCTGGTTTTGGTGAAGACTGGATGTAGCTCAGTTGAGTGAACCAGTATAACTGCTTGTGTTCATTCTCTCTCACTCTCTGCAATTTCGTTTCTGCATAATTGATAAAACAACAAAGAAATAAATTTGTTCAATTGAAAATAAATCTGTTCTTTCTGGGCGCTGTGCATACTGTTCTTAATTTCTGGAAAACTGTCTGGCTTCAATAAGAACACTGATAATCTGTTAAAGGCTAATAAAACAGGTTGAGTGTGATAGATTGTCTCACTAATTGTCAAACCCTTAACTGAACCTAAATCACATTAATTGGAATTAAGGTTTGCTGTTTTCTGTGTTTCACTGTTGTTTAGTCTGATATCTGTGTGTGTGCATCTGGAAAATCTATCTGCATAATCTTGTGATTAACCTTGCTGTATAAACGCTTTTCAAACAAAAACAGTGCTGAAATAAATCTGTTCATTTTCACATAAATCGATTTATTTTCTGTAAAACTGTGTTAAACACTGTTTCTGCGAGAAAGTTTTAAAAGGTCAATTCACCCCCCATCTTGAACTTTGGCACTATTAAACCCAACATATATCATGTCTTCGTTCTGCTTTAGTGTGACTAATATACATTTTCTTTTCTTCTACTAATGCATCTTTCTCATTCTCACTGCAAGAAAACCATTAAATAGAAATTAATTTTAAAGATAAAAAATAATTAGTTACTTATATATTGATTAAACTAGATACTAATACTAAAAAACTTATTGATATCTAAAGTAGTTTCCATTATTCATAAAATTTTTAAATTATTTTTAAATTGATATCTAATTAGCTACAAGGTTTTAGCTACCAACTTTAGAATCTAAATTAATTGGTAACTAAAATCTTAATAGCTAATTAGATACCAATTTAGAAATTATTTTATATACCAATAATTTTTTTATTTTCTAAAATAATATATAATTTAGTTAATATAATAACTAATTATTTTTTTTTAAATTAATTTTTATTTAATGATTTCTTTTAATGTCTCTTTCTATATATTTATCTATCAATTATTAGTGGAGGCTTTACTTTCCAAAAACTTCTGCGTAATCAAGGCCTCAAGACCTTAGTGAAATTATAAGATAAATATTATCCTGACTTAGTAAAGGTCTTTAGGGAAGTTTTAGTGACAAAGTTGAAAGGCACTGAAATTATTATTGATGATTACATCTGGATTAACATTGTTGAATTCAAATCAGAGAGTCATTTTGTTCCTTCGGGTATAAAAGATTTCAATAAAAAAAATGTATACTTAGATTGTTTAAGAAATCATCCTTTGGTTCAAGAAACAAATTTCAAATTATTTTAAACTGGAAATATGAGGATCTAAGAAAAGACTCCACACAAATTTTTGTCTTGATTCCCATTTTCAAAAAAAATCTGTATTTATTAAATTATGTGCATTTATCATTTATTGTCATTCTTTCCTTGCAAGAATTTATCGTAGGAAATAAATAATACATTAAATTTGTTGACCAGAACTTCTGTCATTTTCTATTTGAAGTCTCAATCTTAAACGAGTACAAACATCCCACTTATTTAGTCGAATCAATCATCCTCATTTATTGCATATCCTACAATTATCAGTTTTCAAATGAAAAAACTTGAAAGAGAATTAGAATTGTGAGAGAGTTTTGACACAAAAACAAGGTTAAAATTGAATTTTAGGAGAAATAATATATTTTTTAAAGTAAGGGCAAGAGCTAGCACTATTGTACCAACAAAACTTGGCCAATGGTTTATGTACATACACTAGCATGCATTATTCACAATAGGAACAAAGCTTTCTTGAGACACATCTTCAGTTGTTATTGCCTTTGTCTATGCCAAAGTTCTTTCTATTACCATTGGTTTCAACAAACACTTTGGTTTCTTCACCAAAACTTAGGTTACCCTACCTTTCATGTTGAATTATCATGAAAAAGAAACTTTTTTAAGAAGTTAAAAGATCCATCAACAATATATGTGACTTAACAACATTGAAATAATCATTCAAACAATTTAGAAACTAAATAATCGTATCTTGGTGCCTATAATTCCTTACATTCCTCATTACTTAGAATTTATTGGACAAGTGCAACATTCAAGCTCCTCCCCAACCCTTTTAGCTTAGTGAAAATTTAGTCATGCCCAAAGTTCCTTGCTTGAAATTATGGAATTTGTACAGAAGTTCTAAAACATGAATAAAATATTCTTACAAAAATCATTCCTTTAAATCAAACAAAATGTTTATATAATTTTCCATTAAAACAACTCTTTCTCTTATTGACGGGAAGACAAATAATAGAATTATCATCAAGGTAAAAAAAAAAGACTATATGATTGTGATAAGAATAACCAATGAATTCAACATCCACAATTTTTTATTCAATATTTGTCCTTTTTAAATTTGGTTTTTTATCTATACTAGACACCCTCCAATTTGAAGAATTCAAGGTTTGAATGGTAACCTTTCCATAAATCATAAGTGTTTTATTTAGTTATTTAAGAGGAACTTTATTAAGAATGTAAGATTTCGTCAAGGTTTTTTTTTCACATATAATTAGACATACCAAAATTAAGAAAGGTTGCATTTATCATATCTTTCAAGTTCTTATTTTTCCTTTGGGCTATACGATTTTGTATAAGCGAATAAGGGGGTAATGAACTCATGTATTATATCATTCTTCTCACATAATTATTTATGACTTGTTGTACAATATTCGCCTCCCTTATCAAATCTTAATCTCTCAATCTTTTGATCTTGTTAACAATTTTGTCATTATCAGTTTCAACATCTATTTAAAGTCTAATTTTCTTATTAATATGATGAGTTCAAGTATGTTTAACTTTTATTTCTAATGATTAACAAGATAGATTTAGAGTTGTGTAGATAATAGTTTTTATCAAAGGCTTCAATTTGGTTTTAAAAAATGGATACATTTTAGTACAAATTTTTCATTCCACTGATACACACGTATTCTTTTTAAGCTCTCTCAATACTTCACAAATGGTAAATTTGTATGCATGGATCGTGAAGGGTATATATAAAACATTGCTTACGGAAAGAGTTTTTTCAAAAGTATCACTAAATAAAATATATGTGGTGGCGATTATTTTCGTATACCATGGTGTTTATAACTGCCACAATATATGTGTGTGGGAATCTTCTTTAGGTTTCTCACCATATTCTGTTAATTCAAAAACTCAAACAAAGTGTCAACATGAAATGTGCAATCTTAAAATCAACTCACACCAGAATGTAATCTTTTCAAACTCCTATGTATTGTGGTGATATTTATCTCTAATGTTCTATTCTTATTTGGTATTGGTATTTTCATTTTATGCTTAAATCTTGAATCTTTGGAATTGATTGTGAAGTATTTCTGATGATCTAACCCAAAAGAAAATACTTGACATATTATGATAATAGGAATAGACTGTGATGAGAATCAAAAAGATGTTGTTAATGGAAAGAATGGACAAGGGCCAAATCATTTAATGTTCTTGTTATTAGTCTTTTCAAAAGATGAGACCCAAGCCCAAAGCCCAAGCCCAAGAAGGCCCAAACCCAAGAAGCCCAAGTCCAAACCATGAGGGGCAAGGCCAAGCATTAAATAAAAGAGCATCATTTGAATTAATTTTGTATAGGGTTAGGAGGTGTGAATATTAAATAAAAAGTGTGAATAGTTAGGGGGGTGTAGACGCATTTTAGGAGGTGCTGAAAATAGGAAGTGGATCACACTTACTTCATGACTAGGTGGCACCAATTTGCATTTGAATTTGGAGGGAACTTTAAGTTTCATTTGTGTTTCATTTCAGCCATCTTCTATTATAAATAGAGAGGTTGGGTTCTTGTAAATTCAGAATTGGATAATTGCTATAGAGAAACTCTACTCATTTGGAGAGAGATTTGTGTGAGATTTGGATCTCCTTGCTTGGTTTCATCTTGTGAGCTTTTGGAGAGCTTCAAGTGGCGGCTTCCTTCACTCATCTTGGGACTCCATCACCAAGTGGCGTGAGCAACTCCAATTCCCATTCCAGCCGAGCTTTACTCACCTAAGTTTGATTCCTTTCATCTCCATTTTCATTTTCAATCGGTAGTTATAGAATTCTTTAGTGTTCTTCATCTTTCCACCGATTATTTTGTGCTCCATGTGTTGTTTCTAGTTTTTGTTCGGTACTTTGTGTTCTTGATTCAGTTTTGTTTAGTTATCTTGTTCCATGGATGTTTACAAGGAGATAGCATTCTTATTGAGTTTGGAACATCATTTTGGACGGCTATGTCTCCATTGATGATTCCTTAAGCTTCCTTGAGTCCAATTCTGTTTTCAGCATTCTGTTTTGTTCTTGCTTTCCTTTCAATTCCGCCAAGTGTTTGTAATAAGGACATGACACTCATTGATCAATGAGTTTGGCTTCTCTCTTGGATGGCATTATCCTCCATTGAGATGACCTTAAGTCTCCTTAAAGTGTTATTTCTTGTTAAAGTGTCAATCCAGCTCATATCATGTGGTATCTAGAGCTATGGTTGTGTGCAAAAAAATTTTTGAGTTGCTGGACACTTTGATTCTGTTTTTGTGATTAGTGATTCTGTTTTTGTGTCTTTTGAGTATTTCTTGCTGTTTTAATTGTTGTTAATTCATTGTGCTTGAGTCATTTTAATTTTTGAATCCCTCGTTGTTTTGTCTAGTCATGTTTTTCCTATAATGTCATCAATTCCTTGTAGTACTTTTCTTGCTACCTTTGGTTGATTGCTTTTATTTGAGTACAGATTTTGATTTCTATTTTCTTGATCCTTTGGTGCATTTTCTTTTTAGTTTTGAATTCATGCTTGTGTATTAGATCTATACAAGTTCTTAAACATCAATTCTATTGTGTCTTTTGAAGTTTCTCCATTCTGTTTTTCATTCCAGTATAGGTTCCCGTTCCCCTGTTTTTCATAAAAACGTGCTGACTGTTTGGTTTATCGAACTTTCTGTGCTTATTGGAAAATTCTGAAATTCTGGATTTAAGTAGTTTGAAGTTTTACAAAAAAGAGTGAAAAAAAGAAGTACATCAAAATTCAATATACAAAAAAAATGATAAATGAAATACGTACAGTGTGTAAAATTCTGACGCTGGAAAATGGTGATTCGGCACTAATTTTCGGAAATTTATCACAATTAATTGGCTTACTGTTTTTGAGAGATTCCAGTCCCAATTTTTAGATAACATCTTGAATTTCCAGTGGTTAAAATTTCACATTCCAGTTCGCTTTCTACAGTTACTGTTAAATATTTTAAGTCACGCACAGTTTTAACAAAAAAATTCCAGTAGCATTGTTTTTGTTTTCTTCATCTATTCTAGTACTATTCTTTAGGACTCCTTTGTGTGCTATCCTTTCTTTGTGTGCCTTACTTTTCTTGCTTGTCTTTTAATTCATATTCTTTTCCAGTTTTGTCATATCTTACATTCTGTTTTGGTTTAGCTTTTTTTGCTTATATCTTTTCTTGATTGTCTTCTTGTTTCCTCTAAAGTTTTGTGTGGTGACTTGTTCTTAAGTGAGTGTGGTTTGCTTTGACATTTCTCATTTGAAGCTCATCCAATTCACAAGAGAGGCTTGGTTAAGGAAAGAACACTTTTCTTGGAGTGGTTTGAGTACATTTTTTTGGCCTTTTCTAGGAAGCTACATTTTGCTAACAAGTTTCCTTAATTGTTTGTTTCTGTTTTTGTGCCTTTTATGATCATGGATAATTTTTCTAGTGGAGAATCCTCCAAACCTTGCTCACCTCAAAAGGAAGCTCTCTTTGAATATTTAAAGAATGCTAGACAATCAAATGCACAATATCTTGATGTGATAAGACAAATGGAGGCAAGGCTACAAAGCTTGGAGATATCCCGTGAAGAATTTCATCAAAATCGGGAGAGAAGACATCATCATCATCATAGGCATTCTTCAAGGACTTCTCACTCTTGTCATGGATATCATGAAGACAATGAACGGCGAAGGCACCATTATCATGACGAGAGGTGCCAACATGTGGCTGGCCCTTATTCACCTATTGTAAAACTACCTAGCTTTAGTGGTGAGAGTGATCCTAATGTGTACTTAGGGTGGGAGGCCAAGGTTGAGCAAATATTTGATGTAAATAGGGTTATAGATGATCATAGGGTTAGATTAGCATCTTTAGAATTCTTAGACTATGCCATGCAATGGTGGCATCAAACTCTCTTGGACATTGACCTACACAAGAGACCACCCGTGGTCTCTTGGGACGATTTAAAAGCTTGTTTGCACGCTAGATTTGTTCCTCCACACTTTAGGAAAGACCTATTGTTGAAACTCCAAAGGTTTCATCAAGCACGCTAAGTGTGGATGATTATTTTAAACAACTCGACACGCTTTTAATTAGAGTTAATATGGATTAGAGTGAGGAAGCTAAAATAGCTCGATTTGTTAGTGGCCTTCGAAGGGACATTCAAGACGTGGTAGAGCTACAAGAATATTCTTCATTACAAAATGTAGTTCACCTTGCTAGTAAAATTGAAAATCAAATTGCAAGGAAACATGCTTTCAAAAATTCTTCTAAAGATAGCTACTACCACTCTTCTTGGAAAAATAAAAATAGCTCTTTTTCAAATCTCCCTTCTAAGGACTCTACTTTCAAACCTAGAGATTCTAAGCCTTCCACTTCCACTTCTAGGTCTAAATCACCAACTAATCATCTAGTACGAAGTGTTTTAAATGCTTAAGCTATGGACATATTGCTTCTAATTGCCCTTCTAAACGAAATATGTATATGCATGATGGGGTAGTGGGTAGTGAGCATGAGTCCGAAACTTCTAGACATTCCTCACCTTCTAGGTCCTCTAGTGAGAATGAGAGTGAAAGCCCACATGAGGGTGACCTATTGGTAATAAGACGCATGCTTGGACAAGTTTTAAAACCCTTTGATGAAAGTCAAAGAGAAAATATCTTTCATTCAAGGTGTCTTATTAATGATAGGGTATGCTCTTTGATTGTGGACGGGGGGAGTTGTGCTAATGTGGCAAGCACAAGAGTGGTAGAGAAGCTTGGATTATCTACCATCTCTCATGCCAAGTCCTACAAATTACAATGGTTAAGTGAGGTAGGTGAGATTATTGTTAACAAGCAAGTCCTCATTACATTTTCTATTGGTAAATATAAAGATGAGGTCTTGTGTGATGTTGTCCCAATGGAAGCCACACATATTCTTTTAGGTAGGCCATGACAATTTGACAGAAAAGTTTTTCATGATGGCTTTACCAACAAAATTTCTTTTAACTTCCATGGGCACAAAGTCATTCTTAAGTCTCTCTCTCCAAAGGAAGTTCATGAGGACCAAGTTAAAATGAGAGAAAAGAGAGAGAAAGAAAATGATAAAAAAAATTCCAAGAGAAGCCTTCTCATGTCCACACAACAAGTTAAAAAGGTAATAGTTACTCAAAAGCCTATTTTTTTAGCTATTCCTAGGACTATTGAATGTGAGTCGGCTAAGGATAGTCCCACATGTTTGGACAATTTGGTAAAAGAATATGAAGATGTGTTTCAAGATCCTTCTAGAGGCTTACCACCTCTAAAAGGGATTGAACACCAAATAGACTTCATGCCCGGGGTTTCTTTACCAAATCGTCCAGCATATAGGACCAATCCCAAAGAAACTAAAAGAGAAAATGAAAAAGCAAATGAAATACATGATAAACCGAGTCTTAATACCTTCTCAACTAAATCACTTTTGTTGACTCGCGCTACGCCTACAAGGTATCCTTTTTCTTTGTCTTTTTCATTACCCAAGGTTCCTACTTATACACCATATTGGATAAAGAATGTTAAGGATGATTTTTTCATACCTTCTAGTTTTCCAAATAATATCATTTCTAAACAATCTTTTCCAACATGGGCTATGTATAGGACATCTTTTTTTGAACTCCCAACGTTTCAAAGTGATAAGTCAAGTTTGCCTCTTTCTTCTTGTATTCTCTTATCCAATTGCAAACTGACTTTGTGTTATGCAGGAGTACTGAATTCGTGGACGAATGCTCTCCAACTTGGGGAGTATGATGAGAATCAAAAGATGTTGTTAATGGAAAGAATGGACAAGGGCCAAATCATTTAAAGTTCTTCTTATTAGTCTTTTCAAAAGATGAGGCCCAAGCCCAAAGCCCAAGCCCAAGAAGGCCCAAGTCCAAGAAGCCCAAGTCCAAACCATGAGGGGCAAGGCCAAGCATTAAATAAAAGAGCATCACTTGAATTAATTTTGTATAGTTGTAGGAGGTGTGAATATTAAATAAAAAGTGTGAATAGTTAGGGGGGTGTAGACGCATTTTAGGAGGTGCTGAAAATAGGAAGTGGATCACACTTACTTCATGACTAGGTGGCACCAATTTGCATTTGGATTTGGAGGGAACTTTAAGTTTCATTTGTGTTTCATTTCAACCCTCTTCTATTATAAATAGAGAGGTTGGGCTCTTGTAAATTCAGAATTGGATAATTGCTATAGAGAAACTCTACTCATTTGGAAGAGATTTGTGTGAGATTTGGATCTCCTTGCTTGGTTTCATCTTGTGAGCTTTTGGAGAGCTTCAAGTGGCGGCTTCCTTCACTCATCTTGGGACTCCATCACCAAGTGGCGTGAGCAACTCCAATTCCCATTCCAGCCGAGCTTCATTCACCTAAGTTTCATTCCTTTCATCTCCATTTTCATTTTCAATCGGTAGTTTTAGAATTCTTTAGTGTTCTTCATCTTTCCACCGATTATTTTGTGTTCCATGTGTTGTTTTTAGTTTATGTTCGGTACTTTGTGTTCTTGATTCAGTTTTGTTTAGTTATCTTGTTCCATGGATGTTTACAAGGAGATAGCACTCTTATTGAGTTTGGAACATCATTTTGGACGGCTATGTCTCCATTGATGATTCCTTAAGCTTCCTTGAGTCCAATTCTGTTTTCAGCGTTCTGTTTTGTTCTTGCTTTCCTTTCAATTCCACCAAGTGTTTGTGATAAGGACATGGCACTCATTGATCAATGAGTTTGGCTTCTCTCTTGGATGGCATTATCCTCCGTTGAGATGACCTTAAGTCTCCATAATGTTGTGTGTCTTGTTAAAGTGTCAATCCAGCTCATATCAGACTGTGATATAACAAATGTTTTATAACATTTTTTCTTAATAAGAAAATTTGTTAAATAGTTAAGGAATCAATTTTTAGGAGAAGATCTTAATAATTTCATATTTGAAGAATCAATCTGAATGACTCTCTTTGTTGCATCAATATCAAATTAGGTCAGAATATTGTATATGTTTATTTATCCAAAATAGAGACGAGTGAGAAGGATTAACTTCAATCTCAATCTTATCAATTGAATTCTTATAATCATTTACTTTGTTTTTATTTAAATTAGAAGAAAATTTTATTCAAACAATGCTCATATACCTTGAATTAGACCTTTGTACATATTTCAATATTTAGTGAATGTTACAGATAAAGATTTTAATAGAATATTTTCTATTGGGTTCGATATCCGTCTTTTGAGATAAATTATTACTGTTGAACCAGTACATTTGCCAAATTATGTCAACATAAGCCTCAACCTATACCTATGCTATCGTATACTCATATTCAACAAAACCATTTTGCTATTGTTTAAGACTCATAAAGAAGTCGATAATGTATTCAATCAATATATTTTATTAAACTTAACTTAATCAATCAATATATAGTGACTAGGTGTATTTGAAAATATAGAGTAATTAACTTGGAAAGATTAATGTTGAATAATTAAATTTAATTCAGTAATTGTAAGTTTAACAGTTGTTATAAATTATTTTTTTTAAATTTAAAACTTTAACAAATGTAAATGCTTTGTTTAAAGTTTGAATTGTTAGCATTAAATAATTAAACTCAAATTTAAAATTATTATAAATTTTAAACATTTAAAAAGGTATAAATGTTTCTAAAAAGTGAAAATGGTACGGGATCATATTACTAATTATAAATTTATTAATTTTCAGTATTTAAAAAAAATGAATGCTTAAAAATTTAAAATTATAACAAATATATAAATGATTATTTGTATTTTTCTGTTGTTATAACAACTTTTTCATAGTACTCGTATGAATTATAATAATTTAATAATTTTAGTGTTTCCAATTATTTTTTAATTCACTTTTATAATAATTTAATATAATTTTATATCTCTATTTTTTAAATATATTTGATGAGCATAATTTTACTTACACTTTAAACCTTTAAATATATATTGTTGAAGTGTAATCATGATAAGTTCTCTATTTTAATTGAAATTCATCTAATTTGGTTTATTTTAGTCTTAACTATTATTTCTGCAAGTATTTAGTCATAGTAGACGGTCTAATACTTCTCATAGTAAACTATACGATCTAATAAAAGCATCTGCTAGATGGTATAAACGAAATGTATAACTCTGAATGAGTTAACTATTATTTATGTTAGTATTGTGTTTTAGTCGTAGTAGATTGTCTAATACTTCTCAGAGTGGACTATACAGTAATAAAAGCATCTTCTAGATGGTCTAAAGGAACTGTCTACCACGTTGAATGGACTAAATCACGCGAAAGTCGAAGTTGTTTCCTTAAATCAAAACGGAAAATAAAATGAGTTAAAGAATTAGAGAATAAAAATCTACAAAATCTCAAAAACAAAATTGAAAGCAAATCTTTTGCAAATATACAAAAAAAAATAGGGTTCGCGATAAAACTCAAAACAAAATAAGAGAATTCTAAAAAGTTGGAAACTGATCAGTTCGAAAAACATAACATTAAAGTTTCCTTAGTTTTCTTTAATTTCTTTATTGTAATTCTTTGTTTACCTTTGATAAACTCCTTTGGATTGATTCTCTTGTAATTTGACAATGAATTATGAGATTTTGTGCAATTAAAGTTTTGTTCTGCAAAATCTTATTGTGTTAAATGTCTGATCTTTTTCTGACTTTAATTATTTTTTTGGGAATTATTTTTGAACCTATGTTGATAATTCAATTTTGTCTTTAATTAACTCTTGTTTAGTTTTTTTTAACAATCTCTTGGGTACATGATTCAATTGGTAAAAGATTAAAAACCTTATGAGTAGACGCATGGAGACGATTAAGGTACCGAATAAATTAGTGGACATATGTTTCATTATTGAGATTCGGTTATTTTTGTTGTCACATGTTTGGTTAATTAATTTATGTTTAGATGATAAATGAATGATATATTTATCAACTGACGAAGAATTCATTGTTAAAAAAGCTTGAAAGTCAATGTGCTTTCTTTACTGATTTTTATCGTCTACTTTACTTTTCTTCACAATAATTTAAAACTCTCATTTTGACTTTATAATTATTGTTAATCTTACTGATTGCAAACAGGTTCTGAACATTGTTTGACTGATTTTACTATTGAGTTTTTTGAGAGACAACTTGTGATTTTTTGGTCTTATCTATATCATCATATGTTTAGTGTTAAAGGATTTAGCACTACATTAAACGGCCTTCACTTAAATCATTTTAATTTAAAAGTTAAACAAAAACCATCAATATTTAAAATTGATTTACATATTAACTTGAATTTTAATTATTTTAAAATAAAATAGACTGGTAATTTATTGATATAATAAAATTTATTTAATTGTTAATTATTTAAATATAAAAAACATTAGTAAAGATTATTATTGAATTAATTTAAAATATCTTAAACACTTAAGTGAATGGAATATTTTTTTTTAATAAAGATTGATATTTTATACATTTATGAAGTTAATTTGAATCTGAGAACATTGACGGGTATGCATTTTAATTATATTTTATGTACAATGATTTGTTTTTAGAGGTAAAGTAGATAATTACTTGCAAATATAAATATATGATTATAACATTTCATATTATTATTAAATTGAAAATTTAATATGAAAATCAGTTTCAAACATATTTAAATTAAAAATGTTAAAAACTTAATGGGATGAAGTTTTGTTTTTCTAGTGAACATCTTTAAAATAGTTTACCAATTTATAGTTCACGTGGATTTGTGGTAAATAATGTAACGTGTCATTAATTAATTAATATATATAGGGTATAATAGTATATTATTATATATAATAAATTATAAGATAATCTTTCTATCTTAAAATATTTGTAGTACTATGCTGATAAATAATTAATCTCAATTTTTTCATGATAGGATGATTATTTATAACTTTATATAGAAAGTCTTGCAATAAGATTTTTTTATCTTTTTATTATTCGAAGTGTTATTTATATAATTAGATCATAAATGAAGCATTATATATATATTTTACTTAATAAGTTTTGTATTTAATATTTTAATCATTATGATCACAATATTATTTTAAATATTTTTACTGCACATTTATAAAGGACAACATACATATAAAGAGTAACATATCTATAAAGGGTCACCATGAAGAACAACATATGATATAAATTAGGGACGAAAATGGGATGCGGGTGCGAATTTCACTTTTTCATCATCATCTCATACTACAAATAATGGGATATGAAATTTTTGTATTATCCTTATCTTCTGTCTCATTATTATTTTAAATATTAATTAAATAATTTTTTTTAAAAAATCACAACAAATGAACAATAATGATATACATTATTAAGGATAATGTCAAAAAAATATACATTTTCTTTTCTCTAATGTTAAATATAAAGAAAGAAATTATAATTGCATAAATCTCAAATCAAAGTATCAAATAATAATTGGATAAAGGTAAAATTATATAAAAGAGTAAAAATGATTAAATGTGTACCTTAAAAATAGGTTATGAAACTAAGAACAAAAGAAAAATCAATATAAGTTTTTTCAAGTTACCTAATAAACTAAAGATATTTTAGTAATTTAAAATGAGGACATGTATAAGAACGACGATGAGATGAATATAGGGATGGGGCATACATGTCCATACTCATTTTCGTTCTCATATCCAATTTAAAAAATCGGGTATTACTCATACTCGTACTTAGTCAATTTGGAGATTTCCTGTCAAGATCGAGACGAGTTCAGAAAATACTCGTTGTGGAAACAGGTTTATTTTTCATTCCTAATACAAGTTTTTCATTCAACAAAGTGTTTATCTTACAAATGAATTCATCCTTTTATCATCAATAAGCATACCATACATATCACAACACATCAATCACATATATAAATATATATCATCACATGTTCATCATCAACATTATCATCATCATAGTTAGATAATCTTGAGTAAGTTTATCTTACTTGAGTGGTCGTACTTTGAGAAAGACTTCCTCACTTGAGTGGCCTGATACCACTTAAGTGATATATAAATTTTCTCTTCTCTCTCTATATGGGTAATTCTGCCAAGCTTATTTAATCAGGACAAACATAACTAATTTTCTATTTCATTTTTTTTTTTGTCTTGCATTTCCTATAAATATATCTTTCCTTTTTTTATCTTGTTTCGTGACCAAAGAATGGAAGAGCAAAGGTTTTCCATTTCTAGAGTTAGGTTAGTAAGTTTTCTTATTTCTAATTTTGCTTTTGCTTCTTTGTTGTTGTTTCCTACTTCTGCATCTTCCCTTTATTAATTCAAGTTATCTATCTCTTAGATTATTCCTTACACCTTAATTTCCATAGGAAGAATACTATTTTGAGCTTTCTTTTACACTCTTGAACAACCACAAGACTCTTATTCCTTACACCTCAATTTCCATAGGAAGAATACTATTTTGAGCATTCTTTTACACTCTTGAATAACCAAAAGACTCCTTGGAAGAAATGAGAGTCATCTCATAATCTAAATCCTGAATTGGTTAATTTTCCAAAACTTTGTATTGTTGTCCTATTTTTATATATTCTGTACAATTTTGAAATTTTGAACCAAGAAATGGATTCATTAGGCATGAAAACCTAGATTTATGTTAAAAAATAATCAAATTGAACTTATGCAGAAATGGTTAAAAAAAATAAGCTTTTATTTAAAATTTCTCTACTGGATTAATGTTTTGTAGCATTGTGTTGTTTTTAGTTTTTTGTATTATTTTTCTATAATTATTGTATTTAACTAATTTGATTCATGGTCAAAAGGATGAAAAACTCTAGGAAAGGTGACTTAAATTATAGTTAGTAAATATACAAAAAAAAATAGTAGTTTGTAAATATATGAATTGAGCTAAGTGCAGGGAAGTCTAGTCGACAATTTGTTTGAATTGAAAATTGAAAGAATATATTAGATTGTGTATATTTTTTATTTTTTATTTGGTTGTTTTTAATTTTTGGGATATTGGTAATACAGTTGTTATGCTATTGAAATGGAATTTTAATTGTTTATAAGAATAATATTAAATTAATCTTGTTGCATGTAAACTTGTGAATGTGATTGCTTGTCATGTGGTAACGAGGATTGTGATGATACAAAAGTAAAGGAACAATTTGTTTTTTGAAAAGTTTAATAATTGGGCTAATAGAGGTAGAAAAATCTCCCTATGTATGAACTTTTTGCCATGAATAATCTATTATTTGTGGAATGTGGATAGTTATAGAGAGATCTATTGTGGTATAAAATATAGAGACAATTTTGGTAATTTAGAGAAAAAGTAGGGTGATGAAAGTTTTTCTCCAATCATTATACACAATTTGTTCAAAGAGAATAAAATCACATTACCTAAATTATTTAGTTTTTTTTAATATATTTCATCCTTTTTGAATTTATAATTGTGTATTGATTGGTATAAAATTTTATAAACTTAGAAGTGAATATTATCTAGATTTTTTGGAAATAAGAGTGTGACAAGTGCTTTTAAATGAATTGAAAAAGTTATTGTAATTGTAAATTTATTTATAATTATTTTAAGTTTACCCATACTAATATATTAATATTGTTCCTTTTTAAACTATATAACAAGCTTTATTAATAGAAAATAAATAATAGTAAATAATTTAAGGCATTACAATGTTTGTCATCATCTTTCTTATATAAATATTCTTTGAGAAGTTCATCTCTCGTTTGAATGACCTTCTTTTCTTAATTTAGGGAGAATTTCATTACTTAAGTAATACAATTCTAAAGAGAAGAAAAATTGGTTACATCTCTCCAGCGACCATCGCCTGGATGTGATTCTACTTATTGGATCACCTGACAAATTCCAAAATCATTAATATCACATAGTAAAGAATCTCATGCACCATCACTTCACTACTTGAACAACCTTAGGTTGCTTTTGGGTATAATTCACTCTAGAGGAAAAAAATTACATTAACATCTCTCTCGATCAAGCCTTAAACTATCACTTGAATATCTCTCTTAATAGTTAAATATATCAACCAATGCATATAATCCATTGCTTGAGTAATATTTACTCGAAGAATATAGTTTCACCAGAAAAAATATAACATATACTCAAAACCAATACAAAATGTTCCTTTTATCCTTACATTTTACACTTATGATTGACCAATAACTACCTTAGTAAGGATTGAACTACTTAGTCAAATTAAGAATTTGATCGAGTCAACTTGATCTTCACATTATTTCTTTTTAAGGATTATACTCTATTGTTAATAATGGCAATTTTACTTAGATGTGAGATTGCAGTCAGAAGCGCTCATTGTTGTTTATGTGGGGTAAAAGAGGAAGAGACTAATCGTGTATTTTTTTATTGTAGAATAGTCTGATTGGTGTGGAACCTCTATTTTAAGTGGTTAGACATTTTGTCGGTTACCCCTCATGATTCTTACTCTAATTTTTTGCAGTTCTGTAATGTTTCTGAGTCAGTCAATTTAGGGATAGAGAGTATTTGGATTGCGGTGGTTAGTGAGATTTGGAGTTACAGGAACAAGATTTTATTCAAAGGTGGAGTGTTGGACTATTCTGAAATCTTTTCTTTAACTCAATTGAAGGTTTGGTCTTTGATTACTTCTAAATTCCCCCCTGTTTGTTTCTCTTATTCTGATTGGTATTTTTTTTCCTCTGGATTGCCTTGTTTCGCTTTAGCTTATGTGCTGTTGTGGTTTTTGGCAGGGCTAGTTTTGAATTGTTGGTAGGAAGGTGTGTGATGTAAGGATGTATCCGTTGTTTTGTATACGGATTGAATCACCCCTGAAGTGATTCTTATGTATATATTTCTTATTGTTGATAAAAAAAATCTTCTAATCTTTGAGAGAAACAAACTATTTTTTAATTTAGGTCACGTTGACATGTTAACGATTAAACAAGTTTTCAATAAGGAAGGTATAACTAATGGTTTGTTTTTATTATTATTATCAACGGTTTATGTATCTTTCCCTCAAAATATCTGTTTGTAGAGTGTGTTAATTTATATAGAAGAGGCGTTATTTCTATTATTACATCTGTGTGTGTTTGTAGAGTGTGTGATAGAAAATGATATTTGGAATAAATGTTATAGATGGTTAGGAATTTTGTTTGTTCAGCATATGGAGTTAATGTCTCACTTTAAACAATTTCATCTTCCCAATCTTAATCTAAGACAAAATCTAGTTTGGAAGGGTTTGTGGATTGTCTTGTAATAGAGTATTTTGAACCATAAAAATAGGATTGTATTTAAATAAGGGAAGATTGATGTGAAGAAAGTGTTTCATATGGCTCAATTAAAGACAAAGACATGGAATTGGTTGAAATCGAAATTGTCAAAATTTAATTTTGCTTTTTTTTATTGAATTATGAACCGACATGTATGTTTGAAATTTGTTAATTAATAATATGAAAAGTGCATCCACTTGCTTGGCTTAATCATGTATATTCTTTTGGCGCTTCTCAAAATTTGTTATGTTGTTGCTGATCTTGGTATCTGTTTATGGGCTGAAAAGGCATATGAGATCTTGTGTTGGAAGTGGCTTGAAATTTATGTTGTTTCATTTGCTATATATTTTGTTGAGTATGATGTTGATTTTTGGGTTCTTTATTTTTTTATGTGTTACTGGTTTGTGGTAAAAGGAGATGAAAGGTATTTGTTTAGAATTTATGCATTTTTTTTTTGTTTTTTATATTTCTAAAATTAAAAAAAAATATCTTTAATATTTTTCAACACTTGATAACACTACTTAATGCATCTTTGGAGTAAAGTTACCTTAAAGGAACTACCTTTTTTGGTAAAAGCAATAGAAGTGTTACTTCTCCTTTAATGATATAATATCAACAAATAAGTATATGTAAAAAAAAATAAGATTCGTTACTTATTTACCCTATAATAAATGATAAGAACTGAAAAATGGTGTTTTTCAAAGTTAAATTATAAAGAAAAAAAATATAAAAGTGACTATGTATACTAGTTTCTTTATAAGGAATTCCACGAAAATAAAATAAAAGGAAAATATAAAATTAAATTCCATTCATTGAACGGTTCAACGCTAATTATTATAAAAATTCATGGTAATATTGAAATGAATTACACTAATTAAGCAGTGTTATGCCACTAATAGCTCCTTCATTTATCAGTCAATAACTAGACTTGGCACAAGGCCAAGAATGGTTGTGTTCTCAAATCAGATTCACATGCAATGTTTTATAGAGGTTAAATATAGGACGAATTTAATTTTTGTCTATCAGACATTAGTACTTTTAGTAAAAAAAATTATTGGGATGAGTTCTTACCACTGCTTTTTTCTAAGTAATAAATGAAATTTTAATGTTTATTAAAATATCTTAACATCTACGTAAGTAACGAGACAATTTGAAATATTTTAACATCTTATAATTTACATTGAAAATTTGTTTGTCACAAAAAATTGGTAAAGATTAGTTTTAATAATTTTCTTAATACAAATGTTCAGGAGTTCTAAAATTTGGAATAGAGACGAAAACCACTTTCGTGTGAGTACATGAAAGGGAAAAACATATTTAACCATATATTTATTACCATAAATATTTAATTAAGTTTATTGTATACATACTTTTTGTTGGCACTTGGCCTTGTCAAGCATCTAATTGGTTGAACCATTTTCTTTAAGTAAGGGTAAATTTATATTTTGTTGAACATACTAAAACAAAAGCATGGATACTCTTGGAGGAGGAAAGAACAAGAAGAAAGTAGATGGAGAAAAAGAAAAAGTTGCATCCAAGGAGGAAGATTAAGAAAAGATGTAGAAGACCTTATGTAAAACCCCAGAAAATAACATCTAACTATTACAATACAAGTTCTACGTATTTCTATACAAACTTGGAGTTTTTCAAAACATTCCTAATACATGATTAGGATTAAATACAAATATTTACATATCCATAGTTCAAAATAAAACTCTGAAACCTCTAAGGCTTTCCTGCACCTGTCTGCTCGTGTACATAGTACAGTCATCGCAGTTTAAACACAACACAAAAAGCAAGGGTAAGCTAGTGAAAATAAAATTTTATAATATACGAAATTAAATTAAAAGAGAAAATCAAATTACATGGCCAATTTCTCAATTATTCAATCTTCTTCAAATTCCAACATAAATCAATCACATAGATCTCACATGGATCCACACATCCAGAATATTCAACAAACAACGTCTTCCAGAAGACCCGTATTAAGTAAGTCCTACCAGAGACTAACACCTGATCCAAAGATTACCAACGAATTCAACAGAAAGGATCGGGGTAAGTTTAATACAACCCAAGCCGTGCATCTCATATGTCACGGTGTGCATGAACTCCCCCATCAGCTTCAAACCACCTAATATCTTAGTCTATGTGACTTAGATCATCAGTGAAGCTCGGAGATCTCTGTTACCACATAGGCATCAATACTTAATACACATCAAACATCAGTCCATACATTATCCCAAATGTATGAATTCAATTCCATACCATTCTGTCATACAATATCATTCAAAAAGTGATCCACAATATTCGAAAGTGTAATTAACATAAAAAAAATAACACTTATATATTAAACCATCAAAATATAATATTTTTATAAATTTAAATAATATATAAACAAACAACCCAATATATAAAAAGACAACATCCCTGCAAGAAAATTGAATATTGGGACCACGTCCCTTCCGCATTCAGATCTTTTATCCTAGGGTGCTATTAAAAATTAAATTTAGCTTCCCTTACCTTAATTGCTTACTTTCCAAGCAACTTTTGGAATTTTATTCCCCACAGTCTCGATAAACTTCAAGATTTACGGGCCTAATGCAAATTATCCAAACAGAACAAAAATTCAGTATATAGTAGAATAAGTTGAGAGGATTAAACTTCTCAACTGACCCCACCAAGATTGATGACTAAATCCTAAGGAAAAATAGAGAACAAAGGAACTTTAGAGCAAAAATGAACTTACTCTGTTTGAAAATCTGATCGGGTAGAAATGTTCCTTAACACGCCAGCTACAACGTGGTTCGATCAGATTCTAAAATAGATGAAGATTGGGAGAGAAAATTAAGAGAGAGAGAGAGAGAGAAAAGAATATGGAGAGAGGGAGAGAAAAGAATATGGAGAGAGAGAGAAAGAAGAAAATGGCACTGTGAGGGGGTGCAACTTCTGTTTTTGTTTTTAAGAAAAGTTACGTTGTTACATTATCTCCCACTACAAAACAATTTCGTCTTCGAAAATGAACTTCCCGAGAAAGAGGTCAGGGTATGATGCTCGTATCTCCTCTTCAATTTCACAAGTAGAATCTCCAGAAGTTGTTTCACTTGTGAATCTAAAATTCTGATTGGCTTTACTTCAAATGACAAATTTTATTTCACCTGGATGGAATCAGACTCTAGATTGTGACTAGGATCATGTACGTACTTTCTTAGCTGGGATACATGGAAAATATTGTGAAAGTTAGCTAAAGGAGGAGGCAAAGCAATTTCGTAAGCCACAGGGCCTATTCTTCTAAGAATTTGATAAGGTCCTATGAACTTAGGAGTCAATTTCTTGGATTTGACTACTCTTCCTACACCAGTGAACGGTGTAACTCTCAAAAAGACATGCTCGCCCGCAGAGAATTCTAAAGGTCTTCTTCTTTGATCTGCATAAGATTTTTGCCTGCTGAGAGATGTTTTCAATCTTTCCTGAATCATTTCAACTTTCTCTTTGGTTTGTTGTATTAATTATGGTCCAATTAACACACTTTCACCATCCTGAAACCAGCACAAAGGTGTCCTGCACTTTCTTCCGTACAATGCCTCAAAATGAGCCATTCCTATGCTAGCTTGGTAACTATTATTGTAAGTGAACTCTACCAGTGGTAGAATTTCATCCCAACTGCCTAAATGATCTAGCACACAAGTCCTAAGCAAATCCTCTAAGGACTGGATAGTTCTCTCTGATTGCCCATCAGTCTGAGGATGGTATGTTGAACTAAGTCTGAGTTTAGTCCCCAAAGCTTCTTGAAGTGTTTTCCCGAATCTAGAGGTGAATCTCGGATCTCTATCTGAAACTATGCTGGAGGGTACACCATGCAATCTGACTATTTCATCTATGTAAATCTGGGCCAACTTCCGCATAGAGATTCTCAAGTCTATAGGTAGGAAGTGTGCCGTCTTTGTCAACCTGTCCACTATAACCCAAACAAAGTCATGCTTCCGCAAAGTACGTGGTAAGTGGGTAACAAAATCCATTGAGATACTATCCCACTTCCACACTGGAATGTTTAACTGAGTTAACATGCCTCTAGGTCGTTGATGTTCAATCTTTGATTTCTGAAAAGTTAAGCAAGCAGCTATAAAGTTAGCTACATCATTCTTCATGCCATGCCACCAATAAGACTTCTTGAGATTTTGATACATCTTGGTCATTCCTGGATGTAAACTGAGTTTGCTTCTATGACCTTCATGCAACACTGTTTGTTTTAGTTCATTATCCTCTGGTATGCACATTCTATTCTTTTGAATCTCAAAATACCATCCACTTCTAAAGAGAAGTCTTTAGCTTTGTTAGTGTTTAATAAGCCCGTGAAGTTCTTCAATTTTGAATCTTCCAACTGCTTCTCCTTCACTCTCTCCAGAAATTCATTAGTTATAACAAGTGTATTACAACTAATGCAATTTGAAGACATGGAAACCTCCAAATTCATACTCTGAAATCTTCAATCAATGCTAGCTCTTTAATCATAAGCGACGACATTTGTATCTTTTTACGACTCAACACATCTGCAACAATATTTGCCTTCCCAGGATGATATATTAGCTGCAAATCATAGTCTTTTAAAAATTCAATCCATCTCCTCTGCCTCATATTTAACTCCTTCTGATCAAACAAATACTTCAAGCTTTTATGATCACTGAACACATCAAAACTAACTCCATAAAGAAAATGCCTCCATATTTTTAAAGCAAAGACAATTGTTGCCAATTCTAGATCATGAGTTGGATAGTTTCTTTCATGCACCTTTAACTGACGAGAAGCGTAGGCAACAACTTTCTTATTCTGCATCGGAACACAACCCAATCCCTGATAGGAAGCAGCACAAAAAACTTCAAAAGACTGATTGGTATCAGGGATTGTCAATACAGGAGCATTAGTCAACCTTCTTTTCAACGATTCAAAGCTTCTTTCACATTGTTCAATCCATGCAAAAGGATGATCCTTTCTAATCAATTGGGTCAAAGGAGCCACTATTTTAGAAAAGCCTTCTATAAATCTCCTGTAATATCCTACTAACCCAACAAAGCTTTTAATTTTTGTAACTGTTTTAGGACGCTCCCACTGAAGTACAACCTCCACTTTAGAAGGATCTACTGATATTCCCTGTGCAGAGATGACATGTCCTAAAAATTGTATTTCTGACATCCAGAAGTCACATTTTGAAAGTTTAGCATATAACTGTTTTTCTCTTAAAATGTTCAGGACAGTTCTAAAATGTTCTGCATGTTCTTCCCTTGTACGAGAATAAATCAAGATGTCATCTATGAACACTACCACAAACTTATCAAGAAAAGGTCTAAATATCCGATTCATATAATCCATAAAGATAGCTGGAGCATTGTTCACACCAAATGGCATGACTAGAAATTCATAGTGACCATAACTTGATCTAAAAGCAGTCTTCTGAACATCTTCCGCTTTCACTGAAATTTGGTGATAACCTGAGCGCAAATCTATCTTAGGAAAGACAACTGCCCCATGCAATTGATCCACCAGATCATCAATTCTAGGAAGAGGATATTTATTCTTTATTGTTAACTTGTTTAATTGTCTTTAATCTATGCATAGACGTGACGAACCATCTTTCTTCTTCACTAATAGCACTGGAGCTCCCCATGGAGAAACACTAGGTCGAATGAATTGTTTCTCCAATAAGTCTTCTAGTTGTTTCTTCAATTCAGCTAACTCTGCTGGTGCCATTCGGTATGGAGAAATTGACACAGGGCCTGCTCCAGGAATCAAGTTTATTGCAAACTCTATCTCTCTTTTAGGTGGAAATGCAGGAATATCATCAAGAAATACATGCATAAACTCCTGAACTACAAACATATCTTTTTGTACTTTATCAGTAACTATAGAACAAGCCAAAAGCATAAAACATTCTGCACCTTCTTGTATCTCTCTCTCAAACTGATGAGCTGAGATAACCTGCATTCCTTCTAATCCAGGGAAAATTAACTTCTTTCGACCACAATCTACAAGGATATGATTAGCATACAACCAATCCATTCCCAATATAACCTCCAGATCTTTTAGAGGTATACAAATCATGCTGATTTTGTATCTCCACCCATCTATAATTACTAGACACTCAGCACACATGGAAGAGGTTACTATAATACCTTCTTCTGGTGTAGATACCACCAACTCAATTTCTAATTCTCGGACTGGCAACTTAAGCTTCTTAGCATAGTCAAAAGAAATAAAAGAATGGGTTGCCCCAAAATCAAACAATACAGATAATTGTGTTCCAAGGATAGAACAAATACCTCTAACAAGGTTATCAGACTGTGAAGGTCCTCCCACTTGAGGCTTAGCAAGTCTTCTACTATTTTTCAAACTCTCCACTACTTTTGCTTTCTCCACTACAGTAGGAAAATCTCTAATAGATATAGGAATCACCACTTCTTTAAGTTATTGCTTCAACCCAAACTCAATTTTTTTACATCTCCAAGCCACAATCATGGTTTGGGTGTAGAATCTAGCTAGGTGTTTGAACCTAGTAGCGTATTCAGTGACTGAAAGATTTCCTTATTCCAGCTGCATGAATTCAATTTCTTTTGCATACCTGACACTATCACGAAATTATTCCTCCAAGAATTTTACTTTGAAGTTCTCCCAAGTGGCATCTTCTCCTTTGTCTTCCATCATTTGCTTCATGCCTATCCACGAGAATTCAGCTTCTTCAGTTAGTACATAAATGACATAGGATAACTTTCTCTCTTCAGGGCATTGAGTAGCTTCAAAGATTGTTTCTATGTCTCTCACCCACTGGTCTGCTCCATCTGGATTGTGTCTCAGAAAATCCTCTAGACTAAAGGTATGGGGTTGTTGATGAATCTGAGATGCTTCAGCTGCTAATCTAGTAGTTTCTAATTGATGAAGGGCAGCCTGATGCTGTTGTGCCATAGTAGCACTTTGTTGTTGCAAGGTTGTTGCCATCATCTCTATTGCCCGTGCTAAGTTGGGCATATCTACTGGTGGAGGAGGAGTAGGTGATTTACGTGCCGTCTACTAAGCACGTAAAGAATTGGGTTAGAAATTACTAAAAATTTCCAACTACGTCTTTAAGACAAATTAACTTAAAAGAAATAATCACACAAAATAGATACAAAACCAATCAAGACTTATCTCTAAAATGTACTCTAACGATTTAGAATTAAGATAGAAAATAATCTTGATCCAGTCATGAGTGTGCACCCTCACCACTCTATTAAGATTTTTTTTCATTCTTAATACTTTCATCTTTATTCATAACAATTAATTTGACTCGAACACAAACAAGATTTCAAGAAAAACAACTTTGTCAAACATCTTATTAGAAACTTTTAACTAAGTCTTAAGGCTAGACTTAAACAAAAATCTACACGCAGGAGAAACTGAATAAACCCACTACCCTCAGGTTATCCTAAGCATGAACTGCTCTGATACCATTAAATGTAACACCCCAGAAAATAACATCTAACTATTACAATACAAGTTCTACGTATTTCTATACAAATTTGGAGTTTTTCAAAACATTCCTAATACATTATTAGAATTAAATACAAATATTTACATATCCATAGCTCAAAATAAAACTCTGAAACCTCTACGGCTTTCCTGCACCTGTCTGCTCGTGTACATAGTACAGTCATCGCAGTTTAAACACAACACAAAAAGCAAGGGTAAGCTAGTGAAAATAAAATTTTATAATATACGAAATTAAATTAAAAGAGAAAATCAAATTACATGGCCAATTTCTCAATTATTCAATCTTCTTCAAATTCCAACATAAATCAATCACATAGATCTCACATGGATCCACACATCCAGAATATTCAACAAACAACGTCTTCCGGAAGACCCGTATTAAGTAAGTCCTACCAGAGACTAACACCTGATCCAAAGATTACCAGCGAATCCAACAAAAAGGATCATGGTAAGTTTAATACAACCCAAGTCGTGCATCTCATATGTCACGGTGTGCATCAACTCCCCCATCAGCTTCTCACCACTTGATATCTTAGTATACGTGATTGAGATCATCAGTGAAGCTCGGAGATCTCTGTTACCACATAGGCATCAATACTTAATACACATCAAACATCAGTCCATACATTATCCCAAATGTATGAATTCAATTCCATACCATTCCGTCATACAACAGCATTCAAAAATTGATCCACAATATTCAAAAGTCTATTTGACATGAAAAAATAACACTTTAATACTAAATCATCAAAATATAATATTTTTACAAATTTAAATAATATACAAACAAACAACCCAATATATAAACACACAACATTCCTGCAAGAGAATATTGAATATTGGGACCACGTCCCTTCCGCATTCAGATCTTCTATTCTAGGGTGTTATTAAAACTTAAATTTAGCTTCCCTTACCTCAATTGCTTGCTTTCCAAGCAACTTTTAGAATTTTATTCCCCACAGTCTCGATAAACTTCAAGATTTACGGGCCTAATGCAAATTATCCAAACATAACAACAATTCAGTATATAGTAGAATAAGTTGAGAGGATTAAACTTCTCAACTGACTCCACCAAGATTGATGACTAAATCCTAAGGAAAAATAGAGAACAAAGGAACTTTAGAGCAAAAATGAACTTACTCTGTTTGAAAATCTGATCGGGTAGAAATGTTCCTTAACATGCCAGCTGCAACGTGGTTTGATCAGATTCTAAAATAGATGAAGATTGGGAGAGAAAAGAATATGTAAAGAGAGAGAGAGAAGAAAATGGCACTGTGAGGGAGTGCAACTTCTGTTTTTGTTTTTAAGAAAAGTTACGTTGTTACACCTTAAGTCATGGGTATGTCCTTATCTTTTGTGTCTCTTCACCATATAACTTTACCTTAAATTCTCAAAAGAAATGGATATGTGTATATCTTCTTTGTTTCTTCACCATATAGCTTTGCCGTAAATTCTCAAAAAGAAATGGCTATATGTATATATATAATTTTATTCTTTTTGTTTTCTTCACCATATAATTTGGCCTAAATTTTTAAATTAGTTTTTTTTTATAAAAAAATTATTAAATTAAAGAGAATCACTTTAGTAATGTTTCAACCCTAACTCGTATCTAACACTTTTGATATTTGTTCATACTAAATGTTTTGATTGTTTCATAGATTGATATGACAGAGAACATGAACGACCCGGAGATAAAGGGGTATCTAGAAAATAATGCTGAAGATATTAAATTGGCAAAGGTTCCAAAGCCAAAGAAAAAGGTAAGATTTGTTTCATCTTATTTTAAAGATAAAACCCAAACTAGCAAATTTGAAAGAAAACAAAATTTGTGCTGAAATTATGAGTTTTGATTTATTTTCTTCAGTAAATTACTGTTTTTATCCTAGATAATATTATATATTCTTAGTTTTTAACCTTATAGAGTGAGGAACGCTATAAAAAATTTAAAAGTTGCAGCATATATATTCATTTTAAAGTTGCTGAAATGATTAATAAAGTAAGAAAAAGGACTTTGGAGAAAATTTAAGAAAAAGATAGGGAAATTCAATTTACTCCAAATTTTTATCCTCTCTTTAAAATTTCAAAAAATGGGTCGATTTTAAAATTATCTGACTGAAATACAGTGAAAATGCCAATATTTTCATTCTGATTATTTTTAATGGATCTTTCTTGTAATTATATTTTTTATAAGATTTGAATACGAAATAATATTTTTTTTTCATTGATGTATTTTATTTTATAAAAAATATTTATTAATTTTTATAATAATATTGGAGATTATACATTAATTAGAAATAAAATCAATATAGTATATAAATAAATACAAACATTACTCTAAGTTAGTTTTATAAAGTTAAATTAAATTTAAAATTTACTTAGAATGTATTGTAACAATATTAAAATTATTTAGAATTTACATTAATAATAATTTTTTGAATTTATTATATTATTATATATATTAAATAATTCTAATATTATATTAAAAAAATTATTTTAAATTTAATTTAATCTTTTAAAATTGATTTTTAATTGTAATATATTACCAAATAATATTACCTCTAGTTGAAATTTGTAATAAAAATTATCATATAAATTATAAGAAGATGATATTTGTGGCACTTTGAATAGGGTAGTTCATAAAAATTAAAATCACTTTTAAAGAAATTAATACTCAATTATGAATTTCATTGTTTGCTTTTATTGTGGGGCACGTGCTCCCAATTTCATTGAACAATTCACAGCTGGCTTTCTGGCAAAGACAAACTATGTTTGAAAACTGGGGCATGTGTATCATTTAGGCAGGTAAATAGTTTGAAAATAATAAATGAAAGTAATTAAAGTAATTAATTTTCTTTAAAACTGAGCAAAATATATATTTTAATAAAAAGAATAATACTAATAATGTTAGTTATATTAAAAAAATATTGAATAATTCCACGAAAGTTTCTTTTAATATTTGAATAATTTATTTTATTTTTATTTTTTTAATTTTAAAATATAGTTGAGAGTAAAATAGTAATATTAAACATATTTCTCTTTTACTAAATTTTAACGAAGATAGAAATATAATATACATACAAAAATAATTTTGAATTAGTCGAAATTGAAATACATAAAATAGAGTGATTAAAAGTAGATGTTACTTTATTTTATATGTGAGATTTGGTGTGAAAATATGTGAGAATATGCTTTTTTTTGTTGCCTTAAAATAAGGAACTAAGGAAAAAGTGACAAATAAAAATTGTACATTAATATTAATTTAAAAAATTAAAAAATACTCTATTGTATTAATAAGATAAGATATATTAAATAAGGGTAGAATCAAAAAAAATTGTGTAGACCAGAAAACGGTTATAATATAAAATACCTGTAACACCCCATAATTTACATATAATTATTACAATACCGGTTCTACATATTTCTATACAAGCTTACAGTTTTTCAAAATATTCCTAATACGTGATTAGGACATATAGAAATACAAATATTTACAATATAAGTTTCAAAACCAACGCCTTAAAACTCTTCTGATCCTCAGACACCTGTAAGATCATCTGCTCGTGTACGTAGTACAGTCATCGCAGTTCAAACACACCAAGAAAAGAAAGGATAAGCTAGTGAAAATAGAATTTTATAATATACGCAATTAAATCAAAAGAGAAAACCAAGTTACATGATCAATTTCTCAAATTATACAATCTTCTTCAAATCCCAACATTAACACAATCACATAGATCAAACATGGATCTACAGATCCAAGATATTCAACAAACAACGTCTTCTGGAAGACCCGTATTAAGTAAGTCCTACCAGAGACCAACACCTTATCCAAATATTACCGGCGAATCCAACAGAAAAGATCGGTGTAAGTTCAATACAACCCAAGCCGTGCATCTCATATGTCACG
This sequence comes from Phaseolus vulgaris, assembly GCF_051622355.1. Lineage (NCBI taxonomy): Eukaryota > Viridiplantae > Streptophyta > Magnoliopsida > Fabales > Fabaceae > Phaseolus > Phaseolus vulgaris. The sequence continues at coordinate 16,021,085 of NC_143501.1, read as the reverse complement.
GTGTGCATGAACTCCCCCATCAGCTTCTCACCACCTGATATCTTAGTCTATGTGACTGAGATCATCAGTGAAGCTCGGATATCTCTGTTACCACATAGGCATCAATACTTAATACACAACAAACATCAGTCCATACATTATCCCAAATGTATGAATTCAATTCCATACCATTCCGTCATACAACAGCATTCAAAAATTGATCCACAATATTCAAAAGTCTATTTGACATGAAAAAATAACACTTTAATACTAAATCATCAAAATATAATATTTTTACAAATTTAAATAATATACAAACAAACAACCCAATATATAAACACACAACATTCCTGCAAGAGAATATTGAATATTGGGACCACGTCCCTTCTGCATTCAGATCTTCTATCCTAGGGTGCTATTAAAAATTAAATTTAGCTTCCTTTCCTCAATTGCTTGCTTTCCAAGCAACTTTTAGAATTTTATTCCCCACCGTTTGGATAAGCTTCAAGATTTACGGGCCTAATGCAAATTATCCAAACAAAACAAAAATTCAGTATATAGTAGAATAAGTTGAGAGGATTAAACTTCTCAACTGACCCCACCAAGATTGATGACTAAATCCTAGGGAAAAATAGAGAACAAAGGATATTTAGAGTAAAAATGAACTTACTCTGTTTGAAAATCTGATCGGGTAGAAATGTTCCTTAACTCCTCAGCTACAGCGTGGTATGATCAGATTCTAAAATAGATGAAGTTTGGGAGAGAAAATTAGGAGAGAGGGAGAGAAGAGAATATGGAGAGAGAGAGAGAGAGAAAGAAGAAAAATGGTACTGTGGTGTGAAGAATGTTTCTGTTGGTTTTAAAAAAGGGCACGCTGTTACATTATCTCCAACTACAAAAATTTTCGTCCTCGAAAATGAACTTACCAATTAAGAGACTAGGGTATGATGCTCGTATCTCCTCTTCAATTTCCCAAGTGGAGTCTCCAGAGATGAGATCCCGCAATACTTTCACCATGGGAATACTCCTTCCACGAAGTTGTTTCACTTGTGAATCTATAATTCTGATTGGCTTCACTTCAAATGACAGATTTTCTTTCACCTGGATGGAATCAGACTCTAGAATGTGGCTAGGATCAGGTACGTACTTTCTTAGCTGGGATACATGGAAAATATTGTGAAGATTAGCTAAAGGAGGAGGCAAAGCAATTTCATAAGCCATAGGGCCTATTCTCCTGAGAATTTGATAAGGTCCTATGAACTTAGGAGTCAATTTCTTGGATTTGAGTGCTCTTCCTACACCAGTGAACGGTGTAACTCTCAAAAAGACATGCTCACCCGCAGAGAATTCTAAAGGTCTTCTTTTTTTATCTGCATAAGATTTTTGCCTGCTAAGAGATGTTTTCAATCTCTCCTGAATCATTATGACTTTCTCATTGGTTTGTTGTATTAATTCTGGTCCAATTAACACACTTTCACCATCCTGAAACCACCACAAAGGTGTCCTGCACTTTCTTCCATACAATGCCGCGAAAGGAAACATTCCTATGCTAGCTTGGTAACTGTTATTGTAAGTGAACTCTGCCAATGGTAGAATTTCATCCCAACTGCCCAAATGATCTAACACACAAGTCCTAAGCAAATCCTCTAAGGACTGGATACTTCTCTCTGATTGTCCATCAGTTTGAGGATGGTATGCTGAACTAACTCTAAGTTTAGTCCCCAAAGCTTCTTGAAGTGTTTGCCAGAATCTGGAGGTGAATCTAGGATCTCTATCAGAAATTATGCTAGAGGGTACACCATGCAATCTGACTATTTCATCTATGTAAATCTGGGCCAACTTTCGCATAGAGATTCTCAAGTCTATAGGTAGGAAGTGTGTCGTCTTTGTCAGTCTGTCCACTATGACCCAAACAGAGTCATGCTTCCGCAAAGTACGTGGTAAGTGGGTAACAAAATCCATTGAGATACTATCTCACTTCCACACTGGAATGTCTAACTAAGTTAACATGCCTCCAGGTCGTTGATGTTCAATCTTTGATTTCTGACAAGTCAAGCAAGCAGCTACAAACTTAGCTACATCATTCTTCATGTCATGCCACCAATAAGACTTCTTGAGATCTTGATACATCTTGGTCATTCCTGGATGTAAACTGAGTTTGCTTTTATGACCTTCAGATAATACTGTTTGCTTTAGTTCATTATCCTCTGGTATACATATTCTAGTTTTGAATCTCAAAATACCATCCACTCCTAAAGAGAAGTCTTTAGCTTTGTCAGTATTTAATAAGCCCATGAAGTTCTTCAATTTTGAATCTTCCAACTGCTTCTCCTTCACCTTCTCGAGAAATTCATTAGTTATAACAAGTGTATTACAACTAATGCAATTTGAAGACATGGAAACCTCCAAATTCATACTCCTGAAATCTTCAATCAATGCTAGCTCTTTAATCATAAGCGACGACATTTGTATCTTTTTACGACTCAACGCATCTGCAATAACATTTGCCTTCCCAGGATGATATATTAGCTGAAAATCATAGTCTTTTAAAAATTCCATCCATCTCCTCTGCCTCATATTTAACTCCTTCTGATCAAACAAATATTTCAAGCTTTTATGATCACTGAACACATTAATACTAACTCCGTAAAGAAAATGTCTCCATATTTTTAAAGCAAAGACAACTGCTGCCAATTCTAGATCATGAGTTGGATAATTTCTTTCATGCACCTTTAACTGACGAGAAGCGTAGGCAAAAACTTTCTTATTCTGCATCAAAATACAACCCAATCCTTGATAGGAAGCATCACAGAAAACTTCAAAAGACTGATTGGTATCAGGGATTGTCATTACAGGAGCATTAGTCAACCTTCTTTTCAACTCTTCAAAGCTTCTCTCACATTGTTCAGTCCATGCAAAAGGATGATCATTTCTAGTCAATTGGGTCAAAGGAGCCACTATTTTAGAAAAGCCTTCTATAAATCTCCTGTAATATCCTGCTAACCCGACAAAACTTCTAATTTCTGTAACTGTTTTAGGACGCTCCCACTGAAGTACAACCTCCACTTTAGAAGGATCTACTGATATTCCCTGTGCAGAGATTACATGTCCTAAAAATTGTATTTTTGATATCCAGAAGTTACATTTTGAAAGTTTAGCATATAACTGTTTTTCTCTCAAAATGTTCAGGACGGTTCTAAGATGTTCTGCATGTTCTTCCCTTGTACGAGAATAAATCAAGATGTCATCTATGAACACTACCACAAACTTATCAAGAAAAGGTCTGAATATCCGATTCATATAATCCATGAAAATAGCTGGAGCATTAGTCACACCAAATGGCATGACCAAAAATTCATAGTGACCATACCTTGATCTAAAAGCAGTCTTCTGAACATCTTCCGCTTTCACTTAAATTTGGTGATAACCTGAGCGCAGATCTATCTTAGAAAAGACAACTGCCCCATGCAACTGATCCATCAAGTCATCAATTCTAGGAAGAGGATATTTATTCTTTATTGTTAACTTGTTTAATTGTCTGTAATCTATGCATAGACGTGACAAACCATCTTTCTTCTTCACTAATAGCACTGGAGCTCCCCATGGAGAAACACTAGGTCGAATGAATTGTTTCTTCAATTCAGCTAACTCCGCTGGTGCCATCCGATCTGGAGAAATTGACACAGGGCCTGCTCCGGGAACAAGTCTATTGCAAACTCTATCTCTCTTTTAGGTGGAAGTCCAGGAATCTCATCAGGAAATACATCCATAAACTCCTGAACTACAAACATATCTTTTTGTACTTTATCAGTAACTATAGAACAAGGCAAGAGCATAAAACATTTTGCACCTTCTCGTATCTCTCTCTCAAACTGATGAGATGAGATAACCTGCATTCCTTCTAATTTAGGGAAAATTAACTTCTTCCAACCACAATTTATAAGGATATGATTAGCAGACAACCAATCCATTCCCAAGATAACCTCCAAATCTTTTAAAGGTATACAAATCATGTTGATCTTGTATCTATGCCCATCTATAATTACTGGACACTCAGCACACATGGAAGAAGTTACTATAATACCTTCTGTTGGTGTAGATACCACCAACTCAAATTCTAATTCTCGGACTAGCAACTTAAGTTTTTTAGCACAATCAAAAGATATAAAAGAATGGGTTGCCCCAGAGTCAAACAATACAGATAACTGTGTTCCAGAGATAGAACAAATACCTCTAACAAGGCTATCAGACTGTAAAGCTTCTGCTCCACTAATAGCAAAAACTCTGTCAGCAGCTTTGGGTTTTTGATTACTATTTTGTTGTACTTGCTGCACTCCGCCAGAATTTGGAGCTCCCAATTGGACACGACAGTCTTTTGTTGCATGACCATACCTGTGACATCTATCACATGTCACATTAGACACTGGATGAGGGCAAAATCAAACAACATGTGGCCCACCGCATCTAAAACATCTGAAACTAGGTGGTGATTGAGAACTGGATCTTTCGCTGTTATAAGATTGAGGTCTGAAATATGGTTTCTTTCTATCTTCATATTTAGGCATGCTTTTAGAAGGTCCTCCCACTTGAGGCTTAGCAAGTCTGCTACTATTTTTCAAACTCTCCACTACTTTCTCTTTCTCCACTAGAGCAGGGAAATCTCTAATAGACATAGGAATCACCACTTCTTTAAGTTCTTGCTTCAACCCAAACTCAAATTTTCTACATCTCCAAGCCTCAGTCATGGTCTGGATGTAGAATCTAGCTAGGTGTTTGAACCTAGTAGCATATTCAGTGACTGAAAGATTTCCTTGTTCCAACTGCATGAATTCAATTTCTTTTGCATACCTGACACTATCAGGAAAATACTCCTCCATGAATCTTACTTTGAAGTTCTCCCAAGTGGCATCTTCTCCTTTGTCTTCCATCATTTGCTTCATGCCTATCCACCAAAACTCAGCTTCTTCAATAAGCATATAGATGGCATAAGATAACTTTCTCTCTTCAGGGCATTGAGTAGCTTCAAAGATTCTTTCTGTGTCTCTCACCCACTGGTCTGCTCCATCTGGATTTACCTTGCCATTAAATCTGGGTGGATTATGTCTTAGAAAATCCTCAAGACTAAAAGTATGGGGTTGTTGATGAAGTTGAGATGCTTCTGCTGCTAATATAGTTGTTTCTAATTGATGAAGGGCGGCTTGATGCTGTTGTGCCATAGTAGCACTTTGTTGTTGCAAGGTTGTTGCCATCATCTCTATTGCCCGAGCTAAGTTGGGCATATCTACTGGTGGAGGAGGAGTAGGTGGTCTACGTGCCATCTTCTAAGCACATAAAGAATTGGGTTAGAAATTACTAAAATTTCCAACTACCTCTTTAAGACAAATTAACTTCAAAGAAATAATCATACAGAACAGGTAAAAACCAATCAAAACTTATCTCTAAAATATACTCTAGCTACTTAGAATTAAGATAGAAAATAATCTTGATCTAGTCATGAGTGTGCACCTTCACCACTCTATCAAGATTCTTTTCATTCTTAATACTTTCATCTTTATTCGTAACAATTAACTTGACTCGAACACAAACAAGATTTCAAGAAAAACAACTTTGTCAAACATCTTATTAGAAACTTTTAACTAAGTCTTGAGGCTAGACTTAAACAAAAATCTAGACGCAAGAGAAACAAAATAAACCCACTACCCTCAGGTTATCCTAAGGATGAACCTCTCTGATACCATTAAATGCAACACCCCATAATTTGCATATAACTATTACAATACCGGTTCTACATATTTTTATACAAGCTTACAGTTTTTCAAAATATTCCTAATACGTGATTAGGACATATAGAAATACAAATATTTACAATATAAGTTTCAAAACCAACGCCTTAAAACTCTTCTGATCCTCAGACACCTGTAAGATCATCTGCTCGTGTACGTAGTACAGTCATCGCAGTTCAAACACAACAAGAAAAGCAAGGGTAAGCTAGTGAAAATAGAATTTTATAATATACGCAATTAAATCAAAAGAGAAAACCAAGTTACATGATCAATTTCTCAAATTATAAAATCTTCTTCAAATCCCAACATTAAAACAATCACAAAGATCTCACATGGATCTACAGATCCAAGATATTCAACAAACAATGTCTTCCGGAAGACCCGTATTAAGTAAGTCCTACCAGAGACTAACACCTGATCCAAAGATTACCGGCGAATCCAACAGAAAGGATCGGGGTAAGTTCAATACAACCCAAGTCGTGCATCTCATATGTCACGGTGTGCATGAACTCCCCCATCAGCTTTTCACCACCTGATATCTTAGTCTATGTGACTTAGATCATCAGTGAAGCTCGGAGATCTCTGTTACCACATAGGCATCAATACTTAATACACAACAAACATCAGTCCATACATTATCCCAAATGTATGAATTCAAGTCCATACCATTCCGTCATACAACAGCATTCAAAAATTGATCCACAATATTCAAAAGTCTATTTGACATGAAAAAATAACACTTTAATACTAAATCATCAAAATATAATATTTTTACAAATTTAAATAATATACAAACAAACAACCCAATATATAAACACACAACATTCCTGCAAGAGAAAATTGAATATTGGGACCACGTCCCTTCCGCATTCAGATCTTCTATCCTAGGGTGCTATTAAAAATTAAATTTAGCTTCCCTTCCTCAATTGCTTGCTTTCCAAGCAACTTTTAGAATTTTATTCCCCACTGACCCCACCAAGATTGATGACTAAATCCTAGGGAAAAACAGAGAACAAAGGATATTTAGAGTAAAAATGAACTTACTCTGTTTGAAAATCTGATCGGGTAGAAATGTTCCTTAACTCCTCAGCTACAGCGTGGTATGATCAGATTCTAAAATAGATGAAGTTTGGGAGAGAAAATTATGAGAGAGGGAGAGAAGAGAATATGGAGAGAGAGAGAGAGAAAGAAGAAAAATGGTACTGTGGTGTGAAGAATGTTTCTGTTGGTTTTAAAAAAGGGCACGCTGTTACATTATCTCCAACTACAAAAATTTTCGTCCTCGAAAATGAACTTACCAATAAAGAGACTACGGTATGATGCTCGTATCTCCTCTTCAATTTCCCAAGTGGAGTCTCCAGAGATGAGATCCCGCAATACTTTCACCATGGGAATACTCCTTCCACGAAGTTGTTTCACTTGTGAATCTATAATTCTGATTGGCTTCACTTCAAATGACAGATTTTCTTTCACCTGGATGGAATCAAACTCTAGAATGTGGCTAGGATCAGGTACGTACTTTCTTAGCTAGGATACATGGAAAATATTGTGAAGATTAGCTAAAGGAGGAAGCAAAGGATATTTAGAGTAAAAATGAACTTACTCTGTTTGAAAATCTGATCGGATAGAAATGTTCCTTAACTCCTCAGCTACAGCGTGGTATGATCAGATTCTAAAATAGATGAAGTTTGGGAGAAAAAATTAGGAGAGAGGGAGAGAAGAGAATATGGAGAGAGAGAGAGAAAGAAGAAAAATGGTACTGTGGTGTGAAAAATGTTTCTGTTGGTTTTTAAAAAAGGCACGCTGTTACAATACCCTTTATATATTGGTATAGATTATTAAATTTTTTTTTTAATTTTAAAATATAATTAAAAAATATATAAATATAATCATTTGATAATTCTTTTTGGTGTTACGTTTTAATTGGACAGTTTTCTTTTATAAAAAAAAAATTATTTAATAAAATAAATAAGTGAATAAGTTGTCTTTATTTCAAAATAATTAAATAATTTTAAGAAAATAAAGTTATCTATTTTTAATATTCTTTTTTAAAAATTATATATTTTTTTAAATTATATTATTTTTAATTTTTAATTATTTATTTATTATTTATAAAATAAATATAAATTATTAAATTATATACATTTTAATATAATAAAATATGAATATATATATATATATATATATATATAAACATGTGTATTTTTAATATATACTTAAAAATATAAGTTATATAATTTGAAAACACTTATTTTCTTACATTAAAAAGAAAATAGGAATAATCTACACGTCTCCCTCATCACGTTCTATATTGTTTATTAGTTGAATGTTAAATAATAAATAAAATTAAAAGACTGTGTTTTGGTACTATATTACAGGTCCAAAGAACTAGGAAGCCAAAGCCTTCAACCTCTTCCAATGGGATTCTGGCTTCAGTGTGGAGGTTCCACCAAAAATAGTACCAAAATAATTTCTGATTACTTTCTTAGAATATTTTTCATTAGAACCTGTCACAAAAATGTGTTTCATTTTCATCTAGAATTTTTATAAACTGTTGTTAATTTATAAGTCTTTTTCGAATAAAAATATACAGTTTCAATATTAGAAACTCTGAAAATTTTAATTTCAATAAATTTGAGGTGTTTTATTAATAATTTTAAATATATATATTAATTTATAACCTTCCTTTTTGTGATACAGTGGACTTGATCGTTTTTCTGTGTGAACGTTTCCATTTAATTTACTTGTCAATGAAATAGTGAATAGGTGTTTTTTTTTTCATTTGACTTGGTTGGATAGTGTTACAAGTTTCATCTCAAATTATTCTAATTAAAAATGTTTTTTTTTTTCAAAAACTGAAATAAAATAACATCTAAACAATTTAACATTTTAATTAATTTATTAATTATTTGTGTTTAACTTTTTAATTAATAAATGCAATTGGTACTAACTATTCCAAATCAAAGCACACACATGGGCTCTTTCAAAATTTGACAGCTTCTTTGTCATGATCTCCAGCAACAGCTACTTAAGTTGTATTTTTTGAAAAGATAAAAAATGAATTATCATTTTGTAATTGTTTATTATTTCATATATTTAAATAATTTAAGAAAAAACGTAGAGTATATTTATTTAGGAAGTCATAAAAGTATTTCTATTGATTTTTGTGTAGGATTAAATATGTTTTTTCGTAATTGTATTAAAATGTGAAATTGATTTTTGATCTAAACTTTAAACATTTTAGATATCTTTATTTAGAAAGCTATTGAAATGAATTTTTACTAGTATTTTTTTTACATAACAAATGAAAATTTGTAGTGTTGATTGTATTATAATATTATAACATCCACGTTATGAGTTAACCTACTATGTTAACATCCTAGTTCACACTAAAAATTCGTTTGGCATGTAAAAAAACTGATTGTGACATATTTCAATAATTTTCTTTCTACAACTACTCTGAGATCTAAAGTTTTAAAAAAATATATATAAAAACTAATTTTGTGTGAAAGTATAAGGACAAAAAAATATATTTAACATTTTTTATTATAAAACCAATATATTGGTTGTTGTTTTATACACAACAAAAGAAGTGTAACAAACTGAAAGTAGAATAGGATGTAGTTTGGTTGATTCCATAAATGTGTAAGAAGCTTTTTCATGTGTTAGTTGTGACGTGTAGCGAATTTTATGAGTGATGCAAAGAATTAAAATTTGTTGATTCTTTTTTGGTCATGGTGAATGAATGATGTAATATTCCTCATGTGCTGTGAGGCATTGCGAATCTTTATGATATAGTGAGGTAAAGAATCAACATTTGTTGATTATTTAATGGTCGTGATGGATGAATTGTGTTTTATATGTAATCATACAAATTTGTTATATATTTTTTTGAAGAAATTGACAAGAGATGGATTAGTCTAACTTGCAACGTTTACCTCAGAAAATACTAATAGTGTTTGGATGAGAGAGGAGAATTGAGGAAGTGGATTTGGAGTGATTTGAGAGGAATGTGAGGTTGTTTGGATTGTGGTATATTAGAATAGATTTGTGAAGAAAGTTTATTGAATTTTGTGACTCATGTGATGGTTATGTGGAAGTTTTTAATTTATTTAAAATGTGTTGAATATAACTTTAAAAATTTATTCTTACTTTTAAAAATATATGAAAAAAAAAATATATTTATTTTTTATAATTAATAATAATAACATTATTATATAAATAATTAGATTTATTTTTATTTTTCTTAATTATTATTATTTATTCTTTATAATTATTTTAATTATTTGTTATAATTTTTATTTCATAAACTTATTATTTATTATAATTATTATTTTATATATTTAATATTTTTTATTATTTTAATAATTATCATTATTTTTATATTATATTATACAATTAATTATATTTATTTGATTATAATATAAATACTAATAATTAATAATATAAAAATATAAACGTATATATAATAAAATATAAATTTATATGATTTATTTTCTTCGCAAATCTTTGCTCCCATGTGAAGAAAAAACTCCACACAAATTTTTGTGTTTATTCCCATTTTCAAAAAAATTCTTTATTTATTAAATTATGTGCATTTATCATTTATTGTCATTCTTTCCTTGCAAGAATTTATCATAGGAAATAAATAATACATTAAATTTGCTGACCTGAACTTCTGTCATTTTCTATTTGAAGTCTCAATCTTCAACAAGTACAAACATCCCACTTATTTAGTCAAATCAATCATCCTCATTTATTGCATATCCTGTTAGAATATATGGCATTAAACTAGAGGGGGTGAATTGTTTAAAGAGAGTTTTCGCAATCTATTGAGCCTTGAATGAAAATATTTCACTAATACTTTGATTAAGAAATCAGTTTTTCAAAACACAAAGCCAAAAGCACAGCACTGGGAAAACAATCGGTTGTTTCGCAAAAACAATCGGTTGTTTATACCAGTAAACAAATATCAAAACTGAATTTTAAAGAGTTAGGGATAGAGAAAATGTACACAGATGTTTATACTGGTTCACTCCAAACCCAGAGCTACATCCAGTCTTCTCAGAAACCCTGAGGAAATCCACTAAGCAATCACAACCTGATCACTTACACCACAACCAAGAAAATGACCTCGAACACCTCAAGACACACACTCTTCTTGGCCAACACACCAACACTAAGATTGCTGATCTTGATCCCCTCAAGAACACACAACCAATCTCAGCAAACACAGAAACGAAAACTTGTTTCACAGAGTACAAGGATTACACTTGTTACAGAAGATAATCTGAAATCAATACAAGCAGAATCCTATTCCACAAACTTTGATCAATCACAAACTTTCAGCAATCTCAGCTCTTTTGAAAAACTAAAAAACTCTATTTCAAAATCTTGTCAAAGATTGATTCTCAAATCTGTTTTTCTGAATTTATTCAAAGATGTAGTTTGTTATCAAATCTTAACAAACTCTTAAATTGCATTAAAAGATTGGTCAAAGCATTTAATGACTGGAGCGTAAACAGTTAAATCATTTAATGACTTGGATTCTTCAAGGTTTGAACATCACTTGGTTCAACATATCCTACAATTATCAGTTTTCAAATGAAAAAACTTGAAAGAGAATTAGAATTGTGAGAGAGTTTTGACACAAAAACAAGGTTAAAATTGAATTTTAGGAGAAATAATATATTTGTTAAAGTAAGGGTAGGAGATAACACTATTGTGCCAACAAAACTTGGCCAATGGTTTATGTACATACACTAGCATGCATTATTCACAATAGGAACAAAGCTTTCTTGAGACACATCTTCAGTTGTTATTGTCTTTGCCTATGCCAAAGTTCTTTCTATTACCATTGATTTCAACAAACACTTTGGTTTCTTCACCAAAACTTAGGTTACCCTACCTTTCATGTTGAATTATCATGAAAAAGAAACTTTTTTAAGAATGTAAAAGATCCATCAACAATATATGTGACTTAACAACATTGAAATAATCATTCAAACAATTTAGAAACTAAATAATCGTATCTTGGTGCCTATAATTCCTTACATTCCTCATTGCTTAGAATTTATTGGACAAGTGCCACATTCAAGCTCCTCCCCAACCCTTTTACCTTAGTGAAAATTTAGTCATGCCCAAAGTTCCTTGCTTGAAATTATGGAATTCGTACTGAAGTTCTAAAACATGAATAAATATTCTTACAATAATCATTCCTTTAAATCAAACCAAATGTTTATATCATTTTCCATTAAAACAACTCTTTCTCTTATTGACGAGAAGACAAATAATAGAATTATCATCAAGGCAAAAAAAAAAACTATATGTACCATTGCGATAAGAATAACCAATGAATGCAACATCCACAATTTTTTATTCAATATTTGTCCTTTTTAAATTTGGTTTTTTTTCTTAACTAGACACCCTCCAATTTTAAGAATTCAAGGTTTGAAGGGTAACCTTTCCATAAATCATAAGTGTTTTATTTAGTTATTTAAGAGGAACTTTATTAAGAATGTAAGATTTCGTCAAGGTTTTTTTTTTTACATATAATTAGACATACCAAAATTAAGAAAGGTTGCATTTATCATTTCTTTCAAGGTCTTATTTTTCCTTTGGGCTATACGATTTTGTCTAAGCGAATAAGGGAATTATGAACTCATGTATTATATCATTCTTCTCACATAATTATTCATGACTTGTTGTACAATATTCACCTCCCCTATCAAATCTTTATCTCTCAATCTTTTGATCTAGTTGATTCACCACTTTAGCTTTATATTTTAGGAACAGTTCCTTGCTCTTATTCTTTGATTTTAATAGATATATTATTAAAAAAATTCTTGAAGTTTGTTAGATCATATCAAATTTTCTATTGGGTTCGATATCCGTCTTTTGAGATAAATTATTACTGTTGAACCAGTACACTTGCCAAATTATGTCAACATAAGCCTCAACCTATACCTATGCTATCGTATACTCACATTCAACAAAACCATTTTGCTATTGTTTAAGACCCAAAGCTATATCGCTCAATTGTCGGTGCATTACAATACATTCTCAACACTCATCATAAACTCTCATGTGCAATTAATAGGGTATGTCAATTCATGCATGACCTTCAAAAAGGGCATCCGAAGGTTGTCAAACGAATTTTACACTATCTTGTTGGTTCCACCAATCATGGTCTCCTTATATGTTGCAATACAACCACTTCCATTATTGACTTCAGCAATGTTGATTGGTCCTATGACATTGATAATAGAATATCTACTACAAGGTATTATGTTTTTTTTCTTGGAAACAATATTATATTTTCAAAATCTCATAAATAGAAGACGATTTCCAAGAGCATCACGAAGATTGAATATCGTAGCATTGTTGCACTCCTTGCTAAAATTATATGGGTTCACTCTCTTCTTTAAATAATATTTATAAAGTTTAAATAATATATAAACAAAATAAGCTTCAAGATTTACGGGCCAAATGCAAATTATCCAAACAGAACAAAAATTCAGTATATAATAGAATAAGTTGAGAGGATTAAACTTCTACACTGACCCCACCAAGATTGATGACTAAACCCTAAGGAAAAATAGAGAACAAAGGATATTTAGAGTAAAAATGAACTTACTCTGTTTGAAAATCTGATCGGGTAGAAATGTTCATTAACTCGCCAGCTATAACGTGATCCGATCAGATTCTAAAATAGATGAAGATTGGGAGGGGAAAATTAAGAGAGAAGGGAGAGATTTAGAAAGAGAAAGAGAATGAGAAAGAGAAAGAAATAAAAGAGGTACTATGGTGTAGGGGGGTAAGGTTCTGTTGTGCGTTTTTTTTTAACGCTGTCACATTATCTCCAACTACAAAAAAATTTCGTCCTCGAAAATGAACTTACCAAGAAGGAGATTAGGGTGTGATGCTCCTATCTCCTCTTCAATTTCCCAAGTGGAATCTACAGAGAAGGGATCCCACAATACTTTCACCATGGGAATACTTCTTCCACGAAGTTGTTTAACTTGTGAATCTAAAATTCTGATTGGCTTCACTTCAAATGACAAATTTTCTTTCACCTTGATGGAATCAGACTCTAGAATGTGGCTAGGATCAGATACGTACTTTCTTAGCTAAGATACATGAAATATATTGTGAATGTTAGCTATAGGAGGAGGCAAAGCAATTTCATAAGCCACAAGGCCTATTCTCCTGAGAATTTGATAAGGTCATATGAAGTTAGGAGTCAATTTCTTGGATTTGAGTGCTCTTCCTCAACCAGTGAACGGTGTAACTATCAAAAAGACATGCTCACCCGCAGAGAATTCTAAAGGTCTTCTTCTTTGATCTGCATAAGATTTTTTCCTGCTGAGAGATGTTTTCATTCTTTCCAGAATCATTTTGACTTTCTCATTGGTTTGTTGTATTAATTCTGGTCCAATTAACACACTCTCACCATCCTGAAACCAACGCAAAGGTGTCTTGCACTTTCTTCCGTATAATGCCTTGAAAGGAGCCATTCCTATGCTAACTTGGTAACTATTATTGTAGGTGAACTCTACCAATGGTAGAATTTCATCCCAACTGCCCAAATAATCTAACACACAAGTCCTAAGCAAATCCTCTAAGGACTGGATACTTCTCTCTGATTGTCCATCAGTCTGAGGATGGTATGCTGAACTAAGTCTGAGTTTAGTCCCCAAAGCTTCTTGAAGTGTTTGCGAGAATCTAGAGGTGAATCTAGGATATCTATTAGAAATTATGCTAGAGGGTACACCATGCAATCTGACTATTTCATCTATGTAAATATGGGCCAACTTCTGCATAGAGATTCTCAAGTCTATAGGTAGGAAGTGTGTCGTCTTTGTCAGCCTGTCCACTATGACCCAAACAGAGTCATGCTTTCGCAAAGTACGTGGTAAATGGGTAAAAAAATCCATTAAGATACTGTCCCACTTTAACACTAGAATGTCTAACTGAGTTAACATGCCTCTAGGTCGTTGATGTTCAATCTTTGATTCCTCACAATTCAAGCAAGCAGCTACAAACTTTGCTACATCATTCTTCATGTCATGCCACCAATAAGACTTCTTCAGATCTTGATACATCTTGGTCATTCCTATATGTAAACTGAGTTTACTTTTATGACCTTCAGATAACACTGTATGCATATTCTATTTCTGAATCTCAAAATACCATCCACTCCTAAAGAGAAGTCTTTAGCTTTGTAAGTATTTAATAAGCCCATGAAATTCTTCAATTTTGAATCTTCCAACTGCTTCTCTTTCACCTTCTCCAGAAATTCATTAGTTATAACAAGTGTATTACAACTAATGCAATTTGAAGACATGGAAACCTCCAAATTCATACTCCTGAAATCTTCAATCATTGCTAGCTCTCTAATCATAAGCGACGACATTTGTATTTTTTTTACGACTCAACGCATTTGCAACAACATTTTCCTTCCCAGGATGATATATTAGCTGGAAATCATAGTCTTTTAAAAATTCAATCCATCTCCTCTGTCTCATATTTAACTCCTTCTGATCAAACAAATACTTCAAGCTTTTATGATCACTGAACACTTTAAAACTAACTTCATAAAGAAAATGTCTCCATATTTTTAAAGCAAAGACAACTACTGCCAATTCTAGATCATGAGTTGGATAATTTCTTTCATGCACCTTTAACTGACGAGAAGCGCAGGCAACAACTTTCTTATTCTGCATAAGAACACAACCCAAATAGGAAGCATCACAAAAAACTTCAAAAGACTGATTGGTATCAGGGATTGTCAATACAGGAGCATTAGTCAACCTTCTTTTCAACTCTTCGAAGCTTCTCTCACATTGTTCAGTCCATGCAAAAGGATGATCATTTCTAGTCAATTGGGTCAAAGGAGCCACTATTTTAGAAAAACCTTCTATGAATCTCCTGTAATATCCTGCTAACCCGACAAAGCTTCTAATTTCTGTAACAGTTTTAGGACGTTCCCACTGAAGTACAACCTCAACTTTAGAAGGATCTACTGCTATTCCTTGTGCAGAGATAACATGTCCTAAAAATTGTATTTCTGACATCCATAACTCACATTTTGAAAGTTTAGCATATAACTGTTTTTCTCTTAAAATGTTCAGGGCAGTTCTAAGATGTTCTGCATGTTCTTTCCTTGTACGAGAATAGATCAAGATATCATCTATGAACACTACCACAAACTTATCAAGGAAAGGTCTGAAGATTCGGTTCATATAATCCATGAAGATAGCTGGAGCATTGGTTACACAAATGGCATAACCAGAAATTCATAGTGACCATACCTTGATCTAAAAGCAGTCTTCTAAACATCCTCCGCTTTCACTAAAATTTGGTGATAACCTGAGCGCAAATCTATCTTAGAAAAGACAACTGCCCCATGCCACTGATCCATCAGATCATCAATCCTAGGAAGAGGATATTTATTCTTGATTATTAACTTGTTTAATTGTCTATAATCTATGCATAGTCGTGATGAACCATCCTTCTTCTTCACTAGTAACATTGAGCTCCCCATGGAGAAACACTAGGTCGAATGAATTGTTTCTCTAATAAGTCTTCAAATTGTTTCTTCAATTCCGCTAACTCCGCTAGTGCCATTCAGTGTGGAGAAATTGACATAGGGCCTGCTCTGGGAATCAAGTCTAATGCAAACTCTATCTCTCTTTTAGGTGGAAGTCCAGGAATCTCATCAGGAAATACATCCATAACTTCTGAACTACAAACATCTCTTTTTGTACTTTATCTGTAACTATAGAATAAGCCAAGAGCATAAAACATTCTGCACCTTCTTGTATCTCTCTCTCAAACTGATGAGCTGAGATAACCTGCATTCCTTCTAATTCAGGGAAAATTAACTTCTTCAGACCATAATCTATAAGGATATGATTAGCAGACTACTAATCCATTCCCAATATAACCTCCAAATCTTTTAGAGGTATACAATTCATGTTGATTTTGTATCTCTGCCCATCTATAATTACTGGACACTCAGCACACATGGAAGAAGTTACTATAATACCTTCTGTTGGTGTAGATACCACCAACTCAATTTCTAAATCTCGGACTGGCAACTTAAGTTTCCTAGCACAATCAAAAGATATAAAAGAATGGGTTGCCCTAGAATCAAACAATACAGATAATGTGTTCCAAGGATAGAACAAATACCTCTAACAAGGCTATCAGACTGCGAAGCTTTAGCTCTACTAATGGCAAAAACTCTACTAGTAGCTATGGGTTTGTGATTATTATTCTGCTGCACTCCAATAATATTTGGGACTGGAAGTCTGGCACGACAGTCCTTCATAGCATGACCATATCTATGGCATCTAACACATGTAAAGTTTGGCATTAGATGAGGACAAAATTTAACTATGTGTTCCCTACCACATCTAAAACATTTGACATTTGGTAGCAACTGAGAAGTAGGCCCTCCATTCCTGAAGGATTGAGGTCTAGAATAAGGCTTCTTTTTATCTTCATATTTGGGTGTGCTTCTAGAAGGTCCTCCCACTTGAGGCTTAGAAAGTCTGCTACTACTTTTCAAACTCTCCACTACTTTTGCTTTCTCTACTAGAGCAGGGAAATCTCTAATAGACATAGGAATCACCACTTCTTTAAGCTCTTGCTTCAACCCAAACTCAAATTTTCTACATCTCCAAGCCTCAGTCATGGTCTGGGTGTAGAATCTAGCTAGGTGTTTGAACCTGGTAGCATATTCAGTGACTGAAAGATTTCCTTGTTCCAACTGCATGAATTCAATTTCTTTTGCATATCTGACACTATCAGGAAAATACTCCTCTAGGAATCTTACTTTGAAGTTCTCCCAAGTGGCATCTTCTCCTCTGTCTTCCATCATTTGTTTCATGCCTATCCACCAAAATTCAGCTTCTTTAGTTAGTACATAAATGGCATAGCATAACTTTCTCTTTCCAGGGCATTGAGTAGCTTCAAAGATTCTTTCTATGTCTCTCACCCACTGGTCTGCTTCATCTGGATTTACCTTCCCATTAAACTTGGGGGGATTGTGTCTCAGAAAATCTTCCAAACTAAAGGTATGGGGTTGTTGATGAAGCTGAGACGCTTAAGCTGCTAATCTAGTTGTTTCTAATTGATGAAGGGCGGCCTGATGTTGTTGTGTCATAGTAGCACTCTATTGTTGCAAGGCTGTTGCCATCATCTCTATTGCCCGAGCTAAGTTGGGCATATCTACAGGTGGAGGAGGAGTATGTGGTCTACGTGCCATCTACTAAGCACATAAAGAATTGGGTTAAAAATTACTAAAAATTTCCAACTACATCTTTAAGACAAATTAACTTAAAAGAAATAATCACACAAAATAGATACAAAACCAATCAAGACTTATCTCTAAAATGTACTCTAGCTACTTAGAATTAAGATAGAAAATAATCTTGATTTAGTCATGAGTGTGCACCCTCACCACTCTATCAATATTCTTTTCATTCTTAATACTTTCATCTTTATTCATAAGAATTAATTTGACTCGAACATAAACAAGATTTCAAGAAAAAAAAACTTTGTCAAACATCTTATTAGAAACTTTTAACTAAGTCTTGAGGCTAGACTTAAACAAAAATCTACACGCAGGAGAAACAGAATAAACCCACTACCCTCAGGTTATCCTAAGGATGAACTGCTCTGATACCATTAAATGTAACACCCCATAATTTACATATAACTATTACAATAAAAGTTATGCCCGTTTCTATACAAACTTGGAGTTTTTCAAAACATTCCTAATACATGATTAGGATTTATAGAAATACAAATATTTACATATCCATAGCTCAAAATAAAACTCTGAAACCTCTAAGGCTCTCCTGCACATGTATGGTCATCTGCTCGTGTACATAGTATAGCCATCGCACTTCAAACACAACACGAAAAGCAAGAGTAAGCTAGTGCAAAGAAAATCCATAACATAATTCATGGAAATATAACCAATTTAGACTAATAATTTATAAACATTTCTTTAAATGATTTCATATAAAATTTCAATACCAATTCCATCATTCATATAGACCACACATGGATCTATTTTGAATCATAATCATTGGATTTCATTTCAATCCCACTTCGTCTTCCGGAAGACTCACTAAGTATGCCCCTACCAGAGACTAACACCTAATCCAAAGATTACCAGCGAATCCAATAGAAAGGATCAAGGTAAGTTCAAACATCCAATACCGAGTGTCTACAGTGGGACCCGGTGTGTATGAACTCCCTCTCAGCTTCTCACCACCTAATATCTTAGTCTACATGACTTAGATCATTAGTGAAGCCAGAGGATCTCCGTTAAACATTGGCTTTTCATACTTAACATACCATCAAAGAACAACTCATACATTATCCCAAATGTAAGACATCAATTTCATACAATTTACATCATTCGTATATAATACATATCATTCAATCACATAACATTTAAAAATTCATATCATTTCAGAACTTTTCCAACGTCAAAAACAATATTTAACTCTCAAACTATCAAAATATAATATTTTTAAAGTTTAAATAATATATAAACAAACACACAATATATAAACAAATAACACCCCTGCAAGAGAAATTCAATATTGGGACCACGTCCCTTCCGCATTCAGATCTTTTATCCTAGGGTGCTATAAAAAAATTAAATTTTGCTTCCCTTACCTTAATTGCTTGCTTTCCAAGCAACTTTCTAGAGTTTTATTTCCCACAGTCTGGATAAGCTTCAAGATTTACGGGCCTAATGCAAATTATCCAAACAGAACAAAAATTCAGTATATAATAGAATAAGTTGAGAGGATTAAACTTCTCAACTGACCCCACCAAGATTGATGACTAAATCCTGAGGAAAAACAGAGAACAAAGGATATTTAGAGTAAAAATGAACTTACTCTGTTTGAAAATCTGATTGGGTAGAAATGTTCCTTAACTCGCCAGCTACAACGTGATCCGATCAGATTCTAAAATAGATGAAGATTGGGAGGGGAAAATTAAGAGAGAATGGAGAGATTTAGAAAGAGAAAGAGAAAGAGAAAGAAATAAAAGACGTACTGTGGTGCAAGGGGGGTAAGGTTCTGTTGGGCGTTTTTTTTTAACGTTGTCACACTTTAAACCTTTAAATATATATTGTTAAGTGTAATCATGAATAAGTTCACTATTTTAATTGAAATTCATCTAATTTGGTTTATTTTGGTCTTAACTATTATTTCTACAAGTATTTAGTCATAGTAGATGGTCTAATACTTCTCATAGTAAACTATACGATCTAATAAAAGCATCTGTTAGATGGTATAAACGAAATGTCTATAACTCTGAATGGGTTAACTATTATTTATGTTAGTATTGTGTTTTAGTCGCAGTAGATTGTTTAATACTTCTCAGAGTGGACTATACATTAATAAAAGCATCTTCTAGAAGGTTTAAAGGAAGTGTCTACCACGTTGAATGAGCTAAATCACGCGAAAGTCGAAGTTGTTTCCTTAAATCAAAATGGAAAATAAAATGAGTTAAAGAATTAGAAAATAAAAATCTACAAAATCTCAAAAACAAAATTGAAAGCAAATCTTTTGCAAATATACGAAAAAACAGGGATCGCGATAAAACTCAAAACAAAATATGAGAATTCTAAAAAGTTAGAAACTGATAAGTTCGAAAAACAGAGCATTAGAGTTTCCTTAGTTTCTTTAATTTCTTTGTTGTAATTCTTTTGTTTACCTTCGATAAACTCCTTTGGATTGATTCTCTTGTAATTTGACAATGAATTATGAGATTTTGTGCAATTAAAGTTTTGTTCTGCAAAATCTTATTGTGTTAAATGTCTGATCTTTTTCTGACTTTAATTATTTTTTTGGGAATTATTTTTGGACCTATGTTAATAATTCAATTTTGTCTTTAATTAACTCTTGTTTAGTTTTTCTTAACAATCTCTTGGGTACATGATTCAAGTGGTAAAAGATTAAAAACCTTATGAGTAGACGCATGGAGACGATTAAGGTACTGAATAAATTAGTGGACATATGTTTCATTATTGAGATTTGGTTATTTTTGTTGTCACATGTTTGGTTAATTAATTTATGCTTAGATGATAAATGAATGATATATTTATCAACTGATGAAGAATTCATTGTTAAAAAAGCTTGAAAGTCAATATGCTTTCTTTACTGTTTTTTATCGTCAACTTTACTTTTCTTCACAATAATTTAAAACCCTCATTTTGACTTTATAATTATTGTTAATCTTATTGATTGCAGACAGGTTCTGAACATTGTTTGACTGATTTTACTATTGAGTATTTTGGGAGACAAATTGTAATTTTTTGGTCTTATCTATATCATCATATGTTTAGTGTTAAAGGATTTAGCACTACATTAAACGGCCTTCACTTAAATCATTTTAATTTAAAAGTTAAAAAAAACCATCAATATTTAAAATTGATTTACATATTAACTTGAATTTTTAATTATTTTAAAATAAAATAGACTGGTAATTTATTGATATAATAAAATTTATTTAATTGTTAATTATTTAAATATAAAAAAAACATTACAAAATATTATTATTGAATTAATTTAAAATATCTTAAACACTTAAGTGAATGGAATATTTTTTTTAATAAAGATTGATATTTTATACATTTATGAAGTTAATTTGAATCTGAGAACATTGACGGGTATGCATTTTAATTATATTTTATGGACTAAGATTTGTTTTTAGAGGTAAAGTAGATAATTACTTGCAAATATAAATATATTATTATAACATTACATATTATTATTAAATTGAAAATTTAATATGAAAATCAGTTTCAAATATATTTATATTTAAAATGTTAAAAACTTAATGGGATGAAGTTTTGTTTTTCTAGTGAACATCTTTAAAATAGTTTACCAATTTATAGTTCACGTGGATTTGTGGTAAATAATGTAACGTGTCAATAATTAATTAATATATATAGGGTTTAATAGTATATTATTATATATAATAAATTATAAGATAATCTTTTTATCTTAAAATATTTGTAGTAGTATGTTAATAAATAATTAATCTCAATTTTTTCATGATAGGATGATTTTTTATCTTTTTATTATTAGAAGTATTATTTATATAATTAGATCATAAATGAAGTATTAGATATATATTAATAAGTTTTGTATTTAATATTAGATATATATTTTACTTAATAAGTTTTGTATTTAATATTTTAATCCTTATGATCACAATATTATCTTAAATATTTTTACCACACATTTATAAAGGACAACATACATATAAAGCGCAACATATCTATAAAATATCACCATGAAGAACAACATATGATATAAATTAGGGACGAAAATGGGGGTGCGGGTGCGAATTTCACTTTTTCATCATCATCTCATACCACACGGATATGAAATTTTTGTATTATCCTTATCTTCTGTCTCATTATTATTTAAAATATTAATTAAATAATTTATTTTTTTAAATCACAACAAATGAACAATAATGATATACATTATTAAGGATAATGTAAAAAAAAATATTTTCTTTTTTCTAATGTTAAATATAAAGAAAGAAATTATAATTGCATAAATCTCAAATCAAAGTATCAAATAATAATTGGATAAAGGTAAAATTATATAAAAGAGTAAAAATATCAAATGTGTACCCTAAAAATAGGTTATGAAACTAAGAACAAAAGAAAAATCAATATAAGTTTTTTCAAGTTACCTAATAAACTAAAGATATTTTAGTAATTTAAAATGAGGACATGTATAAGAACGGCGATGAGATGAATATAGGGATGGGGCATACATGTTCATACTCATTTTCGTTCCCATATCCAATTTAAAAAATCGGGTATTACTCATACTCGTACTTAGTCAATCTGGAGATTTCCTGTCAAGATCGAGACAAGTTCAGAAAATACTCGTCGTAGAAACAGGTTTATTTTTCATTCCTAATACAAGTTTTTCATACAACAAAGTATTTATCTTACAAATGAATTCATCTTTTAATCATCAATAAGCATACCATACATACCACAACACATCAAACACATATATAAATATATATCATCAAATGTTCATCATCAACATTATCATCATCATAGTTAGATAATCTTGAGTAAGTTTATCTTACTTGAGTGGTCGTACTTTGAGGAAGACTTCCTCACTTGAGTGGCCTGATACCACTTAAGTGATACATTAATTTTCTCTTCTCTCTCTATATGGGTAATTCTGCCAAGTGTATTTAATCAGGACAAATATAACTTATTTTCTATTTCATTTTTTTTTTGTCTTGCATTTCCTATAAATATATCTTTCCATTTTTTTATCTTGTTTCGTGACAAAAAAGGGAAGAGCAAAGGTTTTCCATTTCTAGAGTTAGGTTAGTAAGTTTTCTTATTTCTAATTTTGCTTTTGCTTATTTGTTGTTGTTTCCTACTTCTGCATCTTTCCTTTATTAATTCAAATTATCTATCTCTTAGATTATTCCTTACACCTCAATTTCCATATGAAGAATACTATTTTGAGCTTTCTTTTACACTCTTGAACAACCACAAGACTCCTTGGAAGAAATGAGAGTCATCTCATAATCTAAATCCTAAATTGGTTAATTTTCCAAAACTTTGTATTGTTGCCCTATTTTTATATATTCTGTACAATTTTGAAATTTTGAGCCAAGAGATGGATTCATAGATTTATGTTAAAAAATAATCAAATTGAACTTATGCAGAAAAGGTTAAAAAAAACACGCTTTTATTTAAAATTTCTCTACTGGATTAATGTTTTGTAGCATTGTGTTGTTTTTAATTTTTTGTATTATTTTCTATAATTATTGTATTTAATTAATTTGATTCATGGTCAAAAGAGGAAAAACTCTAGGAAAGGTGACTTAAATTATAGTTAGTAAATATAAAAAAAAATAGTAGTTTGTAAATATATGAATTGAGCTAAGTGTATGGATGTCTAGTCAACAATTTGTTTGAATTGAAAATTGAAGAATATATTAGATTGTGCATATTTTTTATGGTTTATTTGGCTGTTTTTAATTTCTGGGATATTGGTAATACAGTTGTTACGCTACTGAAATGGAATTTTAATTGTTTAAAAGAATAATATTCAATTAATGTTGTTGCATGCAAACTTGTGAATGTGATTGCTTGTCATGTGGTAACGAGGATTGTGATGATACAAAAGTAAAGGAACAATTTGTTTTTTGAAAAATTTAATAATTGGGCTAATAGAGGTAGAAAAATCTCCCTATGTATGAACTTCCAGCCATCAATAATCTATTATTTGTGGAATGTGGATAGTTATAGAGAGATCTATTGTGGTATAAAGTATAGAGACAATTTTGGTAATTTAGAGAAAAAGTAGGGTGATGAAAGTTTTTCTCCCATCATTATACACAATTTGTTCAAAGAGAATAAAATCACATTACCTAAATTATTTAGTTTTTTATATATATTTCATCCTTTTTGAATTTATAATTGTGTATTAATTGGTATAAAATTTTATAAACTTAGAAGTGAATATTATCTAGATTTTGTGGAAATAAGAGTGTGACAAGTGCTTTTAAATAAATTGAAAAAGTTATTGTAATTGTAAATTTATTTATGATTATTTTAAGTTTACCCATACTAATATATCAATATTGTTCCTTTCTAAACTATATTACAAGCTTTATTTATAGAAAATAAATAATAGTACATAATTTAAGGCATTACAATGTTCATCATCATCTTTCTTATATAAATATTCTTTGAGAAGTTCATCTCTCTTTTGAATGACCTTCTTTTCTTAATTTAGGGAGAATTTCATTACTTAAGTAATACAATTCTAAAGAGAAGAAAAATTGGTTACATCTCTCCAGCGACCATCGCCTGGATGTGATTCTACTTATTAGATCACCTGACAAATTCCAAAATCATTAATATCACATATTAAGGAATCTCATGCACCAGCACTTCACTACTTGAACAACCTTAGGTTGTTTTGGGCATAATTCACTCTAGAGGAAAAAAATTACATTAACATCTCTCTCGCTCAAGCCTTAAACTATCAATTGAATGTATCTCTTAATAGTTAAATATATCAACCGATGCATATACTCATGACTTAACACTTGAATGTTGCTTGAGCTATAATCCATTGCTTGAGCTATAATCCATTGCTTGAGTAATAATAACTCAAAGAATATAGTTTCACCAGAAAACATATAACATATACTCAAAACCAATACAAAATGTTCCTTTATCCTTACACTTATGATTGACCAATAACTATCGTATTAACACATACAATGTAATTATATTCTAGTTTATTATCAAAATATACTTTTAAACTTCCAACGATAAATTAAATTTTACATTCACCTTACATTTCACTTTTATATATATATATATATATATATATATCAATACTCAATTAAAATAAATACTAAAATTAACTTCACTTACGTTAGTAGCGTACCAGTGAACATAACTTTCTTACACAATTCCAAGAAATCTTATTAAATCATACACCAACTTCTTTTATTACCAAATCACCAAAAGAGAAGAAGAAAAAAATAATTAAATCCTTAGTAGGGATTGAACTACTTGGTCAAATTAAGAATTTGATCGAGTCAACTTGATCTTCACATTATTACTTTTTAAGGATTATACTCTATTGTTAATAATGACAATTTTACTTAGATGTGGGATTGCAGTCGGAAGCGCTCTTTGTTGTTTATGTGGGGTAAAAGAGGAAGAGACTAATCATGTATTTTTTTTATTGTAGAATAGCCTGGTTGGTGTGGAACCTCTATTTTAAGTGGTTAGACATTTTGTCGGTTACCCCTCATGATTCTTACTCTCATTTTTTACAGTTGTGTAATGTTTCTGAGTCGGTCAATTTAGGGATAGAGAGTATTTGGATTGCGGTGTTTAATGAGATTTGGAGTTACAAGAACAAGATTTTATTCAAAGGTGGAGTGTTGGACTATTCTGAAATCTTTTCTTTGGCTCAATTGAAGGTTTGGTCTTTGATTACTTCTAAATACCCTCTGTTTGTTTCTCTTATTCTGATTGGTATTTTTTTCCTCTCGATTGCCTTGTTTCGCTTTAGCTTATGTGTGGTTGTGGTTGTTGGCAGGACTAGTTTTGAATTGTTGGTAGGAAGGTGTGTGATGTAAGGATGTATCCGTTTTTTTGTATACAGATTAAATCACCCCTGAAGTGATTCATATGTATATATTTCTTATTGTTGATAAAAAAATCTTCTAATCTTTGAGAAAAACGAACTATTTTTTAATTTAGGTCACGCTGACGTGCTAACGATTAAACAAGTTTTCCTTAAGGAAGGTATAACTAATGGTAGGTTTTTTTATTATTATCCACGGTTTATGTATCTTTCCCTCAAAATACTTAGCAAAAACATTGTCATCTGTTTGTAGAGTGTCTTAATTTATATAGAAGAGGGGTTATTTCTATTATTACATCTGTTTGTGTTTGTAGAGTGTGTGATAGCAAATGATATTTGGAATAAATGTTATAGATGGTTAGGTATTTAGTTTGTTCAGCATATGGAGTTAATGTCTCACTTTAAACAATTTCATCTTCCCAATCTTAATTTAAGACAAAATCTAGTTTGGAAGGGTTTGTGGATTGTCTCGTAATAGAGTATTTTGAACCATAAAAATAGGATTGTATTTAAATAAGGGAAGATTCATGTGAAGAAAGTGTTTCATATGGCTCAATTAAAGACAAAGACATGGAATTGGTTGAAATCGAAATTGTCAAAATTTAATTTTGCTTTTTTTTATTGAATTATGAACCTACATGTATGTTTGAAATTTGTTAATTAATAATATGAAAACTGCATCCACTTGCTTGGCTTAATCGTGTATATTCTTTTGGCGCTTCTCAAAATTTGTTATGTTGTTACTGATCTTGTTATGTGTTTATGGGCTGAAAAGGCATATGAGATCTTGTGTTGGAAGTGGCATGGAATTTATGTTGTTTCATTTGCTATATATTTTGTTGAGTATGATGTTGATTTTTGGGTTCTTTATTTTTTTTGTGTTACTGGTTTGTGCTAACAGGAGATGAAAGGTATTTGTTTAGAATTTATGCATTTTTTTATATTTCTAAAATTAAAAAAAAAATATCTTTAATATTTTTCAACACTTGATAACACTACTTAATGGATCTTTGGAGTATAGTTACCTTAAAGGAACTAGCTTTTTTGGTAAAAGCAATAGAAGTGTTACTTCTCCTTTAATGATATAATATCAACAAATAAGTATATGTAAAAAAAAAATCTTTTACTTATTTACCCTATAATAAATGATAAGAACTGAAAAATGGTGTTTTTCAAAGTTAAATTATAAAGAAAAAAAATATAAAAGTGACTATGTATACTAGTTTCTTTATAAGGAATTCCACGAAAATAAAATAAAAGGAAAATATAAAATTAAATTCCATTCATTGAACGGTTCAACGCTAATTATTATAAAAATTCATGGCAATATTGAAATGAATTACACTAATTAAGCATTGTTATGCCACTAATAGGTCCTTCATTTATAAGTCAATAACTAGACTTGGCATAAAGCCAAGAATGGTTGTGTTCTCAAATCAGATTCACATGCAATGTTTTATAGAAGTTAAATATAGGACGAATTTAATTTTTGTCTATCAGACATTAGTACTTTTAGTAAAAATGATTATTGGGATGAGTTCTTACCACTGCTTTTTTCTAAGTAATAAATGAAATTTTAATGTTTATTAAAATATCTTAACATCTACGTAAGTAACGAGTCAATTTGAAATATTTTAACATCTTATAATTTACATTGAAAATTTGTTTGTCACAAAAAATTGGTAAATATTCGTTTTAATAATTTTCTTAATACAAATGTTCAGGAGTTCTAAAATTTGGAATAGAGACGAAAACCACTTTCGTGTGAGTACATGAAAGGGAAAAACATATTTAACCATATATTTATTACCATAAATATGTAATTAAGTTTATTTTATACCTATTCTTTGTTGGCACTTGGCCTTGTCAAGCATCTAATTGGTTGACCCATTTTCTTTAAGTAAGGGTAATGTTATATTTTGTTGAACATACTAAAACAAAAGCATGGATACTCTTGGAGGAGGAAAGAACAAGAAGAAAGCAGATGGAGAAAAAGAAAAAGTTGCATCCAAGGAGGAAGAAGAAGAAGCCTTAAGAAAGGATGTAGAAGACCTTAAGTCATGGGTATGTTAATATCTTTTGTGTTTCTTCACCATATAACTTTGCCTTAAATTCTCAAAAGAAATAGGTATGTGTATATATCTTTTTTGTTTCTTCACTTTGCCCTAAATTCTCAAAAAGAAATGGGTATATATATAAAATTTTATTCTTTTTGTTTCTTCACCATATAACTTTGCCTTAAATTCTCAAAATAGTTGACAACATTTTTTATATTTGGTCATACTAAATGTTTTGATTGTTTCATAGATTGATATGATAGAGAGCATGAACGACGAGGAGATAAAGGGGTATCTAGAAAATAATGTTGAAGATATTAAACTCGCAAAGGTTCCAAAGCCAAAGAAAAATGTAAGATTTGTTTTATCTTGTTTTAAAGATAAAACCCAAACTACCAAATTTGAAAGAAAACAAAATTTGTACTGAAGTTATGAGTTTTGATTTATTTTTTTCAGTAAATTACTGTTTTTATCCTAGATAATATTATATATTCTTAGTTTTTAACCTTATAGAGTGAGGAACGCTATAAAAAATTTAAAATAATTAAGAAATATTAATGCAGCATATATATTCATTTTAAAGTTGCTGAAATGACTAATAAAATAAAATAAAAGGACTTTGGAGAAAATTTAAGAAAAAGATAGGGAAATTCAATTTACTCCAAATTTTTATCCTCTCTTTGAAATTTCAAAAAATGGGTCGATTTTAAAATTATCTGACTGAAATACAGTGAAAATGCCAATATTTTCTTTCTGATTATTTTTAATGGATCTTTTCTTGTAATTATATTTTTTATAAGATTTGAATACGAAATAATATTTTTTCATTGATGTATTTTATTTTATAAAAAAATATTTATTAACTTTTATAATAATATTAAAGATTATACATTAATTAAAAATAAAATCAATATAGTATAAATAAATACAAACATTACTTTAAGTTAGTTTTATAAAGTTAAATTAAATTTAACATTTACTTAGAATGTATTGTAACAATATTAAAATTATTTAGAATTTATTTTAATAATAATTTCTTGAATTTATTATATTATTATATATATTAAATAATTCTAATATTATATTAAAAAAATTATTTTAAATTTAACTTAATCTTTTAAAATTGATTTTTAATTGTAATATATTACCAAATAATATTACCTCTAGTTGAAATTTGTAATAAAAATTATCATATAAATTATAAGAAGATGATATTTGTGGCACTTTGAATAGGGTAGTTCATAAAAATTAAAATCATTTTTAAAGAAATTAATACTCAATTATGAATTTCATTTTTAGAGAGTATGAATTACACTTGCTCCCAATTTCATTGAACAATTCACAGCTGGCTTTCTGGCAAAGACAAACTATGTTTGTAAATAATAAATGAAAGTAATTAAAGTAATTACTTTTCTTTAAAACTGAGCAAAATATATATTTTAATAAAAAGAATAATACTAATAATGTTAGTTATATTAAAAAATATTGAGTAATTCCACGACAGTTTCTTTTAATATTTGAATAATTTATTTTATTTTTATCTTTTTAATTTTAAAATATAGTTGAGAGTAAAATAGTAATATTAAACATATATTCTTTATATATTAGTGGAATGCACTTTTACATTTTTCTCTTTTACTCAATTTTAACGATGATAGAAATATAATATACATACAAAAATAATTTTGAATTAGTCGAAATTGAAAAACATAAAATAGAGTGATTAAAAGTAGATGTTATTTTATTTTATATGTGAGATTTGGTGTGAAAATATGTGAAAGTATGCTTTTTTTTGTTGCCTTAAAATAAGGAACTAGGGAAAAAGTGACAAATAAAAATTGTACATTAATATTAATTTAAAAAATTAAAAAATACTCTATTGTATTAATAAGATGAGATATATTAAATAAGGGTAGAATAGAAAAAAAATTATGTACACCAGAAAACGGTTATAATGGAAAATACCCTTTATATATTGATATAGATTATTAAAATTTTCTTTTAATTTTAAAATATAATTAAAAAATATATAAATATAATCATTTGATAATTCTTTTTCGACAAATTCTTCCTGCACCATATCAATTTTAACCTCCACCATATCAATTTTTTAAATTTCCAAAACTACCCTTATTCCAAATTAAAAAATCTAAAATAATAATTATAACTGAGAAATAAAAAAAATACATGCTGGAAAAAAAATTCTGAACACAAAACTAAAAATACATTCTCTGGATAAAAAATTTCAGAATTCAAAAATATGTTCGGAAAATTGAAATCCAAAATATTTCAGATAAAAGTTTCAAAAATAATTTTTCCATTTTTGTGTAAGGTTATTTTCGTCATTTAAAAGGGGTATTTTTGTCATTTTTTAGAGCTGATTGGGTGCATGTTGAAATTGATATGGTGGAGGGAGAAATTGCCTTCTTTTTCGTGTTACGTTTTAATTGGACAGTTTTATTTTATAAAAAAATATTTTTTTATTTAATAAAATAAATAAGTGAATAAGTTGTCTTTATTTCAAAATAATTAAATAATTTTAAGAAAATAAAGTTATCTATTTTTTAATATTCTTTTTAAAAACTTATATATTTTTTAAATTGTATTATTTTTAAGTTTTGAATTATTTATTTATTATTTATAAAATAAATAAAAATTATTAAATTATATACATTTTAATATAATAAAATGTGAATATATATATATATATATATACACACATATAAACATGTGTTTTTTTAATATATACTTAAAAATATAAGTTCTATAATTTAAAAACACTTATTTTCTTACATTAAAAAGAAAATAGGAATAATCTACACGCCTCCCTCATCACGTTCTATATTGTTTATTAGTTGAATGTTAAATAATAAATAAAATTAAAAGACTGTGTTTTGGTACTATATTACAGGTCCAAAGAACTAGGAAGTCAAAGCCTTCAACCTCTTCCAATGGGATTCTGGCTTCAGTGTGGAGGTTCCACCAAAAATAGTACCAAAATAATTTCTGATTACTTTCTTAGAATATTTTTCATGAGAACCTATCACAAAAATGTTTGTTTCATTTTCATCTAGAATTTTTATAAACTGTTGTTAATTTATAAGTCTTTTTCGAATAAAATTATACAGTTTCAATATTAGAAACTCTAAAAATTTTAATTTCAATAAATTTGAGGTGTTTTATTAATAATTTTAAATATATATATATATATATTAATTTATAACCTTCCTTTTTGATACAATGGACTTGATCGTTTTTCTGTGTGACCGTTTCTATTCAATTTACTTCTGATGTCTGACATGAAATAGTGAATTGGGTTTTTTTTTTCATTTGACTTGGTTGGATAGTGTTACAAGTTTCAGGCAATTTCTCCCTCCACCGTACATGCACCCAATCAACTCTAGAAAATGACAAAAATACCTCACCCAATCAGCTCTAAAAAATGACAAAAATACCCCTCCTAAATGACGAAAATAACCTTATACAAAAATGGGAAAAATTATTTTTGAAACTTTTATCTAAAATATTTTAGATTTCAATTTTCGGAACATATTTTTGAATTCTGAATTTTTTTATCCAGAATGTATTTTTAGTTTTGTGTTCAGAATTTTTTTTCCAGCTTGTATTTTGTTATTTCTCAATTATAATTATTATTTTGGATTTTTTAATTTGGAATAAGGGTAGTTTTGGAAATTTAAAAAATTGATATAGTGGAGGTTAAAATTGATATGGTGCAGGAAGAATTTGCCCAAGTTTCATCTCAAATTATCCTAATTAAATTTTTTTTTTCAAAAATAGAAATAAAATAACATCTAAACAATTTAACATTTTAATTAATTTATTAATTATTTGTGTCTAACTTTTTAATTAATAAATGCAATTGGTACTAACTATTCCAAATCAAAGCACACACATGGGTTCTTTCAAAATTTGACGGCTTCTTTGTCATGATCTCTAGCAACAGCTACTTAAGTTGTTTTTTTTTTAAGATAAAAAATTAATTATCATTTTGTAACTGTTTATTATTTTATATATTTAAATAATTTAAGCAAAAACGTAGAGTATATTTATGTAGGAAGTCATAAAAGTATTTTTATTGATTTTTGTGTAGTATTAAATATGTTCTTTCGTAATTGTATTAAAATGTGAGATTGATTTTTATTTTTAATCTAAAATTTAAACATTTTAGATATCTTTATTTAGAAAACTATTGAAATGAATTTTTACTAGTATTTTTTTACATAACAAATGAATTTGTAGTGTTGATTGTATTATAATATTATAACATCCACGTTATGAGTTAACCTCATATGTTAACATCCTAGTTCACACTAAAAATTCGTTTGGCATGTAAAAAACTGATAGTGACATATTTCAATAATTTTCTTTCTACAACTACTCTAAGATCTAAAGTTTGAAAAAAAGTATATAAAAACTAATTTTGTGTGAAAGTATAAGGACAAAAAAATATATTTAACATTTTTTATTATAAACCCTAAACCCTAAATTTATACACAACAAAAGAAGTGTAACAAACTGAAAGTAGAATAGAATGTAGTTTGGTTGATTCCATAAATGTGTAAGAAGCTTTTTCATGTGTTAGTTGTGACGTGTAGCAAATTTTATGAGTGATGAAAATAATAAAAATTTGTTGATTCTTTTTTGGTCATTGTGAATGAATGATGTAATATTCCTCATGTGCTGTGACACATTGCGAATCTTTATGATATAGTGAAGTAAAGAATCAACATTTGTTGATTCTTTAATGGAATTGTGTTTTATATGTAATCATACAAATTTGTTATATTTTTTTTGAAGAAATTGACAAGAGATGGATTAGTCTAACTTGCAACTTTTACCTCAAAAAATATTTATAGTGTGATATGATTCCAATAGCAAGATATAGATGATTCTTTGACATTTTATGGAATCAACTTGAGTTGGAGATTGAATAGGCACTTTTATAGAAATGGATCAATGTTCTATGTTTCAAGAACTCACCACAACTTGCGCCAAACACCAAAACTCACATGGAAGTCCCATTTCTTGTCAATTGAACCGATTAAAGGATGCAAGAATGCAAATGAACCGATTAAAATGCTTGACAATTGAAATGCACCGAACAAAGTAAGCTAGAATGAAGATGAACCGTTCAAACTCAGCAAGGAAGAAGATGAACCGAACAAAATGTGAAATAAAGGCAAAGCATCGAATAGAATTGCAAGAAAAGGCCTAAGACATGTTTTATGAATTCAATTGGACATGGAAATGGAAGAAATAGATGGAGAAGAAGGAAGACTTATGTGGTTGTAGTTCTTGGTTGATGAACACGCCACTTGAAGTGTGAAAACTCCAAGATAAGTGTGAATTGCCGCCACTTGAGGGAACCAAGGCTCTCAAGATGAGACTAGGAAGAGGAGAAGGCAAGTTCTCACTACACTCAATCACCAATTTGGGAGAGTTTTGTTACTTCAAATATCAATTCTGAATTTAGAAGAACCCAAGCCCTCCTTTTATAGGGAGAGGACTAGTCATGAAGCTTACAAAGCTTGCACCACAAGCTAACCAAAAGTCTCTTTCAAGCTACTCACTTCTAACGCCTATAGTGAGGCATGAAGAATCATCTTCTAGAAAATTCTAAACTATTGCCTAAGGATGCTTTACAAAAGAGGTATCTAATCTTTCCCTCTAAGCACCTTCCTAAAAACTATTCTATATTTATTTACAAATTTATACAAAAGAAACTATAAAGAGAGATATTAATTGAAGCCTATTCTTGAGTCTTCTTTTGGCTTTAGGCTTGGTCCTTTCTTTATTTTAATTCTTCTTTAATATTTGAGAAGACTAGAAGGAAGAACTTCAAATGTGTGGGTGAATGACCTCTTCCTCCATTGGTAAAAGCCTCTCTTATCTGTTCTTCACCATACTCCTCGAGTTGGAGAGAATTCGACTGCGAATTATGAATCCCTGTATATAACAAAGTCAGTTTATTTTTACAATTAAAAGTTGAAGAAAAAGGCAAACATGACTTAGAAGTTGGAAGCAGTGGGAGTTCAGAAAAGGAAGTCCTAGAAACAGACCAAGTTGGAAAAATTTGTTTGGGAATGATGATATCTTTTGGAAAAAGTCCTCTTAAATGGTGAAAACCATTAGGAGGTATGAAAAAATCATCCCTAACATTCTTTAACCAAGTTGGTGTTGAAATAGGAACCTTGGGTAATGAAAAAGATAAAGAAGAAGAAGACCTTGGAGGTTCAACTTGAGGCATAACACAAGTCAACATGATGGATTTAGTGGAGAAAGTGGTGTGACTCGGTTTAGTACTTACTTCTTTTTCTTTCTCATTTTCTCTTTTAGTTTTCATTTTCATTTGGTCCACATGAACCTCTTTGGGAGAAAGGGGTTTTAAGATAACCTTGCGCCCTTGGAAGGAAAAAGACATTGTATTGGAAAGGCCATCATGTAAAACATGTCTATCATATTGCCAAGGCCTTCCTAAAAGAAGATGAGTTGCTTCCATGGGTACAACATCACATAAAACCTCATCTTTATACTTTCCTATTGCAAAGTTAATGAGGACTTGTTTGTTAACCATTATTTCACCTTTGGTACTTAACCATTGCAATTTATAAGGCTTGGTATGAGAGATAGTGGGTAAGGCTAACTTCTCCACAACTCTTGTACTAGCCACATTAGTGCAACTACCCCCATCAATAATCAAGGAACATAACTTGTTGATAAGACAGCGGGTGTGAAAAATATTTTCCCTTTGGGTATCATTCAAAGATTTTGGAATTGTTCCCAACATACGCCTTATCATCAATAAGTCACCTTCACAAGAACTTTCACTTTCAATCTCACTTGGTGGCTTAGAAGGTGAAGAATGCCTAGATGAATTGGAATCATGCTCACTAACTATCACCCCATTATGCACAAACATATTCCTTTTAGAAGGGCAATTAGAAGCTATGTGACCATATCCCAAACATTTAAAACATTTTTTACTAGACGATTTGATGGGTGATATATGAGTAGAAGTAGAAGGCTTAGACTCTTTAGGTGTGAAAGAAGAATCCTTAGAAGGAAGGTTTGAAAAAGACTTTTTATTTTTCCAAGAGTTGTTGTAGTAACCATCATTGGGAGAGTTTTTAAAAACATTTCTCTTAGCAGTTTGAGTTTCAACCTTCATTGCAAGGTGAACCAAAGATCCCAAAGATGAATACTCTTGAAGTTCAACAACATCTTAAATATCCCTTCTTAGGCCACTTACAAACCTAGCTATCATAGCTTCCTCACTTTCTTTCAAATTAACTTTAAGTAAAAGCGTTTCTAACTCCTTAAAATAAGCATCCACACTTAGCGTGCCTTGTTGAAACCGTTGGAGCTTCAACATGAGGTCTTTCCTAAAGTGTGGTGGCACAAATTTAAGGCGCATGCGTTCCTTTAAAGTGTCCCAAGAGTCCACGGGAGGGCTCTTGTTAACACTATGCCACCATTTCATGGCATAATCAATGAATTCTAAGGAGGCTATCTTAACCTTTTGGTATTCTTTGACCTCATGGACATCAAAAATTTGTTCACATTTAGCTTCTCAATCTAAGTACACATTAGGATCACTATCACCACTAAAACTAGGGACTTTTACAAAAGAAATTTTAGCCTTGGCTTCTTGGTGATATCCATCTTCACGGTAATGTCTATCTCCATGAGCGTGAGGTCTATATCCATGAAAATGGTGATGCTGTCTCCTTCTTCTATGTTCCTCTTCACGGTCATGATCATTGGAAGAACCTCTAGATGAAAGTCTATGAGAATGATGCTCTCCATTGATAGAAGTAGAGGACCTAGTTTGCTTCATGTCAACTCTTTGTAATCTTTCCTCCAACCTTCTTATAGCTTCATCTTTGAGAGTAATGGTTTGTTTTGCTTCTTTTAATTCATCAAGAACAGAAGCTCTATGAGGAGAATGCTGTTTGGAAGAATCACTGCTGGAATATGAAGCCATTTATAAAAGAAAACAACAAACAAAATAGCACACAAATATGAAGAACACAATGTTAGCAACAATTAGATCAAAATGCCGAAGTGAAGTGTCACTTAAAGCACTCCAAAGAAAGAATACTCCCCTTTACCAATCCGATCTTGAGGCCTTTAGTAACCTCAAATGAAAGATGTCAAAGCAATATCAAACAATCTCAAAGCTAATCACCACAAAACCAAAGAATCAATGAAGGACAAACAAGAAAAGGTATAAACAAGAAAAGGCTATAACAAAAGGAGTACAAGATATATGACAAACTCAAAGAGTAATGAAGAAAAGACAAACAAGAAAATAAGGTACTCAATGAAAAATAAGGCACACAAAAGAGACCTAGAGAAAAGCACTAGAGTAGATGAAGAAAACAAAAACAGAACTACTGGAAAATATTTTTGTGCAAACTGTGTGTGATGTTTACAGATTTATCTGGAATGATATAAAGCGAACTGGATTATGAAATTGTAACCACAGAAAGTTCAAGATCTTATCTCAATAATGGCACTGGAATTACTCAAAAACAGTAAGCCAATTAATTGTGATAAATTTTCTAAAATCACTGCCAGATTACCGTATTTTTTTCGGCAGAATTACACACTGTTTGTATTTTATTTATCATTTTTGTACTTTGAATTTTGAAGTAATTCTTTTTTCTACTCTTTTATAACACTTTGACGAACACAAATCCAGAATTTCAGAAATTTCCAGTAAGTAAATCAATTGCAATAAGGTGAAACAGACAGCACATTTGCAGGAAAACAGAGGAATCCTAACAGGAATGAAAAACAGAATTAAGAACTAGCAAAGACATAATGGAAATGATGTGTAAGAACTTGTATAGGTCTAAAATACAAGTATGAACTCAAAACTAAAAAGAAAATGCATCAAAGGATCAAGAATCAAACACATAAAACTGTTCTTAACACAAAATCAAGAAACAAAAAATTACAACAAAAGGACTACAAAGAATTGATAACATTCTTGGAAAAACATGACTATGACAAAACTTATAAGGATTCAAAAATTAAAATGACACAAACACAATGTAATATCAAAAAGAAAACAGCAAGAAAACTCAAAAAATAACCTAAAAACAGAAAGGAAACAACAAGAATATAGAGTTCTTGAATTAAAGAGCCTACAAACAACTCAAAACACAAACAAGAACAAACCTAAACTCTAGATACCACATGATATGATTCCAATAGCTAGATGTAGATGATTCTTTGACATTTTATGGAATCAACTTGAGTTGGAGATTGAATAGGCACTTTTATAGAAATGGATCAATGTTCTATGTTTCAAGAACTCACCACAACTTGCGCCAAACACCAAAACTCACATGGAAGTCCCATTTCTTGTCAATTGAACCGATTAAAGGATGCAAGAATGCAAATGAACCGATTAAAATGCTTGACAATTGAAATGCACCGAACAAAGTAAGCTAGAATGAAGATGAACCGTTCAAACTAAGTAAGGAAGAAGATGAACCGAACAAAATGTGAAATAAAGGAAAAGCATCGAATAGAATTGCAAGAAAAGGCCTAAGACATGTTTTATGAATTCAATTGGACATGGAAATGGAAGAAATAGATGGAGAAGAAGGAAGACTTATGTGGTTGTAGTTCTTGGTTGATGAACACGCCACTTGAAGTGTGAAAACTCCAAGATAAGTGTGAATTGCCGCCACTTGAGGGAACCAAGGCTCTCAAGATGAGACTAGGAAGAGGAGAAGGCAAGTTCTCACTACACTCAATCACCAATTTGGGAGAGTTTTGTTACTTCAAATATCAATTCTGAATTTAGAAGAACCCAAGCCCTCCTTTTATAGGGAGAGGACTAGTCATGAAGCTTACAAAGCTTGCACCACAAGCTAACCAAAAGTCTCTTTCAAGCTACTCACTTCTAACGCCTATAGTGAGGCATGAAGAATCATCTTCTAGAAAATTCTAAACTATTGCCTAAGGATGCTTTACAAAAGAGGTATCTAATGTTTCCCTCTAAGCACCTTCCTAAAAACTATTCTATATTTATTTACAAATTTATAAAAAAGAAACTATAAAGAGAGATATTAATTGAAGCCTATTCTTGAGTCTTCTTTTGGCTTTAGGCTTGGTCATTTCTTTATTTTAATTCTTTTTTAATATTTGAGAAGACTAGAAGGAAGAACTTCAAATGTGTGGGTGAATGACTTCTTCCTCCATTGGTAAAAGCTTCTCTTATCTGTTCTTCATCATAGTGTTTGGATGAGAGAGGAGAATTGAGGAAGTGGATTTGGAGTGATTTGAGAGGAATGTGAGGTTGTTTGGATTGTGGTATATTAGAATAGATTTGTGAAGAAAGTTTATTGAATTTTGTGACTCATGTGATGGTTATGTGCAAGTTTTTAATTTATTTAAAATGTGTTAAATATAACTTTACAAATTTATTCTTACTTTTAAAAATATATGAAAAAAAATTATATATTTATTTTTTATAATTAATAATAATAATATTATTATATAAATAATTAGATTTATTTTTATTTTAATTAATTATTATTATTTATTATTTATTATTTATTCTTTATAATTATTATAATTATTTGTTATAATTGTTATTTCATAAACTTATTATTTATTATAATTATTATTTTATATATTTAATATTTTTTATTATTTTAATAATTATTATTCTTATTTATATTATATTATACAATTAATTATATTTATTTGATTATAATATAAATACTAATAAATTAATAATATAAAAATATAAATGTATATATAATAAAATATAAATTTATATGATTTATTTTTTCTTCGCAAATCTTCGCTCCTATGTGAAGAAAAAACTCCACACAAATTTTTTTCTTGATTCCCATTTTCAAAAAAAATCTTTATTTATTAAATTATTTGCATTTATCATTTATTGTCATTCTTTCCTTGCAAGAATTTATCGTAGGAAATAAAGAATACATTAAATTTGTTGACCTGAACTTCTGTCATTTTCTATTTGAAGTCTCAATCTTCAACAAGTACAAAACATCCCACTTATTTAGTCAAATCAATCATCCTCATTTATTGCATATCCTACAATTATCAGTTTTCAAATGAAAAAACTTGAAAGAGAATTAGAATTGTGAGAGAGTTTTGACACAAAAACAAGGTTAAAATTGAATTTTAGGAGAAATAATATATTTGTTAAAGTAAGGCAGGAGATAACACTATTGTACCAACAAAAACTTGGCCAATGGTTTATGTATATGCACTAGCATGCATTATTCACAATAGGAACAATGCTTTCTTGAGACACATCTTCAGTTGTTATTGCCTTTGGCTATGCCAAAGTTCTTTCTATTACCATTGGTTTCAACAAACACTTTGGTTTCTTCACCAAAACTTAGGTTACCCTACCTTTCATGTTGAATTATCATGAAAAAAAAAACTTTTTTAAGAAGGTAAAAGATCCAATAACAATATATGTGACTTAACAACATTGAAATAATCATTCAAACAATTTAGAAACTAAATAATCGTATCTTGGTGCCTATAATTCCTTACATTCCTCATTGCTTAGAATTTATTGGACAAGTGCCACATTCAAGCTCCTCCCCAACCCTTTTAGCTTAGTAAAATTTAGTCATGCCCAAAGTTCCTTGCTTGAAATTATGGAATTCTTACTGAAGTTCTAAAACATGAATAAAATATTCTTACAAGAATCATTCCTTTAAATCAAACCAAATGTTTATATCATTTTCCATTAAAACAACTCTTTCTCTTATTGACGGGAAGACAAATAATAGAATTATCATCAAGGCAAAAAAAAAAAAAACTATATGTACCATTGCGATAAGAATAACCAATGAATGCAACATCCACAATTTTTTATTCAATATTTGTCCATTTTAAATTTGGTTTTTTTATCTTAACTAGACACCCTCCAATTTTAAGAATTCAAGATTTGAAAGGTAACCTTTCCATAAATCATAAGTGTTTTATTTAGTTATTTAAGAGGAACTTTATTAAGAATGTAAGATTTCGTCAAGGTTTTTTTTCTTCACATATAATTAGACATACCAAAATTAAGAAATGTTGAATTTATCATATCTTTCAAGGTCTTATTTTTCCTTTGGGCTATACGATTTTGTCTAAGCGAATAAGGGGGTAATGAACTCATGTATTATATCATTCTTCTCACATAATTATTCATGACTTGTTGTACAATATTCACCTCCCCTATCAAATCTTAATCTCTCAATCTTTTGATCTAGTTGATTCACCACTTTAGCTTTATATTTTAGGAACATTTCCTTGCTCTTATTCTTTGATTTTAATAGATATATTATTAAAAAAATTCTTGAAGTTTGTTAGATCAGATCAAATAGTTCAAGATGTTTTGTACGCCTATGCACTTAAAAAGTTTTCCTTCTACACATATAGGATATTTAGGGTTATTTTCTATATGCAACATAGGTAACAATTTTGTCATTATCAGTTTCAACATCTATTTTAAGTCCAATTTTCTTATTAATATGATGAGTTCAAGTATGTTTAACTTTTATTTCTAATGATTAACAAGATAGATTTAGAGTTGTGTAGATAATAGCTTTTATCAAAGGCTTCAATTTGGTTTTAAAAAATGGATACATTTTAGTACAAATTTGTCATTTCACTGATACACACGTATTCTTTTTAAGCTCTCTCAATACTTCACAAATGGTAAATTTCTATGCATGGATCGTGAAGGGTATATATAAAACATTGCTTAAGGGAAGAGTTTTTTCAAAATTACCACTAAATAAAATATATGTGGTGGCGATTATTTTCGTATACCATGGTGTTTATAACTGCCACAATATATGTGTGTGTGAAAATCTTCTTTAGGTTTCTCACCATATTCTGTTAATTCAAAAACTTAAACAAAGTGTCAACATGAAATGTGCAATCTTAAAATCAACTCACACCAGAATGTAATCTTTTCAAAATCCTATGTATTGTGGTGATATTTATCTCTAATTTTCTATTCTTATTTGGTATTGGTATTTTCATTTTATGCTTAAATCTTGAATCTTTGGAATTGATTGTGAAGTATTTCTGATGATCTAACCCAAAAGAAAATACAAGAAAATACTTGACATATTATGATACTAGGAATAGACTATGATATAACAAATGTTTTATAACATTT
Source organism: Phaseolus vulgaris (assembly GCF_051622355.1). Lineage (NCBI taxonomy): Eukaryota > Viridiplantae > Streptophyta > Magnoliopsida > Fabales > Fabaceae > Phaseolus > Phaseolus vulgaris. The sequence goes on along the minus strand of NC_143501.1, from coordinate 15,979,858 downwards.
TTTCTTAATAAGAAAATTTGTTAAATAGTTAAGGAATCGATTTTTAGGAGAAGATCTTAATAATTTCATATTTGAAGAATCAATTTGAATGACTCTCTTTGTTGCATCAATATCAAATTAGGTCAGAATATTGTATATGTTTATTTATCCAAAATAGAGACGAGTGAGAAGGATTAACTTCAATCTCAATCTTATCAATTGAATTCTTATGTTTACTTTTTTATTATTTAAATTAGAAGCAAATTTTATTCAAACAATGCTCATATACCTTGAACTAGACCTTTGTACATATTTCAATATTTGGTGAATGTTACACATAAAGATTTTAATAGAATATTTTCTATTGGGTTCGATATCCGTCTTTTGAGATAAATTATTACGGTTGAACCAGTACACTTGCCAAATTATGTCAACATAAGCCTCAACCTATACCTATGCTATTGTATACTCATATTCAACAAAACTATTTTGCTATTGTTTAAGACCCAAAACTATATCGCTCAGTTATCGGTGCATTACAATACATTCTCAATACTCATCACAAAGTTGAAAGGCAGTGAAATTATTATTGATGATTACATATGGATTAACATTGTTGAATTCAAATTAGAGGGTCATTTTATTCTTGGGATCAATAAAAAAATTGTATACTTAGATTGTTTAAGAAATCATCATTTTGTTCAAGAAACAAATTTCTAAGTATTTTAAAACTGGAAATATGAGGATGGAAGAAAGGCTTTTTCCCTTTGTTATTGCTTGAATTTTTTACTCCAATAGTGACCAATCATGCACAACTCTCTAAGGGTTACATGCTATTGATTTTTTTTCTTTGTTTTAGTTTTAAAATATTATATTTATTGAAAACGTCAATAAATTATTTTTAAAATAATTACATTTATTGTTATTTTTCATATTTGGCAGCGAACTTTAAACTTAAATTGAAGTTTGTGGGACAAATTAATTACTATTCAACGTCTACTTTATAACTTAAAAAAAGAAAAACAAGTGGAAGCAAAAATAAATAATTCCAAAACGGAAAAATCATAAAGAAGTCGATAATGTATTCAATCAATATATTTTATTAAACTTAACTTAATCTATCAATATATAGTGACTAGGTGTATTTGAAAATATAGAGTAATTAATTAACATGGAAAGAGTTAATGTTGAATAATTAAATTTAATTCAGTAATTGTAAGTTTAACAGTTGTTATAAATTATTTTTTTAAAATTTTAAACTTTAACAAATGTAAATGCTTTATTTAAAGTTTGAATTGTTAGCATTAAATAATTAAACTCAAATTTAAAATTATTATAAATATTAAACATTTAAAAAGGTATAAATGTTTCTAAAAAGTAAAAATGGAATGGGATCATATTACTAATTATAAATTTATTAATTTTCAGTATTTAAAAATAAAAATGTATGCTTAAAAATTCAAAATTATAACAAATATATAAATGATTATTTGTATTTTTCTATTGTTATAAGAACTTTTTCATAGTACTCGTATGAATTATAATAATTTAATAATTTTAGTGTTTCCAATTGTTTTCTAATTTACTTTTTATCATAATTTAATATATTTTTATATCTATATTTTTTTAAATATATTCGATGAGCATAGTTTTACTTACACTTTAAACCTTTAATTATATATTGTTGAATTATAAGCATGAATAAGTTCCCTATTTTAATTAAAATTCATCCAATTTGGTTTATTTTGGAATTTTTTATTTTAAAGAATTAGAGAATAAAAATGTATAATATCTCAAACATAAAATTGAAAGCAAATCTTTTATAAATATACGAAGAAATAGGGTTTGCGATAAAACTCAAAAAAAAAAATATAAAAATTCTAAAAAGTTGGAAACTGATAAGTTCATAAAATAGAACATTAGAATTTCTTTAGTTTTCTTTAATTTCTTTGTTGTAATTCATTGTGCAATTAAAGTTTTGTTCTGCAAAATCTTATTGTGTTAAATGTCTAATTTTTTGAGTTTAATTATTGTTTTGGGAATTATTTTTGAACCTATGATGATAATTCAATTTTGTCTTTAATTAAACTCTTGTTTAGTTTTTTTAACAATCTCCTGGGTACATGATTCAAGTGGTAAAAGATCAAAAACCTTATGAGTAGACGTATGGAGACGATTAAGGTACTGAATAAATTAGTGGACATATGTTTCATTATTGAGATTCGGTTATATTTTGTTGTCGCATGTTTGGTTAATCAATTTATGTTTAGATGATAAATGAATGATATATTTATTAACTGATAAAGAATTTAGTGCTGGAAAAGCTTTGAAGTCAACTTTCTTTACTAATTATTATCATCTACTTTACTTTTCTTCACAATAATTTAAAACCCTCATTTTGACTTTATTATTATTGTTAATCTTACAGTTTGCGGATAGGTTTTGAACATTCTTTGACTAATTTTACTATTGAGTTTTTTGGAGACAACTTGTGGTCATTCAGCCTTATCTATATCATCATTTGTTTAGTGTTAAACGATCTAGCACTATATTAAATAGTTTTCAGTTAAATCATTTTAATTTAAAACTTAAATGAAAATCATCAATATTTAAAGTTGATTTACATATTAACTTAAATTTAATTATTTTTAAATAAAATAGACTGGTAATATATTGATATAATAAAATTTATTTAATTGTTAATTATTTAAATATAAAAAACAATACTAAATATTATTATTGAATTAATTTAAAATATCTTAAACACTTAAGTGAATGGAATATATTTTTTTTTAAATAAAGATTGATATTTTATACATTTATGAAAGTTAATTTAAATCTGAGATCATTGACGGGTATACATTTTAATTATTTTTTATGTACAAGGACTTTTTTTAGAAGTAAAGTAGATAATTACTTGCAAATATAAATATATGATTATAACATTGCATATTATTATTAAATTGGAAAGTTAATATGAAAATCAGTTTCAAATATATTTAAATTAAAAATGTTAAAAACTTAATGGGATGAAGTTTTGTTTTTCTGGTGAACATTTTTAAAATAGTTTACCAATTTATAGTTCACGTGGATTTGTGGTAATTAATGTAACGTGTCATTAATTAATATATATATATATAGGGTATAATAGTATATTATTATATATAATAAATTATAAGATAATCTTTCTATCTTAAAATATTTGTAGTAGTATGTTGAATAATAATTAATCTCAATTTTTTTATGTTAGGATCGTTATTTATATTTTTTTTATAGAAAGTCTTGCAATAAGGATTTTTTTAAGTCTTTTACTATTAGAAGTCTTATTTATATAAGTAGATAAAGCATTAGATATATATTTTACTTAATAAGTTTTGTATTTAATATTTTAACTTTTATGATCACAATGTCATTTTAAATATTTTTGTCACTCATTTATAAAGCACAACATATTGATAAGGGATAACATATTTATAAAGAGTTACACCATGAATAACAACATAAGATATAAATTAGGGATGAAAATCATGTCGGTGTGAATTTCACTTTTTCATCATCATCTCATATCCGAACAGATATGAAATTTTTGTATTATCCTTATCCTCTGCCTCATTATTATTTCAAATATTAATTAAATATTCTTTTACGAAAAAATCATATCAAATGAAGAATAATGACATACATTATTAAGGATAATGTCAAAAAGATATACATTTTATTTTCTCTAATGTTAAATATAAAGAAAGAAATTATAATTGCATAAATCTCAAATCAGAGTATCAAATAATAATTGGATAATTGGATAAAGGTAAAATTATATAAAACAGGAAAAATGATCAAATGTGTACCCTAGAAATAGGTTATGAAACTAAGAACAAAAGAAAAATCAATATAAGTTTTTTCAAGTTACCTAATAAACTAAAGATATTTTAATAATTTAAAATGAGGACATGTCTAAGAACGGGGATGAGATGGATATAGGGATGGGGCATACATGTACGTACTCATTTTCGTTCCCATATCCAATTTAAAAAATCGGGTATTACTCATACTCGTACTTAGTCAATATGGAGATTTTCTGTCAAGATCGAGACGAATTCAGAAAATACTCGTGGGAACATGTTTATTTTTCATTCCTAATACAATTTTTCCATACAAAAAGTGTTTATCTTATAAATGAATTCATCTTTTTATCATCAATAAGCGTACCATACATATCACATCAATCACATATATAAATATATATCATCACATGTTCATCATCAACATTATCATCCTCTTAGTTAGATAATCTTGAGTAAGTTTATCTTACTTGAGTGGTCGTACTTTGAGGAAAACTTCCTCACTTGAGTGGTCTGATACCACTTAAGTGATACATTAATTTTCTCCTCTCTCTCTATGGATGATTTAACCAAGTGTATTTAATCAAGATACACATGACTTATTTTCTATTTCATTTATTTTTTTTGTCTTGCATTTCCTATAAATATATCTTTCATTTTTTTTTTATCTTTTTTCGTGACCATAGAGGGGAAGAGCAAAGGTTTTCCATTTCTAGAGTTAGGTTAGTAAGTTTTCTTATTTCTAATTTTGCTTTTGCTTCTTTGTTGTTGTTTCCTACTACTACATCTTCCCTTTATTAATTCAAATTTTCTATCTCTTAGATTATTCCTTACACCTCAATTTCCATAGGAAGAATACTATTTTGAGCTTTCTTTTACACTCTTGAACAACCACAAGACTCTTTGGAAGAAATGAGAGTCGTCTCATAATCTAAATCCTAAGGTTAATTTTCCAAAACTTTGTATTGTTGCCCTATTTTTATATATTTTGTACAATTTTGTAATTTTGAGCCAAGAAATTGATTCATTAGGCATGAAAACCTAGATTTATCTTTAAAAATATTCAAATTGAACTTATGCAGAAAAGGTTAAAAAAAGCACGCTTTTATTTAAAATTGCTCTATTGGATTAATGTTTTATAGCATTGTGTTGTTTTTTTAATTTTTTGTATTATTTTTATATAATTATTGTATTTAATTAATTTGATTCATGGTCAAAAGGATGAAAAACTCTAGAAAAGGTGACTTATATTATAGTTAGTAAATATACACACACAAAAATAATAGTTTGTAAATATATGAATTGAGCTTGAATTGAATTGAAAAGAATATATTAGATTGTGTATATTTTTTGTATTGTTTATTTGGCTATTTTTAATTTTTGGGATATTGGTAATACCGTTGTTATGCTACTGAAATGGAATTGTAATTGTTTAAAAGAATAATATTCAATTAATCTTGTTGCATGCAAACTTGTGAATGTGATTGTTGCTTGTCATTATGTGTGGTAACGAAGATTGTGATGATACAAAAGTAAAGGAACAATTATTTTTTTTTTGAAAAGTTTAATATGTGGGCTACTAGAGGTAGAAAAATCTTCCTATGTATGAACTTTCTGCCATCAATAATCTATTATTTGTGGAATGTGGATAGTTATAGAGATCTATTGTGGTATAAAGTATAGAAACAATTTTGGTAATTTAGAGAAAAAGTATGGTGATGAAAGTTTTTCTCCAATCATCATTCAGAATTTGTTCAAAGAGAATAGAATCACATTACCTAAACTATTTAGTTTTTTTTTAATATATTTCATCCTTTTTGAATTTATAATTGTGTATTAATGGGTATAAAATTGTATAAACTTAGAAGTGAATATTATCTAGATTTTGTGGAAATAAGAGTGTGACAAGTGCTTTTAAATGAATTGAAAAAGTTATTGTAATTGTAAATTTACTTATGATTATTTTAAGTTTACCCATCCTAATATATCTTAATATTGTTACTTTCTAAATTATATTATAAGCTTTATTTTAAAATTTTAAAATATTACAGAAAATAAATAATAGTAAATAATTTAAGGCATTACAAGGTTCATCATCATCTTTCTTATATAAATATTCTTTGAGAAGTTTATCTCTCGTTTGAATGACTTTCTTTTCTTAATCTAGGAAGAATTTAATCACTTAAAGTGATACAATTCTAAAGAGAAGAAGAATTGGTTACATCTCTCCAACGACCAGGCTTGGATGTGATTCTACTTGTTGGATCACCCGACAAATTCCAAAATTATTAATATCACATATTAAAGAATCTCATGCACCATTTTCACTACTTGAAACAACCTTGAGTTATTTGGACATAATTCACTCTAGAGGAAAGAAAATTACAGTAGCATCTCTCTCGCTCAAACCTTAAACTATCATTTGAATGTCTCTGTTAATAGTTAAATATATCAACCGATGCATATACTCATGACTTACCATTTGAATGTTGCTTGAGCTATAATCTATTACTTGAGTGATATTAGCTAAAAGAATATAGTTTCACTAGAAAACATATAACATATACTCAAAACCAATACAAAAATACTCCTTTATCCTTACATTTTACACTTATGATTGACCAATAATTATCGTATTAACATATACAATGTAATTATATTCAAGTTTATTATCAAAATATACTTTTAAACTTCCAACGATAAATTAAATTTTATATTCACCTTACATTTATTTTTTAATATATATATATATATATATATATATATAATACTCAATTAAAATAAATACTAAAATTAACTTCACTTACGGTGAACATAACTTCCTTACACAATTCCAAAAAATCTTATTAAATCATACACCAACATCTTTTATTACCAAATCACCAAAAGAGAAGAAAAAGTTAACTTGATCTTCACATTATTACTTTTTAAGATTATACTCTATTATCAATAATGGCAAATTTACTTAGACGTGGGATTGTGGTCGGAAGCGCTCTTTGTTGTTTATGTGGGGTAAAAGAGAAAGAGACTAATCATCTATTTTTTGATTGTAGAATAGTCTAGTTGGTGTGGAACCTCTGTTTTAAGTGGTTAAGCATTTTGTCGGTTACCCCTCATGATTCTTACTCTCATTTTTTGTGGTTCAGGATGTGTAATGTTTCTAAGTCGGTCAATTTAGGGATAGAGAGTATTTCGATTGTGGTGGTTAGTGAGATTTGGAGTTACAGGAACATGATTTTATTCAAAGGTGGAGTGCTGGACTATTATGAAATCTTTTCTTTGGCTCAATTGAAGGTTTGGTCTTGGATTACTTCTAAATTCTCCTCTGGTTGTTTCTCTTATTCTGATTGGTGTGTTGTTCCTCTGGATTGCCTTGTTTCGCTTAGTTGATGTGTGGTTGTGGTTTTTTGGCAGGGCTAGTTTTGAATTGTTGGTAGGAAGGTGTGTGATGTAAGGATATATCCTTGTTTTTGTATACAGGTTGAATCACCCCTAAAGTGATTCTTATGTATATATTGCTTATTGCTGATAAAAAAAATCTTCTAATCTTTGATAGAAACAAACTATTTTTTACTTTAGGTCACGCTGACATGTTAACGATTAAACAAGTTTTCCTTAAGGAAGGTATAACTAATGGTTTGGTTTTTTATTATTATCCAAAGTTTATTTGTCTTTCGCTCAAAATATTTAGCAAAAGCATTGTCATCTGTTTGTAGAGTGTCTTAATTTATATAGAAGAGGGGTTATTTCTATTATTACATCTGTTTGTGTTTGTACGGTGTGTGATAGCAAATGATATTTGGAATAAATGCTATAGATGGTTAGGTGTTTTGTTTGTTCAACATATGGAGTTAATGTCTCACTTTAAACAATTTCATCTTCTCAACCTTAATCTTATACAAAATCTAGTTTGGAAGGGTTTGTGGATTGTCTCGTAATAGAGTATTTTGAACCATAAAAATAGGATTGTATTTAAATAAGGGAAGATTGATGTGGAGGAAGTGTTTCATATGGCTCAATTAAAGCAAAGACATGGGATTGGTTGAAATCGAAATTGTCAAAATTTAATTTTGCTTTTTCTGATTGAATTATGAACCCACATTTTTTTTATTAGCAATAACAAATAAATAAATGTGAACCACTTCAGGGGTGGTTCAACCCTTAACAAAAGATACAATAAACAACTTCTAAACTAAAGCCACCAAACTAACAAACCAAAGCACTAACCGTACTAAAAAACCTAAAATACATCAAAAAACCATTATCATACATTCCAAAGGTTCAAAACACCAACTGGAGAAGGAAAATGAGGCAGAACGAGATTTTACAGAAATCCAAGAACAAACGTTTGCTTGCACTAATGCACACACTTCTGATGCATCAGGCAGACCCCTATTAAAAATGATAAAATTCCTGTGATTCCAGATTTCCCCCACAACCCCAACCCAAATTGTACTCCACACATCATTAATCGAATATGAAGACAGACTCATCTTGAACTGAGCAAAGTTTGACATAGGATCAATGTGAGACACAAACAACACTCCCAAACACTTAAAGCAGAAACACCAAACCCGCCAAGCAAAACTGCAATCGAAAAACAAATGGCGGTGAGACTCTTCCTCCTTCCCACACAGACAGCACAAAAAATTTTCAACCAACACCTCTCGCCTTTCCAAATTGACCTCAGTAGCAATCTTATTCTCCAACACCGTCCAAGCTATAAATAAATCAGAAGGTATGGCTTTACAACTCCATAACTTACTAGAAACCAGAGAAAAATTCACCTCACAATCCCTCATAACAAGAAAATAGGCAGAGTTAACTGAAAACGTCTGAAGACCCCCTACCTTCCAAACCCGCCTATCCGCCTCTCCCAAATCCATCCTAACCTCAAGTAAAGCCTGACACAACTGATCCACCATAGGCTTCTCCCAGTCGAAAAAAGGTCTACGCCAGGCTAAATGCCAAACGCAAACACCATCAGACCAAGACCCAAGCTCAGCCACCTTTGCATCTTTGGCCGAACAAAGAGAAAACAGTCTTCGAAAGACTCTCTTCAGCGCATCACAACCTAGCCAACTATCCTCCCAGAAAGAAATAATCTTTCCATCACCAACTTTCCACTTGAACCCATCTTCAAAACTTCTACCCCAACCCTCTGAAGCCCACACCTCTTTCAATTTTTTCCACCAAAGAGAGCTCCTACGAATTTTTATTTCCTCTCTCAAACTTCTCCACCCACCATATTTAGAAACAAGAATCTCCTTCCAAAGACCACCCTTATCTGAACCCAACCTCCAGATCCACTTACCTAACAAAACCAGGTTAAAAATATTTAAATCAATGATACCAAGCCCCCCAAATTCGCGAGGCTTGCAAACCTTTTCCCAAGAAGCCCAAGCGATCTTCCTTCCTTCAGAACCCCACCCCCAAAGAAAATTCCTTTGGATCCTAACCAACTTATCTTTCACCCCGGAAGGCAATTTGAATAAAGACATAAAGAATAACGGGATAGAAGAAAGAACAGACTTGATCAAACAAATCCTCCCTCCCTCCTTTATGTTTGAAATTTGTTAATTAATAATATGAAAACTGCATCCACTTGCTTGGCTTAATCATGTATATTATTTTGGCGCTTCTCAAATTTTGTTATGTTGCTGCTGATCTTGGTAAGTGTTTATGGGCTGAAAAGGCATATGAGATCTTGTGTTGGAAGTGCCATGGAATTTATGTTGTTTCATTTGCTATATATTTTGTTGAGTATTATGTTGATTTTTGGGTTCTTTATTTTTTTATGTGTTACTGGTTTGTGCTAAAAGGAGATGAAAGGTATTTGTTTAGAGTTTAGGCATTTTTTTTTGTTTTTTTTATATTTCTAAAATTAAAAAAAATTCTCTTTAATATTATTCAACACTTGATAACTACTTAATGCATCTTTGGAGTAAAGTTACCTTAAAGGAACTAGCTTTTTTGGTAAAAGCAATACTTCTCCTTAATGATATAATATCAACAAATAAGCATATGTAAAAAAAATGAGATCTGTTACTTATTTACCTATAATAAATGATAAGCACAAAAGGAATAACTTTAAATTTTGGAAAAAGAAAGTAAAAGAAATTTATTTTGTAAAACTAAAACCAAAATTCATTCATAAATAAGAACTGAAAAATGGTGTTTTTCAAAGTTAAAATATAAAGAAAAAAAATTATAAAGTGACTATGTATACTAGTTTCTTTATAAGGAATTCCACTAAAATAAAAGGAAAATATAAAATTAAATTCCGTTCATTGCACGGTTCTCTCGTAATTATCAGAAAAATTCATGGCAATATTGAAATGAATTACACTAATTAAACAGTGTTATGCCACTAATAGATCCTTATTTATCAGTCAATAACTAGACTTGGTTTAAAGCCAAGAATGGTTGTGTTCTCAAATCAGATTCACATGCATTGTTTTATATAGGTTAAATATAGGACGAATTTAATATTTCTCACTAATTCAAATTTTAGACATAACATATGTACTTTGTAGTAAAAACAATTATTAAAATAAGCTTTTTTTAATGTTTTTTTAAGTAATAAATGAAATTTTAATGTTCACTTTATTAAAATATCTTAACATCTACTTTAATAATGAGTCAATTTGAAATATTTTAACATCTTATCATTCACATTCAAAATTTATTTGCCACATAAAAAAAACTGACAAAAAGTTTCATCCGAATAGTTTCCTTAATACAAATACTTAGGAGTTCTAAAATTTAAACTAGGAACGAAAATCAATTCCACATGAGTAGTACATAAACGATAAAACATATTTAACCATATATTTATTAACATTAATATGTAATTAGGTTTATTTTATACATATTCTTTGCTGGCACTTGGCCTTGTCAAGCATCTAATTGGTTGACCCATTTTCTTTAAGTAAGGGTAATGTTATATTTTGTTGAACATACTAAAACAAAAGCATGGATACTGTTGGAGGAGGAAAAAACAAGAAGAAAGCAGATGGAGAAAAAGAAAAAGTTGCATCCAAGGAGGAAGAAGAAGAAGCCTTAAGAAAGGATGTAGAAGACCTTAAGTCATGGGTATGTACATATCTTTTGTGTTTCTTCACCATATAACTTTGCCTTAAATTCTCAAAAGAAATGGGTATGTGTATATATCTTTTTTATTTCTTCACTTTGCCCTAAATTCTCAAAAAGAAATGGGTATATATATATAAAATTTTATTCTTTTTGTTTCTTCACCATATAACTTTGCTTTAAATTCTCAAAATAGTTGTCAACACTTTTGATATTTGTTCATACTAAATGTTTTGATTGTTTCATAGATTGATATGATAGAGAACATGAACGACGAGGAGATAAAGGGGTATCTAGAAAATAATGCTGAAGATATTAAACTGGCAAAGGTTTCAAAGCCAAAGAAAAAGGTAAGATTTGTTTCATCTTGTTTTAAAGATAAAAGCCAAACTAGCAAATTTCAAAGAAAACAAAATTTGTGCTGAAGTTATAAGTTTTGATTTATTTTTTTCAGTAAATTACTGTTTTTATCCTAGATAATATTATATATTCTTAGTTTTTAATCCTTATAGAGTGAGGAACGCTATAAAAAAATTAACATAATTAAGAAATATTAATGCAGCATATATATTCATTTTAAAGTTGCTGAAATGATTAAGAAAGTAAAAAAAAAAGGACTTTGGAGAAAATTTAAGAAAAATATAGAAAAATTCAATTTACTCCAAATTTTTATTCTCTGTTTGAAATTTCAAAAAATGGGTCGATTTTAAAATTATCTGACTGAAATACAGTGAAAATGCCAATATTTTCATTCTGATTATTTTTAATGGATCTTTTCTTGTAATTATATTTTTTATAAGATTTGAATACGAAATAATATTTCTTTTCATGATGCATTTTATTTTATAAAAGATATTTATTAATTTTTATAATAACATTAGAGATTATACATCAATTAGAGATAAAATCAATTTTTATATAGTATATAAATAAATACAAATATTATCTTTAAGTTAGTTTTATAAAGTTAATGTAAATTTAAAATTTACTTTTAAATATGAATCAAAATTATTTAGAATGTATTGTAACAATATTAAAATGATTTAGAATTTATTTTATAATAATTTCTTGAATTTATTATATTATTATATATTTTAAATAATTCTAATATTATATTAAAAAGTTTATTTTGAATTTAACTTAATCTTTTAAAATTGATTTTTAATTGTAATATATTACCAAATAATATTACCTCTAGTTGAAATTTGTAATAAAAATTATCATATAAATTATAAGAAGATGATATTGGTGGCACTTTGAATAGGGTAGTTCATAAAAATTTAAATCATTTTTAAAGAAATTAATACTCAATTATGAATTTCATTGTTTGCTTTTATTGTGGGGGCACTTGCTCCCAATTTCATTGAACAATTCACAGCTGGCTTTCTGGCAAAGACAAACTATGTTTGAAAATAATAAATGAAAGTAATTAATTTTCTTTAAAACTGAGCAAAATATATATTTTAATAGAAAGAATAATACTAATAATGTTAGTTATATTATTATCTTTAGTTGAAATTTGTAATAAAAATTATCATATAAATTATAAGAAGATGATATTGGTGGCACTTGAATAGGGTAGTTCAAAAAAATTAAAATCATTTTTAAAGAAATTACACTTGCTCCCAATTTCATTGAACAATTCACAGCTGGCTTTCTTGCAAAGACAAACTATGTTTGAAAACTGGGGCATGTGTATCATTTAGGCAGGTAAATAGTTTGAAAATAATAAATGAAAGTAATTAAAGTAATTAATTTTCTTTAAAACTGAGCAAAATATATATTTTAATAAAAAGAATAATACTAGTAATGTTAGTTATATTAAAAAAATATTGAGTAATTCCACGACAGTTTCTTTTAATATTTGAATAATTTATTTTATTTTTATCTTTTTAATTTTAAAATATAGTTGAGAGTAAAATAGTAATATTAAACATATATTCTTTATATATACTAGTGGAATGCGCATGTGTATCCACATTTTTCTCTTTTACTCAATTTTCACCATGGTAGAAATGTAATATACATACAAAAATAATTTTGGATGAGTCGAAATTGAAAAACAAAAAATAGAGTGGAGACAGTGATTAAAAGTAAATGTTACTATATTTTATATGTGAGATTTGGTGTGAAAATCTGTGAGAGTATGTTTTCTTTGTTGCCTTCAAATAAGGAACTAGAAGAGTGGGGGAGTCATATAAAAGCTGTACATTAATATTAATTTAAAAATTACAAAATAATTTTATTTTTTAAGTAATTCATATGCAATGATGAAATACTCCATTGTATTAATAAAATGAGATTTATTAAATAAGGGTAGAATCGGAAAATATTTGTGTAAAAAAAAACGGTTATAATGGAGAATACCCTTTATATATATAGGTATATATTATTAAAAATTTCTTTTAATTTTCAAATATAATTAAAATATATATATAAATATAATCATTTGATAATTTTTTTGGTGTTATATTTTAATTGGAAAATTTTATTTTATAAAAAAGTAATTTGTTTATTTAATAAAATAAATAAGTGAATAAGTTGTCTTTATTTCAAAATAATTAAATAATTTTAAGATAATAAATTTATCTATTTTTTAATATTCTTTTTACAAAATTATATATTTTTTAAATTATATATTTTTCAAATTATATTACTTCTAAGTTTTTAATTAATTATTTATTATTTATAAAATAAATAAAAATTATTAAATTATATACATTTGAATATAATAAAATGTGAATATATATATATATATAAACATGTTTTTTTCTAGGTTTTTGACCAGGGTTTTTTTTTTTGCTTTTTACCAAAATGGTGTCCGTTTAAAAAAAATTACAAATTTAGGCAAGTCGTGCCAATTCGGCACGACTTCATATGCACAAATTGTCCCAATTAGACACGACTTATGTCATGTCATACTGAAGTCGTGCCAAGTTGGCACGACTTCTGCCTTGTCATACTGAAGTCGTGCCAACTTGGCACGACTTCTGCCACGTTATAATTTTTTTTTCTATGTATTTATTCATTCATAACACTCTTAGAACATTCATTTTCTTTATCTATGTATTTATTCATTCATAACACTCTTAGAACATTCATTTTCTTTATCTATGTATTTATTCATTCAATTCAAACATGATCCATACACGATTATCCAATTTTTTGTTCCTTAAAACTAACACTCTTAGAAAATTATGTATCAAATTAATTTTTAACATTATATAACTTACTACCCAATATATAAAAAATAAAATAAAATAAAAAAACAAAATTATGACGTGGCAGAAGTCGTACCAAGTTGGCACGACTTCAGTATGACAGGGCATAAGTCGTGCCAAGTTGACACGACTTCAGTATGACAGGGCATAAGTCGTGCCAAGTTGACACAATTTCAGTATGATAAGGCAGAAGTCGTGGCAAGTTGGCACGACTCCAGTATGACATGGCAGAGTCGTGTCTAATTGGAACGATTTGTGTATATGAAGTCGTGCCGTATTGGCACGACTTGCCTAAATTTGTAATTTTTTTTAAACGGACCCCATTTTGGTAAAAAGCAAAAAAAATAACTCCATCATGATAAAAATCCGTTTTTTTCTAGTATATACTTAAAAAAAATAAGTTCTATAATTTAAAAACACTTATTTTCTTACATTAAAAAGAAAATAGGAATAATCTACACATCTCCCTCATCAACTTCTATATTGTTTATTAGTTGAATGTTAAATAATAAATAAAATTAAAAGACTGTGTTTTGGTACTATATTACAGGTCCAAAGAACTAGGAAGCCAAAGCCTTCAACCTCTTCCAATGGGATTCTGGCTTCAGTGTGGAGGTTCCACCAAAAATAGTACCAAAATAATTTCTGATTACTTTCTTAGAATATTTTTCATGAGAAACTGTCACAAAAATGTTTGTTTCATTTTAATCTAGAATTTTTATAAACTGTTGTTAATTTACAAGTCTTTTGCGAATAAAAATATACAGTTTCAAATTAGAAATTCTGAAAATTTTAATTTCAATCAAGTTTGAGGTGTTTTATTAATAATTTTAAATATATATATTAATTGATAACCTTCTTTTTGTGATACAGTGGACTTGATCGATTTTCTATGTGAACGTTTCCATTCAATTTACTTGTGATGTCTGACATGAAATAGTGAATTGGTGTTTTTTTTTTCATTTGACTTGGTTGGATAGTGTTACAAGTTTCATCTCAAATTATTCTAATTAAAAATGTTTTTTTTTCAAAAATTAAAATAAAATAACATCTAAACAATTTAACATTTTAATTAATCTATTAATTATTTGTGTCTAACTTTTTAATTAATAAATGCAATTGGTACTAACTATTCCAAATAAAGCACACACACATGGAATCTTTCAAAATTTGACGGTTTCTTTGTTATGATCTCTAGCAACAGTTACTTAAGTTGTTTTTTTTAAGGATAAAAAATTAATTATCATTTTGTAACTGTTTATTATTTTATATATTTAAATAATTTAAGAAAAAACGCAGAGTATATTTATTTAGGAAGTCATAAAGTATTTCTATTGATTTTTGTGTAGGATTAAATATGTTCTTTCGTAATTGTATTAAAATGTGAAATTGATTTTTGTTTTTAATCTAAACTTTAAACATTTTAGATATCTTTATTTAGAAAATTATTGAAATGAATTTTTACTAGTATTTTTTTTACATAACAAATGAATTTGTAGTGTTGATTGTATTATAATATTATAACATCCACATTATGAGTTAACCAGATATATTAACATCCTAGTTCACACTGAAAATTCGTTTGGCATGTAAAAAAACTGATAGTGACATATTTCAATAATTTTCTTTCTACAACTACTCTAAGATCTAAAGTTTGAAAAAAAATATATAAAAACTAATTTTGTGTGAAAGTATAAGGATAAAAAAATATATTTAACATTTTTATTATAAAACCAATATATTGGTTGTTGTTTTATACACAACAAAAGAAGTGTAACAAACTGAAAGTAGAATAAGATGTAGTTTGGTTGATTCCATAAATGTGTAAGAAGCTTTTTCATGTGTTAGTTGTGACGTGTAGCGAATTTTATGAGTGATGCAAAGAATTAAAATTTGTTAGATTCTTTTTTGGTCATGGTGAATGAATGATGTAATATTCCTCATGTGCCACACGCATTGCGATTCTTTATGATAAAGTGAGGTAAAGAATCAACATTTGTTGATTCTTTAATGGTCGTGATGGATGAATTGTGTTTTATATGTAATCATACAAATTTGTTATATATTTTTTTGAAGAAATTGACAAGAGATGGATTAGTCTAACTTGCAACTTTTACCTCAAAAAATACTTATAGTGTTTAGATGAGAGAGGAGAATTGAGGAAGTGGATTTGGAGTGATTTGAGAGGAATGTGAGGTTGTTTGGATTGTGGTATATTAGAATAGATTTGTGAAGAAAGTTTATTGAATTTTGTGACTCATGTGATGGTTATGTGCAAGTTTTTAATTTATTTAAAATGTGTTAAATATAACTTTACAAATTTATTCTTACTTTTAAAAATATATGAAAAAAAATTATATATTTATTTTTTATAATTAATAACAATAATAATATTATTATATAAATAATTAGATTTATTTTTATTTTTATTAATTATTATTATTTATTATTTATTCTTTATAACTATTTTAATTATTTGTTATAATTGTTATTTCATAAACTTATTATTTATTATAATTATTATTTTATATATTTAATATATTTAATATTTTTATTATTTTAATAATTTTTTTTTATATTATATTATACAATTAATTATATTTATTTGCTTATAATATAAATACTAATAAACTAATTATATAAAAATATAAACGTATATATAATAAAGTATAGATTTATATGATTTATTTTCTTCGCAAATCTTCGCTCCTATGTGAAGAAAAAACTCCACATAAATTTTTGTCATGATTCCCATTTTCAAAAATATTATTTATTTATTAAATTATGTGCATTTATCATTTATTGTCATTCTTTACTTGCAAGAATTTATCGTAGGAAATAAAGAATACATTAAATTTGTTGACCTGAACTTCTGTCATTTTCTATTTGAAGTCTCAATCTTCAGCAAGTACAAACATCCCACTTATTTAGTCAAATCAATCATCCTCATTTATTGCATATCCTACAATTATCAGTTTTCAAATGAAAAAACTTGAAAGAGAATTAGAATTGTGAGAGAGTTTTGACACAAAAACAAGGTTAAAATTGAATTTTAGGAGAAATAATATATTTGTTAAAGTAAGGGCAGGAGATAACACTATTTGTTTGTTCTGCCGGTTGACCTAAAACGTCTTTGTGCATCTACGTCACTCTCATGTCCAGAATCTCTATGCTCGCACGTGCTTTTCCTTCGATGAATGCCTGAAAACACAAAGACAAAGTGATGGCAAATTTCATGAAGGTCTTCTTGAATCATGTAAGAAAATGGTGCGGAAGCTATGGAGGTGCGTGTGCAAGATCCTCCTAAGAGTGATGTTGAAGGTGCATGATAGGTATGAACATAGGGAGGTTCGGCCAGCCCAAGGAAAGGTGAAGGATGTGAAGTTTAGAGCCTAGAGTTCTAGGGAGAAGCAAAGCTTGGCACAAAATGGCAGCATAACTTTACTCACAATAAACTTGAAAATACAAGGTGTAGGCTCCTCCTTTTATAGGCTAAGGAGGACCATAATGCAACCCTAATGCTAGCCCGAATGAAATGTAAATGTGAAGCACATGGGTGCACATGGCACATGGGTGCACAAATGAGCACATGGGGAGGGGTGTGTCTAGTTTTTATGCTCACCCCCTCCATGGGCTTTCTAGACCGGCCTTGGTAAATTTAGAGGTTTTTTTAGAAACTCTAAGTTTACCTAGGTTGGTGTTTTAGGTGCCAAAATTAATTCTAAGAAAATTACAAATAAAGTTCCTATGCTAATTTTGACAAGAAATTAAAGTCTACTCTACACTAGAGTTTATGGCATTTGAACATGTAAAAGAACGTCTTCTTGGATCCTCTTGGCCATAACTCTATGGTTGGCCCAAATCTACCCTTTGGTGGGCTTGCATGTGGGCTTGTGCTTGGGCCTCTTCCATCATCCCCTCCCTCTTGAAAAGGATTTGTCCTCAAATCCATTGCTTCTTCTTCTTCATGGCTAGGGGAATGGATATGGCTGGATGGTGTCCATCATCTCCTCCTTCTTGAGAAGATCTATCCTCAGATCTACAGACTTGATCTCGGATAGCAACCTTTTGCTTCGCCAAAGCTTGTCCTCCTGGATCAAACGTCCACCTATAGAAATAATCAAATAAGGCATAGGTGTTAGTTTGCAAATTAATTTTACTAGGTTGCCATTTTTGTTTTTCTTTTGGTTTTGGCAACCTTGGACAAAGTTTCTCTTTTAATGGTTGTGTGTGGTCTCTAATCATCTTATGTATTTTAAAATGTTCATTTGTGGTTACTTTCTCTTTAGGCATAAATCCTATAGAAGATGGTAACAACTTAAAAGGAGAAAGATGATTGAACCCACACATAACTTCAAAAGTAGAAATATAAGTAGTTTTGTGAACTACTTTATGGTATGTTTGCTCACCTCTAGAGTTGTGTGTGCACTTCATGATTATTCTAGGCATAGTAGAAAGAGCTAGATTTTCAAATATATTTTGACCATGCGTTTGAGGATGATAAGAATTTAAAGTGTGCAATTTAGTTGCAAGTTTTCCAAAGGAAATCCTCAAATCATGGTTTGTGAAATTTGGAACTCTATTCAACACTATGCTTGAAGATAAACCATGAAGATGTATCACTTCTCTAGAGAAGAGTTTATCCATAACCATGAAGATTGAATCACAACCTTTTGTTGTCCTAGGGAGTTTTAATATGAAATTTATATCTTCCCAAGGATCATTTGCAAAAGGTGAAGGAGTATAGAGTTTATGAGACATTGCCTTGGGCGTAGTTTGAAAACAAGAATTGTACCTAAGGTAATGTCTTTGAACTTCTTTTCTCATGGGGGACAAAAGTTTTCCTTTTAAAAGCTCTAGAGTTTTATCAACTCTAATTTGTCCCATGAGTTCTCCTTCATGAAGACTTTTTCTCTTATGTGTAAGGATAGTCTCGTTGTGACAACCATTGTTTATAAGGATTTGTACACTTTGCAATGGTTGTCTCAATAAGACATGACAAGTTTCTTTAGGCACTACTTCACATAAAAAATTGTTTTTGTAGATGCTTATAAAAAACTTGACATTCACTTGGTGATATCCTAGCACATATGAGAAATAATCTATTTCATTTTTATCTATGCAAGCTTCTTTTAAAGACTCTTCTTTTTCACTTAGGCTTGCAAGTGTTCCTTTACAAAAGGTAAGGCTTTGAGGTTGTTCAACAAGACACATATTTTCAAAGGTATTTTTAAATCTTTGGTCTTGTTGAATGACCTTGTGGGAAGGAACACTCTTCTCCCACGCCTTTTGTTCTTCAAGGGTCTTCTCATGCTTTTCTTTTTCTTCTTTTTCTTTAGCTTCCCTTTCGACTTCCCCTCTCTTCTTTTGTGTTTTTCTTTCCTTTCTTTCTTTATGGGAAGCAAACAATTTTTCTACCCTCATTTCCCAATCTAGGCAAGCTTCTATATTTTCTTTTCCATGGAAATGGGGTTGGTCTACCCTAACCTCTCTTGGGTTTTCTTGTTCTTTTCTATCTCTTCTATGTCTTCTAGGGGGTGCTTGATAATAATCATTTACTCTAATGCTTCCCTCCCCAAAAGAATCATGATCTTTAGAGATATATGCATGAGAAGGTAATTTTTTTAGAATGTGAGACTTCTCATCCTTTGCTTTAGTCAAAACATTAAGTTTAGTCTCACTCTCCAATTGTCTATATGCAATTGATTGCACAATTTGTGAAACTTCTTCCAAAAGAGTTTTTAAAGATTTTAATTGACTTCCAATAGACTTTGTAGAATGAGAAGAAGAAGACATGACTAAAACTTTGTGTATACAAGTATTTTACCTTGAGAAAATTTAGGGAAGTCAAAGAAGGTAGTCTTCCAGGTAAGGGAGGTGAGTCACAGTGGACTACTTAAGTACCAAGCCTTGCCTTAGCCAAAGACTATTCCTTAATGCTCCACACAAAACTTTCTCTTAGTAAATCACTTAAAACACAATTAAGTTGGAGAAATCAAAACTTTTTTTTCAATGCAAGAAAACAATGTATGCTAACTAATTAGAGTTATATATGCATGAGAAGGTAATTTTTTTAGAATGTGAGACTTCTCATCCTTTGCTTTAGTCAAAACATTAAGTTTAGTCTCACTCTCCAATTGTCTATATGCAATTGATTGCACAATTTGTGAAACTTCTTCCAAAAGAGTTTTTAAAGATTTTAATTGACTTCCAATAGACTTTGTAGAATGAGAAGAAGAAGACATGACTAAAACTTTGTGTATACAAGTATTTTACCTTGAGAAAATTTAGGGAAGTCAAAGAAGGTAGTCTTCCAGGTAAGGGAGGTGAGTCACAGTGGACTACTTAAGTACCAAGCCTTGCCTTAGCCAAAGACTATTCCTTAATGCTCCACACAAAACTTTCTCTTAGTAAATCACTTAAAACACAATTAAGTTGGAGAAATCAAAACTTTTTTTTCAATGCAAGAAAACAATGTATGCTAACTAATTAACAAAGCTAGACGGTTTTAACAAAGCTTAAAACAACCACACATACAAAGCGTTACTAATTAAGCAATATAGAAACAACTAAAAACAATTAACAATTGCTAATTAAAGAGTTCTATACTAGTCGGCCCTAGGTGAGTCTTCTTGGACACTTGGAGCCCTTGAAGACACACTCACCGTCTAATAACGTAATTAAGAGGTAATTAACACAAATTAAGTTGCAAGGAAATTAAGAAAACTCCCTTTGTTGATCCTCTTTTTGCTAAATGTACTTCCTTGTTGTCTTTGCTTGTTGGCCCTCCAAGTGTTTGTAGTGTTTTTCAAGAAAGCTTGTTTCGGCCTTGACTTTGTTTCCCTTTAGAATGAAGGTTTTAATTCTCCAATTCCAGCACCTATCAAAAGGCTAGACCTTACCCAAGTCAAGTTTCCATTCAATTAAGCACCAAAGGAGATATAAATTCCAGCACCAAATTAGAGGTCAAAGAACAAAAGCAAGAAACAATTTAATTGAATAAAACAGTACCACCAAAAGGAGTTAGATTATGACAACTAGAAAGAGGTTCAAGAAATATTAAGCAAGCAAATAAAAGGTACCAAAATAAAGGTAGGCACACAAAAGAATCCTAAGAATAGCACTAGAATTAGATGACCAAATAAAAAAACAGCACCACTGGAAAATGTTGTGGGCCAGAAACGTGTTTTTCCCCAATTTATGCTGAGCTGTGTTTTTAAGATATGATTCTGAAATTTGATATGCAAGATAATCAAGATCTTAGCTAAAATCTGGCTTTGGAATCACTCAAAACGCATGCACCAATTTGTTTTAATAATTTTTTCAATTTTGGTGTTCAGTTACGCCAGCTGTAGCGCCTCAGATTTGCACACTGATTTTAAAAGATTTATCATTTTTTTTTCTGTTGATTCTTTTGGACTAATTCTTTTTTTGTCCTTTCTATAACACTTCAAACTTGCATATTCCAGAGAATCAAAATTTTCCTAAGAGTGAAAATATTTTTCTGGAACAAAACAGCCAGCACAGAAAATTTGAAACAGGGGATTCTGGAAACTGGAAACAAAAACAGCAAGATACCAAAATTTAAACACAATAGAATTTGTGTAGGATCTAAACACAAATGGAAATCAAACTAAAATTAAAAAGGCACCAAAAGATCAAAGAACAGCAGATTCAAAGCAATTAAAGATACCCAAAATCAAGAAACAATCAAGCCAAATAAAGGACTACTAAGAATTGTTGACATTGTGGATGAACATGACTTGACAAAACATATATGGATTCAGAAATTAAAGACTCAAAAGCATAATATGAACCAATAAGAAAGCAATAAAGACTCAAAAGCCTAAAAGAAAACAGCAACTCAAAGGTGTATGGAATCCTATCACAAATTGCACAAAAAAATTGTTCAAGATCAATTGAACAAAAGTGCTTCGGTTGGATCTTACAAATAGCACACCACAACAAATTAAAATGCAAAAAACAGCAAGACAATTATGGAAATAAGATGAACAACATGAAATAAAAAAGAACTAGAAATGAAAAGACCAAAAGCAACTCATCTTGAAGAACCCAAGCTCATGATACCAAATGATGGCAAATTTCATGAAGGTCTTCTTGAATAATGTAAGAAAATGGTGCGGAAGCTATGGAGGTGTGTGTGCAAGATCCTCCTAAGAGTGATGTTGATCTTGAAGGTGCATGATAGGTATGAACATAGGGAGGTTCGGCCAGCCCAAGGAAAGGTGAAGGATGTGAAGTTTAGAGCCTAGAGTTCTAAGGAGAAGCAAAGCTTGGCACAAAATGGCAGCATAACTTTACTCACAATAAACTTGAAAATACAAGGTGTAGGCTCCTCCTTTTATAGGCTAAGGAGGACCATAATGCAACCCTAATGCTAGCCAAATGAAATGTAAATGTGAAGCACATGGGTGCACATGGCACATGGGTGCACAAATGAGCACATGGGGAAGGGTGTGTCTAGTTTTTATGCTCACCCCCTCCATGGGCTTTCTAGACCGGCCTTGGTAAATTTAGAGGTTTTTTTAGAAACTCTAAGTTTACCTAGGTTGGTGTTTTAGGTGCCAAAATTAATTCTAAGAAAATTACAAATAAAGTTCCTATGCTAATTTTGACAAGAAATTAAAGTCTACTCTACACTAGAGTTTATGGCATTTGAACATGTAAAAGAACGTCTTCTTGGATCCTCTTGGCCATAACTCTATGGTTGGCCCAAATCTACCCTTTGGTGGGCTTGCATGTGGGCTTGTGCTTGGGCCTCTTCCATCATAAAGGGCGTCCTAGAGGCGGTTTGCACTTCGACACTCAAGTCAATCTTAAGGCCAAGAAACACTAAAACTGTGTAACGTAAGACTGTAACTGTGTGTGTTAAGCGGCAGAAAATAAATAGCGTACATTGCCAAGTTTGTTACTTCCCTTTATATAGACTGAAACTAGGGTTTCCACTGTTTCCATTATCCAAAATGGGCTTCTTGAGGGAGTGGGCCCCAGCGCCACAATTACCCACTCTTAGGATAACCTAGCGCGTGAGCCCTAACTGGAGTGCAACCTCTGACAGGATGACCACCTGAATGCCTCCTTGTGCACCTGATCTCTGTGGTCGCCCGTCTTGGGAGCGCCCTAGCTGTTCACGTGCCATGCATGCAACTCACCGCTAGAACGCGACCCTCACATGTCGCATCCTTTCCAATGACTCTATACTTGTGTTACGCCTAAACGCGTCATCCACTCCACACGCATGGATGTTGAACCAACTGGTGTTCAAGTTTTGAAGAATCCAAACCCTTTGAAGGATGTTGAAGCCTTGACTGTGCTTGATGTTGCTGTGCTGGTTTAACTTAGTTCTAGGGTAGTTTATATGTTGTAATCCACCCTTTGATTAAATCTAAAGCATTAGCATTCTCAATCTTTGTGAAAGTAAAATGTTTTCAAACTAAGTTAAAACAACCGATTGTTTTATCGAAACAACCGATTGTTTGTACTTAGGTGTTTTGAGAAAAAGATTGAAAACTGTTTTTAAATGGTTGAACTGTTAAGTACCAAAACAACCGATTAATTCGAGGAAACAACCGATTGTTTGTTTTGGGACCATAATAGAAAAACTGTTTTCTGTTTGACTGAGCTTTAAATGATTTAACTGCTTACGCTCCAGTCATTAAATGCTTTGACCAATCTTTTAATGCAATTTAAGAGTTTGTTAAGATTTGATAACAAACTACATCTTTGAATATATTCAGAAAAACATATTTGAGATTGAAGAATCTTTGACAAAGTTTTTCCTAAGAGTTTGTTTTTTGAGTTTTTCAAAGAGCTGAGATTGCTAAGAGTTTGTGATTGATCAAAGTGTATGGAATAGGATTCTGCTTGTATTGATTTCAGATTATCTTCTGTAACAAGTGTAATCCTTGTACTCTGTTGAACAAGTATTCGTTTCTGTGTTTGCTGAGATTGGCTGTGTGTTCTTGAGGGGATCAAGATCAGCAATCTTAGTGTTGGTGTGTTGACCAAGGAGAGTGTGTTTCTTGAGGTGTTCAAGGTCATTCTCTTGGTTGTTGTGTAAGTGATCAAGGTGTGATTGCTTAGTGGATTTCCTTAGGGTTTCTGAGAAGACTGGATGTAGCTCTGCTTTGGAGTGAACCAATATAAATAACTGTGTACAATCTCTCTATCTCTAACTCTTTAAATTCAGTTTATTTTGTTGTTTACTGGTATAAACAACCGATTGTTTCTACGAAACAACCGATTGTTTCTACGAAACAACCGATTGTTTCTACGAAACAACCGATTGTTTTTCTGGTACTACAGCTTTTGCTTGCTGTTTTGGCGAACTGAATTTCTGAATCAATTGTTTCCTGAGATAAATTCATTATAGTTTTGAAAAGTTTGCGAAAACCCTATTTAAACAATTCACCCCCCCCCCCCTCTAGTTTAAAGCCATCTTTTCTTACAATGGACACTCGTGATCTAGGCTTCTCCCTTACTGATAACTGGTGTGTGGTCTAGGATCCACCTCTCATGGCCCAGCTCTACTGTTCGAGTCCCGATGTCTGACCTCTCCACACTGCCTAGTTACATGTCGATACATCCTGGTGACCGATGTCTTACCACTATTTTGGTTCCTTGGCGCACGTGCCTTGCGAGATACTGGCCCACGCTGCTCGCGGGACCCCGCTTACGTGGCTCCAACATCACTAGTGGTCAACGACGCCCGAGGACTGGTCGATACACAAGCCCCCTAGTCTCGAGCTGTAACTTGTTCAGCGAAGAGACCAAGTTCTTGCCCTTGGTGACCTACGTGACTCTGTATGACAGGACGTGAATAGTGCAACAAAGTGACGTTTCTTTGAGTCTGTCTTAATTGCGCACACGTGTTTTGATCAACGGTCAGGGCTTAATGTCGCTTACGCTTCTTTGTTTACGTTAAATATTCGAAAACGCGCGCGTCCAATCAATGTTCCATCACTCTCTGAAACACCCTTGATTGCTTCGTTTCTTCCTCAAGCGCTCTCACGTTTCCCTACGAATTCCAGAACCTTCATCCTACCCGATCAAAAGGTACGAACTTTAACCGTTGATCGCACTTATCTATTGATTCTGATGCTTGATAATCGCTTGGGACTGTTTAAACTCCTTGCATTTTAAGCTTTCCCTGTTTTCACTTCGTTCCTCTATCTCCCTAGGTTTCCTTCGAGTGTGGGTTTCCCTGAGTTAGGGTTCAAGAAACCCAGGACCCTCGAGGAACTGATTCTTGTTGATCGTCCGTCTGGTCCTTACTCGCCTAGGAGCGGTGTTCAACACTGTTCTACTGATGAGGGTCTCAAAGGCTATATTGTTCACCCTGTCTTGCATGGTTGTGTCTGTTATCGTACTGTTATGCTTGCGCATTCTGCCCCTTTATTCTCGCATGTTTACCCCTGTGTCTGGATTCCTAATCTCTTGTATTATGAAATTTGCACGCAGGGATGGTGCAGAATGAGGAGAAACGGGCCAAGCTGGCTGATATCCTTACTGGCCGTCGAGGGACGCCCGGGGGTGCGGGCACCTCTAGCCTTCATGCCCTCGCTTTTGCCACTGTTGCGCCCTCGCCTACTCCCTCCACTCCTACAGTCGTGGTTCCTCTTGCCGCAGCCCAAGCATCTCTCGCTCTATTTCCTTACGAAAAGGTAGTGGAGATCGAATCTGATGAGGACTCCACTGAGGGGCCAATCTTTAAAAGGCTTAGATCTACGACGGCGACGACCTCCCATTCCTCCACTGTCGGTCGCTCGGCATCGCCCTGAAACTGAACGCCAAGCGCTCCCTCGTTCCTTGACCTCTTCGCACTTGAAGACGGTGGGACGAGTGCTCCTGCAGCTTCACCTGCCCTCGAACTACCCGTTGTCCTGCAACATGCCCTAAAAGGCTTCCAACTAAAGATGACGGTGGATTCGAATGGTACCACTGCGAGGGAAAGGCTGAGCCTCAACTTTGGGACTCTTCTTGCTCAATCCAATGCCCTCATAACTAAGCCTGAGGCGAGGGTGGCGCTGGTAGAGACCAAAGATAAGGAAGAAACGGCCCTGCTGGCTCGTTCGTTTGCTACCCGTGAGGCCGCACTGAAGCAAGAGTTGACTAGCCTCCGCCAATCTAAAAAGGAAAGTGCCAAGCGACTGTCGAGTTGGAGGCAAAAATCCTGCCCCTGCGAATCCGGGTCTTTGAGTTGGAAGAGGCAGCTGAGGCATCCAAAGCCAAGATGGCGAGGCTTGAAGAAAGGTCCATAAATAGAGAAGTGCAGCTGGATCGTGTTGAGGCTGAGCTCCTCCAACAAGCCAAGAGGTTCGAAGAAGCCGAGATTGAGCTGACCGGAGATGTTATTGATGCTTACGACGCGGGGTTCGAGGACGCCCTCACTCAGGTTTCCTGTGTGCACCCCGAGATGGACGCTTCACCCTTCGCGGTATCAAACCGTGTTGTAAACGGGCAAATTGTTCCAAGGATTCTTCCTTTTTAGCTTGTACTTGGTTGTCAAACGAACAGTTTATTGTCCGCTTGCAATTTACTTTCTCGGATGTCTAGCTACTTTTACTTCCTTAAGCTTGATCTGACTGAAAACTGCTATTTTATTTTACTCAATTGCTAACTCGTGTTGCCTGGCACCGCGACGCTTCTACTAGCGCCTTTCAATCTCGGCGTTCTCCCTCGTAGTGGGGAGGTGTTCTTGACGAACCTACCTTTCCACTCACGAGACTTCGAATGCAAGGGACATAATTCCTTGGCTGACCTCAGCTTCGCTCAAGGGCGAGGAGGATTTATCTGGTGAACTATTTCGTTCAACCTTGGCGTTCTCACTCGAGGGGGGAGGTGTTCTCTACGAACCTACCTTTCCACTCACGAGACTTCTAACGCAAGGAAAACAAATTCCTAACTGACCTCAGCTTCGCTCAAGGGGCGAGGAGGATTTATCTGGTGAATTTTTTCGTTCAACCTTGGCGTTCTCACTCGAGGGGGAAGGTGTTCTCTACGAACCTACCTTTCCACTCACGAGACCTATAACGCAAGGAAAACAAGTTCCTAACTGCATTGTACACAACTCGAGAAAATATTTCAATCGAAATTTATTGGGTGACCTCATTAAAAAACTCTTATAAGGGAAAAAGAGTGTCCCCTAATACAATGTACAATGTTATTTCTTAACTGAAGTAAAACTTGAAGTTGGACACATTCCATGTGTGAGGAATCGCGCCTCCTTCCAGCGTCTCAAGTCTGTATGCTTTGTTCCCAAGGGCCTCTGTCACTCTGAAAGGACCAACCCACCTAGGAGATAGCTGATGTGGGACCACCAGGGCCGCCCTCTCCTGTACCTGGTATCTTTCCTCAGGCCCTTGCCATACTTTGCTCACAAAGCATATGAGTTTCTGAAATTGGTTCTGTTCTTGAACAAGGACTGAACTGATCGCCTGATCGATCACCGTTAAATACAAGCTAAGTGGCGTGCTTGGCTGCAGTTTGCAAAGGACTGGAGGGCTGGCTAAGTATTCCTTCAGCCTGATGAACGCCTCTTTACACTCTTGGTAAGGGAGGCCGCCAAGCATATGAGTTTATGAATTTGGTCCTTTTCTTGAACAAGGACTGAACTGATCGCCTGATTGATCACCGCTAAATACAAGTTAAGTGGCGTGCTTGGCAGCGGTTTGCACAGGACTGGAGGGCTGGCTAAGTACTCCTTCAGCCTGATTAACGTCTCTTTACACTCTTGGTAAGGGAGGTCGCCCCCTCGTCCGACTGGTGCAAATCCAGACAAGAAAGACATACGCCTTGTCAGTGCGCACCTTCCTGAGTTTGTTTTCATACCACGCTCAGTGAGTAAGAAACCCAGAAACTTCCTTGCTTTTATTTCGAACACACACTTCTTGGGGTTCGACTTCAGCCTGTACTCAACTATCTTTGCGAATAGACCTTCTAAGAAAATTAGGTGTCGTTCCTTCGTCCTCTGGTGGACAGGTCGAACCTTGACATTCAGATCCTGCGCCGTTTGGTCGAGGGTGTTGCTAAGCTTGGAGACCTTTCCTCTAGTCTCTCTTTCCCCTGGATCGCCAAATGGATCAGATCTGCTCTCCTGGGCTATCTTTTCGCGGGCAATCTCTGCTTTGGTCCAGACGATTTCGGTGCAATTGACCTCGGGGTGGGTGATCTCCTCTGTGTACGGTGGTCGTGTAGTGACCATGAATACCTCTCTCTTTGTTTTGAGGTTGTTCTCGTAACATCTCTTGGCCTCCTTCTGATCTAACTTGATGGTAATCACCTTTCCTGCCAAGTCAAGGAGCTTTATCTTCATGTGCCTTGTCGACGACACCGCCCCCAACCTATTTAGCGTAGGTCTACCCAACAACATGTTATAAGCGGAGGAGGCATTGCCGACGAGATACTTGATGCTCTCTGTACGGGACGCGGTACCATCCCTGAAGGTGGTCCTCAGCTCTAAGTGTTCGCACACCTCCATCTGGTCTCCCGCGACACCGTACAGGCAACCATCATAGGGCCTTATCATGTCAGGGGACAGTTGCAGCCTTTTGAAAGTCATCCAGAACATTACGTCTGCCGAGCTTCCCTGATCCACTAGTACATGGTGCACCTTCCTTCCTGCAGTTACCACTGAGATCACCGTCGGGTCGTTGTCATGGGGAACAACATCTTGAAGGTCGCCCTTGGTGAAGACAAGGTCGACATCGAAAGCATCATTGGCTCTTCGTGCTTCTATCGTCATCACTACTCGTGCGTACCTCCTCCGCTGAGAGGCGGTACAACCTCCTCCCGAAAAATCTCCCGCGATGGTGTGAATCTCACCATGCACGGGAACTTCATGCCCCGTGCCACCGTCTATCACTGCCATGTCCTCGGTCCCTTGCTTTTCTTGCAAGTAATCCCTCAGGAAACCGTTCTTCACCAACTCATCTAGCTAGAGTCCCAGCACCAAACAGTTGCGTATGGGATGACCGAATACTTGGTGGAATTCACACCAAGCGTTCTTGTTGGGCACGAGCTTCTTGTCGGTCTTCGGGGGTACCTTCAGCCTCTCCGCTATGTTGGGGATAGCGATGAGGTCCTTCAATTCTACCACGAAGTCGTGCCTTGGTGGCACGTTCTCCCTCTCACGCCCCCTGGTTTGAGGCTTCCCTGGTATAGGGCTGCTGCTTCGCGGGGGTTTCATGCACCCTTAAGGGCTGAGGTCAACCTGATGCACGCGGGTGCGTGGGAACCACGCACGTACGCTTCTCGTTAAATTCCCCTTCTGCCGCAATATGAGCCACCGCGTGACGCCTTATCTCGGCGAAGGTCTTAGGGTGGTTCCTGATAAGTGATTCACTGAAGGGGCTTGGCACAATGCCCTTCCTGAACGCGTGCACCATCATCCTTTCGTTCTTGAGGTTCAACCTCATAGCCTGTGCTCCAAATCGGTGGAGGAATTCCTTCAACGACTCTCCTTGATATTGTCTTATGTCAAAGAAATCATAAGATATAGGTGGGGGAGCTCGATTCGCGATGTACTGTGCCCTGAACAGCTTTGTAAGCTGTGGGAATGACGTCACATGGCCATCAAGGAGGCTGATGAACCAGCTCATCGTTGTTCCCACCAGGGTGCTCATGAACAGCTTGCATCTCACCGCATCGGAGCCCCCAACCAGCATCATCTGCGTATGGCAAGTCGTGAGATGGGCCTTCGGGTCCTCCGTACTAGTGAAGGTAACTTTGGGCCTTACAAGCGTGGTTGGTATCACGACATCCATGATTTCTTGCGATAACAACATCGGGAACTCCCTGGGCGGCGTTGCAGGTTCTTGATCTTCTTCCTCACGTTTGCCTACGTGATTTTGCATATCCTTGCGCAGTTCCTCATTCGAACGACGCAGTTCTCCGCTCGTTGCCCGTGATGCCGCCAAATCAGCCTGGATGCGTTCTTGGTTTGCTCTTGACGCAGCCACCTCTTCTTGAAGGGTCTGCATCGCCTCCATAACCTGTTGCAGGGTGAGGCCTTCGCCCCTGTTTGGTGCAACAAGTCCTTGCCTCGTACTTCTCATCTTCTGGATCTGTCTGGTTCTTGCTGGTGGGACAATGTTTTGTATCGTGCCCCACGGTGGGCGCCAAATGTTCCTGTCGGTTGACCTAAAATGTCTTTATGCGTCTACATCACTCTCACGTCCAGAATCCATGCGCTCGCACGTGCTTTTCCTTTGATGAATGCCTGAAAACATAAAGGCAAAAGGCGCCCTAGAGGTCATTTGCACTCCGACGCTCAAGTCAATCTTAGGGCTAGGAAACACCAAAACTGTGTAACGTAAGAGTATAATTGTGTGTGTGTTAAGCGGCGCAAAATGAATAGCGTACCTTGCCAAGTTTGTTACTTCCCTTTATATAGACTGAAACTAGGGTTTCCACTGTTTCCATTACCCAAAATGGGCTTCCTGAGGGGGTGGGCCCCAACGCCACAATTACCCACTTTTAGGATAACCTAACACGTGGAGTTCCTTAACTAGAGTGCAACCTCTGATAGGATGACCACCTGGATGTCTCCTCGTGCACATGATCTCTTTGGTCGCCCATCTTGGGAGCGCCCCAGTTGTTCACGTGCCATGCATGCAGCTCACCACTGGAACGTGACCCTCACAGGTCGCATCCTTTCCAATGGCTCTATACTTGTGTTACGCCTAAACGCGTCATCCACTCCACACGCATGGACTCTCATGATCTAGGCTTCTCCCTTATTGAGAACTGGTGTGTGGTCTGGGATCCACCTCTCGTGCCCCTCCTTGGATGTACCTTTCCAAAAACGACACCAATTAGATCATTTGGAGATATATCTGATGCAGTGTCTGGATTTTCTAGCATTAGCTCATCAATTTTTTCCTAGATAAAATTGGAAGCATTGACCAATATTCTGAAGCCAAAATAGTGTGTAAACATCAACAATTGTACCCAAAATAGTTCAAAAATATCAACTTACAAATAGGAACCAAAAATCAATTTCAACACAGTTGTGGTTTCCATTTTTCAAAGCAAAATTGATATTGCAAATGCATACCCAAAATCGTTTTGATTATTATTGTGAAACTAAACATTTTGGGTGGACAATATTTTTGTAAAAAAATGGGGACAACGAGTAGCAAACAACAAATGACTTGGTCATATAGATTCAACTCCATATGTGCAGGGAATTTTATAGGCAGATGTGAAGGGAATACAGGTCCAAATGTGCAGGTCTAAAATATTACATACCTTAAATGCAATATTTTCTTGGTCTTGATATAACAAGAAATAAGAAAAGGATAATGATGAATAAAAGGAAATATGCACTGGAATTGTTAACAGAGGCAAGTCTTTTCCCTACAAACCTGCACATACTCCAATTCATAATCATTCAAAATTATCTTCTATTGGAAATGTTTCGTTCGCAAAGATTCAAGCATACAAAAAATTAATTGGAAGACTTATGTATCTCACTAATACCTGACCTGACATAACCTTTTTCGGGCAACAATTTTCTCAGTTTCTTTTTAAGTCTACAATTGCTCACTATAATGCAGCAGTTAAAGTTCTTAGATATATTAAAGGAGCTTCGAGTCTTGGTTTATTTTTTCCCTTCCAACATTTCTGCTCACTTAAAAGCCTTTTGTGATAGTAATTGGAGCACCTGTAATGATTCAAGATAATTAGTGACTCATTTTAATGTATCTTAGGAATCCCCTCATATCCTAGAAATCAAATAAGCAAGGAAAATAATATTCATTACAATTTTCAAGTCATAACGCTACAACAAATTGGTATAGTGGAGAAAAAATAGTTCATTATACGAAATTAGAATTATGTTAAATTATAATTCCAACTCAACAAAATATTTTGAACAAATATTATTATTTACAAATAGAATCTACATCAGACTTATACTTAAAGAAAATTCTACGTTAAGGAGAGGTTAAAAACCTAATATATCTAATTTACATCCTTTAAATGTCAATGTTTCACTGTGAACACTAAATATCTTGAAAAATTTAACTCCAAGAGTGATGAAGGAACCGTGTTTGATTACTCAAAAACTTGTAAGACCTATAAAATTTCAAGAAGTTGTGGAAAAAGTGATTGAAAAATAACATGATATTAAAATTTGTTGTACATGATGAATTGAAGTACTCTTATACTCTTATATATATTATTGATTAAAAAAGCATTGTAATTTTAGAAGAAATTTGAATAGCGTTTAAAACTACAAATAATTAATCATCTGAGAGATAAACCAAACAATACAAAAGGTTTTACTAATCAAACAATACAAAAGGTTTTACTACTTACAACTCTTAAATTATTTCCACTTCTCCCATAAGACATTTTTTAAATAGTCCCATTAATCAAAATTTGATTATAAATATAAATACACAAACTCCTCTCAATCTTTCTATGTTGCATGTTAATAAAATCAAGACACAATATGAGTCTACTCAAATAAACAATAACTTAATATAGGGGATTACAAAATCAACTAAACAATATCTTATATTTTTAATATTATATTAATTTTAATTTAATTACTCTATTTCAAATATTTTTATCGTTTTATAATTTTCTTTTATTTTTTGTTTGCATAGGAACTAAAGTAAGGGATTATTATTATAAGTGATATTTTTAATATATTTGACTAAGTTAATTTTATTTTTCATTTAGATTTCCTTTGATTGTTTTCTTTTCTTTTTGATTTAAAAATTTAGAGAGCCACATTCCCCCATCATTAAGATATATTAAAGTATAGTTTGGCGATTACCCTTAAGTTTCTAAATTTATATATTTGGAAAATAAATTGTGTTGGATGAGAGTTAAAGAATTATTCTTTTAAATAGATTCGAAAATTATTTTAATTTATTTTTTAGAAATATTATACATATCACATAAACATAATTCAAGTTCTAACCTTTTGTGGATACAATTTCCACAACAACAAAATTTATGAGTAAATAGTTAATGTATGATTTTGTTTTTTTTTTCTTTTTGAATTACAAGAAGGAAAACCCTAGTAGTCTCCACAAAAAGAATATGATATCTTAGATTTGATTAGTTTCCCTTAACAATAAATCAAAGAAATGAAGCTATTTATTTTTAAGAAAGAAATTTTGGAGTAAGATTACTTTATTATTTAATTGTATAATCTTACACTTAAATATTTGCTAACTTTTTTTAATTGTATTGAAAGTCATATTATAATTTTTTATTAATTGATCATCTGAAAAAAATAAAGCAGTACATAAAAATTAAATTCATTGTGTATGGATAAACCATTTACAGGTTTTATTATTTCTAATTATAACTTTTTTTTTCAATACCAACCAAATTAAATAGTTTATAGTTTATAGTTGAAAGAGCGTGGAAGAGTGAAGAAGATAACAAAATTTGGAATGGAGAAGGTAAGTGTGAACCGCATGAACGCTCGTTTCGCGCTTCCAAATGGCTCTTTCGATTTTCTTCAATTCAAGCACTCAAATTTCTTCCTCAAGTACCCTAATCCGAACCTGAATCCGAGCCCAAATCCAAACCCGAACCTCCTTCGACTTCGCAGGCTCAATTGCTCAGTATCGGACGGCACCGTTCCGTGTAAGCCTCGTAACTGTATTGTATTTTCCCCACTGTTTCTGAATCAAATTGTGCAGTTATGTAAATGGTTAGGTTGTGTTTGGGTAAACTTTTTGTAAAGAGAAGTTTTTTCGTAAACTGACTTAAAAATGTGATTTTTAAAGAAGTTAGTTGAGGGAATTTTTGTAAAATAGTTTAGGTATATGATAAGTTTAGTTTCTAGAAAAAAAAAAAATCTTTTTCTTGTGGGAGTGTTTATTTTGAAATTAAGCTAAATAGGTTCTTAATTAACCAATGTTGTGTAAATAAAAAAAATTGACCAATGGTGTTGATGTTATGTTGCCAATCTTATTATTCAGCTTCTGTTGGTGCCACGGACTCGGCTCTTGTGGTGAAGGTGAGACTGATCGAGATTGTGTTATGAAGACTACGGGGTTGTTTGGATATGAACTAAAAGTGCTTTTGAGAGCTTTTGTACTGAAAATATAGTTTTTTTTGGGTACAGAAACTTTAAAAAATCTTTCTGGTTTTGTATCCAAACATACTCTAAGTGATCTGCATAGATAGAATAGAAGATTGTTTTAACTGTTTCTTTAGTTTTTGTTCAGAAGAAAGCTGCAGAGGTGTCTTCTGACCTCAAAGGGACCTCCATATTTCTGGTTGGTAAGAATACCAAACACCTTTTCAATTAAGGACCTTGGATTGTTTAAACAAGTTATTATTTTTTTTTCTTGAGGTTATTTAAGTTATGTATCTTACTTCTAAAACAAGTAGGTGTAGAGTAGCAAATCCTTCTGAAATTTGTCAATATACACCTTTTGGAATGATTATTTTAGCCAGATATAACTTCAAGGAGAAAACTTGGATACAGATATGGTGAATTAAGTGTTTGTATTGTTCTTCTCCATAAAGAAGGAGTTATATCTTGGTAATCTCCGTAATAAAGATTTGTATTAAAAGATTATCTAGTTACATACTGAAATGAAACTGCAATTCTGATTGAAGAACAATAGAAGCAATTCCTAAAAGATTGTATCTAAATTTTCTCCTTATAATAACTCGTCTTTTAATTAAAGAGATAAAGTAAAACAGAGGATGGAGAGATTTAAGAATTCCTTCATCTAATATTTTTAGAATTTTTTTCTTGTATAAAAATTACACTGCTTAATTTTTTAAGAGCTTTTTCAGAAATGTGTTCAAAACCCCAGTTCTCTTTACAGAGAAACGTTAAAAAAAGGTTGGATCTAAACATTACTTTATTGTGACTTAACCCAATTCTATATTTTTGCCAAAGGAATGAAAAGTTCTCTCAAAACCAGTTTGGGAAAGCTGCTGGCTGATGCATTACGGTATTATTATTTTGACAGGTTTGTATTTGTTTGTTATTCTCGGATAAAAAAAGGGACTTTTCAGTTATTAGCTATACTTGATGATATGTACTCTGTCCAGTGATAGTTTGGTGGAAGAAGCTTTAGGTGGTGCACTGGCTGAAAAATCCTTTACAGAAAGTGACACGAAAGGCTTCTATGAGTCTGAGGTGATTGATTGCAATTTTTACTGCCTATAAATAAATACATGGTGAATTTTGATTTTAATCCTAAAAGAAAACTCATTGATTTTTGGTTATCATAGATTTAAAATGGTCTTTATCTTTTAAGGATGACAAAGCATGCAATATGAACTATTATTTGAATCATATCAGATATGCTATAACGCATCTAGATACATGACACGCCAAAAGAACTATTAAAAAAACTACAATTTATAAAGATCAAAATCAACAAAATATTTACTGTTACTAAAATAAAAATTTGATTCATTTGTAAGAACTAGCAGATATGTTAAATTTCAATTGTATGTGTGACCTTAGTTACTAACATGGCTGAGATCTTTCGTTTTTAGTTGAGTTTTCTGGATAAAGATGCTCATTTCCATTATTTAACTGTTGAATTGGAATATCAAATACTTACGTTTTGCATGTCAAATGCAGACTGAAGTACTGAAGCAATTATCTTCCATGGGTCGACTAGTGGTCTGTGCAGGCAATGGAGCTGTGACAAGTCCTACTAATCTGTATGGATTTATGACTGCTAGCTATTTGTGCTCACAATCCATTGTCACTGTAGTCAATTTTTTCATACACCCATACAGTGACCGAATAAGAATTGTTGGATGAAGATCAAACAACTCATCTTACCTTGGTAAATCATACTTATATCTTGCATTTGAGATTTGATCCACTTGATCTCCATCCAACAATTTTGGATTATTGACTGCGTGAATGCATGAATTTGGATTTACCTCTAGTTATGATCGTCATCATCATTCTTATTACTATCTTGACTTGCTCTTGAATTGACAATAGGGCACTTCTGAGACATGGAATTACGCTGTGGATAGATGTGCCTGTAGATCTTGTGGCTAGGGATGTAATAGAAGATGAGAGTCAGTTTACTCCATCTGAAATACCTATTTCAGGATCATACCCAGAGGTTTATTCCCTGCTGTGAAAAGTGTTGTTACACTAGTTTCCAAACTTTCTTTCAGTAAATCTAAATCCCTGATTATTAATGCCTCTGAGAACTGATGTTAGGTAAAGGATGAACTAGGTGCTATATATGTTAAATACAGAGCTGGATATGCTACAGCTGATGCTATTATTTCAGTTCAAAGTACGCAACCTTCCCTGGCTGTTTTATTTACAGTTTTTGTTTGGTTTACAATGTTT
Organism: Phaseolus vulgaris; assembly: GCF_051622355.1. NCBI lineage: Eukaryota > Viridiplantae > Streptophyta > Magnoliopsida > Fabales > Fabaceae > Phaseolus > Phaseolus vulgaris. The sequence continues at coordinate 15,943,385 of NC_143501.1, read as the reverse complement.
GTCTGAAGTCCTAACATCTTCTTTCCTTTTACAGAAGTAGCATCTCGGTTGGGTTGTGACAACTTAGATGAAGTTACACGAGAAGACTTGACTTTGGAGGTTATATTTTTTATGCAAACAACTAGAAGCATGCCATGATAACTGTTTCCTTTTAGGAAGTACTAAATGAGCCTAATTTTTGTTACAATGAGTAAGCATTGTTAAACTTTGAATGGAGTGGTGAATGAGCCTAACCATTTTGGCTTGTCCAACTGTTATTACTGAATCTTGACAAATTTGATTTTTTTTTTCTGGCAGTGTATCATTGTTCTTATTCGCTTTTATTCTTAACTAATTCCAGGCTCTGAAGGAGATTGAGAAGTTGACCAGAGTAAAGAAGATGATCGAAGAGGCTGCAAGACCTTTTTAACCAACCTTGACATTCTACCTTCCTTTACCTGTAATCAAACGGGACAATCTAAAACATTTTTGAATCTGCAACCCCTGGGTTAGCATCTCAAATTTCAGTTTTCATTTTAGTTTTCTTCCTTCAAATTTCTGTCTTCCTTTGTTGCTGTTTTAAGATGTAGAGTGTTTTTGAAAAGGAAATTTTTTATGCCTGCTGTTTTTTTTTATATCAGTTTGATATCTTTACCACTTTTGGATTTCCAATTCACTTTAACTTGGAATTGAATCCAATAAAAAGAAAAGAACAAAAAAATAAATAAATAGAAACTAATAATTCAAAAATCAATTATAATAGATTGTATTCCAATCAATACCAATATGTACAAATAATGCAATGATCTCAAACTATATTTTGTTTTGAAGTGTAATTCAGTTAGTTTTCTGCAGTATTTTTTTTTTCTTTACTTTATTGGTTTTATTTTACTATTGATAGAAATGGAATTTAATATCACTAAATCTTGGACTAAATCGTGAGTTTTACTTAGAATATGCATAATGTCGAATTAACATTTATTCTTTATCTTTTCTATCTTATTCTAATTAATTTAACAATAAAAATAAACAGTATTTACTGATTATTAAGAAAAAGCTTTCAAAAAGATATTGAAAAGAATGTATCTTCGTTAACAACACAAAGTTACAAACAAAAAGTTTTTCTTTTTAGGGTAACAAGGTTGAAACAAACTGAAAATGTTGATGATCAAATTAAGAATTGGGTGCAGAATTCAGCATCCAACCAGAGAAAGAAAATATTTATTATTCCCCTTTTCGCAGTCTAATTACTTCAATTAAGGAAGTTAATTGCTTCAAGATTAAGTGATTAATTTCAGATACTAAACGCAGACACTGAGAACAGATAGAAAAAGAATTCATAGATCCTAACCATAATTAAAACTATTGAACCAATGCAAGTATATTTCCCTAAAATTTCCCCTGCATTATTAAAGTAATTAAATTTTGTTACACTGTTCATGTATTGATATTGATGTTTGTAACTAATAGAACTGTTACTTAATTATTCAATAAATTCAATTAATATAATAACTTTTCATGCATTTTAAGATGTTTTGCTAATAAGAAACAAAAAAGAGCCAATATACTTTTCAAAAACTAAAATCGAAATGTCTTTTCATAAAAACTAAACATATATTTAATCTATTTTTAATTATTAAATGTAATGCACATTTAATCTACAAATTATAACTATAATAATAGCAATATTCTTTTTGTCTCTATATTATAAGATTATATAAGTCTTTTAACTGCATATAAGAAATCACTTCCTCTAATTGTATATAAAATTCAACTTTGAAATAATTATTTATATATATATATATATATATATATATATATATATGTATGTATGTGTTTTCATTTATCCTTTGAGTTCACCAAACTCTCTTCTATTCTTTTTATACAATTAGTAGGAGATTATCCATTTTTATATAAATTATTATCATTTTAACGACCTCTAATAAAAACAAACTACATACAAAAAAAGGTAAAACTTACCTACCATTATATAAAAAATGCATTATTTCTTTGATGTGGTATTTTAATCAAATAATATTATTTTTTAATAAATAAAGGATAATTTATTTATTTAATAAGATAAATAGTTAAATAATTTTTCTTTATTTTAAAATAATTAAATTACTTATTTTAAATGGTTATATAATTTTTATAAAATAAAAGATATATATTTTAAATTATATTATTTTTAAAAATTTTAATTAACTATGTATAAAATAATAAATTTATATATTTTTAATGTTATAAAAACATGACTACACGCATATTAGTGATAATAAGAATGCAATCTTATAGTCATTTTTTCATTTCAACCAACATGTTTTACTGTCCCCATGGCTCCTGTAATAAAAAAGCCATCCCAAAACTTTTATTTTTATTAATTATTCTATTGATAAAGAACATTAGTCAAATTTGTTTATAATTAATTTGTTTAAAAAAATAATTCTATCATGCTTATTTTATCTTATTCCAAAAGTTTACTTTTAAAATGAAACCAAATCACTCCAAATCAAAACAAAAAAAAATCCTAAATTAACTAATAATTATTATTTTGCTTTTAATGATTAATTTCTAGTTATCCTAAACCCTTCAAAATAGCTATCACCTCACCTACGTGTCAGGGTCGTGGTTGCATTTCCAAACTTTCCATTCTTACAACAACGCAAACAAACAAACAAATAAAAATATAAATAAAAAAGTTTCAAAAACACGTCTTCTTCTTCTTCTTTCTTTCTCTCTTTTGTTGTTTCTTGGTTAGAAATGAAACTCTGGCCTGGTTTATTGTTAACCAGGTCCTCAACAACTCTTAAATCTTAATACCCTTTTCCAAACACATTCCCTCTTCCCTTTGAATTTCTCGTCTTTCTTCCACAATGAACGACCTTCTAACGGTAACCTTCCATTTTCTACCTTCTCTTTCTCTTTCTCTTTTTTTTTTTTTTTTTTTTTCCATTTCTTCATTGTTGATTCATCTTGTTCTTCGTTCTTTCTCCTTTTATTTCACGCATTTGTGATTTTCTTCATGTGGGTTTTTGTCAGATCTAGCTTTGTGCACAATGTGAAAACTCAGGATATCAACTTTTTTTTATCCTCTGTTTTCTCTGTTTGCTGAGAAAAAGAAAGAACATTATTGGGTTGATGAATGTGGGTTTGAAACATTTGAAAAATGGGATTTCATTTTCTTCATCATTGTTTGAGTTATGTTGAAATGCAATTTTGGTGTCTGTTTCTTGAAGGAAATTTAATTTAATTGCTCTTTGCCACTATATAGTGTTCTTAAGCCTATGGAAATTTAGCGTTAACGGTTTCGAGATTTGTAGTTATCTGCGTTGCGATCTGTTCTGTTTTAAAAAGGGAAAATTAATGAAAGAGGTTGCCATGGACAGTGACAATTAAATTAATCTAGAGTTAAACATGCACTTGGTTTTACTTTTCAATGGTCAACTATCTTGTAATTGTTTAAAATAAAAGACTAAATTAGTAATTTATAAATCATTAATGATATTTTCAGTAGCCTCTTCTTGCCATTGGCAGATTCTTATTAACTAATCAAATTACATTGGATGTTCTTTGTGGTAAAACAGTAACTCAAAAGATATCCCTTTAGGAAGTGATGTGAAGGGTATAAGCTGTGATTTATTGAGTTGTGAGCAGATTAAAATTATTATACTTGTGACCAGAATTTTCTTTTTAAATTATTCCTTACAGTTTATATAACAGTGAGCATCTTAGAGACACAATGATGCCAATAGAATTCCCTGATTTTTTTATTCTAATATAGAATAAGTTGAAACTATACTTCACTTCTTTCCCAATCCCCAGAATTTTTTTTTATATTTAACAGCTTATATAACAGTTAACATCTTAGAGAAACCATGATGCTTATACAATGTTCTCTGATTTTTTCATTCTAATATACAATGAGTTGAAACTATACTTCACTTCTTTTAGCTATAAGTTGAAGTGCATACAACCATTCACAATATCTACAATATCTATTGAATGAAGTTAGTTACTTAGATTTGCACACAATGAATTAGGCTGTGAATTCAATCCTTCCATTGACTGTTACAGTCTTTCCACGGGACTAAAACGAACAGCTATGCAGTGTGCACTAAGGAAGGGTCAATGCATAAATCCATCTTTGTTAGGTCTTAGAATTACCTGTCACTACGTAGGTCTTAACAGTAGCATACTACTTAATAGTCAAAACGTCTTGTAGGGAGACCATCTTCAAATTTTGAAACAGATTATTTGTTCTGTTTGTTGTGCTTTGAATTTTAAATGCATCTAAGCTCAATACTGGTTTTTTGGTATGTAGAATATTGTGTTATTTTGTCTATGTGCTAATGTTAAGATAGCAATTGCTTCAATGACTATTTTATCGAGGACGTGCTGATAGCAACTTCAGTCTTAGAGTTGAACCATACATAGTAATTTGATGATGTATTTTGTTTTCTCAGGAATCATTTGAAATCCCGCGTGGCGTAGGTCACGGAGGTGGTGACATTGAGTTAGGAGAATATGCGAGGAATTCAGGAGAACTGGGCTTGGAAAGTTTCTTCAGAAAGGTGTTTATTTATATATATATATATATATATATATATATATATATATATATATATATATATATATATGTGTGTGTGTGTGTGTGTGTGTGTGTGTGTAAACATTATTCAGCTCATCTTTCATTATCTCTTTCCGTTTCTTAGCTTAGGGGCCTTAGCATTCATGTTCAATCATGTTGTTCATGTCGTTGAATGATTGGGTTTTTTTTGTAGGTTCAAGAGCTTGATAAGCAATATGCTAAACTGGACAAGCTTTTGAAAAAGCTCCAGGTAACCTGCTTTACAAACTTGTACTAATTGTTGGCTTTTGGAACGCTTGAAGAACCAGTTTTGATCATGTCAAAGTTGTATGCAAATGGATGACAGTTTAATGAATTTATTAAGTTTCACTGAAGTATAATAATTATAAATAAAGAAGTGGGCAATATAGGCATGATATGTATTTGTGTGTGCATGGCCTACCAAAGTCAAGGTTATTTTCGTGTTGCTAATCTAACAGCAGAACCATCTCTGTATACCTTATTTGTTACCTGAACTCTTACTTCCTGGTGTACACTAGTGTAATTCATAAAGACTGAAGAATGAAGAAAGTCTTGCTGATAAGAAAATTGTACTCTATTATTTAAACTTGTTGGAAACCCCTTACTTCATCTATCTCATAAGAACTTCGAAGCTCTAATATAGTCTAACCAATTCTTTTTATGCAAAAACTCGGGCAAAGTGAAAAGTCTATTTGCAATTTGCAGATGGATCTACAACGTCAACAACAAAATCCCTTTCCAATTGATAGATTATGGGCCCATTTGGGTAAATAACTTTAATTAAGTACTTTTTGAATAAGTGTTTATCATACGACACTTATGTATAAGTTATTTTTAAATTGAAGAGAAAATAAAGTAGATGGTTTTCTTACAATACAAGTTATAAGCTGTTTTCATAAGCTATCTGAAGAGCTTATTGAAAAAAGCTGAAAACAGCTTATGGAAATTTCATCCACCATCATATGCACCTGCACCTTACATCTTCTACTCTAGATACCTGTGCCGCCATGCTTCTTTACGAGCTAACAATCCTCGTACACCACCTTACATCTACTTCCATGTGATTCTAAATCTCCCCTCCAAAACTCCATTTTAGCATTTATTTCCTCTCATTCTCCAATTAGGACCTGATCACATCTACAAAATGCATGAATTTAGACAATAGCTCCTTGATATATTTTGTAATTATGTCCAAAATCAAGAGATGGAGAAAAAGAGCTCACAGTTGACCTTTGATGTAATCATGCTTTTAATGGGAAATCCTCTCTTATACCATCGTATGTTTGTGCATTAGTCTTGCATTCATCGTACATTTCATTGATGGTATGAATCTATAAGCAACTTGAACTCATTTCTTCTACTGTGCCCTCCATAAGGCATTTCTATTCAACTGGTTGGCAGAAAAACTTACGTAGACTTGCAAGTTTAGATTAAGTGACAAGTGGAGAGATGAGATGACAGGGTCGGGAAAACCATTTAAGAAGGATAAAAAGTATGTAAAACTAGAATGACTAACGTTTCCTATCATTTTGTAGTTTGTATTATGACTAAGATAGTTGTGTTGAATTGTAGTCAGCTTTCATATCAAGTGAATTGAGAAAAATGAAAAAGGATTAAACGAAGAGCCACATTTGTTTCTGTTTTGGAATTTGGTAAGAGTCCACCTTAAGTAAATAAATGACATGTTTGGTCAAATTACTAAAATTCATTGTGCTTACTTGTTGGTTTATACTATGACATAAAAATTACTCGAAATTAGTCCTCACCATTTCTATTCAAACCTTGTATGCAGGATGCCCATGAGGAAGCCAAAGCTGTGACTAAGGCTCCTTCCATGAAGGGTTAGTATAATATTGTTATATTGTTATTTTAAACTATCTTATGCATGTTCGATTGTCCTTTTGATTTTTTTTAATTAACATAAAATTAAAGAAAAATTATTGAGTCACGTTTAATAAATATTTTTTTAAAAATATTGCAGTGAGACACTCAACTGGGGAAATTACTTATACTTTTGTGACTCATTGAACCTTTAGAGGAATCCTTCTTGTAGGTGTTACTGAAATTTTGTATTATAAAATATAAATTAAATATACATGTAATAGAGAAATAGTTTGCAAGTTATAGTTCAAAATTGTTATATTGATATGAAGAATTTTCTGAAGTAGGACTGTTTCTAGATGTTAAATTGCCCATCTGATAAAAGGAAAGATTTGAACTTTGTTTTTCTGGGGATCTGATGAAGTTCATGGGTGTTAAACTAATTAATTCGGCTTAATCCAATGATTGTCTGCAGCTTTAAAGCAGAAAATGGAGAAAGATGTTGATGAAGTTAAGAAAACTGCATATTACATAAAGACCAGAATTGAAGAATTGGACAAAGAGGTGTCTCTACTGAATTCCTTTTTATCTGTTTTATTCAATCCATGGATTCTTGGTGTAAATCTACTCATTCATTCTGTGTTGTAGAATTTGGCAAACAGGCAGAAGTCTGGATGCGGAAAAGGTTCAGGTGTTGACCGCTCAAGAACAGCAACAACCATGTCAGTAATGATCTGACTTTTTATTTTGTTATTGTTTTTCATTGTAAATAGTTATGAAATTGAGTTTCTCATTGTATTTGTAGTTTAGTAAATAGTTCTCTCCCTGCTTTCATAACTTTCCAACAATTATTTTCTCAAATTCTCTTGCAGCAAAAATATATGACCATTTAGACACTGAGTTTTACTTGATAAATACAAGTATACAAGAGACTCTTGGACGTCAATATTCCTCCTCCAAGACAACTAAATTTCTAGTCCTTTTGAAGTTTAAAATATTATCGTCTTTTTCATCTCACCTGTTCCTTATATTATATTGTTTTGCAGTTCTTTAAAAAAGAAACTAAAAGATAAAATGGCAGAATTTCAGGTGGGTTTGTCTCATTTTTTGTGATTTTTTTTATTCTCCTGTCCTTTTGAATTCATCTGAATCCATTTTTGAAAATATTTGCAGACCCTAAGAGAGGTCATCCATCAAGAGTACCGCGAGGTTGTTGAGAGACGAGTTTTTACAGGTTTGAGTTGTTTACTCACCAGTGGTTACATTCAATCTTATGCAATTCTGTACCATTACTTCTCCTTGAAATGGAGTTAATTTCTTCTTATTCTCTGGTTTTCATGATTTTCAGTTACTGGCACAAGAGCTGATGAGGAGGTATTTTTCTTTTCTGAATTTTTATTAATAGATAGAAATGTCTTTTAGAAGTTTTTCTTCTAATCATTTAACGATGTACAGACAATTGACAGATTAATTGAAACTGGAGATAGTGAACAAATTTTCCAGAAGGCAATTCAGGAACAAGGGCGAGGCCAGGTTCATATATCCCTCTTACTTTCTCTTTCAAGTCCTCCTCAAATGCCTATTCAACTTCATCAATATCAGCATGAATATCCTCCACTCATCTAAACCCACCGTTCCTACATTGTTAATATTTCCCCCATAATTTGTGCTTTTGGGGCTGGGGAGGGGTGAGGAACATTGATCTTCCTTGGGGTATAGGCAAATTGCATGATATCAGGAAATCTACCTTGTCACCGTACACTCCTCATACATGAGTTATCTTTGTAGATAATGGACGCCTTGGCTGAAATACAAGAGCGACATGAAGCAGTTAGAGATGTTGAGAAAAAGCTTCTTGAGCTACAACAGGTATTTAGTCAGTTTGTTTAATTAATCTGACTGTGATTAGGACATTTTGATATCCTGGTTAGATAAACAGCAGGAATAAAGCATAAAATAATTATGGGCAGCCCTGAAAACTAAAAATTTAGAGTTATGCTTATAATGCACAATGCGTGCAAGATATGTCAAGAGATAGATATCTAGTTACTTTAATTTCTTTGTCTTGGCAGATATTTCTGGATATTGCGGTGTTAGTGGATGCACAAGGAGACATGCTAGACAACATCGAAACACAGGTATTTTGTTCTCTTTGCATTTAAGACCATAGATATAGCGTGTCAAGTCTTAGCTATTGTTAATTTCTATCAGTTTGCTTTGAATGTAAACAAACACTCCCTCTTTTGCATACCAGTTTTGCTGATCAATAATAATTGCCGTTCCATAGTTTTTCTTTCTCTCTCACAACTTCTCTTGTTTGTTCATCAAGCATGTTAAGTTTAGATTTTAATATCAAGTCTTTGAAGAGGGTGTGAAAGGAGCAAAATTTAGCTGTATAATTCAAATGTTTGTATGTCAAGATTAGAACTGATTAAAAGTTTAAAACAATCTTCATTATCCATAGATGGTTATATGACTAAGATGAACTCATGTCCAGCTCAATAGTGTGCCTTCTATAGGTAAGGATCAGTTTATATCAGCGTGACCCTCACCCTTACCTTGTTGACATACATCAAAATTGAGTAATGTATACTTTAAAAAACGTATGAAAATAAGAGTTAGTTGAGTATTTCTTATTGTTGTTTAATTTTTATAAATTTAGGTAGTGCATAATCATAATTAAAGGGTTGGATGTAGGAATGTGTAAATCAATTCCTTTGGACAGTGTTATAACGATAAATGAGACATGAGAACTGTTAATCTTGATCATCCATATGATCAATGTATGTAGGTATGGTGAAAATTAGCAGTTCCAAGTGTATATTTGAATTAACTAAAACAAGAGATTTTTCTTCTTTCCAATGCATAAATCACACAAGTAGCAATTTTGTTATTTTTTGTTCACTTTATGCACTGGAAAGTGGAAAAGTCCATCACACCATCTTTCCAGATATATGCTAATTTTTCAGTTCCTAACATAATATGTCCTCTACCTATGTTTTTCTGCGTGTATGTTTGCATACATATGTTAATCGCTGTGAAAATTTGATTGGTGGAAAGTTATGTTTGTGATCAAACTTTGTTCTGTTCTTGAATCAGGTTTCAAGTGCAGTCGATCACGTGCAGCAAGGTAACAACGCCCTCATATCGGCCAAGAAACATCAAAAGAACTCTAGAAAATGGATGTGTGTTGCAATCTTGATACTTCTCATCTTTATTATAATCATTGTTATCACTGTCATCAAACCATGGGCTAGCAAAAATGGTGCATAATTGCATAACTTGTAACACCATGATTTTTTTCCCTGATCCATTCTTTTGATTTGTCATGTTGTAAAAACATTCTTTCACTTTCATATCACTTGAAAGAAGAAACATTGGGCCAACATATAAAATGTTGAATTGAATTGTATAATATATCAAAGAAAATATATTGATTACTATCCCAATCATCTTTGAAGAAAAAAATGTTCATTCATTTATATGTCATTTTAAAAGTTTAAGATGACATTTATTATTGTTTTCCATTTGTACCCTTGAAAGAAAAGAAGAAATAATGTTTGAAATGGCAAAGTATTGTATTGGTTAGGAGCTCGGTTCGGTTCAAGCGTTTAGGTCAACTCATTTTTTGGGCCAATATGGGCCCAAAGAGTGGGCCATGAGCTCGGCTTAGATACTGAGAAACAACTCGAAAAAGATAATTAAATAGAAGAATATTCAGATTGGTTATAATATATACGCTAATTAAATACCAATAAAAGTTGTTGAGAATAAAGTAGTTAGAATCCGAGAATAAAGGTGCATGTGAACATAATGTTTTATTTTTGTTAAACACCTGAAGATAAAGGTGCACGTAAGTAATATGTTTTTCTGTTATGATTATATGTTTTCTATTAAGATTATATTCTTCCTGTTGAAATTTTGCTTTGTTGAGATTGGAGAAAATCGTTGAAGGGATATCTATAAAAGGGGCTTGAGATCCCTAATAAAGGTATGTTGTTTTTGAATACTTGAGACTGAAATTGAATATTTATTTTATATGCTCTCACTGACTTGATCGTTGGAGTGTGATCAATAGATAAAGCCCATTTTGTCCATGTGGAGCGGCATCTTCGAGCACCAATTGGAGACAAGACAAAAGAGGAGCTTGGCCACCTAATCCATCCAAGGTCAACTAGCGAGAACATTTGGTGCCCACTGTGGGGCCCGATAAAACTTGATCTCATCCACATTTACGACTAAGCCTTCTAACGTGATGAGAAATATAAGGCAAGGCCCACTGGGATCCGAAGGAAGCGATGCCCCCACCTTACAACAACTCATGGAGGCCATGAGGGCCCTCCAAGAGGCAAACAAATAATATGTTGTATATGAATACTTGAGATTGAAACTGAATATTTATTTTGTATGCTCTCACTGACTTGATCGTCGGAGTGTGATCAACAGATAAAGCCCCGTTTGTCCCTGTGGAGCGACATCTTCGAGCACCAATTGGAGACAAGACAAAAGAGGAGCTTGGCCACCTAATCCATCCAAGGTTAACCAGCGAGAACATTTGATGCCCACTATGGGCCCGATAAAACTTGATCTCATCAACATTTGCGACTAAGCCTTCTAACGTGATGAGAAATATAAGGCAAGGCTCGTTGGGATCCGAAGGAAGCGATGCCCCCACCTTACAACAACTCATGGAGGCCATGAGGGCCTTCCAAGAGGCAAACAAATAATATGTTGTTTATGAATACTTGAGACTGAAACTGAATATTTATTTTGTATGCTCTCACTGACTTGATCGTCGTTTGTCCCTGTGGAGCGGCATCTTCGAGCACCAATTGGAGACAAGACAAAAGAGGAGCTTGGCCACCTAATCCATCCAAGGTCAACCAGCGAGAACATTTGGTGCCCACTGTGGGGCCCGATAAAACTTGATCTCATCCACATTTACGACTAAGCCTTCTAACGTGATGAGAAATATAAGGCAAGGCCCGCTGGGATCCGAAGGAAACGATGCCCCCACCTTACAGCAACTCATGGAGGCCATGAGGGCCCTCAAAGAGGCAAACAAATAATATCGAAGAGAGCAAGAGCGAATCCAAGAAGAAGCCAAGGTCGAGTTGAGTAAGAGCTCTTGCAAGATCGTCTGATGGCAGAAATAGAGGCCTCTCGGATAGCCATGGGGGAACATGCGCATACCAATGAGGAGTTGCGCAAAACTAATGAGGAATTGCGGAAGAGTCTGCACCAACGTGACAGAGATTCCACCAGGGAACAATCTCTAAACTCGTCATCGAGATAAAACTCCAAGCCATTAATGCGAATTATGGATGGGCCTGTGCCACCTCACTATATCACATAAAATTACCTTTTTCACAGGAGTAGAGGACCTTGAAAATCATCTCATGGCATTCAATGCTCAAATGATTAGATGCCATCTGTTGTAAGATGTTCATGGGCACTTTTACAAGAACAACTTTACAGTGGTTTAGTGGGATCCCGGATGGTCAAATCACCTATTTCCCTTAGTTCTCCATGATGTTTAGAGAATAGTTCTCGGTCAACAAGGTCAAACCCCTGAGGTTGTACGACCTTTTCAGCGTCAGACAAAGGGAAGGAGAGGCGCTGAAAGATTATCCAAATAGGTTTTGGGCGGTTACGGTAAGACTTCAAACACATGTTGAAGATATGATGATCGTCGCTTTCGAACAAGGGATAATGACATGACCATTTTTCGAGGAATCTAGTAGAGACATTTTTCAAGGTACGTGAACGAGTTGTCGCACACATCGAGGCGGAAGAGGTTGTACTCAAGAAGAATGGCGGCTCGCGCTCAAGGGAATCTAGGCCTAAGGAGAGCAACCGAGATCGACCTGCGGGTCAAGGAAACCTCCGTCGAGAAGAGAACGGACTTGAGATATGTACCTTATGTAGCCAAGAAGATGAGCCCAAGTTGAAGGTTAGGGAAGAGTCAACAACTCGACCCAAATTCCTGGGTATGCTAGGGCTAGCAGACAACCTAAAGTTTCCCCCAAAAGACAGATTAGAACTTGGGGTCGCGAAGAGATGCCTAGTGCGAGTTCCATAGAGCATTTGGGGACAACGTCGAACGATGAATAGCCTTCGATCACCAACTGGCTAGCTTGGTCCAGGAAGGGTTCTTGAAGGAGTATCTCAAGGTTAACTAGGAATAACCAAAGGGAGAGATTGCTATCAGGGACCAAACACATGAGCGATCCACGGAGAGCTGAACACCATCTTGGGAAGATTTTCCGGAGGAGGAAGCTCGACTTTCAAACGTAAACGGTACACAGGAGCGGTGATATCCCTGGATACGAGGAGACCTGATCTTCCTCTAGAGCCCACTCTCTGCTTCACAAGTTTTGAATTGGAAGATGTGGTTCCTCATGAGGATGATCCAATGGTGATATATGTTGTCACTGTAGGGCGGAAGGTGCACAGAGTTTTGGTCGATTAGGGGAGTTCGGCTGATGTGATGTTTTGGGGAACGTTCACCAGTTTGCAGTTATCTCTTGACTAGTTGAGGCCATACGACGGGTGTTTGGTCTGCTTCGTGGGAGATCAGGTCGGCGAGCCAGAATGGATCGTGGAGGCAGATGTCGTCAATGAGAGACGACCTGGACCTGTTAAAGAGGTTTAAGAAAGGGAGATAAAAGGGAAGAAGTTCAAGCTCGACACCTCATTGTGCAAAGAGTTAGAAAATAAGATAGTCAATGTGATATAGGAGAACATGAGTGCTTTCGCATGGTCATCCGCGGACATGCCCGGGATAGACCCAGACTTTCTATGCCATTGGCTTACCATGGATGAAAGGGTCAAGCCCGTGGTCCAGAGGAGAAGAAAGTTCAATGAAGATAAGCGTTTAGTCACTCGAGAGGAGACTCAGAAGCTTCTGGTTGTTGGCCACATAAGGGAGATCCAATACCTTGAGTGGTTGGCAAATGTTGTGTTGGTAAAGAAGGACAACGGGAAGTGTGTCAACTTCACTGATCTGAACAAGGCTTGTCCCAATGATTCTTACCTGCTACCGAGCATAGACTCCTTGGTTGACAACGCCTCAATTTGTCGGTTATTAGGCTTTCTGGATGCGTTCTCGGGGTTTAACCAGATTCGTATGCACCCGAAGGACGAGAGTAAGACATCCTTTATGGTCGAGGTCGTCAGTTACTGTTACAAGGTCATGCCTTTTGGCCTAAAAAATGCTGGCGACACCTATTAAAGGCTGATGGATCGGATCCTCGCCCCCATGCTTGGGCGAAACGTGCAGGCATATGTAGACGACATGGTCGTCACGTCGAAAAGGAAGGATCAACATATTGCTGATTTGGAAGAGCTATTCACAACAATAGCGAAGTACAACTTAAAGCTTAATCCAGATAAATGTGTGTTTGGGGTAAAAGCAGGGAAGTTTATTGGTTTCCTACTAACTGAGAGGGGCATAAAGGCTAACCCCAACAAATGCACGACAATAATAGGGATGAGCAGCTCGACTAATGTGAGGGAGGTACAACAGCTCACCGAGCGCATGACCACCCTCTCTCGTTTCTTGTCAAGAAGAACAACCGTTTTGTGTGGACTGGTGAATGCAAGGAAGCTTTCACCAAGTTGAAAGAGTACTTGGCCACTCCCCCGTTCTTGGTAAGCCATCCCAGGTATCCCTATTCGTCTTTATTTTGCGATTACGAATCGAGCAATCAACTCAGTCATTTAACAAGATCAGGATAACGTCCAGAAGCCAGTCTATTTTGTGAGTAAGGTATTGTAGGGACCAGAAACTCGGTATCAAGCCATCGAGAAAGCCTCTTAAGTCGTGGTGTTTACAGCTCGGTGACTTCGCCACTACTTAAAGAGTTTCACCATGATCCTGATGATCTATCTGCCCATTTGCAGGTCCTTCAAAAGCCTGATATAGCCGGTCATGGTCTGTTGGGCAGTTAAGTTATTCGAATTTGACATACAGTATGAGTCATGGGGGCCGATTAAGGATCAGGTATACGCTGACTTCATGGTAGAACTTTCGTTTGAGGACTCCCAGCCCAATTCAGTTGACTTTTGTTGGGTCCTTTCAGTAGATGGATCCTCCAATCAACAAGGGAATGGAGCTGGGGTCATCTTAGAAGGGTCGAAAGGGCTTTTAATCGAGCAAGCCCTCAGGTTTGCGTATAAAGCAAGCAACAATCAAGCCGAGTACGAGGCCTTGATAGTCGAGAGGTTGCTAGCCAAGGAGTTGGGAGCTCGAAGCTTGCTAGTAAAAAGTGACTCATTGCTTGTCATAGGCGAGTATCAGGCCAAGGACTCGCAGCTAGCTTCATACCTCAGGTACGTGCAGATCTTTATTTATGTTTGATCTTGTTCATGTTTTGATGTGATTCCAATAACATGATATGGATATAGAATGAATGGGTAACTCTAAAACAACAAGTAAACCCCAAAACTACTCAAGAACAGTTCATGAATCACAAGAACAGTGCTAAGAACAGCAAGTTAACGCAGCATACAAGGATCTACCGAATGAAATGAGCAAAAGAACAAAACCCATGTAGAAGAACTTGAAAACAATAAGATTTCGCATGTAAAATGCTACCAAAACGAAAACGAACCAAGAACAACAAGAGTATTATAAGGGGAATAACGTGCAGAAAAAGATAGAAACACACCAAAGACAAATTGCAGCGAACAAGGAATAGGGAAACCAACAAAGAACACAAAACGGAAGAAAAAAGAGATGGAAAGAAAGACTTATGTGGTTGTTGATCAAGGGATGATCTTCACGCCACTTGGAGGGTGGTTGCTTCCAAGATGAGTGGTGGTGCCGCTACTTGAGAGTCCCAAGAGCTCACAAGATGAGACCAAAGAGAGAAGAAGAGTCAACACTCACAACTTTCTCTAAACTTCACTAGAGTTTCATTACTTCCAATTTTCAAATCTCCTTTTACAATGAGGCAAGGCTCTCCTTTTATAGAATGGGAGATGACTGGCCCTCTAGGTTAGGAAGGAAGGAAAGGCTCCTTCAAGTTCCTTCTATGAACAAAAGGTACCTAACTAGGCCAAAAGGTGACCTTCCTAGCCATTTCTATGTAACTAGTGACTAAAAGTGCCTTTACATGTATAGTTTCTTTTATTTTCCTTTTTAGGCACTTCCCTAAGGCTATCCTATCTTATTTACAATTTAATACAAGAGATATTACAAAGAGAGATTTCATTTGGCAATCTCTTCCCAATGATGTAGCCATGCTTCTAGTGATTCTTTGATTGGAGTGGGCTTTCTTGGGCTTGGCCTTCTTGGGTTTGGGCTTTGGGCTTGGGCCTCATCTTTTGCAAGGACTAATAAGAAGAACTTTAAATGCTTCGGCCCTTGTCCATTTCTTCTATTGATGACATCTATTTGATTTGCATCATGTTTCTAGAGAGAAAAACTCCCGAGCAGACTTGTTGTCTAAGCTAGCTAGCTCAGGGAAGGGAAATCGGTAGAGGTCAGTGATGCAGGAGACATTAAGGTCACCCATGACAGCTGAAGGAGGAGTGACCAAGGTCAACCTTGTGGAGGTCTTAGGGGTCAGCTCAGGGAAAGGGAGAAGACATCAGTCGATGATTCAAGAAACCCTGAAAGTCCCAAGAATAACCACCTACAGATTATTGAGGGATGAGTTTCTTGAAGTTTTGTAGGTCGACACCACGGAGACTTGGATAACACCTTACAAGTGATACCTCGTTGATGGGTTACTTCATACTGAGCCCACGGAGGCCAAGATTGTTAAGAGGAATTCAGGACAGTATACTTTTATAGATGGAAATCTTTTTCGTCACGATTATACCCATCCAATCCTGACATGTGTAAGTGGACATTAGTGTGCTAGCATAATGGTCGAGCTTCATGAAGGCATTTGCGGTAGTCACAAAAGAGGAGAAACTCTCTCATTGAAGGTCAACCGAGCTGGGTATTATTGGCCGACCATGAAAGAAGATTGCATGAAATATGCGCAATGTTGTGAACAATGTCAGAAGCATGCTGATTGGTGCCATGCACTAGCTGAGGAGTTGCGATCAATTTATAGCCCGTGGCCTTTCCATACATGGGGAATAGACATTTTAGGTCATTTCCCTTTCGCAATACGTCAGATGAAGTATTTCATTGTGGCCATTGAATACTTCACCAAGTGGATTGAAGCCAAGCCTGTTGCACAAATAACTACTCACAAGGTACAACATTTTGTGTGGAAGAACATTGTGTGTCGTTTTGGGATTCCAAGACACCTAGTGTTCGACAACAGAACCCAATTTGGCAGCTAATAGTTGCGTAAGCTTTGTTCGAAACTCAGAATAAAGTAGGTGTTTTCCTCGATAGAACACCCGCAGACGAATGGCCAGGTTGAGTCAACTAACAGAGTCCTATTGAGAGGTTTGAAGAGGAGGTTAGAAAAAGCCAAGGAATTATTTAGTAAGGTAAGACGACCTAACTCTATGACCACTCGAGTATTGGGTTTTTTGCAAATTTATTTTGTTATGGATAAATTGTTTGGTTCGACGAAAGCTAAGATAACCTAACTCGGCGTAAGAACGAATACCCGAGTTTAGGCGCTCTGCGAATTGTTTTTTTATTAATAGAGAGTAATTCGCGCATGGTAAGACGTCCTAACTCGGAATGAATAGAGTCATCCGAAGTATAGGCGCCCTATGAAGAAGAATTTATTTAATGAAGTACATGGTAAGACGACTTTGCTCGTTGTAATCACGACTACTCGAGTATAAGTGCCCTATGAGATGAGTTTATTTTTTTTGATGAGTTACTTGATGTGGGGCATGGTAAGATAATCTAACTCGATGTAAATACGACCACCCGAGCATAGGAGCCCTGTGAGATGAATTTATTTCTTAAGTTGTGTAGTTTGGCACACCCTAAAGTGACTTTGCGTAGAATGAATAGGGTCGTTCGAGTATGGATACCTTGCAATGATAAGTTGCTTGATAGGCATGAAGACAATGGCTGAGCCTGAGACAGAGGCAACTACCTAAGTAGGCACTCTACAAGGTGAGGCATCGTGGAATCTATGCAGTGATCATACCAAGAATCACCCAGTATGGAGGCCGCTTATGAAATCGAGTTGTGGGATTGGGCAGCATCTTGCTTGAAGGAGTGTGTGGCCTTTGCAAGGTCCACATCTTTACGGGTTAGTTCCCCCTTTAGCTTGTCAACTTCGGCCAAGAGTTTGTTCTTTTCTTTGGCCAAGCTTGCTGCCTCTTGGGCTAGATCTGCTACCTCTTTAGTCTTCTCAGCTCGAAGACGTTCAGCCTCTTGATGTAAACCATTTGAACGTGTGAGCTCAGATTTAAGGTGTTTTATCTCTTTGCGAAGGTCCACATTCTCTTGGATTTTCTGGTCCTCCGTTTCCCTCCGCTCTCTTGTCTTAGCAACGACCAAGCAACCCATGGCAAAAGCTTGCCCAAATTACTTCATGGCATCACGAAGCAAATGATCTTCGTTGCGGGCCATGAGCCTATCTTTGTCCTCACTGGGCAGAAAGGTCGTTTCACCATATGTTGGGATGTCGAAGTCTGGATCCCACAAACTCTTCCCCATAGAGCTCTTAGCTTCGCATTCTAGGATGATGATTACGTGTTGGGGCGGAGCATGGCCATTTGAATGAGCGACGTTTTGATGCGGAGCTCGACCATCTGGTGAGAGTGCTTAGTAGGGGGAGAAGCAGTTTTCCTTTTTCTTTTGAAGACGAGCCTAGAGGTGGTCTCCTCATCCTACTCGGTCGAGGCTTGAGTAATTGTGACTGTAGTTTTCCTTTTCTACTTCGAAGACTCCTTAGGCAGGGTAGTGGCTGCCCTCGTCTTCTTAGCCAGCTCGGCTAGCTCTGCCTTGCTTATGTTAGACAACATCCTCTCTGTAAAGAAAACAAGTAAATGGTTAATAACGATAGCAAAGTTATTTTCACCAAGGGTAGGAAATGAGGAGTACTAGTGTAAGCCTTCAGAGCACCGGGGTGTACTCTTTGGTCAACAACTAGGAAGTGTAAAAAAAACCTCAAGTTCGTCAAGAACTCGTAGATTCCTTGATCTTTTGGAGGCAGTTCTTCCAGGCACCGAACACTCTGGAATTTAGGCTCAGGGATCCAATACAGGGGAAATCCATCTAAAAGGTTTGGATATCCTGTTGAAGCTCGGACTTTAACAAATTTTCCTTTAAAGTTTTTATATGAAGACTGGAAGAGGTGCGCAAGGCCCTTCTAGGGGCAACATTCAGAGATACCCACAGTTTACTGCTCGTGTGTTTAGCCTCGAAGAAATAAATGAAAACTTTAATAGACGGCGAGATGCTAAGTTGTGAACACAAAATGTTAAAGGCACGAATAAATGCCCATTTATTAGGGTGTAGTTAGGCAGGGGCAACATTGAGCTCGGTTAATAGCTTTTTTCAAAAATGGATAAAGGGAGACGCAAGAGAACCTTTTTGAAAAACGTGGCATAAAAGAAACAAAATAGACCACCAGGGTCCGATGACTTGTCACAACAGATGGGCTTGCCCTCCCTACACTACGGTTTTTACTCATGCTACACTTGTTTTCTCTTAAATCTTTAAGACGTAAATGGGTGGTGTAGTAAAAGACCTTTTTTAGAAGCTATTTCTTGGCCCAGGGGTACATTGAACCATAATCCATTGCAGAAATAGCTAAAACAAAATACAAGCACAGTTTAGGTCAAGCAGAGAAGAAGAAATGACAGGAAATCACAGTTCAGGCAATGTAATCGACAATATGAATAAATACTTGGCAATAGAGATTGGAGGAGGAAAATGCCTGGTATGACAATGGAGGAGAAGAAGTGCGAAAGAAGTTTTTGGTGTAAGAAAGGTTTTTGAAGAGCATATGAGCGTTCTGGAGAGAAGAGGGATTGTGTAACAGGTAAGTGAGGAAGAAATGGGTTTTTAATTGTTTGAAAGAAGGAGATGAAGCGGAAGTGCTTCCTGATCGTTGATGGGCATGCCACGTGGATGTATTAGATTTATTATGGTGGTATGTCTCATCAGGAGACATTTCGGTAACCATGCCTTACCTACCCTATGCGAAGGCATCACGTCAGTTGCCAACGCTGGAAAGACTCTTCGCCTAGCCAAGCTCGGCTCGAGCCTAGGGGGCTTGTGTATTGGCCAGGAGCTCGACTCAGTTCAAGCGTTTAGGTCAGCTTAGTTTTTCGGCCAGTATGGGTTCAAAGTGTAGGCCATGAGCTCGACCCAGATACTGGTAGACAACTAGAAAAAGATAATTTCATAGAAGGAATATTCATATTGGTTATAATGCCAATTAAATATCAATAAAAGTTGTTGGGAATGAAGTAGTTAGCAAAGGTGCATGTGAACGTAATGTTTTATTGTTATTAAGTACCTGAAGATATAGGTGCATGTAAGCAATATGTTTTTTTGTTAAGATTATATCTCCTTGTTGAAATCTTGCTTTGTTGAGATTGGAGAAAACTGTTGAAGGGATATCTATAAAAGGGGCTTGAGACCCTTAGTAAAGATATGTTGTTTGTGAATACTTGAGACTAAAACTAAATATTTATTTTGTATGCTCTCACTGACTTGATCGTCAGACTGTGATCAACCAGTAGAGCCCCCTTTGTCCCAAGCAGCATCTTGGAGCACTAATTGGAGATAAGTCAAAAGAGGAGCTTGTCCACCCAATCTGTCCGAGATCAACTAACGAGAACATTAATAAAAAAGAGAAATAAAGGGGATAATAAGAAACTATAATTAGTTTTGATAAATATGAGAATTTATCAGTATTCTTAAATTACTTGCTAGAACATTAGATGATATATTGGTGAATGTGAACTTTTGATAATTTATTTTTGGAAACATTTAATTTCTACTTTTCTCAAGTCAGGTAGGAGGGAATGTATCGGTATCCATTATTTAAATTGATTAAGTTTCTGTTTGTTAAAATTATTTAAAAGTCTTTTTAATAAAATAATTTTATTATAATTTTTAATATGTTTGGATAACCTTATTTAAAAAAAAGTAGAAAATAAAAGAGTTTTCAACTTGTTTTAGAACTTTATTTTTATATAAAAAACTTATGATAAAAGAGAGAAAACAAATCACTTTGTAATGAAATTTCGTTTTCTTAGTTGTTTTCTTATTCCTCCTTTAGAATTCTATTTGTAATTTTTTATTGAATTCTAATGTTTTTTAGCAATAAAATTATATTCTGAAACAAATCACTTTTTAGTTGTAAAAGTATGTTTTTTTATTGGAAATGCATGCATTTTTTTATAATTTTATTTTATAATATATTATTCTTATTTTATATGATTTTTACAAAATAAAATAATTAGATATGTTATTTATTGAATATAGTATTAAAGTTACGTTATATTAAAAAAGTTTATTTATACAGAATCACACATTGGAAATCCTTACAGATTAACGGTCTGTTTAGATAATGCCAGTTTTTACTGTGCCCATAAAAATACGAAAATAAAAATAAATTACTCTCTTACTCTTTTTTATTTTAAACTTAAATTATTTAAAAATAAATAAATTACATAATTAAATATAATATAATATAATATGATAAATAATATTTAAGAAATAAAAATATTAAATAAATTTATGTTAGAAAATATATAATTATTAATTAATTATAATAATTAATAATTATTATCAAATTATAATTATAAATAATAATAAAAAATAATTTTTTATAATAAAAACTAAATTTATATAATAATTATATTAATTATAAAAAAATAAAAATAATAATTTTATTTAATATAAAATAAGTTTTTATTATTTTAAATATTTTTTTTATCAAATTTAGTTATAATATATTACCAAAAATATATTTCAATCATACCGAAAATAATGTTTTAATTAAAATAATTATTATTTATAGATAAATAAATAAAATTGTTTTTTAAACAATTTTTAAATACAAAGATAATTTTATAAACTTACATTTTTATCAATTAAAAAAAATTAATTATATTTATAATATCACTTATAAATTTTTATAAACTTTTTATTTTTTTTATCTTAATCCAAACAAACTCACTTCCTTCACACTTTCACACTTTTCTTAATCATCTTAATTTCACTCCCTATTCTAAAAAAAAATTAATGTACATAGAAGGTGAGTAATTAATATTTTCTAATTGAGATGAGAGTATATTTTTACTATTTTAGTTTCTTTTTTTATTTTCTTTTTCTTTTATCATATTTTTTTTTATGTTTTTTTACATTAGTGTCCTTAATTATAAATTTTCTACTATAAATTTAAATATTGTAAAAAGTATAATAGAAAAATAATTTATGTCATGAAATAAAAATCTCCTTCTATATTGTTATAGATAAAAATTACCTAAAAAATAATTTTTTTATAAATATTTTTATTCAACCGTGGTGGAATTTATTTCATTCTATTTTATTGTTTTTTTTTTCAATTGGAAGGATTAAAATAAATGAAAATTTTGTTATGAATTGAAAGAAAATAGATATTTTTTTTTGTAAATGTATCATGTGGGTTGAACTAGTTCAAGATGGGATGTCTATTAACAAATCTTCTTATATGGATATCAGTTCTTCTAATTAGCATATTAAAAAAATGAAATTCATGATACTCACAATAACAGATAAAGTACATAAATGTTTACACTAAGATAATTAAATTAACTATTTTAATTATAAATTTAGATTACTGTTTATTGTAATAATAATTTTTATTCGTTGGTTACCAAGTAAAATGTTGAGCCTCAATTGTGCTTTAATTTAAGAGGTGATATATCCAATCACTAGGCTACCCTTATTCTTCATGATTTTTGTAATTAACTTCAATTGAACATATAATTGTTATATAGGACTATCAAATGTAATGTTACAATCATAAATGCTAAGAAAAAGGAAAATGCAGAAAAAGTAACTTCTGTTGTAAACAGAATCAGTTTTGCAAAATAAAAACGGAAAAACAGATATGCGCATCAACCCTAGTCTTTCGATACTTCTATTGGAGGAAATCCAGAAGCAGGAGTGCAGGGGAGACTGGCTCCAAGTTTGAAAAGTAAACACAGCCCTCCCCACCTTGGATCGTGCCACATGACTTGGAAGTTGCGCGCCTCCATACTGTTGGATTTTCGGAGGTTGAAGAAGTTGTTGTAGTTGGAAATTTGAAACATTCAAATGCTGTTTGTGGAAATGCAAATCGGTTGCGAAAATGCAACAAATTTACTGGTTCCTCTTTCTATATAAAGAAAGGTTCCATCCTCTTCAAAATCACAACTCTCACTCACCTTCTTCATCTTCTTCACCCAACACCACCGTGAAACTCTTCTTCTTCCTATCACCTTTCCACTTTTTCTCTTTCTCTTTTCATCATTTACTATTATTATATTTCTAGGTTCTATTGGGTATTGCTCTCTTAAGAGTAAGTTGCTAGTTCTGATCTTCGAACATTTCTGGGAAGTTCCTGTTCTATCACGGGGGACTTGCGCTATACACCGCGGATAAGTCCTTACGGACAGTGATTACTCATGCCTCGGAAAATCAATTTTATTCGTTTTAAGGCCTCAATTACTATAACCGTAAAGACTTATGGCTGACAAGACAGACAAAACCAACAACGCTACTCCAGAAACGTCAAACACTATTTCTGCAACGCAAACCATTTTTGCGAAACCATTTCTGGATGTCTCGAAAATTGAAGTCTTCACAGGTCAGAATTTTCGACATTGGCAAGAACGCGTGTCCACCCTATTGGACATGTATGGAGTTTCTCTTGCACTTACAACTTCTAAACCCGACTCAAGCACGACTGTGAAAGAAGTTGATGATTGGATCCATGAAAATAGGGTCCTACGACTGCACTGCAAACTCTTTCATGCTTCAATCGAGAATGCTTGCTTGCTGGCTAGCGCTATAGCTTTCTTTTTATGTTAAACGTCTATCTCACTGTAAAACTCCTAGTTCTAAGACTAGGGATCTGTTGACTACGCATCTGTCGTCACACCTTACTCAATATGTTATCTAACGATTTGTTTGATGTCTATGCTTCTTATAAGAATGCAAAAGATATTTGGGATTCTCTTATCCTCAAATACACTGCCGAAGACATCGCCAGACAAAGGTTCGTAATCGGAAACTACTATCGTTGGGACATGATCGAATTTAAAGACATCAAAATCTAGATAAACGAATATCACAAGCTGGTTGAGATATCAAAACTGAAAGCATAACCTTGTCGGATGAATTCGTGTCCAAAATCTTGATCGAAAACCTTCCGCAATCTTGGATGGATTTCAAACAACAAACAGAAGCACAAACACAAACATATGTCATTATCATATCTGATCACCCACATCATCATTGCACACACTTGAGTAAAATACAAGTCCTAGCTCTGATACCAATTGTTGGGTCTATTAGTGTCTAAGTTCAAGAGGGGAAGGGTGAATTGAACTTATAAAATTTTCGCAAACACAAATTGGTTTACAATATTTCAGAAGAAAAAGAACAAATTGATTTTAAAAGGAACAAATTTATTTTTCAATTTACTTTAACAAAACCAGAACTTGTTCAGATTTGTATTAAGATCAAACAGGGAATTCTCAAGAACAATTGAGTGATTTTCACAACAACAATATGAACAAAAATGCAACAACAGATCAAGTACAAATCCTTTTGATTCAATTCTTTTTAAAGAAAAAAATATTTAACTTGGAACTTATTAGGAAACAGTTTATCCTTAAACCAGTTAGCACGCAGATTCAATAAGTTTTATGTATGATTAAAAGAATTGTACTGATCAAAGGAAAACAGTTTGAACAAGCCCATAAATAACAGATTCAATTTTTAATGAACAGATTTATTTCTTAGCAGATTATCAATTAATCAAGAAAAGAAATGCAAGGATTAGAAGATTTATGCAGGCACAGTTTATACTGGTTCACTCATAAAGAGCTACATTCAGTTTCACCTCACTCCAAGGTGAAATACACTAAAAACCAATTCCAAACAATTACAACACAACAGTTCTTGAAACCTACAAGAACAATACAACCAAAGTTGAAAAATCCTATTTAAGCACACCTTGCACTCCAAGAAACCCTATCAAAGAATGACTAACAATTACACCTTTTACAAGAACGAGTACAGGAAAGATAACACCCGAGAGAAGATGCAAGAACTTAAAGCCTTCAATTGTTGCAGAACCGCACCAGCACCTTCACCAAGATCAAGGTTCTCCTAGAACAAGCACACTTGAAGATCCCTTTGGAAAACCTTTCAAAAACCCTTTTCAATCCTTCTTCTCACACAGAAAAAGCTTAAACTCTGTTGAAACCGTGATTGCTCAACAATCTTTCGTGTGAGAAAGACCTTTTAATTTATAGAAAACAGTTTCTAACAACTTTTCAAAAAATAGTCAAAAAGTTGTTATAAAAACAATAGATTGATTTCAAAACAAACAGAATAATTTTCAGGAAAACTGCCAGCTCAGCTTAATTGAAATAACTAACTGAACTGCATTTTTGGTGCCCTAACAAACTTTCGAAAAGCCTTTCAGCATAACAAAATTAATCTTATTCTTTTACAGAGAAACAAATTTATTTTTGTGCAGTATCCTGAATTTTTAGAAAACTCTAAAAAGCTTTTTGAAAAACATTTAACCACTTCATGTGCTTGATCTTACCACCTTGATTAGGCATATAGGATAGGTCATGTAGCAAAAGGCAACCTTAAACACACACTAGCCTAAGAACAAGATCATCTAAAACATATTACAATCTTCAAAGCAACCTAGCTATTTTCTACATCAAACACATACTAAGACTAGGTAGAGAAGAAACTTCATCCATCTTCAACAGAACATAGTGTTGCCTATAGGTTTTTAGTTCTTAATAGCGATATAATTGAACGTAACACTGTAGTAGAGACGAAAAATGTTGAGTTCTTTGAACATATATTTCCTTTAAAGAGTAGTGGTACATCTGAACAACCTATAGATAGTACTAGTGATGCCATGCGTGAGGATGTTAGGAGAAGTAAAAGACAGAGAAAGAAAACCTCGTTTGGAGATGACTTTTACACTTATCTTGTTGAAAATGATCCAATAAGTTTTTTAGAAGATACTAGTGCTCTTGATGCTAAACATTGGGATAAAGCCATTAAAAATGAGCTTGAATCAATTAAGTTAAATAATACGTGGACCTTAGTAGATCTGCCTAAAGGAGAAAAACCCATTGGTTGTAAGTGTATCTTTAAGAAGAAGTATCATCCTGATGGATCCATGGAGAAATATAAGGTAAGATTAGTAGTTAAAGGTTTTACTAAAAAACATAACATAAATTACTTTGATACTTTTGCACTTGTTACTGGGACTTCCTCTATCCATGTGTTGCTAGCATTAACATCTATCCATAAGTTAGTAATTCATCAAATGGGTGTTAAAACAACTTTTTTGAATGGTGAACTAGAAGAGGAAATTTATATGACTCAACATGAAAGGATGAGTAGTTCCAAGTCAAAAGGAAAAGGTATGCCAACTTTTAAAATCTTTGTATGGTTTGAAACAAGCACCAAAATAATGGCATGAAAATCTTGATAATGCTTTACTTTGTGAAGGTTTTTCTACCAATAATGTTGATAAATGTGTCTATTCTAGATCTGAAAATGGTGAATATGTCATTATATGTTTGTACGTGGATGACATGCTAATTTTTGGTACATGCAATGATATAGTTTTTAAAACAAAATTGTTTCTTGGATCTAAGTTTGAGATGAAAGACATGGGGGAAGCAAGTGTGATTCTAGGAGTTAAAATCATAAGGAAGGGAGATAGTATATTACTATCCTAAGAAAAATACACTGAGAAACTTCTTAAGAAGTTTGGTTACTATGACTTTAAGTCAGTGAGTACCCCTTATGATGCTAACTCTAAATTAAAGAAGAATAGAGGAGAATCTATTTCTCAAACTCAGTATGCCCAGATAATTGGGAGCTTATTGCATTTAATGAGCTTTTCTAGACCAGATATTGCTTATGCAGTAGGTAGACTGAGTAGATACACTCAATGTCCTAGTCAGGATCATTGGGTCGCTTGCATGAGATCTTGGCAAGATCTCTATAGCACTCATGAATACCAGGCACGCGAATGGCCTAATAGCGCAACACAACGATAAAAACAAGTAATGTGGGGGTGTATTGTGATTGATAAACCCCTAACACATACTAAGTGTCTTGGTTCATATAACTTGCTATACCAGCTCTGATGCATTACATCTTAGATGAACAAAAAATATTATTTTTCTTTCTTTATCTTTTGCAATATGTGGGGGATTGTTGTAAACATAATCAGTTTTGCAAAATAAAAAACGGAAAAATAGAGATGCGCATCAACCCTAATCTTTCGATGCTTCTGTTGGAGGAAATCTCGGAAGTAGGAGTGTAGCGGAGACTGACTCCAAGTTTGAAAAGTAAATGCAGCCCTCCCCACCTTGGATCATGGCCGCATGACTTGGAAGTTGCGTGCCTCCACACTGCTGGATTTTTGGAGGTTGAAGAAGTTGCTGCAGGTGGAAATTTGAAGCGTTCAAATGTTGTTTGTGGAAATGCAAATCGGTTGCGAAAATGCAACAAATTTCTTGGTTTCTCCCTATATAAAGATAGGTTTCATCCTCTTCAAAATCACAACTCTCACTCACCTTCTTCATCTTCTTCACCCAACACCACCGTGAAACCCTTCTTTTTTCTATCTCCTTTCCACTTTTTCTCTTTCTCTCTCATCATTTATTATTATTATATTTTTGGGTTCTATTGGGTATTACTCTTTTAAGAGTAAGTTACTAGTTCTGATCTTCGAACATTTCCGGGAAGTTCCTGTTGTATTCTGAAGGACTTGTGCAATACATTGCGGATAAGTCCTTACAGATAGTGATTACTCACGTCTCGAGAAATCAATTTTTTGTTTTGTTTTAAAGTCTCAATTACTACAATTTCAACCATGTTTATAACTTTTATAAAGTATGTTCAAAAGGTGGTAATGAAGTAAGGAATTAGAGTTCCTTTGTGTTCATCATTTATAAAGAAAAACATGTATTAAAAGTTTATATCTCAATATTATAGAATTTGTACTATCATTATAAGAAAAGATAGAGCAACTGATATTTACCCACAGAATTAACTAGTATTTATCCACAATATTAAAGAATTAACTACATGCGGTTGTTATTTATCTTGTTAGTTTGAAAACTAATTACTTATCAATCAATTTAATATAGATAATAGTGATAATTACTAAGTTACAAGTTCAAAAAGTCTATAAAGTATTACATCAGAAAATATTATTTATTTACTCAATATTTTTTCACTCATTTATTCTTGAGCATCAAAATATTTTTTACAAATAAATTGTCACTTAACTTTTAATCATACAGTTCGACAACCCTTTAAAGAAGAAATCGATTCCCTCTCGAACGACTCTAACTTATTTTTTATAAAAATACTATCTATTTTAATCTATGTGAATTTTAATATGTATACACTTTTACATCCTCATCATATCATAAGCATATATATTCATATATATGTAAGAATATTACGTGGCACCTCACGATTATTTATCTTATTAATTGATCAATTACCATAATTATCCTATTATATTATTGGTAATTACTTGATGGACGTAATTACTCTTACCATAAATAATTAGGGTTTCCCCTTGGGTGTATTATAAATAGAGATTACCAGACAACTAAAGAGACACCCTCATATTCTAACATCACACGGCCGGAACTCATTCTCTAAAGGGATTTTCGAGCCTCTCATCTCTTTGTCTCTCTACTCACATAATTCCATTCTAAGCGATACACCCTAAAGGGGAACCCGATCAATATCATGTCTTCGTCCCTCAGCCATACGATCACGGGTCTACCAGGTATTATTTAATCATTATTCTCGTTTTATTATATGATTAAGGAATCATAATCCAACATGTGGTATCAGAGCGTTTATGTTGCTTAATCGATTCTTTTTTTGTTTTCCCTATATTTGGAAGAAACGAGGATTTTGATTCAACCTATTGATTTTCGATGTTTTTATTTTGGTATATTATTGAACCACTTATTTTCGAAAATCCACCTTGATATCATAAAATAAATTTTAATTTTTTCGAGATCCATAAAAATTTAATATGAATGTTATGTGTTCTTCATAATTTTCTTGAGTATTCCCTTATTTGGAATGGAATTAATTTTAATTCTATGTTCATCATCATTATTTGTTGTTCATATAATTTTCGTGAGTATTACCTTAATTAGGAATGAATTTGATTTGATTGTGTTTTCGTAAAAAAATAAAAAATAAAAATTGATATCTTAGTCTCCAAGTTTTTATTTTGGTATTATTGAACCACTTATTTTCGAAAATCCACCTTGATATCATAAAATAAATTTTAATTTTTTCGAGATCCATAAAAATTTAATATGAATGTTATGTGTTCTTCATAATTTTCGTGAGTATTCCCTTATTTGGAATGGAATTAATTTTAATTCTATGTTCATCATCATTATTTGTTGTTCATATAATTTTCGTGAGTATTACCTTAATTAGGAATGAATTTGATTTGATTGTGTTTTCGTAAAAAAATAAAAAATAAAAATTGATATCTTAGTCTCCAAGTTTTTCCTTATTTAGGATAGTGTATTCTTGCCTTATTAATTTTCGGGTATTATTATTATTATTACTATTTTTGAAAATAGCAGTCGTGTCAAACTTGGAAACATATCAATCTAATTAAAATTTTGAAGACCAAATCTGAAATCAAATCCCTAATATTCCCCTACTCACCTTATCGGGTTTACGAGTAACATATTTACGCGTTTCCTTTTATTTATCGAATTAAATATGGTAAATCTCATGGTACCGTAATTATGTTTTAAAAAAAATACTTATTTTGTTAAACTCTTAAAAAAAATATTAAGTTTGACAAAATTAAAATTAAATTTTTTGCTTAAACTTAATAACAGGAGTCTCCCTTCTGTCCAACGATGATGGGTTATGTCTTGTTATTTTAGTCTAATTAAGCACCTTCACTTACTTGTGAGTACACTTAATTATTAAATATTCACATGATATTTTCCTAAAAACAATTATTTTTATTCTGTCCAACAATGTTTGATGCACTTGTGTTTTGCAAACTTAATATGTGCATAAGCTTACATGTTCACTTCTGTCCAAAGATGATGTGTCACATTCTTATTGCACATACCTTACTTATAATTGTTCATTATGCTTAAATAATTGGTAATTAACCAAAGTGAAAGTTGATTGTTTAAGTAGAACCTAATCTAGTATATTATTTTGATGTTATAATAGATTTTATCACAGCTTCATTATCATAATGGTTCTTACTTATGCATGCTTTAGATCTAAGTTTCCCTATGTCACTCTAACTTTTTCCTTAGCCTAAGTATCTTAATTCGTTGTCTAACCAGCCCCTAATATGGGAATTGAGACCTTGACTAGTGAAAATCAGTGAAGGTTTCCTAGTCCACTTCATTAGGACTTCTCTTCCTTCTGCGTTTGAAGCATTCAAAGTCAACTATAATACTCAGAAGGACAAATGGTCCATGAGTGAGTTGATTGCTATGACTATTCAAGAAGAAGAGCGCCTGAAGCTGGAGAAACCAGATGTTGCTTACCTCTTGGCTGCTGAATCAAAGAAGCGGAAGGGAAAATTCCATAAAAAAGGAATCTAATAAGGTCCCTAAAACTGATGCAAGTGCACCCTCCAGCTCTAACAAATCCACTAACAAGTCCTACTGCAAGTTCTGCCACAAGGTAGGACATAAGCAGTCTGAGTGCTCAAGCTTTAAGGAGTGGCTAGCTAAGAAAGGTAATCATCTAAATATGATAATTGAGTTCTTTAATTTAAATGTTCCAACTAATACTTGGTGGTTTGACTCTGGTTCTATGGTTCATGTGACCAATTCAATCCAGGGATTCCTTACAATCCGGAAGCTGGAAAGAAACCAAAGAACACTTAAGATGGGGAATGGACAAGAACTATTTGTCGAAGCTGTGGAAACCTTAGAATTACTTATGAAAACTGGAAAATGTATTAAACTTTATAATACCTTATATATTCCCGAGATTACTCGGAATCTTGTATCAAGACCAAAGTTAGACATTGATGGTTTTTATGTTTCCCATGGTCATGGCAAACTTACTATTTCTTTAAATTCTCAATTGTTTGGTACTGGTTTTCTGGATAATGATCTCTATAAGTTAGAACTAGATGATAGCTTCTCCAAATCTATCATATAATATTAATGAGAACTTAGCAAAGACCAAGAGAAAACGAGACATAGAAACTTCATCCATGTTGTAGCATCAACATTTAGGCCACATTTCACAAGATCACTTATCTCGACTTGTGAAGGATGAAGTCTTACCATCTCTCGATTTCACTGATTTTGGAACATGTGTCAAATGCCTCAAAGGCAAAATGACATCCATGACTAAGAAAGGTGCCACTAGGAGTTCAAAATTATTATAACTTATTCATACTGATATTAGTGGCCCTTACAACATCGTTGGAATAACAGAACATAATTCATTTATCACTTTTATAGATGATTATTCTCATTACATGCACTTGTATCTCATTAAGGAAAAATTTGAATCACTTACAACTTTTAAAGATTATAAAAATGAAGTTGAAAAACAACTTGATCTTCAAATAAAAGTTGTGCGATCAGATAAAGGAGGTGAATACTATGGTAGACATACTGATTTGGGACAAACCCCTGGTCCATTTTATGAGTTTTGTAAAAGCCAGGGGATTGTGAACCAATACACCATGCTCGGTACTCCTCAACAAAACGGTGTTGCTGAAAGGAGAAACAAGACCCTAATGAACATGGTGCGTAGTATGTTAGCCAACTCCAATTTGCCCTTATTCCTCTGGACCGAGGCATTAAAAGCAGCAGTTCATATACTCAATAGAGTTCCTTCCAAATTTGTCCCTAAAACTCCTTATGAACTTTGGACTGGAAGGAAACCGAGTCTTAAATATATGAAAGTATAGGGCTGCCTTGCTGAAGCTAAAGTTTATAACCCTTTCTTAAAGAAGCTTGACATGAAAACAATAACTTGTCACTTCATCGGGTATCCCGATCACTCAAAGGGTTATAGATTTTATTGTCATTCCCACGTCACTCGCATTGTAGAAACCAAGCATGCTCATTTCCTAGAGGATTTCAAGATCAGTGGGAGCAGTGACAATCCTTACCTGGATTTACTAAAAGTACAAGAGGCGGGGGGGGGGGGGGGGGGGGGGGGGGGAGAGATCTACATCGACTACTAATTTGCCTCTAATCACTCACTCAAAGGGTTCACTCAGAAAGAGGGAATTGATTATCAAGAGACCTTTTCACCTGTCTCTCGAAAAGATTCCTTAAGGATCGTAATGGCCCTCATAACTCACTTTGATCTAGAGCTACATCAGATGGACGTCAAGACCGCTTTCCTTAACGACGACTTGCATGAAGATGTGTACATGCAACAACCAGAAGGTTTTAAACTTGAAGGTCAAGAACACTTAGTCTACAAGCTGAAGAAATCCATTTACGGGCTAAAGCAAGCCTCACGGCAGTGGTACATAAAGTTTGATGAAGTCATGAAGAAACAAGGTTTTCTTAAGAATCAAGTGGATCTATGCACCTACCTCAAGATGAGTGGGAGCAACTTTACTATACTTATCCTTTACGTAGATGACATTCTATTGACAAGTAATAGTATAGACATGTTGCACGAGTCAAAGCGCATACTTTTTCATAATTTTGACATGAAGGATCTCGGAGGTGCCGCTTATGTTATTGGCATCGAAATATACCGAGATAGAGCTAAGGGGATTTTGGAATTATCCCAAAGGGCCTACCTTGACCGTGTCCTCACTCGTTATAACATGCAACATTGCTCTCCTTCTGTGGCTCCAGTAATTAAGGGATATGTTTTCGGTTCTTTTCAATGTCCGAAAACAGAGGCTGAAAAAGACCAAATGAAGATGATACCTTATGCATCTGTAGTTGGAAGCATTATGTATGCTCAAGTCTGTACTCGTCCGGATATCGCGTACATTGCTGGAATGCTAGGCCGGTATCAATCTAATCCTGGTCTAGATCACTGGAAAGCAGCTAAGAAAGTACTTCGATATCTACAAGGCACAAAAGACTATAAGTTGACATATAGGAGAAGTGACAGTTTAGAAGTGGTGGCTTATTCTGACTCTGATTTTTCAAAATGCAAAGATGACAAGAAATACACTTCTGGGTATATCTTTATGTTAGCAGGCGGGCCTATCTCATGGAAGAGTCATAAGCAGCAATTAACAACAACCTCAACAATGATGGTAGAATATGTTGCAGTGTACAATGCAACTTGTCATGAAATGTTGTTGCGAAATCCCACCTAAAGTATTCGAAGAACATGTTTCAAAGATGGGATTATCTAAAGACCTTATTTAGCATATTTGTACTTACTTATGTTTAATAAAATTTCCTCATTTACCTTGATTTGTGTGTCCTTAAATATGTTTATGCATGCCTAAATATAGATAGACACTAAATGTACAAATCAAAGTCTAAAGGGCTTACTTATCAATTGATCCTAAAATTTACTTAAGTTTTAAATTTGTATTGTAGTATGATTAATGGGGGTCTTGAGTTGAATACTGATTCAAAGACTGTATTTCTCTGCTACAATTAAAGTTTAGGACTAAAATGAGTATTAAAATCTGGCCAGACTTATCTAATGCTCATAATAAATAATCCTTTGGTCAAGTGGGAGAATGTAAGAATATTATGTGGCACCTCACGATTATTTATCTTATTAATTGATCAATTACCATAATTATCCTATTATATTATTGGTTATTACTTGATGGACATAATTACTCTTACCATAAATAATTAGGGTTTCCCCTTGAGTGTATTATAAATAGAGATTACCAGACAATTAAAGAGACACCCTCATATTCTAACATCACACGGCCAAAACTCATTCTCTAAAGGGATTTTTGAGCCTCTCATCTCTTTGTCTCTCTACTCACATAATTCCATTCTAAGAGATACACCCTAAAGGGGAACCCGATCAAGATCATGTCTTCGTCCCTCAGCCATACAATCACGGGTCTACCAGGTATTATTTAATCATTATTCTCAACTCGATCAAGATCATGTCTTCGTCCCTCAGCCATATGATCACAGATCTATCAGGTATTATTTAATCATTATTCTCGTTTCATTATATGATTGAGAAATTCTAATCCAACAAAATATATATATATATATATATATATATATATATATATATATATATAAAAGAACACATCCTCCTTAATCTAATCTAGTTTGACAATAAAAAAATGTTGTTCTCTAGACAATTAATAAAATGCACAGTTAATTGTAGGAAAACCAAATCAATAGATATAAAACAGTTTGCTCCAATTTCCCTACAACATTTAAATTTAGGCAGTGATTCAAGCTTTTCTTCATGTGTACACATTATATAGCATTCTTCAATTATACTGTGGGTTGAAAACATATCATATATACCACCATTATTATGTGATAAAGTTTAAAAAATTATTTTAAAATGATTACTGAAGTTTTCGATTGAAGTATTTTATAAATTTAGGTATTTTTAATTAAGTTTTATTAAAAGTATATTTTATTTTTTTTAAGTATTATGTCATTTGATTATTGTCATCAACTTGATGACTTGACCTTACTTTTTTTTATCTTCGCATTTTTAACTTATCTATAACTCTTATTTCTTCATTTTCCTCCAAAAACGCCAATCAACTCATTTATTTATTTATTTATCTAAGAGTGAGTTGACCAACAAATAATTGGAAGAGGTTGGAGAAAGAAATAATAAGTTGATCACTAATTTAAATCACGAAGATAGAAGTGATGATCACGTTATCCCATTAACGGTAAAATTAAATGGTAGATTATTTAGATAATAAATAAAAAAATATCTTAGACGCAAAAACAAAATTTCTAAAGTGTATTCAATTAAAAAAAAATTATGATATATTTTAAAGACGACAAAGTGTGTTGGGTCCAACGGGCCATCCCATCAATCCGTCATTATTTAGATGAGGTGAATTAATGTTTTGAATTCCTAGTTCATATTGGTCTGTTTTGCCTAATCCTCAACTCAGCGAATCACAGGCGGGCTAGCCTGCCAACTCGCCCTTTAATTTTGACATTTGTAAAGATAAATCTTACGTTTTTGGAATTAAAATTGATGGTGATCAAGTTTTTATATAAAACTTTATTTACATTCATTTCTTTATATAACATCTGATTATTGGAGTATTGTTGATATTTACTTTATTTTGTTAGTCATTAATTAAACATTCTTTTATTAAAATATCAAAGTTTGATTCAATTTTATTGTTCTTTTTTGAATTTTTATAGTATACTAAGTGATATCAATTATTACAACAAAATAAATAGATATAAAACAACAAAAAATACTAAAGAAAATTAAAAAATTAAAAAACGATTGGTCAACCTGTCAATCCACCCTATGAAGGGGCAGATTACTAATTTTAACCCGCACAATCTTGACGGGTTAATCCGACCTGTACCTCTTTTGACGGGCTAGTGACAGGTCAGACCAAAATAGGTCAGACTAAAATAGGTCAGACTGACCCGTTTAATCACACCTAATGTATTTAAAAATTAATTAAATATTTTTAATATTAACTTATTTGCGGCTTACGTAATATGATTCCAACCTTTATGATTTTGGAATACATAAAGAAAACATTGTTGCAGTGTTAGATGGGCAAGTTGTTGAATATAGTAATGTTTATGTTCTTTTCTTTATATCTTCATTTGGTCTAACATGGAATTCAATGTAACGACTTAGGTGCAGGCAATTACTTAGTTTTTTTTAAAAGAAAAACAAGAACTGTGTTGATTAATTAAAACTTAATTTTTTTTTACTTGGCTTCATTGTCTTTCTTGGCCAATTAATTAACAAAGAAAACAATGAGAATGTCTTGTGTATCACAAACATTGTTGGATTGGTTGAAAATGGTAAGGATAATAATATGAATATAAGAGTGAGGAGCAAAGACCTTTTGTCACTCACAATCAGGACAACTTACAACAAACAACAAACGTACCCTAAACGCCATTATTCATATATAAATGGGTGTACCATTATGCATTAAATTATAATTTAATAAATTTTTAAATTCTGAAAATTTTATATTTTTCCTAAATTATTATATAAATGTTACAATACAAATTGTAATGTTGACTTCCACTACAACAAAATCATCAAATAGAAATCAATTTTAGAAACAAAAATAATCAATTGTTATAGTGACTAAATTAGAAATCATTTTAGAGACTATTTTTTTTTTAATTTCTAAATTAGTTTCTAGTATATCTAATTAGCTACCAATGTTTTAACTACCAATTATTTAGATTCTAAATTTGGTAGCAAAAACACTGGTAATTAGATACCGATTTAAAAATCATTGAACAATAATATAAACTAATTTAGAAACTAAAAGTTTTTTTTTAATTTCTAAAATATCTCTAATTTAGTTATTATAGTAACTAATTATTTTTTATCCCTAAAATTAATTTTTATTTAATAATTTTCTAGTAGTATTAGTTGAAAAAAAATATTATTGATTTTAAAAACTAAGACATCAAATTGAATTTTTTTTAATGATAAAAGATAAGATGAAATAAATGGATAAAAAAGTTAACCAAAATTTTATATATATATATATATATATATATATATATCTTATATATGATATATATATATATATATATATATATATATATATTTATTTGGGTTGGTGGTGAGATGACCTAATGACTTGGTCCACTTGCCAAACATGACCTTTTGGAGTGGTAGCACATGGATGCATCTCAAAGATAATTTTGGAGATTCCACGTGGAGGCCATTAAGGTCATCACCACTATCTTTCAAGTGCTTTGACCTATCCAAAGACATGGCAAGAGGGGACAAAAACCACTTTCTTTTATATTTTTCATCACTTTGTTTTCTCTACATGGTTTATTTGGTCATCATTCCATCATCTTCCTTACTGTGAGCCTTGGCCTATGATCATTCTCAAATTTGGCATTGACAAAATGCCATTTTTTATACATGAAAATGACTTTTATATAGAAAGACTAAGTGAGAGACATTAAAATAAGATGCAAAGATTGAAATAGTAGGATGTACAAATAATTTATCATATTATTGATACAAATATACATTTTATATCTATAATTTTTCTAGAAAATCATTAAAAAATATTGAATAAAAAACCATTCTAAAAATAACAAATAATTAATTATTATATTAATTAAATTAGAGATTATTTTAAAGACTAGTTTAGAGAATAAAAAGTTATTGATATCTAATTAGTTATCAATTTTAAAATCTAAAATAGTTAATAATTAAATTCTTAGTAAATAATTATATATGAATTTAAAAATTTAAAAACTATTTTAAGTAACAATATTTTTTTAATCTTTAAAATAATTTTTAATTTAATAAATATATACAGTAACTAATTATTTTTATCTTCGAAATTTAATTTTTATTTAATAACTTTTTAATAATGAAATAGTCATTTTCTTATCAATTTTTTTGTAGCATACCAATTCTTGCATTTTGCAGTCCAAATTCACACCAAGTCCAATTTTAAATACTCAATTATCAATTTAAGTACTGTTTAGTATTTTAAATTTAGAAATTTATCCAATTTTGTTATTTATGCTGTGAGATTTTTACATCAAACATTTGTCAAAAAGTTAAATGGAATTAGTGCATAATTAAATTAATTTATTTGTCAGTATTGCAAATGCCAACAAAGGAGTCAGGTATAGCGGTCATTCCGAACAAAATAAGGAGAAATTGGTTTATTCATCATACATTATTCTAAACATTTTTAAAACTAATTTACCAACAATAAAAAATTTCAAGAAATGTTCATGTAATATACTAAGTCAACTTGCTAAAAAGCTGTGAACCTTTCTTCAACCATATATTGTGATATCACAAACTTGCAAGCAACAACATGAAAATTGAGGAGCCAGACCAAAGAAAACCTGAACCTGTGGTTTTGTGAGAGCTAAGGATTTTTTTGCCACTTTCCAATGGAAATTCAGTTCCAACATCCAAAGCAGCACTTGAGACCAAAAATCAAAGGAAAAAACAACAAAAGCAAGAACAAGTATGTTGGAGTGAGGCAAAGGGCATCAGGGAAATGGGTTGCTGAGATCAAAGAAACAACACAAAAGATAAGAATGTGGCTTGGCACGTATGAGACAGCAGAAGAAGCAGCAAGGGCTTATGATGAAGCTGCATGCCTCCTTCGTGGATCTAACACTCGCACCAACTTCATCACACGTGTGTCCTCTGATTCCCCTCTTGCTTCACGGATTCAGAATCTTCTCAACAACAGAAAAGACATCAAAGAACAAGAACAAGATGTGGAAAACTGTGCCACAAGGGTCAACACCAACCAACAGGAGTTGAATCTTGCAGAAGGAGTTACTACCCTACAAGATGAGAAACTAAGGTTCGAATCTTCGCTGGAAGAAGTGTCTATGTTTAGTGTCCAACCTTGTCTCCAACAAGATTGTCGTCAAAAGAAGATATATGTGAAAGATCAGAAGAAAAAAAGGGTTACCAGCACAACAAGGAGTGCTAGTGCTAGTGCCAGTAGTAGTACAAACACAAGCAACAGTGACACATGTGTGAACTCACTTTCGAGTGAGACAACAACCCAAAACACACAACTATTTGATGATGCTTATAGACCTGATTTGAGCAATTTCATGGAATCTGAGTCAGGTTCTCAGGAAAATCCTTCATGGGGTCCTGAACCCTTTTGTGATCATTTTCCCTTTGGCCAAGTAATGGATTTAGAAAACCTGCCTGATATAGCTGGCTTGGAGCTTCCAGAGTTTGAAAGGATGAAGGTTGAAAGGCAAATTTCAGCTTCACTTTATGCAATGAATGGTGTGCAAGAGTACATGAACACTGTTCAAGACTCTAACAATGAAGCTATCTGGAATCTTACTCCCTTGTGTTCATTTTTGTGTTAAACCTCAGGTCTAAGTATGATCCTGCAAACCTTTCTTCCAATATGTATGCAGACTTTGTTTTTTCTTTGTTTTTCTTAAATAGGACCTGATAAAGATTGAAAATTTTATAGTAACTCAAGCTTTAATTGACATAGAGTTATCAAGTTGAATCTATAAATTCAAATTACTTTAAATAATTTCTACTTTTTAAAACATGAATTATAGGTTTTAAACTTCAAACTAAATATACTAAAAATGTGTTTTAACTGCTTTCCAAATATTAGCAGAAGATACATGAGTTGCATCAGCGGTTGGTAGAGGAATCTTTTTCAGTCATTTATGTAAGAAATATAAGCTTTGATGGATGTATTTGGCAGAACTATCACACAACTCATTTAACAATGAAAGTTGAACAGTTAGTTAAATTAAATGTGAATTATTTAATACAATTGCTTGTTAAACTAGTTAACGTATTAAGAAATGATATTCGATAACTTGTATTTATGTAATATTTATGTAAGGAAATAGCTCACAATCCACTATACCGTTATCACATAAATAAATAGATGAAAATAGAGAAAATCGCAAAAAACATATAAAAGATAGTTAGGAAGAGGAAACAAATA
This sequence comes from Phaseolus vulgaris, assembly GCF_051622355.1. Lineage (NCBI taxonomy): Eukaryota > Viridiplantae > Streptophyta > Magnoliopsida > Fabales > Fabaceae > Phaseolus > Phaseolus vulgaris. The sequence goes on along the minus strand of NC_143501.1, from coordinate 15,904,199 downwards.
AATTACATTGACTAATTCCCACCTACATTCATAAAAGTTTTTTTACTAAATACACTATAAGAAAATCTGAAATTACATACCGATTATTACATATGGATAAAAATTAATATGTACAGATTCTATTTAGTATGTAAATAGATATTACATACAGATATTTTCATATGTAAATCAAAGGTAATTACATACGATTATAATTCGTATGTAATTTTTGCGCCATGAAGCGGAAATAATTACATACGGATATAATCCGTATATAAAATATTTAAAATTTAATTCAAAAAACAGAAATTATTACATACAAATATAATCCGTATGTAAGGTATTTAAAAATTTAATTAAAAAAATGTTACAAACGGATTATATTCGTATGTAATGTATTAAAAATTTAATTAAAAAAACTGTTACATAGGAATATAATCCATATGTAACTTATTTCAAATTTAATTAAAAAATAACAAAAAGTCTCACAAACAAATTATATATGTATGTAATGTATTAAAAATTTAATTAAAAATAAATTATTACATACATCCGTATGTAACTTATTTCAAATTTAAATAAAAAATAACAAAAAGTGTTACATATTATTCTCGCCGGTTGACTCGAATGACAGCTTCAGGCCCCACCTGTCTCCTCCTGAGAATCGAACTTCCTAGGGTTGAAGGACTTCTCACCTGCAAAGACAAAGGGTGCTTTTACGGTCGTTTGCACTTCGACGCTCAAGTGAGTAAAGGCTAAAAAAACAGTAATGTGTGTAAAGCAGTTTCAGTCTTAGAAACGACGTCCCTTTTCTAGGGTTCTTACCACCCTTTATATAGGTTGTCTCTAGGGCCTTCAGCATTCTATGCAATCATCTCGGCCACTCACCCTCTGTGGATGTCTTCCTATACTTCTTCGAGGCGAAGAATCCCGACAAGAGGCTATGGCTGAGCTTCAATGTAGTGGCGGGGAGAGTTCTCTTCACTCTTTTTCAGCAATCCTACAAGGGCTTCAAGAAGAAGTTCTTCAAGGTGAGTTGCAGCGTCCACGACTCCACTGATGGAGGAGGGCCAAGCACATCTAGCCATGGAAGCCAAAGCCCAACACTAGACCATGAAGAGCGTCTAGACCATGATGAGCGTCTAGCTAGAAGGAAGGAGCGTCTAGGACGTGAAGAGGCAAGGCTACCCATGGAGCGTCTAGGAGGAGACCTAGACCATCTAGGGCCTATCACAAGGTCAATGGCTAAGCATATTCAAGCCCAATTGAATGAAGCCACGGATGGAAGAGAGAAAGCTTTGTACATGTTGCATAAAGGCCCATTAGGGGTGCTTAGTAAATAGAGTAGTGTAGAAAGCATATTTGAGTGAAACATTCTAGAAACTCTCTAGGTTTGGCCGGTCATGAGCACATGGCACATGTGCTTTGTGAATTGCATTTAATTTGGCTTTCATTTCATTAGACATTAGCTTAAAACTTACGGCCATTTAGCTTATAAATAGGAAGGCCTACACCTTGTATTTGGAAGTTTATTGTGAGTAAAGTTATGCTGCCATTTTGTGCCAAACTTTGCTTCTCCTAGAATTCTAGGCTCTAAACTTCACTTCCTTCACCTCTCCTTGGGCTGGCCGAACCTCCCTATGATCATACCTATCATGCACCTTCAAGATCAACACCACTCTTAGGAGGATCTTGCACACACACCTTCATAGCTTCCGCACCATTTTCTTACATGATTCAAGAAGACCTTCTTGAAAATGCCATCATCCATCCTTCTAGACGGGTTTCCCCTCTATTGGGTGGAGAAGCCTGGACTCAAAAAGCCTAGGAGCCTTAAGGATTTGACCCCACCTGATTGTGAGATGTGTCAACTCCTTTCAGGCTTGGGAGCGGTGTTTGACACTGCCAAGCTGATCAAGCTTGAGTTCTCCGCCAAAGCTCTTAAGAGGTATATTGGTACTATTCTTATTTCTACTTCATTTTTTTCTTTACCTTTACTTGTTCATTGTTGACAAATGCATGTTGCGTGGAGTCAGCTTCTTACGCCTTGTTGTTTCTATGCAGACATGACTCTCAACGCGGAGAGGAAGAAAAAGCTAGCTGATCTGCTGACCTAGTGCAGGGTTGTTGCTGCCGGTTTGGGCACATCAACCCCTACGAATCCTCCTCCTTCCGCCACCTCTGCCCCAAACACATCTGAAGCATCCCCTGTTGAAAACAGGTAGAAAGGGGGTGGTGGTGGTGGTCGTTGGCTCGGAGGACGAGATTACCTGCACGAGCTTCGTCTTCAAAAGGCCAAGGGTGGGTGACATCGTGGCGCTAGCACACTCTGCTTTCGATAACCATGCGGCATCCTTTCGCGACAACCCTCCAAGCGCTTCTTTCCCTCGCGACCTTATCGTGCAGGAAGGCGGGGGGGAGAGCGCTCCTGAAGACTGCCAAGCACCACCTGCTGTCGAGCTCCCCGCCATCCTACAACAAGCCCTTAGGCACTTCCAAGATAAAAAAAGTGGTGGATAGCCTAGGTGGGAACCTCCTCTAAGACCGCGTGGCTCAAGGTCTCAGGGATTTCCTCATCGCGTCTAGCTTCACCTTGAGTAAGGCGCAAGATGCACAAAACTCGCAAGCTGAGGCGGCGAAGCTGAGGGAAGAGCTAGCCCTCCAAGCCAAAGCCTTCTCCAATCGTGAAATGGCCATATATCAAGAGTTAGCGAATCTTCGTCAATCTGAGAAGGAGGCCAAGAGGCTTCACTTTGAGAAGTCTCAAGAGGCCCTTCAACTTGAGGCGAAGATCCTACCTCTCCATAACAAGGTGGTCGAACTGGAGGAGAAGGTAGAGGGGATGCAGACTCAAATGGCCAAGCTAGAGGATAGGGCCACCCAAAGCAAAGTTTAGCTAGGGTAGGTGGAAGGGGAGCTGGCTGAGAATGTTGAACTCTTCAAGAAGACAGAGGAAGAGCTCACCAACGACGCCGCCGACGCTTATGGCGAGGGGTTTCAAGATGCCATGGCTCAGTTTGCCTGCGTGCATCCTGAGGTGGATCTTTTCACCTTCGCAGAGTCGAAGTGGGTCGTTGATGGGCAGCTCGTGCCCAGAGAATAACTTCTTATTGTAATTTACCTTCTCGACAAACAATTTGCCCCATGTATATATGTTTATGAATATCTGACATTTCTTAATCATTTAACTACTTTTACTCGCATTAATTTCGACTAACATCGCCTTCAACATAGGTTCGCCTCTTAGGTAGCACGCTTAACTTCGTCTATTTTAACTTCTCTTGACCTTTATTGTCTTCAAGGCACTGGTGACACGTGCGCAAATCCCTTAACGGGCTTAACCTTTGTCGTATAAGGATAGGGAAAACTCTTCTTGTTGTTTTTGATCTTCCTCTTGCTAGGTGAGGGAAAGGTCTCCCTGTCGATCTCTCTTCTGCCCTCTTTTAGGTCATCGGGCCTGCCTTGTTAATAACACTGGTGAACCTCACCGTTCTCGACCTTGCTTCGTGAGGCTAAGAGTGAATCTTGACTATTAAACCATGTTGTTCGACCTTGGTGTTCCCACGCAAGAGGGAGGCTCACTGAGGAACCATACTATTCCCAACATTGGTGTTTCTAACCCAAGTGGACAGTTCTTAACTGACCTCGTCCTCGCACATGGAGGTTTTGTTAGACTGGATGGCTTTAAACTAGAGGGGGGTGAATTGTTTAAAGAGGGTTTTCGCAAACTTTTAAACAAAGAATGAAATTACTTCAAGAAACAAATGATAAGAAATTTAGTTTGCCAAAACAATAAGCAAAAACAACAGATGTTGATACTGGTTCACTCTAAACCCAGAGCTACATCCAGTCTTCTCAGAAACCACTGAGGAATTCCACTAAGCAATCAAACCTATATCACTTACAACACAACCAAGAAAGTGATATTGATCCCCTCAAGAAACACACTTCTCTTGGTCAACACACCAACACTAAGAATGCTGATCTTGATCTCCCCAAGAACACACAACACTTCTCAGCAAACACACAAAGTTCTTTCAACAGATACAAGGATTACACTTGTTACAGAAACAAATCTGAAATCATTACAAGAGAAAATCCTATCTCACACTCTTTGATCAAACTCAATCTCTAAGCAATCTCAACTCTTTCAAAATCTCAAAACATGTGTTGTTGTTGTAAAACCCAAATCTGTTTTACTGTTTTATATTCAAGTTGTTTGTTATCAAATCTTAACAAACTTTTCATTGCTTTTAAAGATTGGTCAAAGCACTAAAAACTGGAGCGTAAACAGTTGGAAAATCATTTAATGCTCAGTCAAAGCACAAAACAGTTTTTTGTTATGGTACCAAAACAAACAATCAGTTGTTTCCACAAATCAATCGGTTGTTTTGGTTTTGACAGCAAGTCAACCATAAAAACAGTTTTCAACCTTTTCTAAAAACACCTAAGTATAAAACAATTGGTTGTTTCGACAAAACAACAGGTTATTTTTCACTTAGTTTGAAAAACACTTTTCTTTTAAAAAGATTGAGAATGCCTATGCTTTGGATTCAATCAAGACTGGATTACAAACACAATCTACCCCAAATCCTATCTAAGACAGCTCAGCAACAGCAAGCACAGCCTAGCCTTCAACATCCTTCAAAGGATTTTGGATTCTTCAAAGCTTGAACACCACTTGGTTCAACAGTTTTAACTGTTTAACCACACTGTTCGACCTTGGTGTTCCTACGCAAGAGGGAGGCTCACTGAGGAACCATACTATTCCCAACATTGGTGTTTCTAACCCAACTGAACAGTTCTTAACTGACCTCGTCCTCGCCCATGGGGCAAGGGAGGTTTTAACTGTTGAACCACACTGTTCGACCTTGGTGTTCCCACGCAAGAGGGAGGCTCACTGAGGAACCATACTATTCCCAACCTTGGTGTTTCTAACCCAAGTGAACGGTTCTTAATAACTGACCGCAACCTTGCTGTATGAAGTCAAGGGACAGGTCTTAATAACTATAGAACCATACTATTCTCAGCCTTGGTGAACTCACATAAGAGGGAGGCTCACTGAGGAACCATACTACTTTCGCTCTTGGTGTATCACTTCAAGGGAGAGGTTTATTAACTGCATTGCACAATGTATTTCTTAACTGAATAACTGAAATTTTATTGGGTGACCTCGTTAAAATACCCTTATAAGGGAAAAAAAGTGTCCCCCAAAATGTGTACAATGCAAACAACTTAACTGAAATAAAACTCGAGGTGGTTCGCGTTCCAAGTGCGAGGGATCGCACCACCTTCTAATGTCTCGAGCCTGTACGCTCCATTTCCAAGGGCCTCTGTCACTCTGAAAGGACCAGTCCACTTGGGGGACAACTTATTCTCTAGTTGGTATGGGTGGGCCTTTCGCATCACCAGGTCAGTGACCTGGAACTACCGAGGTCTCATCTTGGAGTTGTACTTGTACTCCACCATTCTCTACAAGGCTTCAGCCTTGATTCTTGCTTCCTCTCTTACTTCATCCAGTAGGTCCAGGTTCACCTTTCTCTCTTCGTTGGACTCTTCAACTGCGAAGTTCTAGAAATGTGGCGAGTTTTCCTGGATTTTTACTGGAATCATCGCATCCGAACCGTACACCAAGCTAAAGGGTGTTTCTCTGGTCATGGACTAGGGAGTAGTGTGGTAAGCTGATGTGAATGTAACTACAAGAACACATGATTCTTGACATTCTTAGGAGCAACTTGAGCTGGATTTGAAAGGCACTTTACTTTAGAATTGGATCAATGTTCTAAATTCAAGAACTCACCAAAACTTAGCACCAACCAAGACTCATATGGAAGTCCATGTATTGTCAAATTGAATCAAACACAAGGAATGAAGAACAAGAATTAAAAACTGGACAGAATTGAAAAGCTAGCTACTGAACCGAATAGAATAAATGGAAACCAAGCTGAAAACAGAAATGTAAACGGTAGAAAAATGAAGGAAAACACTAGGAAATTAAGCTACCGAATGGAAATTGAAGAAAAGGAAGAAGAACACTTATAGAAGAAGATGCTTGCTGGATTTTGAGAATTGCAAGAAGCCATTCACGCCACTTGGAACCTTGAACCAAGATAAGTGATGGAGTGCCACCACTTGAAGCTCACCATAGCTCACAAGATAAGGCAAAGAAGAGGAAGACTCAAAACTCACAAATTCTCTCCAAAATTGAGTATAGTCTCTCTACTATAAAATTCCAATCTGAATTGTGAAGGACCTAAGCCCTCCTTTTATAGGAGTAAGGGCTGGTCATTTACATAGCTTATTCCCTAAGCTACCCAAAAAACTCCTAAGATCACACCCCCTTTACTAAGCTCACTCCCCAAGCTTCTAGAATTTGCTAAACTAAAGCCTAAAGATGCTTTTACAAAAGAGGTGTCTCATGTTTCCCTCTAAGCACCTTTCTAAACATTATTCTATATTATTTACAATTTAAAAGAAACTATAAAGAGAGATATTTAATATGAAGCCTATTATTTGAGAGTTTGTAGACTTCTTTATCTTTAGGCTTGATCTTCTCTTTGACTTCTTTTAATTTGTGAGAAGACTAGAAGGAAGAACTTCAAATGTGTAGGTGAAAATCCTTTTCCTTCATTAATAAAATCCTCTCCTAGTGGATATCCATCATAAGCCCACACAATTCTAGGAACTTCTTCTGCCCAGGTCCCTTTGGCTTTATCTAGCCTTCTCTTCAGACCTCTGAGAAGAACTCGGTTGGCAGACTTGACCTTCCCGATCGTCTGGGTTTTCGACAGATGCGAACACCTGCTTTACTCCCAGCTCCGTACATAGTTTGCCCAATTATTGGCTCGCAAACTGGGTACCATTATCATACACCAACCGTTTTGGGATTCCAAAGCGGCACACTATGTTCTTCCACACAAAGTGTTGGATCTTGTGGGTTGTGATTTGAACTACTGGCTCAACCTCTATCCACTTTGTGAAATATTCTATGGCAACCACAAGGTACTTCATCTGCCGCACTACTAAAGGAAAAGGCCCTAGAATGTCGATCCCCCAAGTATGAAATGGCCATGGGTATAGATTGACCTCAGCTCTTTTGGAGGCGCCTTGTGCCAATTAGCGTGTTGCTGGCACTACTTGCACCACTGTGCATACCCGTGCAATCTTCCCTCATGGTTGACCAGTAATATCCTGCACGAATGGCCTTTGATGAAAGAGATTGACCGTCGATGTGGCTACCGCATATCCCTTCATGTAACTCTTCCATAATACGCATGCATTGATCACCACTTACACACACCAGGATGGGGTGGGTAAACCCATGTCTTAATAACTTTCCATCGATCAAGGTGTACTTGCTCGAATTTTTCTGGCCTCTGTGGGCTCTATCGGGAGTATCTCATCAGCCAAATAGCGTTGGTAGGGTGTCATCCAAGTTTCTCCTGTTTCGACTTGGTAAAACCTGCGATAACCTTTCCCCAGCAACTAAGTACACGCTTATTCTAGGCGTTTTAAGCGTCTCCTGCGTTAACGATCGATGACTCCTCGACACCCCTTCTGATGTGCTAATCTGCTAGACTTCTTCCATACTGTCTGTGGTAGTTCGAGGTGCCCCCTTTCCCGAACTGGCAAGCTTGCTTGGGCATTCTGTTCTCTGGGCACGTGGACTAACTCGAACGTCTCCTTCAGAACATGGACGTACTCTAGATATGCGACCATCTGAGGGTCTTTAGCTTGGTATTCTCCCGTGACCTGACCTGTGACTAACAAGGAGTCACTCTTTGCCAACAAACCTTTCGCACCCATCTCTTTTGCCAACATCATTTCAATAACCAGGGTCTCATACTCTGCTTGGTTGTTACTGGCCTTGAAAGCAAACGCAGCGCCTGCTCAATTAGCAACCTGTTTGGCCCTTCCAAGATGACACCAGCTCCACTACCTTGTTGGTTGGAGGAACCATCTACAGAGAGTACCCCATATGAAACCCGCTCCTTCTTGGTGCGTGGCTGCCAAGGAGAGCTCTACCACGAAGTTAGCATAAACCTGGCCTTTAATAGGGCCTCTATGCTCATACTGCACATCGAACTCTGATAGTTCTACCGCTCATCGCACCATTCTGCCTGCCACATCTGGCTTCTGTAAGACCTTACGTATTGGAAGGTCTGTCATCACTATTACGTTAAAGCTCTGGAAGTAGTTGCAAAGTCTTCGCGCTGAGAACACTACTGCCAGAGCTGCTTTTTCTATAGTCTGGTATCTCACCTCTGGCCCCTGTAACACTTTGCTAACAAAGTAAATCGGCTTGCAGCAGAACCGAACTGATCGCCTTTTCTATAACTGCGAAGTATAGACGAAACGAAGTACATAGTTATGGCTTGCACAACATTGGTGGACTGGCTAGGTAGTCCTTCAGCTTTAAGATTGTTTAGGAATGATATTATTTGGTAAAATAGGAGATATGAAAAAATCATCCTTAACATTCTTTATCCAATATGGTGTGGAAGTAGGAACCTTAGGTAATGAAAATGACAAAGAAGAAGAAGACCTTGTAGGCGTAGCACGAGTCAACAAAAGTGATTTAGTTGAGAAGGTATTAAGACTCGGTTTATCATGTACTTCAATTTCCTTTTCATTTTCTTTTTGAGTTTCTTTGGGATTGGTCCTATATGCTAGACGATGTGGTAAAGAAACCCTGGGCATTAAGTCTATTTTGTGTTCAATCCCTTTTAGAGGTGGTAAGCCATTAGGAGGATCTTGAATCACATCTTCATAGTCCTTTACCAAATTGTCCAAACATGTGGGACTATCCTTAGCCGACTCACAGTCAATAGTCCTAGGAATAGCTAAAAAAATAGGCTTTTGAGTAACTATTACCCTTTTAACTTGTTGTGTGGACATGAGAAGGCTTCTCTTGGAACTTTTTATATCATTTTCTTTCTCTCTTTTTTCTCTCATTTTAACTTGGTCCTCATGTACTTCCTTTGGAGAGAGAGACTTAAGAGTGACTTTGTGCCCATGGAAAACTTTTCTATCAAATTGCCATGGCCTACCTAAAAGTATATGAGTAGCTTCCATTGGAACAACATCACACAAGACCTCATCTTTATATTTGCCAATGGAAAATGTAATGAGGACTTGTTTGTTCACTACTATCTCACCCACCTCACTCAACCATTGTAACTTGTAGGGCTTGGCATGAGAGATGGTAGGCAATCCAAGTTTGTCTACCACTCTTGTGCTTGCCACATTCGCACAACTCCCCCCATCCACAACCAAAGAGCATACTCTATCACTAATAAGACACCTTGAATGAAATATATTTTCTCTTTGAGTTTCATCAAAAGGTTTTAACACTTGTCCAAGCATGCGTCTTATTACTAATAGGTCACCCTCATGTGGGCTTTCACTTTCACTCTCACTTGGGGATCTAGAAGGTGAGGAATGTCTAGAAGATTCAGACCCATGCTCACTACCATCTACCCCATCATGCATATACATAGTTCGTTTAGTAGGGCAATTAGAAGCAATATGTCCATAGCTTAAACATTTAAAACACTTCTTACTAGACGGTTTTTGTGGTGATTTAGGCCTAGCATTGGAAGTGGAAGGCTTAGACTCTCTAGGTTTGAAAGTAGAGTCCTTAGAATGGATGTTTGAAAAAGAGTTTTTATTTTTCCAAGAAGAGTGGTAGTAGTTATCTTTAGAAGAATTTTTGAAAGCATTTTTCCTTGCAAGTTGATTTTCAATTTTGCTAGCAAGGTGCACCACATTTTCCAAAGAAGAATATTCTTGTAACTCTACCACGTCTTGAATATCCCTTCGAAGTCCACTCACAAACCTAGCTATCTTAGCCTCCTCACTCTCATCCATATTAACTCGAATTAAAAGCGTGTCTAGTTGTTTAAAGTAATCATCCACACTTAGCGCGCCTTGATGAAACCGTTGGAGTTTCAACATAAGGTCTTTCCTAAAGTGTGGGGGTACGAATCTAGCGCGTAAACATGCTTTCAAATCGTTCCAAAAGACCACGGGCGGCCTCTTGTGTAGGTCAATGTCCATGAGGTATTGATGCCACCATTGCATGGCATAGTCCAAAAATTCTAAAGAAGCTAACTTAACCCTATGCTCATCCCTAACCCCATTTACATCAAAAATTTGGTCCACCTTAGCCTCCCATCCTAAGTATACATTGGGATCACTTTCACCACTAAAACTAGGAAGTTTTACATTTGGAGAACAAGGGCCAGCCACATGTTGGTGCCTCTCTTCATGGTGATGATGTCTTGGCCTTGGATTATCTTCATAATAACCATGGGAGTGCCTTGAAGAATGCCGACTAGGCGGAGGAGTTCTTCTCTCATGGTTGTGATGCATTTCTTCTCGGTTTAACTCCAAACTTTGGAGCCGTGCTTCCATCTTCCTTATCACCTCAAGATAGTGAGCATTGGATTTCTTGGCATTCTTTAAGTCTTCATAAAGGGCTGCCTTTTGTGGTGAACACGGTTTGGAGGACTCTCCACTAGAGAAATGAGCCATGAGCAGAAAATACACAAAAACAGAAAACAAAACAGTGAAAGAAACTTGTTAAACAATTAAAAACAGTGAGATATAGGTTGCTGGAAAATGCCCAAGAAAGCACTCAAACCACTCCAAGAAAATATTCTGTCCTCAACCAAGCCTTGCTTGTGAAATGGAGTAGCTTCAAGTGAAATATGTCACAGCAAACCAACTTACTTAAGAACAAGTCTCCACACAACTTTAAGAAGAACAAAAAGACAAGCAAGAAAAAGGTGTAAACAATAAAAGCTAAACCAAAAACAGAGAGTAATGTATGACAAACTAGAAAGAATATGAATGAAAGACAATCAAGAAAAATAAGGAACTCAATGAATAAAGAAGGCACACAAAAAGAGTCCTAAAGAAAAGTGCTAGAGTAGATTAAAGAAAACATAAAACAGCTACTAGAATTTTTGTTTTTTTTTTTAAAGCAAACTGTGCTATGTTTACAGATTTAACTGTAACGATTGAAAGCGAACTGGAATGTGAAAAATTAACCATAGAAACTTCAATGTCTTAACTCAAAAATGGCACTGGAATGAGGTAAAAACAGTAAGCCAATTGAGAGAAATAAATTTTTCAAAATCGCTGCCAGATTACCGTATTTTTTTCGGCAGAATTGTACACTTTTCGTATTTTATTTATCATTTTTTGTGTACTTGGAATTTTTGAGTGATTCTTTTTTCTATTCTTTTGTAACACTTTGAAGTATGTAAATCCAAATTTTCACAAATTTCCTATGAGACAATTAATTGCAGTAAATTGAAAACAGTAGCACGTTTGTAAGAAAACAGAGGAGCCTATTTAGGAATGAAAAACAGTATGATGAACTAGCAAAGACATAATGGAAAGTATGTAAAGGAACTTGTATAGAATGAGAATACAAGCATGAACTCAAATCTAAAAATGAAAATGCCAAAGGATCAAGCAATAAACTCAAAAAACAGAAAGTAAACCAAAGCAAGAAACAATGAAAGCAATAAAAGTACTACTAGAAGTAATGACAATTATGGAATAACATGACTAAGACAAAACTTGACATGATTACAAAATTAAAAGACATATAACAAGATATAACCACAAGTGAAAGGAAGCTTAAGGTCAGCTCTAGGAAGGAGAATGCCATTCCAAAAGAGCAGCCATACTCATATGAACAATGAGTGCTAGAAACCTTTTCACAAACACATGGTGTAACAAAAGAAAACAGCAAGAAAACTCAAAATAAATCCTAAAACAGAATGGTAAACAACTTGAATTTAAGAGCTCTTGAAATGTAAAGTGCAATACAACTCAAAATTTAAGCAAGAAACAAGCCTAGACTCTAGATACCACATGATGTGAATGTAACTACAAGAACACATGATTCTTGACATTCTTAGGAGCAACTTGAGCTGGATTTGAAAGGCACTTTACTTTAGAATTGGATCAATGTTCTAAATTCAAGAACTCACCAAAACTTAGCACCAACCAAGACTCATATGGAAGTCCATGTATTGTCAAATTGAATCAAACACAAGGAATGAAGAACAAGAATTAAAAACTGGACAGAATTGAAAAGCTAGCTACTGAACCGAATAGAATAAATGGAAACCAAGCTGAAAACAGAAATGTAAACGGTAGAAAAATGAAGGAAAACACTAGGAAATTAAGCTACCGAATGGAAATTGAAGAAAAGGAAGAAGAACACTTATAGAAGAAGATGCTTGCTGGATTTTGAGAATTGCAAGAAGCCATTCACGCCACTTGGAACCTTGAACCAAGATAAGTGATGGAGTGCCACCACTTGAAGCTCACCATAGCTCACAAGATAAGGCAAAGAAGAGGAAGACTCAAAACTCACAAATTCTCTCCAAAATTGAGTATAGTCTCTCTACTATAAAATTCCAATCTGAATTGTGAAGGACCTAAGCCCTCCTTTTATAGGAGTAAGGGCTGGTCATTTACATAGCTTATTCCCTAAGCTACCCAAAAAACTCCTAAGATCACACCCCCTTTACTAAGCTCACTCCCCAAGCTTCTAGAATTTGCTAAACTAAAGCCTAAAGATGCTTTTACAAAAGAGGTGTCTCATGTTTCCCTCTAAGCACCTTTCTAAACATTATTCTATATTATTTACAATTTAAAAGAAACTATAAAGAGAGATATTTAATATGAAGCCTATTATTTGAGAGTTTGTAGACTTCTTTATCTTTAGGCTTGATCTTCTCTTTGACTTCTTTTAATTTGTGAGAAGACTAGAAGGAAGAACTTCAAATGTGTAGGTGAAAATCCTTTTCCTTCATTAATAAAATCCTCTCCTAGTGGATATCCATCATAAGCCCACACAATTCTAGGAACTTCTTCTGCCCAGGTCCCTTTGGCTTTATCTAGCCTTCTCTTCAGACCTCTGAGAAGAACTCGGTTGGCAGACTTGACCTTCCCGATCGTCTGGGTTTTCGACAGATGCGAACACCTGCTTTACTCCCAGCTCCGTACATAGTTTGCCCAATTATTGGCTCGCAAACTGGGTACCATTATCATACACCAACCGTTTTGGGATTCCAAAGCGGCACACTATGTTCTTCCACACAAAGTGTTGGATCTTGTGGGTTGTGATTTGAACTACTGGCTCAACCTCTATCCACTTTGTGAAATATTCTATGGCAACCACAAGGTACTTCATCTGCCGCACTACTAAAGGAAAAGGCCCTAGAATGTCGATCCCCCAAGTATGAAATGGCCATGGGTATAGATTGACCTCAGCTCTTTTGGAGGCGCCTTGTGCCAATTAGCGTGTTGCTGGCACTACTTGCACCACTGTGCATACCCGTGCAATCTTCCCTCATGGTTGACCAGTAATATCCTGCACGAATGGCCTTTGATGAAAGAGATTGACCGTCGATGTGGCTACCGCATATCCCTTCATGTAACTCTTCCATAATACGCATGCATTGATCACCACTTACACACACCAGGATGGGGTGGGTAAACCCATGTCTTAATAACTTTCCATCGATCAAGGTGTACTTGCTCGAATTTTTCTGGCCTCTGTGGGCTCTATCGGGAGTATCTCATCAGCCAAATAGCGTTGGTAGGGTGTCATCCAAGTTTCTCCTGTTTCGACTTGGTAAAACCTGCGATAACCTTTCCCCAGCAACTAAGTACACGCTTATTCTAGGCGTTTTAAGCGTCTCCTGCGTTAACGATCGATGACTCCTCGACACCCCTTCTGATGTGCTAATCTGCTAGACTTCTTCCATACTGTCTGTGGTAGTTCGAGGTGCCCCCTTTCCCGAACTGGCAAGCTTGCTTGGGCATTCTGTTCTCTGGGCACGTGGACTAACTCGAACGTCTCCTTCAGAACATGGACGTACTCTAGATATGCGACCATCTGAGGGTCTTTAGCTTGGTATTCTCCCGTGACCTGACCTGTGACTAACAAGGAGTCACTCTTTGCCAACAAACCTTTCGCACCCATCTCTTTTGCCAACATCATTTCAATAACCAGGGTCTCATACTCTGCTTGGTTGTTACTGGCCTTGAAAGCAAACGCAGCGCCTGCTCAATTAGCAACCTGTTTGGCCCTTCCAAGATGACACCAGCTCCACTACCTTGTTGGTTGGAGGAACCATCTACAGAGAGTACCCCATATGAAACCCGCTCCTTCTTGGTGCGTGGCTGCCAATGAGAGCTCTACCACGAAGTTAGCATAAACCTGGCCTTTAATAGGGCCTCTATGCTCATACTGCACATCGAACTCTGATAGTTCTACCGCTCATCGCACCATTCTGCCTGCCACATCTGGCTTCTGTAAGACCTTACGTATTGGAAGGTCTGTCATCACTATTACGTTAAAGCTCTGGAAGTAGTTGCAAAGTCTTCGCGCTGAGAACACTACTGCCAGAGCTGCTTTTTCTATAGTCTGGTATCTCACCTCTGGCCCCTGTAACACTTTGCTAACAAAGTAAATCGGCTTGCAGCAGAACCGAACTGATCGCCTTTTCTATAACTGCGAAGTATAGACGAAACGAAGTACATAGTTATGGCTTGCACAACATTGGTGGACTGGCCAGGTAGTCCTTCAGCTTTAAGAACGCCTCTTCGCACTCTCTGGCCCATACTGTTGTTTCTCTTTAGGCACTGGAAATAAGGATGCCCCTTATCTCTTCCCGTCGATACGAATCTGGACAGAGCGACCATGCGCCCCGTCAACTGTTGCACCTCCTTGACCGAGATCGGGCTCCTCATTGTTATTATCGCAACACATTTCTCAGGATTCACCTCTATCCCACGCTTTGTGAGTAGGAACCCCAAGAACTTGCCTGCCTCTACCCTGAACACACACTTCTCTATGTTCAGCTTCAGCCTGTACTTGACTATTGTGGTGAATAGCTCCTCTAATGTTGTTCCCTCTGCTGGGAGGTGACCACCATGTCATTTACATATGCTTGGACATTCCACCCTAATATGGACGCTAACACTCTGTCTATCAGCCTTTGGTACGTCACCCTTGCATTCTTAAGCCCAAAGGGCATCGCCTTATAACAGTAACAAGACAGCTCTGTCATGAACACTATCTTGCATTTGTACCTGGGATGCATCATGATCTGGTTGTAACAAAAAAACGCATCCAGGAAGCTGAGCAGTCTGCAATCGGACGCACTATCCACCAAAGCGTCAATACTGGGCAATGGGTAGGAGTCCTTCGGACAGGCTTTGTTGAGGTCTGTGTAGTCGACGAACATCCTCCATTTCTCATTGGCCTTCTTCACTAGCACCACATTCTCCAGCCACTCAGGGTATTGAATCTCCATGATGTGGCCAGCCCTCAGTAGTTTCTCTGTCTCTTCGCGGACGATCTGACGCCTCTCCTCATTGAACTTTCATCTCCTCTGGCGAACAGGTTGGACCTGGGGGTCCATGGTGAGACGATGACACAGGAAGTCAGGATCTATGCCCGGCATGTCAGAAGCAGACTATACAAAAGCATCAAGGTGTCGTGCTATGACTTTGGCAATCTGATCCTGTGTCTCTTGGCCTAAGTATTTGCCAAGCTTGAACATCTTCCCACCGATCTCCCTCTCCAATACGTCTTCGGCAGGTTTGGGCCTTCTCTCCTGGGCTATCTCTACACAGGTGACCCCTTCTTCCCTTGGAGGTAGAGTGGTAACGTCGAACACTCCTCTCTTCATCTTGAAGCTATTCTCGTAACACTTCTTAGCCTCTTTCTGATCAGATTTGATGGTGATTACCATACCCTCAAGGGAAGGCAGCTTCATCTTCATGTGCCTCGTAGAAGCTACGACTCCAATCCTGTTCAAAGCAGGCCTGCCCAAAAGGATATTATAGGCTGATGGAGCGTTAACAACGAGGTACCTGATGTTTACAGTACGTGAGGTTGTGCCATCCGTGAAGGTCGTTCTCAACTCTATGTGCCCACGCACCTCCACCTTGTCTCCAGCGAAACCGTACAAACAACCGATATAGGGCCTCGACTGGTCTGAAGACAATTGTAACTTGTTGAAGGTCGACCAAAACATCACATCGATCGAACCTCCCTGATCTATGAGAACGCGATGCACCCTCCTCCCTGTTGTCAATACCGAAATCACCATTGAGTCATTGTCGTGTGGGATGACATCCTGGCGGTCAGCCTTGGTGAAGATGAGGTCAACGTCGTGAGTATTATCTTCCTCCTGTACCTCCACTGCCATCACCTCTCGCATGTACTTCTTTCGTTGGGAGGCGATGCATCCTTCTCTTGAGAATCCTCCATATATGGTGTTCATCTCACCATGAATGGGCACATCGTGCCCCTGATCTACTCCCACGGCCACCAACACCTGATCTTCATGCGGATCCTAGAGGTAGTCCTTCAAGAAGCCGATTTTCACTAGCTCATCCAGTTGGTGCGCCAGGGCCAAGCAGTTGCGTATGGGGTGGCCATATGCTTGGTGGAATTCACACCAAGCGTTCTTGTTGGGCCCCATCTTTCTGTCTTTCTTGGGGGGCATCCTCAATCTCGTTGCTATGTTAGGGATAGCGATTAGCTCCTTGAGCTTTACACAAAAATTGTGCTTTGGGGGCGGGCCTCTCTGCATGTGTGTTCCCGTTTGGGGTTTCTCATAGGGTTGTTGCTTCCCCGCGCCCTCCTTATCTGTGGTCGCCTCGTGCACCCTCATGGGCTGAGGTCGACCTACTGCTCGAGGTCGAATAGGACCGATGAGGGCACATTTCTCTATGACCCAATCGTCCGCAGCGATTTACGCTAAAGCCCGACGCCTGATCTCGCTAAACGTCTTTGGGTAGAACCTGAGTAGGGATTCACTAAAGGATCCTGAAAGCATTCCCTTGACAAAGGTGTGCACCGTCATGGCCTCATCTGTGGGTTTTAACCTCACCACCTGAACTCCAAACTTGTTCAAGAACTTCTTTAAGGACTTTCCCTAGTACTATTTAATATCAAAGACATCATAAGAGACTCGAGTGGGGCCTTGTTAACGAGGTATTGTTCCTGAACAGCGTCACGAACTTGTCGAAGGTAGTGATGTGTCCGTTAGGGAGGCTGACGAACCATTCCAATGTCGCGCCTGCCAGCGTGCTCATTAGCAATTTGCAGTACACACCGTCAGAACTCCCTGTTAGCACCATCTGGGTGTGGAACGTCGTGAGGTGAGCCTCTGAGTTCTCTACACCTGTGAAGGTGACCTTCGGGCCCATAGACATGACTGGCAACACAGTATCCATAATCGCTTAGGAGAACGGAATGGGACGTGCCTTGAGTGGTATGGGTGGGGCACGCTCATCCACCACACGCTCGCCTGCTTGTTGCAAATCTCTACACAGTTCCTCATTGGTTCTACGCAGTTCTTCATTGTCCGCCTGTGATGCGGCTATTTCACCCCTAGATGCCGCCACCGTCTCTTGGAGGGTGCGCATGGTCTTCATGAGTTGTTGCATGGTGACGTTGTCCCCTCTAGAGGGCATGGCACCTGCGGCCACAACAGAACTCTTAACACGGTTGCGAATGGGACCTTGTTTTATCAGACCCCACGGTGGGTGCTAAATGTTCCCGTCGATTGACTCGAATGACAGCCTTTGGTCCTTCTATCTCTGCCTGAGAATCGTTCCTCCTTGATTGAAGAATCTCTCACCTGCAAAGACAAAGGGGCGCCTTGACACCCGTTTGCACTCTGACGCTTAAGTCAGTATTAGGGCAAATAAACACCAAGTGTATAAAGTAGTTTCAGTCTTAGAAACTGTGTACCTTGTTAGGGTTCTTAGCACCCTTTATATAGGTTGAAACTAGGGTTTACCTTTGTTTCCTTACCCATGTCTAGGGTTCCTTGGAGAATGTCCCTGTGCCGCTATTACATAATCTTAGCGTAATCTAGCACATGGAACTTCCTTTAACTAGAGTGCAACGACTAATAGAATGGCCGCCTGGGTACCAACTCGTGCACCAAATCTCTGAGGCCATCTGTTCCATAGGTGTCCTAAGTATTCACGTGCCATGCATGCAACTTCCTTTCGAAACCCTAACCCTAATGGGCCTTAGTGCTTCCAAGAGCTATTCACTCGTGTTGCGCCTTAATGCGCTATACACACCACTTGAATGGATCCCTCGTGACTTAGGCTTTCCTCACATCTGATGTTTTCAACTGATAACTGTGTAATTCTGGGACCTACCTTACGTGGCCCAATATAACTGTTCAAACTGTTGACGTCCGATCTATCCCTCTTCTGGCGAGGTCTGATGTCAATCACCAATCTCGAGGTTTATGGTATCGATGTCCGTAGACTGACCAACACCCTGATATGCGTATCTGGAGCCCACCTTACGTGATCCATCTTTATTATCAAGCACCGGTGTGCGATGTCTGAGGTCAGTCACTGGGATTGATGACCGAGGACTGGTCGGTACAACAATATTAATAATATTATTAATATTAGTAATATTTATAATGTTCATAATATTTATGATATTAATAATATTAACAATATTTAATAATATTAAAAATATTTGGTAATATTAAAAATATTTGGTAATATTAACAATATTTGGTAATATTAACAATATTTGGTAATATTAACAATATTTGGTAATATTAACAATATTTGGTAATATTAACAATATTTGGTAATATTAACAATATTTGGTAATATTAACAATATTTGGTAATATTAACAATATTTGGTAATATTAACAATATTTGGTAATATTAACAATATTTGGTAATATTAACAATATTTGGTAATATTAACCATATTTAATAATATTAACCATATTTAATAATATTAACCATATTTAATAATATTAATAATATAATAATTTTAATAATATAAATTATATTATTAATATTAATATTAATATTAATAATAATAAGTATAATAAAAATTATAACATGACAAAAGAACTTGTTTGGTGCAGTGGTTAAAGTTTATTTGGTCATTCAAGGGACTTGGCTTTTAGTCCTTCCCACTACAGTGTGTTTCTAACATTAATAAAAAATCTTGTTATAGAATAGGCTCCAAAGTGGCCTTAATTATGAAATACGGGAGATGGTGGTAGGAAAATCTTGTTATAGAATAGGCTCCAAAGTGGCCTTAATTATGAAATACGGGAGATGGTGGTGGGGATTTTCCTTAGGTCTTCACTCAAATATTCCTAAAATCTCAATCTAAGTAAAATGTCACACCATAAAATGAACAATCCTAAAATCAACTCACATCATGTGGTTATCAGAGCTTAGGTTCTTGAGCTTATTTTGCAATTTAATTTTCAGCCCTTTATTTTCCTTGCAATTTTCATTCGGCCATTTCATTTTCCATAGCTTTGTTTCGCTTTTGGATTGTTATTTTTTTAGTCTTATTGTGTTCTTGCCTTTTTCTTTGAGTTATATGTTCATTAGTGTTCTAGGAGTCCTTACTTTGATTCTATTTACTTTGCTTTTAATTTTGAAAGTTTGATAAGTAATTAGAAACTTGTTTTAGTAGAAGTAGATTTAAAGTTCCAAACAAAAGATTTCAAGTGTTCAATTATATTGAATCCCAAAATTTTTGTGAAAATTGGAGTTATTGGAAATTATGCATGATTAAAACTATGGACATTTCACTTTCATAATTCAAAAACTAGTATAAAAAAAGAAGAAGAAGTGAAAACGCAAACTTGTGGTGTCAATTACTAAAGAAAAACATTTTCCAAATTTGGATTCAACTTGATTGGCAAATTGATTTCAACTATTGTGGAATTTTTTATCCTTTTGCTTTAGCAATTTCTAAAGAAAAAGTTTCATTGTTAAAAGTTTAGTAAGTATCTTTGAGTCCTTTTTTTGTGCCTTTTCTTGATTGTCTTTCTTCAAGTTTTGTCATAATCTCTTTCTCAAATTTGATTTAGCTTTTCTTGCTTAAGCTTTTCTTTTTTTTTTTCTCTTATTTTTGTTCCTTAAGTTTTGTGGTGGTTTCCTTTAAGATCAAGAGTTTAAGGTTTTGACCTTTTTCATTTGAGAGTTCTCAACCTCAAGAAAGACCTTTTGTGAAATGGAAGAATTTCTTTAAAGTTCTTTGAGTGTTCTCTTCTTGAATTTCACCGAAATTGACGCAAACGTAATGAGTGTCTAAATTGTTTTCACTAATTGTTTGTTCCTTTGTGCAAAAATTATGGGTCATTTGTCTTTAGGTGAATCTTCAAAACCGCAATCATATCACAAAGCCCACCTTTTGGGAGAACTTGTGAAGATTAAGAAGTGAATTGTCCACAAAGACGAGAAAAAAGTCAACTAGCGAAAAGATTGCAAAGACTAGAAGAAGCTCAAGCGAGGCAAAATCAAGAAAGGAGATTGAAGTCGTCAAGAGCACCTAGACCATCCATGCACTATGGGAGTCAAGAACATGATTGGCTAATGCACACTTTTTCAAAACGACACCATCAACACCACCACCAACCACAACATTCTTTTGATTTTGTAAAGTTACATAGTTTTAGTGAGTCCAATGACCCTACTTTGTATTTAGAATGGGAAGCTAAGGTTGAACATCTCTTTAATGTGTATAAGGTCACCGAGGACCAAAAGGTTAGGTTAGCTTTTCTAGTTTTTTTAGACTATGCCATCCAATGGTGGCAACAAACTGTAATGGACATTGGGCTAAACAAGAGGTCAGTCGTGGTCTCTTGGTATGATTTGAAAGCATGTATGCGCGCACGGTTTATTCCTCCTCCTTATAGGAAGGAACTCTTGTTGAAGCTCCAACGACTTCATGAAGGACCTAGGACGGTAGATGAATACTCTAAAGACTTAGAAACAACTTTGACCAAAATCAATATGCATGATAATGAAGAGTCAAAGATAGCTAGGTTTATAAGTGGGTTGAGGAGAGAAATTCAAGATATTGTAGAATTATATGAGTACTCTTCTTTAAAGAAAGTGGTTCACCTAGCCATCAAGGTGGAATCACAACTTTTGAAGAAAACAACTTTCAAATATATTCATAATGATGACTTCTACAAATCTTCATGGAAGGATACAAACAAAAATTCTACAAAAACTTCTCCTTCCAATTTTTCAAAAGAAACCACTTCTCACAAAAAAGTTTCTAAACACAATCCTTCTACTTCTACGCCTAAGTCACCCACCAAATCTTCAAGCACAAAATGTTTTAAATGTTTAGGTTTTGGGCACATAGCTGCCAATTGTCCAAATAAAAGAACCACAATGTTACAATAAGTAAATCAAGACCAAATTAAAACAAAAGCCAAAAAAGAAAAAGAAAAAGAATAGGAAAGTAAAGTGGGTCTCATCTTGTTGACTCCTACGAAAATCATTGCACCTCCTAGGTATACTTCTTCCTTCTCTTTTTCATTCCAAAATAATTTTACATACTTGACATCTTTGTTAAAGAAGTTTAGGGATGATCTTCAAAAACTTCCTAAAGGTTATCCACTTCTAAGAGGATTTTCACAAACAAATCATCTCTTTCCTAAACATTCTCTACAACCATGACCTATATCTAGAATTCACCCGTGTGAACTCCCCAAGCTTCATGAACATAAGTTTGTTTCACATCCTAAACTTAGAATTATCTTCTCTGGGAACAAACTAACTATGTTATTTGTAGGAGTTCTAAATTCGAGGACGAATTCTTTCCAACTTGGGGAACATGATACAAACCAAAGCAACCAGCAGATGACTAAGGACACATCAAACACCTCACAAAATGGTCAGTCATCTCAGTATACAAAGTCGAACCCTACCAAACCTCGAGAAAGCATCAGCAGAAGAAGAAGCTATAAACCGAAATATCGTAAGTTCTTCCTTCTGGTCTTTTCCACAAGAGAAAAGTTATGTAAATAAATTGGGCTCACTTTAGGGGTCCAAATAGCAAAAATATGCTAGACTAATTGTTCCTTTAGCATAATAGGGGGTGTAAGTATCATTTTAGCTTGTTCTTAGACCTTTATGAAGACATTTTGACCTAATTTTTAGAATGACAAACCTAGGATGCGGGATTGACTTAGTCAAACTAAGGCAACCCCTCTTTTTCCCTTTTCCCATCCTACCCCTCTTGCTTGTTTTCCAAGGCTCCTTCCCCTAAAAATAGGAGGTCTACCCATTGTATTTTACAAGTTGAATTAATAGACGAAGAGTTACTCTGCACAAATATTGTGTGAGCTTGAGTGAGTGCTATCTCTACTCCCTTGGTTTTATCTTGATTTGAATGAAGCTCTCAAGTGGCGGCCTTCCACTCATCTAGATGGTTACCACCCATCAAGTGGCGTGAACATCACTCTCATTTTTCATAAGTTTCCTTCTTCCATTCTCCTTCATTTTCGCCTCCCATTTTATGTTTATTGTCTTTGTTTCCTTCATTGTATTGCTCTCAGTTTTGTCTTTATCAATTGAGTTTTGCATCCATTCTCACCATATATTGTCTTTTGATCTTTGCCTTTGTGAAATGAACCTTCACATCTATTTAACCACTTAGTTAAGTTAATATCCAGTGGGGAGTTTTCTTAGGTCTTCACTCTAAAATTTCTAAAATCTCAATTTAAGTAAAGTGTCACACAATAAAATGAACAATACTAAAATCAACTCACACCATGAACCTTCTAAGAAAGTAGAACTATAATTGTTCAATGCTTTTCAAGTATCTTAAGAAAGGACACATTTATTTTGAGTGTCCTAATAAAAAAAACATGATTTTAAAAGATCAAGACACAATATGTCAGAATAGTTTCTTCCTGTGTTGTTCAATTGAAACTTGTTACCAATCATTTTTAGAGAACCGTTTGATATAATATTGTGATTTCAATCTACAATTTGCAAAATATTTTGTTTGCATGCCAATGATATAACTTTTTAATAATTATGATTTTTGCTTAGAATAGATAATCCTACTTGTGTCCCTCCATATCATTCGAGACTTACAATTGCACTTAAACGCTAAAGTGGAAAAGAATTCTTCAATCATATTTGCACAATTCTTAAATATCAGAGATAAATTTATACTTTTAGTGTAAATTTTAATCATTTTTCTCATTAATAATCTAATGAAAAAACTTATACGGTATTTTTATTATAGTAAAAATTAACTCAGAAGTTAAATTTTCATCTTTACATGGGAACAATTTTATTGAGAAACATAAAAATATTGTTTTCAACAATTTTACTTTTTAAATAATAAAATAAACATCAAAAGCAAAAGTTTTCAAATTTTATTTTCTAGAAAGTTAAAAAAAAATTCTTATATCAAATAGGTCTTAAGATCCAATTAGTTTTAGAGAAGAAAAGTTATAAAGTGAGCGAAAATAGAACAAAATTTACCTACAATATAAAAATATCATTACAAGAAAATTATTAAATAAAAACTAATTTTAGAGTCCAAAAAAATTAGTTGTTATATTGATTAAATTAGAGATCATGTTATAAATTAAAAAATTATTGATATCTAAAGTAGTTTCTATTATTAATAAAAATTAATAAAGTAATTTTTAAGTTGATAAAAAAATGTTGAAAAATTAAAAAAGATGAATAAAAAAGTTTATAGTCTAGCTAAAAAAAGTATAATGGGTCTTATTCTCTTAAGAAATAATTCTGCTTTATTTATACTTACTATACACTACATGAAAATCTTTTGATAGAAACCAATTTTAGAGACAAGAAATAATTAGTTATTATATTAACTAAATTAGATACTATATATTTTAGGAACTAAAAAAATTATTAGTATTTAAATTAGTTTATATTGTATCGTTTTTGTTAACATATGCATTTTGGTATACTCCCCCCCTATTTTCTATTTTTTTAATACTATCTTTTTCATGTAATGATAGATAGTTGTTGTTACTTGAAGTGTCAGTGTAACACCCCATAATTTACATATAACTATTACAATAAAAGTTCTACCAGATTCTATACAAACTTGAAGTTTTTCAAAACATTCCTAATACATGATTAGGATTTATAGAAATACAAATATTTACATATCCATAACTCAAAATAAAACTCTGAAACCTCTAAGGCTCTCCTGCACCTGTATGGTCATTTGCTCGTGTACATAGTACAGTCATCGCAGTTCAAACACAGCAAGAAAAGCAAGGGTAAGCTAGTGAAAATAGAATTTTATAATATACACAATTAAATCAAAAGAGAAAACCAAGTTACATGATCAATTTCTCAAATTATTCAATCTTCTTCAAATCTCAACAATAAAACAATCACATAGATCTCACATGGATCTACACATTCAGAATATTCAACAAACAACGTCTTCCGGAAGACCCATATTAAGTAAGTCCTACTAGAGACTAACACCTGATCCAAAGATTACCAGCGAATCCAACAGAAAGGATCAGGGTAAGTTCAATATAACCCAAGTCGTGCATCTCATATGTCACGGTGTGCATGAACTCCCCCATCAGCTTCTCACCACCTGATATCTTAGTCTATGTGACTTAGATCATCAGTGAAGCTCGGAGATCTCTGTTACCACATAGACATCAATACTTAATACACAACAAACATCAATCCATACATTATCCTAAATGTATGAATTCAATTCCACACCATTTCATCATACAATATCATTCCAAACACGATCCACAACATTCAAAAGCGTAATTAACATAAAAAACAACACTTAAATATTAAACCATCAAAATCTAATATTTTTACAAATTTAAATAATATATAAACAAACAACACAATATATAATAAACACAAAACATCCCTGCAAGTGAAATTGAATATTGAGAGCACGTCCCTTCTGGATTCAGATCTTCTATCCTAGGGTGCTATTAAAAATTAAATTTAGCTTCCCTTACCTCAATTGCTTGCTTTCCAAGAAACTTTTTAGAATTTTATTCGCCACAGTCTGGATAAACTTCAAGATTTACAGGCCTAATGCAAATTATCCAAACAGAACAAAAATTCAGTATATAGTAGAATAAGTTGAGAGGGTTAAACTTCTCAACTGACCCCACCAATATTGATGACTAAATCCTAAGGAAAAACAGAGAACAAAGGATATTTAGAGTAAAAATGAACTTACTCTGTTTGAAAATATGATTGGGTAGAAATGTTCCTTAACTCCTCTGCTACAGCGTGGTATGAATGTGAATGGGATCAGGTACATACTTTTTTAGCTGGGATACATGGAAAATATTGTGAATGTTAGCTAAAGGATGAGGCAAATTTGATAAGGTCCTATGAATTTAGGAGTCAATTTCTTGGATTTGAGTGTTCTTCCTACACCAGTGAACGGTGTAACTCTAAAAAATACATGCTCACCCGGAGAGAATTCTAAAGGTCTTCTTCTTTGATCTTCACAAGATTTTTGCCTGCTAAGAGATGTTTTCAATATTTCCTGAATCATTTTGACTTTCTCATTGGTTTGTTGTAATAAATTTGGTCCAATTAACACTCTCTCACCATCCTGAAACCAGCACAGAGGTGTCCTGCACTTCCTTCCATACAATGCCTCGAAGGGAGCCATTCCTATGCTAGCTTGGTAATTGTTATTGTAAGTGAACTCCACCAAAGGTAGAATTTCATCCCAACTACCCAAATGATCTAACACACAACTCCTAAGAAAATCCTCTAAGGACTGGATAAATCTCTCTGATTGTCCATCAGTCTAAGAATGGTATGCTGAACTAAGTCTAAGTTTAGTCCCCAAGGCTTCTTGAAGTGTTTGCTAGAATCTGGAGGTGAATTTGGGATCTCTATCTGAAATTATGGTGGAGGGTACACCATGCAATCTGACTATTTCATTTATGTAAATCTGGGCCAACTTTCGCATAGAGATTCTCAAATCTATAGGTAGGAAGTGTGTTTTCTTTGTCAACCTGTCCACTATGACCCAAACAAAGTCATGCTTTGGCAAAGTACGTGGTAAGTGGGTAACAAAATCCTTTGAGATACTATCCCACTTCCACACTGGAATGTCTAACTGAGTTAACATGCTTCCAGGTTGTTGAAGTTCAATCTTTGATTTCTGACAAGTCAAGCAAGCAGCTACAGAGTTAGCTACATCATTCTTCATGTCATGTCACCAATAAGACTTCTTGAGATCTTGATACATCTTGGTCATTCCTGGATGTAAACTGAGTTTGCTTTTATGACCTTCAGATAACACTGTTTTCTTTAGTTCATTATCCTCTGTTATGCATATTCTATTTTTGAATCTTAAAATACCATCCACTCCTAAAGAGAAGTCTTTAGCTTTATCAGTATTTAATAAGTCCATGAAGTTCTTCAATTTTGAATCTTCCAACTGCTTCTCCTTCACCTTCTCCAGAAATTCATTAGTTATAACAAGTGTATTACAACTAATGCAATTTGAAGAGATGGAAACCTCCAAATTCATACTCCTGAAATCTTCAATCAATGCTAGCTCTTCAATCATAAGCGACGACATTTGTATTTTTTTACGACTCAACGCATCTACAACAACATTTGCCTTCCTAGGATGGTATATTAGCTGGAAATCATAGTCCTTTAAAAATTCGATCCACCTCCTATGCCTAATATTAAGCTCCTTCTAATCAAACAAATACCTCAAGCTTTTATGATCACTAAACACATCAAAACTAACTTCATAAAGAAAATGTCTCCATATTTTTAAAGCAAAGACAACTGCTGCCAATTATAGATCATGAGTTGGATAGTTTCTTTCATGCACCTTTATCTGACGAGAAGCGTAGGCAACAACATTCTTATTCTGCATCAGAACACAACCCAATCCCTGATAGAAAGCATCACAAAAAACTTCAAAAGATTGATTGGTATTAGGGATTGTCAATACAAGAGCATTAGTCAACCTTCTTTTCAACTCTTCAAAGCTTCTCTCACATTGTTCAGTCCATGTAAAAGGATGATCCTTTCTAGTCAATTGGGTCAAAGGAGCCACTATTTTAGAAAAGCCTTCTATAAATCTCCTGTAATATCCTGCTAACTCGGCAAAGCTTTTAATTCCTGTAACTGTTTTAGGACGTTCCCACTGAAGTACAATTTCCACTTTAGAAGGATCTACTGATATTCTAAAGATGACATGTCCTAAAAATTGTATTTCTGACATCTAGAAGTCACGTTTTGAAAGTTTAGCATATAATTGTTTTTCTCTCAAAATGTTCAGGACAGTTCTAAGATGTTCTGTATGTTCTTCCCTTGTACGAGAATAGATCAAGATATCATCTATGAACACTACCACAAACTTATCAAGAAAAGGTCTGAATATCCGATTCATATAATCCATGAAGATAGCTGGAGCATTAGTCACACCAAATGGCATAACCAGAAATTCATAGTGACCATACCTTGATCTAAAAGTAGTCTTCTGAACATCTTCCGCTTTCACTAAAATTTGGTGATAATCTGAGCGCAGATCTATCTTAGAAAAGACACCTGCCCCAAGCAACTGATCCATTATGATGGAGATCACATAGGAGAGGCTTTTATTAATGAAGGAAGAGGTTATTCACCCACACATTTGAAGTTCTTCCTTCTAGTCTTCTCAAAATTTAAAGAAGAACATAAAATAAAGAGAGGACCAAGCCTAAAGCCAAAGAAGTCTACAAGCTTTCGAGAATAGGCTTCAATTAATGTCTCTCTTTATAGTTTCTTTTGTATAAATTTTTAAAGAATATAGAATAGTGTTTAGGTAGGTGCTAAGAGGGAAACCTAAAGAAACCTCTTTTTGTAAAGCATCTTTAGGCATTAGTTTATAATTTTCTAGAAAGTGACTCTTCATGATTCACTATAGGCATTAGCTTAAGGGACTTTTGGGTAGCTTGTGGTACAAGCTTTGTAGCATCATGACCGTCCCTTGCTCCTATAAAAGGAGGGCTTAGGTCCTTCTAAATTCAGATTTCATATTTGAAGTAACAAAACTCTCCCAAATTGGTGATTGAGTGTAGTGAGAACTTGCCTTCTCCTCTTCCTAGTCTCATCTTGAGAGCCTTGGTTCCCTCAAGTGGCGGCAATTCACACATATCTTTGAGCTTTAACACTTCAAGTCACCAACCAAGAACTACAACCACATAAGTCTTCTTTCTTCTCCATCTATTTCTTCCATTTCCATGTCCAATTGAATTCATAAAACATGTCTTAGGCCTTTTCTTGCAATTCTATTCGGTGCTTTGCCTTTATTCCACATTTTGTTCGGTTCATCTTCTTTCTTACTGAGTTTAAACGCTTCATCTTCATTCTAGCTTACTTTGTTCGGTGCATTTCAATTGTCAAGCATTTTAATCGGTTCAATTGCATTCTTGCATCTTTTAATCGGTTTAATTGACAAGAAATGGAACTTCCATGTGAGCTTTGGTGTTTGGCGCAAGTTTTGGTGAGTTCTTGAAACATAGAACATTGATCCATTTCTATAAAAGTGTCTCTTCATTCTCCAACTCAAGTTGATTCCATAAAATGTCAAAGAATCATCTATATCTTGCTATTGGAATCATATCATGTGGTATCATGAGTTTAGGTTTCTTCTTGTTTATGTTTTGAGTTGTTTGTAGGCTTTTTAATTCAAGAACTTTCATTTCTTGTTGTTTCATTTCTGTTTTAGGATATATTTTAGTTTTCTTGCTATTTTCCTTTTGCTATTACATTGTGTTTGTGTCATTTTAATTTTTGAATCCTTATAAGTTTTGTCATAGTCATGTTTTTTCCAAGAATGTTATCAATTCCTTGTGGTCCTTTTGTTGTAATTTTTGTTTCTTGATTTTGTGTAATGCATTTTTCTGAGTTTGTTTCTTGATCCTTTGATACATTTTATTTTTAGTATTGAGTACATACTTGTATTTTAGACCTATACAAGTTCTTACACATCATTTCCATTATGTCTTTCCTAGTTCTTAATTATGTTTTTCATTCCTGTTAGGATTCCTCTATTTTCTGCAAATGTGCTGACTGTTTCGGCTTATTGCAATTGATTTACTTTCTGGAAATTTCTGAAATTCTGGATTTGTGGTGGTCAAAGTGTTATAAAAAAAAGTAGAAAAAAGAAGTACTTCAATATTCAAAGTACAAAAAAAATGATAAATAAAATACAAACAGTGTGTAATTCTGCCGGAAAAAAAAACGGTAATCTGGCAGTGATTTTAGAAAATTTATCACAATTAATTGGCTTACTGTTTTTGAGTAATTCCAGTGCCATTATTGAGATAAGAACTTGAACTTTCTGTGGTTACAATTTCATAATCCAGTTCGCTTTATATCATTCCAGATAAATCTGTAAACATCACGCACAGTTTGCACAAAAATATTTTCCAGTAGTTCTGTTTTTGTTTTCTTCATCTATTCTAGTGCTTTTCTTTAGGTCTCTTTTGTTTGCCTTCTTTTTCATTGAGTACCTTATTTTCTTGCTTGTCTTTTATTCACTAATCTTTGAGTTTGTCATACATCTTGTATTCCTTTTGATATAGCCTTTTATTGTTTATACCTTTTCTTGTTTGTCCTTCATTGATTCTTTGGTTTTGTGGTGATTAGCTTTGAGATTGTGTGTTATTGCTTTGACATCTTTCATTTGAGGTTACTAAAGGCCTCAAGATCAGATTGGTAAAGGGGAGTATTCTTTCTTTAGAGTGCTTTAAGTGACACTTCCCTTCGGCATTTTGTTCTAATTGATTACTAACTTTGTTTTCTTAACATTGTTTGTTCTTGTGTTTGTTGTTTTCTTTTCTAATGGATACCTATTCAAGTGCTAAATCTTCAAAGTCACGCTCTACTCATAGAGCTTATGTTCTTAATGAATTGAAAGAAGCAAGGAAGGCTCTTGCTCAAAAGGATGACGAATTGCAAAGATTAGAAGCATGTTTGGCCAAGATTGAATTGAAGCAAGAAGGAGTTGTCCATTATTTGCATGAGAGACAACCTTCTCCTAGGCATTCTTCAAAAAGCTCTTGAAATGCTCACGGCAATGGAGAAGATACTAGAAGAAGGAGGCATGGTCATCATTCCCATGGGAGAAGCCACCACCGTGCACAAAGACATCAACAAGAGACCAAGCCACAAGTTTCTTTTATGAAAATCCCTAGCTTTAATGGGGATAGTGATCCAAATGTGTATTTAGATTGGGAGGCTAAATGTGAACAAATTTTTAACACCTATGAGGTTGAGGAGGACCAAAAGGTGACATTAGCCGTCCTAGAATTTGTTGATTATGCCATGAAATGGTGGCATAGCTATGTAACGGACATTTGTTATAACAAGAGACCTCCCGTGGTCTCTTGGAACGATTTGGTTGAGTGTATGCGCTTTAGATTTGTGCCACCACACTTTAGGAAAGACCTCATGTTGAAGCTCCAAAGGTTTCAACAAGGCACACTAAGTGTGGATGCCTATTTTAAGGAGTTAGAAACGCTTTTACTTAAAGTTAATTTGAAAGAAAGTGAGGAAGCTTTGATAGCTAGGTTTGTAAGTGGCCTAAGAAGGGATATTCAAGATGTTGTTGAACTTCAAGAGTATTCATCTTTGGGATCTTTGGTTCACCTTGCAATGAAGGTTGAAGCTCAAATTGCTAAAAGAAATGCTTTTAAAAACTCTCCCAATGATGGTTACTACAACAACTCTTGGAAAAATAAAAAGTCTTTTTCAAACCTTCCTTCTAAGGATTCTTCTTTCACACCTAAAGAGTCTAAGCCTTCTAGTTCTACTCATATATCACCCATCAAATCGTCTAGTAAAAAATGTTTTAAATGTTTGGGATATGGTCACATAGCTTCTAATTGCCCTTCTAAAAAGAATATGTTTGTGCATAATGGGGTAGTAGTTAGTGAGCATGATTCCAATTCATCTAGGCATTCTTCACCTTCTAAGCCATCAAGAGAGATTGAGAGCGAAAGTCCTTGTGAAGGTGACTTATTGATGATAAGGCGTATGTTGGGCACAATTCCAAAATCTTTGAATGATACTCAAAGGGAAAATATTTTTCGCACCCGTTGTCTTATCAACAACAAGTTATGTTCCTTGATTATTGATGGGGGTAGTTGCACTAATGTGGCTAGTACAAGAGTTGTGGAGAAGTTAGCCTTACCCACTATCTCTCATACCAAGCCTTATAAGTTGCAATGGTTAAGTAACGAAGGTGAAATAATGGTGAACAAACAAGTCATCATTAACTTTGCAATAGGAAAGTATAAAGATGAGGTTTTATGTGATGTTGTACCCATGGAAGCAACTCATCTTCTTTTAGGAAGGCCTTGGCAATTTGATAGACATGTTTTACATGATGGCCTATCCAATACAATGTCTTTTTCCTTCCAAGGGCGCAAGGTTATCTTAAAACCTCTCTCTCCCAAAGAGGTTCATGAGGATCTCTCTCCCAAAGAGGTTCATGAGGACCAAATAAAAATGAAAACTAGAAGAGAAAATGAGAAAGAAAAAGAAGTAAGTACTAAACCGAGTCACACCACTTTATCCACTAAATCCATTATGTTGACTCGTGCTATGCCTCACATCGAACCTCCAAGGTCTTCTTCTTCTTTATCTTTTTCATTACCCAAGGTTCCTATTTCAACACCAAATTGGTTAAAAAATGTTAGGGATGATTTTTTCATACCTCCTAATGGGTTTCACCATTTAAGAGGTCTTTTTCCAAAACATATCATCATTCCCAAACAAATTTTTCCAACTTGGTTTGTTTATAGAACCTCCTTTTCTGAACTCCCACTGTTTACTAATGCTAAGTCATGTTTGCCTTTTTCTTCCACTTTTAATTGTAAAAATAAACTGACTTTGTTATATGCAGGGATTCAGAATTCGTGGTCGAATTCTCTCCAACTCGAGAAGTATGATGGAGATCACATAGGAGAGGCTTTTATTAATGAAGGAAGAGGTTATTCACCCACACATTTGAAGTTCTTCCTTCTAGTCTTCTCAAAATTTAAAGAAGAACATAAAATAAAGAGATGACCAAGCCTAAAGCCAAAGAAGTCTACAAGCTTTCGAGAATAGGCTTCAATTAATGTCTCTCTTTATAGTTTCTTTTGTATAAATTTTTAAATAATATAGAATAGTGTTTAAGTAGGTGCTAAGAGGGAAACCTAAAGAAACCTCTTTTTGTAAAGCATCTTTAGGCATTAGTTTAGAATTTTCTAGAAAGTGACTCTTCATGATTCACTATAGGCGTTAGCTTAGGGGACTTTTGGGTAGCTTGTGGTACAAGATTTGTAGCATCATGATCGTCCCTTGCTCCTATAAAAGGAGGGCTTAGGTCCTTCTAAATTCAGATTTCATATTTGAAGTAACAAAACTCTCCCAAATTGGTGATTGAGTGTAGTGAGAACTTGCCTTCTCCTCTTCCTAGTCTCATCTTGAGAGCCTTGGTTCCCTTAAGTGGCGGCAATTCACACTTATCTTGGAGCTTTAACACTTCAAGTGGCGTGTTCATCAACCAAGAACTACAACCACATAAGTCTTCTTTCTTCTCCATCTATTTCTTCCATTTCCATGTCCAATTGAATTCATAAAACATGTCTTAGGCCTTTTCTTGCAATTCTATTCGGTGCTTTGCCTTTATTCCGCATTTTGTTCGGTTCATCTTCTTTCTTACTGAGTTTAAACGGTTCATCTTCATTCTAGCTTACTTTGTTCGGTGCATTTCAATTGTCAAGCATTTTAATTGGTTCAATTGCATTCTTCCATCTTTTAATCGGTTCAATTGACAAGAAATGGAACTTCCATGTGAGCTTTGGTGTTTGGTGCAAGTTTTGGTGAGTTCTTGAAACATAGAACATTGATCCATTTCTATAAAAGTGCCTCTTCATTCTCCAACTCAAGTTGATTCCATAAAATGTCAAAGAATCATCTATATCTTGCTATTGGAATCATATCACATCAGGTCATTAATTCTAGGAAGAGGATATTTATTCTTTATTGTTAACTTGTTTAATTGTCTATAATCTATGCATAGACGTGACGAACCATCCTTCTTCTTCACTAATAGCACTGAAGCTCCCCATGGAGAAACACTAGGTCGAATCTCAAACTGATTAGTTGAGATAACCTGCATTCCTTCTAATCCAGGGAAAATTAACTTCTTTCGACCACAATCTATAAGGATATGATTAGCAGACAACCAATCCATTCCCAATATAACCTCCAAATCTTTCAGAGGTATACAAATCATGTTGATTTTGTATCTCCGCCAGAATTTAGAGCTCCCAATTGGACATGACAATCTTTTGTTGCATGACCATACTTGTGACATCTATCACATGTCACACTTGACATTGAATGAGGGCAAAATCTAACAACATGTGGCCCACCGCATCTAAAACATTTGAAACTAGGTGGTAATTGAGAACTGGATCTTCTGCTGCTATAAGATTGAGGTCTGAAATAAGGTTTCTTTCTATCTTCATATTTAGGCATGCTTTTAGAAGGTCCTCCCACTTGAGGCTTAGCAAGTCTGCTACTATTTTTCAAACTCTCCACTACTTTTGCTTTCTCCACTAGAGTAGGGAAATCTCTAATGGACATAGGAATCACCACTTCTTTAAGTTCTTGCTTCAACCCAAACTCAAATTTTCTACATCTCCAAGCCTCAGTCATGGTCTGGATGTAGAATCTAGCTAGGTGTTTGAACCTAGTTGCATGCTCAGTGATTGAAAGATTTTCTTGTTCCAGCTTGAATTCAATTTCTTTTGCATACCTGACACTATCAGAAAAATACTCCTCCAGGAATCTTACTTTGAAGTTCTCCCAAGTAGCATCTTCACCTTTGTCTTCCATCATTTGCTTCATGCCTATCCACCAAAACTCAGCTTCTTTAATAAGCATATAGATGACATAAGATAACTTTCTCTCTTCAGGGCATTGAGTAGCTTCAAAGATTCTTTCTATGTCATTCACCCACTGGTCTGCTCCATCTGGATTTACCTTGCCATTAAATCGGGGTGGATTATGTCTCAGAAAATCCTCCAGACTAAAGGTATGGGGTTGTTGATTAAGTTGAGATGCTTCTGCTGCTAATCTAGCTGTTTTTAATTGATGAATGGTAGCCTGATGTTGTTGTGCCATAGTAGCACTTTGTTGTTGCAAGGTTGTTGCCATCATCTCTATTGCCCGAGCTAAGTTGGGCATATCTACTAGGGGAGGAGGAGTAGTTGATCTACGTGTCATATTCTAAGCACATACAAAATTGGATTAGAAATTACTAAAAATTTCCAACTACATCTTTAAGACAAATTAACTTCAAAGAAATAATCACACGAAATAGGTAAAAAAAAAACTTATCTCTAAAATGTACTCTAGCAACTTAGAATTAAGATAGAAAATAATCTTGATCTAGTCATGAGTGTTCACCCTCACCACTCTATCAAGATTCTTTTCATTCTTAATACTTTCATATTTATTCATAACAACTAATTTGACTCAAGCACAAACAAATTTTCAAGAAAACAACTTTGTTAAACATCAATTAGAAATTTTTAACTAAGTCTTAAAGTTAAACTTAAACAAAAATCTACACGCAGGAGAAACACAATAAACCCACTACCCTCAGGTTATCCTAAGGATGAACCGCTCTGATACCATTAAATGTAACACCCCATAATTTACATATAACTATTACAATAAAAGTTCTACCAGTTTCTATATAAACTTGGAGTTTTTCAAAACATTCCTAATACATGATTAGGATTTATAGAAATACAAATATTTACATATCCATAACTCAAAATAAAACTCTGAAACCTCTAAGGCTCTCCTGCACCTGTATGGTCATCTGCTCGTGTACATAGTACAGTCATCGCAGTTCAAACACAACAAGAAAAGCAAGGGTAAGCTAGTGAAAATAGAATTTTTATAATATACACAATTAAATCAAAAGAGAAAACCAAGTTAAATGATCAATTTCTCAAATTATTCAATCTTCTTCAAATCTCAACAATAAAACAATCACATAGATCTCACATGGATCTACACATTCAGAATATTCAACAAACAACGTCTTCTGGAAGACCCATATTAAGTAAGTCCTACTAGAGACTAACACCTGATCCAAAGATTACCAGCGAATCCAACAGAAAGGATCAGGGTAAGTTCAATACAACCCAAGTCGTGCATCTCATATGTCACGGTGTGCATGAACTCCCCCATCAGCTTCTCACCACCTGATATCTTAGTCTATGTGACTTAGATCATCAGTGAAGCTCGGAGATCTCTGTTACTACATAGACATCAATACTTAATACACAACAAACATCGATCCATACATTATCCCAAATGTATGAATTCAATTCCACACCATTTCATCATACAATATCATTCCAAACACGATCCACAATATTCAAAAGCGTAATTAACATAAAAAAACAACACTTAAATATTAAACCATCAAAATCTAATATTTTTACAAATTTAAATAATATATAAACAAACAACACAATATATAAACACACAACATCCCTGCAAGAGAAATTGAATATTGGGACCACGTCCCTTCCAAATTTAGATCTTCTATTCTAGGGTGCTATTAAAAATTAAATTTAGCTTCGCTTACCTCAATTGCTTGCTTTCCAAGCAACTTTTAGAATTTTATTCCCCACAGTCTGGATAAACTTCAAGATTTACGGCCCTAATGCAAATTATCCAAACAGAACAAACATTCAGTATATAGTAGAATAAGTTGAAAGGGTTAAACTTCTCAACTGACCCCACCAATATTGATGACTAAATCCTAAGGAAAAATAGAGAATAAAGGATATTTAGAGTAAAAATGAACTTACTCTGTTTGAAAATATGATCAGGTAGAAATGTTCCTTAACTACTCAGCTACAGCGTGGTATGGTCAAATTATAAAATAGATGAAGATTGAGAGAGAAAATTAAGAGAGAGGGAGAAAAGAGAATATGGAGAGAGAGAGAGAGAGAAAAAAAAGAGAAGAAAATGGAAGCGGGGGGAGGGGGTCTGTAGCTTTTTTTTAAAAACACGCGGTTACCGTCAGCCTAGTTGAAATGTCAAGTTGCATAGTGATGCCTAACATGAAAGCTTTTATAACAAAAAAATTAGTTTCTATTATTAATAAATAGTTTTAAAATTGGTATCTAATTAGCTATTAAGGTTTTAACAACCACTTATTTAGATTCTAAAGTTGGTAGCTAATTAAATACCAATTTAAAAATTATTTATCAATAATAAAAATTAATTTATGTACCAATAATTTTTTTAGTATCTAATCTAGTCAATAAATTAATTAATTAATCATACAATAATATTTTGAATTGAATCTCTATTACAAATTTTCATTCTTTTAAGTATTTAACATCTTAACATTCTTTTAGTTAAATCTCAGTCGCCTGTTGAGATTACCGTTTGATTTTATAATCTCAAATAGAATATCACAAAAGTTTTATTTTTTATTTTTCATGTGATGTTATGAAATGATTATGCAAAATAATAAGTCATGTTGCCTCAATTCACGACAAAATTAAACGACATATACCCATTCAAAAATATACAAAAGTTTTAATACACTAAAATCACTATAAACTAATTTTAAAAACAAAAAATAATTAGTTGTTGTAATGACTAAATTAGAAACCATCTTAGAGACTAAAAATATTTTTGGTTTCTATATTAGTTTTTATTATTGTTAAATAATTTTTAAATTGGTATCTAATTAGTTATCAAAGTTTTTGCTACTAAATTATTATTTAAATTTTAAATTTGGTAGCAAAAACTTTGATAACTAATTACATACCAATTTAAAAATTATTTAACAATTATATAAACTAATTTAGAAACCAACAATTGTTTTAGTCTCACTATAGCAACTAATTATTTTTTGTCTCTAAAATTAATTTTTATTTAGTGATTTTCTTGTAGTGGTATTTAATAGAATATTATTTTTATAGAGATTCAATTCAAAATATTTAAATTTATCACGAATTCAAAGCCTAATGAAGTTAATATTTAATGATAAATAGTGAAAAACATTTATAGATTAATATTTCTTTTCTTATGTACATTGTTTTTTACTTTATATATATACTCTCCTCGTGTGTTGATAAATAGATAGATACATTCATAAATTATGGGCAGTGGAGTTAGTCAAGTGTCTTTTACTTGACAATGAATCAAAGCGGAATAAATCTAATAATAATGAAGAAGTGTGACATTTTGTATAGATACAATACTAAAAATGGGAAGAAAAGATCTACGAGAGATTATTATAACATAAGAATATATATTAACACGGACAATATTTATGGAACATATTATTAATTAATTTTGACAAATTTAAAATATGACTATAAGAAAAAAAAATGAAATGAGAGAACTACCACTACAAGCAAATCATTAAATAAAAATTAATGGTAGAAAAAAAATAATTAATCGACTAAATTAGATATTATTATATATTATTTTATAAACTAAAAGAATTATTAGTATTTAGAGTAGTTTTTATTATTAATAAAATTTATAAAATAGTTTCTAAATTGATATCTTATCAAGGTTTCTAAATTTATAACATTGATATCTAATTAGATATCAATTTAAAAATTTTATTAATCATAGAAACTACTCTATGTACTAATAATTTTTGTAGTAACTAATTATTTTTTATTTTTAACGTTATTTAATGATTTTTTTTAGTGTTGAAGATTTTATATCATATCATTGTAGTAATTTTTTTTATTATTATTGACTATTTCATTATGATAAATGTCATATGGAAACCTTCCAAAACATGTGTAAAGGTAGTCAAGAAATCAAGGAATTTTTTTTACCACACAAGTTCAATAACTAAAACATACATTGTATCATGCTAAGTTAAATTTATCTATGTTAGAGATTAAATCAAGTATTTTTCTGTAATTGATGAAAAAAAATATTACTGTGAATAACAAAGCATTAGTCATTGCATTTGTGGTCAAGGATTGAAATTACTTTTTACCATTCTCCCACTTTAGAATGACATTTTGCAAGAATTGATTTTGCACAGATATAAGCATGTGATTCCAAATGCCATGATAATTACACTGCCATTGTACATGAATTAAACAATTCTCTCAAGTCTCAAACACTTTATAAATTTGAAACAATGATAAGATTGCAGACACCATACAACAAAAAGAAGCATAAAACAATTAACAAGGACAATACTGCATATGACCAGACATAAAACATAGTAAGATGCAGGTAGCTAGTGAAGGAGGCTTGGATTAGTTTTTCAGTAACCTTCAACTTCTTCATCCACACCTTCATCCCCAACTTCCTCATAGTCCTTTTCAAGGGCAGCAAGATCCTCCCTTGCTTCTGAGAACTCCCCTTCTTCCATGCCTTCACTCACATACCAGTGCACAAAGGCCCTTTTGGCAAACATGAGGTCAAATTTGTGGTCAATGCGAGAGAAAACCTCAACCACAGCTGTGTTGTTGCTAATCATACAAACTGCTCTCTTCACCTCTGCAAGGTCACCTTCTGGTACCACTGTTGGAGCCTGGTAGTTTATACCACACTTGAAACCAGTAGGGCACCTGAAATTGGTCATCAAAACCATTCATTCAGATTTTGTGAAAGAGAAATAGAAGTAGGTAACACTTAGGCCAGACTCTTTTTAGTTTCTTTTTACAAAGCAACTTTTTATGTTTAATGAAGATTAAAAATAATAAAAAGTCTGTGAAAGGCTACTTTTACAGGGGGTAACTACTACGTTTTTGTTTCAAATTTCAAAATCTAAGAACATGATTGCCAAGATATTAACTTAATTTAAACACAAATATATGAAGTTGTCAAACATAGCTTTAAATTTAAGAGCAAATTACAACATTCTGAAATTAAATGATTGTTCAAATAATTTAAAATTTGTTTATTATTCAAGTGTAGTTTTGATACTGATAATTATTTTGCATCTTAATCTATACAAAATCAAAGAAAAGACTCAAATATGGAAGGAACTAGAAAAACATACTATGGAAAGTCCACATTAATGATCATAATTAGATAGTTATGAGCACAACAAAAAGAACATAACAGACAAAGATACACTAGTATGATGTTCTTTTAAGGAAGTGTACTTACCAGTCAACAAATTGAACTTGTCTCTTTGTCTTGATATTTGAGACAGCAAGGTTAACATCTTTTGGCACAATATCCCCACGATACATGAGGCAACAGGCCATGTACTTTCCATGTCTGGGATCACACTTGACCATCATGCTTGATGGCTCAAACACAGCTCTGGTGATCTCAGGCACTGATAGCTGCTCATGGAAGGCCTTGGCAGAAGATATAACTGGGGCATAAGATGAGAGCATGAAATGGATGCGTGGATAAGGCACAAGGTTGGTCTGGAACTCTGAAATGTCCACATTGATTGCACCATCAAATCTCAAGGAAGTGGTCAAGGAAGATATTATTTGAGATATCAAGCGGTTCAAGTTGGTGTAAGTTGGTCTTTCTATGTCTAGTGATCTTCTGCATATGTCATATATTGCTTCATTGTCCAAGAGAACAACTACATCACTGTGCTCAATAAGAGAGTGATTGGAAAGAACAGTATTGTAAGGTTCAACAACTGCAGTAGATACCTGCATGTTAATAACAAGTTAACACCATCCACTACAATAAAGGCCTTCTACTTGGACTATTTGGTAAAGTAATACACAAATGTGAATATTTATTAAGAAATAAAACTCCACAAAGCATGAATTAAGGAACTCAATGATATCCTCAAGTGTCCAAAGCAACATATGTGAAAACATCTCATGTAATATTTTACAACATATATTGGAGTATGCAGCAAAATCATTTATTATCGAGATGCATTTGCAATTTGCATCATTTACTCCTCCTATTATCTCAGTCAATCCCAGATAAAGAAGGAGGATTAATGTGCTCCATTAGATTTTTATTTTCAGGAAGGTTGTAATAGAAGGCCACATGATATGTTGTAAAGTCAACAACAGTTTATTTCACTACACCTGAGGAGAAGGATAAATGATGAAGCCAAGTTTTGACTTCTTTCCATAATCTACAGACAAACGTTCCAAAAGCAATGATCCCAAGCCAGAACCAGTGCCACCACCAACAGCATTGAAAACCAAGAATCCTTGCAAGCCAGTGCAATTGTCAGCTAATTTTCTGATACGGTCAAGGCACAACTCTTCAATTTCTTTTCCAACTGCAGCATAGACACCAAATTAGTGATACTGCCAGATAGAATTATACCCAATTCTTTTGACCAAATATGGAAGTGACTGACCG
The DNA here is from genome assembly GCF_051622355.1 of Phaseolus vulgaris. Taxonomy (NCBI): domain Eukaryota; kingdom Viridiplantae; phylum Streptophyta; class Magnoliopsida; order Fabales; family Fabaceae; genus Phaseolus; species Phaseolus vulgaris. The sequence continues at coordinate 15,863,973 of NC_143501.1, read as the reverse complement.
GTGTAATGTCCCCTTGCAAAGTTATTAGCAGCATCTTCCTTGCCAGACATTAATTGTTCAGGATGGAAGAGTTGTTTGTAAGGACCACATCTTACTTCATCAATTACAGTAGGCTCCAGATCAACAAACAATGCCCTAGGTACATATTGGCCAGTCCCAATTTCACTGAAGAAGGTGTTGAAAGCATCATGTGTTTCAACTGAACCATCACTGAAAACAGATGTATATGAATCAGTATCATTAGTTGTGACAAAAAGTAAAGGGAGAAACAATTAGATTAGATTTGTTAAAATCTAAGTTCTGACATCTAGCCAATGAGAAAATAAAAGCGTAAAAGTTGTAAAACCAATATATTACATATTTGAGCTCCAAGTTGTTTCATTCTTTAGATTCTAAGTCAAATTACATAAAAATAAGCAAAAAAAATCAATCATTTTTATTGCATAATAGTACAAATCTCATTTTCTATTTATTAAGGAAAGATTACGATTTGATTTGATTTTTATAACTTTAATTACCTATTATTTCTTACTTTAATTATTTATTATTTCTTTCCTTAATTAGATTGTAAATAGTCTATAAATTTAGACTCTAATCACATTTGTAAACATATTTAGAAATGGATTCAATCTTCTTCTATCAACATGGTATCAGAACTTCCGATCCTCGGAGATTATGCTTATGCATTTTCTCTGTACAACCTTCATTGTTGCAACCTTTGTTTTCATTGACCACCTTGTACCGTTGATTGTTGATTGTCGTTGTTGACAGTCAATCGCCATCATTGACCATTGACTATCGTCGCGGGAAAAAACAATTTGGCGAGTTTTTGTGAATAGGACCCCCACCATATTTTTTCGATTTGCAAAGCCCAATGGGTTTTGTCTCATTGCTGCCAGTTCTTACTGATGTTGGATGGAAAAAGAACCCCTCTTCTTAGCCCCCAATGATTTGAAGGTGTTTCAAGGAAATTATTGTCTTAATGGACGCAAATACTTGCAATGGACCCAATTGTTGTTGGTTTGCAACAAAATTTAAATAAGAAATCAAGTCTTAGTATGGATGATGAGCAAATGGCAAAAGTTGGTGAGAAAAGAAAAACTAGTGAGGAGTAGACTCAATTGAGAAACAACCCTAGTGACAAAAATATTTTTAAGAATAGACAAGCTACCATCAACATGTTTAAGAAAGATTTGAGAGAGGAGACATGTCAAGGTTCTTTTATAACAATGTTATACCTTTCAATGTGGCAAAGAGTGAAGAATTCACTGCTATGTTTGATTTGGTTTCAAGACATGGTCTTGGATTTAAACCTCCATCCTATCATGAGATTATAGTCAAATATTTAAAGGAGGAAGTTACAAATGCATCACTTTCTCTACAAGTACATAAGGATGAATGGAAGAAAACGGGATGTACGATTTTGACTGATGGTTGGACTGATAAGAAAAGAAGGACAATAATAAACTTCTTGGTGAACCCGAAGGGAACTATATTTCTAAAATCCATAGAAGCATCTGCTATATCTAAAACAGTTGAGAAAGTTTTTGAGATGATGGATAACATTGTTAAATAGGTGGGGGGAAACAATGTCATTCAAGTTGTGACTAATAATGCAACAAACTACAAAGCTATTGGTCAAATGTTGATGACAAAGAGAAAAAAGTTATTTTGGACATCTTGTGTTGCACATTGTGTTGACTTAATGTTGGAGGATTATGAGAAGAAAATCTCAATCCATGAGGAGACCATTCCAAAAATTAAAATTATTACTACCTTTATCTATTCAAGGTCTTCTCTAATATCTCTACTTCCACAATTCACAAAGGGAAGAGATTTGGTAAGACCAGATATTACTCACTTTGCTACATCTTACTTGATATTAGGGTGCCTTCATGAGAATAATGGATTTTTAATTAAAATGTTTAGTAGTGATGAATGGAAGTCTAGTAGGTTTGCTAAAACAAATGATGGAAAAATATTTGAAGATGTGGTTTTAGACAAAAGAAAATTGGAAGAATATCATAACGTGTTTGAAGGGTTCATTGCCTCTCATTGAAGTGCTTTGATTGGTTGATTTGGATCAAAAACCAGCCATGGGCTTCATTTATGAAGAAATGGACCAAGCTAAAGAGAAGATACAAAAGGCTTTCAATGGAGTAAAAAAAAGGTATTTTATTTTAGTTGGCTAACTATTTATGTATTTGTTTGTTGAGATAGTAATTTTGAAATTCAAAACAAAAACTAACTCAATGTTATATATTTTGGTTAGCTATTGGCCTTTGTGGAACATCATTGGTAAAAGGTGGGACAAGCAACTCCATAGGCCTTTGCATGTTGCAGACTATTTTCTTAACCCTTAAATGCATTATTGTCTTAGATTTAAAGTAGATTTGGAAGTGAAACGAGGTCTAATGGAATGCATAACTAGGGGGTGAAGGATGAGGATTAACAAACGCTCATTGATCTTCAAATTTATGATTTCAAAAAATGAGGAAATTTTTTTGTTGTCCCTTGACTACTAGGTCAATAAATTTAAATACTCCAGCATATTGGTGGAGTCTTATGATGATGAGTATCCAAAACTCCAAAAAAAAATTCATTCATGTATTTAGCTTGACATGTAGCTCTTCTAGATATGAGCGTAATTGGTGTTCCTTTGAGATGACAAGTTAATGTTAAAATATATCTCTAGAATAAAATTATTAGTCTACTAATCGAATAATTTTTTTTCATATTTGTCTTTGCATTTTTTTAGGTTCACACAAAGAGAAGAAATAGGCTAAAGTAAAGCATAATGAATTTTGTTATCTCTAATTCAAGATTAGCTAAGAATAAGCAAACAAGAAAACCAACTCAAATTAATATTGATGATTGTTCATCGATGAAGAGTGGATTATGGAAGATGATCATGAGCATAATGAAACATTTGATTTGGATGAAAACTTGGTTCCAATTGAAGTAGAGAAGGGTGAATCTTTACATAGTCATGACTTAGACATGAATGATTTGAATGATGAAGGAGATGGAAATGATGAAGTTGAATATGAATTTAACTTCAAAGATAGATTATTATTTTCTCAATGTTTCGTAACTAGTAAAGACTTACTTTTATCATAGGATGTGGTGTTTGCACCTAATTATGTACTCTTTTATAGATTATGAGGTTTAATTATGAATTTTGAATGAGATATAATGATTTTATGTGTATATAAGTTTTCATAAAATTTGTAGGATCTTACGATCTATGTTACGATATTTCGATTTATGATTCATGTTCATCTTTCTAATTTTAAGTAAGATCTCGATTTTGACTACCTTGTTGGTTATGACATTCTATGATAGCAGAGATCAGCTGGAATTGTATGTTCTTCTCCACCACTAAGGAGATTTGGGAAAACCTTTGTTAGACGTACTTTACGAAAAAGCATACTACAATATGTTACGAGATAGAAAACAAGATCTTCAATACCAACCAAGTGAACCTTTTAGTAACTAGGGATGGCAAAGCGGGGCTGGCCTGCGGCCCGACCCGCTAGTAAAAAACGCAGGACGGGCTCAGTTTTTCAACTTGCTGACCCGCTTTAGCCCGCCCCGCATAACCCGCAACCCGTAAAAAATTGTGTGTTGACTTAGAGTGGCAAGTTAGATTGAAAATAAATAGGTTTTCCTTTTCCATTCATAGTCATTCATTCCAATGCTGCACACTTATTTTTATTGTATTAATTTTATGAAAAAGTAATTAATTCATTGTCATTGTTTTAATGTATGCAGATGACGGGGTAGATTATAAAAATTGGATGAAAGTTCTTCTAAGGCTGCATCCAATGTTATTGAAATGGAAGAATATTAATGTTTTTTAATTAACTATGTTTATTGTAGTGGTGTTTATGTTTAATGTTTTTGAAATGGAAGTATATTGATATTAGATTTTTATCTTAATTGAATTATTGATGTTTGACTATGTTTAAAATGGAAGAAAAAAAATATGATGTTTGATAGTAGCAAATATAGGTTCAATTTGACAATTTTTCAAGAACAAAAGGTAAAAAAAAAATTCATTGAATTTCTAAAAAAAAAAACAAATGCAGGCCATCCCGCAAACCCGCAGGCTAGCCCTTATGCAGGACGGGTCGACCCGCTTTTCCATCCCTATTAGTAACAAATTGTTATGGTATGTTGAATGGTTTATGGATCGAATTAGATCAATACCAGAATTTGAAAATGAAATGCACAAATGACTCTACCACATTAGCTAGCACAATTCCTTAAAAGGGTACGAATATTTAAATTTCTTTGCGGACTAAACTCTGAATTTGATCCAATTCAGATTCAAAATTTGGGTAAGGAAAACCTCCCTTCTCTCTCAAAAGTTTTTCACATTTTACAAGGGGAAGAAATTCGGAGGTTAATAATGTTGGATGGGGGAAACTATGTTTATAGTTCAGCTCTGGCTACTGGCAGGGCTCTATAAGAGGTTCATCTCCTTCATTTGGAAAGCCTCCCACAAAGTCTAATCCTGATGATCGCTAGTGCAACTATTGCAAGAACACAGGTCATACTAAGGAAAGGTGCTTCAAACTTCATGGAAAGGAGAAGGTCTTGGAGGTGCACCTGAAAGTGCTAAGCGTCATACTAATCAAGCATTGTTTGACTCTGAAAGGGCGGCAACTCCACCTTTGCCTCAAGTAGTAGAGGAGGTCCCAACTCTCAACAAAGAAGAGTTGGAACATTTACAAGCTCTCATGAACTCTTTTAGTAAGACTTATAGCTCTTGTTCCTTGACCATGAATGGTAAGAGTTCTAACTTTTTATCCTTTAATTCTTCTAGTACTAAGAATATTTGGATTATAGACTCTGGTGCTACTGACCATATGACACCTCATTCCTCTTATTTTCATCCTACACTGCTTTATCTAGTAACAAACATATTATTGTTGTGAATGGTTCCAATACCTCCGTTACTGGTTGTGGTAACATCCACCTTCAACCTTTCATTCATTTAAAAAAAATGTGTTTCATGTTCCCAAACTATCTAATAACCTATTGTCTATCATAAAATTACCTAATTTCATGTATTTCCATTCTTTGATAAATTGGAATAGGATAAATAATGGCATAAAAGGTATGCACATCAAAGGAAATTGTTCTGAAGATCTATATCACTACAAGAAAATCATTAAATAGAAACCAATTTTAGAGAAGAAAAAAATAATTAGTTGCTATATTAACTAAATTTATATACTATTTTAGAGACTAAAAATATTATTGGTATCTAAAAGAATTTTTATTATTAATGAACAATTTTTAAATTGATATATTGGGAAACAGTAAAGGAAGATATAATGAACGTTGTAGAACAAGTTTATAATGATGGTAGATGGCCAAAAGGAATCAATGCCTATTTTATAACCCTTATACCTAAATGTAACAATCCTATAGAGATAAATGAATATAGACCAATACATGTGATATGAGGTATTTACAAGATCATATCAAGAATCTTGTCCAATAGATTAAAGAAGGTACTTCAAAATGTCATAAACAAAACTCAATCAACTTACTAGATAGTTGTAGTTGCAAATGAAGTACTGAAGGAATTCATACGCAAAAAAAGAAAATATGTTTAACAATGAAAGAGGATTATGAGAAAGCATACGACTCTACAATATGATTGTTTCTATTTTATATGATGCGAAGATCAAGATTTAGTGAAAGATGGATAAAATGGACTAGAGAATGTTTGTGTCAGTATTTTTCAATGATAGCCCTACAAAAGAATGAAATCCAAAAAAAGGTCTGCATCATAGAGATTCCCTAACATCTTTCTTGTTCTTAGTTGTAGGTATGGTAAGACAAGCAGTAAAGTGCAAATACATGATTGAAGTTAAAGTGGGAAAGAAAGAGGTACATATAAAACTACTGCAATTTGCAAACGATATGATTATTATGTATGAGGAGGAGACACACAATATTCAAACTTTGAAGACCCTATCAAGATGCTTTGAAATAACATTTGGATTAAAAAATAACTTTTCTAAAAGTAGGATAAAGGGAATAGGAATGGAAAAACCTAATTGAGTCGATATGCTACTACACAAAAATGCACAACAATGAGCATAACTTTTATTTATTTAGACATCCCAATAAAGACAAATCCAAGAGAACCACAATATTGGGATTGTGTGATAAGGTAAGCATATATCATTTGTAAAAAGAAAAATTCCCATAAGATCAATTCTTTATGCGTTACTATTATTTTTTTTCTATCATTTTCTAAGATACCCAATAACATGATCATAAAAATACAAAGATAGTTCTTATAGGGTTGAGGGAGTGAAAAAAAAGAAAATTGCTTGGATAAAAATGGGAAACGATATGCAGACCAAAGGAGTTCAAAGGAATAGGTATAAAAAACATAAATTATTTAATACAACTTTGTTAGGTAAATGGAAGTGGAGATTAAGAAAAGAAAAACATGGATTATGGAAAGATATGCTTGAATCCAAATATTGTGAATTAATGGGTCTTAATTAAGGAAATAAAAAAAAAATGACTCATGGTGATGGAGAGATCATCATATAACTTGAAAAGTGAGATTTGGTAAGGATATTAGATTCTAGACCAATAGATGGTATGGCTAACAATCATTTGACTAGGAATACCCTAGATTATACAATATTGACAGGTCAAAACACACATGTTTAAAGGATATGGGGAGATGGATAGGAAATACATGGGAATGAATTTTAAGTTGGACATAGAACTTGTTCTAATGGGAAATCGAACAAAAAAAAAACAAATTATAGGTGAGATTTGAAATACCCAACTCATAAAATCAAAGGAATATATGTGGATATGGTTAGGAAATGAAGATTGATAAGTATATTTCTATTCACACTTAGAGCATCTAATATTGACTTTCTCAAACTGCAATTGAGTAAAATCATTGTTTTAATTAGAATTCATATAACTGGACTAAACTAGATCTTGATTGGAATCATTGTTTAGACTTGGATTTTAAGAATATTTGTTCTCATATCTTGTAATCATTTGTAGAGATTCTAAGCCCTGATTGTGACATTTTAAATGAAGATTTAAGTCATTCTAAAGATCGAAAAGTGTGACATGAAAAATATTAGACGATCCTTGTAGGTGATATTGTTAAATGATTTTCCTAAAACTTATATACCAGAGTAAACCTTAATGAGAAAATATGTTGGTTTAATGATTTTATTACTTTTTGAAGAAACAAGTTCTAGTTTTGATCACATCTTCTACAAAAATATTCTCTCAATTTTCAAAAATGATCTTCTGCAAAATGCATAAGAAACAAAGCTATATACTTCAAATATTCTACAATATCTCTCACGATAGATTCATTTCACTGAGCTTAATTGAATAAAAATCAAATGTGGGCATTTGGAACAAGATTGGAAACAAAATATCTAGAAGAAAAACAAGAAGGAAAATTTACAACAAATTTGGAAAGAAGATATATGCAACTTAATCTGTGACAAATATGGAAACAATAGATAACTAAAATATTATATTTGAGAAAAAAAATTGTATTTGAATTCTATGAAGAAAAAGAGATTATAAACAGAGACTTCAGAAGGAAGAAAGGCAGACGATAGAACAAAACACACTCTAAACCTAGTTTTATTTTCTTTCTATAATTATTTTTTTTCATCTTCTTCATGAACGATTAAGCCTTTTAGGTGATTCCCTTATGATTTCCCATTAAATTTTTTAGGTTTTTTTCAATAAAGTTTTCTTCTTTATTTTTTTTTTTTGTAGTAGATTATGTTTTATTGTTGGTCTTTTTGAAATCTGATTTCTATAAGAGGAATTGTTTTTTAAGACTTGTTAAGAATTTAGTTCTTTTATTTAGTTAGAGTTCTTGGATAGTTCGCTTAGTTCTAATCATTATCTTGCTCACTTAGTTCAAAAGGTAGAAGATAAACATCTCACAAGTAAACACTTGGAGACAAGTGAGATACTTAATATATCAATAGTTGCTTGTTTTATTGATAAGATTCTTGAATAAATTGAATAAATTGGTACAATTACTACAATTTACCTCAGATAACCAAGCAATGGAACACTTGAATCAATTTGGAATTCAGATATTAAAAAAAATGATAATCACATCACATATGTTACATTATGTGGGTAGCAATGTTGTGGCAAATTTGGAAACATGGAGAAGTTTTTTCACATAGTACAATTTAAGGCTTGTTTTTGGAAGAACAATGTAACTTATTTAAATTTCTCTTATTATGACCGGTACTTGTGTTCGAAATCTTATATTCAAAATATTTATAAATACTAAAAGCCCCTTATCTTTTCCCAACTTTAGATAGAGAATAATGTTGCCAAGAAACAAGGTTGTTTTATTTAGTGGTATGAGTAGTAGTCGAAATAGACATATTTGTTTACATATGCAGTAGTAGCTTGAGTTATTCTCTAATTACTTGGAAGGAATGAAATGGAATTATTGCATTGGTTTAACAGTTATACCACATTAAATGTTGTCATTATGCTCTGTATTGGTTTGCTATTACTGAATTGGTGTTGCAAATAGACACACTATAAGGAACTAAAATAGAGACCATTTTAGTTTCTATTATTTTTTATTATTGTTAAATTAGTTTCTAAATTGATATCTAATTAGCAACAAAGGTTTTAACTACCAATTATTTAGTTTCTAAATTTGGAGGTATACTATATACTCTAATTTATTTGAATGGACTGCATGCATTTTTACTTGGAGTGCAACCACATAGTTTTTTATTGTTTAGTGGATGAGGTAAGAATATTTGTTGATAGGAGCTTTTGGTGGTATGTAAAACATAAATGTCTTTTTTTAATATATATGGGTTCAAACATTTCTTAAATATATATATTTAATTTTATGAATAAAAAAAACTTTCTAAAAGTAAAATAAGCAATGTGCAATGTACATCAATGTTACGTTAACATTTATTAACTTCTTGCCTTTCTGTTGTTTCTTCTCGGTTAATCATGAAATGAGAGAAGTCAAGAAATTTCTTACTCGAATTAGAAGCATAAGTAGGAGAAGTACCATCTTAATTTAAAGCATAATGAAAGCATAAAAATACGATGATCCAAAACAAAACCCATGCATGCAACCCATCACACGACGTTGATCATATACAACAATGCATGAGTATTTGAATCGCAAGATTCTGATCATAAGAGCATATACAGAATCAACAATTTTCTAGGGCACCCCAATACCATTGCAACTAGTAAATCAAACGTGAGATCTGACATAGAAATTGAATCACAGACTCAGATTAATTTTAAAATGGTTTGTTCCAAAACTGCTAGAAAAACGAGAAATTAATGTATAGAAAATTGAAAAAAAAAATGATAAAAATACAAGACCTGGGCATTGTTCCATCAGGTTGAATGCCATGTTCAAGGCAATAGAGCTCCCAGCATGAATTACCAACCTGAATTCCAGCTTGTCCAATATGAATGCTTATTATTTCTCTCATATTCTCAGACTGTCTTTCCTTCTGTGATTGTGTTTAACAATGTAAAACACTGATGAAAAACAATAATCACAAATTTCAACAGAATAAAACTAAAAATTACTAGTGGGAAGGGAATACAAAATAGTAGAGAAATCAAAGAAACAGAAGAAAAAGAAGGAGAAACTCTGATTTTATCCCTTCCTCTCTCTCTCTCTCTCTCAACATAAATGTTATTAGGGCATGAAGATCCAATCAAATGCTATAAGCACTGAGTTTTACCGTTGATTAAATCCTCAAATTAATAAACGGTTTTGATTAATATTAACTGGGAACCAGTCATTTGGCACCAATTGATTGAACGAGTTCAATATTTTTTATTCTAAATTATATTAAATTTTATTCTATTTTTTTAACACATTTTTCATTGATTAAGCTTTATGTTGGTCTCACTAAGAACTAGGAGAACCAGACTTGTATATTAATGACATTCAGATGAGTTTCATATAATAAATATGACAATAGACTTTATCAATTGCAAAGTGCGTTATTAAAAAATTTATATTTTTAATTTATGATGATAAAAATTGAAAAAAAAATGAAAATTAATTAAATTTATTTAGATAGTTTTTAAATAATTGTTATGAAATACTATATAACGGATGGTAATTGAATGATAATATCAAAAAATTGTGTTAAATTATGATTGGATAATGATATATAAATTACGTAATTAATACATCCAATTAAATTTAACTTAAAAATAAAAGTATGTGTATGTGCTATTTGTACAATCTTATATTAAGGACTAAAACTCAATTTTAACCTTCAAATTTTAAAAAGTTTAGTGTGGTTCTAACTTTTTTTAAAAAAATCAAATTACATATCCTAATTTTTTTTTAAAAAAAATCATTGTAGTCCCAACATTTTTAAAATAATTCAATGAGAGTTTTAATTTTTTTTTAAATAATTCAGTTGTAACAACATATATAATTCGATGTGCATTGAGAGAATCACTAAGGTAAAAATATGTTTTAATGACCACAATCTAACAAAAGGAAACACGTTGAATCATTTTTAAAAAAAATGGACCATATTAAACTTTTTGAAAGTCTTAGGACTAGATTGACTTTTGATCCTTAATATAGGAACAAAAAGAGTAATTAAGTCAAAAATAATAAAAGAACAAATAATGAAGATCTCAATTTTGTAAAACTCTTAGATAAAATAATATTCTTTGACTCTATTAGAATACTCTACAATCCAAAAGTCATTTTGGACAAATTATACAAGTCAGGAAAGTCATATGAAAAGTTATTAACCAACACATTATTTTCATTAGTGTAACAATGGTATTAACTACTTCACATGTCTTACAACTTCTTTATGCACCACATGTACTTCTTGAAGGTATAATGATGAATTTTTCCTTAATTTTAGGAGCTACTGTGTGTATCTCCCTAGTTTCAAGGAATACACCATTTTTTACTTTCAGCAACATTGAATTATGCCGCAAGTATATATAATTGTTGTTTAAACAAAGAAAAGACAATAGTTTTATAACTGTGATTTAAGGACTACTAAATACCACATTGATAAAATCGTTGATTATTTATACCACATTTTTTTAAGTATTGTCTTTAGAATATGTGGGCTAAACAATAATTGTAGCCTAAAAGTGAAAAATGCAATATTTTTACAAATGTGACTTATGAATCACTATATACCACGTTTTATAGGGCATGCATGTTTAAGCCACAATTTTGTAATGTGACCTTTAAAAAAAAGAATAAATCACATTAAAAAGTGTGGTCTAAAATAATAAAAAATATGGCATTTAATTGTGGATATTTTAAATTATATTTAATTAAAGTTGTCTTTCATATGGGTAACGATTATTGAAACATTGTTCCTTTAACTTTAGCCCACATTTTGTAAATTATGGATACTTTAAACCATATTTAATTAATCCATTGCATAAATGAAAAAATAATTTTGCTTTTGGATTTCCAAATGTCCAATTTTGATTTGTTTTATTTTGTTTTCCATTCCCCAACACATTTTTTAATCTAAATCACAAGATTTCACTGGTTTACAAATTGAAATTGAAATCAAACCATGTTTTTAAAATCGAAATCCAAACTATTAATAATAATATTATTACTATTATTATCAATAAAAAATATTAACAAGAATCATGTTTTTTATCAACAAAAAATTAATTTAATTAAAAAGGGATCCTTTAGGGGTATCCCAACCTGTTTACATAAAGAGAATAATACACATCTAGGTCTAGAACGGACACCACTTCCCTTCCTAAAGGGGGCATACCAAGGACCATAATCAATATGCACCTAAAACGGGTACTTAGCCTAAAAAGACCATATCCTAGATGACTCAAAACAAGGGCTTCTTTAAAACTAAAGCACCAACAGCAGCAATACACACATTGACCAATTCATGTCTTTCCCTCCAGCGCTGCAACAAACCTTGCATCACAATGAATCTTCCAAGTCTTCCAGCAAAAACAGAAAGTCACATTCCTGCTGCATCAAAATACAAGCTGTTGGAATCCTAAAACTTCATTTTTAACAACCAAGGCATGCCTAGATCCAATGTGATAGCACCCTAAAAACCATAGAAGGTGGGATGCAAGAACTGCTACAAGATAACTATTGTAAAAAGGTACAAATATGTTTAACATCCCAAAAAACAAAACAAAAAAACAGTAGCAAAGACAAGCCAAAAAACCAGAAGCAGATTTCAAAGGGAAAAGGAGCATCGAGCATCAGAAAGCATCCTAAGAGAGATGCAAGCCTGCTACAGCTAAGAGATAGAAGCTCCAAAGGCCAAGAAAAAAAAAAACCAACACCCAGTGAAGAAAGCTCCATAAACCAGGAAAGACATGGCATGAAATCCTGCTTAAAAACAAAAAATTAAGCACAAATTTCAAGAACTTCTAAAAAACATATGACAGTGCAGGAAGACATGTTTAAAAGCCAGTAGATCATCTTATTTGAGTTGATTTTATGAGTTTTCATTTAGGTGACACTTTACTTTAGGGTTGTGATTTTTAGGCATTTATGAGTGAAAACCTTAGGAAAATTTCCACTGGACATTAACTTAACCAAGTGGATAAGTAGATGTGAAAGTGCATTTCTCAAAGGGAAAAGAAAAAGACATTGATAAGGTGAAAATGATGTTAGAAGGTGCGGAATTAAAGAACAAGGAAAAGAAACCAAATAGAATTGTCGAATGAAAACAAGGAAAAACAAACAAGAACATGATACAAAGAGTAAAAAATGGAATGACAATGGAAGAATAAATGAAGGTAGGAGAAAACTTATGTGATGGATTTGAGAAGTGGAACACACCACTTGGAGTGTGATTGGCCTCCAAGATAAGTGAAGATAGTCGTCACTTGAGAGCTCTCAATACTCACAAGATAAGACCTAAATGCTAAGAGGAATTTAAACCTCACTAACACCTCACACAATTGTGCAGAGTAACTCTTCTTCTATTAATTTCAACTTAAAAAATACATTAGGTAGGCCTCCTATTTATAGGTGAAGGATCATTGGAGAACAAGCTAAAAGTGTAGGATGGGAAAAAGGGAAAAATGGGCAGCCTTAGGGTTTGACTAAGTCAAACCCGTATCCTAGACTTATCCTTCTAGAAACTAGGTCAAAGCCTTCGCAAAGGGCTAGGAACAAGCTAAAATGCTACCTACACCCCCTATTATACTAAAGACACCTTATTCTAGCCTAACTTTGTTATTTGGACACCTAAAGTGATCCCAAATTATTTACAAACATATTCTATTTTTTTAAGAATACCAAAAGGAAGAACTTCTGATATTCGGGTTTATAACTTCTTCTTCTTTTGTTGATTCTTTCTCGAGGCTTGGTGGGATCGGGCCTTGTATCTTGAGATGACTAGCCCTTTTGGGAAGTTCTTGTTGTGTTCTTAGTTATCTGTCGGTTTGTATCACCATCCAAAGCACAACCCCTGATGGATATCCAATAGGAGAGGATTTTATTAATGAAGGAAGAGGATTTTCACCTACACATTTGAAGTTCTTCCTTCTAGTCTTCTCACAAATTAAAAGAAGTCAAAGAGAAGATTAAGCCTAAAGATAAAGAAGTCTACAAACTCTCAAATAATAGGCTTCATTTTGAATATCTCTCTTTAAGTATAAAATATATAGAATAGTCTTTAGGAAGCTGCTTAGAGGGAAACATAAGAAACCTCTTTTGTAAAAGCATCCTTAGTTGTAGTTTAGAAATAGTAGAAGCTTAGGGGGGTGTGAACTTAGTAAGGGATGCTATGGGGAGTGTAGATATGAGTTAGGAGGTGCCAAACTAGGAAGGAAAGTCACACTTCCTACATGCACTAGTTGGCGCCGAAAGTTGTATGTCATTAGGGGCACATTTGCATTTTATTAGCTTAGCATTTCAGCACCTTATAGGCTATAAATAAAGGTGTTGCCCTTGTACAAATGAGATTTGGAAATTGTAGTAAGAAAACTCTACTCAATTTGAGAGAGAAATTGGAAGAGCTTTGGTGCCTTCATCAAGTCTTATCTTGGGTGTCTATGGTGAACCTCAAGTGGCGGCAGCTCACTAATCTTGGAGTATCCACACTCTAAGTGGCGTGAACACTCACCTCTCCTTCCATCTCCATAAGTTTTCTATTCTCAAGCTTTGTTTCCTTTTCATGTTCTTCATTTCAGCTTACTTGTTCTTCAAATTCTGTTCGGTAGTTTCTGTTTTTTGGCTGAATTCAATTGTTAATTCTTCAATTCTTGTTGTTTGTTTCTATTTGACAATACATGGACTTCCATGTGAGCTTTGGTTCGGTGCAAAGTCTTGGTGAGTTCTTGAATTAGAACATTTATCCAATTCTAATTAAAGTGTCAATTCATGACCAACTCAAGTTGTTCCTAAGAATGTCAAAGAATCTTGTGTTCTTGCTATTGCATTCATATCACTCTTGCATCTTAACCACCAATTCCATATTGAATCCTCCCAAACACCTACCTCTCCCACTGTCCTCCCCTGATCCAAAGATAGAGCAAAAAGTCTAGGATACAACGAACAGATGTTATGGATGCCACCAAGCCAATTGTCCTCCCAAAATCTAACTTTATCCTCAAAACCAAGTTTCCAAAGTAAAGTTTCTTGGAACCAACTTACATCTTCTCCCTCACCACATATTTTGGAGAGATCTCTCCACCACCAAGACTGGAATTTCATATGAACTTGTCTACAATTTGTATCCAAGCCATATTTCGACTCCAAGATGTCTTTCCATTTTCCTTGTTCATTGCTTACTAGCCGTCATTTCCATTTTGCCAAAAGAGCATTATTGAACATTCTGACGTCTTTAATTCCCAACCCACCTTCCTCCCAAGATTTGCACTTAGTCTCCCAGCTAACCCAAGAAATGGGTCTTTTTTCACTTCTCCACTCCCAGAGGAACCTCCTCTGTATACTAATGATTTTATTATAGACCGATACTATAATAATAATAATCATAATATAATAATAATAATAATAATAATGATGATGATAATATAAATGTAGTATGAAGGAATAAACATCAATTATCCCAACACGGTGGTCAAAGTTAAACATTTTAAACATAAATGTAAATTCAACACCTAAAAAATCATTGTTTAAAGAAAAAGCAGTTGACAACAAAATGTAACCTATTCTACTAGTTTAAACCAACGGTCACTAGTGCAAAATGTATAAACAATTGCGGTTTATTCAATGCGGCTTTGCGCTCAAACGCTTTCGTAAAAAACGCAGTGGCATTTTTGTAATTAAGTTCATTTACAAGTGCGGCTATTACTAAAGTGCACTTGTAAATCAAGCGTTTGGATTTACGAGGGCGGCTATTAGCCGCCCTTGTAAATCAAAACTCTTGATTTACGAATGTGGCTTTACAAATAGACGCCTTCTTAAAACCTTTTTAACCCTAATTTAGAAATGCGTCACTTATGTTTTGATACTCTCCTTTCTCTCGCGCTTCGTTTCTCTTATGTGCTTCTTCCATTAACTGTGCTTCCTTTTTTCTTCCTCTCTTCTTTGCATTGTCTTCCTCTCTTCTTTATGTCATTGTTAAGGTCGTGCTTGGGAAGGTTTTTGTTTGCTTTCTATTGTGCCTTCCTCGTTGTTGTTGCCGCCTTACTCCGTCATATATTTGCATTTCATTGGGGAATTTTTATTTGTGTTTATTGGACTTCCATTGGGATGAAATACGAATAGGTATGATATGGATGCACCAAGAGATCAAAAGAAATGCTAAAATAATGACCATGTTTTTCGGAAAAGATCAAAGTTGATAACTTTTATTGGAAACCCAATCAATAGCGAAAAATAAAAGAAACCCTAAACGCCTCTTGTAAATGCAATTTATAAATGCGGCTATGTAAATAGCCGCATTTATAAATCAAATTTATGAATGCAACTATATAGTCGCCTTCTTATCTCTTTACAAATGTGTGCTCATCAAATGCGGTTATATAGTCGCCCTTATAAATGTAAAATAGCCGCACTCGTTTTGCTTTTTTGCACTGGTGGGTTTTGAAAACATACATGGTCATAGGAAAAAAATTGTCCCTTTGAGATACGCCTACGGTTGAAAAATAGTGGTCAAACCATTGGCTAATGTTTAAGCTACAATTTTATGTTGTTGTCTAAAGTAAAAAATGGTGTAGTGATAGAAGTAATTGAGTTAACTTTAGCTTAAGTAGACTATGTTCACATTTGGGTTTCTAATTTTTTTAAACACTTGTTGGGTGCATTTTCTCCTTCTTTGAACATGAAATTTCCTATATAAAGAAGCTTGAGGCTCTCTTGGAAAATATATGAAATGCCCTTTGTGAAATATATATTTGTGAGTCTTAAGAGGGTTCTTCTCTTGCTTTGGTTTTTATCTTTTAGAAAGGAGTTGCGGGAACCATCACAACAATCGGTAATTCTCTTTATGTGCATTTCAATTTGTGAAACACTAATTTGACATTTTTTTTATGAAATTGTGATTGAAACATATGACTAAAGGAATAAGAAGGATTCAACAAGAGGAGACAGTGTAACACCCCATAATTTACATATAACTATTACAATAAAAGTTCTACCAGTTTCTATACAAACTTGGAGTTTTTCAAAACATTCCTAATACATGATTAGGATTTATAGAAATACAAATATTTACATATCCACAGCTCAAAATAAAACTCTGAAACCTCTAAGGCTCTCCTGCACCTGTATGGTCATCAGCTCGTGTACATAGTACAGTCATCGCAGTTTAAACACAGCAAGAAAAGCAAGGGTAAGCTTGTGAAAATAGAATTTTATAATATACACAATTAAATCAAAAGAGAAAACCAAATTACATGATCAATTTCTCAAATTATTCAATTTTCTTCAAATCTCAACAATAAACAATCACATAGATCTCACATGGATCTACACATCCAGAATATTCAACAAACAACGTCTTCCGGAAGACCCGTATTAAGTAAGTCCTACCAGAGACTAACACCTGATCCAAAGATTACCAGCGAATCCAACAAAAATGATCAGGGTAAGTTCAATACAACCCAAGCCGTGCATCTCATATGTCACGGTGTGCATGAACTCCCCCATCAGCTTCTCACCACCTGATATCTTAGTCTATGTGACTTAGATCATCAGTGAAGCTCGGAGATCTCTGTTACCACATAGGCATCAATACTTAATACACAGCAATCATCAGTCCATACATTATCCCAAATGTATGAATTCAATTCCATACCATTTTGTCATACAATATCATTCAAAAAGTTATCCACAATATTCAAAAGTTTATTTGACATAAAAAAATAACACTTTAATACTAAATCATCAAAACCCAATATTTCCACAAATTTAAATAATATATAAACAAACAACCCAATATAAATAAACACACAACATCCCTGCAAGAGAAATTGAATATTGGGACCACGTCCCTTCCGCATTCAGATCTTCTATCCTAGGGTGCTATTAAAAATTAAATTTAGCTTCCCTTACCTCAATTGCTTGCTTTCCAAGCAACTTTTAGAATTTTATTCCCCACCGTTTGGATAAGCTTCAAGATTTACGGGCCTAATGCAAATTATCCAAACATAACAAAATTTCAGTATATAATAGAATAAGTTGAGAGGATTAAACTTCTCAACTGACCCCACCAAGATTGATGACTAAATCCTAAGGAAAAACAGAGAACAAAGGATATTTAGAGTAAAAATGAACTTACTATGTTTGAAAATCTGATCGGGTAGAAATGTTCCTTAACTCCTCTGCTACAGCGTGGTATGATCAGATTCTAAAATAGATGAAGTTTGGGAGAGAAAATTAGGTGAGAGGGAGAGAAGAGAATATGGAGAGAGAGAGAAAGAAGAAAAACCAAAGAAAAATGGTACTGTGGTGGGAAGAATGTTTCTGTTGGCTTTTTAAAAAAAGGCACGTTGTTACAGATAGAGGGTACATGATGAGATTCCTTGATCATAAGAATTTTTTGGGAACAATTTTATGAATTTAAGTAAAATCATAAAAAACCGTGACTAAAATATATTCTTGTTTCCTCATGCTTAACAAAAATATTACTTCCAATCTGATTTTTTAAATTTTTGTCATCACCATTTATCTTTATGTTATTCTTCTATATTTTCTTCTTTTAGGTTTTGCTTTTCGATAGTACAATCATCTTAACTTTTTATAAATTTCAAATTCAAGAGACCACCTTCAAAATAGAAATTGTGGGTTTACACCATATAGCATTATGTAGAGAAGGTATGTCATTGTTTTCTTAACTTTACTTTTTTATATGGTATGTTGATGTTTTGTTTGTTCTTTATTTGTTAATTTGTTAATTGTAGATGGTTAAATTTAAGAGAAAAATAGAGGAAGAAGAGAAGGAAAAACTTCAGAAGCAACAACAAGAGTTCGTCTCTCTGCATGTCAAAGGCAAAGAAAGATAAGCATATTTCATTGTATTTTCTTTTTTATATATAATATATTTTTCATGATTAATGTTGATTATAATTGAGGATGAATTTTTGGTTTATTGCTTAATGATGTCACATGTGTTGCAATGATTAAGAGTATCAAATGTTACCTAATTGTCATATATAATTGGTTGTGCATAGGCCTAATGGGAAAATATTGGTTTAGTTCCGATAATTGATAAAATATTAAAAAATAAAGAAACTCAAATTCTATTTAATTATTTTTTGATCGAGTTTGTAGTTTCGAATAAATTTTAACAATTACAAGTTCATCAAATATATTTATAATTAATAAAATATAAAAAAATATGAAACTCAAATTCTATTTAATTATTTTTCTTTCTTAAATTTGTAGTTTTAAATAAAATTAAAGTATTAAAACAAATGTATTTAGAAGAGTGTTATCGTCATTTTTAAAATTTCATTCTTATTTAAAATTCAATCACAGTAGTTTTATTATAAATTAAAAATATAAAACAATTGTAAGTTTGTCTCCTACGTAATAAATTTTTTGGAAGTTTCTTTGTACTACATTATTTTGACAATAACTAATGGAATAAACAAAACTTTTGAAAAAAATGTAATTATGGTTGTTGCTACGTGGATGTATAGTGGGATTTAAAGAGGAAAGAAAAAATTTCAAATAAAATAGTGTGTATTTATTGTTATAATCTATACCTCTATACCTATATATGAAGGGAATTACTTATTATAAAGGTTTTTTTTACACAAATTTTGTTCATATTTTATTCTTATTAATATTTTATTTTATTAATTTATTTTACTTATTTTTTCATTTTGTAATTTCAACCGTTAACAAAGCAGTTTTTTAGATTTAAAATTTTATTTTATTTATTGTCATTTAATGGTTGCTAAATGTGGATCACTTTATTTTGAGAGAGTGGAGAAATTGGCACGCTAATGTTTTAGACTCATTTTTTTCGATTGCTATACAGTTCTGAATTTATGAAACTTGTGATTGGCTTTACGTTGACGATTTTTAATCTTATTGATTATGGCATAATGCTACTTATTACTTTTTTTTATTTTCAATTTGATTCAAATTAATCACGAAACAGTTTGATTTTGAATTTTGACCCGTTTGTTTTGAAAACTTATTTTTTGTTTTAAATTGATTTTCTTCTCTATTTTGAAAATTAAAGATATTTGTAAATTTACCATATATAACTATTATGTTGGCTATGTTTCCTTCACAATATATCAGTAGGTACACTTAGATAATTTATACATGTATATTCATATATTCAGCACAATGTTGTCGCAAAGCAATATGTCGTTGTTGGACAGACCCACACCCCATGTATCCAGTGAATATAACACCCTATGTTCCCGATAAATATAACACCACATGCACCCGGTGAATATAACCAAACAATAACAATGATTGGGCCTAATAATGTGCATGATTATTTATCATGGGTCTAAGCTTGGGCATGGAGAACTTTCACTAATGAAAACTACCATTGTCGTGGAAATAGCTACCCAAATTAGAACTTTGAGAAGAAGTGCTCTACAAGTGTTGTACTATTTGCCTACTAGAGTAGTTTATTAATCTTACATGGTATACTTTTTTTTGTATGTCTCTTAATTCATAATATTTTAGTTATGAGATTTTCAATATATGAAAGTGTAGTTGTCAAATGTTGTTTTTTTTAAAAAAAAATTATAAAAAAATCAATAAATTATCTATTTTATAATATTTAATTTATTACTAAATTATTTTATTATTATAAAATTTATCATAATTAATTTTAATAAATACATATACATATATAATAATTATAAAGATAAAAAAAATACAGATGTAGAAACGCGTCTATGTCACAACTAATAAAAAATAAAATAAAAAAAATGTGCGCAAAAGAATAATCATCTGTATATGTTGTAATAGATATATGGCAATTGCTTCCTACACCATAACATTACACCCGATTCCAGCGGAAAGACGAAAATGTCCTTAAAAAAGGAAGGTGTATACAAAAATACCTTTCGGACTCCCTTTTCCAGAGTATGTGTTATGGATTCTTTTTCCAAAACAAATTTTTTGTATTATGGATTTTCTTATCCGGAATGGGTTTTTCATTTTTATTTCCAGATTTTCATTTCCAGAACACAATAATCTCTCTTTCAGATCTTCTTTTCTAAAATGTATTATTTTCAATATTCTGGATTTTTTTATCCGGAATTTTTGTTTCCAGATTTTTATTTCCAAAACTCAATAACCTCTTCCAGAATTATTTTTCCGGAATATATTATTTTCAATTCTGGATTTTTATTTCCAAAATAAAGGTTATTTTTGGAAATTCAAAAAATATGTTGGGTGCAGGTTAAAAATATTAGGTGTAGGAAACATTTGCCTAGATATATTCACTATCACTGCATTAAAATAATATAAAGTATTTAACCTAAACAAAAAACAAAAGCAAATATATATTTTCTCTCTAGTTTTAAATAAATTTAAATTATTAAAATAAAATAAATGTTTTTAGAAAAGTGTTATCGCCATTTTTAAAATTTCATTCTTATTTAAAATTCAATCATGAGTGGTTTCATTAGTATGTTTGTCTTCTACGTAATAAATTTTTTAGAAGTTTCTTTATACTACATGATTTTGAAAATAAATAAAACTTTTGAAAAAAAAAGGAATTATGGTTGTTGCTATGTGGATGTACAGTGGGATTTAAAAAGGAAAGAAGAAAAAATTTCAAATAAAATAGTGTATATTTATTGTTATAATCTATACTTCTGTACCTAGGAGATTACTCTTTATAACTGTTTTTTTATACACAATTTTGTTCATATTTTATCTTTATTAATATTTTATTTTATTAATTTATTTTGGTTATTTTTTTATTTTGTAATTTTAATAATTAATAAAGTAGTTTTTAAGTTTTAAATTTTAATTTTATTTATTGTCATTTAATGGTTGCTAAATGTGGACTACTTTATTTTGAGAGTGAAGAAATTGGTAGACTCATTTTTTCAATTTATTTTGAGAGAGTGGAGAGTGGAGAAATTGGTACACTGTTGTTTTAAACTCATTTTTTTCAATTGCTATACAGTTTTGAATTTATGAAATTTGTGATTGGCTTTATGTTGACTGTTTTTAATCAGATTGATTATGGCATGATGTTTCTTATTAGTTTTTTAATTTTCAATTTGATTCAAATTAATCACGAAATAGTTTGATTTTGAGTATTGATCCATTTGTTTTAAAAACTTCTTTTATGTTTTAAATTGATTTTCTTCTCTATTTTTAAAATTAAAGATATTTGTAAATTTATCATATATAACTACGTTGTTGTTGTCTATGTTTCCTTCGCAATATATCATTAGGTACACTTAGATAATTTATTTGTCTTCTCATGTATCTTCATATTCAGCACGATGTTGCTGCCAAACAATTTGTCGTTGTTGGACAAGCCCACACCCCATGTACCCAGTGAATATAACACCCCATGTACCTAGTGGATATAACCAAACGATAACAAACATTATATGATAATGTGCATAATCATTTATCATGGGTTTGAGTCTGGACATGGTGAACTTCCACTGATGAAAACTATCATTGTGGTGCATATAACTACCCAAACTAGGATTGTGAGAGGAAGTGCTCTACAAGTGTTCTACTATTTGTCTATTAAAGTAGTTTATTAATCTTACGTGGTATATTTTTTTTTATGAGATTTTCAATATATGAAAGTGTAGTCGTCAAATGTTACTTCTTTCTTTTTTTTTCTTTTTTTTAATTTCATAAAAAAATAGTAAATTATCTATTTCATAATATTTAATTTATTATGGAATTATTTTATCATTATAAATTTATTATAGTTAATTTTAATAAAAATATATTCATATATAATAATTATAAAAATAAAAAATGTGAATGCACTATAGCGTCTGTACCTCTGGTAATAAAAAATAAAGTAAAAAGATGTGCAGAAAAGAATAATTATACGTTGTAATAGATATATTCACCATCATGCATTAAAATAATATAAAGTATTTAACCTAAACAAATTTTTTTCTCTCTGAACCAAACAAAATAAATATATGCTTTTCCTCATCGTCTTCAACTTCAATCCAATTCATGAGTAAAAAGACATCTCATATTAATTCCCTTTTATTTTCCTTTTCTGGTTGTTTTAACCATTCAAGCTCACAGATTAGTGTTTTCCACTATCTTCATTGTTGTTTTCCTAAGAGGCAGAAAAGAAGATGAAAGCTGCAAACGGAACTCCCAAAGGAGTGGCTCTCATCATCGGAGACAACAACGTTAGAGGTTCTCTTCAGTTTCTTCAGCACCCCAATGGTCTCTTTCTCTCTTCATGTCTCTCAGTCTGCACTATATATTCAGATAGGAACGTTGAATTGCTTATTGCTCTGCTTCATTGTGATTGTGTAGGGACCACCCATGTCACAGGGAGAATAACAGGGTTGTCCCCAGGTTTTCATGGCTTCCATAT
Source organism: Phaseolus vulgaris (assembly GCF_051622355.1). Classification (NCBI taxonomy): domain Eukaryota; kingdom Viridiplantae; phylum Streptophyta; class Magnoliopsida; order Fabales; family Fabaceae; genus Phaseolus; species Phaseolus vulgaris. Next base: position 15,840,943 of record NC_143501.1, on the reverse strand, counting down.
TCATGCTTTTGGTGACACCACCAATGGCTGCAACTCCACTGGTTCTCTCTTCTCTTCATCATTGTTTATCATCAAACTTGAACAATTCCTCTTCCACTTATCTTTAGTAGCAAAATTAAAAGAAAGGTTTACAATTTTAAAATTGGAAGACTGAGAAAGAAGAGTTAAAAAGCAAGGGTGACAGAAATCCTGAATTCATTTTGAGTTTACTTGTTGTGTGTGTGTAATTGGGTTATAATTCAATTATTGAACTTACTAGAAGAAACAAAGATAAAGGAGTTTGATTGGAATACGGAATCTTAAGATGTTTTTTACATTGAAATCCAATCATGGATTGTTGTATCATTAAAAGATGTTAACTTTTGTAATGATTACTTTGCAAGTTATACATAGAGTCATTTATGATTGGTTGGCGATGTGATATTAACTTAAACTTATGAAAATGAAGTCATTTCTTTCTTTGAAATCATCTGTAAGCTAAACATGCAACTTTCTGGTAAATTTTAGCTTTCACTTCTTTCCATCAGGTCCTCATTTCAATCCGTTGAAGAAGGATCATGGGGGTCCTTCAAATGATGAGCGTCATGCTGGTGATTTGGGCAACATTGTTGCAGGCCAGGATGGTATTATCTGCTTTATTTTTCATATTTATTTTGGTATTTCTGACTAGTTTTCGCGAATTGTCTGCTGGGAAATTTCCAAGGGGTCTTCTGTTTTGCAGGAGTTGCTGAGATTTCTATTAGAGATACACAGGTAAAAAATTTAAATTTAAGTTTTGTTTGATGTTACTCAATGTTACTTTCGTAATTTGTTCTTTTTGAGAATCATTTCATGTGATCTGATTTACCCCTCTGCACAATTAAATCAATCCCATGTTCAAATGCACTTGCATTCAGCAATGCTGGTTTTCCTTTCTATAGTTTTCATTTAGTTGATATTATTCTTGTTATGAAATTTGGATATAATTTAATTGGGACTAGAACACTTAATTTCCACTTTCTCACTTTCAATATGTAGATTCCACTAACTGGAGTTCACTCCATAATTGGGAGGGCTGTCGTTGTGCATGCTGATCCTGATGATCTTGGAAAGGGTAAGATTTTAAAACTTGGCCACAAAACTTGCTCAGTAGGTTTCTTCTTGTTACAACTTTAAATTCTAGCTTTTCTTTTCCCCTAGTCATGTTGTTTTGTATAGTAATTTCATTGAAATAATTTTCCTATGATAGAAATCGGTATTCAGTATCCTTCATGCTTGATATTATAAGCTTAATGTATGAAATACTTGTGTGGCACAAGTTGATACCGTTCTATTAAAAATACACCCTTATTTTTATATACCCATTAGCCTGGCTTCATATTTATTTCATTTCATATTACAAATTTTTTGATATAGTAATCTGAAGTCCTTAAGATTAATTATTTGCTGACCGAGTGATTATCAAATGTTGTGTGCTTCGAATAGCTATGCTCCTTCAATCGCTAATATATTTTCTGTTGTCCTCTTCATAGCCATCCTAGTTTACTTCTGCTTTGCCATCTTAGTTTGTACATATATGTGCATGTTCTTGTGTGTAAAAGCTACATCCAAGTAGCTATGTAGTCTAAAAACTATGCCTTTCTTATGTTTGTTGAGTATTTGTGGTTTGGCGTAATATTCAAGGCAATTAAGTAGGCAAGTGGGTCCCTAGAACCCATACATTACTCTGAGTTTAATCTTTGAATCTATTGATGTTCATGATAGAAGTTTAAAATAATGAGAGACTAGATAGAGTTCTCAGAAAGTGTTCTATCATTTCTTAATGAGAAATGGTACCATATGTGGACCTGTTGAGCCTGCATAATATTTTCCTAAATTTTAGAAACTTAAGTTAAGATAAATATTTAAACAGTTCCACTAAAGTTAGGAATACAAATTGTCTCCACCCAGCTTGTTAACCCGTAAGGGACTTGGTGAGGATGTCAGTTGGCTGGTCATATTGGGGCTCGTGTAGTTCTGACAATACACTAGAGAGTGCATTTTCTCTAATGAAATGACACACCAATACGTTGGTTCTTTCATAAAAACAGGTTAAGAGGCATTATAGAGGTCTGTTTGGTTACCACCAATAGCTTCATTTAAGAGATCTCTACAATTTTTAGTTCTTGAATTTGTTGCTTAATCCATATTAGCTTACATGTAACCAAGGTCATGGCATGATATTCTGCTTCTGCACTAAATATAGCCAAAATTTCAAATCTCTTACTTTTCCAAGAACAAAATGACCTCCAACAAGATCAAAATATCCCAAGGTAGAGAACATTTATCAAGAGGGAACCTAACCCAATCAGCATCTGTATAACCAACTGCCTAAGCATGACCATTCTTCTTCTTAATAACCTTGACCAAGAACCCATTTGCATGCCTCAAAATTCAAATGGCTGCATCCCAATGCATCATAAAAGATATTAGAGAAACTTAATCACCACAGAAACAACAGATTAAGTATTTGGTCATGTGGTTACATAATTCAGCTTACCAACTAGTCTCCAATATCTTCCAGGATGAGTAAGGGCCTTGATATTTGGATCCACGGGATAGTCAATTGGTTTGCAGTATTGTGCCAACCTCTTCAAGAATATCCAATACATACTTCCTTTGTTACGCAACTCTATGGCTAGTGTAAAATAAATAAAAAGAGGCATAGGACTAATCCCTTGGGTTTATTGAGCGCATAGGGTTATGTATTTATAAATGAGAAAAATGCAAAAGATATGGGCTAAGCCTTTTAAGCCGGTGATTATAAATCATATGTACCAAGCTTGTTACAAATATAATCAAATGTTGGGTCCTCATAAATATTTAGGGAAAATATATGTTAATTGATTATTTAAGTTAACAAACTGAGTCTTGATATCTTTAGATATAATATTTTCTCGAATAGAATGGCAATCAATCTCAATATTTTTCATCTTTTCATGAAAGACGAGATTTGAGTTAATATGAAAAGTAGTCTGATTGTCACATATAAGTGTCATTTGAGTGACCTTTCCAAATTGAAATTCCTTAAGTAACTATTTAAGTCAAATTAGCTCACAAGTTGCAGAGGTCATAACTTTATATTCTGCTTCTGCACTAGATTTCACCGCAACATTTTGTTTCTTGCTCTTTCGAGATATCAAATTATCACCAACGGAGACACAATATCCGAAAGTGAATCTCCTATTAGAAGGAGATAATAGGAGATCCTGCCCAAATGGCATCTGAATAACATACAATTTTAGTATGATTATTGTGTCCATTTAACAAACATTTTTCAGGAGAACCTTTAGTATACTTCAATACACACATGACCACATTCAAATGATTTACACACGGAGAATTAAGAAATTGACTTACCATAATGACTACAAAGGAAATGTCAAGACGAGTAACTATTAGATAGTTCAACTTTCCAACTAATATTTTGTACATCTCAGGATCTGAGAGAGACTTCCCCTGATTAGGTAGGAGTTTGGCATTGGAGTCCATGGGTTTGTCAACAAATTTTGAATTCATTTATCCATTTTCTTTCAAAATATCCTATGCATACTTCCTCTGAGAGATAACAATTCTATTGTTGGATTGTGCTACCTCAATCCTTAAGAAATATCTAAGTTTGTCAAAATCTTTGGTTTGAAAGTGGTGACAAAAGTATTGCTTTACCTGTGAGATGTCATAGTGATCATTGCCTATAAGAACCATATAATCAACATATATTACTAGATAGATACACCCTTCACTTGAGTGACAGTAAAAAACTAAATGATTTGCCTCACTGCGAGTTATACCAAATTGTTGATCGATAGTGCTAAATTTTCCAAATCAAGCCCTAGGAAACTGCTTGAGGCTATATAAAGATTTGCAGAGAAAACATACCAATCCAGAAGAGAGTCATCTGATGGACAATGGGAGTTTCTCAATGATTGTACGCTGAAGGTTGGGTGGAGGTGGGGGTCTTTTGGTGCACTAGACACAACAGGAGGATTGCAAACAATTGGGATATTGAATTGATCATTTGGAGACGCACTAGGAGAAGGAGAAGACTTAAAGTTAAGGGGAGACTCAGTGAAGGTAACATCGGTTGAAAGGAAATAGTGGTTAAGAAAATGAGAGAAACATTTATATCCATTTTGTGATCTAATGAATCCTAAAATGACACATTTGTGTGACCTAGCAAATAATTTAAGACCAAGACGAAAATTATGAATAAAGTATGTGTACCCAAAAACTTTAAGAGGTAAGAGATAGAGAGGTTCATGAGAAAATAAAATAGAATGAGGAATTTTGTTATCTAAAACATAAGCATGCGATTAATGAGATAACACACACATTAAGAACAACATCACCTCAAGAACGTTGAGGAACCTAACCATGGATTAAAATTGTGCTAGTTATTTCAATGAAATGTCTATTCATGTGCAACCACCCTATTTTTTTGAGGTGTATAAGCACATGAGGTTTGATGAAAAATGGTATGAAAAGCCATAAAATTTTAAAAGAATGAGAAGGATACTCATAAGCATTATCACAACGTAAGATTCAAACATAAACTCCAAATTTATTTTTGATTTCATCATAACAAATAGAAAACTCTTATCATCTCTCTATGGTCTTTCTCTTATTGTTAAGGTATCAAATCGTGTGTGTGGTAGACCTCTTGAATCTTCTTAATATCTTCCTACATTCTACAAACCTAGTAAGTTGGTAACAAGTTTCCTAAATTCAAGGACCAACCAATACATGTATGCAAAGTTTCGTAACTGACTGAAAATGGTGAGTATTCCTGTTTAAATTCCCATTCTGCTCATAAAATTGTAACATATGGATGAAATGTTATTTAAAACAAAGTTGTTTCTACCTATTCCACCCACTCACCCCTAAGTTTCATGTTTTTTATGCAGTTGGATACCCTTTCCACTAATAGTGATTCCGAAATTTGTCACATATTTTAAGATTCTAATTATTGTCCAAATATATTTTCAAAGTATTTAAGAGTCTTATGAATTCCATAAATTGCGTGATATGAATCCCTGTAGATCTAAAGGCTTAGGAATCACTCAAAGAATGTGATGGAGCTCCAGTAGTTTGGGCCATTCTAAGTGAGAACCTAAAGTTAAATTCCTGTCTGGTTAGTGGACTGTCCATTACTGTAGATTTTTTTCTCTTGATGCACTACATTCGTAAAAGCTGAAGGTTTCTTTTGGAATGATTATGTCTATTTGAAGATAGTAACTTCCTGTCCTGCAAAAAAAAGAGTTGGACTAATTTTTATATATGTATCATTTAGTGTTGAAAAATAATAAAGAAAGCTGCATTTCAGGTAAAGAGGACAGTAACCAAAGCTAGCTACTACCTAGTATTGGTGTTCAGATTTCCCAATAAATTTTTCCTTATTATGCTTTTGTAGTCTTCAGATGAGTCCTTGTAGGTTCCCCCTTTAAGGTCCCTAGTGATGTGAAATCTGGCTTTGTTTGAGCAAATGGGTAGAGAATGGACATATGATTTTTATTTTCTTTAGCTTGTTTGAATTTCTAGACTTCAGGATGGACTAAAATCTCTTGATCAAGACCATGGCTCACTGTTTTGATTTTGTAACTTATCACCATTTTTGAGTTTTTGACTTTTCGTCTATTATGAAACAGGTGGGCATGAGCTTAGCAAGACTACTGGGAATGCAGGTGCAAGAATAGCATGTGGTAATACTCACTTTTCTTAATACTGTTTCGGGACACTAACAAATTATAATATTTTCCTTGAGTTTAATCCATTGCATGCTAGTGGCTTGGTGCCTCTGGTATAATTGTTTTTCTAGTCAAACTATTGAATATGCAGGAGTTTTGAAATACATTCTTAGTCAAAATAATAAAAAACATAGTTGAAGTGATGCTAAATATAGCATTCTTGTGTACACATTATGAAAGTCACTTAGGATTTGTTTGGATAAACTTAGCAAACATTTATATGAGAGGAAAATAAAAAAGAAATGTGAGATAAGTTAAAATAACTTGTGCATAAATTAAAATAAGTTTTTGGAGGAGTTAATATAAGAATGTTTCTATAAATTAGCTTATGTATATGCTAAACCTAGTTTCTGGAGAAGTTTGTTTTATTTTGTTCTCTTATAGGTGTTTACTAAGAAGTTTATTTAAACATACTTTGTTAGAGATCTCACATCAACCAGAGACATTTCATATTTTATAATATATAAGTGGGTACAAATCTCATCTTATGAATCGGTTTTATAAAGTTGAGTTAGGTTTAAAGTTCATTTCTTAATATATTAATATATTTTAAATATGATAGGTTAAACTCATAGTGACAAGAAAGGTAGCATCCAACATCATAGTATTCAGTTTGGTTTTACATAGTCTGCTGCTTATTGCTTTGTATGTTGAAACCTGACAAAGGCTTATTATTGATCAGGTATCATTGGGCTTCAGTCATCCTTTTAGTATAGTTTGCCTATAGATGATGTATTCATAGATGGCTTATAGAATGTAATTTGACTTTTGTGTGAAACTACAATTAAGCCTTAACTATTGTTAAGGCAACTCTCATGATAAATGAAAGTTTTCTACTACATTTTTAGTTTGCTACTGATTTGCCTGCTCTAATTAGTGATGGCTAGTGAACTTGCTATGATTGTGATGTTTAGTACATATATTCCCTTTGATGTCATGTATGATTAAAAAATATATTAAGCTAAATAAGAAAGTTAATTAGTTAGTTAGCATCATGTAATTATATCACTTTCATTCAGAAAGTAAATTTTTTTATATTACCATTCCTCAGTAATTTACATTGAGAATAAAAGAAAGTTAATTAAAAATAAATTTTCAATTTAGCAAAGGGTATTCTTTTTTTTTTGTAAAGAAGATGGGTCGTATACCAAGAGAGATGGTTGAATTGTTGTTTTGTTTAAAAAGACTTATTATTAAATTAATGTAATCTCATAAATTTTGGCACAACATTCGATTAAGAATTAGAGGACAGAACTTTAAGTCAATTGCATTCTAGAAAATATAGAAAGAACACAAAATATGTGAAATGATAAGAAAGAAAAGTATCAAGAATTTTATTTTGGTTTGATGCTCATTGAATCTACTTCTAGTTTTAAATTATAAAAAAGAAAAATACCAAGAATTTTATTTTGGTTTGATGCTCTTTGAATCTACTTCTAGTTTTAAAAATCTGTGAGATTATTTCACTATCTTAAATATCATATTATAAATACATTTATATGTTAAAATTCAATCATTTAGTTGAAAATTTATAAAATATACTATCAAACTATGTAAAGATTTACTCCATAAAACACCAAATCTAAGTGTAAAAAAATCAACTAAGAATCAAAAGTAAATGGAAATATATAACTAATGTAATGGATAATCCAAAAGGAATAAGAGTAAGAGTTTATGCAAGTATATCATTCCATGTCTTTAAGTCAAAAGTTCCTTAAATATTTTTTGAAGCAAAACACTTTTCTTCTCTTTGGAGAGTTCTTGAAAACTGGTAGAAATTATTTGAAATTGTGTAATACTTGTTACTTTAAAAAATCTACTGAAAATAGTTTATGTAAACTAATATAGAACTAATGTAATGGATTTATATTTAGTAATGTCCCTTCGGCGACATATGATAAAATTGGATTATATTTAGTAATAATAAACTATTTTGTGATTAATTTAATATAAAAATTTAATAAGAACAATTTAATCGATTATTTTTAATGATAATTAATTATTTGTGAAGCTTGTATTTAAATCAAAATCCAGATAATTGATAATTAGTTTATATAATCAATTATCTCATTTATTATAATCAATTATCTAACATAATTAACTATTATGTTCTAAAACACCTTTTTAAAAAATGAAAAAAAAAGGATTAAGTTTTAACAAATGCATAGAATAAGTTTTAGATGCATAAACTCAAAGAAACTTGCACTAATGCATGAAATCATTTACACAAAATCAAAACAACACTTCATAATTGTTTTTTAGTATTAAAACCAAATTTAACATTCTCAAAGGATCTTTAAGATCCTTATCAATATTCTCCCTCTTTTTTATAACGACAAATCCTTTAAATCTATACAAATTTCATGTGATATGTGATACCGGTAAATAATAATAAAATTATTTTCTCCCTTTTGTACATATAAAAAAAGAATAAGAAGGAAAAAAATATAAGCACATGGTAACATTTTAGTAATAAAAGAGGGTCAATAGTACATGCACTCATTTGTGAGCATCATAGAAAGCCAAACAACAATAACAAATCAACAAATAAAAAGCAGAAGGCAATAAATGTCACTCCTCCTCCAAAATTAGATCCCTTTCCAATGTGTGCTTTTTTTAGACACCTTTTTAATGTTTATAATTTTTTCATTAATTTTGTCTAAGCACATACATAATGTCCTTGGAAGTCCACTTTCTAATTATGTATGACCTTGATTCCATCCATTTTAGGAACAATATCATTGATCTCTTAGATTTTACACCTAGACTTTGGTGTTTCATATAATATATTTCTACATTATGATTTGGTAGTATTCTTGATAGTTTTTTGGGAAGGTTGCACATCTTGAGTATTTTTTTTTTTTTTAATGAGAAGTATGTTTGGAACATGATATTCAAAATAGTGGAACAATCTCATTAAGATTGTGGTGATTGAAATTGAATGTATATTCATCAAGAATCAAATTTTGGTGTTCTTCTTTTGTATCATTTCTCTTATTTTATGTTCTTTGCATTTTCTTGAATTGTGAATGATCTAAAGTTTTGTTCTCTAATTCTTAATTAAGTGTTTTTTTTTTTGGGTTTTATTAATCTAATGAAAAAAAATTGACACCAATTAGGTTCCTTTTGTTAATGTATAACATATTTTTCTTTATACCAACTCATCCCTCTTGACACCAATTCAGTTCCGAAATAAGCAATTCAGAAGCATTTTGTGGGTATTATGTTGTTGATTTTAGATTTTTAAATTCGGAATAGATAGATATTATTCAATAAAATTTTCTTTCAAAAGAGGGTTTTTGCTTTCCAAAAATGTAAATCTAGAAGAGATTTTTGTAATGAAAAATATATTATGAGAAATCCAAAATGTTAGTCATGAATTTCGGAATATGAATTCTATAAGAGAAAAACACTGGAGACTCATCTAAGAAAACAGTAGAGAATCACCAGAAAACAATCACAAATATACACTTATGAATGATCAATATTCAGGACTCACAAAACACTAAAAGCACGCAAAATTTATATCCTCACAGTCGCCAAAATAGTGTTCTTCAACATATAGATAAAAAGAGTCAAAATCTTAAGTTTTTAAAAAAAATTATGAACATATTTCTGTTATTTTAATTCAGTAATACGTTGCATGTTACAAATGATCTACTGCAGAAAGAAAGCAAAAGCCATTTAAAAGAATAAATAAGGGACAACATTTCTTTATGTATCGAAAACATAACCAATCACACTAGTTCTAGGAAAGAAATAACTCTAAGAACTAAAAATGACATTTTATAAACTTTTAACATACAAAATACATAAAAGTTAAATATAAAAAGATATAATTTAAGGTTCAACAACATAAAATAATACTTTTTAACAATAACAAATTTTACATTTTTTATTTTAAGAAAATATTGTTATAACATTTTATTAAGATTTTTTATTAAAAAAATGTCATTGACCTACTGTGAACTGACATTTTTTTAATAGTTGTCCCATTTCAAACCAATTCAAGTAAAGATCAAATTTGTATTTTGACAGGAGAAGACACTAAATTAATTCAGTGTAATTCTTACAACAAAATAAAATATATTAACTGTTAAATTTTAAAAAATATAATAATTTTACTTTCTTATCCAAAATTTATCATTTTAATTTTTTTGTCTACCTTTTTATTTCTAAGACTTTATATATCATAAAAAAAATCCATAAAATCCTTTCAAAACTTATAAATCAATAAATTCTTTCAAATATTTTACCATGCGTTTCTTTATTTTTTTAAAAACAAAACCTTCATAATTTTCAGAAAATTTAAATAAATGGAATTTGAATTGTTTTATTTTAAATTATTTTATTTTTCAAATACTTGGATAAGATAGTTTAGTTTAAATTTTAAAAAAAAATTGTTTGAATTAGAGTTGATGTCAATTTTTTTACAACATCTATATAAAAATTGTACTAGAGACTTCAAAAAAAAATTATTGACATTCACTGAAATAATTTCACAAATATTGATCAAGAAAAAATTAACTAACAAATATCAACTGAGAAATAATTATAACTTGACAAATAAATAATTATAACTTACGCGCGATTTAAGAAAATCTTATATTCCTTCATATTCTTTTCTAATCTACGGAGACTTTGTTTATATGCCAAAATAATATTTTAAAACCACATTCAAATACACCCAAACTCAATTTAGTTTCAAGGTATTGTTTTAATATGAAACCACAAAATCATTTTAATCCTTATAATAGCATTTTTTAGAATTTCAGAAACTATCACCCTCTAAAGAGTGAAGGATTGAAACGTTATGCAACATTTCTAATGGAGATAGTAGTAGCCCCTGCTACACTTCTTCCGGTTAAAGGATTAATGCCTTTTATGTAAAAAGGCACCACAGGAGTACTCTAACAACACAGGCAAGTTTATTTACAGAAACTAGGAGACACATTACACAGAATTAGAGTTAACCCCAAGTAACCAAATGAAACTCTATTAAAGCAAGTAGCAATGTATTTGTCGTACATTGAATGGAAAAGACAAAACCAGTCCTGGAACACCAACCACCATCATTGACTGCAGTCAATGATTTAACTGGCTGAATGGAAGCTGCAAGAGTATGCAATATAGCTTCCATTGCTGGGGCTCTGGCCAGAACATGGTTGTACATCTAGCCTCTCAACCAAGTGTTCCTGTAAGATGAATTGTCTCGCAGAGAGGCGTCATGGGGTTTGTACTCCATAACATAGCTGTGAGGAAGCTTCAAGTGACGTTTGATTGAATCTCTCAGGGCCATTACAGCCTGTAATGAGAAAGCAGGAACAATACTAAGGACATGCATGAATGTATAATGTATATACAAATAGGCTCGGTTAAAATGCCAACCTGATGGTCTGAAGCATTGCGATTCCAGACACTCAATATATCCTCATTGAAACGAATGCTTAGTACTGCACCACATATGTTATCCCCATAATCCAATTGGTCACCCACTAAGGCAAGAACCTGCACTTAGCCATGTAATACTAATAAAAATTAAGTCTCCAAGCATGGAAAAAAAATATAATTGCAATCGATGGTATAGATCACGAAATCAATTTCACCAAGAGATTCCAAATGGTAATTTAGCAGTCAATAGTTTGTCATCCTTAAAACTTACAAAAGTGTAAGAAAAGACCTCAAGAACAGAACAATAAAATAATGTGTAAACCAAATAAAGGGCATATCATTTGCTAAGTTGTCATTACATACTGTTTATATTAATAGTGTGGAAAATATACAAAATGTAGTTTGCATAAATTCAAATAATAAGTAGAAATAATCCAAGTCTTGGCTACTCAACAATTATTCAACTATAAGAACCATGGATGAAAATTATTAGAGCAACAAAACCAGGTACCCCCACTCCCTGAAGTTTCTAAAAGGAATAGGATTCAATGTTTCCATTGAGTCCAAAAATAAACTGGTTGCCTTCAATTGGATCTCATTTTGCACATAGAATTAGGCTGAATATCTATGAACCCCCAAAATCACAAATTTTGGTATGTCTCACTTCTTATTAGATGAGTCTCACCCATACTTTTGTAGTTTTCAATAAATTTAATCAAGTGTTAAAATGAGTGTTTCTAGTGTGTTACTAACATCCCTCTAATTTTAATGGCAAATTTAGATGTCAACGACCACAACCACGACTTATACTATTGAGTGGGATCAACTACATGTATCAAACCATGCCATTAGGATCTATCAAAAACCAAATTTTCACTGAAACTATTTAATGCAGGTACAAATTTAAATAATCACTCAATAAATTGAAGGTTTTATTATTTTCCACAATCATTCCAGATATTTTATCAAGATACAAAATATCACAGATGAAAATATTTGCACTTACCAAGTCCTCCCAAAAACGACCTGAGACAACCTTTTTGAATCGTATAATCCACTTACCACCATTGCAGTTAGCAGAGTCCTTCAGAAAAAAATATGGTGTGTCAGTGAAAATTAAGACACATCTCACACACACTTACCCTTCTTTCCCTCCCCCCGTCCTCTCAAAAGAATGGAACAGCCTATAAATTCTCAATCAGCAAAAAAATGCAACTTCAGCTACGAATTTTAAGTATATACCTCCCATAAAGGACGAATTCCTTCCTTGAAAAGATGCAAATCTGTGGGACTAGGCAAAGTAGCCGGACGGCCAAGGTGGCAATAGCATACCCAAAATCCTTCAACCTATTAACATAAAATCATATAATCACAAAAGTAATGAAATATGTGATGAAGCGTGAACTAATATTTAACTAGAACTCTAAACAAAGCAAAGACCTCACCGTACTAAATTCAACAATTTTCTTTATGTTGTCCTCATATGATGTCTGATTTCGAACTCCAGGTGTTCGACGAGTGTACCAAAAGACAAATTTGTGCTGCTCACAGAAATCACCACAAACACAAACTATATCAACAACCAAAAATATCAAGTAGCACTAACAGCCTCCAACGAGGAGAAAGGATAGAACGAAAGAAACATAACTTCGACAAATAATCAACAAGCATGTAAAATCAAGACCCTAAATCCAATTCAAATTGCATAACCATCTCTGATATATATATATATATATGCTACAAAGAAGAAGCACCCAACACAGCTCTTAATCAACTTCCACATCTAGAACACTCCCAACGTCAAATTGAAAGATCCCTGATACATACTGATAAATCACAGCATGCCACCCTTACACAAAACCAACAAAAATAAATCCAGAATTTTAATTTCGCTATCCTATTTTTCAGCAAAAAACAAATACCCACAATCCAAAACTTCTAATTAAGCCATTACACCACACTTCATCGTGTCTACGACTTAATGCAAGCCTTGGTTACCGCTTAATTCACCAATAAAACCCAAAAACTAAAAAAAAAAAATCCTAGAAAACAATCAATCACCGAACTTCCCATTGCACACCACTTCGTCCCAATTAAAAAACCATAGATCATGCTAAGGGTCAAAATTAACATAATATACGGAACAATCGCATGATAACAGACAAAACTTAGATGCAGTTCTCCATATACTTTTGATCTCGTTCTCTACTCAAAATTGAAGTTTCACTTTAGTGGTGCGTATGATAAAAAAATTACAGATATCACCATAGAGTATCCAGGTGAAACTCGTTCTGATCGGAGGAAAACACCACAACTGCATCAAAGTTAAAAATGCTGCTACTCCTAACACTGATAATAGTACTAATAATAAGATTTTTCGATACCGCTAAGAGCGATTAAGTTGCGAAGAAACGAAAAATGAAAGTCAGGGAAAAAAACCTTCAGAGGGTGAAGACCGGCTTTGAGCTCACGAGATTGTCGTTCTTCGGTTTCTTTGCTGTTTGAATCAAGTGCCGACGCCAATTGAGAAGAAGAATCTAACGATTGATGAGCGTTTTCGGGGTTATTGGCGCTGTTGTTCTCCAATTCCTTCTCCACTGTGAATTCCATAATCGCTCCCTGCTTCCAAAACCCTAATCCCCTTTTCCCCTTTCTGCGTTCAGCGTTGAGGTTGAGATCAGAGAAATGAACTTCGCTTGGGTTTTTAACCTTTAAACGTAGCTTCAATTCAGAAATATTTTAACCTTTTTTAATTTATTTTTAATCAGTTTTTTCACTGGGATAATTTTTTTTGTATATGTCATATATCTTTATTTTTTGTGTTATTAATTACTAGTTACTAGTCATTTATTGGTGAGGACAATAATAAATTTTTATTCATTTCTGGCTGTACTTAATAAATAATTATATGGTGTACTTTTTTAGAAAAAGAAATAAAATTATTTACTATTTAACATTTTTTATTTATTTGTTTCTGAAAATAACAAAATACTTTGTGATTTTCTGTTTGTCTGAATAAATTATTTAGTATAAATAGTATAAAACATTACATTATTATTTATTACAACTATTTTGCAAAATGATTTTGTGTACTTTTATAATAATTAATTTAATAGACATATACGAGATATTTACTTTGTTTTTATTTATAAAATTTAAATTAAAAATAAGATTATTTTTTTATATATAAGACCCGTTGATAACGTTCATTGTATTAATTATTCTTAGACTAAAATACTTTAATTAAAATTGGTGAGAAATTATATTAACAAATATTTTAATAGTAGTTTTAAAATCAAAGTTAGGGTATATTTATGGTAACATATAAACTAAAGAAAAATGTTAACCCTGTTTGAAACTAGTTCAAGAATTAAAAGAGTTTTTTTTATTAAAATGAATAAAAATACATTCTTCTGTGCTTTTTTAATACGTTTCTAAATATATTCCTTTAAAATCTCTTAACTGCTGCTCTTATTAGTGTACTGGTTTACACAATTCTAAATTAAAATTAACTATTTTTTAATTACAATGAACTATGTAATTAAATTTTACACATAGAAACGAAGAAAATAACCTTTAATTAGTTTTTTTTATCAGCAAAATCTTTAATTAGTTATGAGCATAAAATAATTTCCAATAAATTTATAAAATTTATATAAAAGATAGTTTTCAAATAGTAGATAATATGAAAATATTTTTCATCTGCATGTAGAAAATTAAATTATTATTTAAAATTTTAAGATAATATTAATTTATTTTTCTAATCATATTTTATGGTTAGTTATATATTTAGTATAATAATGATATATAAAGAGATTCTCTATGTATCACTCCAAAAATACATATAATTATTACAATACAAGTTTTACATATTTCTATACGAGTTTAGAGTTTTTTTAAAACATTTCTAATACATGATTAGAGCTTATAAAAATACAAATATTTAAAATATAAGTTTCAAAACAACGTCCTAAAGTTCTCCAGACCCTCTGACACATGTATGATCATCTGTTCGTGTATGTAGTACAGACATCGCAGTTCAAACACAACAAGAAAAGCAAGGGTAAGCTAATGAAAAGAAATTTCATAACATATCTAATTCATGCAAAAAGAACCAATCAAACTAATTATTTATAAACATTTCTTTAAATGTTGTCATACAAAATTACAATACCAAGTCCATCATTCATATAAACCATGCATGGATCTATTTTCAATCACAATCATTGGATTTCATTTCAATCCCACTGAATACACTTGAATTCATCGTCTTTCGGAAGACTCATTAAGTATGCCCCTACCACAGACTAACACCTGATCCAAAGATTACCAGTAAATCCAAGAGAAAGGATTAGGGCAAGTTCAAACATTCAATACCGAGTGTCTACAATGAGACCCGGTGTGTATGAACTCCCTCTCAGCTTCTCACCACCTGATATCTTAGTCTATTTGACTTAGATCATCAGTCAAGCTAGAGGATCTATATTAAACATAGGCTTTTTTCATACTTAATGCCATCAAAAAACAATTCATACATTATCCCAAATGTATGACATCATTCATATATAATACATATCATTCAATCACATAACATTTAAAAATTCATACCATTCAAGAAATTTTCCAACATTAAAACCAATATTTTTCAAACTATCAAAATATAATATTTATACATATGTTCACACAACATAAAATCAAGCAATTTTATCAACTAACATCCCTACAAGAAAAATTGAAACTTTGGACCACGTCCCCCCCACATGCAAATCTTCTAACTTAGAGTACTATTGAAAGTTAAAGTTAGCTTCCCTTACCTTAATTACTTGCTTTTCAAGCAACTTCTAGAACTTTATCCTCTCGGTCTAGATAAGTTTCAAGATTTAAGGGCCTAATTCAAGTTATTCAAACAAAAAAGAAATTTAGTATATAGTAGAATAAGTTGAGAGGATTACTCTTCTCAACTGACCTCATCAAGATTGATGACTAAATCCTAAGAAAAAATAGAGAATAAAGAATATTTAGAGAAAAAAATGAACTTACTCTGTTTGGAAATCTGAACGGGTAGAAATGTTCTTTAACTCCTCAACTACAACGTGGTGCGATCAGATTCTAAAATAGATGAAGATTGGGAGAGGAAATTAAGAGAGATAGAAGAAAATAGGAATTGGGAGAGATGGAGAGAGAGAGAGAGAGAGAAAGAAAAGTTTCGTGCGTGAAGGGGGGAGGGGTTGTGGCGTTTAATTTTTTTACGTTCTTACATTATCACCAACTACAAAAAAATTCGTCCTAAAAAATGAACTTACCAAGAAAGAGATTAGGGTATGATGCTCGTATCTCCTCTTCAATTTCCCAAGTGAAGTCTCCATAGATGAGATCCCACAATACTTTCACCATGGGAATACTTCTTCCACAAGTTGTTTCACTTATGAATCTAAAATTCTGATTGGCTTCACTTCAAATGACAAATTTTCTTTCACATGGATTGAATCAAACTCTAAAAAGTGACTAGGATCAGGTACGTACTTTCTTCGTTGGGATACGTGAAAAATAATGTGAATGTTAGCTAAGGGAGGAGACAAAGCAATTTCATAAGCCACAGGACCTATTCTCCCGATAATTTGATAAGGTCCTATGAACTTAGAAGTCAATTTCTTGAATTTGAGTGTTCTTCCTTCACCAGTAAACGGTGTAACTCTCAAATTTAGAACTCTTGTAAATAACATAGTTAGTTTATTCACGGGAAAGATAGAAAGATTTCGAGAGGTAGTACGTGAAGCAAACTTATGTTCAATAAGCTTTGGAAGTTCGTATGGATGAACTTTATATACAGACCTTGTTTGTAAAGAATATTTAGGGAGGAAATGATTTGTTTGTGAAAATATTCTTAGAAGGTGAAAACCTTTATGAGGATTGTGAACATTATCCCTAAATTTCTTTGTCAAGTAGGTCAAGTATTTAGAATGATTAGGAGATGAAAAAGATAAGGAAGAAGTATACCTAGTAGAGGCAATTTGTAGTTTTGTACGGGTCAACATTATTGTTTTTACCGTGTGAGGTGAGATGATGATATCCGATTTTTTTTTTCTTTCTTCATCTTTTTCATTTTCTCTTTTTATTTTCATTTTTACTTGATCCCCATTAACTTCTTTGGGAGAGAGAGGTTTTAGTACCGTCTTATGCCATTGGAAGGTGAAAGAAATCTTGTTGGTATGTCCATCATGTAAAAAAAATTCTATCATATTCCCAAGGCCTTCCCAATAGAATATGTGTTGTTTCCTTTGGCACAACATCACATAAAACTTCATCTTTATATTTTTCTATGGCAAAATTTATGAGGACTTGTTTATTAACCATTATGTCACCCTATTCACTAAGGCATTGTAATTTATAGGACTTTGTATGAGAAATAGTGGATAATTCAAGCTTTTCCACTACTCTTGTACTTGCCACATTAGCACAACTACCTTCATCTATTATCATGGAACATAATTTGTTGAAGTAACTTCTAAATCTTTGAAATATTCATCCACACTCCTAGGTCCTTGATGAAGCCGTTGGAGCTTCAATAAGAGTTCCTTCCTATAATGAGGAGGAACTAACTGCTTGTGCATGCATAACTTTTAATTGTTCCAAGATACCACAACTAGCCTCTTGTTTAGCACAATGTCCATTACAAGTTAATGTCACCATTGCATGGCATAATCCTCAAATTCTAGGGAAGCTAACTTAACCTTTTGGTCATCTTGGTCTTCTAGGGAAGCAAACAAAGGATGGGATCTTTCTAAGTCAATCAAAGTATTGCAAGGAGATTCTCAAGAAATTTGAAATGAAGAATTGCAAAGAAGCAAACACTCCAATGCCATCAAGCTGCTACATGGATGCTGATGCTGCTGGAAAGAGTGTAGATCAAACCAAATACAGAGGATTGATTGGCTCCTTGCTATATCTAACAGCTAGTAGGCCAGACATCATGTTTGTCGTGTGCCTTTGTGCTAGATATCAAGCAAATCCTAAAGAGTCACACTTCAAAGCTGCAAAAAGAATTCTGAAATATCTCAAAGGATCAACTGTTGGGTTATGATATCCTTCTCACTCTCCAATTCATTTAATTGGTTATTCAGATTCTGACTTTGCAGGTTGCAAGCTAGATAGGAAGAGCACAAGTGGGACTTGTCATCTCCTTAGCTCAAGTCTAATCTCATGGCATAGCAAGAAGCAAGCTTGTGTTGCTCTCTCTACTGTTGAGGCTGAGTATATAGCTGCTGGTAGCTGCTGTGCACATATTCTATGGCTCAAACAACAACTTGCAGACTTTGGATTTAAAGATCAGCAAAGTTCCTTTGATGTGTGATAACACAAGTGCCATCAATCTTACCAAGAATCAAATTCAACACTCAAGGACCAAACATATTGAGATAAGGCATCATTTTATCAGGGATCATGTAAACAATGGGAACTGTGAAGTAAAGTTTGTGGAGACCAAACTGCAGTTAGCTGACATCTTCACTAAACCACTACCAAAGGAGAGGTTTTTCTTCCTAAGAAATGAGTTAGGTATTCTTGATCTCAATAATCTCTCCTAAATATGTTTTGTTACTGTTAAAGTCTATTTGTGAAGACAAATAGGGGGAGAATTAATTGGTCTTGTGAATCCTTATTTGAAACTGTTTAAATATGTTAAAATCTCTTATATAAAACTAATTTCTGCTGCTGCTGATAGAAACAACCGATTGTTTTGAGTAAACAACCGATTGTTTATCAGGTTTTATGATTTAAATATGTGAAAAACTAACCTGCTGCTGTAAGAAGCATTGGATGGTAGATATGCTATTTTTGCAGGTACTGCTTCAGATTCAATCAAGTCAAACACAAGCACCAGGGATTTGTCTTCATCAAATAGGGAGAGATTGTTGAACCAAGTGGTGTTCAAGCTTTGAAGAATCCAAACCCTTTGAAGGATGTTGAAGGCTTGGTTGTGTTTGCTGTTGCTGAGCTGTCTTAGATAGGATCTGGGGTAAATTGTTTTGTAATCCACTCTTGATTGAATCCAAAGCATAGTCATTCTCAATCTTTTAAAAGAAAAGTGTTTTTCAAACTAAGTGAAAAACAGTCGATTGTTTTGTCGAAACAACCGATTGTTTTATACTTAGATGTTTTTAGAAAAGATTGAAAATTGTTTTTCAAATGGTTGAGCTGTTAAAACCAAAACAACTGATTGATTCGAGGAAACAACCGATTGTTTGTTTTGGTACCATAACAGAGAAATGGTTTTTGTTTTGACTGAGCTTTAAATGATTCTAACTTTTTACGCTTCAGTCTTTAATGTTTTGACCAATCTTTAAATGCAATGAATAAGTTTGTTAAGATTTGATAACAAACATCTTTGAATAAATTCAGTAAAACAGATTTGAGAAATAACAAAAAAAAAAATTAGAACAACAAGATTCTGATTTTTCAAAGAGTTGAGATTGCTTAGAGATTGAGATTGATCAAAGAGTGTGAGATAGGATTTATGCTTGTATTGATTTCAGATTTGCTTCTGTAACAAGTGTAATCCTTGTATCTGTTGAACAAGTTTATTTTGTGTGTTTGCTGAGAAGTGTTGTGTGTTCTTGAGGGGATCAAGATCAGCATTCTTAGTGTTGGTGAGTTGGCCAAGAGAAGTGTGTGTCTTGAGGGGATCAAGGTCACTTTCTTGGTTGTGTTGTAAGTGATCTAGGTTTGATAACTTAGTGGAATTCCTCAGTGGTTTCTGAGAAGACTGGATGTAGCTTTGGGTTTAGAGTGAACCAGTATAAACATTTGTGTGCATTCTCTCTCCCTTAACTCTTTAAATTCAGTTTTTATATTTTGTAAATTGGTATAAACATCCGATTGTTTTTGCGAAACAACCGATTGTTTTGTTGGTGTTGTGCTTTTAGCTTTGTGTTTTGAAAAACTGATTTCTTTATCAAGATATTCTTGAAGAAATTTCATTCAAGGCTTAAAAGTTTTCGAAATCTCTCTTTAAACCATTCACCCCCCTTCTAGTTTAAAGCCATACATTCTAACACCGATGACATTGGTCGGTCCTCCCTCCATCAACTTTTTCTTAATCTCTTCATTCTCTCTTTGGAGAGCCTGCATCTCTTGTTCGTTCTTCTGGACATCTTCTTCTGTCCTCCTCTTCATCTCGGACATCTCTCTCTGTAGAGACAGCAGCAACATTGCCTGGTTGACTTCAATCATCCTTTCCATGCTTCTGGTTCAGACCATCTACTTTCTTTCTTCAGCTAGTTTCTCTCGACCCCATGGTGGGTGCCAATTATTCCAGCTACAGAAATGGGACCTAGAGCACTATTGAAGGCTTCATCTTCCTCCTTTCTTCGGGCAAGTGGCTAGGGCTTTGCTGTGATCCTTCTGGTCGTCACGTTACTCCTTCGGCTCTCAGTCTCGGGTGAATGACAAATGGGGGAGGTATCTGCAGAAGGTTACTCCGATGCTCAAGTCAGTAAAGAGGGTATTCGACACTCGGGTGTGTACACTGATAATGACGTACCTTATTCCTTAGAATGTGTGTTATTTATATTATTTTAATGGGCTTACTTATTCGGCCTGATTAGTGGAATAGATCACACTTATGGTTGTATTACCTAATTCTTAATGGTATTTTAGCTTCACTGACCTTAGTTTGAACGTTAATGGTTAAATGTGTCGGTCGGCCAGGCCGTCCATAAGGGTCTCGGTCAACTCGGTCAGGAAGACCGAGGCTCAGTCAACTCAGTCTAGTCCCATACTAGTACAATAAGACTCAAGCAAAATAGGTAAGGTAAACAAAAATTGACACAAATAATTTAAAAGCAGAATTTAAATTGCTTAATAATTTAAAAAGCGGAATTGTAAATGACAAGGAATTTAAAGACTAAATTGAAAGGTTTTGAATTGTAAAGCTAAATTTAAATTGTTGGAAGATAAAGACAAAATTGAAATGTGTTGGAATGTTAAAGCAGAAAATCAACTAAAAAAAGATAAGAACAATTAAAACCATGCTTTGATACCACATGATGTGAGTTGATTTTAGGATTGCACATTTTTATGAGTTTTACTTTTATTTATGATTTTTGGATTAACAATTATGCTGAGAAACCCAAAGAAAATTCTCACTGGACACGAACTTAACCAAGTGGTTAAGTAAGTGTGAAGGTTTACTTCTATAGGGCAAAAAGTAAAACACAATATAAGGTGTTGATGATGATGAGGTGCGAAAATTAAAGAGCATAAATAGAAAGACAAACAATATAGAAACCAAAAAAGGGAAAAGAAGAACACATGATCATAAGAAGGAAAGGAAATGGCACATGGGGAAGAAAAGAAAAGATGAAGAGATAAGAGAAAGCTTATGGATGGGAGAGTGTGGTCACGCCACTTAGAGGGGAAGGAGACTCCAAGATGAGTGGTGAAGAGCCGCTACTTGAGGTGTTGTGCACTCAAGATGGAGAATCAACTCACTAAACACTAACAGGGTTTCTTTTCTATTCAAAATTCAATGTGTTTTACAAGAAGGGAATCACTCTATTTATAGAGATGAGTGCCTTAGATAGGGAGAGAGGAAGGGTAGGGGTGTAAATGACTACACGCTTCTAGAAACTAGGTCAAATGTGAGCACATGGGGGAGTCTTCTAGAATCTAGGTCAGAGGTGAGCACAAGAGTGTGTTTTTAGAAGCTTGGTTAAGGTGGGCTTTGGCACAAGCCCAATTTATAATGAGTACACCCTAATCTAGCTTATTCTTCTATTTGAACCCCCAAAGTAAGCTCAATTTATTTACTTAATCTTCTATTGTAAAAAGACTAGAAGGAAAAACAATTGATATTCTGGTCCATGTCTAGTTTTTCTTTTGCTGAGGCTCTTCAGAGGTTTGGTGGGGTATTGTCTTGTATGCTGAGATGACTGACCTATGTGTGAAGTGTTTGTGGTGTCCTTGGTCATCTGCTTGTTGAGCTGGGTTGTATCACTATGTCTTAAAAACACAACCTAATCAATTAATCAAATGTTTCAGAAGCATAATTGATTATGCCTTCAATTACAAAATAAACATAATCGATTATGCTACAACATAATCAATTAAGCTTATATTTACACACATCAGATAATCGATTATGCTCCCAAAAAACAACACATAATCGATTATGTATTCAACCTAATCGATTATAAATTATTTTAAATAACATAATCGATTAAGTGTTGTGTCCTTTTCCAGTGGTAATTGATTAGGCACAGTAGAAAACTCACACAATGGCTAACCTGAAATTGACAAACTCACTGTCTTTACACTCTACTAACTCACGAAGCTCTCCAAGCCCACTCAAGCATTGCAGAAGTGTGTTTGAATGAAATGTTTGTTTCAAATGCAGTGTGTGTTTCCCAGAACCATGTTTTTATATAACTTGTGAATGAACAACATTATTTATGACCTATCTACTATGAGACAGTGCATTCATTGCATTCATCACATTCATGGTGGTCGCTAAAGTCAGGAATCTCTAAAATGGAATAATTGTGGTGTTTTCGTACATGGCACTGGTGCAGTGTAAAATCAATTCACTTTCAAAAAAGTGAAGAAAAGGGGGGGCACAATGATATTTCACATACTATAATGTGACTTTCTTTTCACTTATCTCTCTTTTCTCTTCAACCTTCAAAAGACCACTTACTCACTGAACTTTCTCTCCCCGGCTCCCTCTCATCCATCCTCAACTACAGTGTCACCCCCAAATCCAAACACAGTGTTAAAGACTAAGAAACTATTCATCCTCCAAAGCTTTTATGGTGTTTTGGATTAAGGAGAGGATTTGAGGGAGTGAATTTGGAGTGATTTGAGAAAAAAATGTAAAGAAGGTAAGGGTGTTTGAATTAAGGTATGTAGAGTAAATTTATGAGGAAAGTTTATTGGAGTTTGTGAGTGATGTGATGATGGTGAAAGAATTTTTAGTTTTTTTTTAAATGTTTAAAATACAAGTTTTACAACTTTACTCTTATCTTTAAATATTTGAATAATAAAATACAAGGTATTTCTTGTTTAAATTTAAGTTAATTAAAACTTTATAAATTATTTTCAATACTGTTGAATAATTATTTTTGAAAATAAATATAAACTCCTTATCATTGTTGGAACATAACAAATTTCATTAGAAATTAAACTATAATATTAAAAATTATAAAAATCATTTAAAAAATTATATAATAAATATAACTAATTAGTTTTTAAATAATTTAATATTTTAATTAATTAAAAAAGTAGTAATTTATATATAAAATCTATTTTAAAATATTATTAATCAAATATTTCATTTAAAAGAAAATAAGTTATCTAATTAATTTTTGTTATTAAAAATAAATTTTAATAAAAATAAATAATATTCAAATATTTAAAATTATAAATATTTTTTAAAATTATTTCTATATTAAATAATATTATTTTTTTATATTTATTTTTATAATTAATACTATTATTATATAAATCATCTTTTATTATAAATAATTATATTTATTATTATTATTTTACCATTATATTTTTATTAGTATAATTAATTATTAATATTATTAAATATTTTTACAATGAATTTATTTATTATTTAATATTTTTAAAAATATTATAGTTTTGATTTTTTTTACATTAATTTTGCTTTAGAAAATTGAAGAGTAATATGATTAATTAGGATAATCTACATGCATTTCCTCACTCACAAATTCACTTTAATAAGTGGATACAAACAAACAAAAATATTCGTCTTTCATTCTTAATATAGAGTAACTACCCAGAAACAAACACAACATTAGTATGCCTCTAGTTAGTCTCCATTACACTCTCCCTTTCATTTCTTCTTATTTGTCTTTCTTTATCTACTTCTTGTTTTTCTTCCTTTCAACTATTTTTTTTTTCTTCAACAAGCTTTTTATCATCTTTTTTATGATAAATTTGAACTTGAATTTATATTCTCTTATTAACTTCGTCTATTATAATAAACTTTTGATGAACTTTTTTTTTAAATCATACAAAAAAAATAAATAAAAAAATAAAGAAATCTAAGAAATAAAACTTTCTTTCATCTCTTTCTTATTCATTCTCCCATTAACACACTTAAAACATATAATTAACACACCAAAATTTAATATTATTTATTATCATTAAAACCTTAACACCACTTATTTATGGAAATAACTAGTACACTCTTTTATATTAATATTTTAGATTTTTTATAAAGTCTTTTTGATCTTTAATTTCTTTCTATTTCATGGTATTTAACACTAAAGTTAAATATGTTCCTTTAAATTAATAAAATCTCAAAAAAATATCATCATCTAAGTTGAAAATGGTAAAACATTACTAATGTAAATAAATTTGTAGTTAAATATTTAATTTATAATTTCTCATAGAAAACCAAGATCAAAATCTTATCACATCAACAAACTTTTGGAAGATAGTATGTGGCCGGCCCCATGACACACCACTTCGTTGGTAATGTGATTAAAGTTTGTTCTAAGCCTAACTTTCTACGCGGCTCTGACGCATTGTTGCAATAAATCGTTTGTGTTTTGCGCATAACAAAGCACCATTACACTAAAAAAACACTTATTTACCCGTTTTGTAAGATTTCGTTAACAATCTTCACATAACGAAATTCTTATTTTCACTTTGGTGTTAGATTTGCTCTGTAAAAAAATAAACATGAATTAGGTTTTAAGTTTTAAGTTTCTACTAAATTTAAATGTTTTTAATTGAGTTTTTATTAAAAAAAATTTCTTTTAAATACTTAAAAAGTTATATTTTTCAATCAATTTTTCATCACATAATTTTTTTAATTGAGTGACAATTATTTTGTTTTGTCACATTTCTTAGTTGTTTTCACATATTATTTTGTATTTATATTAAACAAGATAGTTTTGTAATTAATATTATATGTAATTTTTAAGTGTTAGACAAGGACAAACAAAAATGAAAAAAAAAAAAAAACGAAAAATTTAAATATAATTTTCGGAAACTAAAATCTTAAATCCTAAATTCTAAACATGTGGTTGAACAACAATGGAACATCCAATCATGAGATTATTTGTGGAACATATAATAACAAGTGAGAACTTGTTTAATGAGATTGAAAAGAAAGTGAAAATAAAAACTTGTTGGATAATAATAAACGAAAACAAAGAGAAAAGTAAAATAAAAATTTAAATAAAATCATTGGAAAATTAAAAGAATGAAATTGGAGTTACACTTAAATATCATACCAACTTTGCTACATTTAACCATAACCATTATTATGTAGTGATTCTTCTTCTCTTCAACCTCACACTTGTGCATAGTCTCCCAACATCATATTTAAGTTTTCATTTTGCTTTTCTTTTTAGTTTTGTTTATCCACGTCTAATAATAAAAGTCATCAGTTATTTTATTACCAAAACTACATCTAATAATAACATGTGATGATAAGTAAATAAGAAGTAAATAAGATGATGAGATAAAATAACGTCATTTAGTTGATTGAAAATTTAATTTGCAGCTAATTTAGTTTAAAATTAGAGATTTAATTAAGTTAGTTTTTTAATATTCTTAAAATTTTAAAAAGATTAAAGATAAACGGTCAAATTTAAGTGATAAAGTTTAGAATTTTATCAACAATAAAAAATATTTTTCTTTCTTAAGTTTATGATAAAAATTGATAAATACACATCAACAACCATAATTCAATACTTGGAAATGATGACTTTGAATCATATTATAAAAATAGAAACGGCATAGAAGAATACTCTAGATTTTATATTAAAGGAAATAAGAGAATTGATAAGTATAGTAAATAGAATCTAATTGGTAAATAAATAAATGAAAAAAAAGATGACGCGTGGAAACAGGAAAAAGTCTATGGCATGGAAACTACACAATTGGGTCAAACTTTCCACACTTCTTTATATATTCTCCAATAACATTTTATAAACGAGAAACTATAAAACGAATTTATAATTTTTATTAAATATATAGAAAAATATTAATTACATTAAATTAGATTAAATTAAATATAATTAATTAGTCAAATTAAAATGAAGTGTGGAACTTGCACTCTTGAAAAAACAATGGCCGTTGAAAACACACACGAGTTATACTCGGGGTAGGAGAGAGAAAGCGATATTTAAGTATGTGAGAAAAAAAGAAGAGAGAGAGAGAAAGAAAGAGTGAAGAAGAATGATAGCCATAAATAAATATATAGATAGTTTCAATTATTAGCTCAAAGCCTTTCTTCTTTGTCCTCTCTCCTCACACCAACACACAAAATATCGCCACCCACTCCACCACCTTCACCGTCGCACCTTCACCGCCTTCTCACCCTATCAACGCCGTCACACACAACAAAACAAAACTCCCTCACAAACACCACACGCTAAAACCTTTCGTTTCTCTTCCTTTTTCTTTCTTTCTTTCTTTCTTTCTTTCCCGTTTTGCCCTTTCGGTTATCTTCTATCTATTCTCTCGTTATTCTATGGCTTCTTCACTTCTTCTTTTTCTTCTTCTTCTCCTTTGCGTGTATGTGATTCAATTCGCGTCTGCGTTTTCTTCTTCTTCTTCTTCCTCGTTGTGCCTTCCCCAACCACCTTCCTTTCGCTATAATCTCCAATCGCAGTGCCCAATCTCGATCCCGACGAATCCGCCTCTTCAGGTACCTCGGTTGTAAGATTTTGTGTTAATTTTCGCGTGTTGAGGTTTTTGCGGTGTGTTTGCTCCTGTGTTTGTGGATTGTTGGATTTTGTTTCGATGTTTGGGTAGTTTGATCTTTAACCTAGCTGGCAAATATTGTGTATGAATTTTTGGCGAATTCGTTAAATTTTATTGTGAAAGAGGCCGTGGAATCTGATGAGATAGATATGGAATCTGATAAGTGAGATGCGGAGTAATTGTTTGCATAGTTTTCTTCTGTTTGAAGAAATTCATCGGAATTATGATATTGACGCACCAGAGATCGTTAAATGGTCAGGAACAATGGCGATGTGTCGTGTGATTCGTGTAATTGACCTCACCTGATTGGATAAGGTGTTTGTTGTCGCTGTTGTTGTTTGGATGGTTTGATGAACCTGGGTTCTGAATTGAACGCATGGGAATGAGGATTCGGTTTTCGCATCTTTTAAATGTCCATTGATAGGGATACTTTCATATCTGAGAATGATTTTGAACTTCTTGATTTGCAGGCTTATGGAGATAATTCCTCATAATTTTCTTTGTTTTGGCTAATTGTTTTATATTTTTAAAATTTATGGAAAACAACTGAATTTATTGTGTGTTGCCTTGGACCTTGAAGATATTTTTGTTAGGTTAAAGATTTCTGTGCTTAACTACTTTTAAACAATTAGCTATTATACTGTTTGGGATTTTGTTGGATCGTTCGGCATCAACCTGAGATATGGGATCGGTTAGTTAAAAGCAACCCAATTGAGGACTATTTTTGAGTTTAGGATGGGGGATTTAAAGCCTTCCTTGGCATCATTTGGGATCTTTTACCAAGCATGTAGACAAGTTTGAAATATGTATTTTATGTAGCTGACTAAGAACTAGTTTACTTGATTATTTTTTACTTGGATGTCACGGTCGCATTGGTATAACAATAATGTGTCCATTTGATGTCCTTTAATAACCTCTAGAGAATGATCCATAAGTGTCCATGGAATTAATCAAGTTGTGATAAAAATACATATAAATTTCTCGTTTTTAACTCTCAGCATTAAAAGTCTTACAGATGGTAGCTTGGCAATACAGTGTTGTTAACTTTGATTATGCTCTCTAGCATCTTCTCAACCATTTGATGGGACCTACTTTCATTGTATTTCTCTTCACTGAGGGGAGGGGATTTCCCGTGAATCTCTTGAATGATTATATTTTGATCAGGAAAATCAATTTCGTTTTGAGGATTTCAATCAAATCATTCACACTGAAGCTTTCATCCAAATCCCAAATAATTTCCTCATTTTACATATCCTTGTTAAACCATCATCAATCACATAACCTGTCAACAAAATCAAAATTTGTTTAAAGTGAAGCAAACAGATTATGTAAAACCTGTGCTTATTTCACCATGAAGAATTGCCCATATCTATTAAGTCCGTTCTTTATTCCACCAGCACTCCCCTGAAATAATTTCTTGAATATAGTTTGCATTTGATTAACCTTTACACGACCCATTGTCATATGCTTGGAATTGTGATAAGCATTTTTAACTAAATAATTATCTAGTCCAAAAAGTATATTTTTAACTCATTTTCTTCGTTGCATAAAGTTAGTCAAGTATGAGAAGCTCAAGGTGTCTGAAATACAAAATCAGAATTAAAAGTGTTGATATTACATTAGATAGTAGTATTTTTTTCTTATTAGTGGAATTATTTCAGTCAGGCCTGATCACCTTGGACTGTAAATTTCTAGTTTATACTCTTCTTTCCTCTAGCTCATTGGTTGGTCATCATTTTTTTTTTATATATTTCTTCTATAGTGTGAGATCCATTCTGCATCAAACAGAACATTTAGATCAATGTTAATGAACCATCGTCATTGATTGTGCAACCAAGTGCTATTACATTTTGTGAACTTTGTTGATTTAAATGACTACTTATCTGACAAATTCCTTGGTTATTTGAGGTGTGCTACTTTTAGTCCATTGATCAATTAATATGGAATCAACCACTTCACAATAAGTTGAACCTTCACTTTCTTCCTTTCTCCCATAGTCATATATGACCTTTTCAACTTTTCAATCATTGAATACCACATTTCTTACACTAGGTGAAGAGAAAAAGCTTTTGTATGGATTCTTCCAAGAGCATTACAGATTGGTGTCGTGGAAGAAAGTATGTAATCCTTCTTATCCCACCAATTATAGGTTTTACTCTTATATATAAGTGATTAGATTTTTATATGGATTAAAAGCTATCCATGTTTAGGGTTTTGTCAAGTTTTATGATGGTTGTTGAGGACCTAGCATAATCTTCTTCCTTTATTTGTACTGGATATGAGATCATATGTGGATTTCCTTGCCTATACATATAAAAGGTAGTTGTTAGTTGTCAGATGTAAACAGAGACTGAGCTCTAAACACACCAAGACCAAAAAAAGAGAAGAGAACTTTGAGCAGTCTGTCATTGGTTGGAAATATCATGGCTGGGCAAGCAAACAACGGGTTCGACATAGTTTGAACAAAAGGTTAAGATGAACGACTGTGGAAGAAGGGTTTGAACCCTATAATGTTTTGACTAAAAAAAATCATTAGAAAATGGGAGAATTCACAATATTTGCTGTTTCAGGGGTAATTTCTCATTATCATGGTTGCTATAGATGCAGCCACAACAGATATTGAAACGGCTCTACTATATGATATTGAAGATTACAAATAAGCTATTCGTAACCCCCCCCCCAACAAACCCAATGCCCTGCCATTAAAGAAATAATTTCATTAACCTAACTATTGAATTAACATAGACATGTATAAATTTCTTGTGCAACTGGTTTATTGGGCTAGGTCACATGTTGGTCAAGCCCAAATGCCAGGGAGGTCTCCATTTTATGTACTCATCATGAAACAACAGTTGTTGGTTTAACATTGCATTTTGAGTTTGTAATTGACCATCCTGCAAAATTATTTGGCTGGATATAAATGATTTTATGCTACATTGATAGTGGTAATAAGTTTCCTATTTTAAGGTCCGTTACTTGAATTTTCATTGTGTTAAGAAATTTGTCTCTTTGAGAATTGAAGTGTGCACGTTAAGGCAGAAAAGGGGACATATTGGCTTTGGGGATATATATGTTTTGGATCATTTTGTTAGTCAAAAGAAAAGATGACAAGAGACATGCGGATAACAGTTTCTTTTCTATCATTTTCAATAAGTTTTTAAGCCCAACGCAATTCCTTCTGACTAAATGAGTACATGTGCCCAGCAATGATATATAGACAAAGTACACTGTGTTTGTCATTATTACACTGTATAGCTTTGCTTATATAGATTGGAATAAATATTTATTTAATTATGTTTTCCGGACTTTATTAAATTGCATATTCTGACGACATTTATTTTATTTTTCAATTTGATTTGTTTAGGTGGATGGAAATATTTTAGACAGAGTTCTGTCTAGCAGAAAGAGTATAGAGTATATTTCTATACTCTTCTATGCTTCCTGGTGCCCATTTTCTCAAAAAATGCTTCCTCAATTTGAACTTGTCAGTTCCATGTTTCCTCAAGTAGAACATTTGATTCTAGAGCAATCATCAGCTTTGCCAAGGTTTTGAAGTTAGCTCTGCTCTTAATTTTAAATTTCTGGATAAGGATGAAACTAATTCCTTTTGCTGTATGCTGTTTTGCTAATTTCCTATTGAAGAATGCTAGTGCTACAGTCGATGACACACTCTCCTTACCAAATTCTATATATTAATAAATGAAATCCATGTGCATTCCGCTAAATATGAGTATGAGCTGCTAAGTAAAGAGTAAAAACCTATACCATTTAGTAGAATCTACATGGATTTCACCCAATGATAGTGTGTCAGACATTGTGTTGCTAGCATTAATCAATTTTCTGTTAGTTAGGTTAAAGTCATAACTAATAGATGTATTCTTTCCTTTTCTACATTGTATTTAATTGATAATTCAGATGAAATTATGTCATACACAACAGGCTACCTTTATAATTGTCTGTTGATGTCTGCATTTGTTTTGCTTTTGCAGCTTGTTTTCACGATATGGAATCCATAACTTGCCTGCAATATTACTAGTGAACCAGACATCAATGTTGAGATATCATGGTCCAAACAATCTCCTTTCCGTTTCTGAATTTTACGAAAGAAACTCAGGTAAGCATATCCCCGTTCTTGTTTGTAAGTATGCTACGGTTATTTGAAGAGAATCAATTTTCCTCCCCAATTAATAACTAAAACGAAGCTTTAGAAACTTCCACGACTGAGTTTTATTTTATCTAATTTACCTCCATTGACTGATCTCTCTGCTTGTTCAGGGTTTGTAGCAAGTATTAATATTGTTGAACAACCTAGCAGCATGACGAGTGATGAAAATTTGACCATGAACCAGATTGGTTTGTCTCTGAAAGAAACATGGAGCAGGGACCCCTACTTGTTATTCTCTGTATTGTTTCTTTGTTTTAGGTTACTCCTCTTTGTATTCCCCAAGATCGTCTCACGTCTCCGAGCATTCTGGGTTTCCTGTGTTCCTCATCTGAACCTGCAAATATTTGGTGAGACAAGCCAAGTGATGGGACGTGTGCTTCAGGTGATAGATGTCAGGAGGATTTGGAACAGGTTAAGACTGTGCAAGATCAGGATTTTTCAGGAAAGGGCAAGGAGTGCCCGAGTTTGGGCTTCATCTCTGGCTTCTGTTTCTCTTGGTGAGTCATCATCAGCTAGGTCATCCACACAAGGTTTGAATTAACAACTTTCTTACTATGTCATTTTTTGAGGGTAGTTAAGAGTTTATCTTTATCAGTTATATTATATCCTCAGGCTTGCAGTGAAGCTTGGCAGCACAGTCTTCCCTCTTGCTAATTTTGTTGTAGTACTAATAGCCAAATGTTGATTTATGTTTTAAGCTGGGCTTTGAGAGGAAGCGAACAGGCATGTAAATTTGAGAAGTGTTTCCTTTCGTGTAAATTAGTTGTTTCTGAATGAAATCATACACGTTACTGTGGAATAACCATCCTCACTACCTTTCCCCAACTTATTTATTAGCCCCACTTAAGCAATTTGAAGCACAACCAACTTCATTATGTTCCAAGTCTGGAAGAAAGAGAAAACTACCGCAGGTATTTTATCTATCAACTATTTTTTCCACTAATCTCGTGTATGGCTAAGTGGCAATAACGTTCCATCCCATCTTTATAATAATATATATTTTATAATACTCTTTTAAACAATTCAAATTGTCTGAAATAGATAAGAATCTACCAAATATTGTAGGTTCTACATTTTATTTAACCAGTTTTACTAGTGATTCTTGTTATACTGGTATCCTAATGCTTCCGAAATACGGTTCATGTGTTTTTATTTGGGTTGCTTTCGGAATTTTGGTTCTCTAGGCGGTGCCGTCTTTTGCAATAGAAATCAGTTCGTCGATGTTTCAATTTCGGGCTTTGGCTAATGGAATTACAGGAAGAGTCATACAATAGAATTCAGTTCCATGAATGAAGGAGTTAATATAGTTTCTAAAATCACAAAAGATGCCATTTTAGGATGCCAAAATCAAATTACAACTAGCCTTTATTTTTGCAGGCTGGAAGGATAGTGGAACAGTAACTTCAAAACCACCCAAAAGAAATAGTTGAAATTATCTGTCATTTAAATTATATTTTTGTATTTCTAAAAATTAATTTGACCTGTGTTCGTGATTGATTTGAAGGAAAGATCTCATTTATTACATTTTTTCTTTCAATTGGTATTACTTATAATTGAAAAGAGCATCATCGTCAAGTATTGCTTTTCTGACCCGTGTCACCAGGACTGGGACTCTTGTAAGTTATGGTTATACAATAAGTTTATGAAGTTAAAAGTTTTAGTTAAGTTATACAATCGAAGTTGATCCTATGTTGATCTCTCCCTAGGATTTTAGGAAACAGAAACTTTTAATATAAAACATCAAAAGTAATTGTGGAAACAAAAACCTCAAAATAAATTCCTTAAATTAATATAGTACAAATATTTTGACACTTTGGATGTTACACAAAACTTAACTTTCACACAAAACTTAACTTTCAGTGGGAGGTACAATTATGTGATCTTCTGCAACAGTCCCAGTTCTTACTCAGGACTTTCGCAGTGATAGTTGTGTTTTATGACTGCAGGGTGATTTGATCATTTTAGTTAACTATACACAATTCTTAGGGTCTTACCTTATATTGGATCCTCCTACCTTTGTCATGGTTCTCCCAAGAATGTTTATATTGTGTTTAGATGACATATATTCAAAGGGTAATTTAATTTTATAGTGAATTTTAAACGTTTTTGTGATTAAATGTGATTTAAACGAGAAATTTTGAAAGAAATTAAAATTTAGAAAATGTATGAGAGTAATTTAATTACAAAAATTATACAAGTTCAAATTTCAGTTAAAAGATAAGAATCTGAAATTCTTCATGTATTCTCAATTTTCACATCTTTAATTTTCTTTAATATTAATTGGCTGGTTGAAGTGTCCAGTTTAGTTTTTGTGGATGTATTATCAACTCAGATTTGATCGAGGTGTGAATTCAAATATCTGTAAATGCAGTATTGCCTTGGTTAAGATTTTTTGGTTTTTAGTAAATATTGACTGATAAATTTATTTTCTTACTGTATTTTCAATTACATTTGTTGGGATTATTTTTTGTTAGATGTCTATGCAACTGTTTTTTTAACTGACATTACTATTATTTTTGTCAAAATTTAATTATGATATTTTTTAATACTGACTATATTATTTTAAAAAACTCTTATTAATATCATTTGAATTTTCTTTTAACAAATTTTGAAGTAAAAATAGTAACTGATATTGATTGAAAAATATTACTAACTAATCTTTTTAAATTATTAAATGTCATTTAACCCTAAAATAAATATTTTTTTTGGGTGATAATAAAAATATTTAATCTAAAAAATATATTATTTTTTATGTCAAAGACCAGAAGCTATGCGCTAATTCTCATGGGATTTTGGTTGTTCTTAAAAGCGATGGCTATTCATTTTAGTCTTAGTTAGTATCATTAGATCTTCAACAAGGTAAAAATTATCGTATTCTGTATGTACATGTTCTTGGAGTTTCCGAGGTGGTCGGATATGTGGCCGGAAAAATTGTTTCCAGAATAAAATTGTATGTGTTCCCAAATCCGGCAACATAATTATTAAAAGAAAATCGTTAACGACAAAGGTTGTCAATGGTGATCCAAATGTAGTGGCAGAATCGTAACCAAAGATGGAGGACAATAAACAGAGAAGGGAGAAAATGAGATAGGGATAAAAATTGCAGGGAGAAGGAGAAAAGAAAATTAGGGTTAAATTTGAAAACCCATAAGGTTACGACATTTCAACATTTGAGGGGTGCAAGTTTAAATTTGCAGAGGTGCAGGAAGTAATTGTCTAATGAGCTCTTAAGAAAACCTACATGTACTAACTTACATGCATGTGTGTATATTAGTGACACAGTTTATGCTACATCATCAATTAACATCGTTTGAAAATTTAACAGAATTGATTAAATTACATACTTTTTAAAAAAATCTTAGGACCGAATTAATTTTTTTAAAATTGACTATTGATTCCAAAAAGGTAATTATATATTTTTTTTTACTAAAATAAGAAGAGAGTGCTAAAATTAAACATAAATGATGCACTTCTCGTCGATAATAAGATCTTAATCCAACATATTAGATTTTAAGTAAATATCAAAGTTGTCTCATCAGTTGCATGGGATCAATCCTCTCCAATCTCCTAATAAGCCAAAGGACACAGTAAGAAAAATGTTCCTTTGACTCATAATAACAAAAGAAGTTCAGTACATGAACAATCAATGAGGGCAAAGCTAGACGAGTCAAGTGATCTATCACTTAGTCGAACAACAACATGATCAACTATTTGTGGAAATTGAAATCCACAACACGAAACAATGCAAACCAATTATTATAAGAAGTGACAAAGTGATTGGAAGGAACATTGACAAAAATGCAAAGGTTGAAAAGAATTCATGAGAGAGGAAGGTGAGAAAGAAAAAAATGAAAAAGAATAAAAAGGAAAAGAAGAAATTAGGAAGAGGTTGTAAGGAATAAGGAAGAGAATCTGGAAAATAAAGAGGACGAGAAGAAAACTATTGAAGATGGAGCTTCTTTCATCAATACCTTCCATAATAAAAGAGAGAAAGAAAGGTATTGTACAAGATTGAAAGATATCCTGAAGTAGTTACAGATAAACATGCCTTGTATAAAAGTCTTGGAACAGATGCCTGAATATGCCAAATTTACGATAGAATTGTTCACCAAGAAAACAAAATTTTTAGAAGAAGATACGGTGGAATTGGCAATTAGATGTAGTGAACTCATACAAAAGAATATAAAACAACAATAAATAAATGAGAACAAGGAAAATCAACTACACATGTCAAGTGATGGAGGACCATGATACACAAGAATAAAAGATAGATGAAATATCTATATCAATAGTAGAAATAAATTGCATAGGATTTATATTTTACTTAGAGTATTTTATAGACGAAATAAGGATACTCTAGAAACCTTAACTTGTCACAAAAGTAAGGGTTTCTAGAGCACCTTAAAAGAGTACATACGACTTCCTTAAGCCATCATACTCACCATAGTTAAGCTTACTTAACTAGAGTTATGGTAGCTTAAGGAGCAAGTTACCTTCATCTATAAAAATCCTAAAATTCACCCATGTATTCAGATTTGCAATTAATGAATAAATAGTTGTGAATTTAAATACTCATTCTCTCCCAAATATCTCTTGCTAGTGAGCCTATTAGGCCTAGTGAACCTAGGGAAGGTTGGCCAAACCTCTTTCCCCTTCATTGCACCTTCAAACCTCAAGCATCCTTGCACCTTTCTCATCCGTTTGGTGCCTTTCTCTTCACTTCATTCCACTGCAACTCCATTCATTCCATCAACCAAGAACTTGGATTGCATCACCAAGTCTTATAGATAAAACAATAAGAGCATATGACAATTTCACTAAAGAGGAAGAAGACATTGAAGATTGCTTTGAAGAATTTAGAGATGCATGTTCCAAACCCAAAGAGAAATTGAAAGTGGAGGACAACTAAAAGTTTGTGAAAGATGAAGTAAAAATGCTTCCTCCTCATGTGAATTATGTTTTCCTTGATGAATGTAGAAAAAAAGCTTTTGTGGTTTGGAAATTGTTGAATTCAAATTCAACAACTTTCGAAATGAAGACAATTAACTAGGTTTATGTCCATGAATTAAACTGTTATGTTATTATCTGCATGTGGATTGTTTACTTTAAATGTTTGTTTAAGGTTTAGTAAGCGTGTTAGGTTTAGTATGTGATTTTCATTAGTTAACTTTTAAATTATTGTGTGTATATAGAAAAGTAGAACATATAATGCATTGGTACTATATGGTATGATATTGCTTGATAAGTCACGAGTTACTGCACTAACTTCTTTCAAGAGGCATCAAGGGTTCCAAGGAGAACCGCATTGAGGTGCAATGCACACTGTAGAAAATTGACTCAAGGATTTAAATCATTGCATCAAACTAAGTTCCCACCTGGAGAGCTAAGAGAGTTGATGAGCATATATTTATTCACACTCATTAGCCTAATTCGTAGATTATTGGACTATAATAATAAATAAATCCATTGTTTTAATTAATATTCTTATAATTGGGTTTATTTGGGCCTTAACTATTATTATTGTTAATTTTGTGTTTTTAGAGTAAATTATCCGGAGGAAGCATCTACCTTTGTGAATGGGCCAAATATGCAAAAGTCCAAGTTGCTTCTTGAACCAAAACAGAAAAAATATTATGAGGAGAAGAAAGAGAAAATAAAAGCTACAAGATTCTAGAAACAGAATTGGAAGCAAATCTTTTGCAAAATAAAAAGAATTATGGAAAGATAGAAACTTGGAAACGGTTAACAAAATATAAACTACAATATTCTCTCAAGATCCTTGGAGCAGAAAAGCCTATAAAAGGACACAAGCATCAAGGAGAAAAAGTAAGAGCTTCATAGGGTTTTCTTAGTTTATTTTCTTCTTAGTAATTCTTTTGTTTTGCCTCCGCATGGAAGGCTAAACCTTTTTGGTTGATTCTTTTGTAATTCCCCATTGAGTTTTGAGGTTTTGTTCAATAAAAGTTTCGATTTTTAATTCTCTATAGCAGTTGTTTTTATTGTCTAATCTCCTGGAAAACTGGTTTTTGTGAGAGGTTGTACTTGAACGCATGATTGAGAGTCTTCCTTATCTTAAACTTTGGTTTCTTAGTTAGTTCGCATTGTTCTAATTAATTTCTTGGGCGCATGATTCAAGGGAGAGGAGGTAAGCATTCCCATGGAGTATACGCATGGAACAAAGTGGGTATGGATTAAACCAGTAGACGCATGCTTTACTGGTGAGTTTCAGTTGAATCAGATCGGCGCATGTTCAATCTGGTTTAGCTCTGTTGGAGGATTGAGAAAAGATTAATCTTTAGAGAACCTGTGAAGAATTCAATGGTGGAAGAACTTGGGATCAACCACTTTTTATTTGCTATTTTAATCTCTTTTATATTTTCTGCACAACTATCTCAAATCCCCTTTTCATCTTTATTATTTTTTGCTAACTTTTATTGCTTGCAGATAGATTTTAAACCCTGATCAACTGATTTTACTATTGGATTCGTTGGGAGACGACTTGGGGACATTTGTCCACAATTATACTATCATCTCTCTAGTGTTAGACAAGTCTACGCTAGAATCATATTAATTTGACAGCAAAACGACAACTATCAAATTTGGCGCCGTTGCCGGGGAATTCAATTTGATTTTGGTTATCAGGTTTTTCTTTTTATCTGCATATTTTTTTTTATATTCCTAATTTTATTTTCTTCACATTTAACCTTTATTTTCTTCCTTTTAGTTTTTATTTATTTATTATAGCAGTAAAAAAAAACGAAAAATAAAATAAAATAATAAAAAAAAAAAATCTAATATTTAGGATATCTCTTACCTTTATTTTATTTTGATTTGTTTTTATTTTCTTTCTATATATCTTTTATCTTTATTTTGTTTTGATTTGTTTTATTTTCTTTCTTTATATCTTTTATCTTTATTTTTTGTTTTGATTTGTTTTTATTTTATTCCTTTATATCTTTTATCTTTATCTTATTTTGCCTTTATTTTATATCTTTTATGTTTTTAGTTATTTCTTTTATTTTTTTTTGTCATCTTTATTTATTTCTATTTTTGTTTTTGTTTACTGTTTTTATTTTCTATATTTTATTTATTTATTTATTTATTTTAACATAATTTTTTTTCTCTAACTTTTTTTTTAAGCATTAAGATTTTTTTTTTCTCTAACTTTTTTTTAAGCATTAAGTGTAGCATTTGCATTAGTTTTTTTTTTAGGATCTTGCATTTAGGGTAGACACTTTAGTTGCTACTTTTTGATTTGTTAATATTGAAAGCAATTCAGGGAAGACTCTGGCTAGGAAAGACTTGGTTTCTAAGTTTGTCCACTTGTGACTCACCTCTCTTTCCTGGGAGTTTACTTGGTTTTCTTTTCAATTTAAACAAAAAAAAGAGTTTGCTCTAAGGCGTCTAATAGCTGTTGGTGTCCATAATATACATCCCCTGTTTTCAATTCTAAAATGGAACAAAAATTAGCTGAAGAAATTTACAATTATGATATTTATTATGAGCCATATTTGCAGCAACGTTCACAGTTTTATGAGCAGCCTCAACAACAATGTGAACCATATTTTCAACAACCTCAGCATTTTAATCCATATTGTCAGCCGTCATATGAGCTACCTCAATAGCAACCATATTATCAGCAATATTATTTTGATGAAAGTGAAACACCTTTTCAACCATTTTTTCAAACTGATAATATTACTCATAATCTTGAAGAGCCATCTTTAGAGGAGCTGGTGAGACAATTAATGGTAAATACAATGAAATCTCAGCAAAGCATAGATGCTACTCTATCAAAGTTAGAAGAGAAAGTTGGTCAATTGACTAGACAATTTGAAGATATTTCTAAGCAAAGTTTGAATTCACATCAAGATCCTAATTTAGATATAGAAAATCTTTCCAACTTTGATACATGTTATACTTGTGATCTTGATATATGTGTTGAGATTAATTCTGCCATGCCTCCAGTTTCCATTTCATTTGCAGGAATAAAACCTTATCCAGACACTCCCAAAGTG
Source organism: Phaseolus vulgaris (assembly GCF_051622355.1). Lineage (NCBI taxonomy): Eukaryota > Viridiplantae > Streptophyta > Magnoliopsida > Fabales > Fabaceae > Phaseolus > Phaseolus vulgaris. The sequence continues at coordinate 15,801,866 of NC_143501.1, read as the reverse complement.
CATATGACTGCTGAAGACACAAAGGATTTTGATGATACATGTGCAACATGTTCTGTGATGACCAAATGCATATCCTCTGATGATATAATTTGCAGTGCAGACATTGTTGATTTGCAGGTTGTTAGGATCTATGAACCATTACCAACTAATGTCCAACCTCCACTGATGGAAGAAAAATCATTGCTTAATCAAGAGGCATTAGACTCTATGACACATGCAGGTCTTGATAAAGAAGTTGTTGATGCTGCTATACTTGCCGAATCTACTGAAAAAGATTGCGCACTAGCAAATGGCTCTAACATAGTTTTGGAGGTAATACAAGAAGAGGAAGAACAGGTGTTACCCATCGTTCAAGTAGACACTGATAGTGGAGAAGAAGATGATATTATTCTTCCATCCTTAAAGCTTCACAGAGTACAACCTCCACTATTTAAGGTGAAACCCATATCACTCATTCCATCATCTCCACTGGCTACACCTTCTATCATAATTGGAACGTTTGAAAGCAGCCTTTACCAGCCACCACCACCTCCTAACTTACATTTCATTCCATCTCCCACCCCAACTAGACCGTCTACCCTAGCTAGACTGTCTAGCCTTAGACCACCACCCTTAGACGATCCTCAAACAGCTAATCATATCAGATCGTCTATGATGAATAAATTTTTGTCTTCCATATATACTCTAGAAAGTACCATCATCCATTCATGGAAGAAACTGTACCATTTCACACGCCCTCCAGACCTACCCCAATTCCATCCACTATTTCAAGGCTTCTTCATCATAATATTTTTGTTACATAGTTTACCAAGGTACTGCATGCTTTGGTTAGACGCTCCAGCTGATAGTGTTTCTACACCACTGTGGATGAAGAGTCTTGGCTTATACTGTAGAGGGGATGGTTGAAGAGATTCGTTGCGACTGCCACTTCCCTCAAGCTGAATGAGGGAGTACTTCTTCTCTCACTTTTATTATACACATTTATTTATTGATTATACATTGAGGACAATGTATGATTTAAGTGTGGGGGAGGAGAATCATAGTTTAGGATTTATCTTTTGTTGATTTGTTTTTGTGTTTTTCTTTTATTTATTTGAATTTCTTTTTTACTTTTGTTAAAATAAATAAGCTTTTTAGGATTGTCTAATGGCTGACATGTTTTATAATTCTTGAAAATCTTGGTTTCTTGATCTTTGTTGTTTGGATTTTCTTAAAAATTGATAAATAAGTTGGTTATGAGAAATTTTGGGTTGAATCTTTTGATAGAATGTCCCTAGTGAGTTTTGAACCTTAATTGATATATCATTTAATACTCTTTTTAGTGTGTTTTCACTCATGTTTGCTTATACTCTAGAACTTAGCTTGATTCTTTGTTTTACAATTGTGATTTACGTGCATGAACTGATATGATAGAGGCATTCTTTGTTTAAATTAACCCACTAGCCATACTAGCCTACCTTTATGATAATAATCCATTTGTTAGCCCTTTGAGCCTATAGCCTTTTTCTTATTTTTAACCCTCATTACAAGCCTCAAAACAGAAAAACCATGTTTGTCCCTACCTTAGAAGATGAAAGAGCTTTGAAATCATTTGGGAATAGGTTTTTGAATAAGTGTGGGGGTGTATCTCATTTTCATAGTTTACCTCTTCAGTTTTTTTTTTAAAAAAAGAAAAGGGGTAGAAAAAAAAAGAATATAACAAGAGAAAAAAAAAGCAAAGCAAAACAAAGAAAATAAGAGTGGATCCTCTAATACACTGGATTGACTGTTTATTATATGAAAAAAAAATTATATCTTGAAATAAAAAGAGGAGTTGAATTGTCATAATACTTACACTTGTTTTTAGACCTATCCTCCATTGTTCCTTTGTTTTTCTATGGTTTTAAGCCTAATTTCCCCCTTTTACCTACCTTTACCTTAGCCTCATTACATCCCTTATAAAGTCCTCTTGATCTTTGATTGCATATTTTTCAATGGTTGTGAATATTAGAGTCTTGCTAAGCATATGGTAGTGTTTGTCTGCATGAGTGTTGAGTGTAACTACAAACCCTAAACACTTGAGAGTTGGAGAGTGTCCAGTGAAGTTTTGTCAATTTTGACTCAACCTTCAATTTCAAGTACCTGCTTGTATATTAAAATATAGGAATTTTCATTCACATTTTTCTTGATTCCTTGATTTCTTGAAATTATATCATGTTTGTCATTATGCATTCTTAGAATTTGCTATTTTTTATTTGCATTTTTTTCTTTTCTTTTTAAACCTCAGAGTGTTTTGCCCGGGAGTGCAAAAGGATAAGTGTGGGGGTATTTGATGAGCATATATTTATTCACACTCATTAGCCTAATTCATAGATTATTGGACTATAATAATAAATAAATCAATTATTTTAATTAATATTCTTATAATTGGGTTTATTTGGGCCTTAACTATTATTATTGTTAATTTTGTGTTTTTAGAGTAAATTATCCGGAGGAAGCATCTACCTTTGTGAATGGGCCAAATATGCAAAAGTCCAAGTTGCTTCTTGAACCAAAACAGAAAAAATATTATGAGGAGAAGAAAGAGAAAATAAAAGCTACAAGATTCTAGAAACAGAATTGGAAGCAAATCTTTTGCAAAATAAAAAGAATTATGGAAAGATAGAAACTTGGAAACGGTTAACAAAATATAAACTACAATATTCTCTCAAGATCCTTGGAGCAGAAAAGCCTATAAAAGGACACAAGCATCAAGGAGAAAAAGGGAGAGCTTCATAGGGTTTTCTTAGTTTATTTTCTTCTTAGTAATTCTTTTGTTTTGCCTCCGCATGGAAGGCTAAACCTTTTTGGTTGATTCTTTTGTAATTCCCCATTGAGTTTTGAGGTTTTGTTCAATAAAAGTTTCGATTTTTGATTCTCTATAGCAGTTGTTTTTATTGTCTAATCTCCTGGAAAACTGGTTTTTGTGAGAGGTTGTACTTGAACGCATGATTGAGAGTCTTCCTTATCTTAAACTTTGGTTTCTTAGTTAGTTCGCATTGTTCTAATTAATTTCTTGGGCGCATGATTCAAGGGAGAGGAGGTAAGCATTCCCATGGAGTATACGCATGGAACAAAGTGGGTATGGATTAAACCAGTAGACGCATGCTTTACTGGTGAGTTTCAGTTGAATCAGATCGGCGCATGTTCAATCTGGTTTAGCTCTGTTGGAGGATTGAGAAAAGATTAATCTTTAGAGAACCTGTGAAGAATTCAATGGTGGAAGAACTTGGGATCAACCACTTTTTATTTGCTATTTTAATCTCTTTTATATTTTCTGCACAACTATCTCAAATCCCCTTTTCATCTTTATTATTTTTGCTAACTTTTATTGCTTGTAGATAGATTTTAAACCCTGATCAACTGATTTTACTATTGGATTCGTTGGGAGACGACTTGGGGACATTTGTCCACAATTATACTATCATCTCTCTAGTGTTAGACAAGTTTACGCTAGAATCATATTAATTTGACAGCAAAACGACAGCTATCAAGAGTCACAAAGCAAGAAAACAATTAGGTAAGTGATTTTAGAATCTTGAATTGATTTTGTGTTGAATTTTAAGTTCAAAAGATAACACATAACATGAATCATATAAACTAGCCCTAAGTTTTCTCAAACCCAAAAAGCCCAAAATAGCCAATCTAAAAAAAATAAAAAATAAATCTTGCGAATTGATTCATACATGAGCCTTAATAGAATCATGAAAAAGAACGTAGTATGAGCAAAAGATTGGATGAAAAAGAAGGGATAACAAGTGTCGTGAAATTAGAAAAAGATAGACCATCAAGGTCTAAGTGAATTTTTTTTGATACACCTACCTTAGCTAGAAAGACCACACTAACTAATCCGTTCTTGTTGTGCTATCTTAAAAGTTATAACTGAAATACAAAAAACCTATTTGAGATTTTTGAAATTCACTTGAGTGTAAACAACTAGCTGGGTTGGAATGAGACTGAATTAGGAAAATATGCATGACTCATAGCCTTGTATGATATAATCTACAAGTGTATTGTACTTAATTATGCAACACTTATGTTAAAAGCAAAAGTAATTGTGTCTATTCAATTATGAACTAACTCTCTGACAATTTCAAGATAGCTATTGCTACTCAAGATCTGGACCTGCAAGAGCTTTGCTTGAGGACAAGAAAAGAGCTAAGTTGGGGAGTTGAAAAGTATCAAATTGAAACAAAAATCACATATCAATAGGCAAGTGATTAATGTAGAAAATGTATAAAAACTAATGAAAAATATTCCAAACGCTCTTCAACTCCAACTACACCTAGAGACATGGAAATAAAGAAGAAATCTGCAGAAATCTTGAAAAAAAGAAAAAAAATGATGGAGCAAAAAGATTCAATCCACCCAGCGTATGAAGAATGGCTTAATAGCTTGAGTCTAGAGAACAAGCCTCATAAAAGACACTCAAACGCTGAACGCCTCTACATAAACTGAGCGAATTGAGGCCAATGCAATTGTAATCCAGAGAAGAAATGGCTGAGCAAATTTTGAACATTACATGAAGATGAAGAAGGCCAATCTGTTGAGCGAGTTGGCCTGCGCTGCATGAATGCTAAATCTCATGAATCCATTTTAATCTCATTCTAAAATTTCATAAATAAGGACCTTGGGGCAGCATTCCAAACCATCAAGAGGTATAAAGAAATGGAGGTAAAGAGGCATTGAGAGGCATAACAGCTTGGCCTAAAATTTGTGTCTCGGTGCGACCTCTTCTACGAGTTTCCGAATGAAGTCCTTTGGGAATGGCGGAACCTAATTTAGTCTTCTCAATGTGCTTATGAGCCTTTTTAGGGTTGGATTTGACAGGAGAAAGTGCTTCAACACTCGGAATTGTCTGCAAAGGTTGGACCATCTTCGCAAACACTTTTCCCGCCTCCACGACATCACTTTGACGCATTTTATAAGCCGCTCTTTGAAGTACGCCTTTTGGCCGTCCGGATGCACAAATGACACTATAAGGAGTAAGTCAACAAACATCAAAATACAAGAATGAAACCAAATTTACAAGAAACAGACCCTCAACATCAACCAGTTGAGTCAAAGATAAATACGCTATAAGAAGTCACCGAGTAGGGATTCTGCAGAGAAGTTTATCAAATACTGAAATTGTTTTGAAGTCCTCCCCAATTAATAACAACCTCGACCACGTGCCGATTCATGAGTCCAATAAAAGGAAATCGATGATTGTCACCATTATAAAAATAATGGTGACCCTCCTTCCCGACCACAACCTTTTAGAAACCACCATTGAAGTTCTTATATGAAGAAGTGAAAGGGGATAACAAGCACGATCTTAGTTGGCTTATCAGGGATACTTAGAAAAGTACTCCCAGACATGAACGTCCACCAATTCGTACTCGATGTCGTGGGCAGGCACTTCATCCAACTTCGCACCTTCGGCGACGGAGTCCACCGACAAACTTACGTCCCGACGATGACTTCCTTGTCAACTGCCTTACAACTAACCCTGGGGGACACTATCGTGTCCCGGGAATCACTGGAATTCGAAGTATACACATTGGCCATGTCTCTTGACTCTCCTACAATGACATCCCTAACCATACCCAAGAAGGAACTATCAGAGGAAGAGAAAGACATGATTACCTCTCTGACACACACCCAGACAAAGAGGGAGGCAAAGAAAGAACCAAGCAAGGAATGAGACCACTATCCCCCACTATTTATAGGAAAATAATCCGAGTGAATACGAACTATCACTCACCTCAACTATTGGATCAGTCATTCATCAACGAAGTGTTCACATTTTGACACACGTAACCTCCAATAGTAATCATATTTTAAGCTCTTTCGTTGACTACTACTGCTCGGGCTTCGGGGGGGGGGGGGGAGTATACCTATCGATTCTAGGCGCATGTTGGACTACCAACATGACAATGAAACCAACCAAAGGAAATGAAATTTTATTTCTAAACATGTCCATCCCTCGAGTATGGCTTTTTCGCTTATAGCTTAAGTCTGGGGAAGTGTACTACTGGTTGACCAAAAACGAATCTGTACCGAATCCTCCTGATACCTCGACTTATCGGCCACACGGCTTAAAAAACTTAACATGTTGTAACAGTCGACCTCTCAAGGTAAAACTTATGATGGAGATCAATTATTAAGGAAGCTTAATAATCTCAAGGTAAAACTTATGATGGAGATCAATTATTAAGGAAGCTTAATAATTTATTAGAAGAGTGATTAAGACAACATGAGCCTACTTGGGCCTAGTGTGATCTCTCCTATGGGTAAGGGCCTATGGAAAAAACTATAAATAGAAGGACACCTCTAAGGTGAAAGGTAATGAACTATTGACCCTTGACACATTTTTGATATAAACAAGACCTGACTTGAGCGTCATAGTATTTCCTGTAGGTACGTTGTCTTGGAAAAAAAAAGAGACTGAGGCCGACTAACCAAGAGAATTGAAGACGAGAATACCTTATGTGAGGGATACCTGGCCTTGTAAGAATAAAATCTAAAACTTAATTTGAAAGAAGAAAGTTGTAAAAGGAATTTTAATGTAGAAAAATATTAAAAAATTGTGATAAATTCTGTTTCAATAAATATTTTTAATTCAAATATGTTTGAAAATACATTATGACAAACGAGTAAAAACATAAAATAAATAGTTTTAATGAATTAATTAACTTGAATTTTAACAATTGATAATAGAACTCTGTGGGAACCATCTAATAAAGATGTTAATGAATTTGAAATTGGAGGCACCATATTATAATATTATATTTCAGTTACCATTTTGATAAGCATTTTTTTGGTGGTTTTAGAATTACTCTCTTAGGAATTTGGAAAAAAGGTATGACAAGTAGGGTTTTGTGGGTATTCGGTGGTTGGAGGCTAGGGTTTTGTTCTCCTACAGTGATGTATCTCTTCTAAATGGGAAGGGTTGTTTTTCTCCCAAGTGTTGTGAGATGAGTCCAAATTCTTCCGATTTTCATATTCATTGAGGGTGTCTCAAAGATCAAGGTTTCTCTTCACAAGACAAACCATGTTATGTGACTCAAGCACAAAAGAGGACTTTTTCATAATCCTTGAATAATGCATGTGCTATCCCTCTTTCAAAACTATCTTCTCCTTGCATCAAGGGAGATTTGATACCTGTTCAGATTGATGAAGATGTGTATCTCACATATCTTGAAGATTGTAAAAATCACCTTCATGGAAAAATTACTAAAGGTGACAAACTCTTACTCATATGGACATGTGAAAAAAAACTAAATGTTTCCTGGAAATCTCTGGGATCTTGGAAAGATATTGCTATGGGAAAATGATTTTATGAATTTACTTTTTCTTCCCATGAAGACATGAGAAAAGTCTTAGCAATGGCGTCTTGTAATCTCATTTCGGGTATCTTGAGAGTCTTTGCTTGGACTAAGGACTTTGTGCCACCTTCCATGAAGCTCACTAAAACTCAATGTTGGATTAGGATCCACGGTCTTTCTATGAAATATTGGCAACCAAAAGTAATTTTTTCTATAACGAGAGAGATTGATACTCTTCTTTCTCTTGATAATTGCACCATGAATAAATTTAGAGATTTTTTTTCTCTAAAGTGTTTGTTGATATTAATATGCTATATGCTTTGCCTAATTAAATTTTGGTGGTGGAAAGACCTGGTTTTGCTTTTATTATAGATATTGAATTGGAGAAGTTGCCTCCATTTTTCTCTGCATGCAAAATGATAGGGGATGATATTTCTATATGCAAACGACATCCTGATAACCTCAATAACACGGTTAAACCGTCTGCTATTTTGTCCAAACATGTTGCCAATTATAAACCCCCGATTGTCCAAACTAAAGAAACTAATGATGCCCCTCACAAGGAATTAGTTGGTGTCACAAAGAAACAAAAGTCTGCGGTAGAGGAACATATATATGATGTACCTGTTCGTAATACATGGGTGGTGGAAGTTGAGGGAGTTTCTATTGATCTTGATATCCTTGTTGAAGTTGTTGCTGGCCAGGTGGAGAATGGATCTTAGAATGATATTTATGTTCATATGCCCTCTTTGGAAGATGTCCATGAATAAGATGATTTGCTATAATAAAAACTCACTGCCTCTTGAAAATTCTGGTCCTTTAGAAGGATTCTCTCATCTCAAATATGCAACTAATGCAACAAGTCCTAAATTAGTTGTTGCCAAACAAGTTACTTTTAAATCTATTTCTCAAGATTTAGTCTTGCAAAATTATCTTGAATCTCTTTCTGGTGTTGAACAAAAGGCTCAAGAGTCATTCCCAACCATCTTGCCAGCAAATATAATTGAATCTACCTCGACTGGTATTTTCTTAGAAGAAGCCAATTTGGTCTCTAAGTTCTAAGCTAAAAAGATGGAAAAAAGAAGCCTTGAAGTGAAGACGATGAATTAGTTCAAACTTCTAGAAGACTGAGACATCTTCCTAAATCTAGAGCAAAAGCCAATAAGATTACCTCCAAACCAGATTAACCTATAAAAAAGAAACGATAGTGATGTGCAAAAATATCATAGGATTTTATTACCGCTACTGAATGCAAATGAAGGTCCATCTAATTAGATTTTCGGGATTCAATCTTTTTCTTTGTTATCTTTTTGGAAGCTACGCATTAGAGAATGTTCTTTTGTTTGCCTTCTTATCTTTACTTCTTCTTTTTTTCATTTTTTTGAGTTTAAACTCTCAATGTAGTTACTTATACTACTCTTGAAAGTTTCTTTTGATTTTTTGTTTTTTTTTCCGCAAAAATTTGGTCTAGTCTCCATATTTTTGTTTTCTTAGTTTTATACTGTTTTTATGACAAAAAATAATAATTTACACACAAATCAATTCATTTAAAACAATAATAGAAATTTAAATACAAATCAATCTCTTAAAAATACATGTAAACCATCAAGTAAAACTTTCAATTGATATTTTCTTCTTTAACAATTTCAGTTTCATTACCATTTAATTTTGAAAAAGCTAATAAAATTCATTAAAATATCAATTTAATTAATTTAATGTCAAAATTTAATAATTTCATAGTGTTACTCTAAATTAATACTCTAAATTTAAGTAAAGATTCTCTCTTTGTATTTTAATAAATCACAGATTAATTCTTAGTGCTGAAGATAACAAACAACTATGAACAATCATTATTTACTTTAATCTTAACAAATTATTTTTCTTCTATGCTGATACCCAAAACTTCTACAACTTCAAATAATTCACAAAAATAGTTGAAAGAAAAACTTATACTCTATTATCAATACTTTAGGCTCCCAACAAAGCTTTAAAATAAAATAAAAAATCCAAAATGAAAAAAAAAACATCATAAAAAAATTCATAGAACTCACCTTTCAACAAATGAACTCCACTAAGGCTACCAATATCTTCCAACAATCTGAAGTATTCCCAAGTACGTGTAGTTAATCCCAAAATCAAATTAAATAAAAAAAAATAGAAAATAATAAGAATGAAAGAAAAAATTAAAATCAAATGTATGAGATCAAAATCCAGAGCTAGAGACTAAAAACAAAGACAAAAGTTGATCTCCACTGTTTCTCCTTAACTCACTACAACAAACAAAGATTGGGGTGTAAGAATGAGACAAATATGGACTTACACAATTCTACCGATAATGATTGACAATTTATTGACTGAGAGTTGGATGAATTTTATGATAGACTCGATATCAAACATATCACGTAGAACATCCCAGACTAATGGGCAAGCCGAGATCGCTAATAAGGTTATTCTTAACTAGTTAAAGAAGAGACTCGACATTACTAAAGGAAAATGGACCGAAGAGCTAATTGAACTCCTATAGGCATACCAATGCACTCCACAAACAACTACCCAAGAATTTCCTTATAGCCTTACATACGAAACTGAAAGAATGATTCCAGTAGAAGTGGGAAAACCTTCCTTTAGAAGACAAATGTTTGATATAGATTTGAATCAGGAAAGCTTAATGACCAACATGGATGTGATCAATGAGTACAAAGACAGAAGCAAAATTAGAGAGGAAACATGCAAGATACGGGCGACGAGAAGGTATAATTCCAAAGTGAAACCCATATGTTTCAAAAGAGGAGATATAGTGTGGAAATGAGGAGTCAAGCCAGGAATATTGAAGGAGACTTTTTAAATAAAGGGGAAGAACCTTTTCGAGTTAGAGTCACAACGGCCAATGGAGCCTATTACTTATAATTTCTTTTAGGAAAAGGTATACCAAGGACGTGGAATGACACTCACCTTAGGTTTTATTACAGTTAATAAATGATGAAATGTGCATTATTTCCTTGCTCGGTTGTTTTTGTTAGGATCGATGGCTATAACAAGAGAGGGGGTGAATTGTTTACAAAAGATTTTCACAAATACTTTTCCTTAGAATGAAACTTTAACAATCAACTCAGAAAAGCAATTCAGAAAGCCAATCAAAATACCAAACAAAAACATATATCAAAATTATAATCGGTTAAAATAACGATTTAACCGGTTATTTATGCGGAAAATATCAAACAGTTATGGAGAGAAGAGATAGAGAGAATTACACACAAGGTTTATACTAGTTCACTCTATCCAAGAGCTACATCCAGTCCTCAGTCAAACCACTGAGTATTTCACTATGTAACCAATCACAGATTACACATACACAACACGACTTTGAATCCCACAAAGCCTACTCACCCTCTTTGCACACTACCAACACCTCAGTGTTAGATTTATCTTTTGTATTATCAATATATCTTGGAATCCACTTATAGATGCCTTTAGGTACAAGAGATTTACGAAACCTGCAATACCTGACAGAATGACCTCTCTTCATGCAGTAGAAGCATGTAACAACCGGTTGAAACCACATTTTAACCGATTGTTTTTCTGGAAAATTTGAAAAAGGTTTTGTAATCTTTTTTTCTTTTCTTTGAGCATAAAATCCCAAACCTACTTTTCCAAATACACATTTCTGTGAGGCTAAAACATCTTCAAAATTGGACTTTCCAGTTGTAAGCTTTGTCCAAGGTTTTCAAAACATAGCAAATCTTTTTTTTAAGAAGTTCACAATTTTCACAAACTTTTATCTCACAATTGTAAGAAGAATTTTTGTAGATTAAATCTAGATTTTCTAAATCTTCTTTTGTTTTGCATAGCTCTTTCTCTAGATCCTTAACTTTATTTTCTAACTAGTTATTTAATCCTTTCAACCGATTGAAAGAAAGTGCCAATCAGTTGGCTTCATCATGAGTTTCATAAAAAGCATTAAGCAATTGATCATAGGTGGTACCTTTACTTGTTGAAGTAGAATCCACGCTACTTGTTATTGATGCTAGAAGACAAAGATTAGCTTCCTCATCATCTGAAGCACTTGAGGATGAGACATCATTGTCATCCCATGCTATATATGCTTTCTTAGCTTTTCCCTTTTTCTCCCTTTTCTTTGACTTCATTGTTTGGACATTCAAACTTGATATGTCCCTGTTCACCACAACCATAGCAAGTATACTTATTAGAATTGAATTCACTAGATTTCTTTGAATCATACCTTTTAGAAGCTTGTTTCTTTCTCAAGAATTTGCTGAATTTTCTTGATAACAAATTCTTCACTTTCACTGGAAACATGTTGTTGTTTGCTAGCTTTAAGTGTTATGCTCTTGTTATGCTTGTCTTCACTTTCTTGAACATCAAGCCTTTGAATCTCAATTTCATGCTCTCTAAGTTTACCGAAAAGAGATGCCACAGTCATTGAGGTGAGATCCTTTGATTCAGAAATGACAGTAACCTTTGGTTGCTGTTCCGGCCGGTTGACCGGGATCGTCTTTGCGCGTGGCTTTTCCTTGTGAGCTAGGGCACCTTCGTCTTGCTTCGTCTGTGAGTACCTGAAAGAAGTGAACAAAGGGGCGCCCTCGCGGCCGTTTACACTCCGACGATCAAGTCAGCTAGCGAGAAACACCAAAGTGACTGAAAACTGTATGATAATCTCAATGACTGAAACTGGGTGGCTAAAACTGTGTTGCCCTAATTGCCTTGTGCTCTGTGTGACTATGAGAATTAGGTTAAAACTTGTGTAACTGTGAAAGCGTACCTTACTAGGGTTCTTCGTGCCCTTTATATAGGCGAAAACTAGGGTTTACCTTTGCGCTGCTGCTATTATCTAGGGTTCCTTGGAGAAGGTCCTTGCGCCGCTATTCCTAGGATATGAGCGTACATGGACTTCCCTTATCTGGAGTGCAATGAATAACCTTGTGGCCACTTGGGTTCTAACTTGAGCGCCATATCTCTCGCGCCATCATACTTCGTGGGTGCCCTAATTAATCACGTGTCATGCATGCAGCCTTCCTTGGAGATCTTTAATGAGAACGTGGGCATTGTCACGTGCCCCTTTGACTTGATCATTTATTCTGTGTGGAGGGTCCCATAGCGCCGCCACCCAACTTAGGGTTATTCCATCGTGTGGGCCCTCTTCTCTGCGAAATGCTTCTATCACGCGGGTTGACTCTTCGGGCGATGTCTTACTTGGGCGATGTCCTTCTACGTGTTGACTTTGACTTTGACTTTTGGTCGATCACCCCGGGACGGTACACAAGCCCCCCCGTCTTGAGCTGATGGCTTGTTTCAGCGAAAAGACTAAGGCCTCGCCCCTGTTGCCCTCGCGGCGATTTGACGACGTGTCACTCCACGATCGGTTGACGTGACATTTCCGCGTTGCCGGTGCGACGTACCCTCAAGGACTCTGACGATGTGATATTCTTTGAGCAAGAGAGGTGACACTTCAGTTCGCACCTCCATCTCGTGACACTTGGCCCAATCGTAAGACGTCCGCTTTAACGTCCTTTACTGTTTTAACTGGAACGTTCGAATCTTTGAAACCCCCGTACCTTAACTCACTGTCTTTACTTCTTTCGCATCTTTCTTGCGATATTCATCTTCTTCTCAAGAACTCCTTGTTCCGCGTTCTTTCCTTGCAAACTTTCCTTCTATTCTGCTGCTAGATCCTTCTTCCTTGACCTTCAGTTTCTTCACTGACAGCTACGTACTAAAATGTCTACCAACCCTTCCTTCTCCAGAGTGGGTCACAAGGATCTTTACCCCTGGGCTTCGAGTGAACTTCTTGACGAATGCTCTAGCCTACTTTCCACCAGGACCCTAAGGGAACACGTGGGTGAAGAGTGTTCCTATGATCGTCATGCCTTCGCAAAGAGGCATGATGATGACATCGTCGTGCTTCCCTGCACCCTAGGGGAGCCGGTATGCGGAGACGAACGGGCCAACGATGGGGTCCCCTTTTTCTATTTTTATCAAGTGGTTTTTAAGCGCGTCAGCGTGCGCCTTCCTTTTTCTAGGTTCGAGAGAGAGCTGCTGACAGAGATGAACGCAGCCCCAGCCCAACTGTACCCTAACAGTTGGGCCTTCGTTAAGGCCTTTGACATTCTGTTTGGCTTCCTAGGATGTGCGCCCTCTGTAGACATCTTCCCTCACTTCTTTGAGGTGAAGAGGTAGAGAAACAACCTCTGGGTGACTCTCAGCAACGTCCCCGGTAGGATTCTTTTGACCCCTTTCCAGCAAACCTTCACAGGGTGGAAAGGCAGGTTCTTCAAGGTGTGCTGTTCCAGCCTGGTGCCTTCTGCTCTGGACGACTTTCCTTTGTATTGGACAAAGGACGCCAGAGCCTTGAAATCTAAGCCTCTTAAGAAGCTGTCTTTAAGGGATCAGGAAGCTTGCAAGATCCTGGCGGGTGTTGGAGGTTTTGACGCGGCTGCCTTAATAAGCTTAGAGTATAATGCCGAGCTTCTGGAAAAATATATTTGTGCGGGAGGCTTTCTTTATGACCCTCCTACTCCCTGTTTTTGTTGGATTTCTTGTATGATTTTGTCTGGAAATACTTTGTTTCATGCCTGTCTCTCACTGTGCTTGACCCTCTTTTTTTACGTAGGTTCGAAGATAAACGATCATCAGAGGACACTACTGACTCAGGCTTTGAGATTCGGAGACGGGGTTTCTTCGTCGTATTGCTCAAACTCTGGGGGCCACTGATGAGTGACATGCTTTCGCTTCCCGTGCAAACATTAGAATGTGTATAGGATTATATTTTCATCTTGCAACTGTTATGAACTCTGTCTGTAACCCTAACGCTGGCTTTACGTTTTTCTTTATGTTGAATGCTGTCCGATTCATTTTTGTATGCTTGCGTTCCTTGCTATGCCGCACGCGTTACTCCCAATATTTCCCCTCGCCATGTTTGGCATGAATTCCTTAGATAGCATTTACTCGCCTCCCCATTCCTTCCCTTTGGGCTGCAGTGCACACCCTGCTTCTGATCATTTCACTTATGGCTTTGCTTGGCCTTCGTATTTGTGAGGGATGCTCGTTCGTTTGAGCCTTCTTATTTGAACCTCCAGCATCTTCGCTCCGAGCTTATTGGGAAAGTCGGCGATGTGCGGCTTGTAGCGATGTTGGACCGCTTGGTCTTTTATTTTGGCAACGACACAGCCGGCGGTCTCGTATGTTGCAGACCGCCATCTTTACGATCGGCGATCATGCGCACTTCTTGATCACGTCGTCGCTCTTGATGACTTGATCGGAACGCGGGCTGCGATTCTTCTGGTAAAGAAGATAAGTTGAACTTCCGCGATCTACGTGGCTTTGTGCGCTAATGCCCGGGTCATCTACTGATTTGACACTTCACCAACCTCCTTCCGCGAGCTGACACGTGGACTCATCAACGGCCAATGTTTCTTATCGCTTGCGCTTCTTGTAACGTTCGAAATTATTAAAATTCTCGCGCCACTCCACTGTTCCATTATCTTCTTCACTTCCAAACTCTCGAAACACCCTGGTGGACTCTTCGACTTCTTCGATCCCCCTTTTGCTGTACGCTCTTTCGATCGTCTAAAGGTAACTTTTTTATCACTTCTACTGATATTTGCTGCATTTTGATCGGTTTGCATCATCCAATACTTGTCTGGAGCATACGTTGTGGGATGTTTCTTTGCTTCGTTTTTCTCTTTTCTGCGTTTAGGGTTTCTGAACCTCTCTCTGCGAGCCCCCCTTGTTCTTCCCTCTTCTCTTCTTCTGTCGAGTCTCTCTGTTTACGAACACTCATACCTTTTCATCTTCTTGCAGCTTTCTCGATGACTCATTCAAAACTCACACCAAACCCTCCTCCATCTCCTCGCAACCCTCCAGCGAAAACCCGTAGGGCCAAACCCTCTTTTTCTCGCGAACCCCCAAGGGGTCCCAATGCTTCCTCCGACCGAGTCGTGAGACCCGCGTCTTCTCACCGTAGCCAATCGCAACCAAACCCACCACAAACCAGTGTGGTGATAGAACCCCTACCAGATTACAAGCGGTTATACCCGTGGGCCTCCGCAACCTTGTTGGGCGAGATCTCCTTCGTCAACTCCGACCTTGACGTTTGTCGCCTCAAGAGGGGTGACAAGGCAAACCTCTCCTTCAGTAAAGAGCATGATGACAAAGTGGTTGTGCGGCCTTGTCCTCCCGGTGAGCCAATCTGCACTGATGATCAGGGGAGCGACGACATCCCCTTTTGCTTCATCTACACCACCATGTTCAAGAAGGTCAAACTCCGGTTTTCCTTCACGCGCTTTGAGAGGGAGCTCCTGGCCGAGCTCGACATAGCTCCCGCCCAGCTCCATCCTAACAGCTGGGCGTTCGTGCGAGCTTACCAGATTATCTGTGCACACTTGGGGCTCCCGGCTTCTGTGGACATATTCTTGTACTTGTTTGAGGCGAAGAACCCGGGCGATCGTCTATGGGTCAGCCTCAATGGATCGCCGGGAGGTCCATTCTTTCTATCTTCCAACAATTCTACAAGGATTGGAAGGGGAAGTTCATGCGTGTGTGCTACAGCAACCAGGACCCTTCTCTTCTCGACGGGTTCCCTTTGTGCTGGGTGAACAAGGGGAAGAAGGAGTCAAGTTTCAGGAAGGCCAGGGGGCCGGAAAAGATGGGGGCACTTGACAAGGATTTGTGCAATTTCTGGAAAGGAGTCGCCTCCTGCAACATGGTTCTCCCCACCTCCTCCATTATTTCTTATGAGTTTCACGAAAGCCAGCTAGACATCCATATAGGTTTGTCCTTGGGCTTTCTCAACTTACACTTCTGTCATGCGACCTTTGTCTCGTGTGTAATTTTAGCTTTCCCTATGTGTTGTCTTTCATTACTCATCTTTCTCTGCATTGTTAACCACTGGACTAACCATGGGCCACTATGCAGACATGTTGCTGGGAAAGGATAAGATAGCTGAGCTACGTGCCATAGCTAGGCGCCACTTTGGCGGCGGGCTCCCAAACGGTTCCAAATTCTATTGCGGAGATCGCCGCCGCCCAAGGGCAGTCTCCGCCAGCCGATCCACCCGCAGCCGTCGCTCTTCCAGCCCCCCAACGCAAGAAACTACCCCTCAAGAAGGCCAAGAGGAAGGCCCCTAGGGTAGTGTCTGATGAAGAGACGGATGAAGCCACTGAGGATGGACTAATCTGCAAGAGGAAGAGGGTGGCGGTGGCAGAGCCCCCATCAATTGAGAGTGCCGCTCAAAACTTCATTGAGAACCCCCCCAACGCCTCCACACCATTCGAGTACGCTGGGGAGGTACCACTTTCAAACGCTTCAGTTGCTGAGGTCGCCCCCGAGCAACTTGCTGATACGCAAGCCTCCATCCAAATCGCCGAAGAGCTGCCCAACTCACCACCACGCCTCGAAGCTCCCCCCGTGATCCAACCTTGCGAGGGTGGTGGTGAGCACCAACCCCCGCCCCCTCCATCAACACCGGGTCTTCCAAGCTCCCTTCAAGAGGCCTTGAAAAGCTTCAATACGCGTCTTCATGCTATGGCTGATGAGTGCCTCCCTCACATCGTCGCCGAAGGGCTGAAAGGCCACTTGGAGAAGCTAGAACTCGACTACCGCATCCACCAAGAAGTCGCAAGCACCGCGAAGGCTGAAGATGGGAAGATCAAGTGCGACATGCTGCTGCAGGGCATCGAGTTCTCGCGGGTCGAGAATGCTTTCAAAGACGAGCTCCAAAGCGTGCGCAATGACAGGAATGAATTGCGTAGAAAACTACACGACAAGCTTCAGGAGACCATCGAGCTGGAGAGCAAGCTCGTCCCCTTGAGGGAGAAAATTGCCAAGCTGGAGGAGGCGAAGAAAGCCGATGCCCAACAGGTGGCCAACCTAGAGAAGAGATCGATCGAGAGGGAGATTCTTCTGGGAAGAGTTGAGCAGGATCGGGACAAGGCCTCCCAGGAACTAGCTGAAACTGCTGCGGAGCTTGCTCAATCTCGTGAAGAAAACAGCGGGCTCAAGAAGAAAGTTGACGAGCTTGACGAAGAGAACTGCGGGTTGAAGACAAAGGTCGATGAGCTTCAGCTCGACGCTGCCCAAGTTCTCACTTCCGGCTTCGGAGCAGCTCTGGAGCAGTTTGCTTGCAAATTCCCCGATCTGGACCTCTCGGAGTTTTCTGTATACAATGAGGTTGTGGATGGCAAGATCGTCCCCCCCATCGATTTATCGCCTTGAAAACTCTTGTACTTGACTTTGGTCTGTAATTTTCGTTCTGTTTGAACTATCTGATACTCATGTGCATGCATATATATATATATATGTATAACCTTCTAACTTATCTGTCGTGCAATTAACTTGTTTAGCTGCACGGTTTTTTTTCAACTCAACGTGCTTTGTACTAATTGGTACTTAACTTTCTGCAAACCTTCTTAACTTAAACAAACGATTAACTCGAAACAATAACGTTTAACACAACATCACTTACCCGGTAAAAAGGGCTTAGGTCGACCTTAATATTTGTACCCTTTCTCGCCCAATCTACCAAGGGCCAAAGGCATTTCTACGTCGTCGCCTGGAACTTTGCTAACATGGGCCCTTGTCATGCAATCCTACTCTGTTTCATTTTCGTGCAATGGGCTTCTGGCGACGCCACCTTCCTCTTAACTGAGAACGTCCCCAACGGGACCACCTCCTGTTTTCATCTTTGCTCATCTGGGAGGAGAGCTGCCTTTCGGACCTCTCTCTACCTTCCCGAGTCTTTACCCTGAAATAACTCACATCATTGTTCCCTCATCTGGGGGTAAAGCCGCTTTTCGGATCCTTTTCTACCTCCCTGAGTTTCAAAGCAATGATTTGGGTGGTGGGGTGCCCTCTGCGAACCTCTCCTACCACCCTTTAACTTCTAACTTAACTGGTCTTACTAGGTCAATATTGGTGTCTCACTCAAGGGAACATGGTTCTTCTCCAACCCTCCTTTCCCATACTTGAGATTGTCAACACCCCTGACTTTTCGGTTTCGTCTTGCCTGAACTCACTCGAGGGCGAGAAGGACTTTCTCTGGCGCCTCAACTTGCCCAGGGGCTACCTTTTCCCTGGATGCACTGAGGACTTTCAATCTCATCTCGCTTATTCTCGCTCACGGCGAGTAGGTCCTTTTTAATCTCTTCTCGCCTATTCTCGCTCGCGGCGAGTAGGTCTTTTTAATCTTTTCTTGCCCGAACTCACTTGAGGGTGAGAAGGACTTTTTATTGTGCCTCAACTTGCCCAGGGGCTACCTTTTCCCTGGATGCACTGAGGACTTTTAATCTCATCTTGCCTCAACTCACTCGAGGGTGAGGAGGACTTTCTATGGTACCGGGGCTAGCTATTCATACTTGAGGAGGGGGCGTCCCGAAGGAATTCCTTAATCCCTGCTCAAGGACTAGGCGCCCGGATCTTAACTCATACTTGACATACCTGTCATCTTGCTCTGAACTCGCCTATACTCGTTCTTGGCGAGTAGGACTTCTTAATCTGTTCTCGCCTAAACTCGTTCTAGGCGAGTAGGACCTTTAATCTATTCTTGCCTATACTCGCTCTAGGCGAGTAGGACTTAAAACTTAACTTTCACCTCCGATTGCTAGGTGGCGATGAGGGTTTAAAACTTTGTGCTTGTGCCTCCAATCGCTAGATGGTGATGAGGACTTAAAACATTATGCTTGAAAACCTTGTACTGAATGCATGCGGTCTGAATTTGTCTTAAATTAAACAAAGACGATAAAGTTTCTTTCCAAATGCTTAAAAACGATGAGCATGCAAACTTAACAACTGGGAAACTTTAATAACTTTTTGAAACCTTCTTTATTGGGTGACCTCGTTAAAAAACCCTCTTCAGGGAAAAAGAGTGCCCCCTTGAAAAACTGTTTTATTGCTACTTACAATGTTTCAACTGTAATAAAACTTGAGATGGGTGGCGTTTCAAGTGCGAGGAATCGCCCCTCCTTCCAGTGTTTCTAGGCAGTAAGCACCGTTACCGAGTGCTTCGGTTACTCTGAACGGTCTCGTCCACTTGGGCGACAGCTTGTTCTGCATCTCGTACTGGTGGGCCTTCCTCATCACCAGGTCGCCATCTATGAATCGCCTTGATTTAATCCTGGAGTTGTACTTACGTTCCACTCTTCTTTTTACTGCTTCGGCCTTTACCCTTGCCTCCTCCCTGACCTCGTCCAGCAAATCCAAATTCATTCTCCTTTCGGCGTTCGAGTCTTCTGCTACGAAGTTCTGGAATCTTGGCGAGCTTTCCTGGATTTCGACTGGGATCATCGCATCGCATCCATATACCAAGCTAAACGGGGTTTCGTGGGTTCCCGATTGCTCGGTGGTATGATATGCCCATACTATGCGGGGAACTTCCTCCGCCCAAGACCCCTTGGCTTTCTCCAACCTCCTCTTCAGTCCTCTCAGCAAAACCCGATTGGCCGACTCCACTTGCCCGTTTGTTTGTGGGTGTTCCATAGAAACAAACACCTGTTGCGTCCCGATATCCTCGCACAGCTTCTTCAATAAGTGACTTGCGAACTGGGTCCCATTATCTGATACCAAACGCTTGGGCACACCAAAACGACACACAATGTTCTTCCATACGAAATTATGAATCTTGTGTGCGGTGATCTGGGCTACCGGTTCCACTTCGATCCATTTCGTGAAGTACTCGATCGCTACAACCAAGTACTTCATTTGCCTGATCGCCAACGGAAAGGGCCCATAATATCGATTCCCCACGTATGAAATGGCCAGGGGCTGTAGATTGACTTTAGCTCTTCTGGGGGCGCCTTGTGCCAATCAGCGTGTTGCTGGCATTGTTTGCAACGCTGTGCGTACTCCTTGCAATCTTCCCTAATGGTTGGGCAATAATAGCCCGCGCGGAGAGTTCTCGTTGCCAGGGCTCGACCTCCGATGTGGCTCCCGCAGATCCCCTCGTGGAGTTCAGTCATAATTCTTACGCACTTCTCTCCATGCACACATACTAACAGGGGGTGTGTAAATCCGAACCTGTACAGCTCTCCAACGATTAAGGTGAACTTGCTGGAGCTTTTCTTTACCTTTCTGGCCTCTGTTGCATCTACTACGAGGACGCCGTCTGCTATGTACCGCTGGTATGGTGTTATCCATGTATCTGATTGGTAAACGGCGCAAACCCGCGTTGTCTTCACTTCCTCTACTGGGTGCGCCCTAACTCTCGGTGCCCTCAAGGTTTCCTGAGTTAATGATCGATGACTCCTTGCTATCCCTTCCGTCGACTTGCAAACTTGAAGAACCTGGTGGTCTGCTGCGAACGCCCGAGGTGTCTTTAGAGTTTCTTGTATAACAGTCCTCTGCCTGCCCCCCTTGCCCGAACTGGCGAGTTTGGCAAGCAAGTCAGCTCGGGCATTCTGCTCCCTTGGTACGTGGACCACTTCAAACAAGGCAAAAGAACTTCTTAGCTCCTGTACATACTCTAGGTAAGCTGCCATCTGTGGATCCTTGGCTTGGAATTCGCCGGTCACCTGCCCGGTGATCAGTAAAGAGTCGCTCTTGGCCATCAGTACCTTCGCCCCCATTTCCTTTGCCAAAAGAATACCGGCAATCAATGCTTCATATTCCGCCTGATTATTGTTGGCTTTGAAGGCAAACCTCAGGGATTGTTCTATTAATACACCGTTCGGTCCTTCCAGAATGACTCCAGCCCCACTTCCTAGCTGGTTGGACGACCCATCAACCGAGAGTACCCAACGATCATCACTTCCGGCGTTATACGTCGTTTCAACGGACAGCTCGACCACAAAGTCGGCGAAGATTTGCCCTTTGATCGGTCCTCGGGGTTCATACCTGACGTCGAACTCTGACAACTCCACCGCCCATTTTACCATCCTCCCAGCTACATCCGGTTTCTTTAGAACCTTTTGGATGGGCAAGTCAGTCATCATCCATACCGCGAAGCTCTGGAAGTAATGTCGTAGCCTTCTCGCTGAAAACACGACCGCCAGCGCCGCTTTCTCCAAGGCTTGGTATCTCACTTCCGGACCTTGTAACACCGTACTTACAAAATAGATAGGTTTTTGAATTTGATCTTGTTCTTGGACGAGCACCGCACTCAACGCCGTTTCGATAACGGCGAAGTATAACTTGAGGGGCGTTCCCACTTGGGGTTTGCACAGAACCGGCGGGCTCGCCAAGTACTCCTTGAGTTTTACGAAAGCCTCTTCACATTCTCTCGTCCAGACAAACCTGTTATTCCTCTTTAAACACTGAAAATACGGGTGGCCCATCTCCCCACTGGCAGATACGAACCGTGACAGAGCGGCCATCCGGCCTGTAAGCTGTTGTACTTCCTTTACAATGGCAGGGCTTCTCATTGCTAGGATGGCAGCACACTTATCAGGATTTGCTGTGATTCCTCTTTCGGTTAAGAGGAAACCCAAGAACTTTCCCGCTTCTACGCTGAAAATGCACTTCTCGGGGTTTAGCTTCAGCCTGTACTTGGCTATTGTAACGAGTAGTTCCTCTTGATCGGCAACATGCCGATTTTTTTCCGGGGACGTCACGACCATGTCGTCGACATAAGCTTGCACGTTCCTCCCTAGCATGGGCGCGAGCACTTTATCCATCAGCCTCTGATACGTGGCTCCCGCGTTCTTCAGCCCAAAGGGCATCACCTTGTAACAATAGCACGACCTTTCCGTCATGAAGGCAGGTTTTTCCTCATCCATGGGGTGCATCTTTATCTGGTTGTAGCTCGAGAAGGCATCCAGGAAAGTTAGCAGTTTGCACCCTGCTGCACTGTCTACCAGGGCATCTATACTGGGCAAAGGGTAGGAATCCTTTGGACACGCCTTGTTCAGATCTGTGAAATCAACGCACATTCGCCATTTCCCGTTGCTCTTCTTTACCAACACAACATTAGCGAGCCACTCTGGATACTGCACTTCCTTGATGTGGCTTGCGGCCAGGAGTTTCTGTGTTTCCTCCCTAATCGCCTGCCTTCTTTCTTCATTGAACTTCCTCCTTCTTTGACGGACTGGCTTGACTTGGGGGTCCATTGCCAAACGATGGGACAGAAGGTCGGGATCAATTCCCGGCATATCTGAGGCGGACCACGCAAACGCATCCAGATGTCTACTTATTACCTTGGCGATCTGGTCCCGCGTTTCGTCATCTAGGGTTTTTCCCAGCTTGAATGTCTTCCCGCCGATCTCCTTCTCGAGCCAATCTTTGACCGGCTGGGGCCTCCTTTCACTGACGCTCGCCATATCTGGCATCGCCGCATCCCCCTCAGCGATTACTTGAAGTGTTGTGCCTACTCGCCGGTCCTCCTGGCGGGGACCTGCACCAGGGGGTGGCGTTGTGCTTACATTGCACACTGATCGCCTATTTCTGAGGCTGTTTTCATAGCACTTCTTTGCCTCCTTTTGATCAGAGCGGATGGTGATAACCACCCCTTCCATCGAAGGTAGTTTGACCTTCATATGCCTAGTGGAGGGCACGACTCCTATCCTGTTGAGCGTTGGCCTTTCTAACAGGATGTTGTATGCTGAGGGGGCATTCACGACCAGGTACCTGATCTTCTCTGTTCGCGACACTGCCCCATCTGTGAATGTCGTTCTTAACTCAATGTACCCCCTGACCTCCACTTGGTCACCAGCAAAGCTGTATAGGCAGCCCCCATACGACCTCAGATGGTCTGGGGACAACTGTAAATTTTTGAAAGTTGGCCAGAACATCACATCTGCCGAGCTCCCTTGATCGACCAATGCTCGATGAACCGTCCTTCCCGCCGTGACCAGCGAGATCACAATGGGGTCGTTGCCGTGGGGCACAACGTCCCTGAGATCTTCTTTGGTGAACGTGATGTCCACATCGGGCAAATGATCCTCAAAAGCTTCTACTGACATTGTGGACCTAACATACTTCTTGCGTTGTGACGCAGTACACCCACCGCCCGAGAACCCACCCGCTATGGTGTGGACCTCGCCGTGGACGGGCACCTCGTGCTGTTGTCCCTCGCCACTCGCCGGTTGCGAAACTGACGATTGTCCTGTCTGCTTCTCCAACAAGTAGTCCTTCAGGAAGCCATTCTTTACGAGTTCATCCAATTGGTGACCCAGCGCCAAACAATTGTTAATATGGTGCCCAAATGCTTCGTGGAATTCGCACCATGACTCCTTGTGGGGTCCCAGCACCTTGTCAGACTTCACCGGTTGCCTCAACCTGTCGGCTATGTTGGGCACCGCGATCAGATCTTTGAGTTCCATCGCGAAATTGTGCCTCTGTGGCCTGTTTCCTTCTCTCCTTTCCTCTGCTCGACCCCTAGGCTGGGTCCTCCTTGGCTCGTAGGCGCGCTTCCTGTCCAAGTGTTTTCTCTCCGTGGCGGCTTGGTGAACCCTAACAGGTTGCGTGCGTATCTGTGCCTTGGGTCGCGCGGGTGCAGTGGTCGTGCACTTCTCGTACGTCTCACCTTCTAAGGCAATGTGCTCTACCGCTCGTCGCCTTATTTCAGCGAAAGTTTTGGGGCGGTTGCAGCTAAGCGTTTTACTGAAAGATCCGGGACGTACCCCCTTCCTGAATGCGTATACAATCATGGGTTCCTCCGTGGTGCCTACTTTCACCACTTGTGCCCCAAAACGGCTTATGTATTCTTTTAGGGTTTCGCCTTGGAACTGCTTGACGTCGAAAAGATCATACGAGACTGGGGCGGGAGTTCTGTTGGCTAGATACTGCTCTCTGAACAGTTGTGAAAGTTGGGCGAAGGACGTGACGTGGCCCTCTGGGAGGCTGATGAACCAATCCATAGCCATCCCTGTCAAGGTGCTCATGAAAAGCTTGCACCTCACGGCGTCTGAACCGCCTACCAGCAATATCTGTGTGTGGAACGCCGTGAGGTGTGCCTCAGGATCCTCCACCCCCGTGAAGGTCGCTTTGGGTCCTGTGAACGTATTGGGAATCGCTGTTTCCATAATTGCCTGCGAAAACGGTGTTGTGAATTCCCTGGGAGGGGATGCAGCGTCAGGCTCGTCTCTGCCACGCTATCCACGGCGTAATTCCTCATTGGTGCGGTGGAGCTCTTCGATTCTTGCTTGAGAGGCTGCCAGATCCGCCTGCATGCGCTCCTGCTCCACCTTTGAGGCTGCCATTGCGTTCTGCAGCCCTTGCACCATACCCACGAGTTGTTGCAGGGTCATCTCTTCACTCCTGGCGCGTGCTAGTCGGGTGGTCATGGCTCTCTGGAGATCTTTTCAACTTATCTGGGTTTCGAGAACTGGAACTGAAAACTTGTGTGGTGGAACCGATGTTTATATCGGCCCCACGGTGGGCGCCAGATGTTCCGGCCGGTTGACCGGGATCGTCTTTGCGCGTGGCTTGTCCTTGTGAGCTAGGGCACCTTCGTCTTGCTTCGTCTGTGAGTACCTGAAAGAAGTGAACAAAGGGGCGCCCTCGCGGCCGTTTGCACTCCGACGATCAAGTCAGCCAGCGAGAAACACCAAAGTGACTGAAAATGTATGATAATCTCAATGACTGAAACTGGGTGGCTAAAACTGTGTTGCCCTAATTGCCTTGTGCTCTGTGTGACTATGAGAATTAGGTTAAAACTCGTGTAACTGTGAAAGCGTACCTTACTAGGGTTCTTCGTGCCCTTTATATAGACGAAAACTAGGGTTTACCTTTGTGCTGCTGCTATTATCTAGGGTTCCTTGGAGAAGGTCCTTGCGCCGCTATTCCTAGGATTTGAGCGTATCTGGCACATGGACTTCCCTTATCTGGAGTGCAATGAATAACCTTGTGGCCGCTTGGGTTCTAACTTGAGCGCCGTATCTCTCGCGCCATCATACTTCGTGGGTGCCCTAATTAATCACGTGTCATGCATGCAGCCTTCCTTGGAGATCTTTAATGAGCATGTGGGCATTGTCACGTGCCCATTTGACTTGATCATTTATTCTGTGCGGAGGGTCCCATAGCGCCGCCACCCAACTTAGGGTTATTCCATCGTGTGGGCCCTCTTCTCTGCGAAATGCTTCTATCACGCGGGTTGACTCTTCGGGCGATGTCTTACTTGGGCGATGTCCTTCTACGAGTTGACTTTGACTTTGACTTTTGGTCGATCACCCCGGGACGGTACAGTTGCCATGTTCTATCAAGACACTTCAGTACCTTAATGTTAAGCTCTTCTTCATCAAACTTCTTACCAAGACTCATAAGATGATTCACAATGTGAGAGAACCTCTTTTGCACATCACATATTGATTCTCCCTTTTGCATTATGAAGAGTTCATACTCTTGGATCAGAGCATGCTTCCTAACTCTCTTCACATAAGTTGTGCCTTCATGTGTGACCTCCTAGATGTCCCACATTTCTTTGGCCGAACTACATTGTGAAACCCTGAAAAACTCATCACAGCTTAGAGCAAATGTTATAATATTTTTGGCTATCCAATTAAATTTAACCTTCTTACTTTCTGCCTCAGTCCACTCGGATGAAGGTTTATCAACTAAAACACCATCTTTCTTAACTTGAGGTACAAAAGGACCATTTTCAATTGACTCCCAAATGCCTTTATCAGTTGAGTGTATAAAATTTTCATTCTCACTTTCCAAAACTGGTAATTGACTCCACAAAACAAAGGTGGCCTGTTTATTGAGGCACCTTCCCCAAAGGGCATTTTATCAACCATCAAAAGATTTTCAAAAAAAAGAAAACAAACTTGAGTAACTTTCAAGAACCTTGCTCTTCATGCCAATTGTTAGGATCGATGGCTATAACAAAAGAAGGGGGGGGTGAATTGTTTTGCAAAAGATTTTCACAAATACTTTTCCTTAGAATGAAAGTTTAACAATCAACTCAGAAAAGAAATTCAGAAAGCCAATCAAAATACCAAACAGAAACAAATATCATAATTATAATTGATTAAGAGATAGAGAGAATTACAAACAAGGTTTATACTGGTTCACTCTATCCAAGAGCTACATCTAGTCCTCAGTCAAACCATTAAGTATTTCACTATGTAACCAATCACATATTACACATACACAACACAAAGAGGTGACTTTGCATCCCACAAAGCCTACTCACCCTCTTTGCACACAACCAACACCTCAAGCCAGAATCACACTAACTTTACAGGATTTTACAACAGTTTTACAGAGAGTAATATGAAAAATTACAAGAACCTAAACAAGGTTAGAAAACACCTGGAATCACAGTACACCAGAAACCCTATTGATCAGTACTTGAATCACAGCAAAGCTCTAAAGCAATCTCGCTAAAACTTGGTAAAATACCTATTCACAAACAGTTGGTAATCTCTCAAATTAATCATAAATCAAAGTATCAAACTTTTCTGTTTTATCAATCTTTTCACGTTTGAAAGAAGACTAGTTTTATATTACTTGAGAAGCTACCGTTGAAGGCAGATTTGAACAACCAAATAAGTTAAAATAGGTTTTCAAAAAACTGTTATGAAAACATACATTTAATCAGTTAAAACTGCGATTTAACCGATTGAATGGTTTTGACAGTTATACAAATGATTATCTCGAAACTTTAATCGGTTGTTTTTCCCTTTGCATGGAAAAACACTTTAATCTTTAAAAAAAATTGAAATAAGCTTTGTTTGAGAATCAAGACTGATCTTACAAAGATTCTAAACCCCATAACAAAACCTAAACCTAAAACACAACACAGCTTCAGGCTTCATGAGGATTTGATACATCAAAGCTTCCTATCTTCAACAGTTTTATCCCTATGGATGTTTTTCGACCGAGAAGGTTTTAACAAGACACTTATTTACAAACTTCTTATTATTTTCCAGCTAAGAAGAATATTGAACACTATTTGGCTAAGGAAGCTTTGCCTCAAAATTTGCAATCTCTCCCGAACATACGAGCAGTTTACTTCGTAGGCATGGTTAAGGAAGCTTTGCCCAAAACTGGAAATCCCTCCCAATGTCTAAAAATTATTACACTTTGGCTAAGGAAGCTTTGCCCCAATATGACAATTCCTCCCAAATAGTGAAAAACAATCCCTCCCGGTAGCTTAACTTAACGAATAAAGTTCAGAATACCTTAACAAGGTCAGTCGGACCATAAAAAAAATTACTCTAAGTATACAACCTCTCAAGTTAATCGTATTAAAAAAAAAGGCAAAATGAATATAAACATACGTTCGGTCAGAATTTAACTTATCAAAGGTTAAGAATTTAGTTTTAAAATAGGAACAAGATAAACGAGTATGCGGTTGATGGAAATTCAATTTAAAAGACTTGAGGAAATCAAAATCTAATTATATTATATCGCAAAAGGTGGAACCCACACCTCGGGTTCAAGGGTTGCAAAAAATAAAAAAACAAACAAAGATAAAAAGGGTCGGAAACCTTTTCAACTTGCCCGTCCTCGTCCTCTCCCCTGTTGGCACTGCCCACCGACA
The DNA here is from genome assembly GCF_051622355.1 of Phaseolus vulgaris. Classification (NCBI taxonomy): domain Eukaryota; kingdom Viridiplantae; phylum Streptophyta; class Magnoliopsida; order Fabales; family Fabaceae; genus Phaseolus; species Phaseolus vulgaris. The sequence goes on along the minus strand of NC_143501.1, from coordinate 15,774,107 downwards.
TTAGTTGCCCATTGATAACATCTGATACAAATCGACAGATGACTAAGGACACAATAAGTACTTCACAAAAAGGACATTCATCTCAGTATAAAAAGTCGGGCCCCACCAAACCTCGAGAAAGCATCAACAGAAGAAGAAGCTATAAACTAGAGCACCTAAAGTTCTTCCTGCTAGTCTTTTTAAATGATTACAAATATGTTGTAAATAATTGGGCTCACTTTGGGGGTCCAAATAGTGAATATAGGCTAGAATAAGGTACCTTTAATATAATAAGGGGTGTGGGTAGCATTTTAGCTTGTTCCTAGCCCATTTGAAGGCATTTTGACCTAGTTTCTAGAAGGACAAGCCTATGATGCAGGATTGACTTAGTCAAACCCTAAGGCTGCCCATTTTTTTCTTTTTTCCCATCATACCCCTTTAGCTTGTTCTCCAAGGCTCCTTCACCTATAAATAGGAGGCCTACCTAGTGTATTTGACAAGTTGAATGAAATAGAGAAAAGTTACTCTGCACATTTTGTGTGAGATACTAGTGAGGCATGTTCCTCTTAGTCTTTAGTCTTATCTTGTGAGAATTTGAGAGCTCTCAAGTGGCGGCTGTTGAACAAGATGCTTTGATGTCTCCAAATCCAAGAGGAAAGCTTGAAGACCTTGTTGCTGGGTGTGTGTGTTGTTTAGTTGTTTGGAACTTGTTAATTCACTTCTTAAGATGATCCAAGTTCATTTGAATCTTTTACCTTTTGAAAAGATGAGTTTTCTAAAATGTTGTTGAAATTTCAACAGGTTGTTTTACTTAGTAGTTTCAACAGGTTGAAATTTCGAAACAACAGGTTGTTTTTCCTTAGCAGTTTTTGAAAAAGGCTTTGAAAAGCTTGACTTTGCTGTCAAGTCAATTCAACCGATTATTTCGACAAAACAATCGATTGTTTTCCTGAAAACCTTAACAAAATTCTGTTAAGCGGTTTTAATATATTTTAAATAATCCTAACTAACTTGTCTCCTTTATTAGATGCTTTTGACCACTTGGTGGGTCTATATAAAGGTGGTTTTACGCTCCCAATCTTAAAGTAAGAGAAATGGTTTAACAAAACAGTTTTTCCAAGATTTGAAAGAGCTTTAGATCATTCTTAAGTGTGTGGAATAGGATTGGGTTGTATTATGAACTATAAGCTTTGTAATACTGAGGTGTATTCTATTCCCTTCTTCCTTGATTACTGTATTTATGTAGTTGTGTTGCCAAGGAGTGTTATGTGTTCTTGAGGTGTTCAAGATCAACATTCTTGGTGTGGTTTGCCAAAGGTAGTGTGTTTCTTGAGGGGTTCAAGGTCACTACTTTGATGTGTGATGTTTGTAATTTGATTTTGATTGCATAGTGGATTACCCAGTGGTTTCTGGGGACTGGATGTAGCTCTTACTGTAAGAGTGAACCAGTATAAATCTGTTTGTGTGATTCTCTCTTTCCCTGATCTCACATATATTTGTTTTAAGTTGTTTTTATTAACTGCTGATAAAAACAACCGATTGTTTCGGCAAAACAACTGATTGTTTTTTTGATATCATCTTAAAACTATTTTGGGTATTTGTTTCCTTGATTCTTTTTGTTGTAATTGGCATTGAATTTCATTATATCTTCAAAGTTTGCGAAAATCTCTTATAAACAATTCACCCTCCCTCTTGTTTAAGGCCATATATTCTAACAATTGGTATTAGAGCTAAGTTCTTGTAGTTACTTAAGTTTTCAATCCTAAATCTTTTTTCTATGGCTGAAAAACTACCTTTTGGGGAGGGTGCCTCAATTAATAGGCCACCTCTATTTTGTGGACTGAATTATCAATTATGGAAGGTTAGAATGAAATTCTTTGTTGAATCTATAGATAGAAAAATCTGGAATGTTATTACAAATAGCTATCTCATGCCTATATCTGAAAATGTTTCTTCTGAAAGAGAACATCTTGATTGTGTAGCTATGAACATCATTGTATCTGCACTTGATTCTAATGAATTGCTCAAGGTTTCATAATGTAGTTCTTCCAAAGAAATGTGGAATACCCTTGAAGAGTATCACAAGAATCCAAGGAGTGCCTTGATGGACAAAGAAGAATCTGGATCAAGTCAAGTAAGAAGGAAAAGAAAGCAAAATAAAAAAGAAGTCAATCTGTATTTGATGGCCAACGAAGAAGATGATGATGCAAGTAGTGTAAGTTTGTGTACTTCTTTAAATGCAGAAAATTATAGTCAACTTCTTCAAGCCTTTAATGAAACTCATAAGGAAGCTAATAGGTTGGCCCTTTTAAATAAATGGTTGAAAGGTTTAAACAACTCGTTGGAAAATAGAGTCAAGACTTTCGAAGAAGAGTTGAACCATTCAAAAACAAATTTTGAAAGTTTGGAAATGATTTACAAAAACTCTTCTTGCAAGTGTGATTCTAGCTTTTGTGAAAATTATGAATCACTTGAAAAGAAAGTCCACTATATTTTAAAAACCATGGAAAAGTTTTCCAAAGGCCAATCTAATCTTGAAATTGTTCTTGCTTCTAAAAAATGTGTTTTTGGCAAGGCTGGGTTGGGGTTTAATCCAAACAGCAAGAACAAATTTATTTCAAAACCCTTTCCAAGTTTATTTGAAAAACAACCTGTTGTTTTATCGAAACAACCAGTTGAAATTTGTCCTTACTGCATGAAAGAGGGCCACACTATTAGATTTTGCAAAGTAAGAAGGTTTTCTATTCCCAAAGGCATTTTGAAATGGGTTCCTAAGGTTTCTAAGGTTCCTAAGACTCCTACTAACATCATAGGACCCAAATTCATAAGGGGACCAAATCTTGCTTCTTAATCTTTTTTGTATAGATCTTTGGCAGCCAAGAATTATCTTTGGACTTGAAGAATGACTGCTAAAGGGAAAAGATTCTTTTTGGACTTCCAATTACTGTTGTGTACAAAGCCTAGTTTTCTTGAAGGCCAAGTGAAGTTACTTGATTATGGACAATGACTCATTGAAAGAACTACATTGTCAAAAGGATAAGACTTTCCTTGTTTTTATTTTCTTCTATTGAATTTTTCTTTAATTTTGTAGTATGAAAAATATTGATTGATGTCTTTATCTTTCATCTATGTAATGTGAATATGAAGTCTATCCTTCTGATTCATCTTTACCTGTCAATTCTGAATCTGTGAAATGCTTAAATTGCTATCACAGAAAAACAACCGATTATTTTCATGAAACAACCGATCGTTTCCCTCTGACAGCACTGCATTAAATTGACTTAATTTGTTTTTTCATTCTGTGTGTTGCGGATTCTTTCCCCAAGCAATTATGGGTCAAAATGCACTTATCATAGGTTTGATTTCGTTCAGAAGAGGCTTACTTTTGTCATAAATGGAATATATTCCATGATTTCTTGGAAAATAAGAATCTTCATGACTTGTCAAAGTCTTCATGTGCTTTCATGTGAAATCTGCCACTGAGTGATGTGCCACTGTGTAGTCTTGGACCAGTCTCTCTTTCTTGAAGACTGAAAGCCACTAACTGCCAAGGATTGGAACTATTTTCTGTGAATATATAAACTCATATGCAGTTGTTTCTCTTCACAAAAACAACCCATTGAGACATGTCTTGTTGGTTTTCAAATCTGCCAAAAGTCTCATTCTGTTTTCTGGTTTTTCTTTTTTCCTTCATGGATCCCACAACATCAAAGAGGATCAAATCAAGGGCGTGATGGATGTCTGCTAAAAGGAAGAACATCAATAGCATAGTCAATCTTTGTATCTAGACTTTTCATTTGCATATGTCTTGGAAAGGTCTTTGAAAGTCAAGAGTCATCCTAGGCATATTCACAATGGTTGCTCAAAAAGAGAATCTTCAAGAATAAAGAGAGTGAATCTTTTGGGGTTCTCTTTGCTAAAGTATGAACAAATTGCATACTGCACTTTTCATCGCTTTAAAAGGTGATTACTTGGTTCTGGAAAATATTCTATTTGCTGTCACAAAAAACAACCAGTTGAAAATACAAAACAACCAGTTGTTTTCATTTGACACCTCTGAATGAAGCTGCTATAATTGCTTATGAATGGTTAAATTTGTTTATGCTTTTCCAAGTCAGCTGTTGATCAAATATGCAATATGTATTCCTCATAATCTGGTCATAAAGGTATATGTCTTTTGTTTTCTTGGAAGTTCAGTGCTTTGTATGAATGGCATCTTCATTGGCTATTCTTCAACTAGAAATTCATATAGAGTCTACAGCAAGAGACTCATGACTGTGGAGAAGTTTGTTCATGTGGTGTTAATGAAATCAATCATACAGATCAGGGTTCTACAAAGAATTATGCAGAAGAAGATGAGTAGAACATCATTTTGTAAAAGCTGGAATCTTGTCCAGAAAAACAACCGATTGTTTATGTGAAACAACCAATTGAAATTCTGCATCAGGGTAGAAGATTCATGGATTGATGATAAGCATTAAATTTGAATTCATAGCTATGTGAGATGATTTTACTACTGCTCAGAATGCTCAAGTTTTGGTCCTTACTACTACTAATCGTCTTTCAAAACTTGATGAAAGCAATACTTTGATGTATCCCTCAAGCATTTGGAATTTATGTTTTGGATCAAAGGGAAAGGGCTGAGATATTAAATGCTATCTTGAAGGGTGAAAGGATTGAAGAAAACATTGACTTTGAATGTATAGCCTTCTTATGTGAAGATTACACTTGTTCGGATCTCTTTGTCTTGTGCAAGAAAGTGACATTTTTCTTTCATTTGGAGAAATGATGGGTGAAGAAAAGAAAGGGGGATAAATTGTGGTTTCTTGGACTTTATGGTGCTTTAAATTTTGTGTAAATTCAGTTGCTGTCATAAGCTCTGATACCCTTAAATTTCTGTTGTAATTTCTGATATGGTATATAAGATTTGTTGCTGCAATGGTGCTGCTACACACATTGGTTTTTTGGTTTATTATGTTGCTGCTATATGCTGGTTTTCAATGCTGGAAATTCTGTTGTTTGTATCCCTTCTTTCATTCTATTTGAGAAGACAAATAGGCGAAGAATAGTGTAGTTTTATGTGTTGTAATGTTGTTGCTGCCATAATCTTATTCACTATAGTCTTGCTACACACAAGTCTATATTTGGTACTGGTTTTTATGGCTATTTGACTGGTTTTTCTGCTTAAAGGCTTATGCAGAAAACTAGTTTTGTGTGCCTTGGTATCCTGCTGGTATACTTGTTTTGTATATGCACAAATTCTGTTTTGCAGAACCTTTCAAGTTCAAAAACAACAACACAAACAAACCAGGGATTTGTCTTCATCAAATAGGGGGAGATTGTTGAACAAGATGCTTTGATGTCTCCAAATCCAAGAGGAAAGCTTGAAGACCTTGCTGCTGGGTGTGTGTGTGTTGTCTAGTTTTTGGAACTTGTTAATTCACTTCTTAAGATGATCCAAGTTCATTTGAATCTTTAACCTTTTGAAAAGATGAGTTTTCTAAAATGCTGTTGAAATTTCAACAGGTTGCTTGAAACAACAGGTTGTTTTACTTAGTAGTTTCACAGGTTGAAATTTCGAAACAACAGGTTGTTTTACCTTAGTAGTTTTTGAAAAAGGTTTTGAAAAGCTTGACTTTGATGTCAAGTCAATTCAACCGATTGTTTTCCTGAAAACCTTAACATAATTTTGTTAAGCGATTTTAATATATTTTAAATGATCCTAACTAACTTGTCTCCTTTATTAAATGCTTTTGACTACTTGGTGGGTCTATATAAAGGTGGTTTTACGCTCCTAATCTTAAAGTAAGACAGATGGTTTATTAAAACAGTTTTTCCAAGATTTGAAAGAGCTTTGGATCATTCTTAAGTGTGTGGAATAGGATTGGGTTGTATTCTGAACTATAAGCTTTGTAATACCCAGGTGTATTCTATTCCCTTCTTCCTTGATTACTGTATTTATGTGTTGCCAAGGAGTGTTGTGTGTTCTTGAGGTGTTCAAGATCAACATTCTTAGTGTGGTTTGCCAAAGGTAGTGTGTTTCTTGAGGGGTTCAAGGTCACTACTTTGATGTGTGATGTTTGTAATCTGGTTTTGATTGCATAGTGGATTACCCAGTGGTTTCTGGGGACTGGATGTAGCTCTTGGTGTAAGAGTGAAGCAGTATAAATCTGTTTGTGTGATTCTCTCTTTCCCTGATCTCATATATATATGTTTTAAGTTGTTTTTATTAACTGCTAATAAAAACAACCGATTGTTTCGACAAAACAACTGATTGTTTTTTTGATATCATCTTAAAAAAGTTTTGGGTATTTGTTTCCTTGATTCTTTTTTTTGTAATTCGGCATTGAATTTCATTATATCTTCAAAGTTTGCGAAAATCTCTTATAAACAATTCACCCTCCCTCTTGTTTAAGGCCATATATTCTAACAACGGCTTCCAACACTTATCTCAGAGTCATTTCATCATCCAAGTGGTGTGTTCAACATCTCAAATCCATGCTCATAAGCTTCCTCAATCCTTCATCTTTTCCTTCCATTATCATTCCATTTTATTCATTAAGATGTTCTTATTTTGCTTCCTTATGTCTATTCGATTTTTACATTTTGTTCTTGTTTTCCTTTTGTAATTCTGCACCATATCTTGTCATCATTATCACCTTATAATTGTGTTTTCCTTTTGCCTTTTTGTGAAATGAGCCTTCATATCTACTTAACCACTTGGTTAAGTTAATGTCCAGTGGGGATTTTCCTTAGGTTTTCACTATTAGTTGCCTAAAAATCTTAATCATAAATCTAAAGTGTCACCTAAATGAACAATCCTAAAATCAACTCACATCAACATCTTTCAAGTTGTCGTAACGGTCGTCCTAGACCGAGGTATCATGGAAAAAGGCCACTTGCCGTTTTGAGATCAGATGTTGTCAAGCTCAACCTTGACATGGCGGGATTTTTCTTCCAATGTATCGTTGGCTTTTAAAGCTGCTTTTAGAGAACTGGTCGACTCGGCCAGCTTTGACTTCAATTTTTCAGTGGCAGCGACGGGATTCTTCTAGACCTCAGTCCCGATCGCCCGGGAGATAACCAAAGAATGACTCATCATGTCGACGAATACCGACACCATGTCTTCCAACAGAGCCGAGACGATGGCTTCTTCTTCAGCGGGGGTAAGTGAAACTTCCACACCCAGGAAATTTGAAGGTTCTCCCCCAAGAACGTGGAAGAACCGAGCAGATCCCCAGTGAAGATTTAGAGGCGGTCCTACGAGGAGATCGTTCGGTCCTCCCTCTTTTCTTGTGTTTGTTGAGCAGAGGGAGGCAGCAAATCAATGATAGAGGTGGACGAACCCCCACTAACAAGCCCAATGAGCCCCTCTGCCGGCTAGTCGCCTATCGATGGAGTTGCTTCATCATATATACCGTCTCGGGGTCGGTTTGAGCCATTATGTCTACAAACAAACATCAAATTAAGCACGGTTAACAAACTTAGGAAAATAAAATCAGTTTAAATTCTACGTACCAAAAAATCCACCCAACAGTGGGACGATTAGTATACAACAAGTATCCTCCGAGTGAGAAGTCTATTTGAAAGTTGATCAAACATGTAAAATTTTTCTTTATATCGTGAAGTCATAAAAGAGCTCGACCAAGATTTGTATCGGGTGGGAGACTGAGTCCAATAAAAAAGAAATTTTGGTTTTCCCTCAGCATCATAAAAATAAGGTTTATCGTCCGACTCTACAAAGAGTTTAAAGTATCTACCTTTAAATTTTTTATATAAAGAGGTAAAGGGGGAAAAAAGAATACTACCCATATGACTTGATAAAGAAAGCCAACCCACAAGATGAGACAGACAAGAGTTATAAGGATTGAGGGGATGGCCTCAGCTAGAACAAATCATAAATAAGTCTAAAGACTTGTAAGGCTGCCCAGGAGTTAGGATGGAGTTGGGTCCGGGATATGTTGAGAATCCTAAGGACCCTCATCGTGAATTCATCAGAAGAAAGGGTGATATGAAGGTCAGTAAAAAGACAAGTATAAACATAAAAAAGTTCTTGGGGACCATCTTCCCGACTGTGACAAACATACTAAAAGAGGACTACAACTATCGACTGTAACCATATCTTGCGAGGAGTCAGGTTTTAACATAGTAACCCTAGTGATAAATTCATCTACAACAGAAGAACCTCAAAACTTGGTAATCTACTCAACCATGCGAGGATCGACCCACTCATAACCTGGGTTACGAGGTGGCCGACTAACAAGGTTGACCGCCCGACTAGAACCAACTAATTCCCCATAAATTCACTCGGAATGGTGTAGAAGAAGATGGAGAAGGCAAAGGCTCAGAAGAAGATATTACTAACCTTTAGAAGAAAGTGGAAAAAATCTTGCCACTTAGAATATCACTCAGTGTTCGGAGTCAGAGAGAATAAACAAAGCGTAAAAAAGTTTCAAATGAACCACTATTTATAGAGGTCCCACAATGAGAAAGCGAAATGTCCTCCTTCTCTCAATCATTGAATCAACTCTAATCTAACAAGTTTAAATGATTGAACTCGAAACGAAACGACCAACTGAATCGTTAGATCTCCTAGATTGGGAATTAGGTTAAGCTCAAACGAAACATTGAGAAACGTACGTCTAATCATTATTAACACTGCAACCATTAATGATCAAAACTATCACTTCCAACCTCGAGACACCAAACAATCACATCTAGACTCTTGTGGAAGGTTTTCCCTTGAGCCTGGGAGCAAGTGTTAGGGTCAAGTGGACAACATCATCCGATATTGGAAGCCGCTCAATCGCATAAAATTAATGCACCAAGGTAAAATAAAGAAATACGTCACAAATCAGGTAATGCCATTTTAGCAAAGATATACATTAAATACGATCCATAATCGAGATATCTCATTACAACCACTATAAATAAGCATGTATATAAGAACAATGTACACTTTTATCAATATATTACATGTTGAACCAAGTGGTGTTCAATGTTTTGAAGAATCCAAATCCTTTGAAGGATGTTGAAGCCTCTGCTTTGCTTGATGTTGCTGTGCTAGTTTAAGCTTTGTTCTGGGGTAGTTTAATGTTGTAATCCACCCTTAGATTAAATCTCAAGCAATTAGCATCTCAATCTTAATCAAAGTAAAATGTTTTTCAAACTAAGTTGAAACAACCGATTGTTTACACTTAGGTGTTTTGAGAAAGTTTGAAAACTGTTTTTAAATGGTTAAAACTGTTAAGTAACAAAACAACCGATTGATTCGAGGAAACAACCGATTGTTTGTTTTATAACCATAACAGAAAAACTATTTTCTTTGACTGAGCTTTAAATGCTTTAACTGAATACGCTCCAGTCATTAAATGCTTTGACCAATCTATTTTAAATGCAATTAAGAGTTTGTTAAGATTTGATAACAAACTATATCTTTGTATAATTTCAGAAAAACTGTTTTTAAGAAATAAGAATCTTGAGACAAAGTTTTTTTTTACTAAGAGTTTTTCAAAGAGTTCTGAGATTGCTTAAGAGTTTAGAGATTGATCAAGGTGCTGGAATAGGATTCTACTTGTATTGATTTCAGATATTCATCTGTAACAAGTGTAATCTTTGTAAACTGCTGAACAATTCGTTTGTGTGTTTTGCTGAGATTAGCTGTGTGTTCTTGAGGTGTTCAAGATCAACAATCTTAGTGTTGGCCAAGGAGAGTGTGTTTCTTGAGGTGTTCAAGGTCATTCTCTTGGTTGTGGTGTAAGTGATCAAGTGGTGATTGCTTAGTGGATATCCTCAGGGTTTCTGAGAAGACTGGATGTAGCTCTAGTTTGGAGTGAACCAGTATAAACAACTGTGTACAATCTCTCTATCCCTATCTCTTTAATTCAGTTTTGATATTTTGAAACTGGTATAAACAACCGATTGTTTCGCTAAAACAACCGATTGTTTTTTTAGCTTTGTGCTTTTGCTGTTTTGATTTGAAAAACTGAATCCTTAATCAAGGTTCTTTTGAAGAATTTTCATTCTAAGCTTAAAAGTTTACTAAAATCTTTCTTAAACAATTCACCCCCCTCTCGTTTAAGGCCATATATTCTAACAATTGGCATCAAGAGCTTGGTTCTTGAAAGTTATTCAAGTTGATCTAAAAATCTTTTTTCTATGGTTGAAAAACTATCTTTTGAGGAGGGTGCTTCAATCTACAAACCACCTTTATTCTGTGGATTGAATTATAAGTTTTGGGAAGCAAGAATGAAAATCTTTATTGAATCTATTGATCAAAGAATTTGGGACTCAATTGAGAATGGTCCTTACATTCCAAAATTCAAAAAGGATAATTCTTTTATTGCAAAACCTTTGTCCAAATGGACAAATGATGAATGTAAGATGGCTCAGCTTGATAGGTCTGCTCAAAACATTATAGCTTCTGCTCTAGATGCTAATAAATTTTTCAGGATATCAAAGTGCAAAACTGCTAAGGAAATGTGGGAGACACTCAAGGCTGCTCATGAACCAAAGGAAGCAATGACAAAAAGTCAAGCAAGAAGAAAAAGAAGGCAAAATAAGAAAAGTCTCAATCTTTGCTTCATGGCCAGAAAAGAGGATGACTCAAGTAGTGTAAGTTCATCAAACTCTTCAAACTCTGAAAATTATGGCCAATTACTTCAAACCTTTCAAGAAACGCATGAAGAAGCCAACCGATTGGCTCTCTTAAACAATCGGTTAAAAGAAAAGAACAGCTGGCTAGAAAATAGAGTAAGGACACTGGAAGAGGATTTAGAACATTCAAAAATGAATTTTGAAAATCTGGAAATCATTTACAAAAACTCCTCTTGCAAGTGTGATACTCTAGTTTGTGAAAATTGTGAAAATCTTGAAAAGAAGGTCCACTATCTTGTTAAAACAGTGGATAAGCTTTCTAAAGGCCAATCAAACTTTGAGAGTGTGCTAGCATCTCAAAATTGTGTTTTTGGAAAATCTGGATTGGGTTTTAATCCACAAAACAAGTAAGATAGATTTTCAAAATCATTTTCGAAAATGCCAGAAAAACAATCGATTGGACCATCGAAACAACCGATTGTTACATGCTTCTATTGCATGAAAAGAGGTCATTCTGTGCGATTCTGTAAAATCAGAAAACATGTTGTTCCTAAAGGGCTTATGAAGTGGATTCCCAAGAAAAATAAAGCTTGTATTGATGAGTATAAACCAGATGGACCCACATTCATAAGGGGACCAAACCTATGTACTTGAAAATCTTTTTGTAGGAAATCTTGGAGGAAAGAAAACAACTTTGGTACTTTGACAGTGGATGCTCCAAGCATATGACAGGGGACAAATCAAAGTTCCTGAGAATATCCTTCAAGCAAGAGGGTCATGTCACCTATGGAGACAACAACAAAGGAAGAATTCTTGGGAGAGGATCCATAGGAGATGAGAGCATCTTGGTGATTCATGATGTGCTCTTTGTTGAAGGCCTAAAACATAATCTACTAAGTATTAGCCAACTATGTGACAAGGGGTATCAAGTGATGTTCAAGACAAACACATGTGAAATCTGTCTACCCAACACCAAAAAGGTAATGTTGGTAGGTAAGAGAGTTAATAATGTGTATCTTCTAGATATCTCTTCACCATGTTCAATTGGATGTCTTCTATCCAAGCAAGACGAATCTTGGCTTAGGCATAGAAGAATTGCTCATATTCACATGAATCATTTGAACAAGCTAATATCAAAAGATCTTGTGATTGGGCTGCCAAAACTCAAGTTTGAGAGGAATCACATTTGTGAAGCTTGCCAAAAAGGGAAACAAGTGAAAAGTTCTTTTAAAACCAAAAATGTTGTCTCTTCATTGAGACCTCTTGAACTCCTTCACATGGATCTCTTTGGACCCTCTAGAACTATGAGTCTTGGTGGAAATTATTATGCTCTTGTTATTGTTGATGATTTCTCTAGGTACACTTGGACCTTGTTCTTGGAATCAAAGAGTGATGCCTTTGTTGCATTCAAAAAGCTAGCAAGAAGACTTCAAAACACAAAGAACAACAACATAGGTTCCATAAGGAGTGACCATGGAGGAGAATTTCAAAATGAGAAGTTTGTCAAGTTCTGTGAGAAGTTGGGGATTCTACACAATTTCTCTGCTCCAAGAACACCACAGCAAAATGGAGTTGTAGAGAGGAAGAACAGGTCTCTTGAAGAGCTTGCAAGGACAATGCTTAGTGAATCATCACTTCCAAAGTATTTTTGGGCAGATGCAGTGAGCACCTCTTGTTATGTGATGAATAGGGTGCTTATAAGGCCCATTTTGAAGAAAACTCCATGTGAACTTTTCAATGGAAGGAAGCCTAACATCAGTCACCTCAAAGTCTTTGGCTGTAGCTGTTTCGTTCTCAACAATGGAAAGGAAAGTTTGGGAAAATTTGATGAGAAAGCTGACCTTGGTATTTTCATTGGTTATTCACTCACAAGCCATGCATATAAAGTCTACAACAAAAGGCTGATGACTGTAGAAGAATCAGTTCATGTAGTCTTTGATGAGGTAGATCGCAGAATCAGTGAGAACCCAAAGATCAGTGCTGAGGAAGACGAACAGAGTATCAGTTTGGAGAAGCTGGATATTGTTAGAATATATGGCCTTAAACGAGAGGGGGGGTGAATTGTTTAAGAGGGATTTTCGCAAACTTTGAAGGTATAATGAAAATCAATGCTGAATTACAGACAAAGAAATCAAAGAAACAAATAACCAAAACTGTTTCAAGATGATATCAGAAAAACAATCGGTTGTTTCTTCGAAACAATCGGTTGTTTTTATCAGCAGTTTATACAAACAACTTAAAAACAGAATTTAAAGAGTTAAGGGTAAGAGATAAGCACGCAAGCAATTTATACTTGTTCACTCTTACACCAAGAGCTACATCCAGTCCCCAGAAACCACTAGGTATTTCACTATGCAATCAAAACCAGATTACAAACACCACACACCAAAGTAGTGACCTTGAACCCCTCAAGAAACACACTACCTTTGGCAAACCACACCAAGAATGTTGATCTTGAACCCCTCAAGAACACACAACACTCCTTGGCAACACAATTACAGAAATACAGTAATCAAGGAAGAAGGGAATAGAATACACCTAGGTATTACAAAGCTTAAAGATCAGAATTACAACCCAATCCTATTCCACACACTTAAGAATGATCCAAAGCTCTTTCAAATCTGGGAAAAACTGTTTTGATAAACTCTTTCTGTTACTCCAAGATTAGGAGCGTAAAACTACCTTTATATAGACCCACCAAGTGGTCAAAAGCATTTAATAAAGGAGCCAAGTTAGTTAGGATCATTTAAAACATATTAAAACCGCTTAACAGAATTCTGTTAAGGTTTGCAGGAAAACAATCGGTTGTTTTGTCAACCAAGTTTTTCAAAAACAGCTAAGGCAAAACAACCTGTTGTTAGGTAAAACAACCTGTTGAATTTTTTACAGCTTTTTAGAAAACACATCTTTTCAAAAGGTTAAAGATTCAAATGAACTTGGGATCATCTTAAGGAGTGAATTAACAAGTTTCAAACAACTAGACAACACACACACCCAGCAGCAAGGTCTTCAAGCCTTCCTCTTGGATTTGGAGACATCAAAGCATCTTGTTCAACAATCTCCCCCTATTTGATGAAGACAAATCCCTGGTTTGTTTGTGTTGTTGTTTTTGAACTTGAAAGGTCCTGCAAAACAGAATTTGTGCATATACAAAGCAAGTACACCAGCAGGATACCAAGGCACACAAAACCAGTTTTCTGCATAAGCCTTTAAGCAGAAAAACCAGTCAAATAACCATAAAAACCAGTGCCAAAATGAGACTTGTGTGCAGCAGAACTATGGTGAATAATAACATGGCAGCAGCAGACTTTAAACCATGATAAAACCAGATAACACCAGAGTGTATCAGCAGCACCACAACACATAAAACCACACCATTCTCCCCCTATTTGTCTTCTCAAATAGAATGAAAGAAGGGATACAAACAGCAGAATTTCCAGCATTGAAAACCAGCATATAGCAGCAACATAATAAACCAGAAAACCTGTGTGTTGTAGCAGCACCGTTGCAGCAACAAATCTTTGATACCATATCAAATTTGCAGCAAAGATCTATGGCGTATCAGAGCTATGACAGCAGCAAAATCAAAGTACCATAAACCCCATAAATTTCAGCAAGGAGACCACAATTTCTCCCCTTATCTTTTCTTCATCCAGCAATTCAAGTTGGTCAAATGATTGTTCAAGAGGCGGATTTGGTAGAAATATTCTTTCTTCACACTTTCTTGGAGCTTGCTTAATCCATACAAGGCCTTTTTTCAGCTTGTATACATGGTTAGGATGTTGATGATCTTCAAAGCCCGGTGGTTGTTCAACATAGACTTCCTCATTGATGATTCCATTGAGGAAAGCACTCTTATCATCCATTTGAAACAATTTGAATCCACTCAAACAAGCATAGGCCAACAGTAACCTTACAACCTCTAAACTTGCAACTGGAGCAAAGGTTTCACCATAATCTATGCCTTCTTCTTGATTATAACCTTTAGCCACAAGCCTTGCCTTGTTCCATGTAATTACTCCAGATTCATCCAGCTTGTTTCTGAAAAACCCATTTGCATCCAATGATGTTCTCCACTGAAAGATCCCTTGGAATTCTCCATTCCTTTGGCAGCTCTTCCTGTTTGCAGAATTTCAACCGGTTGTTTCGCAGAATCAATCGGTTGTTTTTCTGGACAGGATTCCCGCTTCTCCAAGGTGATGTTCTGCTCATCTTCTTCTACATAAACATTTGTAGAACTTTGATCATTCTTCATCATAGCACCTGTACTTGAAGGGTCCTTTGCACAGAGAACCCCAATAGATTCATCTCTTTATTCTTGAAGTTTCACTCTTAAGCACCCACTATGCATGTGCCAAGATGTCTTTTGACATTCAAAGAACCTTGCAAGACATATACAATTGAAAGTGTAGGTACAAAGATTGACTTTACTCTTGTCATTTTTCCCTTTGACAGTCATTCTTCAAGCCCAAAGGTGATTCTTGGCTGCCAAGGATACCTACAAGAAAAGATTAAGAAGCAAGATTTGGTCCCCTTATGAATTTGGGTCCAATGATGTTAGTAGGAACCTTAGAAACCTTAGGAACCCATTTCAAAATACCTTTAGGAACAGAAAACCTTCTTACTCTGCAGAATCTAATAGTGTGGCCCCTTTTCATGCAGTAATGACAAATTTCAACCGGTTGTTTCGATAAAACAACAGGTTGTTTTTCAAAGAAACTTGAAAAGGGTCTTGAAACAGATTTGTTCTTGCTGTTTGGATTAAACCCCAACCCAGCCTTGCCAAAAACACATTTTTTAGAAGCAAGAACAGTTTCAAGATTGGATTGGCCTTTGGAAAACTTGCCCATGGTTTTCAAAAGATATTGAACCTTCTTTTGAAGAGATTCACAATTTTCACAAAAACTTGAATCAACACACTTACAAGAAGAGTTTTGGTAAATCATTTCCAAATTTTGAAAATCAGTTTTTGAATTGTTCAACTCTTCTTCCAAGATCTTGACTCTATTTTCCAATGAGTTGTTCAAATCTTTCAACCGTTTATTCAAAAGGGCCAACCTATTAGCTTTTTCATGAGTCTCATTGAAGGCCTCAAGAAGTTGACTATAGTTTTCAACATTAATGGAAGAGCTTGAACTTACACTGCTTGTGTCACTTTCTTGTCTTGTCATTTGACATAAGATTGCTTCTTCTTCATCACTTGAAGAGGAGCTTGATGAGTCATCATTATAAGCTCTTCTTGATTTTCCTTTCTCCTCATGCTTCTTGAAGTTTTTCCTCTTTTTGTTGGGACATTCAGTTTTAATATGACCCTGTTCACCACATCCAAAGCATGTATATTTGTTAGTGTTAAACTCAGTAGGTTTCTTGTTATCATACTTGTTGAATGAGTCACTTTTGTTGTTTCTCTTCTTTAGGGACTTGCTGAATTTCTTAAATAGCAACCTAAATGTTTCCTCTTCATTCTCATCACTTGAGTATTGACATTTTTTGTTCCCAGCAGATTGACTTGATCCAAATTCTTCTTTTGTCATAAGACAAACCTCTTTTCTGGATTCTGAAGAGAAAGATTCAACAAAAGATTCTTCTTTGTCCATCAAGGCACTCCTTGGATTCTTGTGATACTGTTCAAAGGTATTCCACATTTCTTTGGCAGAACTACATTCTGAAACCTTGAGCAATTCATTAGAATCAAGTGCAGATACAATGATGTTCATAGCTACACAATCAAGATGTTCTCTTTCAGAAGAAACATTTTCAGATATAGGCATGCGATAGCTATTTGTAATAACATTCCAGATTTTTCTATCTATAGATTCAACAAAGAATTTCATTCTTATGCACCACAATTCATATTTCATACCACAAAACAAAGGTGGTTTGCTTAAACAGGCACCTTCCCCAAAAGAAAACTTTTCAGCCATTTAAAAAAAAAAATTAGGATCAAAACTTGAATATCTTTCAAGAACCAAGCACTTGATGCCAATTGTTAGAATATATGGCCTTAAACGAGAGGGGGGGTGAATTGTTTAAGAGGGATTTTCGCAAACTTTGAAGGTATAATGAAAATCAATGCTGAAGTACAGAGAAAGAAATCAAAGAAACAAATAACCAAAACTGTTTCAAGATGATATCAGAAAAACAATCGGTTGTTTTTATCAGCAGTTTATAAAAACAACTTAAAAACAGAATTTAAAGAGTTAAGGGTAAGAGATAAGCACGCAAGCAATTTATACTGGTTCACTCTTACACCAAGAGCTACATCCAGTGATGGAGGAGGGCCAAGCACATCCCACCATGGAAGCCAAGACCCAAAGCTAGACCGTGATGAGCGTCTAGACTCAAGGAAGGAGCGTCTAGGACGTGAAGAGGGAAGGCTACACATGGAGCGTCTAGGAAGAGACCTAGACCGTCTAGGCCCTATTACAAGGTCAATGGCTAAGCACATTCACGCCCAATTGGATGAAGCCACGGATGGAAGAGAGAAAGCCTTGTACATGTTACATGGAGGCCCATTAGGGGTGCTTAGTAATTAGAGTAGTGTAGAAAGCATAAATGAGTGAACATTCTAGAATCTCTTTTGCTTGGCCGGTCATGAGCACATGTGCCATGTGCTTTGTGATTTGCATTTCATTTGGCTTTCATTTCATTAGACATTAGCTTAGCTTTTACGACCCTATAGCTTATAAATAGGAAGGCCATCTCTTGTATTTTCCAAGATTAATGAGAGTAAAGTTATGCTGCCAACATTGTGCCATGCTTTGCTTCTACCTAGTTTCTAGGCTCTAATCTTCATCTTCCTCACCTACCATAGGGCTGGCCGAACCTCCCTACTTCCATACACATCATGCACCTTCAAGATCACCATAGCTCCTAGGAGGATCTTGCACATTTACATCCATGGCTTCCGCACCATTTTACACATGATTCCAAGAAGAGCTTCATGAATTTGCCATCATTTGGTATCATGAGCTTAGGTTCTTCAAAGATGAGTTGTTCTTGGTCTTTTCATTTTTAGTTCTTCTTTATTTCATGTTGTTCTTCCTGTTTCCATAATTGTCTTGCTGTTTTTTACATTTTAATTTGTTTTGGTGTGCTATTTGGAAGATCCAACCGGTGCACTTTGTTCAATTGATCTTGAACAATTCTTGTGCAATTTGTGATAGGATTCCATACACCTTTAAGTTGAAACAACCGATTGTTTACACTTAGGTGTTTTGAGAAAGTTTGAAAACTGTTTTTAAATGGTTAAAACTGTTAAGTAACAAAAAACCGATTGATTCGAGGAAACAACCGATTGTTTGTTTTATAACCATAACAGAAAAACTATTTTCTTTGACTGAGCTTTAAATGCTTTAACTGAATACGCTCCAGTCATTAAATGCTTTGACCAATCTATTTTAAATGCAATTAAGAGTTTGTTAAGATTTGATAACAAACTATATCTTTGTATAATTTCAGAAAAAACTGTTTTTAAGAAATAAGAATCTTGAGACAAAGTTTTTTTTTACTAAGAGTTTTTCAAAGAGTTCTGAGATTGCTTAAGAGTTTAGAGATTGATCAAGGTGCTGGAATAGGATTCTACTTGTATTGATTTCAGATATTCATCTGTAACAAGTGTAATCTTTGTAAACTGCTGAACAATTCGTTTGTGTGTTTTACTGAGATTGGTTGTGTGTTCTTGAGGTGTTCAAGATCAGCAATCTTAGTGTTGGCCAAGGAGAGTGTGTTTCTTGAGGTGTTCAAGGTCATTCTCTTGGTTGTGGTGTAAGTGATCAAGTGGTGATTGCTTAGTGGATATCCTCAGGGTTTCTGAGAAGACTGGATGTAGCTCTAGTTTGGAGTGAACCAGTATAAACAACTGTGTACAATCTCTCTATCCCTATCTCTTTAATTCAGTTTTGATATTTTGAAACTGGTATAAACAACCGATTGTTTCGCTAAAACAACCGATTGTTTTTTTAGCTTTGTGCTTTTGTTGTTTTGATTTGAAAAACTGAATCCTTAATCAAGGTTCTTTTGAAGAATTTTCATTCTAAGCTTAAAAGTTTACTAAAATCTTTCTTAAACAATTCACCCCCCTTCTCGTTTAAGGCCATATATTCTAACATTACACACTCTCATACAGAGTATTTACTTGATCGTCAGAGAACCTTTTACAGGACCACTCCCAACCAAGGACTAAGGAAGGGATACGAGAAAGGAAACAAAGAGAAACGATCGAGTGACAATAACAATTATTCACCCAATAATAAGTACTATCTAGACCTTATACAATTACATGTTCAATCTAATTCATAGGCTATTTCATATGTATACATTAATTAAAATGGAAAAGATAATAAAATATTGACTTAAAGTCCAATCGAAAAAAAAATCCAAAAATATTTTCAGGGTCTAACATGTCATGATATTAACTTAGTTTAAATATATTTTTCAAAGAAATATGATTATGTTTTGTTTTTTGTCCCTATTTTTCTTCTCCTAGTTTTTTCCCCTAATTTGGTTTTGTTATTATATTTTGGTATATCTCGAAAGTATTTTTTTTTATCTTTATAATATGTAGATTATTTGCTTGTAGTCCCTGTAAATATTGAAAGGGTTAATTAAAAATGAAGAAATATTGTATGAAAAAAATATTTCATATAGACTACAAACTGAAATAAAAAAGGAAATTTTATAGGACACACAAAGAAATGAAATTATCGAACTAAGTTTAAGATTTAACTATATTTCAAAAAATGAAAATATATTCAAGTGTTCAGAATATTAAGTAATTAAGTGATTAACTTTTTTGTAGAAAAAGGTTGAAAGGGAAAGACTTTACTAGATTTCAATTTTATGTTCTTTCTAATTTGTCTTTACTTGTTTCATCTGAAGCCTATAACTTGTATATTACGTGTATAAATAACGAAGAAAAAAAATAATAAAAAGAAATCTATTTAAGATTCAATAATCATAGTTAAAAAAATCAGGAAAAATGTGTTTTTAATGACTATACTTTTCATTAAATTTGGTTTCACTTTCTATAAATTTCAATCAATAAATTAGTTTTCAAGTTTTAAAAAATGTAAAATTAGTATTTTTTTTTCATGTTTAAATTTAATATTTAGTAACCATTTTTATCATCATAAGGTTAAAACAGGGATTAAATTTACCTATTTTCTGAAGTTTGAGAACTAAAAACATTTTTTTTTTCAAAAAAATACAAAAGCTATGTAGTATGTTTCTCCAAAAATTTTAATAATGACGTGTTAACTAACATTTAATGTTACTTGTAGCAATTTTTCTACTTCCCTTCTTTTGACTATTAACATTGTTTAGAGTAAGATATAATCATGTACAAAAATAAAATAGTTATAAATAGTGAAAATCCCATTCAACAACATTATCTTTTAATATAAATTATTTATCTTAATATAACTGATTCTATATTAAAAGAAAAGTGTTATTTTGATATTTAAATAATAAAAATCAGCAGTTCACAACTATGAAAAATTGCTTCAACTCTTTAATTTCACATTTCATTAAAAAAAAATCTCCATGGACAATGTCAACATATGAAAAAAATTCATTAATAGAATTGTCAACATATGAAACCTATCAAAATAACTTCATAAATATAAATCTAAACTACTTGATTAAAACGAGAAGAAACTCATGGACAATGTCAATGTGCTGTGATGTGGCCTCACTCTACCTTCTTTTACTTTCTGTGTGTCTTCATCAACAAGCAACCGACAATCTCCTTCATTGATCAGAGCAAAAGCAACAAAAGAAATTTTTACTTTTTCTTCTCTCTACTTGTACTTGTTAAACAAAATCAATAAGTGATAGCAACAAATAAGAATTAAAATATAGAACCTTTGATTAACTTGGTCATTACTCATTACTTCTCTGGTTTTAGGCACAGAATCAAAACTGAGCTTTTTATCCAAAGTTAACTATTTCCAATTGTTTAGGTATATAATAGAGTTTGGGTTTAGTTTTATTTTGTTTTGTTGGTGTACTTTAATACTTCTTTATGGTTCACTTACAATAGAGTTTAAGAACCCAATTGAAAATTGAAAAGAAATATCAAGGAATCCTATCTGAGAGGTAATTCACCCTGGTGGGACCCACCTGGACCATGCTCAAAATTGTCATCTTCAACAAAGATAAGCACTCAAACCATGTAAGAGTTGCATAAGGGCACATTCATGGTGGGATGTTCTTTCAATTCCTGATGAAATTCCCATAAAGCCACCTTCTTTTGGTTCAATAACTCAACACCCAATTTTCCAAATTCCATCCTCTCATCAGTTTTTCTTTCTATTGATCATACCATACCGATCAACCAACCTTGGTTTTTGTTACCACTCTTGAAGCAATTTAATGGATATAGATGAGTGGGAGTTTCTATCTGATGAGGTCTACCTTGATTTCAACGAAGATGGTGGGAAGCAAAAGCAAAAAAATTCCCTTGGAAAGGGAAAGTTGGACTCAAAGAGTGTCTTTGACATGGACTACTTTTGCTCATCACCACCACCAAGGGTGAGCACTCAACTAGTCCCTTTGCCAATTGAATTGGAGCCAAGAATTGGCAAGGCCCCAGAAGATGTTTTGGTGAAAGACATCATGAAAAATAGTCCTTTGGGATTGGACGTAGTTGTCCCATCAGAGAAAACAAGGGATTTTGAAGCAGTGGAGGCTGATAGGGTGCAGGTTTTTTTCAAGATCAAGGAGAAAAGTGAGTTTGCTGACGTGAAAATGGACTCCCCCAAGTTAAGTAGTAGGGGAATCTTGCCTCCAATTGATGCAGGAGGTTTCAAATATGAGGACAAAGGTGAGACCATAGAGATCATCACCTCTCCCAGAAGAAGGGTTATTGAGAAGGATGCGTGTGACAAAGAAGAGAACTCCACCTGGGAGGAAGAGAACAGCAGTGGTTTCAACTTGTGGAAGTGGAGTTTGACAGGTGTTGGAGCCATATGTTCTTTTGGTGTTGCTGCTGCTACTATTTGTGTTCTCTTCTTTGGAAGCCAGCAAAGGAACAAACTAAAGCAGGATCAGAAGATTCGGTTCCAGATCTATGCTGATGACAAGGTCAGCTAATCTCAGTTCTTTTTCACTGACTTTGTTGCTTGTGAAACTGAAATCAACTTTTTAAAAATATCACTTTGGCACAAGATTTTGGAGTTTCATAACTGTTTTCAATGTTGGTTTTTTGTTGGAATGAAGATTCAACTCGGTGATTAATGTTGACATGTAATGAAAACCTTTATAGAGTCAAACACTGAACTAGAACTCTACTCTTGTTTTAAAAGTAACACCAAAATCACCTTAAAAACTATATATAAATGATCTATTTTGAAATATTCAGTACATTTGTGACTGTAATTGTTACTGAGTCAACTTTGTTAGTTCACAACTTTTGACAACATCATAGATCATAAGTGAAATTTTGCGAATGATTTAGTATAGGTTATGTTATTTGCTTTTTAAGAAATGTGAAGGAAAGAAAAAGTCTGATGTTTGAATGGTTTTGGTCCAATGTTGTTTTAATTGGTTGTGATTTCAGAGAATTAAGCAAGTGGTGGAGCATGCAACCAAATTAAATGATGTAATTTCTGCAGCAAGAGGTGTTCCTATGAGCAGAGCTCATATAAGTGTTGGTGGTTATTACGATGCTCTTTGAAGCATTGAAGGAATTGGAGTCTACAATGGATCAGTAGTTACATAAGATCTATGAATCTGGCCATATTCTATATTGCTGTAAATAACTGATGCCAGATTTCTGTCAGAAAGAAAATCATGATGCTAGATTGTTGTCAATGTTTCTTCCATATATTTTCTGTGATCTTCTAAATTAAGTCACAGATTGTAGGCACTTTTATTATTATTTGGAATTAATATATCAAGCTTGTTTGGGATTTTGTATTTGCCAAACTCAGGTAAAACAAAGAAGGAAATTAAATGACTTTACAGTATATATATATATATATATATATATATATATATATATATATATATATATATATATATATGTGTGTGTGTATGTTAATATATATATGTATGTATATTTTTTAAATTATTATTAATCTTGTTTGTTAATGTTATTATAGATTAACATATATATATATATATATATATACACATATATATATGTATATTTTTTTAAATTATTATTAATTTTATACAAAACTTGAATCGTCTCATTGGTAAGATAGTGTATAGAAATTATTTAAACACTAGGTTAATCTATAATAACATTAACAAACAAGATTCTTCCTTTTGGTATACACAAATTTTTAACATTTTACCTTTGAATAAATGTTTTCTTAAACTAAAAACTACTCGTATAAAAATTTATCCGCAATAAAAATAAAAAATAATTGGACAATTTTACCTTTAAATAAATAAAAAAATAATTTATTTATTTAATAAAATAAATAATTAAATAAGTTTTAGAAAAATAATTTTTTAATACTTATAAAAAAATTATATATACATATATATATATATATATATATATTAAATTATATTATTTTTAATTAGTTATTCATAAAAATAATAAGATAACAATAAATAAATAAATTATACATTTTTTAATTTAATAAAAATGTGAATATGAACGTGTTTTCGCTAGTATAAATAGTATAGATACCTTTTTTTTTCTCTTAATGCACATTTAGCGGTTTATAAATTTTTAATTATATAAAATTAAGTACATATTTAATATAATTAAATACAACTAATTGTAATCTATGGTTATTAATTTTTTTTCTCTGAAAAGATTATTCTCATTAAAAGAATCAAATCCTTTATAAATTTCATAGTTACATTGCAAGGATAAAATGGACTTACGATCATTGGTTACAATATTAATGTTTAAAATTTTAATGAAATAAATTTTAGCAAAATTTAGAATTACTTATAATCGTTGTCTTTCTATTTATTTATCGTACTAATCACAAATCATTTAGAATTATTATTATCCATGCATCTTAAATACAAGTTTTACTTGTTTTTTTTAAAAAAATTAACACATTTAATAAGAGTATGTTTTGATGAATTTTCTCAAAAAGACTTCTAAGAGAAAAATATATAAAAAAAATAAAATTGCTAAAATTAACAAACAAAAGTTAAAATAAAATTTTGGAAAAATTATACTAGAGAACTTTTATAGATTAGATTATGTATTAGTTAATTTTAGTTTAGGGAGATCTAATTTAATTATTTTTTACTAAATTTTTCTATCCTATAAATTTTATAGTGTAATTGTCTCTAAAGTAAAATTTTACTTAATGTAAATTGTATAAGAAAGTTTATGATAAAAGAATATGTATAACAAAGTAACTCTCTTTAAGATATCACTTTTTGTAAAGGAATTGTGACTCTTGTTCTTATACATATTTATATTACAAAGTTTGTTAAACAATGAATAGGGACTTCTAGTTGTAATACCTTTCTTTTTATTGTGACTTTTATTTATATATAAAAAATATAAAATAATTTTTTTAAAAAAACAACAAATTGTCTTTTTAATTGAATTTTTGAAGCATTTGGCTTCCAACTTCTTGCCACACTTGTAATGTCAATTAAGTCCATCTTTTTATTATCATATATATTGGATTATTAGAAGTATACTACTTCTTATTTTCATCTTCTCCACCAACACATCTTCTGGTACCCCTACATCACAAATAAAATGTATTCTAACATATGTTTTGTTCTTTTGAGGTACATTTATTTTTGGTTAAGTGAATTATGTTTTGACTATCACAATATATAATAATATTTTTCTCTTTCATATCGAGATCACCAACATGACCTTTGAATCGTAAAGCTTCTTTAACAACTTTTGCAATAACCATATATTTTGTCTATTGTTGACAACAAGGCAATAGAGGATTGTAAAGTTGGATGTCAAGTTATAACATTACCTTAAAGTATAAAAATACAATTTATTAAGGATCTTATGCGATCAAGATCACCAATATAATTTAAGTCACAAAATAATGTGTCATGATTAATATCCTTATTTGCTCCCCTGCCAAATATCAATCTAACATTACTTGAACCTTTCAAATATTCAAGAATCCACTTCACAATCAATGAATCTTCTCAAAATTAGTCATCCAACGACTAACAACAATCACTATATGTGTGATATTTGGTCTAGAACAAACCATGATATACATCAAAGTTCTAATTGCATTAGAGTAAGGTACTCAAGACATAAACTCATATTCCTTTTTTTGTTTAGAGTAACATCTTTGTAGATAACTTGAAATAATTTGAAAAAGATGTACTAATTTGTATTGTATTGTGAATTCAAAATATCTCTAAAATGTTTTCAATAGATCTCTTTTGAGATAAACACATCCTTCTATTTTCTTATTCTCGAATGATCTCCATGCTAAGGATACTTTTTACCGAACCCAAATTCTTCATCTCAAATTCACTTGATTGTGTCATTAACTTATTCATCTCACTTATTGACTTACATACAACTAGCATGTCATTAACATAAAGAATAAAGTTAATATAAAAGTCATCAAATAATATCTTATGATAAACACAATTATCATAATCATTTCTTATATACATAATGCTAAAGATAAATAAGTTGAATCATTTTATCGTTGTTTGAGTGACTACTATAACTCATATAAAAACTTCTTCAATAGACCAACATGATATGATTTTAATGGATGACACGTTCTATCTATTTCTTGTAAATTCTTCCTCCATATCACTAAGGGGAAAGGTTGTCATCACATCAATATACACCAAAGTAAGAAACACTCAAATGGAATTGTGAGTCACAATAAGAGAAAAAAAAACTTCATTAAAGTCAATAGCATGTCTTTGTGTAAAACATTTTGATATAATCCTTGTTATGAATCTTATTCTATCTTTCTTCTTGAATATTCTCTTACAATCCACAATTTTTTAACAAACTACTTTCTCAACGAGCTTCGAAGTTTGATTCTTGTAGAAGTATTCAAGCTTTTATTTCATGACACCAATACATTCGATGTTTCATTACAATTAGTAGTCTCATAGAAAGAACTAGATTCCTCTTCTTCAATGCTTTCTCTGTATTGAGTGCAAAAGCAACAACATCAACATACCACTGAGGTTGTCTACTTTGTCTTCTTGGCCTATCTTTTCCAATACATATCAATTTTTTTTATGGAACATCTTCCTTTGTCTCATCTGGTACTTGTTTAAGAGAATCTATTTCAAGCAATTCAAAGAATACTCTTAAACAGGTTAGCCAAGAGTGACTAAGATATGAAAGAATACTCTATTTTAACCAAGAGTGACTAAGTGTCAAAGAATACTTGAACAGGATTAGCCAGGAGTGACTATAAGCACAAAAAATAGTCAAAAGGGTTAAGTGGCTACATTCTCAAAGAATACTCAAAGAGGTTATCAAAGAGGAGCTACGAGCCCAAAGAATATTCAATGGGTTAATCAGAAGTGTCTACGGGCTAAGTAATACTCGATTTGTACTTCACAACTTTAGTCTCCTTAGTGGAACTCAATCTGTTGATTGAGATTTGGACTTATTTTGCTTTGTTAGATAAACCAATGTAAAAATATCTTGTGTATTTCTCTTTCTCTCCATATCCTTTACATTACATATTACATTACATAGTATTTCTCTTTCTCTCCAAACTCTTATGTATTGATGTGATATTTAAATATAATATTTTGTTCTTGATTGATGATTGGTATTGTCATTTTATTCTCAATGCTTGATTTATCATGATTTTGATCCTTAGATTTGACTGAGAAATACTTTTAAGCATTTTACCTAAATGATAATGCTTAACATATTTGAATGCTAGGAATAGATTTGAAATGTTAATTGTTATCAACACCTGCTCGTAAGATAAAGAGTTTTTATAAATATGCGAGGAATCGATATTTAGGAGACTATCTTAATAATTTTATATGCGAGAAATCTATATGAATGAATTTTATATAGGCATCAATATCAATCAAAGATAGAATATTATTATGCTTTTCAAAATACAAAAGAATGAGAATGATGAACTCCAATCTCAATTTTCCCAATTCAATCAACCAACTCCTTACTTTGGTTTATTTACAATTCTCGCAATCTCACATACAACTAACATCCAACAAACTTTAATTATTGTTTTATATTTAGTGAATATTTTACTTTAGAATTCAACTATTCATTATGGGTTCGATATTCGCCCTTAGGGACAAATTATTACTTTTGACATGGTACACTTGTCGTAAAATAGTCATCATAGTCAAGACTACAAAACCATTAAGATACAATACATTATCATAGACACCAACACTTCATACAACATTATTCTCGGAAGACCATCACTAAACAAATTAAGGGCGATCATATCAACTTTGCATTGTGCCATGAAGTTCCCTTCTAAGCGGGGGGACATTATAACCATACATTTGGATCAAAGAACGACACGAGAATGTTACACGGACAACCTAAAGATTTTTCCTCACAGTATACTTGACCAAGACTGACGATATGTCGATATGAACAAAGTCGTTGTAACAAACCTCGACTCTCACCTCAACAATGACAAGAGAATGGAACCTGGAGAGGAGACAGTCCCATGGCAAATAGGGATCGAGGGTCAAAACACTCATTTGGTGGAAAACTTGGCAAAAGCCGAGAGGGGATGCTAAAGAAAACATTGTTGAAGAATCATGACCTATTTTCCTAGACAACGACTGACATCAGGAACAGACACACAAGCTAACCGTATGTAAAGACACCACGTCGTTCTTATAGAACAGGAAACCAAGAAGTTATTACAAGTCGATTTCATCCAAGAAGTTTAGTATACCACCTTGGCGAACATGGTCCTTGTGAAGAAAAATAATGGACAATGGCATATGTACGTCGATTACACCAACCACAATAAAGTTTGTTCCGAAGATGCTTACCATGTGTCGAGCATTAACTGGCTGGTGAATGAGCTGATGGACATAACATGTTGAGTAGATGCCTACTTTGAATATAACAAAATTATGGTGTACATCGAGGATAAGGAGAAAACAACCTTCTTTACAAAAGCAACCAACTTTTGCTACGAGGTCATGCTTTTTAGCCTAACAAATGTGAGAGTCACTTATCAGAGGTTAATGAATAATGTATTTCGAGAATTTATAGAAAAAATCGTGGAAGTTTACACTGACGACATGGTTGTAAAATTCGAAACCATTAAGTAACATGAGACTGACTTAGGTGAAATCTTCAACCAATTACGAAAGTACAATATGAGACTCAATCTTGAGAAGTATGTTTTCAGTGCTCAAGGGGTAAAGTTCCTTAGTATCATGCTAACTCACCAGGGATTAGGGGCCAACCCCAACAAGTGCAAAGTGTTGGTAACCATGTGGAATCCCCAAAACCTTAAGAAGGTGCAATGATTGGTGATTCGATTTACATCTCTGGCTCGATTCATGACGAGGCTAGATGAAAAAATAAAACCTATCTTGAAATTTATGAAGAAAACCAAGACGTTTTGAAAAGGGCTTTCTCAACCTTAAAAGCCTCCTTTCAACACCCCCTATCCTCAGCAAGCCTACATCAGGACAACCTTTATTCTTCTTTCTCACAATGTCTCCCAAAAAATTTAATATCACCCTCATTCAAGGAATGAACAGAAAAAACCAAATTATTTCATTAGCCGAGTGTTAGAAGATGTCAAGACGAGAAATCAGCTAATAAAGAAGGTGATATTAGCCCTCATCCATGCATCCCGAAGACTTAGACTACACTTCTAGAGCCACGATATCATTGTTTGAACTAATTGCGCAATATACAAGGTGGTTTGGAAGCCTTGGTTGGTAGGACGAATAATAGTCTAATCGGTTGATGCTTTAGTTTAGAATGAAGTATGATCCGAGAGGGTCGATCAAGTCTCAATGCTTGGGGGACTTCGTGGCAGAATTATAAGACAATACCCGACTGGAAGCAGAGGGGACGTTGTATGTTGACGGATCGTCCAAGAAAGTAGGTAGCGACACCAAGATCTTGTTGGAAGGACCAGGGAACCTCTTAATTGATCAAACCTTGCACTTTGACTTTAAAACGTCCAATAATCATACCGAATATGATGCCCTCATATAGTCAAGGATATGGAAGCACAAAAAGTTTGTTTCAAGAGTGATTCCCAACTTCTAGTAGGCCACATCAATGATGAGTTTCAAGTAAAAGACCTCTTGCTTCTAAAGTACTACCACCAAGTTGTCGAATTGATTTTCGGTTTCAAGAATTCTAGCTTGTAACACATGCGCCGACAGGACAAATCCCGGGCCGACTTGTTCTCAACGTTGGTAAGCTGCAAACGAATAAATAAACATGAAACAGTTATCCAGCAAACAATTCCCACCCCGATAAACACCCTTAATGAATGCATGAACATTGAACAACAAAAGGTCGAAACCCAACCTGGACTTAGTTCGACCTAACTCTTCCTAACTCGTGCTTGGTGCAACTCGACATGAATTAGGTCATACCTAAATCAGCCTGTCCTATACTCGAGTTGACTAGAACCCATCTCGACCAATTTCACATGATGTCATCATGACCTAACTTGACTTAAGTTCGACCCAACATTGATCATAGTGAGTTTAATTTAAATTGAGTAAATGCTTTTTAAGTGTATAAAAAAAAAATAAGTATTTTTTTATCATTTTCATTTTTAAATATTTTTTACTTTAAAAAATAGCACATGGATTAATCTTGCCCATGAGACTTTTATTAACATTTTAATCTTATTATTTTCTTATATTAACTTTTAGCCTTACATATTTGTTTCCATAGGCCAAATTGACAGGTCTAATCGTCCATCATAAAAAAAATTGAACTAATTATAAATGATTATTCTAATATACAATTTCTCCCAGTAACCCTACAATAAAATCATGAAATAAAAACTAATTTTAAAGACAAAAAATAATTAGTTGTTATAGTGACTAAATTAGAGAGCATTTTAGAAACTAAAAAAACTTTTGGTTTCTAAATTAGTTTCTATTATTGTTAAAAGGTTTCTAAATTGGTATCGAATTAGTTATCAAGGTTTTTGCTACCAAATTTAGAATCTAAATAATTGGTAGTTAAAACCTTGATAACTAATTAAATACCAATCTAGAAACCATTTAACAATAATAGAAACTAATTTAAAAACCAAAACTTTTTTTAGTCTCTAAAATATCTCTAATTTAGTCATTATAGCAACTAATTATTTTTTATCTCAAAACATAATTTCTATTTCATGATTTTCTTGTAATGTAATTAAGCATTTGCCCTTCTAAAATATAACAAAAAATTTAACTTTTATATAATAGTTCCCACAAATAAGATATTTTTTTATTTTAATCTTTATAAATATCACATGTTGAGATCGCACTTTATTTATAGTATCATTACTATTGAGTTAATTTGACGCATTATATAATGATGTCATCATATTATAATGTTGACGTTACAATCATCAAGTTTAATTAAAAAAAAAGTTAATATACACTAAAAATGAAAGAAAACTTAAAAAAGAATTAGAAAAATAAGTGTTGAAACCAAATCCCTCCGTGAAAACTAAAAAAATATGTAAGTTTTGGAAGATATGGTGAATTTACAATAAATAAGTTGGTTTTGAGATAATGAGTTAGTTTTTAACTCAGTTCTTAATATATTATCAGAGTTTTTAACTCAGTTCACAATATATTCGATAAGGGAGATTCAATAAGGTTACTCTGCATGGTCTACTAATGGATGTGGAATGCAAGGTGTTGAAAGGGAAGTTTCCTTCTAGATGGATTAAACTTGACAAAGGGTGGAAGAATTTCTGTCGTCTTCATTCTTTTCGTAAATAAGACAAGATTATCTTTGAATATGATACTAGAAATCCTTCTTCTCATATCAGGGTTTTGTTACCTACTTCTATTCACAGTTTAAGTTATCCTGCATAATTTCTTTTATTATTCGATTAGGATAATAGTTACCCGTGATTAAGAAAGCTTAGACATATTTATTTTTCTGCTTGGACTTTTTTGGAAACCTGAACAGTTAGGTACTCTTTATGTTTATATTATATTCACTATGTGTTTCTGTTTAGTAGTATTCATATTCTATTTGTTCATGCATTTCTTGCAATGTGAATACATAAATTAGTACAATTTTGTTTCATTATCTGGTATATTTATAATAGGTTGACATTATTACATATGCTTAACGCTATAACAATTGTCAGTATATTAAAGTCATAAAAATCTTTGATCATATTTTTTATTTTATATATTTTTTGTTAACATTATAGAATGCTTATATTCATTTTATTCTTTGTATATTGTTTATTATTAATTAGTCATTGAAGTATTAATGGTTGTCGTTTTTATCTAGAAACCTGATGATGAATATATGTTTATTATTGTTGTATGATTTTTAAGATCTTTAGTTATTTATATAAATAGTGTTACATTGTATTTATATTTCATCATGTTTTATTTGTATTATATTACATTTTAATTTAATTTATATCATAAAAGGTTACTTCATAATTTAATATGATTTTGCCTACAATGTGTTTCTCGAAGAAACACACATTTACTGATAGTTTTTTGCAATAATTGTACTCGGTATAATATAATGAAATATTTTTTTTTAATTGTAATAATTTTTCTGAGAGGTTTTTTGCAGATTAAATTATAGCATGAAGATAGCATGAGGTTGGTGAAGAGGACTTTATTTTCACCATAAATACGTTATGGGAACATAGTATTAGATAATTGTTTATATAATGTATTTGTTCAAATTATTGTATTGTATTGTAATGTATTTATTATGGCAAAAATTTATTCATTAATTTTTACTTATTTATGTGTTATGTTATATTAAATTTATTAATATACTAAAAGTATGTAAACTTATGCTATTGCACTATATTTAATTTCATTTTATCAACTTTATAATTTATTTATATATATATATATATAAATAAATAAAATTATTAATTTTAATATTAATATTTACATATAAAATATTGAAAAAATTCTCGTGCGTTGCACGGGTCAACGTATTAGTATTAGTATTGTATATAAGTGAGGACAATCATGATCTTACAAATCGATTTTTATAAGGTTAAATTAGATTTAAACTAACTTCTTAATAGTAAGCCTCTAATTTACATATTAAGATTAATTATTCTCTAATTCAAATAATTTATCAAAATTAGTAAATAAAAAAAATCAAATGAATAATTTTGTGTGCCAAGCAACATTGAGTTTTTAAGTTTGTGGTTATGTAACATTAAACAAGTGCATGTGGTTACAAAAAAAAATATTAAATCATTTTTAATAAAAATAGGTAGTTGAGATTTTTTTAAAATAGTGAAATTAAATAAGAAATCTCAAAGATTGAAGGAATAAATCACTAAAACTTTCTATCTTTCTTTCTATTTATTTATTTTACTACATCACACATAATATCTTTCGTTTTCTGTATACCATGTTTCCATCTCTTTATTTGAAAATGAGTACACCAAATAAGTCACTGTTTTTTAATGGAATACTGATTCACAGTAAAAAAAATTGTTGTCATGTTTTCTTTAAATATTTTATGATCAAGTAATGAGATTTAATGGTGTGAAGATCGTGGCTCCACATATTTTACCAAGTGCCACACATTCTATAAGCAAGCTGTTTTAATTTCCTACCTTTTCGTATCCAACTTGTTTTATACTTTTTAAATTTTCTTGTGTCTTTTGTTTGTATTATAAGGTAATTCTAAGACAGGCAATAAGCTTTGACATGAAAAATCAACTAAGAAAACAACTCATATACACAATAACAAAATATAAAATAAAAATAACATTTTAGAAACAAAAAATAATTAGTTGGTATATTCACTAAATTAAAAACCATTTTAAAGATTAAAAAAAAATGATTTCTAAATTAGTTTCTATTATTGTTAAATGGTTTTTAAATTGGTGTCTAATTAGCAACCAAGGTTTTTGCTACCAAATTTAGAATCTAAATAATTGGTAGCAAAAACCTTGATTGTTAATTAGACACCAACTTAAAAACTATTTAACAATAAGATAAACTAATTTAGAAATCATTTTTTTTAATCTCTAAAATGGTCTCTAATTTAGTCACTATAACAACTAATTATTTTTAGTTTTTAAAAATTGATTTATATTTCATGATTTTCTTGTACTGTTAAGCCACTAATTATTGATATTCATCTATCTCTTTTCATTTCAGAATTAATATTTTAAAATTTGATATTTAAAATACTTATTGTTTTTATTTGAGGTGAAACATCCTAAAAAAATGTGTAGAAAGAACAAAGTTTCTTTTTGAGAGAGTTTGTAGTTTTTTTTAAGATGAACTCCAATTAGATTGTTCTATCTACCAAATATTCTACATGCTCAAAAAGTCAATAAAAGCTTAAAAACAAAATAATTGTGAATAGAAGAAAAATTAAGTTAATATTTCATTTAATATATATATTATTGGATTTTTACTAATAAATATTTAATTATTGACTTTTCGAACTTAACAAATTATATCATTTATACTAAACTACTATTAGATTTAGTAATTAATATTTCTAACAATCTAAATATACTTCAAGTTTCAACATCTTGAAAGTAGATAAGTATATCTATTGACAAATAAAAGAAGATCAATTTTTTAAAAAAAATACAAAAAGTGAGAACCCACACACATATTTCATTTTCCAACTCAAATATGAGAGGCCAATATGTGATTAGTGACCTCATCTTTTCTCTTGGTTTCAGCACAAATTTCTCTCTTAATTACAATCTTTGTGAAACTAACTAATAATTATCCAAGTTCAAATATCATGAAATTGTGAACATGAAAGAATCTTAAGTACAATAAGAGGGTAGTAGCTTCATGTTCTATTTTTAGTTCCATCTATGTCTAAAAAAAGTAAGTAGTCAATGGAGGGGTTACCCGTTATTGTCAAGTAGTTGCTTCTTCATTCTGCTTACGTTTCGGGTGAAAAAGAAAAACCCACATAAACCTAAAGAGAAAACTGACATGAATTCTCCACCCACATGAAGATATTTGTAATATGCATGAAGTCACAAAACGTGAAGATGAAAGAAAATGAAAGATTGAATGAGCCACCCATCCAAACAAAACAAGATTAATTGAGGTATGACCCACTTGGAACAATCACTCTCTCTAGTTGCCTTTGTGGACGATCATCAATGGCACACTTGTTCATTGCTTCATTGTCAATGTGAGTGACGTGGGGTGGTGAATGTTCGTTTGAAATATTAGAAATTTTGTGTGATGGTGACACCCCTTTCAGAACTATCTATTGAGTGTACATTGTATTTTGAATTGGAAGCAAAAACCATTGGAGTTGTGGGGTTGCCATGGAATCCAATAATTCTAGATTCACAGATCAAAGAACAAGATGACAAAGGGTACCATAGAATCTTGGTAATGTTCTTTATATGAACAAATTATGTGTATAATGGGTAGACGCATCTTTTTAATAAAATTTAAAGGTTTGGTTATTGTGTTGTAAAATGTTAATCTCTTTTATTGGGTTTCATTCATAATCATGGTTAAAGAAAAATGAAATAGGTTTAATCCAAATACATTAATCTCATGAACTAAGGTGTTAAGTGGAATACAAAAAATACACCTTAAGAAAATCAAATCAATTTTATCGCATGCTAGAGTAGAAAAGTATCCATTTAAAATTATTATATTTGTTTGATTTTATATTTTATATTTTTAAAAAATTATATGATAATATTAGGAATAAGTGTTGGAGATCTCACATCGACTAGAGATTAGGTTTTTTCATAGTATATAAGTGGGTGCAAACCTCAACCTCATGAGCCGGTTTTATGGGGTTGAGTTAGGCTTAAAGTCCACTTCGTAATTTGGTATCAAAGCCATTTTGAGCCTATCCTAGCGAGTGTTTGTTAGGGGGGTGTGTTGGAGATCTCATATCGACTAGAGATTAGGACATTTCATTGTATATAAGTGGGTGCAAACCTCACCTCATGAGCTGATTTTATGGGGTTGAGTTAGGCTTAAAGTTCACTTCGTAATAATAAGTAAAACAATTTTAATATTATTTTAGCGAGATTCAATTTACTTTTTGTTTAGTCACTTTTAATCTTTTCAAATTCGATAAGTGAAATTCAATTATTTAAAATCAAATACTCACTCAAAAAAGTTTTTTTTATTATGAGTTTGTTTTCAATGTGACTTCATAAGTAGTCTGGGATCTCCTTTTATAGTCTTTTTCTTCTTGCATGATTTGTATTTTTTTTCTTTGGATAGAGAATTGGAATATACATGACATGGTAGCAATGATAAACAAAGGAGAAAGTTTCGTGTTTGAAGTGAAATTAGGATAAGAAGCTAAGTGATAGGTGAGGTCAACTCACTAGGAAGGAGTCTAAGGTTAGATACTTAGGAGACTATCCTAGTGAGAGCTCAAGAACAAGATGTATGACTAAATTTTGGACAATATAACAATACTCATTCAAGCTCAAAATTACAATTGTTGAACAAGAGCTTTGATGTCTCCAAATCTATATGGATTGCTAGAAGGTTGGATATAGCTTGTGTGTGTGAGTTTTGAGTAGTTTGAATTTGTAAATTCACTCTTAGTTAGGATTCAAAGTTTGTTTAAATCAACTCCTTTTGAAAAAAAAAAGTGTTTTGCAAAGAAGTGGAAAAACAACCAGTTGTTTTACCATTTCAAGTTATTTGACACTTAGTGGTTTTTAAATAGATTTTTGATAAAGCTTGAAATTGGTTGACTTGCTGTCAAACCAATTCAATCGGTTGTTTCGACAATTCAACCAGTTGTTTCGACGATTCAACCGGTTGTTTTTTGAAAATTCTTAACAGAATCTATTAAGTTTGGTAAATCTATTTTAATTCATTCAAAACTGATTTGGCTCCTTAATTAAATGGTTTTAACTGCCTTTTGGAGTTTTATATAGTTAGTTTTACGCTCCTGGATGCAATGATCTGAGATTAATCTTTTGAAATCAGTTTTTCTCCTAGATTTACATCAAGCTTTGATTGAACTTGCTAAGAGTGGAATATGACTATTGTGTAATCTTTAGTGATTCAAACTGTATCAGGTGTGATCATTCCTTATTCTCTCTTGATCTGTATTTCTGTAAAGAACTGTGATTCACAAAGTCAAAGGTTGTTCTAATTTGTGGTGTGTTGTATTGTCAAAGGAAGTGTGTGTTCTTGAGGGGTTCAAGATCACTTCTTTGGTGTGTGTGCGGTTGTAATTTGTGGTTGATTACATAGTGGAATACCCAGTGGTTTCTGGGGACTGGATGTAGTTCTTGGTGTAAAAGTGAACCAATATAAATCTGTTTATGTGATTCTCTCTTTCCCTAATCTCAATTATATTTGTTTTAAGTTGTTTATATAAACTGATGATAAAAACAACCGGTTGAATCGCAAAAACAACCGACTGATTTTATGAAAAATCAACTAAAACAGTTTTGTAACTTGAGCATTTTCATTCCTCTTGCTTTGGTTCTTCATTGGCTTTCTCCATACCTTTGAGGTTTACGAAAAACGCTTAAAAAAAATTCACCCCCCTCTTGTTTTAGGTCTACAATTCTAACAACAATGACCTAACACACTTATTTATAGTATAGAAACTTGACCAAGCAAAGGAGAAAATAGGTGGAAAAAATCAAGTTTGAAGAGCATTCAAACTTGACATTAAAGGATCAATCTTCCACATGATTGAGGTGTGAAGGTACATGATTGAGGTGTGAAGGTTCAATGACCGGTCTAGGGTTTCTCTTGGGCTAATGGAAGGCCCAATTGAAACCTTAGTTAGGTTAAGAAACCCTAATTCCAACCCTAAAATACAAGCCCAAAAACTTATTCTATTTTGCCTAACTATAAGGCTCAATTTATTTGGCAAATACAAGACCAAGAAAATCCTAATCTACTCTATACATTTGCACATTCTAAAGTGTATCCCAAGATTTTAAAAGTTTGGTCTTGTTGAGGTCAGCTGAGTCTCACTCGATCTTGCTGAGGTCAGCTAATTATCACTTTTATTGTATTCTTCTATGCTCTAATGGTTGGTATTTTGATTAAGGACGTTCCATCACCTTCAACAAATTTAAGACAACATTCTAATGTTTTTAGTGATCCGCTCAATAGATTGGGATTCACTTAACAAATTTGTCTTTTTGTGTCAAATATAAATAGTTTACAACGTTTTTCTTTCTTATAAAACACAAAACATAACAAAGTTTTGAGAGGATTCTTATTGCACAAATCATGAATTCTTATTGCACAAGTCATCAAGGTCATGAAATTTTTCTTCTTCCAACTTTTGAGCTATCTCCATCATCCTTTGTCTTCCTCCTTATCATCTTCTAATCAAGTCAATGATTATTGTGAGCAATTCTATTTGTGACCATTTAGTTTATTATAACAAATTTTATGTGAAAGAATTGAATTATAAGGTTGTGAGATCCTATTGTATTTCCTTTATTTGTTCTTATTAAGTTTTTGTCTGAATTTATATTCTCTTAGTAAAAATTGAATTTGAGAACATTTTATATGCTGGGAAGTTATTTAACAAAAGGAATAGTAATATATGTTTGGTTAAAGTTTATATAACTTTTTATTTTCAAATCATAATTATTAATTTTAATATAAAAATAAGTGAATCACATAACTCATCTTATCAAACCCATTAGACTCTCCAATTAAGTAAGTTAGGTTAATTTTGACCCATAATAAATAAAAAATTATATTTTAATCCAATCCAATTTGTACAGTAAATGAATTCCAATTCCTTTTGATACCTATAGTAACACTAAATAAATAATATAAAATTAATAAATTAAATTAAATTTGTTAAAAACGTATTAATTTAAAACACTACACAAAAAAGTACATTTAGCTGCAAAGAAAAGCGAGGGTGACACTTGTGACACTAAATAGTGTCAGCTACGCCTCCACAATTAAAGAAAATAAAATAAAGTGGGGAAAAAGCGTGGGTTATACCCACACGAACTTTTAAAAAAAAATAAAAAAATAATAATAAAAAAATTTTAAATTTTTGAAGGTTAAGTCCACGCCTTTCTACTTACAGTTTTGAAGGTTAAGCCCCCGCTATGACTATTTAAAGTTTTGAAGGTTAAGCCCACGCTAATGCATTTTAAAATTAAATAAAACTCATTTATTTGAAAATAATTCATTTATTTGAAAACTCATTTATGTTCCTTTTTGGTGCGTGAACTCATTTTTGGTGCGTGAACTCATTTCGACTGAGAGCATTTTCGACTGAGCTTGAGCGATTGATGCACCAACCGTCATACTCAACAGCGACCGCCGTGTGAGATTCGACCGTGAAACCCTAGGTTCCTTTCTTCCTTTCTTTGTTTTTGAAATTCTTTTGGATTGTGTTTGCGGATGTGTTAGATTCTCTTTATTTAGGGATTCTAATGGATTAACGATAGTTGTTTGATTTTTTTTTCTACCGATAGTTGTTAGAGCTTTAGTTGATCAATGGCGGAAACTACTTAATGTTGTTGTACAATGGCTTATGTTTCTTTTAGCCTGTCAATCTGGAAAATAGAAAATTTATTTGACAATCCAAAAGATGAAATGTATGTGTACGGTGTTCACTGCACAATAGATGTGGTAAATTCTTGTATTTGTACTAACAACAAAGAGTTTTTGATTTCCCCTTTTACGGTCATGAAGCAAATACCTTTTTTCCTATTATCTTGTAACTTTGTTAATCTAAATGTTCCATTTTGATACGCACTAACTCAGGTGATAAGTACATGGGGTGTTCGAAACAATATAGACATCAATTCAAGGATTCTAACAAAGTCTCTTACATAAAAGTGGTATTCTTCTCTAGAAATTGTTTTGGTGACTGGAATAAGGTGGTGGATTCTCCAAGCATACAACACTGTATTGCTCCCTGCTACATGTATTTTGCTTGCTGGTGTGTGTTGAAAATTCCAGCGAAAAATACTGAATAAAGATGATTTAGTTACTTAAAAAATGAAGATTAATTAATCCAAAGCAATTAAAATGTTGAGGAACTTCTTTGAGTTTTACTACACTTAATTTATTCAACATTATTCTGTCCCAAACATCTAATTTCAGGTTGGAATGCGGGGTTGGAGATTAGTGTTTCACGTGCAAGAATCCTTATGTCTCTTGCATTTGCTTCTGTATCACATCAAACAAAAGCTCTTTGTTGTGACATGCCATGTTTAGTATCTAAATCGTAACTAGATATGATGCATTTAGTGCTCACCATGTTCCACTACTTGAGATTATCATATATCTTTTTTTAAATCTTTATTTATTTCTCTCTATCTTTTCCTTCCTAATAAGATCTGTAGTTTTTAGTTCCCTATTTTATTAACTAGGATGATTGTTAGATGTGATCTTATATTCCTAAGGGATCTCTTTATTTATATTTTATCAATTGGAATAATTGTTAGTGATAACTATGTAGCATTTTCAAACAGCAGAATTGATTAGAATATTATCAATGAGAAATAATTTTCAGAAAAATTGTGATAGTTTAGGAGGTTCTGTCATGGATGAGTCTGCATAATGCTTTCACCATTAGTCACAAGAAGGATTACTCTATTTCTAGGTCCATGAGGCTCCTACACGAAAGTTCATAACAATTGTTAAGGGATTGAACAGCTCTGTTCCATGGAATGATTATTTTTCTTGTTGAGGGATTGAACAACTCTGTTCCATGTCCCTTATAGTTTAACAGTGTTCACTTAAGAAGGAAAAGTGGCGGATCTCAACCATTTATATATCAATATTTAGATTCCTCACTTTACTTCCCAACTTAAACTCCTCATTAGTTGTTACTTTTGTTCTTATCTGAATAATAGTATGTTAAAGAACAAAATCCCTATTTATTTTGCATCTTGCCAATTTTATTTTATTTGGCCTATGAAACTTTGTGTTTTCATTTCAGGTTCGTGTTTCTGAGTATAACATTAAAGGAATACTCATTGGAGCTGACCATTTAAAGGATCTTGTTGTCTTGAAGGCATGATCTCCTTTTTACTTTCTGAATTTATTTCTTCTGTGAATCAATTGCATGATTTCCATAAGCAATATACTTAACATCTTTGTTTCACTTTATAACATTTTGCTTCCAAGTTGGATATCCTTTTATTGTTGCTGTGGTTCCTAGTAATAGGTCAGGTCTTCTGTATGTTAGTTTCTGTTTTACTTTTATAATAATCTATTCCATCAAAAGGATTAATTAATCATTCAAAGTCTAAAGGTTTGTCTTCTTCTTTGGTTCATTCATGTTACTTGTTCATTAAAATAATGGTGGCTTAAAGTTGCTTTCTTTGTTAATTAAAATAGTACTCATGACGTGTTTGTATGTATATGCAATCTATTGAGCTGCAAGACTGATGACTATCTAAATCACATATTTTTATTAATCTCTCATTTAGATAGTTAATAAAATTGTGCATGCATGTATCATACACATGACAAGATCTTAACAAATCTACAAATACAACAATCCCCTTCCTTTCCGAATATGAGCTAGAATAATCCCCTTCCTTCAGCTTGGTGCAGTTCACTTGGTCAAAATGTTTTTTTCATGATTGGTATTGAGTGTTAACTGGTTGTTTACATCAAATGCTGCATTTTTTACTTTTCCTATGATGCTTACAGTGGAGGTCCCCTTCTTGATTCGAAAGGAAGCTTAATTGGGATTAATACTGCAATATTTACTCAGACAGGCAAGTTATTTAACCATCACAATCAGAAGGAATTGGACCACGTTACTAAGCATTGTATGAAAATTATAGCTGAGAAAATCTTTTGGGTTCACTTGTCAAAAAAATTCTACCACTTTTTCCTTCGTTACATTGTTGATCCATTCACTTTACTTTGCATGGAGAAATGAATGTTTAAGCTGCAAGTTCTAGTTGCTCTTATTAGTTTTGCATGCTTCATGTTTTTTCCTTTCTTTTCTTGCTATTGCAGGAACATCGGCTGGTGTAGGATTTGCGATTCCATCTTCAACTGTATTGCGAATTATTCCACAGCTCATTCGGTTTGGAAAAGTTAACCATGATGATGGAGCGACAATAGGGTGACACCTCAACAAGCACAAGTCAGGTTCACCATCACTATGCTCGAAACTTTGATGATCAACCCCTGCCTTGAGTTCATCATTTTGTAAGTTTTCTTAAAACAATATCTATGTATGGTACTATAACTTGTTTTTCCTTCTATTAACTAGATTATGTTTCATTACCACCCTAAAGTTGCTTTTGGAGAAATTACCTTCATTGATGTCGCATACTGCTCTTGATGAAGTTTGTTAATGTACAAAATAATCAAAAAGTAGAAGTTTCTTTTCCTTTGGTGGGTGATTAGATAGTAGGAGATATTGATTTGTTGTAAGCAGGGTAGGCTTTAATAGCTCAACTTATGATTATGATTATGCAGGGGGAGTTAGATATCACGAAGTAGCTGCTAGGATTATGATGGTTTTCTGCTGCAATTTTGGTGTTGGTTTTGCTGGTTTTTATGTTGTGCAAATGCTGGTTTGCTGCTGCAGTTTTAGTACTGCTTTTTGCTGGTTTTATGCTGTATAAATGTTGGTTTTTTGCTGCACTATAATTCCATTATCTTATACTTGCTTGCAGACTGGTTTTCTAGGTCTTTGGGGGTGATCGAGTGGATGAAATTGATTTTTATACTGTTTATCAAATTGACAGATTATCAAAAGAAGTAAGCAGTGCTTTGTATGTTTATTTTACAATGATCATTAGAGTTTCACTGTTGTGGACTTAATTTGGAAAAATGTACCTCTCATTTATTTTGTTTGGTTGATTTATTGCCTATGGTTATGGGTAACTAAGAGAGTTAGCTATAATCGTTTGTACTTTCTTTGTTTATGAGCTCGCTCCTCTTTTTTACCTCATTTTAGGAATTTTTTTGTGTATGCATGCGGGTTTTTTTTTCTTCTGTCATTCTCCAGTGAAATTGAAATTTCTATGGCAAATATGTTTTTAAAAAATTTTAATACATGTTTTACTGACCATCATATTTTTCAATTATCTCATTTCAATCTCTAGATTTACCATTTTTAAAAATATTTAAAACTTTAATTCCTTTATATCCAACTATTTATTATTATTAATAATAATATTATTATTATTACTACATTAGTATCTAAACATGTTTTTTTAATGATTATGAACTTTGTCAGATGTAAAATAACTATTAACATCGATATTTCATGATTACGTTGACTTTGATTTGAGTTTTTTTAGTATTAGTTTTATGCTCTTTTTACCTAATAAACGTATTGGTGTTTTAAATTTGAAATTAAAAGCCAAACTTATATATAATTGAGGCCAAGCCTAAAAGTTTTATAGAATAAGTTAATGACAAGTTTAAACATTGATGAAAAACATTTCTTCATCATATTCTCCTAAAATAATTGTATCTTTAATAATTATATTAAAAAAAATAAACAAGTAAAAAATAGGATAAATGCAATAAAAAAAGAGAGAAATAGAGTAATTTTATAATTGATTTCACATTAGTGAATGTAATTTTAAAATTGATTTATTTCAATAAAAAATATTTTTATTTTTAATTATAATCAGATAATTTTAAAATATTCTTTAATAAAAAAATTTCACGTTTTCTTTTGTGTGCCAAACTTGTAGGCTAAGCCTACACTTCTTCAAACACATAATATAAAATATATTTTGAAGGCTAAGTCCACGCTAATTTGTGGCCAATGTGAAGGTTTAGCCTACGCTTAATTGTGGCTAGAAGGCTTAGTCCACGCTTAGTTAAAGATTCACGCTTATTTAAAGATTGTGTGGCATTTTTGTGGGCTAAACTCACACTACTTTAAAAATGTGTGGACGTTGCGTGGACGAAACGTTAGTTAAACCCACGGTTTTTATAAATTTGTCACTCCTTGTAGGCTAAGCCCACGCTTGACCTACGCAAAAAACACCCGCCATGTGTCGTCGCACCCGCCAATATCTTTTACGTCGACTACATTAGCTTCAAAATTCACATTAACGCTATGCCCACGATAAATACCATTTTGCGTAGGTTTTTCATGGTTAGGGTCCGTTTTTGACCCATTCTAATAAAAAAAAAATTGTAGTGAAAAATAAAAAGTAATTAATCAAATAATCAACCTAATTCAAGTATAAATGGATAAATCTAAAAAATTAAAACCTATTATTTAATTAGTTTTGACTTGAAATAAATAAACTAATTTAATTAAATCCATATGAACCAATTTAACTATTTTTTTTGTTGTTGAACATGCATTGATACAAATCACCACATTAATGCACACAATTTATCATTGTGATGAAGTAATGTTGATATCCAATAATAAATATTCATGTTAAGTGCAGTACACTCTCTTAACTCAATGCTTCTATATTTACATTTTCTAAGATATGATTATGTTAAAAAGGAGAAAACAACAATTTTTGTTAATCTATGTTAACGTAGATCTTATACTACAAATGACGAATGATGTATATTTGATCAAGCTTTTTTTTCTCCTCGACGTGATCATATTCTATTACACGATAATTTTTTCTTTTGCATGTTTCAGTTCCATTTAGGT
The DNA here is from genome assembly GCF_051622355.1 of Phaseolus vulgaris. NCBI lineage: Eukaryota > Viridiplantae > Streptophyta > Magnoliopsida > Fabales > Fabaceae > Phaseolus > Phaseolus vulgaris. The sequence goes on along the minus strand of NC_143501.1, from coordinate 15,730,840 downwards.
TAAAAGTAATTGATTTGGTTGGAAATAATGAAAAACCAATAGATGGAGTAGATTACGCATTTATTAGCTAAAATGAGAAAAAAAAAATTATAACCTATGAGGCTCGGACACTTCTCTTAAATAGGTGTATCCGTGTTAGACACATGTATCGGTGTCGATGCTCGTAGAACACTTATCGGTGAAGTTTTCAATTCAAAAAATATTTGTTGGATTTTTGAAAATTCTAGCACGATTCTAACACGATTTTAAAATGTATAAATACAATAATTTTCTAAAAACTCAAATTTATTGTATAAATTTTTATTATGATTATAAAAATAAGGAACAAATTCTTTTGAACCAGTCATGAAAAATATTTTCCTGCTCCCAAAAGAATCTGAAACATACTTTTGCACATAAATATTTATTTTCAATTTATATAATTCAAAATTATATAATATATAGATTTGTGTACCCATGTCTTACATTTTAGAGATTATACGTATCTCCGTGTCCGTATCCGTGTCGTGTCAGTGTCCATTTCCGTATATGTGCTACATAGGTTATAACCATTAGTTTGATCATATGAAAAGTAAACCGTTTTATTTGAATAGGTTAGAAAATTAAGTATTTTTTTATTTATTTACTTTATTTATCGTCGCTAAATTCTGGTTTTGGGCTCTCTCTTCAAACTCCAAATTGTGGGCTTTGGGCATCCGCTTGTCTAAGTAAAGGTAAGGCTATTTCTCCCTGCACCCCAACAAATAACTTCCCGCACCCCATCATTATCAGAAAAAATCATTTTACCTATTTTAAAAATGACATGGATTACTCTTTCCGGAACATACTTTCCGGAACACATTTTATGAACTCTGGATTTATCATTTCAGAAACTAAAAATATGTGTTCTGGAAATGATATTTCGAAATGATTTTTTGCCTTCCAGATTTCTTATTTTGAAAACATATTTTACTTACAGAACCCTTATTCTGGAATACATTTTGCTTACAAAACCCTTATTTCAGAATTATCAAAAATTATCAAGGATAATTCTGGTATTGCATAGAATGTAGGGGTGTAGGAAGAAATACCCTAAAGGTAATTTGATTGTTGTTATTTAGGGCTCTGTATTTGTAACCCATAAATTTAAACTGCACCTCCATTACCGTAATACCCCTTTCGTGCATTTATATTAAACTTACTTTTCTTCTCCTCCACCTCTTCTTCTTCCGTCTCCGCTGTACTCCCCTGCTGCATCCTTTTTAATTTTTCTTCCTTCGTTCGTGAGTGGAAAAGTCTTGATAGAAAAATATTGGCCACCAACATGTCCATTCAAGGTAAGTCTTTATGTGTGTTTTTTCTCATTGGTTACGTGTTATTTTTGGTTTTTGGATATGGAAATATATTTCGAAATGCATAATACTGTATATTTTGGAATGTATTTTTGAATCTGAAAATACATTATAGAATACACAATCATAATATATTTATTAATTTAAAAATATTAATTGTTTATTATTATTATTATTATTGACACACAGATATATGATCAGTATCATAGGTGGATCATCATCGCAAGTGCAAGCTAGAGAGAGTCTGTGGATTTTAGTCCATAGAAGAAATAGAGAACAAGTTGTTGTCATTATTAGTGATGTGTTGTCATCAACTTAAGGATCGAGAGAAACTTAAGTTGGTCTTTCATGGGCCAAGCTAAGTAAGTTTGGATCTCTCATCCACAAATTGAGATTGTGTTGTGTTTTTGAACGGGGATGGAACCAAGAGAACGATTCAAGTTGCTCCTCTACCTCCTCGGTAGGTTGGTTTGAACTTTTATTCCCCTCCAAGCAAGCTCTTCACTCTCCTCGTCTCCCCTTGCCTCTTGGTCTTTGCAAAGTTCAGACTCGAATGAAGGCACCCCGACGCTCAAGTCGGATTTAGTATTCGGCACTCGGTATTCTGAGTATTGTATAATGACATACTTGGTTCTTGGATTTTGTGCCTATTTATATGATTATGATGGGCCTTTCTTATTGGGCCAGGTTAGAGAGTTGGGTCATGTTTAAAAGTGTATTACTTAGCTTTTGAGATCTAATGGTTGAGATGAAAGTGACGTTTTGTCTCCCAAGCCCCTCAAAGGCTGTAAATAGTGGTTCCCTACAATGTCGAGTCACTGCTTCTACTTGCTCCGACATCTGAAACCTTCAGTCGTTCTTGCGCGTTGCTTACCCTACATTCTGAAAGGTTAGTCATGTCTTCCTCCTCATCCTCATCTTCTTCTTCTTCATCTTCGTCTCCGTCTTCTTCTACCGGCTCCTCCACAACCGAGCCCTTGTCGGTCGGAGCAATTCAGATATTACTCCTTGTGGAAAATGTAGTCAGGGGGGACAATAGGGTGTACCGGTTAAGGCTACTTCTTTGATCGAACCAAGTCTTTATGTGTCGGTAGGGTTCTGACCTAAACAACAATACTTAACATATTTGAGTGCTAGGAATAAACTTGATGTTAATTACTATTAACGTCTGAGCTTGATTCTAAGTTGTTCTTATAATTATGCGAGGGATCGATATTTAGGGATCATTCTTAAGAATTTTATATGCGAGAAATCGATATAAATGACTTTTACACGGGCATCAATTTCAATCAAAGAACATAATGTTAACATGCTAATCAAAATACGTAAGAGTGAAACAGATGAAACCTAATCCCTATTTTTCCAACTTCAAGCAACCAATTCTTTGTCTGTTTTTTTATTGATCATCGCCACCACAACCACTTTCAACACACTTTTTATTGTTCTTTTTTATATTTAGCGATCCTTCCGTCCTCGAGAGGATCTGCGCATAGGAGATCTATTTCTATTGGTGTTATATTCAGTCAGAAGATATATTCGTTGAAATTCATTTAAAACATTCCAAGGTTTTATTTAAAGCACTGCGTTTTGATTCAAATATAATTTATATAACTTATGACAAACAAAACATGTTTATAACATTTAATTTTCACATATAAAAAAGTGAAAGGATTAAGTATGAAAATTTCCCATTCACTTGTTCATTCAACGCAAGATATTTGTTTGTCATGTTCATTTGATCATCGTCTGGTCTGTGTATAGCTTATTCTTTTATTGTGTGCAACGTAGTACGTTTAGCATCATCATATGATGCATTTGTCTTGAGCTCTTGAATGTTCAGACTTCGTCTAACACGTTGTTTATGACTTTTTGTTCCATTTTAATTCTTTGTAGACTTCGTCTACTTCTTTTGTAGAAACTTTGACTGGTTTATTTTCTTTGTTTGGTGCTTGTCTTTGAGTGTTTCGTCTAGCTCTCATTTTGTTGGTGAAGACTTTGTCTTCTGGTCTCAGTAGAGTCCTTGACTGATCCATTCATTTGACTCTTCTTCTGTCACTTATTATGTTGGTCTTGCTAACCATGAATATTTCTTTATATGTTCATCGTCTAGTCCACTTTGTACTTATCATCTTTTTGTTCTTTAATTTTCATTTTGTAATCTCATGGGCACATTGTTCGTCTGATGACTTCATCTTGACATTCTCGATTGATATTGTAGACAGTCTAGTCATAATCGGGTAAGGTCTTTTTCATCCTTCTAGATCATCTTCTGATTTGAGCTTTTGAAGTTTTCTTTTAAACACTCATTTCATTTGACATTTATGTTTATAGCTTTACTTCTAGTGTGTCTTTTTATCTATGTATTTCATATAATGTTGTGTCTCATGTATGGTCTGATATATCGTTTTTCTTATGTTATGCATGAGTGAGATTGGTTATACATATAACACACCTTATAGTGTTTTGTTGTCATCAAAACTCTTACAGTCTCAGTCTAATGAATGATAGATCGTTTAGCACATTACAGGTTACCCCTCTAAATTTAGGTATGAAGGTTCACATGGGGAAAATAGGGAAGGAGGAATAGAAAAAAAGATAAAAATAAAAATAAAGAAAGTTCCTCCAAGAAAATTAGAACTAGAGACATACAATTTTTTTCATTATCTTGGTAAAGGACATTATGCTTCTGAGTGTTCTAACAAGAGAATTATGGTTTCAAAATACCAGGACATTGAAACCATAATGGATTGATATGTTCACCTGGTGAAGATGAAGTTCTAGTGACTGAAGAGAAAACTCCTCTTATAAGGGAGATTTATTAGTGAGAAGGCTTCTTCGGAACGAACCAATTGAACTAAAATAGTCATAACGAGAAAATCTTTTTCACACACTGTAAAATCTTTCAGAATATTTGTTCACTTATTAGGAGTAGTGGCTTTGGTTGCAATTGATGTAGTTCTAGGTTGATGGAAAAATTAGCTTTAACTACTAAACCTTATTCAAAGTCTTATAAACTTGAATGGATTAATAAGGATGGTGGAATAGTAGTAAAGGAACAAGTAAATGTACCTATTTCCATAGAAAAATATTTTGAAAAAGTTGTGTGATGTCATACCTATAGAAATTGGCCCATAGGCACATTATACTTGGAAGGTCATGACAATATGATCATAAAATCAAGCATGATGGCTATACCAACAACATATCTTTCACTCACCAAGGCAAAAAAATAATCTTAATTCCTCTCATACCACAACAAGTGAGAGAGCACGAAATAAAAATTAAAGAAAAATTGAAAAAAAGAAAAAAAAATGAAAAGATAGGAAATAAAGAAGAATATTCTAGAGTTGGGACTTCCAAGATGCATGGTTTTGCACTCTTATGAGGAAGGTAATAAATTACCTTTGAAAAAATTTCAAAATCATCACTCTGTAAAGAAGTTGCATAATTTAGGCATGGACCTTACAAAGTGAACAAAAATATTTTCAAAGAAGGCTCAAGTTTTTCACATAAACATTCTTACAAAAATAAAGGGTTATCTTTTGATATTTTCTTTACAAACATTTGCATGATCCTAGAGGAAAAAAGCAAAATAAACAAAAATAAAGGTTATAGCCCCTGATCATCATTCAGATCCTGAGGGCAGATCGTTCTCAAGAGGGAGGGTATGATGGAGGACAATCAAGCTACCATAATTTTAAGCTAAGAAGATTGAAAAATATAGAGCTTTGATGGAAGCATCCACTATTAAGAATATTTTTCTTCTTCATAGCCTTGTATAATAATTGTACAAAATAGTGTAGACTTTTATGTTAGACTTGTATTTGGGCCAATTTTCATTGGCATATATTAGACCTAGTAGGGTAGGATGTAAAAAAGATTGGAGGGTCTAGTTAGGGTTATAATTGGTTCTCCTTAGGCCCAATGCAACCCTAGACTATCTAGGCTTAGAAAGTGACATGGAAAACACGTGCAGCTAGCTGGACAAAAAGACATGGAGAACATGTGCAACTAGCTAGACAAGGCATGAGAGATGTCACATTACACATAGCAACACCTCAATGGGAAACCTTCTCATCCAAAGCCAAAACGCCACTTGTCTTCATAGGAATGGAGAGGAATTGCTCCAATTAGAGAAGAACATTTGTCACCATGTGATTGGAGAGTTTTTTGGGTAAATTTATTAACTTAGCACAATAAATAAGAGTGTTAATCATCTTGTAATTCAGCTTAAATTTGATAAAGAAATACTGCCAAATTTTCAACACACTCATTGTTCCCTCTTAGTTAGTACTTGTGAATGTGTAGTTTGAAAAACCTTTAGAAATTAACCTCACCTTTTTTAAACATCTACTTCAAGTAAGTGTCATATTCGCCTTTCATATTTCTTTCAAGAAACCGCATAACACAAGAAATTACAAAACTCATACAAATGCAACTAGGAATTACATCACAACATGTAATGTTTATACCAATACCTTCTATCCAACCTCCAACAAATATAGTCAATATCCATTCCAACAACCATATATGAACTTATACTTGAAGCTATACCTCAAACATAATCCACCATTCCTAAACTATCCCTTACACAAGACTTTCAATCACCCTCACCACCACACTTCAACGCTCAGATTCTATTACATATTAGCAACTTGCGCTATCCCTACACCTAAAGGGTCTAAACTTATGCAAGCATTAGACTTAATGCTTTCAAATCCTGAACCACCCTCTTCACTATAAACAATAGTCTTTCCTTCTAATCCCACACCGTCTACTAAACCTCATAGCCCTTACTAGACCTTCCATACAATAAGGACTACCAACCAAAGAATGTGTCAAATGATACTTCAGACAATACTACCCAAATATATATAATAATAATAATAATAAAATATTTACTTATAATCAATTTGTGAATACACTAATCCAGTACTTATTCACATAATTAAATATATGTAAATATTCTATTATATTTCTATATTATAAATCGATTATGAGATTCGTAATAATTGATTAATTTTATTTATTTGTAAATCTTCCTAACTATTATGAAGAACGATAGTTGCAAAAAAAATTGTTTTCTTTTTCATTTTTTTATTCATCGATTTCTTTGATTTTTCTTCCTTTCGTCGCTTGCATCCGTCTTTGCAAATTCGTCTAGGAAACAAACAGACTCGTAGGGTTTCTTCTTTTTGTTTTAAAATGAGGGTTTTCATTGTTTGAATTGAGGAAAAAATATTTAAAAATCAATATAAACCAGTAAAAAAATTATGAGTAATTTAATTGATATGTCATAAAATAAAATATATAAATTAGTATATATGTTAGATGATCAAAGTACCCTTTTATTAAAAAAAATGAAACGTGTTTAAATATTAAAAGATATTTAAATATCTACAATAACTTGTTGTAACAAATAAATGTTAAAATTATAAATTGAAAAAGTTTTAAAATTGGAAACAATTTAGAAAATCAAGATTTTTAAATTTCAAAACCAGCAATTACCGTGAGAGTCTTAATTTAATTAAAATGAAAATTGGGTGAATGAATTTATGCAAAGGAAGGAAAAATGATGAATAAATTCATAAAAAAAAAAAATCAGAATAACATTACATTATGAAATCGAAATTAAAGGCATATAAACATAAGAAAAAGTACAATGGAAAATAAATGTGTGGAATAAGAATATGAATCATGATGAAGAAAAGACAATCAGAAACTCAAAAGAGAAACCCAAAAGCAAGAACAACAAGAGAAGCAACGGCCGTTGGCACGAACATGGTGGTGGCATCCGATGTGGGACTTGGAGCTGGTGAATCTGCAGCTGATGCTGCCATAATCAGCATGGCCATGACAACAAAGAAAAGCTTCATCTTCAATGCCTCCATTGTTTATGAAAGTAGAGCTTTTCTTTGAGAGAAGAAACTTGAGAAGAGAAGAAAGGGGCAAAGAAAGAGAGGTAGCAGTGGTTGTGAAAACTAGGGGGTGGTGTAGGGTGTCTTATATAGTTGGTTCGTGAAGAACACAACAAATGTGCATTGTTGGTTTTTTAACGGGCAGCAATGTTTTTTTATTTTATTTTTTTTCGGGGATTTCAAGGCTGCCTTATGGCTTCCCACTTATATTATGATTATGAAAATGTTGGTATGCGTGGAGCCTTATTATTAGGACAACAAGAAAAGGTCATGCACAAAAATTGTTTTACTTTGGTCATATTATAATCTTATTTCTTCAGTTTCAGTTTTTTTTTTTAAATTATTCATTGAAACATAGGGTTAATCGTTTTTTTCTCAAAATTGTTTAATTTATTTGATAAGTTGATGTTTCAAGAATGTATATTTATAGGGTCGCACACTTCTTTTAAATGGTGATATATAACTATATGATATGAAATGTTCAATTCAAAAAATATTTGTTTGAATTCTAATACGGTTCTAAAATAATTTTAAGAAAGATAAATACAATGATTTTTTAAAAATTCAAATTTATTGTATAAATTTTTATTATGATTATAAAAGTAAAGAACAATTTTTTTTGAACCAGTCATGAAAAACATTTTTCTGTTCCCAAAAAAATCCGAAACATACTTGTGCAAATAAATATTTATTGTCAATTTATATAATTCATAATTATATAATATATAGATATGTATTCTCGTGTCTTATATTTTAAACATTATACGTATCTTTGTGTCCGTGTCCGTATTTATATCCGTGTCTATGCTACATTGATGTATATGCTCGACTTTTGATCAAAATATTAAAGGAATAAATGTTATTCGACATTTTTACAATTAATGATTTTGTCTCTATTATTCCTTAAATTTTATTATTATAATGTTAGAGTGAGATTTAGTTTATTTAATTAGGGTTTAAAAAATCTAGACTTGATATAAAGTCTGAAAAATTAGATGAAACAAATTATAATTAACCCAAAACATTTATATTGTTATATTTTTAAGTAAAAAGGAGTTATATTATGTACTAAATGTTATTACAGTTCACAAACAACAAAATCAATATTTCTTACTGATTTTCATATGTATTGCATTAATATTTTCAATTCGTGTAATGAGATGTTTGGTCTATGTTCTATAATAAGCAATTATTTTGTATTGAGCCACTAGTGATATTAATTGAGTATCACCTATAATTTTTTTACCTACTAATAAATATTCAATTCAACATTAATTTAATTTACGATTATTTAAATTAAAAATATAATACTATATAACTTATCCTAGGAAATTTAGAGAAAAATGTTTAACTTACACCATTTAATTTTATATAACATAATGTCTTTATGTATATAACTTTTAGATTAATTATTATAGATTTTAATTTTGGTATATAATTACATTTATATGATAATGTATGATTAAGTTGCAATATAAATATCAATAGTCAAAAAAACAAAAGTCTAATACTAATGCATATTTAGTTTCTCTGTACTTATGTCCTGTTTAAATCTGAATGAACAATATTCACGCAGATGGAATATCAAGAAAATAGATGATAAGGAGACTGCATGAAAAGACAATGAAATAGGGAAGTAGATTCCTCTATATTATGTCTAGATTGCTGAAGAAATACATGTGGACTAAACCTTATTAAATTTTTACTCTTCTGAAAAGTAAAACCGAATATTAATATTTACCCATAATTTCTGTCAATCATTATTTTTATCTTAATTTCTAGTATATTTTATTGTAACAAATATTTTTCTAGTAATTTATACGAAGTATTTTAAATTTTTTTTTTAAAACTAATTTAATCCAGATTGATAAAACATCATTAATATTATTAATAAAAATAAATAATAATAATAATAATAATAAATATAGTTGTTTATATAGAATATAAATTTATAAATAAATAGATAAATAAATTAATAATATTTTTATTTTAATAATAAAAATATATTTATTAACTTATATTTTACATATTTTAAAAAAATAAAAATTTTCTCATAATCATTATATTATTCACAAACTTTAATAATTTTTTCTCACAAATACACTCTAAAATACTTTAATCTAAACAATCTCACTTTCTTCACATTTTCCATTCAAATTCCTTTAAATTCACTCCCTTAAATCTCCAAATCTAAACACAACATTAATCTATTCTATTAGTATATGTGCACACATTTTATCATGTATTAACAAAGATAGTTACCACAGCAGTAAAATAAAAATTATAATAAAATATATGCACCATAGAAAATAATTGTAAAAATTGATACAGTTTAAATATGTATTAATTAATTAAAAGTTTAAGTAAAAAATATTGGATTGTTTATCGGATTTCCGGTCAGCCGAAGCTGCCCGAATGGTTGTTGGACAGGGTGTCTGTATTGGACTTCTTAGTGCTATACAGCTGGCGCTAACGGCTTGTAGTCCCTACACTTCTTTCAATTTTCTTCAAGTTATTTTTCCTCTTTTATTCTCAAATATTGCCTTTCTTTAAAGTAAAATAATTGAGTTTGAACTTTGAATATACTTCATACACTTATATTCTTCTACTTGGTTTTCAAGATTAATGCTTCCTATATTAAAAATGATAACAGATGACATATGTATCTTGCATTTTTTATTACATTCTTTTATGAATTTTTAAATATTTTATATGAAAATAAGATCATTAAATATATTATTTATCATTATCATTAGGTCAAAGTTATGTTATAGTATAAAAGTTTAGTTACATAAAATTAAACATTATACCTTAATTTACATGAAATATTGATTGTTTTCTTTTTCATTTCCGTAGGATTATCCTCCTGTTACTTTTTTTCTATTTCTTTTCTTTCTTAAATTATATTTTTTACTTTTTTTATATCGTTATCTTTCATTGTAAATATTTTATTATGACCTTAAAATATTATTTAAAATAAAATAATAACAATAACTTGTGAACATCTAATAACAAAATTCACTATATACTGATATAGATAAACTAAATAAAAGTTATTTATTTATTTTATAAAACAGTTCAATAAGTTTCAAGATTCTTATTTTTTTTGTTTTAAGTATCTAATAATTTTAAAAAGTATTTATTAAATTATAAAATTTAACTTAATTTAAAAAATATGTTGACTCTTAACTGTTTCATAAAATATTTTTATATTGTAATTGAAATAAGTAGTATAAAATATTTAAATCAAAATTTAATCTTAAAAAAATAATCAAAAATAAAGTTGGTAGTCATTTGAAATTTATTTAAATCTTCATAAAGTAATTAATCTTGTTATATAAGTTCAGGTTTAATCCTATAAAATGGGTAGGTAAAATAAGGATTAATTTTTATTTATATACTATAATTCGAATATAATTTTATTAAATATAAGATCTTAAATATAGTTTTTAACTCAAAATTACACATCTTAAAAATATGAAACTGAATAATTTGATAAAGGTTAACTTTATAAACCTAATACACATTTTCATCACAAAAATAGTTTGTTTATCTACATGACAATAATTTTGTGCTTACTGAAAATTTAGAAGGCCTCTTTCATTAATTAACAATGTAAAGAATAATTTGTCGGGCAACCTTAATTATTATTAATTGTTAGATTTTATATGGTTTATCAATAATAATAATAATAATAAGATAAGTAGCATTTAATATATAGATGTTTCAATTTAATTATTTCTGCAAAATTTTGCAGTGATTCATTGTGTAGTTTATTTGTTGTTTAGGTATTTTGAAAGTGTGGATAATTTAAGAAAATGGTGAGTGTGATGCATGTTGAGCTGGTTTAGGGACTTTGTTACCTGGATTCACTGTTCTTTCCAATTATATGTAATACTATCAACATTCATAATTTTAAAATGGACTAACTAATCTATTATTTTATTTTCCCTTGTTGGCCATGTGGTTTGTGATGATTGAGCACTTGAAAAATACATTCTTAATTGTTCACAAAACTTCCATTGAAAACATAGCTTTAGATGCATTTTGCACCTATGATTGGGTGTCACATGATTGCTTCAAATTCATTGTTGATTAATTGGGAGTGACAATGCAAAACTTTTACAAAACCTCATTTCCCTTTCACATGAACAACTCTTTCAAGGTTGATGGAGACTTCCTTAAGCTATTTAGGGCCCCATATTCTAATTATAGAATGAAGCGTTTTCTTTCATAAAAAATTCAATTTAAAATTTTACTTATATAAGGATGTATAAGTTCTATTTTCAAATGAACTCTTTGCAAATTTTTTATAACATTCTTAAAAAGTTTTAAAATGATTAAAACATTGTAAATAATACTTGTTTGAATGCATGACAATTAATTGATCTATTTTTCACCAATCCACAAATGAAGTGATGCAAAGTTTTTCATAAGAATTTTCAATTTCCCGCAAAAAAAAAAAAAGCCAACTTTCAAATACCCATATATTAGGATGTGTTGATTTTGGCTTAATTCCAAGTCCCACATCGGTGGGTTCATTGTTTGGGAAGGAGGGTTGAGGGTTATAAATTAAACTCTTCTTCTCCTTCACTGTGATATATCCCAATTTGTAATATCTTCTCTCATAATAATAAAAGTGAGTTGTTTTTGCAGTGCTCGGAGATTAGGCTAAACAGGCCGAACTCCGTTAACAATTTTCGGGTGTGTTTTTTTTCTCTTTATCTCTTTTATTATTCCGCTTTATTTATTCAATATTATTTGTCGGGTAGCTCTGTTAGAGTTTTGTTTTAGTGGGAAAATTACCCGTTTTTCCCAACAAGTGGTATCAAGAGCCGAAGGTTCGCCTTGGGTTGTTTGAAATTATTTGTGATATTGAATATTATATTTTGAGTCTGTAATGGAAAATAAAGATCAAGAAGGGAAGGCTCTGCAAGATGCAAATGTTGCAGAAAGCAAAAGTGATGTGTTGATTGTCTCGCTTTCAGCATCATTGCATCCAGATGAGTGGATATTGGATTCAGGTTGTACCTATCATATATGTCCCATTCAGGAATGGTTCTTTGATTTTCAAGAACTCGATGGCGGGGTTGTTTACATGGGTAATGATAATCCATGTAAGACAGCTGGGATAGGTTCAATCAAGTTGCGGAATCATGATGGATCCACTAGAATTTTACGGGATGTACGGTACGTGCCAAAGTTGAAGAAGAATCTCATCTCATTGGGGGCTTTAGAATCTAAAGGCCTAGTTGTGACGATGCAAGATGGAATTCTTAAAGCAACTTCAGGAGCACTGGTGATGTTGAAAGGCGTGAGGAAGAACAATTTGTATTACTACCAAGGTAGTACAGTAGTGGGGACAGTAGCGGCAACAACTTCTAGCTCTAAGAAGGATGTTGAGGCAACGAAGTTGTGGCATATGAGGTTGGGACATGCTGGAGAGAAATCCTTGCAAATTCTTACCAAGCAAGGATTGTTGAAAGGTACGAAGGCTTGCAAACTTGAATTTTGTGAGCATTGTGTTCTAGGAAAACAACGAAGAGTGAAGTTTGGCACTGCAATTCACAATACCAAGGGTATTCTGGATTATGTGCATTCAGATGTGTGGGGACCTGCCAAGACTCTGTCAATCGGAGGTAGGCATTATTTTGTCACTTTTGTTGATGATTTTTCCAGGAGAGTTTGGGTGTTTACTATGAAGAACAAAAATGATGTGCTTGAAATTTTCCTTAAGTGGAAAGCTCAAGTTGAAAACGAGACAGGAAGGAAGATTAAGGTTCTCCGAACAGACAATGGAGGAGAATACAAGAGTGATCCGTTCTTGAAGGTATGCCAAGATTGTGGCATAGTTCGGCACTTCACTGTTAGAAAAACACCACAGCAGAATGGGGTGTCAGAGCGTATGAACAAGACACTTGTGGAGAAAGTTCGTTGAATGTTGTCTAATGCTGAGTTAGGCAGAGAGTTTTGGGCTGAGGCTGTGACATACGCTCAACATCTCGTCAATCGTTTGCCATCATCTGCTATAGATGGCAAAACCCCGTTAGAGGTATGGTCTGGAAAACCTGCAATTGATTATGATTCTTTGCATGTTTTTGGTTCTATTGCATATTATCATGTGATTGAATCAAAGTTGGATCCACGGGCAAAGAAAGCTCTTTTCATGGGCTTTAGTCCTGGAGTGAAGGGATACCGTTTGTGGTGTTTAGAGGCAAAAAAGACGATTATCAGCAGGGATGTTACCTTTGATGAATCTGCCATGTTAAAGAAGGTAAATCCAGAAGGAGCTGATAGTACTCCGCAATAGGTGGAGTGTGCCCGGAAGCAGGTGGAGTTTGAGCCGACAGTGGTGATCCCAACACGAAATACCACAAGTGACTCTCCTATGGTAGAAGAAGAGTCAGATGAGGAAGAGGTTCCTACCCAAGAATCTCAACAACAATCAGTGCCAATTGCAGTTAGAAGACAGAGACGAGATATTCAGAAGCCTGCTCGTTTCATGGATATGGTTGCCTATGCACTTCCAGTTGTTGATGACATTCCATCCACTTACCCAGGAGCCATTCTGAGTTCAGAGAGTGGTAATTGGGCAGGTGCGATGGAAGAGGAGATGCAGTCTTTGAAGAAGAACAAGATGTGGAAGCTGGCACAATTACCGAAAGGTAAGAAGGCAATTGGGTGCAAATGGGTATTTGTAAAGAAAGAAGGATTTCCTAATAAAGAAGATGTTCGCTACAAGGCAAGGTTGGTTGCTAAAGGCTTTGCTCAGAGGGAGGGAATTGATTATAATGAGGTATTTTCTCCAGTTGTTAAACATTCCTCCATTCGAATTTTGTTGGCCTTGGTAGCACAGTTGAATTTGGAGCTTGCTCAACTTGATGTAAAGACCGCGTTCCTACACGGTGATTTGGAGGAGGAAATCTATATGACTCAACCAGAAGGATACAAGGTTGATGGTAAAGAAGATTGGGTTTGTAAACTTAGCAAATCGTTGTACGGACTGAAACAATCTCCGAGACAGTGGTACAAACGATTTGATAAGTTCATGAAGGATCAGAAGTACAAGAGAAGCAAATATGATCACTGTGTGTATTTGCGCAGACTTGAAGATAGTTCCTACATTTACTTACTCTTATATGTTGATGATATGCTGATTGCAGCAAAGAGCCAAGTTGAGATTGACAGGTTAAAGGCTCAGTTGAGTAAAGAGTTCGAGATGAAGGATTTGGGGGAAGCCAAGAAGATTCTCGGCATGGAGATAAACAGGGACAGAGAGAGGGGAAAACTTTGGCTGTCACAGAAGCAGTATTTGCAGAAGGTACTACAACGTTTTGGTATACACGAAGATACAAAACCTGTAAGTACCCCACTTGCTCCTCATTTGAAATTGAGTAGCCGTTTATTTCCGACGACTGATGAAGAGCGAGAATACATGGCGAAAGTCCCATATGCAAATGCAGTTGGAAGCTTGATGTATGCAATGGTGTGTACAAGACCAGATATTTCACAGGCTGTGAGTGTTGTTAGCAGGTACATGCATGATCCGGGCAAGGGTCATTGGCAAGCTGTGAGATGGATTCTACGGTACCTCCAAAATACCTTAGATGTTGGATTGACATTTGAGCAAGATGAATCACTTGGTCAATGCATAGTTGGATATTGTGATTCTGATTATGCAGGTGATTTGGATAAGCGACGGTCTACAACTGGCTATTTGTTCACTTTAGCAAAAGCGCCAATTAGTTGGAAGTCTACCTTGCAGTCTACGGTGGCTTTGTCTACGACAGAGGCAGAGTATATGGCGATTACAGAGGCTGTGAAGGAAGCAATTTGGCTTCATGGGTTGCTTAAAGACTTGGGAGTTGGTCAGAAACAACTTGAGTTATATTCTGACAGTCAGAGTGCTATTCATTTAGCAAAGAATCAAGTCTTTCATGCACGGACGAAGCACATTGATGTTCGCTATCACTTTGTGCGTGAGATTCTCGAAGAAGAGGAGATTGTTCTCCAGAAGATTCACACTACAGAGAATCCTGCAGATATGCTCACCAAGGTGGTTACAAGAACCAAGTTTGAACACTGTTTAGACTTGGTTAATATCTTGCACATTTGAAGTTGGCGTCCAGAGGCGCAAATTTGAAGCACTGTAAAGTTTATTTTTGTTATGTTTTGAGAAGATTTGTTTTAGGTGGGACTTGAAATTAAGCCAAGGTGGAGATTTGTTGATTTTGGCTTAATCCCAAGTCCCACATCGGTGGGTTCATTGTTTGGGAAGGAGGTTTGAGGGTTATAAATTAAACTCTTCTTCTCCTTCACTGTGATATATCCCAATTTGTAATATCTTCTCTCATAATAATAAAAGTGAGTTGTTTTTGCAGTGCTCGGAGATTAGGCTAAACAGGCCGAACTCCGTTAACAATTTTCGGGTGTGTTTTTTTCTCTTTATCTCTTTTATTATTCCGCTTTATTTATTCAATATTATTTGTCGGGTAGCTCTGTTAGAGTTTTGTTTTAGTGGGAAAATTACCCGTTTTTCCCAACAGGATGAAATTCTTCTGGCACCTCCTTTACTCCTTCCTCCACCTCCATATCATTTTAAAATGTCAAACATACCTATATTTTAGGGTTTTGGCCATCTCGATCACTTGTTCTTCATTTTGAACCCTCTGATTCACTCCGGTGTGATTTTTGTGTGATTGCAGTTGTAGGTGGTGACTGAAGGTGGTAAAGGTTAACTGCGGTGAGTTTTGTAGGGATTTTTATCACAGTTTTTTGTTTTTGTTTTTTTCGTTTGATTATATGTATCAAATTAACAAGTTTGTACACTTTTTTTTTAATTTGAATATCGGATTGTCAACCAGATATTCAATTTTTTCTTTTTTAAAATGTATACGATTTGATTAGTCAAATATGAAAAAATATTTATAATTTCTTTTAATTAAGTTTAATGTATTTTTTTATTGTTTTTATTTTAGTTATTGTTTAATTATTACAAGGGAATCCAAAATGTGGAGTAATGATCGTGAAGAAATAGAAAAAAAATATTGACACTAAGTTAATAAATGTACCGCCCCGTCCCTGGGCGTTGACCAAAAGTCAAAGTCAACGTATGGTGGGACCCCTCGAGGGGTCCAAGGAAGAAAGTCAACAGATTGACCACTTGAGGCATCGCCAGTAGGAGGCGTCGCCACGTTAAGGCATCGCCAAGCTAAAACATTACAAGGAGGCTTCGGGCCTCAACAGTTCAGAACAGTAACAGAGGAAGGAGGAAGGTGGCTTCAAGGCCATAAGTTCTAGAACCAGTGGGGAGTAACCTGACTTGTGAAGTATCCACGCCACCTCTGGGAGACCCCTGGGACAGATACAACCCATGAGAGGGCCACGCCCAGGGGCGAGCCATGTGCGTGGTACGAGAAGAAGGTAGATACACTCCCAGGGCGAGTGACTAGAAGTTGGGGTGCATGAGTTGGCACCCAGAAAGTCATCCCCTTGCGCCAAATGCACCTCGAGAAAGCAGGGTTTGCACGATGGATTAACCCTAAGTTGGGTTACGGCGTTGTAGGGCCCTCCACGAAGAGTCGCGATCAAGTCAGAAGAACACGTGGCAATGAGCACTGAAAACATCAAGGTTTTCCTAAAAGTTCGCTAAGGTACGCGTTAATTCAGTTAAGATTCGAACGTTCCAAGGAATATTTTTATACGCTTTCAATGCGCTTTAACGCGCTTTAAATGCGTGAGGTGTATAAAAAGGGACCTTGGGACGTTTGAAAAGGGATCCGAGTTTTGACCTAGTTCGCACAGGTTTACATAGAGCACAAACCCTAGTTGTTCCCGCGGCGCACCCACTGTGTGCACAAGACAATTAGGGCAACACAGTTTTAGCTACTCAGTATTTTCGACCACCCTGAGAGCATCCAGTCACGGTGTTCGATACGGAGGTGTGTCACCTTTGATGTTTCTCGCTAGCTGACTTGATCGTCGGAGTGCAAACGGCCGCGAGGGCGCCCCTTTGTTCACTTCTTTTCAGGTACTCACAGACGGAGCAGAACGAAGGTGCCCTAACTCATGAGGACAAGCCATGCACAAAGATGACCCTGGTCAATCGGCGGGAACATTTGGCGCCCACCGTGGGGCCGATATAAAACATTTGTCCCATTACACAGTTTTTCAGTCCTAGTTGCAGTTTCCAACCCAGTTCCAATTCTCAAAACCCAGATAGTCGAGAAGGCTTCCAGAAACCACGAACATGAGGCCCGCACGCGCTAGGAGTGAAGAGATGACCATGCAACAACTCATGGGCATGATGCAAGGGTTGCAGGAAGCAATGGCAGCATCGAAAGCAGAGCAAGAGCGCATGCAGGCGGATCTCACAGCATCTCAGGCGAGAAACGATGAGCTTCACCGCGCCAACGAGGAGCTACGTCGTGGATGGCGCGACGTAGATGAGCCTGAGACTGCCACCCCACCCAGAGAATTCTCAACACCATTTTCGCAAGCGATCCTAGAGACAACAATCCCCAACACATTCACGGGGCCCAAAGTAACCTTCACAGGGATGAAGGATCCTGAGGCGCACCTCATTGCGTTCCACACACAGATGATGCTGGTAGGCGGTTCTGATGTTGTAAGATGCAAGCTCTTTATGAGCACTTTGACTGGGATGACCATGGATTGGTTCATCAGCCTCCCAGAGGGCCACATCACGTCTTTCGCACAGCTCTCGCGGCTATTCAGAGAGCAGTATTTAGCCAACAGGGCCCCAGCCCCAGTTTCATACGACCTGTTCGACGTAAAGCAGTATCAAGGTGAGACCTTGAAAGAGTACATAAGCCGCTTCGGGGCGCAGGTGGTGAAGGTGGGTACCACCGACGAGCCCATAATCGTGTAAGCATTCAGGAAAGGGGTGTGTCTTGGGTCTTTCAGCAAGTCACTCAATCGCAGCTGCCCCAAAACTTTTGCTGAAGTGAGGCGTCGGGCGGTAGAACACATTGCCTTTAAGGACGAGGCATACGAGAAGTGCACGACAGCTGCACCTACACGCCCAAGAGCGCAAATGCGCTCGCAACCCGCTAGGGTCCACGAAGCCACCACAGAAAGAAAGAACCAAGACAGGAAGCGCACCTACGAGACAAGGAGGGCCCAGCCAAGGGTTCAAGCAGAAGGAAGGAGAGAGGGAAATAGACCTCTAAGGCGCAACTTTGTGGTAGAACTTAAAGACCTCATCGTTGTGCCCAACATAACTGACAGGTTGAGGCCACCAGTGAAGTCTGACAAGATACTGGAACCTCACAAGGAATCATGATGCGAATTTCACGAAGCATTCGGACACCATATTAACAACTGCTTGGCTCTGGGCTATCAGTTGGATGAGTTGGTAAAGAATGGTTTCTTGAAAGATTATCTCGCTGGATCCACGGCAACCACAGCCACGACGACACCAGAGGACGGTCCAGCACATGAAATGCCAACTCACGGAGAAGTACACACCATTTCTTGCGGCTTTTCCGGAGGAGGACCCATTGCCTCTCAACGTAAGAAATATGTGAGGTCAGTAAGTTCAGTTGCTGAGGAATTTCCAGACGACCCGTGGAAGTCAGACCTCGTTTTCACAAGGGCTGACCTACGGGATGTCATCCCACACGATAATGACCCAGTGGTCATTTCAGTAGTCACAACGGGAAGAAAGGTACATAGGGTCCTCGTCGATCAACGCAGTTCTGCAGACGTCATGTTTTGGTCGACCTTCAATAAGCTACAGTTGTCCCCCGACCTTTTGAGACCCTATACTGGATGCTTGTATGGGTTTGCAGATAACCCAGTAGAGGTACGTGGCTACTTGGAGCTGAGGACGACGTTCACTGATGGAGCGGCGTCGCGCACCGAGAGCATCCGGTACTTGGTGGTCAACGCCAACTCAGCTTACAACGTTTTGTTAGGCAGACCTTCCTTGAACAGATTAATGGCAGTGTCCTCCACGCGCCACATGAAGATGAAGCTACCAGATCTTAGTGACAAGGTGATCGTGATCAAGTCAGATCAAGAAAAGGCCCGTAAGTGCTATGAAAATAGCCTAAAGACAAAGAGAGGCGTGGTCATGGTGATTGAGCGACCACTCGTTTCAGATTCGCAAATGGAGTTAGAGCCGTTGGAGGAAGCGATGCCCGCGAAGTCCACGACCGTCGAAGCCACATCTGTAGGGGCGACGCCTGTGGAAGATGCACATCAAGAAGAAAGATACAGCGATGCCTCGCCGATGGAAGGAGTATACGGAGAGGCCTCGCCCGCAGAAGAAGAGCCAGAGGAGGCAATGCCCGATGCATCCGTTGGGGCGACGCTTATGGAAGAGGACTCCATGAAAGAGAACATGCAGAACGAGCAACCCCGACCAGAAGACAACATAGTAGAAAGGCATATAGGGGGTAAGGTATTCAAATTAGGACGCTTGCTGAGCCAAGGAGAACAAGAAGAGGTAGCCACAGTAATCTCGCGCCACCTAGATGCTTTCGCGTGGACTGCGACGGACATGCCAGGTATCGACTCAGACTTTTTGTGCCACCATCTTACCATGAACGCCAAGGTTCGCCCTGTGAGACAAAGAAGGAGGAAGTTCAATGAAGGGCGATGTCTCGTCGTGAAGGAAGAGACACAGAAACTGCTCAGCGTTGGACACATCAGGGAAATACAATACCCTGAGTGGCTAGCCAACGTAGTCCTAGTGAAGAAGGCAAACGGGAAATGGAGAATGTGCGTTGACTTCACAGATCTGAACAAGGCATGCCCCAAAGATTCGTACCCACTGCCCAACATCGACGCATTAGTGGATAGCACCTCAGGCTGCAAGATGCTGAGTTTCTTGGACGCATTCTCAAGTTACAATCAGATCAAGATGCATCCAAGGGATGAGAGCAAAACGACGTTCATGACGGAGACAAGCAGCTACTGTTACAAGGTGATGCCATTTGGGTTAAAAAATGCAGGCGCCACCTACCAGAGGCTAATGGACAACATCCTTGCACCCATGCTAGGAAGGAACGTGCAGGCCTACGTAGATGACATGGTGGTGACTTCACACGAGATAGGGTAGCACGCAACTGATCTAGAAGAGCTGTTTGCTACCATATCAAAGTATCACCTCAAATTAAGCCCAGAAAAGTGTGTTTTTGGCGTGGAAGCAGGGAAGTTCTTGGGATTTATGCTCACTGAAAGGGGAATAGAGGCGAACCCCGATAAGTGCGCAACTATTATATCCATGAGGAGCCCAACCTCAATTAAAGAAGTTCAGCAATTGACTGGGAGGATGGCAGCTTTGTCTAGATTTGTATCTGCTGGAGGGGAAAAGGGCCACCCTTATTTCCAATGCTTCAAGAGGAATAGCCGTTTTGTATGGACGGATGAATGTGAAGCAGCGTTCCTCAAGTTGAAGGAATACTTGGGGACGCCACCGGTGCTTTGCAAGCCACGAGTGGGCGTCCCCCTCCGATTATATTTTGCGGTAACAGAGTGGGCCATTAGTTCTGTGCTGGTCCAGGAGCAAGACCAAGTGCAGAAGCCCATTTACTTCGTGAGCAAGGCCTTGCAAGGCTCATAATTGAGGTACCAGTCGCTAGAGAAGGCGACACTAGCAATGGTGTTCTCAGCCCGAAGGCTCTGCCACTATTTCCACAGCTTCACGGTGGTGGTGATGACAAACATCCCCATCTAAAAGGTACTTCAAAAGCCAGATGTTGCAGGGAGGATGGTTCGCTCGGCGGTAGAGCTGTCAAAGTTTGACATCCAGTATGAACCCAGGGGGTCCATCAAAGGGCAAGTCTATGCTGATTTCGTGGCAGAGCTCTCACCAAGAGGAGACCCCCAAGAAGTGGAGTTAGGGTCACAGTGGATGCTCTCAGTGGATGAATCTTCCAACCAGCAAGGGAGTGGCGCTGGAATAATCTTGGAGGGGCCTAATGGAGTGTTGATCGAGCAAGCCTTACGCTTCGCCTTCAAAGCGAGCAACAACCAGGCGGAGTACGAGGCGTTGATTGCTGGGATGCTGTTGGCTAAAGAAATGGGTGCTCAGAACCTCCTGGCGAAGAGTGACTCACAGTTGGTCACAGGGCAAGTGGCAGGGGAGTATCAGGCAAATGACCCACAGATGGCCGCCTACCTGAGGTACGTTGAGGTATTGAAAAGAGCTTTCGCTGCGTTTGAGCTGGTGCATGTCCCTAGGGAGCAGAATGCTAGAGCTGACCTGCTTGCCAAGCTGGCCAGTTCAGGCAAGGGGGGAAGGTAGAGGACTGTAATACAAGAGATCCTCAAAACGTTGCGAAAGTTTGTTGCAGACAACAGGGTGGACGTTCTTCACGTTAGTACAACAAGAGGAAAACACAGGAATCATCGCTCTTTGAGTCAAGATACGGTGAGGGCACCCTGCATCAGTACCTACGCAACCTTGTCGGAAGAAGAGAAGGGTGAATAGATATGCGTCTTGGAGGAAGGCGACACTTGGATGACCCCTTATAGGCGATACCTCGCGGATGGGATCCTCCCAGCGGAACCAGAAGAAGGCAAGAAGATCAAGAGGAACGCTGGAAGGTACACCTTAGTGGATGGGATATTATTCAGACACGGGTTTACGCACCCTATCTTGACGTGTGTCAGTGGCGACGAGTGCATCAGGATAATGGCTAAACTCCACGAAGGTATTTGTGGGAGCCATGTGGGAGGAAGGTCCTTGGCATCCAAGGTAATACGTGCAGGGTTTTTCTGGCCAACAGTAAGAGAGGACTGCGTACGATACGCCCAGCGGTGCAAGCAGTGTCAGATGCACGCTGATTGGCATAAGGCGCCGCCAGAAGAACAGAGATCCATACACAGCCCGTGGCCTTTCCATACTTGGGGTATTGATATCCTAGGTCCGTTCCCATTGGCGATAAGGTAGATGGAGTACTTAATCGTTGCCATCGAATACTTCACCAAGTGGATAGAGGCAGAACCAGTGCCACAGATCACTGCGCACAAGGTACAACATTTCGTTTGGAAGAACATTGTGTGTCGTTTTGGGGTGCCAAGGCGTCTCATTTCAGATAATGGCACCCAATTCGCGAGCCAACAGTTGGGGAAGCTATGTACAGAAGTAGGAATCAAACAGGTGTTTGCATCAGTCGAACACCCCCAGACAAATGGGCAGGTCGAATCACCAAACAGAGTTTTGTTGAGGGGTTTGAAACGCAGGTTAGAGAAAGCTAAAAGGGCGTGGGCAGAAGAAGTACCAAGGATTGTATGGGCTTACCACACCACGCCCCAATCCTCCACCTTGGAGATGCCTTTCAGCCTAGTGTATGGATTGGATGCCATGATCCAGTAGAGATCCACGAGAGCTCGGCTCGTTTCCTAGGTTTCGTGGCAGAAGAGTCCAACGAAGAAAGGAAGGTGAACTTAGATCTGATAGACGAAGCCAGAGAAGAGGCGAAAATCAAAGCCGAGGCCGTGAAGAGAAGAGTGGAGCGTCAGTACAGCTCTAAGGTGAAGCTGCGACAGTTCTAGGTAGGTGACCTGGTCATGAAGAAGGCTCACCCGTACGAGTTAGAAAACAAGTTGTCTCCCAAGTGGACTGGACCGTTCAGAGTAACCAAAGCTAAGGGGAATGGTTTGTATAAGTTAGAGACTCTAGAAGAAGGCCCCATCCCACGTAGTTGGAATGCAGCGAATTTAAAGTTTTATTTCAGTTGAAACTTTGTAAAGGGGACACTTTTTTTCCCTCTCGGGGGTTTTTTAACGAGGTCACCCAAATAAAGAAAAGAAAAGTTTAAGATATTCTTGCCTTAGTTTTCTCTTTTCATGTAAGATCAAAGGAACAAAGCCAAAGGTAAGGCGTCGCCGAGATAAGACGTCGCCGAAAAAAAGGCGTCGCTAAGATAAGGCGTCGCCAGATGAAGAGGCGGAGGTCAGATGCAAAGCAAGATAACAGGTATGTGGAGTATAAGTTAAAAATTCGGGTGCCTAGTCTTTGAGCAGGGGTTAAAGGATTCCTTCGGGACGCCCCCTCCTCAAGTATGAATAGCTAGCCCCGGTACCAGATATCAGTGAAAGTTAAAAATCTGAGCGCCTAGTCTTTGAGCAGGGGTTAAAGGATTCCTTTAGGATGCCCCCTCCTCAAGTATGAATAGCTAGCCCAGTACCAGATGTCAGTGTAAGTGAAAGCTAAAAATTCGGACGCCTAGTCCCTGAGCAGGGGTTAAGGGATTCCTTCGGGACGCCCCCTCCTCAGGTATGAATAGCTAGTCCCGGTGTTTGGAGCTTTAGACACCCTGAGGACGATACGGTGCTGTTGTAGTAGGCCTCTCCTCAGGCGTGGACACCAAACGCAAAGAGATAAGGGATAAAAGTCGCCCTGGTTTTTTAGACACTCCATGGAGGATACGGTGCTGTTGTATAGGCCTCTCCATAGGCGTGGGCACCAGAGCACGACTCTTGTCCCACGTGTATAAGTACACTGAGGACACCCAGAGCAGGCCCCTCCTCGAGCGAAGACAACCAGTGCAGATAAAGAAGAGTCCTCCTCGCCCTTGAGCAATAGCGGGGCCAGGAAAGATATGAGAGCGAGACCTTTGGTAATAAGTGCCTAAGGACTCGAAACAGGTAAGGTGTAGAGCAAGTTGAAGACTTCCACGAGCTCAAAAATCCAGAGAAAATCAGAAAGCAAGGAAAAGAAGAAACGTGAAAGCCCAAGTACCAGAGGCCAGAAAATACGTGAAGATTAATTCCTCCATGGCCTTGTTGGACAATGTTGAGGCAAGCAGCTTCTTCCTGAGGGAGACTCCTCGCGGATACGAAGGACAAGCGAGATTCTGAGCGAGAGGACCAAGAGGAGGATGTGCCTCACACCTTAAGGAGAAAGAATAAGAGGGGGAGACACGTGCTACCTAAAGAGTTAAGGACGAAGCGACAAAGAAAACGCCTCGAAGGCTAGTACCAGCTAAAGTCTTTGGTGAAGAAAAGAAAATAGAAGCAGATAAAGCACAAGCAGAATTGAAAGCAGATAACATTTAAGCAAGTTCAAAAAGTTATAATTAAAAGCCAAGTTCGTGATAATTACAAGTTAAGCAAAGAAGTAATTATTAAATGATTTTGTCAAAGCACAGAGCATAAGCTATTCATTAGGACCCTCCAAAGGCACAATTTCCCCATCAACCACCTCGTTTAGAGGGCTGCACTTGGAGATATCGATGCTTGGGTTGGCACAAGCCGCTTGGACTAGAGCCTCCACGAACCTAGCAGCGGCCTCCTCGACCAGTTTCTCCTCAGCAACCTTGAAGTTGGCAGCTTGAGCGGTCATCTCTTGGTCCTTGGAGGCCAAGGCAGCCATCAACTCTTGAACCTTGGTCTGGAGGGTGGCATTTTCAGTGGCTAACCGGGCGCATTCGTCAGTCTTCGACTCGAGCGCAACCTCAGTTTTCCCCAGTGTCTGCTCCTGATCCACACACTGGTCCTCAAGTTTCTTTTGCTGCACCTTGGAGATCTCCGCTACTGCCTCAAGATCAGCAATCTTTACTCGAAGGGGCACCACCTGAGTGAGGAGTTCGGCGTTGGCTTGCGACGCCTCGTGCAGCCGTTTGTTGGCCTCCTCCTTCGCCGTTTGTGCCACCCTCAACGAGGTCTTATACGTGTCCTCCTGACGCCACCAGTGGGTGGCCAGCTTCTCCTTCTCTTCTTTTAAGGAAGCAACTTCCTTCTCCATCGCTCGAAAGGCGGAAGCTTGGGCAGCCTTAGCCCTAGCCTACATGTGCCAGGAGTGGGCGCAAGACATGAAGGCACCCATGTAGTAGTATAGACTTTCCCTCTGGGGCCCTTCAGCTTGACCACCTGGAGACGCCCTGCCCAAGAAGCCCCTCAATGAATCTTGCATGGGAAGGGGAAGCTCTGGGGCAGACAGGGAAACGCTTATGGGCTCAGTTTCAACCCCAACCCCCGGGTTCGTCGACTGAGGAGGAGAAGTGGCGCTTGGAGGGTCCTCCCTCAAAGACTCAGCCCCATGCGAGGAAGAGGTAGCAGAAGTGACTGTCTGAGGGGCATGTTGAGTTCTTTTTCGTTTGAAGACTTGCCCCTCAACAGAGTCTTCGTCATCAGAAACCACCTCCACTACCCTCTTTCCCTTGTCAAGGGAGGCTGATGAAGGAGTAGCCTCGACCAGCGCAAGAGGCATGGCCGCAATAGGAGGTGGTGAGCGGGGAGGTTGTTCAGGAGAAGGTTGGACTGAGGGAGTTGAAGGAGTCGTGGCTGATTGAAGATGAAGATTGGGAGAGGATGGGGGTGCAGCGGAGGTTGGTAGGGGGGATGCCGAAGCCCCGTCTTTGGACTTCAGCACCTGAGCCAATCGCAACCGTCGTTGCCTATCCATCATAGAATCTACACCAAGAAGACAAACATAGTTGAGGTTAGGCACAAGCTAAAGTTAAAACACAAAAAGAGCAGAGAAATCATGCATCAAGCAAGAATCCAACAGAAGCGGGGAATAGAAGGTTATGGGGGGAAGCTCTCATACTTATGTATTGTGCTAGAGCTTCAGCGTTGTACTCTAGACTTATAAGGGTGGCGGTGTCAAAGCCCCCCACGCTAGTCAGGATTTGACAAGCCTCTCGATCACTCGAGGGCAATTCGTCCAGCGACTTGGGCTTCACGGTCTTTACCTCCTTCACCCAATACAGAGGAAAGCCGTCAAGGGCGGAGGGATCGTAGTCGGAGCAGCAAACCTTGAAGAATCTGCCTTTCCACTCCTTAAAGGATTGCTGGAATAGAGTCAGGAGGACCCTTCCAAGGATATTGCTGAGACTTACCTAAAGGCTTTTCCCCTGTTTCTTCACTTCGAAGAAATGTAGGAAGATGTCGACAGAGGGTGCGCACCCGAAGAACCCACACAATACGCCAAAGGCCTTGACGAAGGCCCAGCCATTGGGGTGCAGCTGGGCTGGGGCAATGTTGATCTCCGTTAGCAATTCCCTCTCAAACCTAGAGAAGGGCAAGCGCATCCCTATACGCTTGAAGACCACTTGATAGAAGTAGAAGAAGGGGACCCCGTTGTTGGCCCGCTCATCCCCATACACAGGCTCCCCTAGAGTACAAGGGAGCATTGCGATGTCGTCATCGTGCCTTTTCGCGAAGGCACGATGATCGTAGGTGCTTGGCTCTCCTACATGATCCCTCCAAGCTTTTGTGGAGACCAGGCTCGAGCACTCGTCGAGCAGCTCGTCCGGAGCCCATGTGTAAAAGGCCCTATGGTTGACTCTGGGAGGTGGAGGGTTGGCCGTCATTTTGGTACGTGCCATTAACGAAGAAACTGAAGAATGAAGAAGAGAAAAGGGTTCAGCAAGTAAGGTTAGGGAAAAAGGGGGAGAGAAACCCTAAGAAAGCCCCTACCCACGCGAGAAGTTCAGGGGGGAAGGAACAGGGAAATGGAAAAGGGAATACAAGAGATGCAGAAACATAAACAGACCCAGGCAGATACGAGATTAATGCAGTAATAGGCAAGAATAAGCAAGAGAGAAAAATCATACCTTTGAGTGTTTTAGTTGGTAAAAGGCGAGACTGCGTAGAGAGAAAGCAGAAATCGCAGAAGAAACTTTGAGAAGATGAACAGTGCAGAGAATACGAAGGGTGATGGAACAGTGCCTTGAGCGCGCAAATTCGAAGGGTTGTAACGTTAACTTGAAAGCGCAAACGACGCTCGTCCTCAGCCGTAGGATCGTGCCACGTGTCAAGAGATTAAAGCATAACTTAAAGTGTCACATCCTCAGCGCAGAGAATGTCACGTCAGACTCTCAGAGAATGTCACGTCAGACTCTCGGAGAATGTCAAGTCAACTGCTCAAAGGGAATGTCACGTCAGCAAGAGTGCCACGTGGATGATAGGGCGAGGCCTTAGTCTTTTTACTGAAACAAGTGTCAGCTCAAGACTGGGGGCTTGTGTACTGCCCCGTCCCCGGGCGTTGACCAAAAGTCAAAGTCAACGTATGGTGGGACCCCTCGAGGGGTCCAAGGAAGGAAGTCAACAGATTGACCACTTGAGGCATCGCCAAGTTAAGGCATCGCCAGTAGGAGGCGTCGCCAGGTTAAGGCATCGCCAAGCTAAAACATCACAAGGAGGCTTCGGGCCTCGACAGTTCAGAACAGTAACAGAGGAAGGAGGAAGGTGGCTTCAAGGCCATAAGTTCTAGAACCAGTGGGGAGTAACCTGACTTGTGAAGTATCCACGCCACCTCTGGGAGACCCCTGGGACAGATACAACCCATGAGAGGGCCACGCCCAGGGGCGAGCCATGTGCGTGGTACGAGAAGAAGTTAGATACACTCCCAGGGCGAGTGACTAGAAGTTGGGGCGCATGAGTTGGCACCCAGAAAGTCATCCCCTTGTGCCAAATGCACCTCGAGAAAGGAGGGTTTGCACGATGGATTAACCCTAAGTTGGGTTACGGCGTTGTAGGGCCCTCCACAAAGAGTCGCGATCAAGTCAGAAGAACACGTGGCAATGAGCACTGAAAACATCAAGGTTTTCCTAAAAGTTCGCTAAGGTACGCGTTAATTCAGTTAAGATTCGAACGTTCCAAGGAATATTTTTATATGCTTTCAATGCGCTTTAACGCGCTTTAAATGCGAGAGGTGTATAAAAAGGGACCTTGGGACGTTTGAAAAGGGATCCGAGTTTTGACCTAGTTCGCACAGGTTTACATAGAGCACAAACCCTAGTTGTTCCCGCAGCGCACCCACTGTGTGCACAAGATAATTAGGGCAACACAGTTTTAGCCACTCAGTATTTTCGACCACCCTCAGAGCATCCAGTCACGGTGTTCGATATGGAGGTGTGTCACCTTTGATGTTCCTCGCTAGCTGATTTGATCATCGGAGTGCAAACGGTCGCGAGGGCGCCCCTTTGTTCACTTTTTTTCAGGTACTCACAGACGGAGCCGAACGAAGGTGCCCTAGCTCGTGAGGACAAGCCACGCACAAAGATGACCCTGGTCAACCGACGGGAACAATAAATATGAAGTTATTGAACATGAATTGGTCCAATAGATTATGACAATTATTTTATAACTAATGAGGTAAATCTTAATTTAAGTTATTTATGTTATAAGTTTGAGGTTTGACATTTATAGGATAAATATTTTAAAAAAGGTATAGTAGTTGCACTGTGATCAACACCTTGACCACGATTTCTTCTATGAACGGATATAGTAGGTCTCAATCGTCAACTCCATCAGCTTGTGATTCACCACCTTTATTCCTAGCCATATGTGCAAAATTTCATTCCAAACAACATTTCATAAACTAAAAAATAAAATAACATTAAACTTTTAATTTAAAATACATCCAAATCGGACTGCATCTTTCGATATACACTCCATAAAACACAAATTGATTTGTACATTCCAGTATAGAATCAAGAAACACACAAATTGGATTGTACAAACCGTGCACAATTGCAAATATACATCGGATTGAACATATCGATATGCTCTTCAAAAAAATGTAAAACGATTTGTACATTCCAGTTTGTATACCCATATTTAGATTTACTTAGTGAATTGTAGATACCAGTGTTCATTTTCTATTAATATACTAGTGTGTACATTCGATTTGTATAACCAAATTTGGATATACATACCGGAATGTATGAACTAGTGTACATTTTTTTTATTAATATACTGTTCATACATTTCGGTATGTATATTTGAATCCGGTTATACAAATCGAAATGTACAAACCAATATATTAATAGAAAATATACACCAGTCTTTACAAACCAGCACTCACAACGTGGAAAAAACACACAAAAAATGGTGGGTGCAACATTCAAACAAAAGAAAAAGGGGACTTACATTCACTACAATGTTTCCTTAAACCCTTGCAAGCCTCGTCTAACACTCAAAAAGTGAAACCTCTCTTGGACCACGGTGGTGTTACCGCCGTTGAGAGAAAAGGAGGTGTGCTGCTTGACAAAAAATAAGAAGTGAAGAGCTGTAGTGTGATGGGAACAAAGAAATAGAGTTTTAAAATTTTAATACAGGGTATAAAGGGTACAAATGTAATTTCAAATTAACTAATGGTGATGTAAGGAGAATTTGTCATTAATAGTGTGTACACAAAACTAGTCTTAAGTCTAATTCTTAGATCTGATTTGTGAACCCTATGGATAACCCACTTATTTTTAAAATTTAGGATTTATCCCCAATAGACTTATGCAAACTTTATTTCCCATGTAGAACTAAGCATTTTGAATCGTGAGAATTCGACTCACGAGGAAGCAAATTCTCACCTATGTTTCTCATTTTTGCAATGAAAATGCTTTAGAATTTGATTTTTGGGGAGCTGAATTTTGGAAGTATTTATTTTCTGACAATGAACAGTAGCGGAAGAAGGTCGTTCAGTGCATTCTGCATTCGGTGTATGTAGAGGGTACAAAATTTTCTTTGTAAATCTTATTAACTTGGCATACACTACAATCATTGTAGGAAATGGAAATTGAAAGTTCCAAGTTAACAATTTAGAAATGTTTTAATCAAATATTGAACAATATCATACCTAATTTGTCCTTGTGTGGTTAGTCGAGGTTGACGGTAGTACTGTTGAACCAAGTGATGTTCAAACTTTGAAGAATCCAAACCCTTTGAAGGATGTTGAAGCCTTGGTTGTGTTTGATGTTGCTGTGCTGGTTTAGTATAGTTCTGGGGTAGTTTGAGTGTTGTAATCCACCCTTTGATCGAATCTAAAGCATAGGCATTCTCAATCTTTGTGAAAGTAAAATGTTTTCAAACTAAGTTAAAACAACCGATTGTTTTGCTGAAACAACCGATTGTTTATACTTAGATGTTTTAAGAAAAGATTGAAAATTGTTTTTCAAGTTGTTGAACTGTTAGAACCAAAACAACCGATTGATTCGAGGAAACAACCGATTGTTTGTTTTGGGACCATAATAGAAAAACTATTTTATCTTTGACTGAGCTTTAAATGATTTAACTGCTTACGCTTCAGTCATTAAATGCTTTGACCAATCTTTTAATGCAATGTAAGAGTTTGTTAAAATTTGATAACAAACAACATATTTGAATAAATTCAGAAAAACATATTTGAGTAATAATCTTTTACAAGATTTTGAAATAGAGTTTTTGAGTTTTTCAAAGAGCTGAGATTGCTGAAAGTTTGTGATTGATCAAAGTTTGTGGAATAGGATTCTGCTTGTATTGATTTCAGATTATCTTATGTAACAAGTGTGATCCTTGTACTCTGTGAAACAAGTTTTCGTTTCTGTGTTTGCTGAGATTGGTTGTGTGTTCTTGAGGGGATCAAGATCAACAATCTTAGTGTTGGTGTGTTGGCCAAGAAGAGTGTGTGTCTTGAGGTGTTCAAGGTCACTTTCTTGTTTGTCGTGTAAGTGATCAAGGTGTGATTGCTTAGTGGAATTCCTCAGGGTTTCTGAGAAGACTGGATGTAGCTCTGGGTTTGGAGTGAACCAGTATAAACATTTGTGTGCAACCTCTCTATCCTTAACTCTTTAAATTCAGTTTTGTTTGTTGTTTGCTAGTATAAACAACCGATTGTTTTTCTGGTTCTGCTGTTTTTTATTGCTGTTTTGGCAAACTGAATTTCTTATCAATTGTTTCTTGAGATAATTTCATTCTTGTTTTAAAAGTTTGCGAAAACCCTCTTTAAACAATTCACCCCCCCCCCCCCCTCTAGTTTAAAGCCATTCATTCTAACAATTGGCATCAAGAGCTTGGTTCTTGAAAGTTATTCAAGTTGATCCTAAAACTGTTTTTAAAATGGTTGATAGACTACCTTTTGGGGAAGGTGCTTCAATTAACAGACCACCTCTGTTTTGTGGTTTGAACTACCAATTTTGGAAAGTGAGAATGAAAATATTTATGGAATCACTTGATAAAGGAATTTTGGATGCAATTGAAAATGGTCCTTTTGTCCCAAAGTTTGAAAAAGATGGATCTGTTATTGAGAAGCCATAGTCTCAATGGACTGATGCAGAAAGCAAAAAGGCCAAATTCGATTGCATTGCCAAAAATATCATAACCTCTGCTTTAAATTCTGATGAGTTTTTCAGGGTCTCTCAATGCAAATCATCAAAAGAAATGTGGGACACCTTGGAAGTCACTCATGAAGGAACAAATGAGGTGAAGAGAGCTAGGAAGCATGCTCTACTTCAAGAGTATGAGATGTTCAGAATGCTTAAAGGAGAAACAATTGTTGAGGTGCAGAAAAGATTCACACATATCATCAATCATCTCATGAGTCTTGACAAGACCTTTGATAAAGAAGAGTTGAACATCAAGATCTTGAAATGTCTTGATAGAGCATGGCAACCCAAGGTAACTGCTATTTCCGAATCTAAAGATCTAACATCATTAAGTGTTGCTTCTTTGTTTGGAAAGCTTAGGGAACATGAGTTAGAGATGAATAGACTCAATGTTCAAGAGAGTGAAGATAAGCACACAAGGAGCATAGCCTTAAAAGCTTCCAAGCACAAAGGAAAACAATAATCCAGTGATGAAAGTGATGAGGAAAACCTTAGCTTGCTGTCAAGAAAGTTCAGCAAATTTTTAAAGAGAAACCGCAACAAAGACAACAACAAAGAAAGGTATGGAAACAAGAAATCCAATGATTTTAATTCCAATAACTATACTTGTTTTGGTTGTGGTGAGCAAGGTCATATAAAGGCAGATTGTCCAAACAAAAGCAAGGAGAAAAAGTCTAGCTACAAGGAAAAGAAAAGCAAGACAAAAAGAGCCTACATAGCTTGAGATGAAAATGAGGTGTCATCATCAAGTTCTTCATCAAGTGAAGATGAGAAAGCAAACATCTGCTTGATTGCTAAAGATGATGATGAATCTTGCAGCTCAAGTGAGGTAAGTTCATGTGCTTCCTTGAATGAACAAAATTACAGTGAATTACTTGAAGCTTTTCAAGAAACTCATGATGAAGCTAATCGATTGGTTCTTTCAAACAACCGATTGAAAGATCTTAACAACTGGCTAGAAAAGAGAGTGAAATCACTTGAAGATGAGATTGAAAAATCAAAAAATAATTTCAAAAATCTGGAAAACCATTTCAAAAATGCTTCTTGCAAGTGTGACACTCTCATTTGCGAAAATTGTGAAAATCTTGAGAAAAAGGTTCACTACCTTGTTGAAACTGTGGACAAGCTTTCAAAGGGGAAATCTAACTTTGAGAATGTCTTAGCATCTCAAAGCTATGTTTTTGGAAAGGCTGGTTTGGGTTTCAATCCACAGAACCAACAAGATAAGTTTTCAAAAAAAAAATTAAGAAATCCAGTGAAACAACCGATTGTTAAATCGAAACAACCGGTTGTTACATGCTTTTATTGCATGAAAAAGGGCCATTCAGTTAGATTCTGAAAAATAAGAAAATTTTTTGTTCCTAGAGGCTACATGAAATGGATTCCGAAAGGATGTGAGGTTCCAAATGAGAAAAAGAAATCTATTGGACCCACATTTGTGAAGGGACCAAATCTTGTTGCTTGAATTCATGTTTGTGCAGGAATTCTAAAGAAGTGTGAAGAACTAAGTCATGTGATCAAATCCTTGGAAGAAAAAGACAGTCATTGAAGCAGAATCAATGATATGCATTTGTCTAAAGGATCTCAATAGTGAAAAGAGGCTTCTTGATCATAAAGCACATGGCTCATTGAAGAATTAACACAAGGATAAGACTTTCCTTTATTTGTTCTTATTTTGTGATTTATAGTTCTTTCTCATGGATAAAAATCTTTTTAATATGCTTAATATCATTTGCTTTGAACATTTTCTTCTCATAGTTAAAATTCAAAATCAGTTTTAACAGCTGCAGAAAAACAACCGATTGTTTCTTCGAAATAACCGACTGTTTTAGGTCTGACAGCACTGTGTAGAAATCCTTTTAACTGCTATTTTGAATTTCTATCCGTTGCAGATCAATTCAAAGAGAGAATCTTGGTCAAAGAACCTGTGATTGAAAGCTGATCACGTTGAGAGAGAAGTTACAATTGTCATAAAGGAAAATATTCCAAAAACTTGGAAATTCAAGAGCCTTAATGACTAGTCAAAAATCACATGAGAAGACCATGTGATTTTCAGCTTTTTCTGACGTTTTCTGTGTAGGGCAGAGTCAAGTCCTCTCTCTCTAAAAAATCAGGTACCCACTAAATAAAATTGAATGTTAATTGATTCTTTTTTTGCTATAAAATCTGGTGCAGCTGATCTTTTCCACAAGAACAACCAATTGCAACATCTCTTGCAAAAATCTGTGAAGTGAGCTCTTCTCTGTTTTCTTCTCTGCCATCATGGGATCAACTCCTCCCACCTCAAAGAGAGTCAAAACCAGGGTTGTAAGGTCTGGAGGAAGGC
The DNA here is from genome assembly GCF_051622355.1 of Phaseolus vulgaris. Classification (NCBI taxonomy): domain Eukaryota; kingdom Viridiplantae; phylum Streptophyta; class Magnoliopsida; order Fabales; family Fabaceae; genus Phaseolus; species Phaseolus vulgaris. The sequence continues at coordinate 15,697,203 of NC_143501.1, read as the reverse complement.
TAGAAGGCTGGTTTTCTGGAGACAATGATCTTATTGAGAGATATAGGTATGAAACAAGTATCAAAAAGATAAACAACCCCAAGGTTGTATGCTTTGATTGGCTGAAAAGTCAAAAGCTTGACAATGTAAAAAGGATGCTCAAGGATCAATCTCTCAGAAAGTTCCTGGAGATGAAGGGAAACATTTATCCAGATTTGGTAAGGGTGTTCTACACAAATTTAAAGTTTGAGGGAAACAATCTAGTTTCTCATGTGAAAGGTGTAGAAATGGAGATAACTCATAAAGTATGGACTGTTGTTGTTGGTCTCAAGTTCTCTGGCCTTAGAATCAACAAGGGAAACCTTGGAGTGGTGGAGGATTTTAACAAAATCCAATACTACAAGAGTTGCTTGAAGAATCAACATGCTCAAGTGAGAACATGCTCGGTTGGAGGTCTAAAGCTTGATGAAAGATTGCTTGCTCTCATTGTGACCTGGATTTTAACTCCAAGGGGGAGTAATCATTCTATTCTTACTGAGGAAGATCTGGTATATATCTTCTGCATCATGAAGAAAATCAAAATCAATTGGATCCACATCATCAAAGAGCACATGCAAAAGGCTATGAGGTTATGTGACTATCACTATCCATATGCTGTTTTGGTATCTAAATTTTTACTCTATTTTGAAGTGAATCTTGAAGATGAAACATCTGAGTTGGTCAAGTCAACTCAAGAGTTGAACAACGGATCACTCAGCAAAATGGGTTTTACCAAAGTAGGTGGCAAATGGATTAGCAAGGATGGTGACCTTGGTGCCTCATCTAGTGGTGCTGCTGATCTTGAACAAGATGAATCTGCTGATATGGATGTTCAACATGAAGATCCACCTGAAGATTATCAAGATGTTGGACCTAGTGCTGGTGTTGGAAATCAAGAAGAAAGGATGCAAACCATGTCTCCTTTTGAGAGACTCATGATGGATAGGCTTGGTAGCTTTGGGGAGAATCAAAGAAACCTTCATGATCTCTGTGTTAGTAATTTCCAGAGGATTGACAACAGGTTTGACAACATGGATGCACGCTTCATGACTCTAGATGAACAAATTGAAATAACCAAATCTTTGATCTTCAGTTTGTTGATGATGATGAATGAGGAAAAACAACCGGTTGATGTATCGAAACAACCGATTGTTTTTGGTGGTTATATCTGGTGTTTTAAATTCTCTTTCTTTCTACTGTTTCTGCTTTAATTCTGATGTAATCAAAACAATTTTGTTTTATATCTTCTCTTTGTCTATTTGTGAAGACAAATAGGGGGAGATATATATGCTGTGTTTAAATTTTTGTTTTTTAGTTGTTAAAACAGTTTGGATGAGTAAAACCTTATAGGTTTTTGCTCTTATATTTGTTTCTGATATTCATCTATGAACTTTAAATCTTATATATGTACTAACCAAATATCAAAAGTTCTATGTTTTGTTCAAAACTGTATCTTGCAGGAACTGCTTCAGATTCAATCAGGTGCAACACAAGCATCAGGGATTTGTCTTCATCAAATAGGGGGAGATTGTTGAACCTTGTGATGTTCAAGCTTTGAAGAATCCAAACCCTTTGAAAGATGTTGAAGCTTTGGTTGTGCTTGCTGTTGCTGTGCTGGTTTAGTATAGTTCTGGGGTAGTTTGAGTGTTGTAATCCACCCTTTGATTGAATCTAAAGCATAGGCATTCTCAATCTTTGTGAAAGTAAAATGTTTTCAAATTAAGTTAATACAACCGATTGTTTTGCTGAAACAACCGATTGTTTATACTTAGATGTTTTAAGAAAAGATTGAATTTATTTTTCAAATGGTTGAACTGTTAGAACCAAAACAACCGATTGATTCGAGGAAACAACCGATTGTTTGTTTTGGGACCATAACAGAAAAACTATTTTATCTTTGACTGAGCATTAAATGATTTAACTGCTTACGCTCCAGTCATTAAATGCTTTGACCAATCTTTTAATGCAATTTAAGAGTTTGTTAAGATTTGATAACAAACAACATCTTTGAATAAATTCAGAAAAACATATTTGAGTAATAATCTTTTACAAGATTTTGAAATAGAGTTTTTGAGTTTTTCAAAGAGCTGAGATTGCTGAAAGTTTGTGATTGATCAAAGTTTGTGGAATAGGATTCTGCTTGTATTGATTTCAGATTATCTTATGTAACAAGTGTGATCCTTGTACTCTGTGAAACAAGTTTTCGTTTCTGTGTTTGCTGAGATTGGTTGTGTGTTCTTGAGGGGATCAAGATCAACAATCTTAGTGTTGGTGTGTTGGCCAAGAAGAGTGTGTGTCTTGAGGTGTTCAAGGTCACTTTCTTGGTTGTGGTGTAAGTGATCAAGGTGTGATTGCTTAGTGGAATTCCTCAGGGTTTCTGAGAAGACTGGATGTAGCTCTGGGTTTGGAGTGAACCAGTATAAACATTTGTGTGCAATCTCTCTATCCTTAACTCTTTAAATTCAGTTTTGTTTGTTGTTTGCTGGTATAAACAACCGATTGTTTTTCTGGTTCTGCTGTTTTTTATTGCTATTTTGGCAAACTGAATTTCTTATCAATTGTTTCTTGAGATAATTTCATTCTTGTTTTAAAAGTTTGCGAAAATCCTCTTTAAACAATTCACCCCCCCCCCCCCCCCCCCCCCCCGCTCTAGTTTAAAGCCATCCATTCTAACAAGTACAACTTCATCAACAATGTTTAATCTTGTCGTCCCAAAGCGCCACAACCTTTATCCTTTAAATGGAAGAAGGTACAATTATGGGATATGCGGAAAAATTTAGGAAACAAGCATTTAAAGTGGACACCTTCATCATACATTTTGCAAAGACAATAACAAGATCAAAATTGTAAAAATTTTCAGTGTATGTATGTTAAGCAAAAATGGTTCATTTGAGAATGAAAACAAAAGTATTGGAAAGAATAAAGAATTTTTATATATTGTGTGTAAGCTGAATGGTTTCAAAGTGCTGTGGGTGAAAGCTTGAATTTATAGTTGGAGAATGATTGGTATATAAATGAAGATTGTTGTTTATGATGTGTACAATGAACTGTGTGTATTAAATAATAAATTTATTACATGTATTATCACATGCACATTAAAAGAGATGATGTTGGTACATTGGTGTTGCGGAAAATCCTAGTTTGTAAAATCTATTTTTGGAGGCGTGTGTTGTGAGGAAAAAGAATTGTGGAAAAGTGATGTAATGATGTACATTTTTATGTTGTGTGGCCTAAGGAAAAGCAATAATGGAGGAGTGATGTAGTGATGCATATTATTGTGTTGTGTGATCTAAAAAATAGGGAGAGTGATTGTTATACAAATTAAGGAAAAAACAATTATGAGGGAGTGATGTGATAATGCACATCATTGTTCGATTTTACCTAAGAAAAAATAATTATGAAAAAGTGATGTGACCATGCATATTATTGTAAATGTCTTGTGTGATGTAAAGAAAAACAATTATTGATTGATTTAATAATGAACATTATTATAATGGGTGGGATTACGAAAAGTCACTATGAAGATTGATTTTGTGGTGCATAACATTGATTAGTGTGACCTAACCGATATGTGCAACTTTGTGCATCACTTTTCCACTTTTCTCACACTTTAAGTAATGTATGGTTGTGTTGTTTTTTAGCATTAATAACATTATAAATTATTTTAAATATTTTCATATTTATTATTTGAAAATTGTAGTTAATTATTGAAATTGTATATGTTGAGCATAAAGAAGAAAAATAAATGATAAATGCACATTCATTAAATATTTTCTTGAATTGTGCATGAAATACTGTGTGAAATGAAACATAATTAATGATTAGAAATGAACGCTCCAGCAATGTTGAGACATTTTTTTTGTTCGATTGTTGTTTGACAATATGAACATTTTTTGATCTCACTATGTTATTTTCTTATGTCCATATCATTCCTTATACTACTTGACTTAGACCTCTCCTTTAAGGTTCTTTTCACGTCAAGACTTGCATAATATCTTACCAGTGTAGGCAAGCCAGTACTCTTATTTTTTAGTTCGTCAAATAGTGATTCGTAGACATGTTGCGATGTGTACACAAGTGAGATGTACCAAGCAAAATTGTGGTGAACATGTTCGCATGCAACAAGCACATAGGAGTATGATAGATGTAGTTTTTAAAATTTCTCAATTTGATTCCATCTTCAAATATTTTTGTTACAACTTCAAGTAGACATGTCCAATAATCCTCATGGCTTCCACTTGCATGCCTGAAGAATTTGTTGCAACAAATGCATGCTATCATCATGAAAGATATTAGAAGATTTTTTGTTTTTCTCAAAAAAAAAAAGTTTAAATTGATTGTAATATGATCCCACCTTGAATTATCATCTCATGCAAGAGTCCTCTTCTATCTCAAGATATTGTCTAGCCAACCTCACCTAAGGTTTTTCTCTCTAACTATCTTGTAGTAGAAGCAAAAGCATAGCTATGTCATTTTATGTTATAATTATTTGTTGGAAATGTAGTTAATAAACAAAATGTATAAATTGATAGAGTTCAATGAGTAAACAAATGAGGACAACTATGCAGGTTAACATGTTCCAACTACCACCATTTCTAAAGTATACACCCAAATGACAAATACAATTAACATGTTATTATGATCACCTAGTACGGACTAATAACACCTCTATATTTTCTATACAAGAAAATTTCCTCCATATATACCTAGGGTGGGTACACGTAACTAGTTACTAAGTCGAATTCTTAGACCAACAGATCCAATGGAAAACCCACAAGAATATTGCATTTTGTGCACCCCATGTATTTGATGTATGGAACAAGCCTCTTCTCCCTTAAATTATGTGTCTAACGCGTATCAAATTCTTATAATATGCATACAAACACATATTGGTCAAGTATTCAGTTTAGAAGTTTTTTTTTTTTTAGTCTTAGAGCACACTTCTAACACCATTTTAAAAAAAATAAAAAGTTGTTAATTTTTCTTTAAATAAATTTAAACTAGACTATCTTTTTTAAATATTATGTTAAAAGAAGGAAAGATTATATTCCTTTATCACTTTTCAAATTTTAGTTAAATTAATTATATTTATTCTTTTATATTTAAAAGACCTTGTTCACACAAAAAAACTCGATTGTCACTATATAAAATACGTCCGAATGTGTCCAGTGACAAAGTCTCTATACATAAGTTGGTGAGGCTCTCCTTAGAGAGCTATGGAAAGAAGGACTAAACAAGAAGGGAAGGCTGGCTGCATTGTAAACCAACCTACTTTCTCTTTTTGCAGCTTCACAGCCCCTCAGCAGAATCTTCAAGAGTTGTTGCCACTATCACCAACGACCCCTTTATTCATAATAAAAATTATTAATTCAAGAGGTGTTTCTAGCAATGTTCAAAATTATTTACATTTCTTCTTTGAATATTCATATATATTAGGTAAATGCAATGAAAATTTAAGAAATAAGAAGAAAAATCAATTAAGATGTGAAAGTGGTAACATTGTATAAATTCTAATGGTCAAAGGATATGCAAAAAAAATGTCGGAATCTTAGATGAGAAAAGAACAGGGATACAAAAAAAACTGTTCATTTCCTTCAAAAGACCCGGTGGGTGGAACCCTTTGGCTCTTAGCCTCCGTGCGAACCGAAAGACAAACAATTTGAGTTCCTTCAGCTTTCTGATGGAGGCTTTATACATACACTCACATTAACAATAAATATAAATCATCAAAAATGTTAATATCGAAATATAAGGAGGGAAGGAACATGCGTGACAGCGTTTCATACCCTCAAACCTATTCGAATAATCGAACCATTTCAACATTTTATATATTTTATATGTGCCTCTGTCTGGACCATACGACACTTGTTCGTCGTTTGGATATTCTGAAGGCAGATTCAAAACAATAACAAAAAGGTCAAAATAAAATAATTGATTTATTGAAAAAATGTGAAAGGCTGCTTGAGGAACAATTGATTAGAAACGCATAGAGTCCATTCAAAAGGCCTTTCTCTGAAGGGATCCAAACGCGAATTCGGATCCGATTAATGTGTGCCTCCTAACTAAGCCGCGTATGAAAGTTGGAGTTTTCATAAGGCTACTCAAAGAGGCAGGTTCAGGAAGTGATCTTGCAAATGGATAAAATGATATGTTGTCTAGAGGGCTTTCGAAATACGAGTTACAGTAAAAGAAACAGAGTTAAAGTGACACAATAATGTCAAATTGTGTTCTAAGCTTTTGGTTTAGTAGTGCAGATTCAAAACTTTTATATCAACATGAAGTTGAGGTAAGATGAACAGTGAATGATAAGACAGTTGTGAAGGATCCCATTCTCAATAAAACCAAACAAATTCAACACATAGAAAGCTCACCTTTGCCTTCTCTGCATGCTTTAGAGTCCCAACAGCATCAATTTTCAACACCATTCTTGAACTACTGTGCTGTCATGCAAGTCCCCCTCCCAAGAGCTTTGGTAAGCGCTTGTTGTCCACATTAAAGTTTGGTGGGTTTATCGAACATACTTGGAAGCAAGCCTAAGCCTATTTTCCAAACAAATGTCAGATTGTACAGAAAGTTATGCTACCAAACCACTTTCTCATAGTAAAATGGATCTGAGCATATGGTATTTTCTAGACCAAACTGCTTGCTAGCAACCGCTGCTTTCATTCGAGAAACAATTTGCTCCTTATCACGAACCTCCATATTCTCCGAACCTTCCTCAACCAGAGCATCCAGTATTTGAACAGTCTGAAACAGGACAGCAACATCAGTACAATATTTAAAGATCAATCACAAAGGCTCCCATCAAAACCATAAATATTCAGACAAAACCTTCGTTCTGTAAACACCAACCACCCAGAGATTCATACACGAACAAACAAATAACATTCCCAGAACCCAAAATTAAAAACTCCCTTAATAAACGGGAAAAAAAACTACTTATTCTCAAGCCTCCTCAAACTTCAAATCACATTAAATTTACTCTTATTACTGCATCACGAATAAACGATAGACCAATAAACATGAAAACGTACACATACCCACATTATAAAACTCCAAAATTTTGAAATCTGAAGGTGCAACATCCACTCGGGGTGAGTTTAAAAACGTAAAAACAAAAAAGGGTAAGCGCGATCGTTACCATTGGGACCAAGGGAAGTTCGAGTAATAGTGGAAAGGTGTTTGTGGCCTCATCGAGACCAGAAAGGTATCTGTGGTCTTCCATGAGCATGGATTGAATTCCATAGGGTTGAATGTTGAAACCCATGTTCTTGCAATTTGAGAATACCCATAACCCTAACCCTAAAACCCTGAAAATGCTAACTACTCTATTAAACTTTTGCGGCTACACTGCCTCGGCACTGTCTCACTAAACCCTAATTCTTTTGAACTACACAAATAGTTGCTTTTATAGAAAACTAGTGATTATTTTTTTATTATTTTATTAGACAAAAATATAATTTTACTCTTTTTTATTACTTTGAATCCGCAATTCTGTCTTCTTATTTTAAAGTAAAAGTATCTAGTATTGCAATTTTACAAAATTAGTGATTTTTAAGTTAAGATTTTGAAATTTAAAATATTAAGGTTGACAGTTTAAAGTCCCACACCTTAACTAAACATTTTTTTTTCATTCTATCGGATTTTGATGTAAAAAAAATAAAAGAAAAATAATTATTGTGTGGAGGTCACAGTAAAAATGATTGTAATCACCTTAAAATTTAAAGATACTTATCTCGATGAGAATGTGTCAAATTAGAATTATCGTCAAATTAGAATTATGGAGTAGTAATTAATGTTTTAACTTAGACAATTGTATTAGAATAATTTTTTTTTTTTTTTTACTGGTACTGGACAAGCTAGTTTCGGTGATCGACTGACCATGTCAAAACACACGACACTTAATAAATGATAACAACGACAGTTACGATAATCATTTATGAGTCATATTCATGTCTCTGATTATGTAAGAAATATCTCTAAAAAATCAATTAAGTAATGATTAACTGAAATGTGATAAAGATATTTTTTATATATACCAACATAGTTATGTACTAATATATCTCTTTATGAATCAAGGATCACAGTGCACATCAGTGGATAACTGACTCTCAGGTCATCTCAATAATGACCAACACTATAAATAAACTTAAAACAGAGGTGTAAGGTACACTTTTAATTAGTTTACAAATATACACTATTTACATAGAGCACTTACTTGATCGTCAGAGTACCTTTTCAGGTCAATCTCGACCGAGCACCAACAATTAAGGAAGTAGACTTTAATGAAGGAGCGAGGCAATCACTGGCACGTCAGCAATTGTACAATCAGTTTCAGATACTATCTAGGTCATCTTTGCCTATAGAGGTACATTTACAAATTAGGAAACTAATTTTAAAATGAGGAAACCAAAATTACAAATTTTAAAAATAGAGGGAACAAAATTGTATTTTAGCCTTTTAATTATAAAATTGATATATCGATCACTATCTTGAGACACTTTCTCACTAAAATCTAATAACGCCCAAAAATAATATGAGGTGAAAGCAAGAGAGTGGAAAGGTAGGGAGAAAATAAATAAAAAATTGTTAAATTCACAAACACTTGTACAATATAACTAAAAAGAACATTACATAACTTTCTCAAAAAAAATATATATCAAATTTTAACTACACAAATAATTGGTTTTAAAGAAACTAGTGATGATTACTCGTGTTTCTATTTCTTATTATTTTATTTTATTTATTATACTAAAATATAGTTTTTGTTATTGTTCTTGTCGGTTAACTGGGTTGCTGGTTGATTTTAGCCTTCTGTATCTACCTCTTCTGGAAGCGAGTTTGTGCCTCCTCGTCGCACCAGAATAAGGCTTCGTTGAGACAGAGGGCGCCCTACATGTTGATTATGTTAGAAAAGATGGCTTTAAACTAGAGGGGGGGTGAATTGTTTAAAGGGGTTTTCGCAAACTTTTCAAAGCTAGAATGAATTTATTTCAGAAACCAATTGATTCAGCAATTCAGTTAGCCAAAACAACAAGCAAAAACTGTAGTACTAGAAAAAACAATCGGTTGTTTCTTCGAAACAATCGGTTGTTTATACCAGCAAACAAAAAACAAACTGAAATTAAAGAGTTAGAGATAGAGAGATTGTACACAGTTGTTTATACTGGTTCACTCCAAACTAGAGCTACATCCAGTCTTCTCAGAAACCCTGAGGATATCCACTAAGCGATCACCACTTGATCACTTACACCACAACCAAGAGAATGACCTTGAACACCTTCAAGAAACACACTCTCCTTGGCCAACACTAAGATTGCTGATCTTGAACACCTCAAGAACACACAGCCAATCTCAGCAAAACACACAAACGAATTGTTCAGCAGTTTTACAAAGATTACACTTGTTACAGATGAATATCTGAAATCAATACAAGTAGAATCCTATTCCAGCACCTTGATCAATCTCTAAACTCTTAATCAATCTCAGAACTCTTTGAAAAACTCTTAGTGAAAAACTTTGTCTCAAGATTCTTATTTCTTAAAAACAGTTTTTCTGAAATTATACAAAGATATAGTTTGTTATCAAATCTTAACAAACTCTTAATTGCATTTAAAATAGATTGGTCAAAGCATTTAATGACTGGAGCGTATTCAGTTAAAGCATTTAAAGCTCAGTCAAAGAAAACAGTTTTTCTGTTATGGTTCCAAAACAAACAATCGGTTGTTTCCTCGAATCAATCGGTTGTTTTGGTACTTAACAGTTTTAACCATTTAAAAACAGTTTTCAAACTTTCTCAAAACACCTAAGTGTAAACAATCGGTTGTTTCGACAAAACAAATCTGAAGCAATTCCTGCAATAGAACTTTGAGCAATACATTGAACTTCTGATATTCTATTAGCATACAAAAAAACATTTAAAGCTTAAAACATCTAATATTTGATGAAGACAAATCCCTGATGTTTGTGTTGTACCTGATTAAATCTGAAGCAATTCCTGCAATAGAACTTTGAGCAATACATTGAACTTCTGATATTCTGTTAGCATACAGAAAAACATTTAAAGCTTAAAACATCTAATATCAGAACCAAAATACATATTACCCAAACTGTTTTTAACAACTTGAAAAACAGAATTTTAAACAAACTGAAAACACAACATATATCTCCCCCTATTTGTCTTCACAAATAGACAAATATAAGAGATAAAACAAGATATTGTTTCCATTACATCAGAATAAACCAGCAACAGCAGAAGGAAAGAAATTTTAAAACCAGAAAAGAACAGCCAAAAACAATTGATTGTTTCGATGACCAATCGGTTGTTTTTCCTTCATTCTTCTTCATCAACAAACTGAAGATCAAAGATTTGATTCTGGACAACTTCAATTTGTTCATCCAGAGTCATAAACCTTGCATCCATGTTGTCAAACCTTGTGTCAATCCTCTGGAAATTACTAACACAAAGATCATGGAGGCTCCTTTGATTTTCAGCAAAGCTATCAAGCCTATCCATCATTTGTCTTTCAAAAGATGACATGGTTGACATTCTTTCTCTTTGATATCCATCAGCAGCACTAGGCCCTGCATCTTGAAAATCTCCAGTTGGATCTTCATGTTGAACATCCATATCAGCAGGTTCATCTTGTTCAAGATGAGCAGCACCACTAGATGAGGCACCATGATCACCATCCTTACTTATCCATTTTCCACCTCATGGCTTTTTGCATATGTTCTTTGATTATGTGAATCCAATTGATCTTCACTTTCTTGGTGATGCAGAAGATGTAAACCAGATCTTCTTCAGTCAACACAGAGTGAGTACTCCCCCTTGGAGTTAAAATCCAAGTTACAATGAGAGCAAGCAACCTCTCATCAAACTCCAAACCTCCAACTGAGCATGTGCTAACTTGAGATTGATTGTTCTTCTAGCAACTTTTGTAGAACTGGATTTTGTTAAAATCTTCCACCACACCAAGGTTTCCCTTGTTGATTCTTAGACCAGAGAACTTAAGCCCAGCAACAGCAGCCCAAACCTCATGAGTTATCTCCATTTCCACACCTTTCACATGAGAAACTAGATTGTTTCCCTCAAACTTCAAGTTGGTGTAGAATACCCTCACCAAATCTGGATAGATGTTCCCTTTTAGCTCCAGAAATTTTCTGAGTGATTGGTCCTTGAGAAGCCTCCTCACATTGTCAAGCTTTTGACTTTTCAGCCAATCAAAGCACACAACCTTGGGGTTGTTTATCTTCTTGACACTTGTTTCATACCTATACTTCTCAATGACATCGGTGTCACCAGAAAACCAGCTTTCAAGCCTTCCTCCAAACCTTACAGCTCTGGTTTTGACTCTCTTAGAGGTGGGAGGGGTTGATTCCATGACAACAGAGACGAAAACTCACTTTACAGAATTTTTTTATTTTTATTTTTGCAAGAGATGGTGCAAGAGATATTGCAAGAGATGTTGCAATTGGTTGCTCTTATTGGAAGAAATCTGCACCTGATTTTATAGCAGTAAGAGAATCAATTTGAATTTAATTTCATTCAGTGGGTACCTGATTTTCAGAGAGAAGACTTGACTCTGTTCTGTACAGAAAATGTCAGAAAAAGCTGAAAATCACATGGTCTTCACATGTGATCTTTGACTAGTCATTAAGGCTCTTGAATTTCCAAGATTTTGGAATATATTCCTTTATGACTGTTGTAACTTGTTTATGAACATGCTCAGCTTTCAACACAGATCTTTTGACCAAGATTCTCCCTTTGAAATTGATCTGCAACGGATAGAATTTCAAAAAGCAATTAAATCAAATTCTTCACAGTGCTATCAGACTCAAAACAATCGGTTGTTTTTCTGCAGCAGTTAAAAACTTGATTTTGAAATTTTTAACCATAAACAGAAACAGATTAAAGCTCATGACATTGATTTAAAAGAAAATTAATCACAAGAAAGAACTTTGAAACAGAAATTGAGAACGAATAAAGGAAGGTCTTATCCTTGTGTTGTTTCTTCAATGAGCCAATTGCTTGTTGATCAAGAAAACTTCTTTTCACTGTTTTGACCTTTTGCATAGCATTGATACAGCTTCAATGACTGCCTTTTTCTTCAACAGCTTGATCAGATGGCTCAGTTCTTCTTTTTCTCTTCATTTTTCCTGCATAAACAAATTCAAGTTCTTACAAATTTGGGTCCATTTGGCTTTTCTTTGTTGTTAGAACCATCACATCCCTTAGGAATCCATTTCATAAGACCTTTAGGAACATAATATTTTCTAATTTTACAGAATCTGACAGAGTGGCCTTTCTTCATGCAATAAAAGCATGTAACAACCGGTTGTTTCGTCTTAACAATCAGTTGTTTTTCTGATTTTCTTAAAAAACTTTTTGAAAACCTATCTTGCTTGTTTTGTGGATTGAAGCCTAAACCAACCTTTCCAAAAACACAGCTTTGAGATGCCAAGACATTCTCAAAGTTTGACTTCCCTTTTTGAAAGCTTGTCCATAGTTTCAACAAGATAGTGAACCTTTTTCTCAAGATTTTCACAATTTGTGCAAATGAGAGTATCACACTTGCAAGAGGCATTTTTGAAATGATTTTCCAATTTTTCAAAATCACTTTTTGCTTTTCTCAGATCCTCTTCAAGTGATTTAACTTTCTTTTCAAGCCCACTGTTAAGATCTTTCAATCGGTTGTTAGAAAGAACCAATCTATTAGCTTCATCATGTGTTTCTTGAAAAGCTTCAAGCAATTTACTATAGTTTTGTTCATTTAAGGAAGCACATGAACTTACCTCACTTGAACTGCAAGAATCATCATCATCCTCAGCTACTAAGCATATGTTGGCTTTTTCATCTTCACTTGATGAAGAACTTGATGACACCTCATTTTCATCCCAAGCAATGTAGGCTCTTTTTGTCTTGCCTTTCTTCTCCTTGTAGCTTGTCTTTTTCTCTTTGCTCTTGTTGGGACAATCTGCCTTTATGTGACCTTGCTTACCACAACCAAAACAAGTATAGTTATTTGAATTAAATTCATTGGGTTTCTTGTTTCCATACATATCCTTGTTGTTGTCTTTGTTGCGGTTTCTCTTTAGAAATTTGCTGAATTTTCTTGACAGCAAACTAAGATTTTCCTCATCACTATCATCACTTGAATCTTGCTTTCCCTTATGTTTGGATGCTTTCAAGGCTATTCTCCTTGTGTGCTTATCTTCACTCTCTTGAACATTGAGTCTATTCATCTCTAGCTCATGTTCCCTAAGCTTTCCAAACAAAGAAGCAACACTTAAATGATGTTAGATCTTTAGATTCGGAAATAGCAGTTACCTTTGGTTGCCATGCTCTATCAATACATTTCAAGATCTTGATGTTCAGCTCTTCTTTGTCAAACGTCTTGTCTAGGCTCATAAGGTGATTGATGATGTGTGTAAACCTTTTCTGCACCTCAGCTATTGTTTCACCTTTAAGCATTCTAAACATCTCATACTCTTGGATGAGAGCATGCTTCCTAGCTCTTTTCACCTCATTTGTTCATTCATGAGTGACTTCCAAAGTATCCCACATTTCTTTTGATGATTTGCATTGTGAGACCCTGAAAAACTCATCAGAATTTAAAAGCAGAGGTTATAATATTTTTGGCAATGCAATCGAATTTGGCCTTTTTACTTTCTGCATCAGTCCATTGAGACCATGGCTTCTCAATCACAAAACCATCTTTTTCAAACTTTGGGATAAAAGAACCATTTTCAATTGCATCCCAAATTCCTTTGTCAAGAGATTCCATAAATATTTTCATTCTAACTTTTCAAAACTGGTAATTCAAACCACAAAACAAGGGTGGTCTATTTATTGAGGCACCTTCCCCAAACGGTAGTTTATCAGCCATTTTAAAAAGATTTTAGGATCAACTTGAATGACTTTCAAGAACCAAGCTCTTGATGCCAATTGTTAGAAAAGATGGCTTTAAACTAGAGGGGGGTGAATTGTTTAAAGGGGTTTTCGTAAACTTTTCAAAGCTAGAATGAATTTATTTCAGAAACCAATTGATTCAGCAATTCAGTTAGCCAAAACAACAAGCAAAAACTGTAGTACTAGAAAAAACAATCAGTTGTTTCTTCGAAACAATCGATTGTTTATACCAGCAAACAAAAAACAAACTGAAATTAAAGAGTTAGAGATAGAGAGATTGTACACAGTTGTTTATACTGGTTCACTCCAAACTAGAGCTACATCCAGTCTTCTCAGAAACCCTGAGGATATCCACTAAGCGATCACCACTTGATCACTTACACCACAACCAAGAGAATGACCTTGAACACCTTCAAGAAACACACTCTCCTTGGCCAACACTAAGATTGCTGATCTTGAACACCTCAAGAACACACAGCCAATCTCAGCAAAACACACAAACGAATTGTTCAGCAGTTTTACAAAGATTACACTTGTTACAGATGAATATCTGAAATCAATACAAGTAGAATCCTATTCCAGCACCTTGATCAATCTCTAAACTCTTAATCAATCTCAGAACTCTTTGAAAAACTCTTAGTGAAAAACTTTGTCTCAAGATTCTTATTTCTTAAAAACAGTTTTTCTGAAATTATACAAAGATATAGTTTGTTATCAAATCTTAACAAACTCTTAATTGCATTTAAAATAGATTGGTCAAAGCATTTAATGACTGGAGCGTATTCAGTTAAAGCATTTAAAGCTCAGTCAAAGAAAACAGTTTTTCTGTTATGGTTCCAAAACAAACAATCGGTTGTTTCCTCGAATCAATCGGTTGTTTTGGTACTTAACAGTTTTAACCATTTAAAAACAGTTTTCAAACTTTCTCAAAACACCTAAGTGTAAACAATCGGTTGTTTCGACAAAACAATCGGTTGTTTCAACTTAGTTTGAAAAACATTTTACTTTGATAAAGATTGAGATGCTAATTGCTTGAGATTTAATCAAAGGGTGGATTACAACATTAAACTACCCCAGAACAAAGCTTAAACCAGCACAACAACATCAAGCAAAGCAAAGGTTTCAACATCCTTCAAAGGATTTGGATTCTTCAAAACATTGAACACCACTTGGTTGAACAGATTACACTTCGACGATCAAGTCAACCTAAGGCTCACCAAAAGTAACTAGTTAAGAAAGTATATCAAAAAACAGTGTACCTTTACATGGAGACTTACTCTCCTTTTATTGGCGCACATGCAACCATTCTCCCTATAGATAAACAAATCTTAACTTAAAATATACTAAGCACGTTAATCTTATCTCTAACAGAAAAACCACCTTCCACGGGCACCAATGATCTTTAGGTGCCATCCGTAGGCCTACTTTCTGTTCCCAACGCATCTCCCTATCTTACTAGGGTTAATAGCAACTATCCATGTGTAACAGATACGCAACATGTTACAGAAAATACCAACAACAAATATGCAAAATAACAACAATTTTATATTCACCGCCCCAAACATACCTACAAGCAGGTGTATATATAAAATTACTTTGTGTAACGTCCCTACCACACGCTTTGGGCCTACCCTGAAAAAGGGCCATCTGCACTGATCTTACCCAGGTCCAACAACCGAGTTGACCTCCTACAACACAAAAGAAGCATCCAAACGTTCTACCGAGAACCGAGTACTGATCAGTACATAAGCCCCCCAGGCTCGAGTTGAGCTTGGCTAAGCGAAGTATTTAGAGTACCCTTGACCACTAACGTGACCATTTCTCAGAGGTGGGTGGGGCACGACGCGTGAAGTGTCTTTGAAGTGACATTTTATTGTATGCAGCCCCACACACACAAGTTTCCTAGCACTAGTGGCAGCGAAACTCAACCGTTCGAATTCCCTTTTCTCTCAAAACTTTGTCTCAGAAATGCTAAAACCCCTAATACCCTTCAAAACTTGCACCTTTTCCTTCTTATCGTTCATAGCTCCTCACACGTTCTTTCTCATTTCTCCAAGCTTTCCTTATTCCAACCACAAAAGCTACTCTTTTTTCTCATCTCAACTATTCATCTTTAGCAAACGCATGCTCTGCTTGGGACCATTCTGTTTTCATCCATTTATGTATGTTGTCGTATGAGTTCCCGTATACTTGTTGGATTCTATTTTTCTGCTTTTTTATTGTTCCATCGTATGAATTTATACTTGCTTTGATTGTTTCTATGTTGTGTTGGGTCTCATATATTTTTCGCTTTTCTGCGTGTGATTGTGTTTAGATGCAACATTCCATGGATTATAAATCCTTGTACCCCTGGGCACCGCCAAACCTTCTCACCGAAACCTCTTCTTATACCTCTTACGAAAAAATAGTAACCCTTAGGAAGAGTTAATGCCACTTCGGCAAAGAGGATGATTGGATTTTCTTAGACCCTTGTGCGGTAGATGAGCCAATATGTTGTGATGAAGCCATATCCCCAAACAAACCCTTTTGCTACTTCTATTCCACTGTCTTTAAAAAATTGCTTTTTTGCCTTCCTTTGTCAGTTTTTGAAAAAGTACTTTTGACCGAAATCAATGTAGCTCCTGCCCAGCTACATCCTAATAGCTGGGCATTTGTTTGTGCCTTTTCCATTCTTTATGACCAGTTCGACATCCCACCCTTTGTTGATGTGTTCCTTTACCTCTTCGAGGTGAAGAAACTAGGTCGTCAACTCTGGGTCTCTGTAAATAGGGTTTTTGGAAGTGGGATCCTTACCCTCTTCCAATCATCTTATACAAATTTTAAAGGCCACTTCCTCAAGGTCTGAGCTAATAAGAAGCACCCTGACCTTCTAGATGGGTTTCCCCTATACTGGACTGAAAAACCCAACTTCAAGGTTGCTCGGCGCCTAGACAAATTAGCTCCTGCTGATCAGGAGGTTTGAAAATTTTTCACAAGCCTCTCAGTCGCCTTTGATACTGCCTACTTCTTGACCAACGAGTTTGACCCAGACTCTTTAAAGAGTTACACCGATACACTTTTTCTCCTTTAACCTTAGAGAATAAATTTTTTGCTTGCGTAATGTAACCAATTTTTCTCGTGTCTTCTTTGCAAATAGGAAGTTGGCTCGTTTTAACAAGGAGGACTTGTTGATACTGGCTACGAAGGCAAAGATGGCCAACCATATGCCACTGAAGGCGGCGGTTGCCCCTACCTCCTCCAAGGACGATGAGGACACTGCCTCGGGCTTTGACTTCACCATAAAGAAAGGGAGGGCTTCTCGGGCCATTAGCTCGATTCCTTCTCCCTCCCGAGGCCAGACGGCTTCAAACGTTGCTCTTCTTCCGCAACCTTCCCGCGTTCTTCCAACCACACCGTGCCTTCTTGAAGGGGGTGTGTTGAGCTCAAGGAGGAGAGGTCTTTGGGACCAGGACGTCGACATCACCTCCTACCTGAAGGACTCCCTGCTGCGCCCTAAAGACGAGGAGAGGATGGGGGTTCACGGGGGTCACCACCTGCTACAAGAGGCCATGAAGCAGTTTGGGCAAACTTTGGCTACAAGCTGCTTGGCCTCGAAGAAACTACGGAGCCAAGAAACCATCGTCAAACAGGAGAAG
This sequence comes from Phaseolus vulgaris, assembly GCF_051622355.1. Classification (NCBI taxonomy): domain Eukaryota; kingdom Viridiplantae; phylum Streptophyta; class Magnoliopsida; order Fabales; family Fabaceae; genus Phaseolus; species Phaseolus vulgaris. Next base: position 15,679,638 of record NC_143501.1, on the reverse strand, counting down.
CAGGACACTCAACAGAAGATGGTGAGCTTGCAACAAGAGATTCAAAAAGCCTCTGAGCCCTCCATCGGCAAGCTGAGCAACTCTTGGATGCCAAGACTAAGGAGGTCGTCGAGCAAGAGACTCGCCTGGCAGAGCAAGACGACTGTTTGTCCAACTTGCAACAAGAGCTTGTCCAGAAGGACAAGTTCTTTGCTAATAAGGTCAAAGTCTACAAAGGTGAAGTTGCCAAGCTCTCTTGGAGGGAGGTTGGTGTCGAATAAGCCTCTAGTCTCCACCTGAGCCTGGACTTATCTCAAAACGATAATTCATGTGTCATTTCCCTTCAAATTGGATGCTCCGTCCACTGAGAGGATCCATCTGAAATCTTCATTCGTTCTAGGAGGGTTCTCGGGAGTTATGTCAACAACACAATCATTAATTACTTGCACTTAGCTTGGACCTTAAGGCTCATAATGGATATCGAATTGATAGTTCGATAGCCCATTTTACCATTCTTCATGCTATGTCAGGCTTGCCGAGAACTTATGGGATAAGGAGATCCATCATAACTATCACTGCAAAATTTTAAAAGTAATGAAGAAGTTGTCTAGCGATGAAAACAACAACTAGAACAACTTTCTCCATGGCCTTATATCGTGTCTCCGTTCCATGTAGAATTTTGTTGATGAAAAGATCGAATTTTGAACCCTTTTGTTGTCTTGGACGATTACTGAACTTACTACTTAGTCGACTGAGAAGTATAACTGAATTGGAGCATCTAGCGTAGGTTTACTAATTGCATGTGGGTTAGAGAGGTAGTCCTTTAATTTTAGAAATGCTTCCCCACACTCGTTTGACCGAAACATCATTCGTTCTTCTGCAAACATTGGAAATAATGATAGGCTTTGTCTCTGCTAGTAGAAAGAAAAAGTGATAAGGCGTTCATCTTACCAGTGAGACGTTGAACTTCCTTTACACTAGCAGGGCTCTTCATGTCAATGATGGTTGCACACTTATTTGGGTTTGCTTTTATCCATCTTTCAGTGAGCAAGAACCCTAGAAACTTTCTTGCCCGAATGTAATGAACACATTTTTCGGGGTTGAGCTTCAACCGATGTTTCCCAATTGTTTTAAACAGTTCCTCCAAATCGGAAAAGTGAGTGTCAAGTTTCTCCAAGCTTAACACCATGTCATCCATGTAAGTGTAGAACATGGAAGCTTTGATGTTTCAAATCTATGATGAAGGTTGAAGTTGTGCTGATTTTGGTTTGGGCTTAGTCTAGGTTGTTTAGATTTCTTGTAAAGATCATTTCTAGTCCCTTGCACAAGCTAACTCAATCTATTTTAAAAGAGAAAAGTGTTTTTCTAAGCAAAGAGAAAAACAATCGGTTGAAACCACAAAATAATCGGTTGTTTGTCACTTAGCTTGTTTAAAGGTTTTAAAATTGTTTTTGACTTGGTTAAATAACCGTCTAACCAATTCAACTGGTTAAAACAACTTTTCAACCAGTTGATTGTCACATTTCATAATAGCTTTTCAAAATCCTGTTAATCTGTTTTGCAATTAAATCAAAACTATTTTGCCTCATGATGGATGCCTATAACAACTAGTTTTGAGAGCTATAAATATGGTTTTTCTTTCAAAACAATAAAACAACAAGAAAGATATCAAATACAGTGAGATTGAGATTGATTTTGAGAAAAAAAATTCAAAGGTTTGCAAGATTGCTAAATAGTTGTGCACTAGTTCAAGGTCTGATTTTAGGAGCTCTGTGATTCCTGTAAATTCAGGTGTAATATGTTCCTTTCATGATTCTTGTATTTGTTCTTTTATAAACTTGTGAAGTGTGTGAAAACCTGTAAAGTTAGACGGTGTTCTGACTAAAGGTGTGTGTAGCAAAGAGGGTGAGTGGTTCTTGTGGTATCAAGATCACCTTTTTGTGATTATGTGTGTTGTAATCTGTGATTGGTTACTAGTGGGACCCAATGGTTTTCTGGAAACTGGATGTAGCTCAAGGTTGAGTGAACCAGTATAAATTGGCTGAGTAATCTTTCTCTCTCTCACTCCTTATAAACAGTTTGATTTAATTCTGTTTTTGCTGGTGCCATAAACAGTTTCTTTTACATTGTTTGATTGACTTCCTTGATTGCTTAATCTATGATTGTTGATAAAGCTTCATTCTTATTCAATCTTTGCGAAAATCTTTTGACAAACAATTCATCCCCTCTCTTGGTTAAGTCATTAATTCTAACAGTAAACCTGAACATTTTTATCGATCATGGGCTACAAAATCTTATCCATCAATCATTAATAAGTTGCCACTGCATTCTTGAGGTCGAAAGACATTACTTTGTAGTAGTAATTGGTCATCTTAGCCATAAATATTTGTTTCCTCGTCGAGGGGGCATCTTAATTTAATTGTATCCAAAAAAAGTATCATGAAATTGAGGAGACCACAACCTAAAATGTTGTCCACTAGAGTGTCTATGTTAGACATTGGATATGAATCTTTAGGACAAACATTTTTTAGGTTTGTAAAGTCCCGCACATCTTCCATTTACCACTTGACTTCTTTACCATGACAACGTTTTCAACCACTCGAGATATTGAATCTCCCTAATATAATTGGCCTCCACCAGCTTATGACTTTCCTCCTTAATTGTTAAGCATTTTTCCTTGTTGAATTTTTGCCTCTTCTACACAACTAGCTTTATACGGGCTTCAATCATCAAGTGGTGACATAAAAATCAGGGTCGATGCCTAACATGTTGGCAGCCAACCATGTAAAGGCATCTATGTTTCTGGATAATACTTTCTTCAACATAGCTTCCAAGCTCTCCCTTAAAGACACACCAAACTTGAATTTCTTTCCTTCCACCTCTATCTCCTACACTTGGGGGAGGAAGCTCCAAGATGAGTTAGGATGTGAGTCGCCACTTGCAGCCATCTCTGCCAATATGAGAATAAAAAGAATTTAGGAACACTTAAGAATCACTCAAGCAGAGTTTTTGTACTATTCATTCAATGTGATTTACAATAGGTGAGACACCCTATTTATAGATACAAGTGCCTTGGTGAACAAGAGAGGTGGAGAAGGGGTGACACATGAGGGAAACATTCTAGAACCTAGGGTTGGCCAAGGGTGCCACACATGGAGGGGAAAACCTTTTAGAAACTAGGTTAAAATGGCCTTTCTAAAAGCTAGGTTAAGAGAGTCTAGCTCATGGGCGACACATGGGGTGATCTTCTAGAAACTAGGGTTTCTAGATGCCTAAACTAGCTTATTCTTCTTCTTGGGCCAATGTGAAACCAATTTATTACATAATCTTGTCTTGTAAAAAGACTAGAAGAAAGAATAATTGATATTTTGGTCCATGTCTGGTCTTTTTCTATTGAAGATCTTCTGAGGGATGGTGGGGTCTTGTCTCTAATCCTGAGATGACTGACCTAGGTGTGAATAGTCTTTTGTGCCCTTGGTCATTGATGTGATTCCACTAGGTAGATATGAATGATTCTTGACATTCTTAGGAATCAACTTGAGTTGGATATGAGGTAGACACTTTTTGATAGAATTGGATCAAGGTTCTATGTTCAAGAACTCACCAAGACTAGTACCAAAACCCAAACTCACATGGAAGATCCATGTATTGTCAATTGAATCAAAACAACAACTAGAAATGAAGAAGAAGCAAAGAGGAACAACAAATGTAAAAGGAACCGAAGCAAAACAGCAAAGGAAACTAGAATACCGAACTGAAAATGCAAAGAACACAAGCTAAGACATGAACATAAAAGGAGAAGGAAGGAAGGAGAAGAGAAAGCTCATGAAGATGGAGGGATTGGTTGGATGATCACGCCACTTAGAGGATGAAGACTCCAAGATGAGTGTGCTATGCCGCCACTTGAGGTAACCAAGAACACTCAAGATAAGACTAAGTGAGGAAGGCACAAAGCTCTCCAATTCTCTCTCAAATTGAGTAGAGTTTCTCTAATTCAAAATTCAAATCTGAATTTTACAAGGTAAGCACCTTTATTTATAGTGTGAGGGTGCTGGAAAATAGGTGGGAAAATTCAAATAAACTCATTTGAAATTCTCACCAAAAACAAGTCACATGGGAGGTGTGACCTTTTTCTACTATGACACCTCCTAAAAACTACACCTACACCTACTCTCCTAAGTCACATGGATAATGTGACTTTATTTTACATTTTCACACTTCCTTATTTAATATCCACACCTCCTACAAGAGTAAATCAAATGATGCTCTTTAATGCTTGGCCTTGCCCCTCATGGGATGGACTTGGGCTTTTTGGGCTTTGGCCTTCTTGGGCTTGGGCTTGGGCTTTGGGCTTGGGCCTCATCTTTATTTTATGTCTTCTTTTAATTTTGAGAAGACTAGAAGGAAGAACTTCAAATGTGAAGGCGAATGTCCTCTTCCTTCATTAATAAAAGCCTCATTTATTTGATTCTCATCAGTCATCTTCTTGTAAAGTTGGGTTGTATCATAAGGTGAAGGATACAAAAATTTGTCTTTTAAATCATTAAAAAGACTTTAGTATTTTTAGTCAGTTGATACGATAATTCAACTTGTTAAATATACTTTACTAAAGTCACAAGACTTCAGTGTAAGTGATTTTAGCCGATGAAAAACCTGAATCAACTGATTTAAAAACATAACAATTTTAAAACATTTTCTTGGAAATGTCTTGAACCATAATGCCTAATGAAAAAGATTCAACAAAATCTACCTAAACACATACACATGCACAACTTTGTAGTCTTCATGGTTGAGATTTGAGTACATCAAGTAAATTTACTTAAGTCATCAACCTCTCTATCTGAGAAGGTTGTACATAATTCCACGTAGCCTCAAACCTTTACTTGGTCCCCCGCGAACCTTATAAGGTTCCATAATTTTTTTTAATTGATTGACCTTCGTAAGTGCTCCAAAACATCACATCAGCGAAACTTCCTTGGTTGATCAGTACTCGATGTACATTTCTTCCCATGGTGACTACTGTTAAAATCACGGGGGGGTCGTTCTCATGGGAAACATATCCTTTAGATCAGTCAACGTGAAACAAAGATATGACGCTTACACTGGTTTGATCGTGTGTGTTTCCAAAGATAGGACGACCCTACAATAACGGTTTCAACTTGTTGTAATAACTCATCCTTCCAAAAATCCCCTTGATATGATGTTAAAATCACCAAGATCTTTCTAGTGTGGGCTATAAATGTTTCTTGAAAAATCCTGAAGAGTCGTGTCCATGTACTTGGTGAAAATCACACTAAGCATCCCAGCGGTGTCCTAAAAGCGGTCATGTTGAGCTCTTCTAAGAGTCGCTTACGAGATAAAGTGAACTTTGGACAGGGAGGCTGGGGCACAAGTTGCATCCTTTTGACATTATCACGTCGGGCTATGTAGGGAACATACCTCTGTTATGGTCGTCATCCGAGTAAGTCGTCAATTATCCTTGGTCGAGCTTCCCGAGTGTTGTCCATATACTTCCCTTGTCTCTGTCGCTCATCCGTGTTTTTTCTATGGATTTCCTCCTTGGCTTCGATATAGGTTGAGGGTCGATCGTGAATATCCGTCATTGACTCTACTTTGTTACTAAGCAAGAACTCGCTAGACGGATTTGCACGGAGGCCTTTCACGAAGGCGTCTACCACCATTTCTTCATTTGGGTGTTGGACGTAGACATATACCTCATAAAAACTTTTGAGGTAATCCTTAGTGGCTCGCCATCTCGTTGCTTGAAGTGCGATAAAAAACAACTTAGAATTGAACCTGGTTTTCTCCACCTCGGACTTGAGAAGTCCGATAAAAAATAACTTAGAATTGAATTTGGTTGTCTCCACCTCGGACCCAAAAAGTCCGATAAAAAACAAATTAGAATTGAATCTGCTTGTCTCCACCTCGTACCCGAGAAGTACGATAAAAAACAACTTACAATTGAATCTAGTTGTGTCCACCTCGGACCCGAGAAGTTTGATAAAAAACAATTTAGAATTGAATCTGGTTGTGTCCACCTCGGACCCGAGAAATTCGATAAAAAATAACTTAGAATTGCATCTGATTGTCTCCACCTCAAACCCGAGAAGTCCGATAAAAAACAACTTAGAATTGAATCTGGTTGTCTCCACCTCGTACCCGAGAAGTACGATAAAAAAACAACTTACATTTGAATCTAGTTGTGTTCACCTCGGACCCGAGAAGTCTGATAAAAACAATTTAGAATTGAATCTGGTTGTGTCCACCTCGGACCCGAGAAATCCGATAAAAAACAACTTAGAATTGCATCTGAGTGTCTCCACCTCAAACCCGAGAAGTCCGATAAAACAACTTAGAATTGAATCTAGTTGTCTCCACCTCGGACCTGAGGAGTCCGATAATAAACAACTTAGAACTGAATTTGGTTGTCTCCACCTCGAACTCGAGAAGTCCGATAAAAAACAAATTGAAATTGAATCTAGTTGTCTCCACCTCGAACCCCGAGAAGTATGATAAAAAGCAACTCAGAATTGAATATGGGTTTCTCCACCTTGGACCTGAGAAGTTTGATAAAAAAATAACACAAAATGAATCTGGTTGGAACAATACTTGGATCAAATATGCGAGCCTAAACATGTTTGATTTTAAATTTGATTTTATTAAAGATTTATTGCTTTGAAGAATTTACCTAACTAGCGGTCAGATCTAGCTGCAAAAGACTTCAACGAAATGGCAAAAGCCATGTACCAAAAAGGTTTGACTTTTTTAACTTGATTATTATTGCATAAAATTTCTACTACTCTTCAAGATAAATATATTGATTGGTTGGAGTTAGATATAACATTTTCGAAAAGCCTTTTCATTCCCTCGCTCGATTCAAGACTAGGGGATCTGTACTGTCTTGGGTTTGGTTGGTCATATACGGATTAGTCCGACCCGCCAAGTGGTCCAAGGCCAATGCCACCATGATTTTTGGGATTATAAATCTCCACATAATTATCATCATGTAATAATATTAATTTGGATAAATATATTATGAGAATAAATCTTATTAACTCACAATATCCTAACAACTTCTTTGAATGCTCTGATTTATTTGCACAATATTCATGCTTATATTACATAAATGCTCTGATTATATGATAAAATACTCCGATTTATGTTCATGATATTCAGATTTTATGAAAGAATACTATAATATGACATATTAAAACCTGGAGAAACTAGTGTCAAAGATCCAAGCCTATAAAAGCTTATAAATAGATGATCACTCACATAGACTAATCTGAACTCAAACTTTAGCACTATGTAACCCAAAACTTGATGTTCTTATTGACTTAAACGTCATTTTCTGCAGGTAAAGCCCTCACTTGAAAACTAAATCATTAAAGTTTGAAGAAGACGACTCACAATCCATCCAAATTCCTATCGACTTTATCTCGACAAGAACAATATTCTTAATAAAAACAAAATTAAGATATTACTTTTATTAATATTTTCAAAATTTTCGTTTACAATTATATTTTTCGGTTTGGTTGGGTACCAAACCGAACTTAGGAATCCTCGGAAGAAGAAGAGAAAAGACGAATGAGATACTCGAGAATGTTGAAGTGGTAAGTGAGAAAAGGCAAAAGCAGAGTGTAATGATCCATAAGAAATAAGAACACAGCAAGACATGGCCTCTTCCTCGGGAAACACAGACCCAGAAGTGAGAAAAGACGCGGTGTGGAACCGTTGGGTCATATTCTCACCCGCCCGAGCCAAACGACCCTCCGACTTCAAGTCCAAGTCCCCCACCGACCCTAACCCGAACCAACAGTGCCCCTTCTGCATAGGCCACGAGCACGAGTGCGCGCCTGAGATCTTCCGGGTCCCGCCCCGAGACCCCGATTGGAAAATCCGGGTCATCCAGAACCTCTACCCCGCACTCTCCCGCACCCTCCCGGAACCCCAACACGCCCCTTCCGGTTCACTCCAGACCGGGTTTGGGTTTCACGATGTAGTCATAGAGACTCCGGTTCACCCGGTTCAGCTCTGCGATTTGCCTCCTCCGGAAATTGGCCGAGTTCTCCTCGCTTATACCGAGAGAATCCAGCAGCTCGCGAGCCATAAATCAATTCAATACGTGCAGGTTTGCTCGCACGAGCCTCCTAATTTTCACAATTAGCACCTGAAAGATGCGGCGTTGTGTTTGTTCTTCGAATTTACATTGTCTGATGAGTTTGGAACTTTGGTAATTGCATTTATTGGTCAAATTAGGCTACCTTTTTTTACAGAAGTTGGGAATTTTTTTGTGTGAATTTCAATGCACATTACTGAATTCCAATGCTCAAAAGGAAGATGGAGGGAATTGTTGAAAATATTTTGATCTCTTCCAGTTGCTGTTCAGTCATGCACTTTGTCTGTAAATGTGTATTTCATCATACAGAACTTGTCTTTGATATTGGTGATAAGAAAACCAAGGATGTGTTTTGACAAACTTTTCCCCAAATACTTCTGAGAGAGAAAAAATGAGATATGTTTTTCAATTAATTTATGCATTACTTAATTAAAAATCAAAATTTAGAGAAGTTATATGAACAGAAAATTACAAATTAGTTTATGCATAAGAAAATTTTAATTTATAGAGAAACTTGTTTCATTTTTTCTTCTTGTTTATCTCTCTGAAATGTTTATTGTAAAGTTGGTCAGAAGAGGTCCTAATTGGACTAAAGAACTACTCATTTAAGGACCTCAGGCATAAATATCACTCACACTTCAAGGTTTTTGATAGTGGTTACGGTTGTAGTAAAACTAGGTACAGATGCAGCTGATAGGGCCACGATTATGTTTACAACGAAGTTGTTGAAGGTCCAAAACTAACTTGCGGTTGCAGACTGGTTTTTAGAACTTTACCACACTATATCTTCGAGGAACTAAGTTCTATTCACTATCAGGGTAAAATGTCGTATTAGTTTCAAAATGGTGTAAATTATGACTTAAGTGTATCAATAAAATTTGTTTCCTCCTTGCAGACTTTGAATATTGATGAAGAATCTTATGGATAAAATGTGAAATTATGTGCTAGCTAACAATGAATTAGTCATTAACGTCTGTGATCTCTCAATGTTTATTTTGTCTGCCTAATTAATCCTTATGCTTAATGTTTTAGCATTACTATGTGATGTTTTGAGCACTGCTTGTGCACCAAGATGTTCTTTTTGCTTAAAAAGGGTGTGTGGGAATGAAGCCCTTTGTCTTTGATGAATCTTATGAATAAAATGTGAAATTATGTGCTAGCTAACATTGAATTAGTCATTAACGTCTGTGATCTCACAATGTTTATTATGTCTGCCTCATTAATCCTTATGCTTTATATTTTAGCATTACTATGTGATGTTTTGAGCACTGCTTGTGCACCAAGATGTTCTTTTTGCTTAAAAAGGGTGTGTGGGAATGAAACCCTCTGTCTTTGATGAATTTGTTGGTTGTGTTCTTATGGGGATTAATGTTTTTTGACTGTGTAATGCATGAAGTTGCTTTCTGTTTTCCATCTCTTGATTTTTTTTTATCATTTTTTAATTCTTGCTTGCTCCACAAAAGCTGAGGCAGGAATTTTAGATGTAATAGTATGCAATATATGTGTTGATATAATGAAAGGTATAAACTCTTGTGAAATTTGGGAATAGTGTGTGTGGATCTTGCATTTATTGGCAGATAAATATGTTTTAGATTTGTTGCAGTGCGCAATTGTGTACTACGGCTTCTAGACAGTATAATTGTTGATTTAATTTGGGTAATGAGAGCAATTAAGCCACAAGAAATGGCTGCATGCCTAATTTGCATCATTGACAATATATCTATTTACTGTTTTGGTTAACGTTGTCACTGTGTTAATCAAATGGTAGATACTGGCTACATGCCTGCATTTCCATCATTTTCTACCTTGACATTAATAATTGAAATTGATCAAGTTTTTCACATTTCTGCATAAATAATTTTCTGTTTTTTCTTCCTCTTGCACTTGTTTTATCTTGTAAACTTGTTTTTATTAATCTTTGAAGGTGTTCAAAAACCATGGCGCTTCAGCTGGTGCATCAATGAGTCATTCTCACAGTCAGATGATGGCCTTGCCAATTATTCCACCTACTGTATCTGCCCGTCTTGCTAGTATGAAAGATCATTTTGATCAGACAGGGAAATGTTTGATTTGTGAAATTCAACGTGAAGATCTTTTGATTGATTCATCTACCAACTTCTTTTCACTGGTTCCTTTTGCTGCTACATTTCCTTTTGAGATATGGATTATTCCTCGGTACCACTCTGCTCACTTCCATGAATTGGATGCGGAAAAGGTACCACTTCTTTATTTGCAAACTCTTCTTGCTTCTTAGGTGCCAAATAATGCATCTGGTATGTGGAGTGAATTAAAGGCTTAATTTTAGTTATTTTCTGTGACTTGACACTTATTCCTATTATGGGCTGATTGCATTGCATGTGACAGAAATATACTGAAGTGTCTGAACAAATAGATCTGAAATGTTGTTAGACTTTTAGTTGTATCCATTGCCATTATGGTACATTGGAATCTTATTGCAAGATAAATTTTTAAATAAGTTATCATGATATTAAACCTTAAAAATCAGTTTCTATCATGTAAATAAAGTTAAACACGACACTTATAATGTCAGATCAACCTATTTCTACCTTGTCTCGTGCATCGGGTAGTAGTGGTTTAAATTTTCGTAGTTTAGTAGTTTGTTTTAAATAGAATTTTATTTTTCCTATGACTATTATTAGTCAAGGATAGGTCATACATATCTAAAAACTAAATAGGTCTTTAAGTAGGCTAAGTCAAGCTTTTAAAAATATCAAGCCAAGCCTAAAAAAATCCATAACATTTTGCTTTGTTGCCACTTCCTTCCTTATGAAATGTTCCAGTTATTTGTTAAAGTTATAGAATATGTTCACAGGGATGTCCGAAAATTATTATTTTTTAATTTAAATGTTTGACTATCAAATTAATTTTAAATAATTGTAGAAAATAAAATACTCTTAAGCATTAAATTTAATTCCCTTGAACAATCTAATTGCATAAAAGAAGTGAGGAAAAAAATAATTAATAAAATATTATGTTATTGTATAATTTAAAAATGATATAAAATTAAAGAAATATGAAATAAATTTTTATTAAACCTATAAATATTTACATAGGTTATCCAACTATTAATAAATTTAGTCACTATACATTATCAAAGTAAAATAATGTGAAAACAAGGGAAATATATTTGGTATGTGATTTTTTTTATATAATCTTCAATTAATTATTTAAATATATTAAATTTTAAATGTTATTTTTTTAATATAATTTCTAATTTTATAAAATAATAACCTCATAATTAATCATCCTTCAATTTTTGTTCATCTTTATTCTTATTAAAATTGAAACAAGGGTATTTTGGTAATTCATAATATCATCCAATTGATTTTATTTTTTTTCTATTACCTTAATCAAATCTATTATAAAATTTTCACTCATTTTCTTTTATTTTTTACTCATTTTTCCTCAATCCAACTGTAAGGAAGAAAAGAGAACATGGAACAGAAAGAGATGAAAAAGAAAACATATATCACTAAATATACATTACGTATAATGGATCATCAAACTTTCTTTCAAATCTTCATACAATATGGAAGAAAGTTTAATGGTACAGTTTTGTTTCAATTTTTGTGTTTTACGTTTTCTAATACACTTTCTTCTCTCTTTACTTCCACATAAATAGTACATTCCTATATCCAATCACACTGTAAATAAACAGTTGAAAGTCCGTAATCGATTATCCTTCTGGACATAATCAATTATGACATCATAGATTGTGCTCACTTTCTTCCACTGTTCTTCTTCAACCAATTGCTGTGAACATATAATTAACATATAATTAAAATGAAGGACAAAGTACTAATAGACAAACTATGACCTATCTTTCTCCTTTTTTTCTCCTTTTTTAGGGTCAAAATCTCAACATTCCTCTTCTTTACGTGAACAGTAAATATACAGAAACAAACAGTGTAAATTCTTTAAATAGACCAGGCCTATCTTGACAAAACATCGTTTAGCCCAATCTATTTTCTCATCTAGTGACTGAGGCTAAATCTGAAAAGCATGGAGTTTTTGGACTCAGAAACAATATAAATATTGGAAATAATGACGAACTGCTAGCTTGGAAGTTCTTCATGTTTCTGACCTGCAAAAGGATAAAAGGTTCAAAGAGGAAAATTTTGAATTTGGCAGGCAGTCTGTTATATTGATTATCTGGTCCTGCTGTCAGAAAATGCTGCATTCTGCAGAAGACGCTGGCGATGCTTCTGCAGATGAACTTAGAACAGGGAAATAATTAGGAAGTGGATGCTGATATCCTTGTAAGAGATCTATCTATAGTGGACAGTGATAAATAAGTAATGCTTTAGGGCCTAATGGGCACTAGAACTCTGGGGATTTATTATGTTGTAATCCATATTCATTATCTTTAGCATAGCACACAGATAGCTTAAACTATTAGTACACATTGTGGAATTTGCAATGCTAGATGTTTAGCATAACATAGCACCGATCCACCTGGTATTACTGTAAATTTACACATGTACGAATATCTCCTTTATTCCTGTTTCTTGTTCCAAAGATTAACAATTACTTCTAATATTTATTTTGCAGGCAGTTGAACTGGGAGGTTTGTTGAAACTAATGCTCAGGAAGATGTCTTTGCAGTTGAACAATCCACCATTCAACTATATGATTCACACTAGTCCACTTCACAGTAATGGGTCAGAGTTAGCATACACTCATTGGTTTATACAGATAGTACCTCAACTAATTGGAATTGCGGGTTTTGAGCTTGGAACTGGGTGTTACATAAATCCTGTGTTCCCCGAGGATGCTGCAAAGGTTCTAAGGGAAGTGAAAGTTCCAGAGTCAGGATAAAGCATGTAGAAACGTATTGGTAATCTAATCTCAAACTTGTTAGGTAATAATAAGTTTCTTTGATACACATACGAGGGTCAAGCTTTTTTGTCACAGTTTTTTATAATCTGAGCTTCTTAGTGAGGGAGTTTCGGCTCTTACATGTGTCATTAGTGATTGTAGTCATGGAACCTCGAGATATTGGAACATTGAAATTGAAATAAACTACTCTTTGTATATCATTGAGAAAGCCATTGTGCAGAAAGAGGAAAGGGTACTGCATTTTTTATAAATTGGGGGATTTTTATGGCAAGGGTAACTTTTTCCTAGAGTGTCTCTGAATTTTATATCCACGTCAACCTGAAGCAAATAATATAGCTTTTGCATGATATGATACACGCTTTTTTCTTTAAACCTAAAAAATGAAAGTGAATTTGTGATAAAGTATTTTTCTCAAGTGGAGGAGATGGAATGATGAGAAAGTAGGTCCACCGTTTGATTTACTAAAATAAGAATGGAACAAGATAAAAAGGGAAATGTTTGATCTCCATTGCACTCAATTCTTTATATCAACTAAGACATATCCTAAGAACTTTTTTTTTCAGAAGTTACTATTTGTAGCTTACAAGAAAAGCACTAATTGCTTTTTCTGAAGAAAAAAGAAGTCCACAATTATTGTATATTTAAACTTTCCTTCCTGAATGAGTTGTACGGTAGAAAGTGTCAGATTCTGTGAGTTCCTTCTAAGCCCCACCACTCAACCGTCACCATCTCCATTAATGGAGACTATGTCAGCAGCACGTGTATGAACTGGATGCATAGGGAGTTAAGTTAGTAGAGTGTTCTTGCCGTAACTGGTTGAAATTTTGTGTGCTGGTTCAATAACTACCTTTAATATTTTTGTGAGCTATATATGCTGCTGTTATTAGTCCAACCATTTGGATTAGGATCACAAGATGTCCAAATTTCAACTGCAGATAATATCAACCATCATAATCTATAGAAAATTAAAACTTTTGAATGCACATAAAAATCAATAACCATACTATTGAACTCCTGGGCATGCAGTTACAGTTTGAACCGTAGAGGATCTTGATCCTAATCATTCTGTCAACAATACAATGATATTCTATTTCAATCATACTTTTTTTTCCTCATTTTCAATTCTGTAATAACTTATCACATCCAATAATACTGTTAGATACATTAGCTCTCAAGGAATGGCTCTTCTTTGCCAACTCATGCATTATTGTTTTTCCTTGTCCCTCCATCCAAAGAGCTAATGAGTTGAAATATTTTTTTAAGTTAATTAACTGTAAATTGAATGTGTATGTTAAATTAAAAAAATATCAAACAGATACTTCTTCTCTCCAGGTACTATTATGAACTGTAACTTAAAAGTAGTTTTTAAGATTAAAAAGAAAAGGAAAATGTTAAGTCAGGCATGGTAGGTTTATTAAATTAACTGATTATGACATAAGGTATGTGGTAACAAAGTCTTGAATGAACATTTACGTTTCTTTTATAGGAAATGAGGCTTTAAAACACCAATAAAATTGATTTCTTGAGGTGCGTGAGTAATCACTGTATGTAAGAATTTATCCGTGATATATTGTGCAAGTCCCCCAAGATACAACAATAATTTCTCGAAAGTGTCCGAGGATCAGAACTAGCAACTTACTCTTAAAAGAGTAAGAATCCAATAGAACCCAATATAATAGTAAAATAAAATAAAATAAAAGAGGAGAGAGAAAGTGAAAAAGGTGAGAGGAAGTGAAGATGATGAAGAAGGTGAAAATGAGAGATGCATTTTCTGAAGTGGATGGAAATCTCTTTATATAGGGTGAGGAACAACAAAATTTGTTGCAACTTCCAGACCCACGTGCTTCCGTTCAACATCTCAAATGCGGCAACGTTCTAGTATCCCGAAAGACCATTCGTAGGATCAGGCAGAGCTTTCCCGGTCATGCGGCCACGATCCTAGGTGGAGAGGGCAACAAGCACGACAATCTTGGTGCAGATCCAGTCTTTATTGCACTTCTGAGATCTCCTCCAACGGAATCGAAAAATCTAGGGTTTTCCATGTACACTCTGATTTGTTTTACAACACACTCTGTTTTTCGTTTATTATTTTGCAATACCAGATTCTATTTTACAACAATCCCCCACATATTGCAAAAGATAAAACATATAGATAGAGAAAGAAAAATAATACTGGGTTCATCTAAGATGTAATGCATCAGAACTGGTATAGCAAGCTATATGAACTAGTCTTAAATTGATGAGCTTAACACATAGTGTAGTTGGTATAGCAAGCTATATGAACCAAGACACTTAGTATGTGTTAGAGGTTTATCAATCACAATACACCCTCACATTACTTGTTGTTATCGTTGTGTTGGGCTACTAGGCCATGCGCGTGCCCAATATTCATGAGTGCTATAGAGATCTTGCCAAAATCTCATGCAACCAGCCCCACTTGACACTCATATAGGTGATTTCATCAAAATATGTTGCAAATCATATACCACACATAAGGGATATGAAAATCATTAAACTTTGTAAATCGTTAAAACTCTTTTATCTCATAATTTTAACCACAAAGTTTATCCTTTCGATAATGCAGTATCTAGCACTTTCACACACACCATAGGAATGGACAAAAAAGATTTTTAAATCAATATTAATGCTATCAGAACTAACAAGTGACTTGTTTTTACCCATATGAGCCCTATTCATGGGATCTCCAATCACAAAGGTTGGGTTTCCATCACTTGTTTGTTTGGAAGTGGCTTAAGTCCCATTCCCCTCGATGTTTCTAAAATAATTTTTCTCCCTACGGGTTTTGACAAAGGATCTGCCAGATTCTGTTATGACTTGACATAGTCAATAGAAATCGTTCCACTCTTTAACAGTTGTTTCACCAAATTATGTCACAATTTTATATGTTTATTCTTTCCATTGTAAGTTTTATTTTTAGCTATAGCTATTTTCAATTGGCAATCACAATGCATTGATACAAATGGGGTTGGTTTCATTCCTAAAGGAATGTTTGCTAAGAAGTTTTTCAACCACTCAGCTTCACTACCAGCCATCTTGAGAGCAACAAACTCAGATTCCATTGTTGATCTTGCAATAATAGTCTGCATGGCTGATCTTCATGTAACTGCACCACCCCAAGTGTAAATACATAACCACTAGTTGACTTTGTCTCATCTGAATTAGAGATCTAGTTTGCATCATTGTACCCTTCTAGCACAACGGGAAATCCACTATATTCAATGGTATAATCCATTGTATCTCTCAAGTATTTCATGAGTCTCGCAAGTGCATCCCAATGATCCTGACTAGGACATTGAGTGTATCTACTCAGTCTACTTATTGCATAAGCAATATCTGGTCTAGAAAAGCTCATTAAATGCAATAAACTCCCAATTATCTGGGCATATTGAGTTTGAGAAATAGATTCTCCTCTATTCTTCTTTAATTTAGAGTTAACATCATAAGGGGTGCTCACTGACTTAAAGTCATAATAATCAAACTTCTTAAGAAGTTTCTCAGTGTATTTTTCTTGGGATAGTAATAAGAACAATAGGTAACAATATGTTCTTTTGAACTTCAATCTATTATTTTTATAACAGTTCTTTATTTATTTTTTAAATCTATTTTGATTTGAAATCTATAAAAGGAGGGGTTAATCTCAGGTCAAAATATACCTTGCAATCACGTTTTGCATACAATTTTCAAGTGCTTCTAGGGAGAGTTTGAAATTCGCTTTAGTTTTTGAAAGTTTTTCTCTAAAACTTCAAGTGCTCTTGTGCAGGTGTCTTTGGTTAAAGATTCAAGGTTCTTTCATTGTTCTGCAACTATAAGGATCTTGTTGTTGATCTCTTGTATCTGCATTTCAGGTGTTTTCCTTCCTATACTTTTCTCTTATAAAGGTGTTTGTAATTGTACTTATTGATAGGGTTTCTTGAAGTAAGTGTATGGCTGAAATAGAGTTTTTCAGCTTGTAATCTTGGGTCTTGGAGGGTTCAAGAACCAAGAAATGTTTTTAAAGATTGCCTTGGTTTAGTGAAATCCATCTTGGTTTAAGATGGGACTGGATGTAGCTCTTGATGAGTGAACCAGTATAAAAATTGTGTGTGCTTTTCTCCTTCCTTGATCTTTGCTTTAAATATGGAATCTGATAATCTGTAATAAATAAATTTTTTGTTTGAAAATTGAATCTATTGTTTTAACGGTTGTTGGGTTAAATCATATTTTGTTCTTCGAGATTCTGATAAGGCCTATATCTTACTTAAAAATTCACTGTGTCTGTAATTGTTGACTAGGTAATACCAGTGTTTAAAATTCAATTAAACAATCTTGTTCAAAGTTCTTTTGTCTTTGAAACTATTTTCAAAAGGTTTTGAAGGTTATTAATTTATGCAATGAATATCTCTTAACTAGACTTTTTAATCTGGTGTATTTAGAATTGTAAAGTCAGAAATTAAATCTTTTGATTTTTTAAAACCACTGTTATATTTCTGGACTGCTTATGAAATCAGAAAATAAATTTGTTTTACTTTGAATCAATTTGTTTTTGTTTGCAAAAGTTTCTTAAAACAATTTCCTTCGGGAAAATTTTATAAGCTCAATCCCCCCCCCCCTCCCCTTCTTGAACTTAGACACTAATAAATCCAACAATCACTTTGTAGATGGGCATGATCGAGCTTATAAGAGATTTGTGTGCAGGTTCAAGAAAGGTGAAGGTCAACTTCAACGCCTATAACAATAATCTCTGTCACACTAACAAGAATGTTGAACAAGATATCATTGTTGTATATTACATTCTATCTAGAAGAAGATGACGAGTTCCACTAGTACTCTTTCTTTCTAGCTTACAACCTGCAAAGTCAGAATCAGAATACCCAACAAGTTGTATAGGGGCATGAGAGGGATACCATAGCCCAACAGAAGATGTTCCTTTCAAATATTTTATAATCCTTTTAGCATCTTTGAGATGTGATTCCTTTGGATTTGATTGAAATCTAGCGCAAAGGCACACAACAAACATTATGTCAGGCATGCTAGCTATAAGATAAAGCAAGGATCCTATTAACCCCCTATATTTTGTTTGATTTGTTGATCAAGGATGATCTTGAAGCTTTAATGTCTCCAAATCCATGGTGTTTGATGAAAGGCTGGAGTTGCTACTTGTGTGGGTGGGTTTTGGATAGAATGATGTGTAATCCACTCTTTGTTTGAATCTAAAACAGTTTGGAATCAAAACCTTTTTGAAAAATATTGTTTTATAAAGAAGTGGAAAAACAACCAGTTGTTTTATCGTTTCAATCGGTTATTTGACACTTAGAGGGTTTTTTAAAAGGGTTTGAAGCTGGTTGACTTTGCCGTCAAACCAATTCAATCGATTGTTTCGAGAATTCAACCGATTGTTTGTTGAAAATCCATAACAAAATGTTTGTTAAGATTGCAAATTAGCTTTAAATGTTTTCTAACTGAATAGGCTCTTGCTTTAAATGTTTTAACAATCTTTTGGAGTATTTAAAGAGGTTGTTATACACTTTTAAAGTTTGATAACAGTTTTGAGACATTTGTGAAAGTGTGAAAACAAATTTGAGTTTTCAAGATTTGCATTCAAGCTTTTGGGTTTTCTCAAAGAAGTGGAATAGGATTGTTGTAATCTTTTGATTTGATCTTCATCAGGTGTAATCCTTTATGTATCTCTTGTATTTATGAATACTGGTGTGTAAGTGCAGAATCAGAGGGTGTTCTGATTTCTGTGGTGTCTGTGTGCCAAAGGAAGTGTGTGACTTGAGGTGTTCAAGGTCACTTCTTAGGTGATGTGTTTGTAATTTGGATTTTGATTGCATAGTAGATACCCAATGGTTTATAGGGACTGGATGTAGCTCTTGGTGTAAGAGTGAACCAATATAAATTTGTTTGTGTGATTCTCTCTTTCCCTGATCTCACATATATTTGTTTTAAGTTGTTTTTATTAACTGCTGATAAAAACAATCGGTTGAATCGCAAAAACAACCGGTTGATTTTCTGGAAATCAACTAAAACAACTTTGTGCATTGCTTTCCATAGTTTCATTCTCTGTGATTCTTCATTGGCTTTCATTATACCTTCAAAGTTTGCGAAAAATCTTTCATAAACAATTCACCCCCTTCTTGGTTAAGGCCATATATTCTAACATGATCCTCAACAACTCCAGCTACATTAGCATCCGTATAGCAGTTGGCAGGCATTGGTGTTGAGGCTTCTTTGTAGTTCTCCATTTCAAATCGTTTGAGTTGTTAGAATGTATGGCCTTAAACGAGAGGGGAGTGAATTGTTTAAAGGGGGTTTTCGCAAACTTTTTAATCTATAATGAAATTCTTTGCAAGAAACCAAATTAGGAATTCAGTTAGTCAAGAAACAAAGCTCAAAACAGTAAAGCACCAGAAAAACAATCGGTTGTTTCGTAGAAACAATCAGTTGTTTATACTAGTAAAAATAACAACTAAATTTAAAGAGTTTAAGGAAGAAAAAGATGCACAAACAGTTTATACTGGTTCACTCTTAAACCAAGAGCTACATCCAGTTTCCCAGAAACCACTAGGGAATCCACTAAGTAATCAAAATCAGATTACATACACACACCACCAAAGAAGTGACCTTGATCCCCTCAAGAAATACACTTCCTTTGGCTCAGCACACACACCAAGAACGTTGATCTTGACAACCTCAAGAACACACAACCCTTCTTGGCTTTACAACACCAGAATGTACAAAGTATTCAGAACGAATAACACTTGTTACAGAATGAACTGAAATCAATACAGATGTAATCCTATTCCACTTCTCTCTTGAAAAACCAAAGCTCAAAAGTGAAAACTCAAATCTTTGAAAGCTCTTTGTGAAAAACTCAAATCTGTTTTTCTTTTTTGTTATTTGTTATAAAACTTAAACAAACTATTTATAGCATTCAAAGAATGGTCAAAGCATTTAAAGCAGGAGCGTATTCGGTTATAAAATCATTTAAAGCTCACTTAACTAACAAATCTGATTCTGTTAGAATTTTTAAACAAACAATTGATTGAAAGAGTGAATCAATCGGTTGTTTTGGTTTGATAACAAGTCAACCAATCAAAACAGTTTTCAAACTTTTCAAAAACACCTAAGTATAAAACAATCGGTTGTTTCGACAAAACAACAAGTTGTTTTTTACTTAGTTTGAAAAACACTTTAAACTTAAAAGATTTGAAAGCACTTAAGCTTTAGATTCAACAAAAAGTGGATTTCAAAGATAAACTACCCTAGATCCTACTCTAAAACATAGCAGCAACTTCAGCCTTCCATCAAACGCTAGGATTTGGATTCTTCAAAGCTTTGATCACACTTGATTCAACATGAGTATCTCCTTGCAATACTTTGATTGATTTAAGAAGATGCCCTTTTTGGATTGCTTGACCTGCAATCCAAGAAAGAAAGAGAGTTCCCCCATCATCGACATCTCAATCTCCCCCTGCATTGCTGTCACAAATTCTTCACACAGTCTATCATTAGTTGATCCAAAAATAATATCATCAACATATATTTGGACTAAGATGACAACAAAATTTGACTTTTTAATAAAAAGGGTTTTGTCAATCTTCCTTCTTTCATAGTTGTGAGATAGAAGAAAGTTACTTAACCTTTCATACCACTATCTAGGCCCTTGCTTGAGACCATACAAAGCTTTTTTCAATTTGTATACATGATTGGGATATAGATGGTCTTCAAACCCGGGTGGTTGTGATACAAAGATTTCCTCATTTACAATCCCATTTAGGAAAACACTCTTCACGTCCATTTGGAACAACTTGAAACCAGTCATGCAGGCAAAGGCCAACAATAATCTCACAGCCTCTAATCTTGCCATTGGTGCGAAAGTTTCGTAATACTCTATTCCTTCTTCTTGATTGTACCCTTTTGCAACAAGTCTTGCCTTGTTTCTTGTGATAACCCCTGTATCATCTGACTTGTTTCTGAATACCCACTTTGTTCCTATAACATTCATTTGATCTGTCCTAGGAACCAGAAGCCACACATCATTCCTTACGAATTGATTAAGTTCCTCATGCATAGCAGCTATCCAATGTTCATCCTTAAGTGCTTCATTGATTGACTTGGGTTCAACTTTGGAGACAAAAGCCATATGGTTGCAGAAGTTTGATATTGTCCTTCTTGTAGATACACCTTTATTAATTTGCCGATTGATGTTTTCTACTGAGAGATCTCCGGGAATCCTCCACTCTTTAGGAAGTTCACATTGTTGCAGATTTTCAATCGGTTGTTTCGCAGAATCAATCGGTTGATTTTCTGGACAATTTTCCATATTCTTCAAAAAGATATTTTGTTGATCTTTTTCTGCACTAAACTTCACTGAACCTTGTTCTACATTGTTAGTTCATAAAAAACAATATGTACAAATTCCTCTACAATCATAAGTCTCTTATTATAAACTCTATAGGCATGACTAGATAAGGAGTAACCAAGAAAAATACCATTATCGGCTTTTTCATCAAACTTACCAAGATTGTCTTTACCATTTTTCAGAATGTAGCATTTATACCCAAATACCTTTAGATGTCCTATGTGAGGCTTGCTTCCATTGAGCAGTTCATATGGAGTCTTTTTCAGAATGGGCCTGATAAGAACACAGTTCATTACATAACATGTTGTACTTACTGCATCTGCCCAAAAGTACTTTGGTAAGGAGGATTCATTTAAGATTATTCTTGCCAGCTCTTCAAGTGATTTGTTTTTCCTTTCCACCACACCATTCTGCTGAGGTGTCCTTGGTGAAGAGAAATTGTGAGAGATGCCCAACTTATCACAGAAGGTGCTGAATTTCTCATTTTGGAGTTCTCCACCATGATCACTCCTAATGGCACCAATGCTGCTGTAGCAGGAGTTTTATAGCCTCTTGGCTAGCTTCTTAAATGCAGAGTAGGCCTCACTTTTTGAATGCAAAAACATTGTCCATGTAAACTTGGAAAAGTCATCAACCACAACAATAGCATAATAATTCCGTCCAAGGCTCATAGTTCTTGAAGGACAAAACAGATCCATATGTAGCAGCTCAAGGGGTTTTGAGGTGGAAACAATGTTTTTCAGTTTAAAAGACCGTTTTGTTTGTTTCCCCTTTTGACAAGCTTCACACACATGATTCTTCTCAAACTTGAGTTTGGGTAAGCCAATTACAAGATCATTTGAAATTAATTTGTCCAGGTGATGCATATGAATGTGTGCAATTCTTCTATGCCAAAGCCATGATTCTTCATACTTGGTCAAAAGACAACCAATAGATGTGGAATTTGAAATATCAAGTAAATAAACATTATTAATTCTCTTACCAACCAACAACACTTCCTTTGAATTTGGTAGACGAATCTCACAGAAGTTAGTTTTGAATGTGACTTGATATCCTCTATCACAAAGCTGACTTATGCTGAGAAGGTTGGGCTTGAGCTTGAGACCTTCCACATAGAAGACATCATGAATCAGAAAACTATTTTCATTACCAATCGTACCTTTTTCAAGGATCTTTCCTTTGTTATTATCCCCATAGGTCACATGGCCTTCCTGCTTAAGAATGATGTTGACAAATTTTGATACATCTCTAGTCATGTGCTTGGAGCAACCATTGTCCAAGTACCATTACTGCTGATTTTTCATCAATAAATTATGCAAAAATTAAAATCAGGTGGCATGATCTGGTCCCCTAATAAATTTGGGTCCATGAATGTTAATTTGATTGTTAGGAACCTTAGGATTCTTGGGAACCCACTTTAGGATACCTTTACGAACAAAAAATTTGCGAATTTTGCAAAACCTGACAGAATGACCCTTTCTTATACAGTAGAAACAAGAAACAACAGGTTGTTTCGACTACTCAATCAGTTGATTTTCTGTAATGGTTGAAATAGGTTTTGAAATGCCACTGTTCTTGCTTTGTGGGTTAAAACCCATACCAGATTTTCCAAAAGCACAATTTTGAGATGCTAAGACATTCTCAAAGTTGGATTTTCCTTTTGAAATTCTACCCACAGTTTTCACAAGATAAAAAACCTTCTTTTGAAGAGATTCACAGTTTTTGCAAGAACTAGATTCACACTTGCAAGAAGAATTTTGATAAATCATTTCTAAGTTTTTAAAATCAGTTTTTGAGTGGTTCAAATCTTCTTTCAAGACCTTGACTCTATTTTTCAACCATTTGTTTTTACTTTTCAACCGATTGTTTGAAAAGGTTAATCTATGAGGTTCTTCATCAGTCTCTTTAAAAGCCTCAAGAAGTTGATAATAACAATCACATTTGGTAGAGGAGGATGTACTTACACTGTTTGATGCAAAATCTTCTTTTGCCATCAGACATACGTTTATTTTGGAAACTGCAGAGGATGATCCAGAAGAGAACTTGTCACTGTCCAACCAAGCATTTCTTGAATCTTTATGAATTCTTTGAAGAGTATCCCACATGTCTTTAGTTGAAACACACTTTGTAACTCTAAGAAATTCATTAGAATCAAGAGCAGAAACAATGATATTTTTA
Organism: Phaseolus vulgaris; assembly: GCF_051622355.1. Lineage (NCBI taxonomy): Eukaryota > Viridiplantae > Streptophyta > Magnoliopsida > Fabales > Fabaceae > Phaseolus > Phaseolus vulgaris. The sequence continues at coordinate 15,656,137 of NC_143501.1, read as the reverse complement.
GCAACACAATCAAGATGATTTTTTTCACTTTCAGAGAAAACAATATTAGTTTCAAGCAAAGGTATGAAAGAACTATTTGTGATGACATCCCAGATTTGTCTATCGATAGAATCAACAAAAATTTTCATTCTTATACACCATAGCTGATAGCTCTCACCAGAGAATAAAGGTGGTCTATTGATGGAAGCTCCCTCCCCAAAAGGTAACTTGTCAGCCATTAAAACAGATTTGAAAAACAAAACTTGAAAAAATTTCGAGAACCTAGCTCTTGATGCCAATTGTAAGAATTAATGGCCTAAACAAGAGGGGGGGAATTGTTTAATGGAAGTTTTTCCCAAATACTGGCTAAAAATGAAGATTGATAATGATTTACAGATCAAAGAATCAGATCAACCAAGAAAACAAATTGATTAAAACTGTTATCAGAAAAACAACCGGTTGAAAATACGTTTTAACCAATTGTTTATGGCAGTAGAGATAAAATCACAATTCAAACATATTTCAAATGAGTGAGAGAGAGAAAATCACACAAATAATTATACTAGTTCACTCTTTACAGCAGAGATAAAATCACAATTCAAACATATTTCAAATGAGTGAGAGAGAGAAAATCACACAAATAATTATACTAGTTCACTCTTTACCAGAGCTACATCCAGTGTCCAGAAAACCATTGGGTATTCACTAGGTAATCAACAACAAATTACAATACACCACAACCTCAAAGAGGTGATCTTGACCACTTAAGAACACACACCCTCTTTGACTTCACACACAATCATTGCATTCCCTTTTCTGGTTGTTGAGTAACTTTGAAGTATTTTTGTTGTCTTCTTTCTTTTTTCGCTATCATATGATGAACTCTTATGTTGAGAAGCATTAAATGCATGTCATGGAGCATTAAATTCTCTTCTTTTCTTTACGCTTGATAGCTGGTAGTACCTTGTTAGAATAGATATCAATTTAGACAATATCAACAAGAGAGATGAGTGAAACTCACTAAACAATCTCACTAGAGTAAACACAAAGACGTGTTAAACAATCCAACTGTGAATAATTTCGTTAGACGATCTCACAATGTTGGAATGTGCCAGATGATCTCGCTGGATGATTCCAAATGACATATCAAAGCATATGAATCCAAAAGCACAAATAAATCTTATCAAGAAAATGCTTATGGACACACTAGACAGTCGCTAAAGCCTACATGTGATAGACGATTACCTCGTCTTCTATTTATTAGACAGTCTATTATATCAAGGAGTATATATACTTAACTTTTACACTCATATAACATTTTCTATCACAATGTTAATGTCTTCGAATATTATTTGACATTCTTAATTCCTATAAAACAAAGTTTTCAAAAATATTAATGATCGAATGATTTTGGAATTTTTTTGTATTTGAAAACGTAAAATAGAGCACACTAAAAATCTAAAAATCTAAAATATTGTGTGCTTTAATGTTTTGTGAATGAAATACAATTTCTATATTGATCATAAACTATTTCAAACACAGTTTTGCATTCAAAGATTAAGTTTAAAATTGTATTGAAAAGTTTTCAAATGAATAGTATATTGCTAGAAAGGTTTTGAAAAATAGAGCACATATTCTTCATACCAAAGCGTTTTTTCGAAATATATTTTGTGAAAATATATCCATGTTAAAATCGGATTATAATTCAAATTTCAAATTTTATGTTAACTTAAAAACTATTTGAAAATGCATTCATAGTGTAAATCCTAAAATAGAAGGTTTGGATAATTAAAAAATAATCACATTATGTTTGCTTTATTTTTATGAATTAATTTGAACTTCATTCAACCCCTTCTAAAACCAAATGTCCCTTTACTCATAATTATGACGATTTTTTTTAATAGACTTAATGAAATCAAAATGTTCCACCAATAGAGTTCAACCTTTATAAAACCAAATGTCCCTTCAATCATCTCATAAGTATGACAATTCTTTTTTAAAACCAAATGTCCCTTCAATCATAAGTATGACAATTTTTTTTAATAGACTTAATGAAATCAAAATGTTCTACCAATAGAGACGTAGTAATTATACTTATAAATTGATTTTAATTTATAAAGAATTTAGTATTTATCTTTTTCTTGTATAACTAATTATGAAAACCACTCAATCAAGATGAATTGTTTGCAACAACTTGCTCCATCCTACCACACAAAAGAAGGACCTACTTGAAATATATTAACTTCATATTATATCTTCATGCAAATTAGTTAGAATTAAATAAGTGTTAGATTTCTTCTGTTTTGAATATCCAATTTTTCTTAAATTATGTGTTCAATAAGTTAAATACAATTTAGGTATCAAATATATAACTTTTGTTTTATTTTGTTTTGAGTATCAATTTTTTTTTTTAAATTGAGTGTATAACAAATTAAATAATTTTATTTATGTATCTTGTATTATAGGTTAATTCTACTGTCCACATGTGTTGAAAAATAATAATATACATTAATTCTCTTATATTATTTTGTAAAAGATATATTATCACATTATAAAAACAATATAAGTTATTTTTATATTAAGAAAGTTGAAAGATTAAAAAAACTGATTTTTTTTAAATAATACTTCAAAGTCAACATAATAATAAAATTAAAATATAAATAATATCATTACAAAAAATTATTAAATAACTAATTATTCAAAAAATAAAATTAGCTATATATTGATTAAATTATTATTATTTTATAAACTAAAAAATTATTGATATTTAAATTAATTTTTAAATGTTTAAATTAATTTATAAATTGATATTTAATTAATACTTAATTATCTATTAAATTTTAATTATTATATTTAGAATCTAAATTAGTTAATAGTTAATTAAATATCAATTTTAAAATTAATTTAAATTTTTTATTTATAATAAAAAATACTTTAGATATTAATAATTTTTAATTTTAAAATAATATCTAATTCTTAATAATTTTTTTTTTCTTTAAAAATAGTTTTTATTTAATGATTTTTTTAATAAATATTTTAAAAACTTATATTAAAATTTAAAATTTTTAAAAATTATTAAATACTTAATAAAAAAAAAATATATTAAGAACATTAAATTTATTTAGTCAGAGATTAAATTTCAATTTTCAAAAGTTATATAAATTAACGTATAAGTTGGGTATATTGCATTAATAATGTGTTTTGTGAGATTAGTATGCAGTTTATAAATTAACATTGGTAAATTAGTTCATATCTGATAATGATTGAGAAACTTCTAATTTAAAGTTTAGAATTCTATCATATTAGAAATGTTTTGTTGAAATAACTAATAAACTTGAAAATTATAAAATGACACGAAATTATTTTGAATTCAACTTTCAATTTTATAATTTAAACTTTTTTATTTCTCAATCTCTACTACTTATTATTGTCTTTTTTAACAGTCTTCATCATGTATTTTTTTTATATATAGCATTGTGTAATGAAATATTACATACGTTTAATTTTTTAATTTAAATTATATAAAAAATTCAAAAATAATTTCAAATATTAAAAATATTATAATAATATTTTTTTTTGTAAAATTAGGAATAAATAATAATGGATAAAAAAAATAATAATAAGAAAATATATTAAAATATAAAGGATATTAATGAAAAAAAATTCATATAAGTTAGAACTATTTGAAATAACTTAGTAACTAAGAAATTGAAAGCTCTGAAATAATATTAATTAAAAAAATTATCATTTTAAATAATATTCTATACAAAGATAAAAATATGTTTTAGTTTTGAAAAAAAAGGTAAACTTGAGTCCTATTTCTTTAAAGATATTTCTCTATTTTTAATTTCTTTAATTTTGAAATACAACACTCTTCATTCATTAGTGCTATCATTATCTAGATAACTTTCCTTCTTCTCATCCATATGGAAATCACTTTGAAAATAAAAATAAAAATATTAAAATTAAAAATTAAAAAGTAAAATCAAATATTGCAAATTTTAAATAGATTGAAACCATAATATATATTATATATATATATATATTATATATAAAGGGGATTCTCCTCTTAACTGCTCTTAATTTTTTTTCCTATTTTATCCTTATATTAAATTTAATTTTATTATTGTATTATGGTCATTGTGTCATTTCTTATTCCCCTCTTAACTGCTCTTAATTTTTTTTTCCCATTTTATCCTTACTTAATAATTTATTGTATTAATTTATTTTGGTTATTTGGATATTTTATAATTTCAAAAATTAATAAAATAATTTTTTAATTTTAAAATTTATTTTATTTGTTATTATTTAACTAGAGAGTGGAGAGAATGGGGAGAGTGAGAGATTGATTGTGGACCACCTTGGCAGGAGAGGGAGATTTGATACGACTTTTCTGATTTAAACTGATATTTTTTTTATTAAAATTGATTTAAGAAACAAATTTTATGATTCTCCACTACACATAACCCACACATCCTACTTTCCACTTTCTCTCTCCTATATAGGTACTTAGTTCCCACTTTCTCTCTCCACTATTCTTTAACTTCTCATTTTAATGTTATTAAGAGAAATTGTTTTTAAAAAATAAAAAAAATACTAAAAAAATAAAAAATACGGATACAGTGCCTGTGTTCCCGCTAGTATATATAAAGATATATTTGTGAAAAAAAACAATATGAATTATTTTGAATTATTAAGTAAGAGGCTTAAATAGGTAATTGGGCCCTAAAAAAATTAAAAATTGTACATTTGATATAATAATTATTTTGTTTGGTTTTATTATTTTTATTTTATATTTGACCTCTATGAATACCTTGCATTACTTATATTTAAAAATATATATGATGATGAAAAACATATAAATATTATAATAAAAAAAATAATATCAAAATAAAAAGAACGTAAAAGTAGTAAATTCTTCATACGAAAAAAAAACAATGTTTTAAACATAAATAAATTGATATTAGAGATGATGGGAATTAATGAAAGGGGGGTGGAATTAGGATTTTGAGAAGTGACGCAGCAACAGGCTTATATATACCCTAGTTCCTTTGCTTATTGTGAAACTAAAACCCCAAACCAAAAGCGGTGCCAGCAGCGGCGACCCCTTCTCCAAGCTTCTCTTTTCCGTTACATATATATTCACTTCTTCTTCTTCCTTTCCTCTTGAATCTTCACCTTCAATTGGATCATGGAAGACCTCTCTCCTTCCTCCGATACCACAAGTATATTCTTTCATTCTCTTTCTCTGTTCTTGCAAAACTCTTTCTAATTCAATTATATTGTTTTTGTGCATGCCTTCTGTCTTTCTTTATTGGGTTGTTGCTTTTGAAGTGTTTGTGCTTGTGATTAGAGGTGTGTTCGTGATGAACAATCATTCCTCTCTATCTCTTTGGTGTGTGGTGAATTGGCTCAAAAGTAGGTTTTGCATGTGTACAATTTTGGATAAAGATTGATGTTCTTGAGATTATGGAAGTAAAAAATATTTTATTGTTTTTGTTTAATTTTTGTGAAATTTGAGAGTGATGCCCTAGGTAGTGGTGAATAGTTTGAATTTAATGTTTAGATTAATAGAAAGGTCATTTATATGAAACTGTTCTGAAGGGTTTAAGAGTGTTTTTACTGGTGTGATAGTGTTTGTTGTGTTGCTCAATTTTTTTTTTTTTGAAAAAAAAATTATTTCATTTTTGCTTTTTATTGTGAGTTTTTTTTTGTTTGCTGTTGAAACTGTTCTTTCAATGATGAGTTTTATTTACCATTTTAATGCAGAAGCTGCAGATTTACTGCAGAATTTATCCTTGGACTCTGAGCCCAAGACCGCCGTAGTTGCTGAGCCTGCAAAGAAGGTTTGTATTTTTGCTATAGAATTGATGCATTTGAAACTTTGGTTGTGTTGTGATAACAAAATTTTTATAGTCTGCTTCTATACAGAATGGACACGGACACGGTCCAGCTAGGGGGGTGTCCAAGCCATTTAACCTGAATGCAAGCTTCACTCCAAATGGACATCCGTCTACTGCGTACTATTATGGAGGTAAGGTAAGCTGTTATGACTTCAGTGGATGATGTGAAAGTTGTTGATTGAATAACTTATCCTTCTGGAAAATTGATGGTGGCTATAAGATTCCGTGCAGGTTATGATGGGCAAGGTGATTGGAACTCTTACTCCAGATATATGAACTTTAATGGAGGGATGACACAAGTAAGCATCTCTTGTTCTGGTTACTACTGGACTTTAATGAAGCTGTGTATATAATTTTATATTATAAGTATAACTGAGTATTCTGGCTAAGTTGCTCAATTCTGCTATATGTTATTGTTAAGTTCAACACCAAACTATTCTACTTTCTAAAGTCATCTATCAGATGATTCTAAATTATTTAGTCAATATTGCAGAAACATACTGTTTCAAATTTTAAATAGTAAATAACAGTACATTATTTGTGATTTTCTAGTTTTGATCACTTTAACGGGCCTAAAGTCATTTGGGGTAACTATAATTAACTCTGCTGAGGTTGGCACTTTAATATTGACACCATCCTTTTTATGATATTATACCAATTTTCTTTGCCTTGTTATTTTTAAGGGCATAAAGTAAGTAGTGTGGTTGGACTTTCCCTAACAAAAGGGTGTAAGTTTTGTAATCCTTATCTTCTAGGGAGGTAAGCATAATTAGCCATGATAATTTCCTTCTTTTGCTAATTTTCTTAGATGTGTTGGTTCTAATCTTTCTTATTCCACTTATTGTTGCAAGTATATGATTTGCTTCTTACTATTTTAAAGAACAAAATATAGATTTACTAAATTGTTAAAGGTGAGACAATCTAATAGTGTGCTTTTTTTGTGTGTAATGAATTTATTAACAGGGTGTTTGGGGAGACGGCTCTTCTTATTTGTACCATCAAGGTTATGGTTATACACCATATGGAGCACCCATGCAACATGATGATAAATTCTATGGGCTTCAACAGTACCATTACCCTTCTTCCTACTACCAGTCTCCAACTTCTGCTGATGGGTCATTTGCTGCTAATAAAATCAATGCTCAACCAGGGAAAATATCTGCTGCAGTCAGTGATGAACATACCCCTTCTGGTGTTATTAATAATGGAAGCAGTGTTGGTGTTGTCAACGAAGATTCTACAAATAACAATGGGTTGAAGGATTTTTTGTCAAGTTCCAGGCCCTCATTGTTGAATTCAAATGATTCTACTTATCAAAGGGCTGGCTTTCCTGCATATGCTCCTTTGCCAGGACATCAAGATTCAAGAGTAGTTCCTCATGGGACTCAACCAGCATTACCTTCAGATGCCTTAATATTTTCTGATCAAAAGTCCAATGATGGAGCAAAAATTGGATTATCTTCTCCAGCTGTGCCTGTCAAAAAAACATCCTCTCAAAGGAATACGGCTATTCCTCTGCAACTTCAACAGTCCATGGTATGCTTGGTCTATCACGCCCCTCCTGTTCCTCTGTATGAGACGGGATTTAAGTATTTAAGTGTATTTGTTTATCCCTTTTACAACTTAAGCTTGCATTTTGTATTTTGTATTTTGTACTTTTGCTGTCAAAAGTTTTCCAAGAGAATATACTTTCTTCAACCAACTTTCTATTTATATTATGTCAGGCAAGCCCCAATGTACTAGTTTCTGTTAGTTGAGGGAGTTATAGTTGGTAAGATTTCTTACAGAATTGCAGGTAGTTTATAGAAGACAGGGAAGAAGATTAAGACTGATCTGTTTAGTATGGTATCGGTCTTGGGGGGAAGATGTCAGGTTATGCATGTGTATATTCTTGTGGTTATGCATGTTCTAGTCATTTCTACTTAATTATGCAGCTACATGTCCTGTCCTATGGTCGATAGCTTGATTTTGGTCTGTGCACAATATTATTTCAAATTTCTAAGATTAAAATGAACTCAAAACTAACTCTTAAACTGATTCTTCGATGCAGAGCTATAGTTCCATGCATTCATCTGGACCAGAACCATTCTATGGATTCATGAATGGGATATACCCAAGCAACGCAATGTACAACCAATATGGAAACACATATAGAGCCAATTCTCATATTGGACCTGCTCCCTATGGATTTAGAACAGGGTCCTTTGATAACAAGCTTAAAGCTGCAAATGGCCGTGTTAATGATCATTTTAAAAAAAATATGGATGGCTTTGGTGAGCTGAATAAGGGACCAAGATCTGGCAATTGTTCTGATGATAAAAGTATGAAAGGTCCTGAAGCTGCCACATTATTACCCGAGGGACAGAATCTTCTAATTAAAAGTGACAATAAAGAATCGCTTCTCATTCCTAATAAGAAAGAGTACGATGGAGAAGATTTTCCTGAGAATTATTCTGATGCAAAATTCTTTGTCATCAAATCTTATAGTGAGGATGATATTCATAAAAGCATAAAATATAATGTTTGGGCAAGCACCCTTAATGGCAACAAAAAGCTGGATGCAGCATATCATGAAGCCAAGGAGAAGCCTGGTGACTGTCCTGTATTTTTGCTATTTTCGGTGAGTTGCTCTGACTTTATATGGCAATTAGTTTGACTCCTATGCGTTATTGGTCTTACTAAGCCTCGTGTTGTTTCTTGGGGTGCAGGTCAACACCAGTGGACAATTTGTTGGTTTAGCAGAGATGGTGAGCCCAGTTGATTTTGGTAGAACTTTGGAGTACTGGCAGCAGGATAGGTGGACTGGTTGCTTTTCTGTGAAGTGGCATATCATAAAAGATATCCCGAACAGTGTGTTGAGGCACATTACTCTAGAAAATAATGAAAACAAACCTGTCACCAATAGTAGAGACACTCAGGAGGTATTGACTCAGTACCTTATTTCATTCCCTTGAATCTCTTCCCCTTTCAACTCGCTGTACTCATCTATGTTATCCGCAGGTTAACTTTGAGAAGGGTATTCAAGTTCTCAAAATCTTCAAGGAGCAGTCAAGCAAGACATGCATCCTGGATGATTTTGGCTTTTATGAGACTCGTGAAAAAATGATTCAGGAAAGAAAATCTAAGGAACAACAGTTTCCAAAACAGGTAAAACGAACCTTCAAATCACATATTAAGAATAAGTTTTGGCATTTCAAATGTTCCTGCGAGTTTTTCCTCTTGTGTTTTTTATTACTATGCACCTTCCTAAACCCTAAGATACATTCTGTATCATGCCTTTTCTGCCTGATTAAGCACTTCAAATCTCCTGTGGTATTGTAGGTTAGCAAGTCTCACGATGGAGCCTTGATTGATGAATCAGCTACTACAGGTGAATCAGGACAAAAGGAAAATCTGGTAGAAGTGAATGGATCAACAACACAAGCAATTGAAGACTGTTCGAAGAACTGCTAAACATGTGACAGTGGTAGATTGTAGAGTGGTTAAAAATGTAGTTTTCGTATCCCCTACCCCTTTCCAATCTTTTTTCATGCACTCCTTTATATAGTATGGAGCCAGTTTTTGTGTTTTCTATTGCTAGTTATACCTCATTTACATGCTTATTTTGTTTGACCTTGGTATTGTAGTGAATGTAGCCGCATTGCCTCTTTTAAAAGTTAAATTATTAAGCAAGGTTGAAAATAATGAGGTTAATTAATTACTATACAATCTAACTTTTAATAAATTCAACAAATCAAAAATCAACTTTTAGTATTCATATAAGTTAACAATTTTATATGTATAATAATTCATAATTTCTTTATAAAACAAGAAATGATATTTTAACGAGCAGGTAAAGGTAGACCTTCTTAAGTGGTCCATTATTTATGTACCTTCAATGGATTCAGGGATTGTCTTCTTGCATCACCATATTTTCTTCCTGCACCTTCATGGGTTAACCATTTAACCCTTAATAAAAAAGATAAGCCCTACAACACCCCTTTTCATCTTTTTATATAGAGCTATTTCTGGAGAGTACTATCAATCTTTCTCTTTTCTTTTATTTTTTTCAGTGAGCACTCCCATCAAATGTCAGTTTTGGGCATGTTTCTTAAATGTTTCCACAGAAAAGGTGTCTAGTTTTTGAGAAATTAAATGAATTTAATTCAAATGTGTTTCGGGAAATTAAAATGAATTTAATTCAAATGTGCATTTTGGGAAATTAAAATGAATTTAGTTCAAATGTGAGTTTCCCTAAATTAGAATGAATTAAATTCAAGTGAGTTTTGGTTCACTCTTTTGATAATAAATCTATTTAATTGAAAATCGGATTTGAGATTCAAGTCTTGTCTTTGAAGATTTCATGCAATTCCAAAATATAATATAAAATTTATATTTCAAATTATTTAATTTAAAATTATATTATTGATTGTACAACTCATAAATATAAAAATTATATATTTTAAATTATTTAATGCATAATATAAAATTATATTATTGATTGTATAATTTATAAATATAAAATTTATATATATATATATATATTTAATTTAGAATATAACTTTTAAATTATATTATTTAGTTGTAAAATTTATAACAAAATATATTTTGAAGTACAATTAAAACATAAATTATATTATATTTTGAATTATAAAATTTAAAATATAAATTTTATATTTTGTACCATACAATTTGAATTAATCAAATTTTAAATTATGTAATTTTAGAAACATTTTATATTATTTTTATTAACGTACTAGGGAAACAGATAACATCCACATTTTTTAGTTTTTATTTTTACTATTATTATATATATTTTTATATATAAATTCATGTGTATTTGTATTTATGAGAGACATATTATTGGATTTCAAGAGATTTGAGGAAGAAGAGAGATAAAATAAGAGAGAAAAAATTAAAAAACTGCTCAAAACTGATGACTCTTTTAAAGAAAAGAATCAATCTCTTCATTCTCTTACCAATTAAGTGACCACAAATAAAATAAAATTAACTTACCAATCTTTCTATTAAAATAAAATAAAATTTTAAAATTAAAAAAATGTTTTATTAATTTTTAAAATTATAAAATATTTAAATAAAAAAAATAATTTAATAAAATAAAATATTAAGTAAGGATAAAATAGAAAAACAATTTAGAGCATTTAAAAAGTGGAAAATTTCTTTATATATAGATATAAATATATAATTCAAAATAGAAATTTTTTGTTTTTACATGTTAACTCCTATTAAAAAGCTTTTGAATTTTAAAATTATAAAAATATTAATAAAATATAATAAGATAACTTTGGTATTTTAAAAAATATAAATTTTAAATCCTGTAATGTAATTTAGAAAGTCTTTAAATTATACATTACAAAGTTATTAAAGTATTAATAAGATATAAGATAATTTTTGGTATTTTAAAAGAAGAAATTATGGAGTTTCATTATGTGTAATTTGAACCCGCGTTTCCAATTGGATATTTTCTTCCTCTCTGAGTTTTATATTTTCTCTTTCTCCCACACACATAAATGCAAGGTTTTCGAAAAAAGGACACCAGACTTTTATATTGGAAAAGAATACAAAAATATAACACTGTCATTGTCAAGACCCTTGTATGATGATGAACTAAATATGGTGCAAAAAGATCAAGGATAGAATATTGTTGTAAAACAAATAAAATGTTTGTTTTGGTTTTTTTATAACTTGCAAAACAAATAAAATGTTTGTTTCGGTTTTTTTATAACTTGTAAAACAGAAGTTTTAGTTTTTTCTCACTTTTACACTAATACCGATAACATTTTACCACAGTGAGAAAATGAAGGATTAAGTAAATTGAAAAGAATGAAAATGACCATTAGAGAAGGAAGAAATGATGATTAAAAAATGAGCTTTTCATTCTGCACTACATTGCCATCATTTGAAAGTGAGCCCCATGGGTTGCTAAATGACCAAAATACTCTCACCAATTTGTATTCAACTATACTTTCATTTATCTCCCACCTTTCTTCTTCCTCATATATTCGATGCACCCATCAATTGTTGTACTTGTGAGAGTCTCTGCCTCCTAAAAATTGTTACTGACTTTGTCTCATTATCGTCATCGTATAACATGTTCATTTTTGTGTTTTTTCTTTGTTTTTCTGGTGTTGCGTGATTCTAGAACAGTTTCTCTGAAATTTGTGTCTTGATTGTTTGATTGTGCAATCTAAAACAAATGTTTTTTTTGACATTCTAGTTTGTGTAATCTACAATGTAATGTATTTTTATTTGTTTAATACTAATGGAATGATTCGGTGTTTAGTAGAGATATGATCAAGATCAAAGCTGGATCATCTCAAGATGAAGCTAGATAAAGACTAACAGTGTTGGTCACTAAAAGAGATAGGGAACAAGTTGCTCTTGCACTCGAGGTGGATGTGTTGTCAGCACCTGCACGAAAACAGAATGAGCAACAAAGATTTGTTGGAGGTCCTTTTGATATGTCCTTGCTAGTTAGTTATGATGAACATGTTGCCTTATAACCCTGGGATTGAGATGAATTGAAGTTGGTCTCGGCGGACATAAGTTATGTAAATTTGAGATTCCAAATTGAGCCCACAGTGCTTAACATCGGGTTGTTGACATTGTACAACATTAGTTATGACACCTCTAATGACATCACAACACCAAGACTTTTCACCCACCTCTATGTGGATGATGTAAATTAAAACATACATAAAAGTACAATTGAACACATACAATAATGTTCTCATACAGATCTTATCATATCATGATTCTCACACAATCATACAATGAAGGAATAGACACTTTACCTTGATCCATGAGTGATCCTACTTGAGCAATTACTTTATCTCCTTTGTCCCAATCTATCTCTTAACAATTCTGTTCTTGTCACACACTTTCGTGATGGTTATCAGTGAGACAACTATTATTTGCAGAGACAAAACCCTATAGCCTTTAGTTCCCAATCTCCATCAGATGTAGGTTTTCATTAGGTATATCATCAGATATATATTTCTCACGTTAACCAATGAGTCCTTTATTCTATTATTATTATTAAATCATATTTGGCCCCAAAGCCCAAACTCTAAGTCATGTGAGTCACTTTATAGAAATTAATTTACATAATTTCTTACATTCTCCCACTTGACTCATATGAGTTATAATACATGATTTAATAATTACGTAAATGCGCATTTAAAAGGCCTTACATAAATTGGTTCTATCATTAATCAAAATCAAGGATACATAAATAATAAGAGTCATGGCGGTTACATGCCATTTCAATCAACACATTTCCTTCCATGTACTACTATATCATTCTTTCTCATTAATATGACTTTATAGTGAGAAATCCATAATAGGTTCAAACATAATGTCATTTTTCATCAATAACAACATAATTTACATGCATATACATAAAGTAGAAAACATAAATTTCAGAAACTTTATTTATCAATGAGCTCAGAGTGTCAAATAAGCATTAATAACAACATTCATCATTCACTAGTAGACATAATGCCCATATTTACAACATGACCAGTAAATGTTTTGGGCGGTAACCCTTTTGTTAAAGGGTCAGCAATCATAAGATCAGTGCTAATACATTCTATTGACACTCTATGTTTCTGAACTTCTTCTTTAACGACAAAGTATTTCAATTCCATATGTTTAACACCTTGTTGTTTTTAGAAAAGAAGACGGTTGCGGAGTTATCACAATAAATTCTCAGCGGCTTGGCAATACTGTCAACAATTCCAAGTCCTGAAACAAAATTCCGCAACCAATTAGCCTGAATTGTGGCTTCAAAGCATGCCACAAATTCAGCCTCCATGGTGGATGCAACAATGACTGTCTGCTTCGCACTTTTCCATGAAATCACTCCTCCGGCTAAAAGATACACATAACCAAATGTAGACTTTCGTGTATCCACGCAGCCAGCAAAATATGACTATATATATCCAATCACCTCAAGATGATTAGATCTTTTATAAGTAAGCATGTGATCCTTCGTTTCCTTGCAAGTATCTTAAAACTTTCTTTGCAGCTTTCCAATGATCCAATCCTGGATTACTTTGGTATCTACCAAGCATACCAACTGCAAAACTAATATCTGGTCGTGTACAAGTTTGAGCATACATTAAACTCCCAACAATAAAGTATATTCTCCATCCAATATGCATAAGGTATATTCTCCATCTGTTTCTGTTCCAAATCATTCTTTGGACATTGCATGAGACTAAATTTATCTCCTTTCTGTATTGGAACAGGAGATGTTGAACATTTATCCATTCTGAATCTCTCTAAAACTTTATTAATATATGCTTTCTGAGACAAACCTAACAGTCCTTGTGATCTATCACAAAATATTTCTATTCCTATCACATAGTATGCCTCACCCATATCTTTCATCTCAAAGTTATTAGAGAGAAACTTCTTAGTCTCACTTAATAGACCAAGATCATTAGTTGCAAGCAAGATATCATCAACATACAGAATCAGAAATATAAACTTGCTCCCACTGACCTTCAGGTATATACACCGATCAACGATGTTTTCCTTAAATCCAAAGGACACAATAGTATCATTGAACTTAAAATAGCATTGCCTATAAGCCTGTTTAAGCCCGTATATTGATTTCTTAAGTTTACACACCATGTGTTCCTTTCCTTCTTCAATGAACCCCACTGGTTGGTCCATGTAAACATCCTCTTCTAAATCCCCATTCAAAAAGACAGTTTTGACATCCATCTGATGCAACTCAAGATCATAATGAGCTACTAATGCCATGATAATTCAAAAGGAATCTTTCTTAGAAACAGGTGAAAATGTTTCCTTATAATCAATGCCATCCTTTTGAGTAAAACCTTTGGCAACAAGTCGGGCCTTGTAACGTTCAATATTGCGATGAGAGTCACGTTTAGTCTTAAAGACCCATTTACACCCAACTCTCTTGCATCCTTCTGGCAATTCTATAAGGTCCCATACATCATTTTGTGCCATTGATTTAAGCTCATCTTTCATGGCATCTAACCACTTATCAGAATTATCATCATTGATGGCGTATGAAAATGAAACTTGATCATTATCAATACCTAAGTCATTTTCTGACTCTTGTAGATAAACCACATAATCATTCGAAATAGCAGACTTTCTTTCTCTTTGAGATCTTCTTAATACTATTTCTTGTGGTTGTTCTACTATAGGTTCATTGTTAACTTCATGATCATTAATTTGTTGTTCTTCTTCATCGTTGAGTGATTCAACTTCATTAGGAACAACAATACTTGAAGTAGAGGTACTAGTTAAAGGAACTTGTACTCTAACTTCCTTAATCTCCACATTTTGTGAAGTATCACTCCCACTGGTTTCACCATTTTCAATGAACCGTGTATTTCTAAATTCAACAATTCTTGTGCTATGGGTAGGACAGTGA
This sequence comes from Phaseolus vulgaris, assembly GCF_051622355.1. NCBI lineage: Eukaryota > Viridiplantae > Streptophyta > Magnoliopsida > Fabales > Fabaceae > Phaseolus > Phaseolus vulgaris. The sequence continues at coordinate 15,640,837 of NC_143501.1, read as the reverse complement.
AACATATACCCTTTTGACTTTGCTGGATAACCAATGAAATATCCAATGATTTTTCTTGCATCCAATTTCTTTTCTTGCGAATTGTATATTCTAACTTCTGCCTGACATCCCCAAACATGCAGGTGTCTCAAACTAGGTTTCCTTCCTGTCCACATTGCAAAAGGTGTCTTTTTGAACTGCCTTACTAGGAACCCTGTTCAACAGATACATGGCAGTTTTTAAAGCATACATCGACAATGAAACATGTACAATTAACTTACTTAACATGCTCCTAACCATATCCATTAAGGTTCGATTACGCCTTTTTAAAACACCATTTTGTTGTGGTGTACCTGACATTGTGTATTGAGCACAAATACCACGTCTCTTAAGGAACTTAACAAATGGACCAGGGTGTTGTCCACTTTCATCATACTTTCCATGATATTCACCACCCCTATCTGACTTGACAATTTTCACCTTTCTGTCTAATTGTCTTTCCACTTCATTTATATAAACTTCTAAGGCATTCACTGCTTGTGATTTTTCATGCAGTAAATAGACATAACCATAACGTGAAAATCATCAATAAAGGTGATAAAATACCTTTCTTTATTGAAAGAACTTGCATCAAAAGGTCCACATATATCAGTGTGTATAATTTCAAGAAGCTGAGTACTTCTTGTGGCTCCCTTCTTTGTGTGTTTTGTTTGTTTGCCTTTAATACAATCCACACATACATTCAGATCAGTAAAATCCAAACTTGGAAGTATTTCATTCTTTACCAATCTCTCCATCCTTTCTTTGGAAATATGTCCCAAACGTTTGTGCCACAAGAAAGCAGAACATTAATTCACCAAACTACGTTTAGTGCCAACATTATGATGCGAGGTCATAAGAGTTTCAACATATAGATTATCGAGATTCAATCTATATAATCCATCATAAAAAGTACCAGATCCAATCAAATAGGTACGCTGATATAAACTGAAACAACCATTCCCAAATTTAAAAGAGTATCCGACAACATCAAGTTTAGACAATGAAACTAAATTCCTAGATATACTAGGTACATAAAAAGTATCCATTAAGTCTAAATAAAATCTAGTGTCGAGGATTAAACGATAAGTCCCGACTGCTTCCACTGGAACCTTCTCTCTATTCCCCATGAAGACAAAATTTTCATTTGGCTTTATGGTTCGGGTTGAAAGGAATCCTTGCATCATGTTAGAAACATGAGTTGTGCATCCAGAATCAATCCACCAAGAATTATGTGGAACTTCAGTTAAGTTTGATTCAAAACATACATAATAAGCATTCATGGTGGTTGATGTACTCATTAATGTCTCAGCAAGAGACTTATCATCTTTTTGGGAGCGCTCTTCCACAAATTTCATAAATTCTTTTGCATTCTCGATTTTGGGAAAAACATACTTAATATTGTTTGTTATGCTCATTCGCATAAACACCAGGCTAAGTCTATTTGACTTTTCCAAAGCCATATAATGAGCTTTCTCCTCATTTCTACTATCATCAGTAATAGCAGTTGGTTTCTCGATTCGAATGGCCAAATCAAGATCCAATACACCTAAGTGAAATTGGACTTTTTCACTCTAGTCAGAAAAATTTAGATCATTAAAGACTGGAACAGACGTAGCTTGCGAATGTAAGGCTACAGGAACAGATACTGCAATCACACATGCTTACCATTAATACTTCAAGTCATAAACTAACCATACAATACAGATTCAGAAAACATTCTATGTATAATAATGTTCTCCTTTGGGAGATCCATTACTACACAAAACATAATGATGCTAATAGTATTAACTTTATTTGGCAAGATATATGCATTAACTAGAAACACTTGTTATCTTTGGATATACAAACAAAACTAATAACGCATACTCACTACCAACAATCATATCCATTAATTATAAGGACAACTAATCAACCTTTGGGTGATCCAAAAATGTCTTATAATAATGAATTTCCATTTACCCATATTTAAATAATTTAGCATCCATTCTATAGGTAATTGAAATAAAATTTATCAGTAATTTGGAATTAAATAAAACTTAAAGATTTGATCACTTTGGTGATTACAAATCTATCATACAAATAATTCCATAAATAATATCATTAATTGAAATAAAATTTCATCAATAATTTGGAATTAAATCAAACTTAAAGATTTGATCACTTTGGTGATTACAAATCTATCATACAAATAATTCCATAAATGATATCATTAATTGAAATAAAATTCCATCCATAATTCAGAATTAGATAAAATTTAAAGATTTTATCACTTTGGTGATTACAAATCTATCATACAAATAATTCCAAAAATTATATCATTAATTGAAATAAAATTCACCCATAATTTGGAATTAAATAAAACATAAAGATTTGATCACTTTGGAGATTACAAATCTATCAAACAAATAATTCCATAAATAATATCATTAATTGAAATAAAATTCATCCATAATTTGGAATTAAATAAAACATAAAGATGTGATCACTTTGATGATTAAAAATCTATCATACAAATAATTCCAAAATCATAATTTAAAAAAAATTAATACATATAGCGGAAAAATTAATTTTCCATTCCTCACTTTCAGTCAATTAATTAAACTTTAATATAATGAAAATTAAATTACATTATAACAAAATAAAATTTCATTAAAACTTTAATTAAAATTTAATTTAATGTTACATTATAACATAATAAAATTTTAATTAAAAATTTGATAAAATCATTAATAAAATAAATGACGTAAGGTGCATAAATGAATTCATGCGTTTCATTAATTGAATTCTTTTCATACATGCATTTCATTATTTTATATTATAATATAATAAAATTTGAAAAAGACTTTAATTAAACTTTAACAAAAACAGTAATAAAATTGATAACGTAAAGTTGAGGGAATTAATAACGTAAGGGTGCAGATAATTTATATATGGATTTTATTATATTATATTATAATATTTTGAATCCGACATTTGGTCAGATTCCAATTTCGTGAGGACGTGGACCCTATGTGTCATTGCATCATCCATGCCAAGGCTGATACTTCCACACACCAAAAAAAAAAAAAAAACTGATGACATAAGGTGCGACGAATTAATTCATACATATTGCAAACCTAGAACCATTCTTTTGGAAGACAATCATGCAACCAAAAGCATATGTTTCTGCATTACCGTAAAAAGTTCACTTTCCCTCTTCAACCCCAACGCTGCACCAGGCCGTTCAGGGAGACCACCACTGCGCCTCCAACCACGAACCATCGCGTCGGCCACTGCGCGAACAATCGTGCGAACAAATCTGTTCCTTGACGACGACCAGGTTGCGACCACCTGCGTCGTCGGCTGCAAATATGGGTGGTGACGGAGAGGTGCGCATCGACAACGAGAGAGGCTGCGCGATCGACTGTGGCTTGCGGTTTCGCGCCGACAGCGACTCCGATAATGGGTTCAGATACAGGGTATTAACGTCGTTAATGGCGTTGGGTGCATATTAGGTTCTGTTATTGAGGAATGAAAACTTTGATCTATAAACCCTAATTTTAAAATTAGGGTTCTTCAATTGAGATTAATTAAATTGGGAACCGAATTAGGGTTTTTAAAATTATGGAAAAACATTAATGGAGAATCACAAAAAATGAGCAACAAGGCTCTGATACCACATGTAAATTAAAACATACATAAACGTACAATTGAACACATACAATAATGTTCTCATACAATGAAGGAATAGGCACTTACCTTGATCCATGAGTGATCCTACTTGAGCAATTACTTTATCTCCTTTGTCCCAATCTATCTCTTAACAATTCCGTTCTTGTCACACACTTTCGTGATGGTTATCAGTGAGACAACTATTATTTGCAGAGACAGAACCCTATAGCCTTTAGTTTCCAATCTCCATCAGATGCAGGTTTTCATTAGGTATATCATCAAATATATATTTCTCACGTTAACCAATGTGCCCTTTATTCTATTATTATTATTATTATTATTAAATCATATTTGGGCCCAAAGCCCAAACTCTAAGTGATGAGAATCAAATATATTGGAATCATATCACTAAGTCATGTGAGTCACTTTATAGAAATTAATTTACATAATTTCTTACAGGTGAGTGATACAACCCAACTAGACAAGCATATGACCAATGACACAAAAGACACTTCACAATTAGCTCAGTCATCTTAGAATACAAGACTAGGCCCCACCAAATCTCAAGAGAACCTCAATAGAAGAAGAACCAGACATAAACTAGAATATCAAATGTTCTTCCTTCTAATCTTTTCACAAGACAAGTTATGTAAATAAATTGGGCTCACTTTGGGGGTTCAAATAGAAGAATAAGATAGAGTAGGGTGTACTTAGGAAATTGGGTTTGTGCCAAGCCCACCTTTCATGACATTTGCACCTAGGTTTAGGGTTTCTTTTACCTACCTTTTAGATGGTTTCTTGACGTCCCTACCCCTCTCACTCTTGGTCCCCAAGTCAGTCTCTCCTATATAAAAGGTGTCTTGCCTCATGTATTCTTACACTTGAACTTGAATATAGAAGAGAAGCTGTGCTTGAGTGATTAGTGAGTTGTCTCATAAATTGATACAATCCAAGCCAACAAGGAGATGACCAAGGACTCACATGACCATTCACACTATGAGAAGTCATTTCAACTTTCAAATGAAGACCCCACTAAGGATCTAACAGGCCTCACCAGAAGAAGAAATGGGCAAAGACTAGAACATCAAATGTTCTTTCTTCTGGTCTTTTTAAAAATAAAACATGTACTGTAAATAATTTGGGCTCACTTTAGGGGTCCAAATAGTAAGATAGGCTAGAATAAGGAGCCTTTAACATAATAGGGGTGTAGTTGACCTAGTTTCTAGAACATTAAGCCTAGGGTGTGTTTTTGACTTAGTCAAACCCTAAAGGCAACCCCACACACATTTACCATCCTATCCTTGCTCATCTTGTTTTCCAAGGCACCCATTCCTATAAATAGGGTGCCTTACTCCATGTATTTTCATGTTGAATTTGAATAGAAAAGTTACTCTGCACAAATTGTGTGAGGTGTTTTTTGAAGCTTGTTTCCTCTTAGCATTATGTCTCATCTTGAGTGATTGGAGAGCTCTCAAGTGGCGACCATCTCACTTATCTTGGAAGAAGACCCCACTCCAAGTGGCGTGACCAACTCTCTTCCATCACATAAGCTTTTCCTTCCTTCATCTCTTCCATTTTTTCATTACTCCATTTATCTTTGTGCTCTTATGTTCTTATTTTCCTCCATTGTCAATTCGGTTTCCATCATGCTTGTATGTTTCCTTCCATGTCCATTTAATTTCCGCCCTTCATCATCAATCACCATATACTTGTATTTTTCCTTTGCCCTCTAGAAGTGAACCTTCACACTTACTTAACCACTTGGTTAAGTTCGTGTCCAATAGGGATCTTCTTTGGGTTCTCACCATATAATTGATAAAAATCTCAATCCTAAGTAAAGTGTCACATCTAAAATGGCTAAATCTCTCTACAGAGTAGTATCCTAAATAACCTCCCCTAGATTCTTTCCTAGTGAATATGCATAACATTTCACTAGGTCTTTCTAGTTCTTTCGCTTCAAACTCTCGACATCCATCTACATTTCTTCAAAGCTTTCACATCATTACTCCATTCCACTCAATCTAAAGTTAAGAAACAACATCAATGAAGAAGGAGAAGGCCATAAGTTGGTATTAAAAGTTTCAGTTGACATAAAAGATAAGTGTTTTTCTTCTTCAAATTGTTTTCTTCTAAGTTCCATGTTGTCTACTACACTTTTTTCTTGTCTTGAGCTTGTTTAAAGTGTTTTACACTTATTAGATTAATTGACTTGTCTTTTTTGTTTTGTTCAATTGCATTGTTCCTTATTGAACCTCTATGTTTGAGCTTTTAGGATTAATTTTAAGTGTAGTCGTGTGCTCTATTATTTCTACTTGTGTTTTATCCTTTTTGTTTAGTTAAATCATATTCCATTTGATTTATTTTCATTTTAAGATCCATTCAATGTATTCTTAAGTAATGTTACTCCGTTATATGTCATAATCTCTTAGTTTAGCCGATTGGTTTGTATTTTAAAGTCTTGTAATTAGTGGACTGCATATTGTGTGCCTTTGAGTGCTTTGAGTGCTTTTTCTTTTCAATCTTGGGTTCATTGATTATTAGTAGATCATTAGTGATCATCCTTAGAGTTAGATTTCCATTGTGTCTTGTTGTATTGTTCAATTTTTTTGTTTCCTTTAGGTTTCTATTTGCTGGAAAACTAAGTACTATTAACACTAGACTGTAAATTTTGTTAAAAATAAATACACTGTATTTTCAAGCACAAATTTGGAATTGAATACTTCAATATGTTATTGATGTTGTGCTAAAAAGATGCATCCTAATTCAAAGAAGAATAAAAATGATAAATCAAAAGAGCTAGAATGCTATGTGTTGAAAAAAATAAAATTCTTTGTGCGTTTGCTCTCGGTAATATTTAGACTTTTCCCGTTGTGTTTTTCATCAAGTTTTGTTACGGATAATCCTTATTTTGAGTTAAAAAGTTGAGATACAAATTTCAAGGCCGAATTCATTGTAGAAAAAAATTTAGTAAGTCTGATAAGTACTATTGCCAGAAATACTCTAAAAATTTATTTTTGTTTGTGTATTCTATTCTAGTGCCTATCTTAGTTAATTCTCTTGTGTGCCTACTTTATTTCTTGCCTTAATTTCTTGATTGTCTAAATTTATTGTTAATTGTTGTGCATTGTCTCATCTACACTATCTTGAGTTGTGTTATTCAAATTAGCTTTTCTTGCTTTCTTATTTCTTAACTTCTTTTGAAGTGGATTGAAATTTCTTGTTGGAATTGATATGTGGATTGTGAAGCTATTTTGACTAGGTATCATCCAAAGATAAATAGGAAAAATTCCAAGGATGAACACCCCAAAGAGAGAAAACAAGTCTGAAGGCAATTGGAGATGGAAACCCTAGAGAGAATAAAGTTTGACGAATTTTCTTTTGCTGTACTTTCAATTTTTGTTGTAAAGGACCATTGTTAACTTTAGGTGTATTGGAAGAGTCTTTGGCGTTCTTCCATTTCGTAAAGATTTTTCTTTAATTACTTGATTAGATAAAACATTTTGACAGTGAGTGTGTTTTGAAGTTTCATAATTGCCAAGAAGGCTCTGTTGAAGATGGGAAGCTTTGATGTATCAAATCCTCTTGGACCTGAAGCTGTGTTATGTTTTAGGGTTGGGTTTAGTTAAGGGGTTTAAAATCTTTGTAAGATCAGTCTTGATTCTTAAACAAAGCTTATTTCAATATGTTTTAAAGATTAAAGTGTTTTTTTCATGCAAAGGGAAAACAACTAATTAAAGTTTTGAGGCAATCAATTGTTTGTCACTTAGCCAGCAAAGGAGTTTTTAAACTGTTTTTTGAATCAGTTGTATAACTGCTGAAACCATTCAACCGGTTAAATCATAGTTTCAACCGATTAAAAGTAAGTTTTCTTAACAACTTTTTGAAAACATGTTTTAACTGTTTCAGTTACTTAAATCTGCCTTAAACGGTAGTTTTTCAAAGGTTATAAATATAGCCTTCTTTTAAATGTTTGAAATACGAAAGAGAGAAGTTTTACACTCTGATTTGAGATAAAAAAAAGAGAGATTACCAACTGTTTGTGAAAAGGTGTTTTTCCAAGTTTAGCAAGATTGCTTTTGAGCTTTGCTGTGATTCAAGAACTGATCAATAGGGTTTCTGGTGTACTGTAATTCCAGGTGTTTTCTACCCTTACTTAGTTTCTTGTAATTGTTCTTATTACACTCTGTAAAAACTGTTTGTAAAATCCTGTAAAGTCAGTGTGATTCTGGCTTAAGGTGTTTGCTGTGTGAAAAAAAGGGTGAGTAGGCTTTATGGGATTCCAAGTCACCTCTTTGTGGTATATGTGTTTGTAATCTGTGATTGGTTACATAGGGGAATACTCAGTGGTTTGACTGAGGACTGGATGTAGCTCAAGGATTGAGTGAATCAGTATAAACCTTGTGTGTAAATCTCTCTATCCCTCTTCTCCATAATTGTTTGATATTTTCCGCTGTCATAAACAACCGGTTAAATCGTGCTTTTAACCGATTGAAATTATGATATTAGTTTCTGTTTGTCTATTTGATTGGCTTTCTGAATTTCTTATCTGAGTTGATTGTTAAAGATTCATTTTAAAGAAAGTATTTGCGAAAATCTTCTATAAACAATTCACCCCCCTCTTGTTTTAGTCATCAATCCTAACAGCCTCACCTTAGAACTCACCTAGTTTCAATTTGTGCATTTATTGAGTTTTTCTTTTAGTTTTCTTAGGACAAATCTTTATTGTGTTGAGTGTTTCTCATTAGAAGAAACATTGTGAAGTACACATGGATAAGGTCTGACTAGAAAATACTTGGTACTTAAGTGATCCACCGTTCCTTCATGGGAACTTACCTTGTGAGTTGGGCTTATTTTGCTTCTGTTAAATCTTACTCCTCACCACAGTGGAAGTGATTTAAGTTCTTCTTGAAAACTTTTGAAACAAATTTGTAAAGATCTTCATTCACTTTAACTGTGGAGACAACAAGATGTTATTCAAAAAGGAAAAGAAAGAATTGAAATAGAAGCTCATCTTGCTGCACTTGAGGAGGAGTTAATACTCTTAAGGGAAAAAGATAAACGGTTGCAAGAAATTTTTTAAATAAAAGTTCTAACAAAAGTTCTAGGTCGGGGGAGACCCAATATAAGGAAGGTAGTATTAGAATCAATGCATTTTATCAACACCCACCTAGAAGGCAAACAAAGAAAGCCAAACCTAAAGAAGCAAAAGTTGTTTGACCTTATTTTCATGGTAAGGAAGATGTTGAAGTCTACCTTGATTGGGAGATGAAGGTAGAATAATTATTTACCTGTCATCAAGTTAGTGAGGAAAGAAAAGTACCATAGACCACCTTAAGCTTCCAGGGATATGCCATGTATTGGACATCTCAAGAATCCCAACTCAAAGTGTTTGATGAAGCCTTGAGTGAAGACTTGCTGCCTTATGTGTCCAGGTAGTTTTGGCTTTCATTTTCAATTGGTTAAAGTTTTTTTTAATTGGTTATTTTTTTTAAATTGATTAAAAATATTTTTGACTGGTTATAATTTTCTTTACTAGAAAGGTGCAATTTTTAAATCGGTTATGTTTGTAAATCAATTGATTGAAAATCTCGAAATGTTTTAGATTTTTTCTGTAATGTATTTTACGTTTGAAAAATCATATTTTAATTTGTAAGATATAAAGTATTTTCAGTTTAAACACTTTCCTTTTAAGAAAAATCAGTTTTGAAACAAATTAAGTGTTTTAAGTAAAATCAACTGATTATATAGATTTTTAACCGGTTGATTTTATTGACATATTATGTTTTAAAACAACTTCTGTTTTAACTCCTATAAAAGGGTGAGTTTTTTTTTTCTTAAAAAGGTTATGAGATTTTCTTACAGACAATACACTTTTACAAATTGAGAGAATCAAGAGTGAGGTGCTTTTGGAGAAAATTAGTCTTTGTTAATGTTTGAGTATTCTTTGTGCCTAATTTTCACGATTCAACTTGAGGTTAAAGGTTATTCAAAGTGCATCTGTGAATTGGGACATCCCTTTGAGTTTATTGGTTCATAATTAAGGTGAACTTCTTTTTCTTTATTGTGTTTGTAAGTGCCAAGATAGGTTTCTTGGCGGGTATCACAACTGTGACAGGGTGTTGCAATGTGTGGTTTGGTTCTTGTAGTGTTCAAGAACTTTTTTGATCTTCTTTTGTAAAAAGAAAATGTTGATCTAGTGAATTCCATCTTGGTGTGAGGTGGCACTAGAAGTAACCCTGTTTTGAGTGAACCAGTATAAATATTGGTGTGCATTAACCTTTCCTTATCACTGCAATTTCTTTCTTTGCATAATTGTTCTTAGTGGTGTAAAGATCAATCTATTGTTTTTAAAATCAATCGGCTGTTTTTATCTGTAGAGCTGTTTGACTTTCTGAATTTAACATAATTAGTGTTCTAAACAATTTTGTGTGAATATCTGTGTATTGATTCTGTGTGTATACACTTGCATTGTTTAAATGAAAAAGCTCATTGAAAACTATACATGATTGTATTGGATTCTTAATTGATTCTTGAAAGCTGAAATATTTTTTGTCTTTTACCAAAACCAGAAAATCAATTTGTTGTTTTCAAGTTTAATCTGTTTTTTTTTCTGTAACTAAAATTGGAAAAAATAATCAGTTGTTTTTAAAGATAATCAGTTGAAATTAATTCTGAAATTTATTTCCTAAAACAAATTTAAATCTTTTCTAAGTGAAATTGATTGACAAATTTGTGTCTTAGTGATTTGTGTGCCTGGATTTTTTTTATCAACTGTTTTTATTAATAATTGTGTTTTTTATTTTCTGAATCATTGTTCTTTTAGAAAGTTTTAATCAGTTATTTTGAAAAACAATTGATTAAATTTCTGACAGGATTGACTAAACTACTACTTGCAAAAATCTACCTAAGTACATTCACCCCCTCTTGAACTTAGCCCCCCCCCCCCATTAATTCAACACCATGTACTGGTGGACTTTCTTGGAGATAAAAAGTGATGCAATTCTCCTTAGCTCCAAGTTTGATCTGAGGAAAGGTAAGTGCAATTGGAAGATGTGAAAGTTGTGGTTATTGTTAATAGGCAAATGAAAGTGATTTAAGGTGGAATTGGATCTGAATTCAAGAGAGGTTAGGCCATTTCTTGAGTGGGTCTTAGGCTAAACTATTTTAAGAGAAGTTAACCTAGGGAGAGCTAAGAATAAGTGAGAGTTGTGCACAAATTTTGCCAGCACTTCAATGTGCATATCAAAACTCAAATTAAATGAGCCTACACCCTTAATTACACTATCAACTTATAAGTTGACATGTGGCAGGAATAACTTGCAGAACAAGCTTCAAAATCCTCTTCAATTAGCGGTGGATAAGTGACAAAATAAACTTGGAAAGCAAGCTTCCGATGTGGCACCTTCTTGGAGACTCATGGGGTGCCTTGTTGGAGACGAGCTTCATATGTGACGCCACTTGCAAGCTTCATAAGTGGACGTTCTAGAGAACTTTTGATAAAAGGCCCAATGGCCAAAATTCTATGCTACTTGGACCGAAATCCTATTCTTCTTGGCCCAAAATACAAGGCATAAAATAATTTCCTAAACTACTCTATACTATTATTTACAAGGCTAGGAAGAAAGACGACTCTTCAACTATGATTGCTTCTCTCAAATTGGATTGATCTTCTTCAGCCTTCTTAGCTCAATATGTGGTGGTTAGATGCTCCGACATCATACCCTCCCTATTGAAAATGATCTGACCTCCGATCTGAGAGATATTCAAGTTCCTCCACTTTTATTTATTTTGCTTAATTTTCTCTAGGATAAAAAAATAAACATCAAACAGAAATGTATTTAAATAAAATTATAAAGAAATAAGGTTGTACTGGCCAGACCTTGGTCATCGACGTCAAACTTGGACATCGAACCTCGGTGGTCCGGTCGCATTAATGGGTCACGTAAGTGGGTCCCAAAAATAATAATGAGTTATCACCCAGACGAAAGAAGGACCTAAGTCACGAGGGAGATCATGCATGTAGTATGCATAGTACCCTCAGGTCTAGCACAAGTAAGTATCCCTCAAAGGCACTAAGGCCCGTAAGGGTTAGGGTTTCCAAGGATAGACTGCATGCATGGCACATGAATACTTAGGAGATAGAACAAATGTTCCTGCAGCGCTGGTACATGAGTTGGTACCCTGACGACCGTGCTGTTAAGATTTTGCACTCTTAAGTCCTGTGCGGCGGCTACGGTAAGCTTGTGCAACGCGTCACAAAATGCCTCACCAGTAACCCTAATTCCACTTAAGGAAAGATCCTCGTGGGACATGGAGTTAACCTAGATACAACCTATATAAAGGGTGGTAAGAACCCTAGAAAGGTACGCTGTTTCTAAGACTGAAACTGCTTTACATACTTATTGTTTCTTAGCCCAATACTAACTTGATCATCAGAGTGCAATCAATAGGTAGGGCCCCCTCTGTTTCAACGGAGCCACTCTCGACCACCCGAGGAGGGAGCAGAAACCACCAGGAAATAGGAGGAGCCACCATCTGCCTTTGAAGTCAACGACGACTGAGTCAACCGGTGAGAACATTTGGCGCCCACCATGGGACCCGATAAAACTAGGTTCCATTCACAATCGTGTTGAGAGCCACCCAACAACATGAGAAATACAAGGCAAGGTGCATCTGCAATCGAAGGAGGAGACAACGTCTCCATGCAACAACTCATGGAGACCATTCGCGCTCTCCAGCAGGCTATAACGGTGTCCAAGGTTGACCAGGACAGGATTCGGGCTGAGGTTCAAGCCGAGCAGGAAGCTAGCCTAAACCGATACCAGAACGACTTGGCTGCGTCGCATGCAAGCAATAAGCAACAACGCAGAGCCAACGAAGAATTGTACAGAGATTTGCAACGCATGGGTGAGCGTTCAACTGATGAGTGAAACCCGCCTATACCAGTTAGGGCTTGCCTCATGCCGTTTTCACAGGAGATCATGGACACTATGATACCAGCCAGCTTCATGGGTCCAAAGATCGGCTTCAAAGGCATAGAAGACCCAGAAGTCCATATCACGGCTTTCCACACCCAAATGATGATCTGAGGAGGCACCGACGCCATGTATTGTAAGTTGTTTATGAGTACGTTCTCAAGCACAGCGTTGGACTGGTTCATCAGTCTCCCTGATGGACACCTTACCTCCTTCGACCAGTTCTCAACATTATTCAGAGAGCAATACATTGTCAACCTGGCTCCCTCTCCTGTCTCTTACGATCTCTTCGACGTAAAGCAATATCAGGGAGAGCCTCTGAAAGACTTCTTGAACATGTTCGGGGCACTAGTGGTTTAGCTGCACTTCAAAGATGAAGATATGACGGTACACGCCATCAGACGAGGGGTGCTGCCAGGACCCTTCAAGGCATGTGCGAAGGAAAACGCCCCCACCAGACACAATTTTCGAATGGACCTCAAAGAGCTGATGTCATCCCAAACGTGGCAGACAAGCTGAAGTCTCCACCGAAGATCGACAAGAGGCTAGGGCCCAGCAAAGACACTTGGTGCGAGTTCCACCAAGCCTTTGGCCACAACTTGCACAACTCTTTGGCATTAGGATTCCAGTTAGATGAACTGGTGAGGAATGGTTTCTTGAAGGAATACCTACAAGAACTGCAGAGGTCTCCGACGTCAGCAGCCCCAACAGGAGATCAGGGGCACGAGGTGGCCATCCACGGAGAGATCAACACAATCTCTGGAGGATTCTCAAGAGGAGGGTGCACCGTCTCCTAACGCAGGAAATATGCCAGAGAAGTGATGGCAGTAGAAGCCCAGAAGTCATACCAGACACCCGAGCCCGACCTCATCTTCACCAAGGCCGACTTGCAGGACGTGATCCCACACGACAATGACCCAGTGGTGATCTCAGTGGTAACGGTGGGAAGAAAGGTACACCGTGTTCTTGTCAACTAGGGAAGCTCGGCCGAGGTAATGTTTTGGTCGACCTTCAACAAACTGCAGCTGTCTCCTGACCAATTGAGACCTTACGATGGCTATTTGTATGGTTTCGCGGGAGACCAAGTAGAAGTGCGTGGATACGTAGTGTTGAGGACAACCTTCACTAACGGCACAACTTCCCGCACTGCTAACATAAGGTATCTTGTTGTTAATGCTCCCTCAGCCTATAACATACTTTTGGGCAGATTCGCTTTGAACAAGATAGGAGCAGTAGCCTTTTCGAGGCATATGAAGATGAAGTTGCCTTCCCTTGAAGGAACATTGATCACCATCAAATTTGATCAGAAAGAGGCCAAAAGGTGCTACGAGAACAGCCTCAAAACAAGAAGAAGAGTGTACGCCGTCACCACCCAACCTCCATGGGAAGAAGGGGTCACCCGTATCGAGATCGCCCGAGAAAGACTACCCGAGCCCGTAGAAGAAGTACCGGAGAGGGAGATTGGGGGTAAAATGTTCAAACTTGGAAAGTCCTTAGGCGAAGAAGTGTAGGACCAGATTGCCGAGGTCATAGCACAACACTTAGATGCCTTCACATGGTCTGCCTCAGACATGCCTAGCATTGACCCCGATTTTCTGTGTCATCATCTCACCATGGACCCACAGGTCCGACCTGTCCGCCAAAGAAGGAGGAATTTTAACGATGAAAGGCGTCAGGTCATCCGGGAAGAAACCCAGAAGCTGCTGAGCGCTGGCCACATCAGGGAGATCCAATACCAAAAGTGGCTGGTGAACGTAGTGTGAGTCAAGAAGGACAGCGTGAAGTGGAAGATGTGTGTTGACTTCACGGACTTGAACAAAGCCTACCCAAAGGACTCTTATCTGTTGGCCAACATTAAGCCCTGTTAGACAACACGTCAGGATGCAAACTTCTTAGCTTCCTGAATGCCTTCTTTGAGTATAACCAGATCCGAATGCATCCCAGGGACGAGTGCAAGACGACGTTCATGACAGAGCTCTCTTGTTACTGTTATAAGGCAATGTATTTTGGGCTCAAGAATGCAGGGGCAACCTATCATAGGTTGATGGATAGAGTGCTCGCGCCCATGATAGGGCAAAATGTCCAAACATATGTGAACGACATGGTGGTCACCTCCCAGGTGAAGGACCAGCACACCGCTGATTTGGATGAGCTATTTACCACGATAGCCAAGTACAGACTGAAGTTAAACCCCAAAAAGTGTGTGTTTGGGGTAGAGGCAGGCAAGTTCTTAGGGTTTCTACTCACTGAGTGTGGGATAGAGGCAAACCCTGAGAAGTGTGCCGCGATTATAGCCATGATGATCCTAATCTCAGTAAAAGAAGTGCAACAGTTGACAGGGCGGATGGACGCTTTGTCCAGGTTTGTCTCAGTAGGAGGGGATAAGGGGCATCCCTATTTTCAGTGTTTAAAGAGAAACAACATGTTCGTATGGACCAAGGAGTGCGAAGAATCATTCCTCAAGTTGAAGGAATAGCTAGCCAAACCTCCAGTACTATGCAAGCCACAACTAGGTAACCCGCTTCGTTTGTACTTCGCCATCACAGATCGGACGATCAATTCGGTCCTCATCCAGGAGCAGGATCAGGTGCAAAAGTCGATATATTTTGTCAGCAAAGTCTTGCAAGGGCCTGAGGTAAGGTACCAGGCCATAGAAAAGCAGCCTTGACAGTTGTGTTTTCAGCGCGAAGACTTCGCCACTACTTCCAGAGTTTCACCGTAATAGTAATGACAAACCTCCCCATTTACAAGGTCTTATAGAAACCTGATGTGGCAGGACGAATGGTGCGTTGGGCGGTTGAGCTATCAGAGTTCGATGTGCAGTACGAACCAAGAGGACCTATCACGGGCCAGGTTTATGCCAACTTTGTAGTAGAGCTCCCCTTGGCAGCCACACACCAAGAAGAAGCAAATTTCATATGGGTCTTCTCCGTAGACGGGTCCTCCAACCAATAGGGTAGTGGGGCTGGTGTCATCCTAGAAGGACCAAATGGGCTGTTGATCGAGCAGACCCTACGGTTTGCCTTCAAGGCCAGTAACAACCAAGCAGAGTATGGGGCCTTGATCGTGGGAATGCTATTGGCCAAGGAGATAGGCACTAAGAGTTTGTTGGTAAAGAGTGACTCCCTGTTAGTCACAGGGCAAGTTACGGGAGAATACCAGGCTAAGAACCCTCAGATGGCCGCATACTTATAGTATGTCAAGATTCTAAAGGATACTTTTGCGGTGTTCAAGTTAGTACATGTTCCTAGAGAACAGAATGCCCGAGCTGACTTGCTACCAAAGCTCGCCAGTTCGGGCAAGGGGGAAGACAAAGGACAGTCATACAGGAGACCCTGAGGACACCTCGAACCACCACGGGTAGCACAAAAAAAGTCCAACAAATAAGCACCTCGGAAGGCGTTAAGAGGAGTCACCGGTCGTTGACTCAAGAAACGCTGAAAATGCCCAGAATAAGCGCGTACACATTATCAAGGGAAGAGTCGTTGCACGTTTGCCTAGTTGAAGGAGGCGAAACCTGGATGACACCCTACATATGCTACTTGGCTGATGTGATACTTCCGCTAGAGCCCACAGAGGCCAGAGTAGTAAAAAAGAATTCAAGCAGGTATACCCTTGTGGATGGGAACTTGTTCAGACATGGGTATATGCACCCTATTTTGGCCTGTGTAAGTGGTGAGCAATGCACACACATCATGACAGAGCTCCACGAAGGGATATGTGGGAGTCACATCGGCAGCCATGCTCTTTCATCAAAGACCATTCGCACAGGATACTACTGGCCAACCATGAGGTAAGATTGCATGAGGTATGCACAACGATGCAAGCAGTGCCAACAACATGCTGACTGGGAAAATGCGCCCCTAGAGGAGTTACGATCGATCCACAACCCATGGCCGTTTCATACCTGGGGATCGAAATTATGAGGTCAATCCCTTTAGCGGTGTGATAGATGAAGTACCTTGTGGTTGCGATTGAGTACTTTACGAAGTGGATAGAGGCCGAGCCAGTTGCACAAATCACAGCCCACAAGGTCCAGCACTTTGTGTGGAAAAACATAGTATGCCGTTTTGGAGTCCCAAAATGTTTGGTGTCCGATAATGGTACCTAGTTTGTGAGCCAACAGTTGGGCAAGTTGTGCACCAAGCTTGGAATAAATAAGGTGTTTGCATCAGTCGAGCACCTCTAGACAGACGGGCAGGTCGAGTCTGCCAACCGAGTTCTGCTCAGAGGTCTAAAGAGAAGGCTGGAAAAAGCCAAGGGGGCCTGGGCAGAAGAGGTTCTTAGAATTGTATGGGCTTAGCACACCACTCCCCAGTCCACTACCAAGGAAACACCCTTTAGCTTGGTGTATGGTTCGAACACGATGATTCTTGTGGAAATCCAGGAGAGCTCACCACGTTTCCAGAACTTAGTGGCTGAAGAGTCCAACGAAGAAAGAAAGGTGAACCTAGATCTACTGGATGAAGTCAGGGAGGAGGCTCGCATCAAGGCTGAAGCCTTGAAGAGAAAGGTGGAGTACAAGTACAACTTCAAGTTGAGACCTCGGCAGTTCCAGGTCACCGACTTGGTAATGCGGAAAGCCCACCCCTATCAGCTAGAGAACAAGTTATCACCCAAGTGGACTGGTCTATTCCGTGTGACAGAGGCACTTGGGAACAAAGCAGACAAGCTCGAGACCCTCGAAGGTGGGATGATCCCTCGAACTTGGAACGAAGCAAATTTCAAGTTTTATTTCAGTTAATTATTTCATTGTACACAGTTTAGGGGACACTCTTTTTCCTTTATCAGGGTTTTTTAACGAGGTCACCCAATAAAATTTCAGTTAAAAATAAAATTTTGCAAATGTATTGTATAACAGAGTAAAGTGAACCTCTCCCTTGGGTAAAAACACCAAGATTGCAAATAGTATGGTTCTTAGTGAGCCTCCCTCTTGTGTTAGAACGCCAAGGTCGAGAACAGTATGGTTCCCAACTAAAACCCTCCATTGCCTCTATACGGCAAGGGCGAGGTTAGTAAAGTGAACCTCTCCCTTGGGTAAAAACGCCAAGATCGGGAATAGTAAGGTTCTTAGTGAGCCTCCTTCTTGTGTGAGAACACCAAGGTCGAGAACAGTATGGTTCCTAGCTAAAACCCCCCTTGCCTTTATACGGCAAGGGCGAGGTCAGTAAAGTGAACCTCTCCCTTGGGTAAAAACGTTAAGATCGGGAATAGTAAGGTTCTTAGTGAGCCTCCCTCTTGTGTGAGAACGTCAAGGTCGAGAACAATATGGTTCACAGTTAAAAGCCTCCCTTGCCTCTATACAGCAAGGACGAGGTTAGTAAAGTGAACCTCTCCCTTGGGTAAAAATGCCAAGATTGGGAATAGTAAGGTTCTTAGTGAGCCTCTATCTTGTGTGAGAACGCCAAGGTCGAGAACAATATGGTTCCCAGTTAAAAACCTCTCCCTTTTCTTATAAGACAAAGTCGAGAACAGTATGGTTCCCAGTTAAATATCTCCCTTGCCTTTAAACGCCAAGGTCGAAATCAGGAAGGCGAACCTCTCCCTGGTCTTTACAAGTCCAGGTCGAGAATAACATGGTTCAAACCGAGATGTCTCCCTAGTCCTTATACACCAAGGTCGAGAACAACATCTTCCTTATATGTGTTTGACAAAGGATAGGGCTAAGTGAGAATTCAAGCAAACACCACCTCTACCTTAATGCGTTGAAGAAGGGTAAGATCAAGCAGGTGGTAAAGAAGCGTGCTACTTAAGTAGGAGTGGCCCTAAAGCGTTGTTAGGCTAATTCGATACAATCAAGACATAACCAACAACAAACACAAGAAGCGAATCAAGAAGAAAGAAAATTTCATAAATAGAAATATATTTATATGTAAAAATTCAAGTTCACCAAGCTACCAAATAAATACAAGGGGAATCGCCGCTAATCGACGTCCACTAACTTTCTATCCGCGATAGTCTTCGTCAGCTCGGTCTGGGAGAGATCCACCCTAGGATGCACACAGGCAACCTAGGCTATGGCATCTTCGAACCCCGCTGCGTAAGACTCCGCGGCATCACAAACAAGTTCATCTTTGGTATGAACGAAGAGTTCATCCTTGCGGGCCAACTCTTCCCTCAGCTTGGAAAGCTGCTCTTCTAGTTGGATTGATTTCTCCCTCAGCTGTGCTGATTCCTCCTTCAGTTGGACCACCTCTGCTTCCTTGCTCCCAAGCTTCCCCATCAAGTCATCCACATCAGCCCTCAGATCAGTATTCTTGGCATAGAGACTGAGAGTCTCTTGGGACTTCTCAAATAAAAGCTTCTTAGTCGCTAGGTCAGACTTGCGAAGCTCCGCCATCTCCAAGATTTTGCCAGTCTCGCGGCACGTAAGCTCTTTGATTTGAAGGGCGTCCTGGTTAGCTACCTTCTTCAACTTCTGCATCTTAGACAAGGTGAGGTTGGATGCAACGAGAATATCCTCAAGGCACTTTGACGCGTGCTCCAGCAAAGGGTCCTCCTCCATGTTCTCCAGCCTCTCCTAATTCTGGAAGGATTGCAGGGCTCGCTGAAGGAAGGCAGGCAGGTCAGTAGGAGGTGCACCGCGATCGCCCCCTAAAGCACTCTCCCCCCTACCCTCTTGCACCACAAGGTCACGAGGGGAAGAGGCATTGGGAGGGTGCTCCTTGTAGGTAGGGGCACGATCGTCCGAGCCTGAAGGCACAAGAACCGCAACTTTAGCCTTCTGTTTTCTCTTGAAGATGAAACCTGAGCAGGTGTCTTTGTCTTCGGAAGTAGTGGCCTTAACCACCCCTTTCCGCCTTTGGTCTATGAGGGATGGGGCAGAAGGGTCTGGAGCATAGGTATCTGGGGCAGAAGGGCCTGGAGCAGAGGTATCAAGGGCAGAAAGGCTAGGAGCAACCTTGAGTTGTGCCGCCACAACATCCAACTGTCTCCTCTTTCAGCGTTAAGTACCATACCTGTACAAGAAGAACAAAAGAACGTAAGAGTTTAAACCAATCAAACACACAACTAAGGAGACACTTAAACAAAGGCAAGGGGAAGGGGAATACCAATATAACTCTTAAGGGATTTGGGGCTATACTCAAGCTTGATCAACTTGACGGTGTTAAACACCCCTCCCAGGTTGGAGAAGAACTCACACACTTATTGGTCACACGGGGTCAGGTCCTCTAGGCACCTAGGTTTCTTGAGCCCAGGTTCTTTCACCCAGAAGAGAGGGAACCCGTCCAACAGGGTGGGGTCGAATTTGCTGCAACGAATTTTGAAGAACTTCCCTTTGAAGCCCTTGTATAATTGTTGGAAGAGGGATAACAGTACTATTCCAGCTGTTAGAATGTATGACTTTAAACTAGAGGGGGGTGAATGGTTTAAAGAGGGTTTTCGCAAACTTTTTAGTCTAGAATGAAATTCCTTTAAGAAAACTTGATTCAGAATTCATTTGGCCAAAAACACAAAGCAATTTAACACAGCACCAGAAAAACAATCAATTGTTTCGCAGAAACAATCAGTTGTGTATACCAGTTAAAACTATACAAACTGAATTTAAAGAGTTTAAGGGAGAGAGAGATTGCACACACAATTTATACTGGTTCACTCTTAAACCAAGAGCTACATCCAGTCTTCCCAGAAACCACTGGGAAATCCACTAAGTAACCAAACCTAGATTACTTACTCATACCACCAAAGAAGTGACCTTGATCCCCTCAAGACACACACTTCCTTTGGCTCAGCACATACACCACCAAGAATGTTGATCTTGACAACCTCAAGAGCACACAACACTTCTCGGCCTCACACACCAGAGTTTACACAAAGTACAAAAGGATTACACTTGTTACAGAATTATCTGAAATCAATACAAATGAAAATTCTATACCACTCTCTCTTGATCAAAGCAATCTTTAACTCTTGAAAGCAAAATCAGTGAAAAACTCAAATATGTTTTTCTATGATTAAATCTTAGTTCTTGTTTGTTACAAAAGATGAACAAATATAGCTTTCAAAGACTGGTCAAAGCATTTAAAACAGGATCGCATTCAGTTACAAAATCATTTAAAGCTCAGTCAATGCACAAAACAGTTTTCTGTTATAATTTGAAAACAAACAATCGATTGAATGTGCGAATCAATCGGTTGTTTTGGTTTGACAGCAAGTCAACCACCAAAAACAGTTTTCAACCTTTCTCAAAACACCTAAGAGTAATACAATCAATTGTTTTGACAAAACAACAGGTTGTTTTTCACTTAGTTTGAAAAACACTTTCAATTCAAAAGGTTTGAAAATAGTTTAAGCTTTGGATTCAATCAAGAGTGGATTTACACAGATAATCTACCTCAGATCCTATTCTAAAGCACCTCAGCAACAATAAGCACATCCAGCTTTCCATCAAACTCAAAGGATTTGGATTCTTCAAAGCTTGAACACAGTTGATTCAACACTAGCGACCCCTTTGAAGCTCATCAACAACTTCTTCCCTAAACTCTTAGCCTCGAAGAAGTACAGAAAGACATCCACAAGTAGCCTGATGAATAGAGAAGACCCTGATGAATGCCCAACTATTGGGATGTAGCTGGGCAGGGGCCATGTTGACCTTGGTAAGAAGGGCGCGTTCGAAACCAGTGAATTGTAGGCGAAGCTTGAGCCTTTTGAAGACGGTGGAATATATGAAGAAGAAGGGACCTTCTGGGTCCGAGGATTCATCAATACACACAGGTTCGCCTTTCTTACAGGGCAGGACCTTCACGAACCTGTCATGCTCCTTTTCGAAAATACAAGTTTTATGGCTAGTGTCGCCCTCCTTATATGTTGTTATATCTTCAAAGGAGGTGATGTTGGAGGTTTCAGTTAGAAGGCTGTCAGGAGCCTAGTGGTATAGAGATTTGTAGTCGATGGAAGGAGTTAGGTTTTGAGTAGGTTTTGTTGGAGCCATCTCGAGAAGAAAAGCTAAAGAAGGGGAAGGAAAGAGGAAGAAAAGGGCAGAGTTTAGAGAAATGAGTTGGTGCGCTTTAGAAACATTCAAAAAATAGAGAGATGCGAAAACGAAGAACATAAATCATAAAGTGCAGAAAACATAAATAGTCCCAGAACAGTTAAAACATGTTATGAACAAGGGAATAGTAAGATAAAGAAGATTATGAGATAAAGGGCATTCCTTGGAGTGATCCTCGTGGGACAAGGAGTTGACCTAGATACAACCTATATAAAGGGTGGTAAGAACCCTAGAAAGGTACGTCGTTTCTAAGACTGAAACTGCTTTACATATTTACTGTTTCTTAGCCCAGTACTGACTTGATCGTTGGAGTGCAATCAACAGGTCAGGCCCCCTCTGTTTTAACGGAGCCACTCTCGACCACTCGAGGAGGGAGCAAAAACCACTAGGAAATAGGAGGAGCCACCATCTGCCTTTGAAGTCAACGACGGTTGAGTCAACCGGCAAGAACAAAGGTCCATTATCATTTTTATAAAAAGTTTGAATATAAAAAATATTCAAAAATATTTTTATTCACTTTATGTTGTTCATTGCCCAAACTAGGCAACAACACCAGAAAGTGTTTTTTTTTTTAGTTTTTCAGAAGAGTTAACAACATGATGTAATTGGAAAGAAAAGTTCAAACTATTACAATTTCCTTTTAAGGATTCTTTCTTAGCTATTGATAAGCATAATTCTAATAATACTTAGAGTCCCGATATTTGGACAACTCCAAATTGGAGTTCCCCGGATACAATTGCCCATGTGGCAAAAAATAATAATATTTTAATTATGTTGTGGGGCCCACAAAATGTGCTGTAATATTATGAAAATATTTAAAATTTGGGTGCTTGGAGTTACGTTCTAAATTTAGGTTAAAACATTTTGGGGGTTACGTTATGAATTTAGTTTGTCCAGTTCTTCTCCACTTCTCCAACTTCAGTGCCTTCTTCTCCTCCAACATCTGTTTGGTCTTCTCCTCGAGCTTCTGTTCTAGGATCTCTTCCACCGTCTGTTCTAGGTTTTGTAGGTCCTCCACCTTTCTTTATAGCCTTTCTCGTTCATCTTCTTCCTCGTCAGTGTTGGCAAGCGGGAACCTAGGCATCCCTTTTCCCGGTGGTTGGGTGGCGTTATTGGTTGCCTGACATTTAAGTGTTCTATTTAGTTTCACCAAAGGTAATACATATTCTATTAATTGGTTTATTAAGTGAAAAATTGATCTTATTTGATTTTTGTTGGGTGATGAATAATCAAAAGTGTGTGTCCCTGTTATCTGCCTTGTGGTGACCCTTGTAACATTATAGGGTGATCCTTGTAACATTATATGGTGATCCAAAGTTTGTGTACGGATGTATGTTTTTTCTCCAAGAAAAGGCCTTTTCTGAAGTTATGATATTGTGAATTTACTCAGTGTTGAGTATACAGAGAAAGAGAGCGGTCACTACATATTGTTACCGTAGATAGATAATCATGTGAGTGATTATTGAATATATGTGTCTTGGTGTATAATTAATGCAAATTCATTCTTTGTAGTCTTAGGTTGATCAAGTACCAAATTTTTTAAGGAAAATATTTAATCTTGACTTGGATAAGAAAGGTAAAAAAAGAGTGTTAACAGCAAGACGATTAAAAAATATTTATTTTTAGCTAACAACAAATTTAAAACTTATTTTTCTGGAAATTTGAAGTTTGTGTTCCTGTTGGTTGGATGGGGCATGAGGTGGGCAAAAAGTTAGTTAAATGAGGTGTTTGGATGCCATGAGGGAATGACATTGTCAACTTAGAGAGTGCCACTATGTGGTGACCTTAGTAGGAATATATGGTGACCCACATTACTCTTCCTACACAGACCTAGAGAAGATTTTTCTCGTAATTTCAAGTTAATGTTCCTGTTGGTTGGGGTGTGGCATGAGATAGGGAGAAATTCAGTTAAATGAGGTGTTTGGAGGCCATGAGGGTATGGTAGTGTCAACTTAGAGAGTGCCAACATGTGTTGACTCTAGTAGGAATATGTGGTGACCCATATTACTCTTTATGCACAAACCCAGTGAAGATTTTTCTGGTAATTTCAAGTTAGTGTTCCTATTAGTTGGGGTGGGGCATGAGGTAAGGATAAAGTCAGTTAAAGTAGGTGTATGGAGTCCATGAGGATATGACAGTGTCAGTATGTAGTGACTCTAGTAGGAATATGTGTGGTGACCTATATTACTTTTCTTACATACATGCAGTGAAGATTTTTTTGGATATCTCAAGTTAATGTTCCTCTTGGTTGGGGTGGGGCATGAGGTGGGGAGAAAGTTAGTTAAATGAGGTGTTTGGATGCCATGAGGGAATGGAATTGTCAACTTCGAGAGGGCTAGTATGTGGAGACCCAGATTACTCTTCCTACACATACTCAGTGAAGAATTTTCTAGAAATTTGAAGTTAGTGTTCTTGGTGGTTGTGGTGGGGCATGAGGTGGGGAGAAAGTCAGTTAAATGAGGTGTTTGGAGGCCATGAGAGTATGGAAATCTCAGCTTAGAGAGTGATAGTATATGGTGACCATGGTAGGAATATGTGGTGACCCACATTACTCTTTTTACACAAACGCGATGAATATGTTTTTGGAAATCTGAAGTTAGTGTTCCTGTTGGTTGGGATGGGGCATGAAGTGGGGAATAAGCTAAATTGTTTGTCCCTGTTATTTGCCCTGTGGTGACCCTTGTATTATTATGTGGTGACCCAAAGTCATTTTTTTATAAAAGCTCTCATGTTAGGCATCACTATGAAACTTGACATCTCAACTAGGCTGACACCTCAAGTAACAATAATCATCTTCCACCACATGAAAAAAGATTATTAAAAGAATAAAAGGAAATACAAGAAAATATGGGAGACTAGACCAAAACCCATGTATTAACAAAAACGGTACATATGTAATCTATACCTATTAATAAAGAACTCTAAGAAAAGACTAGATGGAAGCCTATTATACCAATAAAAATACTCTCTATGAATAAAACCGAAGTTAGCAAGCTTATCAGCACATGCATTCCCTTCACGAAAAATGTGAGAAACCCTAAACCTGATTTTCCGCAGTATTTAAGACAAGTGTTCCACCTATTACAAAGCATCCAAGGAACATTAGTCCCAGCAGTAAATGCAACACAAACCAAGGCAAAATCACAATCAAGCCATAAACTAGTAAGACCCATTTTTGAGCTTGTTCAATACCATGTATAACTTCATAAAACTCAGCAATCAAAGCATCCTGAACACCAAGGAAAGAAGAGAAACCACCAATAAATTCCCCCATACTCTCACGGAAAATACCTCCACAAGTAGCAAGACCAGAAGAACCCTTAGTAGCACCATCAATGTTTATTTTAACCCAGCCTGGAGAAGGAAACTCCCAGCGAAAATGAAGAGGAGATAGAACTTTACCACTAGGAGTATTAATACCAAAAAACTTAAGCACATTGAATCAAACATATAATTTCACATAGAACTTTTAGACAAATTACCCACTAGACAAGTGAGATCTTTAATGACTGAAATGACCCTAAAAACATCAATTTTAACCTAAAATCTACCATAATTCCTCATGCGCCATATCATCCAAATAGAAAAGGTTATCACAACAAATTTAATTAAATTAACCAAAGGACTACCATCACTTTTAATAAAAGAAAGAAGATCATCCACATTAGACAAATGAGAAGTAAGGAAAATTTGTCGAACCCAACTCCAAATATGCATAACATTAGTTCAAAAAAATATATGGTGAATAGAGTCGTCCTGCTTTTCACAAAGCGTACACATAAAACATATATGCAAACTTATATGCTAAATATATTGATCTATAGGTATTCATGCATGAAAAACTTTCCATAGAACTAGAGTTTTGGAATGAGGTATATATGAAGACTAAATGAGTTTACCTCAGCCACAGGGAATTCCAAGATCCAAGAAAAAGTCTTAACTGACTTAAGAGTGAAATGCCTAGAATCTTCCAGAATCCAATTAGAAATATCTTGTTCCAGCCTAATCATGATATGTTCAAAAAATGAGGCACCTGCCGTAATGGCAAGGGAATACTCCAATCACTACCAGTCCAAAATTGAGAAGCTGTATCCGAGATTCTAGAACCATTAAGTACCCCTGCAATGATTAATAAAGAAGGAGTGTAACACCATTTATCATTCTAAAAATTGTACTTGTACCAACAGTCCAAGAAGTATGTTCAAGAATAGTGTCATAAAACTATTTAATCCCAAGCCATATAAAGGAGGATCTATAAATCATTCTAAACTGGTACTTTGATTTAAGAACTCTAACTTTCAAGAGAAGAGACCAATGTTTATTACTATAAGTAAAATTCCAAGTAAGTTTAAGAAGGTACGCATTATTTTCATGATGGAGATCAATAATCTTCAATCATCCATTCTCAAAAGGAGAACAAATCTTAGCCTAATTAACTGTAGTTATGCCTTTTTTCATAATATCACCAGTCCAAATAATTTTTTTGCTCCACTGCTCAACTTGCTTAAGAATAGAAATCGACCATTTATATATGTTAAAACTATAAGCTAGAAAATCAGTAATCACTATATTAACCAACTGGATCTGACCCATCATGCTAAGAGATTTCCCTTTCCAAGATGCTAACTTCAATTTGAATTTATCAGCCAAAGGTTTAAAAAATCGACACTTTGGATCACCAACAAATATAAGCACCCCTAAATAATTAAAAGGTAAAGCTCCACGACTACAAGAAAGAAGACATTGAACTTTGGTAACAAATCTTGCAGAAGTATCCATGATGAAAAAACTACTTTTAGAATTATTAACATATTGACAAGAAAAATTACCATAATTTTAAGGAAGATACTCAAATTTCTAAGAGACTTATTATCTACCTTATAGAAAACAAAGATGTGATCAACGCATAAGATGTGAGAGGGAGTGAAGTAACCTGTAGGGCTAGCCATATGATGAATCTTCTAATCATTCACAAGCTTAGAGATTCCTCTACTCAGAACCTCCTATGTGAGGCAGAAAAGCAAGGGAGATAAAGGATCACCCTGTCTCACACCTCTACTACAAAGAAAAAAACCCACCAGATTGCCATTTATCCTGATAAAAAGCATATATGAATGAAGGATTGTACTAATCCAACTGAGAAATGAGGAATGAAAATCAAAGCGTGTTAAAAATAACAATAAGAACTTCCAATTCAGAGTGTCAAATGCTTCAAAGTCAATTTCTTGCATACACACATGTACAAAATACATTTTCTTTGAATTGGTTTATTTTTGAAAGATTCATGTTGTTTGATTTTTTTTGGGTTTTGAATGATGTATTCATTGTTGAATTAATATGTTTTTTAGGATATAATGACAACTAATGAAAGTATTCATGCAAAATCGGTTGTGGATGATAAGGTTTGATTTAGAAGATGGTTAATTTTTTAAGGAAGACGATGACATCACATTCTTAGTAAATTGTATATGTATTTATGAATGCATGTGTTTAGGCATTATTGCAGGACAAAGTTTTTTGGAAGTTTGAACAAAAGTTTAGGTGCTGAAGAAAAATGTGATATTCAGTCAACCCCATTTGGTTGGCTAATTTTGTTGGATGTGAAGCTGAAATTGAGTCACTGCCTTTTAAGGGAGTTATGTAGTAGGTGGGTGGAGAGGAGTCATGGTTTTGCAGTCAAGTCTACACTTGTCCTATTCATTGTGTTAGATGTTTTTTTAGGTATAGGTCTCAAAGTTGTGGGAGAGAAAATTGACTTAGCAAAAACAATTTTTTTTTAAGAGTATGAGTTTTTTTTCAAACAATTAATGTATCTGTTAAAATAATTTATGGTAAAATTGTCAAACGTCGCAACCAAGGTTCCATAAAGGACTTTTGCAAGTTGTAGATTTTGTTAGGAACGTAAGAGGTTTTATTTCCAAATAGAATGGGTTTAGTTCTTGGTGGGTTGTTTAATGTTGTGGATGATCTGAGCCAATTGGGTAGGTTTAATTGGGGGGTTTAGTTTATGACTTTCTAGTTGATAGTTTGTTTTTTGCTTCTATGTGTATGAGGAGGAAAAGTAATTCGTCATATATCCATGTTGGTGGTTGTGTATACTTGATGCAGGTAATTTAAAAGGTTTAGTTGGTATGTGTAATGATTTCTTATCCATTTTGTGGTTACTAACATGAATTTATGACATGAACTATGTAGATATGGGTTTTTGAGCATTTGTTCCCTTACAAGCGTCAGGTGCCGAGAAGTGGAAATAAATATCCTCGTCAAACCTTAAGTATCACTGAATAACATTTTTTTTCTTTTTTGTACACTCATGATGTAAAACTGTAAAGCACTTCCTTAATGTTAAGCAATGTTAATGTAAACCATGACACTATTTTCGAGGTATTTATTGTTGTTGGCAGAAAAGTTACATAAACTTAATGGTAGTTGGGTTGCAATAATGCATCTCCTTTCCTATAATTACCATTATAAATTGGCTTTACTCCACACATGAGCCAACATCAAATTGAAGAATAGCGCCTGCATTCTCATTTTCCAACGTGTTGCATTTAATTTTCTCTGTTGTTCTTCATAGCGGCACCCACAAGTTTTGAATATCTTCAATCTCCACCTCCTTCATTCCATTTGTTGCAATCACGATGGGATCCATGGGTTTTCAATAAATTTAATACACATGCATTTATTAGGGTTCTACACATGCATTTATTAGGGTTCTACACATGCATTATTAGGTTTCTTCACATGCATTTAAATATGTTCACAAAAAAATGATTTTGTTGGTGCATTTTAATGACAATATTGAATGTTTGGTTGGAGGTGATGCATGTAGGTTCATATTTTTTGGCAAAGCATGAGATAATGGACATTTGACTTCCAGAGTCAAAATAATCCCTTCTTGTGATTGAAAATAAAAACCCTAGTTTTTCACAATGTGTTAAAAAAGAATGTGTTAAATGTGATGACAATATCAACTTTGGTTGCACATGATCATGTACCTTACTTATTTTTGGAAGCAACTATTATGGGACATTCTTTGATATTTTCGTTGCACAGTCAAAAAATAACCATAGTTTTCATCAACTTTTGCATAATCTTGTTAAAAAAAATAAGATGTGTTAATTGCAATATCAT
Source organism: Phaseolus vulgaris (assembly GCF_051622355.1). Lineage (NCBI taxonomy): Eukaryota > Viridiplantae > Streptophyta > Magnoliopsida > Fabales > Fabaceae > Phaseolus > Phaseolus vulgaris. The sequence goes on along the minus strand of NC_143501.1, from coordinate 15,612,064 downwards.
ATGTTTACAATGCAACTTTGGATATATATGGATAATATTTCCCTTGATGACATTTCCTTGTTTGAAGATAGTCAGCCTTCATAGGAATTTAATAATATATTTGTTGATGTTAAGGATGTGATTGAATTGGTTCCTACAATTGGCATGTCTTTTGATAATACAGATGCCGTTAAAAATTTCTATAGAGAATATGTCATCACAAAGGTTTTTGGAATTAGAACAAGTTCAAAGAAAGGACCAGACAACAAATTAAGATACTTTATGTGGGTTTGTGCAAGAGCAGGAAAATATACGTCATCAATTTCCACCACACCCTTCCAACTCAGAAGCATGAATGTCCAACTCGTATTACTGTTGGCATAAAAGACAGGAAGTGGTATAAAATGTCGGTGCACGAAGAACATTCACATGACATCAGCCTAACCAAGTCTAGATTGGTTAGAGGAAATAGAAGAATAAGTTTACACGCAAAAAGAATGCTTGATATAAATGATGATGCTAGAGTTCAAATAAATAAGAGTTTTCAGTCTTTTGTTTCTGCAGCCGGTGGGTATGACAATATGGAACGATATATCCGTAAAGAAAGCATTGGGGAAGGAAGGGGATGACAAAACACTTTTAAATCATTTTTATCGTATGAAGGAACTTAACCCCCAATTTTACTTCGACATAGATTTGGATAATGATAATCACATACATAATGTATTTTAGGCAGATGCAAGAAGTCATGCATATGGGATAGTTTGGGAGATGTTTTTTGCTTTGATACGACATATTTGACAAATAAGTATGATATGTCATTTGCATCATTTGTCAGTGTTAATAATCACGAGCATTTTGTTGGGATGTTGACTCCTTTCTTCTTAAGATACTGATGCATTCGTTTGACTATTTCAAAGTTGGGTACATTGTATGTCACACAAACCTCCCCAAGGCATTGTCACAGATCAATGTAGGGTAATGAAAAATGTAGTTGACGTTGTCTTTCCCAATGTGCAACACAGGTGGTGCTTGTGGCACATATGAAAAAAAATACCTGAAATGCTTCAAAGATATACACAATATAAACAAATGAAACATGATTTGAAAACGGTTGTGTATGAGTCGCCAAATATTGATGTTTTTATGTCCTTGTGGGGTAATTTCATAAGTCATTATGAGTTAAGCAAGAATGATTGGTTGAATATATTATTTGAAGAACGGGCATGTTGGGTTCCTTGTTACCTTAAAGGCTTTTTTTTAGCAAGCATGTCCACAACACAACCATGTGAGAGCATGAATGCATTTTTTATGGGTATATTAATTTCATCTCATGTCTCCAACAATATGTGCACCAATATGATAATGCACTGGAACATAATGCAGAATTGGAGTGTGAAGAATGTTGAAGATGGATGAAGCTTCTTCTCTGCCAAGTCTTTGTGTGTGTTTGGTGTAGAAAATAACTAGTTTGCTTTGAAGGTTGTAATGTGTAATTAGGTGATCTTGTATATAGGTTAGAGTGAGTTTAAGGTTACCTTTTGCTTCGTGACCTACCCTATATGGCTAATCAAGGTGGTAAGATCAAGCACAAAAAGTGATTCAATGTTTTCCAAAAAACTCCTTAATGTTTTCTCATAAAACCAGGTTACTGCACAAAAATAAATCTGTTTATTTGTGAAACAATAGATTTATTTTTTATCTGATGAAAGGTTTTTCAAAATTCTGTTAGGGCGCCAAAAAGTTTGTTTCATGGAGTTATTTCAGTTAAGATGAGCTGACAGTCCTTCATAAAACAATCTGTTTGTTTTAGAATTAACCTGTTCTTTTTATAACAGTTTTCTAACTGTTTTTTAAAAGTTGTTAGAAACTAATTTCTATATAAAGAAAGACACTTATCACATGAAAGGTGGTTGAGTTTGTGTTGGCGAAAATTTTATAACTTCAATTCACCCTTTCCCTCTTGAACTCAGACTCTAATACACCCAACAAAGAAGACTTTGTTTCTCTGGACACAATTATTCCTTGTAGGTTTCAAGCATAATACACTTGCAAAGTTCAACGAAGTCCAAGCTGAGTTCTCAAGAAAGATGAATTGTGCTATTAATAATTTATTTGTTGTGGACACTCCAGTCGGTTCAATGTTATGGAAGAGTCATTCTGAGATGGCCGAACAAATCACTCAAATTGTGTAGTGTTATTTGAGCATGAAAACTATGATGTTCGTTGCACATGTTTTTTATTTGAATTTAAGGGAATCTTGTGTCGCCATTGCTTTGTTGTCCTTGCACAAGAAAGAGTGACAAAACTGCCGACAAAGTATAATTTGATCAGGTGGAGTAAAATTGTTCGTTGCAAGCACACATATATAAAAGATTCATATGGGAGTAAGGATAAAGATTTACAAGTTAAACGATATGATGGGTTGTGCAAGAAATTCTATGATATAGATAAAAGTTCTAGCAGGACAAAGAATACAACAAAACTTTTGCACAACCATCTTGATGCTTTTGTCGTGAACCACGATCAACCAATACACGACAATTCTAGAACAAAAACAATGTTGGCCAACACTCATGCTTGATGAACATGGACAAAAAATGTCATATACTCGTACAACTTTGAATTTCTCCGTCATTGAAGTGTGTAGCCCTATGGTTGTGAAACGAAAGGAAAGACCACACTCGACACGAAAAAAATCATGCTCTAAAAAGGGTGGAAAATGGAAAATCAGAACACATTTTGATTATGCACTTACACAACAATTCCATAAATACAAGAGATAGAGAAAGGATTACACCTGATCAATATCCAAAAAGAAAAGATTACAACAATCCTATTCCACTCCTTTGTGAAAATCCAAAAGCTTGATGCAAATCTTGAAAACTCAAAACTGTTTTCTCAAGCTCAAAAAGTTTAAAATGTTTCTCAATTCTTTAGGAGCGTAAAACAAACTTTATATACTCCAAAGGTTTGTTAAACCCATTTAAAGCAGGAGCCAAAACAGTTAGAAAACATTAAAAGCTGATTTACAAAGTATAACATAATTTTGTTATGGATTTTCAAAAAACAATCAGTTGAATTCTCAAAACAACCAATTAAATCGGTTTGACAGCAAACTCAAGCAAGTCAAACAACTTGAAACCCTTTTCAAAAACCACTAAGTGTCAAACAAACGGTTGAAACGACAAAACAACAGGTTGTTTTTCTACTTGTTTGGAAAACACTATTTTTCAAAAAGGTTTTGATTCAAATCAGTTATAGATTCAAACAAGGAGTGGATTACACTTTAATATACCCAGAACCCACCCACACAAGCAGCAACTCCAGCCTTCCATCAAACATAATGGATTTGGAAACATCAAAGCTCAAGATCATCCTTGATCAACAATCTCCCCCTATTTATGAAGACAAATCCCTGGTTGCTTGTGTTGAACTGTTTGAATATGAGTCAGCACCTGCAAAACATAATATATGCAAACACATAGCATATATAACAACAGGTTATGAAGGCACACAAACCAGTTTTCTGCATAACCAATTTGAGCAGAAAAACTAGTCAAAACAGTGTGTGCAACAACAAATTTAACATGTTGAACAACATAATATAAACCATTCAAGATTAGAGTTTTGCAGCAGGTTACACAACACATAAACCAACACCTTCTCCCCCTATTTGTCTTCACTAATAGAATGAAGAAATGGTAAAACAAAATCAAGAAAGAAACTTTCCAGAAATTTAAAGCAATAAAAGCATAACACATCTTTAGTCTTCCTTTCCATACTGCAACTCAAATAACTGGTTCTGCACAACTTCTATTTGCTCATCCAAGTTCTAAAAACGTGCATCCATGCTCTGTAATCTGTCATCAAAGTTCTGAAAATTGGTAGCACAGTATTCATGGACATTCCTTTGGTTCTCTGCAAAGTTGTCCATCCTGTTCACCATAAACCTTTCAAAAGGAGACATTGATGTTATGCGATCTCCTATGTTCTCAACACTTGGTCCAACACCAAAATCAGCAGTAGGTTCATTCTCTTGAGCATCAATTCCAGCACCTTCAGCAACAACAACTTGTTTTTCCCCTTCATGTTCAGCTTGCACACAACTTGAGGAACCACCTTGGTCTCCATCCTTGCTTATCCATTTTCCACCAATTTTGGTGAATCCCCATCTTACTAAGTGAACCATTGTTCACTTCATGTGATGATTTCACCACTTCAGTTTGTTCTTCCCCAAGATCCACTTTGCTTGAGTATTCTTCAATCAATTTTTATTAAACTAAATTTGGTTAAATTCTTCCACCACACCAATATTTCCTTTATTAATTTAGTCCAGTAATGGCATACCAAACATCATGTGTAATTTCCATCTCAACTCCTTTAACATGAGATACAAGATTATTACCAACAAATTGAAGGTTGGTGTAGAAAACCCTCACAAGATCAAGATATATGTTTCCTGACATTTCCAAGAACCTCTTTAGCAGCTGCTCTATGAGAAGACTCCTCACCTCAGCCAGCTTTTGCTCCCTCAACCAATTGAAAGAGATGAGCTTTGGATTATTTATAGCTTTCCTATTTGTCTCATGTAAATATTTCTCAATCTTTTCATCTTCACCCGAGAACCATGCTACAAGACGTCCTCCCCTCCTAATTGCCCTAGTTTTGATCCTTTTTGATGAAGGGGATGTGGAATCCATGGAGGTATCCTTTCTCCTTTGAATTTTGTTTTCTTTTGTTCTCATTGTTAGGACACTCTGCCTTGATGTGTCCCTGCTCACCACAACAAAAACAGGTATACTTATTAGGATTGAAATCATCCAGTTTCTTAGAACTGTACCTTTTAGAAGATTGGCCTTTGTTGTTCTTCTTCAAGAATTTGCTGAACATTTTTCATAGCAAACTCATTGTGTCTTCTTCACTATCACTTGAATCTTGATGGCTTCTCTGGCTAGCTGCTTTCAGGGCTATCCCTTTGTTGTGTTTATCCTTACTTTCTTGGACAACCAACCGGTTCATTTCAAACTCATGTTCCCTTAACTTACCAAACAATGAGGCTCATGTGACCTTTGGCAGCCAAGACTTGTCAAGCCACTTTAAAATCTTTATGTTCAACTCCTATTTGTCAAAGCTTTTTCCAAGACTCATTAGGTGATTCACAATGTGAGAAAAACGTTTCTGCACATCAGAAATTGTTTCCCCTTTCTGCATCCTGAACAATTCATATTCTTGAATGAGAGCATGCTTTCTTGCCCTCTTCACAACATTGGATCCCTCATGTGTGACCTTAAGAATATCCCACTTTCTTTTGTAGAATTGACACCCTGAAAAATTCATCACAGCTCAAAGCAGAAGTTATAATATTTTTTGCAATCTCATCAAACTTAGCTTTCTTGCTGTATGACTTAGTTCATTCAGATGGGGGCTTATCAACAAACACATCATCCTTTTTTACTTAGGGAATAAAAGGTCCATTTTCCATTGCTTCCCAAATTCCTTTATCTATAGAGTGCATAAAAATCTTTATTCTAACTTTCATGAATCGATAGTTCACACCATAAAATAAAGGTGGTCTATTAATAAAGGCTCCTTCCCCAGAAGGTAACTTGTCAGCCATTAAAATAGTTTTGAAAAAACAGAACTTGAATAAATTTCAAGAACTTAGCTCTTGATGCCAATTGTTAGAATTAATGGCCTACACAAGACGGGGTGAATTGTTTGAAAAAAGATTTTTGCAAAGATTGGCTAAGAATGAAGATTTATCAACAATCACAGAAAGAGCAATCAGGGAAGCCAAAAAATCAAAGCTGTTAAAACTGTTTGTAGAAAAACAAACGGTTGAAATTTCGTTTTCACCGGTTGTTTATAGCAGTAGAGACAAAAACCACATCAAACAGTTTGTAATGAGTGAGAGAGAAAGAAGAGATTACACAATCAATTTATACTGGTTCACTCCTTACCAAAGCTACATCTAGTCCCCAAAAAACCACTGGGTATTCCACTAACAATCAATCTAACAAATTACAAACACTCAACACCACAAAGAGGTGATCTTGAAGACACAAGAACGCTCACCATTTTTGCCTTTCACACAACCACTGTCAGAACAATCCTCTGACCTCACAGTTTTACAAACTTACAAGTTTAAAAAAAAAACAACTACTAGAATTAAAAGGAACAAATTACACCTGGTATTCAGGAAATCACAAAGCTCCTAAAATCAGTTCTTGAACCAATGCACAACCATTAGGAAATCTTGCAAAACTTTGAATCAAATCTCTTCTCAAGAAAACATTTTCAATCTTACTTTCTATGTATTTTTTAATATGGAGGGTAACCAAATTTATAGCTCTTAAATCTAGTCGGTTTAGGCAATTAATCACGAGCCAAAACAGATTCAAATCAATTCAAAACAGATTTAACAGGTTTTTCAAAAGATGTTAAGAAATTTGAAAATAAACCAGTTAAAATGTCGTTTTAACTGGACGAATTGGTTTTGACAGTTACTCAACCAAGTCAAAATCAGTTTTGAAAACCCTCAAACAAGTTGGGTGTAAAACAACCGACTAAACCGTGAAATAAACCGTTTGTTTTTCACTTGGCTTAGAAAAACATTTTTATTTTTCAAAACAGATTGATTCAGCTGTGCATTGGATTAATAATGATCTTTAAAAAAATTCTAAACACCCTAGAGCTAAGCCCCAAACAAAGCAACACATGCATGAAGCTCTCTTCACATATTTGGTTTCACCAAAGCTTCATTTTCTACAGAGAATATCTACTGAACTCCCCTGATTCAGTAGTGTCTTTATAATGGTGAATTTGTCAATATCAACTAATATCACCATAGAGTCTTCCTATGAAGGGTCGACACCTTTGAAGTTCTCATCGGTGAAGGTGATGGGTGGCATTCTCGGTCGAAAATAAATGGTGTTCACTTGTTGTACTACCCTTGGGTGTTTCTTTCTGGCCGTGTTGCAACTTCCTCCTGCAGTGAAGCCCCCGACAATGGTGTTGATGATCTCTCGGTCATCTCTTCCTGCTCCTTCCTTCCATGAAGGCTCCTCCCTCCTTGGTCGACGCTCTGGTTGGCGATCATCCTCTCTTGTCCTCTGAAGGGTGTAATCCCTCCGTCCTTCTTCCTCTCTCCATGGATACCGTTTCAAACCCCGGTCTCTTTGCACAAATAGGAAGAGATGCCCGGCCTAGATAAGATATTCAATCTTATCCTTCAGCGCCTGACACTCCTCGATTGTATGTCCACTATTCCTGTGATACCGACACCTACGAGTTCGGTCGTTGTTATCAGGGCTTGCCACCCTTCTTGATGGTGGGATTAACTCGATGCTCAAAGCTTCATCTAATATTCTCCCCCTGTCGGTGGTCAAAGGGGTGTACCTCGTGAACTGGGAGCCCCGATTATCCTTGTGCCTATCTCCCCGACCGGCACTGGGTCAATTCAAGCGTTCATTCTCTTTGTCTCTCCCTTTTTTACCTCTGGCCTCAACTCTGGCCTGATTTCTGAACTCTCTCAGCTCTTCCAACTGCATGAACTTAGTAGTTCTCTACCTAAGCTCATCCAGGTTTGCAGTTGGCTCCATTCACAGACTATCAGCGATCGACCCTGACCGTAAGGTAGTGATCATGTGGTGCATGGCCACGTCCAGACTCAGGTTCTAGATGTTCAGGGCTATTTTATCGAACCTCTCCATAAACAGCCTTAGAGACTCTCCCTTCTCCTGAAGAATGTTGATCAGGGCGACGGAGGTTAGGTGATGCAATCGGCTAAAAGCGAACTGCGTTCCGAACATGGACACCAGCGTTTCGAAGTAGTCAATAGAATTTGAAGGAAGCCTCGTGAACCAACTCAAGGCTCCTCCATTCAACGAGGTCGGAAACACTCGACACAGGACTGTGTTGTCTGAGGTGTATAAGCTCATTTGCGTGGTGTACACGTTTATGTGCTCATTGGGGTCAGTCGTCCCGTCATGCCGATCCATGTTAAAGCCTTTCCACACCGTTGGCAGTTGTGCCCCCATTATGTCATCAGTGAATGGATTTCGGCGAGACACATCGAGGGTGTTGGTCGTACGGAATGACTTGTTCATAAAGGACTTGTTAGGTTCAATAGTATCAAAGTTCAAGGGGGGGGGGGTGAAGTGAGCTTTTAAAACTTTCGCACAGATTCAGTTTTTATCACAGTACAAACAAAATAAATCGATTTATTTAACAATGAACAAATTTATTTTTTATACTGCTTATGTACATTAAGGTGTTTATCTCAGTTGAATGATTTTTTATTTTAAGATTGAGTTAGATGATATGTAGGCAAAGTTCAAATTGATTTTCACAAGATAAAATCAGTGAGTTAATCACAACCTTTGAATAAAAAATCAATGCTTGTTTTTAAAACAATTTACAGGTTGAATTAATTTTCACAGAACATGAATTCCAATTATGTTTCACAACACATATAGATTTACACAGAAGTTCTTCAGAAGGTTTTCCAGAAACTCAAGAACAATATACACGTACCCAGAAAGAACAGATTAAACCCTAAACACAATTGAATATATTTATTTCTTGACAGATTAGTTTGATCAACGATTATTGAGTGCAGAGATTAAGAGACAATGAACACAAAACAATTATACTGGTTCACTCAAATGAGCTACATCCAGTCTTCACCTAATCCAAGGTGAAATTCACTAAACCACAATTCAAAACAATTACAAAAACCACTGTTCTTGAACCCTACAAGAACATGGCATACCTTGTTGAAAAACACTATTCCAGCACACACAACTCTTCAAGAAACCCTATCAAGAAGAGTTTACAACCACACTTTACAAGAAATTGAAGTATGAAACGAATACACCTGATAGACAATGCAGAAATTTGCCTTAGACCAGTATAACAGATTGCTCACACAGTGACAACACCTCTAACCAAGCCTTAGAACCAACCAAGAACAAACACACTTTGTGATTTGAAAAATCTTTCAAGAACTCGTGCTAATCCTTTGAAATCTCTTATATCTCAATTGTAAAACCAGTTTTCCCAATGACATGAACAACGTTTTAAAGTCAGAACAAACTCTCTTTTTATAGGAAAACATTTTATAACAAACTTTCAAAAAACAGTTAAAGCTGTTACAAAAAGAACAAATTGAAAATAAAATGAACAGACTTATTTTCAAAGGCAGTGAGAGATTTTGTTATATGTAGGAGACTTAGTCAAAATCCTTGGTGCAAGGATAAAACAGTGAAAAACCGTTTAATAGAAACATGGCACCAGACTAAAAAGAATCTATTTATTTACAGAAGAGCAGATTCATTTTCAAAACGATAACAAGAACTTTTTACCAAGTGAAACACAGTCGTTTTGATGGAATGAAAACTTAGTTAAGATACTTGATGCATAAAACATGATTTTAAAAAACAACACTTAATCAAAGCATCAGTTTAAGAAAAGAATCTATTCATTTAGAGAAGAACAGATTCATTTTTTGTGCAGTAGAGGATACTTTGTAAAACATGTGAAAAATAGTTTCATAAAACTTGTGCTTGCTCTTATCACATGATCAGGGGTTAAGAGGTGGGTTACCCAGCAAAAAGCCTACTTTAAACAACCTCTAATCTATACCTGAGACATCCTTTAAAGAAAATACAAACACTAAGGAAAAATTACACATTTGGCTTCATCAAACACTTTGTCTTGAAGGGGCAACATCTATCTTCAATAATCTCCCCCTGTTTGATGGAGGCAAATCCCCATAGCTCAGTTGCTTTAAGAGGAGGACAACACATGTACTTCACGAAACACGAAACTACAAAAGTTGAAACAATTCATAACATGAAACAGTTTTAAGGTGCAAGGTGTAACTCCCTGTATCACCTAGCTTTACCTAACATGGTGAGCTATTTTCCCCCCCTTTGGATTCATCAAACATCATGGAGAAATATAAATCCAAATAGCAATCAAAACATAACAGTTCATAAAACATTACAGATTGTTCAACAGAAACAGAATGCAAGAACATAAACTAGGCAAGAGCAAAGCATATAAACAAGACACTTCTAATCCTTCTAGTACAGTTTGCCAGCTGCAATTGAACACCCTCAATCTGATCATCAAGATGCTGGAACCTGGCTTGAGTTGTCTCGAAATAGGCCCTCTGTTCCTCTAACATGACATCAAGACAATACATAACCTTCCTCTCAAACATGGACATGGGTTCACCTCGGTATTCTGGGGCTTGATAGGCAACGAGAGCATTTTGGGGAGTTTCAACAACATCTTCATTCATTGCTTGTGGTGCAGGTGAATCTCCTCTGATTTCTGTAGATGGAGAACTCATCCTTTGACTCCCAGCATGACCAACAGGTGACTCTTGTCTGTATGAGTGATGGATTGCATAGCAGGACTGTTCTGCATCTTGAACAGTATCATCTTCCATAGGAACAACATCATCTCCATCTTCATTGTTGAGATTTGAGGCTTCACGTTCCTCTCTATGAGTCCTGCTTCTGTGAAATACCCAGCTGCCTTCCACTTTGTGAAATCCCATCTTAATGAGAGTGGCATTGTCAATCTCACTCACAACCTTGATGGTCTCGTTCCTCTCATTAGAAGTATCAACACCAAAATAGTCAATCAATTTTGAAACAAGGATAGCATATGGATATCTGTAATCAGCTAACCTTTTGGATTTTAGCATGTGTTCAATTATAATGTAAACCTAGTTAACTTTTATCGTGTTCATAATGCAGTATAGTAGGATTAAATCTTCCTCATGCAACATAGCATGATTTGTGCCTCTAGGAATGAGTTGCCATGCAATGATATAGGCAAGTAATCTTGGGGTTAAATTCAGGTTACCTGCATGGAACCTGTTCACACTTAGGGAGGGATCCCTTACACAGCTTCGATAGTACTGTATCTTGTTAAATTCTTGAATTCCATTTGTATTTCCTTCGCCCACCTTCAAACCAGCATACTTGATTCCAACCACTAGATTCCATACTTCATTGGTGACTTTCATCTTATCCCTTTCACGTAAGACACCAGATTTTTCCCATCCAGAGTCAGATTGGTGTAAAACACCTTCACCAGATCAGGGTATACGTTACCTGTCATTTCCAGAAGCTGCTTAAGCCTTTGATGCTTCAATGCAGATTTGGTTTCAGCCAGATTTTTCAGTTTTCAACCATGAGAACTCTAGAACTTTAGGAATGTTGATTTGCTTTCTACTCTTCTCACGGATGTAGGCGGTTATCCCCTCATCATCTCCAACAAACCTGTTCTCCAACACTCCTTGAAAATTGTTTTGCTTGTTCTGTTTCTTCTTTTTCTGACGTGATGAAGAAGCCATGGTTGAACCAGAGTTAGGTCTTTTGATTCAAATGGTGAGCAGTGAGTATGGGCAGCACATTTACACAGATTTATATAGGAGAATGGAAGCAGTTAAGAGTAGATATGCACGAGGATTTTATTCTCTGTTTATGCGCAGAGAATCTTTGAAAAGGGGCAGCAAATATTTTGAATCACGATCCATGCATATCACACCATGATTTAAGCAGCCAATGCATCAAATCAGTTACAAGACCATGACCCAAACCGTCAAAGATTCAGTGCTTAATACCCACTAAGTCAGTCAATCAGTCAAAGATTAAATTTTTTCTTTCCTCATCATCAATGTATATCAGTACCAAAAATAAACACGTTTAATTGCAAATAAACAGATTTAATTTTTCACTGCGAAGCACAATTAACATTTATAAAGCCCAATTCATTCAGCAGAAAATTAAACCTATCTTTGGCCAATGGTTTTGTAAACAAATCTGCAAGCTATAAATCTGTACCAATGAACTTAATCTCGCGTGTTCCATTAGATATGTTTTCTCTTAGAAAGTGATGCCTAATTTCAATGTGTTTGGTCCTTGAATGCATGAGATACAGTAGGGATCCTATAAGTCCTTTGTACATAGTTTCATCAACAGAAATTCCAGTTTCATCCTGATCCAAGTGACAGCTAGTTGAGAAGGGTGTGGTGATTGGTTTGCACTTGTCCATTTCAAATTTCCTCAGCAGATCTTTGCAATACTTGGCTTGATTTAAGAATATGCCATCCTTGAGTTGTTTGACCTGCAAGCCTAGGAAATAATTCAACTCACCCATCATAGACATTTCAAAGTCACTCTTCATGATTTCCACAAAAGTTTCACACAATTTTCCATTGTTTGATCCAAATATGATATCATCCACATAGACTTGCACTAGAATTATGCCATCCCCTTTCTTCTTAATGAACAAGGTCTTATCGGATGTGCCTCTGTCATAGCCTTGTGAGGTAAGGAAATCACTTAGCCTCTCATACCATAGCCTAGGAGCTTGCTTAAGTCCATAGAGAGCTTTCTTGAGTTTGAATACATGTCCTGGATGTTGATGGTATTCAAATCTTGGTGGTTGTGAAACAAATACCTCTTCATTTATATAACCATTCAAGAAGACACTCTTCACATCCATTTCGAATAGCTTGAATCCTTTGATGCAGGAGAAGGCAAGGATCAGTCTAACAACTTCAAGCCGAGCCACTGGTGCATATGTTTCATCATAGTCTATTCCCTCTTCTTGATTATACCCTTTAGCCACTAGTCTAGCCTTATTTCTGGTAATCACCCCGTGCTCATCCATCTTGTTTTTGAATACCCACTTTGTTCCAATGATGTTCATTTCAGGTATTCTAGGAACAAGAGTCCATACCTCATTAAGAGCAAATTGATTCAGTTCCTCTTGCATAGCCAGAATCCAGTTACTGTCCTTGAGTGCTTTATTCATATTTTTAGGCTCCACTTGAGATACAAAGGCCATTGTCTCACAGAAATTATTCAGGGACTTCCTAGTTGAAACTCCTTTCTCAATATTCCCAATGACATTATCAAGGGTTAGATCTCTTGGAGTTTTCCATTCTTTTGGCAAACCTGCAGAAACAGTAGGTTCTTGGACAACATGTGAGTCAGCAGTATCAATATGAATCAATTCATTTTTATTTAAAACAGATTGTAATCATCACATTCCAGGTCATCTGCAACAGTTTTAGGTATGCTATGATCAGTTTCATCAAATACAACATGCATTGATTCTTCTACTATGAGCAATCTTTTATTGAAGACTCTATATGCATGACCATTCAAGGCATAGCCAATATGGATACCTTCATCAGATTTTGCATCAAATTTACCCAAATTCTCTTTGCCATTATTCAATACAAAGCATTTACACCCAAACACTCAAAGGTGACTCACACTAGGTTTCCTGCCCTTATACAATTCATATGGTGTTTTCTTAAGAATGGGTCTAATTAAGGTTCTGTTTAACACATAAGTTGTAGTATAGACTGCATCTGCCCAAAAATAATTAGGAAGCTTAGATTTGTTTAGTAGAAACAATGTCTTTTGAATTGAAGGAAGATCTGATTTGTTTACCTTTCACACAAACATCACAGAGTCTGTTATCCTGAAATTTAATGTTAGGCAAACCAGAAACAAGATCTTTGGATTTCAATTTATTTAAGTGATTAGTGTGAATGTGAGCTAACCTCCTGTGCCACAGCCAGGACTCATCACTTCTAGATAGTAGACACTTATTTGAAGAATCAGTTTCCAGAATATCCAAGAGATACATGTTATTCACTCTCTTACCAGTAAACAACACCTTACCAGATGAGTCATTTGAGATTGTGCAGCCATTTGACTTGAAGTTCACCTTGTATCCTTTGTCACATAGTTGGCTGATACTAAGAACGCTATGCTTGAGTCCTTCCACATAAAGCACATTCTCAATAGTAGTTGAGTTTCCAGTTCCAACAGTTCCCCTGCCCAGAATTCTTCCACGGTTATTGTCCCCATAGGTTACATGTCCCTCTGCCTTGAGCTTCAAGCTGGTAAATTTTTTCAGATCACCAGTCATATGTTCTGAACATCCACTGTCCAAATGCCATTGATTTCTCTTGCTGCCTTTCTACAAAACAGAGCAAAACTAATACAAATGGTACCTTTTTCAGTATAGGGTCCAACAAAGATTAAAACCTTCCCTTTGGTAGCCATTTTGCTAAGTTTTTAGGAAAAAGATATTTTCTAGCAATACATGACCTAGAGGTATGACCATATTTCATACAATAAAAGCAGGTAACATGAGATGCCTTTTTGCCACTGTTAAAAGATGAAAAACCTGATTTTGCTGGAACAAAAAAACTTGAAAGCTTTTTAACATTGGTTACATTTTCAGTGTTATAACCAATACCATTCTTGTTAAAAACAACATTCTGTGAACCAAGGAGAGACTCAAGATTCTCTCTTCCCTTAGTGAAATTAGATAGATTTTTTAGCAAATACTCCACTTGTTTTTCAAATTTTTTACAGTTTTCACAGGTTTTAATAGAGGCATGCAAGCATGTTAGTTCAAGACTTACAAGATCAATTTTAGCCTTATGCAGTTCTTCCTCGAGTGTTTTTACTTTAGGTGCAAGCACATTATTTACCTTTTGCATATTACAGCCAATCTATTTGCCTCATCATGTATTTCTTTGAAAGCAGCAAGCAATTGATCATAGTTATCAGATTCCATAGAAAATTCACTTACTGAATCAGAGGTTGATCCTTCATCTTTCAACATGAAGCACAGTTTGGTTTCCTCACTCTCAGTTGAAGAGCTACTGGTTAAAGATACTTCATTCTCTTCCCAATAAATGTAAGCTCTTCTACCCTTGCTCCTTTCAACTTTCTTGCTGGCTGAATTATCCTTTGATTGATTGTTTGGACAGTCCATCTTGATATGCTCTGTTTTACCACAACCAAAGCAAGTGTAGTTAGAGGAATTGGATTCATTCGGTTTAGGATACCTTTTTTCTGTTGGTTCCTATCTCTGCTTTTCTTCTTTAGGAATCCACTGAACCTCTTTGTGAGTAGGTTGATTGTTTCATCATGTTCAGCATCTTCTTTCTCCTCATTGATGTCACTCTGTGCACTTGCTTTCAGTGCAAGTCCCTTGCGTTTCCTTTCCACTGTTTCTTGCTCTTTGAGTCTCTTGAGCTCCAGCTCATGCTCCATTAATTTCCCAAATAGTGCAGCAGTGGACAGCTTTGACAAATCACAGTTTTCTGATATGGCAGTCACTTTGGGTTGCCAACTTCTGTCGAGGCACTTCAGCACTTTTATGTTAAGTTCCTCTTTGTCAAATACCCCAATCTAGTAAGATGATTCACAATGTGGGTGAACCTTTTCTGTACATTAGCAATGCTCTCTTCGGGTTGCATTCTAAAAAGTTCATACTCTTGGATGAGATAATGTTTTCTTGATCTCTTCACATCCTCAGTGCCTTCATGAATCACTTCCAAGACCTCCCACATCTCCTTAGATGAACTGCATTTAGATATTCTGAAGAACTCATTCATTGTTAATGACGAAGTTATGATGTTCTTAGCTACAAGATCATATTGAGCCTTCTTCTTTTCACTCTCACTCCATTCAGATATTGGTTTTGCCACTTCTTCATCCTTGACAACCTGCATTGGCACATAAGGTCCATGGACCACAACCTCCCAAATACACAAGTCAATAGATTCCATGAAAAACTTCATTCTAATTTTCCAAAAAGCATAATTCATCCCATTGAACATAGGGGGTCTAATGATAGACGATCCCTCAGCAAAAAGCACTTTAAACTCAGACATTATTGTAAACAAACTTGAGTAAAATACAAGTCCTAGCTCTTGATACCAATTGTTGGGTTCAATAGTGATAAAGTTCAAGAGGGGGGGAGGGGGGGGGGGGGTGGTTGAATTGAGCTTTTAAAACTTTCGCACAGATTCAGTTTTTATCACAGTACAAACAAAATAAATCGATTTATTTAACAATGAACAGATTTATTTTTTATACTGCTTATGTACTTTAAGGCTTTATCTCAGTTGAATGATTTTTTATTTTAAGATTGAGTTAGATGCTCTGCAGGCAAAGTTTAAATTGATTTTCACAGGATAAAATACAGTAGTTAATCACAACCTTTGAATACAAAATCAATGCTTGTTTTTAAAACAATTTACAGGTTGAATTAATTTTCACAAAACATGAATTCCAATTATCAAGAAGAGTTTACAACCACACTTTACAAGAAATTGAAGTATGAAACGAATACACCTGATAGAGAATGCAGAAATCTGCCTTAGACCAGTAAAACAGATTGCTCACACAGTGACAACACCTCAAACCAAGCCTTAGAACCAACCAAGAACAAACACACTTTGTGATTTGAAAAATCTTTCAAGAACTCGTGCTAATCCTCTGAAATCTCCTATATCTCAGTTGTAAAACCAGTTTTCTCAATGAAATGAACAACGTTTTAAAGCCAGAACAAAATCTCTTTTTATAGGAAAACATTTTATAACAAACTTTCAAAAAACAATTAAAGTTGTTACAAAAATAACAGATTGAACATAAAATTAACAGGCTTATTTTCAAAGGCAGTGAGAGATTTTGTTATATGTAGGAGACTTAGTCAAAATCCCTGGTGCAAGGGTGAAAAACTGTTTAATAGAAACATGGCACTAGACTAAAAAGAATCTATTTATTTACAGAAGAACATATTCATTTTCAAAACGATAACAAGAACTTTTTACCAAGTGAAACACGGTCGTTTTGATGGAATGAAAACTTAGTTAAGATACTTGATGCATAAAACATGATTTTCAAAAACAACACTTAATCAAAGCATCAGTTTAAGAAAAGAATCTATCCATTTAGAGAAGAACATATTCATTTTCTGTGCAGTAGAGGATACTTTGTAAAACATGTGAAAAACAGTTTCATAAAACTTGTGTTTGCTCTTATCACATAATCAGGGGTTAAAAGGTGGGTTACCCAGCAAAAAGCCTACTTTAAACAACCTCTAATATATACCTAAGACATCCTTTAAAGCAAATACAAACACTAAGGAAAAATTACACATTTGGCTTCATCAAACACTTTGTCTTGAAGGGGCAACATCCATCTTCAACAGGACTCACCCTCGGTTTCCTAGGTGTGGATACCCCTCGACTTTTAGAGAGTTCTAGAGCTGGTAGGATGGATGAAGGACTTCCCAGATGGATTTCTTGGTCCGATAGATAGACCTCCTTCCACCATTTCCTCTTCACTCTTTCGCCGCATCTCCTCGTTTTTTCTCTTCATCTCGACCATCTCTCTCTGCAGTGACATCAAGAACGTCATCTCCTCAGCATCAGACATCTTCTCATTCACCGTGTTTCTAGTCGACACCATCTACTTCCTTCTTCACACTTATTTTCTTGGCCTCATGGTGAGCGCCAATTGTTCTCGAACGGGGTTGGAACCAAGAGAACGATTCAGACTACTCCTTTGATTGGTCGGTACTTCGCTCCTCCTTCTCGGATGAACTCTCTCACTCGCTCCTCCATTCCTCTTCACTAGCTTTGGATTCGAATGGTACCTGCAAAAGGTACTTCGACGCTTAAGTCAAATTTCAGCACTCGACACTCTGTATTTAGGATTATATGATTGCGTACCTGACCCCTTGGGATCTATGCTAAATTATACAATTATTATGGGCCCATTAGGGTTAATGGGTCTAATAAAAGGAGATTAATAAACACTGGGTCATTAATCAAACTCGTTGTTGGTCAAATCGGTCGATTTTAACCGGGTGTCGAGTCAAGGTCTCGGTTGTGCGAACCCTATAAACCCTATATATATATATGTGAGTGTGTGTGTGTGTGTTTATATATGCATGTATTCGTCGGGAGTGCTTGGGACCTCGGTTCAAGCATCTAAGTATAATCAACTCGGTTTTGGGCGAGTATAGGCCGAAAGGCGGGTTATGAGCTCGGCCTAGACACTAGTGGTTAGCTCAAAAAAGATAATTAAAAAAAGGGAACATTTATTTTGGTTATAATACAAATGTTAATTAAATACAAATAAAATATGTTGGAAATAATGTGATTAGCACTCGAGAATAAAGGTGCACATGCGTAAAATGTTTTGTTGTTGTTAAACACCCGAGAATAAAGGTGCACGTAAGCAGTATGTTTTTCTGTTATGATTTTATGCTTCTTGTTGAGATTATATACTCCCTGTTGAAATCTTGCTCTGTTGAGATTGGAGAAAACCGTTGAAGGGATATCTATAAAAAAGGCTTGAGACCCCGAGTAAAGGTATGTTGTTTCTGAATACTTGAGATTGAAACTGATTTGATACTTTGAATCCTCTCACTGACTTGAACATCGGAGTGTGATCAATAGGTAGAGCCCTCTTTGTCCCAGTGTGGCATCTCGAAGCACCAAGTGGAGACGAGTCAAAGCGGAGCTCACCACCAAGATCTGACCCAGGTCAGCTGACGAGAACATTTGGTGCCCACCATGGGGCCCGATAAAACATTATCCCATCCACATTTGCGACTGAGCCTTCCGACGTGATGAGAAACACAAAGGAAGGCCCGCTGGGATCCGAAGGAAGCGATGCCCCTGCCTTACAGCAACTCATGGAGGTGAACGAAGAATATCAAAAAGGTGCAAGAGAAAATCAAAGAGGAAGCCAAGCGTAATAGGAATGACTACAAACAGAAGCCCGAGCTGAGCAAGAGCTCCTTTAAGATCGTTTGATGGCAGAAATTGAGGCCTCCTGGATAGCTATGGAGGAACACGCACAAACTAATGAGGAGTTGTGCAAAACCAATGAGGAATTGTGGAAGTGCCTGCACCGACATGATCGACGTTCCACCAAGGAACGTTCTCCAAACTTGTCAATGAGAGATGACCCCAAGCCATTTTCGTAGCAAATCATGGTTGAGCCTGTGCCACCTCATTATCTCCCACCTAAAACCGCCCTTTTCTCTAGCGTAGAAGATCCTGAAAGTCATCTCGCGGCATTCATGGCTCAAATGATCATCTCTGGAGGATCGGATGCCATCCGATGTAAGATACTCATGGGTACTTTTACAGGAACAACCCTACAATGGTTTAGTGGAATTCTGGATCGCTCCTTCAGAGTCAATGAAACCTCCGTCGAGAAGAGAATGGACTCAAGGTACATCCCATATATAGCCAAGAGGGATGAACCCAAGACAAAGACCAGGGAAGGGTCAGCAACCAAGCCCAAATTCCGAGTATCCTATAAAGAACTCTTGAGCATGCATGGGGTAGCGGATAAGCTAAAGTTTCCCCAGAAGATAGATTGGTTCTTGGGATCGCAAAGAGATGCTTGGCGTGAATTCCACCGAGCATTTGGGCAGAACGTCGAACGATGCATAGCCTTAGGTTTCCAACTGGCTACCTTGGTCAAAGAGAGATTCTTGAAAGAGTATCTTGAAGCTAACCAGGAAGAACCCAAGGGAGAGGTTGTTATCAAGGACCAAACACATGAGACACCAATCCACGGGGATTTGAACACCATTGCGAGAGGATTTTTCGGAGGAGGAAGTTCGGCCTCTAAACGTAAATGATACACACGAGCAGTGATGTCCCTGGATACAAGGAGACCTGATCATCCTCCGGAGCCCACTGTCTGTTTCCCAAGTTTTAATTTCCAAAATGTGTTTCCTCACGAGGATGATCTGGTGGTGATATGCGTTCTCACCGCAGGGCGAAAGGTACACTGAACTTTGGTTGACCAGCGAAGCTCGACTGATGTGATGTTCTGAGTAACGTTCACCAACTTGCAGCTATCCCCTGATCAGTTGAGGCCATATGACGGTTGATTAGTCGATTTCATGGGAAATCAAGTAGAAGTTCAAGGGTACGTTGAACTAAGGACAACCTTTTTTGATGATAGCGCGACCAGGACAGTTACCATCAGGTACATCGTCGTTAACGCATCTTCTACCTACAACTTACTTTTGGGACAACCTTCTTTGAACAGGTTAGGTGCGGTAGCCTCAACCGCCCATATGAAGATGAAGTTGCCTTCTTCTGAAAGAGGGGTGATCACCATAAAGGTCGATCAGAAGACGGAACGAAAATGTTATGAGAGTAGTTTGAAGAATCGAAGGGGAACTTACGCAATCACCATCTAGGCAGGAGAGCCAGGATGGATTGTGGAGGCAGATGTTATCAATGACAGACGACCTGAACCTGCTGGAGAAGTTCAGGACAGAGAGATATAAAAGGGAAGAAGTTCAAGCTCGACACCTCATTGTGCACGAAGCTAGAAGATAAGATAGCCAATGTGATATCGAAGAACATGAATGCTTTCGCATGGTCATTCGCAGACATGCTTGGGATAGACCCAGATTTTCTATACCATCGGCTCACCATGGATGAAAAGGCCAAACCCGTGATTCAGAGGCAAAGAAAATTCAATGAAGATAAGCGCCTCATCATCCGAGAAGAGACTCATAAGCTCTTGGATGTTGGCCACGTGAAGGAGATCCAATACCCTGACTGGTTGGCAAATTGTGTTGGTTAAGAAGGCTAGCGGGAAATGGAGAATGGGTGTCGACTTCACTGATTTGAATAAGGCTTGTCCCAAGGATTCTTACCCACTTCCGAGCATAGACTCCTTGGTTGACAATGCCTCAGGTTGTCGGTTATTAAGTTTCCTATACGCGTTCTCAGGGTATAATCAAATTCGTATGCACCCGAAGGACGAGAGTAAGACGACCTTTATGGTCGAGGTTTCCAGTTACTGCTACAAGGTCATGCCCTTTGGCCTGAAAATGCTGACACAACTTATCAAAGGCTGATATATCGGATCCTTGCCCCAATGCTTGGGAAAAATGTTAAAGCATATGTAGACGACATGGTTGTCACGTCAGAGAGGAAAGATCACCATATTGCTGACCTGGAAGAACTATTTGCAACAATAGCGAAGTATAATCTAAAACTTAATCCAGATAAGTGTGTGTTCAGGGTGGAAGCAGGGAAGTTTCTTGGCTTCCTGTTGACTGAAAGGGGCATAGAGGAAAACCCTGACAAATGTGCGACAATCATTGGGATGAGAAGTCTGACTGATGTGATGGAAGTACAGCAGCTAACTGGGCGCATCGCCGCCCTCTTTCGTTTCTTGTCGACTAGTGGAGATAAGGGGTACCCCTACTTTCAATGTCTTAAGAAGAACAACCATTTTGAATGGACTAGTGAATGCGAAGAAGCTTTCACCATGTTGAAGGAGTACTTGGCCAGTCCCCTTGTTCTTGGTAAGTCAGTCCCAGGAATCCCTATTCGTCTTTATTTTGCGATTACAGATCGGCGATCAGCTCGATCATTCTACAAGATCAGGATAAGGTCCAGAAGCCAGTCTATTTTTGGAGTAAGGTACTACAAGGACCAGAAACTCGGTATCAAGCTATCGAGAAGGTCGCCTTAGCTGTCGTGTTCATAGCTCGGTGACTTCGCCATTATTTCCAAAGCTTCACTATGATCATGATGACCGATCTGCCCATTTGCAAGGTCCTCCAGAAGCCCAATATAGTAGGGCAAATGGTCTGTTGGGCAGTGGATTTATCTGAGTTCAACATACGGTATGAACCACGACGGCCGATTAAGGGTCAAGTATACGCCGACTTCATGATAGAACTTTCGTTCGAGGACTCCCAATTCAATCTCAATGACCTCCAGTGGGTTCTTTCGGTAGATGGATCTTCCAACCAACAAGGGAGTGGAGTTGGGGTCATTTTAGAAGGACCAAGAGGGCTCTTAATCGAACAAGCCCTTAGGTTTGCGTTCAAAGCAAGCAACAATCAAGTCGAGTACGAGGCCTTGATAACAGGGATGTTGCTAGCCAAAGAGTTGGGAGCTCAGAGCTTGCTGGTGAAAAGTGACTCATTGCTCATCACCGAGCAAGTCAGAGGCGAGTACCAGACCAAGGACCCGCAACTAGCTTCATACCTCAGGTACGTAAGGATCTTGAGAGCAGCTTTCTCCATATTTGACCTTGTTCATGTTCGTAGAGAACAGAACTCCCAAGCAGACCTATTGTCTAAGCTAGCTAGCTCGGGGAAGGGAGGTCGGCAAATGTCAGTGATCCAGGAGACATTAAAGTCACCCAGAACAACTGTAGAAGGATATTCAAGGTCGACCACTTGGAGGTCTTAGGGATCAGCTTAGGAAAGGGAAGAAGGCATCGGTCGATGATTCAAGAAACCTTGAAAGTCCCAAGAATAACCATCCATGAGTTATTCGAGGATGAATTTCTTGAAGTTTTGCAGGAAAACAACACAAAACTTGGGTAACAACCCTACAAGCGTTACCTCGTTGATAGATTACTTCCTGTTGAACCTAGGAAGGCCAAGATTGTTAAGAGGAATGCATGTCAGTATACCCTGATAGACGGGAACCTTTTTCGTCACGGTTATACCCATCTGATCCTCACATGCGTAAGCAAATATCAGTGCGCTCGCATGATGGTCAAGCTTCATGAAGGCATTTGCGGCAGTCACATAGGAAGACGAGCTCTCTCGTTGAAAGTCTTTCGAGCAGGGTATTATTGGTTGACCATGGAGGAGGATTGTGTGAGATATGTCCAACGTTGTGAGCAATGCCAGAAGCATGCTGATTGGTGCCATGCACCAGCCGAGGATCTGCGATCAATTTATAGCCCATGGCCTTTCCATACATGGGGATAGACATTTTAGGCCCTTTCCCTTTGGAAATACGACAGATGAAGTACCTCATTGTGGCCGTTGAATACTTCACCAAGTGGATTGAAGTTGAGCCGATTGCAGAAATAACTGCTCATAAGGTCCAACATTTTGTGTGGAAGAACATTGTGTGCCGCTTTGAGGTTCTAAGACACATAGTGTCTGACAACGGAACTCAGTTCGCTAGTCAACAGTTGGGTAAGTTGGGCTTGGAGCTCGGGATAAAGCAGGTGTTCGCCTCGATAGAACACCCCCAGACAAATGGTTAGGCTGAGTTAGCTAAAGAATTCCTACTAAAGGGGTTGAAGAGGAGGTTAAAAAAGGCAAAGGAAACTTGGTCAGAAGAAATTCCCATAATTCTATGGTCCTATCACACCACCCCGCAATCGACAACCAAAAAGATACCTTTCAGTTTGGTATATGGGTCAGATGTCATGATACTAGTGGAGATACAAGAGAATTCTCCCAATTTCAAAGCTTTGTTGTTGAATAATCTAATGAAGGAAGAAAGGTAAACCTAGATTTGTTGAACAAGGTGTGTGATCATTCCCATATCAACTCAAAGGCTTTAAAGAGAAGGGTGAAGTTAAAGCACAAGACCAAGACAAAACCTCGAAAGTTCAAGATTGTCGACTTATTGATGTGAAACGCCCACCCCTACCAGCTGGAGAACAAGTTATCTCCAAATTGAATTGGCCTGTTTTGCGTAGTTAAGGTGCTCTGGAATGGAGCGTATAAGCTGGAAACCTTGGAAGGAGGAGCCATCCCATGAACATGGAACGTGGAAAATCTCAATTTTTACTTAGTTAAGACATTTAGTTTTCGATGCTTTTCTTTTGAACAATATCTTGTTTAAGGTGATGCTCTTTCTCCCTTAAAGGGGTATTTTAACGAGGTTACCTAGTAATAAATTTGTTCTCAGAAGATGATGCATGAAGTAAATTAGTTTTGATTTAATAGCGTTGATTTAGTACATGGTAAGTCAACCTAGCTTGGCGTAAGTATGTCTACCCGAGCGTAGCCGTCCTGTGAGATTAATTTGTTTATTGATTTATTTGACTCAGTACATGGTAAGACGACCTAGCTCGGGGTAAGTATGACTACCCAAGCATAGGCGCCCTACGAGTTGAATTAATGTAGAGGAATTATTTGGTATGGTAAGATGACCTAACTCGACGTAAATACGACTATCCGAGCATAGGCGCCCTACGAGTTGAATTGATAGGAATGTATTGTTTGATTTTATGCATGATAAGATGACCTAACTCGGCGTAAGTACGACTACCCGAGCATAGGCGCCCTGCAATACGAATTTATTTGTTGAGTCAGTTGATCTGGCACATGGTAAGACGTCCTAGCCCGAAGTGAATAGAGTTAGCTGAGCATAGACGCTATGTGGAGGTAAGGTTATTGGGATTCATACATGGTAAGTCGACCTATCTCGAGGTAAGTATGACTACCCAAGCATAGGTGTCCTGTTAGATGAATGTATTTGATGGGTGATCTAGCTCAGAATGATTAGAGTCGTTTGAGCATAGGCGCTTAAGGGTAGACGTTTGGTCAAGGTAAATAAGTTATTACTTTCACGCTTAAGTTAGCAGAATTTCGTTATAAGAATCATGTTAAGATAAAGAGAATGAGTTAAGCATTGAGGCATACATTTGTAAAGGTCCCAAAATCAGTACACATAGAAAAGATCATAAGCGAAGAATAAATGTAAAAGAATTTTTCAAATTGTCAAAGTATCAAGAGAATTTAGCATGTGCATAAATATTACAGACCATAGAAAAGTTTAATTTAGTCCTCCCTTAATTGACCATCAACCATCGTTTTACCCGAGCCGAGTTCTGAAAAGTACAAGGTAGGATGGACTATTGCTTCCTGTTCTAAAGTTGCCTCGAATCCTATGAGGTGGGATTGATCAGCGTCTTGTTTGAAAGATTCGATGGCCTTGGTGAGGGTCTCCCCTTGGCAACTTACCTCCTTCTCCAACCCCTCGATTTGGAACATGAGTTTGCTCCTTTCTTCGGTTAGGCTCACTGCCTCTTAAGCCTTCTCTGCCAATAGACGTTTGGTTTCTTTGTGCAGATCTGCAAGGCGTTCGATCTCGATCCAGAGGTGTTCTACCTCCCTCTGAAGCTCCACGACCCTTTGATCTTCGACAGATTTTTGGTCTCATGTCTTAGCAATAACTAAGCAACCCATGGCAAAGACCTGACCGATTTGCTTCTTAGCGTCACGAAGCAAATGATCTTCGTCGTGGGCCATCATGAGCCTATTTTTTCCTCGTTGGGCAGGAAGGTAGTTTCAGCATAGGTTGGGACGTCGAAGTTTGGATCCCACAGGCTTTTTCCCCTAGAGCTCTCAGTTTCGCATTCTTGAATGACAATGATGTCTTGGTGCGAAGCTCGACCATCTGAGTGAGAATCCTCGGTAGGGGTAGTGGTCACTTTCCTTTTCCTCTTGAAAACGAGCCCGAAGGTGGTCTCCTCATCTTTATCGGTTGGGGTTTTAGTGACCAAAGTTGGAGCCTTCCACTTCTGCGTCAAAGATTCCTTGGGTCGACTAGCATCCGCCCTCATCTTCTTAGCCAGCTCGGCTAGCTCCGCCTTGCTATTGTTAGACAACATTCTCTGTGCAAAGAAAGCAAATAAATGGTTAATGACAGTAATAGAGTTATCTTTAGAAAGGGTAGGAGATGAGGAGTACCAATATAGGTTTTCAAGGCACCAAGGAGGTACTCTTTGGTTGAAAGGTAGGAGGTGTCAAAGACAATCTTCAGGCTCATCAAGAACTCGTAGATCCCTTGGTCTTTTGGTGAAAAGTCTTTTAAACGTCGAGTACTCCGAAATCTGGGTTCAGGGGTCCAAAATAAGGGAAATCCGTCCAGTAAGGTCATATCTCCTGTGGAAGCTTGGATTATAAGGAATTTGCATTTAAAATTTTTGTATGATGACTGGAGAGGGTGAGGAAATCTCTTCCAGGGGCACCGTTTAAAGAAACCCATAACTAACGGCTCGTGTGCTTAGCCTCGAAGAAATAAATAAAAACTTCCACAATTGGCGAGATGTCGAGTTATGAACACAAAATAATAAAAGCTTGGATAAATGTCCAGCTATTTGGATGTAGCTAGGCAGGAGCTACATTGAGCTCGGTTAACAGTTCTTTTACAAAAATGGACAGGGGAAGGCGAAGAAGAACCCTTTTGAAAAAGGTGGAATAAATAGCAAAATAGACCATCAGGGTCCAAAGACTCGTAATAGCAAACGGGTTCACCCTCCCTACACTCTACGTTTTTGACAAACCTCTCGTATTTTTTACTCATGATGCATCCTTTTTCTCTTAACTCTCTAATACGTGAATGGGTTTGTAATAAGAAACTTCTTTCAAAAGCTCTTTTTTAGCCCATGGATACATAGAACCATAATCCATTATAGATATAGCTAGAACACAAGCATAAACACAAACAAAATACAAGCACATTTCAGGTTAGGCAGAGTAAGGGAATTGAAATGAAATTTCAATTCAGGCAATGCAATCGGCAAGATGAATAAACAGTTCACAATAGAGATTAGTGGAGAAAAAATACCTGGTGTGGTAGTGATGGGAGATAGTTTGACGGTGAGAAGAAGTGCAAAAAAAGGTTTTTGGAGTAAGAGAGGTTCTGAGAATAGAAGGTTGCATAACAGTAAGGGATGAGGAAATGGGTTTTTAATTATTTGAAAGAGGAAGATGAAGCGACAGTGCTTTCTCGTCGTTGATACACGTGGACGCTTCAGATTTAGTGTGGTGAGATGTCTCATCAGGAAATGCTTCAGTAACCGCGTCTCACCTACTCTCTGCGAAAGTGTCACATCGGTTGCCAACGTTGGAAAGACTTTTTGCCTAGACAAGCTCCGCTCGAGCCTGGGGGGGCTTGTGTATTGGTCGGGAATGCTCGGGACCTCGGTCCAAGCATCTAAGTATGGTCAACTCGATTTTGGGCGAGTATAGGCCCAAAAGGTGGGTCATGAGCTCGACCCAGACACTAGCGGTCAGCTCGAAAAACATAATTAAAATAGAGGAAAAAATTATTTTGGTTATAATACATATGTTAATTAAATACAAATAAAAGGTGATGAAAATAATGTGATTAGCACCCGAGAATAAAGGTGCACATGCGTAGAATGTTTTGTTATTGTTAAGCACCCAAGAATAAAGGTACACGTAAGCAGTATGTTTTTATGTTATGATTTTATGCTTTTTGTTGAGATTATATTCTCCCTATTGAAATCTCGCTCTGTTGAGATTGGAGAAAACCGTTGAAGGGATATTTATAAAAGGAGCTTGAGACCCTAAGTAAAGGTATTCTATTTTTGAATACTTGAGACTGAAATTGATTTGATATTTTTGAATACTCTCACTTACTTGATCGTTAGAGTGTGATCAACAGGTAGAGTCTCATTTGTCCTAGTAGAGCGACATCTCAAAACACCAAGTGGAGACGAACCAAAGTGGAGTTCATAACCAAGCTCCATCCCAAATCAGCCAACGAGAAGAATATATATATATATATATATATATAAAACTATCATTAATGGTATATGATTAAATAATAGTGTAATTAAACTATTACAATATATTTTAAATTAGTTATTATAAATGTAATAAATTTGTTTTACATATAACTTATAATTAAACAATAGTATAAAGTTATTTTTTGGTAAAATGCTTCTTGAATTCGATTCCAATACCTCTCGGAATTCCATTCCAATTCCTCTGGGAATTCAATTCTTATTCTTTCTCACATGTTTAGTTTCTTTTCTCTCCCACAGTTTTTCAGTAAACAATATTTCAGTTTCTCACTCATTCTTTTCTTTTCTTCCCCTCTAATTCTAAGGTATGCACCTAACTCATTAGTTATTGCTACTTGCTAGAGTTGAAAAACCTTTTTTTTTTTTCTTTTATACCATTCTCAGTAGTTTAATTTTGTTAAAACAGTAAATGCAACATTAGTTGGGAGCATAATGTCAACTAAAATTTCGTCATTTTTGTGACAAATTCAATAGCATCGTACTATTATAATTGTTATACATTGTATCTTTATCTGTGCGTTTTGCATGTTTATGTGAGAAACACGATGATCAATTGTACTACATTGCCCACCAAGTTGAAAAAAAAAAATTAACTTCTCTTCTTTTTCAATTACTTTCGACAAATTCTTCTTCATATTATAAAGCAAATTATTATATACTATTTTAAATATTAAAAAATTTATTGATATTGAAATTAATTTTATTCTTGATAAATGGTTTTTAAATTTATATTTAATTACTTATTAAAATTGTGACATTTTATTAATTTATTTTTTTAGAAAAAAATTATTTGAGGCATTTTAAATTTTTAGTATTTTTTATTTATATATGTTATTATTAAAAAATTAATATAAATTAAATATTTTGTTAATTTTAATTTATACTTCAAAAGAAGAATTTTAAAAAGTACGAAAGTGTAAAAGAAGACAAATAGGTGTTTGGAGAATTTGTCTTACTTTGATGGTTTCTTTTCTTGGTTTTTTTTTCTGTCTCCCATTTGACTATCATGATGAATTTTATTCATTATTATCCTTTAGTCCATTTACTTGCTTAATATTAACTATCTCTTTTGATTCCCTTTACTTTTCAAAGAGATTGATTATCATTGACATGGTATTGAAAGTTTCACCTTTAAATAGTTAGAAGCTCAACTCAACTTTAGCTCATAAAGGAAATAAATTATTAACACGTGTAGATCCAAAACTTTGTGATGTTAGCCCTTCAAGAAAATTCCTAAACCAATTCAAAACTTTTAAGAACTTATTAAAATAAAGTATTAATATATCTTAAATCTTTTTTCCTTAATCATGTTATTACAACTTTTGGCTCTCAATAACATGAACTATCTTTAAAGATGTTTGGTGTGGAAGAAAATTATTCATATTAAGAAATATTAATTTTTGTGAATCACGCATTCTAGAAATTGTGATTTTGTATATAAGGAGGATTTGTTTTAAGTTATGATTTTATATTTTGGTTTGTAAAGGAATATTATAATAGGAAAATCATTTCTGGACATGTGTTTAAAATATGTTTGGTTAGTTTTTTATATTCCTAAGAATATTTTTTTAAATTCTAAATTCATTAAAATAGAAAATGAAAGTTATAATAGGGGTTGGAAAATATATTCATTTATTCCAATGAGAATATAGCTTGCCCACTCTTAGTGTGGGAATAAAATATGTACAATTAGGGAGATCTAACTTTCCTAAGAATAAAACATATTCAATAATGTTTTTTTATAATTTTTTAATGCGAAAATACAAAAAATAAATATTCCGTGAAATAAACGTATGGTTAGGTATAACAAAAAAAAAATGGTAAAAAGAATATTATTAAAATATTCACATAATTTTTCATGAACTCAAATAGTAATTTGTTATTTAAAAATATATTATCACAATAAATTATTTAATAAAATTAATATATCTCTTTTTTCAACAAGTTTTTTATTTTAACTCGGAAAATGTTCATTTTCAAAATCCTTTTCAAAAGTTTGTCCTCTAGAAATATTATTTTTTTTAAAAAAGTAAATCAAATATAAGAAACATACCTTCTAAGCACATTTTAGAAATCTAGAAAAAGGGTACCAAACGCATCCTAACATTCTTGAGTCCTATCAAATAAATTGAGTTTGAGATCTAATGAGTTCATACTCAAATTAAAATCGCAATAAAAAAGGTGAAGAAGAAAACATTGAAGAAACTAGATTGAAAATGTTATGCGAAAGGATTAACATCGTATACCTAATTCTTGGAAATTGGGCCTCGTGTCTTTAAATTGAGCCCACGGATTTTGACTTTTAATTTTAATATTTTGATGACGAAAACTCTTTTTTTCTTCGAACACGGTATGTGTATGTTGAATGCACTTACGTATGAACGCATGCATCTCACGAGTAAGAAATTTCAATTTGGTCTCTCCTATGGTCTCTTTACTAATATATTAAAAAATATATATTTTAAATTTAATTATTCTTTTAATCTCTGTTAAGGGTGCAAAGTCAATTTAGTTCCAAGATTTTTAAAAAGTTTAATATGATACCAAATTTTTTTAGACAATTAAATATGGTTATTTATCTTAAATTATTTTCATTAAAACAAATTTACTTTATGTCACTTCACATCAAATTAAAGTGTTGTTATTATATTGAATTTTTTTTAAAAGTTGAAAGTGAAATTGATTTTTTAAAAATTTTAAAGATGGAATTAAAAAAATTAAATATATATTTTAAAATACATAAAATAATGGTATTTCAAAGATATATTAACGTCAAACATCTAACTAAAAATTCAGATTATACTTTTAATTTAGGTGGGTCTTTATGTAAAAGATAATAAAAATATATATAAAAAAATGAAAATTAGGTTTTCTTTATAAAATTAAATTATATATAAACTAATTTATAAAGATTTCTCGTATCAAATTTTTAAATTTTATTTTTAATTTATTTATACCTTAATTTTAAACCATTTTCATCCCTATGTTGAAGCACTTACTTTCACCTTCCTTCATGTATGAAGAAAAAAAATTATTCTTCGTTTAATACATGCAAATTTTCATTTGAAGCTTTTAAAATAGTAATCTAAACCTAATTTCAATTTACACACTAAATATTAAAATTAAAAAATATAATTAAATCAAAATGTCAAATGAACCATTTTTTTTTCAAAACTCTATATTTAATGTCTGAAAAACACTTTATATTAAAATGTATTACAGCATACAAGCATCTCAAGAAAAAACAATTGTTTGGATCAAGCATTGTATTGAGTGGAAAATGAAGAGAAATATAGTAAAAAATAAGGTTATTTAGATTAAGAAAAAGAGAGTGAAAAATAACAGAAATAAAAAGAAAATAAATAATTTGATTGATATAATAGATAAAAAAAATAATTAATAAATTTGTAAGATTATTATTTATATGTTTAAAATAAATTTAGAATAAATAATGATAAGTTATTACCACTATTCACATTTGGTTAAAGTCATCGCAAACTTAAGCTGGAAAATAACTATAAATTATCTTATATTATCAATACATATAAAAATATAGAAAAAAAATATTTTTATTAAATAAATTTGAAATTAAATTAAATTATTATTGTTTATTTTATTATTATTAGTATTTTATAAATACTATTATTTTATATTTTAATATTTTTATTCTTATAATTATTGTTTATGATTTTGTTATTATTTTATGAATTTATTTTGATTATTATTATAATTACTAATTTTTTTTATTATTATTATATTCTGTAATTATTATTTAAAATATTATTATTATTATTATATTATATTGCATTATATTATTATATATGATTATGTTATATTTCTTATATGATATAATTATGTTACATGTTATAAGTTAAATTCTTAACCACTTCTTGTACACTTTGACTTTCTTCGAAACTTTTGGTCAAAAGACGAGAGGGCTCAACTGCATCCCCTCGCACTTTTTTGTTTGTACTTTTTCACAAACCATTCCAAATAAACTTTCATCTTTGTTCAAATAAAAAATATTCATCCAAAAACAAATATATATCTTAATTTCTTTTCATGATCTCAAACTCTTACAATAATTTATAAAAGATTATTTTATTTATTTATCTCTCTCTATAAAATGCAAAATTGAAAAATCATCTATAATATATATATATATATGACAATCTCCCTTATATATTCAATTTTTCTTTTTTTATTCAATTTTCACTGTAACATACATATAAAAATGAATAATTTTGGATGAGTCGAAATTGAAAAAAAAAATAGAATGCAGAGAGTGATTAAAAGTGAAGGTTATTTTATTTTAAATGTGAGATTTGGTCTGAAAATGTGTGAGAGTATACTCTCTTTGTTGTCTTAAAATAAGGGGAACTAAGAAAAAAATGGAAAGTCATATAAAAGTTGTACATTAATATTAATTTAAAAAATAAAAAATAATTTTATTTTTTAAGTAATTCATATAAAATGACAAAATACTGTATTGTATTAATAAAATAAAATGAAATAATTGAATAAGGATAGAATCGAAAAAGAATTTGTGTGCACCAAAAACGGGTTACGATGGAAATTTTTTTTATATATTTATAAATAATATATATTTATAGGAAAGAGATTAAAAAAATTAAAACCTATGATAAATGGTCTCGGTGTAATTCTATTTAATTTCACGAGTCAAATGACAAAATTATGTTTTACTTCGTTATATATTATGCCAATGAACTATTTTGATATGGTTTAAAGGAAATATATATATATATATATATATATATATATATA
This sequence comes from Phaseolus vulgaris, assembly GCF_051622355.1. Taxonomy (NCBI): domain Eukaryota; kingdom Viridiplantae; phylum Streptophyta; class Magnoliopsida; order Fabales; family Fabaceae; genus Phaseolus; species Phaseolus vulgaris. Next base: position 15,580,079 of record NC_143501.1, on the reverse strand, counting down.
TATATATATATAAATTATATAAATAAATTTAATTTCCAAATTTTTAGGAAGTGATTTTATTTATAAATTTTAATTTTTATATATATATATGTTCTAATAAAATAATTTTTTTAAGAAAATTATAATTATTATTTAAAGATAATCCGTTTCAATCGATTATATAAATCTAGAATATAATCGGATAAAGACTAACCTATTTCAATTTAGACTACTATTTTTTTACTTTAATTTAATCTATTTTACAAACTATTTAGAATGTTCTATCAAATTAGACTTATTTTCTCATATCAAAATATTTTATATAAATTATTTGAATAATAATTGTTCTAATTGTGTTCTCAACGTGGATGGAGTAAAGGAGAGAATATATTTTCCCAAAAATCACAATCAATGATGATGAAAATCATTGACCACGATATATGTATCTTTCCAAAAAATCATGCTCAAACCATATCATTCTTGCTATAATCTTTACTAATTATTACTTGTTGAAATTTTATATACGAGAGTTTTATAAATAAAATAATGTATTACAAGTTCTTAATCTTCTTAAATTGCAAAAAATATCATGGTAAAACCTAAATTAATAATAATTAGCGTACTAAATCTTAAAAAACAGATATATTAAAAAAACTAAAACAAAATAACAATGAATAAAATGAAAAATAAATAAATATTACAAAAAAATAACTTTATTAAAAAAATATGCAATATATTATAAGAATTGAAATAAGAGAATATTTAAGTAGAAGAAAGGAAGAACTCTTGGTGTTCGGGAATCATTCTCCTAAAGTTCATGAATTCTATAAATTGTGATTTTTTTTAGAGTAACTAAATATGATCTGAGTTTCTATAATGTTTGTGAATTTTATTTATGTTTTTTTTTAATTAAAGAATAGTTTGATTTCTTTAAATCTTAATTATAGATCATGTTTAATATTTTTATAAGAGCAATGCCATATTTTTATATTAAAATATTTTTAAATTTAGAAAATTTAGATTCTCGCGTGAAATAATTTTGTAGAAAATGTAACTTTTTAAAGTTTTCAAAAATATGATGTATTGATAAGATTGTTATTAAAAGAGTAAGTATTTTCAACTTTAGAGTATAAGTGAAAATCTTCATTTATATACAACACATTTATGAGAAATTATATCTAATAATTTATTTTAATTGAATAGCATTTGCCATTTAATTTTTGTTGTTGGGTTCTTAACAATAACAAAAGAAGAAACACAATAACGAGATTGATGAGAACACTTATACTAATATCAGATAGTTTATACACAAAGTTTACTCACAATACAATAATAGAATGTGTTTGTTCAAAGTCCACAAAACCTTTATATATAGACCATATATTAAAGAGTAATATAAAATAATCCAAAAACAAAAAATCAAGAAGAATGTTAAAACAAACACGATCCAGACAATTTGACTTGTCTTAACATTAATGGACAATTCTTAGTAGATTGTGTTTTTCTCCTTCACATGAGACGGTCTAACCAAACCATTTGACTAAACTCGTCAACATATGATTTATTCACAACAACAAAAATCAGTATTATGTACAGATTTTTACTCACTGATCTGAATCCGTAGATAAATTCAACATTACCTACTGACATTACCTACAAACAACATTACCTACAAATATTATCCACATATATGAATCTGTAGGTAAATTCAGCATTACTTACTAACTATTACCCACGAATCTCTATTGTCTACCAACTATTACCCACAAATCTCTATTACTTACCAACTATCATCCATGAATCTTTATTACCTACCAACTATTACTCACGTATCGCTATTACCTACCAACTATTATCATAATAATTATATACAAAATATTAAAAATATTATTATAAAATCATAACTAATATTCGTAAATAATAATAATAATCATAACTAATAGGTATACATATTATTAATATTATAAATTTAATAATATTATTAGTATTATATTAATAACATGAATAATATTAATATTAATAATATTAATATCATTTAATAATATTAATAAAATTTAATAATATTAATAATATTAATGTTCTCACCGGTTGACCTCGAGTTGACTGGATGGGCAAGCTCCGCTTCTAGTCTGTCTCCTCTTGGTGCATTGGAACAATGCTCCGTTGAGACAGAGAGAACTCTACCTGTAAACAACCTACCTTTACCGGGGGTCTCAAGCCCTTTTATAGTTATTCCTCTAGTAGCTTTTACTCACGAGAATATAATGTCTACTGAAAGCAAAAAATAATTACAGAAAATCACCTACTTACGGGCACCACTTATATTCAGGTGCTAACAACAGAAAACATTATGTTTAAAATGTGCACCATGTGCTCCTCTTTTATTCTCAACAACTATTAATTAATATGTAACTAATATGTATTAATTAATATATATAACTAACTTGCATATTATCAAAAGAGATAAAATATCTCTTTATCTTCAGAATAATATGATAACAGATTTAAACAGTAACAAATGATATCTTTCATCTTCATAAGAATATCACAACAACAGATAAAATATTTCTTTATCTTTTATCTTAATTACCTTTTCTGGACCGACCCTACCTGGTAACAATATTTAATAATATTAATGATATTTAATAATATTAATTATATTTAATAATATTAATAATATTTAATTATATTAATAAGATAAATAATATTAATAACATTAATAATATTAATAACATTAATAATATTAATAACATTAATAATATTAATAACATTAATAATATTAATAACATTAATAATATTAATAACATTAATAATATTAATAACATTAATAATATTAATAACATACTCTCACACATTTCCACATCAAATCTTACATATCAAATGAAATAATTCCTTATTTTAAGGCAACAACAGGAAGAAAAAGAGATTTTAATGAAGGCATGAAGGTCCACATGTCCTCTCCTCAATGGAGAGGATTTTAATCCAATGAAGGCATGTCACTTGTCACTCTCCCAATGGATTTCTGGCAACTTCATTTAGTGAATATTAGGATAAACAAACTTCAAATGGCCATAAAAAACGTCGAATGGTCATAACTTTTGACAGAGAAGTCAGATAAAAAATGAAAGTTATCCTAAACCCTAAACCCTTAACATGCAAATAAGAGTATCCTTATAGTTATAAGGTATACAGGTCGACACATACATGGTGTAAAAATGAGATGATTCATTACAATATCATGAACACTAATAAATTGCAGAAACTAGGGTAAAATTTCGCAAATTTAGAAAGAGGAGCGCCTTGGAATGCAAGAAGTTTCTGGAACATTTTTCAAAAAAAATTTCTTGTTGATATCTTATATATGTTAAATTTCTATCATCGTGAAAGTTGATTAAAAGAAGAAAATGCGGATACACAGGCGCTACAGGGCCTATGTTTCTGCTAGTACTTAATAATATTAATAATGTTAATATTTATTAATATTAATAATGTTTAATAATATTTAATAATGTTTAATAATATTTAATAATGTTTAATAATATTTAATAATGTTAATAATATTTAAAATATTAATAATATTTAAAATGTTAATAATATTTAAAATATTAATAATATTTAAAATGTTAATAATGTTAATAATACTAATAATATTAATATTATTAAAAATATTAATAAAATTATTATAACAATTAATAATGTTATTAATTTAAATAATAATAATATTAATGAAATTAATACTTTGAATGATATTAAATATATGAATAATATTAATAATATTTGTATTGGACAAGAGTACTCGAGGACTCGGGGGACCTTGGTTACTTGGCTCAAAGGGTGGGTCATGAGTTTGGCCTAGATGTTGGTCAACCCAGAAAAGTTAATTAAGATAAAATATATAATTGTTATTATCATAGTATTTTGAAGATAACATATAAAGAGATATTTTATCTGTTGTGATATTATTCTAAAGATAAAAGAAAAAGAGATATTTTATCTCCGGTGATATTACTCTGAAGATAAAAAGATATAATTGTTATTGTTTAAGTCTGTTATCATATTATTTTGAAGATGAAAGATATAATTGTTATCTCTTGTGATAATATGCATGTTAGTTGCATAATAACTAATAGTTGTTGAGCATGAAAGAGGAGCACCCGAGAATAATGGTGCACATGTAGAATACATGTTGATAGTTGTTGTTAACCCTAAAAGATAGGGACGTGCAGTTAAAACAAAATGTTGGCATGCGGTTTAGCACTTGAAGATCATTGGTTGTTAGAGATAAAAAATTAATGTGCTTAGTATATTTCCAGTTAAGATTTTATTCTCTCAAGTGAGAAACTGTTCCATGTGCAGTTATAAAATGGGCCTAAGACGCCAGATGAAGGTACGTTGTTTTTGCACACTAGAATGAAACTGTTTTGTGAGCCCTTACTAACTTGAGTGTCAGAGTGCAATCAACAGGTAGGACGCCCTCTGTCACAACGAAGTCACGTTTCAATTCAATAGAGAGACACAAGTTAATACTCAACTGCAGCAGATCCAAGAGAAGGAGTTCGACCTCGTCAATCGGTGGGAGAGTCAACCGACGAGAACAATATTTATATTATTAATTATATTAATATTGATAATTATACTTATAAGTATAATAATAATCATAATGTGACAACAAAACTTGACTGGTGCAATGATTAAAGATTCTTTTATCATTTTTCAAGAGACTTGGCTTCGAGTTCCACATGCTGCATTTTAGTTCTAAATTTAATAATAATTGTCATATCATATATAATAATTTACCTACAGATTTTGGCTGTTACCTATAGAATTCTTCGATAGATAAATTGAGTTTTTCTTGTAGTGATTGTACATGATTTAGAGTAAATCTTCACAATTCTCCAATTTGACTCCAAATCATGGAAGAACTTCTACCTTCAACTTCCTTTCTCCTTAAATGAAAAATTAGCCAACTTTAGTCACGATTTTAACCTCGATCTTGGCAAGGACTTCATGAACACATTTGCTTGATTTTCTTTCAAAGCTATCTTCTCGATCCTAACCTTCCCAGACCCTATAACGTCTCTCACGAAATGCAATTTGATGATCACCTAGATGTATGACACTTTGACTATCACAGTGAGCACAAGTCATGCACAATACCTAACTCTCCAATCATCCCATTTAACCACAATGCCTCATTTACTTCTTTTTTAGCATGATATACATTTCCTGTATAGTAGATAAAGTCATCATTGATTGCAAACTAGATTTCCAGCAAACTCCAATACCAAACAATGTAAAACACATACCTAAAAAGTGATTGGTATCAATGTTCCCTGCATAATCAGTGTTCATATACCCTTCTATAACAACTCTGTCAAGGGTCGACTTTGTATACACCGTATCAGACTCCTTTCAAATATCTCAACACCCACTTCAAAGCCTCCCAATGAACTTGTCAAGGATTTGTCATATACCTGCTAATGATATTCTCAATGTCAAATTTGGTGGTCATTTCTTTAACTTCTTGATTTTTTTTCTTGGTCGCAAAGACAAGAAAAATTGTTAGGTTCTCAACAATAACAAAGCAGGAAACACAAGATTAAGATTAAAGAAATCACTTTTATTAATACTAGAGACCTATACATAGAGTTTACCTACAAGACAACATGTTTGGTTTAAGCACATAAAGGTTTTATATAGACTTTATATAAAAGGAGTATTACAAAATCTTTCAAAACAAAAATCATCATTACAACAAACACGTACCAAATGGTTTAACTTATCTTAACACTACTAGATTGTTTCTAGTAAATAGTCTTCTTTTCCTACACATTAGACTATATAACCAGATCCTCTGACTAAGCTATTCAACATACAATCTAATATACATGATTTAAAGTTAATCTTTACATTCTTATTTGTACCTTTATGGATAAAGAGAGGCCTAGATAATACTTGAAACTAGTTGTACAATTGCTGATGTGTCGGTATTTCTCCTTCCTTCAAGTCCCAATTGTACTTGTATGGACAAAGAGGGTCATAGATAGTACTTGGAACTGATTGTACAATTACTGATGTGTCGGTAGCCTCCTTGCTCATTTATTCAAGTCTTCTCCTTTTGTTATTGGTGCTCGGTCAGGGTGGACCTGAAAAAAGTGCTTCGACACTCAAGTAAGTATTTTGTGTAAAAAGTGTATATTGTAAAGCTGATTAAAGCATACCTTACACCTTCGCAAAGGGTTTTAGTTATAGTGTTGGTAATGGGCCCTTGCCATGATGGGTCAGATATCAATTACAGATATGCATCGTGATCCTTGATTAATGGGGAGATATATTGGTATATTGAAATATTTAGAGAATGTTTGTAACATATTTTATTTAATCAGTATTTAAATGATTTTTCGAAGATATTTCCCGCATATTTCGGGAAATGAATGTGACTCATTAAGTGTTATTGTAACTATCGTTATTGTTATTTATTGCTTGACTTGAGGTGTTCTTTGACTCGGCCGATCAATCACCAGGTTTGAGACTGGCTCGTTCAGTACCGATCGGTACACTTGTTCCCTAGGCTCGAAGAGATTAAATTTCAAAGAGTCGTAAAATGGTCGTTTGGGCTTCCCGAGGAGAGATGTGAGTGTTAGGCGTATTTAATATTTGTCAGAGATGTGATGCGTGCTTTTTTATCGCACGAGGCGATAATAATTCTAATCGCACGAGGCGATAATAATTTTGATCGCATGGGGCGATAATAATACTGATAGCACAGGACAATAATAAATCTGATTGCACGGGGCGATAATATTTGCTGATTGCGCGTGGCGATAATGTTTTGATGATCGCACGTGGCGATAATGTTTTGATGATTTCGCGGGGCGATAATAATTTTTGTAGATCGCACGAGACAATAACATTTTGCTGATTGCACGGGACGATAATTCGCTCAGTAGGTCTTCTGGTGTTCTTTGTAGATTGCGTGACTTGAGGTGTTCTTTGACTCGATCGGTCAATCACTAAACTCAAAACTGACTCGTCCGATATCGACCAGTACCAACCGGTATATTATTACCTTATCCTGATAATTTCTTCCCAGATCGTTGGACAACTAGAGAAATAATAATTTATGGCTCATTGCCTTTTCATCACGTTTTAAAAAAGTTATGGCCTTTTCATCACGTTTTAAAAATGTGATTTTTTTCAGCATAAAAAAAGTTGGTTTTATAGAAAAGTTACTTTCTCCTGTAGAATTTAGTTTCTTAGATATATGGAGAGTAACATACAAGTACTTAGAAAATATTTGGGCAATTTATAAACATTTTTTAGAAAAGTAAAAAAATTAAACTAGATTTTTCATAAACTAAATTACTTTGTCCATAAATAAATTTGCAAGGTATTAACTCCTTAAAAGATTATTTTTAGTTTATGAACAAATCAATTTTGATTTATAAAAACTTAATCATTTTCACATTATTAACTCTCAAAAGTATTTATAAAAAAATTATTTCACGGTATCCTTTCAATCTTGAAAGTTATTTGTGTTATTTGTTTATTTTTAAAATAACTACAGTTTTGACCTTATACACAAAAGTTCCAAATTCAGAAACATTCTTGGTTTTAATTAAATATTAATTTTTTTTCCTGATATGACTTTAAATTAATTATTTCCTTCAATATTTTAAGTAACGCACGCGTTTATAAAAAAAAAAGTATGATTTATAAAAAGAGCAAGATTATTTGATGGTAAATTTTTATGAAGATGTGGTGATAATCATTGTTTTGGCCACCATATTTGCTGACTTTGATCCACGTGGTGTGTCACGTTGATGTGGTTATCCAAGTTGTCTGTGAAATTATTACCAACCTTTTACTAAAATATTGTTTTGTTGACATTGACTTCAGAGGTTGCTTCTGCACATTTCCCACTTTTCTGGCACAAATAGGTTTCAATTTTTCTTTCCCTTTTTCCTTCCCATGATACCTATAAATACCCTTTTAAAAATTGTAACATTGCACCGTCTATTCTCCGCGTTTTCTGTATTTCCCTATAAGACATTGAAATTTTGTGTTTGTCTTTTCATTCTTTTTGAATTGTGTGAAGGGAACAATGAATGCACTAGCAGCCACCAACAGGAACTTCAGGTTGGCCTCTAGGCTTCTGGGACTGGATTCCAAGCTTGAGAAAAGTTTGCTCATTCCATTCAGAGAAATCAAGGCAAGTAAACCTTCAAATCGTTTGCTCTTATCATGGTTTCTTTCTTTGTTTTTTTCCACTGAAGTGTTGAAACTTTCATGCACTCATAAATGATGATCATATACCTCGATTCTTCATTAGTTGGTTCTTATTCTCTTTTGTTTTTATTAAATTTGATGTTAACATCTCAACCATAAAACCTGATATTTCAGGTAGACTGACAGCCAGATCCAACAATTCTGACATTACTTGAAAAATATTATTAAACAGGATGGTTCTTATTTGCTTACTGATTGAAAAGAGTGATGAAACTGATTTCATTCATTGAGCTACCTATTCCTCTATCAAGTTTTTATGGTTAAAAATTCAATCTTGGAAATTTTTGTAGAAACTCTTTTGTACTAAATAGCATTATGTTATGTTTGTCAAATCACCACCATTTTCTGGAGATGGCGTTGTCTTGATGACTTCTGTTTTGTGCTGACTATGTCTTTGCCAGATATGACAGAGATCAACAACTAGTGTTCTAAATCTTGTTCAATGAAAATGCAGGTTGAGTGTACCATCCCTAAAGACGATGGCACTTTGGCTACTTTTGTTGGGTTCAGGATTCAACATGATAATGCCAGAGGCCCCATGAAAGGAGGAATCAGATACCATCCTGAGGTGAATTATATTCTGACTTTCAAGTACCTTAGTTACTGAGCAACAGATCTAAATTGAAAACACAAACTAACAATAGATTTTTATCAATAACAGTGTTTACTTTTCTTTACTCTATAATTTGCACCTTTTCTGAAGAGTCAAATGCGTTTTAACTCCCTCAATTTGCGGTCAAAATTGGTCTTAATTCTTATCTTTGGTTTTCATATCTTTTAGGATTAATGAATTTCATCTTTCATCCTAGTATTTTAAATTCCATGAAGAAGAATGAAATCTACCAATTATAAAATAACATGGCGACCAAAATCATAGTTTTTAAATATAAGAACCAAAACAATTTTTTACTGAAGATTCAGCACCTAAAACACATTTGATCCTATATTGAATACTGGGATGATTCCATTAATAACCAAAGCAGCAATTGAATGGGCCTAAAAGGGCTATTATGATTGTTTATAGGTTGAGTTCTCTCATTCAATTATATGTATTGGCTTGAGTAGGTTGAACCAGATGAAGTGAATGCTTTGGCACAACTAATGACATGGAAGACAGCCGTGGCAAATATACCATATGGTGGGGCCAAAGGAGGGATAGGATGTGATCCTGCAGAATTAAGTGTGTCAGAGTTAGAGAGACTTACTAGAGTTTTCACTCAGAAAATTCATGATCTAATTGGAGTTCAGACAGATGTACCTGCACCTGATATGGGAACAGGACCACAGGTGTGTACAACAATTATGCTTTGAGAATTGTGCTTATGCATATGCTGAAGAAATTACTTGATACTAACAAATCACACTCTTACGGTATGGTTTTGATGCAGACTATGGCATGGATACTAGATGAGTATTCCAAATTTCATGGCCACTCTCCTGCAGTAGTTACTGGGAAACCTATTGTAAGCAGATTAAAACGTTTATATTTGTCATTGTAATGGCTTTTGAACTGTGCCACAACAGCACCCTATGCTAAAGAAACCAATTAGCAAAACTAGGAAAACACTTTTTCTAACACTTTCTTTATAGTTAGATTAGATTATTAGTTGAGTTTCATGTGAATTCCATTAAGGAGGGTTCCACTCCCTATTTAGTCATTCAAACAAGAATTTCAACCAGTAACAAAGATTGTGCTTAGAAATATCTGTTGATAATATTTCCCAAAACAATTCCTATCTCTAACATTTCGTGTTGAAAACAAGGATCTCGGTGGATCTCTAGGCAGAGATGCAGCCACAGGAAGGGGAGTCCTCTTTGCAACTGAGGCTTTGCTTCAGGAGCATGGGAAGAGTGTATCCGGACAACGGTTTGTCATACAGGTACTACTTGTTTTTATTATCCTTGATTTCTATGCAAAATGAAAACAACATTCATTATATGTTATATATGGACTGCAGCCTCTAACATCATGCATAGTAGTTTGAAAATAATGTCCACAACAATGACTAATAGATATATACTAGTTAAGTGTGAAAATGCTCCAAGAAATGTTCATCAATTCTTTCCTAATAATTTTGATGAATATGAGATAAAATCATACAATTAATCCTGCTGTGTCTCTTCAGGGTTTTGGAAATGTAGGGTCTTGGGCTGCCCAGTTGATCAGTGAGAAAGGTGGCATAGTTGTTGCTGTGAGTGACGTAACTGGGGCCATAAAGAATAGCAATGGTCTTGACATACCAAGCCTACTCAAGCATTCTAGAGAACACAGAGGAGTGAAAGGATTCCACGGTGGTGATGCTATTGATCCCAACTCAATATTGGTTGAAGACTGTGATGTTCTTGTGCCAGCAGCTCTTGGCGGAGTCATCAATAGGTGCTTTTACTTAACTACAAAATTCTTGTGTGCTTAGTAAATCACCAATTTCACTGTATTTCATCACATCCTACCTCACAAACTTTTTACTTTGGTCTTTGGCTTTGAACAACATTTTATTTCCAAATGTCAGTGAAAAATGTAACATAAAAGGACTAAAATGAAGTTTTTCTGCGTTACGTCACACAGGATCTTGACAATCTTCCTTGTTGCATAAATTTATTGCCTGCATTCCTCAAGCACCCTAAACATCTATCTGTGTTCAAAAGGGTATCTATAATGAATATAATCTTTTAACCTTTTTCTCTTTCTCTTTATATGGTTGAAGGGAAAATGCCAATGAGATTAAGGCCAAATTTATTGTTGAAGCAGCCAATCACCCAACTGACCCTGATGCTGATGAGGTTAGTTTGCATTGTATTCTTTCTTCTCCTTCATATAAACAAAATAAACCAATGGAAGAGAAATTAGAAGAATTATGCACTGTTTTTAACTCTTGTTTTGCAGATTCTGAAAAAGAGAGGGGTTGTGATCCTGCCAGATATATTTGCAAATTCAGGAGGAGTGACAGTTAGCTACTTTGAGTGGGTGCAGGTAACTATTTTGATAATTAACTGTTATGATCTCACATGGATTCTTATTATACTGATTTGTTATATCATGAGACATAACTGCAGATAATTACTAAAAGCAGAGTTAGAAACACACTAATTCTAATACTGTACTACTTTTCATTGGTTGAAATTGATGTGTATCCCATTAATTCTGAAATGAGAACAACTTCTCATCTTTAGTAAGATTTACATTAATTTCATTCAAGAAAAGAGACTGTCTCAAGCAAAAACTTGGAAAATCTGTTGTTAGTATTACCTTCTAACCATATTTCTCCAGGGTCTCTAAATTGCCTATACATTTTTTTTTTCTTTCATGACATAACTTTGTCAAATAACTTTGTAACATGTCTGGTTCCAAATTCATTTACAGCTATGTTAATTCAGTTGATGAAGGCATTATAAGATTAACTAAAAATGATGATCATTGTGTTATACACAGAACATACAAGGATTCATGTGGGATGAGGAGAAGGTGAACAATGAATTAAGGAGATACATGACCAAAGGGTTCAAAGATGTGAAGGAAATGTGCCAAACCCATAATTGTGATCTTCGTATGGGTGCATTCACCCTTGCAGTTAACCGTGTGGCAAGGGCCACTGTCCTTAGAGGTTGGGAAGCTTAAACACCATAATACTATTGCTGCTTTGGACAAAGAGCTCCATTTTTCAGCCTCAGCAACATATTAGTCAACTCTAGCACATGTCTCTGAAATTGAACAAGAAAATTCAAGAAATTCATACCAATTTCATATGTTTCTTTCTTTATTTTTTGCGTCAATTATTGTATTTTTATCATTCTAAGTTTAATGATGTTAATTTTATGCCTTCGATATGTTTTTAGAGCATAATCAATATTTGAACAATGACCATTGCAAAATTTATAAACTCAAAATAGTAAGTTACAAAGGTTCGAGGCTTTTGAGCATCTTTGTCGTACGATTAGGCACTAGATTATACGATTTCTTGAAAGATTTTTCGAAAGGTTATATATTTACAAAATCCACTTTAAGGCTCTGTTTGGTAGTGTGAAATGGAAGAATGGAGAATAAAATATGGACTTGGCTGAATAAATATCTAATAAATTTATAATCTTTTAATTTTTTTATAAAACAACTTATTTTATTATAAAACAATTTAAAATTTCTATAGAAAGAGTTATTCACTACACATGATAAAAATGAATCATACCCGTATTCATAAAAAGGAATATCTTTCTGAATTTCTATATTTTCTTTATGAACCTTCAAAAATATGAAAATCTTCACGTTGTCTTTCTCCTGTATGAAAAATTACTTATGGAAATGATTTTTGAATTTTGTAATCAGCAGCTAGATTTTGTAATATGGAATCGGATTTTATAAACTATTTTTTTTTTTACTTTTAAACATTGCAATTCAGAAATTATTTTTTTTTCATAAAAAAATTAAGAATTATAGAATTCAAAAGCAATTTTTTTTCGTAAAATAAGCATATACAAGGATGGTGGGACATCAAGGGGACGATGATGTCAAGGGTAGCGACAACAATGGGTTATTTTTGTTTTTTAACCACCTCCATGAGATACACATGGAAACTACGATTATACGATTATGCAGAAAGAAATGACTCCTAAATAAGTTTTCTTCAATTAAAACTTTGATGAATGTCATTTATGCACCTTAATAAAATTTGAAATTTAAATTTTACCTTTTGAAATTAAATTATCAGTTGTGTTGTGAGCATTCGGTTCGGAAATGTGCGACTTTTCAAATTGTATATTCCAGAACTTTAAAAATTACATTTTTATATTTTGAAATGTATAATCCAGAATACTAAATATGTATTCTAGAATGTACAGTCTAGAATATATATTTTTGTATTTCAGATTATACATTTTAAAATGCAATTTTACTTTAAAAATATAAAACACGGGCAATTTTGTTATTTAACCACCCCATGGGGGTGCAACTTGTAACACCCCGATTTCTTTACTTTACTTACAGGCCCAAAAGAAAGACTGTATGCATAATGTTGTATCGTCAGACAGACAAAACACTTGTATCTTACATGATATATTGTTGACACCATTTTTCTTATAGTCTTTGATCACTGTCATTTTAGCACTAAACTAAAAATAGTTTAGTCTAATGTAGTGTTATACCGTCTAACATCAAAATGATGATAATATAATCTTATTTTCTTTCTGTCCATGCTAGTAATGGCTAACATGAGTTGCTAATTCCACCATTTTGAATTGGAAGTAATCTGTTCAAACTTTTATGTATTATTTAAACACAATATTTTATAATTGATTGATGATTGATATTGTCATTTTATTCTTAACGTTTGTTTTATCATGATTTTGATCTTTAGATTTGTCTGAAAAGTACTTCTAAGCATCTGACCTAAATGACAATGCTTAACATATTTGAATGCTAGGAATATATTTGAAATGTTAATTGCTATCTAAAATATGTTCGTGATGTGAGGAATATATATTTAGGAGTTTTTATAAATATGTGAGGAATATATATTTAGGAGACTATCTTAATAATTGTATATGTGAGGAATCAATATAAATGAATTTTATATGGGCATCAATATCAATCAATGATAGAATAGTATTATGCTTTTCAAAATACAAAAGAGTGAGAAGGATGTACCCCAATCCCAATTTTCCCAATTGAATCAAAAATTGTATCTCCAAATCAAATTCTTGGAGTAGTAGCATCCACCTAATCAACCCGAGTTTGGAATCTGTCTTTTTCAGCTAATAATTTATAGCAGCATGGTCAAGGAAAATAACTACCTTAGAGCCTAAAATATGGATCTAAACTTATCCAAGGCAAAAACAATAGCGAAAAATTCTTTCTCAATGGTAGTATAATTGGCTTGGGCTACATCTAAAGTCTTGGAGTCTTGGATGCATAGTAGATAGCATGAGATAGTATTTTTATCTTTTGTGATATGATAAGTCTCAATGCATAATCAGATGCATCATACATAAGCTCAAAAGGAAACGTCCAGTCAGTTGGTTGAATGATGGGGGTGTGATAAGAGTTGTCTTTAGAAAATGAAATGCCTCTCCATATTGTTCTCCAAAGTCAAATGGAACATCCTTTTGAGGAAAAGCAATCATGTTAAAACTCTAGATGAACTATCTATAGAAATTTGGATGTCCAAGAAAAGACCTAACCTCTCGAACAAAAGAGGTGTAAGGTAAATGTGATGGAGTTCTCCTCGAATCATTCTTCGGTTAAAATTGATTTATGGATGAAGATAGGGAAGGCAACAAAAGTACTGAATCAAATGCATGTATGAATAATAGGAGAATATTGCTAGGAAGAATATTAGGACAACCTGCTAGCTATTTCTTTAGGCTTCTTAACTAAGAAAGTGATAGCAAGAGATTAGAGAGACTAAGAGAGGAATTTTGAAACCAATTTGGTAGAAATTCAATACTCATTCATAGTCTAAATGTTACAAAGTAAGCACTCTTATTTACAGTGTTTAAGTCTTACAAAGATGACTCTTCGACTCCTAAGTCCTTTCCATTAATGGAATAACATGTGGCACTTGAAGTCCTCTCCATTAGCATAATGACATGTGACAATACTTGCTTCAAGAAACTCTCCAATAAGAAGATGACAAATGGCACCAAGGACTTGAAGAGTCATGAAGGAAGCGCTTATGAGGAGAAGACATCTGGCACTTGAAGAGGAAATTTGGAAGAATGAAGAGTGCCTACTTGGAGCAATTAAAATGGTGCCATGTGGAGTCTTGATAGGAGGCCATGTGGATGTTTAACTTGGCCTTAAGTTGTAGAACTTAAGGCCAAACATCCTATTCTACTTGGCCCATAATACAAGGCCCAAAATCCTATTCTACTTTATACTATTTTTATAGACAGAGGTCTTGTAATTTTTATGATTCCAAAATCTTCTAGTGTGATTTTCTTCTAAGCGGCCTAAATGCCTTATTGGAGGCCCAAAAAATCCCAATTGGGCTTAAGCTCATAATAAATTCTTAATCAAATTTCTAGATCTGTGATCTCTTTATTCTCGATTGCAGTCTCTCAAATGGGTTCCATCAAAATGCGATATAACATTCAGTTTAACAGGGTTTACCTAGATCCTTTCACAAAAATTATATGGCCTAAAACGGCGCCTTGTGAAACCATAAAATGACATTTTTCATAGTTCAAAACAAGGTTATTCATTATGCATATATCAAGCACCTCAATAAGATTGGTCTAAAATTCATCAAAAGAGGAGCCATAAATACTGAAATCAAACATGAAAATTTCTATGCAATGATCAATCAAATTAGAAAAGATACTCTTCATGTAGCGTTGGAAAGTCCCAGGGGCATTGTACAAACCAAAATGCATCATTCTATAGGCAAATGTTCCAAAGGGGCAGGTGCAGGTAGTCTTGTGTTGATCTTTTGGTACAATACAAATTTAGAAATAAACAGTAAAACACTGAGAGAAATAGTAATGTGTGTTACTTTATAGACACCCAAGTATTTAATCAATGAAATAAAGGGGAAAATGTTCCTTTTGCATGGCTTGATTCAAGCATTTATAGTCAATTGAAACTTGGACTATTCTGCACTCTCTTGGGAATGAGTTCATCGTGTTCATTCTTTACCACTATTGATACAAACCAAGCCAAGAAGGAGATGACCAAGGAAGCACATTCCCATTCACACCATGAGTAGTCATCTCAACAATCAAGTGAAGACCTCACCAAGGATCTAGCAGACCTCACCAGAGGAAGAAATGGACAAAAACCAGAGCATCTAATGTTCTTCCTGCTAGTCTTCTTAAGAATTAAACAAGTTGTAAATAAATTGGGCTCACTCTAGGGGTCCAAATAGCAAGATAAGCTAAAGTAGGTTCATATAGCATAATATGGGAGGTGTGCTTATCACTTTAGCTTGTTTTTGACCTAGTTTCTAGAAGAACAAACCTAAGGTGTGGTTTGACTTAGTCAAACCTTAAAGGCAACCCCATTTTTAGGTTTCCCATCCTACCCTTGCTTATTGTTTTCCAAGGCACCATCTCCTATAAATAGGGTGTCATACTCCTTGTATTTTACATGTTAATTTTGAAGAGAAAAGTTACTCTGCACAAATTGTGTGAGAAATGTGTGAGGTTTGAATCCTCTTAGCTAGGTCTTATCTTGAGTGGTGTGAGACTCTCAATTGGCGGTCCTTCACTCATCTTGGTGGCTACCACACCCCAAGTGGCATGAATCCCTCTCACAACCACTCCATAAGCTAATCTTCTTCCACTATTTTCAACTCATTTCCATTTCATATATGTCTTTGTTTTGCTTTAGCTAAATGCTTATGGTTCATCATTTGGTTCGGCCTTGACCACAATTGATGTTTACCTTATTGCTATGTCCATTCTACATTGCATTCCATCTATCACTTTGTAATTGATTTTCATCTTTGCCTTTGTGAATTGCACTTTCACATTTACTTAAACATTTGGTTATGTTCGTGTCCAGTGGTAATCTTCCTTAGGTTTTCACCATAAATTGCTAAAATCCCTACTCTAAGTAAAAGTGTCACCATAAAATGGAACCATCTAAAAATCAACTCACATCAACTATTCTCCTAGATATCTTGGAAACAACTTGAACCGGACTCATCCAAAATGTTGTCAGAGAGAAGGCATATAATACGATCTTGTAGAAACTTGGTGGCCTATTTTTTCACCACATCAAGAATTTGTGGATTAAACCTACGTTGAGGCTATCTCAATAGTTTCGTCCCTTTGTCCAACAGAATACAATACATACAGATCGAAAGGTTAATACTTGTGATATCTGTGAGCGTCAACCGATAACCTTCTTACACTCTCCAATCACTTGTAACAAGTTCTTCTCTTGTTCATCATAGATTAGTGGAAATAATCATTGAAAGTTTCTCCCCTATATCCAAATAAGCATACTTGAGATGATTAAGGAGCGACTTCAGTTCTAGTGATGGTGGTTGGACAATATATGATAAAATTCTAATGTTGAGAGTGACAAGTGTCATAATTCATTAATATTTCATACAAAAAGATAGACACTTATGGACTTTAATTGATAAAAAAATATAATTCAATCTCTAATTTAGAAATTTTAACCTTTTTACATATTTTTGGATTATGAGATGAATAAGAATTATTTATTCCCAATTTTGTGTTATTTACCGAAATTTATGAAGCATATAAATATATAAGGAGTATTTATAAGTATGTGAGGAATCAATATGAATGATTTTTATATGCGCATCAATATCAATCGAGACTGAATATTATGATCTTTTGAAAAATACGGAACAGTGAGAAGGATGAACATCAATCCCAATTTTCTCAATTGACTCATACACATCTTTTACTTTGCTCTATTTAATTTCTTGCAAACTCATCATACACACAACTTTCCAACAAACCTGTACAAATTCTCTTATATTTAGTGAACATTATACTTGAGAATTTAACTATTCCTTGTGGGTTTTATATCCGTACTTAGGGATAAATTATTAATTCTGACATGGTACACTTACCGTAAAATAGTCATAAAAGAGAAACTTTAGCAACCTTCAAAGCAACAAAATTAGACTCGTCCATCGTTGTTGAGTATTTATCAAGAACTCCTACTTCAGTTGCAGAACTTGCACAACACAAGTTAGAACAGTTTATATTGACATCTGTCTAGTTAGAAAATTAGAAAAATCACAATCTCCTAGAAAATCCAACATATTATTGTCCACAATAACATCCAGAATGTTAAGACGATACACAAAATAATCTTTAACGAGATGTTTAATAGCTTATAGGACGTTAAATTGGACTAGATTGTCTCCAAAATCCTTAGTTAAGGTGTCTGCATGAGCTCCAATCTTGGTTCAGGCTATTTGCAAGAAAGGTCTGCCCAAAATGATGGTAGTGACACTAATGTGCAAATCTCCTACACCCATATTCAAAATGTAGAAATCTGCAGGAAAAACACTTGGATAAGTACATCTTCTATAAGTCCTAGAGGTTGGTGGAGCTTTTGGTAGCCAGTTGAATAATAACACATGTGGGTTTCAGAGGACCAAGAGACAACGAGGTAAACACATATAAAGGCATAACATTTTTTAGAGTGTTTTTCTCACTTGTTGAGAGGTCTTAGTCTCAAGGGGAGATTAAAACTTGGAGAGGTGTGTAATACTTGTGTACTTGGAGAGGTGCAAAATATTTGTGTACCTGGAGAGATGTAGAATACTTGTGTTAATAAAGGCTCTTAAGCGGGTTGCTTAAGGGAACTGGGCGTAGTCCAAGTTGTGGGTGAACCAGTATAAATTTTGTGAGTCATTTTCTCTCTCTCTCTCTTACTCTCTCTCCCTTTATTTGGCTTGATATTTTTGCAGGTACCAAAAATTGTTGATTTTATGAAATTTAAGGTTGTTCCAGATAATTGATTAACCCAATTTTTAAGCGATTAATAACATTTTGATTTGATATTTTTTACATTTTTTTTTTCTCTAGCACATGCTATGTTATATGATCTTATATCTTTTGTATAATTCCCCAGGGGGAGATTTAGGCATGGTTGTTAGAACCGAGACGGTCCTGCCTGATGTAGAGTCGAGTCGACCGGGCCGTTGTTGAGCCAAGTCGGATGGGTTGAAGTCAAGCCAAGTGGGCCCGAGTCCATGTGGAGCCGAGTTGGTTCGGGCCCATGTCGAGTCGAGTCAGTCTGAGCCGACTCAGTTTGACATCGGTCCAGACCGACTCGGCTCCACATGGACTCGGAACAACTCAACTCAACTTCGACCCAGACCGACTCAACTCGACATCGACCAAGATTGACTCGACTCGACAACGACTTGACATCGGCCCGAATCGAGTTAGCTCAACATCGACCCAGACTGACTGGTCTTGACATGGGCTAGGAACAACTCGGCTCAACTTCGACCTGGACTGACTTGGCTCGATATCAGCCAGGATAAACTCGACTCGACAACGACTTGACATCGACCAGGACCAATTCGGCTCGACATAGGTCCGAGCCGAATTTGTTCGACATGGGTCGGGCTTTCTTGGCTCGACTTTGGCCCGGACCAACTCGACCTGACATCGGTCAGGACTGACTTAGCTCGACAACAACTCGATATGGGCTTGGGCCGACACAGCTCGATCTCAGTCTGAGCCGACTGAGTTTGACATGGGTTCGAACCGACTCAACTCGACATCGGCTCAGGAAGACTCCAGTCGACATCGGCCTGGGTTAACCGAGCTCAATAGAGATACGAGATGACTCGGTTCAACATGGGTCCGAGTCGACTTGTCTCGACATGGGCCCGGTCGACTTGCGTGACATTGGTGCGGTGCCGACTTGACTTAGGCTTGTGCCTACTCATCTCGACTTGGGCTAGGGTTAACTCGTCTCGACTTTGACCTGGACTGACTCTACTCGACTTTTGCATGGGCTGACTGGGCTCGAGATTGGCCCGGACTGTCTCGGCTCGACTTTGGCCAAAACCGAATCGGCTTGACTTTGGCCGGGCTGACTAGGCTCGACATAGACTCATGTTCACTTTGCTTGACCTAGGGATGAATTGACTTGGTTCAACCTAGACCGGGGTCAAGTCAAAATCCAATCCAAAATTCATTTTGGATAATCCAAAAATATATTCAATTTATATCTAATTCATATCCAAATAAATAAATTAGTCTTAAAATAAATAAAAAATTTAAATTTAAGATAAATTTATTTAAATGAATTAATAATAATATAAAATAATAATTATGAATTGAATTTGAGAGATATTTTTGTTCACCCATTAATTAGAAAAAAGGATAAATATATTAAGTTTTCACTTTCTTATTTTATTTATATTTTTATTTTCATCCATTCATCCAACCCTTCCATTCTTTCTTACATCTAATCCTTCATTAATTTAATTTTCCAAAAAAAGGGAAACAATGTCAATGGATTAGTAGAATATCTGGATTAAAAAAAAGCAAACGTTGTTTTAACACTAAACCAAAGTAGTATATTTTCTTCTATTGATAGCAAAGAAGCCATTAAGAGCCAAAACATTTAAAGTAAAGTTTACTTTTTTTTTTGTATGAAATCATATGATGGTGTGAGCTGGCCCCAATATTTAATGCTTATCTTCTACATGCACGCCAACCTCCAAAGTTGACTCCCTATGAAAAATTACAAATACGCGCATACTTTATCAGCATATGATGGATAAATTAATAATTTATTCAACTCACGTAAATCAATTATTTTATACATAATAGATATACTAAAATATTTAACGCACCTGTTTCATTTCAAGTTAAATTTTAATTTTCTAGTTAATTTAAAACAATTTATATGCGCAATCATATTTATCTGTACTAACTTTTCAGTAATCTTATTTTTTAAAATTAAATATTGTTTTCTATCTTTATACTACAACTGAAATTGGTTTTTATTTTTAATTTAAAATTTAAACTTTCTCTTTGTAACAAGAAAATTATTAAATTAGATTTTTACAAGTATTTTTTATATAATACACAAGTTTTTAGTGTTGAGTATTGTAATAATATAACAGTCAATAATTTTTTATTATAAATATTTTAAAATACGAAAAATATATTTTATTTTATTAAAAAAACTAATGACTAGTTTTAATAGAATTTTCTTTTTAAGTACCTATTTTACTTTCTAATAAAAAAGTTGAAAACTCATTGCTAAATATTTAAAAGATAAATATTATTGCAAATATTAACTAACATCCCGTGTATCTAGCGATAATAATAGATCAATTTGAAATAAAATCTTTATACATTACTATTATTATTATTATATTAAGAATTTTGTGTATGATTGGCCAAAAAAGCTGACCCAATATACAAACGCAAGAAGCAGTTGGAGAAGGTAGCTTTTGACATTGTAAACAACTCTCGTTCTCAAGCAAACTATTCCCAAAGTCACGAAGTGGTTGTTCAGAATTTTCTTTTTCCAAACAAAGACAAGGGAACAACTCAACACGTTCTGGTTTTTCTCAGACACCCCTTTTACTATTTCCCATTTCCTTCTTAAAAAAACACAAACCCAACATTCTCGTACCCTTCATCCTTCCTGGGCTGTCAACCATTTTCCCTCTTTCGTTTCCGATCGCCGAAAAATCATACCTTGAAATTCAAACTTTTTTTTGGTTGAGGCGTGTCGTCAGAGATGTGCCCTTTGAGGTTTATCTTGGTCTTCTTCTCCGCCGTGCTAGCCGGTTATTTTGCGTGGAAAACAGTGCGTTCTGACCCGAAGATCGAGGTGTTTTCTGAGGATTCTTCTGAAGAAGATAAATCCTCCAAGAAGGAAGCTTTTGATTTCAGAAAGGTACCCTCAAAATCATGTTGTTTCTACAATGATCCTCGTTAGAAAATAGGACAAACCAATTCATCTAATGAAATTTTAGATTAGTTACGTAGGAAGAACAATTGGGGTTGTTAAGGTTGCTGTATAATTTTTCAAAGACAGCTTAATGGTTTTTTTTAGATTAAAAAATTAATGTCCGACAGCAGTTAAGTTAATTTTTGTTTTAATGCAAAATTTCTGTGGTTGATATTTATGATTTTTAAGGATTTACGAGAGTTGACTTTTTTTTCTTTCAAAAAGATAGGCTACGAAATTCGGGTTTTGAGAAGTTTAGGGACATTTAAGTTAACTTGTTTGATTCAACATTTCTACAACTGGTATTGAATTTGTGTAATTTTCATTTTAATGGATTTCTGCGAATTTGGGTTTGAGTTCACCGGAGAAAGTTTGCATTTTTCTTGCATATTATATTTTTGCACTATTTTTAATGAATACAAGATTCTGGTTTAAGGTTTATGTTGGAACAGATTTAGAGATTGTTAGATAGGGGAGATGGAATAAACTCCCTTGTGAATTGGTTAATTATTTTAAAACACAATTTCTATAGTTGTTGATATCTGTGATATTTGAGGATAATAATGTGCTTAGCACAGAGGTTTTTATTGTAAGAAATTCAGAGATTTTGTTGTGGGGGTTTAGTTTATTGATGAGAATGTTGATTTATTTTTCAGATGATTGAGAATGGATTTTGGATTTTGGTTGATATGGCTAGTGGGAAGTATCTGTGGAGGAATTTGAGGCCAACCAACAAAGATGCTGAATTGAAGAGCTCTTAATAGGGACCCTCTTCTTTAACCATGACTCTTTGTTTCTGATTTGTCTTGTGCAAACCTAAAGCAAAATCTTGTGTTCTCACTTCTTTTTGTGGGTTCAAGAATATATTTTCTGGATATTCTCTCTGGTTTCAAACCCTTATATATCACTCATTATCTCATCTCTATCTTTACATTTTTCTTTTACTTCCATTTCCATTTCCATGGCTTAACATGTGGCAAACTGAGACATCGATTTAGTTTATGAGATTCAAGAACCCTAGATATTGTTTGATAAGGTCATTAGAAAATGTTCACTCTTATTATTTAATCTGTTTCTTTTTGAGATTTGGATAATCGTTAGAAATGACACGTTGACAAGAAAAAATATTTTATAAAAATCGGTTCAAACCTTTATTTATAAATAATATTTTGATATAAATAGGTATAAATTTCATTTTATTAATAAAAAAATTTATAAAACTAAATTAAAATGAAAGTTTATTTCTTTATAATAATAATAATAACATTATCGTAAGTTCATTTCTCTAAAACAAATATTGTTTATATTTAACTTCAATCAGTTTTAAATCTCAATAAATTATCTTTTATTTTTTGTTTCGATTAGTTAATATTTTTCTTTCAAACTACCAAATAAATCATAAAATTTTAGTTTAAGCTTTTGAAAATATATTGTATTTTATCTTTAATATTATTGTCCCTATTCAATTATAGCCCAAATATTTTTTTAGTTTTTAAATTTATTTTTTATCATAATAATCAATAATCTTTTTATCATGCAATGATTTAATACTACCAATATAATATTATATTGTCTTTCATCAAGATTATAGATAATATTACATATCAACATTGTAGATAATATTACATATGTTTCAACTAATCTGAAATAAAGAATATAAAAATTTTTCAACTAATATAATAAGATAACATAAATAGAGAAAGATATCTATATCAAAATGTTTAATTTATTATACATTTTTACTAGCGTTGTCAGAATCTCGGTTCAAGCGTTTAAGTATGGTCAACTCGATTGTGTGAGTTATGTTTAGTTTGGCCTATGTCGGACATGGACCCAAAAGTTTGTTACAATGTCAGTCCAGTGTTTTTTTAATAAATTTATGTGGAAAAAATAATTAAAATGTTGGTAGCCGAAAGTAAGAGGTACACGGTAAAATAGAGTATTGTTGAATGATATTATTGTTGTTGAAAATTATATTCTGGATGTTGAGATTATATTCTCATTGATGAAAATTGTGGAAGGAATATCTAATACAAGGGATTTGAGACCTCGAGTAAAGGTATGCTTTTCTAGATACTTTAAACTGAAACAAATTTATAGTTTAAATGCTTTCACTGACTTGATCGTCGGAGTGTGATCAACAAGTAGAGCCCCTTTGTTCGAGTGAAACAGTATCTTGGAGCACCAATTAATCTTTTAAAACATTCATTTAATTATTGTTTTAACTAATTTCCTCAAGGATATTTAGTTCAACTTTTATTCTTCATTACTTTTAAACTTTTTTAACATTATACAATCTTTCTATTATCTTAAGTTTTTATTCGAAAAATATATTGAAGTTATCATTGATTAGTTTATTTATTATCAAAACATCATGTTTCAAATACAAATATATGACTATTTTATATCATAAATAAAATTTATATTATATTATATTATAAAAAATAAAATAATTCTCATATTTAAGAAAAATATATTTCAGTTTGTGAACAATTACATCGAAACATTCCTTTAATCACTACTTTAAGTGTCAAGTTACTCAATTTTTTCGAAAATAATTGAAGTATATATCCCTAGCAATAGTGATAGAAGTATGTATTGTTGTAAAACATAAAATAGATATTGCGAAAGAAAACAGAAAAGTGGTTTGTGAACGGACTGGTCAATTCAATTTTGAACGTGCAACAATAAATTAAATGCAGTTATGAATGTGCAACAACAAATTAAATGTAGTTATGAACTTGCAACAAAAACAAATTAGTTGTAACAGCAAATTGAAATCAGTTATGGAGATGGAATTTTTTTTTATTCCTCTCCCTCCCTATATAAAGAGGGGTTCCATCCTCTTCAAAATCACATCTCTCTCATTCACTCTCTTCATCTTCTTCGCCCACCACCGTGAAGCTACTTATTTCTCCTCTCATCTTTTCCACTTTTTCTCTCCTCATTTACTTTATTTTATTTTAATTTTATATTGGGTTTGTTTTTACTCTTTTAAGAGTAACTTGCTAGTTCTGATCCTTGGAAATTATCGAGAAGTTCCTGCTGTATCCTGGGTGACTTGCGCAATAAACTACGGACGGATAGTGATTACTCACACCTCAGGAAGTCAATTTTTTTCGTGTTTTAAATCCTATTTTACTACAATCGTAAGAACTTATGGCTGAAAATACGGACAACAACAACAACGTTGCTCCAGGAACGTCAAATGTTGTTTCTGCAACGCAAACCATTTTTGCGAAATCATTTCCGGATGTCTAAAAAATTGAAGTTCTCACCAGTCAGAATTTACGACGTTGGCAAGAACGCGTGTCCACCCTATTGGACATGTACGGAGTTGCTCTTGCACTTACAACTTCCAAACCTGACTCAACCACGGCTACGAAACAAGTTGATGATTGGATCCATGCAAATAAGGTATGTCGTCACACCTTACTCAGTGTGTTATCTAAAGATCTGTTCGATGTCTATGCTTCTTATAAGAATGCAAAAGATATTTGTGATTCTCTTATCCTCAAATATACTGCTGAAGACATCGTCAGACAAAGGTTCATAATTGCAAACTACTACTGCTGGGAGATGATCGAAGGCAAAGACATCAAAATCCAAATAAACGAATATCACAAGCTGATTGAAGATATCAAAACTGAAAGCATAACCTTGCCGGATAAATTCGTGTCCGAACTCTTGATCGAAAAACTTCCGCAATCTTGGACGGATTACAAACAACAACTGAAGCATAGACACAAACAAATGTCACTATCAGACCTGATCACCCACATCATCATCGAAGACACAAATAGGAAGGATTGCGCTGCTGCAAAGGCCAAAACTTTGTCTGCCAAAGCAAACGTGGTAGAAGACAAACTAGCTCCAAAAACATACGAGAAAAAAATTGATCATAAAAAGAAATACTATAAATTCTCTCGTCCCAGTGGAACTAACCACACTTTTAAGAAAAAGGGTAATTGCTTTGTCTGTGGAAAGCCAAGTCATCATGCACCTCAGTGCAAACATAGGGCTAAAAACGACTATCCTCCTAAGGCAAATCTAGCTGAAGGGGAAGATACTATTGTGGCAGTCGTTTCACAAGTAAACCTTGTGACAAATGTGAGCAAATGGGTGGTAGACTCTGGGGCTACCAGACACATCTGTGCAAACAGAAATGTGTTTACCTCCTACACAAGTGTGGGGGATGGAGAAGAACAAGTATATCTCGATGACTCCAGGACAACTCCTGTCCTAGGAAAAGGAAAAGTTCTTCTGAAGCTCACATTTGGTAAAACTCTAGCTTTGAATTATGTGCTACATGTGCCATCAATTAGAGTTAATTTGATCTTTGTGGCATTGCTAAGCAAAGTTGGGGTTAAAGTGTCATTTGAATCTGACAAGATTGTTATGACAAAAAACAATGTTTTTATGGGAAAGGGATACTGTGATCAAGGCCTTTTTGATGGCATTGAGCTCTTCTCTTTTGCGTTTTTTAGGAGGTTTGCGAAAGCTTAATGGGTTGTAGGTGAATTAAGGCTCTCCTAGGAGGTGTGGTAGCCTTGTAGGTGCATGATAGGTAGGGAAATAGGAGAGGTTCGGCCAGCTCCCTCTGGTTGGTGAAAGAGTTGAAGATTAAAGCCCTAAATCTAGAGAGATTTAGGCAAGGAGTATGATTGGCACAAATTTGGCAGCATATCAATACTCAAAATAATCTTGGATTTACATGAAGTAGGCTCCTCCTTAAATAGCTTAGGAGGACCGTAAATGCATATGTAAATGAAAGGAAAATGCTATCCAAATTACATGCAAATGTGAGCACATGGAAGCACATGGGAGCACATGGCACATGGGAGCACATGGGACACCTAGCCTTCTCATGGTCGGCCTAGGTTAGTTTAGTAGGTTCTAGAAACCTAATAAACTAACTTAGGTAATCCTAGTTTAATCCTAATTACAATTCAAACAAATTCACAATAGTAAATTCTATGCTATTTGGACCACAAATAAAGCTATGCTACGCTTGATGGGCTTCTTTGGAACATGTAAAGATATGTTTCCCTTCCATCCGTAGCCTTGTCCCAATCTTCATCAACTCTCTTGGTCATGGACCTTGTGGTTGGCCCTAGACGTCCTTGTGGTTGACCTTCATTTAAGGTGGTGCTTGGCCCTCTTCCATCACTTTTTGTATTGAACATTTATGAAATTATGAATGAATCTGAATCTTCTGCTTATATTGTTGACTCGTATGATATATGGCATGCTAGATTAGGACATGTGAATTCTTTGTATGTTATGAAATTGCAACGACTAAGATTAATCAACATGCATGACAAACAAAAGAGTAAATGTGATGTATGCGTAGAATCTAAAATAACAAAGAAAACATGTCACTTTGTAGAACGTCAAACTGAAATTCTTGGTTTAATTCATACCGACCTTGCTAATTTAAAACAAACCATGTCTAGAGGTGGTAAAAATTATTTTGTAACGTTTATAGATGATTTTTCTAGATACACCAAAGTGTATTTAATTAAACATAAGGATGAAGCTTTTGACATGTTTTTAACTTATAAAGCAGAAGTAGAAAATCAAATAAATAAGAAAATTAAAAGAATTATATCAGATACAGGTGGTGAATATGTTTTATTTAATGATTATTGTGTAAAAGAAGGTATTATTCATGAAGTAACCCCACCGTATTAACCTGAGTCTAATGGAGTAGCTGAAAGGAAAAATAGGACTCTTAAAGAAATGATGAATGCCATGCTTATTAGTTCTAATGCTCCTGATAATTTATGGGGTGAATCTCTGCTTACTGCGTGTTTTTTTGCAAAATAGGATACCACATAGGAAAACTGGTAAAACACCCTATGAGTTGTGGAAAGGTTATCAACCTAATTTGAAATACCTACGAGTGTGAGGGTGTTTAGCTAAAGTAATGTTACCTGATCCTAAGAAAAGGAAAATAGGCTCTAAAACATCTGATTGTATGTTCTTAGGATATGCAGAACATAGTGTAGTCTATAGGTTTCTAGTTCTTAATAGTGATATAATTGAACGTAACACTATAGTAGAGACGAAAAATACTGAGTTCTTTGAACATATCTTTCCTCTAGAGAGTAGTGGTACATCTGAACAACCTATAGATAGTGCTAGTGATGCCTTGAGTGAGGATGTTAGGAGAAGTAAAAGACAGAGAAAGGAAACATCTTTTGGAGAGGACTTTTATACTTATCTAGTTGAGAATGATCCAATAAGTTTTTTAGAAGCTACTAGTGCTCCTGATGCTAAACATTGGGATAAGGCCATTAAAACTGAGCTTGATTCAATTAAGAAAAATAATACGTGGACCTTAGTAGATTTGCCTAAAGGAGTAAAACTCATTGGTTGTAAGTGGATCTTTAAGAAGAAGTACCATCCTGATGGATCCATAGAGAAATATAAGGCAAGATTAGTAGCTAAAGGTTTTACTCAAAAACATAACATAGATTACTTTGATACTTTTGCCTCCGTGTGTTGCTAGCCTTAACATTTATCCATAAGTTAGTAATTCACCAAATGGATGTTAAAATAGCTTTTCTGAATGGTGAATTAGAAGAGGAAATTTATATGACTCAACCTGAAGGATGTGTAGTTCCAGGTCAAAAGGAAAAGGTATGCAAACTTTTAAAATCTTTGTATGGTTTGAAACAAGCACCAAAACAATTACATGAAAAACTTGATAATGTTTTACTTTGTGAAGGTTTTTCTACCAATGATGCTGATAAATGTGTGTATTCTAGATCTGAAAATGGTGAATATGTCATTATATGTTTGTATGTGGATGACATGCTAATTTTTGGTACATGCAATGATATAGTTTTTAAAACAAAATTGTTTCTTAGATCTAAGTTTGAGATGAAAGACATGGGGGAAGCAAGTGTGATTCTAGGAGTTAAAATCATAAGGAAGGGAGATAGTATATTACTATCCCAAGAAAAATACACTGAGAAACTTCTTAAGAAGTTTGGTTACTGTGACTTTAAGTCAGTGAGTACCCCTTATGATGTTAACTCTAAATTAAAGAAGAACAGAGGAGAATCTATTTCTCAAACTCAGTATGCCCAGATAATTGGGAGCTTATTGCATTTAATGAGCTTTTCTAGACTAGATATTGCTTATGTAGTAGGTAGATTGAGTAGATACACTCAATGTCCTAGTCAGGATCATTGGGATGCACTTGCGAGACTCATGAAATATTTGAGAGGTTCAATGGATTATGCCATTGAATATAGTGGATTTCCCGTTGTGCTAGAAGGGTACAGTGATGCTAACTGGATCTCTGATTCAGATGAGACAAAGTCCACTAGTGGTTATGTATTTACACTTGGAGGTGTTGCAATTACATGGAGGTCAGCCAAGCAAACTATTATTGCAAGATCAACAATGGAATCTGAGTTTGTTACTCTAGAAATGGTTGGTAGTGAAGCTAAGTGGTTGAAAAACTTCTTAGCAAACATTCCTTTAGGAATGAAACCAACCCCATCTGTATCAATGCATTGTGATTGCCAATCGGCTACAGCTATAACTAAAAATAAAAGCTACAATGGAAAGAATAGACATATACAATTGAGACATAATTTGGTGAAACAGCTGTTAAAGAGTGGAACGATTTCTATTGACTATGTCAAGTCAGAACGAAATTTGGCAGATCCTCTGACAAAACCCCTAGGGAGAAAAATGATTTTAGAAACATCAAGGGGAATGGCACTTAAGCAACTTGCAAACAAACAAGTGATGGAAACCCAACCTTTGTGATTGGAGATCCCATGAATAAGGTTCATATGGGTAAAAACAAGTCACTTGTTAGTTCTGCTAGCACTAATATTGATTTTAAATCAATTTTGTCCATTCCTATGGTGTGTGTGAAAGTGCTAGATATTGCATTATCGAGAGGATAAACTTTGTGGTTAAAATTCAGAGGTAAAAAAGTTTTAATGATTTACAAAGTTTTAATAATTTTCATATCCCTTATGGGTGGTGTATGATTTGCAGCATACATTTGATGAAATCACCTACATGAGTGTCAAGTGGGGCCGCTTGCATGAGATCTTGGCAAGATCTTTATAGCACTCATGAATACCGGGCACGCGCATGGCCTTGTAGCGCAACACAGCGATAACAACAAGTAATGTGGGGGTGCATTGTGATTGATAAACCTCTAACACATACTAAGTGTCTTGGTTCATATAGCTTGCTATACCAACTACACTATGTGTTACGTTCATCAATCTAAGACTGGTTCATATAGCTTGTTATACCAGATTTGATGCATTACATCTTAGATTAACCCATTTTTTTTTCTTTCTTTCTTTATCTTTATCTTTTGCAATATGTGGGGATTGTTGTAAAACAGAAAATAGATATTGCCAAAGAAAACAAAAAAGTGGTTTGTGAACTCCCATTGCTTGGTCAATTCAATTTTGAACGTGCAACAACAAACTAAATGCAGTTATGAACGTGCAACAAAAACAAATTAGTTGCAACAGCAAATTGAAATCAGTTATGGAGATGGAAAAAGCCTTTGATTCCTCTTCCTATATAAAGAGGGATTTCATCCTCTTCAAAATCACATCTCTCTCGTTCTATTTTACTACATATATAACCCTTTTCTGCACTATCATTTCAATAACTAAAATGCTTCATGATCTTAGCAACAAATATGCAAAGTTGTGTACAATATTACCTGCAAAATCATCTTAATATTTATTTACAAAGAATTTGAAAATAGAAATGATATTCCCAAAGTCTAATCTCAAGACCACAATGAGGTGTTCTTAGCCAAAACTACATTTGATAAAAAAGAAGAAGCTAGAGATGCCTCCTAGAAGAGAATCACAAGGTCAAACACATGCATCAAAATTAAAGAACTGTTATGTATCCACATCAATTTCTTGTCTTTATATTCAATGTTATAATTATGTATATATTTCTTTTAAAAGAATGTCAAATGTGCACAGTAGTTGGTGAGTCTTACTAGAAATAATGATAAAAGTTATGGTTTACATCTAACAGTGTTACAATATTTACAAGAAGTCCCCATAAATTTCACAACACTCCATTCTCTCTGTTTACTGCCTCTATCTACTGTAATTACTTTTCCCTGATCCCATGATTTTTTTGATTATATTGATACAACAAAATGTTGCAGATGATAGAAATTACATAATTAAATGTATTTGCAGCAGCTATTAATAGGTTTAGTGGTAGCCGTGGTAACAAATGTTGGATCTCTATCGTAAACCATTCACATGCCCAAATGGCTCAGTTCTAGCTCTTGGTTTAGCTTTAGCTGCTTTCTCTGGGCCTCCAAACACATTCCACAACCTCAATGTTTCATCTGCCGCTGCTGATGCTACAGTGCAACCTTCAGGACTCTGCAGAAAGATGACATTACAACACAAATCAGGAAAATCTCAAAATTGACAATCTGATGAGGTTTCTACTCAAGAAAATAAAAAACTAAATTACTTGAGTCATGGAAAGAACTCTTGAAGTATGACCGGTGAGCTCTGCCATCTTGACCATTGAAGGATATTTCCAAAGTGTTAACTGATTTCCGGCATGACCATGAGAGCTGAGCAACTCCCTCTCATTCTTGTTCCAAAGCAAAGAAGTCACCTGAGAACCAGTGTCAACTGAGTTCAAGCATGCACCTGTGTGAGTATTCCAAAACTTGATGCACTGATCGCCACTGCCTCCACCAGAAGCTACCAAATTTGCTTGGAAGGGGCACCAAGCAATGGCTTTAACAGCAGATGCGTGATCTTCAAGCCTGTGAAGCCACTGTGTTTCCCTATTAGAAGAAGCTCTAGCTCTGTCCCATATATAAAGTAGATTGTCATTCCCTCCACTGGCTAACTGCGATCCAGAAGCTGACCATTTCAGCCCACAAACCTCTTGCGAATGCCCTCTGTAGGTGTCAACAATATGCGATCTAACTCTTACGTCGTTGTTGACAATTATACCATCCATCCCCCCAGTTGTGAGTATGTGATTGTTCCATGCCAAAGACCCAACTCGCTGCCTGTGCCCCCCTCTCAAAGTTCTCAACTGCAAAAGCAAACAACAATAGCATTAGTAAAGTAGAAACAAACAAGAATAACGTTACTAATTTATTATAGAGCTTTTTCTTAAGATCATAAACCTGTATATACGAAGCTGTATCCCATAGTTGCACTTCAGAGTTGTTCAAACCAACAGCAATATGCTGTCCATCAGGAGCCCAGCTAACGGATGTGACAGGGCCATCTTCATCATCAACTGTGACAAGTTCTGAGGTAGAACGGTTTGTTTCATTCCACAAGTACACTGTGTTTCCAAGAGCAATTGCAAGAACATTTCTACTTCCCCAGTCTAGTAAATTCAGATAATAGTCATCAAGAAGATCTGGAGCATCCAAAGTCTTCTCGGAAGTCTGATGATAACCAACAAATAAATTAGCACAAAATGTTGAATAATGGTTTACCACCAAACTCAATCAATTAAGGTTACAACTCGGACCCACTTGAATTGAAAAAAAATCCACTTAGAGTGTGTTGGGTTTTATGGTGAAAATAATGAGAGTTGATTGTGACAAGAGTCAAACTTGATTTTATAAAGAAAACATATAGATATTTTGTTATTGCTAGATAAAATTGATGTTAGCCCCAAACCTCAGTTTGACTAAAAAGTGATAAAAAGTAGCTTTTGCTTTAAATTTGAAAATTTTACACAGCTTCATAGACAACTTAGTAGAGATAATCAAACCTTCAATTATAAATTGAGGAACAATATTAAGTAAAGGATGCTAATAGATCCAAGTAGTGCACCTGAGGAATAACTCGTCTGGGCTTGGCTGGTTTATTATCCTGGATAAGAGTGGAGAACTGAGAAGGGATCAAGTCATGTCGCTCTGGTGGCTTGTTCTTGAAGGCAAGAATTCTGGTCCGGTTCAAGTTTAAAGATTCTGCAAGCTGCTTCCTGTAAGCCTCTCTAGATGGGGAACTAGCAATTGGATTTTCCTTACCTTTGTTCCTCTCAGTAAGCATGCAGTGAGCATAATCAAAGTCCATTGCCGACCTATTTGGTATGAATCTGTCCAACTGATGATGTTCAAAGAAAAAGAAAAAAACACAACAGAATCAAACACTTTCATAAACAAATGATCGTCACTAAAAGATTTACCATGTGTAGATTTATTTAACCATGAACTATATAGATTGAATACCAAATAATTATCAATAAGAACCTATCAAAACGAACGCAGAAGAATCAAATACCTTTTTCAATATATAAATTCAGAAAGAGAAGTAAATATTTATAATGTATATATTTATTTAACCACCGAATTATATAGTTAACCACCAAATGATCATCACTAAAAACCTCTATTCACAGTGACAAAAGAACAAACACAAAAGAATCAAACACTAGTTTTTCATAAAGAAAATCAGAAAGATAAATAAAGAGTTGTTATGAGTAGAATGCAACCATCTAATGTATTACAAAAAGATTAAACACGAAATGAGTATCATCATTTAAAACCTCATTTCACATTTGAAACTCTGTTTGCGGAGTAATCGTGGAAGCTACACACACAAATTCCACAATCATGAAGAAAGACATCAAAATTATTTTCTTACATTTTCTTTGGAATTCTTTCTGTGAATAAATTGCTGCTGAAGAGGGTAGCGTGATCGGGTTTTGATGATTGGAGAAGAATTAAAGAATCCTGTTTCCATTGTTAGGAAAACAAAAACAAAGACAAAAAAAGAAAAGGAAACAATATGGAAAATAGAGAAAGAAAAGGAAAATAAAGCATAAAAAGAACCCTGCAAAAATCTTTAGACAAAGCACAATCTAATAGAATTGATGAGTAAAATTTAACAGAATGAAAGAGTTTGGAGAGTCCTGTGATGAATTTTGAAGCAAATAGAGAGAGAT
Organism: Phaseolus vulgaris; assembly: GCF_051622355.1. Lineage (NCBI taxonomy): Eukaryota > Viridiplantae > Streptophyta > Magnoliopsida > Fabales > Fabaceae > Phaseolus > Phaseolus vulgaris. Next base: position 15,546,448 of record NC_143501.1, on the reverse strand, counting down.
TTGAATGATTAAGATAATTAAATTGAGGGGGATTATATGTATATATAGTAGAAATTTTGATAGGTAAATGAGAATTTGGGTTTTGCAAATTATGTTACGCGAGATTACGTAGAAACAACTATTTTTTCCTTTATTCGTGAAATAGCCGTTGTAATATTTATTTACTAAATTACTCTTTGTTTAGAATTGACAAATCGCCTACAGTAGCCAATACTCAGTCTTTTTCTACACTTTTTTTTTTGTCAGAGATTGTTAAACCGAATATAATATTAACATACTGTTTAACATGTTATTTTTAATGCATATTTTAATCGTTAGTTAAATTTTATTAAAAAAATTATAAAATGAAGAAAGATATTTGATTTTATCCTCCAAATAATAAAATTATTGTTATTTGTAATTTACAAAAACACAAAACATTTTCATGTCTACATCGCATCATACCATGAAATAAAAAATAGCTACTAAATGGGGACAAAAAATCAAATACATTTTTTTTTATAAAAGTTAGGTGTCATTATACAATTTGACATTTTAGCTAGGCTGACATCTCAAGTAACAATTATCACTGTCTCACCTGAAAAAATATTATTAAAAAAGAGAAAACACAAACAAAAATATGGGGAACTAGACCAAAACACATATATTAACAAAAAACGATATATAGGTAGATTATACTTATTCATAAAGAATTCTAAGAACAAACTATATAGTAATTCTTTGAAGAAGGTTAGCAATTTTCGTTTCTTTTCTATGTGGCTTCAAGACGCTTCATGTATGAAGCTTATTCATGATTCTTGGGCTAATAAGGTTGTTGGTTGTCCTATGTTTATTTTACATCATAAGTTAAAAAGGTTGAAAGTTGAGCTACGTGACAGGAATAAAAATTCTTTTGGTAATGTTCACAATGCAGTTCTTCTTAAACAGGGTCTTCTGCTTGGTATTCAACAAAATTTAGAGACTGCTAGTATGTCTGATATTGATGGACTTCTCTGTCAAGAAAGGATCGCTAAAGAGGAGCTTGATCAGGCTCTTCACTGTCAATATTTGTTTTGGAAAGAAATGACTAAAATGCTTTGGTTTAAAGATGGGGATAGAAATACTGCTTTTTTCCATGCTGTGGTCAAGAGGAGGAATAATTTTAGTGGGATTCATCGTCTACGAATTGATAATGTTGTTACTGAGGATCCTACACTCATTGAGGAACATATTTTGGACTTTTATAAAACTCTTTATGCCGAGTCTATTTCTCATGATCAGGATGCAAACAATATGGAAGATTTTATTGGTACTTATATTCGTGAGCTGGTTTCCTCTGAGGAGAATATGATGTTTCTTAAATGTCCTGATTTTTTGGAGATCAAGAATGTTGTTTTTAACCTTAATGGTAATAGTGCTCCAGGTCCTGATGGCTTTGGTGGTGTTTTTTATCATTCTTGTTGGGATATTATTGGGACAGATGTTTGTAATGCAGTCCAAGAGTTTTTTAAACAAAACTGGGTTCTCCCTGGAATGAACAGTAATGTGGTATCTCTTATTCCTAAGATTCAGGGTGCTGAATCTATTAAAGATTACAGGCCGATTGCTGTTGCTAATTTTAAATTTAAGATTATTTCCAAGATTTTGGCAGATCGGCTTGCTCTTGTGGCTGCCAGAATTATTTCTCCTAATCAGTATGGGTTTGTGCAGGGCAGACAGATTCAAGATTGTATTAGTATTGCTTCTGAAGCTATTAACTTGCTTTCTAAAAAGGTTCACGGAGGCAATGTGGCTTACAAAGTTGATATTCACAAAGCTTTTGACACTCTAAGTTGGAAATTTTTACTATCAATTTTGTCACGCTTTGGTTTTCACCCCTCGTTTGTCGGTTGGATTAATACTATTCTCCGTTCAGCTATGCTTTCTATCAGAATAAATGGTAGTTTGGTGGGTTTTTTTCCTTGTAGTAGAGGTGTTAGACAAGGTGATCCTTTGTCTCCTATACTTTTTTGTCTTGCAGAGGAAGTTCTTAGTAGAGGTCTCTCAAAGCTTGTGAATGATAAGAAGATTCTACATATGGCTAGTCCACAAGGTTTTCTCACTCCCTCTCATATTTTATATGCGGATGACATTTTTATTTTCTGTAGGGCGGATACTAAGTCTCTTAGAAATTTGAGAAATTTTCTTAAAACATATGGTGATTTCTCTGGTCAATATGTTAATAATTCTAAGAGTAGTTTTTTCACCATGGATAATTCTACAAGATTTGTCACCAAAATTCAGCGTATTCTTTCTTATAGTCATGGTTGTTTGCCTTTCACTTATTTAGGAGTGCCTATCTTTGTTGGTGCTCCAAGGGGTCGTTTTCTTCAACCTTTGGCTGATAAAGTCAAATTGAAGCTAGCTTCTTGGAAAGGTAAATCTCTTAGCATGATGGGTCGAGTTCAGTTGGTCAATACGGTGATTACGGGTCTTCTAGCTTATAGTTTTAATTTGTATAAATGGCTTGTTTCTCTTCTTAAGCAAGTTGAACAGTGGTGTCGAAATTTTATCTGGACTGGTGATATTCTGAAAAAAGGTATAGCTACTGTTAAATGGGATACGATTTGTTCTCCCCTTGAGAATGGAGGTTTGAAAATTATTAACCTTCACCATGAAAATAATGCTTATCTTCTTAAGCTTGCTTGGAACTTTGCTTATAGCAACAAGCCTTGGTCTCTGCTCTTGAAAGCTAGGGTCCTTAAATCAAAATATGAGTTTCAAATGGTTTATAGATCGTCATCTCTTTGGCCTGGAATTAAGCAGTTTTATTCTACTATACTTGATTATACTTCTTGGACTGTTGGTACAGGTTCTCTTATTAATTTTTGGAATGATAAATGGTGTGCTACTTCTTCTTTAGCAAATATTGCAGGATTATCTGATGGTGCTAGTATTCCGAATACAGTCTCTCTGTTTTGGACAGGTAGTGATTGGAGTATTCCATTGTCTTTACAACAGATGCCTCATCTTTTTAGTCATATAATGGTTAGGGCGGTACAGGATATTCCTAATTGGATTCTAGATGAGTCTGGTCGTCTCACTCTTAAATCAGCTAGGACTTTTTTCTTGGATCCAGGGGTTTCTTGTGGTTGGGGTAAATTTATTTGGTCTTCATATATTCCGCCTTCCAAAACTCTTGTCCTTTGGAAAGTTTTTCATGGGCGGCTTCCTACAGATCAGCATATTCAAAATAAAGGTTTGCATATTTGTTCTATGTGTACGCTTTGTGAAAAGCACGAGGAATCTATTCAACATTTATTTTTTGAATGTGCTAATGCTTTGCGTATTTGGAGTTGGGTTCAACACATTTTTCCTACTTATCATTTCTCTAATAAGGATGATCTTCTTTCTTTTATTAAGAGTGATGGTAGTCCGTTGGTTAAATTAATTAAGCTAGTTGTGATAACTTTTTCTATTTGGATGATATGGCGTATGAGGAATTATGCTCGTTTTCAGGATAAGATTGAGGTTTCTAGGGCTATTTTGGTTATTAAAGACTTAACTTGTCTAGTGGGTAATTCGTCTAAAGCTTCAATGAAGAATGATATGTTTGATTTCAATGTGCTAAAGTTTTTTGGTATTAACACTCGTACTGGTAAAGTTCTACGTCCTCTTCCTGTTAGATGGGAGTTTCCTTCACCAGGCTGGGTAAAAATTAACACTGATGGGGCTGCTAGGGGATATCCTGGTCTTGCTACTTGCGGAGGTATTTTTCGTGGGAGTATGGGGGAATTTATTGGAGCTTTTTCTGCGTTTCTTGAAGTTCAGACTGCTCTGGTTGCTGAGTTTTATGGGGTTATACATGCTATGGAGGAAGCTCAAAAGATGGGGCTTACTAATGTCTGGCTGGAATGTGATTCTGCTTTGGTTTGTGCTGCGTTTACTGCTAGGACAAATGTTCCTTGGATGCTTTGTAATCAGTGGAATGCTTGTCTTAATTACTGTGGGAAAATTAGGTTTACAGTTACTCATATTTTTCGTGAAGGAAATGCGTGTGCTGATAAGTTGGCTAATTTAGGATTTTTTCATAGAGAACCTTTTCTTTGGTAGAATAGGCTTCCACCTTGTCTGTTCTTAGAATTCTTTATGAATAGGTATAGTCTACCTATGTATCGTTTTTGTTAACATATGGGTTTTGGTCTAGTCCCCCCGTATTTTTGTATTTTTTTTTTCTTTTCTTTTTTCTTTTGTTTAATAATATATTTTTTTCATGTGATGGTAAATGATTGTTGTTACTTGAGGTGTCAGCCTAGCTGAGATCTTAAGTGGCATAGTGATACCTAACAAGAAAGCTTTTATTTAAAAAAACTATATGAGAGTCTATTAAACCAATGAAATGACTCTCTATGAATAAATCGTAAATTAGTCAACTTATCAGCACATGCATTCTATTCACAAAAAATATTTGTAACCCTAAACCTGATTCTCCCACAATAATTAAGACAATTATTCTGTCGATTATGAAGCATCCACGGAACATTAGTCATTGCATTAAATAGGCACAAATCTAACAAAAATATTAACAAAAAATATTATTAAAAAAGAGAAAACACAAACAAAAATATGGGGAACTAGACCAAAACACATATATTAACAAAAAACGATATATAGGTAGATTATACTTATTCATAAAGAATTCTAAGAACAAACTATATGAGAGTCTATTAAACCAATGAAATGACTCTTTATGAATAAATCATAAATTAGTCAACTTATCAGCACATGCATTCTATTCACAAAAAATATTTGTAACCCTAAACCTGATTCTCCCACAATAATTAAGACAATTATTCTATCGATTATGAAGCATCCACGGAACATTAGTCATTGCATTAAATACGGCACAAATCTAAGTATGATCACATTCTAGCCATACATTAGTAAGTCTCATCTTTTGATCTTCCTCCATAGCATGTATAACTTCATAAAACTCAGCAACCATAACAGTCTGAACTTCAAGAAACGCAAAGAAAGCACCAATAAACTCCCTCATACTCCCATGAAAAATACCTTCACAAGTAGCAAGACCAGGATATCCCCTAGCAGCCCCATCGATGTTAATTTTAACCCAACCTGGTGAGGGGAACTCCAATCTAACAGAAAGAGGACGAAGAACTTTACCAGTATGAGTATTAATACCAAAAAACTTAATCACGTTGGAATCCAACATATCATTCTTCATTGAAGCTTTAGACGAATTTCCACTAGACAAATTAAATCTTTAATTATCGAAATAGCCCTAGAAACATCAATCTTATCCTGAAATCTAGCATAATTCCTCATACGCCATATCATCCAAATAGACAAAGTTATCACAGCAAGCTTAATCAATTTAACCAAAGGAAGAAGGTCATCCTTATTAAAAAAATGAGAAGTAAGAAAAATATGTCAAACCCAACTCCAAATATGCAAAGCACTAGAACATTCAAAAAATAAAAGTTAAATAGATTCCTCGTCCTTTTCACAAAGTGTACATATAGAACATATATGCAAACCTTTATTCTGAATATGTTGATCTGTAGGAAGCCGCCTATGAAAAAATTTCCAGAGTACTAGAGTTTTGGAAGGCATAATATATGAAGACCAAATGAATTTACCCCAACCACAGGGAACTCCTTTTCCAAGAAAAAAGTCCTAGCCAATTTAAGAGTGAAACAACCAGACTCATCTAGAATCCAATTAGGAATATCTTGTTCCTCCTAACCATGATATGATTAAAAACAATGAGGCATCTGTTGTAAAGATAAGGGAATATTCCAATCACAACCAGTCCAAAATTGAGAGTTGTATACGGAATGCTAACACTACCAAATAACACTGCAATATTTGTTAAAGAAGTAGTAGAACGCCATATATCATTCCAGAAATTAATAAAAGTACTTGTACCAACAATCCAAGAAGTATGGTCCAAAATAGTGTCATAAAGTTGCTTAATTTCAAGCCAAATAGATGAGGATTTATAAACCATTCTAAGCTTATATTTTGATTTAAGAACTCTAGCTTTCAGGAGAAAATACCAAGGTTTGTTGCTATAAGCAAAGTTCCAAGCAAGCTTAAGAAGATACGCATTATTTTCATGATGAAGGTTAATAATCTTCAAACATCCATTCTCGAGAGGAGAACAAATCTTAGCCCAATTAGCTGTAGCTATGCCTTTCTTCATAATATCACTAGTCCAGATAAAATTTCTACACTGCTCAACTTGATTAAGAAGGGAAACAAACCATTTATACATATTAAAGCTATAAGCTAGAAATCCAGTAATCACCGTATTAACCAACTGAATCCAACACATCATGCTAAGAGATTTACCTTTCCAATATGCTAGCTTCAATTTGAATTTATCAGCCAAAGGTTATAGAAATCAACACTTTGGAGCACCAACAAAAATAGTCACTCATAAATAAGTAAAACGTAAACAACCATAACTACAAAAAGAGAACTTCCAACTCAGAGTGTCAAATGTTTTATGAATATCAACTTTGTAAGTCACATTACCTCCTCTAACCTTTGTAGAAATAATGTTAATAACTTTAGAAGCAATACCAATACAATCATGAATTTGTCTATCCTACACAAACCCATATTGATTAGGAGAAATGATTCTAGCAGCCATAATTGCAAGCCTATCCGCAAGTATTTTTGGAAATAATCTTAAATTTGAAATTAGCAACAACAATCGGGTTGTAAACTTTAATGGATTCAGCACCTTGAATCTTAGAAATAAGAGATACCATATCACTTTTTATTTCAGGAAGAACCCAGTTTTGTTTAAAAAAACTTTTGAACAGTTTTGCAAACATTTGTCTCAATAATTTCCCAAGAATGATAGAAAACACCACCAAAACCAACAGGACGAGGAGAACTATTACCATTAAGATTAAAAACAACATTCTTAATTTCCAAATAATCAGGGCATTTAAACAACATCATATTCTTCTTAGAGGAAACCAACTCAGGAATATAAGTACCAATAAAATCTTCCATATTACATGTATCCTAATCATTAGAAACAGACTCAGCGTAAAGATTTATATAAAAATCCAAAATATGATCCTCAATGAATTGAGAATCCTCAATAACCTCATTATCAATCCATAGACGACGAATCACACTAAAATTTTGTGTTGCAGAGTCTCCTCTTAACCACAACATGGAAAAAGCAGTATTTCTATCCTCATCTTTAAACCAGAGCATTTTGGCCCTTTCTTTCCAAAACAAATATTCACAGTGAAGAGCATGATCAAGCTCCTCCTTAGCAATCTTTTCTTGACAGAGAAGTCCATCAATATCAGACAAATTAGAAGTCTCTAAGTTGAATACCAAGGAGGAGACTCTTCTTAAGAAGCACTGCATTGCGAACATTACCAAAAGAAATTTTATTCCAGGCTCGGAGCTCAATTTTCAACCTTTTTAACTTATGTTACAAAATAAACATAGGACAACCAACAACCGCATTAACCCAAGAATCATGAATAAGCTTCATACATGATATATCCTTAAGCCACATAGAAAAGAAACAAAAATTGTCAACCTTCCTTAAACAACTACTAGCAAGACTATCAAGAATCGGGAAGTGGTCAGAACAATTTTTAACAAAAACTTGATAAGTACAAGAATCTCATTCATTCAGGCACACTCCATTACATAAAGCCCTATCCAATTTTCTATGAAGTTTGTGTAACGCTCTCCTCCCATTACACCAAGTATAACAAGGTCTAGTAAAAGACATACAAGTAAGATCATTGGTATTAATCCAATCAAGGAATTCATTACAAGAAACTTGTGATCATTGGTATATATCACACAAGTCAATCTTTACACACAAACAATGTCATATTCTGTCAAATGTTCTTTGTGTCCCTAAAGGGGGCAACTCTAAGCTAGTTTGCACGACCTCCACCTAATTTCGTTGATTGCTTTAACATATTAGTGGCGAAGTTTGGCACATAGTTCGCAACAAGTCAACCATATCATCTAACATTCATTGTTTTGATCAACATCTAACAAAAGAAGGGTGAACTACTTAGGTTGTTCATGGAAAAGTTTGGGAAGGTGGTTTTGAATATTAGGAACCGAAACCCCAAAGTGATCATACATCATATGGTCACAACTCTCAAGTTTGGGACCCTTTGCAAACAACTTATGCAAAAAGTGAAGCTAAGATCTTAACGAGCTACAAACACAATCTGCCAAGTTTATGCATCTATATGAATTAAGGGATTTTAGTAACAAAGTCCATGTGAAAACTACGACAAAGAAGTAATAATGCAAGAAGGATCAATTAGGCTTGCACAACCTACTAATTCCTACACAGAAAAAAGGTTTCCACACCCCTAACACGAACACAAGCATGACAGGTAGGTACCACCGTAGTTTTGGTCACAACACCAAAGAGTGGGTCGTGCTAAAAGATAAAGTATAATAGTTTATTCAAGCGAGACACCTACAAAAGTTCATAAGAAAGGAGCCAAGACATATGGAAGAGAGTACCACCCCAATAGGAGAGAAGATTATGATAATCGATAAGAAGTGAGACACGATGATCGAGAATAACGACAATTTAATGCCTATATATTTAAGAACACAGTTGTACCCGGTATCTTTTTCATAAACACATTTTATTCTCGATTTCAGCTATTCTTTTTTATTAATATTTTTTTCAATAGCTTCATAATATCAAAACGAGTGTAGAAAGCATATAACAATCATTTGAACAATATATAGAATGGAAAATCCAAGTTTGAAAACTTCCCTGTTAAATTGGGCATCGTCATCTATCATATGCATGACTTTATTATCGTTTTGCACCTTGATGATGCTTTCATCGCCTGTCAAGTGTACCACTTAATAACAATACATTGAGTTCTTTTGTAGATACTAACTACTGTCTTCCTACTCTTTCACAGTATGATCAACTTATATTATTTCCAATTTAGTATTGTACTCGTTCTTGTCATTGTTTGTTACTTTGGGTAACATTATCTTAATTCTTTCATGGACAACATCTGGTGTCCATTTATTGTATAGTTAAGCACATGCACCCATTCCATCGTCTGTCACCTGTATCATTTAATGAATAGTTTCCAAAAAAAAAACACTTATAGTATTTGTTGTCATAAAAACTCTTAAATGCTCATTCTGATGGGTGGAAGATCGTGTAGTATCTTTACATTTCTAACCAAAGAATTTTTACGGGCCTCCTACATGAGTGTGAAGCCAGTAAATAAAGATTATAGATAAATAAACACATTGTTCAAAATTATAGTTTTTGGAAATAGAATGACAAGTAGGGGTTTTTTTTCCTGTACAAGTGAAATGTCCAAATATTGCATGTTTTGGCATAAAAAATGAAGGTTCATGCATGAACTTCATCCAAATAATGAAAAATTTAATTAAAATGCCCTAACATTGTGTAGAACTCTAATAAATGCATGTTTATTAAATATATGCCCTAACTTGTGGGTCATGCACTCATTGGAGTACATGGAATGAAGGAGGTTGATGGAGATTCAATATAGTAATACCTGTGGGTGCCACCTTCAACAACACTGCAGAAAAATAAATGTTTGACGCTGCAAAAGGCCAAATGCTGGTGGTGGAATATGAGAATGGAAGGTGGTGGGTGTTATATGCAATAAAGCCACGAAAATTGTGCTACTTGTGGAAAATTAGTTGCATTAATGCAACTCAACCACCACTGTGTTGAAGTGACAATTGTGCCAGAATAATAAATACCACTGTGATGTCATAATTAATCTAAAGTGGGTGAAATGAATGTTGTCATAAAAAGTGCTTCAAATAAATGCTATAGATATGTCACATTGTAGAGTGAACCACCGTCATTTGAATGGTTCTTTCTTAGATAAAGAAAAAACCATTGCTAAACCACGATACTGCATGTTTTGAAATATCAAAACAATATTCAGTAACACTTTAGCTTTGTTGGATGACGTATATTTTCCCGCTCTTGCACAAACCAACATGAAGTATCTTAATTCTTTGTATTTTCCTCTCTTTGAACTTCTTGTTCTAATTTTCTGATGGCATATTCTCCTTAGAAATTTTTAACAACACCTGCACTATCAAATGACATGCCAACCGTAAGAACTATTTCACTAACATCATTAACATCAGAACCTGTGTTATCAATTTTTTGCGAAGGTTGACCGTCTTCAAACAAGGAAATGTCATCAAGAGAAATATTATCCATGTCTATCCAAAGCTGCATTATATACAAATTTCATATCGCAAATTAACACATGTTATTTGTTAAGAAATATGTCCAATTTTTTATCAAAACTAGGGTTCTTTTTGTGACTTTGGAACTAAAATATGTAATAAGGTCCCACAATATTTGGTGCGAAAAATTACACATTTAAGAGGTTTAACACAACTCATATGCAACCATACTTGATATTGTCATGACATTTTACAAATTATTTATAAACAAACACATTGTTCAAAATTATAGTTTTTGGAAATAGAATGAAAAGTAGGGGTTTTTTTTTCCTGTACAAGTGAAATGTCCAAATATTGCATGTTTTGGCGTAAAAAATGAAGGTTCATGCATGAACTTCATCCAAATAATTAAAACTTTAATTAAAATGCCCTAACATTATGTAGAACTCTAATAAATGCATGTGTATTAAATATATGCCCTAACTTGTGGGTCATGCACTCATTGGAGTACATGGAATGAAGGAGGTTGATGGAGATTCAATATAGTAATACCTGTGGGTGTCACCTTCAACAACACTACAGAATAATAAATGTTTGACGCTACAAAAGTCCAAATGCTGGTGGTGGAAGATAAGAATGGAAGGTGGAGCGTGGTATATGCAATAAAACCACGAAAATTGTACTACTAGTGGGAAATGAGTTGCATTAATGCAACTAAACCACCACTGTTCTGAAGTGACAATTGCTCCAGAATAATAAATACCACTGTGATGTTATAATTAATCTAAAGTGGTTGAACTGAATGTTGTCATAAAAAGTGTTTCAAATAAATGTTGTCATAAAAAGTGCTTCAAATAAATGCTATAGATATGTTAAATTGAAGATTGAACCACCATCGATTGGATTGTTCTTTCTTAGATAAAGAAGAAACCATTGTTAAACCACTATACTGCATGTTTTGAAACATCAAAACATTATTCAGTAACACTTTAGCTTTGTTGGATGACGTATATTTTGTTACTCTTGCACAAACCAACTTGAAGTATCTTAATTCTTTGTTTTTTCCTCTCTTTGAACTTCTTGTTCTAATTCCAAATCCTTTTCTGATGGCATATTCTCAGCAGAAATTTTTAACAACATTTGCACTATCAAATGGCATGCCAACGGTAAGAACTATTTCACTAACATCATTAACATCAGGACCTATATTATCAATTTCTTGCGAAGGTTAACCGTCTTTAAACAAGGAAATGTCATCAAGAGAAATATTATTCATGTCTCTCCAAAGCTACATTATATACAAATTTCATATCGCAAATTAACACATGTTATTTGTTAAGAAATATGTCCAATTTTTTATCAAAACTAGGGTTCTTTTTGTGACTTTGGAACTAAAATATGTAATAAGGTCCCACAATATTTGGTGCGAAAAATTACACATTTAAGAGGTTTAACACAACTCATATGCAACCATACTTGATATTGTCATGACATTTTACAGATTATTTATAAACAAACACATTGTTCAAAATTATAGTTTTTGGAAATAGAATAACAAGTAGGATTTTGTTTTCCTGTACATGTGAAATGTCCAGATATTGCATGTTTTGGCTTAAAAATTGAAGGTTCATGCATGAACTTCATCCAAATAATGAAAACTTTAATTAAAATGCTCTAACATTGTGTAGAACTCTAATAAATGCATGTGTATTAAATATATGCCCTAACTTGTGGGTCATGCACTCATTGGAGTACATGGAATGAATGAGGTGGATGGAGATTCAATATATTAATACATGTGGGTGTCACCTTCAACAACACTGCAGAAAAATAAATGGTTGACGCTGCAAAAGGCCAAATGTTGGTGGTGGAAGATGAGAATGGAAGGTAGTAGGTGTTATATGCAATAAAGCCACGAAAATTGAGGTACTTGTGGAAAATGAGTTGCATTAATGCAACTCAACCACCACTGTGCTGAAGTGACAATTATGCCAGAATAATAAATACCACTGTAATGTCATAATTAATCTAATGTAGTTGAAATGAATGTTGTCATAAAAAGAAATTCAAATAAATGTTGTCATAAAAAGTGCTTCAAATAAATGTTATAGATATGTCAATTTGTAGAGTAAACCACCGTCGGTTGGATTGTTCTTTCTTAGTTAAAGAAGAAATCATTGCTAAACCACTATACTGCATGTTTTAAAACATTAAAACACTATTCAGTAACACTTTAGCTTTGTTGGATGACGTATATTTTCCCGCTCTTGCACAAACCAACATGAAGTATCTTAATTTTTTGTCTTTTCTTCTCTTTGAACTTCTTGTTCTAATTCCAAATCCTTTTCTGATGGCATATTCTCTGTAGAAATTTTTAACAACATCTGCATTATCAAATGACATGCCTCCGGTAAGAACTATTTCACTAACATCATTAACATCAGAACCTATGTTATGAATTTCTTGCGAAGGTTGACCGTCTTCAAACAAGGAAATGTTATCAAGAGAAATATTATTCATGTTTATCCAAAGCTACATTATATACAAATTTCATATCGCAAATTAACACATGTTATTTGTTAAGAAATATGTCCAATTTTTTATCAAAACTAAGGTTCTTTTTGTGACTTTGGAACTAAAATATGTAATAAGGTCCCACAATATTTGGTGCGAAAAATTACACATTTAAGAGGTTTAACACAACTCATATGCAACCATACTTGATATTGTCATGACATTTTACAGATTATTTATAAACAAACACATTGTTCAAAATTATAGTTTTTGGAAATAGAATAACAAGTAGGATTTTGTTTTCCTGTACATGTGAAATGTCCAAATATTGCATGTTTTGGCGTAAAAAATGAAGGTTCATGCATGAACTTCATCCAAATAATGAAAAATTTAATTAAAATGCCCTAACATTGTGTAGAACTCTAATAAATGCATGTGAATTAAATATATACCCTAACATGTGGGTCATGCACTCATTAGTGTACATGGAATGAAGGAGGTTGATGGGCACTGAATATATTAATACCTGTGGGTGCCACCTTCAACAACACTGCAGAAAAATAAATGTTTGACGCTGCAAAAGGCCAAATGCTGGTGGTGGAAGATGAGAATGGAAGGTGGTGGGTGTTATATGCAATAAAGCCACGAAAATTGTGGTACTTGTGGGAAATGAGTTGCATTAAGGTAACTCAACCACCACTGTGCTGACGTGACAATTGTGCCAAAATAATAAACACCACTGTAATGTCATAATTAATCTAAAGTGGTTGAAATGAATGTTGTCATAAAAAGAAATTCAAATAAATGTTGTCATAAAAAGTGTTTCAAATAAATGCTATAGATATGTCAAATTGAAGAGTGAACCACCGTCGTTTGGATGGTTCTTTCTTAGACAAAGAAGAAACCATTGTTAAACCACTATATTGCATGTTTTGAAACATCAAAACATTATTCAGTCATATTTTAGCTTTGTTGGGTTCAATATCACTCTCAATGGAGCAATGGGAAAACCTTGACATTGACACCAGTGACCTTGCAAACTTCATGCGTCGTTGTAACACCAACACAAGCTTCATTCCAGGTCCAGCTGGTAATGTGCAAGCAGTTATCGTTAATCGCAACTTCAAAGAAGCAGTCAACACTCAAGAATTTTTAAACAATATAGCTTACGAAAATCATAGGCATGATTTTGATTCCAACCCATGGAATTGGGCACAACATTTTTTTCACTTTCATGGTAATATTTATGACAATCATTTTCAGTTTAACAGTTATTGGTGTGCAAAAATTAATTTTGTTTTTATTTTAAGTACAAATTGATGGACATGATTGTGAGCAGATATCTTCTTTGGCTAACATTAAGCAACATTTTGTTTTTCCCTTGCTTACTTGTGTTGTGAAAGAATGCCAACCAAATGGTTTAGGAGACATGTTAATATCTATTAAGGTAATATATGACTTATGTACTCTTTCGATCCTTTAACTTTATGCAACACAAAAATGACTATTATACACATCTTTGTTACAAGATCCAACTGGAACAGTTAGAGCAAGTATGCAGGCAAAGGTGTTAAAAGATCCAAAATTTGAATCACAAATTGCAGTAGGATCAGTCTTAGTGCTAAATAATGTATTTATCTTCCATAAAACTTTTTTTTCAAATAAGTCCATATCATATTTCATGAAAGCATTAATATTGTTGTAGGTAGCCATATTTAGTCCGAATCAAAGAGCATTCTACCTTAATATAATCGTAAACAACATTGTTAAGGTATGTGGCTTTCATTATAACTATAGTACAAACAAGTGTGCCTTGGGGTATGTCTTGCTCTTCGAGTGCGTCTTACTCAGGTGAATATGTTACTTTTTTCTTCTCCCTCATCTTGGTCTTCGGGTACGTCTTGCTCTTGGGGTATGTCTTGCTCTTCGAGTGCGTCTTGTTGTTCGGGTACATGTTGCTCTTCGGGTAAGCCTTGCTCATCAGGTAGGCCTTGCTCTTCGGGTAAGCCTTGTCCTTCAGGTATGCCTTGCTCATCGGGTTCGTCTTTATCATCAACGTAAAACGTCTGCAGATGTTCGTCATCATCTACAAAAGGACTATCACGCACATAAGATTTTGCACGTGCACTTAAAAATTCTTGTAACTCTTTCAACTCCTTATCCAAATTGCTGATGACAACCTGTTGTTCCTTTGCTTGGCGAAGCATATCAACTATTTTCACCTTCATTTTACCATAGTCCTTTTTTTTACATGTCAGTTGTAAATTCACGTCGAACTACCTCAAATGCTTGTACAATGAATTCTTTTTGCAACTCTTTGTTGGACGCAGATAACTCCGCAATAACTTGTTCAGACAGACAACAAATACCAACATAAATGAAAAAAAAAAAACTAAGTATTGTACATTAAATAAAAAAAATTTAATGTATTCTACACACCACATTCTGTTGTAGTCCAGATGCAATTTCAATGTCACCCAGCCTAACATTCATCCAATGTGTGATACGAGGATATCTATTTCAAATCCTCAGCATTTGCCGCTTGTAAGAGAACAAATGTTCAAGAGCTCATATCTACACAATTCATGTCAAATTAATGTCAGTAACCAGAAAATGTATGCGAATTATTACACATACGAAGTAAACATTTTAAATTACCTGCATCAAGTACACACAACCACGAACATGGATATTTGTAGCATAGTTTTCCTCCTCATACACATTGAAGCTAAACACAAACTCTGAACTAAAAAGTCATAAACTAAACCTCCCCAATTGAACCTACCAAATTCACCCAGATCATCCACAACCCTAAACAACCCACCAGGAACTAAACCCATTCTACTTGGAAATAAAAACTCTGACATTCCTAACAAGATGTACAGCCTGCAAAAGTCATCTATGGAACATTCGTTGTGACGTTTAACAATTTCATCATAAATCATTTTCACAGATACATGACTACTTTTGAAAAAACTCCTACTCTTACAATTGTTTTTTGTTTTTTTAAGTCAAATTTGTCTCCAACAACTCTAAGACCTATACCTAAACAAACATCTAACAAACTAAATGGGACAACTCTAGAGCTAACTACAAAACCATGACTTCTCTCCACTCACCTAGTACATAACTCCCTTAAAAGGCAGCGACTCAATTTCAGGTTCCCATCCAACATAATTAGCCAACCAAAGGGGGTTGACTCAATAATAAACTTTTCTTCAGCACTTAAGGTTTTGTTCAAACTTCCCAAAAATTTAGGCCTGCAATAATGCCTAATGATCTGCATTTATAAAAACATGTACACTTTACTAAGAATGTGATGTCATCGTATGCCTAAGAAAATAAAGCATATTCGAAATCAAAACCTTATCATTCACAAAAGATTTTGCATGACTACTTTCTTGAGTTGCCATTATATCCTACAAAACATAAAAAATCAACAATGAATATGTTATTCAAAACCAAACAACAATGAAAGAACATCAATCTTTAAAAAATCAAACAATTCATAGTTAATGTATTTTGTAAATGTGCTTCTGCAATAAACTGACTTTGGGTCAACACAAGGAACATAAGAAGGACAAAAACCTTACATTATTCCCCACCCCACCCTAACTAATAACAGAACAAACCTAAGATTTTAAGAAAAAGTTACCCTACCTCTGTCATAGAACTATAATGTGGGTCACCAGATATTCCCTCTAGGGTCACCACATTCTGCAACTGTCTAAGTTGAGTGAATTTTGTGGTTAGTTCGCATTTTCCTACTCTCATGGGTTCTAAAAAACCCAATTAACCCACTTTCTCCCCACCTCATGGCCCACCCTTCACCAACACGAACACTCACTTCCCATATCCAGGAAAAAGTTTCACTTGGTTTGTGCACGAAGTGTAATGTGGGTCACCACATATTCCCTATAGGGTCACCATTTGATGATATTCTCTTAGTTGAGTGAATTTTGTGCCCACTTCACACTGCTCTAAACTCATGGCCTCTAAAGACCTCAATTAAACCACTTTGTCCCCAGCTCATGCCCCACTACAACCAAGACGAACACTCAATTCCCATTCCCAGAAAAAGTTTCCCTAGGTATGTGCAGGAAGTGAAGTGTGGGTGACAACATATTCCCTGTAGGGTCACCATTTGATTATATTCACTTAGTTGAATGAATTGTGTGCCCAGTTCACACTGGTCTACACTCATGGCCTCTAAACACTTCAATTAAACTACTTTGTTCCGACCTCATGCCCCACTACAACCAACATGAACACTCACTTTCCATTTTCAGAAAAAGTTTCCCCACATCATGCCCATCCGGACAAACATGAACACTCACTTCATATTTTCATAACAAGTTTCATTGGGTTTGTGCATGAAGTGTAAAGTGGGTCACCACATATTCCCTGAAGAGTCACTACATACTGTCACTCTCTAACTTGACTAAATTTTGTGGTTAATTCACAAGGTTCTACTCTCACAACCTCTAAATAACTCATTTAACCCACTTTCTCCCCACCTCGTGTCCCTTCCTAACCAACACGAACACAATTGACATTTCAAAAAAGAGTTCCCCAGTTAGGTCTGTGCAGGAATTGTAATGTGGGTCACCACATACTCCTATTAGGGTCACCACATACTGCAACCCTCTAAATTCAGTGAACATTGTGATTACTTCACACTATCCTACTTTGATGACCTATAAAAAACTGATTTAACCCACTTTCTCCCCACCTCGTGCCCCTCCCCAACCAACATCAACAATAACACTAACATTCTCTTTTTACCTTTCTTATCCATGTCAACATTACAGAATTTCCTTAAAAAATTTGGTACCTCATGAACCTAACATTCCAGACAATCACTATGCATTATTTATACACCAAGACACATATTTCCAACAACAATATTTTCCACAAAAAAATCAAGTCATACTTCAGAACTATAACAAGTCATTTATCTTAACAGTTTGTGGAAAAAATCAGTTTTGACTCATACAAGGGTCACCACAGGACAAATAACAGGAATGACCCAACAACAAAAATCACACAACATCAAGGTTTCACTTAATAAACAAATGAAAAAAATAAATGTATTACCTTTGAAAAGAGGATGTCCAAGAGGAGAACACCGCCCAACCACCGTGAAAACAGGATGTTGAAGACGACACCGCCACCCAACCACCGTGAAAGGAGGATATCGAAAACGACACCACCGCCAAACCACCCTGAAAACACATGCACCTAGGATGACGACGAATGTCGTTGCACATAAAAGTTGCGGACAACTTCGAACAAATAGGTTGCGGAGAACTGGAAGACGATGTGGTGGAGAAGAAGAAACCTAAACTCAACCCCTTTCTTAAAACCTAATTTCACATTCTACCGCACCCTAAACACTAAATGTTCAGATTTTGTCTAGTCCCACAATCCAAATAAAATAATATTTTTTTTACCACGTTGACAGTTGTATGGTGGAGCAACTTATTTAAAGTTGTCAAAAAATCAAGACTCTAGTAAAAGAAAGTGTTATATTTAAAATGTTACTAAATCTCAAAGAAAGGATAATTTTATGTGTCTATAAAGAAGGTGAGAAATCTTAGAAAACCTACAATTTTCAAGTTCTAGAATATCATAATGTCCATTTTTTTATCAGACACTAATTATATATAAAAAAAAAAAAAAGCTTACAATTATAGCAGTGCCCCTAACCACATTTCTGTTTTCCAGAATCACGAATAAACTTTGTTTTTCAGTAAGTTTAATTGTAATTTTTTCTATTTAGATCTTAAATAAAAATTCAAAAGTTTAGATACCATTAATATTTTGCAGGTAACTTTGTTATTTTATAAGTATTCTGCTTATCACAACTTAATTTGTCATATGTAGCAGAGTTATTTTTTATAAATATTGCATCCTGAAATGTAGTTACATATTATTTATGCGTCTGCATTTTTATTACGTGTCCTATTATTAAGAATGAAAAAAATACTAGATATTTATACTAACAAAAAAATGCATACGTTAATTTAAGTCTGTTGTTTAAAGAATGTCTGAGTCATTACTATATATTGTAAAAAAATTATAAAAAAACATAAATTATTTAAGATGTATCTTAAATTGTCTTCTCTACTTGTTTGATGTAAGAAATTCTAATATTGCACATCACTTTTACCTTTTATGATTGTATATTTTTCTTGTATGACTGAATATAGTTCATCAATTTTAATATTATTTAATATACTATAATTTGTTTGACTATTATTATTTTATTTTTTGTCAAAGTTTGTTATGTGTTTTATAATCTCTATATAAACATTTATCTTTCAAAAAATTGTGATACATGTCAATGTTGACGACTTCTCTTGTGGTATTCATCAATTAAAATGCTTATATTTTTCTTGCAACAATATTTCAATGATGTTGGCAATCAATGAAGGTTGTTGCATCTGGTTGGTTTTGCAAGCAACGTTGATTGGTTGTGAATAATTTACAAATAATTGAAGATCTATTGGAAAGATAGAAAAAAAAATACATTCTTTAAAATTAGTTCAATTAACTATAACAACATTTTATAGATTCTATTGGATTGTTTAAAATGAACATGTGTCAAGAATAATGTTTATAAGTAGTTTCGTAAATTACTATATTTTTAATCCATTTGGAATAAGATACTAATGAACTGACGATGATCAATAGACTAAAGATCAAACTGGTAGACAGTGTTTTTTTACCTTTTATTTATGTTTAATGACAATATTCTGCTTTTCTTAAAAATAGTGCCTAAAACTTAGTTGGACATTAATGGGCCTAAAATACTCTCATTCCATTGTAATTTGAAGTAATGACTATGTGATTTTTGTTATATTTTAATGAGTAAACAATTTGTTATGTGTTTTATAGTCTCTATATATTCAAATTAAAATGATAATTCCATATACACACCTATATGTGCTATTAGAAAACTTGTTTACATTCTTCCTCTAAGATCAAAAATGCAAAAATTTGAAACCAATTTACTTTTTAAAATTTTAAAATATTTTCCTTTTATCATTTTTCGGTTCTTTCAGGATTTATATGCATTAAAAAACAACCCATTATAAAAAACACAAACCATTTAAAAAAACTCAAACCATTTAAAAAAACAAAAAATAAAATTAATGGGGATTTGCAGAACCCCTAAAAGTAACGAGGTTTGCAAAACCCCTTAAAGTAATGGAAGTTTGAATTTTGCAGAAGCCCTGGAAGTAATGGGGGTTTACAAAATCCCTAAAGTAACGAGAGCTTACAAAACCGTCGAAAAATAATTAATCTTCCAGGATTACTTAAAATCACCGATAATTCGTTAATGATGCTAGATCTTCAAAGAAAAACAAATCACAGATAATGCATAAGAATGAGTGCAACATAAAAGAAAAAAAAAATATCTTCCTTTTTTTTATCTTGATTGTAATTATGACCCTCACTTACCATTATTTAGTGAATTTGATTCCTCCATTATTTTTTACAAAATTTATACTAGTATAACTTTTATTATAGGCCACACTAAATATTTTTCATTTGATTACATTTTTAAAACTTATCATGAGACTGAAAGTCTCATTCTAAAAATAAATTTTAATATTTTGAAAAGAAATATTGATCGGTATATCAATTTTATAATTAAAAGGCTAAAATACAATTTTGATCCTCTATTTGAAATTTTATAATTTTGGTTTTAGAGTTTAGGGTTTATTCTCATTGTAAAATTAGTCTCCTAATTTTAAGAAGAATATAGTTATTTTAATGCAATCATCTAATTAAGACATTATTCTAATTTGACACATTCTAATCGAAGTATTTTACATTTTTAAGGTGATTACAATGATTTTATTAGTGACCTCCACACATACACTATTTTTCTTTTATTTTTTTTACATCAAATCCAATAGAATGAAAGAAAAAGAAAAAAAATGATCTATACCTATATCTAAAGAGGATTCCCCTATTTAACTGTCATTTTATTTTATTTCAATTTTATCCTTATATTTATATTTTATTTTATTATTTATTATTTATTATTTTAAAAATATATGAGAGGAGATACTTGTCATTTTGTGAACCATTTTAATTTTATATCTCAAAAGGATAACAAAAGAGATAACACAAAGTGAGGTTGATTGAGAAACATTGTACAATTGCATATTTTTCTCTCGTTCATCTTCACTTTTATCCCCCAAACACCTTTTTCATTTTTTATTTTCATATTCAAAATTCAAAATATGAGAAATCGTAATTTTCTTTCAGAACCACGAAACCAACCAGTAAGTGTTGTTTTTCAATTATAAAGTATAAGATGGAAATATAATGTCTGAATTTACTTTTTTTTATTATTTATTTATACATGTCTTTGGCATTGTTCGATGACAATATTGTGATTATTGTGCTGACACAAGTAACGACACAAAATACACGAAGACAACAATTTAATCAAACTTATAACATAATATTAAAGAAAACAATAAAAAAATAGTAGAATTTTGTTCATTGAATAAAAAATTGAAAGGTAGAAAAACGTACTTAAGGATATGAATGATTTGACTAAGTCTATCTGCGGGTCCAAGGTAAAGAAAAGATAAACATATTTCATTATATATTTTTCTTTTGTATAAAATATTTTTCTTGATTAATGTTGATGGTGTTGGGTTTAATAGTGTCAAAGTTCAAGAGGGGGGGTGAATTGACCTTTTAAAGAGGGGGGGTTTAACACAGTTTACAGAAAATAAATCGATTTATGTGAAAATGAACAGATTTATTTAGGCACTGTTTTTGTTTGAAAAGTGTTTATACAGCAAGGTTAATCACAAGATTATGCAGATAGATGTTCCAGATGCACACACACTGATATTAGATTGAAAACAGTGAAACACAAAAACAGCAAACCTTAATATCAAATAATGTGATTTAGGTTCAGTTAAGGGCTTGACAATTAGTGAGGCAATCTATCACACTCAACCTGTTTTATTAGCCTTTAACAGATTATCAGTGTTCTTATTGAAACCAGACAGTTTTCCAGAAATTAAGAACAGTATGCACAGCGCCCAGAAAGAACAGATTTATTTTCAATTGAACAGATTTATTTCTTTGCTGTTTTATCAATTATGCAGAAACGAAATTGCAGAGAGTGAGAGAGAATGAACACACGCAGTTATACTGGTTCACTCAACTGAGCTAGATCCAGTCTTCACCAAAACCAGGTGGAAATCACTAAAACACAGTACAACCAAGTACAATTCCCACTGTTCTTGAAACCTACAAGAACTTAGGTACTCTTGTTGAAAAAACCTATTTCAGCTCACACACACTCTCCAAGAAAACCTATCAAGAAGAGTGTTCAACCAAACTATTACAAGAAATGAGAAGTGAAACGACTACACCTGATTGAGGATACAAAGATCTGCCTTAAACCAGTAGGCAAGATTGTTAGAACAGTAGCAACACCTCACACCAAGCTTTTGGAACCAAACCAAGAACAAGCACTTTGTGATTTTTGAAATCTTTGAAGAACAAATGCTAATCCTTTGTAAACTCTTAATTCTCTGCTGTCAAAACTTGTTTTTGCTAATGTATGAACGAACGTTTAAACTCAGAAACAAGTTTTCATTTTATAGAAAACTAACTTATAACAAAATTTTGAAAATCAGTTAAAGCTGTTATAAAATGAACAGATTGAAAATAAAATGAACAGATTTATTTTCAAAAGCAGTTAGAGAATTTGTTAAGTGAGGAGACTTAGTCAACCATTCTGGTGCTGAGATAAAACTAAAAATCGTTTAAGCTTGACATGGCACCAGATACAAAAAGAATCTATTCATTTACAGATTAACAGATTTATTTTTCAAAACGAAAATAGAAAAGCTTAACTGTTTGAAACACAGTCGTTTTGAAAGATAAAAGACTTAGTCAAAATACATGATGCACAAACTCTAATTTTCACAAGACTTAGCCAAGGCATCAGTGTAAAAATGAATATGTTTATTTAGAAAAGAACGGATTTATTTTTATGCAGTAAACGTGTTTTTTGTAAAACATGTGAAAAACAATTTAAGAAAACTTATGTTTGTTCTTATCACATGGCCAGTGGTTATGAGGTGAGTTACTCAGCAAAAAGCCTACTCTTAAATAACCTCTAAGCACTACCTAAGACACACTTAAAGCAAAGCAAAATACAAATGAAATGTACATAGAAGTCTTCATCAAACACAATCTTGAAGGAGCAGCAACCATCTTCAACAGATGGAACAATTGATGATGACTTTTTCGTTTATTGTTTAATGGTGTCACATGTGTTGTAATGATACAAATAAAAAATGCGAACACACAGGCGTTAATAATAATATAAGTAAAAATTAAAAATTACTTTTTTAAATTTTTTATATATAGATTTTGGTGTAGTCCTCTATATTTGTTTGTATTTGTTTTTTTTTAATAACATTTTTTTCATGTTATCATAGATAATTGTTGTTATTTGATAGATAATTGTTGTTATTTGATGTATCTATTTAGTTTATATGTTTTTATAAGAGAGTTTTTATATATAAAAAAAAGTGTAATTAAGGTATGAGACTAAAGTAAGCCAACCTTAATATTCTAAATTTCAAAACCTTAATTTCAACTATGGGCTTAAAAATCATTAATTTTGGAAAATTACAAGACTAAATATTTTTATTTTAAAATAAGAAGACAGAATTGCGATTCAAAGTAACAAAAAAGAATAAACTATATTTTAGTCTAATAAAAGAATAAAAAATAATCACTAGTTTTCTATAAAAGCAATTATTTGTGTAGTTCAAAATAATTAGGGTTTAGTGAGACAGTGGCGAGGCAGTGTAGCCGCAAAAGTTTGATAGTTGAAGAGAGAAGTTAGCATTTGCAGGGTTTTAGGGTTAGGGTATTCTCAAATTGCAAGAACATGGGTTTCAACATTCAACCCTATGGGATTCAATCCATGCTCAAGGAAGGCCACAAACACCTTTCTGGTCTCGATGAGGCCGTTCTCAAGAACATCGACGCCTGCAAACAACTTTCCACTATCACTCGAACTTCCCTTGGCCCCAATGGTATGTGGGTATGTGTACGTTTTCATGTTTGTTGATCTATCGTTTATTCCTTATGCAGTACTAAGAGTAAATGTAATGTGCTTGGAAGTTTGAGGAGTGATAAAATAATGAGTAGTTTTTTTTTTTCTTTATTAAGGGAATTTTTCATTTTGGGTTCTGGGAAAGTTCGTGTATGAATCTGTTGGTGATTGGTGTTTACAGAAGGAAGGGTTTGTCTGGATAGTTTTAGATTGTTTGTAATCGTTTGTTTGATCTGCTTTAGGTATGGATAAGATGGTTATAAATCACTTAGACAACCTATTTTGTCACGAATGACTCAGCGACACTTGTGAACGAACTTGAAGTTCAGCATCCTGCTGCTAAGCTTTTGGTTTTGGCTGGGAAGTCTCAACAAGAGGAGACTGGGGATTGAGCTAACGTTACTATTTCCCTTTGCTAGGGAGCTCCTGCAGGGTGCTGAGTAACCTAAGGTGTTGAAAATTGATGCTGTTGGGGTTGTAAAGCAAGCAAAGAAGGCAAAGGTGAGGTTTCTATGTGTTGAATTTTTTTGGTTTTATTGATAATGAGATCCTTCACAACACAATTTGACATCGTTGTGTCACTTTAACTCTCTGTTTCGTTTACTGTAACTCATATTCTTCATTTATTTTCTGCGCACGATTCCAAATTCATCAACCTTCGAAAGCACTCTAAACAAACAACATATAATTTTATCCATTTGCAAGATCACTTCCTGAACCTGCCTCTTTGAGTAGCCTTATGAAAACTCCAACTTTCATACGCGGCTTAGTTAGGAGGCGCACAGTAATCGGATCCGAATTCGCGTTTGGATCCCTTCAGAGAAAGGCCTTTTGAAGGGACTCTTTGTCTTTCTTATCAATTGTTCCTCAAGCAGCTTTTCACATTTTTTTTCAATAAATCAATTATTTTATTTTGACTTTTTTGTTATTGTTTTGAATCTGCCTTCAGAATATCCAAACGATGAACAAGTGTCGTATGGTCCAGACAGAGGCACATATAAAATATATAAAATGTTGAAATGGTTCGATTATTCGAATAGATTTGAGGGTATGAACCGCTGTCTCGCATGTTCCTTCCCTCCTTATATTTCGATATTAACATTTTTTATGATTTATATGTATAAAGCCTCCATCAGAAAGCTGAAGGAACTCAAACTGTTTGTCTTTCGGTTCGCACGGAGGCTAAGAGCCAAAGGGTTTCCACCCACCGGGTCCTTTGAAGGAAATGAACAGTTTTTTGTATCCCTGTTCGTTTCTCATCTAAGATTCCGACATTTTTTTTGCATATCCTTTGCCCATTACAAATTATCAAAGATTACATTTTCTTATTTCTTAAATTTGCATTGCATTTACCTAATATATATGAATATTCAAAGAAGAAATGCAAATGATTTTGAACATTGCTAGAAATACCTCTTGAACTAATAATTATTTTTTGATGATTGAAAGGGTCGTTGGTTAGAGTGGCAACAACTCTTGAAGATTCAGTTAGCCTTTTCTCCAGAGAGATGCATATAGCAGCTAGCCTTTTCTTCTGGTATTTATTTCTTCCATAGGACTATGAGAAGAGAGCCTCAGTAACCCCAATGCAAGTGTATGTGGAAAGGCTGAAAGGAATACCTGCCTTTCAATTTAGTCTTTCTTACACATTACGAAGTTCATCTATGTTAATCTCATTAGATCAATGTTTTTATTGGCATATTTAGTCAACAAACCTTAAAAGAGTTCATAGTTCAATTAAAATTGAAATAATTAAAAACTAATTAATGTCATAAATCTTAACAGTTGATAATAAATATTAAAAAATTTATTTGGAAAATAGTCAAAATTAATTTTTATGTGTACTTTTATATAATAATATATCACATGATGTTGTTAAATTTGGAAGATTAGCATATTGTTAAAAGATTTGGAATAGTCTACAATTTTCAAGTTTAATCTACAAATGGAAGATTATTTAAAATACCTGGATCCTCATGAAATATAATCATAATTAAATATACTCCGGATTTCACATTTTGTGGAATGGTCGACAATAGATAAACTAGTTGTCATTTATTCAGACATGGTAATTTTTACAATTTTTTAATCATTTCACAACTTTTTATAAATGTAATAAAAAATTTACTAAGAATGTATTTGAAAAAAAAAATTAAATTGATTTTTTATATAAGATTATGCTCTATGGGGCCCTAAATAGCTTAAGGAAGTCTCGATCAACCTTGAAAGAATTCTTCATGTCTAAGGGAAATGAAGTTTTGTGAAACTTTTGCATTGTAACTCCCTATTAATCAACCATGAATTTGAAGCAATCATGTAACGCCCAATCATAGGTGCAAAATGCATCTAAAGCTATGATTTCAATTCTCTTCCAATGGAAGTTTTGTGAACAATTAAAAATGTATTTTTCAAGTTCTCAATCATGACAAAAACACATGGCCAACAAGGGAGAATAAAATAACGAGATTAGTTAGTCCATTTAAAAATTATGGATGTTCATAAATTACATATAATTGGAAGGGGCAGTGAATCCAGCTAACAAAGTCTCTAAACCAACTCAACATGCATCACCCTCACCATTTTCTTAAATTATCCACACTTTCAAAATACCTAAACAACAAATAAACTACAAAATGAATCACTGCAAAACTTTGCAGAAATAATTAAATAGAAACAACTACTTATTATATGCTATTATTGTTAAAACATATAAAATCTAACAAGTAATAATACTTAAGGTTGCCCGACAAAAGCATTGTTAATTCATGAAAGCGCAATCCTAAATTTTCACTAAGCACAAAATTATTTTGTGATAAACAAACTATTTTTATGATGAAAATATGTATATTTATTTGAAGATGAGAATATAATTTATTCTAATAAATAGTATAAGTTTTTTTGTTTTTTTTTTATAAAAAACTTTCATGTTAGGAATCACTATTCTACTTGACATCTCAGTGACACCTCAAGTAACAACAATCATTTACCATCATATGAAAAAAATATTATTAAAAAAAATACAAAAATATGGGGGACTAGACCAAAACTCTTATGTTAACAAAAATGATGCATAGATAGACTATACCTATTAATAAATAATTTTAAGAACAGACTAGATGGAAGTCTATTATACCAATGAAAGGATTCTCTATGAATAAATCATAAATTAGCCAACTTATTAGCACACGCATTCCCTTCATGAAAAATATGAGTAACCCTAAACCTGATTTTTTCAGACAAGTATTTCACCGATTACGAAGCATCCAAGGAATATTTGTCCTAGTAGTAAACGCAACACAAATCAAGGCAGAGTCACATTCCAGCCAAATATTAGTAAGACCCAACTTTTGAGTTTCCTCCAAAGCATATATAACTCCATAAAATCCAGTAACCAAAGCAGTTCGAACGTCAAGAAATGCAGAGAAAGCTCCAATAAACTCCCCCATACTCCCACGAAAAATACTTCCACAAGCGGCAAGACCTAGATAACCCCTAGAGCCCCATCAATGTTAATTTAACCCACAACCTGGTGAAGGAAACTCCCATCTAACAGGAAGAGGACGTAGAACTTTACCAGTACGAGTGTTAATACCAAAAAACTTGAGCACATTGAAATCGAACATATCATTCTTCATTGAAGCTTTAGACAAATTAAATCTTTAATAACCAAAATAGCCCTAGAAACCTCAATCTTATCCTGAAAACGAGCATAATTCTTCATACGCCATATCATCCAAATAGGAAAAGATTATCACAACTAGCTTAATCAATTTAACCAACGGACTACCATCACTCTTAATAAAAGAAAGAAGATCAATAAATAGTACAAGTTTATAAAAGTTAACCTTCATCAAATTATTCATAAATATATAGTTTTATATTTTTAAGATGTATAATTTTGAGTTAAAAATTATATTTAAGATCTTTTTGTCTAAAGAATGTATTTAAATTATAATATATAAATATAAATTAATACTTATTTTACCAGTCCATTTTATAGGATTAAATCCGAACTTGTTCTCACAAGATTAATTACTATATAAAGGATTAATTATTTTACATAATCTCATTTAATTTCAATTTTTATAGTTTAATTGTTCATAAACAATGTATTGTTTATTTGATTATTTTGTTTTGTGTTTCATTTTTATTAATGTTTCTATTCGATTTTCAATTTTAAAACTCATTCAAAACCCCATTTTTAATTTGCAGAAGAAAGATTATCAAATAATAGAGTGAATTAGCATGTCTTATCGATATAGGTTTATCTCTATATTAAATTTGAATGAGGAACTTAGTTTTATTTGAGAAACTTAATGTGAGAAGACTTTCATCATACATCAAGCTATTGGATATTGGGATGTTACGTAAAAAATTAAAAAAAAAAAAAATTAATGTTGCAGAAAGCACATTAATGCATCATTCACAATTAAGTTCACCAAATATAACAAAGACATTCAAGTGAGCTAAATTTGTTCAACAGCCAGAAATGGATTTGCATTGACTGCACTAATCTTTAGAACTGCTTCCTTAGAAGCTTCAAAGAGAACATTGTTCGTGTTCACTTAACAAACTATAAGAAATTGCATAAACTTTGTATGCAACAAAAGACATTATTCCTCTTTATTGAACAATCCTGTCATTTGTGAATCACTAAACTAATAATTTATTTTTTCTTAGCCAGGAATGATTATTTAAAAAAGAATACTTGGTTATCTTAATTTTTTTTTTTTTATTAATTTTAGTCATCACTTTAAAGCTTGAAATGTTTAAGGGGTTATTTTTTTTCTATTATTTTCAACCAACATTCTATCACATTAATTAATAGCTTTGTTAGTGGTGTTAAGTTGTCTTCTAATTTAACTTAACATGATTTTGTGTTTATTTTGCTATTAAGAATGGGTGTGCTACTCTACAGGGTTAAACATGAAACCAAATGAATTTGGTATTTCATTGAACCTAAAAACTAATTTCTTACATGGAAAATATAATAGATATAAACAACCCTCGTGTCAACTCCACAGCCAACCCCTTTTGAAAATCTTTTCACAAAAGGTATATATTTGTAAATTGATACGATTATGTGTGAGTGTCACATTTAATTGGAATTCAATAATCAAATGAAACGATATTTTAATCCCTCAAGACTCTAATGACCCAATTATTGGACTTGAAAATAGGGGTAAGCCATACATCTTGAAGATGATATAGTTGTCGATTTTTAGGATGATGTTGTTGATAAAGATGTATTGTGTGTTCATAGCTTTTTTTTGCATGAGTGTGCGTTTGTGAGTCTTACACATAAGGTAATCACAATATCATGGTAACTAATCACTCAAATCATAGCCTTATTAGAAATGTTATAAAATATAATTGAAATGGTTTAAAATAATTTCAAAGTGTTTTTCAAATGAATTAATCGATTAGGTTGAAGTAGTAATATATGGTCCCTAAAATGTTTGTAAAAGGTTTTAAATGTGTTTTAATGGATTAAGGTTTTATGTAATTGATTAATTTGTTCTTAATATATTTTTTGAACTGGATAATCGGTTATCAATTTTGATAATGGATTAAAATAAAGAACATACAAATGTGTTTTTAGCTGATCTATGAGAATAATTGATTAACACATTTAAGTAAATAATTAAATATTCAAATTTATTCTAAAAAATATCGAAGAATAGAATAATCAATTAATTGAGAATATAATTAATTAAAATAGTGTATTTTTATTAATTTTTTTTTTAGAATAGTCAATTAACAACTTAAAACAATTGACTAAATGTATCAAAGAGACTTTTTACTAAGTTTTGAAATCTTATAAATCGAACGATGTGAAACTATTGGGTGTACCGGAACAAGTCTCCCAGTCGAGGTTTAAGGGGAACGGATTCCCTCCAATCGAGGTCTAAAGGGAACGAATTCCCCCCAACCGAGGGCTCAAGGAACGAGGGTTCATATTTGGAACCACTTTTTCCTTGAGGGACAAGGACTCGTCAACCGAAACACCTTTTAAGGACAATACAATGACAAAACTCCAAACTCCAAAGCAAAAAATATCTCAAATGCAATGATTGACCTTAGTAATATTATCTCAATGACTTGAGGTCAGAGCAACAACAACAATATTATGATATTATAAGCATGGATGAAGTTGAGTCATTTTCTAACATTTGATCATTTGTCAATGTTAATTTTCATTTGTATGGAGTCTTACACTTTCTTTTATTAAGAACTTTGAATTGGAATTTGGTAGTTGATTTTCATGACTTTTTTGTGGTATTTGTATTATAGTACTGCTATTATGTTGTGAAATAATTGATAAATGAACTATTAGTGTTAATTGTCATTCTTTTAGGGTTGTAACATTGGTTAGACCATAACTATTTTGACTTTGACTACTCAAGGTTGTGCGCGAGATTATGTTGTGAAATAATTGATAAATGAACTAGTGGTGTTGGATTGTCATTCTTATAGGATTGTAACATGGGTTGGACCATAACTATTTCAACATTAAGCACTCAAGGTTGTGCGAGTGTAAGTCAAACTTGCATCCCATGCAAGGTTATTTATGGTTAGCACGCTCTTGTAGTGACGTTGACAAGTCAAGGCTTTTTGGTGGAGTGCATGTGTCACTGTTATGCATGCAATGATTCTCCAATCACCCAATGCATGCTAGATTCATATTTCATCTAAGGTTACCTATAGTTAGCACGTCTTTCTATGGACGTTGACAAGTCATGATTGTGATAATGTGAGTATGTGTCCTTTTTGACATGGTATAGAGGCACCTCAACCACCTAATGCATGCCAAGCTTACATCCAATTTGAGATCACTTAAAGGTGTGTTACCTATTTTTGAATGTTGTATATGAAGTTCATGCATCTTTATCAGTATTTGAAACCTTAGATTCTAAACCAAAATTTATTTTCTCTATTTGCAAAATCACTTCTTGAACGTGCCTCTTTGAGTAGTTCCATGAAAACACCCAATTTCTCAAGCGACTTAGTTAGGAGGCACACATTAATTAGATTCAAATTTGTGTTTGATCTGTTCATATAAATGCCTTTTGAAGGACTCTTTAAGTTTCTTATTAGTTATTCCTCAAGTAGTTTTTCACATTTTTTCAATCAATCAAATATTTTATTTTTATTTTTTGTTATTTTTTAATTTGCCTCTAGAATTACTTAATGACGAACAAATATCGTTTAGCTAAAATAGACGTTCATATCATATATATCAAATGTTGAAATCGTTCGATTATTCGAATAGATTTGAGGGTTTGGAACGTGGTCTTGCAAGTTCCTTACCAAGTTATATTTTGATATTCACATTATTCCTTACCTAGATGTCCTACCTCCTAATTCTCCTAAATCGTCCACAAATAAAAACTCACCCCCCATTTAAACCCAACCTTCAACATCACATCAACAATCATAGTCACCTATACTGATATTGTATACCTCAACCTAATAGGACTTTAACCTTAATTGTTCAAACTCTATTACATTTGAACAACTAGCTCAACCCCCAAACACTTTACCTTATCCTACACCCATCAGGTCTAAGGTTATGAAGCCCTTTCTGATGCAATTTTTCTTGAATGTTTCATGGGGGTTGATGGAAGGTAACGAAAGACTTGTAGATTTGTGGAGGAAGCACCGAAAGATCGTGGAAGTTCTTGGTTTGGGTATGAGTTTTACAAAGGGCAAGGACCAAGGAAGAAGTTAAGCTAACTTCCTTGAGTTTCTAAGAATGCAAGAAGCATCATAGAAGAGAGACTTGGATAAGTGTGCTGAGAATTTTAGAACCACAATTTCATATATCAATCAAGTCTAAAAATTACAAGAGATAAGTATTTTATTTATAATAGAGACTCCTAAAAAGGATAATTGGTTCTCAAAATAATTTCCACTCCTAACATGTCATGTGGCAATTATATGTATAGAAAACTCTCTATTCCTAGCTTGCCATGTGGCAATCCTATTTACAAGAAGCTCTCTATTCATAGTTTGTCAAGTGTCTTTGAGTGATTTGGAGAGTCGTGGAAGGAGGCGCCTAGCTTCTTAAGGAGCTTAAAGAGTCAACATGTAAAGAAAGAGGCGTCCAAGGTAGTCTTGTTTGGAGAGAAATATATTCTTATTCTAAAGTTGGCTAAGAAATACAAAGCCAGAAAATGCTATTCAACTATTTACATTTTATGTAAAAATAAGACATATTATTTCTGAATTCTTCCAAGTTGAACCTCAGCTTTTAGCTTAGAAGAATGGTGACTTTAGCAAGGATGGTCATCCATCACTTTGACTTGATAATATCCTCACTAGAATCACCTACCGCCCCACCTTCCATAAACTTTCAATATTTTCACCCCAAAATCCAACACATGGCCTTTTCAACCATCATCAACCTTCCAACCTTCACCTACAAACCTTAGCATACCAAACGATGTTATTGTCATGCTAGAACCCTCTAACATGGCAACAACCAATATATCCCCCTAACCATTCTAGACTTACGAGTCTAACCAAACCTCACCTAGTCACATACAAGTTAGCTAAAATAGTCAAGCTAGCCGATTCTTTGTGACTATGGCCCATGGATCAGACACTAAGGTCTTTATCACCATTGACTGATGGATTATGTCCTTCTTTAGACAACCTGATAAACAATGGCAACATTATGATTTAGCCATTTGTCAAGGATCATATCTTTTCATTCCTCCTACTCTAAAGAGGTTTAAGGACATAGAGTTCAATATGCATCTTGATATCATTTGTTTGTTTACTTGCTCTCAACACATATTCATTAATGACTTCACCACCATGTTTCTTTAGGAGCCTGATTTTGCCTTCTGAGAATTTGTTCAACGCATTCCACATGGTGTCACTAGTCGTTATAATTTTCATCAGACATCGTTTGCTGAGACCAAGCCTTTTTTGGAGCACGATGTTTAAGCTATTGTTTCACATAAATGCTTAACGGGGGATTTATTAAAGGGAAATATAATCTTCCTTTTGGATTGGCATAAAACGGCTACAAAGTCATTCCCTCTTCACATGGATGAAATAGAAGCTATCAAATTGGAAGTAGAAAAGATCTTAGATATGCATATGAGTGTTTCCACTAATCCTCTTAAGAAAGTTGTTTATTGATAAGTGTCGTAATTCAATATTATTTCATATTAAAAGATAGGCACTTATGGATTTTTATTGATAAAATAGCTATAATTCAACCCCTAATTTAGGAATTTAAACCTTTTTACATATTTTAAATTGTAAGATGAATGTAAACAACTTATTTCCAAATTTGTGTTAATTTTAGGATTCTATGGGAAAATGAAGATGAAAAGGCTAAAGGAGAATGAATAAGATAAAAAGACAAAGTTGGAACATTGGAATCTCGTCCAAAACTCGCCCAAACTCGCCTAAGCAAGATCACTCCAAAGGAACTTACCCAAGCGAGTTCACTCCAGTGAAGTTGGGTTTTTTCTCATCAAACTCGATTAAGCAAGTAATAACCCGCTTAAGCGAGATATCACTTAGCTCAAACCCAATTAGGTTAAATAGAAGGCATGGGGCATAAGCCTAAACATTATTGGGAGAATAGAGAGAGATAGAAAACCTTAGAGGAAATGATCGTTAAGGAGAAACATCCTGGATCTTCTTTTCTTGCTTTCCATACTTGTAATGGCCAACATGAGTGACTAATTCTTTCCTTTGGGATTGAGAGTAATTTGTTCAAACTTTTATGTATTGAGGTGATATTTATCTATAATATTCAGTTTTTGATTGATGATTGGTGTTATCATTTTATTCTCAAAGCTTGAATTATTCATGTTTTAATCCTTAGATTTGATTGGAAAGTATTTCTAAACATCTGACCTAAATGATAATGCTTAAAATATTTGAATGCTAGGAATATATTTGAAATGTTAATTGTTTTATAACATATGTTCGTAATGATAAGGAATTTTTATAAATATGCAAAAAATCAATATTTAAGAGACTCTCTTAATAATTTTGTATGCGTGGAATCGATATGAAGGATTTTTATATGTGCATCAATATCAATCAAGATTTAATATTACATGCTTTTAAAAAATACAGACGAGTGAGAAGGATGAACCTCAATCTCAATTTTTCCAATTGACTCATACAAATCTTTTACTTTGCCTTATTTAATTTCTTGCAAATTCACAAATAGACAACCTATCAACAAACTTTTACACATTTTCTTATATTTAGTGAATACTATACATGAGATTTTAGAATTGTTCCTTGTGGGTTCGATATCCTCTATAGGGACAAAATATTATTTCTGACTCGGTACGCTTTCCGTAAAATAGTCATCATTGATCAAGTCCCTAAAGTAGTTATCTCTTAGTCTCTTGAAGTTGCTTAGGAGAATTCCTTCAGAAGGCTTTACAAATAATAAGAACCACAAAGCCTCTCGGCAAGAGTCTAAAGAACATGCATAAGTCTCTCAACTCTTGGATATAGTGTTTTCTCCAAAACCAATTTCATCTTCTTGTGTTGCTCAAGCAATTCCATACGCAATATTCAACATAATGTAATTGATAATCCAATAAGCTTTTCAAAGTGAAAGAGAAGTCGTCCAACAACGATTAAGAGATATGAAGGAAAGATAGAATCAAAGGCTAGAACAAGGTGCTCAATCCTCTGTCACCCAAATCCAAAACTCTTTTGTTGAAATACTAAATTAGCTAAGAGCCCCCTAACCCTTCCACCACCTCCTCAACAACCCCCTCAGCCTCTATAACAACCATGATGATTTCTTTATAACAACTTGTGTCAGACGTGCTCAGACCCGACCCTAGCACTTAAGCCTACTATCCAGGTCTGCATAATTTAAATGGTCAACTTGTCCCAAATAAGAACAGGGTCCAATGGCTCCAAAGGGAGTCGATCCTAACAGTTGGCAAACACATTAGTTTTTTTATATAGTTTATAGTTTTTGTCACCATAAAAAATGGAGAGATTGTTAAGACATTAGATGGTTTGATTACTTTTAAACAATCTAAAACCTCACTAAACGATCTTATGTATATAAATAATTTATGAGATTTTAATGATAACAAACATTATAAAATATAAAATGTTTACTAAACGAAGTATTTTCATGTGTAAAAGTAAGAAAGAATGTTATTATTGTGTTGGTGTTTAACATATTAGACAGTCTTATTGTCTTTAACGCATTAAAGAGTCTATCAAAATAAACTTGAATCTTATTAAATATTTAGAATCAAATATTTACTTCTAACATTTTAAATATATAAGTTTAGAAAGAATTTGAATCCTAATGTTAAAATGAATTTTTTCATAAAGAAGTTTTTAATTATATAATGATGATTAATATTTATTTATTATAATGACAAAGAGTGTAGTGAACAAGAGAGAACAACCGATAAAATGTGAACTAAGAGGAAGAAATAGAATTAGATTTTCTAAATTTGTTTTTATATATATCCGATGAGGTGGAGTAGGAAATCAGAGTGGTGCAAAAAGCAATTATTAGATTATCCATTGGATCCAAATAAGAACAACCCCCTAAATAAATAAAAAAATGAAACGGAGGGTAATGAGGTGAATAGAATCCGAAAACCTTCATTTTAAAATCACATAAGAAGAAACCCTAAATCTCAAACAAAAAAAGTGCATTTATTTTCCATTTCTTTATTATGAGTATTGTTCTTCACCTATTCTCTGCACATGATTTCACCTATTGTTTCAATCCCTAACACGTTCCTCTTCGACGACTGCGCAGAGTATGCGACAGCTGTGGCAGAGTGATATGAGGAGAGTGATCTAAAGGTGCGTTACCTGTGTTTTAAGTTTTGTGTATGAATTAGGATTTCTTCTTTGTCAATGTTTGAATACCTTCAATTTTAAATGACAAAGAAGAAACCCTAATTTCTAAACCAAAATTTGCTTTCTCTGTTCGCAAAATCACTTCCTGAACGTGCTTCTTTGAGTAGCCTTATGAAAACACCAATTTCATACGCGGCTTAGTTAGGAAGCGCACAATAATCGGATCCAAATTCGCGTTTGGATCCGTTCAGAGAAAGGCCATTTGAAGGGACTCTTTGCGTTTCTTATCAATTATTCCGCAACCAGCCTTTCACATTTTTTTTCAATTGTTATATTTTTAATTTATATTTATTATTAATGTTCTACTAGTTTATGTGATAATAATAATTCATAGGTAGATAAAAAGTGAGTCTGAATGAAAAGCCTCCACCAGAAAGCCGATGGAACTTGGAAATGTTAGGTCTTTCGGTTCGCATGGAGGCTTAGAGATAAAGGGTTTGACCCCATGGATCTTTTGAAAGAAATGAACAAATTTATTTTATTCTCTTCTTTTCTCATCTAAGATTCCACATGCTCTTTTTTGTATCTTTTTGTTCATTAATATTTGTTTGCCAATTTTTTTCTTATTTCGTTAATTTTTATTGCATTTTAATAATTATAAAAAATATTTTTCGTATTTGTCTCGTTATTTTTTATTAACCCGGTTATTTTTAACGTAAAAATATATAATAAACCGTCTATTTTGAAATTTTATTTAATCTAATATATCAATATTTTAACGTTGGTAGAAACACCTTGAGACTTAATATGAAATTTTATACCCTTGAGGCCTAATATGAATTTTATAGGTTTAATATATTTTTGGTCCAGTATTTATCGTAATTACTAATATGAATTTATATGTTTAATATAATACATAATGCCATGACATATGTAGACTTTTTTTTCCCTCAACCATACTGATTTTGATTTTGATTTCTTATTTTTTATAAAGAAATCAAATGCAAAATCATTATTCCAACACCTACCCGTTTTAAACATTTTCATACAATTATAAAGAATCTTAAGTTGAATAGTGTAAATTAAATATGTTAGAAATTTTTTGCTTTGATAATTGATGCCATTTCTTATCAACTATAAATGTAGGTCATAACTAGCTACACAAAACATCCAACCAATTGTATACTGATCTGGTCAAGTATCATGGTTTTGGTGAGTAATGACCAAATCATCATTGAGGTTGATCAATTCATACCCCTATCAATTCTAATAAACTCCATTCTATGTGTGTTTGTTCTAGATGATTTTAAGTTATATAATGTTGATTTTTGTTATCAGTGTCTAGTGTATATGAATAAAATTAGGAATTCATATCATTATATCCATATTGAAGACGACGAATAAAATTAGGAATTCATATAGTTATATCCATATTGAAGACGATGATGATGTACAATGTGTCATTGGTTTTATTGGTTTTAGAAATTATATGAACTTCATACCAGTTTTGACATTTGAATTTATGATTTATGGAATAAATTACTTCCAACATGTGGGACAGCATTGAAAAACATTCAATTGAACGAGGAATAAGTTAGTGTATGTTCATAGTTGGTTTTGTTTTTAAAACCATTATTAACCCTTTATTGATGTTGTTATTATTTTGTACGTTTGTTATTGTATGGGTTTTAAAAATAAAAGTTGAAAATTGTCATAGAATTTGACCCATCAGTAACTAATCCTTATAACATTTAGTTATTGAATAATTAAAAGTCAAAATTATAATTTTTAGAAACTGGATTTTTATCACCTTTTAAACGACCTTATTCTGATTTTGTTCATTACCATTGGAAAAAAATACTATGAAAATTCGACTCTTTGGAAACCAAATTATAAAAGTATTTATTTTTTTGCAAATAAGAAATCCTAATATCTGAATTCTAGCCATGGCACAAATTAATACTATTATAGAAAATAAAGTGTGCAAATGCTGCTACAGTGGTGCTATAGTGAGAAATAATACTCAAATCAGGCTATTGAGGAAAAAAATCACATGTAAAGTCTGCTTTTTAGATAATTATAAAAGAAAATAGGTACTAGGAAATCAAGCCCTAGCTAGAACCATGATACACTTTTTATTAATATTGTGCAATATAATAAAGTTTTAAGTGAAATTAATTATGTAACAATAATAATACTGTTATTATTAGTCTTTAATGTTAATAACACAAATAAAATAAAGAGGATAATAAAAAATTGTAATTCATTATAAAATCCTTAGAGGATGTTCTCGAGATAAGGTATCTTTTACGAAATAAACAAGATTTAATAAATAAATTATATAATAGTATTTTTTTCTAATATGAAGTTTGATATTACCAAATACTCCGTATAATTTTAAAATATTCTGAATAATATTTTAATTTCCTACTTTGTAATAGTATTTTAGATTATGATCTAATATTTCCATAATCTATAGAGTATCATAAAACTTCTAAAAATTTAATTAAACAAAACAAATTTGTAGTATGGCCAGAAAGATGCAAGTAATCCAATTCAAAATATCTTCAATATTAAGAAGTATTGAATTTGTTGAGAAATTCCCAAATGAAATAAAAAATAAAAAGAAGATTTATATGCTGTTAGATATTGTTAGGCACACTTCTCGACACAACAAAAGAATCACCCATTCTATTTGTAACTAAAGAACAATGTGACTTAATTATGTTTCTTGAACTAGAATTGTTCATATTGGATTAAGACTTTGGACAACTTCTTATATCTATTTTTTGTTCTACCGTTACTATTTTTTTTTTCTTCCATTTCAATCATATACTATCCTCTGAACATATTGGTAATTTTTGTTTTATACATTGAAGATATTTCTAATTTTGGCAGCTTTTATTTACATAATTGGGATTCTATTTTGGAAATTCTTAGTTCATGATGGATTATATGATTGTTCATTTCTTCATCACTTTTACATATTCTACCTTTTCTTTATCTTTCAAGAGATCAAAAACGAAAGAAAAGTTAAAGTATAAAATCTGAAGAAAGAAACTTACAAGAGGAATTATCGTGCTTTATAATTTCAAAGAATTTCTAGAGTTTTAGATACAAATTTTAATAGGAAAATTGAGGCTACACTTCTCCTCGATTCAATGGATTAGATTATTGTTATGGATTATGCCTCCAATGAATTAATGCTAGATAATTTATAGAATTAATGGCAATAATCAATGGAAAAGACTTATTACTTATATTAGGAAAGCGTCCTAAAAAAAAAGTAACATATAGAATTTTGAATTTTGGTTTGTATATAAATAGCAAAAACCATGTGAGGGGAGGGGAGAAGAGACCTAGTACCCTCTATTCCTTGAAAAAAAAACTCATTTCATTTTAAGTGGATAGAAAATTCATTATCATTATTTTAAGTATTCTTTGTTGTGAGAAATCAAATTGTTTCTTATAAAGTTTTATATAGTGCAAGAAATCAAATTGTTTTCATCTTTCATTTCTTTTATTTCACTTCTAAATAGAACTATAAAGGTTGATCAATTGTTTTAGTGTCTCTCTTAAGTCTTACGACCAAGACCACCTATCTTGCTTACTAACATGTAAACTAGTTTGAGATATTAATTTTGTCTAAATTATTTTGACAACTATAAATAAATAAAGTATGAAAAATCATTTAAAGCAAGAGTACAAGAATCGAAAACAAGAAAAAAAAACAATTTTCTATATTTTTCACACAAAAACTTTAAAACTAGCTCTTAAACCAATTTGTATAAAAGTAGTGCAAGCGAAAGTAAAAATGTAAATTTTATTCATAATTTTAAGGAAAGTAAAATTGAAGATAGTGAATAAAAGAATGATCGAATGAACACTTACAAGAATGCGATATATAGAAATTTTCAAGAAACAATTTAATTTTTTTCATAAAGAATACTCAAAAGTTAAAAGAGGATACACGAGTTTTTTAAGAAGGCACCTCGCATGGTCTTTTTTATTTATACACATCGAGATTCAAAATTATATATGTTGCGAAACTCAAAATTACAAAAGATTTTGCAATTATTTATGCTTTTGTAAGAGTGATTTTTCCCCGTGTTTCTTTAGTAAAAATATTATTTCATCTTTTATCATTTTGCAACAGGAATATTTATCTTTTGTTTTTTTTCTTCATAATTCAAAGTTTCTTAGTTCACCTTGCCATCAAGGTTGAATCTCAACTTTCAAAGAAAACTCATTTCAAAAACTCTTATAATGATGGCTACTGCCAATCATCTTGGAAAAACAAAAACAAAGTTTCTTCAAAAACTTTTCCTTCAAATTTTGTGAAAGATTCCACTTACAATCCTAGAAATTCTAAATCCTCCACTTCTACACCTAAGTCACTCACCAAAACCTCAAGTCAAAAGTGTTTTAAAGGTTTAGGTTTTGGGCACATTGCATCCTTCTAAAAGAAATATGATGGTTAAAGAGGGAGTTGTCATGAGTGACCATAGCTCTCAAAGGTCTAAGTCCCCTACCTCTCCAAAAAGCCAAAGTGAGGAAGAGTATGAAATTCCATGTGAGGGAGATTTGTTAGTAGTGAGGCACATGCTTGGCCAAGTCCAAAAACCTCTTGATGAAAGTCAAAGAGAAAACATTTTTCACACTAGGTGCCTCATTAATAACAAGTTGTGTTCCTTAATTGTGGATGGGGGTAGTTGTACAATTGTGGCAAGCACAAGAGTGGTGGAAAAGCTTGGGTTAACCACCATCTCATGCAAAGCCCTACAAGCTCCAATGGCTTAGTAAAGAGGGGGGAATTTTGGTCAATAAACAAGTCTTCATAGCTTTCTCAATTTGAAAATATAAGGATGAGGTCTTGTGTGATGTTGTACGCCACACATATTCTTCTAGGAAGGCCATGGCAATTTGATAAAAAGACTTTACATGATGGCCTTACTAACCACATTTCTTTTACCTTCCATGGGCACAAGATCACCTTAAAATCTCTTTCTCCAAGAGAGGTCCATGAGGACCAAATAAAAATGAAAAATAAAAGAGAAAAAGAAAAGGAGAAAGAAAGAAAAGATAAACCAAGTCACAAAATATCATCTTCCACAACTAAATCAATCATGTTGACTCGTGTCATGCTACAAATTGCACCTCCAAGGTGTACTTCTTCCTTGTCTTTTTCATTACCAAATAAAAATTACTTGACATCTTGGACAAAGAAACTTTGGGATGAACATCAAACACCTCCTAAGGGTTCTCACCTTTTGAGAGTATTTTTATCACCAAGCCCTTTCATCCTCAAATATTCTTTCCCAACATGGCTTGTAAGAATGGCTTACCTTTTTGAACTTCCCAAGCTCAAAGAACATAAGTTTGTTTCACATCCCACACCTTGCACTATCTTATATGTGAACAAACTAACTATGTTATCTGCAAGAGTTCTAAATTCAAGGTTGAATTCTCTCAAACCTGGGGGGCATGATACAAACCAAGCCAACAAGGAGATCACCTAGGATGCACACTATGAGAAGTCATCTCAACAATCAAGTAAAGACCTCACCAAGGATCTAGCAAACCTCACCAAAGGGAGAAATGGACACAAACCAGAGCATCTTATATTCTTCTTGTCGGTCTTCTTAAGAATAAAATAAGTTGTAAATAAATTGGGCTCACTTGAGGAGTCCAAATAGCAAGATAGGATAGAATAGGTGCCTTTAGCATAAATAGGAGTGCTCATAGCAAAATGGGCTTGATCCAAGCCCACCTTTTCAAGACAAGGCACCTAGAATTAGGGTTTTTGACATAATTTCTAGAAGGAAAGCCTAAAGGTGCAGTTTTGACCTTAGTCAACCCTCCTTGGCCGCCCCTCCCTTATTTCCCATCCTACCCTTGCCTTTCTTGGCTACCAAGGCACTCATTCCTATAAATAGGGTGCCTTACTCCATGTATTACATATTAATTTTGAATATAAAAGTTACTCTGCACAAATTGTGTGAGGTGTTTGTGAGGTTTGAATCCTCTTGGCTAGATCTTATCTTAAGTTGTGTGAGACTCTCAAGTGACGGCCCTTCACTCATCTTGGTGGCTACTACACCCCAAGTGGCGTGAACCATTTTCACCATCGCTCCATAAGCTTCTCTTCTCCCACTCTTTTTAATTCATTTCCATTCCCACCTTTTATACATGTCTTTATCTTGAATTCTTGCTCTTGGTTTTGCTTTTGTTATATGCTTATGGTTCATCATTTGGTTTGGCCATGACCACCATTGATGCTTACCTTATTGTCATTTTCATTCCACATTGCATTCCATCTATCACTTTATATTGATTTTTCATCTTTGCCTTTGTGAAGTGAACCTTCACACTTACTTAACCATTTGGTTAAGTTCGTGTCTAGTGAGAATCT
Organism: Phaseolus vulgaris; assembly: GCF_051622355.1. NCBI lineage: Eukaryota > Viridiplantae > Streptophyta > Magnoliopsida > Fabales > Fabaceae > Phaseolus > Phaseolus vulgaris. Next base: position 15,504,374 of record NC_143501.1, on the reverse strand, counting down.
TCCTTAGGTTTCACCAATAAATTGCTAAAATTTCAACTTTAAGTAAAGTGTCACCATAAAATGGAACCATCCAAAAATCAACTTACAACATTGGGTTTGGCTTCACCTTAGAAAAAATAGATTCCCTAACCAAAAGAAGTCTAAGCTTAGTCTCTGGGGAGATGGTTCTTTCCAAGTCGCAAGAAAATCAATAATAATGCATATCAAATAGACATGCTTGAGGAATATGAAGTACGTGCTACCTTTAATGTTATGGATCTAACAGGTACTCCAGATGAAAAAGGCATAGACATGTGATTTGAGGACAAATCCTCTTTAAGAGGGAGGGGATGATGGCAAAAGGACCAGCTCAAGACCAACCACTAGGTCAATGGCAAAGAAGATTCAAGAAGATTGAAACTCTGTTATTGATGGCAGAGACACCCTTTTATATATGTTCAAGAATGCCAAAACTTAATGTAATTTCTCTAGAGTAGAATTTATTTTCTTGCTAAAGTAGAATATGAAATTTAGTTTAATTTTTCTTATTTTTAATTAAAGTTAAAATTAGGCATCTAAAACCCAACCTATGTTAAATTAGGGTTTCATGAAGACTCTTAATTAACCTAGGTCGGTCATTTAGACCTAAATAGGTCACACAAAGCACACTTGAACATGCTTACCATGTGATCTCATTTTAGATGCCTAATTCAAACTTAATTAGTTTGAATTTTCCCACCCTTTCTTGTAAGCAAATGGTCGAGCCTCTCACTATATAATGAGGTGTTTAGCTCACATTTTAATAAGATCAATTTGAGAGAGTTATGCTACCAAGTTGCTAACTTACTCACTCTCTTGTCTAAACCTCTCTAGGATAGACACCTTTGGTCTTCTTCTTCACCTCTCCAAGTGATATGGCCCAACCAGTCACTCTCCCTACTCTTCATGCACCTCAAAGAATCCATAGCTCCATTGGGGTCATCCTTGTTCCATTCCCTCCATCAAGCTTCTGCCAATCCTCTAAAAAATCCAAGGAAATAATATGACAATGAAGGCACAACTCAACAATAGGGGTAACGAAGGTCCTTGCCTGGTTCAATGCGGGCTTCCGCAGTCGAGGGTTAAGGTCGACCAAGGCAACCATGTGCTCATTTTTTGGGGATTTTCTCTCTCGAGACCGATCTCTGATTGGCCCTTTAGATCCTAGCGAGCGTTCTCTTCTTCTGGTGACCGTTCGTGTGGAGATGTCATGTAAAGTCGATTAGTTGATTAAACTTTCAAGCTTGCGACATAGCATTCGCGAGTTATTTTTTTATCGACATGAACGGTAACTATGTCACCTATTACCGAGGGAAACTTCATTGCAAAGTGTGGAGTGGACACTATTGCTTTCAGGCGATTAATGGATGACCAATCAAGCAATATATTACAAGAAGTATTTGCTTTTACTAGAACGTACCTAATCTTTATAGTTTTGCAAAGATATCTACCTTTCCAAATGTGGTATACAATTCGATGTAACCCCGTGTGCCCACTCGCTCTCTAGAAACCTACAATTTGGTTGTCATAGGGTTGGATTTTTGATTCTAGAATCCTCACATTTTTTTAAATTCTTCTAGTATAAAATATTGATCAAGCTACCTTGATTCACTAAGACCTTAGTGATGGCGAATTTATCGATCTCTACAGTGATGACCATGGGATCGTCCTGGGCCGGATCAATAGTAGTAAAATCGTCATCTGTGAAAAGAATTAGGGGGATTCTCGGTCGGTCCCTAGTAGTTACTGAGTGGACCGATTGGATAGTCCGAAGGTGCTTTTTACGAGCAGAACTAGAACATCCTCCCCTTCAAATCCTCTAGTGATCGTATTTATTTGTCCCGCACAATGTTTGGGAATTCTGCTTTCCCGAGAAAGACTTAGACGTGGTCGTCCCTCCCTTCGACTGTTATCTCCCAATGGAATCCCGTCAACGATGGTGTATATAACCTCGTGCACGCCACATCTCGAGCGATCGTTCCACCAAGGACTTTCACTTTGAGGTCGACCCCGTCCTATAGGACTTTCGCTCCTTCTCTATTGTTTTGTAGGGCGTCGGTTGTCTTCAAAGCAACGTGATCCTTCTCGGCCACATCGAATGTATTGCTCTTTTTGCTCTCTAAAAGGGTATCTTTCCCTTTGTGGGGATCGACAAACTTTTGTTTGTTTGGACAAACTTGCACAAATAATCGATCTGAATAAGCTCTTGTATTTTGTTCTTCAAAGCTTGACAATCTTCGATCATATGTTTGAAGTTCCAATGATACCGACATCGTTTGGACATGTCCACATTTTTGGGATATATATATATATATATATATTTTTTATTTTTTTTTTATTTTTTTATTTTTTTATTTTTTTATTTTTTTATTTTTTTCACGTGACAACTTTTTTATTAATTTTAAATGGTTCCTAATTTATGCCGATTTACACTCTTCCATGAAAGCATTCAACAATCGCACCCATTGTTTCATAAATACTTCATTTTTCTATTTCTCGTTGTTTTCCAAAAATTTCTTCTACTTATTCAAACAAAATAATTGATGTGACATGCATAAAGAAAATCACAAAATTAACATAGAATAAATTGGCTTCTACAAATCTTTTTAGGGTATCTATAGGGTTAATCCATGTTTTTTTACCTCTTTTGTGAAATCATTGGTAATGTCGTAAGAAATATTTAGACTTAGACACAGTTTCATGAAATCTCGAAGCTGCTCTGTACCATCCATTTCCCATCTAAAATGACAGAAATCGAATTGTTGTGATTAGAAAACTAATACTCGAATTAGAAACCAAACTAATGTAAAAATCCTTTTTTTAAGCATAGTAGAAGTTAAAGTTTGAGACCAAAAAAAAAATATTAATATAATTTTTTTTTTCAATTACTTATTCAACTTCATCAATATACACTTTGCTTTCAGTAAAAATTGTAGAATTGTAACTTGTGATTCTTGATAAATTTTTTGATAAGTTTAATGAAGAGAAAACATATTTACAAAGAGAGACATGTAATGTGTACTCTCCATGGAGACATCGAATGTGAACAAAAAAAGAAGAAAATATTTTGGTTTCAAGGGAAGAGAGAAAGAAATCCAAAGTATAAAAAAGCACCTGGTTAGAATTAGGGGTCGCAAAACGGATCGGTCCCACCTGTTTAGTTCCGTATTGGCCTGTAATAGATATATGAGCTAAAATTAATAAACTCAGTCAGATAGTGGGTTGGCGCGCTGGTGCATCACTTTTTTAATTTTTTTCTTTTTTTATAACTATTTTATTTTAGATCTATTCATTGATATCCCTTCTTGCACAATAAAAATGTAAAGAATAACAGTAAAATTGAATCAAATTTTAATATTCTAATCAAAGAAAGTTTAATTCTAACAAAACAAAGTGAATATAAACAATACTTCAATGAATAAAATAATGTATAAAGAAATTAATGTAAATAAAATTCTATATAAAACATTGACCACCACCAATTTTAATTTCAAAAGTATGAGATTTATCTTTAAAAGTGTCAAAGATAAAAGAATAGCGGGTTAACTTGCCCACTTGTGACCTGACGAGTTGACAGGTTAGATAGACCGAACCAATACAAATTGACAGATTCAAAAAATTAATTTATCACACCTAAATGATGTGGTATGGTCAGTTTTGTCATCCTTAATTATAATATGGGAGAAAATATTGAATGTTATTAATTTTTGGTATAAGTTTGAATAGAAAAAGGTAAATTTAGAAAATATTTTTTTTAGTTGTATTTGATTGCCAAATTAATATTTTTATTTTATTTTCTTAGATTGGAACTTTCAATATAAAATATTATTATTTAAGTTTTTATTAATAAAATACTATTAGAAGTATCCAAACATTTTTCCTTTCGACCTTCAACATCTAACGGCGAAAACCCTCATTCTTAGTTCCATTTGTCTCGAAAGAAGAATTTAGTATTACTAAAAAATTCACATAGTTATTTAAATAAAATATACAAGAGTTTACAAATTAACTAAATCATCATATATCGTTGGCATGCAACAATGATAATTTGCAAAACAGCAAAGCAAAATAAAACATCATGTAAGACGAAGAATATGTAGAATAATATTTATTAATAAAAAAAGGAGTGATAAAACAAAACAAATGACCAACCAATTGCACTATACACTATGCAATCTAAACCTATTTAGATAACAAATTCAAAAATAGCTTAATCTTATGAGATTATCTGCATAACTCAAGTGAAGTAGGATCATTGCATTATGCCAAGAAAAAGGAATAACTATCATGCAAATTGTACAACAAAATAAACATTGATTTAAAAGGGAAAAACATATAAGCAAGAGTAATATTTATTACTGAAACAAAATGGGGTGACACAAAGCAATTAAGTAACCAACAAAATGCTATTTTACACAGATAAAAGTACTCAAAAAGCATATGCAATGCAAGCAAAGAAATACACAGACGTGCAGCCAATGACAAAAATACAAATGGGATGTAAAAGTAAAAGCTAATAAAAAAATTTAAAAACACAAATAAAAACGAAATTTAAAAATTAAAACAAGATCTTTGATCAAAATCAGTCCAAGCAAGTATCTGGTTTCAGATCACAAGTGCCCAAAAGTCACTGATCCATATCATCATTACATAAAACACAGTTTTCGCTTTCAATTTTATTTTTTTTTGGAAAATATTAGAAAGTAAAGTGTTATCAAACCCTTTTAATATTTTCTTATTTTGAAATTTTAATATAAAAATATTATTATTTGAATTTTATTAATGGAGTTTTGTATGATATATAATAGACAAAAAAAAAATCTGTCAATGTCATCATGATTCGTAGTATATTAATTTGTAAAATGTACTTACATGGTCGGGTTAGTAGTTTCAATCCTCTTCGCCTTCACATCCTCACGGTTCTTGTATTCATTGGTTGTCTTGTTGTTCCTTCTCCAAGATGAGTAGAGAGGGTACTCCGAAAGCACTCCGATGTTCAAGTTAGTCAAAGTACAATATGCAAGTAAGTTAAGGATGAAAAATTATCTTTGGCATTGATTTTCCTTTAATATTTATAGTTTTATGTTGGGTCTCAGTTATCATGGATCTGCTTTTGGACTCAGACGAAGGTCCAATTGTACCTTAATCATAGTTTATGATTAAACTGGCTTAATTATGGTTAATCGCAGATTTATTGTCTGCTTCCAAGTTTATTCAGTCTTGTCGACCATTTGACCTCACGGTCACCCGATAATACATAAAGTTAGTCTATATTAAATATAAAAATAATATTTATATTAATTTATCATTTTACAATTTTATTATTTCGGTATTTGTTCTTATAAAATGTAGGGAAGAGTAGATTTGACTAATACTTCTTTGACCTTTAACTACTTTACCTTTCTTCTGGTTACTAAGTGGGGGTTAACAATCTCTCAGTATGACATAGTGAGTGAAAATACATGGAGTAACTCTATGAACCTTAAAAGTGATATTTAGTTATTAAATGTTCATTAATTATTTAATTATTAAAATAAATGTATTGTTAATGGGACTAATACCTAATGGGTATAATGAGTCCATTAGTCTTTACTTTAGAATAGGTCAATTACTTTCTTTAATATTAACTAGTTAACATTTATAATTAAAATTTATTTTATAATTTTAACTTGAATTAATAATTAATATATTTTTTATATTTACTTCATTAATAAACCTAAATACATTAGGTGTTGTTTAATAAATCATCTTAAAAATTATTCGATCTACCTGAGCTTTAGATCTATATCAATCTAATATTAAAAATATTGTATTTTTTTTAAATAAAATTTTTTATATTAGGTATCACTATGTAACTTAAAATTTCAGTTAGGCTGACATCTCAAGTAACAATAATCATTTGCCATCACATAAAAAGAAGTATTATTATAAAAGGAAAAAAATGAAAGAAAATACAAAAATACGAGGAGACTAGACCAAAACCCATATGTTAACAAAAACGATACATAGGTAGATTATACATATTCATAAAAGAATTCTAAGAACAAGACAAGATGGAAGCCTATTATACCAATGAAAAAATTCTCTATTAATAAATCCAAATTAACCAACTTATCAGCACACACATTTCCTTCACGAAAAAATATGAGTAACCCTAAACCTAATTTTTCTACAGTAATTAAAACAAGTATTTCATCGATTACGAGAAAACATTTGTGCTTTTAGAACATGATAAATAATGTAATGCATTTTTTATGATATATTATTTCTTCTCTTGTGTCTTTTGTTAATGGTGAAATTTTAATAATATAAACTAAGTTAAAAAATACATATTACACATATAATGATGAATAAAAAAATTATAAATTTAAATAATGAAATGAAAGTTTAAAATGTTTTAGTTTTCCTAAATTATAAATATTTTTTAGTATAGAAATAATAGAAATAACAATTTTTTTTATTTCTTTCACTATGTAAAATGTTTTATTTTTCAGTTATAGGTTAGATGAAGTTGATAATAGGATAAATAATGTTCTATTAAATATTTTAACTATTAATTTATTTGATTTATAAATTTTAATTTATATAAAAATGTTTGATAAAATCTTTAAAGTATTTTATTAAAAAAAATAGTTTCAATTTTAATTAGATTCTTTATTATGCATTATATTTTTTAATATTTTAATTAATTAATTTTATTATTATTTATTTTTTAATTTTATAAAAATATTTAATTATTATACTATTTTTATTATTTTTTAATCTCTTTCTAATTTTTTTATTAGTTTAAAGTAAAAAAATTAGACACTAAAATTACTAACCAATGATTCGTGAAAATTATATTCAATAAAATTTGTAAGAAATAAATCAGAAGAGCTCTTCAACTTGCCTTGGAAATTAGGAGGTTTAACTATGTTAACAATATGTTTACTTGCTAATTAAATCAAGAAAAATTCACATTTAATTTCCAAAGCTACTTTATTCAGTTTCAAGAGTTTGCACTGATGTTTGATCCACATTTAAGCATACACTACCAATAGTGTATTCTGCAATTTTTAATCAAATTGTAACGGTTTTGGAAAGACAGTAGGCTTCCAAACACACACTTAGTCTAAAAGGAAAAAGCTTATGTCATTAGGCCAAGAGCATACTAAACTTTATGTTAAACGCTCCACCTCAAATTCACTTCTTTGTTTTATGACATGTATTCATGGGAGAATCAAAATTTTGTTTCCCATGTTTTTTTTATAGAAAAAAATAGTTTATTGGTATAGAAGTAATAGGATGTGGTATATATAATATATATAAAAGGTAGGATGACAATCAAAAAAATAATTCAATTTCTTCAAACATAAAAAAAAAATACATCAGTTGATATTTTACTGATATTCAAGAAGTAGAATATGTGAAATATCAACTAGTGCATTGGAAAAAACTTCATCTAAAGTGGCATGAACTTGATTTTGGAAAATCCTATTCAAATTCAATAAGATTCAAATATTTGGATCAATTCTAAATCTAAATTTATATTTTTTATAAAAATAATTTAAATTTTTATAAATCTAAATCTAAATATTTAGATTGGATTTTAAATGTAGATACATAATTTTATAAAAAAAAATTGAATTGGATTTTAAATTCAAATTCATATTTTCTAACAAATTTAACATAATATTAATATAATATTATATAAAATATTCAACATTATATAAATATTAAGGAAATATAATAAAATTATAATTTAATAATACTAAAAATTAAATATAACATAGTTTGCCAGCTTCTGTTAGACTGATGGTATGAGTGAGGTACCACTAATTTATCCTTCTGCTCAATTATATAAACCAGATTTAATGTATAAAAGGTGGGGTTGATTTCTATGTTACTTCAACCCAAACCAATTAAATTGATGATAAAAAACAGTTTTTCTTAATGTAAGTTAGTATCACCTTTTTGCACAATAGTATTATAACTTCAACTTTTTTCATGCACCTACATGCACTCTAAAAAATTTAAAAATTATTCTTTCATGTCATGAAAAATATTTTGAATTAAATGATTAAAATAATTACAAATTATACAGTATAAAGGTTAGAAAATTAAATGATGTATTACAGATTGCAGTGTCAAACTGTAAAAATTCATTATTAAATTTAAATATATTTTCAATCTGTAAAAGATAATTATTAGCTCTAAATATATTTTTTCAATCATTAATTTTTAGATTATATAATCTAAAATTATATTTTAAATTATATAATATGTAATTAATATTTTTAGTTTATATTTTAAACTATAAAATTTATAATTAATTTTATAGTGTAGTGTATATGAAAATATATTTCGAATTCAAAATTAATTTTTGTACTTTCAGAACTTGCAATTAAGTTTCATAATTTGAAATGAATTTTTCTATTTTCAATTAAATAAATATTAATTTTTTCTTTTGAACTATGTTCTAAAAGTACATTTCCATTTCAAATTCTGAAATCTAAAAAAATAGATAGCTAAATTCAAAAGTTTATTTTTCTCTTTTCCATTGGCATGTCAAATGCATATTTCCCTCAAATTGATATTTCAAGTATTGTTTCCTTCCAGTCAGTGCACTTAATATTCTTTACTCCACTATCCAATTAGGTGTCACATCTTATAACACCCCGAGGTCGTGGACAGAGAACAATAGAAGTTTAAAATTTGAAAATTCAATTTTTTTAATTTTTAAAATCTGTATAAACAAAATGAAATTTCAATTTTAAAAAATTTAAAATAAAAATAAAAATAAAAACTGAATTTAAATATATGAATATTTAATGGATTAAACCACCGAAAAAAAATAATAATAAAGGAGTTTATCTAACTAGATTTTTTTCACACCTTTACTTGCATCAAATATGTTCCACTATATTTAATTATTCAATTAAAGACTTATATTAACATACAAACCTAATCAAATTAAGTTTATTATAATACAAATTAAACATATACACACCTCATGGTGGTAAGAACTCCCCATTAAATTCTCATCATTGATATTTTATTTTACATAACTTAGATTATTACTAAAAAGAGGATCTTTATTACAATATTTTTTTTTTACTTAAAACGACAATTCAACTAATAGTTTATATATCATATTTTATTTACGAGCGTAACCATTGTCATATAATATATGATTTAAACAAAATCAAAAATCCGTTAAATATATAATTTAATATTTTATTTACATTTATATTAAATATTCCCCTTCAATGAGTTAAGACACGGAAAAGAAGAAAATATATTTTTTAACACTGAAATTTTTCTCATCCAAGTAAATATTGAGTTATAGTCTTATTTTCAAATGGTTGAAAAATCCTTCACTTGAAAAAAATATGGCTTAGAACAAAGATTGAGTTTCAAAGTCTTAATTTTAACCATTGGTTTAAAAATCATTAATTTTGAAAAATTATAAGACTAAATATTTTTATTTTAAAATAGAAATACAGCATTGGCAATAAAAAATAACAAAGTTATATTTTAGTCTTAAAAAATAAAATAAAACAATAAAAAATAGAAGTAATCATCACTAGCTTTTTTAAACCAATTATTTGTGTAGTTAAAATGTGATATTATTTATTTTGGAGAAAGTCACGTAGTTTTTGTTTATTGTAAGTGTTTTTGGATTTAATAGTTTTTCTTTGATTTTCTCCATATTCTTCCACTCTCTCTGCTTTTCACCTCTCAGTTTGTTGGGCGTTATTATTAGGGTTTAGTAAGACAGTGCGAGGCAGTGACACAGTGTTGCCACAAAAGTTTGATAGTTGAAGAGAGAAGTTAGCATTTGCAGGGTTTTAGGGTTAGGGTATTCTCAAATTGCAAGAACATGGGTTTCAACATTCAACCCTATGGGATTCAATCCATGCTCAAGGAAGGCCACAAACACCTTTCTGGTCTCGATGAGGCCGTTCTCAAGAACATCGACGCCTGCAAACAACTTTCCACCATCACTCGAACTTCCCTTGGCCCCAATGGTAACGATCGCGCTTACCCTTTTTCGTTTTTACGTTTTTTAACTCACCCCGAGTGGATGTTGCACCTTCAGATTCCGAAAGTTTGGATTTTTATAATGCGGGCATGTGTACGTTTTCATGTTTGTTGATCTAGCGTTTATTCGGGACGCAGTACTAAGAGTAAGAGTAAATGTGATGTGCTTGGAAGTTTGAGGAGGCTTGAGAATGAGTAGTTTTTGATTTCGTTTTCCAGGGGAGTTTTTCATTTTGGGTTCTGGGAAAGTTTTTTTCTTCGTTCGTGTATGAATCTGTTGCTGATATTTACAGAAGGAAGGTTTGTCTCGATAGATTTAGATTGTTTGTAATCTTCTGTTTGATCTGCTTCAGGTATGAACAAGATGGTTATAAATCACTTGGACAAGCTTTTTGTCACGAATGACGCAGGGACAATTGTGAACGAACTTGAAGTTCAGCATCCTGCTGCCAAAATTTTGGTTTTGGCCGGAAAGGCTCAACAAGAGGAGATTGGGGATGGAGCTAACTTAACTATTTCATTTGCTGGGGAGCTCCTGCAGGGTGCTGAGGATCTTATTAGGATGGGTTTGCATCCGAGCGAGATAATCAGTGGATACACTAAAGCAATCAACAAGGTTTTTTGGTTTTGATTGGAGCATAGTGATTCATCTTTGAATATTGTCTGACGTTGCTGCTTTCTCTCGCTCTAATTCCTTGTAATGTTTCAGACTGTTCAAATATTGGATGATCTGGTTGAGGAAGGTTCGGAAAATATGGATGTTCGTGATAAGGAGCAAATTGTTTCTCGAATGAAAGCAGCGGTTGCTAGCAAGCAGTTTGGTCTAGAAAATACCATATGCTCACTTGTTGCTGATGTGAGTACATCCGGATCCATTTTACTATGATAAAGTGCTTTACTAGCATAAAACTGTTTATAATCTGAACTTTGTTTTGGAAAATAGGCTTGCATCCAAGTATGTCCGAAAAACCCAGCAAACTTTAATGTGGACAACATTCGCGTTGCAAAGCTCTTGGGAGGGGGCTTGCATAACAGCACAGTAGTTCAAGGAATGGTGTTGAAAAGTGATGCTGTTGGGACTGTAAAGCAAGCAGAGAAGGCAAAGGTGAGCTTTCTCTGTGTTGAATTTTTTTGGTGTCTACTCGATTTATTTGTTGAGAACGAGATCCTTCAAAACTGTCTTATCATTGTCATTTTTCCGTACTCTATGCTAGATGATTTTAGGACATACTTTCAGGTTTTCTAGTTCAGTGTTTTCTTCACTGGTTCATTAATTTGATATTTGATTAGTGGTAAGGCCATACTTTTAGTTTGACCTGTGTAATATGTGAAGGCTTCATTTTTAGCCTTAGTCTATTATTATCTTCTTCAACATATTCTCTCACATAATTATGCATGACTGACTGTAAGAAAAAAGGCAAAATTAGTACCTTAATTGTTTGACTCTATTTTTTGTTTTGGTTTTGTTCTCTAACCTTTTTTTGTTTTGTTTCCTCACTTCAAAGTTTAATTAAAATGTTTAACTAGTTAATTCTTTCTTTTAGCTCCAGCAAACATTCTAACACCTCTAGTTAATAGCTCTGTTAATGGTGTTAAGTTGTCTTCTAATTTAGCTTAACATGGTTCATGTTGCTCGTACACTTTAGAATGTGCAACATTTGTCCATTCTACAACAAAAAATTAGAAAAGGGGTGTGCTACACTTGAGGGTTAAATCATGAAACGCATTGAAATTGGTAACATGTTGAACCACAAAAACTAATTTCTCGCATGGGAAATATAGCATATATATAACACAGCTGTGAACTCCACAATCAAGCCATTTGCAGCAATTCAAAACAGACTCTCCATTTGAAATTCTTTTCACAGAAGTTATAGATTTGTACATTGATACGGTTATGTATGAATGCCATATTTCAGTGGAATTCGATAATCAAATAAAACAATATTTTAATCTCTCTTGTACCAAAAGTCTAATGATCCGACCTCTCTTTAAAAGAGGTCATTGTTGACATCTTGAAACAAAGTCTAGTTAATAAACTATGCCTCAACATATTTTTCCTTCCTTTCCACTTTGTTCTTTTCTTCATCTTTTTTTTTTCCTTTGTTATTGCTACTTTTCTTTTTGTAATTTCAATACAAGGGAACATTATTGAATTTGATTTGAACTTGGTAGCAGAAAACAGATACTGCATTTGAAATTGTATGTCCTAAGTAGCAAATTGCACGACTTTTTTTGTATATGTTAAGAAAAAAGGACCAAATAAACCCAACTACCTTTCATCCTAACAAAATATCACTGTCTTAGATGCAATTATGTTACTATAGAGATCTACCTCAAGCCTCCTTCATCAGTATTTGCTATCAATGAGTCCAATATCTTCTCTCAAACCTCATCTCCATTTGACTTAGACTTCAACGTTTTGAGGCCCACTGTTCATCACATCCCAATTTCATGTTTATATCAGTTTTGAATCTCCTCTACTAATAATTCTCCATTCCAATATCTCCAAACCAAATAGTTCTCCATTCCACCATTAGGCATACTCTTGCTTGAGATTGGCGTGATTTTTACGAAGATCAATTCTGTATGCCATAAGATTAGTGGCAATAAGACAGAGTCTTGCAGTGTTGACAAAGTTATTAGTGGAATTGAATTTGGATGTATTTGTTAATTAAAAGGACTAAGTGGGGTTGGGTGTTTAAATGTTAAGAGGGCCAAAACAAATAAGGTGAGAGGACTAAAGCATTATTAATGTTTTAGAAATAATAAGAAAAGGAAACAACAATAAAAACCAACATAGTAAGCCAAGTCGAGTAGATGGAATACCTGCTATAACTTGAGGTTTAATTATTGAGTTGTTATGTTACTGCATTTATAAAAGTCTTCGAATTAGATTCATATTTTTGATAGAATGTATAGTCTACAGTTTGTGTGTGGAGTTTTCAATGCTAGCTATTTTTAGTTTGCAATGGTTTGTGACTTTGTCCCAAAATTTTGGCAGGTACGTAACGTGAATTTATAAAGTACTTTCTTTAGTAGTGTTCTTTGATGAACCATCATTAAACATTATTTAGTCATATTTCTGTTGGGTTCATTTGTGGCTTTAAAATTTAAACTGTATATGGGTTTGTAAATTTGGAAGGCTACACATACTACCTATTGCAAAAAGGGATTTAGTATAAGTATGAATTGACTAATTTTGAGATGTATTTTTAACTGAGTATTACCTGCTACTTATACTAGATTAGTGTTGTGTCATGCATGTTGCATTATATGCTTCAACATTGAAGCTCTAGTAATTTCAATGAAGTTATTTGTTCTCTCTCACTTTTTGTTGACATGCATAGTTTCCTATCATCATGGAGCAAAATCTGTTTCTATAATCTTCTACATTGATTATATTTGATAAAAATCAATATATCAATACTTTTCTTCCAATGAAAACATATTGGCAAATTGTTAAACTGTCTTGTGCTGAGGTCTTTTATCTGTGTTGTTTAAGGTTGCTGTGTTTGCTGGTGGTGTTGATACATCAGCAACTGAGACTAAAGGAACTGTCCTCATACATACAGCAGAGCAGGTATGTCAAAACGACTAGAGTTTGAATTGGATCACTATCTTCTACTTACTGTTTTTTTGTAGTTGTATTTTTTTATTGTTTGATTATATTGTGTCTGATCTTATAAGCTGGAGATCTAGCTGTCTCCAAAATAACAAGATTGGAAGTGGATTTTGGTTGGGTACTATAGCTAAATCCTAATGCAGTAATGAGAATCATAAACTTGTGGTATTGTTTCTTTTTACAAAGTTTAAGTTTTCTCCCACTGATAATTTGGAAAGTTCTGATAAGGTATTATTTTGGGCTAAGTCATTGTCTTGTAGATTTTGTCTGGTGACATTGCTGCTGAGGTTTCTATGTTCATTTATCATGATATTTTGGGTGTGACTATGCTTTATTGCTTCTACATAGTCTTCTATTGTTATAACTTAAAACACGAAAATCCTAAAAGGTCTGTAGTACTTGGTCAATACGTGATTAAAGTTGATAAAGAACTCCGAATGCTGAGTATTTTCAGCTATACATAATTATTTTTATGTAACAAGTCTTCTTTAATGCACACTAGCATGGAGTTTCTCAAATTATGCCTTTATTTGTGCCTTCATCTATTTTTTTCATGCTGATATTTTTTGAAGTGATTTGTGGCTGGATTTTTTTTATTGAAAACAATTTTATGTTTAAATTTAAAGTTGTAAGACAATTTGGCAATAATCTGTTATTTTGATCCTCAACTTTTCTGTATTAGGCAATGGTTTTATTTATTATACCTGATGCTGTACCACCAGTGGAGCCTTGGGATTTTATGTACCCTGATTTTTCTAATGTTTTGTTTTCTTATATTATTTGATGCTTTGCTAATTGGATTTTCTCTCTTCATTTTGATGTATATAGCTGGAAAATTATTCAAAGACTGAAGAGGCTAAAATAGAGGAGCTTATCAAGGCAGTAGCAGATTCTGGTGCCAAAGTGATTGTCAGTGGAGGAGCAGTTGGAGAGATGGCTTTACATTTCTGTGAGCGTTACAAGTGAAGTCTTTATCCCTTTTTGGTGGTTTTAATTGTTTCTTACTATTGAATTAATATGAACATCGTAAGTGTTCAAGCCTATATTGTTTTCTAACTTCAAGATTACTGCTTATAGGCTTATGGTTCTAAAAATCAGCTCAAAGTTTGAACTACGTCGATTTTGCAGAACAACTGGTTCTGTTGCTATGGTTTGTGTTTTTGCTTATTTGGTTATGTAAAGATGTTTTATACTTTCTGTCTAACCAATTTTATTTTCCTGCCATAGCTGAAACTCTGCCAACCAAACCCGGATGATCTTGGATATGTGGATTCTGTTTCAGTTCAGGAAATTGGTGGTGTCAGGGTATGTTCAAGCCTGAATGAGTTCTGTCATCTTCTTTGTTCCATGTTTCTTGTTTATATTATTTTATGAGAAAATAGGCTATGCACTGACAATGTAAAATACACTGCTTATTTCAAGTATGACGTGCACTTAGTTGATTGGCTTGATTCTTTTTGTTCCTCTCATTTATAAGTATGATAGGCAACTTCCTCTTGTATTATTGATATGCAGGTGACTATTGTAAAAAATGAAGAGGGTGGAAATTCTGTGGCCACTGTTGTTCTACGAGGAAGTACTGATAGTATACTAGATGATCTTGAAAGAGCAGTGGATGATGGAGTGAACACTTACAAGGTAATTTCCAATGTTCTGAAATTTTGAATGATCTTGAAGAGGTAATTTTCTGATATTTCTATGTGTTGGAAATCCCACATCAACTATATGGCCAAATTATAATATATAATTGGTTGTAAACCTTACCTTGTAAACTTGTTTTGTGAGGTTGAGTTAGATTTAAATTTCACTTTCTTACTTTCCTCCATTAATCATGTAAACTCAGCACTGCAAGCCTGCAAATCTCAGAATTAATATTGCTTATTACATCTGTTTGGAGGCACTTTTTTTAAAAGCAATTTAATGCTTTAGCTAATTGAAATATGGATTAATTGTTTGGAGGCATATTTTAAAAACAATTGAATGCTTTAGCTTATTGGAACATGGATTAATCATTTTCCATGCAATTATTTATCAGGCCATGTGCAGGGATAGCCGTACTGTACCTGGGGCTGCAGCCACTGAAATTGAGTTAGCTAAACGGGTGAAAGACTTTTCTTTCGGAGAAACTGGGTACTTTTTATTTTCCTTTTCACTTTCAAACAGTGGTTAGAATTCTTGGGGATACATTTGTGTTTTTTTCACACACATCCTTCTTCTATTCATTATAATTACACGAGGAATTTGGTTGTATGATTTTGATTTTTGGTAATGCTATTAATTATCTGGTATAAGGCTATCAATATCCAATTATTATTTTATGAAGATTTTATATCATTTGCTGAAGTCTAACAAGTAAGGCATTTTTAAGCAACTGCAATATTGAAGAGATGCCCGAGTGGGTAAAAGAACTGTGAAATTTTATTATTATTCTAATTTTTGTTTCAAACAGAAGTAAGCTTTTAATATGTTAAGTTCCATGTGCAACTGGTTATAAAGAATTTGATACATCCATGAAAAATTGTTTAACAAATTGTCTACATCTAGATACCGCATGCTTCAACATACATTTGTTATTATGTATTTGCATTTCATTGACTATTAGCCCTTTGGGATCATTCACCACTAATGTGTTGTTATCTTCTTGGATATGTCTTCCTCTGTTTCAATGTTGAGGCTCATTTTTTTTATCATGTGTCTGATACAATTTTTTGGGTTATGTCAATATCATTTCTCACTGGAGTCATTGAGAAATATTAAGGTCAACAAAACATGTTCTAATATCTATCTTAATCTCAAATATTTTTAACCCTGCAATTACTGTGTATTATTATTTGGAAATAGTTACACTGTCTGGGTAGGGTTCACATGTTAGAATAGGTTCTCATCCTTTGTATTGCTTATCTGGCCCTATGTGTAGATCATCATATCTTTTTTTGTATTTTACTGATGTAAGATTCCATATAAGTGAATGAATCAGCTAGCAGATAATTAAGCTCTCTTAGAGATTTTTTTCTTCATTTTTTTCCATTATTAAGTAATTTGTTCAATGCTTATTTGGTATTTGACATTTTAATGGAATTGACTAAACGTTTGCAATGGCACTGCAGGTTGGATCAGTATGCTATAGCAAAATTTGCTGAAAGTTTTGAAATGATTCCTAGAACTTTGGCTGAGAATGCTGGGTTAAATGCAATGGAGATCATATCTTCGCTGTATGCAGAACATGCATCTGGAAATGCTAAAGTTGGCATTGATTTGGAAGAAGGTGTTTGTAAGGATGTTTCAACCTTGAGCATTTGGGATCTCCATATGACTAAGTAAGCTATACTTAACACAAGAATGTTTTATATGGTGACAACCCCAAAATTTGAGCAAATAACAAAGGGTCTCTTCATTATTGTTTTGTAGATTTCCTTGATAAGCTTTGTCCAATAGTTTTTTTAGACATTAATTAAGAGCTCTTGTAATTGATGGAGTTTATGCATTCTTTCAATTTATATGATTTAAGATAATTATATGGAATCAGAATTTATCTTCATATCACCTGAAAGACCGGTTTCATCTTATTGTTTTTTCTGTTCAGGTTCTTTGCTCTTAAATATGCTGCAGATGCTGCATGCACTGTACTGCGGGTGGACCAGGTAATCAACTAATAATGATCATATTTTTGCCTGTCAATTCTAGATTCTGCCACAATATGTACCTCGAAGCATATTTTTATTAAGCCACAATAATAACAAGCTTTGAAACAAGTTTTTATCGTTAAAGAATATATTTATTGTTAGAATGGGTATTAAATATAGGTAGTAAGTTATATTGGAAATCTGCTATATGCTATACTTATGAGCTGTACCTATCTTTGAACCTAGGGTTTTTGATCTTGGTTCTTCCCTCTAATCCCTTTAATCATTGTATCAAAGTTCTATCAATATAATTATGATAACCTAAGAACATAAGAGATGTGTGATCAAGCTCTTTGAAATACATTCTCTTTTATTTATCTTAAGTTGGTATCAGAGCGGGTTTATCTCGCCCGCTCTACTAGTCTCAATCTTCTTCGGCGAAGTATCTGCCATTTGTCACCATTCACCATCACCACGATTTGTCTGCTAACCACTAGCACTAAAGCGTCTTTCCAAGCAACAACCAACCTGTCGGTCTTGGAAGCATAATCTGCTTTACTTTTTCCCAGTGCACAATCTTGGCTTGCTGCTGCTAGACGCATGACATCCAAGCGCTGCCTTCTTCTCGCTAGACCTCCTCGTCTCTGTTCTAATTGTCGATTCTTCATTTATGGCAGGGTTGAAGGTCAAACCTTTCTCTATTTGTTTCTTATTGGCTATTTCTTTTCTATTGGTCTCCTCCAACGAAAATGTATTTTGGACCTGTTGTCTCCTTTGGAACTCCTACCATTACTTTTGAAAAATTGAATGGAAAAAATTATCTCTCTTTTTCCAAATGATCCTCTCTTTAATATTTCCCGGGTTTTTGTGTGTTTTGTTCATGATTTGTTTCCAGGGTTGGATAAACTCTCTGCATGTGCTGCTAAATGTGTCTTGTGCTATTTTTGGCTTCAAAGAGTTATTACTCTTCTGAACCAAGAAGTAGTGTAAGTCCAAAATGTTTATACCATCCAACAGGTCCTCGTTATAGTTGAGTTCGTTGTTCCTTGTTGCTCCTAACAATCTCAAATGTAATCAAAATCCTCTAAACCATCATCACCTCCTCTTATTACCTACCAACACATGACCCAAATGACTAGTGTAATGCTCCAAGGTGAATCCTATTCATCAATTTCTTCTCAATCATCATTCAATACCACGACTCAAGTTCTTCTGATGCTGCTAAAATATCTTAGCCACTGCAACTGAATATAGGGCAGCGACGTCTCTAATTTGTGAACTTGTATGGGTGAAACAATTCCTTCAACAACATAATAGCAGGTCTAAGGCTTTTAGGCTGGTAGTAGAAGTGTCTTGTGTTTAAGTAGTTTAAAAAATATAATGTAATGACAACTTGCGGTTTAAAAAGCGCAACAATTGAGGAATAAATGGCTATGATGATGAGCCTATAAGGCCTATGTTATGATGATTATTACAATTGTATATATAACTTATGTGAAGTTGGATGCAAGATTTTCGTCTATTTTTTCTTGAAAGAAAGTTAGATTATTGAAATGTAGATATGAGAAGTGATATATGATGTAACAAGATACACTGAAATTAGGGGGTTTCAAATAGGTGTGTTTTAATATGGATGTTTCCATACATCATTGTTTAAATTTCAGAGTGTAAAGCTGTGGAATATGATTTTTAATTTTTTTCTACAGATTATCATGTCAAAACCAGCTGGTGGTCCAAGGAGAGGAGATCAACCTGCAGGCGCAGATGAAGATTAAGTAAAAAATTGTGGGAATTGATTATTTATTTTGGTCATGTTTGTATCTCAACGTGATGGCTTGAATTTGGCTTAGGCAATGTTTTATTTATTTAGACTTTAGTAGTGGTGGTGATCTTAACAAATTTTGAATTTTGTTTTTACCATGAAATACAAAGAGGCGTGTTCTGTAAATTTAAATTTTATTTGTTTGTAGCCTTGTGAGTGGCGATATTAATTTGCTGAGCATTATCGCCCTGGCCTTTGATTGATTATCGGGAAAAGCTGTTACTGTTACAATTTATCCATTATTGAGAAAGAAAACTTGGAAAGTGCAAGAGAAACACTAGTAGGTTACAAACGGATACCACTTGCACACCTTGGGTTTTGCATAGTGCAACCTGCTATAATTATTGTGAAAAACCAAAAGCAAACAGCGCCTAAATTATTTTCTTCCTCCAAGATTCTTGTGGTCTTCTGTGTGAACTCATCTCTGTCACCACATTGTGTTATTAGCACAATTAATGACTAGAGTTACTTAAATCTTGGAACTTTTAAGTTTGGAATCTTCCCTTCAAATTCACTAAATGTTTTGCAACTAATGTAAAAACAATATCACAATTCTAACCTTCTAGCTTTTTGCCGGCTGCTACGTTGTGGTGGTATACGCTATGCATGGTTTAGTTTTCAAAGAAAATCTAATTGAAGTGAACCACTTTAAGTACCAGTTCTTGATACAACCTTAATGAACTGGTGTGGATCAACCAGACTAATTTAAACCACTTTCAAATTGTCCTCTCTTAAATCGGTTTCTAAACTAGTGTTTATAATTTGTTTTTTAAATCACTAATAGCACTCTAATTCTCCACAACTACTTGTAGTAGTGCATAATGGTGATGAATGCTTGGATGAGTCAATGTGAGTAATCCCTCGATATTGGTTGGTATGTTGGTCACTTTGCCATTAGTAAGGCTGCTAGGAAGAATTCAACATGACCAACCAGCCAATTACTCATGGAGACCGGATCAGCTCCTCCATATCAATGCCACGACATTTGAATGAATTTCAAAAAACCGCTGACCTCCGTAAGACTCGATGTAGGCACCATTCTACTATCTCTTCCCAAAAGACTGTTGTACTTGCAATAATTTTGGTGCCACCTTTCTATTAAAAGTGTGCGTATATCAGTTGCATAGGTGGATTTTTGTCCAGCTTTTAGAAGTTGAATTTTCTGTTACTTAGGACCTAGTCTTTAGAGTTCTGATTTTCTGTTACTTGGACTTAGGACCAAGTTGAATTTTCTGTTACTTAGGACCTAGTCTTTAGAGTTCTGATTTTGTTTATACCGACAAATTGTTAT
This sequence comes from Phaseolus vulgaris, assembly GCF_051622355.1. Taxonomy (NCBI): domain Eukaryota; kingdom Viridiplantae; phylum Streptophyta; class Magnoliopsida; order Fabales; family Fabaceae; genus Phaseolus; species Phaseolus vulgaris. The sequence continues at coordinate 15,483,972 of NC_143501.1, read as the reverse complement.
AGTTATGCCTAAGGGAAATGCGTTATTCTATTTGAGTTGAATGAAACACCAATGAAAAAAGATATATACACATTGGGTTCACCTTTTGATGGTAGAAGTATGAGTTATGGACTCTATGGATGAGTACATTTTGAAGTATTGGTTTTTTGAGAAGTAGAAGAAAAATATGATGTTTATGAATTGTCTATGAAACCAACAATGACAATGCAAGATGTTTTTCCTGAGAAAGGAAAAAGTTTAAAAAGAGGAAAATACAAGGTGAACACAAATGGAAGAACAAAAAGTTAGAAAACTCCAACAAAATTGAAGGTGAGATTTTCCTTCTTATCCATATTGGAAAAGGACATTGTTCTCAGAGAAAATGTTTGCAAAGGCTAGATATCAAGTACAAAAAATGTAGTCATTTGGAACTTCTAGAGTGAATCTACAAGAAGGTGAACAACTTTTTGTTGCAACATGCTTTGCTACAATCAACAATTTTAGTGATTAATGGTTGATTGAAAACAAGTGCACAAATCATATGACCAACGAACAAAAAATATTTAGAATTTTTCAACGTAAAATTTGGAAACAACGATTTTAGGTCAACCATAAAAAAATTGATTGTTGTTATTGAAAGTTTGGTATGTTTGAAACATATATTCAATGTATTAAATGTGACTGATATTGATCAAAACTTGCTCAATGTTGCACAACTTGTAGAAAAAGGCTTCAAATTCACATGAAAACAATTTGTTCTTGATCAAAGATGCAAAAATAAAAGATATACTTAGGGTTAAAATGAGAGTTAATAGTTATGATCTAAATCTTATGAAAGAGGGAGAAATAATTTTTTCAACCACAATCACCAATGTTGATATATAACACAAAAGACATGGACATTTCCATTTTGTTAGACTATTATACATGCCTTGGTGAAAGATGTCTCAATGCTTAAAGAGAAGTTGGTCGATTATCTTGTTTGCCAAGAAAATCATTTTCTCTAATAGTTTTGAGAGTTACTCAAAGACAAGAGTTATGTTGAAGATCTTAAAAATGTCATATTTAAATCATAATAAATATTATTATTTTATTAATGATTATAATATGTATTGTCAATTTTTTTTTTTAAATACAACAATAATGTTGCTAGTATTTTCTAGAAATATAAAGCATTGGTGGAGAATAAAAATGGTTGTAGGTTGCAAACAATAAGAATGAATACATAAATTATTTTTGTAATAAATTTGTGAGAATGATGACATTGTGCACCATTATACCATTTCTTACACCCTACCATAGAATGTAATAATTGAGAGAAAATCGATGCATCATGAAAATGAAAAAGTGCATACATTAAGAAAAAGAGTTGTCAAAGAAGTTATGGGCGAGATCACAAACATTGTTGCATTCTTACTAAAGAGGATTTCAACTAGAGTTTTGAAGAAAAAAAGTCCATTTAAAGATTGGTTTGGATACAAGTTAGACTTACAATTCTAAAAATCTTTGGTTGCTTTTGTTTTTTATTTTATTTTCCACATGTTAAAAGACAAACTTTATAAGAATATTAAAATTGAGAGTTTTCAATTGGTACAATAACACTTTAAAAGCTTACATAATTTTTAACCATAACATTGAAAAATTATTGTGAGTAGAGATGTCTTGTTCATGGAAGATAACAAATGAAGTTGGGAGGAACTGGTAAGCTAGGAACTAATAGAAACACACAATAATTCGATGATGATGTTAATGATATTATATTAAAGGTACATGATCTTTATCTAAGATTTATAAAGGTGTAATGTGGGTGTCATAGAGCCTGCAAAATTTGAAGAAGCTGAGAAAGATAAAAAGTGGATAAATGTTATGCATGAAGAACTAAATGGGATTATTTGAAGAAGCTGAGAAAGATAACAAGTGGATAAATGTTATGCATGAAGAACTAAATGGGATTGAAAAAAATGACACTTGGGAGGTAGTAGTTATACCTAAAGCAAGTAACATGTAAGAGTCAAATGAGTTTTTTAAAACCAAAATTAGTATGGTTCCATTAATAAATACAAGGCAAAGTTGGTTCTAAAAGGATATGCTTAGCTATTTAAAGTGGATTTTTAGTAAACATTTGCTTCAGTTGTATGCCTTAATACAATTAGAAAGTTACTTGCCTTAATTTCACATAAAGGAAGGATAATTTATCATTTAGATGGAAAATCTAATTTTCTAAATAGTTACTTGTAGGAGGAGATTTATCTAGAACATCTTGAAGGATTTCAAATCAAAGGAGAAGAGGAAAATGTTTACTAGTTAAAAAAGCCTTACACAATTTTAAATAGGCTTTAAAGGTCTAACATAACAAGATAAATGCTCATATTCTATATCTTTGATTTATTAAAAGTTAAAGTTAAAATCATTACATGTGAAGTTTGTTGATAAAAATTTAATCATTGTTGTTGTCTATGTTGATGACCAACTTTGGCGAAGCGGTAAGAAATTTAGAAAGAAGTTGAAAGTTAAAATAATCAAGGATTTTAAAATGAAAATTGTGGCATGATGGGTTTCTTTATGAAAATGAAAGTGAAACAAGATCATGGTGGACTCTTCATTTGCTAAAAGAAGTATGCAAAGGAAATAATAAAATCGTTTCAGATAAAGAATTGCAAAAGCACGACTCCAATGAACTAGGAGAACTTTAACAAGGATGATAAAGTTGATGAAAATTATTACAAAAGTATAATTTGTTGCTTGATGGTCTCTTCCTTTTTGCATATCGCATCGCCACTACCTTTGGTAACATTCACTAATTCAAAACTTAATTTGAAAGCCATATTCCGATCCAAACATTTTTGGGATGCCCTCAATAACCAACGAATGACAAGTGTTTTTCCTTGTGTGAATTCTATTTCAATGGAAACTTGATGAGTTGATCTGCATACGCATCTTGCTTTTATTGCTATATCGGGAGTTACTCCATGCTTGACGTAAAATGGATAGTGGATTTATTATGTCTTTTGTTGAATCTTTTTCATAGCTCGATAGAGAATTTGGTAAGACAATGAATTATTGCAACCAAACCTAAAAATTTATTTGCATGAAGTATACTTTTAATGTTCATGCGTTGTAATTAGAATACAAGGTCTATAAAATATATGCCTTTTTATAGACTTTTGTACTTAGAATTTGTTCATTTTGGAATTTGAATTTTTTTTCTAAAATGAAAAAGTTGGAACTTTTGGTACGTATCTTTGAGTTTTCAATTCAAAGTGGCAAATCTTTCTCTACACATTAATTTCTTTCAATTGCATTATAAATCGAGGTAGATTGGAATTTCTTCACTTCTAATCTCTTTCATGTTTTCTATTTTGTCAATTGTTTGAAACGATCCTACACAAAGTTATTTTCCATCACATGGTAATGAGAGCTTAAATTCAACATTTCCAGGGTTAGTTTCAAAATTTGCAAAACTTCTATGAAATATTTTATAGTGCAAACAAAGAAACCTGGTGGTGCGAATAGTAGTTTGTTTTTGTTTTTCAATATCTGGTTGGTTCAATTGAATTAGTACATTAGTATGTTTCTTCCTGCACCTCCACTTTTTCTTCATGCACCCCCACACTCTTATACAAAGACGAAATCACCCTTATTAGTTTTTAAAATTCCAAACATATCCCTAATCTAAAAAAACCCTAAAATGAAGGCAGCGTTGATGTTCTGATTTTTATGCAGGCAATTTTCTTCCTCTTCCATAGCAGCGGCGACACCTCCACATTCCTCTTCCTCTTCTCCTTTGAATCTCACACAATCCTTTTTGGTGAGGCTTCTTCTTCCTTCTCTTGGCAAAGGTAAGTAAATTTTTCTGTTTTCGGATTTAGACATCCGTTTTTTCCATGGATTTATGTTTTCGTAATCATTTTTTCACATTCCGAACTGATGCATCTGATAGAATCCCGAATTTATGATTCCAGGAATGTTCTGGATTTCGGGATCCGGTAAGCTTCCGAATTTATGGATCCGGTAAACTGCCGAATTTTTGGATCCGGTACAATACCGGATTGATGTGTCCGGAATAATGAGTTGCTGTTTGTGTTTGTGTTACTCGAATTACTAAACAACAATTGTATTGGGTCAAGGTTTTGTAGTGTTTTGCTTGGTATTATATAGTATTGTACTCTCACTTGAGTGGGCTTGGCTATATTTATGATTAATTTTGTATGCTAGTTAATTTTATTATTGGTTTCATGTTGATTATGAAACCTAACCTTGTGTAAATTAAAGAATATGACTGAATATCGTAGTTTTCTCCAAACTAAGTCTTAGTGAATATTTGGATAATGTGTGCAAACATACTTTTGAAAGTCAGCATCATGCAACTAGGGGTGAATATTGGTGACTAAATGAATATTGGTGACTTTGAATGGTGTAATTGAACAGAAATGGTGAAGACTAGGGGTGGAGGTTCACAAGGTGATCGTCTACGTCCCACAGCCTCTGTTAGAAGAAGAAGAAGAAGACATGTGAATGAAGATGAAGAACATGTTGAACATGAAGATGCAGAACATGTTGAACCTAAAGAAGCTGAACCCCAAATGGAGGTGGAGGATGAAGACACACCTGAAGTTGAAGATGAAGGTTATCCCGGAGGTCCACGAGATAGGACATTGTTGACAGGTTATGAAGCCCATGTAGCCATGCAATTATGGAATGGTGTGGTAAGTAAATATGTTGTAATATGATACTTGTTCCCTGTTAATTTGATATGATTTGCGTTGATTAAATTGTATATTTTATATGATTTTGGTTGGTTAAATGAGGATCGAGGAGAGTTAAAATTGGTGTCTCATGGCCGAAAAATGAATAAGATGGGTGCTCCTCATCCTCGGATACTACCTGCAGTGGAGTTGTCAGGTTTAGCTGCACTTGTTGGGGCAAGCTATGACACGATAGACAAAGGACTGTTGTGTGCCTTTGTAGAAAGGTGGCACCCAGAGACAAATTCATTTCATCTGCCTGTAGGTTGGATGATGTGCCGAATTTGTTGCACCTCCCAATTATGGGACAATTCTACACGTGTCCGACCTTGGATGCAGCTGCGGCGACCGATTTGCTTGTTGATTCACTTCGTGTAGATCGGGGAGTAGTAGCTGCTGAGACTCGTCATTGTAGGGGCGGACATGTGCGTCTAAGCTGGTTGAGGGAGATGTATGAGGACACATGTACCAGGAGACAATGGACTATTGCTACACGAGCATATTTGCTACACCTAGTAGGTTGCACCATCTTTGCAGATAAGAGTGCTACGTCGGTTAGTGTATCCTACTGGGGAATATTTGCAGATGACTTCTCAATATCATCATCATCCCACACATTCACACCATCATATAATTCTTGTTCAAATTCTTCACTACTATCCATGCTTCTACAAATAAAAAAAATAAAACAAAATTATTGCATTCCGGATCCATGAATCCATAAGTTAAAAAAATCATTCCGAATCCAACAATCCATAATTCAAAAAGACTATTCCGGATTCAGGAATCCATAACACAAAAAAACAATTCTGGATTCATAAATCCATAATGCAAGTGATGCATTCCGGATTCATGAATCCATAACACAAAATACAATTCCGAATTCATAAATCCATAATGCAAGTGATGCATTCCGGATTCATGAATCCATAACACAAAATACAATACCGGATCAACCCATCCGTAATGACATTTAAGCTTCCGGATTCAGAAATCCAGAGAACAACATATTATGACATTTTACCTTCTGGAACACCCCCTCATCCAGAACACATAATTTAATTAATTCTGAATTCATGAATTCGGAATATATTACCGGATCCCAATATCCGGTAATCTCGAAATTTCCATAACCACCGTGCTCCTTAAAAAAACCCTTAACTCTTACCTCTATAACCCAAACAACACTTCGGCGTGTACTCCTCTCCCTTGCTCTCAACAATTATGAAGAACCTCCACAACAGTTGATACCCAAGGATGAAGATGAGCAGTGATTGTGGAAGTGCTGAACGTTGCCCTTTTCAAATTATTGATCAAGGTTAATGTTGGAATATTTAAAATTATGGAGTGCAGGAAGAAAAACATGGGGGTGCAGGAAGAAGAAACCTAGTATTATTCACGAGACTTTTTTTCGCGAAGAGTATAGAAATTGACAAAATTTCCCTAACTGGACAACTATACATTTTATTTCCCAACATAGAATTCTTTACTGTTAAGAGGTGAGAATTTGGTTTTTGAGGATTCAAGTTCTCACATATTTTCCTGGATTCCGACAATAAAATTTGTCAAGAATTTGGTTTCTAGGGGACTAAATTCTGTTGGAGAAAAGAAATGAAAAATGACTGCTAAACAAACTGAAGCAGAAGAATACAAAACTGGGAGAAAAAATACACTTTCTGTTATATGCACACATTTGCACGTATACACACAAACTCTATTTATAGTGGTACCCACAACAAACTAACCACTAATTTATTCTCACTTTTGACTTTTGAATTAGTCAACCTTCAACACTCTCCCCTAATTCAAAATCTACAAAAACATTTAAAGACAAACAACATTCAGTAGTCTTATAAGTTCTCTGAATCTATCAGCTCTTAATGACTTAGTCATTATATCCGCAATTTGTAAATCTGTTTTGCAATGCTTCAGTCTGATCTTCCCTTTTCCAACTTGATCTCTCAGAAAGTGATACTTCGTTTCTATGTGCTTGCTCCTTCCATGTGCAACCGGATTCTTAGCTAAATTGATAGCAGATTTGTTATCTATCAACAAGTCAACATAGCCATTAAAGCCAACCTTAAGTTCTTCCAGTAACGATTCTAACCACAAAGCTTGGCACGCAGCATGACATGCAGCAATATACTCTGCTTCACAGGTTGATAAGGCTATAACAGCCTGCTTCTTGGAACACCATGAGATTGGAGAGCCAGAGAGTAAAAACACATAACCCATAGTGCTCTTTCTCTCCAATAAATCCCCACACCAATCAGAGTCAGAATAGGCTACAAGTTGTAACCCAAATTTCTCTGAATGATTTGAGTAAAGCACTCCAAAATCAAGTGTGCCGCACAAATATCTCAGAATACGTTTAGCTGCCATGAAATGCGACTTCTTCGGATTACTCATAAATCGACTTACCAAGCCAACGCTGTATGAAATCTCTGGCCTTGTATGACAAATAAACCTCAAACAGCCAATCATCTGTCTAAACAAAGTACCATCCACCGCTGATTCCTGTTCACCATTATCAAGTTTCAGATTTGCTTCTGCAGGCGTCTCTGCAGTATTGCATTCCAGCATATTGAATTTCTTTAATACATCATGAATGTATTTCTTTTGGTGCATAAACAGTCCACCATCAACTTGTTTGAACTCAATGCCAAGGAAGTATGACAACCTTCCTAAATCAGTCATCTCAAATTCAGACTTCAAGCACTGCTTCACAGCTTCAATATCTCCTGTATTACTGCCAGTTATGAGCAGGTCGTCTACATAAAGGCAAATGAATAGAATACCTCCACCACCCATTGCTTTAATGTACACACCATGCTCTACATTACATTTCTTGAAGCCTGAACTTGAAAGGAAAGTATTAATCCTTTTATTCCAAGCTCTTGGTGCTTGCCTTAAGCCATACAAAGCTTTTCTCAGTCTGTAGACCTTGTCTTCACTTCCTTCTATAACAAAACCTGGAGGTTGAGTAACATAGACTTCTTCTTCAAGAGGTCCATTTAGGAATGCTGATTTAACATCCAGCTGCCACATATTCCAGTTTTTCAAAGTAGCAATAGCAACAACCAGTCTAACAGTTTCCAATCTTGCGACTGGTGCAAACACTTCAGAGAAATCAATCCCTTCTGTTTGCATAAATCCTCTTGCCACTAGTCTTGCCTTGTATTTGGCAATAGTTCCATCTGGATTCAACTTAGTTTTGAATACCCATTTTACATCGATAGGCATCTTATTAGCTGGAAGTTTCACCAACTCCCAAGTTTCATTCTTCTTTATCGACTTCAATTCTTCATGCATAGCCTCCTTCCATATTTTGCTTTTTAAAGCTTCATCAATACTGACAGGTTCTGCATTTGCAAGAAGTGCAATGTGCTGGAGTAATTCTCCTTCGTTAGTGACAGCATCATCGAATGTAATTTTGCAATCTCTGAGTCTTGCTGGTAGAGTTCTGGATATGGTGGGTCTTGTTTGAATACATCTCTCAGGTGAATTTGCACCTTGAGACTCAGTGCTGGGTTCGTCTCTATCGGACGGTAACAAACTCCTTGACTCTGACTCTGGTGCATCGGACGGAGACATAATGTCATGAACAGACGGGTACGTGCTTCCACTTCCGGATGCATGCGATCTCTCACGATCAGACGCGTGCAACATTGGGTTATGATCGGACGGATACAGGCTTGACTCAATGAAATGCACGTCTCTGCTGAATACTACTTGCCGTGTCTTAGGATTGAAGAGCTTGTAGGATCCAGTGGAGTTGTAACCAACGAAGATCATTTGTTCACTTTTATCATCCAACTTCCTTCTCTTTTGATCTGGAATATGCCTATAGCATAGGGAACCAAAAACTCTGAAGTGTCTGATTGAAGGCTTCTTCCCTGTCCATACCTCTTCTGGAACCTTAAATTCCAGCCTCTTTGTAGGACAATGATTCAACACATAAACTGCAGTTGCTGCAGCTTCTCCCCAAAATTCGTGTGACAGATTTTTACTCTTCAGCATACTCCTAACCATGTTTAGGATGGTTCTGTTTCTTCTCTCAGCCACCCCATTATGTTGAGGAGTATAAGGTGCTGTTATCTCATGCACAATCCCATTTTCCATGCAAAAACTATCAAATTCTCTGGAAGTAAATTCACCACCACCATCTGTTCTCAATATTTTGATGAATTTTTCAAACTGCTTCTCAACTAAGCACTTGAAGGATTTGAAAATGGGAAACACCTCATTTTTAGCCTTAATAAGATAAAGCCACAATTTTCTGCTGAAATCATCTACAAATGTCACAAAATACTTGTTCCCTCCTAAGGACGGAACCTCAAGTGGACCACACACATCCGAATATACCACATGCAGTAAACTATTGGCTCTTGATGCAATATACTTGCTGAATGATGATCTGGGTTGTTTACTGATTAAGCAACTATCACAAACTTTCTTAGGCACGTGTACAGACGGAAGCCCAAGAACCATTTCTTTGGACTTCATGAGGCTAAGATCTTTGAAGTTAAGATGACCAAGCCTCATGTGCCACAACCAAGTATCATCAGATAGAATTTCGGAGTTAAGGCATTGAGCTTCAACAGCATTAAGGTGTACCTGGAAAGTTCTGTTTGATGCAAGCGGTGCCTTCATGATTTTCTTTTCTTCAGCATCAAGGACTTCCAAGAATCCGTGCTTCATGGCTATTGAGAAACCTTTCTCCAATAGTTGTCCCAAACTGATTAGATTGCTACTCATGGTAGGCACAAAGAGCACATCATACAGCAACGCATTCCCACCATCCTTCCTCTTGATTATCACATCTCCAATGCCTTCGGCTTGAATCATTCTATCATCAGCAAACTTTACTTTTCTTTTCTTACTTGAATCAAAGTTTATGAGCCAATCTCTATGGCCTGTCATGTGATTAGAACAGCCAGAGTCTGCATACCAAACTTCCTCACTGCAAATTTCTTGAGTATTTGTCGTCTGCAACATTACAGACGTAGACAAAACGGACGGGTCCGAAACGAACGAGCACAAATCTTCCTGCACCGTTGTCGCCATTAGCAGAACAGGACTTTCATCCCTGTTATCTTTCATATCTTCTTTTGCCATATGAGCTTCATCATGCTGTTTCCTGCGATGATCATACTGACTTGGGGGAGCTTGACATTCAGAAGAAAAATGTCCAATTTTATTGCAATTGAAACATTTGATTCTCTTTCTATCTATTTTCTTCTTACCTCATTTCCAATTGGATCCTCCCCTCCTTGAGGAGATTTCTGTTTGATCTTGATCAGACTTTTCTTGTTCTTGATGAGAACTTCTGCCCTTTCCTCTGTAATCTTTCCCCTTTCCTCGGTTTCTAAATCCACCCCTGCCATTGTAGCCTCCTTTCCTCAAAGTCTGGGCTTGCAGAACCTGTTCTACAGGTTTCTCAGTGGACCTTTCAATGAGCCTCTGCTCATGTGCCTCGAGGGAGCCTTGAAGATCTTCAACCTTCAGTTCTTCAAGTTTCCTGGATTCTTCAATGGCCACAACAATGTGGTCAAAGTTAGGGGTTAGGGACCGTAATACCTTCTCAACAATCGCTTGATCAGTCATCGTTTCACCACATGCCTTCATAGCATTGGTGAGAGTGAGGATTCGATTAAAGAATTGAACAATTTTTTCATTTGACTCCATTTGCATCAACTCATACTGGCGTCTCATAGTTTGGAGACGCACCTTCTTCAATTGATCTGCTCCTTGATGACATTTCTCCAGAATCTGCCATGCCTTCTGTGACGTCTTTGCTTCTGCAATCTTCTCAAAGTGTGCATCGTCGACACTCTGATGAAGAAGACACATGGCTTTGCAGTCTTTCTTTTTGTTTTCCTTGTGTGCCACCCTCTGTGCTTCTGTTGCATCTGTAGCAAGTTCTGGGTAGCCATTTTCAACAATCTCCGTGATTTCTTGAAAGCCGAAAATGGCTTTCATCTGGATACTCCATCGATTCCAGTTCTTGCCATCAAGAACAAGAAGGTTCGACGGTAAGGTTGCGCTGGTGTGTCCCATTGTAGATCAACCCACAAGAACGCCCTTGAATCTGAACTACGCTCTGATACCAGTTTGTTGGAGAAAAGAAATGAAAAATGACTGCTAAACAAACTGAAGCAGAAGAATACAAAACTGGGAGAAAAAATACACTTTCTGTTATATGCACACATTTGCACGTATACACACAAACTCTATTTATAGTGGTACCCACAACAAACTAACCACTAATTTATTCTCACTTTTGACTTTTGAATTAGTCAACCTTCAACAAATTCGAGGGGCAAATTTGAATTTTTATTTTTTATTTTTGATGGTAAAGAAAAGATGTGGATTTTTGGTTTTTAGGAAGTTGAATTGTCATATTCTTTTGCATTTTTGGCAAAAAAAAAATCATCCTGAAATGCAGTTTTGGGAGACAACTTGTAGAAACTTATTCTTTTATTTTATATATTTAACTGGCACATCTCTTTAAGTAGTTGGCGCTCTCGGTGGAAGTGAAATCAGCAGTGCTTTGAATTGTCACAGGCGCTGAGCATTTTCTCTTTTAGCACGTGAAGCTCTCTGTAAATCAATTGAGTTTTTGTTCAAGCAGCTGGTGGTCATCAATTTCCTTAGCATCAGCAATGCACTAATTCATTGAATCTAGTGATTTCGTTGGCAAGCTGGTGCGTAATTTTGAAGCATCTCATTTAATTGCTTTCATTCCAATTCAATTGGAGGTAATTGGTGTAGAATTTTTCTGAAACAGTAAAATCACAAGCACAAGCAGCAGAGGATATTAATTACAAGTGAAACCTCCAAATTCAACCTATTGTTCAGGTATTTTGATCAAGTAGTTGTAATTCGAGAGTTAATGTTTAGATATTCGGTGCATATTGAAATAATGTTTCTGTATTTGTTACATTGCTGAAACTTGAATCCAATTTGTGAGTGTAAATTAATTGAAGCCAGTGTAGTATTTTCTTGCGCTATTTGAAATTTGGAAGCAGTAGCCAATTTGGTGATTTGGAAGCGATGGCGAATTCAGGTTTAATTTGGTGATCTGCAACGAGAATTTGCTTCGGTATTGAGTACAAGTGGTGCAACTCAATTGGTTCAAGTAATTCAATTAATGGTGCTCCTATTGCCAAGCGTACTTGGTGCAGAATGTTGAAAATGTGAATAGTTTTGCTGTAGAATTGATAAGAGAGAAAAACTTGTAAATTTGCACTCGGTGGGGTCCATGCGTTCCATTCAATTTTGATGCATTGAATCATTTGGGCGAAGCCGTGCTTTGCTTTCAGTTGGGCTGCACAATCCTACATAATTGAAGAACTAGTGTGGTAGTCGTGTTGCTCTTCTAGCTTCCCATTGGTGCTATGTTTGATTGAGGAATTGACAGCGCTGAATTGGATTTGAATTGGCTTGCATGATTCAGCACATGCTGGTTGCAGTTTAAAATTCTTGGTGTCTGGTTTGTCTATTATTTCCATCTTGAGTCATATTTTTTTACTTACGATTTGAGTCTCTTTGATGCAATCTAACACTCTTGTTCTTAATTTTCCTTTGAGTTATATTTCCCTAATTTTTGTGTTGTGGGACTTTGTATTAGGCTGAATTGTATGAAAACCTTGCTTACTGGAGATTAAATTTTGTTTCCTAATTGTTTATCTTACTTACTTTCTCTTACACTTCTAGTGGTAATTTTAGATACATTATTTAGATTATCCTTGTTTTTTAAAAACCTTTTTCTTTTTTTCATATTCTTAGTTTTGTCACATTTTCTTATATTTGATTTAACCTATTTCTTAATTTTGTACTTTTTTTTTCATATTCTTAGTTTTGTCACGTTTTCCTACATTTGATTTAGCCTATTTCTTGATTTTGTACTTTGTTTTAGCTTATCTTTAAATTTTGTTGGTTTTTGTCTTGAAGTTTTTATTTTCTTGACCTCTTGAGTTGAGCTTAGATTTGTTACATCTTTCACTTTGAATGTATTTTTTTTTGATAAGTTGATTCTGAGTTCTTAAGAACAAGAGATATTTGAGTGAGAGTGCATAGAGTGATACATGAGTGAATTGGTGTAAACACTTGGTGATGTCTATTTTCTATGTTTTCTATATTACTGGTGCTAATTGTTTGTTTTGTTTTGTGTTAGTTCTTATTTTTCTAACTTCTATTGTAGGTATGAGTTCGAATTGGGTGGAATATGCTAATACAATTACTTCAAGAATAATAAAGTTGAACGAGCAAATTTATGATCATGGAAAGGAGCATAAGCATATAAGAAAATTATTTTCAAGGATCAAATCAAGCACTCCTAGATGCTCCAAATGTGAAGGCTATGGACATGAAACTCATCAATGTCCTAATTGGAATACAAGAGCAATGACTGATCAAGACCTCAAGGATGAATGTAAATACTTGAAAGAGGTAGAACAAAAGGCATTACAAATGCTAGAAAAGTTAGAGAAAGCAAAACAAAAGAAAGAAAAGAAAGAAAAGGAGGAGGAAGAAAAGAAAGGAAGAGAGGAGAAAGAAAGAAAAGAAAAAGAAATGTTAGAAAAACCAAGGAAAGAGGAAGAGCCTCTAATAACACTCCCTACAAGCATGATTGAAAATGAATCCTTAAAGGTGGAATGTAAAACTTTGAACTTTTATTCTCATTTAATTCTTGATTTTAACTTTTCATTAAAAAAATTACTAACCTGTCTCCTTTTGTTTTGTTGCCTAGGAAAGACTTACATACCAATGAGCATTGGCAAAAACAATTTGGAGAAGAAAAGGAGATAAAAAAAGAGAAAGGCTTAGAAATAAATAAATGATTTTTATTTGTTCTCTTGTTTTTCATTTGATGGTATGAACATTAAAGGACATTTCTTCTTTATTTTGCTACTTGTGCGAATGTTCTTCCTCTTTGTGTGCTTCTAAAGAACATTTATATTGAAATTGTTTAATGTATGATCTTGGAGGAAAATATCTAAGCACATTGATAATAAGAGATTTTCCTATCATAGGATTCAAATCTCAATTTAGATAGATTTGTTTTGGATTATTTTATATTTGAGTTGTTTTTAGAACTTATTTTGTTTGTAGGTAATAAAGAGCTAAATTCGATGTCGAATTTTCATTAAGAAGGAATGAATGATGAAATCATGGATTGAACCTTATTAATGACTGCGAAGAAGGTTTTAAGCTATAATAGAATTTTGAACTTTTATGTAATTTTTTATTTTAGGCCTTGTAATTTTTTTTCCTAATTTGTTTGTATTGGGTCTTGTATGTGTTTTTATTTTTCTCTTAATTAGAGACTTTTTAGACTTTGGTTTTTAGAGGCTTGTTGGATGGGTTTTATTAGTGTTTGTCCCATGAGTATAAGGTCCATAATATATATTCCATTTTGTAGACTATTGTACTAAGAATTTCCTCTTTTTTGGAATTTGAATAATTTCCTAAAGTGAGAATTCTCTCTTAATTCTTCATTAGAACTTTCGGTCCTTATCTTTGAGTTTCCAATTCAAAGTGACAAATCTTTTTCAACTCATTAATTTCGTTCGGTAATAGCATTAATCTAGGTAGATTGAAGTTTCTTCATTTCTAATCTCTTCCGCGTTTTCTATTTATCCAATTGTTCGATGGAAATTGTAGGAAACGATCCTAAAAGAAGTTAGTTTTCCATCAATTCTCCTACCTAGTATACTATTTTTTTTGTATGTTACACTTTTGAAACTTGTTTTCACAAATTTTTCCTTCTAAAATTATATTACAGTTATATAACATGCAATATAAAAGAATTAAAGAGATAATAAATATTTAATTGTGTTTTTATACTAGTTCATTTGTTGAAAAAGACTACATTCATATCTCAATAAACTAATGTTGCAAAGATACAAATGAGTATTATTTGGAACGCGACCACTTCTGGCTAAAAAATTAAGTATTATATGGACAATAATCACTCGTGGCTAAAAAGCTTGAGCATTATTTGGTACGTGACTACTCTTGACTAACATATTGAGTATTATTTGGAATGTATCCACTCCTAGCTAAGACATTGAGTATTATTTGAAACATAGTCATTCCTGACTAAGGCACTAGATATTATTTGGAACGTAACCACTCCAGACTAAGACACTGAGTATTATTTGGATCATAAACATTTATGACTTGAGAGATTTACAAAGACAATGATATAAATTATCACTAGATTGCTTATTAAAAGAGAGGTTACATTCTTTGACAAATACAAGATTGGTTCAATCTTTTTGGGTTGCTCTTGAATACGAACAATGTTATGATGGAATTGAAAGTGCCTCAAGCCTCTAGTGAAAATGTTTTGATGATGATTGAGCATGAATATGCTGAAGATGTTTAGAAATTTTTAGCTTTCATTATATGTTGTTGAGTTTCTTACATAATGATACAATCCAAGCCAACAAGGAGATGACCAAGGACTCAAATTACAATTCACACTATGAGAAGTCATCTCAACTTTCAAGTGAAAACCCCACCAAGGATCTAGCAGACCTCACCAGAAGGAGAAATGGGCAAAGACTAGAACATCAAATGTTCTTCCTTTTGGTCTTCTTAAGAATAAAACAAGTTGTAAATAAATTGGGCTCACTTTAGGGCTCCAAATAGCAAGATAGACTAGAATAGGCGCCTTTAGCATTATAGGGGCTGTAGTTATCATTTTAGCTTTTTTTGACCTAGTTTCTAGAAGAAGTGGCCTAAGGTGTAGTTTTGACTTAGTCAAACCCTAAAGGCAACCCCTTCACACATTTACCATCCTACCCTTGCTTCTTGTTTTCCAAGGCACCATCTCCTATAAATAGGGTGTCTTCCTCCTTGTATTTTCATGTTGAATTTTATAGAAGAAGGAAAACTCTACACATTTTGTGTGAGGATTGTTTGCTCTAATAATAGGTCTTATCATGAGTGAGTTTGAGAGCTCTCAAGTGGCGTCCCTCTACACTCATCTTGGAGGAAACCATACTCCAAGTGGCGTGTCCCTCCTCAATTCACACCATAAGCTTCCTTCTTCCATCCTTTTCCTTCATTTCCATTTCACTACTTTATTCTTGTGTTCCTATACTTGTTATAATTCGATTTTCCTTTGTGTTCTTGTGTTGTTCTTCCATTTAGCATTTGGTCATGGTCATCTTAATTGTTTCCTTTCATATATTTCAATTTTCGCAATGCACCATCACTATCACCTTATCTAGATTTTTTTCTTTACCTTTGGAAGTGAACCATCACACTTACTTAATCACTTGGTTAAGTTCGTGTCCAGTGGGGATCTTCCCTAGGTCTCACCATATACTTGTTAAAAATCTCAATCATAAGTAAAGTGTCACCTCTAAAATGGAACAATCTAAAATCAACTCACATCATGTGGTGTCAGAGCTTTGGTTTTTTGAGCATATTTGCTTTGAGTTGATTTGGCACTTTACTTTTATTGCACCTTTAAATTCTTGCCTTAACATTCAAGCAAATTTAAATTCAGCCTTTACTTTCTTGCTTTTGTTCAATTCGGCATTCTCTTTATTCAATAGCTTTCAATTCGCTTTTGAATGTTATTTTGTGTCCAATTTTTTTTTGTTCTTACTTCTTTGTGTTTGAGTCATATGTTCTTAGTGTTTTAAGAGTCCTTATTTTGCTTCTACTTATTTTGCTTTTAATTGTGAAGGTATAAAAAGTAACTAGAAATTTGTTTAAGTGGAAGTAGATTTTAGTTCCAAACATAGATTTCAAGTGTTCATTTAATTTGAATCCCAAATATTTTTTTTTTGAAAAATTGAAAATGAATGACAATATGCATGACAAGAATTATGGACATCTTATTTCCATAAACCATAAACAAGGATAAAAAAAAAGAAAGGATAATTTGCGCAAATTTCTTTTGCAAGACCAACATTTCTAAAAAGTTGATTTATTTTATTTGGCAAATTGATTTCAACATTGTGGATTTTGATCCTTTTGCTTTTACAATTTCTAGCAAGAGTAAAAGTTCATTGTTAAAGGTCAAGTAAATATCTTAGAGTCTTTTTGTGTGCTTTTTCTTGCTCGTCTTTCTTTAAAAGTTTTGCCGTCATCTCTTTTCCCAACTTGGTTTAGCTTCTTTGTTTGTCTTTTAAAATTCTTTAGTTTTGTTGTGGTTCTTTTGAGATCAAGTGTTAAGAGCTTTGTCCTTTTTCATTTAAGAGTTTTAAATCCAAGACAGACCTTTGTTGAGAGAAAATTCTTTTTGAGTGCTTGGATCTTTTCTCCTCTTTGCTACACAAAAGAGTGACACAAAATGTGTAGAGTTTTCCTTCTTCTATAAAATTCACATGAAAATAGGAGGAGGAAGGAACCCTATTTATAGGAGATGGTGCCTTAGAAAACAAGAAGTAAGGGTAGGATGGTAAATGTGTGAGCCGCCTTTAGGGTTTGACTAAGTCAAAACCACACCTTAGGTCAATTCTTCTAGAAACTAGGTAAAAAACAAGCTAAAATGATAACTACACTCTCTATTATGCTAAAGGAACCTATTCTAGCCTATCTTGCTATTTGGACCCCTAATGTGAGCCCAATTTATTTACAACTTGTTTTATTCTTAAGAAGACCAGAAGGAAGAACATTTGGTGTTCTGGTCTTTGTCCATTTCTCTTTCTGGTGAGGTTTGATAGATCGTTGGAGGTGTTTTCACTTGAAAGTTGAGATGACTTCTCATAGTGTGAATGATAATTTGAGTCCTTGGTTATCTCCTTGTTGGCTTGGATTGTATCACACAAAGTATTCACAAGGTTATAATTAGTACACTGATAACTCATATTTGGTACTCACATTTATAATCTTATTGCATCTTCTAAGTTTTTGTTCTTTCTTTTTTACTTACATTTAACATGTATTTTGTATTTTCTGCAATAGATAGGAGTTTTTCTAAATACTGACTATATTCTGTATTTTTCTACTATATTGTGCTATTTTTTTTTGCACTAAAATTTGTCTAGTGTTGTGTTCATATATTTTTTTAATAGATTTCCTTTGCAACTTATTATGTTTGCATGGTATTTTGTATTTGGTATAATTACCTTATTCGTCCCTACTTTCTGGGGGCAATAGTCAATTTAGCATAGTGTTTTTAAAAAAATCAATTTTGTCCCTATGTTTGTTTAAATTTATGCAAAATTGTCCTTTGTGTTAAGTCTCAGCAAATGACGTAAACTTCTGCTTATGTGGTAGAGAGAAGAGGTTATGGGTTTAGGGTGAGGTGTGAGGTGTCAAGTGACATGGATGGTTGGATTAGTTTAGTGAAGATTGAATTGGGGGTTAGGGTTTCTTGAATTTGAATTGGGGATTACAAATTTTTAATTATAAGCAAGGTTGAGGGTGTCTGAGGTATGCTATTATGAGATGTGATTGTGAGGTGCAATTTTGCGGTTCGATCTTACGATGCCTTCTCGAGCTCGTGAAGTGCGATTGTGTGGGGCAGCGTTTGTGGAACGCGAAGGCATTGTTGAGCATGGAGCAGTTTCGTGGGTGGTCATTTATAAGGTTATGACATTTTGACTTACTTTCACAGTGGTTATGTTTGTGATTACTTTGAGAGAACTACAGAGTAGTTTATGATGTAGGGTCCACCATGTGCAAGATATTTGTATGTGTGGTCCAACATTTGGTTTCTGACATAATTAAGTGCATGATTGCTTTGTAATTTGTTTGCTATTTGTCATCATATGTATATTTATATTTTATAGGGATACCTTTTATAAAGTTCATATCATGTTAGAAGGTTATTTTCAGCTTGTGGTCCACCATAGTGGGACATTTTGTGATGCGAGATATGTTGGTGGTGATACATCAACATGGTCATGTGACGGTGATAGATGGAGTTACTTTGAAATACTTGACATCCTATATGAAAGTATAAAGAGGAATGGAATGGAGGATGCAAAGAAAGGTAAAAAGAGGAGGAGATGAAGAAAGCTTATGGAATAAAGAAAGATGTCACACCACTTGGAGAAGAGAAGACTCCAGGATGAATGATGCAAAGAGCCGCCACTTGAGATGTTACCCACCCAAGATAAGACCCAAAATGAGAGCTCACAAGTCTCACAAAATCACTCATGCAGAGTTTCTTTACTATTCCAATTCAATGGCCCCACACACTGAGGAAGGCACCCTTTATATAGGAAGGAGTGACTTGGAGGGCAAGATGAGTGAGGGGTAGAAAAGGAAGGGGAGAGGGGCTGCCTAGGGTGTTGACCATGGTCAAAACCGCACCTTAGGCATATATTCTAGAAGTTAGGTTAAAAACCCTAATTCTAGGTGCATGTGTCATGAAAAGTGGTCTTGGAACAAGCCCTTTTTTCTAAGTACACTTTTATTTATGCTATGTAAACCTACTCTAGCTAATTCTTCTATTTGGACCCCTAAAGTGAGCCCAATTTATTTACAAACATTTTGTCTTATAAGAAGACTAGAAGAAAGAACATTTGATGCTCTGGTTATGCCCAATTCTTCTTCTGCTAAGGTCCTTCTGACATTTGGTGGGGCCTTGTCTTGGATGCTGAGATGACTTATCAAATTGTGAAGTGTCTCTATCCTTAGTCATCTTCTTAACTATTTGGGTTGTATCAGTTAGCCTCGGTTGGGGTTGAAGGTTATGAGGAGGGATTTAGGAGAGTTATGCGTTAAGCTAAGCTCTTTGCCCCTTCCTTGGATATTAGTCAATTTAGTATGTATAATGATGTCATTGAAGGAGAGTTGGTCGACGACTAAATTTGTATTCGTGCATTTCTTTTATTAATGAATTTTAGCTTCATGATCGTTCATTTTTTTTTAAGTGTAGTTCATATTTTTTACTATCCGATTAACAATGAGAATAATCAACTTACTTGTAAGAAGTACTCGTCCTCATTTAAGTGCAGACAAATTTAATTTGATTTATACTCTTGTAAATATATTTTAAAAAATATCTTTAAAACATAATCAGATATATGTGTTGTTTTTCAAAACCTTTCTTATAAAAACTTGAATGAGATTAATAAAGCACAATTATATTAGAAATCAATTTTTAATCACTTAGGAAAATATATTTCTTCTTTGAAGTATTTAAGCACAATTTTATTATAAAATTAGTTATATCCTATATTGTTTTCGCAAATACTTTCCATTCTCAGTTCCAACTAATAGTTTTTTATTTAAATTATTCTCAGTTAATTCGTGATATCAAAAGGGTATAGAAAATATATAACAATTATTTAAGCATATATAGAATGGAAATACTAAGAATGGAAACTTTCCTTCAAAGATCGTTCAACATATATCATTGTATGTCACTCTATGACTTGATCTCCATAGTTTACTATCTGACATAGCTTTCTCTATAGTGAGTTTGGTCCCTTGAGTTCTTTTGTAGATATCAAAAAGAGTGTTGACATATTGGAAATATTTCTCTTCAGGTTCAATACCATTTTTCGCAGTGAACTTGAATCTGTCAAAGAGAAACTAGTCATGGGGTATCCAAAGCACTGGGTCTCCTCCATTAGAGATACTAGCATCACATGTGTTGATTGAATTGGAGACTCCTTGCTTAAACGAAAGGGATCTTTATATAATAAAACCTCTTTATCCTTGCATAGGTGAATTGGAACTCGCATTTGTGGATGATCTACCGTAAGCAAGTAAGAGGTGGAGGGAGTTTTGCATCGATGCACTAAGCAAAAGGCAAAACAATTTCTTTTCAAATGATGTTGATTCTTCTACAAGACTCATTATCTTTTGAGTGCTTGATATTGATTGCAGTGAGATTTGTGTGTTGCAAACAAGTGGGGATGAGGAGGATACATTCTCAAGTTTGACTCTTTGTAAAGCATGGATTGTTGAGGAGTGACCTTCTTCAAAAGACATCTTTATCCTTGGTACTTTGAGATGAGAAAGCTTCATTAGTTAACAGTGTTTAAGGAGATAATATAGCTTAGTTTTGGACATGGTGGAGTAATTGTTGATTATGGACTTCTTAGGCCATGGATTATGTTGCCTTCATCTAAATTCGCCTTTATCTTCATACAGAACAAACTTCATTGTAGATGTGTGAGTTTACCTTAGGGTTGCCATTGATTCTTCTTTAAGTTTGTAAAGAGTATGGTTATGGAAAAGAATGTATATGCACTTTTGTTGGAAAGGTAAAAAAGAGAAACTTTCTCTTTAAAGATTGTTGACTTAGAAATTTTGCTTTGCCATCCTTTTTGGGAAATTCAGTCACTATCAGTTGTCATTCAACTTTTTCCGCCACATTTTCTACTAAGCGGCCCCTAGATGATCGTTCATGCAATCATCTATCCTTAACTCATAAAAGTCATTTAGTGCTTACTAACAAGTTTTTAGAGCCAAAGAAGATGAAATAGGATTTATATTAAACATGCACAATATCACAAAAATAGTTAGTACTTTATACAATAAATACTATCATCTAACCAATTAATTGTTTGTGAATTATACTATATTTAAATTTGACCTAATAAAATCAAATATTTCAAAATGTAATGCCTTAGTGAACCTTTCTTAACAAATTTTAGTTCAATTTTTTTGGATGTAATCACGAATGAAATGGTATCTTACTTCTATATACTTTAACTTTCATTATTGGATTGGGTTCTTAGATAAGTTTATTGCACTAGTATTATCACAATATATATGTATATTATTTTGAACACTACAGTAAATATTATATCTGATACCTAACACTAAAGAAGATCACAATAGCAGTCTTCCACTGTCATGTATTATGCTTCACTTGTGGATAAAGAAATCGAGTTTTGTTTCTTGCTTGACCAAGATATAAGACAAGTTCCAAGTAATTTATATCCTCCACTCATGATTTTTCTCTTAACCTTATTCGCAATATAGTCTTTATCACATAATCCTTTTAATCTAAAGTAACATTTTTCTTAAACAAAAACATAGATTAGTGGATCCCAACAAGTTAATGAAAGATTCTTTTCACATAGACATAGATTAGTGCACATTTCTTGTTTGAAGTTTTAATATTCAAGAATTCATAATTCTTATCAATTTGAAGAATAGAAACTAAAAATAATGCATAAACTATAAGTGGCAAAATAAAAATAAAAATGAGAGAACTGTCTGTGGAAGTGTTAATGTTGCAATTTTTTATGAATCGACTTTTAAAGAAGTCTTGAAGATTAAGGACATAGTTTTATTTTATTTGTATGTCTTTCATTTTTGTGATTAATTTGATCTTTATAAGTACATAAGAAAACTTATTTAAATCTTGGTTATAACTCATTTTGCTTGGAGGATAATTTTAACTGAATAAAAGATAGTTTAAATCATTAAAATTTTCTTATTATCTAAATTCCTAAATGACTGTAGTGGATATTTTAATTAATTACATTATCGATTTAATCAATTGATATTACTTAAAACCATAAGTAGTTCTAAAATAATATTTTGAAATATTAAACGAGTTTTTAATAGATTGAAATTTCTTGTGTTTTAAGAAGGATAATATTTTAATATATTGAAATAGCGATTTAATCCACTATTTTCACTAGTAAGTGAAATCAACAAATTAAAACGCAAGTTTAATCCCTTAAATTCGACAAGATAAATTCTATATGACTCTTATTCTCATATCCTTTTTTAACACATTTTTGAAGTTTTAGATTTTAAATACCTTCACAACTGAGAGAGTTGTTCTTACAAGTCTAATTTTTTTTCTTACAAGGCTAAGAGAAATTCACCTATGTTTTTCTGATGCAATTTGATCTTATTGTAATTCAAGTGATATTGTTAAATTTGTATACTTTTGATTTATGGTGTTTAGTTGTGAGTGGATAAAATTTTCAATTACAATTCTATAACAAGGTGTTACAAGGTAGAAAAACACTCTTGTAGGGTTCAATAGTGGTGTTCTTGAGGTATTGTGTAATTGTAAATGTTTGATTTAGTGTGATCTTGACTTGTTTAGCTTAGCAAATGAATGTAGTTCTTGATTAAGAATAAACCAGTATAAAAATTACTATGTAATCTTATTGCTCTTTCTCTCTTTATCTTTGAGTTTTCAATAATCCTATTCTTGTTGTAATAGGAATCTTAACTTGTTAAAATATTGTGTAAGATTTGGTTCAATCAATTATTATGTAAGATAATAATTCTAAATCTTCAAAAGTTTTAAAAAAATCTTGATAGTTCAATTCACCCCCTTTTGAACTCGGCCTCTTACTCGAAAAAATTATTCCAATAAAATAAATGAGAAACAAAATTTCATTAGACAAAACTGAAAACAAAAAACTATTAAAGCTTTCACAAATATTGTTGACAAGTGAGTCACATTTTGGACTGAATGTGAACCTTAATCTGGACCAGAACCTATTAAAGAAAAAAAAATTGATTTCAGAACCTACTAATTGGTGTGCATAAATGATTTCAGAACTTAGTCAACTGAAAACAAATGACTTCATAAAATGGACTCACAAACACTTAGCACCTCTTTCGAGACCAAATGGACTTGGGACCCAGACTTTAGCCTAAACAAAGACTGGACTAACATGCACTGCAAAGTCTCAATTAGCCTACTTTAATACCAACAGAACATCAGACTGGACTGATAAACACAAGATAGCTTTACTTTGTTTTCAACTGATGAATACCATCAAATATTCCAAATTCTAAATTTACACTTAGCTATTCTTAGCAATAGGTAACAACACAACAATCTGGACTGACAAACACTTAGCACCTCTTTTGAGACCAAATGGACTTGGGACCTAAACTTTATCCTAAACAAAGACTGAACTAACATGCATAACAAAGTATCAATTAGCCTACTTTGATACCAACACAACATCAGACTGGAGTGACAAACACAATACCATATTGCTTTAATAGACAAAATATTCCAAATACCTTCACTCTGTTTTCAACTGATGAATACCATCAAATATTCCAAATTCTGAATTTACACTTAGATATTCTTAGCAATAGGTAACAACACAACAGACTGGACTGACAAACACAATACTAGATAGCTTTAATGGACAAAATATTCCAGATACCTTTACTCTGTTTTCAACTGATGAATACCATCAAAAATTCCAAATTCTAAATTTACACTTTTCTAATTTAGGAATTGCTAAACTACCAATTCACAAGTTTAAATAATCCCCTGGAATTCTCAAATCTGACATGAGTAAAAGAACATGATTGCTTGCCTGGGGGGTAGGGCAATCAGATATTTGAAAGCCTCATCATTGACTTCCTTTATAACCCTCATCTCCCTCTCCCACGAGGATATGTGTTGTCGGATGCCCTCCACATTAAAGTTTTGAATTTATTTCCTAGGAATTTCTTTATGAAGTTGGAGTACATGTGTTGAACATAGAACCGCTGCACTGCCCCAAGTATCAGTTCTTGAATGACAAGCAACAAACCCTGTCAAAAGTCATATATACAATACTTAAATGAAATTTATACATAGACAAAATCAATAGTTGTCAGCAAAGAATATACCTTTTGTTGGTCAAACATGAAAGTGATGCCTTGACATACATCTACACCCCCAAGATCTTCAATTAAAATCTGCAAAAACCAGCTCCAAGATTCTTTGCATTCAACTAGTGGTAGCATCTGATCATTTGGGTCCTTCCCAACTGTTGTCAACAATTCACCACCATAAAAGCCTTTCAAGAAGCACCCATCCAAAGCAATTACGGGCCTACAAGATATAAAGTTATCATTATAGGCTTTTAAGAACACATAAAATCTGTTAAAAACTTTGAAGTCATTTATGTCTTCAACTTTGACTTTCACTATAGACCCCAGATTTGCACGCATGAGCTCATGTGCATAGTCATAAATTTGTCTGTACTGGTATTGAAATGAACCATGGACATTCTTCAAGGCCATTGCCATTTCCCATTGAGCTTTTGACTTACTTATACTTGCGTTCAATTTTTTAACAGCTTTGTTCCTTACATCATTACTTCTCAATCTTGGATTCTGACTTAAAGAAGTTTCCAACCTCCCACTCAACCATTTAGTGCTCAACAAATCAACCTTAAACTGCCTAGCACATGTATGTACATCATTTAGATTTCTTAACTACCAACAACTTGTTGAGGGTAAGAACCCACAATATGCATATCATTCACATTGTCCTTGTGCTCCAATACAACACACCTGAACTTTGGAGTTATCATTTTTTACTAATTTCAAGTTCCTCATTGAATGAACAACATAAGTTCTAATGGCATCTTTAAATGCTTCCTTGTTTGTAAAATAGGTACCCACATCCTAGGAAAAATCTGCCATGTTTTTTGGCATTTCAAAGGATGGAAATTTACCACCTGTACTCATATCATCCTCACCATCTTCAAAATCGTCCATGTTGTCTAACTCTTTTGATTCCCACGTTGTATCTGACAACCCTCTATCATGCACAAATGTTCCTTCACTTTCCTCATCATCAGCATCCAAATCTTGCAAATCATCTGTACAATTTGGTTTTAAACCTTTTATAGGATTACTGGTCTGCCTTCTGTGCCTATGCCTAACATGACCTTTAAACCCTAAACCCTCACTCTCACCCTTATCTCTAATACCCTCACTCTAAACTTCAATTTCACCTTCAATAAATTCAACTTCCCTTAACCAAGAATAATCTTCTGACACATGCCCACCATCATCATCAACACCATCATTATCACATTCCATGTCTTCATGAATAGGCGAACCAATACCCTGACCACCATGAACTTCGTCCTCTTCATCATCTTCCTCAACCACACCTTCCATACGATGATGATCACCAATGTCCACACCACCATCATTCTCAACATCAACTTCAACACCTTCGGGTTCCACACCACCATCATCCTCAACATTACCTTCAACACCTTCGAGTTCCACACCATCACCTAAAGCCAATAACACTTCTGCCTCTGAAACAACATGCACTAAAAATAAATGAACTTCACCATGTGTATTTGCAATTTTCAGCATTTCTATTGCACCACCATCATCAACCAGAACCTCCAATCTATTTTCCAATTGTTCACAACCTCCACGTGAATACCACATATCCTGTACTATTAAAAAACCCATCTTGTCTCTTAAATTGTTGGTTATCTTTGCCTTATTATCTTCAATTCTGCACCATTGCATCATTGTCACCATACAATTGTGTTTTTCTCTTTGCCCTCTAGAAGTGAACCTTCACACTTACTTAACCACTTGGTTAAGATCGTGTCCAGTGGGGATCTTCTTTGGGTTCTCACCTTACATTGCTAAAAATAAAAAATCATAAACACAGATCAACCAATCAAATGTGCAATCCTAAAATCAACTCACATCACTAACTCTGTCGCTTCTTCCGTAAACTTATCTTCTTTTCTTGACCATTCTTCCTTTTCTTCATAGAGTTGGGATATTCGAACTCCAACCTCTTTACTCTCTCTTCATATTTTTGGGAGGTCTCTTTCGTGCACCTCCTACTACAAAAACTTAACCCGACCATTGCTCTGCTCAAGCTCAAGAGACTTGGTTTTTAAAACAAGTTCTACATCAAAACTCTTTCTTAACAACTTTTGATTATGTTTTTTAAGTGCTTGTAGCTGAGCTATTCCCTCTAAAGTCCTTCATAGCATCTATTTGTAGTGATGCACCATGACCATACTTCTCGCCATCATCACTTTGACCCTGTCCAAATTGTTCATGGAGCCAAGAAAATGAATCAATTCAACATCATATGTATTTGGAAATCCTCTATCGAACCATACCAAGTTCGCCAATAATCCTAAATACCATAAGAAGTTTAAGCCTTTCACTACTATGGACATATGTTCAAGCCTTAGTGCTTGACCAGTCTTCCCATGATAGATCACCTCGAAAGGAATTGCAGAGCTAGGTCCCGAGGAGGAGGGCACCGTAAGTTGTGGTTCATTTGTTGACGTGTTCATAGGAGCATTCTTTTGTGTAATTACCTAGGTTGGGTAAACACCTTCAATTGGTATAATTGTTTTAGCCGAGTTCTCAAATTCTTTGGTTATGTCAATTCTCACACGTTTATTTGGATTTTGTTGGTCGCCTTTGTCAAAATTGGCTAAACCAGAATCCTTAGGAGCTTGTGCTTTAGACTTAGCCAACATCTTCTTCAAGTCAAAATATTTCCCCATGACCTCGGCTAAAAATAAACAAAATATTAGCGAAATTTCATGACAATATAAAAGTACTTGTTCACAAATCATATTACATATGAAGAAAAAAGATGAATCATTAGCAAGAAGGGCATTAAGAAGACCCTTGTAGTTCATGGGCCTCGACAATTCCTTTATTAAATCAACACTCCTCCTTTAAGCAGGGGAGAGAAGATGATCAACTCTAAACTTAAACTTTTTTGGAGAGGAAATCGGGGAACACAATTTGATTAGAAGAGTGGTCCCTTCTGAGTATCATGTGGTGTACATTTGAGTTTGAATAATCTATCTTTGAAGTTTTTAAAAGAAGAATCATATATGGTAAAAAGAGGCCCATATTGGGCCCCGTTTAGAGAGACCCATCCAATCCTGGTCCCATGCTTCAGTTGGTAAAAATACATAAAAATATTCATAGTTGGCTTAATATGGAGATGATGACACAAAATTTTGAACTGTTGGGATGAAGTTGGCTCAAAGCCACATTCATCATCATGAGCATACGACACTTGAAGTTGGATAAAGGAAAGGAAATGTAAAAATATTTTAAAAAGTATTCATGTACAAAAGTGAAATCTTCACCATTAAGGAGAGGTTTGATGAAAACTCGATTAGATGAAGAACAAGGTTTAGCCGAAACGAAGTCGGACAAAGATTCAGAGCATATATGAAAGGAGTAGATAAACTCTCCAAATTTCACTTTAGAAGTAAACACTAAAGTATAATGGATTACTTCATAGAGTACCCAGGAGTACTCGGGATCAGAGATAAGGGGAAATTTAACTTTACTATTTCCCTTGACCAAGACAGTAATGGAGGAGTTTGAATATTTTGGGTAGGAGATTTTCACTTACCCTTTAACCCTTGGGCCTTTGGAAGCCTAAGCGGAATGGTAGTAGAAGCTACTGCGACGGTGATAAGAATGGTTTCAATTGCCATCACTAAAGATGGCTCAATATCCAAGGAATCACCTTGGACAGAGAATGAGCCAAAAGGGCTCATTAAAGAACCTACCCCAATAGGTTAATATCTTTATTCACCAATAGGCTATTTGCACTGGAAGAAAAAGAGCAGAGGATGAAGAGGAAAAAGAAGTGATGAAAACTATCGAGCCTTAGTGAAGAGATTGTAAGGTTTTTTTCTTTTTCTTAGCCTTGTAAAAATTGTATAAAGTAGTTAGGAAGTATTGAACCTTGTATTTTAGGCCAAAGTAGAGTAGGGTGTAAAATAGTAAAAGAGGGATGTAAATAGAAATGTAGGCAAGGAAGACACGAAGGTCCACATTGTTGGGTCTATTAGTGTCTAAGTTCAAGAGGGGAGGGGTGAATTGAAGTTATAAATTTTCGCAAACACAAACGGTTTTTCAGTTTATCAGAGGAAAAAGAACAGATTGATTTTAGAATGAACAAATTGATTCTTCACAACACTTTAACACAAACAAAACATATTCAAATCAGAATTGAGATCAAACAGTGAAATATGGCAAAAGCAGATTGGTTCACTTTTAACAGTTTTGAAGAACACAAAATATGCCAAAAGAACAATCAAGAGTATTCAACACAAGGCTTTAAAGACAATGAATCTTTATCAAGGATTTAATGAAGAAAACTATTCTTCCTTTAACCAATTACAAACTTATGTTCAAAAGCTTTGTTTATGATTGAAGAACTTTTTCAGATCACAAAGAACAATTTTTATTAAGCCCAAAATTAACAGGTTTATTTTCAAGTAAACAGATTTCGTTCTTGACAGATTAAACAAAAACCAGAAACGAGTGCAGGGTTCTTAACTGGTTCACTCATAAATAGCTACATCCAGTTTCACCTCACTCCAAGGTGAAATCCACTAAAAGCCAATTCCAAACAATTACAACACAACAGTTCTTGAAACCTACAAGAACAATACAAACAAAGTTGAAAAACCCTATTTCAGCGCACCTTGCACTCCAAGAAACCCTATCAAGAGTGACTAACACTTACACCTTTACAAACAAGAATAAAGGAAAGATAACACCTGAAAAGAAGACGTAAGAACTCAAAACCAGTAGTTCAATTGCTACAGAATTGCACTAGCACCTTCACCAAGATCAAGGTTCTCCTAGAACAAGCACACTTGAAGATCACTTTGGAAAAACCTTTCAAAAACTCAATTCAATCCTTCTTCTCACACATAAAGTGTTTAACCTCTGTCAAAATCGTGATTACTCAACAACGTTTCATGTGAGAGAATCTTTTCTTTATATAGAAAACAATTTCTAACTACTTTTCAAAAAATAGTTGAAAAGCTATTATGAAAACAACAAAATCAATTTAAAAACAAACAAATTTATTTTAGGAAAACTGTCAACTCAGCTAACTGAAATAACTGACTGAGTTGTACCTTTGGTGCCCTAACCAACTTTTGAAAAGCCTTTCAGCAAACCAAAAATAAACCTATTGTTTTACAGAGAAACAAATTTTTGTGTGTGTAGTATCCTGATTTGTGAGAAAACTCTAAAAAGCTTTTTGAAAACCATTTGATCACTTTATGTGCTTGATCTTACTACCTTGATTAGGTATCTAGGATAAGTCATGTAGCAAAAGGCAACCTTAAACACACACAAGCTTAAATACAAGATCATTTAAACCCATTACAATCTTCAAAGCAAACTAGCTATTTTCTACATCAAACACACTAAGACTAGGTAGAGAAGAAGCTTCATCCATCTTCAACAATATCCCCTTGTTTGATGGAGACAAATCCCCTTTGCTTTGCATAGCTTTGAAGGAAAGTCATGATCAATACCTGCAGCACAACACTTGGTTCCAGTATATGCACAGAAAATTGTTAGATGTAAAACAGAACTTAACAAATTTGAGTATTGTGCTACCTCTCTGCAGGTTTAATACTTGAACAACATCAACAACATACATGAGATATTCTTCAACTATCATAACCTGTGTTAAGCTATTTTTCTCCCCCTTTGGATTCATCAAACAGAATGGGAGCATAGGATAAAAGAAATACAACATAGCCATACGTGATAGTTTTTAGACATAAAACAACATAAAGTTCTTATTACAAACCAGTAAACTAAACATAACTAGTGCAAAAAATAAGAAATCAAATTGTTCAACAAGACATAAAAGAGAAGGATTTGGAAAGGATCACATGTGCTTATAGTACAACTCAGCTAGCTGCTCCTGGACCCCTTCAATCTGATAGTCTAAGTGTTGAAACCTTGCTTGAGTCATTTCGAAATATGTCTTTTGATCATCTGTGAGTGTGTCCAGTCTGTCCAGAACTTGTCTTTCAAACATTGATAGAGGTTCACCTCTATATTCAGGTGCTTGATATGCAACCAATGCATTGTAATATGTGGCAGCAACATCTTCATTCATGAAGGACTGGATTGGTGATTCGTCCATGTGCTGAGCTAGTGATTCAACCCTGTGAGATGATGAATGATGCATCCTATGGAATGATGCTTCTGCAGCCTGCACAATTTCATCTTCTCTATGCATTCCAACATTCTCTTCCTCTCCATCTTCATGATTAGAGGCTTCATGCTCAACTCTATGGGCAACATTTCTTCTGAAAATCCAACCATCATCCTCCTTATGAAATCCCATTTTCATGAGTGTAGAATTGTCTATCTCACTTGCTGCTTTAATAGTATCATTCCTTTCATTTGTAGTATCCACTTCAAAGTAATCAATTAGTTTGGACACAAATATTGCATATGGAAAACGATAATCAGGGAGCCTAGTGGATTTGAGCATGTGTTCCACCATAGTGCTTACCCAATTTAACTTAAGCTGATTCATTATGCAGTACAGCAAAATCAGGTCTTCCTCATGAAGAACAACATGATTGCTTCCTCTAGGAGTGAGTTGGCAAGCAATGATGTGAGCTAAGAGTCTTGGAATTAAAGTCAAGCTACCTGCATGAAACCTAGCCACTGGTTCAGTAGGGTTCCTCACACAGCTTCTATAGAATTGCATCTTGTTGAACCTTTGTATTCCCAGCAGTGTTCCCTTTGCTCACTTTCAGCCCTGAGTATTTGATTCCACCAACATTGCTCCAGATTTCTCTAGTGATTTTCAACTTTACTCCTTTCACATAGGACACAAGATTCTTACCATCTTGTTCAAGATTTCTATAGAACACCTTCACTAGGTTTGGATAAACATTTCCAGTCATCTCCAGAAAACTTTTCAGTTTTTTATGCTTGAGAAGAGTTTTTGCTTTTGTTAGATTTTATACTCTCAGCCATGAGAATTCCAGCACCTTAGGCACATTGATTTGCTTTCTGCTTGTCTCATGTATGAACCTTGTCATAACTTCAGAATCTCCAGCAAACCAATTTTCCAGAATACTTTGGCTGCGGTTAGGTTGCTCTTTGGACTTCTTCTTTCTGTGTGAAGAGGATGTCATTGCTTAGTCTGTTGTTACCTGCTCCTGATCACCAATAGGCAATTCCAACTAGAAAGAGAGTTAGTATGTAGTTTATATGACCAATAATAACATAACCAAAACTCATTGAGGATCAGATTTGAACCTGGACAACTTATAACAAATATGAGAAACTGTGAAATGTAATTGATATAAACCAGATTTATATAGAGCTCAATTCTGATTGCAAGAATCACGAGTTTTGAAAACGAAGTCAATAAAAACATATGTAGTACAAATTTGATTCTTTATTTAGTACAACAGGTGCAGTTTTGAATGATGCAAGAATATATTGGAAACATATTTCAGCTTAGCAAATCAAATATGTTGCACAATCAAGATATCAAATCAGTTAGGATATCCACACATGAATGTCATAAACCTGCTGGTCAATAACCATAAAAGTAGTCAATGGTCAAGGAGAGAGAAAAAGGTAATTGTTTCTCTTTCCTAGTCACAATTGTGATTCTGAAACAAAAAAAGAACACGTTAAAGCATAAGATAACAGATTGAAATTGTTACTGCAGAGAACAATTTAAGCTAATGATACCCAATTCGTTTAGAAGAAAGTAAAACCTATCTTTAGCAAGAGGTTTAGTAAAGAGATCAACCAATTGAAATTCAGTGCCAATGAATTTAATATCACAAGTTCCATTAGCTATATGCTCTCTTAGAAAATGATGTCTAATTTCAATATGTTTAGTTCTTGAATGCATGACAGGATTCTTAGACAAATTTATAGCACTAGTGTTATCACAATTGATAGGTATCTTGTTTAAGAGAATCCCAAAGTCACTTAGCTGTTGCCTTAGCCATAATGTTTGAGCACAACAACTTCCAGCTGCTATGTATTCTGCCTCTACTGTAGAGAGAGCAACACAAGCTTGTTTCTTGCAATGCCAAGAGATTAGACTTGACCCAATCATATGACAAGTCCCACTTGTGCTCTTCCTATCAACCTTGCAACATTCAAAATCAGAATCTGAAAAACCAGTTAAGTTTAAGGAAACATTGTTTGAATACCATAGTCCAACATCTTTAGTCCCTTGCAAGTATTTCAGAATGCTCTTAGCTGCATTGTAATGTGATTCCTTTGGATCAGATTGGTATCTAGCACATAAGCATACATCAAACATAATGTCAGGCCTGCTAGCAGTTAAGTATAATAAAGAACCAATTAAACCCCTGTATTTTGATTGATCCACTGATTTTCCTGCACAATCCTGATCCAGCTGGCAGCTTGTTGAAATAGGAGTGTTGATTGCTTTGCATTGATCCATATCAAACTTCTTAAGCAACTCCTTGTAGTACTTTGCTTGATTTATGAAGATTCCATCCTTGAGTTGTTTCACTTGTAGTCCAAGGAAGAAATTCATTTCCCCTAACATTGACATCTCAAATTCACTCTTCATTGCTTTTGCAAAAGCTTCACACATTTCCTCATTTGTGGATCCAAAGATGATATCATCCACACAGATTTGCACAAGTATAATGTCTTCTCGTTTTTTTTTATGAACAGAGTTTTATCAGAATTGCCACGGTCATATCCTTGAGAAAGCAGAAACTCATTTAGCCTCTCATACCATTGTATAGGTGCATGTTTTAATCCATATAATGCCTTCTTGAGCTTGTACACATGTTCTGGATTTTTGTAGTCTCCAAACCCTAGAGGCTGAGATACAAAGACCTCTTCATTAATGTAACCATTCAAGAATGTACTCTTAACATCCATTTGAAATAACTTGAATCCTTGACAGCTTCAAGACGTGCTACTGGTGCATAGGTTTCACCAAAATCTATTCCCTCTTCTTGGTTGTAGCCTTTAGCAACCAGCCTTGCTTTATTTATGGTGATAGCCCCATGTTCATCCATCTTTGGTTCCTATGATATTCATCTTATGTGTTCTTGGAACTAAGGACCACACTTCATTGTATTCAAACTGGTTCAGTTCTTCCTGCATTGCTGCTATCCAGTTGCTGTCTTGTAGAGCTTTCTCCAGATTTTTAGGCTCTACTTGTGAGACAAAGGCCATTGTCTTGCAGAAATTGTTGAGAGAATTCCTTGCAGAAATTAGAATACTATTGCATCCTCTCAATGTAACATGGAAATAATTATCTGCAAAGGTTCTTTAATAATTCCATAAAAAAAACTCAAGTTTGTTTTTAGGGCTCAAAAGTGTTATCATGAATCTATTTTATGAATTATAATTTGATGGATCCAAGACTACTAAAGCAAGAGTGATTTTAGGAGACTCATTTAAAGTTTAGGATTCCCACTCAAATGTGAGTAACTAGCACTTGACCCATGCAACACATGAGACTTATTTAAAAAGTAATAAAATTTGAATTACAATATTATGAAAAAAATGAATTATATATTTTTTTGTCTTAAATCAGAATTGTGATTCTGAAACACAATATAAGTCATGCAGTTAATAAGAAATGAAAATAATTAGAAGCAATAAAAATTAGATATGAGAATGATAATTGGAATTACTAGATATGAAATTGACAAAACCTAAAAAAAGATCACAAACAAAATGAAACATGAAAAATAAAAATATTTTTGTGTACTATCAAATTTTGAATGTCGACCACATGAAAAGATTAACTCAACACATTTGAAATAAGAAAACATATAACATTTAAAAAATAAAATTGTAGAAGAAAACTAAAAAAGCAAGAACACAAAAATATACACGTAGAAAGGAAAGTGGCAAAATAACTTTTTAGTGCATAAGCACAATTGTCATTACAAAAAACCATATCACTCCAGCAAGTAATAACAAATCAGAATAAATACAGACAGTACAAAACGAAATTGAAAATACAAATTATGGAAGTTATCCCAATAACATTAATGTAAAAATGATTATAAAAAAACATACAACTACAAATCATGGTGACAAAACATAACATAAATTACAAAAAATAACATGAAATATAGAGGTGCAATTTTTACTCTTTCACTCCCTTATCAGCTTTCACCGTCGCCAAATTCCCCGATCAGATTCCACCGCTAGATTTCGCCGTTGTCGGGCTGAATGGAGTCCATGAAAGAAAAACCCTAGTCACCTTCCTCCCTGTCATTCACATATTCGTCTCATTCCTTCACTCTGCACTGCAAAAGTAATTCACCAAAATTGATACTTGTGTTTCTTACCCTTCTCAACTCCAGTAAGCCCCACCTCTGCCTCCAAGCCGCTTGACACATATGTCGATTCAACATGTCCTTGGACGACCAATGCATAACTTTTTCATTTGCTGCTTATGGAGAAACATCTTCCCAGAACGTCTACATTGCTTGTATCTTTGATTGAGCAGTCATATCCCACGGTGTAGAAATGTGAGTACAAAAGTACAAAGAACCTTCAACACATATAAATACTAAGAAGTTGGTTCCAAACTTCAAATTTCAAATTACATTACATATTTTGCACACTTGCCTTCTTTGTTGTTTGCTTTTTCTGTGCTAAGTAGTAGATCTTTGACCGCTCCATTTTTGACAAAAAATCATAGAAGAAGTGCGCTATAAGAGAAGCAAACGGGGAGATTGTGAGAAAGAAGAGCCAGACACAATGTAGCACACTTTCGATAAAAAAAATACTAGAAGATGTAATATAGGCTTTGCAAGGAGTAGAGAAATAAGGGAAAGAAAGAACCAAAGCGGACGCCCTAACAAATTCCCCTGAAGCCATTTATGTGAAAAATCGTAGCATAGAAGTAGACTTAAACCTTTTGTAGCAAAGATAATGCAAAGATCTTTACTCCACGTGGTTGAAGATACAATGGAGCCATTTGAAACAAAAATATTAACACATAATATAGGGTAAAACCTAAGAGAGCAGTAACTTTGAGAGAAGAAACATGAAACAACGAAAGGCAGATAGTAAGGGTGAGAAAGAAAATGAGAAGTCAATGATCGTGTGAGAGAAAGTGAAATGAGTGATCGTGTAAGAGAAAGTGAAAAATGAATGATTATATAAAAGAAAGAAGACGTATCACATGTCACGTGTAAGGTGACCCACACGTGTCAATCGTAGAATGAATCACGTAGTACCTTTTCTTACTATGTTTAGTTAAATTTTTATTTATTTATTTCTTAACTTATATGGCTAAATTTACCTTGAAAGTTGAATGTGTATTATAGATAAATAGATAAATATATAACACTATATATACTCAATATGTCATCAACTATCAACTGCATTTTTTTACTCTATTCATTTTTGAAAAGAGGAAAACCATGTTCATATATATATATATTCAAGAAAACCTTTTAAAATAAGAACTCTAATGCCATAAAAAGTTCCATACTCAACATATTTTAAAAAAACAAGTTAAAGAAAACATTCCAAAATAAGAGCTTTAATAACGTAATAAAATCCAAAATCAACATATTTAGAAAAAACAAGTGAATGATAAAACTTTTTGATATTATTGATTAATAACAACTTACTTTCAAATGGATAATTGTATGATTATACACGACATGGAAAATAACAAATATAACATATTTCTGCTATTATGTTATCAGTATTAACCAAGCGGGAGATTAAGGAAGTTTGTGTTTGGAGAAGTAGGTGGAAATCCATTGCAGGAGGAGTGAGCTTGGTTATACAATTTTATTCATACTCATCCCATTTATGTGAAACCAACTCTACCTTCTATGCTTACTTCTCCCCTTTCCCTGCGTCCCTTTCTCTTCCTATGCCCCAAGTCCTATTCTTTTCCACGTAAATGCAAATTCTCAAATAATTTTTTTCCCAAACCCTTTTCCAACGATCACAAGGTGATACTAAATCCGAAGCTACTTGGTTATCCTCACGGTTCTTGTGCTGAAAAGTTTGTTTTTTTTTTCTCTTTTCTCTGTGCAGTTACTGTGTCAAAATTTGACTTTTACTGCTTTCAGCAACACTGCACTGAGCTATAACTACAGCAGCGACGACGGGGATGCAAGTGGAATTGATTTTTTGCACCTCATGGAAGAGCGTGGGGTTCGTGCGAATTCCCAGACCTATTTGTGGCTTTTAGAAGGGTGTTTGAGTTCTGGGTCGTTTTCTGATGGTTGGAAGCTTCATGCCAAGATTCTGAAGATGGGTTTTTGTGCAGAAGTGGTTTTGTGTGAACATCTTATGGACTTGTACATTGCGCTTGGTGATTTGGATGGCACAATCAAGATGTTTGATGAAATGGCTGTTAGACCCTTGTCTTGTTGGAATAAGGTTATGCATTGGTTTGTTGCTGGGAAGATGACGGGTCATGTTCTTGGTTTGTTTAGGCGAATGGTGAGAGAAAATGTGAAGCCTGATGAGAGAACTTATGGTGCGGTTTTGAGGGGTTGTGGAGGTGGTGATGTTCCTTTCTACTGTGTGGAACAGATACATGCAAGGACTATATCTCATGGTTATGAAAATAGTTTGTCGGTATCTAATCCTCTGATGGATTTATATTTTAAAAATGGGTTTTTGAATTCGGCTAAGAAGGTTTTTGACAGTTTACAGAAGAGGGACAGCGTTTCTTGGGTAGCTATGATATCTGGTTTATCACAAAATGGGTGTGAAGAAGAGGCGGTTCTTCGATTTTGTCAGATGCACACATTAGGAGTCTATCCTACCCCTTATATATTTTCAAGTGTTCTAAGCGCCTGTACTAAAATAAAGCTATTTAAGCTTGGAGAGCAGCTCCATGGCCTTGTTCTCAAGCAGGGATTCTCTTCTGAAACCTATGTTTGCAATGCCCTTGTAACATTATATTCACGTTTGGGGAACTTCATATCTGCTGAACAGGTTTTTAATGCAATGTCGCAGAGGGATGAAGTTTCATATAATTCACTCATTTCAGGTTTAGCTCAACAAGGATATAGCGACAGAGCTTTAGGTTTGTTTAAGAAAATGCGTCTTGATTGCCTAAAGCCTGATTGTGTTACAGTTGCAAGTCTTTTGAGTGCCTGTTCATCCGGCGGTGCTCTTCTGGTAGGAAAGCAATTTCACTCGTATGCTATAAAGGCTGGGATGTCTTCAGATATTATCTTGGAAGGCTCACTGCTTGATCTTTATGTAAAATGCTCGGATATAAAAACTGCCCACGAATTTTTCCTTTCAACTGAAACTGAGAACGTGGTGTTGTGGAATGTGATGCTCGTGGCTTATGGTCAGATAGACAATCTAAA
This sequence comes from Phaseolus vulgaris, assembly GCF_051622355.1. Classification (NCBI taxonomy): domain Eukaryota; kingdom Viridiplantae; phylum Streptophyta; class Magnoliopsida; order Fabales; family Fabaceae; genus Phaseolus; species Phaseolus vulgaris. The sequence goes on along the minus strand of NC_143501.1, from coordinate 15,446,420 downwards.
TGAATCATTTAAAATATTTACACAGATGCAGATGGAAGGTATTGTACCAAATGAATTCACCTATCCAAGTATTTTGAGAACTTGTTCTTCTTTGAAGGCTCTTGATCTAGGAGAACAAATTCATACTCAAGTCCTGAAAACTGGCTTTCAGTTCAATGTGTATGTCTCTAGTGTGCTTATTGATATGTATGCTAAACTTGGAAATTTGTATACAGCGCTGAAAATTCTTAGAAGATTAAAAGAAAAAGATGTTGTTTCCTGGACAGCCATGATTGCTGGGTACGCACAGCATGAAAAGTTTGTTGAGGCTCTTAACCTCTTTAAAGAAATGCAAGATGAAGGGATACAATCTGATAATATAGGATTTGCAAGTGCAATTAGTGCATGTGCCGGTATCCTTGCACTTAATCAAGGACAGCAAATTCACGCTCAAGCATGTGTCTGTGGTTATTCAGATGATATTTCAGTTGGTAATGCACTTGTTGGTCTATATGCTCGGTGTGGGAAAGTACGACAAGCATACTTTGCTTTTGATAAAATATTTGCTAAAGATAATATATCGTGGAACTCATTGATATCTGGTTTTGCACAAAGTGGACATTGTGAGGATGCACTGAGTGTATTTTCTCAAATGAATAAAGCTGCATTAGAAATTAATTCATTCTCATTTGGCCCTGCAGTTAGTGCTGCTGCGAATGTTGCTAACATTAAACTAGGGAAGCAGATTCATGCCATGATTTTAAAAACTGGCTATGATTCAGAAACTGAAGTCTCTAATGTTTTGATCACACTATATGCAAAATGTGGTACCATTGAAGATGCGAAGAGACAGTTTTTTGAAATGCCTGAGAAAAGTGAGGTTTCTTGGAATGCCATGCTTACTGGTTATTCTCAACATGGTCATGGATTTGAAGCATTAAGCCTTTTTGAGGATATGAAGCAGCTTGAAGTGTTGCCAAATCATGTAACCTTCGTGGGAGTCTTATCAGCATGTAGCCATGTGGGTTTGGTTGATGAGGGAATTAGCTATTTTCAATCAATGAGTGAAGTTCATGGTTTGGTGCCAAAACCTGAACATTATGCATGTGTTGTAGATCTTCTTGGGCGGTCTGGTCTTTTAAGCCGTGCAAGGAGATTTGTTGAGGAGATGCCAATTCAACCAGATGCAATGGTGTGGAGGACCCTTCTAAGTGCTTGTATTCTTCATAAGAATATTGATATTGGAGAGTTTGCGGCAAGTCATCTTCTGGAACTGGAACCTGAAGATTCAGCAACCTATGTTCTACTTTCAAATATGTATGCAGTGACTGGAAAATGGGGTTGTAGGGATCGGACAAGGCAAATGATGAAAGATAGAGGTGTGAAAAAAGAGCCTGGTCGAAGCTGGATAGAGGTTGATAATTCAGTTCATGCATTTTTTGCTGGTGATCAGAAACACCCCCATGTTGATAAGATATATGAATATCTCAGTGATTTGAGTGGAAAGGCAGCTGAAAAGGGCTACATTCCACAGACCAATAGCCTTTTGAATGATGTAGAACGACATCAAAAAGGCCCCACACAAGTTATTCACAGTGAGAAACTGGCAATTGCTTTTGGATTGCTTAGTTTGTCTAGCTCTAGTCCTATCCATGTTTTCAAAAACCTTCGTGTTTGTGGTGATTGCCATAATTGGATTAAGTATGTCTCTAAGATTTCAGATCGAGTGATTATAGTGAGAGATTCATATCGCTTTCATCACTTTAAGGATGGTATTTGTTCATGTAAAGATTACTGGTAAGATGGCAGAAGATTCACTAAAATGAAAGAATCCACCTAGACTTGCAGGAGGGAACAAAATTTATGACAAGTGTTGCAGAATATTTTTCATTGGTCACCTATGTCATTGGTAAGAACTCTTAACATGAAATAATTGGATAGATTTTAGGACAAGAAAGTGACTTTATACTTTTACAATAATGTTCTTCAATTTCTACACTTTACTTCATCTGAATTAGGTTCTTGAGTACCTTGGTAGACTGTCTTGTATTGAATCAGCACTATGTTAGTTATCTTTTTCAGTATGTAATGAAACCATGTTTCTGTATCCTCCTTTTCAGGTGAACAATATTAGCTGCAGTGAGCTTTTTCACTGCATGCATTTTTTTTACCCATTTATCATGCTTGGGTGGTTTCGCCCACAATTCTTGAGCTTTCTCTTCCAAGAAAATTAATATTCAAAATGGAGGATCATATGACAAGATTGGAGGTATTGCTATTGATTCTTCTAGGACACATTAAATAAATCATCAGCTTTTGATTTCTGTGAAAACAATTTACTGAATATTTCATTTTTGCATAGAAGTGAAAGTGACCTTCAAGAATACAGAGTGGTAACCATTTAATTTTAGATTGGTATCCAGAGGAGGAAGCTAGTGGAAAAACTTGGTCAGAATTTAGAAATGAAGACAGTTTCTTCTTTTCCTTGTGGTCATGTGCTTCATTGAACCTCAGTCTGAAGTCCATTGACCATTTTACTGCCTGTTTACCAACAATCAACATAAAATGGCACAATCTTGTCCTCATTTTCATGAAAATCAATTCTGTATGCCAGAAGATTAGCAGCAAGAAGACAGAGTCATTGGCAGTGTTAACAGAGTTATTAATGGAGTTGGGTTTAGATGGAATTGTTAATGAAAAAATCTAAGTGGTTGGGTGTTTAAATGTTAGAGGACCAAAACAAAACAAATAAAGTGAGAGGACTACATCATTATTTAGTCTTTCCTTAATGAAATTAAAAACCAATTTGGCCAAATGATCAAGATCTTAAGGAGTGATAATGCAAAAGAATACTTTTCTTTTGGTTTTTCTGCCCTTTTAAATTCACATGGTACTTTACATCAATCCACTTGTTCTTGTACACCTCAATAAAATAGTATAGTAGAGAGAAAGAATAGAGACTTAGTTGAAACTACTCGTATCTTATTGCTCGGTGCCAATCTACTTGTCCATCATTGGGGTGATGTCATTCTTACTACTTGTTATCTTATTCGTAGATCGTCCTCTTCTTTTTGGACAATAAAATTTTGTATTTCATTGTGTTTCCAAATGAACCACTAATTTCCATTTCTCTTTGAGTCTTTGGTTGCTTGTTTTGTGTACACGATGTGTCTCCAGATTTGGGCAAATTTTTAGCCCAAGCTATCAAATGTGTCTTCTTAGGATATTCTCGTCCTCAAAAGGGTATGAGTGTTATTCCCTTGACACTACAAAATATTAAATCAAGTGTTACCTTTTTTTGAAGAAACTTCTTTCTTCTCTTCCTCCACACAAAATGTTAACTCTAACAGGTCTTGCCAATTCCTTTAGATGAGCCCTTCGTGTATCCAATTCTAAACATTGTTCCAACTTCTCCCACTAATCCTAATTCATCTCAGTTCACCTAGACCATCACCCTAGACTCAAATGACTAGTCCAATACCACATGATGAGTCATATGCATCAAGTCATTTACCATCATCGTTCCAAACTATGATACCTAATAATGAAGATTCTAGTTAGCCTATTATCATTTGCTAAGGTACTCATTCTACATGCAATTCTCATCCTATTTACAATTTTCTAAGCTATAAATGTTTGTATCCTTCATATTGTTCTTTTATCTCCTCTATGTCTTCTATTACCATTCTTAAAAATGTGAAAGAATAACTTGATCATCTTGGATGGTGAGAAGTCATGATTTGTTGAAATGTAGGCCCTTGAACATAATGGTATATGGGAGTTAGTTCCTTTTTTATCCTAAAAGAAGACAGTTGGCTATTGTTGGGCCTATTCCATTAAAGTTGGATCTAATGGTGAAGTTGATTGCCTCAAAGCACGATTGGTGGCAAAAGGATATACTCATATCTATGGGCTCGACTACAATGATACTTTCTCTTTGATGGCCAAAATGACTACTGCCAAACTTTTTCTAGTCATGGTAGTCATTCGTCATTGGCCTCTTCATCAATTAGATATTAAGAATGATTTTCTAAATGACGTTGTAGAAGAGGAGGTCTACATGGGGCAATCTCTTGGGTTTGTTGCTCAAGGGGAGTCTAGTCTGGTTTGTAAAGTTCATCGTGCTCTGTATGGTCTGAAGCAATCTCCATGTGCTTTGTTTGGAAAGTTCATCCACATTGTTCAATCCTTTGGGTTGAATCTCAGTGACAGATCATTCTGCTAAGGTATGTAGTGCTTGGTTAATACTTGATCCAAGTCGATAAAGAACTCAAAATGCTAAATATTTTCAACTCAATGGCTGCATTATATTTGCAATGCCAAAATATAATCATGTTTTTTAGGGCATTTTTGTTTTGTTTAATATATCTTCAAAGCATACTTGCTTGGAGTTTCTCAAATTATGCCTTTATTTGTGCCTTCATCTATTTCTGTCATGCTGAACTTTTTTAAATTGATTTGTGGCTTGATTTTTTTATTGTAAACAATTCTATGTTTAAATTTGAAGTTGTAAGACTATTTGGCAATAAAGTTTAGGATAACTTGTTATTTTGATTCTCAACTGTGTCTAGATTCTGTAATGGTTTTATTATTATACCTGATGCCTCTTCTATTAATTTTATAATTACATGAGGAAATTCTTTGGCACTTTTAAGCAAGGGAAATATTTTAGAGATGCACAAGTGGGTAAAAGACTAGCAAGCTTTTAATATATTAAGTACCATGTGTAACTGGTTTTAAAGAATTTGTGAGACATCCAAGACAATTTTTGTTACTAAATTGTCTACATCTAGATACTGTATGCTTCAACGTGCATTCATTAATATGTATTTGCATTTCATTGGCTTTAAGCCCTTTGCATCAGTCACCACTAATGTATTGTTATTATATTCATGTTATGTTCCTGGATATCTCTTTTTCTGTTTCAATGTTGTGGTTCCAAAGTTAAGGTCAACATATTCTAAAATCTATTTTGATCTCAAATGTTTTTAACCTAGCACCATATATTACTCTGCATTATTATTTGAAAATAGTTACTATGTCTCTGTGCTTCAGGACTTTCAATTATTTTGTTCGATGCTTATTTGGTATTTGACATTTTAATGGAATGGACTTCTTGAAAGGATTAGTGACAAAACAGATCACGGAAGATGGAATGATACCATGTTGAGAAGGAAGATGGAATGAACTTCGTGTTGTATATACATGAATATTCTTATATATAATGAAGAAAGTATACAATAATAAGAAGAAAAAAAAATATCTACTAATATGAAATATTATTTGAAAGCTATTTTCTTAACAGATTATATCATATCTCTTTATATCAAATCGACTAAATGTTTGCAATGGCTCCGCAAGTTGGATCAGTATGCTATAGCAAAATTTTCTGAAAGTTTTGAAATGATTCCTAGAACTTTGGCTGAGATGCTGGGTTAAATGCAACGGAGATCATATATTCTCTGTATGCAGAACATGCATCTGGAAATGCCAAAGTTGGCATTGATTTGAAGTGTTTCTAAGGATGTTTTGCTCAAGGCGATCTCCATGTCACGAAGTAAGTTACATTTTAACACAAACATATTCTGTACAGTGGAAACCCCGTAGTTTGAGCAAATAATGAACTGACTCTTCATTATATTTTATAGATTTCTAATAAGCCTTGTCCAATAAAAAATTTGTAGACATTAATTAAAGGCCCTTGTAATTGATTGAACTTACGCATTCTTTCAACTTCTTAGATTTGAAACAATATGTCAAATCAGAATTTATCTTTATATCAGCTGAAAGACTAGTTTCACCTTCTTCTTTTTCTGTTCAGGTTCTATGCTCTCAAATATGCTGCGGATGCTGCATGCACTGTACTACAGGTGGACCAGGTGAATTAACTAATAATAACCATGTTGCCAGTCAATTCCAGATTCTACCGTAGTATGTACCCTCAGAAGCATATCTTTTTTTAAGGGAGACAACCTTAGAAACAGAATTTTTTAGTGGTTAATGAATATATTTACCAAGTAATATACAACTAAAAATGTGGTCAACCTGTATTACTGATGTAGACTTGGCTTGTTTAATTTTTATTTCGGGGGAGAAACATTGGAAAATGCAACTTGTAGCTACGAATAATGCTAATAATATGCAGCTTGCGTATACTTGCAACTTGAAGAATAGGGTACGTGATGTCATATTCTGACTTGGGGTCTGATAATGAAGATTGGAGCAATGGTTTTTGGTACTTAAAAGTGCACGAGGGTTCAAATCTTCTCTAATTGAGATATTAAGTCTGGAATGGGAGATACTTGTGCACATAATGGGGCCAGACTAAAGTAGTGATAGTTAGTATAGTGGTTTGGCAGTTGGAGTTGTGAAGTTAGGGAATTGACTTAAATAGGAGGAGAGGGTAGAAAAGTGTGATTTCTGTTTTGTTATCATTTGAGAAAACTGAGATAGGGAAACCTTTTGAAGGAGAACCTTCTCTGTATGGCAATTAACACTGCCAAACCATTATTCTTCTTATCTCTTCCTTAAAGCGCCAAATAAAACCCATCCTAACAGAACATGATTTTATTTCAATTTAGGAAAAACGCTCTGGCAACAACTGTTTTTAATATGGATGTTTTCATATATCATTGTATAACTATAAGAGTAACTTTAGTTATATTTTTCTTCAGATTGCTATGCTAAACCAGCTGGCGGTTCTAGGAGAGGGGAGCAATCTGCAGACATGGATGAAGATTAAGACTAAACTTGATGGAATTGATTTACCTTGGCCATGTTTTTATCACAACATGAATGCTTGAATTTGGCTTGGGCAATGTTTTGTTTATTTAGACTTTAGTTTGTTGACTGAGCAAGTGTTTCTATGTTAGAAGTTTTTTTATCAGTTTCAAGTTTTAATTAAGTTGTTTTATGTTTCCCAAGTTTAAGTGTTTCTGTTACCCACTTTTAGGATTATGCTGTTAGGGCGTGGGTAGTTTCCTACTTTCTAGTTCATCGGTTGTAGAGTCAAGTCTATAAATTTGGCTCCTTTATTTTGTTTAATAAGACACATAATTGCATTATTCAATTCTTAAAACCAGTCTTTGTGAGATAACAACTACTATCAGAGCTGATCGAACATCAAGAAAAGAAGTAGCAGACTTCATTCATGGCCAATATGGATAACAATTTTGTGCAACGTCCGATTCCAAAATTACTGACCATTGGGCAATGCTAATGGAGAACTTCTTCGAAAAAGTATTGGAATCTTATTATTAGAATAAGAGAGAGAGGCATAGACTGCCTTCTGTATATTGGACACATATGATTATGCATTTATAAATAAGAAAATACAAAGATATGGACCTAAGTGTGTTACATCTAGCACTTCTCAAGTTTGTGCATATAAGTTGTATGTACCAAGTTTATTAAAAATATAATTTATTCTAGATTTTTGTCATTTAATGAAAATATCTACTAGTTGATCATTTGAATTAACAAAGTTAATCTTGGTATTTCCAAATACAATATTTTCTTAAATAAAATGGCAATCAATTTCAATATGTTTGGTCCTTTCACGAAAGATGATATTTGCTCTAATATGAAGAACAATTTGATTGTCACATATAAATGTCATTTGAGTGACCTTTCAAAATATTTTAAGAGGTAAGGGATGGAGAGGTTCATGAGAAATAAAATAAAATGAGAGATTTTGTTATCTAGAATCAAAGATGACATGTGATTAATGAAATAACACACACCAAGAACAATATCACCCCTAAAAATGTTGAGGAACCTCATCATTGATTAAAATTGTGCAAGTTGTTTCAATGAGATGTTTGTTTTCTTGGGTCAACCACCCCCATTTTATTAAGGTGTATAAGCACATGAGTTTGATGAAAAATGCCATAGAAAGTCATAAATTTTTTAAAAGAATGAGAAACATACCAACAAGCATTATCACTATGCAAAGTTTGAAAAAAAAAACTCCATATTGATTTTTAATTTCATTGTAGAATGAGTAAAATATAGAAAACAACTCAGAACGATATTTCATTAAAAACAACCAAGTAAATCTTGAATAATCATCAATAAAAGTTACAAAATTTAAATTTGACATAACACGAATTAGTCCTCGAATGTCAAAACGAACTAAGAAAGAATGAGAAGAAGCACGTTGTGAGACACTACTGAGAAAAGAACTACAAATGTGTTTTTCTAATTGACATGACTACAAGACAAACATGATAACTTATACAAACTTGGAATAAGTTGATCCATCTTGGCAAGGCTAGAATGACCCGTCTAAGCATGAATGAGAGATGGAAAGTCCATTACCAAACCAACATGTTCATTTATAGGTGATAAAGACCATGAAACTCACATTTGATGTCAATAATACATCCCAAACTATGATCCTCTAAACAAACTTTTGATAGATAATACAATAAAGGGAACATGTGAGAGGTCTAAAGGAATATAAGTTAAATGGAGGCCTAGAGACATAAAGAATATTATCAAGGAAGAAGATTAATAGTACCATCACCATGTGACGAGACCCTAAAGCCATTGACCATGGTAACAAAAGGTAAATAACTGGAAGTAGACAGAGAAAAGAAAAAATATTTATTACCCATGATGTGATCCATGACACCTGAGTATGGAACCCAAGGACCAAAAGAGTTGGAGTTAGTGAGGCCAATAAAATATGTTCTTATGTGTGCAATAGAAGTAGTGGAACTAGAGTTTTGATGATCCTCATATCATTTTTGAAATTCATTGAAGATAGCATGATATCTTGAAGTGATCAGATGAAGTGGAACCCTAATTAGACTGTTGAGAGAGAGCAGTTTGGGCAAATGTAACAGATCAAGGAAAACGACCATGTAAAGCATAACATTGGTCAATTCTATGACCTAGCCTATGACAATGTTCACACTTATGTCGCCCTTTGTCTGGCTTTTGAGGACAACTGCATAAGAGTCATCAGAGGTGACAGAAGCAAGTATTTCAATGGTTGACGCAAAATGGTGGAACAAGTGAAACTAAAGATAGGCACAATTAGGGATCCCAAAATTTGATCACGAACATGTGAATAATCATTAGGAAGTCCATGTAAGACCAATAACATTAAAAACTTTAATCGTTGCTCTAAATCTTAAGAAGAAGTAGAGGTAAGACGCAATAACTCATTGAAGTCAAGAAGAAAAACATGAATGTGAATATATTTAGTGAAATGGCTACCCACTTTGAAGCTTCACCATTTGTAGATCTTCAGTTAAGGATGTACCAAACTCTTGATCTTAAACTTGCGGTATACCTCTAGTGTAGAAGAAAGAACAAAATTGGAGTTACTGAAACCTTCATGGTCATTTAATCAGTAAAGGGTAAGTGAGAATTTTAAAATTCATGATAGTTAGGAAGAAGTTATAGGAGCTTAAAAAGAAATTTCCATGTTAATAACATGAGTCTTCTGAGGTTTATAGCTCCAACCACTTCTTTTCAACAAAATAAGGTGAAAGGGAAGGTTGACAAAGGTTTTCTCACACCCACATGCAACGTTAACAATAGTTATCTACGTGGCCAAACACCTAACCACACTGAATTTATCTGCCCAAAGGTATAACAATGAACACCATTGAGCAAAGTCATTGTTTGTTCACAATCAATGTAGAGTTTCCATGACTAAGATCAACCTTTCATGAAGGTCGTTGTATGTAAAACTAACTTCCAATTTTTTCGAAGATGAGGTGAACAAGAGATAGGATTGAAGGTAGTGGTTAGTAAATGGAGATACTATGTTATGGTACCCAATGTACATATATATATATATATATATATATATATATATATATATATATATATATATATGACAAAAATAACTTAAGGATATACAAATAATACTTCATAATAAAAATTGTTTCATTCCTTATTCACATATAAAGCATATTTATCAAAGCTTCATGATATGTCACTACAAGAAAATAACAAGTTACTCACTGAATTTAGCAACCAAAATACAATCGTCGCAAATTGCGACTGAAATAACCACCAACTGTTCTCAATATCGAATATGTGACCGAAATAGTGATTGAATAAAGTGTTAATGATTTAAGTTAGTTTTGCGACTGAAAGTGAAAGTAGCAAAAAATGTGGTCGCTAAATTGGTGAATGTATTGAATAAATTAAAAGTAATTAAATTTGCAACTGAATTAGCGACCGAAATAAATTTGGTGGCTAAATGGAAGTGTTAATTTTTGTCACCGAATTAGCGACCAAAATTTGTTTATTTTTCAGCGACCGAAATAATTCTGTGGCTAAATGAAAGTGCTAATTTCTGTCACTAAATTAACAACCAAATCTGATTATTTTTCAGCTACCGAATTTATTTCGATAACTAAATGGAAGTGTTAATTTTTGTCACCGAATTAGCGATCAAAGTTGTTTATTTTCGCATAATGCTCTCTCATTTATTAAATAAACCACTTGTTTTTTACATAATCTGATTCAACTTCATGTTGTATTGTTTTATGCTCATTCAACTTTTGTTCATGATAAAATACTCTATGATATAAAAATTATCCTTAAAATTTTTTTTATAATTGATATTATATTAAAAATAAATAAAAAGATAATGAATTATTAGACTTTATTTGGTCAATAACTAATATGTTAACAAAAAATTTATAAGAAATTCGAGTATCTCAAATAGATAGGTACATACTGTTATATGAGTTATGATTATTTTTTTCAAAAAAATTCTTATAAAAACTTTTGAAAGAAAATAAAATAAAAAAATAAAATTAATTTATGAGTAAACTAAAAATCAAATGTCAATAAATTAGTACAAAATAATTTCTACTATTTAACTATCCACAGATCAATTTTACTTTATAAAAAAAAACTAATTTTATTTTCGTTCCCAAGTCTTGTAGAAAATTTATAAAAAGTCTTTCCAATGAAATCCTTAATAATTAAAAGGTAAGTTCAACGGTCATACGTGATCTCACGACACTCCTTTGCATGACATGTGATCAAACGCCTATAGATAAAGATACCACAAAAATCACTAACTTTACCCATTCAAAATATACAGAGAAGTTAAGTTATAAAACACAACGTGACAGACCAAAACTATTATACAAACAATAAAATTTTACTAGGATAAAAATATGTCTAGAGAAATAATGTAACTATCTTAATAATGTTTCAGAAAAATAAATATTAAAATAATGTTTGATGAACATGAATATCACCCTCTTATTATGGTCGAATATTGTACCAGTCACTCAACACTGTTAATGAAACAAACAAAAATGGCCGTAAGTGTTTAGAAAGGGACAAATGTCACTAAAATATCTTGAAATATCTCAGATACTATAACAAAGGCGATAAAAAATTTCACCTTATCTACTTGCAAACCAAATTTTGGCTGTGCCAACAAGAATAAGAAAATGTTCTCTTCTTCCTCCTCAATGCCAATAGCAAGACCCCATTTGGTATGAAGCATGACCATGATGATGGCTTTTAGTTCACTTTTTTGCTCCACTCGCTTCATTCCCACACCCTTTATTACTCCTGCCAGAAACATACTTTCTCCACAACACACTTGTGCCAGTTTCATTCCTCACAAGCAGTTCAAGAGAGAGTTCACTCTCCCTGCAGTGGCTTCAGTCCCTTCCCAACCCATCAACATCGACTACCTGCAAGAGGAATTCAGTGGACATGGAGTCACCTTTGAAGGAGCTGGTGACAGTTGCGTTGTCAAGATGGAGCTGAGAAATGGAAGCACTGTGGCCATGATGCTGCCAAGTGGATTGATCACCTCATACAAGGCCCTCATGTGGCATGGGGGCAAGGTGGAGTTGCTCCACACTGCTGTATCAGAGGGAGAGGATGGTGATCCTATAATTCAAGGAGGGGTGTCTTTAAACTTCAATTTTCAAACTGATGATGATGAACTCTCTTGGTCTCCAACAAATTGGGTTCTCCATAAGATTCGAGCCAAAACTAAGGAATCCATTCAGGTCTGATTTCCCTTGAGTAGTAATTCAGTAGAGTGTGTAACAAAATGAAACCTAAAATTGTTATTCGAGATTAACTTTTAGAGATTCTTACATTGTCAATCAATCAGAGATAATTATAAATATGACTTCTAAAGTGATTATTATAAAAGTGAAATGATTCACCCTATGTTAGAATCTATGATTGAAACGATGGTATAAAAAATCTTTACACTATCACTGTATTTAATTAAATTTGTATTTGGTTCGATTCATTGTTTGTTCCATGATTCCATCTTCACTTGACAAGTAAGAAATATATCAAATTCCTGTGGACATCATAGAAACTTCCCTTTGGATTATGACATGAATTATAACTAGCTTGTACTAGAAAAATTGGTCTTGGAGCTTAGTTAATGCCTGATGATCAAACTTCCATACATTGCTAATAGATACTAAGTTCATTTTCCCTCATAATTTCAATTCATTTATCCTCAAAAAACATATATGTTCTAGTAGGGACTCTCATTTTTATGAACATTAGTGCCTTGCTGTTCTTCCCATTTTTTTGTAACAATAACTATTTACTGAAGACATCTTGAGGATATCTCATGCAGGTAGAATTAACAAACAGAACATCAGATGACAAGATTGGATTAAAATACATAGTGACTTTGGAAAAAGATAGCTTAAACTCAGAGCTTGAAATCTCGAACAGAAGGTCTTTACCCCTTCGAATGACGGGGTCAATCCTGAGTCATTTGACACTAAGCTCACCAGAAGCAACTTATGCAATAGGATTAGAAGGATCAAGTTACTGTAGCACACCATTGTTTGAATCTGAGTATATGTTGAGTCCTCAAGATTCAGACCAGGAAGAAGGCTTTGGAAAATTATTTCCTCAGTGGAGAACAAAAAGTCAGATTAATGGATTAGAAGGTAGCCAGGTAAATAATGAAGAAATAGACAACTACAAGGAGTTAAGTGAGGAACTAAGTCTTCTGTACATAGATGCGCCGCGAAGTTTGACAGTGATTGACAGGGTACGTAATCATCATTCTCAACATGTGGAATAAATATTGATAAGTGGACATGCACTTTAAACACTTTTTACAGATCCTCATTCATTCATTAGATAACACCCTGGTAATCGTTGAGATTGTGCATGTACCGCACATAGTTTATGCAATAATATTTTCTATTTTCTGTAGAGTATATAAACTTGGTCAGAGCATATTCTGCAATGATTCTGAATATTGGCACCAATGAGAACTATTGCAGGATTGTATACTCCAGTATCTATTGTTTCCTTCTCCGTCTCTATTTTCCTTGGTGTACTACTCCATGCCTATACCTTACCTGTCAAATTGAACATGTTCAATTCAATTTCAAAGTAGTGTTTTCTTGAACAGATTTCAGGGCTTCTTTCATTGAGTTTCTGGCTAAAATTTAGTAACACATTATCACATTAAATGTAAGCACATGGAGCTAACACTTTGTTATCAATGTTGCATAGGTAAACTGTATTGTAGTTTCATTTTAATTATTCACACTATCTCATCGAAAAAATCACTGTTTTCATCAGGGTAGAAGAAATTCAGTGTCGGTTGGAAGAAGAGGATTTGATGAAATGTATCTCTTCAGTCCTGGCTCACGCGTTGAAATTTACAGTAAACATTCCTACATATGTGTGGGCCAAGCTTCCATCCTCAAACCAATAATTATAAGTCCTCAAGATGTATGGAGAGGTGGGCAGTTTATATATAATCCAAATCTTGATGCGTAAGTTTGTTTTTGCCTATAGAAAGACACAGATATGCATTATGTGTAAAATTTAGGTGTCCTTTTGAAATTTTACTTTTGGCGAGTTGATGATTTTTACAAAAGAGTGACAACTTGTAAACAGCAATACTGATATACATTATTTTCCACATGCCAAATGCCTTAGAGATTAGCATTGAACAGTTTCTAATGATAATTTGTTCTATATTTCTCACCTCTTCAACAAGTTATTCCACTTGAAAATAATTCTAGTGATAAAGTTAATCACCCAATATAAAGATAAAATTAAGATAATCCTATCGTATGTGTACAACGATTACATCATGTGATATATTATATATTGTCTTCTGGATAGAAATTATGAAGGGTGTATGCTTTATGCAGATGCAAATACATAAATTTGTATGCATATATGAAACCTGATGTAAATGTATTGGCATGAGACATTACTTGTGCTTCATGTCTTTAAATATAATTTTTATTTATCTTATTCGAAAAACAAATAATCACCTAATATGGCAATCAAGCAAACCTTCTCATGAAACAGAAAAACTTCAAAAAGTGCAAGTAACTACACATATTACTCAAAAATTAATATAAATATATCAACATCTAGTCTACATGTACCTTCATCTATATTAAATTTGATTGAATCAAATAATCCATTCAAGGCATTTGAGCTTTCACTCCACCAGAAGGTAGAATTCAGTCCAAAGTTGAGACTCTACGCGAAAAATAAAAGCAAAATTGGGTGTGCCCAACTTTACAGATCTTTTACTTCTACACCAAGCTTCCCAACATTTAGTTGGAATGAGCTAATACTTTCACATAACTATTCTATAATATACTCTTAATTATCAGTTTGAACACTCTAGAATGAGCACATTATGTAGGGACAAGAAAATGGCCTTCATCCTGACTGTTGATCCAGAGTAAAGGAGTTGCTATTGCAAGAAGAGCAAAAGAAATGCCACAAACTAATTTTTGCTTAGTCTTTTGAAATGGCTTTCCCATGAGAACTGTTTCAGTACCATTTCCACTTTCAGGACCAACCTCGGAAGGCATCTCTATATCAGAGGTAATAGGATTGTCATCTGTTGATGAGACTGACTCCGGTCCACCTTGGAACTTAACATCACCATATAAGCCACCATTCTCTTTAGAATCAAAGTTGACATGATCTGCCATATTTTGATCATATTTTGAAAAAGATGCTGGACTCCACATAATATTGCCTGATGATAGACTCTTGATCCTTCTATTCACTTTCTCAGAGCAATCTGAAATCTCATCATTTGGATCTTGAAGAGAGTGAATGAGCTTTCTAGGGGTCATAAAAATTCTGATGTTGTCCTGCGTGAGGGATTTCTGAGTACAGGAAAGACAATCTGTTAGCTCTTCGGAACAATAAGAACTTGTGATTTTAATGACAAACATGCCAGCATAAGAAATCATTGAAGTTTACCTAAAGGAAAATAATATGCACAAAACACTTACGCTAACTAAGTAATGAAGCACTCATGTTTGTGCGAATACACTATTAAATGGTGCATAATAGGCTAAAAACATCAAGCTAAGTAAATGTAAAGTATAAATTCAACTGAGTAAAAGAAATAGTACATAACAATCAAAAGTATGTTCGTTCTTCTTCCTATTTTTAGCTTTTTTCTTCTTTTAACAATACATTTGATAAAATTATTTCAAAGAGTAATGACTAACAAATAATCTTAGTTGGGTCATACCATACTTTTTTCACTAAGATTATTTTGAAAAGCAATGTTAACAAATATTTGTAAAAAAAAGCAATCTAACACTAGAAACATTTAACTAGTGGACAACTAATAGATGTATCTAAAGTGGCAAAATAAAAGGGATTTGAAAATCTTAGAAAAAAGCTCCGTACTCTATTATAACGCAATTGGGATTTGGTTATGCAATATGACATGCAACCATTCAAGTTAACAAGGAAGGAAAAACTTTGGAAATGGATACTTGTAACTGTTAAATTGTGAGTGAGGGCTGTAAAGCTATCCCTACAACATATTCAATTTTATTACCAGAATTTTAATAAAACCT
Source organism: Phaseolus vulgaris (assembly GCF_051622355.1). Classification (NCBI taxonomy): domain Eukaryota; kingdom Viridiplantae; phylum Streptophyta; class Magnoliopsida; order Fabales; family Fabaceae; genus Phaseolus; species Phaseolus vulgaris. The sequence goes on along the minus strand of NC_143501.1, from coordinate 15,430,599 downwards.
GATTAATATCTGACAAACTTACTCGAGGACTTGTGCTGGCACTTCTAGATGCTCCACGCCAAGGACTTCTGTGCGTGAAACCAGTAAACTCTCCTGTTAAATCTCCCCCTCCATTCGAAAATTCATGATCCATAGTGTGCTCCAAAGAGGTATTTCCATGTCCTGACTTTGAGAACAAACCATCCTTAAGAGACACATCAACCTCTCCATTTTCAAGACTCCAAAGCTTCCTATTCACACTCCTTTGCTCATAGAAGTTCTGAGAAGGCAGGCTAGTTAAAATGGGAGACCCATCAGGGGATGCATATCCATTGAAGAAGTCCAAGGTACTGGTATGTGAATCAGGGGAAATAGACGATAGAGAACAGTCTCCATCACCAGAAAAACTTTCTCCCTCCATATTGTCCTTCCTACTGAAATTTGAACCCGTCGCAGAAGCAGGAGTCTTCACACCTCTTGATTTTTTATCATTCAAAATCACCTTAGCAGTTTGCAAAGCCTCAAATGCAGCTCCTTTGACATATGCCATTTTGTCTGATTGAGACAGCTCCATCACCTCAATTATCTGTTCAACCTCTGAGAATATGCTCCTGGGATCTAGACATTTCATCAAGAAGTTCACCATTTGAATGGCTACAAACCGCTTGTGAGAATTTCCCTCCAAAGGCTCACTCCCAGCATTTAGTATTCGCAATCCAGATTGTATGAGCAATCTAGCATAGGCTTCAACAGTCAAAGCATTATGCTTCGCCAGGGTCATAACAAGATCCATGTGTGAATTGGTTTGAGTAGACTTTCCCTCTAATGCCGCAGCAACATTCTGGCAAACCCTATTAACCATCTCATCTGAAGCAAAACGCCAGTTATCTGAATCCACAAGAGCCTTCAAGCAAAGGGCTGCACCACATGTCAAACTCTCTTGAGAACTTGAGAGAGAGTCTGAAAGGGGCTTACAAAGAGAGTGAATAATTTGCCTCTTCTTCTCTTCTGGGGTTGTGGGATCAATTCCATACCTTGCCATGGCTGGAACCACCTTTGAGCACGCCTGCTGAAGATGAAAAGACCCTGCACTTGAAGCTAAGGTCTGAATTATGGATTGCATAATGCTGTCTATCATGGGAACAATCTTCACTCCATGAACCCGAGCAAGAACCTCGTACAATGAAATTGTGAATTCTCCGGACAAAGAACCAGCTTCCTTGGTCTCGGAAACTTGAGCAAGAAAGATAGGAATTGTCTTCATGTCCAGATCTTTCACATATGACTTTAATGCTCTGATTGCAGATTTGCGGCTATCTGCATCTTTGTTGTCAAGATTTTGAATCTCTCTCTGTAGCATTGGACTCAAACTCCTTCCCATTATGAACCTAAAATAAAGAAAACTGCATAAACAACAAATAACAAGACTAAAGAAAATTACCAACCACAATGAGCAAACACATAAAAAGATACATCTCATTTGGTATATTCCTACAGCAGAAAACACACCCCACCGCCCCCCACCTCACCCCACCCCAATTCACTACATCAACAATTTGAGTCAAAGTTCACATTTTTTTCAAGAAAAAACGAATAAATTATTAATCTTACAACTGGGACAGACAAAATTCAAATTGAATGATAAAAGTCAACAATTTTAATTGAAGTATCACAGCACAAAATGATTAATCTTGCAAACGAGACAGTGAAACAACGCAGAAAACAAAATGAAAAAACCCACTGACTGCAAACCCAAGTAGTCCCTTTGTGGTCTCGAATCCATACCGATCAAACATAAAAAACACAATCTTTATCTTTTAGGATACTAACAGTAGCTAGGAACAAGATCAATTCTCTAACAAAAAAAAAAAACTAAAAACAAAGCACAAGAAAGGCAGATTCCAGCTTCCAATTGTAAATCAAACAGCATGGAACCAAAAGACAATTACAAATTCAATTTAAAAATCACCTGTGTTATACAATTGAGGGCAAAAGAGTAGCACTTGGCAGTGCTGAAGTGCAAGAGACAGAATGGGTAGCAGAGTGGTAGAAAGAGAGAGAATAGAAACAACGTTTCAGAATGAAAGGGCTTCACTCAGAAATTCAAATTGTGCATGTTTTTAGGGATTGTGTAATGATGACAGCTGTTTCTTTGCTTTGATTTATTTTTCCATTTCTGGCTTATAACGTTGTTGGAAGGTGTGAATGATTCATTCATTTGAATAGTTTCGTTTTCAAAAACATTTCAATAAATTCCACCGCTGTCCCTCCAGTTCCTGGTCCCACCACAAATTAAAACCCTTTCCGGACAAAAATACCCTCCAACATTTTTTTATTTAATAAAATTATATTCACACTTTCTTCAGGTTTTTTAGATACACCTAGTATTTTTATTTTTTTATCCCTTCATTCTTTAAATAATGTTACATAAACATATACTACCTTTTAAATTATCTAATAAATATTACATCATGTAAAAACTTTATTATTATAAATATAAAATCACTTTCTTTTAGTTGCTAGACCTGAACCCTTTACATCTTTTCATATATCTTTAACATTTTTAAATTTTTTCTATTTCATTTTTTTTTCCTTATATCGTTTTCTTTCTACAACTTAAATTAGCCTTAGGATATATAGAATATAATCTTTCAAAGGATCTCATTAAGAAATTAATAAATTGAAATTGATATGGAAATTACGTGAAATCACATATTCTTATCCAAAGATAAAATGACATCATCTTAATTCACATTGTCATCACAGTTCAATAATATTTTTTTCATAAGCTTTTATGGAAATTCATTGTTTGAAATTGATAACGTCAAGAAACTCTAGTATTTAGAAGACTCTTAAACTAAAGTTAAGGTAATAGTGAAAAACTCAACTTCACATCTAAAAGGATATTGACTTAAATTTAGATAATATGAATATTAGAAAATTCCTTCGTGATTGTGATTCTTTTATGAATGATACAATTGGAATAAAAACAAAGTTTGAAATATATCTCTACACTACAATTGAAATATGAAATATAAAATGGGGATTTTACAAAAGTAAGTCTACAACGGTTATAGTCAATATGACATAGAAGATGATGTCGTGGCAAACTTTTAATTATGAAAAAAATTCTACTTCAATTCACTGATATCTAGCGTGGAATCCTACTTTCCATGTTTGTGTAGCTATAACTTACATGCAAATTAAGATTTTACGTTGAGTGTGATTGAATTAGTGTAGAGACCTTTTTTTATACATCATACCAACTCGTGAGAATCATCTTCTCTCTCTTCGTTACAAAGTTTATGCCCTCTCTTGCTCGTGACAACGTGCCTCCACCACTCGTCACTTTCACCAACGTAGTGTCAATATTTTTTCAATGCCAAAGCCCTAAAGACCCTTATTTGCAAAGCCTTGTGCCTCCCTCGCCATTTCCAAGTTATTATGCTTAATTGCATTGCTCTACAGTGTTTTTGGTTTGTTGCAATTTGATCTAAGAATTTGGTTTTTTATTCCTCTCTTATTTCATTGCATTACTATATTGATTTGTTATAAAGTGATTGAATTATTATTGTTGTTATATTTTTGAATCACAAATAGAAATTAAAATTTTTATAGAACCAAGTTATCGAGGTCCCTTATTATTGTTAGTATTTACAAATTCCAAAATTTGAATTATTGGTGGTGTTAGAAATTTTAAAAATTATAAATGTGGGATCAAACTTGACATTGTTAGAAATGTCTAAAAATATCTTTTTTTAAGTATAAAGTGTGATAAAGTCTAAAAATAATAATAATAGTATTAGAGAAAAAGATATATTTAATCCTAAATATTATTAATATTGTTAGGTGTGTGTTCATGTAATACACCAATTTCTCGTGACTAAGATTAAGACCCAATTAGGTATGGAAATTTACTATCTACTATAAATGTGCAATTGTTTGACAATTTTCACACTATTGATATATTTTTGTTTTTACCAAAAAAAAATACACTATATTGAATTTTTATTACAAATTCATACCATTTAATTAATTAATTAATTAATTAATTATTAATTTAGTATTCTTATTTCTTAAATTGTCTTCATGAATAAATTTTACTTTCCTATTTGATATTTAAGAAAACTATTAATGTAGTATTAATTGTTTTATTAAATCTTTAATTATTTAGTTGTACATGCATTTTGTTTTGTTCTCTAAGTGCATGTTTGATTGTGGGTGGTGAATTTAATCTAAGCGCTCTCATATTGTATACTCAAAGATAAATGTGAAGTGTTGTTGTCATTGTGAAAAGGAGAAATGAAACTTTATGAATGCATATTAATAGTATATAAAAGATGTATTTCTGAATGGATGGGTGACACCTTTCAAATAAAGTTAGATGTACATTCATCTTCTAAGTCAAATTTACCAAAGTATTTGAAGTATGAATCGAAGTTTGATCAATTCAAGTCATATGTGTGAACAGTGGAATAATGAAGTTAAACAGTCTTTTGAATTTTTCCAACAAAATCGATCCAATAGCAACGAAAGATTTTATTTCCCATGAATTAACCATATGAATAGACGAGTACAAACAATATATATCATATGAGAACATCTTGTTTATGACAGTTTCTTGAAGAATTACACAATATGGGCATGACACAATGAGTAGTTGATAAGTATCTTACACTGCAGATAACCTTTTTATCCTAAGTGCATAAGACTCACACAATTGTCAATTGTTTTATGTCTTTTGAACTTGAATGTAAAATATGGGTGGAGTGATAAAAATTTCACTGATTTACTACAACTTTTTAAGGGCATGCTATCAAATGATAAACACTTTGTCAAAAATTGTATGTATCAAACAAAAAATATATTTCATTTGATGGGTTTGGAATACAAAAAAATGCACATTTGTTGTAATGATTTCATATTCTACAAAAAGAGTTTGAATGCAAAAACGTTCATGTTGTGGAGTATCACATTACAAAGTGAAAGATGGGGTTTATGAAGAAAATTAAACAAAGGATCCTTAAACAAAGATCTTATGGTATCATCCATTAATTCGAATATTAAAACAATTATTTGTTAGTGAACACGATGCAAACAACCTTATATGAAATGACAATAAAAGAAAAAATTATGGACAACTTTGACATCCTACTAATTCTGCTTAGTGGAATAAAGTAAACCACATTTTTCGAATTTATGAAGTTAGGCAAGAAACCATATGCTTGGTCTTGTTGTATATAGAATAGATTCATTTGGCAACTTAAGCATTAACTATAGTTTGTGGGCAATTTTGTTGGTCACTAACAATCTTCCATCTTGGTTGTGTATGAAACGTAAATATATCATGTTATCTATTATGATTTCAAGTCCCAGATAACCTATAAATGACATAGATATTTATTAACCGAGACAAAAATATTATTTGGCCACACGAGATTATTGTCCATGCATGACTAGTCAATCATGCACACCAAAAGTTGTTGCATTCACATGATTACTCATCCATAGGTCCGCACTCTGTACCTTTTCACATGTGATAAAGAAGGTTGTTTCAGGGCATGCGAAGTTATTATTCAAGCATGAAAATGAAATTATTGGGTTATTGTCCATTCTTGTAGAACTTCACAACAATTGACACATGGTCCTTATTTTTGGATAAATGTGTCATCATCATATTTCAATACAATCCACACAATTTAATTTGTTGGCAAAATCTAGACCGTTCATTTCTAAGGGCATCAATGAGAAAAAAACATAAGTGTTTTCTCCAAACCAAAATCAACATACATAACTTACTTCATCTAAAAATTATATTGTGGTGGAATTGAACATCATAAGTGCCCTTAATTTCTCTAATTTCTTCCTTATAGTTCTTTATTTTAATGTTAGAATAGTACAATAATAGAGATTACTCTAACATGTTGTTTCCAAAATGTTTAGTATGTTGGAGAATATTTTTCTAGAAGAGTCATCAACTAACTTTATTTTCGTCAACCAACATGGAAAAAAAAAAGGATGTGTTGACGTGACTCGACTATTTAACAATATCAATACATGACACTTGACTAATGTGAAAGTTCAAAGTTTCTTCCTTGAAAGTTATTTAATTAACTAGTATATCAAAAGTGTGTGAAAGAAGTTATGCATATAATACACCAACCTTAGACAAACGATGATACTGAATAGAAGTAATTTTACCAAAGTTATCTTAATGTATTTAATTGTAATTTTTTTCTCTTCGTACTTTTTTCATTTATTTTTTTGCATTTTAATTTAATTTGTCCCCTTTTTATTATCATATTAATTAATAATATTAGTATTTTTAATATTAATTTCAAAATTTTATTATGTTTTTTCAAAGGCGGACACATAAGTTCTGTTATTATTAAAAAATTTAAATGTATATTCGTATATATATATAATATTAACTTAAATAATTATTTTAAATTAAAACATTAACTTTTAGTTTTCAATATCAAACAATTTGGTCACAATTAAATAACTTAAAATATTAACTACTTTTAACTCACAAAGTTTCTATATAAAAATTCATATTTTTGAAATACTATAGCACTTTAAAAATAAAAACTAAAAGATGTCATCTTCTTAACAATCATCACATAAAAATAATTTTAATAAATTTTTAAATTTAATTTAATATATTTTTGAAAATTCCAAATTATCCATATATTTATAATTGAATTCATAAATTTATTTAAATAGTCTAAATATTTAATAAATCTAATTAATAAATTCATTATTTTTAATTTAATTTTAATGAAATTATTGATTTAATATGATATATTATTGAAACTTCCATACAAGTGTTATATAAATAACTTAATAAGTTTGCTTATTTATTAATTAATTTATTGGATACTATTTTGCCATTGATTAATTAATTTTAATTTTTAAAAAATCTTCAATTTTATGTTTTCTTGATGAAAAATCATTCCAGCCAGTTTTCCAATGTGGGATGTGTATGATTCTAGCTATAAAATTTTGTTTGAATTAGTTTGATTTAGTGAGAGGGTAATTTGGTCAATTGGATATCTTATTTCATGGCATGGATCTTTGAAATGAATGCCGCGCAGGTTTCCCGTGATTCCTCTCTAAGGAGTTTCCCGCTTTTGAAACTCTCAATTAGATTCTAATTACATTTCGAATTCATTTTCACTGTAACATTAGTCTTACTCACATATTTGTACTTTAAAAAAATCATAATAGTAAATTTGGTTGAGAAAAAAATCATAAATAATTATATATACATATATATTATTTTGGTGAAATTAAGTGAAGTTATTGATAAATTATCAAATTTTATCATGATTTATAACAGGTTATAACTTGCACATATTTTTTAATACCATTCTAATCTAATCATGAATAGTTGGTTCTATAAAAGAATTTAAAGAAGTATTTGATTAAAGAGAAAGACTCTTTACTTGCCAAATGTATAAAACAATATTCAAAGCATAATAAAATATTGTTAAAAGATAGTCAAAATTATAATTGTTATGTATAAGAGTGTTCTCATTGCTAATCGTATATGGGTGAATGTTATATACATCGAGTTATAAAATTAATATCTAGATTTATATAATTTTTTCATTAAAATACGCTAACATGACATAAAAAAAATAAAACTCAGGGTTGTAAATAGGCTGTTATGTCATAAGAATACAAATTTAATTTTTTATTTTACAAAATAGATATATATTTTTGCTAATAATAAATAAAACATTAACGAGAGTGTGAGTCTTCTAAGGCCATTGTAAAGTAAAAATTAAAGAACCCACACAAATTTAATTAAGACTTCGTAAATGACTCATGCAATAGAGATGCTTTAAAGGTTTAAAGTTATTCTTAACTCACTCCAAGTTGTTCTAAAATGGATTAGTCTAATACAGGAATGGCAAAAAAATAAACCCAACTTGTAGGTATGAGAAATTCTCGCATTGATTTAGTATGAGTATAAGTAATACCTAATTTTTTTTAAATTGAGTATGTGAACAAATGAATGTATATGTAACAGTATAGGCAAAGTGGACCTAGATAGTACCTGGTGTTAGTTGTACAATTGCTGATGTACATTTTTCAAGATTTGCTTTTATGTCATGGTGAGTGAGCATAAAATTCAAAAACTTTTCTCCTTCTACTCCGAATGCACACTTGTCGGGGTTAAGTCGCATGTAGTGGTCTTGGAGGGCTTGAAAAACTTCCTTTAAATTTTGGATATGCTGTAGACATGAATCAAATTTGACTATAATGTCATTTACATAAACCTTGACATTGCAATCGGCTACTCCATCCACTAGGTGATCAATGCTCGACAAAGGATAAGAATCCCTCGGGTAGGCGTTGTTGAGGTCGGTGTAATCAGTGCACATTCTCCATTTGCCATTTGACTTTTTAACCATGACCACATTGGCCAACCAAGTTGTATAGTGTGCTTTTTTGATAAAGTCAACTTTCACTAATTTATCAACCTCTTGTCATGCAGCAACACGCTTTTCTTCGCCCATCTTGCGTTTCTTTTGGACGATAGGTATGGCTTATTTGTAGACAGAGAGACGATGTGTGATGATGTCCCGACTCACTCCGGGCATATCTGAAGTTGTCCAAGCAAACAAGTCAGCATTATCAATTAATGTTTGGCTTACCAGTTTAGTGTCATCCGACTTCAAGGAAGTCCCATGTGTGTTGTATATTCTTTGTCACGTAGGGTTAATGGGTGAAGGTCCTCGCCTGGTTCGATGCGGGCTTCGTCCAATTGAGGGTTGAGGTTGACCAAGGTAACCATATGCTCTTTTTTTTGGGGATTTTCTTTATCGAGATCAATCTTTAACCAACCCTTTAAATCCTAGAGAGCATCCCCTTCTTCCGGTTGACCGTCTGCTCAGAGATGCCTTGTATATCCGATTGGTTGGTTAGACTTTTAAGCTTACAACATAGCATTCGCGAGTTGTTTTTTAATCGACATGAACGATAACTATGTAACCTAATGCCGAGGGAAACTTCATTGCGAGGTGTGGAGTGGACATTATTGCTTTTAGGTGGTTAATGGACGACCGACCGAGCAATATATTATAAGAAGTATTTGCATTTACCATAAGGTATCTAATCTTTATAGTTTTGCAAAGTTATCTACCTTCTCCAAACGTGGTATACAAGTTGATGAAACCCTGCGTGTCCACTCGCTCTTTGGAAAACCCGACAATCTGATCGTCATAGGGTTGGATTTCTGACTCTGGAATCCACATTTTTTTGAAAGTCTTCTAGTCTAGAATGTCGGTCGAGCTGCCTTGATGCACTAAGACCTTGGTGATGACAAATTTATCGATCTCTAAAGTGATGACCATGGGATCTTCTTGGGTTGAATTGATAGCGGTAAAATAGTCATCCGTAAAAAGAATTAAGGGAATTCTCGGTTGGTCCTAGGTAGTTACTGATATGAGTTGAATTGAACATAGACACTTTTAAACTCTTGAACACAACAACATATGTGAATGAAAACAACAATTCAAGGATCAAAGAGTGCTTAAACAATGAAAACGAAATTACATCAACAAAACAGAATGCTGAAAACAGAATTGGACTTCAAGGAAGCTTAAGGAATCATCAATGCAGACATAGCCATCCAAAATGATGATCCAAACTCATTAAGAGTGCTATCTCCTTGTAAACATCCATGGAAAAAGATTACTAAACACAAATGAATCAAGGACGCAAGGCACCGAACAAAATTGGAAGAAAAAGGTAAATCTACCGATTGAAATTATCAAGGAACAAAATGCACCGATTAAAAATGAAGAACGAAGCCTAGAAACAAACTACCAATTGAAATTGAAGAAACAAGGTGAAGGAAGATGACTTATGTGGTTGTAGCTCGGTTGGAAGATGGGCACGTCACTTGGATGATGAAAGGTCCAAGATAAGTGCAGATTTGCCGCCACTTAAATGCTCCCAATGCATCACAAGATGAGACTTAGGTAAGAGATCAAAATCTCACACAATTCTCTCTCCAAATGAGTAGAGTTTCTCTATATCAATTATCCAATCTGAATTTTACAAAGGCAAGCACCTTATTTATAGCCTAAGTGGCACTGAAATGAGAAGCTAAATCAAAAGCAAATTCCCCCCTAAATGACACTAAAATGGCGCCAACTAGAGCATGAGGAAGGTGTGACTTCCTATCTAGTGTAGGCACCTCCCATATTACACCTACACCGTCCCACTAAGTCACATGGACAATGTGACTCTCTCTAATACATTTACACCTATTTATTTAATATCCACACCACCTACAACTATACAAGAGAAATAAGAAGAGTCATCATTTGACACTCTTTTCCCAAAGCTCTTGCCATGCTCCTAGTGATTCTTTGGGCTTGGGCGTCATGGGCTTGGGCGTCCTCTACTTGGTTTCCATCATTTACTGAGTGGACCGGCTGGATGGCTTGGAAGGTGCTTCTTACGAGCGAAACTAGAATACCCTCCCCCTACAAATCCTCCAGCGATAATATTTATCTATCCCGCAAAACGTTTGGGACTTCTACTTTCTAGAGAAGGACTTCAACATGATTGTCCCTCCCTCCGACTAGTATCTTCCAACGAGATCCCGTCGGCTATGGTGTTTATGACCTCATGGACACTGCACCTTGAAAGATCGCCCCGCCGAGGGCTTTCACTCTGTGGCCGACCCCGTCGTATAGGGCTTTCACTCATTCTTTGTTGTTTGGTAGGGCGTTGGTCATCTTCAAAACGATGTGATCCTTCTCGACCACACCGAATGTATTGCTCCTTCCGCTCTCTGGAAGGGTACCTCTCCCTTAGTGGGGATCGATACAAGCTCCTGTTTGTTTAAACAAACTTGTGCAAATGACCGGCTTGAATAAGCTCCTCTATCTTGTCCTTTAGTGCCTCATAACCTTTAGTTGTATGTTCGAAGTTGCAATGATATTGACATGTCGGCATTTCTTGGACTTTATAGCTTTTTCAGTGCCGGGAGTAGTCCAGTTTGTAAAGCTTCGTCCTTGATTTTACCCTTTGCATCATTCAAAACCGAGGGCCTCAGTTTTCCTTGAATCTATTAGTCCGACCGGACGTGGGTTAGGTTCCTCGGTCTTTCTCCTTTCCCTTATCTCCTCCACTTTCAGAACAAACATTTTTTATGGAAATCATGCAACTCCTCAATTTGCATGAACTTGGTGGCTTGATTCCGCGATTCGTCAAGATTTTTTGCTGGTTTCTTTATCAGGCAATCAGTGAACTGGCCAGATCAAAGAGCCGAGATCAAATGATGCATGGCTAGAGCCAAGATCATTCCTCCGTTGATCCTCGATGCCTTTTTGAAGCGTCTTCTTCATTTATTTTTGAAGCGTTTGAAACATGGTAATCTATTTTTCAGTGATTCGATCGTTGTTGACTACATTTCTTGTTGACACCATTGTTGCTTGCCTGAAAATGAATCATATCTCGGCCCTACGGTGGATGCCAATTGTACCTGTATAGGCAAAGTGGGCCTAGATAGTACCTGGTGCTGGTTGTACAATTGCTAACGTGTCGGTTGCCTCCTCGTTCCTTCCTTCAAGTCTCTTCCTTATATAGCTGGCGCTCCGTCAGGGTTGACCTGAAAAAGGTACTTCGACGATCAAGTAAGTACTCTGTGTAAGAGTGTATATTTGTAAAACTAATTAAAGCGTACCTTACACCTCTGTCAAGGGTTTATTTATAATGTTCAGTGATGGGCACTTGTTGTAATGGGCCGAATATTAGTTGTGAACTGATGTGTAGCTTACTCCATAATTTATAGGGAGAAGATATATTGGTATATCTGTATATCTGTATATTTGATATTTGATATTTGAAGAATATCTTCAATATCTTTCATTTAATCAGTGCTTAGCTGGTTTCTTGGAGATGTCACCCACTTTAAGTGGGACATGATTATAATTCACAAAGAATTCTCATAGTTATCGTTGTTGATATTTATTAAGTGTTTTAAAGTGTGTTTTGATAGGTCAGTCGGTCACCGATGCTGAGTGACTGGCTCGTCTGGTACCGACTGTTACAATATACATATTTATATCGTTTCCATTTTAAATTATTAAAACAACCTTATAAAAATTCATGTTAGGTATCACTCTACCATTACATGAAAAAATATCATTAAACAAGAAAAAAAAGAAGAAAAAATAGTACAAGAAAGTACGACAGGACTAAACCAAAACTCATACAAAAGAAGAAATTTAAAACCCAAAGAGAAATTAACACAAGAGAATTACACCTATAAAGAAAAAAAAATCAAAGAGAATTTAAGAGGCAAACAATAGAACCATACTAACACTTACAGATGAAGACTTTAGAAAAAACCTACACAACCAAATCATTTCTTCTAAACTTGACCTGCCCTAGTAATCTTTTTAACACCTTTTTTAGGACATCCAGGCCTCTTAGTAGTTTGAACAACATCGTCTCCATTGTCACTAAGAGTCTTCCATATTGGCTTTATCGTCCAATATTTAGCAACAATGTTGCATTCTTTCAGAAAGTTGTTCCCCAAAGGAGAAGGAAGGTTTGAAACAAGATCGACAACATCCTTCCCTTAATTTATTCTTTCTTTGTCTCTCTCTCTATCCCTCTCTCTCAGTTTATTTTGTTTCATTTGAAAGAACCCATCGTAATCTTTCATTCTCTCTCAATTATCAACTCCTTTACACTGTGTTTGGATTAGGGGGTGGCACTGTAGTTGAGGGCGAATGAGGGGTGCCACCCCCGTTTGGATTAGGGCAAAGATGAGGATGAAGGAGTGGGGGAAGAGAAAGTTCAGTGAGTGAGTGATCTTTTGAAGGTTGAAGAGAAAAGAGAGATGAGTGAAGAGAAAGTCACGCCAAAGTATGTGAAATACCATTATGCCCTCCCTTTTCTTCACCTTTTTGAAAGTAAATTGATTTTGCACTGCAACATTACACTACACTAGTGTCATGCACCACTGCCATGCACGACACCACAATTATTCCATTTCAAAGATTCATGACTTTGGCACAGGGAATCTTTTTGACCACCATAAATGTGATGAATGCACTGCCAAATCATTCAAACAAACTTTTGTATTGCTTGAGTGACCTTAGAGAGCTTCATGAGTTAGTAGAGTGCAAAGCTAGTGAGTTTGTTATTGCATCTTCGATCTCATGTTAGCCATTGTGTGAGTTTTCTCCATGTCTAATTGATTACCAGTGAAAAAGAACACAACACTTAATCGATTATGTCATTCAAAATAGTTGATAATCGATTAGGTTGAATAGATAATCGTTAATGTGTTGTTTTTTGGGAACATAATCGAATTTATGTTATATTATTGATAATTGAATTCATAAATTAAAAATATTTATTATTGAGAATCCATTTGAATGAATTTTGAGAGTGTTAATTAAAATTCATTTTAAATATACCATAAAATTAATGTAATTATTGTTTTTTATTGATTAGTAAGAATTCATTTTAATATTAGTAAGAACAAATTCAATTTTCTTTTCTGTTTAACATTTGTTTTTAGATTTTTTCTTTTATTTTTTACATAATTTTTGTTTTGTTACTTTTACATGTTTATGAAAAAAAAAAGAATTATTTTATTTAAAATTAATATTTTGTATAGAATGGAAATATTAACTGAATTTTTTTTTGTTTTTTTAAAGATCAATTAATACTTATGCGTATTAAAATAATTAATATATATATTAATTTAGATATCTATACAACTTCAGATATTATATAGAGTTTCATATATTAATTTAGGATTCAGGGTTTAAGGATTCAATCATATTTTATTTTCTAACATGTGTCTAATTCATCTCACTATTTAACATTTAAACACAAATTATTTTTTCCATAATTTAAAATTAATATTCTAGTTATTTTTTTATTTGAGAAAAATAAACTAGAAACAAATTAAATTAAAACTGAAATTTATTCAAGAAAAATAATTCAAGACATAAAATAACCAAATAAGCAATAATAAGCAATTTATTCAAAATACAAAATAAACAAATAAAAAAAATAAGAAAAAAAACAAAACAACCGAAAAATAAATAAATATATAAAAATAAACAGAAAAATGAAATAAAATTAAAATAATTGTAAAAAAAATAATTAGAAGGATAAAACCATGTATTTGCTCAAGCCTTGCTTACTAAGAAGTTATTCAGCTTTGTGTTAAAACCTTCATCTATAGTTGTAGATGATCCTTCTTCATTTATTGGATCTGCCCTCTGAATAATAGAACCTGTCCCCATGCCAAAATACTAGCACTCAAATATGTTAAGTATTATTGTTTAGGTCAGAACCATAAAATAACTTTCAAGTCAGATTTAAGATTCTAGATCAAGAATTAGAAACAAAACATTACCAATAATCAATCAAGAATAAGATATTATATTCAAATATCACCTTGGTACATAAGAGACTGAAAAGATTACTCCAAAATCCACAGGGTAGAATTAGCCACACATCTTCTATCACCTTTTATTCTCCCAATTGGGTTACAACACTAGCCCAAAAATGCTAATCAAGTGCGGTTATTTTACATTTACAAATGCGGCTATAGAGCCGCATTTGATCAACACGCATTCGTAAATCAGAGAGATACAAATGCGGCTATATAGCCGCATTTGTGAATACTATTTATAAGTGCGGTTATTTCAAATAGTCGCATTTGTATATTCTTCTGAATGAGGTAAGGGGTTTAGGGTTTACAAATGCGGCTATTACCATAGCCGCATTCGTAAATGTGATTTACAAATGCGACTTTGGTAATAGCCGCATTTGTAAATCAAAATGATTTACAAATGCGGCTTTGGTAAATAACCGCACTTGTAAATAGTGTTTTTTTTAGTGCAATCTGTATTGTCCCTAAACCATATAAATTAACCTGCATATTGATCAAAATGTACCCAGCCAGACAAATACATAAATATAGAGATAAATTCAGAGAATTAAAATGTACATTACAAACAAGTAATCAAATTACATATAAAACCTACATTATTGATCAACTACCCTAGAGTTATAAAAATTTATGAAATATGTGGACCAAGAATGTCTCACATATGACTTGACTTCCGAATTCATTGGTATTTCTTCCGTGAATAATTACATTGCAAAATATAGTTGACATAAATTCGTTTTTAGGTACATATATGTTCAAGAACTATAAAAATGATTTAACATATCATGTTATTACCTCTTTCCAACTAGTTTTAACACCTAGTCTTATAATGGTAATCATCCATTGCATAATGTAATAGCCACACTGATAGCTTCCTGGTTGTTTATTACACTATAATTCAATAAAAAGTAAAAGTTAGTATATTGATAAACAATGATAAGAGAAAGAAAAAAATTACAAACCTTTATTCTTATCCAGTTCAAATTATTTGAACTGGATCGACCTTTTAGGATGTTATATCCACGCATGAACTGGTTAATACAAGAAACCTCGTTAGTAGATGGTTAATTAGTAACATATACAAAGTTAAGTTTATAGTGTACTTACGTATCAATGATATCCTTAAATTTTGTGGGTATCTTCTTGTGTAGGGAACTAACCACACAGCAGTCTTATCAACCATTGATAAGACAAGTAATTGCCAATGATGCCTATATCATCCATGAAAAGAGTTAGTAAATATTTGAAACTGTTGAACCAAGTGGTGTTCAATGTTTTGAAGAATCCAAATCCTTTGAAGGATGTTGAAGCCTCTGCTTTGCTTGGTGTTGCTGTGCTGGTTTAAACTTTGTTTTGGGGTAGTTTAATATTGTAATCCACCCTTAGATTAAATCTCAAGCAATTAGCATCTCAATCTTTATCAAAGTAAAATGTTTTTCAAACTAAGTTGAAACAACCGATTGTTTTGTCGAAACAACCGATTGTTTATACTTATGTGTTTTGAGAAAGTTTGAAAACTGTTTTTGAATGGTGAAATCTGTTAAGTAACAAAACAACCGATTGATTCGAGGAAACAATCGATTGTTTGTTTTGAAACCATAACAGAAAAACTGTTTTCTTTGACTGAGCTTTAAATGCTTTAACTGAATACGCTCCAGTCATTAAATGCTTTGACCAATCTATTTTAAATGCAATTAAGAGTTTGTTAAGATTTGATAACAAAATATATCCTTGAATATATTATGAAAAACTGTTTTTAAGGATTAAGAATCTTGAGACAAAGTTTTTAACTAAGAGTTTTTAAAAGAGTTATGAGATTGCTTAAGAGTTGAGAGATTGATCAAGGTGCTGGAATAGGATTCTACTTGTATTGATTTCAGATATTCATCTGTAACAAGTGTAATCTTTGTAAACTGCTGTACAATTCGTTTGTGTGTTTTGCTGAGATTGGCTGTGTGTTCTTGAGGTGTTCAAGATCAGCAATCTTAGTGTGGGCCAAAGAGAGTGTGTTTCTTGAGGTTTTCAAGGTCACTCTCTTGGTTGTTGTGTAAGTGATCAAGGTGTGGTTGCTTAGTGGATATCCTCAGGGTTTCTGAGAAGACTGGATGTAGCTCTGGTTTGGAGTGAACCAATATAAACAACTGTGTACAATCTCTCTATCCCTAACTCTTTAATTTCAGTTTGTTTGTTGTTTGCTGGTATAAACAACTGATTGTTTCGAAGAAACAACCGATTGTTTTTTTTAGTATTACAGTTTTTGCTTGCTGTTTTGGCTAACTGAATTGCTGAATCAATTGGTTTCTGAAATAAATTCATTCTAGCTTTGAAAAGTTTGCGAAAACCCCTTTAAACAATTCACCCCCCCTCTAGTTTAAAGCCATCTTTTCTAACAATTGGCATCAAGAGCTTGGTTCTTGTAAGTCATTCAAGTTGATCCTAAAATCTTTTAAAATGGCTGATAGACTACCGTTTGGGGAAGGTGCCTTAATAAACAGATCACCCTTGTTTTGTGGTTTGAATTACCAGTTTTGGAAAGTTAGAATGAAAATATTTATGGAATCTCTTGACAAAGGAATTTGGGATGCAATTGAAAATGACCCTTTTATCCCAAAGTTTGAAAAAGATGGTTCTGTCATTGAGAAGCCATGGTCTCAATGGACTGATGCAGAAAGTAAAAAGGCCAAATTTGATTGCATTGCCAAAAATATTATAACCTCTGCTTTAAATTCTGATGAGTTTTTCAGGGTCTCACAATGCAAATCATCAAAAGAAATGTGGGATACTTTGGAAGTCACTCATGAAGGAACAAATGAGGTGAAAAAAGCTAGAAAGCATGCTCTCATCCAAGAGTATGAGATGTTTAGAATGCTTAAAGGTGAAACCATAGCTGAAGTGCAGAAAAGGTTTACACACATCATCAACCACCTTATGAGCCTAGACAAGACGTTTGGCAAAGAAGAGCTGAATATCAAGATCTTGAAATGTCTTGATAGAGCATGGCAACCAAAGGTAACTGCCATTTCCGAATCTAAAGATCTAACATCATTAAGTGTTGCTTCTTTGTTTGGAAAGCTTAGGGAACATGAGCTAAAGATGAATAGACTCAATGTTCAAGAAAGTGAAGATAAGCACACAAGGAGCATAGCCTTGAAAGCATCCAAACATAAGGGAAAGCAAGATTCAAGTGATGATAGTGATGAGGAAAATCTTAGTTTGCTGTCAAGAAAATTCAGCAAATTTCTAAAGAGAAACCGCAACAAAGACAACAACAAGGATAGGTATGGAAACAAGAAACCCAATGAATTTAATTCAAATAACTATGCTTGTTTTGGTTGTGGTGAGCAAGGTCACATAAAGGCAAATTGTCCCAACAAGAGCAAAGAGAAAAAGACTAGCTACAAGGAGAAGAAAGGCAAGACAAAAAGAGCCTACATAGCTTGGGATGAAAATGAGGTGTCATCATCAAGTTCTTCATCAAGTGAAGATGAAAAAGCCAACATATGCTTAGTAGCTGAGGATGATGATGATTCTTGCAGTTCAAGTGAGGTAAGTTCATGTGCTTCCTTAAATGAACAAAACTATAGTGAATTACTTGAAGCTTTTCAAGAAACACATGATGGAGCTAATAGATTGGTTCTTTCTAACAACCGATTGAAAGATCTTAACAGTGGGCTTGAAAAGAAAGTTAAATCACTTGAAGAGGATCTGAAAAAAGCAAAAAGTGATTTTGAAAAACTGGAAAATCATTTTAAAAATGCCTTTTGCAAGTGTGATACTCTCATTTGCACAAATTGTGAAAATCTTGAGAAAAAGGTTCACTATCTTGTTGAAACTGTGGACAAGCTTTCAAAAGGGAAATCAAACTTTGAGAATGTCTTGGCATCTCAAAGCTGTGTTTTTGGAAAGGCTGGTTTAGGCTTCAATCCACAGAATAAGCAAGATAGGTTTTCAAAAAGTTTTTTAAGAAAATCAGAAAAACAACCGATTGTTAAGACGAAACAACCGGTTGTACATGCTTTTACTACATGAAGAAAGGCCACTCTGTTAGATTCTGTAAAATTATAAAATATTGTGTTCCTAAAGGTCTTATGAAATGGATTCCTAAGGGATGTGATGTTTCTAACAGCAAAGAACAGCAAAAAGGACCCAAATTTGTAAGGGGACCAAATCTTGCAACTTGAATTTGTTTATGCAGGAAAAATGAAGAGAAAAAGAAGAACTGAGCCATCTGATCAAGCTGTTGAAGAAAAAGGCAGTCATTGAAGCTGTATCAATGCTATGAAAAAGGTCAAAATAGTGAAAAGAAGTTTTCTTGATCAACAGATTACCAAGCTCAACATGATAGATATACAGTGCAAAAGAAAGGGGTGCTGGATCTTAGTACTTCAGATGCAATTTTAGCACAAAACAAGATTTTGACTCAGCAAATTGAGGCATTAACCAAGCAAATGTCAAAATTGCCTCAACAATTACATGCAGTAAATTCTCCTTCAATGCAAAATCAAGCTTTGAAGTGTGATTTTTGTGGAGGAGATCATCTTAATGGCCAATGCTCTTACCAAAATCCATCAGAGGAAGAGGTTCAATATATGAATAATCAAGGAAGACAAGGTGGCTTTGCATATAATTATCCAAATAACATGACTCAAGGATGGAGGAATAATCCAAATCAAGGATTTGGGTGGAAGCAAGAGGCTGGATCATCTAACAGACAAGCTTCTTATCAGCAGCAACCACATTATCCTTCCGTTCATGAGAGAACATCCAAATTGGAGGATACTTTTGAGAAATTCATGCAAGCCTCTCTATCTAATAAGAAAAATACTGAAGCATCAATAAGAAATTTAGAGACACAGGTGTGGCAACTGGCTAAACAGTTAGCTGATAATCAAGGAAGTCAATTTTCAGCAAATACACAAACCAATCCCAAAGAGCATTGCAAGTCTATCACCACTAGAAGTGGGAAAGTTATAGGAAAAGGAATTGGAGATAATTTAGTTGTTAAGGAGGAGGTTTTAAAAGATATAGAGTGAAAAAGAACAAATTGAGTGTGAGGGAGGAGAAGGAAGGAATAAGGAATATGTTATAGATATTGGAGAGAAAATAGAAAAAATGAAAAAAGTGAGAAACAAGAGAGGACTGTTCCTATCAAAGATGTACCTTATCCACATACTCCTACAAAGAAAGACAAAGAAAGACAATTTGCAAGATTCATGGATATTCTCGAAAGACTGCAAATTAACATTCCTTTTACTGAAGCTTTAGAGCAGATGCCTACATATGTTAAATTCATGAAGGAATTATTGACAAAGAAAAGAAAGTTCAATGACCAGGAAATAGTTGAATTGGAAGCTGGATGAAGTGCTATAATCCAAAAATTATTACTACAGAAATCCAGAGATCCTGGGAGTTTCACTTTGCCAGTTACCATAGGAAATCTTACTGTTGGAAAGGCATTATTGGATCTTGGAGCTAGTATTAATTTGATGCCTTTACAGTTGGCTGATAGATCAATCAAAACAAGAATGACTTTACAGTTGGCTGATAGATCAATCAAATATCCACATGGAATAATTGAAGATTTGTTGGTAAAGGTGGATAAATTTCTCTTTCCAGTATATTTTGTTGTTATGGATATTGAAGAAGATGCTGAAGTACCTTTGATATTGGGAAGACCATTTATGAAAACTGCGAAAGTTATAATTGATGTAGACAAAGGAAAATTAAAGGTTTGTGTTCAAGATGAATAAGTAAGCTTCAATGTTTTTGAAGCAATAAAGTATTCAAATGATCAAAAAGAGTGTTTCAGAGTGGATGTGATTGATGATATTTATTTTGAAACTCAAAAAAGTTGTTTAACAGTTGAACCTTTAATGAAAGTTATCATGGATAGTATTGAAGACATAGATGAAGGGGAAAGAAAAGAAATACAGGACTATGTTGAAGAGTTAGATAAGGCTAAAGAGATTCTTTATGATGATAGTCAAAAGCAAAATCTAATCAAAGAAGAAATTTCTCAACCTCAGAAGATAGAATTGAAACAACTACCAACTCATTTGAAATATGTTTTTCTGGCAGAAAATGGGGAGAAACCAGTCATTCTCAGCAACTCTCTAACAGCAGAAGAAGAAGAGGAAGTAGTGAAAGGGTTAAAGTCAAATAAAGGAGCAATAGGATGGACTCTATCTGATTTGAAAGGCATAAGTCCTTCTTATTGTATGCACAAAATTCACATGGAACAAGACTTCAAACCTGTAGCTCAACCTCAAAGACGTCTAAATCCTACTATGAAGGAAGTAGTAAAGAAAGAAGTTCAGAAGCTATTGGAAGCAGGGATGATTTATCCTATATCAGATAGTGCCTAGGTCAGTCCTGTGCAAGTAGTTCCAAAGAAAGGTGGCATGACAGTAATTCATAATGACAAAAATGACTTAATTTCAACAAGAACAGTCACAGGTTGGAGGATGTGTATTGATTATAGAAAACTCAATCAAGCCACAAGAAAAGATCATTTTCCATTACCCTTCATGGATCAAATGCTAGAGAGATTGGCAGGCAAAGCTTATTACTGCTTTTTAGATGGTTATTCAGGTTATAATCAAATTGTTGTAAATCCAGAAGATCAAGAAAAGACTGCTTTCACTTGTCCTTTTGGTATTTTTGCATATAGAAAGGTGCCATTTGGATTGTGTAATGCTCCAGCAACTTTTCAAAGATGCATGTTTGCTATTTTTGCAGATCTATTAGAAAAGGGCATTGAAGTTTTCATGGATGATTTTTCTATTTATGGAGCTACTTTTGGTTCTTGTTTGAAGAATTTAGATACCGTACTAAAACGGTGTTTGGAGACCAATCTTGTTCTCAATTGGGAAAAATGTCACTTTATGGTGAGAGAAGGTATAGTTTTAGGACACAAAATCTCTAGCAAAGGGATTGAGGTAGATAGAGCCAAAGTTGAAGTTATTGAAAAGCTACCTCCACCAGTCAACATCAAAGGAATCAGAAGTTTTCTGGGTCATGCTGGTTTTTATAGGAGATTCATCAAGGATTTTTCAAAGATTGCAAAACCTCTATGCAATTTACTGAATAAGGATACTGCATTTAATTTTGATGAAAACTGTTTAATTGCTTTTAAGAATTTAAAAGAAAAACTCATTTCTGCACCCATAATCACTGTACCTAATTGGCTTTATCATTTTGAACTTATGTGTGATGCTAGTGATTATGCAGTAGGAGCAGTATTGGGGCAAAGAAAAGAGAAATTTTTTCATGTGATACACTATGCAAGTAAAGTCTTAAATGATGCTCAAAGTAATTATACAACTATTGAAAAAGAATTGCTTGCTATAGTGTATGCACTTGAAAAATTTAGATCTTACCTTATTGGTTCTAAAGTGATTGTTCTTACTAACCATGCTGCAATTAGGTACTTGTTGACAAAATCATATTCCAAGCCAAGACTAATAAGATGGATTCTTCTGCTGCAGGAATTTGATTTAGAAATAAAGGATAAAAAGGGCAATGAAAACAATGTGGCAGATCACCTATCCAGAATTGCAAATGAAGAAGTAACTGCACTTGAATCAGAAGTGATAGATGAGTTTCCTGACAAAAAACTCCTTGCAATTCAAGAAAGGCCATGGTTTGTAGATTTGGCAAATTTTAAAGCTGCAGCGGTAGTTCCTGAAGATTTTGGGTGGCATCAAAAGAAAAAGTTTTTCAAAGATGTTAATCACTATGTATGGGATGATCCTTATCTATTCAAAATTGGTGCAGATAATTTGATAAGGCGATGTGTTACAAGAAATGAAGCTAAAAATATTCTATGGCATTGTCACAATTCACCATATGGAGGTCATTTCAATGGACAAAGGACAGCAGCTAAAGTGTTACAATCTGGATTTTATTGGCCAACTCTGTTCAAAGATGCACATGAACATGTTCAAAAGTGTGATAGTTGTCAAAGAACTGGAGCTGTTACAAGAAGGCATGAAATGCCATTGCAGAACATTCAAGAAATTGAAATATTTGATTGCTGGGGAATTGATTTTATAGGACCACTGCCATCATCATTCTCAAATGAATATATCTTACTAGCAGTTGAGTATGTCTCTAGATGGGTGGAAGCAGCTGCAACTCTGAAAGCTGCTGCCAAAACTGTAATCAAATTTCTCAACAGAAATATTTTCACCAGGTTTGGTACTCCTAGAGTTTTGATAAGTGATGGAGGTTCACATTTTTGTAATGCTTAACTTCAAAAGGTTTTAGAACATTATGGAGTTAGACATAAAGTAGCAACAACCTACCATCCTCAAACTAATGGTCAAGCAGAGGTTTCTAACCGGGAAATTAAGAAGATTTTGGAAAAAACAGTATCTTCTTCCAGAAAGAATTGGTCTAACAAGCTTGAGGAAGCTCTCTGGGCTTATAGAACAGGATTTAAGACACCTACATCTCTGTCTCCATTCCAATTGATTTATGGTAAAGCATGTCATCTTCCGGTAGAACTGGAACATAAAGCATACTGGGCAATTAAGTTTCTAAACTTTGATCCTAAAGTTGCTGGAGAGAAGAGAAAAGTGCAACTTCATGAACTTGAAGAAATGAGATTCAATGCTTACCAATCTTCAAAACTTTATAAAGATCGAGTCAAATTTTATCATGACAGAAAATTTTTGAAAAGAACTTTTGAACCAGGTCAATTGGTGTTGTTATTTAATTCCAGGTTGAGGCTTTTCCCTGGAAAACTCAAATCAAAATGGTCAGGACCATTCCAAGTCAAACAAGTAAAACCATATGGAGCAGTGGAATTGGAAGATCCTGTCTCAAAAAGAAGTTGGGTGGTTAATGGACAAAGATTGAAGCATTATTTTTGTGGTGAAGTTGAAAGGCACACCACTATGATCCACTTCAATGATCCTTAAGTAAATCAGGCGTCAAGCTATATGACGTTAAACGAGCGCTTGTTGGGAGGCAACCCAGTGTTTTGTTTTGAAATGTGTCTTTAATTTTGTTTTGATTAATTTTAACATTTGATGTTTTTAAAACCAGTTTGATATGTGAAATGGTCATGTAGGTTTGAAATGTTTGGTGAAATGAATGGATGGAAGAAAGCTTAGAAAGGTTTGAAACTTTTGGCAAAGACAAAATGAAAATTTTCAAGAAAATTTCATTGCAGGCAAAATTTAGCTTAAGCTAAAATCTTTAGCTTAAGCTAGATATGCAGAAAAATAAAGAAATTTTGTTCTGCAACTTTAGCCTATGCTAAAATGAGCTAGCTTGAGGTAGAGCAAATCTGTTGCTCTCTGCCAAAATTTAGCTTAAGCTAAAAAGAGCTAGCTTGAGCTAGAAAACTTTGTTGCTCTCTGCCAAACTTTAGCCTAAGCTAAAATGAGCTAGCTTGAGCTAGAGCAAATTTGTTGCTCTCTGTCAAAATTTAGCCTAAGCTAAAATGAGCTAGCTTGAGCTAGAGCAAATATGTTGCTCTCTGCCAAAATTTAGCTTAAGCTAAAAAGAGCTAGCTTGAGCTAGAAAACTTTGTTACTCTCTGCCAAACTTTAGCTTAAGCTAAAACGAACTAGCTTGAGCTAGAAAACTCTGTTGCTCTCTGCCAAATTTTAGCCTGAGCTAAGAAGATCTAGCCTAAGCTAGTGGGTTTTCTAAATAAATAAATAAATAAAATCTGTAGCATTTTATAAAAATCGCATTTTAAAAAACCTGCACCCTAATACAGTTTCAGAAGTGCCCTCTGTTCTAAAAAAAAATCCCAAAGCTTCCATCTACATAACCATTCTCAAACAAACATTTCATCTACATTGCCATTGTCAAGGTAAGTAATTAATCTTTTCCTTAATCATTTTTATTGCCATTTTCATTCAATCTGGTTGCTGGGATTTCTGCTGGTTTCTGTTGGTTCGATTTCACAGTCCAGACATGCGTGTTTCTGTTGGTTCCATTTCACAATTTCGATGTTTTTAAAAGATTCAATCTTTTTGAAATTTCAATGTCTTGATGTTAAATAGGATTGTGGAATAGGATAAGTACGGTTTCCATGGATAAAATACCAAAACAACAAGTACTCATTCAATTTCATTTTATACATTGCATATCAAGTGTTTGTTGAAATGCCAATCAAATAAAACACTTTGGTTTGAGAAATGTTTATTCTTACTTGTGCAGAAAAATGAGTCACACAAAATCCACATCTGGTATTAAATAATCCATCGTTGACACCCACTGAATTTCATGATTATCTATCTAGGCCTGGGGGCAGGCACAATTTTTCAGGGGAGGCATGAGCATTTGGAGTTGGGACTAGAGTTGAAGATACACCAGAAAAGGCAGCTGGACTAACTGGAGCAGCAACAGATGATGAACATTCAAACCAAGTTTAGAATGATGATGTTAGCACAGAGCGGAACAAAGTCATAAGAGGAGATTGATACTTCTCATGAACAATGAACATAAAACTGGTTTTATCTTTTTTGTTTAACTTTAATTTCAATATTAATTTAGTTCAAGTAGTTTAGTTTAGTAAGTTGACTTTAGCAGTTTAGTTTAATATTTCTTACTTTAGATTTTGGTGATGACAAGCTTAAGTTAGTATAATGGTTGATGTTTGCATATTTTGTGAAGTGAAATCTTGTATATAGATAGATGATGGTATGTTTTTTTTGGACAACTAAATGGATTGATTTGAAAAAGAATTTGTGGCTGGAACCATCACTCAATTTGAGAAAGGATATTAATGTGTAAATGTTGGAACAAGGAAAATAGTTGAAAGCAATGTCTGAGAACAAATGAGGAATTGAAATTAGCCAACCAAGTGAGAGTGTGAAACCTTTAAACAGTTTGAGAGACTTTCACTAGTGAAGAGTTAATTGAGGTTGCCTAATTTTCTAGTCAATTTACATCACAAAATCAAATATGGAGATGATTGAGGCATGTTTAATAAAGTTGGAGGTGAGAAAACTCAAAGCCAAACAGCTAACCTTTGCAATATATGATGAAATGTGCAGAAAAATAACCCTTTTTTGAGCCAAATTTGTTTTATTGCACCCTAGCTTCTGATATACATATATTGTCCTACCTTGTGGTATGCTAACAAAAGGAGAGCATAGGTGCAATTCAAATTTCTATAATTAAAAGAATTGGGTTTGGTGTGGCTGTTGGGATTTTTTAAGAATGAAAAAGAAAAAGAGAAAATGAAAAAAAAAGGGAATGACAAAATTATCCAAATTCTCATTCTTATTTCTAAAAAAAAAAGAAAAAGAAAAGCAAAGGGGATTACAAGAATATAAAAAGAAGCAATGTGAATGAATCTTATGGAAGGGATAATGGATAACACAATTAGAAAGTAAATTGAAAATATGCTAATCTTTTGTTAAGTGTGCATTTTGTTATCCTGTAGAAACCAAATTTTCTTTGTAACCCAGCCTCATTACAACTTGAAAAGACCTCAAGATCTATGTTTGTGAAAGTGTTTGTAATCAACTGGAAATGAAGGGCAACCTTAAATGAACTTGGAATTCAGTGAAAAAAAGAGGGAAAACACTCACCAGTGAGGAATGAAGAGAGAAATTCCTTAGTTTGATTCTCAGTGAAGAGTAACAACTGTTTACCTTGGAAATTGAATACATTCTTATCATGTCTTGGTTTGAATTGATAGGAAACACCATAATTTTTTGTTGAATTATCTTGTGCTCTTTCCATGAAGTTGTTCTGATATTAAACTATATATTTTATTTCTAAGGATTTTGGGGAAGAATGAACTCATATTTTTTGGGATTCAATTACTTTGCTTGAGGACAAGCAAGATTCTAGGTTGGGGGGAATTTGATAAGTGCCAATGTGTAGTTTTTATGATTGAGAAAATCGAACACTTTGAAACTTAATTGTTGCTTAATGTAAGAAAATTACCCTAATCTGAGAATTATTGAATCTGATTATATATTTTTTGAGCCAAGAAACAAATGAAGAAATTTAATCTCAATTTTTGTGTAAATTGCAGATGAATATGAAGCTTTGAAAGAATGTATTCAAGCTGGCATTGAATAAAAAAAAGTAAAAACTTAATTGGATCACAAGAAGATTTAGCTCAAGCTAAAACTGTCTAGAGTTGATTAAAGGTGCAGTACAATTCTAGCCCTGGCTAGAATTGCTAGCTCAAGCTAAAACTGTCCAAAGTTGATTAAAGGTGCAGTACTGATCTAGCTCAGGCTAGAATCGCTAACTCAAGCTAAAAATGCACCGAAAGATCTAACTTAAGCTAAAACAGGCTAGCTTGAGCTAAAGTTGATTATATATATTCTGAAACATAACTCAAAACCAGCGGTGGAAAAAGATTGGGTTTTTATAGAGAGAGACTGGTGAGAGAAAGAGAAGAAACCTCTGTTCTTAGGAGAAGAACTTGCTCAGATCAGCCCTTCTTATGCAATCCAGATCAAGAATGAAGATTGAAGGAGTTGTCATGAGTGGCTAAGTTCTTTCTAACTTGGGATTGAATGTAATTTACCTTGATCAAATGTACTCTTGGTGATATATATATATATAATATTTTCTTTTCTACTTGTTCTTGGTATTTTCGTTTTATGCTTATTGCTTGATTCTATCTGATCAATAGAGTCTTGATTTTGATCCTTAAATTTAACTGGAAAGTACCTTTAAGGATCTGAAATAAACGAATTGTAATGCTAGGAATAGATTCCAGGTTATTGATTGCATTATAATTCTGTTCCTAAAGCAGGATGATTTGTTAAATATCTGAGGAATCAGTGTTTGAGAAATTATCTTATGAATTTCATCTGTGAGGAATCAAGATGAATGACTTTAAATTAAACATCAATAATAAGTAGTTTTGAGTATTATGTATTATATTATTCCAAAATACAAATGATTGAGATAGACGCAATTCAATCCCAAGTATCTTTCTCTATATTTGATAAGTTGGTTTTGTTACGTCCTGAATCAAACCCTAACTCTCCGAGTTATTTGTGAAATCTTTAATTCGGTTATGAACAAAGTCTCAAAATTATTTTCTATACTCAATGAGTTTTATAACATAACATCTTAATTAGAATTGTTCTATGTGGGTTCGACATTCGTACTTTAAAGAGTACTATATTACAGTTGATTCGGTACACTTGCCGAGAAATATCAACAATATACTATTTTCCTTTCATGTTTCAATTGTTGAGAAGCAGTGTCTTCTTCGCATATTGGACATGCTTTATGACCCTTAACACTATAACCTGATAAGTTACCATATGCTGGAAAGTCATTGATGGTGCAAAATAACATGTCATGAAGCTTGAAAGTTTCATTAGCAAATCCGTCAAATACTTCAAAACCCTGGTCCCACATTAACTTCAAATCTTCAATTAGAGGACTTAGATATACATCAATATCATTCCCTGGCTGTTTCGGACCGGATATCATCATAGACAACATCATGTATTTTCGCTTCATGCACAATCCAGGAGGTAAGTTGTAAATAACTAGTAAAACAGGCCATGAACTGTGATTTGTACTCATATTACCAAACGAATTCATTCCGTTTGTAGCTAAACCAAGTTGGATATTTCTTGATTCTTTACCAAACTCTGGAAAGTCATCATCAAATTTCTTCCACTGAATAGAATCAACTAGATGTCGGTACATGCCATCACATTTCATTTCATCAACATGCCATCTAAGATTCTTAGCATCGTTTGGGTTTGCAAAACAAACGCTTCATCCTTGGAATGATGGGAAGATACCACATAACCTTCATTGGGGGTCCATGCTTTTCTATATCTTCAATAGTATCATCATCTTTTTGTTTCAACTTATAACGTGATAACCCACACCTCGGACAACTTTTCAACAATTCAAAAATCTTTCTGGTATAATATACAATCATTAGGACATGCATGTATCTTTTTATACTCCATACCCATTGGACAAAGAATCTTTTGTTAGAAAAGATGGCTTTAAACTAGAAGGGGGTGAATTGTTTAAAAGAGTTTTCGCAAACTTTTTAAAGCTAGAATGAATTTATCTTAGAAACCAATTGATTCAGCAATTCAGTTAGCCAAAACAGCAAGCAAAAGCTGTAATACCAGAAAAACAATCGGTTGTTTCGTAGAAACAATCGGTTGTTTATACCAGGAAACAACAAATAAACTGAATTTAAAGAGTTAGAGATAGAGAGATTGTACACAGTTGTTTATACTGGTTCACTCCAAACCAGAGCTACATCCAGTCTTCTCAGAAACCCTGAGGATATCCACTAAGCAACCACACCTTGATCACTTACACAACAACCAAGAGAATGACCTTGAACACCTCAAGAAACACATTCTCCTTGGCCAACACTAAGATTGTTGATCTTGAACACCTCAAGAACACACAACCAATCTCAGCAAAACACATAAACGAATTGTTCAACAGATTACAAAGATTACACTTGTTACAGATGAATATCTGAAATCAATACAAGTAGAATCCTATTCCAACACCTTGATCAATCACAAACTCTTAAGCAATCTTAGCACTTTGAAAAACTCTTTAGAAAAACTTTGTCAAAAGATTCTTTTATTCTCAAATCTGTTTTTCTTAATATATTCAAAGATGTAGTTTGTTATCAAATCTTAACAAACTCTTAAATTGCATTAAAAGATTGGTCAAAGCATTTAATGACTGGAGCGTATTCAGTTAAAGCATTTAAAGCCCAGTTAAAGAAAACAGTTTTTCTGTTATGGTCCCAAAACAAACAATCGGTTGTTTCCTCGAATCAATCGGTTGTTTTGGTACTTAACAGTTTCAACCATTCAAAAACAGTTTTCAATCTTTCTCAAAACACCTAAGTATAAACAATCGGTTGTTTCGACAAAACAATCGGTTGTTTCAACTTAGTTTGAAAAACATTTTACATTCATAAGGATTGAGATGCTAATTGCTTGAGATTTAATCAAAGGGTGGATTACAACATATAAACTACCCCAGAACAAAGCTTAAACCAGCACAACAAGATCAAGCAAAGCAGAGGCTTCAACATCCTTCAAAGGATTTGGATTCTTCAAAACATTGAACATCACAAGGTTCAACATCTTTTTGGCCTCATAATTACGATTAGGTAGAGTATTCTTCAACAACTGAAGCAATTCAGTGAAGCTTTTATCAATCCATCCATTTATTTCCTTCAAATTCATCAATCTTAACACCCCCGACAACCGTGTGAAGTTAGTTGATCCAGGATACAATGGAGTCTTTGTATCACTTGATATACTTCCATATTCATGGGCTTTTGCAAAAGACTCAGCTCCTACATCCGAATCATGTCTTCCAATCGATCATCATCTACATCATCGTGTACTACTTCATCCATGGTGGACCCCACATATTTTTCAGTTACGAAAACACGTGGTAAATTTAATAATTCACCATGCCATGTGCAAGTTGTGTAAGATCGAAGAAACCCATCACATAGCAGGTGCTCCCTCATTATATTAACATCCAGTATCCTTCCATTCAAACAATTAACGCACGGACACCTGATCTTTGCTCCATCATGACCACTATTAATCGCGTTACGTTGTGCAAATTGTATAAATTCTTCTACTCCTCTTTCGTACTCCTCACTTATACGAACAAAATTCATCCAATTTCGATCCATTATATATTCTGGAATGGTTAGAATTTTTATATTAGTGTTCTATCTCACGCATTTGTCGAGGGTCGAACATCCTCGGACTCAATACCAGAACGTATTATTACTAAATAACATATATAAAGTAACAACTAACAACTAAATAATATAAATTTTAATATAAATTACATAATCATAAAAAAGAACAAATTCAAAATATAATAAGTACTAATACTAAATAATATAAATTTTGAAAAATACAAATTATAATACATAAAAAACATATAAATTCAAAATATAATAAATACTAAATAATATAAAATTTAAAATATACAAATTATAATACATAAAAAAAACAAAAAAATGCAAAAAAAAAAAAATTAAAATTTAAAACAGCATACACCAACCTTGTGCGTGAACCAAAGTTGGTGGTGAATGCAACAGCGACGGCTGTGGCGGCAGCAGAAGTAGTGGCGGAGCAGCGATGGAGAGCCAATGGAACAAAATACCTTCGAACAACAATGCAAGGAAACAAATGCCATTAAAAAACATAGACATTGTGAAGATTGAAAGGAAGAAAGGAAGAAAGCGAATCAATACTTACAAACTTATATGAATACTACGAAAGAGATGAACAACGCAAACGAGAGGCAAACGAAAAGGATGAACAACGCAAACCCAAGGCAAAGAACAGAAAGAATACGAAAGTGGTGAGGCGTGTAAAAAAATTTAGGGTAAAAATCATTTTAAAAGTAAAAACCGCATTTGTAAATCAAAGCGCTTGATTTACAAATGCGGCTATACAAACAACCGCATTTGTAAATCAAATTAATTTCAAAAATGCCACCGCGTTTTTTACGAATGCGTTTAAGCGCAAAGCCGCACTAAATAAAGAGCGCTCTTTTCTTCATTTTTCACTAGTGCAAGTCAATAAATGGTGTTTTCCCCTCAATATTGCACACTAGGGTTGTGCCTCAAACCCCCTGTTTAACCTAATTTACTTGGGCTTAAGTGACTTCTTGCTTGGGTGCTAATGGGCTCGTTTGGGCAAGTAAAACATAAAAAGGCCTAACGTTGTTGGCTCTATCTCTCTCAAGCGAGATTCTACTCACTTGAGCGAGATCCACTGGTGGCATATTGGCTTTTTACGAATTTGGGCAGCTTTGGTGAGTGTTGATGCATTCCAACTTTCTCTTTTTAGCTTTGTATTTTTTCCTTTTGCCCAATTATCTCCATTCTTCCCTAGAATCTTGAAATTAACACAAATTTGGAATTAAATCATTTTTTTCAAATTAAAATCATAAAATATGTAAAAATGTATAAATTCATAAATTAGGGGTTATTTTATACTTATTTTAGCAATTAATACTCATAAGTACCTATATTTTAATATGAAATTTTACTGAAATTTGGCACTTATCAAAGTATGCGACATGGAGCAAGTTCATGCCCAATCCTCTAGTGAGAGAAAAATGGAGGGAGCCATTCATATTCCACGCCAGTTATAAATGCAAAGCCTAATTTTGAACATATAACTGTTGAAAATCAGATTGTCTCCAAATTTTGGGCGGATCCTAGTTAGATGAAGGAGAATGACAGTGATACTAGGGCGGAAATTGTTCGCACTACTAGAAAACCAGGGAGACCACCTAAGGGGACTAGTAAATCCAGGTAAATTTCTAGGGCAGTTTTATCCAATAAGTCGCAATGAAGTTCTTTTCTTCTTTTTTGGAATGTTAGAGGACTGGCAAACCACAAAACTGTGGAGATGTTGTTTAATTTACTTAAACTGCATAAACCTCTCCTTGTTTTTCTTGCTGAACATATGATGTCGTACACTGATGCTTTAGATATTTTTTTAAATCATTTAACCTGCATTTGTTTGCTATGTCTCCTATCATTAATAAAGCTGCTAAACTTTGGTGTTTGTCGGTTCCAAATCTTGACCAAAATTTCTTGGTCAATGATCAGTTTATTTCTGTAACTTGCCTTCTGCATAGGGATGGCAAAGCGGGCCAGCCCGCCCCGCATTGGCCCGCCCCGCAAAGTTATTGCGGGCTAGAATTCCCAACCCGCTCCGCATAAGAGCTGGCCCGCGTTCTTTTTTTTTTTTTAAATTAAATATTTATTTTTTTACATTTTGTTATTAAAAAATTGTCAAATTAAACCTATATATTTGTTATTATCAAACCTAATTTTTTTTCCTTCCTTTTCAAATATAGTCAAACATCAAAACATTAAGATAAATATCAAATATCACTATTCTTCCACTTCCAAAACATTAAAAATACCTAATTCCAAAACATTAAACATAAACATTAATTCAAAAACATTAAACATAAACATTATTGACACTCTTCCATTTCAATAACATTGGATGCCACCTTAGTAGAACCTTCATCCATTTTTTCATAATTATAATCTTCCCCGTCATCTGCATATATTAAAACAATGACAATTAATTAATTAATTTTTCATAAAAATAATACAATAAAAATAAGATAACTTTTGACTCAATTGATGGTTTGGTCATGGGTAACTTCTAAAATACCCTCTGCTTACTTCTCCTTCTCTAAATGGTGTCTTGCTCCTTTATCATGTTTGAAATTGATTTAATTGGCATGACCCAGTTTAGGTTGCCCTGCTGCTACTAAGTGTCAATATTTTTTTCTTGCGGGTTTGCGGGCCAGCCCGTCCCGCCCCGCAACTGGCCCGCGCGGGTTGCGGGCTAATGCGGGTTGAAAAGGTCATCCCGCCCCGCGTTTTTTACCTGCGGGCCGCGGGCCGGCCCGCACGGCCCGCCCCGCTTTGCCATCCCTACTTCTGCATGATAAATGTTTTAGCTTTGCAGGTGTTTATGGTTCTAACAAATACTTGGTTAGACGAATTTTGTGGAGGATCTTAGTTTCTTCACAGAATTTTGGTGTATTTTGGGAGATTTTAATGTTGTACTCTTGGCTGATGATTGCAAAGGGGGGTGGCTCATATTTAGGTTTCTTGTAATGAATTTCTTAATTGGATTGATACTAATGATCTTACTTGTATGCCTTTTATCAGAACTTGTTATACTTGGTGTAATGGGAAGAGAGGATTACACAAAATTCATAAAAAACTAGATAGGGTTTTATGCAATGGAGTGTGCTTGGATGAACGAGATTCTTGTACTTATCAAGTTCTTGTTAAAAATTGTTCTGACCACTTGTTTAAGGAAGGTTAACAATTTTTGTTTCTTTTTTATGTGGTTTCAGGATAGTTCATGTATAAAGCTTATTAATGATTCTTGGGCTAATACGGTTGTTGGTTGTTCTATGTTTATTTTGCAACATAAGTTAAAAAGGTTGAAAATTGAGCTCCGAGTCTGGAAAAAAAATTCTTTTGGTAATGTTCACAATGTAGTGCTTTTTAAGTAGGGTCTCCTCCTTAGTATTCAACAAACTTTAGAGACTACTAGTTTGTCTGATATAGATCAACTTCTTTGTCAGGAAAATATTGCTAAGAAGGAGCTTGATCATGCTTTTCACTATCAATATTTGTTTTGGCAAGAAAGAGCTAGGATGCTCTAGTTTAAAGATGCAGATAGAAATAATTCTTTTTTCCATGTTGTGGTTAAGAGGGGAAATAATTCTAGTGGGATTCATCGCCTACAGATTGATAATGAAGTTATTGAGGATCCTCAACTCATCGAGGATCATATCTTGAATTTTATTAAAAATCTTTACGCTCAGTCTGTTTCTAATGATTATAATATAAGTAATATGGAAGATTTTATTGGTATTTATATTCCTGAGCTGGTTTCCTCTGAGGAGAATATGATGTTGATTGATTAGAAATAGCGTACCTTACTCGTTTAATGTTGATTTTTCTCGGCAAGTGTACTCAATCAATATTGGAAGTAAACTGCAGCAGGCAGACTCGAACCCAAGTCCTTTTAGTGACCAAGGAAGCATTAACCACTAGACTAGACAAGTTCTTTGGTCATATTATCATTTTTATTATACTTATTATTATTAATATAATTTATACATATTATTATTAATAATAGTTATATTAATAATAAAATAATATAAATTATATTCATATTATTAATATTATATTCATATTCATATTATTAATATTATATTCATATTATTAATATTATTCATATTATTAATATTTATTAATATTATTCATATTATTAATATTTATTAATATTATTCACTTTTTTATCAGCAATATTATTCATATTATTAGTATTTAGGGTTTGGGATTTAGGGTTTAATATTATTATTAATATTATTAATTTTATATTCATATTATTAATATTATATTCATATTATTAATATTAATATTAATATTATTAATATTGTTAATATTATTAATGTTTTTAATATTGTTCTTATTATTAATATTGTTAATATTGTTAATATTATTAATATTGTGAATATTATTAATAATAATAAGTATAATAAAAATCATAATAATACTAAAGAATTTGTTTGGGGTAGTGGTTAAATTTTCTTTGGTCACTAAAGGAACTTGGTTTCGAATACCATTAATTTATGGTGCCAAAAGTTATCCGTATGTAAAATTTTACGTACGGATTTTGATCCGTATGTAATAATCCGTATATAATTCGCGTTTTTCTTGTAGTGATTTTATTTGGACTGGTGATATTCTGAAAAAAGACATAACTATAGTTAATTGGACTAAGATTTGTTCTCCTCTTGAAAATAGAGGTTTGAAGATTATTAACCTTCATCATGAAAATAATGAGTGTCTTCTTAAGCTTGCTTGGATTTTTGCTTATAGTAACAAAGCTTGGTCTTTTCTCCTGAAAGCCAGGGTTCTTAAATCAAAATATGAGTTTAGAATGATTTATAGATCCTCATCTCTTTGGCTTGGAATTAAGTAGTTTTATTCTATTATACTTTATAATACTTCTTGGATTGTTGGTACAAGTACTTTTATTAATTTCTGGAATGATAAATGGTGTTCTACTACTTCTTTTGCAAATATTGCAGGGTTATCTGATGGTGCTAGCATTCCGGATACAATCTCTTAGTTTTGGATGGTTGTGATTGGAATATTCCCTTGTCTTTACAACAGATACCTCATTTTTTTTTAATCATATCATGGTTAGGGAGGACAAGATATTCCTAATTGGATTCTAGATGAGTTTGGTCGTTTCACTCTTAAATTAACTAAGACTTTTTTCTTGGAACTAGGAGTTCCCTGTGGTTGGGGTAAGTCTTCATATATTCCGTCTTCCAAAACTTTAGCACTCTAGAAAGTTTTTCATGGGCAACTTCCTACATATTAGCATATTCAAAATAAAGGTTTGCATATATGTTCTATCTGTACGCTTTGTGAAAAGCATGAGGAATCTATTCAACATTTATTTTTTGAATGTTCTAATGCTATGCATATTTGGAGTTGAGTTCAACAAATTTTTCTTCTCATTTCTCTAATAAGGATGATCTTCTTTCTTTTATTAAGAGTGATGATAGTCCTTTGGTTAAATTGATTAAGCTTGTTGTGATAACTTTTTGTATTTGGATGATATGGCATATGAAGAATTATGCTAGATTTCAGGATAAGATTGTTGTTTTTAGGGCTATTTCAATAATTAAAGATTTAACTTGTCTAGTGGGAAATTCGTCTAAAGCTTCAATGAAGCATGATATGTTGGATTTTAACGTGATTAATTTTTTTGGTATTAATACTCGTATTAGTAAAGTTCTTCGTCCTCTTCCTGTTAGATGGGAGTTCCCTTCATCAGGCTCGGTTAAAATTAGCATTGATGGGGCTGTAGGGGATATCCTGGTCTTGCTACTTGTGGAGGTATTTTATGTGGGATTATGAGGGAGTTTATTGGTGCTTTCTCTGCATTTCTTGAAGTTCAGACTACTATGGTTGCTTAGTTTTATGGAGTTATACATGTTATGGAGGAAACTCAAAAGATGGGGCTTACTAATGTATGGCTTGAATGTGATTCTGTCTTGGTTTGTGTTGCATTTACTGTTAGGACTAATGTTTCGTGGATGCGTTGTAATTGATGGAATACTTGTCTTAATTACAGTGGGGAAATC
This sequence comes from Phaseolus vulgaris, assembly GCF_051622355.1. NCBI lineage: Eukaryota > Viridiplantae > Streptophyta > Magnoliopsida > Fabales > Fabaceae > Phaseolus > Phaseolus vulgaris. The sequence goes on along the minus strand of NC_143501.1, from coordinate 15,394,475 downwards.
AGGTTTATGGTTACTCATATTTTTCGTGAAGGGAATGCGTGTGTTCACAAGTTGGCTAATTTAGGATTTATTCATAGAGAATCATTTCATTGGTATAGTATGTTTCCATCTAGTCACTTCTTAGAATTCTTTATGAATATGTACAGTCTACCTATGTATCGTTTTTGTTAACATATGGGTTTTGGTCTAGTCCCTCCATATTTTTTTTGTATTTTTTTTTTCTTTTAATAATACCTTTTTCATCTGATGACAAATGATTGTTGTTACTTGAGGTATCAACCTAGTTGAGATGTGAAGTTACATAGTGATGCATAACATAACAACTTTTATTAAAAACAACTTTTATTAAAAAGTAATTATTTTTACCAATTATACTAGTATATATTTAGTGGGGAATGAAGATAAAAATAGCGAAATACTTAATAGTAGATAGAAAGATGCAAGAATTGTTGTGAAAAAAAAATTGTACCAAAGTTATTATCTCAATAGGTTGCATATAAAATTATAAGGAATGAATACCAATGTTTTTTTTTTTCATGAAATATCTTGATTTTTGGTGTAAGAGTACAATGAAACCAAGTGAATGCCTTATGAGGTGAATATGTTAGGTCTACTGTTCAATTGGACTAAAATAAAATAGACAAAATATAAGTCATAAAATTAAGTTGTAAAACATTTTTTGATATTTTGATATTATTTTATTTCCAAATAAAATAAAAGAATCAAACTTGCGGATAAAAATTTAAAGTGAGTAAAACAACAATATTTATTCTAAACTATTATATATTAGCCTAAATTTGTGAACAATTTTTTTTGTTAAACCTTTTATGGAATTCTATAAACTAGTTGGTGAACCAATATAATGCACAAGTTTTTTTTTAATAAATTAAAATAATATTTATGTAAATGTTATTTAACTATAATAAGTACTAGAATATATATATTTTTTATGATATAATATTTTCTGTTGCATTATATAATTATTTACTTGAATATCACTAAAAAAAATTATTTTAACGGGGTTATATTTGGCATTTTCGGCGGTTTTAACCCGTATTAAGTGTGTTACCTGCAGTTTGCTTTTTCCCCGGTAGATCCAATGTTGGTAACTGATTAGTGACAGTTTCTACGAACCCCTAGAAAAAAAATCACTTTCCGACAATTTTAAAACCCCCATTATTCCCGGCGGTTTTGAAACCCCATGTTATTCCTGACGGTTTTGATAACCCTCGTTATTATTGGAGGTTTGAAAACCCCTGTTATTCCTTGAGATTTGAAAACCTCCGTTACTTCTAAGAGGTGCATATATATAAAAAAATAGGTGACAAATAATAAAAATGTTTAACCAAAATAGCTCAACGGTTTTCCTCTCATGTTGTTAATAAACCTCTTATGTACACTTACGTAATATCAATGTAAGAAGGAAACCTTATCCCATTGCTTAGATAATATCTCAATAATATAGTGGAAAAAAATGTAATGCTCCAACAAGCATGGCATGAGTATTTTGTTAAAAAACATACAATATTCTTACTAAATCGACTTTTTTTTCTAAATTTTAATAACTAAACATTTATTTTTCACCTTAATCTATCAAAATTCTAATTTATATTTCGAGATCGTAGTGAAAAATGCTGGTAATATACCTATTTATATATTTAAACCTCAAATGTAGACATTTTACAATGAACTCAAAAATAGACGTGATATTAAATAAGATGTAAATGGTATAAATAGTTAAATTAACTAAATTTGTAAATGGAAAACAAAATGGTACTATGTTTGGTTATTTTTTAATCTCAGAACAAATTACTATTGTTTTTAAATCATATAAACCAGTCGAAAATCTCTATAGTTCCAAAAAAGGCATGTTTATTTTAAAATTAGGAAAAACGCAAGTTGAAAAATATAATAATAAAGAAACAAATGAGAACAATTCCAAAAAAATCTTGAAGTTTTTTATATAACTAGCTTCCACCTTAAAGAGACTTTTGTCCCATTTTTCTCTCAGGTGACTCTGCAAAATGCAAGAGAAAGTAAAGTGCCAGTTTTTCTCTTCCTTGTTAACCTTCTTCATGTACCATACAAACAAAACAATGCCAACAAATAACTAAAACCTATGAAATATCATATAGTGAACAGTTCCTACTAAATAACATTCTTCGGCTATGATTTTTTATGGTGATGAAGTTAATTCATATGCTTGAATTTTTTCCTACAAAGAACGCAAGAAGAAATAAATTAAACTTACATTAAGTGTTATTGACAATTATAGACTTTATTAGAAATTTAACTTACACAAATTTTCTTCGCTTCATCACTCACAAATGTTCCATTAGCATGCTTATGTGTAGCTATCCATATATCTCCTCTACTAACCTTGTGGCCATACTTTTTTTCCTATTAAAATGAAGAAAAATTATATGACACACACTAAGAGAGATTAAAACATAAATTTGACATGAACATATGTATTATTATCACCATTTCATCTATTTTTCTTGCAATGCTCTTAGATCCACCCGGGTGAGCAATGATTTGCTTTGTCCTATTCTCTTTAATTTTTAGAGCATTTTCCTAATCATCAACATATAAAAATTAATAATTTTGAATGTAAATGCGTAAACAATGTTTTAATTATACCTTCATTTTTTAATTTAGACGGTAATTAAAAAAAAAAGCCCAATGATCTCTATTTTATCACGTGAATAAAAAAGCTTTAGCTGGCATATCTTACCTTAAACCTGGATCACTTACGCAAGGTGTGAAAAACCAGCCTTATGTGTGACTGTAACTTTAGTATATAATCTACAACCAGAAAGAAAAGGATTTATCAATGATCACAATCCATTATAGGAGACATATTGTGCTAATGTGCTAATATGTTAATCTCAAATATCATGCTGCGAAAAAGAAAAAAAGAAGAAAGAATATATTACCATTTAAAAACTGTAACATCAAATTAAGTAAACTAAAGCAAGAAAGAAGGAAATTTATAAAACACGTTACACAACTCCATAGCTTTAATACCTAATTTGAAATTGGACCACTTGCAAGGTAAGGTTTTTCATCGCGTAGATGATGGAAGCCATAAGCCACTTGAGAATCCATTCCTGTAGAGAGCATAACAAGATATTCTATGAATGCTAAGAAATACAGATTAGAGCAATCAAAATCTTTTCCATTCTATCAAACACCCAAATGCTAAGAAAGTTGTTGCATCTCAAGTTTCTACATCGTACATATGGAATATACAACTAACATGTAGTATCACATGTAAAGTAGTAACTTTTTTCTGAATGATTAATCTCAACTACCATCTAAGGCAATAAAAATCTAAAATAAACATGATACCATCTCCAGAAATTTTCATTTTAGGCACCAATATAACACCACTGATGTACAGATTCAAGTATATGTGATGAAGTAATTATAGTACACGCCTTCATAACTTGTAACTTTCTCTGGTAGTTCTCCCTCAATTTCAAAGCCCTGCAAAGAGCAGACACAAAAGATTGCATATTACAATTGGACAACAAGAATTGAGAAAACAATTTGTGAAAAGTTGCATGCTGAATCAAATACTTTGTAGTCTTTTCCAAATTTACACTTAATAGCAAGTTGAGTGTACAAGAAACAACCATTTATGTAAAGAATTAAGTTTAATCAGAGTGACACTCTAAAAAGGCCTTGACAAGGCCAATTGTAAACAAAAATGGGGCACATGTTATAGAGAAGTATATTTTGATTAAAATTTATAGAATAATCATGCACCAATGGGTCATCGTGTGCACAAAAATTGATATTCATTATTTGAGTGAGTAACTGTGATTTCTGGAAAAACCTGAAACATCACAAAATATTATTACTAACCTAATCCTCTGAGACCTATATATGAATGATGATCATTTGGGAACCAAAGATTACTGCTAGCCTAATCTTCCTTCTATATATGAAGGATGTGCGCATTTGGAAGCCACATACTCTATGCTCAAGAAAAAAACCCTAACCAATTCATATACAGAGCTAAAACCAGACAATAACCTAATAAAGAGTGAACTTTTCTACAGGCTTCAAACAATGCGGTAGCTTCACATATGTGCCTTCTGGTATTGCAAGTGAAACTTGCCAACTACATTGAAAAACATATTATACCAATTTAATATATGTGAGCCAGCAAAGAGAACTCAATAAAAGTATATCTCCGTATAAAACCCAAATTCAACTCAACATTTCTAAGAGTTCATACATCATGTTGTAAAGGGATGGGAGGGAGTCTCTTCTCTCATATCCTCGCAATCTGTTTTATGCTGGGGTATGTTTTATATTTGTGTGCAGTACGTACTATAATTCCAATTATGATCAATCAATCACATTTTTAACTTAGAAATTAAAGAAATAACTGCATAACCAACCACTTGACAATCATACCTCATCTATTTCAGTTTTATGGAGGAGGGAAAAATAGAATAAAAATCCTCTTCTAATTATAATAACTTCCCCTTTTTATTAAATCAAGTATGCACAACGTAAAGAAACCAAATACGGGAGCCTTCACAACTTAAGCAATCACACACAATCATTTATATCATAAGAATGAATTGTAATGCATGTTCTAGTTCTCGAACCAACATACCATACCCTTATTCTTTCACGAGTTTCTTTGGCACATGAATCACCAAAGCCCGCCAACATCTCCAGAAAACTCGATCCATACTGTACAAACTCATGAGGCTTCACATCTAAGTCAAAAACCTGCACCGTACAACCAAACAACAATCACAACATGTAAGAGGAACAAAGTTATAGAGAAAATAATAACAAAAGTAAAAATTTAAATCACGAAACCACATACGCATCAAATAAAAAAAAAAACAGTTAAGTAACAGGACATGGTGATTGATTCTCAAAGCAATTGCATTGTCTATAGCTAGTAGAATCCTTCAAATCGACTCTTCTTCTCTTAGTTCAGAAGTTTCAGCGTCTCACTAACAAGATCCGATTAATTTCACAATTTCCTCTGCTTAGCGACAAGTGATTCGGAAAAGCATAGATACAAACTGGTATTCGCATCCATGTGCTCATCAGGATTGGTCGTCCCATCACCGAATTTCTGTTGAATCCCTTCCACTTGTCCGACAGGGGAGTGTCTATGATAAAATCAGTGAAAGGGTGACGGCGGTCGGTCGCGACAGGACCAGTTGTATTCACTGTTTTCACTACACCATTTTCTATCTATGGTAACATTTTTCTAGTAACATTTATTTAAAATGTTACCGTATATTAATTTTAATTATTATAATAACACTTTTTTACATAAATGTTACTATAAATAAAATAAATATAAATTTTAATTATTTAGTAACAATTTTGATATAAATGTCACTATACACTAAACAAACAGTAACATTTTATAAATAAATATTATAATTTGTAAATTTAAACTACTATTTTCTCTTAAAATTTTTAATTTAGTAAAGTTTTTAAATATTACACTTAATTAAATTTATACAAAATATACTTTCAATTTTTCACTTTCCTCTTTGTCACTCTCGCAGTCTCGTTCGTCGTCACTCTCTCAGTCTCGCCGTTCCTCTTCGTCACTCTCCCAGTCTCGCCGTTCCTCTTCGTCACTCTCTCAGTCTCGCCGTTCCTCTTCGTCACTCTCTCAGTCTCGCCGTTCCTCTTCCTCAGGTTTCACTATGTTCTCCGTGCTTCATCTATGTCCTTCTCGTTCTTTCGGAGGTAAAGATTTTCTCGATTGTTCAAACGCTTCAATTTGTTATTGGTTTCATTACAGTTTTTATTTCTCATATTTCAACCTTGGATTAGTGTTTCTTTAGTAGGTGATTATTGCGGTTTCATTTTCAATGATTAATTTGTGTTTGATTTTAGTATTAAAACGCTAATAATTAGTGATTCTCTCATTGATTTGGTACAAGACGTGTTGATTCTGATTTGGCAGTGTTATGATAATATTAATTATTTTTATTTGATAGATCTTTTCTTCTAGTGGTAATTGGAGATTTTGTTGATTTGCTTTTTATTTATTTCTCGATGTAGTTAACTCTGCTCCATTTCCAGCTCGTGCTCAAGTGATAATTGTGGATTTCTATTTAGGACTACAACTGAAGGTATGTCTCGGAACATCACTGTTCCAGTTGCTATGTATAACCTCTTTTTCCATGTTTTCCCTGCCTTTTCAATGATTTTCACTATTAGGATGTCTTTGTGGGAAAATTAGAAATAATGTTGTTAATGAAAGGGAATATGTAACATGTTGGATTTAAGGATTGCATAGCAAATAAGAGAGTTATGCATGTGAAATAATGAGCCTAGCTAGCTGGTATACATCAGGACTCAATTAATTTCTCGTTGCAGTGCCTATAATCAGTGTTGTGTTTAGCAAATTAAAGTCTACCCTAGATAGCTAGTACCGAAACCAGTGGCATGTCCAGTACTTATAGAAATAGTTTTTGAAACATTGGCAAAAACCACTCCATGGAATTCTAAGTAACATGCTTATTTAGATTCGGTGGATGGTGTAATCAAGAGAGGGGAACCTTTATTGCTGTGTGTACAATTTTGATAACATGGAACTGAATTTTAACTTTGTCAGAGAGCTCAACCAAACTACTATATTGGATACATATAATTCAGAATAGAAGCCACAAGACAAAAGATATAAAGAAGAGTGTAGGACCCTGCCACCCAAAATCTCCCTGGAGCTCATGGGTCCTAACCTTGTGCCTTTTGCCAGACTATAATGACCAACTAATCAATTTTCAAAAGATTCCAATGTTTTTCCTCACATATCATCAACAACCCTTCCTTTTATTAATCTTATCCTTAGAAGTCACTCACATTAATCAACCCACTAAACTAATGCATATTAGCTACCTAATACGTATAAATAACAACGCTCCAACCATATTCAAATTCTTTATTTTTCCTTTCCTTAACCACCTTTCTATATCTCTACGTATTGCCAGAGGAAAACCTGCAATTATTATTATTATCCAACAAAACAAATTGAAAGCCACAGTTACAAGACATGGCCTATTAACATATCTAATGTAAAACGCCTTTCATGAATCTCAAAACTTTACTTAATTCTCAAAAATAGATTGAATGTTTAATTGGATTGAGTAAAACAAAGGCTAATTTTTATCTTCCTTATCCTCTACCGAGGCTACCATTTTGCCTACCTTCAATGCTTCATTGTTATTTCACATCATGTTGATTGTATCTTGTATTCTAGTTTTGATCTTTTTTTATTCTTAGAATTTAAATTGTTGAATAGTTACTCTCCTTTAATTTCTCAAGTTCATAGATAATTTTGTTATTAATAGATAATTTTTCATTTTTTATCAGGTATTTCATTTTTAGCTTCAAGACAAATGAAGTAAGCCTAAGTCTAAGTCTAAGTCTAAAAAATAGGTTCATAAAAAGGCTTTTAAAGCATGGAAGTGTATTACAAATGAAGTAAGTCTAAGTCTTTTTGTTTTATTTTAAGTAATTTAATATTGATTGACTTAATTATGATATTTGAATCAGGAAAAAGAAATTTATTTCAATAGAGCAACCAGACTAAGAGGAAAACTACATTTCAGTATAGTAGAAGAAAGGTTATTAGTGTAATTTATTATAAGATCATAGTTGTATATGTTTATTTTGTTTCATTATTGTTTTGTTAATGAACTCCATCTAACACAAGTATTGAAATCAGTGGTGTTCAAAAGAAACAGATTGGAAAAAGAGAACGAAAACCAAAGCTTCATTTTGATGGGACGAATTAAAGTTCATGATTAGGTAATCAAATTTTTTTTATATTCTTTATTATAGTTGATGATGGTTCCATCTATTTGTTCTCATAGTTTCTTCTTTCAATTTGATTTCTTCTTTACAATTGCTTTATTGGAATCAAACACCTCGAACAAATAGTTTTAGCATTTGATTGAGTGTGACATCATTGTATTTCATATGATTTTGAAAATATGAATAAACATGTGGCCACCTATAGCCTCCTGGAGTCACATTGCCCTTCCATGTGGAGGAAGTTACTGCAACCACTGTTTGCTTGCCTCATAAATGTAACATTAAGTTATAAACAGGTTGAAAAAATCCCCATTCATTTAATAGTCAGTTCAAGCATTTATTTTTCTTTTTCTAAACCCAATTGCTGATATTGTTGCAATAAGTTTTGCTCCACTGCTATCTTCTTTCATTCACCTACACACCCTAAAATGGATGACAAAACTTCCTTTTTTCTTGTTAGAACCTTTTTGTGGTGCCATGCCTGCCTACTCACTCCTATTCACAAAATTTTCTTTAATTCAAGATTTGGTTATGATCATCATTCACACCATAGTTAAATAAGTAGAGAAAAAACAAAGATACATTCACTAAATTGTATACCAAATGTGTGCATTAAAGGATCGCAGAAATTATTAAAATGAAATTGGGATTCTGATTTGAAAATAACAGGAAAAAAATAATGTACAAGTTTTGGTCATAAGTTGAATGTAGTAGTTAATATTTGGTACTATAATGTTTCTTATATTTTTGTAAGAAGGGTACATCTCTCACTTCTGTGTTGTGCAACTATTTGATTGATCACAGAGCACTATTTGATTGATTCCTGCCATGTCTTTAATACTGTGTGCATTTCTCAATCTATGACCAGTAAAGGCCAATGAGGCATTCTTTGTTGCTCTTTTTTCTTAGTTTTTTAGTTAGTATGACATTAAGAAAGACAATGTACTTGTCAAGAATAGGAAGTGAGGATTCTCCTAATGCTTAAAACAAGCAACACAGTAAAAACAAATTACCCCTTTATTCTGTAAAAAAAACTACCGTCCACCTATACTCCCCCTATTAGTTGTTCTGACTATCAACACTTCATTTGTCTTTCTTAGGATTTGAGATGAGATAAATTGTTGACTAGTCGCAAGCTATATTTGAAGTGTGTAATTTTAGAATTTTTGTCATTGTTTCTTTCTTGAATATCTAAATAACTTATAGTAAATGTCTGCACATGTATGTTATGAGTTTAGTTGGTTCAGAACTATTCTTGGTATTTATCCTGTATTGCATTGAATTCAGTTGATATTTTAATTTACCTCTGTTTTTCTTTCAGATTGGATATCTGCTGACTAATGTCACAAATTCAGTGTCACCAAATTTGATCCCATTGGTGAATGACTGTCATTATCATTCCCATAAACTGATTATGTGATTGTGAAACTCTAATCATAGTACATACTAGAAATTTTATGTGTGCTAGATGGTAAACACAAGTGACAATGTATTCACAAGATATTTCTAAATTCATTTTCAACTATTGAAATTATTGACGTTTGTGTTGATAGATTTTTATTACTAGCTTGTTTATAAAATAAAAACATGTAAACATAATTGACATCTTACAATCTAAATCTAAATTTAAATAATTTGTATAATTTTCTAATAAAAAAATTTACTAAAGATTTTTGGTAACATTTTTATAATGTTACTTTTTTGTTAAAAAAATTTTACTAAAAAAATTTAGTAACATTTTTTAAATGTCACTTCTTTATTAAAAAAAGTTACTAAAGATTTTTAGTAATATTTTATAATGTTACTTTTTAAAAAAAAAATATAACTAAAAAGATTTAGTAACATTTTTAAAATGTTACTTATTTATTAAAAAAAGTTACTAAAAACTTTTAGTAATATTTTTATAATGTTACTTATTTATTAAAAAAAGTTATTTTAGTAATATTTTTATAATGTTACTGTTGTATTAAAAAACATTACTAAAAAGATTTAGTAACATTTTTAAAATGTCACCTTTTTAAAAAAAAGGTTAAAAAAAAACTTGTAGTAACATTTTTATAGTGTTATTTTTTATTAAATAAATATTACTAAAAAGATTTAGTAATATTTTTAAAATGTTACCTTTTTATTAAATAAATGTTACTAAAAATATTTAGTGACATATTTGTAAATGTATCTATTAAAATGTAAAAATGTTACCAAAAGTCTTTAGTTACATAGAATATCCGCTACATTTGATAAAATGTTAGTAAATCTTATTAGTAACATTTTCTTTGATTTAGTAACATTTTTTTGATGTTACTAATTATTATATACGTAGTAGTGTTTATTGGGGTAGGACTCACCATCCATCTCCAGGGTGAGGTTCTTGTTCCTCGGCTCCCTCTCGGTCTGGGGGTCGGTAGCTGTGACGAAGGACCTGCCAACTTGGTTGGTCGGGACAAGGGACGTCCCCCGTCCACCAACTTCTTCATCTCTCTGTTCTCCTCTCGGAGGTTCCTGATTTCTTCTTCATTCTTCCTGGTTGCCTTTTCATGGGCCTTCTTCATCTCTGCCATTTCTTTATGAAGAGCCAACATCATTGCTGTTTGGTCTGCTTCGGACATCCTCTCGCTAAATAACATCATTGCTATTTGGTCATGCTTGGGGTTGATACCATTTACTGCTGTTTCTTCACACTGTTCTCTCGGCCCTATGATGGACACCAATTGTTCTCGAACGAGTTTGGGACCTAGAGAACGATTGTTTCAGCTTCCATCCTCGGTCTACGATGCTTCAAGCTCTGTTACGCCTTTCTTCTCTCGGGGTTGTCTGGCTCCACAGGCGGGAATGGTACGTGCATAAGGTACTCCAACGCTCAAGTCAGCCGGAGTGTTAGCACTCGGGTGTCAGAGTACCTTTCTCCTTGAAATGCATGCTATTTATATTACCTTAATGGTTCTTTATTGGTGGGTTGGATTAGGGATTTGGTTCGTGTTTAGGGTTGTGCTAAACAACCCTTAATCACGGATTAACCCTGCTGACTTGGTCAACCCTTGACTAAACATTAAGGGTCGATCGGCCACGTGTCGTCGAGTGGCCGCGTCGACATTGCTTAGGCAATGGCTTGGTTCGAGTGTTTGGCGACTCAGTGAGTCGTCCGGTGGCACCAGTACAGTTCTGAAAGGGAATTGTGTGAAGGCAACGTGTGTAGAAAAGTGGAAACGCGGAAAAACATCAAAGTTACTAAGAAATTAGGTGTAACTTTTTAAAACACAGTATCTATTTATAAAACTTCCAGTATAGCATGTCTTACCGAAAGTTATTAAAATCTCCATTAAAAAAAACCTTCACTAAAAATATTTTTTTTTTTAAGTGTGTATCATGATATTTCAGAGGAAGAAAATTGGAGAAGATAATAAGTGACATCATAACTGCATAAAGTTCGTTAGCTTTTTCTTATGGAGATTAAATCATTTAAAACTAATTGGTGAAACTAAAGTCTAAATTATGAAATTGTTGTACAAATTGCATATTTAATAAAGATTTATAATATGAAATTAAAATACAATAATGTTTTATATTTTTCTATATAAAAAAGTTTATATTATACTACACTTTTATTACTCTTGTCGTCTTCCGTCACTAATTATTATCATATAATTAAAATTAATCATTATATCTTAATATACTTGATTAATTATACTTTTATATATGTGTTTTTAACGCAATTAATAATATAAAAATGAAATCTTAAAAAAATAGTGAAAATAAGTTTAAGGAAATATTAAAAAAATAATTTTAGTGTCAAATAATAATAATAATTATTATTATTATTGTAATATTATATTATGTTTTTAAATAATATTAACAATTAAGAATATCTCGATATCAGAATAAATTTTGTATTAACTCAATAAACTATTATATCTCGAGACCAGAAGTCACTTTACATTATTAAAACACTTGCAGATTTAAAAACTCAATTAAACCCTCTCATACTAAGTTTAACTAAAATATTAAATATTTTTTAGGATGTGAAAAATGATTTTAATAAATTATAGTAGAGGGACACACTAAGGTGTGTTTATGTCATTGGTCTGCTGCTAATATTTAACCAAAATTTAGGTTAGGTTAAATCCTAGGTCTTTCACCTCTTTGAAAACTTTTATTAAAAAATAGTGTTATCTTAATTATAATTTAATAGTGTTATCTTAGTAAAACCATACACAAGTTTTTAAATTTCATTGAGTTGTCAAATTTTGAGTGATTGTGTGCAAACGTAACGTATAGAATATGCATGGTACAAGATTTCCTCCTTTACATTGTTTCTTAAACAAGTAAATTTGAAAAAGAAACCTGAGTTTTGAAAAAAAAAAAAAAAAACCAATAATTTTGTGTGTTTGATCCATTTGAATCATAATCGACTTAAGAAAACAGGAATAATTGATCGAAAAATGATAAAAAAAAACAAATTTGCAACAGGTCGATGAAAAATGCATAATGCAATAACTTTTCATTTGTTTCTTAAAGTAAAACATTAATTTTCTTAAGATATAAGACACATAATTGTAACATTTATTTCTCCATATCCATACACTAAATAAATATACGTTAAGAAATTTGGTTTTTTTTTTATATTTTAATTATAATATGTAATAACTGATCAAATTATTTTTTAAAGCTTTAAAACATACAAAGACAAGAACACTATGCCCATGTTTTTTTAGTATATATAGAAAAGAACACATTATTTTTGTATATACATTTTGTATATTTTATTTTATTTTCACACATATTAATATTATTTTCCCTCACAATAGTACATGATATTATAAAACATAATGTATATTTAACAACTACTGTTACTTTTTTTTAAAAAATATAGAAGCATCTAACTACTTTGAGAGATGTCAAATCCCTTACTCAATTCAACAACAACGAAATTTTATATTACGGATTTTTTATCCAAAATGGATTTTTTATTTTTGTTTTCAGATTTTCATTTCCAAAACACAATAATCTCTTTTCTAGATTTTTTTTTCAAAATATATTATTTTTAATTCCAAATTTTTTTATCCGATATAGAATTTTAATTGTTGTTTTCAAATTTTTATTTCCGAAACTCAATAATCACTTCCAGATTTATTTTTTAAATATATTATTTTTAATTTCGGATTTTTATTTCCAGAATTAAGGGTATTTTTGGAAATTAAAAAAATATGTTGGGTGGAGATTAAAAATGATTGGGTGTAGGAAGCATTTGCCCATTTTTAAACTACAATTAATAATTGTATCAAACCAACCCATCAAAATATTTTTTATTTATATTACGATAAATAAGAAAATCAAATCAATTTATTTTAATATTGAGCTATACAGCAGCGAGACGGGAATTGTAATAACAACTTTTAAAACAGAATTTAATAATTAAGTTTGGTTTTGATACTAGAATTATATATTATATATGGTTATATTGTATGTTTTTAGGGAATAATAAGAAGTTACTTTTTTCTGCATCCTCTGCAATCTTTTTCTGGAGTTAGTGAGTGTGTTGGTGTTTTTTGAATGGAGAGTGATGGTGTTCTCTATTGTGAAGAGAAACTTTGAGAGTGAAGGAAGTGTGCGTTACCAGTTCCAATTGTAACGATTGGTAATTGTTAGGAAAAGATGGTGACTACGAAAGAATTGTAGTCTAGGATGGAATCTTATTATAAGAAGAACCTCTCTTATCATTAAGAATATGCGCAACAATCTTTGGAAATGGTGCAAAAGTCAATTGAAGGTCTCACAACAACATTTGTAGCTTTCAAGATAAACAAGAAAGCCATAAGCAATTGGTAGGACCATAATGGGAGCAGAGCACGCTATGGTAGGAATGGAGGTTTGGGGTATGGTAGGAATGGTGAACCGGGGTATGGAAATGATTTCTCTACCTTCTTTTTCTCGAACTTTCCCCATGGTTTTGGAGAAATGGACATGGTTAAGGTATTCCAAAAATGGGCAAGGGTGAAGGAGGTTTTCATATCTCGCAGGGAAACTTGGTGAAGGTATGAATTTTGATAAGTTGGGAGAGGAAATTGTGAAGAGGGGTATGTCTGTGGTGAGGGCGAGATTTATGGGTGATAACCTGGTTCTGCATTCTCCAAGAGAAGGGGAGGCTATGGAGAACATTATGAAGTTAAACAAAGGGTGGTTCGAAAGTGTTTTTTCTAGTGTTAGTCCCTGGTCGTTTAGCAGCGGAGCCAGCCATAGAATTGTTTGGGTGAGGTGTTACGGGTTGCCTCTACCTGTGTGGAACAAGGAATGTTTTACGAAAGTGGTTGGAGAACTGTCAAGGGAGGCAGTGGTGGTATCTATAGACAAAGCTACCCTCACTTGGGAGGTTTTGGAATACGCTAGGCTGAAAGTTAGGGTCCAGAATGCCAGAAGTGTTAGATGGGCGAGAAGAATGCAGATCAATGGCCATATGTGTAGTATGCTAGTTGAGGAGGACCCAAACGGTTGTCTCAGATGGGGATGTAAAGAAAATCTTTCCTGGGATGATTCCTTTGATAGCGTTTCTTCCTAAAAAACGTACGTTGAAGAAATTGCTTTCTCTGTGAGAAGTGGCGAGGAGCAAGACCGACTCAGATTTGGTGATGCTCGACGGTCAGTAGTGGAGGAAGGAGGAGGAGACAAGGTAGGAGAAGGTGAACAACCATGGTTTAAGTCAACTATTCTGTTTTTGGAACCTGGAAAAGGTGGACAGGGGAAAGGTAGGATTTCTGCTTCGAAAGGTCCCAGGCAGGGACATAAGGAACAAGATGAAAGTCTTTCTGTCAAATCCCCTGACCAAGTCTGTGAAGGTGCTTCTTTTAGTAACTCTATACTGTATGAGGCAGCTAAAACAATAATAGATGTTGAGTGTTTAATAAATCAAAATTTGCCCTCTAAGATGGTGGGCGGGTGAATAACCTTGAGGCCCATTCCAGTAAGGGTGGACCTAATGCTTTAGCCCAGAAGGAAGAAAATTGTGTAGGGCATAATGGTCTTTTTATGAAAGAGATCGTTGGGCCAGGGGGTACAGCTAGTCCCGATGCTGAAAAGAGAGGAATTGAGGTCTTTGAAGCTTCGTTGAAGAGTGTTAGGCATGAAGACGAAGCACCCTCCCCAGTTAAGAGCCAGGATGGAACCCAAATGTCAATCAGTGGATTGTTACCTAAGAAGTTGGGGCGCAAAGACCAGCCTTGTCGCTACACAGGTCAAACAAGTGCTGACGATGGTATCGTAGAGGTGGTGTCTCCTCCGTCTCGTGATGCGGACGAAACAAGGGCGAAAAGTAGGTCGAATTCCCCACCGTGTAGGCGTAAGAAGAAAGGGATTGCGGAATTGGGGGACTCGTGCCCAAAACCGAGGAGGTCGGTAAGATTAAGTGCGAAACACCCCCAAGGTGGGCCGCTGGCGCACTTCAGAGAGGGTTCGTCTTCTATCTTAATCTCAGACACGGCTATTAGAATTTGTAATTCTCAGTTGTGTGATCCTGGTAATGTGGAGGAACCTGATAGGTTGTGGGAAGTTGGAAAGCAAGTTGGCTTAATATGAAGGGGGGAAGAGAAGGAGGTTGTCATGGAATTCGAGCGTATGGAAGTACGTGATGCAGAGGTATCAGTGGGTTCTAAGTTGGGTGGTAAGAATGTTTCCTATGATAGTTGTCAATCTGAATATTATAGGTATGGGGGGGACCATCAAATCTAGGTATTTGAGTCATGTTATAGCCAGCGAAGGGGCAGAATTTGTGTGCCTACAAGAGACTAAATCAAAGGTTATTACGGAGGCAAAATGCTACTCAGTGTGGGGAAACAATAGAGTAGGGTGGTTGCACAATGAAGGGGAAAACGGATGCGGAAGGTTGCTTTCTATGTGGAATGAAGATGCGTTTAGCTACAGTAGTCATATGATGGGGAAAGGATTCATGGTTATCTTCGAAAGTCATCTTAAATCCAATTTTAGATGTGTTATGGTAAATGTATATGTTGCCTGCACTTTGAATGATAAAAAGATCCTTTGGGAGGAACTATCAAATGTTAAATTGGCATCACAAGAGAAGGTTTGGTGTTTTTGTGGTGATTTCAACGCCGTCAGAAGCCGTAGTGAAAGGAAGGGGACCAGGGTGGGTGTTGACCATTCTAGTGAGATCGTTGGCTTCAACAACTTCATTGATGCCAACCTTCTTCTGGATTTGCCTATTGTGGGTAAGAATTATACATGGTTTAAGTCTAACGGGTCGACAAAAAGTAGAATAGACAGAGTGTTAGTCTCTGAGGAATGGTTGGTAAGATGGCCCATGAGTAAACAATATGTGCAACAAAGGGAAGTCTCTAACTACTGTGCAATAGTGGTGAAGTCAGTGGAGAAGGACTGGGGGCCTAAACCGTTTCGTTCTATTGATGCTTGGTTCCTGGAGAGGGGTTTCTGTGAGATGGTGAAGGAAAAATGGTTATCTTACCCTGTTAAGGGGAACGCTTTTGTGACTTTCAAGGAGAAGTTGAAGAGGTTGAAGGGTGATCTTAAAATCTGGAATAAGGATGTGTTTGGTAATATCCAAACTCACAAGAGAATGATTTTGCAGGAAATAGAGGATTTGGATTGCAAAGATTGTTTGGATGGCCTAAGGGAAGGTGATAGTTTGAAAAGGATTGAATTGGTGAGTCGGTTGAAGGAAATTGATAAGAAGCTAGAGTCTCTTTTTCGGCAGAAGGCTAGAGCAAGTTGGTTCAAGAACGGGGACTCTTGTACAAGATTCTACCACTCGTCTTTGAGATGGAGAAGGCTTAGAAATGAAGTACAGGGGGTGGAGGTAGGGGGCAGTGGAGTGAGGAACCTAGTACTGTGCGCATTGAAGCGAAGAAGCTCTTTGATAGTAGATTTAAGGCCACGAAAGATTTTGGTGTTAGACTTGACAAGGTCGATTTTAAGTCCCTATCAAATGAGGACAACTTGAGACTGACAAAGGCCTTCTCAGAGGAAGAAATAAGGGATGTTGTGTGGCTTTATAATGGGTCAAAGTGCCCTGGACCTAACGGGTTCAACCTGAATTTTGTTAAGGAGAGTTGGGAGGTCTTTAAAGATGCGATAGTGGAAGCGATGGTCCTCTTTCATGATTTTGGGTACATCCCAAAGGGTTGTAATGCTTCTTTTGTTGCACTTGTACCAAAAGTAAGGGATCCTTCTAAGCTTGAGCAATATAGACCTATTTCCCTAGTGGGTGTGATGTACAAAGTCATCTCTAAGGTGCTGGCAGAGAGGATTAAGAAAGTTGTTGTTATTGATGAGTGCCAATCAGCTTTCCTCAAAGACAGAGGCATTCTCGATAATGTTCTAACGGCCAATGAGGTGTTAGAGGATCTTAGGAGGCGTCGGATGAGTGGGCTGTGTTTAAAGGTGGATTTAAAAAAAGCTTATGATTCTGTCATATGGGACTTCCTTTATGACATGCTACACAAAATGGGATTCCATAGTAAATGGATCATGTGGATTAAAGGATGCCTGGCTAGTGCAACTCTGTCTGTGTTGGTTAATGGATGCCCTACGGAGGAATTTTATCTGTCAAGGGGGTTAAGGCAAGGTGATCCCCTTGCCCCTTTTCTCTTTATTGTGGTAGCTGAAGGGCTTGCGGGGTTAGTTAGGCAAGCTGTGAAAGCCAATCTCTACTCTGGCTTAAATATTGGTAGAAAAGAGGTAGAGCTTTGTATTCTTCAGTTCGTTGATGACATGTTGTTCTTATGCCAGGATGCATACTCCAATGTGTTTACTCTAAAGGCTATCCTCAGGGGTTTTGAGGTAGCCTCTGGTCTGAAGATCAACTTCCATAAGTCTAAGCTAGCGGGCATAAATGTCCATAAAAGTAATATGGATTGTTATACGAAGAACCTAAATTGTTCACAGATGGAGGTACCTTTTATCTACTATGGTCTTGTAGTGGGGGGTAATCCGAGGAAGAAAAAGTTTTGGGAGCCTGTTCTGAGAAAGCTAAAATCTAGGCTTAGTGTATGGAAAAGGAGATTTCTGTCTATGGCAGGAAGGCTATGTCTTATTAAATCTGTCTTGTCTGCTATTCCGCTTTACTATTTGTCCCTGTTTAAAGCTCCGGAGGTGGTTTGTAAGAGTATTATCAGTATCCAGAGGACATTCCTGTGGGGATGGGGTAAGGAGAATATGCCTGTCTCTTGTATAACTTGGAAAGACATATGTAAATTGAAAGGGGAAGGTGGGCTGGACATTAGAGACATTAGAAAGTTCAATTATGCGTTGCTGGCTAAGTGGAAATGGAGGTGTATTTCTGATGATAAAGGGAGATGGAAGGAAGTACTGGATTCAAAGTACGGCCTGGATCCTAGTAGTTTTCATATATCTGTGAAATATCAGTCTTGGTGGTGGAGAGATTTGCTGAAGGTGTGTACAGAAGAAGGAGGAGATGGGTGGTTTCAAGAACAAGTTGGATGGAAAATAGGGAGTGGGGATAAAGTTAGGTTTTGGGAGGATGTGTGGGTTGGTAATTCAAACTTGAAAACCTTGTTCCCAGGATTGTATTCTCTATCGCTGAATCAAGGCCAGAAGGTGGAAGAGGTAGGTGTGTGGGATGACTTGGAGTGGAGATGGACCTTAACCTGGAGGAGAAGCAGATTTGAGTGAGAATCATTATTGGAATCTGAGCTTGATAACCACATTTCCAGGGTCAGATTTAGGAAGGATGTGGAGGATACCCAAGTGTGGAGAAGTGATGAATTTGGTTGCTTCTCGGTAAAATTAGCATATGAGTGCTTAGCTAAGCCTGAAAGGGCCCCCCAAAAAGAGGTGTTTATTAACCTTTGGAAGGCGAAGACTTTCCCTAATGCTTGGAGGGCGTTGCTGGGGAGACTCCCAACAAGTTTGTGCTTGAGTAGGAGAGGGATAGTGATGAACACCACAACGTGTGCTCTATGTTTGGCCGAGGAGGAGTCTTGTCAACATCTATTTGTGGAATGTAAACATGCATGGAGGGTATGGAATATGTGCTTTAGATGGATCAGTATCTTGGTCGTCCAACATAACGACATCGCGACCCACTTTGTGGGCTTCTCTTTGACAAATGGTAGTCGAAAACAAAATATGGTCTGGAGAGGGGTGTGGACAACTATAGTACGGAGCCTGGGGGAGCATAGAAATGTCGTGGTGTTCAATGAAGGTGTAGTGGATGAAGAAGAGGTGTTCCATAAGGCCCAACTTAAATCGTGGTTGTGGTTAAAACATAAGGGACATAACTTCTGTTACTTGTTCTCTGACTGGATGTTGAACCCTTGGACCTGTATTAGTAGCTATAAGTAACTTTATGCAGGTTACAATGGAAGATGATGGAAGAGGGAGTCCCGGTGGTATTCATAGATTTGGAGTAAGGATGAAGGTTGGATCAATGACAGGTTGCTCAATAATGAGTTATCAGCTAGGCACAACAAGGAGGAGAAGACAGGGTGCCTCGTAGCTTTTTCACGTTAAGTGTACTCTATAGTTTGCTTGGGGTGCAGTTGCAGCTAGTGAACTGGTTCGCTGTGGAGTGCTGGGTATAAGTCCCGGGATGGCATGGTTTTTTATGCTGGAGTCATCTTGCATGTTTGTGAGCAAGCATTAGGCAACTAGGAGCAGGTTTTGACGATGCTTTTTGTACTGGTGTGGGGAGACAGTAGTATGAGAGGCACAAGATCGTATATCACCTTTGTTATGTTGGACCCTTTCTATGCTGTGATGCTTGTAGGATGGTTTTGAAGTGGACGGTTTGTGAACATAAGGATTGGTGTGGTCGCTGGTGGGAATGGTAAAAGATGTAGGTGCTGGTGCTGGTTGGAGATGTTGTGGAGGTGTTGGAGTCATATGTAGAGGCCACTAAGTTGTCCTGCTGACCTTTTGCTACTTAACCATTGGTTTTTGGCTGTCTTGTACAACAGCTGAATATGAGTGAAGATTGGAGGCACAAATACGAAGATGTCACGGTATTAAGGTGAAAGGAATGAACAAGAGGGTGTTGGCGTGGGTTAGGTACCTGGATGCAGGGGAAGTCTAAGTCTGTTTAGTGGTGATGGAAGCCAAGGGGTAGGTGTGGTTGCTGTTAGAATGCTGGTGGAGTTTTTTGTTGGCCTTTAAAGTGATGTAGAAAAGAATTCCTGGTACGGCTACTGGTTTTTTGGGTCCTACCAAAACTGTTTAGTATTCTTATCACGTTGGTGCACCTTTTGCTTGCTATTCTTTGTTCTCTTTTAAGCGTTTGTGCTCTTGGGATTAGGTGCAGACTAAGTGTTGTTGTTCAGTTGTTTTTTGGGTGTGTTTATGTAGGTTAAGCCACATATTGGTTGTTTTCTCTAAGCCTTACGAAGAAGTAACTATGTAGTTGATGTATACGGGTTGGGATACCCCTGAAGTATCCCACTTATTTATTTTATTTTATTGATGATAAAAAAAGAAAGAAAGCCATAACAGAAGCCATAACAAAGGATGATATGCAGGCTAAATCTGTAGAAATGGTTGTTGCACTGGTGAAACGTGCACAAATTCAATTACCTTCATTTGATGGATCAAATTTTCGAAACTGGAAAGCTAAGCAGAACAACTTTTTGAACCCACCTGAGTCTTAAAGAAGTCGGTTGCTGTTATTATCCTCGAACGACAAAGATTTTGCTTGGAAAATACGTTACGTGCAGAATCCCATCCAAAAGGGTAAATCTTGGCAACAAATCCTTAAAGATGTGGGAGCAGATTTGATTATAGTGGTATTGATGATCCTATAGCTAATTTGACAAGATAGCAAGATGGGATCTTACTTGATTATCTTGAAAGGTTTGACATGTTATTGGCTTAGGTAGCTATTTATGAGGAATTGGCTTGGCATTGAGTTTCTTTATTTCTGGTTTAACGGTAGAGTTAGAATAGTTTGTCAGGGTTCATAGTTCTAAATCTATACATGATGCAATTCATATTGCTAGTTTACATGATGAAATTTTCAAGTTATGGCTCAAAAAGTTTTCCTAGAGAGTCACTTAGTTCTGATTTTAGTGACAAAAATGTAAGAGGGTGATCTATGAAGGTTCAATTGACTCCAGAAGGGAGGGTTGGTGGAGTCCACACTCAATTCGTGAAATATTAGAAAACAAAACGGTAACCAACCAAGAGTATAGAGAGATACACAAAAATTTATACTGGTTTAGCCACCAACAAGGGCTACGTCCTGTACTCTTTAGTAACCCACTTAAGAGTCTTTCACTATCAAGTATTCTACGTCTCTTCAAGTCACTCGTATTCTACACCTTTACAGGTTACAAGTATTCTAAACCTTTTCATGTTCACCAAGTCTTCTCTACTTCTCCAAGTACACCAAACATTCTAACCACTTTAGATACACAAAGTATTCTAACATCTCCAAGTACACCAAACATTCTAACCACTTTAGATATATAAAGTATTCTAACATCTCCAGGTACACCAAGTATTCTAACCCCTCCAGGTACAATGTCCTGATCTCCTGTTGAGATTAAGGACCTCTCAATGCAATGAGAAAAAATCTCGTTCAAAGAGAATAAATAAGGCTCACTGGGTATATTTCGCAATAGTGAATGATTTACAATGATTTCACTCAAAACCCAATTCTCAAAGGTTGTTATCAATTAACAAATATGAAATTCTAGACAGAATTCTAAACACAATAACAACTTTTTTTTTGTATACTGTATATCGTTTCTATTCACTTCTCGTTATTGTGTTCTTCACCCTTGATGTCTTTATATAAACTATTGAATTGTGTACGTTGCAACTTTAGGGTTTCTTCAATTCTTCATATAATTGTTAGATGCTTCATAGATAAACTTCAGCTCTGAATATTCTTCGCGTTTATCGTTTTTCAAAAAAATTCATTATCTTCAACAAATATGAACCTTTGCATTTGATCTTCATAACTTCAGTATCTACTCAATTTGCAATGGATATGGAAACTTTTGTGGTGCTATTTTCACTTTTTGAATCTCTTGAAACATTTTAAAATGTTTCTTTACTCGTATTTGATATGAACGTTGAGGCTAAATCATTTCTGCCTTTGGATATTTTCTTTATTATTTTGTTCACCATCTTCTACGTGTTAGGTATTCAATATAATATTTGCTTTGATGAGATCTTGTGTCTTTCACATGTACTTGAATTTCAAATACTTTCTCTATTTGTATGAACCGTGTCCGTTGAATTTTGACTAACTTTGGACTGGGATATTTCCATTCTTTTCATTCTCTTCTTTGCGGTAGACGTTAAGTATGTAATGTTCTAATATCAACTTTCAATGTGTTACTCTATTTTTTTGAAAGCTTTTATAATGATATATTGTTTAATCAAATATATTCTAAAACATTTAATCCATTAATCTTATTTAAAAATAATATTTTCTATAATTCAAAAATAAGATTTTGAAAACAATAACTAATGTCATAAAACATTCCAAGAATGTAAGAGATTAAGCATGGACATTTCCCTATTTATCATGTTCTGCTTGATGCTTGGACAAAGCTTGTATCAACTCATATGTATAGTTTCCAACGTGCGTTTAATGCTTGAAAACTTATGCATCCATTTTGTGTTGCCCAATGGGTCCCATATGATGTGAGCTTCTAAAGTGTTCTAACACTTAGATAATTTGGCATGGTCATTCTCATCTTTATGATTTGATCCTTCATCTGATGCGTTCTCTTTACCAATTTCATCTAATACGTTCTTTGTTTTGATGAGCACTTCGTCTTTTACGATGCTTTTTCATTTGATGGTCATTTTATGCACAACAATTCTTTTCAATGTTCTTTTTGAATATATCATCCATTTCAAGACTAAACAAGAAGATTGGATCGTCTAATCAACGTGTACATTGTTTCGTCTAACAACCTTTTCTCTTGTTGTATTGTCTAATGAGTCTTGCTCACTTTTTCTTTTTCTTTTTTTCTAATCTTGTGTTACACATGAATGAGCTTTGTCATATCATAATACACCTTATAATGTTTGTTATCATCAAAACATATAGACACTCATGTCATGGGATCTTCTGATGAGTATTGTTTCGTGTATTAACTCAACGATATGTTGCTTCTTCTACTAATAGAACCCTATTACTAAGCTAACAACCTTCAAATTTGGTTTTTGCACGAATGTATTTTTTGCAAATTATGATTTTGGGTAATTTTTTTTACAAAAATGGGTAAGTCGTACACCATGTGGACGACTTTAGAGTGGAAGTCATACCCCACCAATACAACTTAGCCAATTTCATTAAAAAGAACTTGTGTGGCACCCTAACGAGTTTGATTAAACCTGAAATTAATAATTTTAAGTGAAGTCGTATGTGTCATGTACAACTTCCACTCTAAAGTCATTTTTGGTAAAAAAAAATTACCCAAAATTATAATTTGAAAAAAAAAATCTCTACTTTCATGAAAAATGTTCGAATTCTCTATCAATGACATAGTAAAAATATTCAACGACCAATTTTATCTCTTGAAAAAAAAGTGGTGAACGTATTTCTAAAAGACTATGTAGGTTTTATGGTGATAAGTGGGATAATAAGCAAAAGTGTAAAGTCAAGGGCAAGCTGAATGCTATTTTCAGTACTCGAAAGCACACAACGGTAGAGCTAACATTAAAATTTGACGAGGAGTTGGAAAACAACATCATAGAGTAGAGTATGAATTTAATTAAAGATGAAATAGTTCATATTTCATTGAATGTTTTACAAGGGGTGCTTGGAGGTAATACTTTGCAGATGAAATGTTGGATTAAAAAATAAATTGTGCCATTTTTAATGGATATTGGTAGTAGAAACAAATTTATAAGTGCTAATTGGGTGAAGACACTTAGGCTTAAGTCATATAGTATAAAGAATTTTCCTATGATAGGTGCTTCAGATAAAGAATTAGTTATAACTAGAAGATGTTCTCTAATTGGAATGAAAATTGAATGATCATGTTTTCCAAGTTGATTTCTTGGTGTTGTTTTATGTAGTGTTTTTAAACTATGGGATAAATTTGATGGAATTGTGAGAGAAATGGAGGAGGTTAATTAGAGTGACTATCCCTTTATTATTGGTGCTTAAAAATGGGATAAGTATACACGAAAAACTAACATGGAAGAAAAGTAAATGGAAGGGAATTATATGATAAGGGGAAACATACACTAAGGGAATTATATGAAGATCATGAGAGCACATGCCAAGTAGGAGAAAAGAAAAGAAAATAAGAAATTAAGATCATAACCCACAAGCTCAAAGAGAGCTTTTAATATTAAGAGTCTTTAGTATTATTTTGTTTCTAGGTCACATTGTAACAAACTAGCTTATAAAGTATGATTTGTTTGATGAACAAAAACAATAAGCTTTTATGTTTCAAAACTCTGTACTGATAAGCTTGTTATAATCTATTCTAAATTTTCACTATAATGATAAAATGATATATCAACAAGATATAATTCAAACTAATGAGAATTTAGTTTATGATTCATTAGTTAGATAGCCCATCAAACTTACTCTTTAAATGTTCATATATATATATATATATATATATATATATATATATATATAGATGTTGAAAAATGTTTTTGTAAAAACTTGATCTATTGAACATACTTTAAAAAATATCTTGTTTAAACTTAGTGTTTTAAGCACCAACTAAAAGAGGGAGATTGTTAGAGAAAAAATCCAACACCTTAAGATTTTGATTAAGTGTTAACAAAGTATAAAATATAGTTGTGCTTCATCTATAAGACAATATTTTAGTTCAACAAACAAATCATGTTAAACGCAAGTGTTCTATGTGGTAGATAATAAGACATTGTGTAGTCTTTATATACATTTGATAAGGCTTTTACATGATCAGATGATACACACATAGTTTAAGCTAACCTCATATTGCTCAAATATCTATACGCTTACTTTATGTTGCAGGAAATGTTTGTTACTTTTGTTTGCCAAAGAGATTCATTCAAGTTCAAGTACAAGTCAACATCAAGATTTGTTATAGTTTGAAGTAAAAGCTTTTCTTCAATAATTCTTTGATGCTAGCATTGATAAATTTGGAAAAATTATCTTCTTCGTACGACTCTACACTTTAACAAAGTCAAGCATTTCCCAAGAATAGATAGGTACATCTAATCATTGGGGCATTACTTAAAAGAAGAACATTTAATGTTGTATGGAGTGTGTTTAATGCGTCCTACACTATCAAACGACACAAGAAAAGACATTCAGAAGAGTTGAATCTAATCAATGACCAGAAATTTTTTTACAACGACTACTTTATTTAGAGCTTATATAAATCAATTCAAGAAAAAAAAAACGATAGATACCACAATGTATAGTGTTGAAACACTGCTCAAATTTTCCACGCCTATAGAAAGCTTCATAAAGAACACTATTCGTGTTCAAATAGCAAACTAGAAAAGAGTGCACAAATTTTGTATATGTCTTCAGACGATATTTCTCTCTAGTTAGAAACATTGTGATCCGTTGATCACCACTAATAGAATTTCTATATCTTAGATAAGAGTGGTTGTTTAGCAAAAAATACTTGGTTATTAGTCAGAAGTGACCATTATTCAAAGAATACTCAGTTAAGTCAATAGTGACTTGTGAAAGAATATTTGATTAAGTCAGGTGTGGTTTGTGAAAGAATATTTGGTTAAGCTATGAATGACTTGTGAAAGAATCCTTGATTGACCCAATGAAGAAAACACATAACCAATTGGTTTGTATATTCAAAGAAAACAATTCTCAATCGAGAACAAAATTCTAAAACAATTTGAAAGAAGAAAACTACTTGAACAAAACATCATCTAACACGGTTTCATATTCGTTGTTACCCATTTCCAATCATCTTCCAAATGTAAACTTGCATAAGCAAAAGTTGTATAAAAAAGTAGAAGACAAGAAACTAGAAAAACTTGAATAGATAGAACTAAATTTCTTTAAATTGAAAAAATAGAAAACTAACTAATTACCCTATACTTCTAAGTAAGCGTAAATGTAAGTAAATTGAGTTTGTAAAAAGTGTCTAAGTTCCCTATTTATAAGGTTTTGCAACTATAAATGGATCCTTAAACAAATTTGGGCCTAAGAAAATCTAAAGATATCCTATACTAGATTGTCTTCCAGCGACTAGACAATCTAACACACTTTATTCAAAATATTTGTGTGATTTGTTCCTTTTGACTCAACACTTTCAATCTTCATGACCTAATTATCTTCATTAAAGCTCTATAAATTAGAAATATAGTTCAATAAAGATCATCTCAAAAGGTTGTCATCATTGAATCAATTGATTAGACGGCCTATACAATTTTTGTCGTTGAAAACAATTTTTATTACAATTCTTTTTTTTAAACAGAAAATGCAAATCTATCCTAAAAATAAAAAATGACAAAGTTAAAAATGTTTAAGGAATTGAATAAGCTTATAAAACCAAGAACAATAAATTGTTATTGTTATCAATATGCTAGATGTAGTTTGTTTATAAGGTCTTCATCAATGGAGTTGGTCCCTCTTAATCCAAGAGTATAAAAAACTTGCCATTGAGGATTTGTGCATCGTTAGTCAAGCAAAGAAGTTCCATGCATAAGATACCACTTTCATTTACTCAGACATTATGTTGCCACATTCTTATCCCAATTACCACAAGGAGTATATCCAAGAAGCATTTCCCCATGTGAACCTCTTTGGATGTGATGACCAAAGTAAAGGCAAAAAAGATAGAAACACAATAGGAAAAAAGAGAAATAATGTTGAAGCCATGGTAAGGTAGAAATTGAAGCAAGATCGAAAACAAACCTGTGACTATGGTAGTTAGAATCGTATGAATTGTAAGATTCAAATTGCGATTTGAATTAAAACATTACTTTGTGAATTCATATCGGAAGATGAATCGTTTTAGGGTTTGAATCATGACATGAATTGAGTGAGTCGTGGAATTTTTCCATTCTGTTTCGTTATTTTCGATTCAATCAAATTTTGAAAAAATTCCAAAAAGGATATAAAAGATCATGATTCCTTTAATTTTTCTTGAAAAATCTCAGGGAAGAAACCGAATAGTTATATAAAGATAAATGTATCCAAAAAAATCACAGATTCAAAGAGATACTTAATCAAAACGTTTAATTTATTTCGAATAATCCCAAAAAACTTAATAAAAAAACGAATAGTCACATATAGATAATCAATTTGCCTATAAATCAAGTCAAGAACAACAATGGAGAAGAAAAGAGAAGAGAGAGAATAAATCGATAGAAAATATAAATTTACCGGCGGTGGAGCAAGTGAGAAGAAGAACAGTGAAAAAAAAAAGTGAGGAACCCGGAAAAAAGTTCAGTCACCGAAAAAGAAGGATCACGAGAAGAAAATCTTCAAGACAAGAAAAGTTTATTTGGAAAAATCTTCAACCACTTTTAAAAAAAAATTATTTTATTTTATTTATTTAAAAACTGTATTTTAAATAAAAATTGTTTATGTTATTTTTACTCTTTTATAAATACTTATTAAGTTTTTGTTTCTTTTATTTTTATATAAATTTATTTCAGTACTTTTAAAACAAAACTGTATTTTAAAACAAAAACTATTTATGTTACTTTTACTTTTTTATAAATAATTATTTAAGTTTCTGATTATTTTATTTTATTATATTTTATTTTAAAAACTGTATTTTAAAATAAAAATTGTTCATGTTATTTTTACTTTTTTTATAAATAATCATTTAAGTTTCTGTTTATTTTTTATTTTATTATATTTTTTTTATAAAAAAACTGTATTTTAAAATAAAAACTGTTTATGTTATTTTACTTTTTATAAATAATTATTTAGGTTTCTGTTTCTTTTATTTTTTATAAAATTATTTCAGTACTTATTTGATTTTATTATATAAGATATTTTTTTAAAACTATATTCTAAAATAAATTCTTATATTTGTTTATTTATGTTACTTGTTTGACTTTGTTGGTAGAGAGAGACAATGAGTCAAAACAAAGTGAAAGAAAGAAACAAATCTTACATGGAATCATTGTGAGAGTGTTCTCCCTCATAAACTTCTAGTCAAGTGTAAATATTGTTCACAAACTTTTTGGGGGTGGTGTTGCAAGAATGAAACATGATATGGCTGGTGCAAAGGAAAATGTCATTGCGTGTACATCAGTTCCAAATGATGTTAAAGACATGTTTATGAAGTCATTAGAGGATAAAGAAAAAGTCAAAGAAGCAAACTGTCAAGATTGTTTTGAAGAAATGGATATCCAAGATCAGAAGAGGACATTGGAGTCATTTTCCAGGAAAGGAAAACAAAAAACCATGAATGAAATGTTTAAAGATAGAGAATTGGTGATTACAGACATTTGTAAATGCATATATGGTAATGCCTTTACCATTTAATTTGGAAAGAAGTTCCTTCTTTGTTAAAATTTATTGTTGAATATGGAAAGGGTCTAAAGTCTCCTACCTATCATGAAGTTAAGGTGTCTTATTTGAGGATGTCAGTTGACAATATCCAAGCTAGTTTGGAGAAATATAAGGTTGAATGGGAGAAATGTGGGTGTACACGTTGATGTGTAATGGTTGGACAGATGGAAAAGGAAGGTCTCTTACGATTTTTTTGGTAAATAGTCCAAGTGGAACAGTTTTCTAAAAATCTATTGATACTAGTAATGTGATCAAGGATAACAAACAAATGTTTGAGCTATTAGATTCTGTGGTAGAAGAAATTGAGGAGGATAATGTTGTGCAAGTTGTGACTGATGGTGCTTCTAATTTTGTGGTAGCAGGAAAAATGTTATAGGAAAAGAGAACAAAATTATTTTGGTCTCCTTGTGCAGCTCAGTGCCTTAATTTAATTCTTAAAGACATTGGTCAGGTCCCAGTATTTTATAATACCATTGCAAATGCAAAAAACATCACAAATTTCATTTATAGGCACACATGGGTCCTAAACTTATATAGAAAGTATTCCAAAAGAAAATAATTAGCTCGACCAGCAGTCACGAGATTTGCAACTGCTTTTCTTACCCTACAATCCATAGCACAACAAAAAAATGTTATTCGAGGTATGTTTGTTTCACAAGAATGGACAGCAAGTAATCATGCTAGTAAAATGAAGGTAAACAAGTGGTGAAAATTTGTTTAAGTGATGATAGATTCAAATCCATCCAATATTGTTTGAAGTGTGTAGCTCCACTTGTGAAAGTATTAAGGCTTGTAAATGGAGACTCAAAACCTGTTATGCCATATGTTCCTACCGGTTGACTCGAACGGCAGCCTTTGGCCCTTCTATCTTCGCCTGAGAATCGTACTTCCTTGATTAAGAAATCTCTCCGGCCGTTTGCACTCCAACGCTCAAGTCAGTATAAGGGCAAAGAAACACCAAGTGTATAAAGTAGTTTCAGTCTTACAAACTGTGTACCTTGCTAGGGTTCTTGGCACCCTTTATATAGGTTGAAACTAGGGTTTACCTTTGTGTTGTTACCCTTATCTAGGGTTCCTTGGGGAACGTCCTTGCGCCACTATTTACATTATCTTAGCGTATCTGGCACATATAGAACTTCCCTTAACTGGAGTGCAATGAATAACAGAGTGGCCGGCTGGGTACCAACTTGTGCACCTAATCTCTGGCACCATCTATTTTTGCGGGTGCCCTAAGTATTCACGTGCCATGCATGCAACTTTCCTTGGAAACCTTAACCCTAATGGGCCTCCGCGACTCCAAGGATCATTCTCACGTGCCACGCCTGTATGCGCTATACACACCACGTGCATGGATCCCTCGTGACTTAGGCTTCCCTCATACCTGATGTCTTAACTGTTAACTTAGTATAATTCTAGGGTCCACCTTACGTGGCCCACTATAACGTTCAGACCGCCGATGTCCGATCTCTCCCTCTGTTGACAAGGTCTGATGTCGATCTCCAATATCGGGATCTACGGTACCGATGTCTGAAGACTGACCAGTCTCCTGATAGGTGCGTCTGGGGGCACCGGTGTACGATGTCTGAGGTCAATCTCTGGAACTGATGACCGAGGACTAGTCGGGACACCATATATATACATGAAGTTATGGATAAAGCTAAAGAACAAATAGCCTCAAAATTCAAGAATGAAGACTCTTCATACAAAAAGGTGTGGAAAATAATTGATACTCGTTGGAGTTTGCATTTACATAGGCCTTTTCATGCTATTGCTTAGTGCCTTAATCCTAAGCAAGTAACTACTATTATTAATTTATTATCACCTTAATCATTATTGCAAATTAATAATGATTTTTATTTCAATAACTTTTGTTTCATTATGACAAAAATTTCAATGCGGATAGTGAAGTTTCATATGGTTTCTACGAGACCATTGAAAATATGATCCTAAATAGAATGATTAGATTTCAACTTGATCAACAACTTGACAAATTCAAAAAAGCATAAGGATTTTTTGGAAGAAGCATGACAATAGATACCAGGGCTCCTGGTAAAGCATTTAATTAATCCTAAATAATTTCATAAAAAGAATAACAATTTGGATCACAATTTATTAATGTTAGCTTTTTGTTCGAAATTGTAGCTCTTTGGTGGGAAAATTGTGGTAGATAGGGCAAAAAGCTACAAATCTAGTAATAAGAGTTTTAAGTCTAACTTGTAGTGCTACTGAGTGCAAAAGAAATTGGAGCATATTTGATCAAGTGCATGCTAAAAGAAGGAATCGCTTAGAACAACAAAGATTAAATGCTCTAGTCTTTGTTTAAGAATAACCTTCAACTTGAGATGAGACAAAAGGTTAGAGAGGAAAAAGGGGATATTTATGATCCTATATGTTTATCTGACATATAATCAGATGATGAGTGGATTACTGAAAAGGAAGATCCTTGCCTACCTAATGATGTTTCATGGATGGATATACAATCATATTTTTTCTCTTGAAGAGAGCGTTTCAAGTAATAAAAGGAAGAGAGGTCCAAGAAATTTAACTACTAAGGTTAATAGAAAGGGAAAATCTACCATAACTGCAAATGATAACGAGATTGAAGATATGGTTGAATATGTGGGGAAGAGCATGAAATTAGCTCCAAGAGAATGTTATATTAGAGGAAGAAGATTACCTAAGTGACCTTGATCTCGAAGATAATGAATGAAAACATAAGATTAGGATGTAGAATTTAAATATAGAAAGTATTATACATTATATTATGTTTTGTGATTGTGTGGATTGAACATTTTTACTTCATATTTTGATTTTATAGATTGAACATGTATCTTACAATTCATAATAAAATTCGATTCTCGATTAAAAAAATTGAAAAATAATTAATGACTCAGACCATGTTATTTGTGACCACCGTTATTATTTATGCTAAAGTATTTCATTTTATTGTATAAGACATTCTTTTCATTACAATACTCAAATGTAGTCATATTATTACTCATGAATGCAATCTTATACATATAGTATCTTATACATAAAGTATGTGTCATACATATCTTCTTAGTATCTTACTATATTGCTTGTCTTTTTAGCTCTGGTATTATTTGCTCTGACTAACCTTGCCTTGATTCCTTCCATGCTTTAATACGTTTTACTTTCAAAACTTACCATACTTTTTATCGTAAAATAGATAGATTGTTAAGACTAGACAATCTAGGCTTAATCGGTCTAGACATATTTGATGACTTGTGCACATTATGTTTTTATGATAATAAATAAAACTAAGTTATGAAGTAATTAATAATTAAAACTATACTTTATCTAATGTTTGGTAATAACTTAAAAGCAAAACAATATTAATCTGACCTTCAATGTAATGAACATTACAAATAAGTTCTTGGCGCAATTGATAATCATAATCAGATTTTCATATAAATAAACTAGTTTCTAACGTGTTGTTCATCTCGAAGGAAACTATATAATATGTAATAAACTATATGAACTTTTATATAGTTTAAGTCCAAAATGAATCGAATAAAATAAATCATATTTTATATATCATTAAAAAATGAAATATATTATTTGTTATCAAGAAGATACATTTTTACTATATATTTCCTTTTTTTTTTATCATGAATAGAACATTCTATCAAATCTAAATAAAATAATAATACTTGTCAAAATATCATTATATTATGATTTAACTTTTGTTAGAGACCTTCCATCGACTAGAAATAAGACTAATTTACAATATATAAGTAGGGGTAATCCTCATCTTACAAGTCAGTTTTGTGAGGATGAGAGACTTTAACTCACTTCTTAATAAGGAATCAACGTTATCTTAGTGAGGTTTGTTGGACCTATTGTTCCAACAACTATCTTGCAGTTGTCAAACCACCCAAATATTTAGATTCCCATTCGAGATGTATATGCCTCGGTGTGAGGGGTGTGTTAGAAATCCTACATCGACTATAGAGTCAATTCATAGTACATAAGTGAGGGAAATCCTCATTGATGGAAAACACTCTTCTTATAGTAGTGATCTTTGTAATTTATTCTTTGGATGGATGATGAAGGAGATTTGAGGAGCGGAAGTATTAAAGAAACTCAAGAGAAGTTTTCATGCATTGAAGTGGAGTTAGGACTTTGTGAGTGTGAGAGGTGAGACCAACTCACTAAGAAAGAGTCTAGGCTAAGTCCTTGTAGGAGACTAATCTAGGGAAAACTTAGGAACAAGTAGAATGATAAAAAATGGACAACATTTCATTACTAATTCCAAGTTAAAAAAAATACAAGAGATGCGCACTTCTATTTATAGGAGACTAAGATGTCTAAAATAAGAATTTTAAACCTAAAACCTTTCCATTTGAAAGGTGACAAGTGGTGTCACATGATCCATGGTCATGATCCTCTCAAATGAGAGGTTGACAAATGTCACATCTTAATTGATGGGGATCCTTTCCATTGAGGAAGAGCCATGTGGACATTCATTCTTCTCATTCAACACCCGTGCTTCCCATGCCAAGTGTCACTTTACAGTACACACACATTCTATTACTATACGCATACATTGTTCTATTAGCCAAAATACAATACCCAAAATTAAATCAAGGCCCAATACATGGCCCAAATAATAACCTAAACTACTTTATACAATTATTTAAACTAAATCCTAGCCCTAAAAGATATTGAGTTGGGCTTGCTGAAGTCAGTTGAGTTCTAGTTTTCTTGTAGTCCTCTTACCAAGGCTCTAGCATTCCTTCATGATATGGAGGTCTTCTTTGATATTCTATATACATTTTGTCCTCCTATAGTTGTCCTCTTTATTGGGCCTACAAAAGATAGACAAAAGCCCAATTAGTCTCATTTATGCTAATAAGTCTCTAAAAAAAGCTCTAGGTATTTATCCTTCTTATTCTGTGGATGTTGCGACTGGACGATTTCCATCACTCGCCTTACCAAGCTAGTTTTGTAGGGTTGAGTTAGACTTAAGTTCACTTCTTAATATGGTATCAGAGCCTATCCTAGCTAGGTTTGTTGGACCTATTGTGTCACTTGCTATCAGAATGCTATCAAACTACCTACAAATATGTAGTTCTATGGAAAAGATGTATATACCATCGGTGTGAAGGACTATGTTGGAGATCCCACATCGATTAAAGATAAGGTCAATTTATAGTATTTAAGTGGGTGAAAACCTCATTCTACAAGATGAAGTTATGAGGATGAGTTATGCTTAAACTCACTTCCTAATAACTTTAAATAGTATTAAAGACAAAGTTTACTTTACTGCGGTCTTATCCTCGTGCACTTAAAAAAATGGATGTTGAACGAATTACTACATCTACTTTTGCCATATTCAAATAAGTTCACCTATCATATAATTTAGCCGATGTGAAGTTAAAATTTTAATCAAGAAAATCTTATTATATATATCCTCTTTGTAAGAGTTATATATGTAGCTTTTATTCATCATTATTCTTTTTAGGCAAAAGTGACAAATTAGAATACTTAGAGTGCTTAGAATACTATTGTAACTAAAAGTGATATTGAGAATATTTGTTGTGTAATCAATTTGGTTATAATGAAACTCTTTAATGTTAAATTAAAAGAAAAACTAAACATACTAGTTGAGTTGTAATATATACTTTAACTTCTTACACTTGTTCTTGTATGCATAGATGGTTACTCATCAAACCATATGCTTGTATTGTGAAAAAGTTCCAAAAATTTATTAACTTCTCTCCTTCTATAGTCAGCCTACAACTTCCTTAGTGAGAACCATTTATGAGTTAGACATCACTTAGATTTAGTGTCTTTCTCTCTTAGTACATTATGCAACAACAATAGAGAATAACCTCAGTATGTCGAACTTTAATGACTTTGTCCATAATAGATTCAGCTACGAGCTCAAAGGCAATTTCTTGATTCTACATACAATGCATCACTATCACCATTGGTTATGCCATTTACATTATTCAAGAGTACCATGTTTTGAATGGCTACCCTTGTAACGGCAATCCTTACCCAAATTGAAAGTTGACACCTTTATAATAGATCATAAATTATTGGACTCAAAGTGGTTTTGCAAGTAAGATTTCCATGAAAGTTGGACATATATCCTACATGAGAAAAATAGAAAAAGGGAAAAATAGTTCCTCGCAAGACTTTATTATATTCATGTAGAAGTGTACAAATAAGAGGTGGATTCAACTAATCTCAAGGTGTTGTTTGGTGACATGCAATGATGTGGACAATTAAAGTGTGCAAATAGTAAGATGATAGTATTTGGTAAATGAATCATCACATTGATGGATCATAGAAAACACACACCATCAAGCACATCCTCATAGGGTAGGTGGTTGTTTCCTTTTCCACATTATTGTTTATTCATTCATATGTTTGCATCCAATTTAATTATTACTAGCAAGTCACTTTTTATGGGTTCCAACACCCCTTTTCAACCATAGAGTTATGATCCTTATCTAGTCCTTTCCACTCCCACCCAAAACTAGCAAAAGTGTGACCCCTTCATAAGATAGAACTTATTTCAGCCATAAGATAGAGAAAGAAGATCAAAGTTTTTTCTAGCACAATATAATAATGAAGGTGGTTTGGGAAAATAATATTCAAAGTGTATTTGTGGTCACCTTAGTCATAGAAACCAAGGGGGAACATGTGCAATGATTTTAGGAAGAGACGGGGATAGTGTTTTGAAGTGTGAGGATTTTCTATTGGAACTATATGCCTTGTGACCATGAGGTTGATAACACTAGTATGGTTATTGTTGTGATTGTTGATAGGAAATGGGATCTTAAAATGTATTTGAATAAACAAATTAATTTAATAACTATTTATGATGTGTGAATCAACAATTTAATTAATTGAGTTTTTAATTTAATGAATTATTATCATAAAATTATTTTCTCTCTTCTTCCTCCCTTACCACTCAAGATGAATACACACTCCAAAAGATATAAAACCATCCTTTTTCATAATTTTCAAGGTTTTTATATTTTGTCAAATAAAATTCTCTATATTTTTATTTTTAAATAAAAAAATATTATTTCATTGCATTATTTCTTTTTTTCATAATAAATATTGTTCTTCTTGTTTTCAATTTAATAAAAAAAATCAGTAATGGAATTTGAATATCTACGCTTTAAAAGCGTTAAAAATAATATCTAAATATAAATAAGGACTTTGTATCATTAGAATTGCGCTACATTGAATTTCTTTAAGAAGTAAATATCTTTTTTCTTGTTACAATCTTATAATATTTTTTGTATCATTTGTTTAATTTATATCGTTTTTATTTTTGTGAAGAGGTCAATAATTATAAATTTTTAATTGTTGGGTTTAATATATTAATTTTAAAATTATAATTTTAAATTTTCCTTTCTCCTAAAAAAACTATATAGCTTCGTCTTATCATCAATTGTTCATAAAGTGTATCATAATTTCATATTAAAGTTATATATATATATATATATATATTATATATATATATATTATCAATATAAATAAATTTTAGTTTAATTCTTTTATAATATTTTTGTTCTTTATCAATATAGTAAATTTATTTTTTCTTGTTATGAAAGTAAACCCTTTAACTCTATTTTTATAGATATATTGCGTTATATATGTCATTGAGTTAAAGTTATATAAAAAAAAGTGATTTTTTTTAACTACATACAACATTTTGATTTAGGTAAGATGATACACGAGAGTGTAATAATTTCAATCAATTTATAAGTAATATAAAATACTATAAGATATCGTCTATACAATTATATAGTTTTTTTTTCCTAATTTGTGGGTCTCTTCTCACCTTGGATTATAGGACATCTCTTCTAACTAGGTCCAAAATCAATCCTGAAGTCAATAAACTAACACCCACAAATAATTGATATTTTTAAAGTTCTTATTTTCAATTGTAAAGTAACTTTTAAATAAAGAAAAAACGGAACTACACATTACATTGTAGGGGATCTTCTAATGTTTCTAATCTGATAAATTTAGTAATCTACATATTGTTGAACTAAGAGAGCGTTTCTTAGAAATTGTTAAAATATATGTAGCTATTTGTCAACATTTATTGAATTGTTTACACATGTTATTGAGAATAAAGATTTTCATGTTTAGATTTTAATAGAATAAGGCTTTTAATTATTTTCTAAGACAATTTAGTTGATTTAATAGTTATAATCGTATATATAGGTGACAAACATTATATTTTTACTAATAATAAAATTTTATTATTGCTTAGAGAATCAAATGTTTAATTTTTTTAGAAGAAATTTTTTTTTAGGTTTATGTTAAACATAAAATGTAAATTTTAAAGTGCATAAAAAAATTGAAATAAGTATTTATGGTTACAACATGTACATATAAAAACTAAATAAATAAACTTTAAAAAAATATATAATATTAATAAAAATGACGTAAAATAAGTCGTGGTAACCGAATATAATAATTAAAATATATATGAAAAATTGAAATTTAGGTCTATTTATCAAAATATATAAAAAAAATATAACTTTACAATAATTATTAATAAATTTTACTAAAGTGGTGAGACTAGACTTCAAAGAAATATAATAATAATGACCATAATAATACTAAAGAAAACAAGATCTTCACGACCTCCATCTTATCTTAAAGTAAAAAAATAAAGGTAAGTTTTCTCGCATTTGTCAGTCATACAAGACATTAACTAAGTAGGGATGGTAAAATGGGTCAGTCTGCAATCATATAGGAGACTTGGTCATCAAAATGAGAATGAATAGGGAAGTTTCTGGTTGAAACATGGAGCCCAAACTTGAGTGAAACTTTGAAGACAAGCTTCTAAACTAGGGATGACAAGCCCGTGGCCCGCGAAGAAAAACACGGGGTGAGCTGCATATTCCAATTTGTAGGTCTGCTTAGGACCGCTTAGGCCCACCCTGCATAACCCGCAGCCCGTGCGGGCCAAGTACGGGACGGTGCGGGCTGACTCGCATAACTTAAAAATCTAGAAATTTTGTTCTACACTCCCATATTTTCTTCATGCAACCTCATATTTCACATTCTGGAATTTTTATTCACATCTTATTACGCATGTTTCGTGAGAATAATATTGTGAGATCATTTACCTAATGCATCTAAATAAAAAAATAATTAAATTTATTCAAAAAAATTATTTTTTATTAATTTTTAAAAAACAACATTTCTTATGCGGGTGGGTCCACAGACCTGCATGCCAACCCTTATGTGGGGCAGACTAGTAAAATCAGCCCATATATTCGATGTAGAACGGACCAACCCGACCTGCATTTTACGGTCCAAATGCGGAGCGAACCAGCTCGCATTTTCATCCTTATTCTAAACCTAGCTTGAAGTCCAAACTTAAAGAAACTTGGAAGAAAATCTCATACACTTCCCTTGTAGAACCATCCTAGGGTTTCTCTTGGGTCATTACAAGCTCAATTGAAACCCTAGTTAGATTAAGAAAACCCTAATCTAAATTTGATTAGAACACAAGGCCCAAAATAAAATCATATGCTACTTGGCTCAAAATACAAGGTCCAAGATAAATTCATAAAGTATTTTGAACATTTTTAACAAATAGAGTTCTTGTAATCTTGTTGTTCCAAAATCTCTAGATTGACATCTTTTATGGCCCAAAAGACTGATTAGAGGTCCAAATAGACTTAAATAAGCCAAAACTCTATGTAGGTCTTGATCAAGTTTCTAATTACGTGACCTCTTTATTCTTGAATACAGTCTTATAGATGAATTTTCATCACTAGGTTAAGATTGTTCTTCTACCTTTGTTTCACCAAGCTTTAATATTTTTATAACTAGAAAACCTCATCAACACTCTTTGCCCTATACTTTTGGCATCTCAATGTACCGTTACATTTCTATATTCATATGAAATCACACTAGTTTTCATTATGTAAACCCATGAAAGGTTTAACTTTTCATTTTGTAAACCCATGAAAGATTTAACTTTTTATTATGTAAACCCATGAAAGGTTTAACTTGATTGTGCACCAACTACTTCAAGTAAACTTCTTTTATATTTTTTAAAAGAATTTTAGATTAATATAATCTTGATTTTGTGAAAGATAAAAATTAAAATATTACCAGATAATATTTTCAAAAAGATGCTAGAAATTGGAAGAATATCTTACAAACTCCATGAAATAAGTTAGATGGTGATTAACTACTTGTGACCTAATTCAAAAGATATGAAAAATCTATGAATACAAGGAACCTTGTACTAATTAAACCCCTTGAGATATGCAAGTACAAAGTCACATGATAAGAAACTAAGAAAGAAATTTTTTTACTTCCTTTAACTTTGATT
Source organism: Phaseolus vulgaris (assembly GCF_051622355.1). Classification (NCBI taxonomy): domain Eukaryota; kingdom Viridiplantae; phylum Streptophyta; class Magnoliopsida; order Fabales; family Fabaceae; genus Phaseolus; species Phaseolus vulgaris. The sequence goes on along the minus strand of NC_143501.1, from coordinate 15,355,860 downwards.
AACCACCAAAGCGTAACACATGAGATAAGTTAAAAGACAACATTCAAAGGTAAGAAATGGAGATGCACGATTGTCATTATACTAGCTGTGCACGAGTATTTTATAAAAAAAAAATAAAAGAATTATAATAATTCCTGCAATTATATATGAATATGAATGAAAAATATGTAATTGATGATCTTTGAATTTTTTTACTAGTATACATTCTTTCAAGAAAATAAATTAATTAATTACAAAATAAATATTAATATATAAGAAATAAACATTAGTATATAAGAATAAATAAATACTCTAAACATATTAAAATTAATATAAACAATGCATAAAGATAAATAATACACATAGAAATGAAGAAATTTCTTTTAGAATTATTGACATATTTGTTGAACATAGACTTTGATGTCTCCAAATCCAAGTGGATTGCTTGAAGACTCGGTTGTTGTTTGTGTGTTTGTGTTTTGTGTAGTTTCAATTTGTTAATCCACTCTTAGTTATGATCCAAGGTTGCTTGATTCAAGTTCTTTTGAAAAGGATGTTTTCTAAAGAAAGTGGAAAATCAACTTGTTGAATTGTCGTTTCAACCGGTTGTTTTACACTTAGTGTTTTAGAAAAGAATTTGAAAAGGCTTAAAATTGGTTGATCTTACTGTCAAGCCAATTCAACCGATTGTTTCGTGTTTTCCAATCGGTTGATTTTTGAAAATTCTTAACATAATTATGTTAAAGTGGTTTAATCTATTTTAATTATTTTAAAACTGATTTGGCTCTTGCATTAAATGTTTTTAACAACTAATTGGAGTTTACATAATTTGTTTTACACTCTTGGTTATTAGTGATTCATATTATCTCTTTCAAATCAGTTTTCCAAGATTGCTTCAAGCTTTGGATTCTTTCTACGAATGGAATAGGATTGCTTTGTACATTTCATTTTCAATCTGTGATTGAACCAGGTGTTATCATTCCATTTCTCTCTTGACTATTGTATTTCTGTAAGAACTGTTGTTGTGCAGATCCAGAGGCTATTCTGTGATCTGTGGTGCTGTTTTCCAAAGGTGGTGTGTATTCTTGAAGGGTTCAAGATCACCACTTTAGTGTGTGTTGTGTAATCAAGGTGTTTGATTGCTTAGTGGAATTCTCAGAGGTTTTTGAGGACTAAATGTAACTCTTGGTAAAGAATGAACCGGTATAAAACTTTTTGTGTTGATCTTTCACCCCTTATCTCATTTAAATATGTTCTGCTTTGGTTTTTAATAACTGCTGATAAAAACAACCGATTGTTTCGCAAAAACAACCGATTGATTTTCTGGAATCATATTAAAACATATTTGTTTTTTGGATGAACTGATTTCTCCTTCATTGATTTCTCATTGGCTTTCAATCTACCTTTAAAACTTTCGAAAATCTTTCATAAACAATTCAACCCCCTCTTGTTTAAGGCCTACAATTCAAACAATATTGACTAGAAAAAGCACCTTAATTTGAAGAAAAAGGCTTAAGTTTCTAAGAGATTTGTTATCAGCCTTGTAGAAGACAAAAATTTCATTAGCATACAAAATATGAGAAGGAGTAATATAACCTTTAGGACTAGTCATGTTTAAGATCTTCTTCTCTGCCACCAGCTTTATGAAGTCTCTACTGAAAACTTCCTCAACTAAACAGAAAAGTAGAGGAGATAGGGCATCTCCTTGTCTCACCCCTCTACTGCAAGGCAAAAAGCCCACATAACTATCATTGATTCTAATAAAAAGCATAACTGACATAAGAATCTTACAACTCCAGCTGACGAAGGAATGATGGAAACCAAACTTCTTTAGGACCAACAATAAAAAGGTCTAGCTCAAGGTGTCAAACTCTTTATGAATACCAACTTTATAAGCCAAATTACCACCTCTGACCTTTTTAGAAAGCATGTTAATGGTTTTAGAAGCAATATCAATACATTAATAAATTTTCCTACCCTGCACAAAACTATACTAATTAGGAGATATAATTCTAGAAACAACCAAACCAAGTCTATCCACCAGAATCTTGGAAATATTCATCCCGGGAAGAATCCAGTCTTGCTTAAAAAACTATTGGACAACATTACACACATCTTTGCAAATAATCTCCCAACAAGAGTGGTAACAAACACCCCCAAAACAATCTAGACCAGGAGCACGGTTTCCATTAAGATTAAAAACAACAACTTTGATCTCAATATCATTAGGGCACTTAGTCAACATTAAATTTTCCTCAAAAGAAACCATGGCAGGAATGTAAGCACCAATAAATTCTTCAATTAAGCCAATATTGAGAGAATTTGGATTAGAATCAAAATAAAGAGATTTGTAGAAACCTAGGATATGTTCCTAAATGAGCTTAGGGTCCTCAATGACAAAATTATCTCTTCTGAGTCTGTGGATGCCACTAGAGTTATTTTTTCACTCTGACCACATAATGAAAAAAGGTAGTGTTCTTATTCCCATCTTTGAACCACGCCATCATAGCCTTCTCTTTCTAGAACAAATGTTGACAATGAATAGTTTGATCTAAATCCTCATTAACAATTTTTTCTTGAGGGATAATGACCTCTTTCTCCATATGACTAGCATTATCCATCTTCTGGTGGATATCTGATAAGTTCCATAGTTCACTAATATTTCATGTAAAAGGATAGACACTTATGGATTTTAATTGATAATAGAGTTATAATTCCACCTCTAACTTAGAAATTTGAACCTTTTACATATTTTTGGATTACGAGAGAATAAACACGATTTTTCTCAAGTTTGTGCCAATTTCATAAATCTAGGGGAAGATGGAGATAAAAGGGCTAAAGAGGAATGGACAAGTTAAAGACAAGATGAGAAGACAAAGTTTGAGCATTGAAAACTCGCCCAAACTCACCCAAGCAAGACCACTCCAGAGACAAACTTGTTCTCAGGAGCAAACTCGCACAAGACTCACTTAAGTGAGTTCACTCCAGTGAAGTTGGGCTTTTCCTCGTGAAATCCGCTTAAGCAAACAATATCTCGCTTGAGCGAGATGCCACTTAACCTACATCAAATTAGGTTAAATAGAAGACGTAAGGTAGAACCCTAGGGACCAAAGGGAGGCTCTTCAGAGATAGAAAACCCTAGAGGAAGCAACCTCAAGGAGAAACACCTTGAATCTTCTTTTCTTGATTTCCATGCTTGTAATGGCCAATATGAGTGGCTAAGTCTTCCCTTTGGGATTGGGAGTAATCTACTCAAACTCTTATGTATTGAGGTGATGTTTATTTATAATATTTTGTTCTTGATTGAGATTAGTATTATCATTTTAAAGTTTGAATCCTTATTCATGATTTTGATCCTTAGATTTGACTATAATGTACTCCTAAGCATCAGACCTACATGATAATGCTTAACATATTTGAATTATAGGAATAAATTTGAAACGTTAATTGCTTTATAACATTTGTTTGTAATGATAAGAAAGTTTTTATAAATATACGGCGAATTGATATTTAGGAGACAATCTTAATAATTTTCTATGCTAGGAATCAATATGAATGATTTTTATATGTGCATCAATATCAAACATGATGGAATGTTATATGTTTTTATTCATTGAAAAAACAGACGAGTGAGAAGGATTAACCCCAATCCTAATTTTCTCAATTCAATCATATAAATCATTTACCTTTTGTTATTTAAATTTCTTACTTAAATTCATGATACCAACAACCTTTTAAACAAACTTTGGCACATCTTTTAATATTCAGTGAATATTATGCTTGAGATTTTAGAATCGTTCCTTGTGGGTTCAATATCTGTCCTTAGGCACAATTTATTACTTATGACCTAGTACATTTTTTGAATTAAAGAGTCATCAATATCAAAGAGGATTTTCTACTTTAGAATCACCCTAGTGTGGACATTACCAAAAATGGTCTTGTTCTAGCTCTTGACCTCGACTTTCAACCTCTTGAGCTTATACTACAAAATAAACATAGGACAACCAACAACAGGGTTCTTCCAGGAATTTTGAATGAGCTACAGACAAGAAGGATTTTGTAACTACATTGTAAAAAAAACTAAAAGAACTGGACTTATAAAGATAGTCAAGAGAGAATAGGTTAGCAAAAATAGGGGAATGGTCAGAGCAAATTTTAACAAGATCAATTTGATATTTACAGGAGGACCACTCATCCATGCAATCAACATTACATAAAGCTCTTTCAATTTTGTGTAAACCTAATGGAGGACCATCTCAGCCACCTAAATCATCCAGCTCAGAAGAGAAGTGTTAAATAGAAGATTGTTTTTTAAAAGATTCTCTTTCTCAAGCCTTGTAAATTTGTATAGAGTAATTAGAATTTTCTATTTATGTCTTTAAAACTCTGTATTAAACTTTTTGGACCTTGTATTTGGGTTCATTTTTATATTAGAGTTGAAGAGCTTGAAGGGAGGTCTACTTGGCATCCACATAGGCGCCACATGGACACCTACATGGAGCCCTTCCCTTTTTTTTTTTCCAAAGTGACTCTTCCTTTTCCTTCATGATAACTTAGGCGCCTCATGCTCTCCTTTCTCTCCTCCTTATGCCACTGGTCACATCTTGAATGGAAAGCTTTGAGATACATGGACTGCAACATGGCAACCCAGGAATGGAGAGTTTTTAGGTTCCACATGTCACTACATGAATGGAGAGTTTTTGAGTTTCATTAGTCATTTTTCGCTCTATAAATAGAGAGCTCTTCTATTGTCAACGTAAGACTTGATTTGATTAATGAATTTCTGCCATATTGGTTTTCAGAATTTCTCTCAAGTCTCACTTTTCTTTTGCTTTCACTTTCTGAGTGTATAAGCCTTAGAAAAATCTAGAAGGTTGACCTAACCTCCTTCCTAGCCCCATTCTCCAAACCCAAACTCATTCATGTTCTTACCCATTTTTCATTGAATTCTTCCGTTTCCATGTCTTCTCCAATCATTCAAACCATTCTAAACCGAAGAACTTAAGAAAAGAGAGGGAGAACTCCATCAAAATCTCTCCTCCCATTCAAACCAATTAAGGAATTCATTACAAGAAACCTGATTCGGAGCAATCCCTCCTTTGGAATCATCAGCTGAAAGAACAATATTAAAGTCCCCTAATATGTGTTGAACCAAGTGGTGTTCAAGCTTTGAAGAATCCAAACCCTTTGAAGGATGTTGAAGCCTTGGTTGTGCTTCTTGTTGCTGTGCTGGTTTAGTATAGTTCTGGGGTAGTTTGAGTGTTGTAATCCACCCCTTGATCGAATCTAAAGCATAGGCATTCTCAATCTTTGTGAAAGTAAAATGTTTTCAAACTAAGTTAAAACAACCAATTGTTTATACTTAGATGTTTTAAGAAAAGATTGAAAACTGGTTGAACTGTTAGAACCAAAACAACCGATTGATTCGAGGAAACAACTGATTGTTTGTTTTGGGACCATAACAGAAAAACTGTTTTATCTTTGACTGAGCTTTAAATGATTTAACTGCTTACGCTCCAGTCATTAAATGCTTTGACCAATCTTTTAATGCAATTTAAGAGTTTGTTAAGATTTGATAACAAACTACATCTTTGAATATATTCAGAAAAATAGATTTGAGAATTAATCTTTGACAAGTTTTTTGCTAAGATTGGCTGTGTTCTTGAGGGGATCAAGATCAGCAATCTTAGTGTTGGTGTGTTGGCCAAGAAGAGTGTGTGTCTTGAGGTGTTCAAGGTCACTTTCTTGGTTGTGGTGTAAGTGATCAAGGTGTGATTGCTTAGTGGATTTCTTCAGGGTTTCTGAGAAGACTGGATGTAGCTTTGGATTTGGAGTGAACGAGTATTAACATCTGTGTGCAATCTCTCTATCCTTAACTCTTTAAATTCAGTTTTGTTTGTTGTTTGCTGGTATAAACAACCGATTGTTTCTGTGAAAACACCGATTGTTTTTCTGGTACTGCTGTTTTTTATTGTTGTTTTTGGCAAACTGAATTTCTTATCAATTGTTTCTTGAGATAATTTCATTCTTGTTTTAAAAGTTTGTGAAAACCCTCTTTAAACAATTCACCCCCCCCTCTAGTTTAAAGCCATCCATTATAACAATTGGCATCAAGAGCTTGGTTCTTGAAAGTTATTCAAGTTGATCCTAAAACTGTTTTTAAAATGGCTGATAGACTACCTTTTGGGGAAGGTGCTTCAATTAACAGACCACCTCTGTTTTGTGGTTTGAACTACCAATTTTGGAAAGTGAGAATGAAAATATTTATGGAATCACTTGACAAAGGAATTTGGGATGCAATTGAAAATGGTCCTTTTGTCCCAAAGTTTGAAAAAGATGGATCTGTCATTGAGAAGCCATGGTCTCAATGGACTGATGCAGAAAGCAAAAAGGCCAAATTCGATTGCATTGCCTAAAATATTATAACCTCTGCTTTAAATTCTGATGAGTTTTTCAGGGTCTCTCAATGCAAATCATCAAAAGAAATGTGGGACACCTTGGAAGTCACTCATGAAGGAACAAATGAGGTGAAGAGAGCTAGGAAGCATGCTCTAATTCAAGAGTATGAGATGTTCAGAATGCTTAAAGGAGAAACAATTGCTAAGGTGCAGAAAAGATTCACGCATATCATCAATCATCACATGAGTCTTGACAAGACCTTTGATAAAGAAGAGTTGAACATCAAGATCTTGAAATGTCTTGATAGAGCATGGCAACCCAAGGTAACTGCTATTTTCGAATCTAAAGATCTAACATCATTAAATGTTGCTTCTTTGTTTGGAAAGCTTAGGGAACATGAGTTAGAGATGAATAGAGTCAATGTTCAAGAGAGTGAAGACAAGCACACAAGGAGCATAGCCTTAAAAGCTTCCAAGCACAAAGGAAAACAAGAATCCAGTGATGAAAGTGATGTGGAAAACCTTAGCTTGCTGTCAAGAAAGTTAAGCAAATTCCTAAAGAGAAACCGCAACAAAGACTACAACAAAGAAAGGTATGGAAACAAGAAATCCAATGATTTTAATTCCAATAACTATACTTGTTTTGGTTGTGGTGAGCAAGGTCATATAAAGGCAGATTGTCCAAACAAAAGCAAGGAGAAAAAGTCTAGCTACAAGGAAAACAAAGGCAAGACAAAAAGAGCCTACATAGCTTGGGATGAAAATTAGGTGTCATCATCAAGTTCTTCATCAAGTGAAGATGAGAAAGAAAACATCTGTCTGGTTGCTAAAGATGATGATGAATGAGGTAAGTTCATGTGCTTCCTTGAATGAACAAAATTACAGTCAATTACTTGAAGCTTTTCAAGAAACTCATGATGAAGCTAATCGATTGGTTCTTTCAAACAACCGATTGAAAGATGTTAACAGCTGGCTAGAAAAGAGAGTGAAATCACTTGAAGATGAGATTGAAAAATCTAAAAATGATTTCAAAAATCTGGAAAACCATTTCAAAAATGCTTCTTGCAAGTGTGACACTTTCATTTGCGAAAATTGTGAAAATCTTGAGAAAAAGGTTCACTACCTTGTTGAAACTGTGGACAAGCTTTCAAAGGGGAAATCTAACTTTGAGAATGTCTTGGCATCTCAAAGCTGTGTTTTTGGAAAGGCTGGTTTGGGTTTCAATCCACAGAACCAACAAGATAAGTTTACAAATTTTTTTTTAAGAAAGCCAGTGAAACAACCGATTGTTAAATCGAAACAACCGGTTGTTACATGCTTTTATTGCATGAAAAAGGGCCATTCGTTTAGATTCTGCAAAATAAGAAAATTCTCTGTTCCTAGAGGCTACATGAAATGGATTCCGAAAGGATGTGAGGTTCCAAATGAGAAAAAGAAATCTATTGGACCCACATTTGTGAAGGGACCAAATCTTGTTGCTTGAATTCATGTTTGTGCAGGAATTCTAAAGAAGTGTGAAGAACTAAGTCATGAGATCAAATCCTTGGAAGAAAAAGACAGTCATTGAAGTTGAATCAATGCTATGCATCTGTCCAAAGGACCTCAACAATGAAAAGAGGTTTCTTGATCATAAAGCACATGGCTCATTGAAGAATTAACATAAGGATAAGACTTTCCTTTATTTGTTCTAAATTTGTGTTTTATAGTTCTTTCTCATGGATAAAAATATTTTTAATATGCTTAATATCATCTGCTTTGAACTCTTTCTGCTCATGGTTAAAATTAAAAATCAGTTTTAACTGCTGCAGAAAAACAACCGATTGTTTCTTCGAAACAACCGTTTGTTTTAGGTCTGACAGCACTGTGAAGAAATCCTTTTAATTGCTATTTTAAATTTCTATCCGTTGTAGATCAATTCAAAGAGAGAATCTTGGTCAAAGAATCTGTTTTGAAAGCTGATCACGTTCAGAGAGAAGTTACCACAGTCATAAAGGAATATATTCCAAAATCTTGGAAATTCAAGAGCCTTAATGACTAGTCAAAGATCACATGTGAAGACCATGTGATTTTTAGCTTTTTCTGACGTTTTTTGTGCAGGGCAGAGTCAAGTCCTCTCTCTCTGAAAAATCAGGTACCAACTAATAAAATTGAATGCTAATTGATTCTTTTTCTACTATAAAATCTGGTGCAGCTTATCTCTTCCACAAGAACAACCAATTGCAACATCTCTTGCAAAAATTTGTGAAGTGAGCTCTTCTCTGTTTTCTTCTCTGCCATCATGGAATCAACTTCTTCCACATCAAAGAGAGTCAAAACCAGGGCTGTAAGGTCTGGAGGAAGGCTAGAAGGCTGGTTTTCTGGAGACAATGATCTTATTGAGAGATATAGGTATGAAACAAGTATCAAAAAGATAAACAACCCCAAGGTTGTATGCTTTGATTGGCTGAAAAGTCAAAAGCTTGACAATGTAAGAAGACTGCTCAAGGATCAATCTCTCAGAAAGTTCCTGGAGATGAAGGGAAACATTTATCCAGATTTGGTAAGGGTGTTCTACACAAATTTAAAGTTTGAGGGAAACAATCTAGTTTCTCATGTGAAAGGTGTAGAAATGGAGATAACTCATGAAGTATGGACTGCTGTTGCTGGTCTCAAGTTCTCTGGTCTGAGAATCAACAAGGGAAACCTTGGAGTAGTGGAGGATTTTAACAAAATCCAATACTACAAGAGTTGCTTGAAGAATCAACATGCTCAAGTGAGAACATGCTCGGTTGGAGGTCTAAAGCTTGATGAAAGATTGCTTGCTCTCATTGTGACCTGGATTTTAACTCCAAGGGGGAGTAATCATTTTGTTCTTACTGAGGAAGATCTGGTATATATCTTCTGCCTCATGAAGAAAATCAAAATCAATTGGATCCACATCATCAAAGAGCAGATGCAAAAGGCTATGAGGTTATGTGACTATCATTATCCATATGTTGTTTTGGTATCTAAATTTTTACTCTATTTTGAAGTGAACATTGAAGATGAAACATCTGAGTTGGTCAAGTTAACTCAAGAGTTGAACAATGGATCACTCAGAAAAATGGGTTTTACCAAAGTAGGTGGCAAATGGATTAGCAAGGATGGTGACATTGGTGCGTCATCTAGTGGTGTTGTTGATCTTGAACAAGATGAACCTGCTGATATGGATGTTCAACATGAAGATCCACCTGAAGATTATCAAGATGCTGGACCTAGTGCTAGTGCTGGAAATCAAGAAGAAGAGATGCAAACCATGTCTCATTTTGAAAGACTCATGATGAATAGGCTTGATAGCTTTGGGGAGAATCAAAGAAACCTTCATGATCTTTGTGTTAGTAATTTCCAGAGGATTGACAACAGGTTTGACAACATGGATGCACGCTTCATGACTCTAGATGAACAGATTGAAGTTGTCCAAAACCAAATCTTTGATCTTCAGTTTGCTGCTGATGATGAATGAGGAAAAACAATCGGTTGATATATCGAAACAACCGATTGTTTTTGGTGGTTATATCTGGTTTTTTAAATTCTCTTTCTTTCTGTTGTTGCTGCTTTAATTCTGATGTAATCAAACAATATTTTGTTTTATATATTCTCTTTGTCTATTTGTGAAGACAAATAGGGGGAGATATATATGCTGATGTGTTTATATATTTTGTTAGAACAGTTTGGATGAGTAGTATTTGTTTCTGATTTAGCTCTGAAGTTTATTTTTTTTTTCTCTGTGCTAACCAAATATCAGAAGTTCTATGCTTTGTTCAAAATTGTATCTTGCAGGAACTACTTCAGATTCAATCAGGTACAACACAAGCATCATGGATTTGTCTTCATCAAATAGGGGGAGATTGTTGAACCAAGTGGTGGTCAAGCCTTGAAGAATCCAAACTCTTTGAAGGATGTTGAAGTCTTGGTTGTGTTTGCTGTTGCTGTGCTGGTTTAGTATAGTTCTGGGGTAGTTTGAGTGTTGTAATCCACCCCTTGATCGAATCTAAAGCATAAGCATTCTCAATCTTTGTGAAAGTAAAATGTTTTCAAACTAAGTTAAAACAACCGATTGTTTTATCGAAACAACCGATTGTTTATACTTAGATGTTTTAAGAAAATATTGAAAATTGTTTTTCAAATGGTTGAACTGTAAGAACCAAAACAACCGATTGATTCGAGGAAACAACCGATTGTTTGTTTTGGGACCATAATAGAAAAACTGTTTTATCTTTGACTGAGCTTTAAAAGATTTAACTGCTTACGCTCCAGTCATTAAATGCTTTGACCAATCTTTTAATGCAATTTAAGAGTTTGTTAATATTTGATAACAAACTACATCTTTGAATATATTCAGAAAAACAGATTTGAGAATTAATATTTGACAAGTTTTTTGCTAAGAGTTGAGATTGATCAAAGTTTGTGGAATAGGATTATGCTTGTATTGATTTTAGATTATCTCCTGTAACAAGTGTAATCCTTGTACTCTGTGAAACTAGTTTTCGTTTCTGTGTTTGCTGAGATTGGCTGTGTGTTCTAGAGGGGATCAAGATCAACAATCTTAGTGTTGGTGTGTTGGCCAAGAAGAGTGTGTGTCTTGAGGTGTTCAAGGTCACTTTCTTGGTTGTGGTGTAAGTGATCAAGGTGTGATTGCTTAGTGGATTTCCTCAGGGTTTCTGAGAAGACTGGATGTAGCTTTGGATTTGGAGTGAACCAGTATAAACAACTATGTGCAATCTCTCTATCCCTAACTCTTTAAATTCAATTTTGTTTGTTGTTTGCTGGTATAAACAACCGATTGTTTATGTGAAACAATCGATTGTTTTTCTGGTACTGCTGTTTTTTATTGTTGTTTTTGGCAAACTGAATTTCTTATCAATTGTTTCTTGAGATAATTTCATTCTTGTTTTAAAAGTTTGCGAAAACCCTCTTTAAACAATTCACCCCCCTCTAGTTTAAAGCCATTCATTCTAACAATATGCACCAAGGACCATCCAAACTCCAAAGTTGTCTCCTAGCAAAATAAGCATTAGCCCCATAAACACTTGCAAAGTGAAACACCTTTCTATAAAAGTTACACGTTGCATAAATAAACTGGAAATTGAGAACAAAAATTTGAACAAGATTAGGATCTGCAAGGCACATAAATTATCCAAATTATTACCATTATGAGATTTAGCAACAAAATAAAGGTTCAATTATTAAAAGTAGCAGCAATAAACTCAAAGAAAATTGTCCTAGGCTCAACTAAAAAACCAGCTAGGGAGTATGATGTTTAAGCAAACTACACAACATATCCACATATTTTTTATTGGCCAAACCTCTCACTTTCCAAAAAAGGCATGAAGTTTTCGTCTCTTTTTTTTAGGTTGCACATTCTTAAATGTTTTTTACTCCCTTTGGCACCCTTAGGAGGTCTCCCAGGTTTTATGATAGTCTTAACAATTTCCCCATCATTTTCAGAGGCATTGTCATCCTCCTCCACTTGATCAGCTCAATCAGTTTTCATAGTCATGCCTAACATGATAACCTTCTCTTAAACAAATTCCCCTCTCAAGGTCATGAATGTAAACAAGACCCAACTTGCATACATTTTACTGAAAAATATAGGAATATAAGGCCTTTTTTAGAACATTTGTCAAAAGATAGTCTAAGAGAATATATGATCAAAGAATGAGTCTTTCTTGGATCTTGATCTGAATGGCATGAAAATCAGCTTCAATATTTTTGTTCTATTATGAAAGGAATAATTTTTGGCAAACTGAATGGTAGATGCACTATCTGATAAAGTATTAAAGGAACTTGAAAAGAAATCATCATAGAGATACTTGATCCATTGTATTCACAAGTGGTTAAAGATCTATACTCAACATCTATAGAACTTCTAGAGATTGTAGATTACTTCTTGGATTTCCATAAAACTAAAGAACTATAAAATAAAACACAATATCCAATAATAGATTTTCTGCAAACTTGACGGGTAGTCAAACTTGAAATGAAAAAGGCTTGAATCTTTTTATCATTATGAACATAGTAGAACAACTCAATTTCTAAATCACATTTCAAATATCTTAGAATTCTTGAAGATAACTACATATGAAGTGCCATTGATTTGAAAACAAAGTGGCTAATTTTTTAACAACAAAACCTATATCATGTCTTGCGTTAGTCAAATACAAGAACCTATTAATGAAGTTCAATCAAAATTCAATTTTACAGAGGATTTTACATGGGAACTAGCTCATTTACAACCAATTAAGTCATATTTATAAATGATTTCCATGCAACACTTCTTGTTAGATCCAAGTTCAACATCCATGTGTTTGGTTTTGATTTTTTTTTTTAAATAGCAAGTATAAAACATATGCATCACAGATCATCTCAAACGCAATCCAATCTAGCGCATCAGACGCTATTACAAAGTGGACCTTAAGCCTAACAACATTATTAAATCGACTCATAAAGTGAGGTTTCCCCCCCCCCCCCTTTATATACTATGAAATGTTCTTATCTCCAGACAATGTGGGATCTCCAACACACTTCTCTCACGCCGAGACCCACCAACTCGTGCGTGGAACTATATATTTATGGGTGATCTGATAGCGGCACAATAGGGGATGAATTGATAAGCCCGACAAAATCTTGCTAGATAGATTCTAAATAACTTTAATACCATATTAAGAAGTGGACTTTAATCCTAATTCAACCTTACAAAACCAGCTCCTTGAACTTGATAATAGACTTTAATATAATATTATCCAACTAGAAGTTATATGGCCTTAATACTTTTCCTTTGAATTAGGAGATATTCCAACAAAAACTACCAAAGGCTTGCAATCTACAAGTCCTTTGTCACGTTGAACTACAGTACTCAAGATTCTTGGAGATCCCACATAGCCTAAAGATAAGGACATTTCATAGTATATAAGTGGGTGCAAATCTTACCTCAGGAGTTGGTTTTACGAGGTTGAGTGAGGCTTAAAGTCCATTTTCTAATATGGTATTAGAACCATTTAGAACCTATCCTATAGAGAGTGTGTTTAGCTTATTAGGCCACCCACTATCAGGTCGCTATCAGACCACCCATAAATATATAGTCTCATGCATGAGTTGGCAAGTCTCGACATGAAGAGGGTATGTTGGAGATCTCACATGATTAGAGATAAGGACAATTCATAATATATAAATGGGTGCAAAACTCATCTTATGAGCCGATTTTAAAAGGTTAAGTTAGATTTACAGTCCACTTCCTAATTGACACAATTGTATGGTATCCTTACCATAAAAGGGAATAAGGTATGTCTTAGGTTCTTGGGGATAATAATTTTCTCTAGGCTTATGTTGATGCTTAGGGTTGATAACATTCATTGTTGTGACCCTTTTCCATGTTTTCTCTTAGGATTATCTTCTTCTTTTTTCCTCATAAATTGAGCAAACATATCTCTCAACTCTTCATCCCTTTTTTGAGTTTATTCATCTTTTTTTCTATTTTCTTTATCTCTTTGTTCCATTTTTATTTCTATGTTTCTTATTTCGTCTCTTATACTTAAATTTTCATGTTGATCCATAACACTACCATGCACACTATATTTCTTAGTATGAGAATGATCACTCATTTTTTATAACAAGATTTTCAAAAAAATTTAAAAGATTAAATTCTCACAAATTATTTCTCAAAAGGTTTGGCCTAATGCAACTTTATACTAAGGAATATTTTTCAGAACTTTGTTAAAAATTAAAAGCAAAGAAGAATTAAAAAATAAGAACATTGTTCGTGTTCATTAATAATCCAAAAGAGTGATAATCCTTATGTATATAGTAAGATGGTACCCCTTTTTCTAGTGAGCAAACCTATGATCTTTTAGATAACACTATTTGTAAACCTTTTCGTTTTAGCCAAAGTGATTATTCTTCAAATAATACTTCGTCTTAGCCAGGAGTGACTGTGTTCCTAAAAATGCTCAATCATAGTCAATAGTGGTTGTGTTCCAAATAATACTCAGTCTTAGCCAAGAGTGACAGCGTCCCAAAGAATACTGTATGTCTTAGTCAAAGAGTGGTTGTGATGCAATCCAATCTTGTGGTTGATGGAATGAATGGAGTAGCAGTGGAATGATGTGAAGAGAATGCACTTAATTGAAGAGAAGGTGAAAGGTTTGTGAGGTTTGAAGGTTGAATTGAAGGGGAAATAGGTTTGGTCAACCTTCCCTAGGTTCACAGGATCACTAGCAAGAGAGATTTGGGAGAGAATGAGTTTCAAGTAAAACACTATTCATTCAATATATGTAAATCTTGGTACATGAGTAGAATTTAGAGTATTTATAGATGAAGGTAGCTTGCTCCTTAAGCTACCATAACTCTAGTTAAGTAGACTTAACTAAGATAAGTATGGTGGCTTAAGGAGATCATGTATGGTATTTTGAGATGCTTTCAGAAACCCTTACTTGTGTGACAACTTAGGATTTCTTAGAGTGTCTTTATTCATCTATGAATTACTATTGGAAAGAAACTAAAACTACAATTCTTATACATGTGTATTCTAGTATTTATACATCTTTATGACTAGAAGTTATAATGGAGCACATGAGGAGAGTTTTTTGACTATTAACACCTTTCTCTATTCTCCTAGTCATGGCATGAGTTAAAGGTCCTATGTGATTGGTGTTGGATGGTCCTCCATCAGGTTGTGTTACAAATAATACTCAATCTTAGTCAATAGTGGTTGTATTCCAAAGAATAATTTGTGTCTTAGCCAAGAGTGGTTGTTGTCCAAAGAATACTCTATGTTTAGCCATGAGTGATTGTGTTCCAAATAATACCCGATCTTAGCCAAAAGTTGTTGTATTCCAAATAATACTCTATGTTTAACCAGGAATGATTCCAATTCAAATAATACTGAGTTTTAAGCCAGGAATAACTACCAAGTAATACTCATTTGTATCTTATAATAGTAGTATGCCTAGTGGAACTCAATTTATTGATTGAGAACTACACATAATCTTCATTAACAAATGAGCCAATATAAAAATACAAATGTAAATCTTTCTTTATCCCTTATTGTTTTATATTACATGTTATTTAATTAGAATAAGAGACTTGAGAAAACAAGTTTAGAAAAGAGTCCTTATAGACATTTTATCTGTCAAAACTTGAAGTTGCATATATCATTCTCACCTTTAGACGTAATCTAATATACTCTCTTGCTTATGAGATTTCTAAAGTTTACTCAACATGAAGTAACCTCATGTCAACTTTCTCCTTGAGATTTCTAAGCTTACAAATTGAGACATTTGTAAGGTATAATAAAGTCCATACTTTGTGATGTCGATGCCACGTCCTAACTCTTAATGCTTACATCTCCATTCTTTTGTCCTTTTCAATGCATGTAATTACTTTTAGCATCACTGTACAAAAATACTTTTAAAAATTGGCAAGTAAATTCTTAAAATGTCAAATAAGTTCCTCAATTTAACTATCCACCTTATCTTACTCCTTTAATATAGGTTGATTATATCATTTATAACAGTTTTCAATAAAATGTTATACGAATATGGTTGTTAAAAATAAAAATGAGATAGAACATTGCACCCCAAATTTAAGAAATGTAAACACCATGGTTGTTTTGGACCACACTTGAAGATGGTGAAAGGTGGAGTAAGTTAAAAGGGATTTTCAAAGAATCTAAGACTGCAAGCAGCTGCTGCTGCTGCTGCCACTACCAGTCTGTGTTTGTGTCTGGCTGATGCATCTTTTGAGAGGATTGCAAAGGAAAAAGCTCTAACTAAAGAAAGAGAAAAGCTGCTGCAAATATCCCTCCACTGCATAAAGGAGACATTTTTTTTTATTTTTTTTCCTTTTGTAATTATGGAAGAGAATACACAACACGAATTCGAAAATGAAATTAGGTTATAAAAGTCATGGTAATAAAATATATTGATCTTTTCTAAAAGTCTTACCCTAAAATAGACTTTTAAATAAATTATCTTCATAATTTTAGTAGATTTAGTATTGATGTATTATACTTTTTTTCTCTTAAATGCAAAATAATTTCAAAAATATTGAGAATTTTGGTTAATTCAGTGAAAATTATTAAATTTTAATTGGAAAAATGATATATATATATATATATATATATATATATATATAATGTATGGAGAAAGAATAATATCACAAAAGTTTAATATTTAAATCTAAACTATTTAATTATGTAATCTTATATTTAGGGGGTTTAAGAACATTAAACTTTAATTCTTATAAATTTTAATCTCCTTATTTTTAGTTTTTTCTCCTATCTTGAATAATAATTACTTTATAGTTTATAATTTTTTAACATATCATTTTTTTCCTCATAAGCTTATCATACCTTTTTCGATATTTTACATATAATGTGAAATGGGTCTTCAAAAAAGCTTACCAAGCAATAAAAAGTAAGGTTACGACAATCACAAACGACACTTAAACTTTTTAATTTTATAAAACAAATTAGACCTAATTCCAACTTATTATTACCCTTACACTTTATCACTTTTTCTTAATCAAATCTAAGAGGTTTAATTACTTTTTTTTATCTGTAAGCAATTTTTTCAAAATATTTGAATTGGCGTAATGACCATCACACTAACAGCTTGTCTTTTGCTTCACCCTTACTACTTCTATAATTTTTTTTTTTAATATATTATGAACGATGAACTTTATATAATTTTTGCTAAATAGTCTAATTTTTAATAAAACATTATTTAGAAAAAATAACTATAGATCATTTATATCTTATATAATACATTATATGTATTTATCATTTTTATATAAAGGTGATTAATAATAAAAATATCTCTCCATATATATATATATATATATATATATATATATAAATATAATACGTCACAATTAAACTTTCGAAGTTCGCAATCTCTTGTTTTATTTATTTATCATCTAACTTTAAAATAACACACAAATATATTTTCTTGTTGTACAATATTGAATCATATCACAAGTCATCACAATTTTAAAAGTTTACATAAGCCATATTCATATTTCTAAATCTCGTTTTACCAGTATAAATTACAATTTCATCATCACAAATTTCAAATGATAATAATATTTCCAATAATATTTTCTTAATCAAATTCAATCCAACATATTAAGTCACAAACTCAACAATTGCAACATCAATGACAATCAAGAGGTATTTCATAAATAGAAGCAAATTCATTTATAATTCAAAATAGTTTTCCTTATTTGATAGTTATTTATTTTCCAACTAAAACAAAAAATATAGTTAAAATCACATTTAAGTCTCAAATAAGTAACTTAAGAAATCACCACCTGCTGATAAAAAAAAAAAAAAATCACCACCAAATCAATCAAAACACTCATCACAACTAAATCAAATCCTATTTCAAATTTATCATCAAAAGATTTTCAATGATAACTTCCCTTTCTTGCTCTCAATAAATTTCCAGCTCAAGTAATAGAATCTTTCAAAATCTAGAGACTTAAAGTAAATTATTCAAATATAACAAAAAGTTAATACAAGCTTAACAAAATTGAGAGGATTACTTTCTCAACTAACCCACCAAAATTTATGACAAATTCAAAAGAAAGAAAAAAATAGAGATTCCTCGTAATAAGAACAAATAGATACTTACTCCAATTGAAAAACAGATTGATCGAGTGTAAATGATCATTAACTCTTCGGTTACTACAAAATGTGATTAGATCTAAAAGAGATTAAATTTTGGAAAATAAAGATAAAGAGAAGTTAGAGGAAGGACCTAAAGAGAAAATGGAAATTTTTAAATGTACTAAAGAGAAAGAATAATGAAGAAATGAAACAAATTTTAATAAGAGATTTATAAAAAAATAAAGCAAAAAAGAGAAAGAAGGGAGAAAAGAAAAAGAAAAACAAGAAATTGTGAGTCTTAATCAAAATTGATACTAAATAAAAATCAATTTTATTAGTTGTTATATTGACTAAATTAAATATTATTTTATAGACTAGAAAAATTATTGGTATATAAATTAGTTTATATTATTGATAAATAGTTTCTAATTTGATATTTAATTAGCTACAAGGTTTTAATTACTAATTATTTATATTTTAAAATTGATAGTTAAAACATTGGTAGCTATTTAGATACCAATTTAGAAACTATTTATCAATAATATAAACTAATCTAGATACCAATAATTTTTTTAACTTTTAAAATAATATCTAATTTAGTCAATATAGTAACTAATTATTTTTTGTGTCTAAAATTGATTTTTATTTAATGATTTTCTTGTAGTGTATATATATTAAAAATAATTTTTGAAATTTATTTTTAATAGGATAATAAAGAATAAATTATTAATTAAAAAGTAAAAAACAATATAAAAAAGCAATAAAACCAATGTTTATAACATATTTAAAAAATTGTGAAAATAATTTTTTTACAAATATCCTATTTGTATAAATAATAAATGAATTATTTAACAAAATTTTGTACATGAAATAATTTAAATTTTTTTATTATCTTCATAATTCAAATTAATTCTATTTCATTAATCATTTTAAAACTGACAAACTAGGGTTCTGGGTAGCACTAGAACAGTATTAAAATTTGTCAGGATCTAAAGTAATAATTTATTTTACAAAAGTACAACTAAAAGAGAGTCATACTTGCAATACAAAAACACAAGAAAAATCATTTTTATTATTTACACACGAAATTTTTAAGAAATATAAAGTAAAAATATATGTTATAATTGTTTTCAAAATAAATAAATAAATTATACTGTAGTGTCCTTAATAACCTTTTTTGGTACAAAATGGTCTTTTTGATCCGGGCACAATGGTCTTTAACATTGTATAAGTATTTTTGGAACAATATTTTCATTTACTAGTATCCCATAAAAAATATTTAAATGAATTCACAATGAAATTATAAAATTTTAACAATAATATTTTAGTTGAATAAAATTAATATATTTTAGTATTTTAATAATTACTATTTTTTAGGAAATAAGAATTATCTTGAAATACAAATGTTGAGAAAAAAAACTACAAAGAAATGTTAGCGATTCATATTGAAACACTTTTTTATTTATTTTAAATTTACTGAAAAGCAAGAAAACTTGGATAATAAATTCACTAAATAATAATGATAACAATTAAGTGAGAAAATGTTCAATTAAACCTTAGTTATACTCTTTAAAATATATATTTAACTCTGATAATTATATGTTTGTAGATGCTTGAACACATGCAAATGAAGAAATGTGTCTTAATAATTGTGAACAGAGAGGCTGCATTGACGGAAAAACAACCATGCAATATTACTTTACTGTGTGAGTATTTTGATGAGAAAAGGAAGAAGACACGGTGGAATAACATAAGGTAATAAAGGGTGCATAAAGATAATTGATGTTATGGGGTAAACATGGTAATGAAAAACGAGAGATGTTGATTGGTGAGTGTGTGCATGAGACAGGGATGTTAACTTTCTCGCAGATTGATTTTTGAAAATTTGATCTGTTTTCTTTCTTTAGCCTTTATCTGCCGACAAAAACTCTGAGGACCATAAAGAGAGTGTTGAGTAGCGTGACATGTAACACAAACTCAAACTTAACTTTGTTTTTCTCCTTTTTCTTCTTCTTACTAATCTTCTCAGCTTCACTCTCTTGCTCATGGACATGGATGTTTGCCGAAATGTATCAGTTTCTAGTGAGCTTCCCACCCTTGATGACCTTTTCTCACATCAGAACATGGTTAGTTTGTTTTGGCCTATTCGTTACTTTCTATTTTGCTGCTTTTGGCATTTGTTTCATACAGTTTTTTGGCCTTGCTTCCTGTTTCCTAGTTTTACCACATGGGTTTTCCTTGTAGACCACTCCCCTTTTGATTTCAGTGCTGAGGGAGAGATTCTTTTGTGTGAATACATATACAATTTGCAAATACTTTATAATGTTTTAAGGTTAATCTGTTCACTTGGTTGTTTCCGTTTTACCTTCCAGTCTTATATGAGAAAAATGTTTTGGGGGTTTTGTGGCAATTTCATACTGACAGGGTGACAGAAATTCTTCTCCCAGAATCAAAACTTCAGTTCTATGTGTATATAAGACTAAAATTTTTAATTTTTACATGGACTAAAGAAACAATTTAATCAAGTTTTATTATTTGTTGGTGTGTATGTATATGTATGTGTTTATATGCTGTCTGGTGTGATTGTTCCTACTAAATTGAACTGTATTTTGGAACCTAAAATGTGAGCAGGAAGTGGATTTTGGCATGGAATGGTTGTCTGTGTTTGTGGAAGACTGTTTTTCCAGTAAGCCAAGTTGCCTTTTGGCACCCACTGGTGTTCAAACCACAAGCACTAGCAGCAAGCCTTCGAGCACAATGCAAAGACCCCAACAAAGTTACTGTCATTTGCAGAATTTTGTTGTGCCAGGGAAAGCCAGGAGCAAGAGGAAGAGGCTTTCAGCACCTAGGACAAAACACACTCTAAGCACATGGTCGCATAATTTTAGCTCTGAAGTGTTGTGTTCTGACCCTCCTCTCTTGAAACAAGCCTATTGGTTGGCTGATAGTGAACTCATTGTCCCAAAGAAGAAGGATGAGCAAGAAGTGAAAGTGGAGATTGTGGTGAGGAAGGAGAAATTGGGGGAGTGTTGTGATGAGGTTGAAGTTAACAATAGTAGTAATAATAATAATGGGCAGCACCCAATTCCCAGAAGGTGCACACATTGTCTGTCTCAGAGGACCCCACAGTGGAGGGCAGGACCATTGGGTCCAAAGACACTATGTAATGCATGTGGTGTGAGGTACAAGTCTGGAAGGTTGTTGCCAGAGTATAGGCCAGCCAAGAGCCCTACTTTTGTTAGCTATTTGCATTCCAATTCACACAAGAGAGTCATGGAGATGAGAATGAGTGTTCTATCTTCTGAGAAGTAGTAAAGTGATGTTACTACATACTTTCATGTGTAACCAAACTTGAAAAGTAAGGAACAAATTATTTGGAAACAAATATTATGAGCCATATGAAGCAGACTTTCAAAAGTACTAAAACAAGTGCAGATTATAGCTTGTAATATGCAAGGAAGAACTTCTGTTTTTCCAGTTCCCCATTTTTACTCAAATCATGGTTTGAGATTTAAAATTTATGTTGAAATATTATTCAACTATTGTTTTGCTAAATGTGTTACGATCCATTTATTCAAAGTTGTACACAACAAATTACAATTCCAGTTTTGAAGTTCAAAAACATGTTATCCAAGTACTACAATCCTGAATTCAAAGTAATCATGTTATCCATGTTATACCATCCAGAATCCAAATTTCAAATCATCAAATCATGTTACTAACATGGTTGATTCTAAATCATGTTTAATACACAATTTATTGAAAAGTTTAATTAAACGATAATATTGTCTGATGGAACGAAGTAGAAAAATGTGTAATTAGACAATATAATAGTGGTGTTTTTTTTTGAAAATTATGATGTGTAGACATTTATTGTTGTTTAGGCTTAGTTGTCTTAATGATTTTCTATTATTTTTTTTGTGTATAGAAAATATACATATGGTATCTTGTGAAACTTTGTGTATAGAACATTTTAGTCTCAATAAAAATGTTTTCTTTCAATCTTATTCTTGTGTTTTCTTGTTAGTTATTATTGCAAGCCCAACAATTGACTTTGTCTGTGTGAAGTGTTATACAAGTAGAAGGCTCGTGGGTAAAACACTTTCATGGTGAAGGAGTTTGCAATGTGTGGAGGATTGTGAGGAATTTAAATGTAGAATCAAGAGTTCCACATTGATTGGAGATGAGTGTTGTGAGCAATATCTGAGGAAAAGGACCCACAAATCTAATGTCTTAAGTTTTGGGTTGGAGGTTATGGTAGGTCAATTTTCTATATGAGTTAGCTCATGAGTCGAGACTCATCGGATTCACATCTCCCATGCTAAGTACTAACTCTCCCTAGTATATCAACTCAAGGAACCCAACAATTAGTGTCATCTATTGAGAATGTTGATACCAGAAAGTCCCTTTTTGAGTATGTTTTTATTGTTGAGTTTGGGGAGGTCAAAATAGAGAAGATACCTTCGGAGGACAATCTCGCATATGTGTTTTCAAAGTCCTTGCCAAGATCGAGGTTCAATGGTGCTTGAAGTCGATTAATTTTTCGTTGGAGGACAAAAGAAGATGATGTTGGATTGACTCTGAATCATGTTCAACTGATAGTCTCCTAAAAAGCTCAATCAAACAATGATATTGTCTTATGAAAGGGAGCATGGTATCGTTTACTAGAGACAATCTAGTAATGGTGTGTTTAGACAAATCATCAAATGTAGACATTTATTGTTATTTGAACTTAGTTGTCTCAACAACAACTTTCTGGTTGGGTGTGAGTTTGACTATCATATCCTCATCCATGTAGTAAAAATTCATCGTCATATCTATTGGATATTACTCATACCCATACTCGTACCCGGTCAATGTGGAGATTCTCCACCAAAATCGGGACAAGTTTAAACAATACCCTGCAAGACAGTTTCATTTGCTACCCTAATTGTCTGATGGAAAGAGGTATAGAGTATCGTCTATTAGAGACAATCTAATAATGATGTGTTCATACAAACCATCTAATGTAGACATTTACTGTTATTTACATTTAGTAAAAATTCATCGTCATATCTATTGGATATTACTCATACCCATACTCGTACCCGGTCAATGTGGAGATTCTCCACCAAAATCGGGACAAGTTTAAACAATACCCTGCAAGACAGTTTCATTTGCTACCCTAATTGTCTGATGGAAAGAGGTATAGAGTATCATCTATTAGAGACAATCTAATAATGATGTGTTCATACAAACCATCTAATGTAGACATTTACTGTTATTTACATTTAGTTGTCTTATCAATTTTCTATTATTTCCTTTCCTTAATTTCTATATATAGGCTACTATATGTATAACTATATAAGTATATGGTACCTTGTGGGAGGAGTTCATTTGTTAATCCTAATTGTTTGATGGAAATAAGCATAGTATAGTCTATTATAGACACTCTAATAATGATGTATTTAGACAAACCATCTAATGTAGACATTTATTGTTGTTTACACTTAACTAGTTTTATGATATTATCTTAACTTAATTTCTCTCGCGCTCTCTCTCTCTCTCCCTTATGTGGTATATTGTGAAAATCTATTTTAATTGTTTTCTTTCAATCTTATTCTTGTGTTTCTTATTTTTGTGTTTTCTTATTTGTTATCCTTACCAATCAAACCTTTTAACAAACTTTGGACCTTGCTAGCACTACAAAAAAATCGTTAAAAATAAACTAATTTTAGAGACTAAAATAATTAATCACTATATTTACTAAATTAGAGACCATTTTATAAACTAAAAAATTATTAATATCTAAAATAGTTTCTATTATTAATAAAAATTTATAAAGTAGTTTCTAAATTGATATCTAATATTAGCTATCAAGATTTTAGCTACTAACTACTTATGTTCTAAATTAGTCTCTATTAGCCTTTTAGAGACTAATTTAGAATATAAAATTTTAGTAGCTAAAACTTTTGTAACTAATTTAGATACCAATTTAAAAAGTATTTTATAATATTTTTATTAATAATAGAAACCACAATTAGATATCAGTAACTTTTTTTAGTTTCTAAATTAGTATCTAATTTAACTAATATAGTAACTAATTATTTTTAATCTAATTTTGTTGTGTTGTTTTAAATCTTTTAACATTGTTAGAAAAGCCTTTTTATCTTTGCTCAAAGCTTTTGCTTCTATAATATTGACATACACTCATTAGTGGCTTCTTGGATTTTTCAATATTGCTCCATTTTCCAAATTTTGATCCTTTTGTGCTTTGAAATTTCCTTGTCAACGTCACGATTTTGTTCCACTCAGTATCATATTCTAAGACTGTAAGCACGTGAGAGAGCTATTTTGTTTGAAATTTGAACTTTGCAGTTGGCATGCACTACCTTCCTCCATTACAATATCCATATGCTCCTCACTTCTACTTTCACCTAAGAATAAGAGGAACAAATCTACAGCGTTTTTTTTTTTAGGTTTTTAATTCCAAAATTGTCACTTTCTTTTTATTCGTTTTCAAATATTTAAATTGAAAGCACTGCAAATGACTTTTATTTGTTTTCTCTGTCCTTTTACGAATATTTGAAAAATAAAGAAATAAGTTAGAAATTTTATAAATAAAAACAGAAAATAAAATCACAAGTAAACGTTCTTTTGTTTTCAAAACTTTATCTCTAAACATAAAATTAGTCGGTGTATTGATTTTCCGGTTAAAACACTCTCTCTCTCTCTTTTTTTTTTTATCTAAGCACTTTTCTTGTAAATATTATATTTGATTCTCGCATCTAATTATTTAAGATCCTGTTCATGTAAAGTAAAGTAAAGAATTTTAGTGGTTAATGAAGAAGAAAGCAGTTGACATATCTACCAATTTATAATCTTTTAATCGTGTAATTGTCGGTTGATTTTTCTATTAACAATGAAAATAATTTATTTTAATAATCCTTAAAACTATTCTCAATGCTTTGATGTCACCAGTTATACATACACTAGCATGGTATTTCCCAGACACATGTGAAGACACCAGAATTAGATCACAGAATAAAAAGTCAAATGCATTAAGACTTGAGAAAAAAACAACTTTTTTCGTCTGATCTATAATGTTCAAGTAAAAAAGTTCTTCAGGAAATGAATGTTGAAACATTCAGAATATCTCAAGTACAACAACTCATGATCACATGTATGTATATAGTAGGGATTTGTTTTTACTATTCTCGTGCAATTTGACAAGATAATCACCCAAACAGGTAAAAAATTATCAAAATTGTTGACATAAGTTATCAAATTTAAGTTATGAAATTTGATAATTAATAAATGAAATTGCTGTCAGAATGATAAAAATCCCTATACTATACCTGCTACCTATAATAATAATGTATGTACAAGACCCTACAACATTAAAATCAAGGGTAGAGTGATAGATAAGAAAGCTACTATTGGGGGCCTGAGAGAAGGGGATAGGGAAGGATTGATCTGAAGAATAAAGTTGCAAGATGGTGTTGAAATGTTGGTTGTTGTAAGCCTTGCCAAACCTTCAAAATTGCAGGCCAAGTCATTCTGATCCTGTGTCTGGTAATACATGTTAAAGGCATATGAGGCATTCCCATTTGCATCCAAGTTGTTGCAAGAAGATCCATATCCAAGAGCAGTGCAATCAGCAAGTGTGCAAGCATAATTTATGTTATCAGCAAGTTTGCTTATGTCCTGTGTCTCAGGGTTGAACATGCACCACTTTGGATCAAGATAGTGCACATTTTGAGCACCAACTAGTAGCTTTTTTGGGCCTTTTCCAGAAAGGTCCATTGGAAACTTAGGCTTTCCATCATACTTAAAAATTCCCCAATGGCGCTCAAAGTTCCCTGGGTCAATGCTTTTGGCATCTTCATCAATGAGCCCAAAAAGATAAACTTCAATATATTTTGGCCTAAGTGGGGTCCCTTTATTCAGTGCAAGCCTTGGTAGAAGCCCATTGTAGAACCTAAAAGCATTGCCTACATTGGCATTTTTGTCCCCATCTGTTGGCCATCCTACCTCTCCTACCAAAATTGGCATGTCCCCATACCCCACTTTTTGGAGGGCAGAGACCAAGGTGTCAAAGTTTGCATCAAAGACATTGGTGTATGAAACCCCATTATCATTTATGGGATTGGCCACCCCATCAAAGAAGGCATAGTCAAAAGGGAAATTGTCATTCCCATAGAGGCTCAAGAAGGGGTAAATGTTCACTGTGAATGGTGCATTGTTCTTGGCCAAAAATTGCACAATTTGAATCATTAGCTCACTTATATCAGGCCTAAACATTCCAGCTGATGGAACAGGGTTGTTTATTGGAGACTCATACACATCAGCGTTTAAGGGCACTGTGGCTTTTATGGAGTCTCCTACACCAACTTCATTCAGGGCATTTTGAATGTTCTGTAATGCAGGGAAGGTGACTTTCATGAATGAACCATTGTAGGATCTCAAAAATGGCTCGTTCCCAACTGCTACATACCTTTGAAAGAATAAAGATGGAGTGAAAAATAAACACTTAGTTCATTGGAATTCAAATATAAACAAAACCAACATGCATTATTCATTGGAACTACCTAGTTCAAAAATCAGAATTGAGAAAAAGTTTCAAAGACAGAACATTTATCCATACTTTTGGATCTCAAATTTCTTGAGCAATTGCAAAAGGAAAAGAAAACCAAGATGGAGTAGCACACAAGTTCTTCTTCCAAGTCGCAACACTCAAAACAATAACAATTCTTTCTTCTCTTCCTTCCATCTCTTTGTTTATGTCTTTCAACATTTCTTTAAGACCAATGTTTTTTTTCTTCCATTTATTAAAGATGGGAAAGAAGATGTGCAATGAGTTTTCTCAAAATTAAAAGTGTAAAACTTAAAATGATTTTCTAGTCACAAAGGAAATAATTAGTTCTACAGATCTAGAAGTTGAATCGGTCAATTAAAATCGCTTTTTCTAAACACTCTCACAAGAAGCCACACCACAAGTACCGAAAAATAGAATCTATATTCAGAAAAAGGTACAACATCAGGTCACTTTTCTGTGTCTCCTTCTTAGATCCAGTGAAGGCCAATTTGCATACAGTCACACGGTAATTATACTTTAACCATAAGATAAAAAGTAGAAAATGAAAGTTATACACTATTTTTCGATCTGAATAAAATTTTATCTCAATAATGTACTTAATTTTTAATGTACATTTTTATTATGTATGAGATTTGATCACAAAGAAACTCATATCAAGAAAGAATCCAAATTAACAAGCAAAATATGAAACCAAATTAACACTCAGATCGGATTCATTATTGAAACATATTACATAACTTCTTACTAACATTCTACACTCCCTCAAAATTAAAAAGAAAGTTATGTAACTCACTTGATGTTAACTCCACCCCTGAAGTTGTAACTTGTGACATTTTTCTTCACCCACTGCATGGCACGATCATAGTCATTCATCTCAGAAAGTTGGTTATTGGGAATGGCAACCATGGTTTCAATCCCTGACCCAGATAGAGCACTCATGCTAGACTCATCTGCATCAAACAGCTTCACCTTTTGAATCCCATTGTCCTTCAACATCTCAACCACAGTGTCTGCTCTCAACTGGTGTGTGGCTTGAGTCCCCCAGTTCACCCCAAGCCCTTCCACACCCCACCAACCCATCACCCCAATCACTACAAAAACCCATCTCAAAAACCACCCTTTTCCCATCAACCCAGAAAAAACAAACAAAAGGGTATTACTACAAATTATTTGCTCTTCAAAGGCTTTTGGGTGATCACAAAATTTCCCCACTCAAAATCAGAGATACTGGATAGTGTGACAAGTGAAAGTGAGACCTTTGGGATGAAAAATCTAGAACACTTTTTCGCCCAACGAATGAAGAAGAATGACTTGGTTTTAACGTGAGTTAATTCACCATATAAAGAGACTATTTTCTATGGTTTGTTGTATTTTACCAATCTCTATTGAACTTGAAGATGTCAACTGGCACAAGTTCTTCCTGCCCACCACTATAAATCCAGGAATCAAGTTTCTTTGTTTCCTACACTTTTCTGACTAAAATAGGTGATAAAAATGAAAGTTGAAAATTTATGAAAAAGAAGGGTTGAATGAAAATCCCTATAGTGCCCAAAGAAGAAAGACAAAGTATGGATTAGCTTCACAAATTTTTTGTGATGGTGGTAAGGTGACACCAAATTGTGGATCTAGAGAGAGTTAGAATAAAAGCCACGTAACTTGAGAAGGGGTTTGAACTATAGCAGAAAGTGGTAAAGGTAAGAAAAAATAAATGCAGTGAAATGAATGGAATGAAAATAATGTAAGTTTGAATCGGTGATAAGAAAGAGTTGAAAGAGAAAGGTGTGTGTTTGTGTCGGTTTTGGATGAAAAGATTATGTGACGAACGATTGGAAGTTGATATTATTTGTTGTGTGAAGTGGGAAAGAGTTTAGACTTTATATTGAAGCAAAGAAGAAAGAAACGAGATGCTTCGGTTTATTCTATGTACAAACTACGTCAATTGTCACGGTTTCCAAAATTAATTAATTAATTTATGAGAGTTAATAAATACGCATCGATTCTCGTTTATAAGAGTATAAAAAAAATCTATTATAATGGTATAACCAACCTAAAATTTTTATAACACTCCATCAAATAAATCTAATTATTACAGTATACCTTTTCCATATTTTTTTATACAAGTTTATAGCTTTTTAAAATATTTACAAATTATAACTCAAAATATGGTAATCGATTATGTTCATATTTTTTTTTCATATTTTTCTAAAGGTACCGATATTTTGACATCTATATTGAGGTTGCTCCAGAATACAACCAGCTGACATGGTATTTTTAATATTAAAGAAAGAGAGTGTAGGTCGTGAAAGAGTGCGGTCGTGAAAGGTATTTGTCGAAGCAATAAGGTTTGTTCTTCCATTGGTCGGTGCATTTGAAAGTAGAAATGTGGATTCTGAAGGGACAACACTTGCGTTTTGGATTGGGAGGGTCTGGATTGGTGGGATTTTTGATTGGGCGTTTTCTAGGGTGGCATTTAGGGTTTTGGATTGGGCGCGAAACAAGTGTGCGACAGTTATTGAAGGGAGAAGCAAGCTTCATACAGGTGCATTGGCATTAGGGTTTTGGTTGAGTGCAATTTCGAATCAGGTATGTATTTTGGTTCGTTTGGTTTAGGGCTTATTTGTTTTATTGTTTTGCGTTTGGTTTGATTTCCATTGTCTAGCGTTCAGTGTAGTGTAATTGCGTTTCTTTGTTTGTTGTTGTGGTTTTTGAGTTTTGAATTTTTAATTGATTTGGATTTGATTGTTTACTGTTTTTTGGTCTGTGATTTTGGGACTGGTTTTCAACTTTTTGTGTGTGTTATGAGTTGCTGGTTTTGAATTTAATGTGAATGTTTGCAATGTTTTCTGTCTAGCTAAGTGGGGACCCCTTCGTATTTATGTGGAGACCTTTGAAGGAGTTTTTGCATTGTGATTTTGTATAACAATTTTGTTCTCAAAATAAAGTTTGTAGCCTTGTATAGTTTAAATTACTAAAAAAAAAACAATTTCAGTGTTTAAGTTTGGAAATTTTGATATATATTTTTTAAAGAATATTAGTTAAAGAAAGTTTGTATCATTATGAAGAAGTGCAATATGTAATGACGGTTAATCACAAATAAGTAAAACTGTTAGTAACCATCCTTGTCATATTGTTCAGTCATAGGGTTTGATTACATAAAAATCATGAAAATGTGCATGTAGAATAGTGCACGAATAATGGACCAAAGAAGGATAAGTGGAAAATAGAATAGTGGTTGTAGGTCAAGTGAACGTAGAAGCATAATTTGTTCATTATGTCCCACTTTTTGAGCCAATTGACATAGATTTAGTATAAAACCTTGTAAGTTGAACATGTATGTACCATTTTTGCAGTTTAACTCAAAAAGGTCAAATATCACTAAATTTATGGCATTGAAAAAATGAAGTTTAGAAAGAAACTTCATCTGCAAAAATTGGTGTTATGGTTTTTGAGTTTTGAAATTTCAATGGATTGGGTTTTCATTGTTTTTTGTTGTGCGATTTTGGGACTGGTTTTGAAGTTTTTGTGTGTCCAGAAGGTTAGGGACTGAGTTAGTGGTGATAGAATTGAATTTGAATGTTAATGTCCTGAATTAGTGACACTATCATGTGTAAGAATTGATGACTTAAAAAAGAGGGGGTGAATTATTTATCAAAGATTTTCGCAAAGATTGAATAAGAATGAACCTTTATCAAATAATCACAAATAAGAAATTAAGGAAAGCAATCAAACAATGATTAAGAAACTGTTTACAAAATTTTAACCGATTGAAAATACGTTTTAATCGGTTGTTCATAGCAGCAACAAAAGCAGAACTAAAACAAACAATTATAAGGAGTGAGAGTGAGAGAGATATACACAACCAATTTTATACTGGTTCACTCAACCTTGAGCTATATCTAGTTCCCAGAACAACCATTGGGTTCTACTAGTAATCAATTACAGATTACAACAACACAATCACAAAGAGGTGACCTTGAAAACCACAAGATCCACTCACCCTCTTTGCAACCACACACCTCAAGTCAGAACACCCTCCGACTTTGCATGATTTCACACACACTTACAAGTTTATGAAGTACAATTACAAGAATCATGAAAGGAATAGAAAATACCTGAGATTACAGAAACCAGGAAGTCCTATGATCTGATCTTGTACCAGTGCAAAGCTAAACAACAATCTTCCAAACTTTGAAAAACTTCTTTCAAAATTAATCTCAATCTCACTTTGTTTGATTTCAAACTGTGTAAAATCTTGTGTATTTTGTTTTGAAAGAAAGAATACATTTATAGCATTAAAAAACTAGCCATTCTAGGCAGCATTTATGAGCCAAAGCAGTTTTGATCACACCCAAAACAGATTAATAGGTTTTCAAAAAGCTGTTATGAAATGTTACAATCAACCGGTTAAAAATTCGTTTTAACCGGTTGAATTGGTTAGGCAGTTACATAACCAAATCAAAAATAGTTTTAAAATCTTTAAACAAGACAAGTGACAAACAAACGATTATTTCGATAATTCAACTGGTTGTTTTTCTCTTTGCTTAGAAAAACACTTTTCTTTTTAAAATAGAATGGGAAAGCTTTGTGCAAGGGTCAAGAACTGATCTTTACATAGATTCTAAACACTCTAATCTAAATCCAAACCAAAAGCAGCACAACTTTAAGCTTCATCATGGATTTTAAACATCAAAGCTCCCATGCTCTACATCATGGGGAAGTGGTGACCCCTTTGTTTTTATGTGGTGACCTAGGAAGCACCTTTTGCATTGTCATGTTGTCTTACCACTATTATGTTTGCATGTTCTGTTTTGGTGTTGTTAGGGTTGAAAAGGTAGTGCAGTGAGATGATTCAAGGTTAGAGAATTGATTATTGTAAGTGTAGGTTCAAATGTGATGAGTGTAGGTATTTATACATTGTCTTGTAACCTTCGAAGTTAATGTTTGAATTTAGTTTTATGAGGGTTGAGATGGGCAAGGAGGATGGGGAAGGGGTGAGGTATGTGGGAATAGGTGGTGACCTGCGGTCACGTTTATGCATAGTTAAAATCGGTGTGCTTTTTATTAATTTTTTGCATGTATTTTGGTGGGGCACTATTTATTTTGGTTTTTTGTAGAATTGAATTGTGGTGTTCATGGTTTTGAATTGATTAAGTAATTACTTGTTCAAGATATAATGTCAATTAGCGGACGTTCAGATGAGGAGGTTGTTACAATTGATCCTCATCCCGAGGCTCAAGCTAAGGTTTGATTGAAATGATGATTTTTTTTAAAGTAGACATGATGTTATATTTATGTTTTTATAATTTTATATATTAAAGTGTATTTGTATTTAATTTAATATACAAGTGTTTAGGCATAATTGCATATCAAAGTGTTTGGGTGTTGTGAAAAAGTAGTTAAGTTTGGAACAAAAGTGTATTATACAACCCACCCCATTTGGATGGCTTATGTGTGTCCGTGAGGAGATAAAAATGAGTCGTGGACTTTTAAGTAAGTTATGTAGTGCTTGGGTGGAGAGGAAGCAAGGTTTTGCACTTCAGTGTCAATATGTGTTGTTTAGCTATGTGTGTTAATTGTAGGTCTTAGAGTAGCTGGTACAAAAATTAAGGAACAGTAGAATTATATCTCACATTAGGAGTTTTTTTTTAAGAAGGTGATGTAAGTGTGGGAACGATATTTCTTCAGAGGACTTTTGTAAGTTGTACATCCTGTTAGGTTTGTCGGAGTTTATTGTGCCTACTAGAATGAGTTTAGTTCATGATGGATTGTTTAACATTGTTGATGATTTAGACAAACTTGGTATGTATAATTGGGGTGGGGTGGGGGGTGGGGGAGGGTTAGTGTATGACATTTTGGTTGATATTTTTTGTTCGGCCTCAAAATGGATGACAGAGGAAAGTATATCGCTTATCCATGTGGATGGTTATGCTTACCTCTTGCAGGTAATATGAAACATTTTTCTTATTAGTAAGTGTTTGTAATAAATTAATTTTTTGTATTCATTCTTCAAATATGGGCAATTGAGCATTTGTTCTCTTATAAGCGTCAAGTACCTAGGAGTGAAAATAAATATCCCCGTATCATGCATTGGGTGAATGTTAGAGTTGGTGACCATGAACTTCGACGTGGTCAGCGTAAGAATAAGGTATGTCATTTTTATTGGAATTTCGATCACATTAATGTTGTTTTGAATGTAGATAATTAAGTTTCGAATTATATATGTCAACAAACAAGTTGTTGCTGAGTTATGTGCTTTCAATGAAGAACTTTGCAGTGAATTTGTTCAAGAAGGTTTTCACCAAATTGGTTGTGGAATTAGAAAGAACAAACCAACAAAGGATGAAGTTCGTGCAATGAAGGTGAAAGTTGGTGAACTGGTGCACAAATATGAGGAGTAGGAAGTATTAATCACGAGTATGGAGAAAGAGGTCAACGAGATACTTAAGTTAATTGCAAGCAAAAATTTTGTTCCTGATGATACTTGGTCAAAAGTAGTTGAAGTTGAACCTCTTTCAGTGGATTCCACATACTTCAGAAAGCCAGAAAGTAGTCATGAAGACGTAGATGAAGAGAAAGACTTACATGGACATGAAGACCAGCCAAATGAAAAAGTCAACATGTTTCCTAAAATGAACCATGAACCGAAGAAACGTTTCAAGACTACTGTTTTGAAAACACCTTGGACAACATATTCAAGGAGGAAGCCAAAAAATCGAAAAACTTATGCTTGAGTATTTCAATAATAGATGTGTTTAGGTTTTTTTGGTTTTAAGTTAGTGGATGTATGGCTTATTGACATTGTTGAAACAATTGTAATTTGTGGTATTGTACAATTTATGTTGTTATGAAATTGTGGTAACAAATATTTTTGTTCAGGATTAATTTATTGTGGAAACTGTCAATGTCTGAGTTGTTTAATTTTCTTATTCATTCATAAATGTTTATTGCCTTGGTTAGCTCTGCAGGTATATTTGTGATTGTTGTGTATTGTTGAGATGTGTTTGTTAAAGTTTGTAGTGAATGTGGTCAATTGAGTTCAATCCAGGTTATGCAATTCAATAGTCCAGACCTGTGAAGTGGGGACCCATTTGATTTTATGTGGGGACCTATGTAAAACTTTATGCATTGTCATGTCATCCTCGAAGTTAATGTTTCCATGTCGATTTTTTGGTCTTGTGAGGGTTCAGATGGGACAACAGTGAGCATATTGGAGGCTAGGGAATTGGATAATGCAAGAGTAGCTTCTGTTGTGGCCTGTGGATATATGTGGGGACCCCGTTGATTTTAAGTGGAGACTTGTGTAGAACTTTATGTACTGTCATGTCATCCTCCAAGTTAATGTTTGGAAGTTTTTTTTTCTTTTTTGTGAGGGTTCAAATGAGACTCCAGTGAGAACATTGGAGGTTAGGCAATTGGATACTGCAAGACTAGCTTCAATTCTGATGAGTGAATGTGTGTGGGGACCCAAAAAGCAAGTGTTGAATACCAAAAAGCAAGATAAAAAAAATGACCTTGCAGAAACCTAATCATAGGTCCCCACTTATGACAACCACAACATGCCTTTAGCCACCCAATTAACATTCATACCTTACAACTACGTCCCTTGAAACACATTCTGCACTGCCAAGTTATGAATCCCAAAAACCAACATGCAAAAAAATGAACATGCAAAAACCTTGTCATGGGTCCCGACTTATTAACACATGTCCCCACTTACAGTACAGGAGTTCCTATGACCACCATAACATGCCTTTACCCACCCAATTGATTTTCATACCTTACAACTATGTCCCTTGAAATACATCCTGCACTGCCAAGTTCTGAATCCCAAATACCAAGATGAAAACAATGAACTTGCAGAAACCTTGTCATGGATCCCCACTTATTTACACATGTAGTTCCTATCAACTGTCAAAATAACACTCAATATCACTCAATTTATGAACATACAAGTTAACATTTATGTCGTCCAATGACATATTTCTGCCCAATATATGATATATAACAATACATGAAGTAAATATCTTAAATCAAATTGAAATTGCTTTCATTGATCAAACAAATGTATCTATATTGTTCACATAAGCTCATAATAACTAACATTTTTGTCAATAAGAATGAAATTGTACAATTACATAAAAAATATGTCAAATAAAAATCATGGACAATCTACTTCCAAATCTTTCAACACTGCTTATCGTTCAACGTTACGCTCATCTAACACCCAAGACAAAAGCATTTCTTGACGAAACCGTAGCAACTCCTTATGAATAATATAACATGAAATCAGTTTCCAATCACCAAACTTTAAATTAAACGTGTTAACTCATCAAAATAACTCTTACTGTAGGGTAATGGGGAAAGGTATTCCTATCCAACTGCTGTGAAGCATTCCACAACTCCATATATTTGACAACTAAAATGCCACAGTCATAACTACATAGAACAAACAAATTTGTAACCCTAAACAACAATTGAAAATATTAAGTCCAAACGAATTAAACAACATATAAATCAAAATAAATAACATTATTACTATCAATATTAACGTATTCGGTTGTAGGGGAACCTTCTCTTTTAACAATGAAATTTGAGAACCACTCTTTCTAGAGAAGTCGTCCAAAATTTCAAAAAGGTGTTGCAGTCGATCAACCTACAACATCCAATTTAACAATAATGATAAACAAATCTAAACAAAATCAATTCATTAAGTATTCAAGAACATCCAAATATTTACTATTATTTTATCAATCTTGTATCGACTTTCAATTCCATCACTAATGGAGTCCAATACATGCAATTGCCTCATCTGACAATTGAGTGCGTACAACCACTAGTGCTTATTGAACACGGTTGGCACAAGCACCTACAAAACAGTGCCAATTTTAAACTGACAAACAACATGACCATTCTAACCAAGACCAACAACTGGCAATCCTAATATAAAACAAAAATCAAGAATTGAAAAAGGAACTAAATTTTTTTTAATCCTAAATGCCTCGTTATCTGATGCCCATCTACTTAGTAGCTCTCTCATTAGGTTGTTTGAAATGTCCAAAACTTTGTCCATTTCAACCATCCACTTAAAAGGAGTTTGTTGTACCCTTTGTCGTTGAAAGCTGCTAAGCTTACGGTTTACATCAACAATATATTGAGTCAGCACATTGTGCCTAACTCGTACCTGCAACATCACAAAATAAAACAATAACACCATCTTTATTTATTATTAAACAAAGTCAATTCACAAAATATTCAACTATTATGAACACAAACTAAAAAACAGTACCTTCAATTCAGCTTTTGCATGACACAAAATTCTTGGACAATGAACTTTCCATTCTGTAAAATTTCACAAACAATTCATTTAATCAATAAAAAAACCAAAAAAATACATCCAAACATTCAATTGTAACACAACAAGACAGTACAAAAGGTGTTTCATAGATGCCCACATAAAAAGAAAGAGGTACCTAAACCACATAAAAATAAAGGGGTAACCACTTAGGTACACATATCACATTTCAAGCTACCTTTAAAATAATCAATTCTTCAAGCTCACTGGACTCCCTTTTGAAGCCTCACGAAAGCAAAAAAAAGACATGCAAACAATCACTTCTAACACAACATCACAGTGCAAAAAAGTGCTTCACAGGTCACCAAATAAAAATGAATGGGTCACCACTTGCATTCACACACCCTATTTCAAGCTGCCTTTAAAATTATAATTTGTCTAACCTACAATGAGCTCACTGGACTCTCTTTTCAACACTCACATCACCCAAAAGGACATGCAAATATTTATTTCAAAGACAACATCACATGCCATAAAGTTCTTCATACCCTAAACCACATAAAAATCAAGGGGTAACCACTAAGCTACACATATCACATTTTAAGCTACCTTTAAAATAATGAATTGTTCAACATATTCAATGACCTAATTGGATTCCCTTTTAAAGCCTCACAAAAGCAAAAAAAGATATGCAAACATTCACTTCTAACACAACATCACAGTGCAAAAAGTGTTTCATATGTCACCAAATAAAAACCAATGGGTCACCAATTGCCCATGTCACTGTCACTAATTCAGTTCATTAACATTCACATTAAATTCTATCACCAGTAACTCACAAGACACAAAAAGAGTTCAAAATCAGTCCCAAAATGCCAGACCACAAAACACTAATCAATGAAATCCAAATAAATTCAAACTTCAAAACCTAAACCACAACACGAATTCCTCATGACAAAAGTTTAATACTATTTCTCAATAATACAAACTTTCAAGTGGAAACAAATATACAATGATCAAGAAACCTTATACCACACAAGACACCACCACAAACAACCCTAAAATGCCACAAAACCAAAAATAAACACACTTACCCTAAACCCTAAACAATGCATTCAAAACAAAAACGGCCAAAACACCAATGCATTCAAAAAGCAACCACAAAACCAAAAAACACAATCAACCCTACATACCTTTTTGCCAAATGAAAACTGCGGGCACAACCTTTAAGCACCCGTAACCTTTTAACACTCCCAAGGAAACCTCTTTGGACTTCGCCGCACTCCACCTATAATCCTCGCCTTCTTAGGGTTCAACGTCTTCGCGATTTTGCCAAACGAAAACTCCGGGATCAAGTAAGCACCCGCAACCTCTTCGCACTCCGCCGCACTCCACAGCACAGTTCTCGCCTTCTTATGGTTCAATGTTTTTGCGCTGCACCTCTCAAGCTTCTTCTCTTTTCCCGATGCACCTCTCAATAGGGTTTTTTCAAAACAAAATCCTGTGCTATTTCATTTGACAAAAATACTCCTTGCAAACGTCAGCTTCACAACAACCTCAACAAGGTGTAATCTGGCGCAAAAAGGGAAGGTGGTATTGAAAAATCATTTTTGTTTTTTTAATTTGTGTTTTGCGTAAATTTTGCTTTGTTATTTTAATAAAACCTGGATTGTTTTCAGATGTTTTCTGGCACAACTTCTTCTTCCTCTCAGTCATGTTCTCAGTTATGTTCTTGTTTTGCTCTTGTTCAGGTATGTGATTTTTTAATGTATATTTTATTTTTATTTTAAATTTTTAGTTTAAATTTAAATTATGTTTGGGTGATTTTATTATAAATTTAATTTTTTTAATTTATTTTACATTAGTTATTTATGTGAATAAGTTTATAATTGACTTAAATATATTTGTAGTTAAATATATTTGTAGTTTAAGTTAAATGTGTTTTTAATTAAGATGTTTTTAGTTGTATATATTTTATGTAAAATTTAATAATTATATTAATAAATTAATTATCTCATGTTCTCTTAAGTTGTTTATCTAATTTATTATTGTATTTTTTTTAAAAGAATATAATGAAATATAAGTTTTTATTTTGTTTGACATTATTTTAAATTACAGATCTGAATATGTTTTTTTAAATTATTATTATTAATATATATTAATTTTATCTTATTAATCAAAATTAATTAAATACATTATTTAAAATTAAAAATACATATAGTAATGGAATTTATGCTATATTATTAATAAATGAATTCATAAATTGAGTATATTTATTATTGAAAATCTATTTAAATAAAT
Organism: Phaseolus vulgaris; assembly: GCF_051622355.1. Lineage (NCBI taxonomy): Eukaryota > Viridiplantae > Streptophyta > Magnoliopsida > Fabales > Fabaceae > Phaseolus > Phaseolus vulgaris. Next base: position 15,317,689 of record NC_143501.1, on the reverse strand, counting down.
TTTGAGATTGTTAATTAAAATAAATTTTAAGTATATAATAAAATTAATATAATTATTGTTTTTTAATGGATTAGTAAGAATTCATTTTAATATAACTAAGAATACATTAAATTTTCTTTTCGGTTTAACTTTTGTTTTTAGATTATTCCTTTATTTTTTTAGATTGTTTTGTTTTTATAAGATATTTTTCTACATTTAATTGTTTGATAAAAAAAAAGATTTATTTTATTTAAAATTAATATTTTGTACAGAATGAAAAGATAAACTGCATTTTTTTAAAAGATGAATTAATACTTATTCGTATTAAAATAATTGTTATATATATTAATTTAGATATGTATACAGTTTGAGATATTAATTTAGATATTATACAGTTTCATATACTAATTAAGTCAAAAAATTGAATCCTAACGTTTAATTTTTTTTATTAATATAAATTAATTTTATCTTATTAATCAAAATTAAATAAATACATTATTTAAATTATGAAATATTAATATAGTAATGGAATTTATGTTATATTATTAATAATTAAATTCATAAATAAAATATATTTATTATGAAGAATCCATTTAAATGAGTTTTGAAGGTATTAATTAAAATTCATTTTAAATATACAATAAAATTAATGTAATTATTGTTTTTTATTAATTAGTAAGAATTCACTTTAATATTAGTAAAACATTCAATTTTCCTTTTTGTTTAACTTTTGTTTTTAGATTATTTCTTTATTTTTTAGATTGTTTTGTTTACATAAGTAATTTTTCTTATATTTAATTGTCTATGAAGTTCTATTATTGTGTTTAATAACTTTTATTATTTTGTTTAAGGTATTTTTATGACTTTCGTTTATTTAAAATTGTGTTTCATATTTGATGTGATGAACATTTCATTCTTTCTATACAAGGTTATAATTGCATTATCCATGACATCATTATCCATAAAACTCATAAGGGTAAAGGTCCATCACATAATGAGTTCCTCCTAGCAAAGGAACGGGATTCAAGACGTTTTTGATTATTAAAGATACTTTAGTACAAAACGTCAGATGGTGATCTATGAAAAGATGTTTCATGGGAGATCAGTGTTATAACCAAAAGTCATGCATTTTTCGTTGCACCAGAGATTCAATTCCAGAACCATATGAATTTTCAAGGATTACAACATTTCCTTAGAATGAAACTTCAGTATTATGAGGACTTGGTGAGAGTATTTTATACAAATCTAAAGTTCACACAAATTGGTGACCTTTCTATAGAGATTTTGATGGAAGAGGGCCAAGCACACCCTTCCATGAAAGGCAAGAGCCAAGTCAAGAACGTCTAGACCCCAAGGCAAGAGCATCTAGACCATCCAAGACCAAGCTAGGAGCGTCTAAGACCAAGCCAAGAGTGTCTAGAACAAGAAGACTTGGATCAAGCTATGAATGGAAAAAGGCCTAATAGCACATATTCCGTGAAGGCCCATCAAGTGTAGTTTAGCTTTAAATGAGGTGTAAATAGCATAACCATGTGGACAATTGTTTAATTTTTTGCACATTAGAATTAAGGAAGCATTAACCTTGATTAGCTAAAGGTTTCTAGAAGCCTTTACTAATAAAGGACCATGTGCACCCATGTGCCATGTGCACCCATGTGCTTCACATTTACATTTCATTTGGCTTACATTTGTGTAGCATTTAGGTCATCAAATATGGTCCTCCTTAGCCTATAAAAGGAGGAGCCAACCTCATGTATTGCAAGATTAATGAGAGTAAAGTTATGCTGCCAACATTGTGCCATACTTTGCTTCTACCTAGTTTCTAGGATCTAATCTTCATCTTCCTCACCTACCATAGGGCTGGCCGAACCTCCCTACTTCCATACACATCATGCACCTTCAAGATCACCATAGCTCCTAGGAGGATCTTGCACATTTACATCCATGGCTTCCGCACCATTTTTCACATGATTCCGAGAAGAGCTCCATGAATTTGCCATCAGATTTGCTCAAATTGAATTGAAATAAGACAAATGGATTGGATGAACATTGAAAATCTCAGGTATGATGGTGTTAAGCTAACCCCTGGAACGATCCCCGAGGGAGTAAATTTTGATCGAACACTAGTGTTACCATCCATGATTTAGGAAGAGGTATAAAGTCAAAATGTCATAAATGCAGGTAGTCTGAATATGAATGACAAACTATTACATTACACATGGGTGCACATGTTGTGCCTTCGTGGCAACAACTTCGCACAACCATTGAATGAAAATATTTTCATGTTGTGGTGCAATAAAAATGATATATTGATTAATCGACCTCATTACGTCATGCAACATATGATGAAATGTCGGGATAACAACATGTCTCTGCCGTATGACATCTTGATAACACGGATCATGCAGATGTATGACTTGGACTTATCAAATGATGCAGTAATAATGCTAGAATTGAATCATTACTTTGGAAAAAAGTATGAGGAAATTAAATATATTCCAGGTCAATGGTATTTGACAACTTGGTAGGTCTTGTTGATCAAGAGTGATCAAAGGCTTTGAAGAATCCAAATCCAAGTGTTTGATGCAAGGCTGAAGTTGCTTCTGTGTTTAGGATAGGCTCTGGGTAGTTTAAATGTCTAATCCACTCTTTGTTGAATCTAAAGCTAATGTGTTTTAAAACCTTTTTAAGTTTAAAGTGTTTTTCAAACTAAGTGAAAAACAACCTGTTGTTTTGTTGAAACAACCAATTGTTTTACTCTTGGGTGTTTTTGAAAAGGTTGAAAACTGTTTTGGTTGGTTGACTTGCTGTCACACCAAAAGAATCGATTGTTTTGTGGTTTCAATCGATTGTTTGTTTGAAAATCCTAACAAAATTTTGTTTTGTTAGTTTAGTGTGCTTTAAATGATTTCTAACTGAATACGCTCATCTATTAAATGCTTTGACCAATATTTGAAAGATATAAATAGTTTGTTTATGTTTTATAACAAACAAGAAAAACAGATTTGAGTTTTTCAGTGGTGAAAGATTGCTTTCAAGTTTTGAACATTCACATCAAGCTTTCGGTTTTCTTAAGAGAGAGTGGAATAGGATTACATCTGTATTGATTTCAGATTGTTCTATAAACAAGTGTAATTTGTTCTGAATATTCTGTAAATTTTGGTGTTGTTGCCAATGAGTGTTGTGTGCTCTTGAGGTGGACAAGATCAAAATTCTTGGTGTGTGTGTTGTGCCAAAGAGCGTGTGTTTTTTGAAGGGTTCAAGGTCACTTCTTTGGTGGTTTGTGTGTAATCTGTTTTGATTGCTTAGTGGATTGCCCAGTGGCTTCTGGGGACTGGAAGTAACTCTTGGTTTAAGAGTGAACCAGTATAAACTGTTTGTGTATCTCTTTCTTCCCTTAAAATCATTTAAATTCAGTTGTTATTGCTTTGCTGGTATAAACAACCGATTGTTTCGAAGAAACAACCGATTGTTTTTCTGGTGCTTTGCTGTTTTGTGCTTAATATCTTGGCTAACTGAATTTCTGATTGAGTTTCATACAAAGGATTTTGTTCTAACTTAAAAAGTTTTCATAAACCCCTCTTAAACAATTCACCCCCCTCTCGTTTAAGGCCATATATTCTAACAATTGGCATCAAGAACTTGGTACTTGAAAAATACTCAAGTTTGATCCTAAAATCTTTTTTCAATGGCTGAAAAACTACCTTTTGGGGAGGGTGCCTCAATTAACAAACCACCTCTGTTCTGTGATTTGAATTATCAATTCTGGAAAGTTAGAACGAAAATCTTTGTTGAATCTCTTGATAAAGGAATTTGGGATGCAATTGAAAATGACCCTTTTATTCCTAAATTTGGAAAGGATGGATCTTCTATTGAAAAACCTTGGTCCCAATGGACTGATGCTGAAAATAAAAAAAGCAAAGTTTGATTGTAGTGCCAAGAATATCGTAACATCTGCTTTGAATTCGGATGAATTTTTCAAGATATTTTAATGTTCATCGGCCAAGGAAATGTGGGACACTTTGGAAGTCACCCATGAAGGAACAAATATGTGAAGAGAGCAAGGAAACATACTCTAATACAAGAGTATGAGATGTTCAGAATGCTTAAGGGAAAATCTATTGCTGAAGTGCAAAAGAGGTTCACTCACATCATCAACCATCAATGAGCCTTGGGAAAACCTTTGATAAAGAAGAACGGAAAAATCAAGCTTCTCTAGTGCCTTGATAGATCTTGGCAACCTAAGGTAACAACAATTTCTGAATCAAAAGATTTGACATCCTTGACAACGACTTCATTGTTTGGTAAGCTTAGAGAACATGAGTTAGAGATGAATAAACTCAATGTTCAAGAAAATGAAGACAAACATGTGAGAAACATTGCCTTGAAAGCTGCCAAGCACCAAAGCAAACAAGATTCAAGTGATGAAAGTGAGAAAGAAAACCTTACCTTGCTGTCCAAAAAGTTTAGTAAGTTATTGAAAAGAAATCGCAACAAAGAAGCCAACAAAGAAAGGTATGGAAACAAGAAAACTAGTGATTTCAATTCAAACAATTATACTTGCTTTGGTTGTGGTGAACAAGGGCATATAAAAGCTGATTGCCCAAATAAAGAAAGTAATGAAAAGAAGTCAAGCTACAAGGAAAAGAAGGGAAAATCAAGAAGAGCATATATTGCTTGGGATGAAAATGAAGTCTCCTCATCAAGCTCCTCATCAAGTGCAGATGAAAAAGCCAATATATGCTTAATCGCAGAAGGAGATGATAATTCAAGCAGCTCAAGCAATGTAAGTTCATGCGCTTCCCTAAGTGCTGAAAATTATAGTCAATTAATTCAAGTTTTTAAGGAAACTCATGAAGAAGCTAACCGATTGACTCTCTCAAACAACCGATTGAAAGGGTTGAATAACTGGCTTAAGAAAAGGGTCAAGACACTTGAAGAAGAACTGGAAAAAATAATAAATGATTTTGAAAATCTTGAAAAGCATTGCAAAAACTCTTCTCATGTGTGTGACTCTCTTGTTTGTGAAAATTGTGAAAATCTTGAAAAGAAAGTTCATTATCTTGTTAGAACTATGGATAAGCTTTCAAAGGGTAAATCCAACTTTGAGAATGTCTTGGCATCTCAAAATTGTGTTTTTGGAAGAACTGGATTAGGTTTCAATTCACAGAACAAGCAAGATAAGTTCTCAAAGTCTTTTTCAAAACTGCCAGGAAAACAACCGATTGTTAAGTTGAAACAACCGGTTGTTACGTGCTTTTATTGCATGAAAAGAGGCCATTCAGTCAAATTCTGTAAAATAAGGAAATATTATGTTCCCAGAGGTTTCAGGAAATGGATTCCCAAAGGTTTTGAGGTTTCAAATGACAAAAATAAATTAAATGGACCCACATTTGTAAGGGGACCAAAGTTTGTTGCTTGAATTCATTTTGATGTAGGGATACTAGAGAAACATGAAGTTCTAAGTTATCTGATCAAGTTCTTGGAAGAAAAGGATTGTGACTGGAACTGAATTAAGGGTGTGTACCAGTCCAAGCTGTTTCAAAAGCCAAAAGAAGCATTCTTGATCACAAACAATGACTCATTGAAAGGACTTCATAAAAAGATAAGACCTTCCTTGTCTTTACTTTTCAAATTACTAATTCATGATTAATTTCATTTTCTTTTATGAGAAATTACATCTGTTTTGAACCTTTCTCAGTTTATGCTTGAAATTCACATTCTGTTAAACTGTTGCAGAAAAACAACCGATTGTTTCCTCGAAACAACCGATTGTTTCCTCGAAACAACCGAATGTTTCTCCTCCGACAGCACTGTAAAGAATTGATTTAATTTCTCTATACATTCTGTCTGTTGCAGATCTCAATCATAAAGGGATCTTGAGTCAATAAAGCATTCTTGAAAGCCTGATTTGGTTTTGGAGGAAGTTACAAGTTGTCATAAAGGAATATATTCCATATCTTGGAAATTCAAGAGCCTTTATGTCTAGTCAAAGGTCACATGTGTTGACCATGTGTTTTTCTGCTCTATGCTGACGTTTTCTGTGCAGAGCTTGAACCAGTTTCCTATCTTGAAGACTGAAACCCACTATCACCAAAGGATCAAAGAAGGTTTCTGCTTTGCTATAAAATCTTTTGCAGTTGTTTTCCTTCACAAAAACAACCCATTGGTTCATCTCTTGCAACATCTCTTTCTCTCCTTTGTGTGTGCCTTTGTCTCATTCTGCTTTCATGGATTCCACTCCACCTACATCCAAGAGGATCAAAACGAGGATTGTGAGGTCAGGAGGAAGGCTTGAGGGCTGGTTTTAAGGAGATAATGAATTAATTGAGAGGTATCGCTTTGAGACAAGTACAAAAGTGATCAACAATCCAAAAGTTGTCTCCTTTGATTGGTTGAAAAGTCAAAAGCTGAACAATGTGGGAAGGCTTCTCAAGGAACAACTACTAAAGAGGTTCTTGGAGATGAAGGGGAACATATATCCGGATCTAATTTGGGTGTTCTACACAAACTTGAAGTTTGAAGAAAACAATCTTGTTTCACATGTTAAGGGTGTAGACATGGAGATTACCCATGATGTATGGGCTGCTGTAACTGGTTTGAAATATGCTGGTCTTAGATTCAATAAAGGAAACATTGGTGTAGTGGAAGATTTCAACATGATTCAATACTACAAAAGTTGTTTGAAGAATCCACAAGCTCAAGTAAGAACTTGTTCAGTTGGAGGACTGAAATTAGATGAGAGGGTGTTGGCTCTCATTGTCACTTGGATTCTAACTCCAAGGGGGAGCCACCATTTTGTTTTAACAGAAGAAGATCTTGTCTATATCTACTGCATCATGAAGAAAGTCAAGATCAATTGGATTCAATATCATCAAAGAGCATATGCAAAAGTCCACGAGGTTAAGTTACTACCATTACCCCTATGCTGTTTTAATTTCTAAATTTCTACTCTATTTTGAAGTGAATCTTGAAGATGAAACCTCTGAGTTGGTAAAATCAACACAAGAAGTGAACAATGGTTCACTAAGCAAAATGGGTTTCACCAAGATCAGTGGAAGATGGGTAAGCAAAGATGGTGATCATGGTGGTTCCTCAAGTGCTGCAGCTGCTGATTTTGATGAAGAAGATCAAGATGTTGATATGAATATTCACAATGAAGAACAACCTGCAACTGACTTTGATGCTGGAACAAGTGCTGGACATCAAGGGGATGGAATTCCCTCAATGTCTTCATTTGAGAGATACATGGTGGATAGACTTGATGGCTTTGCTGAAAATCAAAGAAATCTCCATGATCTTTGTGTTACAAATTTCCAGAACATTGACAACAGATTCCAGAGCATGGACACTCGCTTTCAGACCCTTGATGAACAGATTGAAGCTGTTCAGAATCAGATCTTTGAGCTGCAATATGACAAGGATACCTGAAAAAAAAAACAACTGGTTGAATGCTCGGGACAACCGATTGTTTTTGCTCTGTAGAAGCTTTACTGCTCTTTCTTTTCTTATTCTGTTTTATCTCTTCCTAAAGTCTATTTGTAAACACAAATAGGGGGAGAATTTTGTGTTGTGTTGTCTAAAACTCTACAAACTCTATCTACTTAAGTGGTTTTTATTCTGATGCTACTACTGATGTTTTATAGTTTGAATATTATTTTCCTTTTTGGTTGGTTTTCTCTGTTGTAATGGTTATGCAAAAAACAAGTTAAATGTGCTATTCTGACCTGCTGCTATAGATGTTGTGTATTGCATAAAGTTTTGTTTTGCAAGATCTGCTTCAGATTCAAACAAAATCCAACACAAGCAACAAAGATTTATCTTCATCAAATAGGGGGAGATTGTTGATCAAGAGTGATCAAAGGCTTTGAAGAATCCAAATCCAAGTGTTTGATGCAAGGATGAAGTTGCTCTTGTGTTTAGAATAGGATTTGGGTAGTTTAAATGTGTAATCCACTCTTTGTTGAATCTAAAGCTAATGTGTTTTAAAACCTTTTTAAGTTTAAAGTGTTTTTCAAACTAAGTGAAAAACAACCTGTTGTTTTGTCGAAACAACCGATTGTTTTACTCTTAGGTGTTTTTGAAAAGGTTGAAAACTGTTTTGGTTGGTTGACTTGTTGTCACACCAAAACAATCGATTGTTTCGTGGTTTCAATCGATTGTTTCTTTGATAATCCTAACAAAATTCTATTTTGTTAGTTGAGTGTGCTTTAAATGATTTCTAACTGAATACGCTCATCTATTAAATGCTTTGACCAATATTTGAAAGATATAAATATTTTGTTTATGTTTTATAACAAACAAGAAAAACAGATTTGAGTTTTTCAGTGGTGAAAGATTGCTTTCAAGTTTTGAACATTCACATCAAGCTTTGGTTTTCTCAAGAGAGAGTGGAATAGGATTACATCTGTATTGATTTCAGATTGTTCTGTAAACAAGTGTAATTTGTTCTGACTATTCTGTAAATTCTGGTGTTGTTGCCAAGGAGTGTTGTGTGCTCTTGAGGTGGTCAAGATCAACATTCTTGGTGTGTGTTGTGCCAAAGAGAGTGTGTTTCTTGAAGGGTTCAAGGTCACTTCTTTGGTGGTTTGTGTGTAATCTATTTTGATTGCTTAGTGGAAAACCAAGTGGCTTCTGGGGATTGGATGTAGCTCTTGGTTTAAGAGTGAACCAGTATAAACTGTTTGTGTATCTCTTTCTTCCCTTAAACTCATTTAAATTCAGTTGTTATTGCTTTGCTAGTATAAACAACCGATTGTTTCGAAGAAACAATTGATTGTTTTTCTGGTGCTTTGCTGTTTTGTGCTTAATATCTTGGCTAACTGAATTTCTGATTGAGTTTCATACAAAGGATTTTGTTCTAACTTAAAAAGTTTTCAAAATCCCCTCTTAAACAATTCACCCCCCTCTCGTTTAAGGCCATATATTCTAACAATCTGACCAGGCAGACGAAGAAATGATGAAGACCTTGAATTAGAACAAGAAAATGTTCAAGTTAGTTACCCTCAACCTGCAATCCCCCATCAAGCCGAAATGTTAACCCAAATTTATTCAATTAGGTTTGATGCAAACATAAGAATGTTATTTTAAAGTTATTCATTGTTCAATTTTATTCTTTTCTTCAAAATAAATTAGAAGTGACATGGTTTTAGGCTGTCATTTTTTCAAATGGTGCATTGAAGACGTTGGCGATGAAAGATATGCAATTATTGTCAGACAAAGGAATAAGATATGTCTTTTAGAAAAACTTTTGAAAGTCTCCACAAGAAGGATTCAAATGTTGTTAGTTCTAATTAACATTATTATATTCTTAATTTTGTCATAATTTCAAAATTACGAAGAAATTAACATGTATTTATCTCTCTCTAGATTAAATGTAATGACTTTAACTATTTTTGCTTTCAATGAATGACTACTAATGTCTATGCTATGTTTTAAATATCCATTTACTTTTTAAAATATATTAATTTTTTTTCATAATAATAATAAAAATCACGATTAATATTAATTGTCTTATATATATAATATATATAATATATATATAATATAATATAAATTAAATAATCATAGATAATATTAAAATTATTTAAATACATTAATTTAACTAAAAAAATCATTTAAATGAATAAAATAAAAAATAATATAATTATATTTAAATTTTATTTATTTATTTATTTTAATTTTACATTATTTTATTTATTTATTTATAATTGATATTTTATATTATTTTAATTAACTAAAATGGGCATAAAATTAATTATTATTTTTTTTTAAACATAAGGGTATATTTGTAATCTTACCATTTACACCATGAAAAATAATTCAAAATATCCTTACTACTCTCACATCATGCACCTACCTCAAGACACTTTTCTCACACATCCTCTCTAACATATCTCAATCTAAAGACCATTGTATTTCTTTACACTTTCTTCTCAAATCTCCATACATCCATTTCCCCACACCTTCAACTTTCCAATCCAAATGAAACATTAATCTTCAAAAATTCAATCACTCATTCATAAATATTTCAATTAGGTAAATCATGATAATGTGAATCCTCTACTTACAAATTTCAAGTTTAACCTCAACAAAATAATATAAAATAATATATTAATTAATTATGTGATAATTATGGTTATTGACTCATTTAGATTACTGTTATTTGATACATAAGGCACATAATTTATACATTACTTAATATGGGTTAATTTATTATTTAATAAAAAATTCATTGTACAATTAAACACTTGTACAAACCATTTACAATCTTAACAAACATTCAGGAAAACTGAACAAAACAATTTATCCCAAATGATAAAGGGGAATATAAAGTCATTGAATATTTTCATAAAAATCATTCATAAAAGTCATTCGTGCATTAAGTATTTGCCTTCATTTTAAGTTACTGAATAAAAAATAAATTAGAATAAATAGTACATTGATTCATAATGCAGGAAAATACATAATGTAAGACAAATACATTTTTGTACCATCTTATCATCATCCTTTCAGAATTTTGTATATCACTTAACTTTCAGGTTTTTATACATTTTCTATTATATACCATTATCGCATTAATAATTTATGTCAACATAACATCAACTAATTTTGATCGACTAATGGTAATGTACGATTAAATAAAATTTGTAAAAAAAAATATGATGGTAAAATCCGAAATAAAATAAAAATTAATAATAATTACACTATAAAATTATAAATTAATAATATAGAAAGACAGAATACAACTCTAGTATCAAACTTTAAATTCAACTTCATACTTATTGATTGATAACCAATAATTTGTTGTATTGAAAAGTTGAATTTTTAGTTTTAATAATTTTTTTTATAGAAGAACATGTTCATAGTTATATTTCGAAGCCTCTTAATAATTAAGAGAAGGGTGTGCATGAATGTGTTTGCATGTTTCAGACAACTTGTAAATAGTAGTGTGTTATGAGTTATGGGTCTGCAATGCACATTAATGAAACATAAATTTGGGAGAGGCATATTATAATATATAATGTGAAAGTTGCAGTTTTTGCATATGGTTTATTTATTATAGCACTTGTAAGAAAATTCTCTTGGAGTTAATTTATTGTTCAGATAAAAAAAAGTGTATCCGTATTTTTCTTATTGTTATATTTTATTTTTAGTAATTTAACTAATATGTATATCAATTTATAAATTTTAATAATTTATTTAAATATAATATCTGTATATTCTTTTTTTTATCTCTAATATAAAATTTATAATTTGAAAAAAATAATATTGATGAAGTTAATTACAAATTGTATATAAAAGAAATAGAAAATAAGTATAATTTTGGAGTAAAGCAATTTGAAATTTATATAGTTATTGTTTCTATCGATTAAAAAGATGAACAGCATTTTCCTATCAATAAAACTATTTTAATATTTTTAGAGCAATTTTATTATGTTTTAATAAGTTTTCGATGTTTTTGATAAAGTTATGAAAGATTTTTTTTAATTAAAAAATATATTTCAATACCTCTATCATGTTGCATTAATCACGCATTCGTCTTTCCTGAAACTAATTGTTATATTTAGAAAAGTTTATCACACTAGTATAAAAAAAAAAAGTCTAATAACGACTATAAAGAAAGACATTTTACAAAAAAAGTTACAGTATTTTGATGTTATTTTTAACAACGGTTGTGCCATCAATTAAAACTATAAAAATGAAATATTACAACAGTTTTAATAGAATCGTTAAAAACAAAGACCAAATGACAGTTCTACAATATTGTCACTAAAATCAATTACAAGAAATAACGATGGTTATGTTAAAAGTGTGAAATAAAACTCACTCTCTTCTTTTTCGGAAGACAAATAGAGTTTTATAGAGTATTAATTCCAAATTGTTTTTATGATCACCACCTACGATTTTTAACAAAGGTAAATAAAGTTTGTTTAAAATATTAATTGGATTAATTTAAAAATTAAATTAAATTAGTTTTGTTAGGTTCAAATGACGATTACATATTAAAGATTGCTAAAGAAGCATGAGATTTTCTAATTGTCAATTACGAAATGAATGAATATGTATACTTCAGGAGGATTTCAACTCTAACTCGTCAATTTGAATATTTTTGAATATTTCACCATGAAAGAAGGATAATTAATGTATGACATGTTTAGAAGAATGCATGTTCTTTTGAATGAGTTAGAAGCTCTAGGACAAAATTTTTGCAAGACTCAAAGAAATTTGAAATTGTTGGGTAGCATGACCAAGATTTGGGAGCCAAAAACTACAACCCTAATTAAGGTCTGAGACTTGAAGAAGTTCTTAAGAGTACATGAAGTACAACTTCAAGACAAAGATAAAATAGAAGCCTCAACCTTATTTGATTGAGAGTTGAAAGCTAAAATAATGTCAACTCCCAGTAGATGAAAAGAAACCAGAGCATTAAAAGTTTTAGAAGAATTTCAAGTTGAATTATCAGATGATGGTCAAACAATTCAACTAATGAAGAGATATCTCTTATGTCAAGACACTTCAAGCAACTCCTAAAATTCAAAGGGCATGTGAATAGAAGGCTTCCATCCTGAAGGAAAGAAGGATCCCATAGGCAAAATGAAGTAAAAGCCTTTTAGGATGTGGTATGCTATGAATTCATCAAACCTTGTCATGTAAGTTCTAAGTGTCCCACCCCAAAGAAGAGGATCAAACTCAAAAAGAAGGGATTGATGGCTTCATGGGATTACAAAAACTCTGAATCAAATGAGCATGTCAATCCATGTTTGATGGTTGATACTGATAAAGACGTATATCTTACAACTAAATCTATTTTCTCTTTTAGGTTTGCTGAATCTTCATCGTCCGATGATGATGATAATGAGAATGATCCTTCTAATGAAGATCTTCTCAAACTGTTGCAACATCTTGTCACATAAAGTGGTTAAAACAGAAATTTAAATCCTTAGTCTTAGAAAAGTATTTTGCTTAAACAAGACAAAAAGTGTCTGATGAGAAAATATCCATATTCATATAAACCACGTTAACAAACTTATACTGGTAAGACGTGCTCAGATCCTCAGCCCAAGCAATTAAGTGTAGTAAGCTCGGTTAGTCAAATTATGAGAAATACCCAGCTCGGCTTGGGGCAGATATGGGCCCAATGACACATTACGAGGTCGGCTGAGATGTTTGGTAGTCTATATAGAAAAGAAAATTAAAGTAAAAACAACAGAAGGAATAACTGAATTAGTTAAAGTGTATATGTATTTTAAATGCAAATAAAAGTTGTTAGGGATGATGTGACATTGTACCCGAAAATAAAGGTGCACATTAACGGAATGTTCTTACTGTTGAAATTATATTCTTGTTGTTGAGATTATATTCTGGTTGTTGAAATAATATTCTGATTGATGAAAATCGTTTAAGGCATGTCTATAAAAGGGGTTTAACACCCCGAGTAAAGGTAAGTTTTTTTGTTGAAACCTACAGTGATACAAATTGATAGTTTGAATACTCTCAATGACTTGATCATCGGAGTGTGATCAATAGGTAGAGCCCCATTTGTCCCAAAGGATCAGCATCTCGGAGCAGCATGTGGAGACAAAATCAAAGCGAAGCTCACCTTAGAGATTGACCGAAGTCAGCCGGTGAGAACAAAACTTAACAAAAACCAATGATATAAAAGAAAAACTAACATTTTACAAGCATGATTTTCAAAGTTTTTATAAAACTCTAGAGTTCTAAATCTTCTTTTAACAACCTCCAAACATGAGTTTGATAAGTTTGGTTTAGGGTATGATCTTCAAGGGAAGAAATAGAAAAATAAATCTATCTTTAAAAGAAAACAAAGGTTTTATGACTACTGCTGCAAGCTTCGACATATTAGTGCCAAATGCATACTCAAATGGAGAACCTAAAAAACTAATAGGAAATGACCCAAGAAGGTTTGTGTACCAAAAGAACTTTTAATCTCTATTACAAATAGAATATAAGGAAATGATTCATGAACAAAGTTGGTTCTTGGATAGTGGATGCTCGCGACACATGTCAGACACAAAGTTTACATTTTTATACCTCTAAGGACATGGAAGTGTCAAGGTAGCCCTTAATGGAGTCAACAAACGTAAGATTACTGTAATTTTTTTTGTAGGAACATCTGCTTTAGTTTGCATAAAAAATGTTTTGTACATTGAAAGTTTAAAATATAATCTTTTGAGCATAAGTCAATTATGTTATAATGGATATATAATTTCCTTTAATAAGGATATATGTGTAGTTTCATCGTTTGACAGATAGACTGCGTTCAAAATCAAACAAAAGAATAATTTTTATGAGATTGATCTCTTGGATAAAGTAAGCAAAATGTCACCTGCTTGCTTTCTAGAGAAGATGAAATATAATTTTTAATGAAACTCTTAATGATAGAGAACCCATTGAGCTAGCCCAACCTTCTAGAAGGATGACTAGGAGCATGACATAGGACCCAGGGCTAGGTCAGGCTTAGCCCATTGCTATTGCCACAGAGCCTCTCTTATACCTCAAAAAATTACCAGGAGTAAAGCCCGCATAATTGGACCTGAGCACCGACTATTTTCCATACTTTTGATTTCAATAGATTAGAGTGTACTTAGCATAAATTAGGCATGTACCAAAGCCCACCTTAACCTAACTTCTAGAAACACACTCAATATGCTCACCTTTGACCTAAATTCTTGAAAACTCCCTCATGTGCTCACATTTGACCAAGTTTTTAGAAGCTTGTAGTCATTTACGCCCCTACCCTTTCTCTCTCCCTTTCCCCTCTTAGTAATTGTTTTTTGCCTTTGCCCTTTTGAAGAGAACCTTCACACGTACTTAAACACTTGGTTAAGTTTGTGTCCAATGACAATCTTCACTGAGTTTCACCTATCATTGCTAATCAAAATCATAATTCTAAGTATAACCATTTAAAATGTGCAATTCTAAAATCAACTCACATCATGTGGTATTCAGAGCATGATTATTTTATGCTTAAATTTTTTCTGAATTGATTTCTCCTTTACAATTTCAGCACATTTCAATTATGTCTTTCTTTTATAGCACTTTACATTCTTTGTCATTTCAATTCAGCCTTTAAATCCTTATCATTTATAATTCCACTT
This sequence comes from Phaseolus vulgaris, assembly GCF_051622355.1. NCBI lineage: Eukaryota > Viridiplantae > Streptophyta > Magnoliopsida > Fabales > Fabaceae > Phaseolus > Phaseolus vulgaris. The sequence goes on along the minus strand of NC_143501.1, from coordinate 15,302,588 downwards.
TTTATTCATTAAGGAATTAGATTTTGCTTTTGAATTCCTTGTGTTATTTAAATTTTACTTTTGCATTTTGCTTGAGTCATAATGTTCTTAGTGTTCTAGGAGATTTAATTCCATTATGCTTATTTAATTTTAATTGTAAAAAACTAAAAAAAAAATTAGAAGTTGTTTGAGTAGTGGTTGATTTAATTCCAAACATAGAATCCAAGTATTCATATGAATTGAATCCCAATCCAAGATCATTTTCAAAAATTGGAAAATGAATTAAAAATATGCGTGAAAAAAGAATATGAAAATTTTGAATCCTTAAAAACAAAGAAAAGTTAAGTGCATTCATATTTTAGCTAAAATTAGTGATTCTATTTGTATGGAAAATTATTTTTCATAACTGAAATTTATCCTTCTTTGACAATTTCTAAAATATAAAACTTCATAGTTAAAGTCTAAGTAAGTGTCTTTGGGCCTTAAAGGTGCTTTTATTGTTTGTTTTGTTAAAACTTTTGTTTTCATATTGATTCAACTTTGGTTTAGCTTTTCTACTTTAATATTTTCTTGTTTGTCTTTAAATTTTCTTAAGTTTTGTGGAGTTCTTTTTTTGAATGAGTGATAAGAGTTTTGACGTCTTTCACTTGAAGTTTTTCTCGCAAGTTTGGACTCTGCGATTTTGTAACCTTCTTGTTTGATTGAACTTAACCATCCTTAATTTTTTTTTCTCAAAAAACCGAGTGATACACGTGAGAGAGTGACTTAATTGTTGTTTAAAACTAATTGTTTGATTTTGTTTGTACACAATTATGGCTCACTCAGGGGAATCCTCCTAGCCACCTTCTCCTCAAAGGGAAAACCTTATGTTGGAGCTTGAGGAAACCAATAGGAGCTTGGTCCAAAGAGAGGAAGATATGTAAAAAATGATGGAGAGGCTTCAAATGCTAGAAGAATCCCAAGAAAGGAAAACCCGACACAGAAGATGGGAGCTTAAAAGAGCCACAAGATACCAAAGGCATTATGGAAGTCAAAAGGAAGATAATGAAGAATGGTGAGGGCATATTTATGAAGATATGCACCACCATCATCAACTACACAAGAAGAAAATTCCTTTTGTAAAGTTACCTAGTTTCAATAGGGATAATGACAAAAATTTGTACCTAGGATGGGAAGCTAAGCTAGAACAAATATTTAATATATATGATGTAGATGAGGACCAACGAGTTAAGTTAGCTTCCCTAGAGTTTGAAGATTATGCCATGTAATGGTGGCATCAACTTGTAATGGACATTGGGCTAAATAAGAGATCAATCGTAGTCTTTTGGAACGATTTAAATGTTTGCTCTTGTTGAAGCTCTCACGACTTCATCAAGGATCTAGGATGATGGATGAATATTTTAAACATTTAGAAGTTACTTTGACTAAAATTAATATGCATGAAAGTGAAGAGTCAAAGATAACTAGATTTGTGAGTGGATTAAGGCGAGAAATTCAAAATGTTGTAGAATTATATGAGTATACATCTTTGGAAAAATTGGTTCACCTAGTTATCAAGGTTGAATCACAAATTTTAAAGAAAAACACTTTTAAAAATACTCATAATGATGACTTTTACAAATCCTCTTGGAAGGAAAAAAATAAATTTCAAAATCAAGATTCTCCTTCCAATTTATCTAGAGAATCCATCTCACAACATCAACCTTCTAAAGACAATCTTTCTCCTTCTAGACTTAAATCGTCGTCCAAAACCTCAAATAAAAAATGTTTTAAATGTTTAGGTTTTGAACACATAGCTACAAATTTCCCTAATAAAAGAACCATGATGGCAAAAGGGAGTAGTAAGTGACCATAGTGATCAATATTCTATATCTAACTCCCCTACCCCTCCAAAACCCTTGTGAAGATGAAGGTGAAATACCTTGTGAGGGTGACTTATTGGTGGCAAGGTGAATGTTGGGAACAATTCAAAAACCTTTTGATGAAACCCAAAGAAAAAATATTTTTCACACCTGCTGCCTTATCAACAACAAGTTGTGTTCCATAATCATAGATGGGGGTAGTTGTGCTAACGTGGCAAGTACAAGAGTAGTGAAGAAACTTGGATTACCCACTATCTCTCATAAAAAGCCCTATAAATTACAATGGCTTAGTGAAGAGGGTGAAATTATGGTCAATAAACAAGTCCTCCTAACATTTTTCATTAGAAAATATAAAGATGAAGTTTTATGTAATGTTGTGCTAATGGAAGTCATACATGTGCTTTCGAGAAGGCCTCAACAATATGATAGAAAGATTTTACATGATGGCCATATAAATAAATTTTGTTTCAACTTCCAAGGGCACAAGTTTATATTTAAACATTTCTCCCCCAAAGAAGTTAATAAGGATCAAATAAAAATGAAAACAAAAATTCAATCTGAAAAAGGTAAGGAAAATGACAAAACGGGTCTCCTCATCTCACCACACGTGCCGAAAACAGTAATGTTGGTTCGTCCGAAAATAAATATTGTCGTCTCACTTCGATACTATCTTTCCTTATCTTGTTTATCTACTCATAGCTCTAATTACATGAAACATTTGTTAGAGAAATGTGAGAATTTTTTCAAAATCCTTCTAAAGGTTTATACCTTATAAGAAGCTTTTCACAACAAATTCCCTTTGACCTTAAAAATTCTCTACAAACATTACATGTAGCTAGAACCATTCCACCCAAACTCCTAAAGCTAAATGAACATAAGTTTTCTTCACCATGCACAAATATAAACATTTCTATATTTCAAATGAACAAACTAACTATGTTATCTGCAGGAGTTCTAAATTTGAGGTCAAATTCTTTTCAACTCGGGGGGCATGATACAAATCAACTCGACAAACAGATGACCAAAGAACAAAACACACAGTCATCCCAGCATGCAAGACAAGACCCCACAAAACCTCAGAAGAGCCTCAGCAGAAGAAGAACTAGACATGGACCAAAATATCAACTGTTATTTCTTCTGGTCTTTTTACAAGACAAGATCAAGTAAATAAATTGAGCTCACATTGGCCCCAAATAGAAGAATAAGCTAGATTAGGGTGTACTTAGTATAATATGGGCTTGTACCAAACCCACTTAAACCTAACTTCTAGAAACACCTCATAAAACCGCTCTTTACTTTCATTTAACCTAGTTTTTAAAAGATTAAGGCTAGCTTGGGTGACACCTTACTTTAACCTACCTTCTAGAAGGTTTCTGTCATTATCGCCCCTTACCCTCACTTTTGCTATCTAAGGCACCCTCTCCTATAAATAGGTTCCTTGCCTCATTGTAAACACATCGAATTTGAATAGTAAGAAAACTCTATCAGAGTGAATCCTTGACTGCTTTTCCAAGCTTTCTTTAGGTTTTATCTTGATTAGAGTATTCTTCAAGTGGCTACTTCTCACCACTCATCTTAGAACTCTCCACCATTCCAAGTGGTGTGATGCTATCACCATTGCCATCTCCTCTGTAAGCTTTCTTTCTCTCAATCATTTCCTTTATTCTGTTTTCCATTTCACCAATTCTCTTTCACTTTTATTGCTTATCTTCTCTTCCTTTTAATTCAGTCATTACTTGCTCATTGTGATCTTCTGTTGTTTTCAATTTTGCAATCATCACCCTCACTTTAATATTATGTTTTTCTCTTTGTTCTATTGAAGATAACCTTCATACTTACTTAACCACTTGGTTAAGTTTGTGTCCAGTGACAATCTTCATTAAGTCTCACCATAATTGTTAATCACAATCATAACTTCATTGAAAATCCTAAAAATGTGTGCAATTCTAAAATCAATTCACATCATCATTTGACTAAAATTAATGTGCATGAAAGTGAAGAGTCAAAGATTGCTAGGTTTGTAAGTGGTTTAAGGTGAGAAATACAAGATATTGTAGAATTATATGAGTATACTTCATTGGAAAAATTGGTTTACCTAACCATCAAGGTGGAACCACAAGTTTTAAAGAAAACCTCTTTAAAAAACACTCATAATGATGGCTTGTATAACTCTTCTTGGAAGGACAAAAACAAATTTCAAACCAAAACCTTTCTTTCCAATTTCTCAAAATAAACCACTTCACAAACTAGAGTTTCTAAAGATCGCCCTTCTACTTCTACTTCTAAATCACCCACCAAAACCTCAACTAGAAAATGTTTCAAATGTCTAGGTTTTGGGCACATAGTTGCCGATTGTCCTATAAAAAGAACCATGATGGTAAAATGGGGAGTTGTAATACTATAATTCCCAATCATCGAGGGGTTATTAGAAAAGGGTTGGGTCAAAGATAACATGAGTCCTTGTGCTATGCCAGACATTCTTGTCCCTAAAAGGGATGAAAGTTTGAGAATGTATAGACTGTCGCACCATTAATAACATAACCATTGAGTATAGGCATTCCATCCCTAGATTAGATGACTTGTTAGATGAGTTACATGGGTCTCAAGTTTTCACTAAAATTGATCTTAAAAGTGGGTATAATCAAATTCGGATTAAACTGGAAGATGAATGGAAAACCGCCTTTAAGACCAAATTTGGATTGTGTGAGTGGTTAATCACGCCCTTTGGCTTAACCAATGCTCTGAACACCTTTATGTGAATTTTGCATGATATTTTAAGACCTTCTATAGGCAAGTTTGTACTGATCTATTTTGATGATATTCTTATATACCAACTTGAACATAGAAGACCATAAAGTGTATGTTAGAAAGGTACTAGAAACCCTTAGAAAAGATTTATTGTATGCTAATCCTGGAAAATGTGTCTTTCCATAGACCATGTTGAGTTCTTAAGGTTTGTAGATAGCTTTAAAGGAGTACATGTTGATGAACAAAAGGTAGCAACAATAAGGAATTGGCCTACACCCACAAATGTTAGCAAAGTGAGAATTTTTCATGGGTTAGCTAGTTTCTATAGAAGATTTGTGAACAATTTTAATACTATTGTTGTAACTCTAAATGAGATAGTAAAAAAAGATGTAGTGTTTAAATGGAACCAAGAACAAGCTAAAGCTTTTAAAACTTTGAAAGACAACTTGACCAAAGCTCCCCCATCTTAACACTACCAAACTTTACTAAGTCATTTGAGTTGAGTGTGATGCCTCTAATATAGGCATTAGGGTTGTCCTCCTTCACGAGGGCTATCCCATAGCTTATTTTAGTGAGAAACTAAAAGGAAGTCACCTCAACTACTCCACCTATGACAAATAGCTTTATGTTCTTGTTAGGGCTTTTCAAAACTAACAACATTACCATTTTCCAAAAGATTTTGTGATACACAGTGATCACGAATCTCTTAAATATTTGAAAAGCCAGAGCAAACTTAACAAGAGACATAGCAAATGGGTAGAGTTTATTGAGCAATTTCCCTATGTGATCAAACATAAGCAAGGCAAGTCAAATGTGGTTGTTGATGCTCTTTCTAGAAAACACACCTTGCTCAATTTCTTAAACACTCAATACTTAGGTTTCGATCACATCAAGGAAATTTACAAGACATTCATTTTTCTCATATATTGCAAGAGTGATAAAAAAGAGCCCACAAAGACTTTTTCATCCATGAAGGTTTTCTCTTTAAAGGAAAAAGACTTTGGGTGCCTCAAGGATCTTTGAGACAATATTTTGTGAAGGAGGCACATGAGGGTGGTTTAATGGGATATTTTGAGGTAGCAAAAACCTTAGATACCTTACATGAACAATTTTTTTGGCCCAACATGCGAAAATCTGTACACAACTTTTGTGATAAATGCATAGCGTGTAGGAAAACTAAGTCTAAGGTTCAACCCCATGGTTTGTATACCCCTCTGCCCATCCTTAACATGCCTTGGGTATACATTTTATGGATTTCATTATAGGGCTTCCCAAGACGGAATGGATTCTAGCTTTGTGGTAGAGCACCATTTTTTCAAAATGGCCTATTTCATTCCATGCCACAAAGTGGATGATGTTTGTAATATTTCCAATTTCTTTTTTAAGGAAGTTGTTAGATTGCATGGGCTTCCTAGAAGTACACTATCTGATAGAGACTCTAAGTTCTTAAGTCAATTTTGGAAAACGTTGTGGGGGTAAACTCGACACTAAACTGGTGTTTTCTACTACTTGTCACCCCTAAACAAACAGACAAACATAAGTGGTCAACAAAATTTTGTCCCAAATGTTAAGATGCCTTATTTTTGGGAATCCTAGGGTATGGGAGGACTTACATCCTCACATTGAGTTTTCTACTACTTCTCACACCCCTTTTGAGGTTGTGTATGGGTTCAATCCCCTTACACCTCTTGACCTACTTCCAATCCCTGTACTTGATGAAGTGTTGTGCAAAGATGGTTTTGAAAAAGCTACATTTATTAAAAACTTGCACCAACACGCCAAGCGAAAAATTGAAAGGAAGGTAGGAAAGTATGCTCAACATGAAAATAAAGACGCAAAGAAATGATCTTTGAATCTGGAGACTGGGTATGGTTTCACTTGAGAAAGGATCATTTCCCAACTCAAAGGAAATCTAAACTCTTTCTCGTGGTGACGGTCCCTTTCAAATCATTAAAAGAATCAATAATAATGCTAAAGAGTTAGATTTGCCTAACACATATTTAGGAAGTAATTCATTTAATGTTAACGATCCAACTCCTTTCTTTGTAGTTGTTTCAAATTTGTGGACGAATTTTCTCCAACACAAGGAGCATGATGAAACCCTGAGTGATAGAGAATCCACTACCCACATAATTGGACTGAGCACCAACTATTTTCCCTGTTTTTGGTGTCAATAGATTAGGGTGTACTTAGCATAAATATGGCTTGTGCCAAAGCTCACCTTAACCTAACTTCTAGAAACACACTCCATGTGCTCACCTTTGACCTAAATTCTAGAAGACGCTCTAATGTGCTCACATTTGACCTAGTTTTTAGAAGCTTGTAGTCATTTACACCCCTACCCTTTCTCTCTTCCTCTCCTCTCCTCTCTTATAAATGACATTGAATTTTGAAGTAAACAAAATATAATAAACTTATATTGCTAATACAAATAATATTTATAATAAGAAATACATTCCGAATTGCACAATATAGAATATATTTGAAAATCCTTAAATATCTTACCGATTTTATAATCCAAAATATATTTCAAAACTTAACACCTTCCGAATTGCATAATCCAAAATACTTTATATTTTTAAGTATATTCTCAATTGCACAATCCACAAGATATTTCCACATCCAGAAATACATCCAAATCACGCAGTCTAAAATATATTTGAAAAAATAACATTCCAAATTATACAATTTAAAAGATATTTCTAGATTCATATATACATTTCAGATTGTATAATCCAAGATGTATATCCAGATAAAAAATATCTTTCAAATTACACAATCCAAATTTAAAACACTTAATATATTTTAGATTGTGTAATAAAAAAACTTCCCAAATTTTCCTAATCCATAAAGAAGGATACATAAGCGAAAATGTCAAAGGCTAAGGTTTACCAACTTCTCCAATCGACACAACAGGACAATGATTGTCCAAGGCAAAGGGGTCCAGAAGTGCTCTCCAACCAAAAACACTAGGACGAGCAGATGATAAGAGTGTGCTGCTATGGAGAAGAACAGGAGATGAAGTGTGGGAGAGATGAAGAAAGGGTTTTATTTTTATTTTTTTTCATTAAGGGTCAAAAGGTATTCTCACCACTCCATGTAGAAAGAATTTTTCTTTGACAACTGAAAGCAAGCAAATGGCTGGTATAAAGGCGTGACAAATTATTCTTACACTACATGCATCTTGTTCTAGTGATAAAAACCAAACTTTCTAATGAATTTCATATTAGTCAATCCATAAGTGAAAAGAATAAATTCATAAATTCTAGATTAACTAATCCAAAATAAAAAAAATTAATTTCAAACTTATATTTGAAGATTGTTAGAACAGGAATGTTGAATAATATTGAAAAAAAATTCTGAATTAAAAAATCTTAGAATACTAACACTTAAATTTTTAAGTTCAGGATTGTACAATTCAAAGTCTTTTAGACAAAGGTGCATGCAGAAATAATATTTATATTTCTCACACCTCATGGAAGTGTGTAGGGATAGTTTAAAAGCTGTAATGATCCACAATACAAGCTTTAAAATCGAACTTTAGAAATTTCTTTGCATCATCCGTAAGAAAACTATGCGAAAACAAAGGTTGTGCATGTAATGTTATTCAACATTCTGCGGTATTCTCTTTTACACAAGACATTTTTCCTTCCTTGGAAGGCAAATGTAATTTATCGATGTACAAACACTAATAAGAACATGAGGTCACATATTTACCAGCGGGCATCTTCTAGACAATAGGCTCATCTTCAAGGTAATTATATTCAAAAGTGAAGTCAGTCTTGATTCTTTGACACCTGAGAATAATCAAATCAGGACAATCAGAAGTGCAGTGCCAAATAACCAACATAACAACCATTTAATGGATTTCTGAACCAGAAGGGAAAACAAGAAAATACAATCCATAAATTATTTTTTTGAATTAAATTGATAGTAACCAAAAGCACAGTGCCAAACATTAACTAATCATATTTTATGCAAGGATAACAAGGCTGGTAGGGTTTGAGTAGACACTAAATGCCCATTGCTATAGTCCTTTAAGGAACCAAGTTGTTCCCCCTTTAACCTCCGATCTGATTACATAAATTGACATTAAACTAAACAAAAGAAAATGGATATTTGCGCAATGTTTTAAAAGATAGCCATCTCCAATCAAAAGTGAAACATTACTATGAGTGCAAATAGATGAAATTATAAGTTCACTATGCTTACCACCCATGTTGCATGTCATCATTTTCTATATGGAAATCAAAGTACACATATGTTCCTTGCTCATATTCATCTGTTGCAACTTTTGGCTCTTCATGCCGTTGAAACCATGTGTTATACTTGCGGTGATATCTCCAAGACTGCTTCTTTAGCTCTTTTGCAGCCATATATTGTTGGTAAGTGTTCTACAGAAAATAATGAATGTAAGCTAACATGACTGAATGAGAGTAATACTAATCATCACCCAAAAAGTCCGTGTACCTGTTGATAGTAAAATGAAAAGAACAGGGTATCAGTACCATATGGTTCTAGACCCACTCTCTCCCAAAAGGCAGGATTATTAACAATAGGTGCCTGTACTTGAGGAAAACTAGGAGGAGTTATTGTAGGATGTTTCTGCATAACCGAAAAAAAGGGAAAATTTTGTCTTATAATCTATTAATACATAATATAGTATTCAATTAAAATGAGGATTATTAAAACTAAAAAAGTATACAGGAGTATAGGTCCTGGGATGTTCTGAGTCCTTAGGTTGCGGAAGTTTGAGGTGAGCTGCCTCAAGCATCTGCAAATTATATAACTGATCACGAACTCCACCAGAATTAGCAGTTAATGCACTAAAGTTGTCACCAACAGGTCCAAGGTCAGTAGAATTTCTTCCTATAACACCAAGGTTACCAGTACGCTGATTTAATTGTAATGGTTGGCTGGGAGACAAATCAATATCTCTAGAAGTCTGAACAGGCTCTGGAAGAGAGGTAGGTACTCCTGCCTGCAGCATAAACGTCAAACAGTCAGTTTGAATCACCCGTGAATATATTTTACACAACACACACAATATTTGCTGTGTACAAAGCAGAATAAGTTTTCTGTTGGACCCAACCCATCTTATTGCTTAAAGAACTATTATTACTATCTAAGTATGTTTGTATTTCAGTTGAAACACCCAAACCAACTTTCAGTTCCACAGAATACTGTCCCAATATGTTTAACATTCTTTTAGATTCAGTTAGAAGCAAAATTTAACTCAAACTTCACTTGACTTAAAAGTTACAATGAGTTACTTTTTTTTACCTCTAGTTGAGTTCAACTTGACTTAATTTCCTAACTGAAATCCAAACATACAGTTAGTCTTCTAGCTTTCATGTTTAAAATCAGTTTAGCTAACTAATTCATTTTCATATAATGATAAAATGCAAGGAAACTGTTAAATATATATGTGTGTGTGTGTTAAATTCTTTTGTCTTGCAATGGTCTGTTTCTCTTTATCTTTTTCGTGCAGTGACAGTTTGGGCAGGTGAATCAGTCAGTACTTAGATTGCTCCACTAGTCACGTGTAGTCCACACACTGTTCTCATTTTAGAAAATAGTTGCGCTACCACCAATAACCTCGTCAGCACCTTCTAGCTCCATTTCAAGGTCCCCCTTCCTTCTTTTATCTGTTAGGAAAGTGGGTTGTTATCCTCCTCCCTTTGCTAATTCTGGATTTTTTTTGTCCATCTTCCAACCACAACTTCAAAGAAACTCAATGACAAAAACTATCTATCTTGGTCACCTTTTGTGGAACTATGGATCCTTGACATCACGATCAGTTAGAGATATTTAAGTTCTATAGTGATGATGTCTTCGCATACCTAGATTAAAAGACAAGTTAAGAGTAGTGAAGTTTGATTTCCAACTGAGTTTTGTTGTGACAATCTGTAGAGCCCAACATTTTAGGAACCTTGAGGACTTTCAAAACCTATAATTCCTTTTGGAGTAGGTCCTAAAATATCCTTGCCAATTCAATGTCTATATGATTTACCTCAGAAGTTGGCATCTATCAAACAATTAAATCATTACATGATCTCTTTTATTGCTCAAGTCCAATCTGCAGTTGAACAAAAAATGGTTTTGGAAGCCGATTTGGTAGATGAAATGAAAAAGAAACTTCATAGGTTGTTCATGGTATTGGTCTTGCATGCCATGAACCCAAATTTTTTTGATTAAATTTTGACACGTCAAAAAGTTTCTTCAATGTAAAACCTTACGGCATGTCTTCTTTATATTCTAACCCAGAAAAATGGTGGGACTTGATCTGAATTTGTTGAAACTTCAGTCATGGTATCTACCCAGGAAAAATGATGCATGGGATCCATGGAGGATATGAAGCAGAAGTGGTCACCCCAAGGATCATACTGTAAAAGGATGGGACATATACTCAAGGAACATGTTATTCCTTGTATGAGTTTCTTAAAATGCCAGCACATATATCTAAATCTAAAATTTGAGCCAAAAGTTCTCAGGCTAAAATCCAATAGCCAAGTCTTAATCATCTTTGATGCCAAGTGCCTCAGCAACTTGTATTCCATGCACTACTGATTCAAGTGTTTCTAACCATATTTTTGGTAATAATTCCTATTTCTTCGCCTAAATTCCCTGACATTGTTACCTTGGCTAATGAGTCCAAAATTGCATCTTGTTGAGTTTGTCATGTTCCTCCCTATTCTTCTTTAAATTTAAATTTTGCTCTTTATTTCACTATTGACCTTATAGTATGATCTCTATAAGTCAATTGACTCACTCCTTAACATTTAATTTTGATTCCTTTGTCATAAAAGAACTTGGTGCAAGTTGTTTGATTGACGTAGAACATGAATTACAAGGCCTTTCCCATATGAAAACTAACCCCTCAATGCCTTATTTTTCTTCTTTACCTCTAAAGGTTTTTGATGACCATATTTGGGTAACGCAAGTATGGAAATTGAAAATAATAGTTCTTGATCTCCAACAACTCTAGATTTTAGAGTGTATCATGTTAACTAGGGAAACATGTTCAATCATCTTTTCCAAGCAAACTCAAAAAAGATAACACGGATTTTTTTACTATTCAATCTGATATTGGGCTCCAAGCCATATATTTCAATTTTATATATTTTGTTAGCTTTATAGATGAATAGTCTTGGTATACCTGAATATATTTAATAAAAGATTGATAATAACTCTAGTTTATTTTCGTGTCTTTATTCAATGAGATAAAAACCAATTGATTGTCCTAGCCATGTAACATCTTTTGGTTTTGGATATTTGGTCAGCTTTGTTGATGAATATGCACAATGTACTTGGGTTCAAACTTTTGTCTATTTTCTTCAACTAAATAAAAAACCCATTTGGTAAAATAATAAAAATTCTCCATAAATTAGACATTAAAAAAGCCTTTCTTCATCGTTAGTTGGAAGAGGAGATTCACATGAAGCAATCTCTTGGGTTAAAATAATCTACAAGACTTTGGTTTGGAAAATTTAGTCAGGGACAAAATTTTGGGATGACACGAAGTGAAGCATATCATTTTGTTATTTATTGCAACATTTCTCATAGAAAATTGGTTTACCTAGTTGTCACATGATGTAGTAATCATATGAAATGATTTTTCTAGAGTTGAAACAACATTTATTCAGTAACTTTCATACTAACAAATATAAGCTGCCTAAAATACTTCCTTGATATAGAGGTGGCTCAATTCAAGGAAGGCATTGCTATTTCACATAGAAAGTATGTACAGGATATTATGGAAGAAACAAGGATGATTGATCGTAGGCCCATCCCATGGACACAAATCAGAAGTTAATGGCAAAGCAACATGAACCAAATTTATATCCTGAAAGGTACAAGAGATTGATTGCAAAACTCATCTATTTGACAATCATTAGACCTAATACTTCCTTTGCAGTGAGAGATATTAGTCAATAGCGAAGTCGTAGACCCCAAAACTGGGATAGTGGGACTACTATTGTAATATTTTATATATATTATATATATATATATATATATATTAAATAATTAGTATACAAAATATATAAGCTTAAAAACAGAAAAGAAAACTCAAAATTCATACTAGTCATAATTAATAGTAAAACGTCATGGTACTTAAACAAATATAGATTATAAAGTCAATCAAGTAAAACCATACATAAAGCCTAAATTATCAGCTTCTAATACTCCAGTTCTCAATAATAATAATCAGAATCTTCATCTCCTTCATCATAGCATTATAACTGTACTCTTCCTCCTCTTCCACCACTCCTTTTCCTTTTTCCTTCCTAGAATTAGATGCAGCTGCTTCCTCCCACATTAGTATTTTGTCTCCTAGTGTATTTCAAAGGTTCTCCAGCCCCATGGCGGTTTTGCATTTTCATTATTCATCAATCTCAACTCACACACAAGAGGCCCAAACCTTTAAACTTAGAGCACATCAGTCCAAAATGATGTCATAAGAACAACATCCATTCCTTTCTTTCCCATAGTTTCTTTAGTTCCCTTAGACTTCAACCATTCATCCACCGTGGACATCCTTATAAAATTAGCCTTTTGTTTGTGCAAATTTTGTAAGGTAAGGAACATGGTAGCAAATCTTGTAACTCCATGCCTGACTTAACTCGGTCTTGTTTGTAAACTTCCTCATGGTGTTTAGCACCACTGAATGGTTACAAATGTAACCTACAAGCCTCATGCCCCTTTCTATGGCCCGTTTAACTTTAGGGATTTGTCCAATATCTTCAAGCATCAAGTCAAGACAGTGTACAGCACATGGAGTTCAAAATAACTTTAGGTTACCAAAACCAACAAATTAAAAGCTGTAAATATAACTACCAGCATTATTCATTGAGGTGAGTACTTTTACCCACCATGAAATAATTACTTCCATTGTCTATCACCATTTGAATAACATTCTTTTCTCCAATTTCCTCAACAAAGCTATTCAAAACCTCAAATCTTTTCACCAGTCTTCACATATTCAGAAGCATCAACACTTTTTGACACACATTGTTCCCAATGAACACTTTACCAAAATGTTAATTGAAGTCCTATTCTTCTTATCCGTCCAACAATCTAACATAATTTAGCATCCATATTTCATTTCTCGTAGCATGTCCTTGTATTCCAACTCTTTTTTAAGGAGTGGAATTCTCAATGCATGATCAATTGAAGGCTTTAAATAAGGACCATAAGTGCTATCACATCAATCATCAATTTGAAACTCTTTGAGCATGCAAGATTGAATAGAATTACATTCCTAAAACAGAAACAAGCAATGTACTGAACTGCCCTTGCTCTTGCCTCCTTCCAAGTATAATTTATACTCGTTTGTGCCGCCATTGCTTTTCCCAAATTGATCTTTTCTTCAGGTCTCTTGGAAAAGAGAAAATCAATTGGACTTTTAAAATTTAAGTTCTTCTTGGCAGTAGTTGAAGTGGCTTGGCTTCAGCTGATGCATGGGCCTTTTTCCACTGCTAAGTCTTGCACGTATGTATGTATGTATATATGTATATATATATATATATATGTATATATATATATATGTGTATATATATATATGTATATATATACATACACACACACACACACACATATATATATATATATGTATATGTATATGTATATGTATATATATATGTATATGTATATATATATGTATATGTATATGTATCGTTTTCAGCCTTTTTCTGATCAAATACTGCCTTCATTTCCAATTTAACATCCTGTGATATCTTCCTAAAAGCACCCACATCTCTTATTTCGAGTTGATGTTTTTTGGCTCTAGTAATATGCTTTTAGGAAAAAATCACTTCACTCTTCCTATTGTTTCTGGTCTTTAAGCTGTTCCATTTCCAATAAGACATCAACCTTCTCACCAGTGGGCTTGAACATGTCAGTTGATGAAGACATTGATTTTTGGGACAGCATTGGCTTCGAATCAGAAGCGATGGTTCTGATTAAAAGTTTCATGGCTGCTGAAAAACAAAAGTTGGATAAGAAACTGAATAGAAAACATAAAATAAATGGCAGCTGAACACAAAAAAATGATATTAAAAATATCAGAAACCGAGAGAAAGGTAAGCAGAGAACAATAACAAAACTGAATAAGAACGCAAAAGAATTAAATTCTTTTTTAAAATTACTCAATAAAAGATTGAAATAAAGAGAAGCAGAACATAAAACTTAATAAAAATTGAATATGAGCACAAAAGGATTAAACAAATTTAAAAAGATACCGAGATAAAGACTGAAGAAAAGAATCAAAACTTGTGAGCAGCGCAGAATGCCAAACGAGTTATTATTTTTTAAATAATAAGACACTGAAAAAAATAATCAAAACTTGTTGGCAGCAGCAGAACGCAAACCGAATTAAACTATTTTAAGAAAATATTAAAACCGAAGGACTAAATAAGAAAAAAGATATATCAGTTCTGAAAAAACCAGAAATAGAAAAGAAAACGGAAAGAAAATGAAGAAAAAGAAAAGAGTTGAAGAAAATTCTTACTTACTGTTGCCGGAGATGTTGGTCGCCGGAGGATGAAGGTCGCCGGTAAGGGGTGGTCCGAGGAGAAGAAGGCTTACCGTGTGAGGAGAGGAGATAACGTAACGTGATGAAGAAGAATACGTTCGCGGGTTGTTTTCGTTTATGTTCCACATAATACATTGTAACGCTTAATATATAATATATAATATATAATATAAAAAATACATTTGAAAAGACCGGAAAAGCCCAGAATACCCTCACAAATGACCATTAAGTGAGGGTATTTTGGACTTATTGTATTTTACGTCCATTCCTTTTCTCACCTAATCTTCATAGTCAAACTAGGATGGCAGACTCACTGGCTCTACCTTTATATGATCCAGGGTTTATTGATATAAATCAGATGCATGGCAACATTTTGTGCAGAAAACATAGCACGTAGGTATGTGTGTGCATGTGTAAAATATATGCTTCAGCAAGTTGAACAGTATATAAGATAATGTGTCTTAAAGCATATATAAAGGTCTGAGTTGGTCGATATACCGGAGAGTCTACAGCATACGTGGATTTCAGTTCATCTTCATTCATAAAATTCTTGCTAATTCCAGTACTAGCAGTAGATTCAGTCCCCGAATCATCAGGAAAAATCTGTTGCTGTGACTCGTCAACCTTAGAATTGCCAACATCTGCAGAATATAAAAAACTTTGATGTTTTTTGATCTTTCACAAAATTTACTATTCTTTCTATGTACTGGTGAAATATGATATGAATGTACATATTGCACACTTACTGTATAAGTATAGATTTATTGAATAATAAATATAGATTTCTTTGTAAGAAAGTCTGAAATCACCAGAAAAATCTGCGCAACAGTACAAATGAATAGCTAAGAATATCAGTAATAGGTCATTATGCCGTGAATATAGTCGAGGGGTCTTGGAGGTTGATTCGTTCCCGACAAACTGGTGATCCAGGAGTCGATCTGAAATCATCTAGTGGCCGATTAAATTGTCTATTGGATACTTTGCTCATAAACAGTGAAGGTGATTTGGATTGCGTCTAATGACCGATCATTAGAATCTCGAAGTGTACAATAGTAGTGGGTTGTTATTTTCGCAAATATAGCATAGATTGAGTGAGGTCTTCTAGGAGCCGAATCATACCAATCACCAGTTCTCTCATGGGCAAATTCACTCTTAATTCACCCATCGTCCACTTAGAATGGAGGAGCGATGATCATAGCTTGACATGTAAGTCATTTAAAAGACGATCCCAATCAGTCATATCACTCGGCCCAGTCGTCCAATACCCGGGATGGTACAATTAGGATTTCGTTTCTCCTTATATACCAATGCATTGTTTCATTTTTATATCAAGAAAAGTAATTCCATAATGCTTGCCTACAACCTACACATTTTTTCACATGGTATCAGAGCTCAAGTTTTTTCCCTCCAGTCTTGGTCTCTTTTTACCACTTTCAACCTTCGTGGCCATTTTATCAATGTTTTCCCTGACCTGGGGAGGAGGATTGGACTTGCTAAGGAAAGAAAAAGACTCTACTACCTAAAACCATCTCAAGAATTCAAAGTTGACCAATCCACGTCTATACTCAATGTATAAAATAAAGACATTCTTTGGTTGGAGCACTGTCACTTAAAACATTCATCATTTTCTCTTCTAAAAAATTATGTTTCCCTATTTATTTGAAAATCTAGATACCTCAAAACTGCATTGTGAGGCTTGTGACTAAACATACCCATGTATACTTTCCCATTAGCAATAGAGGTTCACAACCAAAGAATTGTATATCTCTGTTGATGTCACCATCATTGAAACTATTTTATTTCTCCAATTTTGGCTTCTAAGAAGTTCCCCAAAAAATTGTGATGATCATCTTGAACCCTATGTTTTGTCTTATGCTCCAACTAAAGCCTCTAAAAATGAACATAAAGCTGAGCAAATTAATTCTGGGGCAGAATAAGAAACTGAAACTGATAATATTATTGATGCTATTGAACTGCAACGAGATAATATTAGAAGAGTTAGAGATTAAGCCCTAGGTGTTAGTACCTACAATTTTCCAAGATTCAACAATGTCAACACAAGAAGGAAGAGCATTACATATATATGGCAAGTCCATCAATCCAATCCAAGTTTTGAACTTAAAAACACTGATAGGGATGTCAAATGAACCCGTCCCCGTTAAATATTGTCTAAACTCATCCCGATTATGATGGGGAATCCCCGCATTGACTGAGTATGGATAATACACGATATTTTAAATTGGGTATGGGGACAAGGAAGTGTATGTACATATACTCCCCCTATGTCTATCTGCATACCTGTTGCTATTTTAAATTAATAAAACACCTTTAGTTTATTAAGTAATCTAAATAACTTATATTAAATTTTCTTTGATCCTTAGTTTTATAACTTATTTCTACGACAAACATTTTATCATTGTTACTCTTTTTTATAATTTTTGACCTTTATCTAATTGTTATTTGATACTCTGATTTGAGATTTAAGAAATTATAATTTTCTCCTGATATTTGACATTGGAGAAAAGAAAATGAGTATTATTTAAACATTGAATTTTTGATAATATCATGTTTCCTTTGTTGTGATTTTTAATTTAGTTGACATTTGGAACAATAAGGGATGGGTATGGGAATACCGCCTATCATCCACAAACAAATGTTCAAACTGAAGTAGTTCTTCCCTTGTTTTGTACAAGCAAGGCTGAACTTTCAATTGATTGGGGTTCTAACATGACCCCTCTACAGGTCTTCTTCGGCCCAAAACACACTCATTGTCTCATTAAGTAAGACAGTAAGAAAGGTCCTTCCCTAGAACTTGAATTCTATCATGGTCAAACTTATTATTTAATCATGTCAAAAACTTGTAGATCTTGTCCTTTTCCTTGTAGTGTTTGAGTAGGTCAACATCTTCATTACATTTTGCTTCTCATAATGGTTTAACTCACCACAAATTTCCCTTGTTTTTTCATTGGAAATTCTCATCTTAAATTCATAGATTTTGGCAGCCTCAGCAACTTTGAAATAATTTTCTTTACAGTTATCTCATACCTCCTTAGTTGTCATCAGAAACATGCCATAATCACTCACCTTTGGTGTCATGGCATTGCACAACCATGATAATACAACAACATTTACCTCGTGCACGCTACAAATTTGGGGTCTAAACACTCTGGGGGGTTATTAGTGAGAAGACCTGATTTTCCCTTCCCTTTTATAGAAGGTGTGGACAAAGTAAGACCATTTTTGGAAATTTTTCGAATTAAGCCTAGGGCTTGGTTGAATATTTTATAGTTCAACATTACCCAAAATGTTTGGTTGGTTAAGGGTTTTCTGAGAATTGAACATTTTTTAGGATTGTGGAAGGAATACAAGCATAGAAGGAATACCGTGGAAGAAAGAAAGGGTTGTGGTGTTGCAGCAATGCAGGTTGCACATCTTAGAAAAACTCTTTCTGATAATATTCATAGAAGAGCAATTTCTCTTAAATAGAATACCAAAAACTTAATAATGGAAAATCCTAATTTATGATAGACACAATCTAGCCCTATAATTCAGGATCAATGATCCTGTACATTAAATATAAAATATTATTACGAAGTGGACTTTAAGCCTAACTTAACCCCATAAAACCGGCTCATGAGATTGAGGTTTGCACCCACTTATATACAATGAAAGGCTCTAATCTCTAGTTGATGTGGGATCTCCAACACACCCCCTCACGCCGAGACTGCCAACTCGTGCGTGAGACTATATATTATGGGTGGTCCGATAGCGGCCCGATAGGCCCAAAACAAACACTTGCTAGGATAGGCTCGAAAAATGGCTCTGATACCATATTACAAAGTGGACTTTAAGCCTAACTCAACCCCATAAAACCGGCTCATGAGATTGAGGTTTGCACCCACTTATATACAATGAAAGGCTCTAATCTCTAGTCGATGTGGGATCTCCAACAAATATACTGTTAGTTTAGTAATCCTCTTAATTATCCTCCTAATTATGAAATGTATTTAAATCTTCTAATTATGTAATTAAAACTGTACAAGGAAATATTATCTACAACATAAATCAAGGGACTCTCACATATAGCAATATCCATGAATTGTAACACTTGTCAATAGCAAAATTTAATTCATGTCCAGCGACTATTGATCTATAAAAAGGATGGATCTTCCAACAAGCCAGAACTAGTCTTAGATAGCTTGCAAGAGGAAGTCATTGGAGATAACAAAGACTTTGCTTCTGTCATTTCAGTTTTCAATTTTGGTTAGGAGATACTCTGTTTATAAAAAATTCTCAAAATGGTAAACTCACTCTACTTTTGGTCTATGTAGATGATATGATTATTACAGGTGATGATGAGTTTGAAAAACAAACTTTGAAAGAGAGACTGGTTGCTCAATTTGAGATGAAGGATCTTGGGAAGCTGAAGTACTTCCTTGGGATAGACGTTGCTTACTCTAGACAAGGCATCTTTATTTCTCAAAGAAAATACATCCTTGATCTCCTCAAAGAGACTGGTAAGCTGGGTTGCAAGACCACTGAAGTGCCAGTAGAGAAAAATCATAGGATAGGGAATGATGAGGAAAATCCAAAGGTGGAGAAGACACAATATCAAAGACTTGTGCGAAAACTCATTTATCTATCACACACTAGGCCAGACATAGCTTATGCAGTTAGTGTGGTTAGCCAATTCATGCATGATCCAAGAGAAAGGCACTTGCAAGCAATAAATAGAATTATTCAGTACTTAAAAGCCTCTCCACGGAAAGGATTGCTATTTAAAAAAGGGGAAAACTTATCCATGAAAATATATACTGATGCTGACTATGCAGGATCAATTGTTGATAGGAGATCCACCACAGGCTATTGCACGTTCCTGGGTGGAAATCTGCTGACATGGAGTGGCAAGAAACAAAATGTAGTTGCAAGTGCAGAAGCAGAATTTAGAGTCATGGCTCAAGGGGTTTGTGAACTATTATTGATGAAGATCATACTCGATGATCTCAAAATAAAATATGAAGCTCCTATGGGTTTGGTGTGTGATAATAAGTCCGCCATTAGTATTGCACACAATCCAGTTCAACATGACCGAACAAAGCACTTAGAGATATACCAACATTTCATTAAGGAGAAGTTGAATAATGGTCTTATAGCCAGCGAGTACAACCCTTCAAGACTCCAATTGGCAGATATGTTTACTAAGGGACTTCCTACAAAACAATTCAAAGATCTTACTTGCAACTTGCAAGATCTTACTTGAATGATAGATATACATTCACCAACTTGAGGGGGAGTGTTGCATAATCAGGAGAATTATTCCATAATTAAGTGCAGATTTCATTCTCTATTTATTAGGACAAATTTGTTACTGATTTGATTTGTACAGCTTTAATCACCCCATTATTTCTTCCTTTCATTACCTATTATTTCTTTCCTTAATTAGGTTGTAAACAGTCTATAAATTGAGACTGTAATCACATTTGTAGAACATATCAGAAATACATTCCATCTATTTCTTTCAACTCCTTGCTTTATACCGATCTAGTGTCAGACTTGTACTGATGTAGGGATTCTGATAGAATCAATAGCTGAAAGAAAACTTTGGTGTTGGATAAGAAGTTTTACTGTAGACACAAATTGGGATATAGGATATTTGACACAAGATATTTTTTCTTTTCTCAAGGCAATAGGTAAATCATTTAGGTTAGGTTCAAAAGCAGTATTTAAGGTGTCGGCGGTCAATGGAGGTGGCAGTAGCGGTCAATGGAGGTGGCAGCGGTCAATGGTGCAAGGTGGTGGTCAATGGAGAAAAGATAAGGAAAAAAAAGTTACAGCAATGAAGGCTGCCCAGAAAAATAATTGCAGCAATGAAGGCTGCTAAAAAAAAGATTGCAGAAGCAGAGTCTCCCAGATCAGGAGCTCTAATACCAAGTTGAAAGAAATAGATAGAATGTATTTCTGATATGTTTTATAAATGTGATTAAATTTTAATTTATAAACTGTTTACAACCTAATTAAGGAAAGAAATAATAGGCAATCTGTTATAGAATGGAATCTGCACTTAATTACAACATAATTCTCCTGATTATGCAACACAATCAAAGCAAGAAATAATGGGTGATTAAAGTTGTACAAATCAAATCACTAACAAATTTGTCCTAATAAATAGAGAATGAAATCTGCACTTAATTAGAGAGTAATTCTCCTGATTATGCAATCAGATATCATTCATGTACACAAGAGTATACATTAGTATATCACTAAAAAAGTGAAAACAAATAAGGAGGGATCACATTTTCTAGCTTTGAAATCAAATTGAGGAAGAGCGCTTTGTATCTGTCAAACCATTGACGTAGACTATATATGCTTTGTTTATATGCAAACTAGAGAAGTGTTGGAGGACTCAAAACCTGATGCGTATACAATCTCATCAAGTAAACTAATCAAAAAAACATTGTTGATGTCAAGTTGATGTAAAACCTACCTATTGGTGTAAGTTAAATTCAAAATAAGTTGGATAATAACTGGTTTAATATGAAGAGAAAAAATCCATTTAAAGTCAGATCCAAGGACTTGAATATCAGTCATAGCAGTAGGTGTTGTATTTGCCAAATTAGAATTAGATCTAACCTGACCATAGCTTGAGTTCCATTGACAAGGAAAAGCTCCAGCTAATTTATTTCGGTACTACGGAATCTAAGCAGTTTGAAAAGCAAAACCAGATATAGTAACTAAAGTTTATATTGTTATTTTCGACATTGAACCCCAAATACTATGTGATTCTTCATTTGGCCTAGGAAGAGGAGGCTGAAAATTCTTATCAAACCAATGGTAACAAAAAGCAAAGTGTCTGAAACACACTTGATAATGGATGTTGGAGAATCATCCCCCATGTTCACCCTGTTGGCCGCCACAACGAACCAGTCAGCCATCACAACCACCATGATAAAAACCACAAGCAAAATCATTAAAGTTGTTGCCATCAAAATTTTGCGACATGAGATAAGCCTGTAGTGTAACATCATAACTTTGTTGCAAAGTAAAAGAAATACTATGACTGAGTGAGATTGAGAGACAGAATCAGCAATCAGTTTCCTATGAAATTTGTTGACAATATCTCATTCGCAAGAGCAACACTTCTATTTCCTTAAGGGAAGGAGTTTCAACTCATCCTTCAGATAATTGAATTAAAATCCCGTGGTAAACCTTCCAAGATTTGTGATCTTGAAGAGAAACATATTCACCAACAAAACATGACGCTTCAATGAGAGCTTTGATGCAAAAAAACTTACTCCTCAACCATACAATCATCAAGCAAACCGCAGTTTCCTAGCTTATGTCCGAGCTTGATTTTGAAAATGATCATGAACCTTGTACAAAACATGATAGGAATGATGACTGTCTACAACCCAAGAGAATATTGAAGTTGTTTTCAGGGATTGAAGACACAACAACTCTTGGTAATCAAGAATTAAAGAGGAATGTTCAAACATACTAAAAAATGTTGCAATTGGTGAGCCTTGATTACATGTTCCACTTGTTGCCACGGAAGAAAATTTGATTCAGTGTTTTTCAGAAATGGTATGG
Organism: Phaseolus vulgaris; assembly: GCF_051622355.1. NCBI lineage: Eukaryota > Viridiplantae > Streptophyta > Magnoliopsida > Fabales > Fabaceae > Phaseolus > Phaseolus vulgaris. The sequence continues at coordinate 15,279,878 of NC_143501.1, read as the reverse complement.
AACCCTAAGCTCTTGATACCATATTGAAAACTGAAAAGCAGAACAAAGGACAAAAAGTGATGAACTGAATTGTTATTTCTTAATGATAGTACAGAAAGCTTTTTATAAGAGAGTTGTTCTGATGACAGAGGTACAAAAGAGAGCCGTTCTAGTGAAACTTGTACATACTGACTTATACCTAACTACTCTTTCTACAATATATTCATACAAAAACTTTTTGTTACTTGTAAGTTAGTTAGATTAGTTGAACCCTTGTTTTGTATACATTGATGCCAGCTGTATCTTTTCAGTAAGTTGAATAAAATTCTTCTCACAGTTTTAAAACTCTATCTTATTCTAATAACACATCCGGGGTGCTCATGCCATAAATTGCTTGTTCAACATTTATAGGTTGGCCAACAAGAAGATAACATTAGATTCTAATAACATATTATGAATCAATTCTACCAAAAATATGAATTGTTAAGTTAAAATTTCAAAATATACCTGGATCTTTAGAAACAACTGACAGCAATGATTGTTGGCTAGATGGGGAATGGATAGAAATGGATGGCTGGGGTAATGAGGTGGAAGAAATACCACTAAGACCTGATGACTGGAGTCCAAGTCCCACACCAGACTGAGAATTGAACTGCACATATAGTGGGATGTTATAATGGAAAGAAAGTCCAAACCAGATTCAGAAAAATCACACAAAAACATTTAAAGCTCACAAATAGCACTATATGTCATCTAAAATATATCTTTCCACTGTAGAAAAAAATCAAGTTAGGTTATGAATGTGCAATTTGTCTTGCAACAAAATATTCAAGTATTTGATATAGTCAATTATAGAGAAGAGAAATAAAATCTTACAATAGGAATATTAACTTGATTAGATGAAGACACATAAGGAGCAAGACACGAATTAAAGTAAAGGGAAGACTCACTGAAGGTGACATCTACTGAAATAAAACAGTTAAGAGAAGGTGAGAAACATTTATATCCCTTTTTGTGATCTAGTGAACCCTAAAAAGACACATTTGTGTGACCTAAGAGATACTTTATCAAGACCAGGACTAAAATATGAACAAAGCATGTGGACCCAAAAAACTTTGGGAGGTAAGGAGTGGAGAGGGTCATGTGGAAATAAAATAGAATGAGGAATTTTGTCATCTAAAACTGAAGATGACATGCAATTAATGAGATAACATGCACTAAGAACAACATCAGCTCAAAAACGCAGAGTTACATCACCATGAATTAAAATAGTACGAGTTGTTTCAACAAGATGTCTATTCCGCCATTGTACCATCAAGACGTTTGGGAGCAACAACTATGAGGAGATTTTGACACACACCATAAAGACTTTAAGTATCATTGGTGCATAATAATTTTGCTTGTTCCCAAACTTTTGAAAATATCTCATACGTACGAAAAAATTGTTTTAAAGACGAGCAAATGGTAAATTTGATAAGAATGCATAATTGTGCATCAATTTTCAACCAACGAGAAACCTCATTTTCAGCAACATTGGGATGGGTAAGATGATGAACATAACCTTGACTCTTAAGCCATAATTTAAAATCTGAGGTCCAAGTTTCATAATTGATTCCATCAAATTTGTCAATGGAGAGATGAATATTGACATAATTAGTATAAATAGACGGATCCAACATAATGACAACGGAAGAAGCCACAGTGGCAGCGAAAGCGGAAGAGGGAACGAAAGATGCCATAGATGATAAGGAAAAATCCAAACACCGGTCAATTAGCGGCAGCAACAATGATGAAGGCTCCGGTGGCAGCTTTTGCAGCGAGTCTGGCAAGAGTCCGGCGACGGCTCTGACAAGAGTCAGGCGACGACTTCGGCAAGAGTCCAATGGCCGACGAAAGTTCGGTGTTGACTCCAACGAGGCAGTGGCGACTCTGGTGAGAAGATGGCTAAAAAATTCTAGTGAACAGTGGGTTCACCAATAAAAATTGAACCCTAGCCCTATGCTTTAGATACCATATTAAAAGGAAAGAATAGGGTAAATCCCTTGTGTATATTGAACGCATAGGGTTATGTTTATATAAGAAAAGAAACATATGGGTTGGGCCCATTACATAAATAGAAATATTTAACAATATCTATAATATCTCATAATAACTAATAATAGCTAATTATATCTAACAGATACAACGAGAGGGAAGAGAAGAGAATAAGAACGATCATATCTAGAAACTAGGTACAACAGAGCACACAACTTCTCAATAAATTCTATCTAAGATGACTCATTCTAACATAGAGGTAGATTGTCATTTCATAAGAGAAAAGTGGAAGTCACGAGACATCACCACTAGATTTGTCAACTTTAGTGAACAGTTCGCCAACATTTTCACCAAGTCTCTAAGAGGACCAAGGATCAATCATATTTGTAGCAAGTTGAGTATATATGTATTATTAGGAAAGTTTTTATTTATTCTCATCATATATTTATTATTATAGAATATCAAATCTCCACTGTACATATTTATTTTGTTTTCTCAACATAAATAAAGAATTCCTATTGTCTCAGAAACACACGATTTCAACTCAATATCGCTCTATTTCCTCTAATTTAACAATTGTTAAAGCATGTATAAGAGGTCTTAGCAATTTAAACTGTTTTCATAAATGCTTCAATTCAATCAGAATGAGTTGTATAATTAAACTAATTGAAAGAAAATAATGGGACTACTGTTTTCTCCTAAATTTCTTTATGATTCCTGAAAAAACAAAAGCAATAGATTCAACTCCCAAATGTATTTGCAACCAAGTGTATGCATACAGTATAGAGCCCAAGCAAAAACAATGACGAATATATCAGAAGAAATGCACGGACTTGCATATTTAGGTTAGATAACTCAAGGATTCCAGCAAATGCAAAAGGCTCAGCAAATCTACCTTTGAAGTCAGGTGTTAAAGTGTAGATAAAATCTTTAATTTTCTAACTACACAATGAATCATCAATATTTTGGCCCTTAATGAATCTTCATTATTTAAATTCAGTGTAAAAAAGAGAAAAAAAATGCAGAAAAATGATACCTGCTGGAAGAGAGGATTTTGCTGCTGAGAAGAAAACTGCTTGGGATTCCCTCCTGGAAAAGATGGCATATTAAGAAGGGCACTTTGGCCTTGTTGTTGCACTTGCTGGAACTTCTGTAAATATCTTTCCCTTTGATCAGGAACTATTTCAGTTCTTGCACGAACATGACCCTGAAGTATAAAATAAATAAGTCCCTTCAAAGGAATAAAAAAAATATAAGTCCCATCCCATCCCATAAAATCCTTAGTCCGAGATCATTATTACATGTACTATTAAGTATGTTATGTTATGATTCTACTCCAACTTTGCCTGCCAGAACAATGCACTTCTATGTAACTAAAGATATATAACTTCTTACGTGAACAAGAAAAAAATTTAGCTATATTACGTGATCTATTTGTAGTCGTACAAGACTCAAAACTGATGCTAAAAACTACCATCTCCCTAGCATGGGTCTGTATGTGCACCCAAGTAACATTTTTCATGTGAATAGGCCTATATACATACTCATCCACAAAATACTTTCACATGTAAATTAGCAGCTGACCTCAAATGAATGGAAGATCACCAAAGTCACTAAAACAAGCATAAAAGATTTTTCTAATCTTTGATAATTAAATCATTCAATAAGATAGAAAAGAGAAAAGCAAGAGAACAAGAAATCCTCAAGAAATGTGCCAAGAGAAAAAGGAAAGACAAGAGAAGGTATGAAAAATCTTAGTTAAAGGTATTCATCATAAAACTTATGAAAAAATCAAGTTCAAACTACAATCATCACCTGTGATGAACTCCGTACAACTATATGATTAATGAAATTATCAGCCAAACAATTATTGAATACATAATTCATTTGGAAGAGTATATACTTGTTCTAGTCTTCCAGAGATCTCCGTACATATCATTGGATTTGCTACAAACACATTTTACGTATAAATGGTTTAGCTTGTCTTGTCTACTAGGTGAAAATTTATCATAAAACATGATTGTACTTATATGATAGTGACAGGAGATCCTCTATAAAGAGATGGGACTATGTTAGGATCAAAACCTTGGGCTTTGTACCAGAATAACTGAAACACTGTTATGTTAGTTAAAGAATAGAAATGGGAAGAGTATAAATACTAAGGGAAGGGACAGAAGGGTGAAGTTGCATGCTGCTACTGCTCCCAAATTACCTGGGGATTTGATCATTCTTTTTTTTTATTAAGTGTTCCATCATTCTTTCTTTTCATCTCTTCTGATCCAGTTTGTATCAGATAATAAGTACAAGAAATAAGATACGATAAAACTGAGGGTGGCATGAAATTTAAGTAACTATGTGTATGACTCGGTCTAATAAAATAATGGATTTTAGATATCAAATGCATACACAGCTTAAATATTTAGCTAGATGATTTGATGTCCTGTACCTCTAAGTAACTAAATGAACAACAACCAGTAGTATAACAATCTAATTGCACATTATTATTTTATCCGATATTGCCTATTAATAACATTGAAGGCAAGCCTGGCACAACAGTAAAGTTAAGCCTATGTGACCGGTTGGTCATGGATTCAAATCCAGAAACAGTCTCTTTTGATATGCAAGGGTAAGGTTGCATGCTAGGGTAGGTTAGTTTTTTATTGTCTATTAATAACGTTAGACATCTATCTTCAGTTTGGAACTATATACAAGTTGCAAGCTCAACCAATATAGCAATACAAGCAAAATTCCAAGTTAGATCATTAATGAATGATGTACTTATAATTCGAGAAGAAAAGTAACTAACAGCTCACACTTTGAGTACAACAAATAAGCAAAAGGCAATATGACAGTTGGAATAGCAAAAGAAAATTCAAGAGCAATAGTGTACCACATCATTCTGATTCTGGAAGGGACTTCCAGGTCTCCATTGCATGCCAGGAATAGCAGAAGGGGAGAAAACTCTCCCAGACACAGTTGCACCTTCGCCGGCATTACTAGAGTCAACTGAGGAAGTTCCATCACTAGCCCTTGCAACCTGAGGCATAATCATTCTATTACTTAAAGGGGATACAAGAGCCGACACCATCCCATTGCTTCCGAGTCTATCATCAGCAACCAATATGTTTCTCTTGGTTATTTCAGAAGCTGAAGAAACTGAACCAAGAGGCCCATTGCTGGAAACCATGTTTCCAGAAACAAGAGGTATGCTATTTGTTGTTTGATTTGATAGACTGTTTCTGCTGATATTCCTTATGAGTGCAACATCTGAAAGTGATGGAGATGGTCTTCGGCCAGGGAAACTATTAATCTCTTCCTCTTTCATAGTGCTAGACTGATTTACAAAAGATGAAGCAGTGACGGCACTACTAATTTCCAAGGAACTCCGAACAGAATTTGAACCAGGTGTCACTGAAGAAATGGCTGGTGGACTTGACAAGTTAGGCACTGGAACATTTATAGAAACAGGAGTAGCAAAACTCCCTGCTGGTGTTGTAGCAGTAGAACTAACTGTACTACTTTTAGGAGGTGGAGTTCTTGCACCAACATCAGAATTGCTATCCTGAGAAGCTGTATCATCGGCTTGCTCCTGGAAAGAAGCATTTGATGATTAGAAATCGGAGTTGCCCATATAAGGACAAACCAACAATTAATGGAGTTGCCCATAAGCTATAGGTTTTTCTTTGTTAACTGGTAGTTCAGCCACAAGCACTTGGTGCAAATACAATCATGATTGACCATCATGTACTATTCTTAAAAGGTTCCATTAGAAAAATATCATTATAAAAAATGTAAACATTGTGTAACATAAATATTGTTAACATGGGCTAGAACAACTATTTGAGTACTTTCTTCATTTCTTGCGTGACTTTTAAATCTACTAATCAATTTGTGAAGACATCTCATAAACTGATTCAACTATAATAAGTTACAACATTTGACAATTAAAAATAAAAATTCCCATAAACATGGGTTTTAACCAAAACTCATCAAACCTATCCAATATTGTTTATATATCATTGAAAACCATAACTAAAAAACAATTAGAAAGGCAAAGTGAGCCTTGTGTCTCTAACAGGAACATGTTTTTTATAAACTGCAAAAATATTCTCACTGAATATTTCTGAAAAAAAGATCCCTATAATTCAATAATAATGACTCAATTTTTTTCAGCTCATAGAAGCAAGAATAGCAGAATACACACAGATGTTTGTGATGCTGAAGCTGATGTTGCCAAAGGCTTCAAGCTAAGCACAGGTGCCACCTGCCAAAATAGTAAATAAATTAGGAGATCCATATATAGAAAAATTATAATATATAAACATAAAGGAAGATGTCTCGGTGGGTCAAGCAAGTAGGGTATATCCAAGGTTCACTTTGGATATAAGGGACTTTTGGACGTACTAAAACAACTCTCATGTTAAGGGAAGGGATAGGAGTGACTTGGAGCTCTCCTTTTTTGTCCCCACATATAACATCAATGTTCCAACTCAAGTCCACTAAAATGACATCATTAGAATCCATCACTATTTTCTGTTTTGAAGCTCAATGCTACCATCACAGTTTTTTCCATAAAAAGTGTCCTAGCGCATTAAGAAAAGAGTGTCCCAATCCAGTAACACAAATCTAATGGAGATTTTTCTGCAACTGGTACGGATTTGGGAATTAATTCCCTCAATAGATTCACACATTATTTCCCCAAGTAGATCATGGTGAGAATTTGGCTGCTGATCAAAAAAAAAATGAATGGTGAGAGTTTGGCTCCTAAGAAAGCGAATTCGCACCTGTTTCTCATTTCTGCAATAAAAATCTTCCCAGGATTTGGTTCCCAAGAAACCGAATTCTGGGGGTATTTTTTATCCCACAATGAACACGAGCGGAAGGTCAGTCAGTGGGTGTCAAAATTGAAATAGAAGGAAATATAAAATTGGAAAATTTAAAATATTAAAATTTATAAAGTATAATACCAATACAACGAGAATGAAATTAAATATTTTATAAGTATTTTAAAGTAACTAAATATTATGGGAAAAATAAATAAATATTTTTTGTTTTTGTATTTGTATAATAAATTGCGAAGAATAATTATAATAAATTTGTAACTATATTTTTATAATAAACTTCAAATTCGATGAAAAAATTATAGTAAATTATAATATTGGTACCAGAATTAAATCTTGGTATTTTTTTAAAGGATATCAAAATAAATTATAGCAAAATTTAAATAAAATTGTTGGCGTATTTTATAAAAAAAATATTAATTGTATGGTTTAAAAAGTTATAAACAAAAGATGAGTTATTCATTGTTTATAGGTATGTAATGATAAAAAAAATTAAGTGAATAAGTGTATCATTCGGTTTAATAAAAAAATAAGTTCATAAATTATGATTTTAAAATTTAAAATGAAAAGTAAATTATAAAGTATGATGTAAATAAAGAATGAGTTATATATAAATATATATTATAAAGTATAATAACAAATATTATGTAATAATATTTAGTTATAAATATATATAAGAAAACATAAAGTGAAATGAAATATGTGTTAGCAACTAATTAAAATACAATTTATTTATTAGTTAAAGGTGGATGAAAGACAATACATGAGATTTATATAACATAAATATGACAACAATGAAAGCACTACTAGTTTAGAAAAGTGTGGATGTTGATTTGCCTAGATGGTTGATGTAGGTACTATTTTGTAAGTCCTGAGCCAATTCTTAAGGTGTTGCATTGTGTAAATTTTTAGTTTGGACAAATTGTTCCATTTTTGTAGATGAATCTTCACGTTGCACACTTGGGTTAAGAAGTTGAGTGCTTTTCCAACAATTAATCATTTGTTGGACGTCAACATTACTTTGTATTTGTATTGTTGTGTTTTATTGACAACTCTAGCTGGACAACAATAGTTTATTTCTATAACCTGTTTTTGGTCTCCATATTGTAGTATTTTCGATATGTTGTAAAATAGTTTATTAAAAGAGTAGTTATGTGGGATTGACATTCTTTTAGGGTTGACACATGTGTAGATTAGACCATAACCATTTGAACTTTCTACTATGGTGGCCCGTTGGAATAGTCCTTCATAGTAGATTATTGCTTTAGTTAAATTGAATGGTTCTAGATTTGTTGTAGAGTTGGATGCAGTCAATGCGTTGAGAAAATGGAAATTAAAATTGAGACTTCTAAGTTAACAATTCAGAAACATTTTCATCAGTTATTATCTGAACAACATCATACCTAATTTTCCCTTGTGTGGTTAGTTGAGGTTGGCGATAGTACAACCTCATCAACAATGTTTGATCTTGTAGTCCTAAAGCACCAAAAACATTCTACTTTAAATGGGAAAAGATACAATTATGAGGGATGCGAAAAAAATTTAGGAGACGGACAATTAAAGTGGACGCCGTCATTTTCTATTATCCGACCATTTGTAAAGACCCCTAGAATTCGACCCTCCCCGGAAACCAAATTTTGGGAACATTTTTATTGTGGAAGTGAGAAACATAGGTCAGAATTCGCTTTCCTGGGAGTCGGATTCTCACCATGAAAAGTTTAGTTCTAGTTGGGGGAAATAATGTGTGCAAAGGGTTTATTGAGGGAATTAATTCCTAGATCCGTACTAGTTGCGGAAAAATCTCAATCTAATGTGCATAACATTAACTTATTTTCAAGAAGCAATTCTTCAATTTGTAGTTTATGACAACTTTGAAATAAAGAAAGGAAGAAAAAGGTATCTAAATAGAAGCTGGAAAACATTCAACTACAGATGCATCAATATGTGTTAATGTGTGCGGTTGTGCACCTCTCAAGTATTTGCAACATAGCCATAATCGTTAAACAAATACCTTAGCAAGACCAGGGGGAATTGTTACAATATCTTCCGGTGAGTCCACCTTATCTAGGGGTAATGAACTATATAACTCATCAACATCATTAAATTCTTCAAAGTCCTCCTATAAAAAAAGAAAAATAGGGAAGCCAAAAACTTAATACCAATTCATAAATTTCGCATGGTATCCATTGAAAACAAAAAAGAAAAGAAACTTTGCGTTTATTATTCTAAGTTTGTATAAGTCATGAACTTCTATTGACAAAAGTTATATATAGACTCCAGAAGTTCATCTAACTGACTAGGCCAGTTACAACTTGTTGAATATACCATATTGTTTAGAGATATGGCTAAAATAGAGTATATAAATAACATACAAACCTTACATTAAATCTGGCTTTGAAGGATTGAATAAGACCTCACAGTGACCAATGTAACAAACTACTCTTACAAAATGCAACAAATAATGATAACTATAACTAACTAACAGTCTGATAAAAGTTACACACCCACACTAACTAACTATTTAGTAAAAGGAGTTATTTTCTCACACTAACTAACTCAAGACTCTCATCAAGGACTATATAAAGGATACATAAATTAATTTCCTCAATTCTAGTGTTTAAAAACAGAATAAAAAGTGTTTAAGCTATGCAAGACAAACCTGATTACGCTCTATATAGTCATCCAAGAAATCTTTGACATCATTCACCTGCTCTGGACTTAGTTCATCATTATCTAGTAGCCTCAAGATAAACTCACATTTCTTTACGTGAGCCTTGTGCCGAGTAATTGATGTTTCTAGATGTATCTGACCAACAACACAGAAACATTTTAATAGTCATGACTTAGATTGTCAGGAAAATTGTTTCTGATATTATTTGTAGAAGAGCAATTGCTCTTAAATACAATACAAAGACTTAATAATATAAAATCCTAATTAATGATGGATATAATCTATCCCTGTACACAATAAATATAAAATATGTTGTCATCCTATTAATCCTCCTAATTATCAAATGTAATTAAATCTCCTAATTATGTAATTAAAGCTGTACAAGGAAATACTAACTGCAGCAGGGATACTGATATAGATAAATCATCGATCCCATAAATTGTATTTCCTTTACTACACATACCAATCTGGGTGGCTTGCTCTTTCCTTTTTTTACTGAAAGTCCTTCAAGCTCAGCTTCAAAGTTATCGATGTGAGATTCTAATTCCGCAACCTACTCAAATATTTAAAGTAATATTTTCCAGAGGAAGAAATATAAGTAAGCTATTCAAAGTTCCAAATAAGTATAGCGTCTTCTAGATATTCGGCAGTACACAGAGACACTCCAATGTTAATCATGAAGTAAGAAGGCAATAAATTTGTATAAACAGAGAACTCCAATGTTAATCATATGATGTGAAGTAGACAGAAGACTTGTATAAACATAATTATGGAAAGAAAATGTTGAGAACCAAATTCAAAAGTGAAATTTCATCAGTGAATAGGTATCTGAACAGTCAACAGTGAACCTGCACTATTTTCCATGTGGCTACTTGCAAGAACCATTAGGGAGAAAGAAAACATGACTAATCATTTTCCTAGTACTATGAAGTTACATTAAGCATACAAGCTATTAAAGTAATGAGTAATATCCAAACTTCGATCATAACTGTTAAGATCCCATATCAACTACAAATATGGCCACCATACAATTTATAAAGAGGCTTGGGCAATACTCATCTAAAGGGATAGGTTTTGGAATTCAGTTAGCCCCAAAATAGTATCAGATCCCACAGTAGATTTTAAATTGATACATCTTCCAGTATCCAAAAAATAAACTTGGCCCCATGGATTACCACACAATCAAATTGACAGTATGATTTTCCCTTTTTTAAAACAATCTCCACACTCTATATGCCCTGTTCCAGGCACGAGATGTGTGTGTGTGTTTAATGAAGGCTTGGCTTATTCTCACCTGAATGACACCAGGAGCTAACTTTTGGGTTGAGTTACGTTTCAAATCAAATTCACGAAAAATAGTAAAAATGATAGTTATTCATTTCAATCAATTTCGTACCACATTGTTCAACCAATCCCTTGTCTCTGATTTAGCCTTCCCTCTAGGATCCTATCACGAAGGATTGAGAATGAAAAACTTTGTCATAAATACAATTACAGAGGTCCAAAATGCTATAAAATAAAAAAGAATATTTCCCCAAGCTAAAAACTCACAGTTTTGGGCTGTTGACCTAAGCCTTCTTTAGAGAATGCTTTTGTCTTTGTCTCCTTCTCACAGATCTTGAATCTTTCCATTTCACGCTCAATAAGCTTGCGTGAATCCACTAGAGCTTGCTCATACGAGGCACTAACCTATCACACATCAAGTTAAAAGAAAAACAAATGTCAAATTCAAAATCAAGTTAAAAATCCAAAATTTACTACAAGAACATTTCATACCACACACGATCAAACAAGTCAAACTAGCAATACCACCATCTAAGCACAACCAGAAAGAAAAAGTGCAATATAGAACCGATGAATAGACAAAACATAGCATAGTAGCAAACATGACTTAACTGTTCCATACTAAAATGCGCTTTGATTATCCATTACTTGCCATTCAATCAAAGAATAAAAACCAATCTTCTACATATTAACTAGAAACACAACATCAAGACATAGGATAAGACTTCGTGTAGTTTCTTAGCTTTCATTGCTGTTCTGTAAAAATTTTGGTTGTTATTGTATCATACAACTTTCATAAAACTGCTTTTTGGGTGTATGTACCTAGCCTAAGAGTTGAGTGTCACATAATATAACTTTTCCTTATATTATACTTTTCTCCTTATATATATATATATATATATATATATATATATATATACATATTGTTCGAGATCTCACATTGACTAGAAAGATAGGGTCAATTCATAGTATATAATTGGATGTAAACCTCATCTTATGAATTATTTTTGTAAGGTTAAGTTAGGCTCAAAGTTCAATTCTTAATATGGGATTAGAGCTTTCGGCAAGGCTCCGACAGCGAGGACGTGGTGGGGTGGCGGCTGGAAAACACCGGTGAACAGTGGGTGGGTTCACCAGAGAAAATTGAACCCCAAACTTGTGCTCTAGATACCATATTGACTGCAAAAGAAAATATCAGTATGAATAACAGTCAGACAGTTCAACTTTCCAGGATCTAAGAGAGGCTCTCCCTGATTTGGTAGAAATTTGACATTGGAATCCATGGGTGTATCAACAAATTTCGAATTCATCAACTCAATTTCCTCCAAAATATCCAATTGCATATTTTCTTTGAGATAAGAATACCAGTATTGGATTGTGCTACTTCAATCCCTAAGAAATATTTGAGTTTTACAAGATCTTTGGTTTGAAAGTATTGACAAAGGTGTTGTTTTAACTATGATATGTCATGGTGATTAGTGCCTATAAGAACAATGTCATCAACATATACTATAAGATGCATACACCCAACACTCGATTGACAGTAAAAAACAGAATGATTTGCTTCACTACTAGTCATACCAAACTGTTCGACAACATTGCTAAATTTTTCAAACCAAACCCTTGATGACTTGAAGCTATATAAAAATTTGCGGAGACGACATACTGATCCAAAAGACTCCCCTGAGCAACAAAACTGAGAGGTTGCTCTGTATAAATTTCTTCTTGCAAATCCCCTCTAAGAAAGACATTTTTGACATCCAATTGATAAAGGTCAAGAAAAAGTATCACCATAGTAAACCAAAAATTTGGGTATAACCCTTAACCACAAGACGAGCTTTGAGACGATCAATAGTACTATCAAGATCAACTTTGATAGCAAAAATTCACCTGCAACCAACAACAGATTTTCCAAACTATAAAGGAACGAGTTCTCAAGTTCCATTATTCTGAAGCGCACTCATTTCATCAAGCATGGCCTGAGTCAACCAGGATGGGCTAAGGTATTACCTACAAATTTTGGAATAGATACAGAAGAAATAGACAAAAGACAGGTATAAAAAGGTTGAGATAGTCTATGCTCAAATTAGTATAATGTGGAAAGGGATTATGGGTAAAATGTATACCTTTACGAATGGCAATGAGAAGATCAGGTTCAACTTTCGAAGTAAGAGGGGTGGAGGTGTTGGCAAGATCTCGTGAGCTTACTTAGCTTAAAACAATTACTCAAAGAATTGCAATTTGGAGAGGTCACTCAAATGACACTCATGTGATAATCGAGTTGCTCTTCATACTAGCTCAAATGTCGTCTTTCACGAAATGACCAAACATATTGAGATTGATTGTCATTTCTTTCGAGAAAAGATTGTGTCTGGAGACATAAAAACTAAGTTTGTTAATTCAAATGATCAATTAACGGATATTTTCACTAAATCTTCACTTGGGACCCAAAATTGATTATATTTGTCACAAGCTTGTTACATACGATTTATATGCATCAACTTGAGGGGGAGTGTTTAATGTAATGGACTTAGCCCATAATTTCTCTTATTATTTTCATCTATAAATAAACAACCCTATGTGTGCATTTTTACACAAGGGGTTTATCCTATTTTTCTTTTTCCTTTATTTTAATACATATATCTATATATATATATATATATGAATGTGAAAAATGTCTTTCTTCATGGAGATTTAGAAGAAGTGTACATGGAGATTTCTCACGGATTTGAAAAATCATGACGGAAAGAATAAGGTATTCCTCCTAAAGAATGTCTTATATAGTTTTAAAGAATCACCAAGAGCATGGTTTCGGAGATTTACTAAAGCAATAGTTTCCTCAGGATATAAGCAAAGTCAAGGAGAAAATACTTTATTCATAAAACACTTCATTACATGTAAACTTATACTATTGTTAGTCTATGTGGATGACATTATTATTGCAACAGATGATAAAGTAGAGAAATTGGCTGCCCAATTTGAAATGAAAGACTTGGAAAAACTTAAGTATTTCCTTGGAATAGAAAGAGGTTACTTATTCAAAAAAAGAGATTTTCGTCTCAAAGAAAATATGAACTGGGTCGAAACAAGTAAGCTAGGATGTAGAACCTCATAATCCCTATTGAATAGAATAATAGAATTGGCATTGAAGAGAGTTCTCCTTAGAAAAAAAAACAATATTAAAGATTTGTAAGAAAAATTATTTCTTTATCACAAACGAGACTAGACATTGCTTATACAACTAGTCTGATAAGTCAATTTATGCATGATCATAGAGAAAAACGCATGCAAGCAATTGACAAAATTCTTTAGGACTTAAAGTCAAGCCTAGGAAAAGAGTAATTATTCAGGAAAGGAGACACTTTGACCCTGAAGATATATACTGATACAAACTATGTGGGTTTCGTTATTGATAGAAAATCTACATCTAGACACTGTAATTTTCTTGGATAAAGTCTAGTGACATGGATAATAAAAAATTAGGATAAAATATCTCGTTCTAGTGTAGAAGCTAAATTTGTTCATGTTTGATATTTCACATCAACTAGAGATAAAACCAATTTTTAGTATATAAATGAAAGCATTCCTCACCTTACAGTCAAGTTCTTTGGAGCTATTACGCATTCGTTATTGGGCTCTCGTTAGACCACCCACAAATATTTAGTTCAATGCTCAAGATATAAAAGCCTCAGCGTGAAGAGGAATCCCACGTCTAAAGATAAGATAACTTATAATATATGAATGAGGGCATCCTCCCCCTACAAGCTAGTTTTGCAGGGTTAACTTAGGTTTAAAACTCATTTCCTAATAGCTCAAGGTGTGTGTGAAGAATTCTAGATGAAAACCATACTTGATGACCTCAAAATTAAGGTTGACATCCCTATGCAATTGTGATGTGATAACAAGTTAGCCATAAGCATTGCCCATAATCCAGTCTAACATGATAGGACCAAACAAATTGAAATTGACAAGCACTTTATCAAAGATAACCTTGACAGAGGCCTAGTGCTTACAACTCATGTTCCTATAGGATTTCATAGAGCAGACATTCTCACACATTCTCACTAAAGGGCTTCCTCATAGCCAATTCCATGATCTTATAAGAAAGTTAGGAATGATTGATAGTCAATTACCAACTTGAGAGGGAGCGTTGTATACAACAAATTATTAGAATAAAACATATTCTCAATATCTCCATAGTAATTCGGAAAAAGAATCTTCAAAATCTTCCTATTTATTAAGGCATATTTTTATTTCCTTTTTTAAAAGGTTTTGGTTATTACAGATAAAGATTATGAGGATGTAATTTGTATAATTGATATCAATAAAGTAATTCTTTATTTTTCAATTCACTTCTTGTCAAACATTTACAAAAGGCTCAATAAGCAATGAAGTGTTTCGTAGATGCTAGTGTTGAGGTGTTCACTCTTCTACAAGTGATACAAACCATCTCGACAAGCAGATGACTAAGGATACAACAAATACTTCACAATTAGGTCAGTCATCTCAGCATACAAGACCAGGTCCCACCAAACCTCGAGAGAGCCTCAGTAGAAGAAGAACCAAATATAAAACAAAATATCATATGTTCTTCCTTCTAGTCTTTTCACAAGACAAGTTTATATAAATAAATTGGGATCACACTGGGGGTCCAAATAGAAGAATAAGCTAGAGTAGGGTATAATTTGGGTTTGTGCCAAAGCCCACTTTTCATGACAATGCACCTAGGATTAGGGTTTTTAAACCTAGTTTCTAGAAACTAGGCCTAGGGGTGGCATTGACTATAGTCAACCCTTGGAGCTGCCCTCATCCCTTCCCTTTCTACCTCTCTCTCATCTTGCTCTCCAAGTCACTCCTTCCTATATAAAGGATGTCTTGCCCCATGTATTGACACATTGAATTTGGAAATAGAAAATAAACTCTGCAGGAGTGTTTAGCGAGACTTGAGTGCTCTCCTTTTTTTGTCTTATCTTGAATGTTCATGCACTTCAAGTGGCGGCTTCACGACTCATCTTGGAGTCTTCCACCATTCCAAGTGGCATGATTCATTGCCTTACTCCATAAGCTTTATTCATCCCTTCATCCTTTTCATTCTTCTTTGCACCACTTTCCATTCCATTTTATGTCTTTCTCTACTCTTTAATTTCAGCTTTTACATTGTTTTTCTTTATCTTGCTCCTTGTCTTAATTTCGCACCTCATCATCATCTTCACCATACAATTGTTTCTCTTTGCCCTCTAGAAGTGAACCTTCACGCTTACTTAACCACTTGGTTAAGTTCGTGTCCAGTGGGAATCTTCTTTGAATTTCTCACCATATTTTACTTAAAACAAAAACTCATAAACAAAGTGCAACCCATAAAATGTACAATCTTAAAATCAACTCACATCAACGAGGGATTGGGTTTATCTTAAAATGAGATCTTTTCATTAATCTTCAATTACCAACGCTTACTATCATAAGTTGTCCAAGCACTTTTACAATCCTTTTTCTATTCTATAGAAAATTGGTGCAATTGCTTACATCAACCTTAGCTACCTAAGACTTCTCACATCATCTTGTTTCCCATTGTTCTATGCTCAAATTGCTTCATGATCCCCAAGCAACCACTCAGGCTCACTTACAACTTTGGACCGTCACCCACTCGTGAAACCCCTGTCTATTCTTGATTCCAAATTGGACACTTCCACAACCCCACCTATTCAAATGGTTTTGGATCAATGGTTATGGTTTTTTTTGCTGAGAACACAACATGGGAGAAGTGGACTAAACTTTGCTTCCAATATCACCTTGAGGACAAGATGTTTCATCCAAAGAGTGGTATTGATAGTGCAGCAACTTTGTAATATCTTCAATTAACGCCATTTTTTTCTCCTTCAAATTCTAAACAGAATGGAGAACTCTCCAGAAAGAACAAAGAACATTCTCCAACAATAACAGAAGAAGCAAAGACAAAGCATAACATTGAGCGAGCAAGCATCGGCAACTGTGAAGGCAACACCAACAATGATGGTCATGAGTGTTAGGATGCTGACAACGGTGAAGCTAGCATCACTGGAGCTGCATGACTGCTTTGATAGCTTTTGGCGACAATAGTGATGGTTATTCGACAACAATGTCAACATCAACACTAAGAGGTGCGTGCATCATCTATAGTCTCCTTCGTTTCTAATTTGCGCCATGGTTGGGAACCCTAGCAAAACAAAAGGTTCATACAAGTGTTGGGTTTTGTTTTTTGTTCATGTTAGGTCTCGTTTTTTAGCCAACAAATGGATCGTCGAACCCTAGTTACAAAAAGCGAAAAGGATCGACAAGGCGCATGATCCCATGATTTGACGTTCAACCTCTTGATCTCGCAACAATCCATGCCTCTCTCAATCTGCCATCAACATCTCCTTTCAACATCCCTTGTACACACAAGATCCCATAATTATGCTAGTTCACACATGATTTTAACAACAGCATATAGGGACTTGTGAAAACAACAAGTAATGCATTGATGAAACAAAGTCCAATGACGAATAGCTACAATGGAGAAGAGAAGTTGAATAGATTTCATTTTGAAACCAAGAGCGAAAATATCAAGGATATACAATCTTCTCCAGAGATTTTTGTGTATCCTTTGGCAATCAAGCAAGCTCTATAGTGTTTAATATTACAATCAGGACCTATTTTAAGAGTTTACAACAACCAACACCAAATAATTGATTTCTGAGCAAGAAAAGGAACCAACTCTCAAGTACCACTACTTTGAATTTCATTAATCATGACAATCAAGTATAATATAAGTGGAAAGTCGATGATAATCGAGGTTAGTATAGCGGAGGGAAGGGTAGCAAGTAGAACGTATACTTTTTTTGTTGCGTAATTAGGAGATAATTATTTCATAATTAGAGCAGATTTTGTTTATTATTTATTAGGACAGAATTGATATCTTTTGGTGATTTGATTTGACTTGTATAGCTTTAATTACCTATTATTTCTTTCCATAATTAGGTTGTAAATAGTCTATAAATGTATATTGTAATCACATTTGTAAATACATTCAATCTTTTTCTTTCAACATTTTTTAATAGAAATAGGTCAATTATTTTCAAAGGAGGGGACCAGATCCGATATGGGAAATAATGTCGAGGAAGAATCAGGCTTAGTTTCTACTATATCATTACTCTTCGAAGATGGTCTCTCACTGGAATGTCAATAGGTGTTGGAGAAGCATTTGAGGCAGACTCAAAGAAACAGGCATCAACAGACACAATATTGATTAAGATCAAGAGAAAAACATTGATATAGTGTTTGAGAATTAGAATGAAATGTGCATTCCCATAGCATCACGTTTTCTTTTTGGAGGTAGGCTTCTTTAATAACAAAAGATAAGGATCATGTGTGTACAAATTCTAACACGACCTACCAAATCCCTCAACAATTCACACCTTGTATGACACAACAGGAAAAACATTTAGATACTAGATGGGTCCACCCACATTTTCAAATTCAATTAAAAACCAATTCATCATAAAGGACGTTTTAATCTAAAATTTAATTCCCACAAGGTTTGATCCTATAGTGGTTGACCCATTTCTTCATTGAGCGAAAAGCACAAAATAAATCATATCAATTTTTCAATCAAAAGTACTATGTGAATTCCTCAATTCTTCCTCTTTTCTATCTCTATCTCATTGGTAGAGAGTTTGAATGAATAGAGAACCTTTTTTTTCTTCTGTACTAAATAAAAATTATTACATTCCAATTCCTTCCTAATGTCTCCTAAAGAAAATAACAAATTGGATCCCAATTTGACAGTTTAGTGTGAGTTTATCAATGCAGTTATGCACCCTTTGAAATGGAATCCATTCTCTGAAAGGACTTTGTACGCTGGTGGATCCCCCTAGAGTTCTTTTTCTCGGCCTTCCTTCACCTATATTTATTAGTCTATCTTTATTTGATCAAACTTATTTGATGGCTTCTATGTCTTCTTCTTACACTTACACGGTCAAACAGTTACAACTTTATACATAAAATTTGCAAACAACCCATCAAAAACATAAGAATTTGGCAGATTTAATTCATAATACAGTTTTAGAGCTATTATTGACTCATAATTAAGGATTCAATCCTTATTAACCTCATTCTTCCAAATAAATGCTTGAGTGGAAAGTAAGGACCTGTTTGAAGGGAAGGAAAAAAAAAACTATAATAAGCAACAGAAGATTAAAAGAAGAGAAAGAATTTTCACCTTTTTATCTTTGATTTCGCTGGACTGAATCCATGTCTTAATCTGGTCCCTGTACCTCTGCAGCTTCTTAATCTCCTTCTTCAGGTCAGCCTCGAACTTCTCCTTCTGGTTCGCATTCTCCGTGTCGTAGACCTAACTCACCAACCGCCACGTGTCATTCGGAAACAGAATAAACTCGAAATTGAAGAAGATGAATAAGAGAAGAACCTTGTTCCAGATGCTATCGAAGACTTCGATGCCTTCCTGAACCTTCTTCAGAACACGATCAATCTCGCCCTGGAGTTTCCGACTCGCGCCCATTTCCGCTGATTCAACTCATCCAACTCGAGCCTCAAATTCTAATCTCTTTCGAAATTTTCGGTTCTGCCTAGGTAAGTTCAACCTCTGTCTTTCATTTCTGAACCTGTGTTTTCCTCTTTTTCTTCTTCCCGAGACAGTGAGACCCACTCGTTTACACAAAAAAGTCGTTGTTGTCATTGAGCGTGTGCATTTATCCAACACAATTAATTAACTATTTAATAATAACTAGTACACTTTGTTATTTTCTTTTATTACGTTTGTAACTAAAATATTAATTATTATAAAATTATCAAAATAAAAAATAATTATTAGAATTAGAAATAGATATATAAAAAACGAGTTGTAAAAGCAATTTATTTTATTAATACTAGCGGTCGCGCGTGTATCCGATTTTTTATTTTTTTTTAATATATATTTATATTTTATATTATTTTAGTGATTATAGTAATATTTAATCTTTTAAATCAAATATATAGACGATCATATATATATAGTCATTTTGTTTTAACATAGATTGTGAAAATTATGTCATAAAAACTTTTTTTTAAATGCATATTGATTGAATATTATTAAAACTCATTAAATTTAGTAAAATTATGTTTATTATGGTTTACATAATAATTTTAAAAGACCTCTCATTAAATTATGTTCCACAACATAAAAAAAACCAGATCTTCATAAATAAAAATATAAACCAAAATAAGATAATGCATAAAATAAAAAATTGAAACATTTTACATACTAATTTTGCTGTTCAAATTTGAATTAGAGTAATAATGAAAAAACATTATTCTATGATTGCGGATGTGAAATTAGAGTATGAGAAGTTATCACTTTCCAACTTTTTTTATAATTTAATATAAAGCAAAGCAAAAAAGTTAAAAAGGTTTGAATTATAATGTAGTGCAATATTGAGAAAATATAGGTTCTATGTTATCAAATTACAAAGACAATCACAACACCACATAATTATGATAGGCAGAAGAAAATCACAACAGATATTAAATGATCATAAAAACAATAATTAATATGTATTTAACTTTAATGCTTTATAATTAAGATATAAAAATTTGAGGTATATGTATTAGATTTGTTGCACTTTTTTGATACCCATTGAAATAGGATTCTTTCGCAACCAACTTTCTCTCAAAATTGTTGCACAGTATTCTTCTCCCCAGAAGAAATAAATGAAATGTATTGTACATCTACATTCCGTAATATATATGCATATAATTCAAATTCATGGTAGATAATGAATTGCCCAAAGAAGAAGAAAAGGAAGAAAACAAAAAGGGAACAACGCAAAAGTAGGTTGTTAAGATCATATGTCATTGATTTGCAAACTCAATCTCATTTATGTTGCTCAAGCAGGTCTTCGACAAATTCTTCTTCTAAAGAACTTACATCAATATCTTTTTCAGTCTTGAGTATAGGCTAGACCCTCATTAGACACAACAAAACCTTCATAATCATTATACAACAAAACCTGCATAGTTTCTGAAAAACAAATAAACCTTGAAGAGATGCTCCTAGAACACCATAGTTTGTCGAGATTTTCTCAATCACCGATCCAAAGCCACTGCAAAAAAAATCCCAAAAACTCACAAACAATCAATGAAAAGTGCAAGATTAATCAAAGAAATGAAAGTATGATTTTCCATGAAAGTGAAAAGGAAAGAGAAAAGAAAGTGAGAAGTATGGTAAAAAAAATGTGTTATGTGTAGTGGAGAGAGAAAGTGAGAAGTAGGTACCTATATAGGAAAGAGAAAGTGGGAAGTAGGATACGTGAGTCATGTGTAGTGGAGAATATAAGTTTAAATCAGAAAAAGTAACGTACCAAATCATCTTCACTCTCCTGCTAAAGTGGTACACAAAATATTATAAATATATTTAATTTTTTATTTAATAGAGAAGAAGATATTTAAAACAGAAAAGTAACTAATCAATTTCTCCACTCTCTCCACTCTCTCCACTCTCCAGTTAAATAATAACAAACAAAATAAATTAATACAATAAATTATTAAGTAAAGATAAAATGGAAAAACAAATTAAGAGCAGTTAAGAGGAGAATAAGAAATGACACAATGACCATAATACAATAATAAAATTAAATATTAATATAAGGATAAAATAGGGAACAAAATTAAGAGCAGTTAAGAGGAGAATAAGAAATGACACAAAGACCATAATACAATAATAAAATTAAATATTAATATAAGGATAAAATAGGAAAAAAAATTAAGAGCAGTTAAGAAGGGAATCCCCTTTATATATAGGTATAGATATTTATTTATAATTACGCAATGAAATTTATTATGAATAATTTCTTACATGTTATTAAATCAATAAAGTTAGTCGTTTTTACAAGAATAAATAGCAAAAATTGTATAAGAAAAATGGTTAAAAAATGTCATATTATTAATTTTTATAAATAAGTATAATAATAATAAACTCATAAATTTAATTTTTATTTATTCGGTTGTGGTATGAAGTTCTGTTAATTTTAATATTAATTAATATGTTTGTGTAAATGAAGGTCTAATTACTTAATCAACTTATACCCAGTAGCATTTAGCAATAATAATTTCATAAAATTTATCTTTTGCATTTTTTATTTATGAATATGTACGAAGTTCATTTTAATTTTAATATTAATATGCCTAAGAAAATGTAAGAAAAACAACGAAATATTATTTATTCAACTAGTCTATACCAAATAATAAAGGTACCTAATATTTGGGTATTCATATTTGTTGTTAGGCATATTTGTTCCTTAATTTAATTTTGTTCATTCATCTTTATTCACAAATTTATTTCCATCTTTTTCAATTTATCTTTTTGTTAAATTTTAAATAAAGTTAACATTTGTTAAAAACTTTGGATGTCATTAAACATACATATTTAAAGTGTTTTTAACATATATTGACACTATTAATAAGTTTTAACTATATAATTTCTACAAACCCTATTTCATTTTTAGTCAACATTTTTCCGTATTTTTATTCTTTAAAATCTTGTTTAATAGTCATAATATGGTAAATAAAATAGGATAATAAAAAAAAGAACACGATAAAATAAAAATAAAATAAACATTAAATTTAGTCAATGTTTGATTAATAACTTGTGTAGCATCCTAAAAAATATAAAATTATATAAATTAATCATGATAAGTAATCTAATCACTAATGAAATATGATACTTAAATTTTGAAGATTAACGCATGAATATTTGAGTTAGAAAAATAAATTGTAAATGGTTAGTGTGTTAGATTTAAGATAAAGTTATTTACAAAAAATTAGTTTGATTAAGTTAAGTCTTCAATAAAATAACTATCTCGTTTACTTTAGTCAACATTTTGCGTCAGCAAAACCTTGAGGATCCTGCCTCTCACGCTCAAATTAATCAAGTCCACTTCGTAATATGGTATCAGAGTCATTTCGAGCCTATCCTAGTGAGTATTTGTTGGGCCTATCGTGCCACCCGCTATCGGGCCGCTATCGGACAACCCATAATATATAGTCCCACGCACGAGTTGGCAGTCTCGGCGTGAGGGAGTGTGTTGGAGATCCCACATCGACTACAGATTAGAGTCTTTCATTGTATATAAGTGGGTGCAAACCTCAACCCTATGAGCCGGTTTTATGGGGTTGAGTTAGGCTTAAAGTCCACTTTGTAATACTAATTACTACAAATTCATTCATTTTAAATTTTTATTTTCAGATTTATTATATTAGATTAGATTAAATTAAATTAAAGTACACAAAATATTTAAGCAGTGGATTAGATTTGTTAATTAGGTTACTCAGTATTGGCTTAGTTGTATGTTGTTTTGATGAATTATGATTAGGGTAATGATATATTCACAATCCTACTTTTTTATACAATCTTCAATACTATTATTTTAATATTTAATATTTTTCCATATCATTTAATTACAAATTTATTCTTATTATATATTTATATATAAATCAATTCCATCAAGAATTATATACAACTCTCATGGTTGTCAAAGTATTATTTTTCTTATGATTTTACAAAATTCTATTGCTATATATATGTGTGGAGAGAGAGGGGGATGGAGGGTAGAGTTAAGTTTTGTTAGTATATTGTTTTGTTTTTAAGTTTCTTCATTATTATCTTTTGTACTCTTTCCCACATAGAAAGACACTTATGTTGGGAAAAGTAGTAGCAAAACAACCATTTTAACTTTAAAATAATTATTACTTCTTCAAGGGCAAAAAAATAAAATAATTCTAAGAGTAGAAAAAACTTCAAAAATCAAAGTATAGAAAAGTTTTATTTGCATGATGTATTTTGCTTGTATATTTTTACTTTATTTTTCTAGTCTTTTCTCAATGAGGTTGTTTGAATATATTTATAGATATTTTTTTTGTTATTAGGTTATTTGGTGTTCCATCTTCATTAAGTGTAATAGCTTGGTTGAAGGGAGGTCACCAAAACCATTAAAATTGGATAAGTGGCAAATCAAATATGGGATCTTCACCATTACCATTATTTTTTATCCATTTGTGTCTGTTTTTCACCAATAGGGATCAAAATTTCAGTATTCGTTGCACGGAAATTGCCCAAATGCAAAACCAACTCAAAATGACTTGGTTTTTCACCAATTCTTCCCAACATCAACTTTTACCCATTTGTGGTTGTTTCCTATCAATACGGCTAAAAAGCCTTCTAATCAAAATTTCATAATTTTTCGCACAAAAATTACCTAAGTTTCAAACCAACTCATGATTACTTGGGTTTCCCACCAAAAATTCCAAATATATTTCCTATGAAGAGGGCTAAAAAAGCTTAAGGTCGAAATTTCATGACTCTTCACACTAAACTTGACTAGTTACCAAAATCACTCAAATTGGATAAGTGGCAAACCAACCAAAACTAACTCAAGGTGAAATGTTTTTTCACCAAACCATCCCAAAATTATTTTTTATTCATTTATGGTTGTTTCCCATCAATAAAGCTCAAAATCCTTCTGATCAAAATTTAATGATTCTTTGCATAAAATTTGCCTAAGTGCAAAACAAACTCAAAGTATCTTGGTTTTTCCACCAAACCTTCCCAACAAAGTCTTCAAGTCAAAATTTCATGATTTTTTGCAAAATAAAACTACCTAAGTCGCAAAGATTTCCCACCAAACCTTCCAAACATATTTCCCAAGAAAAGGGCTAAATAATCTTGAGGTCGAACTTTGATAACTTCTTGCACTAAACTCGTTTAGTCACCACAACCATTAAAATTGGATAAATGGCAAACCCACCAAAACCAATTCAAGATGACTTTGTTTTTCCATCAAACCTTCTCAAATTCATTTTTTTTTCATTTTTGCTTGTTTCCCACCAATAGGGCTCAAAATCTTTCCGGTCAAAATTTCATGATTTTTTGCACGAAAATTCTGTAAGTGCAAAACCAACTCAAGATGATTTTGTTTTTTCACCAAACCTTCCCAAAATCATTATATATCCATTTGTGGTTGTTTCCCATCAACAAGGCTCAAAATCCTGTCGGTTAGAATTTCATGATTCTTTCCACAAAAATTGCCTAAGTGCAAAACCAAATCAAAATGACTTGACACTAAACTTTACCAACAACATCTTTTACCCATTTGTGGTTGTTTTCTACAATTACGGGAAAAAACCTTTTATGGTAAAAAATTCATGATTTTTTGCCCGGAAAATACCTAAGTGCAAAACCAACTTAAAATGACTTGGTTTCCACCAAACCTTTCCAACATTATTTTTTACCCATTTGTGGTTGTTTCCTATAAATGGCTAAAATGTCTTTTGGTCAAAATTTCATGATTTTTCGCACTAAAATTACATGAGTTGCAAACAAACTTACGATTACTTTGTTTTCCCACCAAACCTTTCAAACATATTTTCCCTGAAGAGGACTAAAACCTTGAGCTCGAAATTTTATGACTCCTTGCACTAAGCTTGACTAGTAACCAAAACCACTAAAATTGGCTTAATGACAAACCAACCAAAACCAACTCAAGATGACTTTCTTTTCCACCAAACCTTCCTAAACTAAGTTTTTACGCATTTGTGATTGTTTCCCATTAATGAGGCTCAAAATCCTTTTGGTCAAACTTTCATGTTTCTTTGCATGAAAATTACCTAAATGCAAAACCAACTTAAAATTTGTGGTTGTTTCCTATCAATATGGCTAAAAAACCCTTCTAGTCAAAATCTCATGATTTATCGCATGAAAGTTACCTAATTTGCAAACCAACTCATGATATCACTTGTCTTTCCAACCAAACCTTCTAAACATAATCCCCGGGAAGAGGACTAAAAAAGCTTAAGGTCAAAATTTCATGACTCCTCTCACTAAACCCGACTAGTCACCAAAACCATTAAAATTGTCTAAGTGGCAAACCAGTCAAAACCAACTAAAGATGACTTTGTTTTTCCACCAAACCTTTCCAAAATCATTTTTATCCATTTTTGGTTTTTTTCCATCAATAGGGCTAAAAATCCTTCAGGTCAAAACTTCATGATTCTTTGCATGAAAATTGCCTAAGTGAAAAACCAGCTCAAAATGACTTGGATTTTCCACCAAACCTTTACAACATCATTTTTTACCCATTTGTGCTTGTTTCCAATCATTACTGCAAAAAAAATCCTCTGGTCAAAATTTGATGATTCTTTGCACGAAAATTGCCTATGTTCAAAACCAACTCAAAATTACTTGGATTTTCCATGAAATCTTTGTTGGACATCTTCTAACTTTGATGTTTGATGGAGCCATATTGAAGACTTTCTTCTTTAAGTGTCTAGGTAGTTTAATTTTTGTTTTTTGTGTCTTGATTTATCTTATGCCTTTAGCAATGATAATGAATCCAAGAACAAATATTATTAATTGGTTAAAAAAAAATTCAACTTGTTTTTAAATTGATATCTGGAAAGGTACAGTTTTTCAATCTATTATCTTTTAAATTAGTTGATTGAAAATACATAAGTAATGTTTTCAGTTTCAGTTCTTTCCATTTGAGAAAAATAAGTTTTCATGGATATTATTTTTCTTTAATTGAAATCAATTGATTGCTTCGAGTTTTCAACATATTGATTTTACTTAAATGCACATTTTTCTAAGAATTCCATTTTTGTTAAATCTCTATAAAAGGGTATGCATTGTTTCAAAAAAAGGTAACTTATACATTTAACAACTTTTACATCTGAGAGAGCCTTTGTGATTCAAGTTTTTATGAGAAATAACTTTTGAAATATCTCTAAGGTTTATTGGAGCAAAAATTTCATAATCTAGATTATGGTCAAATATATTCACTGTTGTTGTGAATTTGAGGAATCCATTTGTCTTTCTTGATTCACTTTCCAGGTTAATTTGTTCCTTTTTATACTGTATTTATATACTAGATTATGGTCAAGATAGAGTTTCTTGGTACGTTTCTCAATTGTGATAGGGTGTTACAGTAAGGGGTTTATGTTCTTATACTGTTCAAAAATAAATTTGTAACTTCTTGTAAAGAAATTGTATTGTTTTAGTGGAATTCACCTTGGTGTGAGGTGAAATTCGATATAGCTTTGTTATGAGTGAACTAATATAAAATTCTTGGTGTCTTTTATGTGTTCTTTATTTCTGCTTTATAAAATGTCTGCATAATAATTTGCACTAATACAATCAATTTGTTGTTTTAAAAAAATAATTTGTTCTTTCTGTTCTCTACATATTTGTATTGATTCTCTGTAATAACTGAAACTATTGTGATAATTGATAGTGGTTGTTACATTGAATATTGATATATTTTGTTGCAATTTGTATTACTTGGTGATTAACAATATTAATTGAAACAAAAAATAGTTTAATAAGATTTCATTGATTCTAATATTATCAATTGTTTTCTTAAAGCACTAATTGATTCTCCTGGAATTTGTACCTACCATATAATCAGTATAAATTTATTTTCAGTATTTCTTGATCATAAAAAGAATTTGTTAATTTAAAAAATAACCTGTTGAAATTAATCTTGATATTTATTTCCTTTAAAATAGATTTAAATCATTTCAACTGTTTTTATAAGATTTTGTTCTAAAATGTGTGTATTGAAAATATTACTCAATTGTTTTTAAATAAAACAGATTCATTTCTTGTATCAGTGTATTTCGAATACAAAATTAATCTGTTGGTTTTCAGAACAATCTGTTAGAATTCTCTTTGATTTTTTGTAAACTAAATATTTGCAAAAATCTTCTAAGTACAATTCACCCCTCTTGAACTTAGCTTCCCCTTATTTCAATAATTGGTATCAAGAGTTGTGGTGAATGGTCCTTTATTTCCTATGCATGTTGTTAAAGATGAAACTATTAAGGAAACATGGTTTGGGTGGTCTGAAGCTGAAAGTAAAAAAGCTCAATATGATTTTGTAGCTAAAAAAATTATTACATTTGCTTTGAATCTTGATGAGTTTTTCAGAGTGTCTCAGTGCAGCTCGACTAAGGAGATGTGGGACATTCTTGAGGTTACTCATGAAAGAACTGGGGACTTAAAAAGGGCAAGGAAACACACGCTCATTCATGAATATGAATTGTTCATGCAGCAAGGGGAAAATATTATTGATGTGTAGAAAAGGTTCACACACATATTGAATCACATGACAGGCATGGGAAAAGTCTTTGACAAAGAAGAATTGAATATAAAGGTTCTGAAATGTTTGGATAGAAGCTGGCAACCAAAAGTTACAGCAGTCTCAAAATCCAAAGATTTGTCAAAACTTCCTATGGCAGCTTTGTCTGGAAAACTGAGAGAACATGAGATAGAACTTAACTGACTGAATGATCAGGACAATTCATAAAAGAAAATCAAGAGTATAGCTCTCAAAGCTAGTACACAAAAGAAGGTCTCCATTGAAGATGATGAGGACTCAGATCAAGATGAGACCTTAACTCTAC
This sequence comes from Phaseolus vulgaris, assembly GCF_051622355.1. Taxonomy (NCBI): domain Eukaryota; kingdom Viridiplantae; phylum Streptophyta; class Magnoliopsida; order Fabales; family Fabaceae; genus Phaseolus; species Phaseolus vulgaris. The sequence goes on along the minus strand of NC_143501.1, from coordinate 15,251,603 downwards.
TCAAAAAGAAATTTTGCAGGTTTTCGAAGAAGAAAAACCATGACAAATTTTAATCAAAGATGATGTATTTCAATCAAATTTTAAACCTAAGGATTCTAGTTCTGCTAATTACACATGCTTTTTTTGTGGTAAGTTAAGGCATATTAAAATGGATTGTCCAAGCTATCAGAACAAGGATAAGTCACAAGGTAGAAAGGCAGACAAAGGCAAGGGCAAGAAAGCATACATATCTTAGGAAGATAATGACATGTTTTCATCCAATGATACCTTTGCAGAAGGTGAAGAAGCCAACCTTTGTTTCATGGCATATGGAGCATCCAATGGTGATTCAATAAGTATTTGCTCTACTGATAAGGGGAATTATGATCATCTCCTACTTGCTTTCCATGAAACACACAAGGAGGCAAATAGGCTTTCTGTTATAGGAAACAAGTTAAAAAGTGCAAATAACTTTCTTGAATCAAAAGTAAAATCATTAGAAAAATATTTGCATGATTTTCAAACTAAGCTTGTTAATCTTGAATTGATTTGTTTGCATGCAACCTGTAAATGTGTTGAATCTAGTAAAATGAAAAAGAACTGTAAAAATTGCAAAGTTACGGAGGATAAGATAAAATATCTTTTGAAAACCTTGTCTAAGTTTACCATGGGAAGAACTAATCTAGAAACTGTTTTAGAATCACAAAATGTTGTGTTTGGTAAAAGTGGATTAGGATATAAACCTGGAAAGAAAAATAATGTCAAGAAGTTATCTAGTTTATTTGTACCAGCTAAAAAAAGTATGTCTAGTTTAACAGTTCTAAAAATATGATTTCCATATCATGTTTTTACTGCATAAAGAGTGGTCATACTTTTAGGTCTTGCAAGCTAAAAACTTATCTTATTCCAAGGAGTTTAACCAAATGGTTGCCTAAGGAAAGGTAGTAACTCATCTAGACCCAAAAAGTAAGGGTACCATCTTTATTTGTTTATATTTGTTTTGTGAAAACAAAAGGAGAAAGAATATTAAATCAGTTGTATCTTGAGAGTGGATGCTCTAAACATAGTTTCTTGTCCTCAATGGAGAGGATTTTATTCCAATAAAGGCATGCCACTTGTCACTCTCCCAATGAAGAAGATTTGCACCAATAAGGTGGTGACACTTGTCACACACTCATTTGAGAGATTTTGAGAGACTTTCTCCTATAAAAAGGGGTCTTATGTACATGATTTTTAACTTTGATTTGAGTAATGAACTGTTGTCCAATTTACACTTTTACTTGTTCAAAGTGTTGAACAAGATGCTTTGATATCTCCAAATCCATGAGAAAATCTTGAAGACCTTGTTGTTGGGTGTGTGTGTGGTGTCCTATAGTTTTTAACTTGTTAATTCACTCCTTAAGATGATCCAAGTTCATTTGAATCTTTATCTTTTTGAAAAGATGGGTTTTCTAAAAGGTTGTGAAAATTCAACCCATTGAAATGTCGAATCAACTTGTTGTTTGGCACTTAATGATTTTTAAAATGATTTGGAAAAGTTTAGTTTTGTTTTGGCTTTGTTGTCAAACAAAATCAACCGGTTGTTTTAATAAATCAACTGGTTGTTTTAGTGAAAATCTTAACAAAATTTTGTTAAGAGGTTTTAATTTGTTTTAAATGATTCCAACAACTTTTGTTTTTTGATTTAACTACTTTGACCACTTGATTGAGGTCATATAAAGGTTGTTTTACGCTCCTTTACATTAACTAAGAAAGTAAGTTTATCAAAAATAGTTTTCAAGATTTCAAAAGCTTTGGATCATCTCAAGTGTGTGGAATAAGATTGGTTTTGTACTTCTGAAATTTAATCTTTGATTAACCTTGGTGTATTCTATTCCCTTTTTCCTTGAACATTGTATTTCTGTGTGTTCTTGTGTTAGTTAGTTTCAGAAGGTTTTTCTGGAAATTGTGTTGTTTTCCATAGAGTGGTGTGTGTTCTTGAAGGGTTCAAGATCATCACTCTTGGTGTGTGTTTCGTAATATAGGGTTGATTACTTAGTGGATTATCAGTGGCTAGCTGAGGACTGGATGTAACTCTTGGTTAAGAGTGAAGCAGTATAAACATCTTGTGTGATTCTCTCTATCTATATACCCATAAACTGTTTTAACATTGTTTTTGCAATTCTGCTGGTATATACAACCGGTTGTTTCATGAAAACAACTGGTTGATTTTCATCAAGTTAAAACAATTTTTTATTGGTTGAACAAAATTTTCAATTGATTGATTCTACATAGCTTTTCACTCTACCTTCAATATTTGCAAAAATCTTTCAAAAACAACTCACCCCCTCTTGTTTAGCCCTTTATTTCTAATACAAAGTTCTCTCTAGAGTTGTTTTCTTGCTAGACAATTTTGTAGACTCCTCTTAGTAGTGTTGGCCCAACCTCACTCTAGAAGCTAAGTGTTGGCTTAACCACACTTAGATTCACCGTCATAATTTTCATCACTTCCAAATTTCTACAATTCTTCAATCTTCTGCAATTTTTTTTGTCATCCATAGAATAGATTCAAATCAAAACAATAAAGAAGAAGATTTACAAATGAGGATGCAAGCTAGGGTTGCAACAACCATCTTCTCAGCATTAGTCAACTTTGCCAATATCTACCGAAAAAGATTAACTACAACAATCTAATAAATGAGATTCGTTGCTACAATCTAACGGATGAGATTCACTCTAATAATCTAACAGAGGAGATCAACATTCTAACGGATTAGATTAACTATCAATATCTAACAAATGAGATTAGTTATTAGTATCTAACAAATGTGATTAACTACTACAATCTAATGGATATGACTAACTACTACAACCTAAGGGATGAGATTAACTGCCACATTCTAACAGATAAGATTAACTGACATTATCTAATGAATGAGATTAACTACTATAATCTAACGGATGAGATTAATTTCCACAACATAACATATTAGATTAACTGCACAAATCTAACATATGAGATTAACTGCCACAACCTAACGAATGAGATTAACTGCCACAATCTAACAAATGAGATTAATTGTCATTATCTAATGGATGAGACTAACTAGTACAATCTAATGGATGGGATTAATTGCCACAATCTAACATATGAGATTAAATCTAACAATCTAATGGATGAGATTAACTGCCACAATCCTAAAGATGAGTAACTACAACAATTTCATGGATGAGATTAATTACCACAATCTAACAAATGAGATTTACTATTACTATTTAACGCATGATATTAACTACCACAGTCTAACGAATGAGATTAACCCCCACAATCTAACAAATTAGATAAACTGCCACATATTAATGGATGAGATTAACTGCCCCATCTAGAAGATAAGATTAAATATTCTATTCTAACGGATGAGATTAAGTGTCACTATCTAACACATGAGATTAACTACCACAATCTACTGAATGAGATTAACTTGAACAATCTAACAAATTAGATAAACTGCCACATTCTAATGGATGACATTAACTGCCACAATCTAATAGATGAGATTAAGTACAACAATCTAAGGGATGAGCTTAATTGTAAACTCTAACGAATGAGATTAAATCCAACATTCTAATAGATGAGATTAATTGCCACTTACCCAACTTCTCTGGACTGGTCTCGCCTGGGCGAGATCGGGCTTGCTTGGGCGAGTTCCTCTAGAGTTCTTCTAACTTATGTGAGTTTTTGGGTGAGTTTTGAACGTTCCAACCTTCTCTTTTCATCTTGTCTATTCTCCTTTAGCCCTTTCATCTCCATTTTCCCCTAGAATCCTGAAATTAACACAAAATTTGGGAATAAATTGTTCCTATTCATACTATAATCACAAAATATGTAAAAAAATGTTTAAATTCATAAATTCGGGGTCAAATTATTTTATATACCCATAAGTTCCTGCATTTTAATATGAAATATTACTTGAATATGAAACTTATCAGAGGTTCCCTTGATACTTTGCAGATCTTTCATGAAAAATGATAGGGTCATTATTGATGTTAATGAGGGAAAGATTAAAGTGAGAGCTCAAGATGATGAGGTAACTTTTAATGTCTTTGAAGGTTTGAAACATTCTAATACAGGGAAAGATTGTTTAAGAACAAATATAGCAAAGGAAGCCTTTCCTGAAACTAAAGAGCAATTGGACCTTTCAAATATTTTAGAAATGTTATACATCATTGTACTCCACAAGCAATTGAAAAGAAAAATAAGCTTGTACCCGAATCTGTGGAAAAGCAACTCACTACTAATGAGCTATCTACATCATGTATAAAGGAGGAAGACAAGATTCATTAGGATACAATTATAGCGAGGATGAATTTAAACCTGGTAAGCCAATTATGTTTAAAATAAAATTCCTACCTAGAAGGTTGAAGACAAAATGGTCAAGTTTGTGGGTTGTCAAAGAAATCATAATTGATGGAACTATTGAACTTGAAAGTCCATACTCTAGAAGAATTAAAGTTATAACCAGGAAATTGTTACAATAAAGGACTCATCCACCTTGATTAAAACAAGTGTCAAACTATATGATGTTAAACAAAGCGCTTTCTAGAAGGTAACACAATATAATTTTTTATTTATTTATTGTTGATTTGTTTTTTATTTTTAGTTTTGATACTATTTGATAAAATCCATGTTATTGCATAAAATTAAGAATATTTTGTGCATAAAATCCATGTCACTTATACACGTGCCACATCAGCCTTGCCTAAGCGAGAATTACATGCTCAAGCGAGTTTCATTTTTAGAGTTTTTAAAAACGCGAAAAGGGGCCATTTTTTTAATTTCAAATTCCCTTTGTAGTTTCTAAAACCCTAAAGTGAGATTTTTTTCTCTCTATCCAATGCTAAATCTCAAGTTTTTCTCTTCCAAATTCAAATATTCTTGCTCAATCTTTGCCATGTAAGTTTTCTTGCCCCTACTTTGTGCTTTAATTTCTATTTAAAATTATTGCTTATTATTTTTGATTGCATATTTTGGTAGTTTGGGGGTTTTAGAATTTGTATTGACTATCTAAATTTCAATGTAAATTTTAATTATATATTGCTTGGTGAATGATAAATGAGGAATGTCATCCTTACGCAGGGGAACTCTTCATTGTACAACGTCTACTCGATATCCAACCTTTAGAACTCACCAACTCGTAACGAGAAAACCTTTTTCATACTCGCTGTCAAATTCTCGGCCATATCTGTTCTTTGATAGTTGATAGTGGTTCTTGTTGTAAATCTTGTAGTACTAGGTTGGTTAATAAACTTTCTTTACCCACTCAACTCCATCCTTCTCCATACCTCTTGGATTGGAGTAATCAAAATAATGGTATAGTTGTCAACACCTAAGTCCTTGTGCCCATTCAAATCGGAAAATATGTTGATAAGATTTTATGTGATGTTATTCTTATGGACATCAGACACGTTATTCTTGGCCGCCCTTGGCAGTTTGACACTAATACTTGACATGACGATTATGCTAATAAAATTACGTTTCACCAAAATAACCATAAATATACTTTGTATCCCCTTAATCCTGCGGAGGTTCGCAAGAATACTATCCAATTCAAAAAGAAAATAGAAAAGGAAAAATTCTTAGACACACAGGAACACAATCCCCATGTTTCTTCGTCTATACCTTTAAAACCTTTGTGTCTTATTACTTCATTGACATTTCCTTGTGCTTTTCCTTTAAGTTCTTTTTGTATTTCTCCTACCCCTATCTCCACCACTCTTCCTCAGGCCAAATATTATATTTTATGGCTCCACATCTTTTATAGTTTTCTCTACTATATGCTTATTTTGTTTCCTGTTCTTTTCAGGTAGATTCATGAGCCAGGAGGAACATAGATAGTGTCTTTTATGCACATAAGGTGGCACCATCAATTGGATCTAAGGACAGATCCTTTTCAAGGGAGGGAGCCTGATGGAGGACCATCTAAGCCACCATACACAAGAATAAAGACAGAAGAATTATTTGTTTAAATAGTAGAATACCCATGTATAAGACTCATATTTTCATTTTCTTTCAAGAGTATTTTGTAGATGAATCAAAGGCACTCTAGAAACCTTCACCTGTCACACAAGCAAAGGTCTATAGAGCATCTTAAGAGAACATACATGCCCCTCCTTAAGCCACCAAACCTCACCATAGTTAAAATCGCTTAACTAGGGTTATGGTAGCTTAAGGAGTAAGCTACCCTCACCCTTTTGATCTATAAATACCTCACATGAACCTCTTGTATTCAAATTTGTAATTAATTGAGTGAAGTATTCTGAAATGAAGTTCATTCTCTCCCAAATCTCTCTTTGCTAGAGAGTCTCTTTTGGACTAGTGAAACTTGGAAGGTTGGCCAAACCTCCTTCCCCTTCATTGCACTTTAAACCACCAAACCCTAGCACCTTCATTACCATTTGATGCTCCTCTCCTCAAATCCTTTCGCTGCCTTACTCCATTCAACTCCAAAATCAAGAACTTGGATTACATAAAAAGTTCTCTTACAAATCATGTGAATTAGTTTTAAAATTTTGGAGCAATTCCTTGGCATTTCTATACTATTTGATGCAACACTATTAGAGTTGAATTTAATTTTGTTTTCTAATTGTTATTATTTGTGACAAATTGATATGTTTGAAGACTTTTATAGCTATAGTCTTGCGAAAAAGAATGGGTTGTACAAAGAGCATTGCGACACAAACTATAAAAGTAAAGAGAGTTAGGATTAACTCAAATTCTCCTGAACCTTCAGCAAGAAATCAGTTCAGTGATAAGGAAAAGCAACGAAGATATGAAGAAATTAAGAATTGAATATTCATTAATGAAAAAAAAGTGAAATTGCAACCTAAAGAATATGATGTATTTTTAAATGGGTTGTAGAGAAAAAAAAAAGTGGATGGGACTAGCAGAACCATTGAGTAAATATGATCCACAAGTGGTTTGTGAATTTTATGTTAACGCTTGGACTAGAGGCCAATGGACTTAGGGAATGAGGTCTAGAGTTAGAGGAAAATGGGTGTGTTTTGATAGGGTATCCAATAGTGCTTTCTTGGGGAACCCATTGCAATTAATAGGTAATGATGATTGGACTTATCACCAACTGAGGCCCAAAACCTATGATTTCAATGATGAAGAGGTGGCTACCAGATGTCATCTTCTCTATTTTCTTTTAAAAGAAGATTATTCTATTGATGTAGCCAAAATTATCTTTTATGATATTTATAAGTTTGTTAAATTAGAGGTAAATCAAAATAAACAGAAGGCCAAAGGTTCCTTAAGGTTCCCTATGTTAATAACTACTCTATGTGCAGCTCATGGGGTTGAGGTGAACCCAACAGTAAAAATCAGACCGATTATTGATCAAAAATTTATTCTGCACAATTGCACTAATACAAAAGAACAACCTCCACAAGTTGGTGATGCTCCATTCCATTAGTCACCAATCCACCAACCTAGCTCATCATCATCATCTTCTATGGAGGGTCTGATGTTAGAGGGAATGACAAGTCTTTGGACCACCATGGATCGGATGCAGTTAGAACAAAGAGCCACATGGTAACAGATGCAATTAGAAGAAATAGCCATATGAGAGCATGTGCAAATGCAGCAGAGTGCTACTCATATAGGAATGATGTATTTGCATCAAGTAGCTTATCACAACTTTCTTCAAGGCCAACCCAACCCCTATATGCCTCCAGATCGGTTTGGAGCTTATGTTGCATGACTTAGGTCATGTATTATTTTTCTGTGAGGGCATGTCCAATAGATGAAGCAAGACCATCTACAACTATAGATGAGGATTTCAACACAGAGTTAGATGAGTTGCTAAGAAGAGATGATTACGCATAACGTAGAATAAACATGGTTTTATCTTTCTAGTTATTTTATTTTTTCAGTTTGTTTAATTTGCTTATTTTTTTAGTTATTTAATTTGCTTATATTTTTTGTTTTATTTGTTGAGTTTTTTTAGTTGTATTTTGTTCTTAAATGTTATTATGAGAACTAGAATATTAATTTGAATCGTGGGGAAATTATTAATCAAACTTTGCGTTTAAGATTAAAATAGTGAAATGATATAAACACGATTGAAAAAAAATGTGTTGAATTCATATTCAAATTTAGTTGAGATTGTGATACATGAAAATTAAACAAGATGAGTAGTTGGAACAGAGAATGATAAGCAATAAGGAATTTGACTAATTAAGCCAAGTAACTGTGTGTGAATCTTAAATAGTTCGAGAGTTTTGCTAATGAATTGAAAGTTATGGTTGCTTGATTTTTTATTTTATGTTACACCATAAAAGAGCATTAAAATTATTAAGGCATTTTTATTAATTAGAAACTCAAAGCCAACATTTGTTTAAATTGATTATATCTTTGTGATAGCCTTTTTAAGCCAAGAATTATTTTTATTGCACCCTGGACCTTAACTGATATACTTTCCTACCTATTGGCATATTTAAGGAAGGAGAATATAGATGTAATTTATATAAAGAAAAGGGGATGGTTTGTTTTAGTTGTTTTCACTATTTTAAGTTTAAATTATTCGTTTGGTTGGAAATAGGAATAATCTATTTCCATTTTGATTGATAGAAAAGAAAATAATCCTTTTTATGTTGAAATCATAAATAAGAAAAGAAAATGGGGAAAAAAATTGAAGTCAAAGAAATTGGTCATTAGATAACACATATGTAATGCAATTGGATTATAGGTATGTTCTTTTTCTTTTAAGTGTGCCTTTTGTTATCTAAAAAACCAATATTTTTTTGGAAGCCTAGCCTCATTATAACCCTGAAGAAGACCTTAATATTCATGTTCTAATGTGATTGTGATATGAGGTGAAATAAAAAACAACTGTAATTTGTTAGAATTCAATGGAAATTGAGAGAAAAGCTTACATATGAGAGAAAATTTTAACCCAAATATGATTTATTTGTATTCATTTACTTTGCTTGAGGACAAGTAATATTCTAGGTTGGGGGAAGTTGATAAGTATCATAATTCAATAATATTCCATGCAAAAAGATAGGCATTTATGGACTTTAAATGCTAATAGAGTTATAATTCCACCTCTAATTTAGGAATTTTGAACCTTTTAACACATTTTGGATTATAAGATGAATAAGAACGATTTATTCTCACGTTTATGCTAATTTCAGGAACATATGGGAAGATGAAGATAAAAGGGCTAAAGGAGAATGGACAAAGACAAGATGAAAAGAAAAAGTTGGAACATTGAAATCTCGCCCAAACAAGACCACTCTAGAGGAACTTGCCTAAGGCTCTCTTAAGCGAATTCACTCTAGTGAAGTTGGGCTTTTTCTCGTGAGACTCGCTTAAGCAAGCAATATTTCATTGGAGCGAGATATCACTTAAACTACATCAAATTAGGTTAAATAGAAGGCGTGATGCAAAACCTAAGAAGAGTGAGGATAATGAGAGATAGAAAACCCTAAATGAGACAGTCGTTAAGGAGAAACACCCTGGATCTTTTTTCTAGCTTTTCATGCTTGTAATAGTCAATATAAGTGGCTAAGTCTTCCCTTTGGGATCACTACAAGAAAATGATTAAATGGCAACTAATTTAGAAACAAAAAAAAAATAGTTTCTATAGTAACTAATTTAGATACCATTTTATAAACTAAAAGTTATTAGTTACTAAAATGGTATCTATTATTAATAAAAAATATAATAAAATTAGATACTACATTTTTGGTAGCTAATAATAAATAAAAAAATAAAATAAAATTAGAGACCATTTTTTTAGTCTCTTTGTTAAGATGTAATTAGAAACCAATTTTTAAGTCACTTTTAATCTATTTTAGAAACTAATTTTTTTGTTTATAAAAATAAAAAATTAAAAACTAATTTTTTAGTTTCTAATCATCACATAATTAGATACTTAAATTTTTAGTCACTACTATTTAAATTTAGATATTTAAATTTAGTTACTAATTTTAGAGTAATTAAATTTTATAAAATTAATTATTTTTTTAATTTGAGCAAATTGGGTGCAGGAGGTAAAATTAATTATTTTTTTAAATTTTTTTAACTTGAGCAAATTGGTTGCAGGGTAAAATTAATCTATCTTTTTCTCTGTAGCTTTTTCTTCTCATCTTTCAATCTCCACAACACACTCTCCAACCGGTGGCGGCGACGCATCCACGACGGCGACGCTCTCCGACGGCGACTCACTCGCGACAGCAGCGCGCGACGGCAGCGCATCCCGCGACAGCAGCGCGCGACGGCAGCGCATCCCGCGACAGCAGCGCGCGACGGCAGCGCATCCCGCAACAGCAGCGTGCGACAGCAACGCGCGACGGCAGCGCAACGCGCGACAGCAGCGATTCTGCGACAGCAACGCACGACGACAACAGAGTAGTATGCTTCTCCTTGTCTCATTTCGTGCTCTATTCTTACTCTGTTTTTTATTTTTTGTGCTTGCTCATCCTTATAGATTTTAGGTCATTGCAGTAGAGTATGATGTTTTCCCTTGTCTCAAATTTAACAATTATATTCCAATGTGGAGTTTCAACATTTGATTTTCCCATAGAATGGTCCTCCTTCACATTTTTATTACCATTTCAGAAATTCAAAACTTAGCAATTCTTTTTAATCTTCTCAGATTGCGTAAATACTTAATTTATAACTTCTCAACTATAAACTGATAACACAGTTGTTCCTTATAAGATAATAATGTTAGTTTTATATTAGTTGATAGTTTTTTTAATCTATGTACAGAATCCTTATAACATAATAGTGTTAGTTTTTGTTTTTTTGAATAGAGTATTCTCTGCTGTGTGGTATAAAATGCAAATCAATTCATTAATTTATTCACAAAAGTCTCCATCACTCTTAAATTTATGCATCTTGAACACATTAATAAGATATCCATTTGTATGAAATTGGTCTTATAATCTTGCACACACTTTTTGATCTAGTTCCAGACCTATAGGATTGTTACATATAATATTGAATGACTGAGTATTAAAAGTCATAAGATTAGAACGTCTTATGACTTGGGATAACCTAATTTTTTATGAGTTTCCTTTCTACTTATTGGACTTAGGATTTTAATTGGATATCCTCTTTGTTATCAATCCTTTTGAAAAATGGGATTTGTTTAGCACTACCATCTGCATGAAGCTGAAAATTAAACAAGAACTGCCCAAGATAACTTAATTTCTTCTATGTGTTGAGATGGATTTGTTTAGAAGTCTTATATTTATTCATAGGATTTATATATGAAACTGTTTTGTTGAATGTCTACGTAGCTAATATGTGTATTAATATGTGTGTGGTGGGTGAGTAAATAGGTTGAATTCTTTTAGTCCAAGACTAGTACCTGTGGGGCTGCAAGTTTCTCCTGTTCTTCCGGCAAAAAAAAAGGTTAGAAATTTTTTATTTTAGTCATTGTATGTTAATAGTTTAGGGAATATTTGATTGTTCTCAAATAAATTAAATAATGATAGATTATTAGACTTTCTTTTATAGTTGAATGATGCATTGTGTTATACGACAGATTATGGATATTCGTCAAAATCGAAGTTGGATGTATGATAGATTTATGTCTGATAGAAGGGGATATAAAGATGCATTTTTAAAAGGAGTAGATGAATTTGTGTCCTATGCATGTGCAGAAACAAATTTGTCAAATGGAAAAATAAGATGTCCTTGTTCTAAGTGCAAAAATCTAAGGTTCTTCCATTTTGAAGAAGTTAAAGTTCATCTTTATAAGAAAGGATTCATTCCTGAATATTGGTATTGGACATGTCATGGAGAAAGTGACCCAAACATATGCATAGATACTAGTCTTGAGATTTTGAGTACACAAGAAGGATACCTCAATAGATTTGAGAGCATGGTTTATGATGTTGCTGGTCTAGAGTATGAAATATATCATGATCAAGAAATGGATGACTCTCCAAGTATGAATGAGACTTCAAACATAGAAGCCCAAAGGTTTTACGAACTATTAGATGCAGCCCAAAAACCATTATGGCCCGGATGTAATAATCACACCGAATTATCTTTTGCTGTTAGATTTTTGACAATTAAATCAGAGGGGAACATGTCTCAAAGATCTTGTGATCAAACATTAGCCCTTATGAAAGAGACACATCCTATTGGTAATCTTATTCCTAAAGATTTCTATAGGGCCAAAAAGTTAGTCTCAAAACTTGGTTTAACTGCAAAAAAAATTGATTGTTGTGTTGATGGTTGTATGTTATTTTACACTGATGAAGAAATGAAGTTAAGAGAATGTAGATTTTGTCACAAACCACGTTTTCAGATACGAGGTGTTGGTAGAGATAAATACAAAGAGGTTCCTGTTAAAAGAATGCATTATTTACCTCTCATTCCTAGGCTTAAGAGATTATATGCCTCCATGAGTTCTGCTCCACATATGAGGTGGCATCATGAAAATAGACGAGAACCTGGGGTGTTGTGTCATCCATCTGATGGTGAAGCTTGGAAACATTTTGATAAAATGTATCCTGAATTTGCATCTGAACCAAGAAATGTAAGGTTAGCTTTATGTTCTGATGGTTTTTCACCTTTTAATAATTCGACTCCACCTTATTCTTGTTGGCCGGTAATTATCACCCCTTACAATCTTCCTCCAGAATTATGCATGACTACTCCTTTTATGTTTTTGACATTAATTATCCCTGGGCCACATAGTCCAAAAGGTAAAATTGATGTGTATTTGCAACCATTGATTGATGAGTTAAAACAATTATGGAATGGAGTGTTGACATATGATATTTCAAGAAAGCAAAATTTTATGATGAAAGCTACATTAATGTGGACTATTAATGATTTTCCTGCATATGGAATGTTGTCGGGTTGGAGTACATCAGGGAGATTAGCATGTCCATACTGTATGAACCAATCAAAAGCTTTTAGATTGAAAAGAGGTGGGAAAATTTCTTGGTTTGATTCTCATCGTCAATTTTTGCCTATGGACCATTCATTCAGAAGAAATAAGGATGCATTTTATAAAAATCGAATTGAAAAGTCTCAACCTCCAAAATTTTTTACTGGGAATGAATTGTGGGAACAAGTTTGTTTTCTCCCAAAAACAACTGAAGTTAGTCCTTGTATTTGTGATGAACATGGTGGGTCTCATAATTGGACAAAACAAAGCATCTTTTGGGAGTTGCCTTATTGGAAAACCAATTTGATAAGACATAATCTTGATGTAATGCATGTAGAGAAAAATGTGTTTGATAATGTCTTCAACACAGTGATGGATATAAAAAATAAGACCAAAGATAATGTTAAGGCGAGAATGGACTTGAAGGAGTATTGTAAGCGAAGAGAACTAGAACTACAAGTTCAATCTAGTGGAAAAGTCTTAAAGCCTAAAGCAAAGTTTGTTTTGTCCAATGAACAAAAAAATATTGTTTACAAATGGATTAGTGAGTTGAAAATGCCAGATGGGTATGCCTCAAATTTGCGTAGATGTGTAAACCTAAATCAGAGGAAGTTGTTTGGAATGAAAAGTCATGATTGTCATGTGTTAATGGAGATGTTATTACCTATTGCTTTTCGTGCACTTCCCCATCAGGTGTGGAATCCTATAGCTGAATTAAGTAAGTTTTTTAAGGATTTGTGCTCAACAATTTTGAGAGTGGATGATTTGTTATTAATGGAAAAAAACATCATCATTACGACATGTAAGTTGGAACAAATATTTCCTCCTGGATTTTTCAATTCCATGGAGCATCTACCTATTCATCTACCTTATGAAGCTAGAGTGGGAGGTCCTGTTCAATACCGCTGGATGTATCCATTTGAGAGGTAATTGTTTACTTCATTTAATGTACACAATTGTATATGTTACTTATAAGTTTAGTAGTTAACAATATGCTTTTGTATAGGTACTTGAATAGGTTGAAACGAATGGTTAAAAACAAATCCCATGTAGAGGGTTCTATTTGTGAGGCATACTTAAGCTTGGAGACTTCTCATTTTTGTTCATATTATTTTGAGTCACATGTCCAATCAATGAGAACTAAAGTTGGTCGAAATGATTTTGGAGGTCAAAATGACACGAGGCAAACAACTTTATCAGTTTTCAATCATGTTGGTCGTCCAGGAGGAACTTGTAAGAGTCATTATTTAAATGAGAAAGAATTAGCTACTGTGCATTTGCATGTCCTGCTTAATTGTGAGGAAGTTCAACCATATATTGAGTAAGTATTTTAATTTTATATCTCATTTATTTATTTTTTTAATAGTTTTAATGTATATAAGAATGTATACAATTACAGACACTTTGTGCAATATTTGGAAGCATCTATTCCAAATATAAGTAGAATTGATATTGATGGGAGAATTGCATCCGAATTTCCATTTTGGTTTCGAACATATGTAAGTATTATACACTTTTCTTTTGAATAGTTTTATTAATTATGAAAAATAATGATTTTGGGATTGTTATTTATAGGTTCATGATAGAAATAACTTAGTACAAAATCAACATTTGCATCACTTGGCATGGGGTCCCCAAAAAAAGGTTCATACTTAGCCCATATACTTTGTCAATGGTTTCAAGTTTCACACGAAAGAATGGACTATTGGTAAGAAAAAAATCAATTGTGGAGTTTGTGTGAAGGATGATAATGAAAAATACTATTATGGTATTATCAAAGAGATTATGCAAGTAGAATACTTAGGAGAACCAACCAAACAATTGGTGGTATTTAACTGTGAGTGGTTTGATAATACCATTAATCATGGTATAAAAGTTCAACCTCAATATGACATTGTGGAGGTTCATTGTCAAAGAAGATATTCAAATTTTGATCCTTTCATATTTGCAACAAATGCAAATTCAAGTATATTATGTACCTTATCCAGAAAAAATAAAAGAAAAGGTCAATTGGTGGGTGGTTATTAAAACCAAACCAAGATGTACAGTGGATGATCGATATACATTAGAGGTTGCTTATCAAGAGTCAACAACTAACGTTAATATCACAACAAATGAGGAGTTACTTGGTCATTTGATGGATGAAGACGAGTATGAGGAAATAGATGAACTAGACATGAGAGTTGTTGAGAATTCGAAAGAAAGTAAGCAAATGGAAGAGGAAGAAGAGGAAGAAGAGGAAGAAGAAGGTTTTTTTGAAAGTGAATTTGAGTATGATTCTGAAGATGATGAAAACTTAAATCAATATAGACTTGATGATTACTTTAATGGTAATAGTGATGATAGTGATGAGTAAATCACTTTCTTTATGATACTGTAAAGGTGAGGCTTCATTTGTATTTGTGTTCTATTTTCTATAATTTTTTCTATTATGTTTTATTGATTTCAACAATTTTCTAATTTGTTTTATAATTATTGCAGATGTCAAACAAAAATCATGGTAAAGAAGTTACTTTTTGTGAACATTCGACCAAACAACGTTCAAGACGTCCTTCACAAATTACTTGTGCTTCTCGACCAATTGCTTTCCCATCCATTGATTCATCATTAAGAACATCTCAGTTTGCAGCTCAACCTTTGGCATTAGGAGCTTTTAGTTCAAATTCAAAACCTAATGTTAATCAATCATTCAAAACACCTAAGTTTGCAGCTCAACCTTTGGCACCAGGAGCTTCTAATTCAAATTCAAAACCAAATGTTGATCAATCATTCGGAACATCTCAGTTTGCAGCTAATTCAACATCAAATGAAATTAATTCAACACCAGATGAAACTAATTCTACATCAGAGTCACATGGCAATTATGTCAAGTCAGTTTTAAACCTTGATGGGCAAGGGTATGTATATCAATGTAATCATTACTCTTAGAACAACCAAATTAATAATAAACTGTGGAATTATGATAATTTACATGTCATTTTGCAGATTCTTACCTTCACGCCCTGCAGCTAATGGGATTGGAAATATCTTCAAAAGTCATTATACCGATCCATGGCCATCTTGGAAGAAGATACCAATTAGAACAAGAGACTTGTGGTTTGGAGAGTTTTTGGTTGATTTCATATAATTAACTTTGTTTAATTATCTAGTTTAATTTTATTATCTATGCTAGTCTTACATATAATTAACTTTGTTTCTTTATTAATGCAGAAGAAGTTTTCGATTTGTCCACCGGATCATTGGTGGGCAAGAAAGAATTTTGAAATGCGAGGTGCTGTAATCATGAAAAATAATCTAAATAAGGCTCGACAGAGAAAGATTAACCCAAACTGGATTGGAGATAGTACATGGGATATATTATGTCAGCAATGGGCATCTGAAGAATTCCAAAAGAAAAGCACGATCGGGAAAATAAATAAAGTCTCTGGATGTGGAGGTTTTGGAGGATCTCGTCACACATGTGGCTCTATTAGCACATCTCAACATAAATATAATATGGTAATTTGTTTTCTAACTATTTTCTTTTTATAGCATCTCAATATATATATATATATATATATAATATGGGAAGTGTGTGAATTTTATTTTTTCAGACAAAGATGAATGGAATTCCTCCCACTATATTAGAATTGTTTTGTCGCACGCACCAACGACGTAAGGACAACTCTTGGGTGGATAAAAAATCAGAACAAGTAAATGTAATGAACTATTACCTTTTATTTTAGTTGTTTTGTTATATTTTTTGTTTTTTCATTTTCAATGTTAAAGTTATTGTTAGTTTATTGCTGTTGTGTGTTTAAATATTTTGAAATTTTGGATGAAAAGTAGTGTGGTTGAAGTGAAACAGCTTGCGATAAAGCTCAATTTCATGATTTTCAAAAGCTGGGATAGGTTTGTAGAAAAAGTTGTTAATGTGCTTTCCCTGAAAACTGTTTGAGCTAGAGGCATACACTGCTATAGTGATTAGTCTCTCTCAACCTCTAGGTTCCTAGTCTATCCGACCTGTCCTTCATCATCAAGTTCATCTAGATTTTGCCTCTTAGGTGCATCTTACAAGACAAAGGTATGTACGTATGTTCCTCGTCACTTTTTTATAATTATATTTCAAGGGTAGGTGCATCCATAACTATTATTACAAAACACAACTAAATTATGCAAGACCACAGTGTAAGAACCGAGGGAAATCCTAGACATGGATGGGGCAACCTAGACATGGTAAAAAGCAACCAGAGAAAGGCTTACTCTAAGTGAAACCCTAAGCCTGCAAAGGAGTCAGACTCTGACTGGATATCTAGAATGGCCATAGTGAGCACGGGCTTTTGAATTAATATCTCACAGAGCAAATATGGAAGCATATTGTGATACTTAGGCCTTAAGGCCCTCCTGACCAATAGATTAGCTTTGAGATGGGTTTTCCTCCTGGGTTTGAGTCGTACTAAAAACATTGGAACAAATCAAAGGGAGCATGTCCCAATTAAATAAAGACTAAATCAAATTTAAATGCAACTTTCACGTTTAATTTAAAAATATAAATTGCTATTGGTGGTGATGAAAAGCCAGAGGAACCAATAGCTCCAGTTATGGCAGCATTGGCTGCCTGCTGAATATACACCATGTTGTTATTTTGATTACACCTGCTGAATATAAATCATTTGTTTACAGTTTTACACTTTAGAGCATATATAAGTGACCTCCAATTACAATAAAGAAGCTTTGCATGTAAGTACACAATGAATTTAAAGAAAATTAATAAAAGATAACAAGATAAATGTCTTGCACCACTGTATCAGAATGAAACCTGACAAGGTTTTAAATTTCTAATCAATAAAAACAATACCTTAAATCAATGCTAATGAACCGAGGGGAATCAAATCAGTGTGTTAGGTTGTTATTGGACATTGGAAAAACCGAGGAACCAGTATGACACCAAACCAACACTGGCAATTGCTTCTTTGGTGCCAAAGAGAAAGAGGGGAATTGCTGGCACACACATAGATCCTTACCAAATAAACCTCAGAGTACACTGTTATGATACGTCACTGTTATTGTTTACCTGTACATTAATGAAAAGTTTCCAACTAATTTCTTTTTAATTACTTCAAATAGACCGAGAAGCAATCATTCATGAAATAATATCTGTTTGTTTTCTTGATCAATATTCTATTGGTATAAATATTCTATTGATGTTAACAGGCAGAATTTACACGTTAATTTGAAGACTTAACACAAAATGCATCTGCACAAGGAATTCCCCCTCCAAATGAGTTAGATGTTTGGTGTGATGTAGCTGGAACCAAGAATGGGAGGATATATGGTCTTGGAATTGAATCTACTGTTATTGGAGGTAGGCCTTACTACCTTGGCTCATCTTCTTCCTCAAATGGGTGGATACAAAGTCAAGAGCTTGATGAACTTAAAAGAGATATGGAAGTAGTTAAGAAAGAAAGAGATGAGCTTCGAATCAAAATTTTAAATATTGAGCAACTTTTTGAGAAAAACAATGCAATGATTCGACAATGGATGGATAGTATTAATCGTCAATCAATGCCACCAAGTTTTGAGGAAACTCAAGATGAGGATGAAACACAACCACCTAGTCAACCACTCAGTCCTTATCAAGGTAATTTTGTTACACTATTCTATATATATTTTTAAATTTCAATCTTGCTAATAAATTTTATTTTATATTTTTTGACAGGTAGATGATTATTGTTATAGCTAGCATCAAAAGCTCACATGGTACACCACTGAGCATTAGCTCTTCATGGAATAAAGTTCACAAAAAAATGATAGATTAAGCATTTTACTTTTCAAGCGCCTTGTTTGAATCATTTGTAATGATTAGTAGCAGCTCTTAGCTTCTACATTGCATAAAATTACTTCTAACAATAAAAATAGTTGTTATAAGTTGTTAATGACAGCATAGTTGGTGCTGCAGAATTATAATATGTGTCATTCTCATGTGCTTTGAAGTCCTTTTGTTCTGTTTTTTATGCAGTTTTATCCCAGCTATGCCAATCTTTTTTTGCCTCACTGTCAGGAACTAAAACCATAGTTGGTAGAGGGTAGATAAAGTAAGAGTGGGTATGCTAGTAGGTGCAACTGTGTAATTTTTTACCTTAGCTGCAGGTTCCTTCTGTTGATAAGCTCAAGAGGGGTGGTTCTGTAGAACCTTATATAGACAAGTAAGATAAATGATATAGTGAACAATATTGAGAGGGCCACTATTACAACCATCTTGCTTGGACGAACTGGTTGAGGGAAATCTTGCATGGTGTCTGTCTCACTGTATTGTGCTTGAACATTAGAATGAAATAAAGAACCATCATGATGAACACTGGTAAATGGTTCTTGAAAGGCATGTTCCTGAAAATTGAGATCATGCCACCAGTGATGATGCTCCAATGCATATTTGGCAAATCATTTTTAGAGCTATAGCTATATCTGTATTTGATAAATGCAGACAATGAGAAAGTTTTCAATCTTGGCTTTTAATTAGTTTTACACTCCCCAACAAGGAAGGTTAATCTGTTTGTTGGTTTATGCAATGAACGCATCAACAATTAAATAAAATAAATAAATAATAATAAAATAAAGAAATAATAAAAAAATAAAACAATAATAATAACATAAATAAATAATAATAAAATAAATAAATAATAATAAAATAATTAAAATAATAAAATAATATTTTATAATAAATTATATTATTTAGAAACCAATATAGTGACCATTTTTTGGTATTTATATTCTATATATTTTGGTCACTAAATTAGTTTAAATAAAATTGGTTGTTAATTTGGTTTTTATATAATTGGTCACTAAATTAGTTTCTATATATTTGGTCACTAAATTAGTTTCTACATATTTGGTTACTAAATTAGTTTCTACACATTTAGTCACTAAATTAGTTTCTATATATTTGGTTACTAAATTGGTTTTTATTTAATGTCACTAAATTGGTTTCTAAATTAGAATCTAAATTGGTATTTAAAATTAGCGACCATGATTTTAGCCACTTAAAACTATTAGTTTCTAAATTAGTTTCTAATCAAGTTAGTGACTAATTTTATCATTTTAGAAACCAAAAATTTAGTTTCTAAAAGCACTTTTTCTTGTAGTGGATTAGGAGTAAATTGTTCATACTCTTACGTATTGAGGTAGTATTTATTTATAATATTTTGTTCTTGATTGATGATTGGTATTATCATTTTATTCTTAAAGTTTGAATCTTTATTCATAATTTTGATCCTAAGATTTGACTGGAAAGTACTTCTAAGCATGTGACCTAAATGATAATGCTTAACATATTTGAAATGTTAATTGCTTTATAAGATATGTTCGTAATGATATGCGAAGAATCGATATTTACGAGACAAACTTAATAATTTTATATGCAAGAAATCAATATGAATGATTTTTATATGTGCATCAATGATTGAATGTTATATGTTTTTATTCATTGAAAATACAAATGAGTGAGAATGAGTAATCCAATCCCTAATAATTTTATGTGAGGAATTAATATGAATGATTTTTATATGTGCATCAATATCAATCAAGATGAAATGTTATATGTTTTTATTCATTGAAAATACAAATAAGTGAGAGGGATTAACCCATGATCCCAATTTTCTCAATTGAATCATCTAAATAAATTACTTTGTTTTTATTTAATTTCTTATACAATATTCATGATACCAACAACCTTTCAAACAAACTTTGGCACATTTTTTATATTTAGTGAATATTATATTTGAGATTTTAGAATTATTCTTTGTGAGTTCGATATCCGTCCTTATGGACGATTTATTACTTCTAACTCGGTACACTTATCGAATTAAATAGTCATCAATTACTCACACTAAACCCAAATAGTCACCAACACCAAGAAAATTGGATAAGTGGCAAACCACTGAAAACAAACTCAAGATACTTGGTTTTTCCACCAAACCTTCCCAACATCATTTTTTACCCATTTGTGGTTGTTTCCTGTCAATACGGCTAAAAAAGTTATGGTCAAAATTTCATGATTTTTCACATGAAAATTACCTTGGTTGCAAAACAACTCACTATTACTTGAGTTTCCCATCAAACCTTCCAAACATATTTTAGGGTTAAAAAAGCTTAAGGTCGAAATTTCATGACTCCTTGCACTGAACTCGAGTAGTCACCAAAACCACTAAAATGGGATAAGTGGCAAACACACCAAAATCAACTCAAAATGACTTTGTTTTTCCATCAAAGCTTTCCAAAATCTTTTGTATCCATTTCTGGCAGTTTCCCACCAATAGAGTTTAAAATCCTTCGAGTCAAAATTTTATGATTCTTAGCCCGAAAATTTCCTAACTGTAAAACAACTCAAAATGCTTGGTTTATCAATTAAACCTTCCCAACATCATTTTTTACCCATTTGATGTTGTTTCCTATCATTACGGAAAAAACATTTTGGTCCAAATTTCATGATTTTTTCACACGAAAATTACCTAAGTTGAAAACAAACTCACAATTTCTTGGTTTTCCCACCAAACCTTCCAAGCGTATTTGCTCGAACTAAGCCCGACTAGTCACCAAAACCACTAAAATTGGCATAGTGGCAAACCAACCAAAACCAACCCAAGATGACTTTTTCTTTTTCACCAAACCTTCCCAAAATATTTTTTTTTTATCAATTTGTGGTTTTTTCCCATCAATACAGCTCAAAATCCTTCTAGTCAAAATTTCATGTATCTTTCCCATCAATTTGTTTATAGATGCATATTTCTCTTTTGTATTCAAATTCCTTGAGTCTGGTAGTGTGCTTAATGTTCAACAGTGAGGAACGACTGTTGAATTTCCATAGGGCATGAATAAGATCATAAGGTGATTACATGTTTTTTAACCCTATTAAGCCAGTCATGTGACTTGATGGTTGTAGAGCGCAAAGTTGGGACTATAGTGAACTGCTCCATCTTAATACAAAGTTAAGATCATAATAATGACTTACTGTTCTAGATAACCTTGTGCGATGAATCAACTTAGTTTGACAAAAATAGGAACATGGATTTTGAATAGAACATTGTATTTATAAATAATAATAACAAAGGAGATTCAAAGGGTTATTTCAATTCCTACATTTGTGCTTTATTGATATCTCTTTATTTCAATGATTGTCTAACACTTCACCTCTCGATCTAAATATTTAGTAATGTTACTAGTATTATTACTCACATGAAAACCCCTCAAAATTACAAATCACTTCATAATAAAAGATAACCATAATGTGATATAATTAATTCCTTATGGATACGATAACCCTCAATTGTACTACAATTGACGTGGTCCAATTTTCGAGTAATAAGAGATTTGACTAAATAAGAAATATATTTTTTACAAACCCACCGTCAGGTACTCATCTCATGGTTAAAAATGCTTATGCATGAGGACGAGTGTACCAATGTATGCATGAGGACTCACATTTGAAGGGGAGATTGTTAGGAATTCAAGTATGGATTCAAGTTGCAGATTGAGTAGAAATGAAAAGGTTGAGCGAACAAACCGATTAACTTAAGGTTTTGGGTTGAAAGCAATGTCATGGTTTCTTATGATAACTCATGACACATTATAGTCGAATCTCCATGGTGAATCCCCCCGGAATAACCCAATAGCTTTCACTCTAAACAACATTTTTTATTGACAACGCCATATTTAACTTACATTCTAAGAAAAAAATTATCTGTTTTTGTTGAAATCTTCATTGGTATTTGTGATTCAACTTTTCCGTATATTCCGTATATAATAATGAAGTACTTTGGTGAAAAAATTCATAGATAAAATTTGTATGTAATTTTATCAGGTTGATGTGAAAAAATATTACCTACGAATTTTTATCTACGAATATTATCTATCAATTTTTACCAACATATATTACTTACGAATTTATCCGTAACTAAATACACATGGATTAAAATTCATAGATAATTACATAATTAATATTAATATTATTATTATTAATATGAATATTATTATTATTATTAATATGAATATTATTATTATTATTAATATGAATATTATTAATATCATTAAAATTATTATTAATATTACTATTAAAACATTAATATTATTCATATTATTATTATTATTATAAATTTTATTATTAGTATTATTAATGTTACTAATATGATTAATATTATTACTAATACTACTAATATTATTACTAATATAATTACTGGCATTATTACTAATATTACTAATATTATTAATGCTATTATTGTTATTATTATTGCTATTAATGCCAATAATTATATTATTATTATTATTATTATTTGTTCTTAACGGTTGATTTTGATCGGACTTAATAGTGAGCTCTGGGTTAAAACGACTTTGTTTGGTGTATTGAACCGAGATGAAGACGTTTTGTGACGAAGGGCGCTCCACCTGTTGATCACACTCCGACAATCAAGTCAGTGAGAATATTCAAACTATAAAATTTGTATCAGTGTAGAGTTCTCAGAAAACTTACCTTAAGGGTTTAGCCCCTTTTTATAGACATTCTTTCAACATTTATTCAACAAGAATATAACCTCAACAACAAGAATATAATTTCAACAGTAAGAATATAATTTTCAATTATAAGAATATTCTGTTGACATAAATCTTTATTTTTTAGGTAAAATGCGACATTATTCCTAACAGCTTTTGTTTACATAAAAGATATACATACACTCAACTACTTCAGGTATTCACCATGTGGTTTTGCTTTTAGTCATTCTCTTGATATGGATTGTCAAACGTCTGTGTTAAAATATATGGCCTTAAACAAAGAGGGGGGTGAATTGTTTATAAGAGATTTTCAAGAACTTTTGAAGGTTTAATGAAATTATGTGTAGAAATCCAGAAGAGGAATCAAGTTAGCCAAAAACACAAACTGTTTTAAAGCAAAACACAGAAAAGCAATCAGTTGTTTCTTCGAATCAATCGGTTGTTTATACCAGTTAAAACTTAAACAGCTTAAAAACAGAATTTAAAGGAGTTCAGAGAAAGAGAAATGCACACGAACAATTTATATTGGTTCACTCTTACAACAAGAGCTACTTCCAGTTCTCAGAAACCACTGGGTAATCCACTAAGCAATCAAACCAGATTTCAAAACACCACACACCAAAGCAGTGACCTTGAACCCCTCAAGAAACACACTACCTTTGGCTAACCACACCAAGAGTATTGATCTTTAACACCTCAAGAACACACAACACTTCTTGGCAATACAACAATAGAAATAGAGAAGATTAAGAAAGGATTACACATGATCAAAGAACAATCTGAAAAGAATACAATTGCAATCCTATTCCACTCACTCTTGAAAATCAAAAGCTTGATGTGAATCTTGAAAACTTGAGATCAAATATGTCAAACTGAATTTCTCAAAACTTTTTCTTACTCTTTAGAAACATATAACAAATTATTTATATTTTCCAAAGATTGGTTAAAACATTTAATGAAGGAGCGTATTCAGTTAGAAATCATTTAAAAAAGATTCACCAAACAAAACATAATTCTGTTAGGATTTTCAAAGAAACAACCGGTTAAAACCACGAAACAACCGATTGATTTGATTTGACAGTTAAGTCAACCAAATCAAACAACTTTCAACCTTTTTCAAAACATCTAAGAACAAAACAACCGGTTGATTCGACAAAACAACATGTTGTTTTTCACTTAGTTGGAAAAACATATAATTTCAAAAAAGTTTTAATTCACATCTGTTTTAGATTCAACAAAAGAGTGGATCACACTTTAATCTACCCAGATCCCACCCACACACAACAACAACACCAGCCTTTCATCAAACACCTTGGATTTGGATTCTTCAAAGCACTTGATCACTCTTGATCAACAGTCTGGGCTGACCTCATGACAAACCATTGGGCCCGTTACTCACCTTAGGCCGAGTTAGGTATCTCTCAAACTGGCTTGTCTAATCGAGTTACTACACCTAAGTGTTTGGGTTGAGGTCCCGAGCACGTCGGACTAGTACATTATTATTATTATTTTTATTAATATTATTTTTAGTTATTATAATTATTAATTGTTATTAACATTATTATTAATATTATTATTAATATGATTATTTTTTATTATTATTGATATTATAAATATTAATACCATTATTATTATTATTAGTGTTATTAATATTGTTATTAAATCTATCGCTGTTGTGTAAGATATTTAAGAAGATTTACTTAAATAATATTTTTGAATGATATTTGCTCTATTTTTGATGTGTTTTACAGAAGAGTATTTGGTTGCAAAATTTGAGAGAATTTCCCTGCATAAGATTGAGTTGATTTGTTCTTGTTTCCTCAGAATAATAGAAGTACGAAATTAATATCTTCCTTTTCCATAATGGAGCATCCATCAGTAGACGCTTCAGAAGATTGTCTAGTCCTTCCATAACCAAACTTTCCAATTTTCAAAGTGAATTAATTTTTTTATTGGAAAATCTTTAAAATCTTTGCAAAGGATAACTAGATTCAAATATTTCTCTTCAAATCAACTTTTTCAGCATTAGACGTTCTAGAAAGACCGTTTAATGGGTGTGTCAAGTAAGACCATCTAATCTTTCTTTAGTGAGAGACTTTCCAAACTTCAACGCATTATTAATCTTCATTTGCATTATCATTATTAAGTTTGGAATCTTTGCAGATGATCAAGGTCAAATAAGATAAAATGTATTTAAAAGCCAAATTTAAACAATGATTCTAATTATGGTCCAGTTTCATCTAGTTATGCGGATTTTTTATAAAACAGTGGATTACTCTCATTTGCACTATAAGAAAACTATGCTAGACACTCTATTTTAAAATCTTAAACACTACTACAAAAAAGTACTTTAATAACAATTAAAAAGACCATATGAAGACGGCTATAAATTTGTCGTTATTTTGATTATCGTTATAAATCAACTGGTTATAACA
This sequence comes from Phaseolus vulgaris, assembly GCF_051622355.1. Taxonomy (NCBI): domain Eukaryota; kingdom Viridiplantae; phylum Streptophyta; class Magnoliopsida; order Fabales; family Fabaceae; genus Phaseolus; species Phaseolus vulgaris. The sequence goes on along the minus strand of NC_143501.1, from coordinate 15,225,769 downwards.
AAGATTCTAAAATTGTTGTTTTAAAAACATATTAACGACACATATAAAAATGCCGTTATTCTAAAAATAAATAGAAAAAAAAGTTTATTTTTAAAGACGGTTCCAAAGAAATCGTCTTTATAAATGGTATCATTCAGAAAAAAATCACGATGATGATCCTGATGATATTCACAACACAAAGCTTCTTCGATTTTCAATTAACAAAAGCGGCATATATAATTTTGATAACAGAGATAATCATAACAAAATCTTAATTTTTATTTAGCTCACAGACAAAACTTTCCTTAAAAAGACAAAAATTACCCTTTAACTCTTTCAATCTATTTTTATTATTTTAGATTTACCCAATCATATTAATTATTTTATACTTTTTCACACTAATTGAAAAGAAAAATTATAGTAAATCATATCATTGCATTAATTAATCATAAAATGATATATACAGGAATAAATATGTTGATTAATAAATAAATGTTAATCTGGCGGTGCATAAAAGTTAAATTTAATTATTTTAAGTATTTAAAATCAAAACCTTATCTTAGTTAAATTAAAACTACTTAATATAAATTATTCTGCGCAGTCTTAGTGGATATAAAAAGTTGTAAAAAGTAATAATATAATTACAAACTAAATTTCCAAGTACTTAGGTTCAGTATATATAATAAACATATTCATTGAGTTTGGATAAAAATACCAATGATAAATTTTCTTTATAATTGCATCAAACTCTATTCTATCCAATAATATTTTATGTTAAAGTGAAGAATTATATATTTTCAATTTTAAATTCAATCCACAATGCAAGCAACTTTTATTCTTGTTTTTGTTTTCAAAAAACTAGATTATACCCACAAAAATGCTGACTAAAAAGATTTTTTATCTGAACTAATTTATTACAGCACCAGTGTTGAGAGATCTGTAATAATTCTTACATTTGGAGATTTCAGTAGCTGATTTTTTTTATCAAATCCAATGACGATGGAAAGATGGTTACAAATATTTCTCCTCCACTAACACCTCCCACAATCCAGAATGCAGATCATAGGAATCCTATTATGCTCCCTGTTACACTATTCTCCATCCAAATTCGATGTCCTACAAATTAAACCACCCATTGTCATTTGCTCAATAAATTAACCAAATAATGAGAAACAAAGAGAAGAGTTTTGGTGACTGAGTAGAGACACTTACCGGCCAAATATGTTGGTATCCGGATCTTGAGCTCCATAGAAAGTTCAGAACTTTAGAAAGAAAACCAGTACCCTTTGAGTGTGTTTTTCCTCACCAAAGCCAAGATCCAACCTTCCTAAATGGAAAGTAGCATAAACCCAAACAACCCAAAGCTAGTTACGATGCGGAGGGTGTTGCGACGTTGGCGGTGCGGGCGCGGAGGGTGCTTTGACGTTGGCAGCGCGACCACGGAGGGTGCTGCGAAGTGGGCGGCACGGGCGAAGAGGGTGCTACGACGTTGGTGGCTCGGACGCGGAGGGCTCAGGGGCGCGACGGTTGCTGGCAGTGGTAACCTCGGGGTTGCGAAGGACTTGTGACAGTGGTAGTGGAACGTAGGTGATATGAGAGAACTAGTGTCAGTGGATAGTGAAGAAGGAAGAGTGAATGGGCAAAGTGAAAGAAGAAAGAAAACACCCAAAGTAAAAATGAGAGGAGTTGGGCGCGGAAGTTAAAAGCAATGCATATAACGACACTTAATAGAACAACTGTCGTTGTTTAAAACCTAAATTGACTTATAACGACAGTTCACAAAGCAAACCGTTGTTAAAATCCAAATTAATTATAAGTTTTCTACCGCCTCTTTTTTAACAACGGTTATATAATAACTGTATTAACGACAGTTAATAGAACAGTTAAAACCTAAATTGACTTATAACGACAGTTCACAAAGCAAACCGTTGTTAAAATTCAAATTAATTATAAGTTTTCTACCGCCTCTTTTTTAACGATGGTTCTATAATAACTGTATATGTTTGAAGTCGTTGTATTAATATTTTTGTACTAGTGAAAGTTCGATAATAATAATTAATAAATGGTTTATAATTCTCTAAATTGTGTCTTATTGAATTTAATTTCTTTTATCTCTAGTTAATTGAAATGTCTCTCATATCTATTATTTTCCCCATAGTACGTAAAAAGTGCATTCAATTTAAAGTTGAAATATATCTGTAGATGTTAAAATTGTGAACTTATCATGCTTACATGTTAAGGCTTGATGTATAAACATTTGAATTAATATTACGCGACTTTTCTAATATAGAAAGAAATTAGGTGTTCAACTAATACAAACATTATACAAAGAGATATTTCAAAATATATATTTAAGAAAAAAATTGAATTGAATTTTTTATTTAAATTTTTTGATATTTAAAAAATAAAAGTAGAAAAAACTCGAACATAGTAACAAAATTGTATACTTTTAATTTAAGTATTACTTTTATTTCAAAGTAACGCAAAATTCTTAATTTTTCTAATACTTTAGAAGTACATACTAAAATTCCATGGTGGGACACTACTTGCTTGATATGGAGTTCAAAGAGTCAACACAGTCAAATATCTCTTCTAAATCCATGGAGTCAATCCTTCATATGAAGATTGAGTTTTTAAAGGTTAATTTTCTCCTAAATTCGTTCTCATTAAATTTAGAAAACTCCATATTCAAATGAAAGTTGACGGGCCTTGTCATGTAATAATCTAGCTAAAAAAGAGTACATTCTAAATTTACCTTACAATCAACATAGCTTTGCATAGTAAAAGCAAATCAAGCAAAAACTGAATTCTAATTTAAACTTAAAAACCCATAATAAAGCAAAAAATGATTGGTGTAACCGTCCCACCTAAAACAAACCAAAACTAAAAAAGAACATTTGCAGAAGGTATAAGATGGCATTACACCATGGAATGTTAAATGTTCATCCACTTTCACTACTAAAAAAAAATAAAAATGGTAAGAATAACCTTTTCATCAGTATTTTGATAACCACATTTTATTTTATGTAATTGATCTGCAAATGGGTAATTGAAATTTGATTGTTTGTTCTTTGCATAACATGTCTCTTTCAGATTCTTCTCCTCTTCCTCGGTTGATGGTGCTTCAACTATGCTATATGCGAAGGGATTTCAGAAAATAACATGAGGTAGCTAGAGAAGAATACCAAACATGTTTTAATTTTCAAGAGAATGCCACCTTCATTGAATGGTTATTAATGATAAGCTATTGTTGTTGCACATTTAGATAAACAAAAAGAAGAAAAGATTGGCACAAGTTATGTTCAGAAAGGGAGATGGAGAATGACATGGAAGGTGTGCATTGGTGTAACATATGCTCTAAAATGGTGAACCCAATTAGTGATGCTGAGAACATATGCCCATTTTGCGAGACAGAGTTTTCTGAGGTAATGGACAACCTAAGGGACCAGAATGATGTTATTGACTTGAGGTCAGCTTGGGTGTTCTCACTTTATGCCCCAATTTTTCTTGGTTTGATGGGTGCTTTCAGTCCTTCTCTAGCAAGGATTGCTCCACATGTAGGTAGCAGCTCAAGGGGGGAGGAAGAAGAGGTTGAGCAACAGATGGAAAATGAGCTTGTGCTTGGAAGAAGAAGAAGAACTTCATCCTACATGATGCATCTTTTCCGGGGACTTCATGTGAGGATGGTGTCTGAATTTGAAAACCTTGAAGACAATAGGAACATGGATAGCAGCAGCATACTTGTGATTGATCCATTCAATGAAGGCGCCCTTATTGTGAGAGGCCCTAACTTGAACCACACAAGTAGTCCAAATGAGAATAATGTAGTTGGAAGCTCCCTGAATGACCTTGTGGTAGGATCTGGCTTTGATTTGTTACTACAACACTTGGCACAGATTGGTCCTGGTGGGTATGCTAGTGTGAACCCTCCAGCACAGAAGGCAGCAATTGAAGCATTGCCTAGTGTGACTAGTGAGGAGAAGTTGCAGTGCACAGTGTGCTTGGAGGATGTTGAGGTCGGGATTGAGGCAAAGGAGATGCCATGCAAGCATAAGTTCCATGCTGATTGCATTGTCTCATGGCTCAAACTTCATGGTTCTTGTCCAGTATGCAGGTTTCAGATGCCATATGAGGATCCAAATGTTGAAGCCAATGTGGGAATTGGAAATGGCAATCAAAACAGTGAGATAGTCAGAGCTGGAGAAGAGAGACCAAGAAATGGAAGGAGGAATTGGTTTCCAGTGCTGCAATCATTTAGCAATTTTCTTCCTTCTCCCTGATCAAAGCTTTCTTGTGTTTCAAGTTGCAGTTTTGTTGTTATCCTTGTAGGAAATTTCACACATGCGATTGATGCAGCTGCACTTCTGATTGTGATATAGCCGCAGAGAGCTAAAAAACCTTAATGCTCCGGCTAAAGTTGTATTAGTTAACCGTTTATTAAACCCTTTTAGGGTCTTGTCTTCATCATCTTCATCAAGCATGAACAGATAACTCTGGACACTGTCATGCCTCTTAAATCCTTCCATGTTTTAGATTTCCTAGTCTCACTTTCTTGTACAATTCAAATACGTATATGTTTGTAAATATTTGCAAAAGAAGAATAAGTTTTAGTACTATTTTCTGGTAAAATATACTGCATTCTTTTGTTTACCAATCCAAAAAGAAAATGAACATGGTATCACTGTTAATGTTTAGTTCCCGAGAAACAATAACATTAGTTTATAAAGTTACAAAAAAACAACTTTGAGTACATGATCTCTAACTAACTGACATTTTAGTTCTGAACTTTGGTTCACATCAATCACTGTGGTCCTTAATATTGTTGTACATTGGTCAATTCAATCCCAGACTTTATCAAATATCAATCATTTTAGTTCTTAACTTGGGTTCATATCAATCAGTTTGGTCCCTCATATTGTTTTATACAGTGAATTTGATTTCTAATGTCAAGGATCAAATTGACTATTTTGTCAAATGCAAAAACCAAATTAACAGTGCTGTCAAAATCAGAGACTAGATTAATTGTTGTAGAAGTTAGGATCCAAATTTGCTTTTCATAAAATCAAGAACTAAATTGAGTAATGCTCAAATTTCAGGACTAATGGTATATTGATATTTAATTCTCACACCAGATTCCCTTCAATGAAATCAGAAAGAGAACAAAGAGCTATTTTGTGAAAACAAAAGTACAAAGAGCGTAAAAAGAAGCCTAAAAACTAAAAAGTGAAAAACTAAAAACAAGGGTTTGGTCCTAGTTCTAAGTCCTAGTCCTAGTCCTAGACTTTTGTCCTCAGTTAACAAACATCCAATATCTTGATCACAGTACTGGATTCAACTCGGAACAGTGCTACAATACTGTCTCCAGGGGTGCACAAGCCAGTTTTCATTGCATATGAAAGAGCAAACTTGATGGTTTCTTGTGTTGACTCAGTCTGGGAGGCCCCACAAGAACCAGTGGCCAAAACAGGTACTAGGCCGCGGTAGATAAGACTATGCCTTGCAGGGGCTTCTTCACTGCAGAACCATTCAAAAGAATCTGTGGTTATCTCAGGAACTACCACAGAGAGAATAGGCATGCTGGGTCTATACTTGGCCACAAGTTTTGAAGTGGTTCCACCTCTAGTCAGCACTAAGATTAGAGCAGCATTGATGCACCTTCCAGTCCTGACTGCTGCTGAAGCCATGCTCTCCAAAGGACTCATTGGAGTGGGAGCTGTTTCCATAATTCTTTTGAATAGATCACCGTAGTCTATGAAACTTTCTGCTTCAGAACAGATTCTAGCCATGGTTTGGACAGCAATCTCTGGATTGTCTCCTGCAGCAGTTTCCCCACTAAGCATAACACAGTCTGTGCCATCAAGGACTGCATTGGCAACATCAGTGGCCTCGGCTCGGGTAGGCCGGGTTGATTTGATCATGGACTCTAACATCTGGGTGGCAGTCACCACAGGCTTGCCTTGTATGTTTGATTTGTGTATCATTAATTTCTGAGCAAGAAAGATTTTCTCAATTGGAATTTCCATTCCCAAGTCACCTCTTGCCACCATGAATGCGTCTGAATTTGCAAGTATGTCATCAAAATTAGCAATGCCCTCTTGATTTTCAACCTAACAAAGACAAGAACATGACTAATAAGTATAGGAACTTTTTGCTTTAACATTTTTTCTTGTTTTCAGGTAATTGTATTGGTAACTTGCGAATCACTGAAAATGGAATCAAAGTGAAGATAACAGGTAATTTCTACAAGGAATTTTGAAAAAAAGGGTAAAAACAAACATTTTGTCCAATCAAACAAGTCCTGTTGCATTCTAAAGAACGGTTGATATTTCATTTGATGATTTGACAATAAGATGGATGGATGGGATACCTTGGACATAAGAAGTATGTTTTTGGCATGCTCTCCAAGTAGATTTCTGACCTCCACAAGGTCTGAACCTTTTCTAACAAAAGAGAGAGCAATGATGTCAATCTTATTAGGAACCCCCCACCCCAAAATGTCCTCCTTGTCCTTCTCTGTCAAGGTTGGAAGATCAACAACCACTCCGGGAAGATTAACATTCTTCCTCTCTCCCAAAACTGCAGAATTTTCACACCGACATCGAATCAGGCCATTCTCCTTGCTACGTTCCAAGACAGTGAAGCTTATTGTCCCATCAGCACACAGAATATTACTCCCTGGACTCAAATCGTGTGCCAACTTCTTGTAGCTCATGCTGATCATCTTCTCATCACCCTTTATACTGTAATCAGTCGTGATTGTGATTTCTTGTCCTCTATGGATTTGTATAGGTTTCCCTTCTTTCAAAAACCCAGTTCTGATCTCTGGACCCTGCAATTTTTTTCAAACATAAACACCAAAACCAAATATGTCAAATGACCATTCTCAAATCATCAGTGACAGAATGAAGCTCTCAAAGTAGCATCACCAATGCCATGATGCACCTCAAAGAATATACCCAAAAAGAACAATTCACTCATTTGAATCTGTTGTATACCTACTTAACGTATTCTATTACCAATGTAACTAAAATGCAAAAATTGAAAATTAAAATAATATAACAAAGTAACTTGTAAAAGCAGGTAAAAGGTGAAAGAGTTTTGAAACCTTGGTATCCAACATGACAGCACAGAGAATGCCAGTGTTGTTCATTGCATTCCTGAGATTGTCAAGGGTCTCTTGGTGATAATAGTGAGAACCATGAGAGAAGTTGAAGCGAGCCACGTTCATCCCTGCCTTGAGAAGCTTCTCCAGCATCTCCACAGACCTACTTGATGGTCCCAAAGTGCACACAATCTTCGTCTTTGCCTTCACACCCTTTTTCTCCATTCTTCCACCCATCAACACCTTTTCCATTCCCTCCTTAGATATCAATGTACTATTCTTCCTGCTAAATCATCACACAAATAAAGCACGAAAAATAAGAACTTTATATTAATAAGAAAAAGGGTTCATCTATGAACCAATTTTTGACACTTGCACAAGGAATATACATGCAAGTACATGGCAGGGCAAGATGCTACAAAACTTGTTTCACAAATTAGCTTGAAGCCCAAGCAAATTCGTCCACGAAATGTATGTGCTTTCTTGTACAAATCATTGTGCAAGATCAACTTTTGACGGTTAAAACTTGAAATAGAACGAATATGCTCATAAAGTACACACATGATGTGATCAATCATTAACTAAATCGAATATAATGTACCGTGTAATTGACTTCCAGAGAAAAAATGTTGAAACTCGAAGCAAGAAGAATTGGAATTCACCAAAAGAAGAAGATTTGAAGCGTAGTGAAGTAAAACCGTGAGACGAGTCCCTTGTATATATAGGCAAATGGAGAAATCTTGTAACCATGCATTTCGCAGAAAAAGACAAGATTATGATAAAATCTTTAAAATATTAATGTCACATAATCTATTTATAAGTTTTCCTTTTTATTTTATTTATGATTTTGTAATCCTTTCTAATAATATGATTTAATTGCGATTTACTTTAAATTTTGAATTTTGTTTGGCACTTTATCAAGTTGAAGATTTTCTTTAGAAAAATTATTTCTGATATTACGATGATAATCCATCCTAATTTGATTTTATTTCTCAAATATTAGATTTTTACACATCGTATCACCAAAGATGGCTTTCATGATTTAAATAATATTTTTTATAATAAGTACACAAATTAATGCGTGGATATAAATAATGATTTAAGAAAATGAAAAATTATCAAGAGCAATTTATTTATTTATTAATTCATTTGTTAAGATAAAATCTATTAAACTATAAAATATACGCTACACTAAAAATTTATCCAACTAAAATCTATCATATTAAATATATATATATATATATATATACATATATATATATATTAATTAGCTATTTGTTTAGCTTTTTTTTTATCTAAATTGTAGTGGTTTCAAATCTGCTAGTTAGATAGGATTTAAGGTAACAACTTAAATATACGCATTTATTTTCTTAAAAGAAATCCGTTGGAATAAAACGAGACTATAAAAAGTATTTTATACAGTCATATAATTATAAATTATGATTAAAAATGGTAAGATATTAACTTTTGTAATACTTATTCTAAAATTTACATATAAGATTACTTTAAATTAATTAATAATTAATAATATAAAAACATTTACAAATTTAAGAAAATGAATTTTTGAAAATAAAAAATATTTAATGCCAGTTTTCTACCATCGATTTTTACTTGCTTTAATAATTTTGGGCATTTTTTATACTAATATTAAGGAGTACATTTAACCATTTTTAACTTAACTATCTAATTCAGTCTTTTTTTTCAACTATATTTTCCTAAAGTGTCCTTTTTCACTGGAATTTCCTTAAAATATCTAGGAAAGTACAAAATAAATATGTTGAAACTAACTTCATTGTAAAAATAGTAAATTAAATTATTAAAAAGTAAACAAAAAGTATATGTTATATAACTTTATCCATATTCACTTTTTTTTTCTATAAGGAAAGGGTGTTAAAATATGTTTTAAGAATTTATAATAACCATGTAAGATTTAATAGAAAATAAAATTGTATACAGGATTGTTTTAAAAGGTTTAATATATAAATGCTCTAAGTTGGTGGAGGGAGTTGTGTTCCATAGGATTAAAGAGATAGATTGTACAACTATGATTCATGAGATTTGAAACTCTATAGCTAATTCTCTCATTTGAGCTCTTCTCCCTACAAATATACTCGTTTCCCCTTCTCAAACATTGAATCAAACTTTATTAAGATACTACTTCATTATAAATCTCATTACTTGGATTGAGCCTTATAATGTTACTATACATTTTTTTTATTACATATAAACTTTTCTTAAACATATATTATTATTAGTGGTTACTTTAAGAATATAATATGGGTGTTTACAACTGCACCTTGACGAAGTTCTTCCTACAATCATTTGTGCAAAAAAGTTAACGACAATGGTTTTTTAACAATTAAACGAAGGTTTCAAAACTACTGTCTATGCACTCGTAATCTATTTTATTGAGACATATACGACTATTCTGGAACCGTCGTGTATAAGTCACACATAAACGACAATTATGGTTATAACTGTCGTTTTAGACCTTTTTCCCTGACACTGCCAACATTGTGCATGCTCGAGGTCTAAAACGACGGTTATGACCATAATCTCCGTTTTAGACCCTTTCCTACAGAGCAATACAACAATACTATTGATTAGTTATCCTAGAGTTATAGAAATTAAGGAAATATGTTGCCCAAGCACGTCTCACATAATCTATGGCGGCCAAAGGCAGTGGTTGCTCATCAATAAAGAACTGCATTACAAAATAAGGTTCACATTAATTAGTATTAAGATACATATACTTTAAAGAATTATAAAGAATAATTTATATACTATTACATGCTCCCAATATTTTTAATGTCTACTCTTACAATGGTAACCATTCATTGCATAACTAATAGCCACACTCATAGCCTTCTGGTTGTCTATTGCACTATAATTCAATAGAAATTAAAAGTTAATATTGATAAGCAATGAAAAGAGGAAGACAAAAATTACAAACCTTTAGATTCAACCATGTTAGCTTTTGATATTTTGCACTGTGTCGACCTATAAGTATGTTATATTCACACCATGCCTTGATTAATACAAAAAACCGCGTTAGTAGGCGTTTAAGTAACATACGAAATCAAGTTTATAACAGTCTTATCAATTATGGATAACACAAGTAACTGCCAATGACCCTTATATCATCCATGAAAAGAGTTAGTGAATATTTAAAACAAGAAATAGTAATACTTGGCAAATTATAATTGAGCTTACTCATTAATATAAGGCAAAGATAAATTGTTTTCCCTGAACTCAGACTGTTAGTGATGTATGACGGAGTTTATGCGTTCTTTCCTCCAATTGGATTAATCAAATAGGGATCCAAGAATCCATAGATATCTTGATTCCCGCCATTATTAGAAACTTCAGACAAATACCTACAAGTTATTAGTTAAAGCATAATCAATAATAATTTAACATAAAGTAAATTAAAATATAGGTAAAGATACTTACATCATAAAAAAATGAACTATAGTTATATTAAGTGTTGATTTTTCTCGGCAAGTGTACCGAATCAACTGTAATATAGTACTCTTTAAAGTACGAATGTCGAACCCACAGAGAACAATTCTAATTAAGATGTTTTGTTGTAAAACTCATTAAGTATAGAAAATAATTTTGAGACTTTGTTCATAATCAAATTAAAGATTTCACAAATAACTCGGAGAGTTAAGGTTTGATTCAACCAAAACCAAAGCTAACTTATCAAATATAGAGAAAGATACTTGGGATTGAATTGCGTCTATCTCAATCATATGTATTTTGAATAATACAATATATAATACTCAAAACTACTTATTCTTGATGCTTAATTTAAAGTCATTCACCTTGATTCCTCACAGATGAAATTCATAAGATAATTTCTCAAATACTGATTCCTTAGATATCTAACAAATCATCCAGCTTTATGAACAAAATTATGATGCAATTAATAACCTGGAATCTATTCCTAGCATTACAAGTTATCAAGTATTTTCGTCTATTTCAGATCCTTAAAGGTACTTTCTAATTAAATTTAAGGATAAAAATCAAGACTCTATTGATCAGACAGAATCAAGCAATAAGCATAAAACGAAAATACCAAGAACAAGTAGAAAAGAGAATATTATATATATATATATATATATATATATATATCACCAAGAATACATTTGATTAAGGTAAATTACATTCAATCCCAAGTTAGAAAGAACTTAGCCACTCATGACAGCTCCTCCAATCTTCATTCTTGATTTGGATTGCATAAGAAAGGCTGATCTGAGCAAGTTCTTCTCCAAGAATAGAGTTCTCCTTCTTCTTCTCTCATTAACTTCTCTCTAAAGATCTCACATTTTTTCCACCGCAAGTTTTGAGTTGTGTTTCAAAATTTATATAATCAACTTTAGTTCAAGCTAGCCCGTTTTAGCTTAAGCTAGATCTTTCGGTGCATTTTTAGCTTGAGCTAGCGATTCTAGCCTGAGCTAGATCAGTACTGCACCTTTAATCAACTCTGGACAGTTTTAGCTTGAGCTAGCAATTCTAGCCTGGGCTAGAATTGTATTGCACCTTTAATCAACTTTGGACAGTTTTAGCTTGAGCTAAATCCTCTAGCTTGAGCTAAATCTTCTTGTTATCCAATTAAGTTTTTACTTTCTTTCTTTCAATGCCAACTTGAATAATTCTTTTAATGCTTCATATTCATCTGCAATTTACACAAAAATTGAGATTAAATTTCTTCATTTGTTTCTTGGTTCAAAATATATAATCAGATTCAATAATTCTCAGATTAGGGTAATTTTCATACATTAAGCAACAATTAAGTTCCAAAGTGTTCAATTTTATCAATCATAAAAACTACACATTGACACTTATCAAATTCCCCCCAACGTAGAATCTTGCTTGTCCTCAAGCAAAGTAATTGAATCCCAAAAAATATGAGTTCATTCTTCCCCAAAATCCTTAGAAATCAAATCTATAGTTTAATATTAGAACAACTTCATGGAAAGAGAACAAGATAATTCAACAAAATATTATGGTTTTTCCTATCAATTCAAACCAAGACAGGCTAAAAATGTATTCAATTTCCAAGGTAAACAATTGTTATTCTTCACTGAGAATCAAACTAAGGAATTTCTCTCTTTATTCCTCACTGGTGAGTGTTTTCTCCCTCTTTTCACTGATTTCCAAGTTAATTTAAGGTTGCCCTTCATTTCCAGTTAATTACAAACACTTTTACAAACATAGATCTTGAGGTCTTTTTCAGGTTGTAATGAGGCTGGGTTACAAAGAAAATTTGGTTTTTCCAAGATAACAAAATGCACACTTAACAAAAGATTAGCATATTTGCAATTCACTTTCTAATTGTGTTATCCATTATCCCTTCCATAAGATTCATTCACATTGCTTCTTTTTATATTCTTGTAATCCCCTTTGCTTTTCTTTTTCTTTTCTTTTTAGAAAAGAGAATGAGAATTTGGATAATTTTTTCATTCCCCCTTTTTTTTTTTTTTTCATTCTCAAAATCCTAGCAGCCACACCAAACCCAATTCTTTTAATTATAGAAATTTGAATTGCACCTATGCTCTCCTTTTGTTAGCATACCACAAGGTAGGACAATATATGTATATTAGAAGCTAGGGTGCAATAAAACAAATTTGGCTCAAAAAAAGGGTTATTTTTCTGCACATTTCATCATATATTGCAAAGGTTAGCTGTTTGGCTTTGAGTTTTCTCACCTCCAACTTTATTAAACATGCCTCAATCATCTCTAAATTTGATTTTGTGATGTAAATTGACTAGAAAATTAGGCAACCTCAATTAACTCTTCACTAGTGAAAGTCTCTCAAACTGTTTAAAGGTTTCACACTCTCACTTGGTTGGCTAATTTCAATTCCTCATTTGTTCTCAAACATTGCTTTCAACTATTTACCTTGTTCCAACTTTTACACATTAATATCCTTTCTCAATTTGAGTGATGGTTCCAACCACAAATTCTTTTTTCAAATTAAGTCCCCGATCAATTCATTTAGTTGTTCTAATTTAAAACTATTGTTTGCTTTCTTTTTTCCAAAAAATCATACCATCATCTATCTATATACAAGATTTCACTTCACAAAATATGCAAACATCAACCATTATACTAACTTAAGCTTGTCATCAACAAAATCTAAAGTAAGAAATATTAAACCAAACTGCTAAAGTCAACTTACTAAACTAAACTACTTAAACTAAATTAATACTGAACTTAAAGTTAAACAAAAAAAAAAGATAAAACCAGCTTTCTAATCATTGTGCATGAGAAGTATCAATCTCCTCTTATGTGTTCCGCTCTGTGCCAACATCAACATTCTAAACTTGGTTTGGATCTTCATCTTCTGTTGCTCCAGATGGTCCAGCTCTCATTTCAGATTCACCTCCAACTCTAATCGCAACTCCAGACGCTCCTGCTTCCCTTGAAAAATTGTGTCTGTCCCCAGACCAAGATAAATAATTATTAAATTCAGTGGGTGTCATCCATGGATTAGTTTGACCTTGAGATGAAGCATGGTAAAGGCCTTGTTGAATGTACAAAATGCCCTTATGGTTGGAGGCATTCTGTAGTTGGATGTGCTCTGTTGAAGCTCTGATATATTCCATGATATGCTCCATTGTGATTGGAGTTGTAGAATGTTGTGTTGAAGGAACCGTTGAAGGTTGATCTGCTGGATGCGGAGGATGTGGTTGTTGATGAGCTTCTTCAAGATTGATACAATTCTGATCACTGAATTTTTTGTCAATGGCAGGTCTGATTTTTATTGTTGGATTCTTTGCCACCCCTTGACTTTCACATAGAGTTGTAATGAGTGTTGGAAATCCTAATGAACCTTTAGCTTTTTCATTATTTTTATTTATTTCCAGCCTTATAGTTTTATAGATATGATCAGATATGATTTGAGCCACATCAACCTTATAGTCATCTCTCATGATAGAATATAGCAATTGGCATCTAGGTAAATTCAGATCTGAAACATGTCGTAAAGGTATAATATTAGCCAATAGAAAAGTCATCCAAACCTGAGCTAGAGTCTTCATGTCTTTTCTTTTGACCCTTAATGAGTGCCCAGTGGATCCTGTCTGAAATGATTTATTTGGAATGCACAATTTTTTTTACAATATCTCTCTCGTTGAACCGTTCATCTTTTGAATCTTTGATTGCTTGATAAACACATTCCACATTATCTGGTAATGGATTTCCTAAAAATATGGTTGTAAGTTCCTGTCATAGTAAACCCATTTACCCATTCACTTTGGCCCTCAAATCATTCTGATCTTCAACCCAAGCATTTGTATAAAATTCCAGAATTATGTTTGGATCATACTTTGGATATGGGTCTGCCAGCTTTGTCCAATTTCTCTGCAGTAGTCCATTCAAAAAGGAATCAAATTGTTGAGGCAAAAGTATTACCTTCCTTTCTGAAATAAAGGCTCAACTTTTCAACTCTTCATATCTTTGTTTCTTGTCTTTTGTTGGCTCAATATTTCTTGGTGGGCTAGGTGACTCAACTCTAGCTCTTTTGCCTTTGTTAGACCGTGTTGGGTTAATAGCTGGTGAAGTTTTGGTACGACCCATCTTCCTGCACATATGAAAATAACATTTCTCAAAATCAAAGTGTTTTATTTGATTGGCATTTCAACAAACACTTGATATGCAATGTATGAAATGAAATTGAATGAGTACTTTTTGTTTTGGTATTTTATCCATGGAAACCGTACTTAACTTTGATTATCCTATTCCACAATCCTATTCAACATCAGGACATTGAAATTTCAAAAAGATTGAATCTTTCAATTTAAAAACGAAACTGTGAACTGGAAGCAGAAACACGCATGACTGGACTTGGTTGAATGGAAATGGCAATGAAAATGATTATGGAGAAGAGTAATTACTTACCTTGATAATGAAAATGTAGATGAAATGTTTGTTTGAGAATGGTTATGTAGATGGAAGCTTTGAGATTTTTTTTAGAACAGAGGGCGCTTCTGAAACTGAGTTAGGGTGCAGGGTTTTCAAAATGTGATTTTTATAAAATGCTGCAGTTTTTTTTTTTAGAAATCCCACTAGCTTAGGATAGATCTTCTTAGCTTAGGCTAATATTTGGCAGAGAGCAACAAATTTGCTCTAGCTCGTTTTAGCTTAAGCTAAAGTTTGGTAGGGAGCAACAGATTTGCTCTAGCTCAAGCTAGCTCAAGCTAGCTCATTTTAGCTTAGACTAAAGTTTGGCAGAGAGCAACAGATTTGCTCTAGCTCAAGCTAGCTCATTTTAGCTTAGGCTAAAGTTTGGCAAAGAGCAACAAATTTGCTCTAGCTTAAGCTAGCTCATTTTAGCTTAAGCTAAAGTTTGGCAGAGATCAAAAGAGTTATTTAGCTCAAGCTAGCTCAGTTTAGCTCAAGCGAAAGTTGTAGATTTTTTTTTCTTTTTCTGCATATCTAGCTTAGGCTAAAAGTTCTAGCTTAAGCTAAAATTACCCTGCAATGAAATTCTCTTGAAAATTTTCATTTTGTCTTTGCCAAAAGTTTCAAACCTTCCTAAGCTTTCTTCCATCCATTCATTTCACCAAACATTTCAAACCTACATGACCATTTCACATATCAAACTGGTTTTAAAAACCTCAAATATTAAAACATACTACTAAATCAAAACAAAAATAGTGGTGTGCCTTTCAACTTCACCACCAAAATAATGCTTCAATCTTTGTCCATTAACCACCCAACTTCTTTTTGAGACAGGATCTTCCAATTGCACTGCTCCATATGGTTTTACTTGTTTGACTTGGAATGGTACTGACCATTTTGATTTGAGTTTTCCAGGGAAAAGCCTCAACCTGGAATTAAATAACAACACCAATTGACCTGGTTCAAAAGTTCTTTTAAAAAATTTTCTGTCATGATAAAACTTGACTCGATCTTTATAAAGTTTTGAAGATTGGTAAGCATTGAATCTCATTTCTTCAAGTTCATGAAGTTGCACTTTTCTCTTCTCTCCAGCAACTTTAGGATCAAAGTTTAAAAACTTGATTGCCCAGTATGCTTTGTGTTCCAGTTCTACCGGAAGATGGCATGCTTTACCATAAATCAATTTGAATGGAGACAGAGATGTAGGTGTCTTAAATGTTGTTTTATAAGCCTAGAGAGCTTCCACAAGCTTGTTGGACCAATCCTTTCTGGAAGAAGATACTGTTTTCTCCAAAATCTTCTTAATTTCCCTGTTAGAAACCTCTGCCTGACCATTAGTTTGAGGATGGTAGGTTGTTGCTACTTTATGTCTAACTCCATAGTGTTCTAAAACCTTTTGAAGTTGAGCATTACAAAAATGTGAACCTCCATCACTTATCAAAACTCTAGGAGTACCAAACCTGGTGAAAATATTTCTCTTGAGAAATTTGATTACAGTTTTGGCATCAGCTTTCTGAGTTGCAGCTGCTTCCACCCATCTAGAGACATACTCAACTGCTAGTAAGATATATTCATTTGAGAATGATGATGGCAGTGGTCCTATAAAATCAATTCCCCAACAATCAAATATTTCAATTTCTTGAATGTTCTGCAATGGCATTTCATGCCTTCTTGTAATAGCTCCAGTTCTTTGACAACTATCACACTTCTGAACATGTTCATGTGCATCTTTGAACAGAGTTGGCCAATAAAATCCAGATTGTAACACTTTAGCTGCTGTCCTTTGTCCATTGAAATGACCTCCATATGGTGAATTGTGACAATGCCATACAATATTTTTAGCTTCATTTCTTGTAACACACCGCCTTATCAAGTTATCTGCACCAATTTTGAATAGATAAGGGTCATCCCATACATAATGATTAGCATCTTTGAAAAACTTTTTCTTTTGATGCCATCCAAAATCTTCAGGAACTACTCCTGCAGCTTTAAAATTTGCCAAATCTGCAAACCATGGCCTTTCTTGAATTGCAAGGAGTTTTTCATCAAGAAAATCATCTATCACTTCTGATTCAATTGCAGTTACTTCCTCATTTGCAAGTCTTGATAAGTGATCTGCCACATTGTTTTCATTGCCCTTTTTATCCTTTATTTCTAAATCAAATTCCTGCAGCAGAAGAATCCATCTTATTAGTCTTGGCTTGGAATCTGATTTTGTCAACAAGTACCTAATTGCAGCATGGTCAGTAAAAACAATCACTTTAGAACCAATAAGGTAAGATCTAAATTTTTCAAGTGCATACACTATAGCAAGCAATTCTTTTTCAGTAGTTGTATAATTACTTTGAGCATCATTTAAGACTTTACTTGCATAGTGTATCACATGAAAAAAATTCTCTTTTCTTTGCCCCAATACTGCTCCTCCTGCATAATCACTAGCATCACACATCAGTTCAAAATGATAAAGCCAATTAGGTGCACTGATTATGGGTGCAAAAATGACTTTTTCTTTTAAATTCTTAAAAGCAATTAAACAGTTTTCATCAAAATTAAATGGAGTATGCTTATTCAGTAAAAACCAGCATGACCTAGAAAACTTATGATTCCTTTGATGTTGACTGGTGGAGGTAGCTTTTCTATAACTTCAACTTTGGCTTTACCTACCTCAATCCCTTTGCTAGAGATTTTGTGTCCTAAAACTATACCTTCTCTCACCATAAAGTGACATTTTTCCCAATTGAGGACAAGATTGGTCTCCACACATCGTTTTAGTACGGTATCTAAATTCTTCAAACAAGAACTAAAAGTAGCTCCATAAACAGAAAAATCATCCATGAAAACTTCAATTCCCTTTTCTAATAGATCTGCAAAAATAGCAAACATGCATCTTTGAAAAGTTGTTGGAGCATTACACAGTCCAAATGGCATCTTTCTATATGCAAAAATACCAAAAGGACAAGTGAAAGCAGTCTTTTCTTGATCTTCTGGATTTACAACAATTTAATTATAACCTGAATAACCACCCAAAAAACTATAATAAGCTTTGCCTGCCAATCTCTCCAGCATTTGATCCATGAAGGGTAGTGGAAAATGATCTTTTCTTGTGGCTTGATTGAGTTTTCTATAATCAATACACATCCTCCAACCTGTGACTGTTCTTGTTGGAATTAACTCATTTTTGTCATTATGAATTACTGTCATGCCACCTTTCTTTGGAACTACTTGCACAAGACTGACCCAGGCACTATTTGATATAGGATAAACCATCCCTGCTTCCAACAGCTTCTGAACTTCTTTCTTTACTACTTCCTTCATAGTAGGATTTAGGCGTCTTTGAGGTTGAGCTACAGGTTTGAAGTCTTTTTCCATGTGAATTTTGTGCATACAATAAGAAGGACTTATGCCTTTCAAATCAGATAGAGTCCATCCTATTGCTCCTTTATTTGACTTTAACATTTTCACTACTTCCTCTTCTTCTTATGCTGTTAGCGAGTTGCTGAGAATGACTGGTTTCTCCCCATTTTCTGCCAAAAAAACATATTTCAAATGAGTTGGTAGTTGTTTCAATTCTATCTTCTGAGGTTGAAAAATTTCTTCTTTGATTAGATCTTGCTTTTGACTAGCATCATAAAGAATCTCTTTAGCCTTATCTAACTCTTCAACACAGTCCTGTATTTCTTTACTTTCCCCTTCATCTATGTCTTCAATACTATCCATGATAACTTTCATTAAAGGTTCAATTGTTAAACAATTTTTTTGAGTTTCAAAACAAATATCATCAATCACATCCACTCCGAAACACTCTTTTTGATCATTTGAATACTTCATTGCTTCAAAAACATTGAAGCTTACTTCTTCATCTTGAACACAAACCTTTAATTTTCCTTTGTCTACATCAATTATAACTTTGGTAGTTTTCATAAATGGTCTTCCCAATATCAAAGGGACTTCAGCATCTTCTTCAATATCCATAACAACAAAATCTACTGGGAAGAGAAATTTATCCACCTTTACCAACAAATCTTCAACTATTCCATGTGGATATTTGATTGGTCTATCAGCCAACTGCAAAGTCATTATTGTTGGTCTCACTTCTACATCTCCAATTTTCTTCAGCATTGATTAAGGCATCAAATTAATACTAGCTCCAAGATCCAATAATGCCTTTCCAATGGTGAGATTTCCTATGGTAACTGGAAAAGTGAAACTCCCAGGATCTTTGGATTTCTGTGGTAATGATTTTTGAATTATAGCACTGCATCCAACTTCCAATTCCACTATTTCCTGGTCAATAATTCCTTCATGAATTTAGCATATGTAGGCATCTGCTCTAAAGCTTCAGTAAAAGGAATGATAATTTGCAGTATTTTGAGAATATCCATGAATCTTGCAAATTGTCTTTCTTTGTCTTTCTTTGTAGGAGCATGTGGATAAGGTACATCTTTTATAGGAACACTCCTCTCTTGTTTCTCACTTTTTTGATTTTTTTCTATTTTCTCTTCAATATCTATAATATTTTCCTTATTCCTTCCTTCTCCTCCCTCACACTCAATCTGTTCTTTTTCACTTTCTTTATCTTTTAAAACCTCCTCCTCAACAACTAAATTATCTCCAATTCGTTTTCCTATAAATTTTCCACTTCTGGTAGTGATAGACATGCAATGTTCCTTGGGATTGGTTTGTGTATTGGCTGAAAATTGACTTCCTTGATTACCAGCTAACTGTTTAGCCAGCTGCCCCACCTGTGTCTCTAAATTTCTTATTGATGCTTCAGTATTTTTCTTATTGGATAGAGAGGCTTGCATGAACTTCTCAAAAGTATCCTCCAATTTAGATGTTCTCTCATGAATGGAAGGATAATGTGGTTGTTGCTGATAAGGAGCTTGTTTGTTAGATGATCCAGCCTCTTGCTTCCACCCAAAACCTTGATTAGGATTATTCCTCCACCCATGAGACATGTTATTTGGATAATTAGATGCAAAGCCACCTTGTCTTCCTTGATTATTCATATACTGAACCTCTTCCTCTGATGGATTTTGGTAAGAGCATTGGTCATTAAGATGATCTCCCCCACAAAAATCACACTTCAAAGCTTGATTCTGAATTGAAAGAGAATTTATTGCATGTAATTGTTGAGGAAGTTTTGACATTTGCTTGGTTAATGCCTCAATTTGTTGAGTCAAAATCTTGTTTTGTGCTAAAATTGCATCTGAAGTACTAAGATCAAACACCCCTTTCTTTTGCACTGTATATCTATCATGTTGAGCTTGGTAATCTGTTGAAGCTAGGCATCAATGATTCTTGTAGCTTGCTCTGCATCAACACTCATCATTGTACCTTCTGCTGCAGCATCCAAGATCATTTTAGTATCAGGCCTCAAACCATTATGGAAAATATTCAACTGAGCAATATCCTCAAAGCCATGATTAGGACATCTTCTTAACATCACTTTAAAGCATTCCCAAGCTTCACAAAAAGGTTCATCTGACCCTTGCCTGAATGTGGAGATATCAAACTTAACCTTGATATATCGAGAGAGTGGGAATAATCTGTGTAGGAATTTCTCTTCTACATCATTCTAGCTACTTAGACTCTGGTTTGGATGCGACTTTAACCATTCTTTTGCTTTGCTTGCAAGTGAGAAAGGAAATAGACGCAGATAAACAAATTCAATATCATTTTCCTCGAAGCCCATGGTCCCAACCAACTCATAGAATGTGGATCGATGAGTATAAGGGTCTTCATGATCCATTCCAGTGAATTGATGAGTGCTAATTAAGCTAAGAAAAGCTGGCTTCATTTCTAATGATTTGGTGGCAGGAGGTATGGCTATGCTGGAGAAATGCCTTGGTCCTTGTTGCATAGCATAGTCTCCCAATGTCCTTCTAGGTGGATTTTGTCTATTTTCAGCCATTTGGAACTCTGTTTGATTGTGTGAGTTGAGAATATTGGAAGATTCTCCTTTGGCTTGTCCTTGCTTCTTCTTTTCTTCTCTCTTCTTGCTTTGATTTTTTCTAGCTGTCTTCTCAATTTCTGGATCAAATTCCAATTGATCTTCAGGAACCTATCTTCTTAATAGCATGTGTCTAAGACAACTCAAGCAAGGATTAACACAGGATAAAAGAATAAGATATAAACAAGTGTATATTCACAAAGAAAATAGAATATTCACAATATTCAATGAGTTATACTTCAGAAATTCTTAAAAGAAATTGTTCCCCGGCAACGACGCCAAAAACTTCTTGATTTTTCTCGGCAAGTGTATCGAATCAACTGTAATATAATACTCTTTAAAGTACGAATGTCGAACCCACAGAGAACAAGAAAATAAGGAGTTGTTTGCTAAAACCTTTGAATCGGTAGTACTGTGGGAAGACAACCTTGAAGTTCAGGAACAATTGGTGTGGGTTAGATGTAGAGGAATACCTCAGATTCCAAAAAAATCTTTGCTTTGAACAAGTCGCTGCTCAAGTAAGGTCGTTGGTAGAGGTCGATGCCGCAATGTCAGAATGTGAAGTGCTTAAGTATGCAAGGTTGTGGGTGAGGGTCTGTGTTGGTGGAGAGCTTTGCATGTTGAAGAACATGAGGTTTAAAGAAACCTCGTGCCAAGTTGTTATCGAAGAGGAACCCCTCTTTACGAGATCTTATGCTGGTTGCTTCCATGGTAACTGGGAGTGGCGCGAGGTGGGGCGTCGGATGAATATATCTTGAAGCAAACACAAATAAACCAAAAAAAACAAGACCCAAATAAACCAAACTGCAAGTACATAGAAATTTTGCATGGGTTATGGTGAGAAATCTATATAAAGCAAATGAAACAACAAAACATCAAAACAAATGAAAATAAACTGATTAAAGTGAGAAAAAAGGAAAAGAAATGGTGGAAAACATTAAGAAACATAGAACAAACCGATTAAACTCATGAAAATTGCAAGAACAAGTGATGAACATCAAGAACAATGAGAATAAACAGTGGAAAATGCAAATAAACGATGAAAACTCAAAATAAACGGTGGAAATTCAAAATAAAATATGGAAACTTAGAACAAATGGTGGAAAATTAAATAAAAATGAAGAACACATGAATAAACTCAAGAACACAACTCGACATTTCAAGAACACAATCGACTTATTTTTTTGGGATTAAGGCTTATCTGAATCATGTTGCCTTAATCTGATCCACATGATGCATTTGTGTTCTTGAGTTTGGCAAAAGGAGAATGAAGGAAGTAGAAGCCTTGAAGGATTAAGAGGAATGCACCAAATGGGTTTGTGGAGAGGAGAAGGGGAATGGTCGATTTCTAGGTGCAAAGGCCAACTTCCTTTAGTTTCTACAATGCTAGAGATCATTTTAGAAGGAGAGATTTGGAGATGGTTTTGCTGAAAATTTAGAAAACAATTTCATTAATCCAAATCTAAAAAATACAAGAGAGAAACATCTGACTTATAGGCTAGAAAAACTCTAAACCATGCCTCTTGGAAAAGCTTTAGGCAATCAAAACGGTGTAGCTTCCCTAAAGGTGCTCTAGAAACCTTTGTCTAAAGGTTAAGTGAAGGTTTGTCTTGAAATTATTTTCAAACTATTCTAAATTTTGAGTCAAAAATACAAATTCAGAAAAAATATTATTCTACTATTTACAAATTTATACAAACTAAGGTAAATATTTTTTATGTATATTTGTATATTTGATCTTCTACTCTTAGTTGAGAAAATGGTGGCTTGGAAGTGAAGATGATCCTCCATCACGTTTACTTTGAATTCTTTCCTAACACGTGAACTCACATCAAATTTTAATTCAAGGAGTAGTTAAAGATGACCTCTCTTTCCTTCCTCAAATGACTCCACTGCTTATATTGTTCATCATGCATCTATAATTGTGGCATTGGTCAATATAGTTTTCCTATAGTTCAACGTGTTTTGAATACATGTAACATTTCATATAGTTCTCAAAAACAGTTTTGTGCTTCTTGTATGCTTGGAAAGTCTCACCAACTTCCTTTTTATATTTATAACACTTAATACACCGAACCTTTACAAATTTCATAGGCATTAGAGTAGAGTATATATTTTTTTACTGATTTTTGTAGTCATGGATTCCTTTAGCCACATGCAGGCCTATGGCTGCTCCAATAGCAGCACAATTCCTGGAGTTGGCAGATTGGAGGACGAAAAATATTCTAGTGTGGTTATTGGTTAGACTGGAGGCTCTGGTGGCGGTGGCTGCAATGGCAATGATGGTGACAATGGTTGTGAAACACAAACTATGTGCACTTCAAGCAACCCGGATAAACAAAGGAAATGAGTGCACGTTAGGAAATCTGCAAAAGAAAACTGTAACTAAGACAACAATGAAAAATATACAGAAGCAGACACCTCAAGATCTAGAACTCTCATACCAACTTGAAAAGGATCAAGTTGCATGAGAGTAAAGATCTTATTTGAATTGAATACATGAGCATCTATATATATTGAAATCTGGTATACATGATGGCAGTGAATGTTGGCAAGGGATTAGATCATCACAAACTTAAGTTGTGTCGGTGCTAAACACTTTTTGTGAGAAAGGAATGAGAAAGAGAAAACAGAGGAAAAGTAAACGAAGAAAAACTGAATACTTTATTATTATCCACTGGGTGCTTTATATACATGACGGAAAAAGGAAAATAGAAAAAACAAACTACATATATTTCTTTTATGCAGAGCTACTCTATATTAAGAATTTAATAGCCCCCCACAAGCTCTTTGATATATATCCATCAAACTGACCTTGGATATTGCTGTTGCAAACATCCCCTGTTCAAGAGCTTTAGTAAAAACATCTGCCACTTGTTGATTGCTACAAATGGGAAGCAACTGATCAAGTTTGAATTGAAGTTTTTCCCAAATAACGTGACAGTCTATTTTTATGTGTTTAGTTCTCTCATGAAAGCTTGGGTTGTAGGCAATGTAGCTTGCAGACTGGTTGTCACAATAAATAACTGTAGGTGTCTCAGTTTTTATTCTGAAACAGTGGATTGATTCTTGGATTTCCAACTGATTAAAGATGAACCAAGAAACACACAAAACTCAGTTGTAG
Organism: Phaseolus vulgaris; assembly: GCF_051622355.1. Classification (NCBI taxonomy): domain Eukaryota; kingdom Viridiplantae; phylum Streptophyta; class Magnoliopsida; order Fabales; family Fabaceae; genus Phaseolus; species Phaseolus vulgaris. The sequence goes on along the minus strand of NC_143501.1, from coordinate 15,201,699 downwards.
ATCTTCTAGTTTGAGAGCAGGTTGCCAGGCCGAATCACAAAAGCCCTTCAGTTGTAAGTTGGAGTGGTTGGGAAAGAACAAACCTTGTTCAGGTGCTCCCTTAATATATCTTAGTATGCGGTGAGCATCACTGTGATGTTCCAATGTGTGTGCATGCATGAATTGACTTAAGAACTGTACGACATAGTTAATGTCTGGTCTTGTATTGGTAAGGTATATCAGTCTTCCAACAAGTCTTTGGTAGGAAGTGATATCTTCTAAAGGACTACCTTTATTGAACATATTCTTCATATTTTAACCATTAGTGTGGAACATTGTTTGGTTGCAAGAAGACCAGAATCAGACATAATATCAAGAGCATATTTGCATTGTGTAACATGTATACCGTCCTTGGTTCTAGCAACTTCCAAACCGAGGAAAAATTTCAAATCCCCTAGGTCTTTCACTTTGAAAGTTTTATCCAATAGTTGGGTTACTTCTGTTATTTCAGAGATGGAGTTGTCTGTAAGAATTATATCATCCACATATACTAATAATGTAGTAAAATTATTTTCAGTTATCTTTATAAATAGTTAGTGATCAAAAGTAGATTGTAAAAAACCAATGCTTTTAAGAAAGGGAGAAAGTTTGGCAAACCATTGCCTACTTACTTGTTTGAGACCCTATAAGGATTTTGTAAGTTTGCAAACACGTCCAGCTTTAACTTTGATCTCGTGGTAGCATATAAACTTCCTCGTTGAGTTCTCCACGAAGGAAAGCGTTATTAACATCCAATTGCTTTAAATACCAGTTTTTGTGTGGTTGCATTAACTAAAAGCATTCTTACAGTGGTTAGTTTAGCAACATGAGAACATGTATCTAAATAATCAAATCCCTCTAACTAAGTATAACCCTTGGCAACAAGTCTTGCCTTATAGCGTTCTATGTCTCCTTTGGCATTGTATTTTATTTTATAAACCCACTTACATCCAATGGGTCTCTTTCTATGGGGAATTTCATTTAGCTTCTGTGTTCTGTTCTGTTCTGTTCCAAAGCTTTTATTTATTTCCTCATGGCATCACACCATTCTGGCTTTATGATGGCTTCATTGAAACTTTAAGGATCTTGATTAGAGAGCATATTTGATTCTATGAACCTATTGAAACCATTAATCTCAGATATGTAGCCACTTGACATTTCTCCCCTACTACTAGCACCTTTTCTTTCCCTTCTACTTCTAATGACATTAAAGTCCCCACAGATACACCAGACCAATACCTGAGACACCGCTTTAATGTTGGTGAGTTCCTCCCAAAGCAGCTTCTTATCCCTTAAGGTACAAGTAGAGTAGACGTTCACGATAACACACCTTTGTGTAGTCTTAAGGTGCTGGCCAGTAACAATAATAAATCCCTTACCCATGACATGACTTTCGTAACAGAAAGCTTCTTTGTGCCACATAGACAACAAGCTTCCTCCTCCATTATCTCCTTCATTATGAATCCACCCTATTTTATTATCCCCCCACAAAGCAAAGCATCTGGAATCAGAGAGAATAGTTGTTTTCGTTTCTTGCAGACATTCAAATTTTGTCCCATCACTTGCAATTAATTGTTTCATATATCTAGCCTTAGTCCCTCCCCCCAAACCTCTTATATTCAAGTTAACAATCAACATAGATAACCCTTTGTGGCACCCTCCTCAAACTTCTTCACAAACTCGTCATCTCTCGCTTCCATACAGTGGTATTCCTGCACTACCTCTTCTTCGTCTCCTTGACAAACTAGTCCCATATTTTTTTCCCAACTCCCATAAAATTGGTGGCTCCTCCATAATTTCTGGCTGCCGAAAACGAGAATTGCAGTTATTTATATCCCCATCAGAGATGGTTGCTGCAAGGGACCCAACTTTGTATGATAACGAGTTCCTTGCCTGGATGGACCTTGCTCTTATTCTAATTGACCTTCGCGGATGGGTGCTAGGTTCTCCTACTTCCCACATCCCTTTCGTCATACGTCGGCATGGTGGGGACCCCTGCTCACTTCCTCCAACTGAGACTTCATCCGTTATTTTTTCCGGCATGCGGCTTGGGCCGTGGCTATGCTCCGATTGTCGCACCTCCTGTGAATCTGCCCGGGTTCCAGAGCCTACACTTCTCTTGTCCACCTCACGCCACAACGCACGACCCATGGGTGAGTGCTCTCCAACTCCCTCTTCCTCTTGGGCTAGAGAGTAATCTCGCCCATTGCTATATTGGGCCGTCAGACTTCCTTTTTGGCCCAACTCTACATTGGGTGCACATAGAGAATTGCTAAATTCCACCTCCATCACTAGCTTGGCCATGTCATCCACTTGGTAGAGTTTATTACAGGCTAGTACTGACCCGTGGAAGAGGGTGCTCAGAAGCGCAACTTCTTCTGATGACTTGTGGGACACCCTTTCCTTAAGTGTGAGTCCCTCCTCATCTAATCTCTAACATTCAGTAGACCTTGATTTAGGTTCCTTAGCTACCAACCAATTTGTCGTACACTCTTTCTAATTACCTTCACCGGACACCTGTCCTCCAATTAGCTCACCTTCCACCACCGCCTCCCCTTCGATCACCTCCTCCTCACAGTTTCTCACTGAGCAAGCGGATTCCTCAACATACGTCTCCGACGAGGAGATACTGTCCAAGGAGCCAAGCCCATCATAGCAACACCTGCATCGACCTCTGCATTCGCAAGAGGTTTCTTCCTCAATGAGAATATTGTATACTTGGCCATTGATTCTCACACCTTTCGCCAATCTTACATTGTGATTTTTCTGTACCCTGACTTGGAGTCTAGCATACTCAAGATTTTCCCATAGCAGGGTAGAGTTATCAATGGACACTAACGATGCCTTTTCGCCCACCACTTTGGAGAAACAGTCTTTACTCCAGAGGGTGATAGGAATGTCATAGCATCTTACCCACACAAATTTATGGCCTGCTACATGATTTTCCGTCCATGGGTCAATCCTGTCGAAAACACTATCAAACCATTCCTTGTTAAGCTTTATTAGTTCCTCCAAGCTCTCCCCTACCCTTGGTGTGAACATAGCCAGCTTGTCTCCCAAGAAGTGTACCTTAATCATGCTCATACCACCTTTCAGAAATTCTTCTTCTAACTGTTCGAAGTCCAACTCTTCATTGAACTGACCAATCGCACTGGACTTCATCCATGGTAGAATCACCTTTTGTGTTGAAATAATCGGTCCCTTCCATTCCTGCTGAGAACCTCCTTTAACTATTTCAGCAAAGGATTTATTCCCTTTTTTTTTCACCCAAACCTCATTCCTCCTTACCCTCCCTTTACCCCCCTGCCCTTCAAAACCCCACTTTCTTAGCCCTGCCAGCGATTCCGACGTTGGTTTCTTGTTTGCCCTTAGTGACACCCCACTAGCATTGGGTTCAAATCTCCGATACTTCGGAATGTTTACATAGAGCTTCATATCCCCTATATAGATTTGGTCTAACTCCTTCTCCAACCTTACCGCATTTCCCACATCAAAGAAACGGACAAACCCAAAACGCCTTCCCCATTTATTTAGTCTTCGAGCAATGAACACTTCTTTCATTCTTGCCCACTTTCGGAACACCTTGTGCATGTCCAGTTCTCCACACCCGTTCGGGAAATTTGAGAAGAAGAAGGTTGTGTGATTAGACTTAGGCTTCAAGCCGGCGTCAAGGCCGCCGTGTCTCTGTGCCGGACGAGCATCCCATCCCTCTCCCCTTCCCATCCCTAAAGTGGTTGAGACTTACATACTTACTTACTTACTTATTCTGATATGATGTCACTTAATATGTTTTTCAACTGTTTACCTACTTTACTCATTGCTTTAGTTGCTAGTTATGACAGAAAGTACATTGCTTACCATTATTTTGGTATCGATTTATTCCTACACCTTGCGATTTCGATCCTCCATTATAATGCATTTTCCGGCTTTCTTCACTACTTGAAGTATTTAATAATATTTTTCTATTTACCATTGCATTCGCGGTAAATTGATGTTCCTATTTAATAACGAGAGAAAAACCGTAGTTGACACTTGGTAGTGCTCCATGAGTATGATTTGTGTCTTAACAGTAGCATAGCTATCATTAAAACCCTTCAAAAAACACAACACAACACGTGCATAAGGATTCTAGCTTCTCCCATAAGGATTTTAATTCTGTAAAGAATTCAGTAACATTGCGTTCCCCTTGCCTTATTGAATGAATCTCGTGCAAAAGATCTGAAATCCTAAAATGGTCATCTTTTGAGAACCTTTTGCGTAAATCTTCCCACAATTCTCTTGTGTTTTCAATGTAGACAATACATTAGGCTATTTGAGTATTTACTGTCTTCGTTATCCAAGATATCACCATCATGTACATCTTTTCCAAACTTCATGTAAAGATGAATCAGATTGAGGTACGGGATGCTTCCGTTAACAAATTTGTGCTTATTCTTCGAAAGAAGTGCTCTTTTCACGAGAAAGGAGTGGGAAAGAGAAAACAGAGGAAGAGGAAAAGTAAAAGCAAAAAAATTGAATACTTTATTATTATTCACCGGATACTTTATATACCGGATAAAAAAAAAACTACATATATTGCTTTTATGCATAACTACTCTATATTAAGAATTTAAAATAGAGAATTTTATTTCTAAAGTAATGATTCCAGAAAAGATTTCTAGTATCTTACAACTCACATTTGTAATGATAACGATATTCTTTTAACTTAACAAAATATTTTCTCCGGACAACCATCTCAAAAAATTAAAACAAGAGCATTATATCAAGCACCTTTCAAGTTAATCACAACTAGAATAGAAATTGTGTATTTTGTATTAGGAATTTATATTTGTTTCTATGGTAATATAATTAGAGATTTTATTTGGACATTATTTGCTATTCTTCGACTAATTCGATTCCAATTGCATGAACTTAATAATTGGATGAGTCTAATAGTTTAGGTTTATAATATAAATAGGTATTTGTTGACTTTTTCAAGAAGTTTGGACTATTTTGAAATAGAAGCTTATGTTTTTGAGTTTTTCTCTATATTCTTTTGAAGATTTATCAATTTGATTGTTGTGTTTTCTTCGTTTCCTATCTCCTTTCCAATTTTAAATATTTTTTATTGTTGGTGAAAATTGTCGAAAATGGTCTTTCTCACTAATTTTTAATTAGAAGTTTATCAGAAATTTAAGAAAAGAATTGTTATGACATGTACCTCTGCAGTAAAACAATTTCCAGTTGATCTCTAGTGCAACCTAATATCCGGTTTGCTCCTGAAGATTAACACAACAGTCCATTAAACTCATTCTGATGAAGACCTACGAAGTGTATCCATCAATGAAGGACTAATCACAAGTTTCAAGAGTAATGAGAGTGAAAAGGAAAATGAAATTAAACATGTAAAAGAGGCTACAAAAGAAAGTTTCTGACAGATAAAAGTTATCAAACTAAATATTATGAGAAAAAATTTCACTATTTTATTCCAACAACAATCACATGTAAGTTAATGTTGGTGACAAAGAAACAGACTTTTACTGCTTATTTTTTAATCATTTCAGTTCTGAAATAATCTTTGAACTCTTAAATTAAGATCATACATGTAAAGGGTCATATTGTATACTCTACTGGCTTTTGATTGATGTAGTGCATGCAGTCTATTGGATATAACAAATTATTCTATTCATCTCAGTTATTGTCAATGGGTTGCAATTGGCATGTGCCAAAACTAGTTCCAAGTTACTCCCCAAGAATGAAAACTCATGGAGTAGGAACTCAGCATGAAATCTTCTTAGCTTTTCATGTCCAAATTTTACATACTAAAAGTCCTAGCAATTCCAGCTGAAACCATTCAAATCAAACTGTTGGCAGTGGGAAGAAGCATCATTAGCATCATGGGAATTCAGATCTAGTTTCACTTCAAAGTTTGCAAGTCTATAGTCTGTAGAAATCTTCTCATGGTTCAATTTAACTGCCATTCTCTCCGTTTCAGTGCTGTCTCTTACCTTCCAGCCTTCTTCCTTTGAAAGAGTTGTTCTCCCAAATTTTTCCTCTTCTAGAACACCAACATTCATGGATAAGAGGCTTGAGGGCCTTTCTTGTAAAAAATCTCCCTTCACCACTTTACTATCACTTGTTGAGGAAAGAAACATCATATTCTCCTTCACTTCTTCACTCAATGTGAGACCAGGCTTTAAATGCACTGACTCTTCCACACAACCTTTCGAAACTGAAAATGGAGGTCCATTGTAGGCTATCAGATTCAGGCTCATGTTATGTGTTTCTCTGTTTCTTTGAGATTCCTCACTATAGGTCAAGAAACTACCCATTGAACAGTCAGTGGCCTGGCCCTCTTGTGTTTGATGAGGCCACAGGCCCTGTAATTCTTTTAGTTCTGAAAATTTAGTGTCTAGACTTTGAGAGGATACTCTTGATGCCAGTTCAGATAATTGAACTTTGGCAGCTTCAACTCCCTCAGCACCTAAATTTTGTCTTCCTAGTGTTTCTTGTGCCTTTTCCAACACTGCCTGAAGGTACTTTCCTTGTGCCTCTATTCTTAGCTGCAAGTGCCGCTGTACCTGCTTAAAGAGTGAAGAAAGAGAATCAGAATAGAAACAATTTACAAACTCCAATGTATACTGAAAACAGAAAAAATTGGATTCTGTGAAATATTTGATCTTATAGCAAAAGTTTTGAGACCAGTGAACAGATGCAAGACTCAAAGAATAAGTCTTGTAACAGTGGTTCAGATGAAATTACTGTTCAGATTCATGAGTTTTCATTTTCATTATGCAGGTATTTATATTTTACTTCGGCATAAAATCTTACATTCAAAGTAGAAGTGGCGACTACAAAAGTTTTCTGGCTTATTTTGTAATTTATTAATATACATTAAATATAAAAGTTCAAAGATGTTCTATACCTCAAGCTGCTCATGCAGTCTTCTTTGGACTTCAATTTGCATCTGTAACGCATCATTTATTTCTGAATTTCTGGATTGAGGACTTATTATTGTTAGTGTTGCTTCCCATTGCAGAGAATTCATTTTTAACAATGGAAACTTGATGACAGAACATAATGATGGAAACTGGAAACTGTTCTTACTTGTTTGTCTGTAGGCCTATGCTTAAATGTTTCATTTGAATTCCACTTGCTTCTGACATTCTGCCTGTTGCTTCTGTGGTTGATGCCGGTAAGATAAATTCATTTTCAAATTATATGATTAGTAAAAGATAGGTCCTGTGTAGTTCATAGTATTCAAATAAAAATACATGGAAAACACATTAAAAGAGAAGTTCTCTCACCAATTTTATTATTGCCAGTATTGGTTTGTCCATGCATATTTTTACTGATTCTGTACTTCTGCCATGGAGAAAGAGAAATTAATAGCTAAAGACAAATACATATGCACTAACAAGTTAATTAATGCAAATCATTTGAACACTGTCTCCCCAAAAATATCCAGTGACTAGAACAAGGTTTTGTGTCATTGAAATTTAATTTGGTTACAAAAGTTAATTGGTCCACCAGTTAAAACAAAAGAGTGAGCAAGTTCTGCAATATAAGTAGCATTTTTGTCTTGGTGTTTTCTTTAACTATCTGAATTTCAGTCTTTACAAAACATTATCATAATTGTACTGGTAATTTAAATATATAATATCACCAAAACTAAATAAAAATTATCTTAATTATTCTGGTAATTGGAATAATATGTTACCTGTAGATGACTCTTTAAGTGGTAGAGAGTAAGTCCAGGAATCCCCATCAGTTTCAAAACTGTTTTTGGTGTAGCTTCTGCAAAGCAAGAGTAATCAATATTAGCTTCAAAATTATAGATTTCTGATTCAAAATCTGTTTATCATTTTCATTGACTCACTGTCTGCTCCTCCAAGTTGATTGACTGCTTCTATGAACCGTTCATGAAGATCTGGTGTCCATTTTAGTCTAGGCTTAGCATCAGTTGAGAGAACAAGTCCTGAATCACCAGTCCCATTGCCTCCTTGCATAATCATATGCCTCTCAGTGGGGCTGTTCATCCTTAAAGCATGCATGTTTCTAGGTTGTTGCTGCTGCTGATAGTACATTATCTTTCAAGCAAAAAAAATGATCTTATTACTCTATATAGATGCACAAGAAAATATTTAAAGGGCAACCAATTAGACTCGAACACGACTTTGACAAGGCAACAACTTTACTGTTGTTCAGAGGCTTGTCCTCAAAATTTTATAATGTTTAAAATCATATATTTACCTGTTATGTACTACTCCTTCTGGAGCCAAACAGCTGACCCTATAAATAAAGTGAAATATGATTGTCCTGTAATCTTGAAGAGCACTTCTTTGGTGTTTCAACTCAAATATGTGAAAGTTTCTACAACTGCTCTTGCATGTCTTTTTTCTCCTTGACAAGATCTGCACAAGCCTTGGTTGTACTCAATGATGTCCTTATAAAGAAAATGCCCTTAGGAAAGTGGCCTTGTGAGGCATAGAATCTTGGACAGAAGCAACTCAAAACTGAACTTGATCCAATATATTTCGCAGCTTCTTGAAAAGAGCTGTTATTCTTCCTACTTTCTTCTTTGTGGGCTCTCTTCAGTTCTACTTTTGATTTGGAGAAAGCACTTGTCCATTGGAATTGTGTGCATTATACTTTGTGAGACACCTCACCTCACACGTTGCATTTGGTATCAAAATTGACCCATCAATTTATATGAGTATGCACCTGCATTTGTTTTTGTCCCACTGGCAAATGCAGGAATCATATTCCAAAAGTTTAGAGAAGAATTCTGTGACTTGAATTATAGAATCAACTTTTCCTTTTTCCTTGAAAGCATCAGAAACCACTCTTCTTCCCCTATGTTTTTCAAGAAATATTCTTGGCTTCCAACTCCTTAGTCCTTTTCACTAGCATAGGTAATTGAGACAATTTAGAGTAGATGAATTTATCTAGCAATTTCTTCAATAATGCCAATGAGGATTGGCTGAATTTAATCTACATTGGAGACTGTAGCTCATCATCACTTGTGACTTCTTTAATATAAATTAATACATCAATAAAAAGAGTAATAACTAACAGAGAATATTGTGTTTTGTTCGAAAAACAAAAGGGTAAGTTCTGCATATGGTTAGTGTGAACCAATAAGAAAACATGGCAGTTAAGAATTTTAAAGTATTTATAGTAAAACTCAACAAACTTGTTATACATCTCAATTTGTTATTGAAAGGTAAATTTCTTTATAAATACTAATAGAGAAAGTTTACTTAAACAAATATAAAATCTACATACATTGTCGGTGTATGTGAATGGATAGACTATCTTCTATTAAGAATTTTTTTTAATCATATGTCGCCTTTCAATAGAAAAGTTAAAAATTTTGCTTTTTATAAACTTGAGAGAGATTAAAATGTAGAATTAGTTATACTAGGTGTTAATATACACTCACATCATTTTGGAGAGGAAAATTTATACATATTCACCTTGACTTCAATTTATAAGCAATGTGAAAGTATATTAACCGTACCAGTACCAGAACACTGTGAAAGTGTGAAAGTATAGAAAACAATATTGTAATTGGAAAACTTTGAAATAGATATGTTGCAGATACATTCAAGAAAAAGTATTATAATGGAGAGATGCTTTTCTTCAAGTCCTTTGATTTTATTTTTTTTAAAGAAAGGAACAGAATAAGAACACATTCTGTTTTGTCTTGTCTGGTAAGTTTGGTGCTTATGTGACCAATAGAGAATAAACTTAAAAAACAAGAGGATGTAGAAGTATTCATGCTGCCGGCTTTGCCTTGACGAATCCTAAGTTGCTGGGACCATATGACAAGACAAAAGACTAGTGACTAGTGAGTGTACTTTGGTTCCTTTATAATTGCCTTTGATTTAGAACACTTGCAAGCAGTGGAGTGGAACACTTGTCTTTAAGTGGTTGGAGTTGCATATTCTCTTAAGAATCTATGCATATACACATATCTTTAACAGAAATACTAGGATCACACTCTTTAACATATTCTTTTAAACCAACTCTCTTGCTGGTTCAAATTTATTAAAAAACACTAAGTTTGGCAGAAGTCACAACTTATTTAATGACCCTTTCTTGAATTTTTTTGTTTTTGATAAATTTTAACCATTAGTGTTTTTAAGTAAAATGTGTTAAAAGAATGTGTTTCTAACAATCCTGTGTTAGTACATGAACTTTACACTCCCCAGGACTGATAAACCTCTATACTTTGTTTAGTTAAACATTTTTTTTATCCTTGTTATATTGTAATAAGTTAAATCAATTTATTGAAAGAGAAAAATGAAAAGTATTTTATAATAGATAGCAAAAACATGATCTGAAAATTGAGAAATCCTCTGAGACCATATATGCCTCTCCGATTAATTAGCTAGAAATAAAAAAGAGAGAGAGGAGAAAATAGACTAGATGGTACAAAATATTGAGTTCTATTTATTGTTGCATGAAAGAGTGAAAATCACTTTCAAAATTTAACTCATTTTCATGATACTGTAGTGGTTGAGTTGTTATCCGCTTTAAGTTTTTCTTTTCATCGTAATTGTATCATGCAATATGTGATTTTTATTTCGGTGTCTCTCATAACATAAATAAGGCAAATTTTCAAATGGTGATGGTTGCTTGTGGTGACTTGTGATGGTGGTGGTGAGCATTGATAGGTAAATTTTGTGATATTTTTATTGGTGGTGGTTGTGTTTTCTTTTGCTTATTTTTTTTCTAATCTTTTAGAAGCCATAAAACCCATGAAAAAACAGGGGAGGTGCACTCAAAATAAAATTATCTTCACACTGAAAATGTTGAATATAATGAATTTTCTTGTTAACCCTCTTACACACCCTCAAATGATAAAATTGTTCTCTCAAGCACTGCGACTCAAGAAGAATGAAAGGAAGTAATGTAGTTGGAAGAGAGACGTTAAGGTAGGAAGGTGCAAATAAAATTATTTAAAAACGTGACATTATACTTCATTTAGGTTATTTAAAAATTTTAAAAAAGTTAAACCAACTTTTTATTTTTATAATTAATATGGAGGTGGAGGAAGAATTTACCCAAAAATAATATCCTTAAACTCTGAAGTACTGCACAAAATATGCACTTCATAAAAGAATTGAATGTCGAATTAAAAGTTAAGAGTTTAATTGGTATACAATGTAAAACCTTTTCATAAATCTATTAAAAAGTAGTTGTTGGTAAAAAAATTAAGATAGTTATTATTAGCGTTAATTAATATATCACAAATATAATATTCATAATGTCTTGTAATTAAATAATTTAAAATTATTTTACGTGTATGCACATATCTATTTTTCTTAAAATATTACATTATTCAAATTTATAAAGTTTATAGGCTGTAAGGATTAAAAATTTATCTTATTGTTCAACAGAGGGCGTATAGGAAAAACATGAGAACTTGATATAATAAAAAAAAATAAAGACAAGAAAGTTTGTGTTTCATGGTTACCTAGTGGTGATACAGAATGATAATGTCATAAATACAAAAAAAAACTAAAATTAAGATTAGAATTTTCAATTTCTTTCATTCAATAAGAATTATTGATAAATTAATACTAATAATACTAATAACACGTAATTAGTAATTTAATAGATTAATTAATAAATATGTATAAATAAATATATGAAAACATAATTGTGATGCACAAAATGATACAATCGTTAAACTTGTCAAAGAAAAATGCTTTAAGCAACTATTTTTGTTTCTATAAATACAAAACACTAACACCGAAAATAGTTGTATATTGTTATCGAGTAACTCAAATCAAAATCCTGTAAAAGGGTGTATCACATAAATGATGAATCGATAATAGAGAGAATCTATAAATGTAAGAAGGTAAATTAAGAAAGAACCATATACATAAATGACGTGTTACAATTCTTATAACTAATTTCCATAAAATGTTTCTACACTAATGGAAAAGATACGTGAAAAATATTTTCTGTTACTAAGTTGAAATGTCACTTAGATGACTTTTTAAAGGACGTATTAATCTATATAGAAACTAAGACTATTCATTATTGTTAGAAAAAAAAGTTCAACACCTATGATTTTGATTAAGTACTTAAGTACTGAAAATAACTAAGTATAAAATATGGTTATACTTCGTATGCAAGACAACAATTTCAATTCAACAAAAAACCATACAAGACACAAGTGTTTATTCAGTTAGATGATACAATACTATGTTGTCTTTTTTTATATTTAGTAAAGCATGGATACACTCAGACAACATGCAAACAAAATTAAGCTAACCTCGTACAACACACACACATATATGTTTATTCTATGTTGTAGGGAATGTCCACTACTTTTGTCTACCAAGAAGATTCATTCAAGCACAAGTCATATGAATGATCTCTTGGATGAAGAGCTAAAACTGTTTTTCTTCTACAACTCCCTGTTGCTAACATTGTCAACTCTAGAAAGCTTATCTACTTTGTATGACTATGTGTTTTAGACAAAATCAAGCCAAGATACATGGCCGAGAAGAGATAAGTACATCCAACCATTGGGATGTCACGTAAAGAAGAAAAGAGAAATCAAGGTTGCATGGAGTGCATTTCATACATCCTGCACAATCAAACTCATTAGTCAAATGGACAACATTTAAGTGAGGTAAAGCTACTTAATGGACATAAACAAATTTGCCACATTTATATTCTTCAACGTCATTCACCAAGAAGAACAATATGATAGGCCACCTTACATTGTGCTAAAACATTGCTCAAATTTTGCATCCTTAGAAGTTTCATAGTAAAAATTGTTCATGTCCACTTAACAAAGTAGAAGAGAGAGAATAACCTCGTATACGTGAAAAGACAACATCCCTCTCTAATGAGAAACCTTGTTATATATGGATCACTAATAAGATAATTTACTTATCTTAGTTGGGAGTGGTTTCCTTATAAATAATATGATGAAAACCTATCTAGCCTCGAAACATTTGGCTAAGAAGATTGGAAGCAGAAAAAGGATCTCAAAAGACTCTCATCTCAGTGAGAATTAATTGTTGTTTGCTCTTCCATTTTTATCTAGTTTTATAAACATTATACAGAGTAATATAGGCTTTATTTCGGGCCATTTTACTTGGGCCATGTTTTGGGCCAATTTTCATGGGTCATATATTGGACCAATTAGAGTAGGGTGTAAATAGAAAAAGAAAGAGTCTAGTTAGAGTTACAATTGGGTCTCCTTGGACCCAATGCAACTCTAGACCATCTAAGGTGCACAAATAAATTACTAGAGTGTAAATAGAAAACATGGAGTGGAAAGGAAGGCATGAAGGTCCACATGTCATCTCCTTAATGGAGAGGATTCCCACCAATGCCAAAAGGACATTTCATGGGAATGGAGAGGATTTGCTCCAACTAGAGAGAGACACTTGTCTTTCTATGAGTGGATAGTTTTTAGGGTTAAAGCTTTCACCTTGGCTACCCATAACACTGTAAATACAAGTGCTAGCCCCCTTGTAAATTAGCTTTGAATAGACTACTGAATTGTTGCTAAAAATTTCAGCCTCAACTAGTCTCTTAGCTCACTCTTTCCTAGCCTTATTTCTAAATGTTTTAGCGAGGAACTTTTTAGGAGTTGGCCTAACCTCTCTTAAGCTTCATTATCATTCTCCATACACCAATACTTCACAATTTATTTCACTCAATTTAGCCACCCAATCCCACCAAATTCGGCACCCCAAAATACAAAACAAAAGACTTACAACAATGCAAGCTAGGATTGCATCATAATACTTCGGTTTAGTTAGGAGTGGTTGTTGTCCAAAAAAAACTTAGTTTTAGCCAGGAGTGGTTGGGTCTAAAGAATAATCAATTTTAGCAAGGTGTGGTTGGATTCAAAGAATATTTAGTTTTAACTGGAGTTGTTGGGTCCAAAAAATATTCAAGCTTTTCTAGGAGTGGTTGGGTCCAAAAAATATTTTTTTTTGCTAGAAGTGGATAGGTCTAAAGAATACTCAATTTTAGCTAGAACTGAATAAGTCCAAATAATACTTAGTTTTTGCTAGGAGTGGTTGCATTCTAAATAATACTCAAGGGGTTAGTCACAGGTTGCTACGAGCCCAAACAATACTCAAAGGGTTAGTCAGGGGTTGCTACGAGCTCAAACAATACTCAAAGGGTTAACTATGAATGGTTATGTGCCCAAAGAATACTCGTGTTGTACTTTGCAACATTAGTCTGCTTAGTGGAACTCAATATTTTGATAGAGAATTGATGTAGTGTGTTATGCTAGACGAACCAATATAAAAGTATAGTGCATATTTCCTTTTTTATCTCTTTTAATTTGTATATTTTTATTATTTATGCTATAATATAGGATAGGGAAAGTGACTATAAAAACTAAGTTAGAGAACTATGTTTATATAAGTGAATTCGTTAAACTAAAAACTATGTTTATGTTGATTTTTTACGGCAAATGCACGACATTGTCAGAAGTAATAATGTGTCCCTAAGGACGGATATCAAACCCACAAGGACGTATTATCAAACCCACATAATAAGATAAGTAAATTCTCTTATTAGTGATCCATATATAACAAGGTTTCTCATTAGAGAGGGATGTTGTCTTTTCACGTATACGAGGTTATTCTCTCTCTTCTACTTTGTTAAGTGGACATGAACAATTTTTACTATGAAACTTCTAAGGACGCAAAATTTGAGCAATGTTTTAGCACAATGTAAGGTGGCCTATCATATTGTTCTTCTTGGTGAATGACGTTGAAGAATATAAATGTGGCAAATTTGTTTATGTCCATTAAGTAGCTTTACCTCACTTAAATGTTGTCCTTTTGACTAATGAGTTTGATTGTGCAGGATGTATGAAATGCACTCCATGCAACCTTGATTTCTCTTTTCTTCTTTATGTGACATCCCAATGGTTGGATGTACTTATCTCTTCTCGGCCATGTATCTTTGCTTGATTTTGTCTAAAACACATAGTCATACAAAGTAGATAAGCTTTCTAGAGTTGACAATGTTAGCAACAGGGAGTTGTAGAAGAAAAACAGTTTTAGCTCTTCATCCAAGAGATCATTCATATGACTTGTGCTTGAATGAATCTTTTTGGTAGACAAAAGTAGTGGACATTCCCTACAACATAGAATAAACATATATGTGTGTGTGTTGTACGAGGTTAGCTTAATTTTGTTTGCATGTTGTCTGAGTGTATCCATGCTTTACTAAATATAAAAAAAGACAACATAGTATTGTATCATCTAACTGAATAAACACTTGTGTCTTGTATGGTTTGTTTGTTGAATTGAAATTGTTGTCTTGCATACGAAGTATAACCATATTTTATACTTAGTTATTTTCAGTACTTAATCAAAATCATAGGTGTTGAACTTTTTTTCTAACAATAATGAATAGTCTTAGTTTCTATATAGATTAATACGTCCTTTAAAAAGTCATCTAAGTGACATTTCAACTTAGTGACACATTATTACTTCTGACATTGTCAGAAATGCACGACATTGTCAGAAGTAATAATGTGTCCCTAAGGACGGATATCAAACCCACAAGGAATAGTTGAATATTCAAGTAAAAAGATTCGCTAAATATTAATCAGAAAAATAAAAGTTTGTTGAAATTTGTTGTGATGCCAATGATTAACAAGAGTTGTTGCTTCAATTGGAAAATAGGGATTGAGTTTTATCTTTATCACTCTTTTGTATTTAGATTAGCCTGATAATATTATGTCCTTTGATTGATATTGATGCATGTATAAAAATCATTTATATCGATTCCTCGCATATTTATAAAAATGACTTAGTATTAAGATCAGATGTTGATAGCAATTAACATTTCAAGTTTATTCCTAACACTCAAATATGTCAAGTATTATTGATTAGGTAAAAATCCTAAAAATAAATTTCAGTCAGATTTAAGATTCTAGATCAAGAATTAGAAACAAAAAAACAATACCAATAATCAATCAAGAACAAAATATTTTGTTCAGAGACCACCTTAATACATAAGAGTTTGAACAAATTATTTCTAATCCTAAATGGTAGAATTAGCCACACATCTTCTAACACCTTCTATTCTCCCAAATTGGATTATAATTCACTCAATGGTGTTTCCTCTCAATCTAGCACATCAGGATCGAGCCTTAAGCCCCCTATTTAACCTAATTTTCTAGGGTTAGGTGACTTTTTGCATCACACTAATGAGTTTGTTTATTAAAACATAAAACGGCCCAATGATTATGGTACTTTCTCACTCAAGCGAGATATAGCTCACTTGAGTGAGTAAGGCGTCGATTTTTAACACTGCCACTGGAGCATTCTCGCTCAAGCGAGAATGGGCTCGCTTGAGCGAGTTGCTTTGCTGCTGAGTTGAGCTTTTTGTACTTATGTACGTTCTTGGGCCTTCTAGCTTTCTCCTTGTAACTTATATTATTCCTTTTTAGCCCATTCATATCCATTTTTCTCTAAACACCTAAACTTAACACCAAATTTGGGAATAAAATGCTCTTACTCAAATAAAGATCATAAAATATGTAAAAAGGTATAAATTCATAAATTAAGGATGATTGTATATGTAATTTAGTAATTAATACTCATAAGTACCTATATTTTAATATGAAATATTATTGAAATTAGGCACTTATCACTCTCCCCAACTTAGAATCTTGCTTGTCCTCAAGCAAAGTAAATGAATATATTTGAATTTAAATATCAAAACTGCTTAATTTACTAAACAACAGATTAAATTGGAAACTTATGATGCTTCCAAATTCAAATATAGAAAAATATAAATACAATCAACTTCCAAGATCAAATCAAAACAATAAAATGACAATTCATTAAGGAATTTCTTCTCATATGTTCACAGGTAAGTGTTTCTCTCTATTTTCACTGAATCATAACAAATCATAGTTGCTTTTCATTTCATCTTCCTATCACAAACATATTAGAAATTTGAATCTTGAGGTCTTTTCAATGGTTATAATGAGACTGGGCTTCCAAAAAAATATTGGTTTTCTCAAATAACAAAATGCATATCTTAAAGAAGAAGAACATACCTACAATCCAATTATAGCACATATGTGCTATCTAATCACCATTTTCCTTTTACTTCACAACTTTTCCTCAATTTCTTTCTACCTTTTCATGGTTTTCAAAATGAATTTTTTTCTTTCTCTTTTTTCTTCTTTTTCTTTTTCTCATCAATAGGAATAGATTCTTCCTATTTTCAACTTTTTGAGCTTTCACAATTAAAACCAACCATTCCCTTTTCTATGTATATTGCACCTATGTTCTTCTTCCTTAAACATGCAAAAGGGTAGGAAAATATATCATTAAAGGTTTAAGGTGCAATAATAACAAAAATTCTTAACTCAAAAGGGATATATAAAAAAAATGAATTCTAATAAGATATAGGTTGGCTATTTGGCCCTAGTTTCCTAATTAACACAAATGCCTCAATCATTTTCATGCTCTTTTATGATGTAACAAAACATAAAAGATTTCATGTATCACAATTTTAACTACATTTCAATCATATTTAATTTTCTAACATGTGTCTAATTCTTCAAATTTATTCCAAATATAAAATAAACAACTACTTATTAGATAGAAACCAATCTCTTTGGAGATAAGATTTTTGCTTTGTTCCCTCTCCTCCAAAGGGTTTTGGTGCGGCTAGGGTTTATGTGGGTTGTCATTCATTCTCCAGCTTGGTGGTGGACGGTGGTGGCGCAGGGGCCGTGGGTGCTAGTCGGTGGTAGCGCAGCAGTCTGCCGAGATACTGGTGATGGCGCGATGGCTCTCTACGTCTGCATCCAAGGTGTATTCTTTCCTTAAATTTATTCTTAGAAATTCTATTGCAGACAACCAAAGTTGCCACCTTTTTCTTGTAGCCAACTCTAATTTGTGGTAATGTCACAATTTTTATTGAAATTTGTGGTAAAATCACGTTTTTTTATCAACATTTGTGGTAAAGTAAAAATTTTAAGGTGGTGCAGCCAGTGGGACGATGGCAGTTGGCGTCTGTTAGTCGGTAGCTTGTTAGCGTTTGAGAATGGCAGAGGGTTCTACGGGTTTCCTCATCCCATGGGCTTGTTTGGTGGATCGAGAAGTGTTCCCTAATAAGAAAGCATCTATTGTGCCAAAGGAAGACTTTTGCTCAGGCTTTGGGAAATACATGTGACATTCCTTTGTCCCAACTACCTACTCCTTGTATTAAGAGAGACATGGTTGTTGTCCAGGTTGATGAGGCAGATTACTTGGCTGGTCTTAAGGATTGTAAGACCCATTTACATGGTCAAATTATTCTATCTAAGCGGGATAAACCTCTCACACACCTTGATTTAACTAAAAAGTTGCAGTCGGTGTGGAAGGCTCTTGGATCGTGGAAAGCAATTCCTCTTGGAAAAGGTTTCTATGAGTTTGATTTCGCTTCTTTATAAGACATGTGATGGGCCCTTGGGATGGGTTCATTGCAATAATCTCCTTGTTTCTTGAGATTGTTTGCCTGGACAAAAGACTTTGGTCCAACTACTATGAAGAATACTAAAACTTAGGCCTGGGTTAGAATCTACGATTGCCTTTGGAGTATTGGAGACCAGGTGCGATATTTTCCATCACTAGAGGTTTTAATACTCCTTTGTCTTTGGATGATCATATCATGAGAAAGGATAAGGGTTTTTTTTGCTAGAGTGCTAGTGGATATTGATCTGTTGTCCCCTTTTCACGATCACCTCTTGGTTGAACGTCTGGACTTTGCTTTTGTAGCTGATGCGGAATATGAATGGATCCCTCCATTTTGCTCTCATTGTAAGATGATTGGGCATGAGCTTGCTCAATGTCGCATGATTCTTGATCAGGGTCATGTTCCTGGACCTCAACATAAACCTTCTCAGAAGACAACTCCTGATGAACGGGAACAGGGGAGGGTCGCGGTTCCTAAAGAACGTAAAGAGTATCGAAAGAAAGATCTGCACCCAAAGCTCGTGGAAGGCCTTATTGATAAATTGACAACTAATGCTCCTGGAAAGGATAATGCATGGTCACTCTTGGATCACCTTGCTTATGATAAAATAGATAGTGGGGAGGATCATTTTGCATATATGTATTCTCTTAAGGATGCCTCTTATCATGATAGGTCCTCGCCAAGACAGGGGTTATTCACTCCTACGTCGGATATTTCAGAACCGGGGATGGTAAGGAATTCACATGTTGGTATGCAAGCCAAGGGCTCAAAGTCACAACTTGTAGAAGATTTATGTAGAGGTCTCTGCTCCTATGGTTCTACCATCTCCGTCGCGTCCTACCTCTCCTCGGAGGGCTAAATCACCTGGGGGTACTAAAGCACCAATTAAGACTCTTATTGATTGTCATCATGTGGAGGTCTTTGCTATTGTGACTGTACCATCTCCGTTGTGTCATACCTCCCCTCGGAAGCCTAAATAAATCTCTTGGGGATGTTAAAGCACTACTCCCCGATAACGATACGTTGGTCTCGCAAAATCACTTTTCCTTTTTTGTTGGTTTAAAAAACTAAAGATGCGGGAGGTGATCCTCATATTGGTGCGTCAATTATTCCGACTGCCATTTTTGAATTTAATTCTGACAATTTCACTGTTGAAAATTGGGTCGTGTCCAAATTTTGGGCTGATCCGATGAGATGGTGGAGCATGTTAGTGATACTGGGGAGGAAATAGTTCGCACTAAAAGAAAACCAGGGAAACCACCTAAATTCTCCCAAACTCTAGGATTCCCGAAAATAAAGCATCTCAACATTTGTCCCAAAGTTCTATTTACCACTTCGGTTTGACCATCGGTTTGTGGGTGACAAGTGGTAGAAAACAAAAGTTTAGTACCAAGCTTACCCCACAAGGTCTTCCAAAAGTGACTCAAGAACTTGGAATCTCTATCGGACACAATAGTTCTAGGAATACCATGTAAACGAACCACTTCTTGAAAGAAGAGGTTTGCAATATGACATACATCGTCCACTTTGTGGCAAGGAATAAAGTGAACCATCTTTGAAAAACGATCCACTACCACAAAAATGGAATCCTTTCCCTTAGATGTCTTGGGTAATCCTAAGATGAAATCCATAGAAATGTCAACCCAAGGCATTGAAGGGATAGGAAGAGGAGTATATAAACCATGAGGATGCAATCTAGATTTAGCTTTACGGCAAGCTATGCATTTTTCACACAAACTATGAACATGTTTATGCATATGAGGCCAAAAGAAATGTTCATGTAACACATCCAAAGTTTTTGCAACCCCAAAATGGCCCATTAATCCTCCCTCATGTGCTTCTCTAACAAGAGATAATCTAATGGAGCTTTGGGGAACACAAAGACGTTTTCCTTTAAAAAGAAAGCCATATTGTATAAAAAAAAATTTGTGTCCACGTTTGATACACTCTTGATAGATAAGAGAAAAATCAAAGTCATCATGATAAAGATCCTTAATGTGATCAAAGCCAAGAAATTGAGAACCCAAAAGATTGAGCAAGGCATAGCGTCTAGAAAGTGCATCGGCCACAACATTATTTTTGCCTTGCTTATGCTTGATCACATAAGGAAATTACTCAAGGAATTCCACCCACTTAGCATGCCTCTTGTTAAGTTTGTTTTGGCTTTTCAAATATTTAAGAGATTCATGATCACTATGAATCACAAACTCTTTAGGAAAAAGATAATGTTGCCAAGTAAACAAAGCTCTAACAAGTGCATACAATTCCTTATCATAAGTGGAATAGTTGAGATGACTTCCTTTCAATTTCTCACTAAAATAAGCTATGGGGTGGCCCTCTTGAAGGAGAACAGCCCCAATGCCTATACTTGAAGCATCACATTCAATCTCAAATGTTTTAGCAAAATTAGGAAGGGCTAAAATGGGAGCATTAGTCAATTTTTCTATTAAAACATCAAAAGCATGTTGTTGTGCTTCTCCCCATTTAAAAACCACATCCTTTTTCACTATATCATTGAGAGGTGTAGCTATGGTGCCGAAGTTGGGTACAAATCTTCTATAAAAAGAAGCAAGACCATGGAAACTTCGGACATCATTCACATTGGTAGGCGTTGGCCAATTTTGAATGGCCACTACCTTAGATTAATCTACATGGACCCCTTTTTTACTCACAAAAAACCCTAGGAATTCTATATGATCAAGTGCAAACATACATTTAGCAAGGTTAGCATACAAATGTTCTTTCCTAAGGGTTTCCAAGACTTGTTTAACATGCATCCTATGGTCATACAAAGACAAGCTATAAATGAGGATATCATCAAAATAAACAACAACAAACTTGCCAATGAATGGTCTTAAAACATGATGCATGAGGCGCATGAAAGTACTTGGAGCATTAGTTAAGCAAAATGGCATAACCAACCACTCATATAAACGAAAGTTGGTCTTAAAGGCCGTCTTCCATTCATCACCCGATTTTATACGGATTTGATTGTAGCCGCTTTTAAGATCAATCTTTGTAAAAAATTTTGGAACCATGCAATTCATCCAACAAATCATCAAGCCTAGGTATGGGATGCCTATACTTAATTGTAATGTTATTTATAGCCCTACAATCCAAACACATCCTCCATGTGCCATCTTTCTTAGGGACAAGTATAATAGGCATAACACAAGGGCTCATGCTATCTTGAACCCAACCTTTAGCAATTAATTCCTCAATTTGTTGGCGAATTTCCTTAGTCTCACTTGGATTGGTCCTATAGGCCGGACGATTTGGTAAAGAAGATCTCGGAATTAAATCAATTTGGTGCTCAATCCCTCTCAAAGGTGGAAGGCCTTTTGGAGGATCTTGAAACACATCATGAAACTCCTTTACTAAATTATCCAAACAATGAGGACTATCTACAAGTGGTTCTAACTTAAGAGGTCTAGGAATAGCTAAGAAGATAGGATTGTGAGCCACTATATCCCTTTGGACCTCATGCCTAGAAATAAGAAGCGTAGGCTTAGGACTCTTTACTTTTTCACTCTCCCTATGTTAATATGTTAATAATTTTAGGAGTAAGTTTCTCACCATTGATAATTCTACAAGATTTGTCACCAAAATTTAACATATTCTTTCTTGTAGTCATGGTTGTTTTCCTTTCAATTATCTAGGAGTGCTTATCTTTGTTGGTGCTCCAAATTGTCGATTTCTTCAACCTTTGGTTGATAAAGTCAAATTGAAGCTAACATCTTGGAAGGTAAATCTCTTAGCATGATTGGTCGGATTCAGTTGGTCAATATAGTGATTAATGGATTTCTAACTTATAGCTTTAATATTTATAAATTTCCTGTTTCACTTCTTAAGAAAGTTAAGCAGTGGTGTCGAAATTTTATTTGGATTAGTGATATTTTGAAAAAAAAGCATAGTTACCGTGAATTGGGATACAATTTGTTCTCCTCTTGAGAATGGAGGTTTGAAGATTAATAATCTTCATCATGAAAATAATGCATATCTTCTTAAGCTTGCTTGGAACTTTGTTTATAACATAACCTTAGTCTTTTCTCCTGGAAGCCAAGGTTTATAAATCAAAATACGAGTTTAGAATGGTTTATAGATACTCATCTCTTTGGCCTGGAATTAAGCGGTTTTATTATTCTATACTTGATTATACTTCTTGGATTGTTGGTACATGTACTTTTATTCTACTAGTTCTTTAGCAAATATTACAGGATTATTTGATGGTGCTAGCATTTCAAATACAGTCTCTTAGTTTTGAACAGGTTGTGATTGAAATATTCCTTTGTCTTTACACCAGATGCCTCATTTTTTTAATCATATCATGGGTATGGAGGAATAGGATATTTCTAATTGGATTCTAGATGAGCCTGATCGTTTCCCTATGCTTTGGGTAAATTCATTTGGTCATCATCTATTCCCGCCTTCCAAAACTCTAGTACTCTAGAAAGTTTTTCATGGGCGGCTTCCTACCGATCAACATATTCTGAATAAAGGTTTGCATATATGTTCTATGTGTACGCTTTGTGAAAAGCACGAGGAATCTATTCAACATTTATTTTTTTAATGTTCTAATGCTTTGCATATTTGGAGTTGGGTTCGACAGATTTTTCTTATTTCTCAGTTCTCTAATAAGGATGATCTTCTTTCTTTTATTAATAGTGATGGTAGTCCATTGGTTAAATTTATTAAGCTTGTTGTGATAACTTTTTCTATTTCGATGATATGAGTACGAGGAATTATGCTAGATTTCAGGATAAGATTGATGTTTCTAGGGCTATTTCAGTAATTAAAGATTTAGCTTGTCTAGTGGAAAATTCGTCTAAAGCTTCAATGAATAATGATATGTTGGATCTCAACGTGATTAAGTTTTTTGGTATGAATACTCGTACTGGTAAAGTTCTTTTTTTTTCATCCTGTTAGATGGGAGTTCCCTTCACCAGGTTGGGTTAAAATTAACATTGATGGGGTTATGGGGAAGTTTATTGGTGCTTTCTCTGTGTTTCTTGAAGCAAACTATTATGGTTGCTGAGTTTTATGGAGTTATACATGCTATGGAGGAAGCTCAAAAGATGGGGCTTACTAATGTATGGCTTGAATGTGATTCTCGTTTGTGTTGCGTTTACTATTAGGACTAATGTTCCGTGGATGTTTCGCAATTGATGGAATACTTGTCTTAATTAATGTGGGAAAATCAGGGTTAGGGTTACTCATATTTTTCGTGAAGAGAATGCGTGTGCTGATAAGTTGGGTAATTTAGGATTTACTCATAAAGAATCATTTCATTGGTATAATAGGCTTCCATCTAGTCTGTTCTTAAAATTCTTTGTGAATAGATATAGTCTACCTATGTATCGTTTTTGTTAACATATGGGTTTTGGTCTAGTTCCCCCATATTTTTTTATTTTATTTTCTTTCTTTTAGCTTTTTTTTAATAATACTTTTTCATGTGATGGCAGATGATTGTTGTTACTTGAGGTGTCAGCCTAGCTCAGATGTCAAGTTGAATAGTGATGCCTAACATGAAAACTTTTATAAAAAAATATAAAACAAACCAAGCCAATAAGTAAATAAACAGAAAACGAAATAACCCAAAAATAAATAAATAAATAACCTAAACAGAAAAATAAAACAAAATTCAAATAACTAAAATGAAAAGAGAATTAAAAAGATAAAACTTACTCGCTTGAGCGAAATTCCCCGTAAGGAACTCATTTTTTTTCGTTGTAAAACTCATTTGAGCGAAAATTGTCTTGTTTGAGCGAGATTCCGTGGAGGAAAAGCAAATTTTGCATCGTCAAACTCGCTTGAGCCTGGTTTATCTCGGTTGAGCGAGATGACTCTAGAGAGCACCCCACTTTTCGTTGTTCAACTCGCCTAAGATTGGACTCGCCTGGGCGAGAATCCCTGCAAGAAAACATGATTTTTGAAAGGTAAAATCAAAACAAAGATAACAAAACAACATAACTAAAATGTGGACTAGGTTTCCTCTGAGTAAGCGCTCGTTTAACGTCATCTAGCTTGACGCCTGTTTATTTCAAGGTGGACAACTCCTTTTTTACATCCTTTTGTACAAATTCAACCACAACATAAGGATATTTGATGGATCTGTCTGCCAACCGTAGCTGCATCTTGGTGGGTTGAACCTCTAAATCGCCTATCTTCCTTAGCATTGCCAAAGGCATTAAATTGGTGTTTACCCCTAAATTTAGTAAGGCCTTCTCCATAGATAAAGCACTTGTAGTCACGGGAAGATTAAAACTTCATGGATCCTTGGAATTTTTAGGCAAGTCCTTTTGAATAATGACATTGTATCTATCCTCCAACTCTATATTTCTCTATTCAATATAGCTCATATTCTTTCGAAATTTCTCAAGTGTTGAATCTTACTTCAGATTTCCTGCAATATAATTTTTAGGGAGCAAATTGTGAAAAAAAATTCTTTCCTTCTCTTTTTTTGGAGGAGAATGAGAATATGATAAATCTTTTTCAAGAACATTTCTCTCGTTATTTTTAATTTTTTCTTCCTCACTTCTCTTATTTTCTCTCTCTTTCTCATCTTTTTCCCTCCCAGTCTCATCTTTTTCTTTCTCAACCCCTACAATCTTACCATCCCTCCCTCATTATTTTACCACACTTGGTGACAATTTCATTACAATGCTCTCTTGGGTTGGTTTGGACGTCGGTTGAAAACTGCCACTTTGTCTCTCTGTTAATTGTTTGGCAATCTGTCCCATATGAATTTCTATATTTATGATTGTGGCCATATTTTTCTATTGACTAGCCATAGTCACTTTAGTGAGTTTCTCCATGGTATCTTCCAATTTATTCAATCTTTCAGTATCTGAAGGATATAGGGGTTGTTGTTGGAAAGGACCTTGCATATTGCTTGAACCATGATCTTGATTCCACCCAAAATTTTGATGTTGATTGCTTTTCTACCCTTGAGAATAATTATTGTTTTTGGAGAAACCACCTTGCCTTCTCTGATCAACCATGTAATTTACTTCTACTTCAAATGAATTGTTTTGATAGAAACAATGACCATTGGGATGATCACCTCCACAAAAATCACACTTGATTGATTGACTCTGGCTCTGAGATAATTGCACGTCTTGTATATGTTTAGGCAATTTCGCCATTTGTGCAATTAATGTCTCAATTTGTTGTGTCAGAATTTTATTCTGAGCTAAGAGTGCATCTGAAGTCAACTCTAACAACCCTTTCTTCTGAGTACCTTGTTTATCATGTTGAGCTTGATAATCAGTTGATGTTAATGCATCAATAATCCTTGTCCCTTGTTCTACATCAAGAGCCATAATTGTGCCACCAACTACAGCAAATAGAAGTATCTTTGTGTCAGATCTGAGACCATTCAGGAATATACTCAGTTGAGCAATATCTTCAAACCCATGATTTGGGCATTTTCTAAGCATCATTTTGAATCTTTCCCATGTCTCACAGAAAAATTCATTTGCTCCTTGTCTAAACATAGAAATTTCAGACATCTCTTTGATGTAGCGAGAGATTGGAAAAAATCTTTGCAGAAATATTTCCTCTACATCATTCCAGCTAGTAAAGCTCAGATTTGGGTATGATTTGAACCATTCCTTAGCCTTTCCTGCCGATGAAAAAGGAAACAAGCGCATATAAACATTTTCAATATCACTTGATTGAAAGCCCATTGTTCCCACCAGTTCATAAAATGTAGACAAATGTGAATATGGATCCTCATGATCCATTGTTGTAAATTGATAGGCATTGATGAGAGTGACAAAAGCGGGTTTTATTTCCAAGGCCTTGGCGGTAGCAGGTATTGCAATACTAGAAAAATGTCTTGGCCCTTAGTACATGACATAATCTCTGAATATCCTCCTAGGAGGTGGTGCTTGCTCGTCTGCCATGTTACTTTCCTCCTGAAAAATGTTGTTAGTGGGAAAAGAAAAGTGGTTAAGGATTCCTCTCTAGTATCTTCTTGTCTTTCTTTTTGTCTTTGTTTTCTTGTTTCTTTTGGCTACCCTGTCAATCTCTGCTTTAAATAATAATTTTTCTTTGGGAATTTGGCCTCTCAATATCATACAAGACAACTAAATCAAGGATTAGCACAAGGATTTACTAAAGTAACAGAGTATATTTTTTTATTTAAAAAAATTAAAAACAAATAAAAGAAAATAAATTCAAAATAAATTTCAAGATAAAATAAAAAGAAATTTGCAAAATAAAATGAACAAAAAAAAAACATAGTAAACAAATATAAACAAACTAAAGAAATATAAACAAGAATTAAGAACTATTAACAAAAAATAAAAATAATTAGAATATTCACAATATTTAGGAATTCATACTCAAGAATCAAAATGCTCCCAGGCAACGGCGCCAAAAATTTGTTGACTTTTTACGGAAAGTGCATTGCATTGTCAGAAGTAATAATATGCCCCTAAGGATGAATATCAAACCTACAAGGAACAGTTGAATATTCAAGTAAAAGATACGCTAAATATAAAACAGAATAATAAAAATTTGTTGTGATGAAAATGATTAACAAGAAAACAAGGCAAAGAGTTGTTGCTTCAATTGGAAAAATTGGGATTGAGTTTCATTTTTCTCACTCTTTTGTAGTTAGATAAGCCTGATAATATTATGTCCTTTGGTTCATATTGATTCCCGTATAAAAATCATTTATATAAATTCCTCGCATATAAAATTCTTAAGATTCTTCCTAAATATCGATTCCTCGCATATTTATAAAAAGAACTTAGTATTAAAATCAGACGTTGATAGCAATTAACATTTTAAGTTTATTCCTATCACTCAAATATGTCAAGTATTATTGATTAGGTGAGAACCCTAAAAATACTTTCCAATCAGATTTAAGATTCTAGATCAAGAATTAGAAGCAAAACAATAATACCAATAATCAAACAAGAACAAAGTATTATGTTCAAAGATCACCTCAATACATAAGAGTTTGAACAAATTACTCTCATTCCTAAAGAGTAGAATTAGCCACACATCTTCTAACAACTTATATTCTCTCAATCGGATTACAATTCACTCAATGGTGTTTTCCACTCAATCGTGCACACCAGGGTCGAGCCTTAAGCCACCTATTTAATCTAATTTGCTAAGGTTAGGTGACTTCTTGCGTCACACTAATAAGCTTGTTGATTAAAACATAAAATGACCCAATGGTTTTGGCACTTTCTCGCTCAAGGGAGATATAGCTCACTTGAGCGAGAAAGGCGTCGATTTTTAACACTACCTCTGGAGCATTCTCGCTTGGGCTCGCTTAAGCGAGTTGCTCTGCTGCTAAGTTGGACTTTTTGTACTTTTGTGCGTTTCTAGGCCTTTCAGCTTTCTCCTTGTAACTTATACTATTCAACTTTAGCCCAATCATCTTCATTCCTCCCTAGAAACCTGAAATTAACACCAAATTTGGGAATAAAATGCTTTTACTCAAATAAAGATCTTAAAATATGTAAAAAGGTATAAATTGATAAATTAGAGATTATTTTATATGTAATTTAGCAATTAATACTCTTAAGTGCCTATATTTTAATATGAAATATTATTGAAATTATGAACTTATCAGTTTATCCCATATCGGTAGTTGAACCTTTTATATTAAATAATGATATTGGTTCACACCGCTTAGGACAAATAGCTAAGCATGGTTGAAAATAACTTATGTTGGGATAATTGGTAAGTAGTGTAGTTTTAGATTGTACTCCAAGAGATCTTAATGTTAACTTGTACTTAAACTTAAAGGGATATGTTTGGAAAATGAAAGTAATAGACATTTCTTGAAACATGGAATAAGTGTACAAAAGTTTGAGTAATACAAGGTTTAAAATATGTGTGTATTGTCTATGGATCAATTATGTTTATCAGAGGTAAAGAGAAGACTGTATAGTGTTATATCCTTTGGTAGACAAAACATTTGCATCTTCCATGATCTATTATTAAACTAAACTATCATCTTACAAACGAAGCACGATAATGTTTTATGCTTAGTCGTGTTTAACACCTAATAAAAAATTTCAGGGTGTTGGTCTTTTGCTCTAACAAACTTAGTATTATGTAGGAACCTTGACTCTTCTACTCTACCAGACTCTTACCTGAAATGGTGCTTTCTGATTGTTCTACCATTGGTTTTGGAAAAGCATTTGCACAACCCTACGAAAACCCACTTCAAAACCATAATTTTTGCAAAAGAGAAATACAATGGGGAGAAGAGGAATACATTGGGTCGGTTCATCAAGTTTGGCATAACTGAAGGAAGGGCCCGTTTTGTTCCCATAAAGAATCAGAAAGAATGAAATTGTGCCACGTGTCAAACATTCTTCTTTGAGTAAATTTTTTTTCAAAAAAACATGGAAGGTACACGTGTAAGATTTTTCCCTAAACCCTTCAAAAGTTATAAGTATAGATTTTCTTTTTACTACTCTTATGTATTAGTACAACCCCTGCTTTATATATAGATAATTAACCGAGGACTTCGCCATATACAAGCTCTCAAACTTTGTCAACTATAGTCTTTTCTTTCAAAACTTGCTCAACACCTTGTTTCCAATGCTGAGAACAACCAAGTTGTGAGCCTTTTCCATTGAAATTTTATTCTCCTTCTCCATCATTGTGATGTCAAGTTTAAGTTCACCTTTCAGAACTTCAAGGAGGTCGTATTAAACCAGAAGAGCACACATCTTTAACTGCCACAATCTAAAAGTATTCAAACTAGTGAATTTCTCAACCTCATACTTTGTGGAAGTCATGATGATTGAATCCACTTTCACCGCACCAGTTTGTTGTGGAATAACAAAAAATCAAACTCACAACAAAAGTGTTTGCCACACAAATGATAAATCGATATCAGAAAGAATCCAGAAATGTAAATGGTAGAAGGTTAAGTAAGAAAGAACAATGAAGAATCACACATCGATAATGTGACCCTTCTCCAACAACGTTTTCTTGTCCATCTTCTCCATTGCGACATCAAGCCTACATTTACCTTCTAGAGCTTCAAGGAGGCCTTGTTGAACTAGAAGAGCACAGATCTTCAACCGCCACAATCTAATATCATTCAAACTAGTGAATTTATCGACCTCATACTTTGTGGAAGTCATGATAATTGAATCCACATTCATCGCACCAGTTTTTTGTGGAATAGCTCAAATCAAACGCATAACAAAAGAGTCTACCACACAAATAATAAACTGATAACAAAGAGAATCCATAAATGTAAATGGTAGAAGGTTAATTAAGGAGGAATAAGAAAAAATTACACAAAAAAACATGGTTCAATTAAAGTGCTAATAATATTCAATCCATGCATGTCCCTGATAGAATATATTATGATTATAGATTACAAATCAAAGTTTCTCTCTTAGTTAATTCTCACTCAACACTCAATTTTCTATTATACAATTGAACAACAACTCTCAATTAACAATAATCATCGATAAATGTTATTTACACAACAAATTGTTATGACTAACTTCTCTAAAGCACATATAAACTAATGAAAAAGATACCAGAACAATACTTCTCGTTATTGAAGTGAAACGTCACTTAGGCAGTTTCTCCATATGGTAGTAGTATCAGTGGAAACTAAGAGATTAGACCTACTGATACTATTCACCACATATGCTAGAAGTTACTTCTTCTACTAGACAATCTAGCTAGTAGAGTTAGACAGTTTAAAAACCTTAACTAGTAAATCAATCTTCATATATATTATGGTTAAATATATTTTTTGTTCTTGTACTATAATTAGAAATTGGTTTTCGTCCCTATTCCAAACTTTAAACTATTTAGGTGTTTGTAGTATAAAAATAATTGGAATAGGTTCTTTTGTATATGAAATTGATCAATTTGAGGTTCCACTTCATCAACCCATTGAAAGTAGTTATAGTGGGTATCACCATGTGCAATAAAAACAACAACGAATTTTGAAAAAAAAAACTAATAACAATTTTTTTTTTAAAAATCATTTCATATTCAAAATGACTCATTCCAATTATTTTCATACTAAAAGTATATGGATAATCTAAAATTTGAACTAAGAAAGAAAACCAATTTCGTGTTATAGTACAAGAGAAAAAAAAACATATTTAAGGGTTAACATACACCACCCTGCACTAAAGTGTGTAAGAAAATACCTTGATGGGATTAATTTCCAAAAAGGTTTTTACTTCAAGTTTGCCTTGCCTAAACTTAATAGTTTCCAATCATGGTATAAAGTCGATATGTGGAAGATGAATTGATTAATTTGGATTTAATAGTTGATATTGTGTTTAGGAAGAATTTGCAAAAGGCATGATAAGTGCTAAAGCATGATTCCCGAATACATTGTCTTCATGCAGATAAAAAGAGCCCTGCAAAAGTAGTAGATCAACATTGATATCAGAGTCCAGGGGTATCATAAAAGAAGTACTGCATGAGAACCTCTGAAAGTGATAGTTTTGGTCACAACGCTACGTATGGTAAAATTTTCATAAATATTTTTAAAATTAAAATGAGTTTCTTATAATTAATATTAAATACATATATAGGTCAACAACGTGTAACAGTCAAGTTCGAATTCATGGTTGAGTTTAGGTTTAGTTTAAATTTTAATATATAAGTGAATCTATGCCAACTATCATAAAAGATCAAATCTAAACTTAAAATGAGGTGTGTCTAAACTCCTTTCTCAAAGTCCAAGTTTAAACATAAAAAGTAAAGTTTAATCTAAAAGCGATTAAATACTTATCGAAAACACTACAAAAAAAATTATAAAATAAAAACCAAATTTAGAAACCAAATTTAAAAAAATAATAATTAGTTGTTATACTCACTAAATTAAAGACCATTTTATGGACTAAATAAAATTTTGATTTCTAAATTAGTTTTTATTATTATTAAATGATTTCTAAATTGATATCTAATTAGCAACCAAGGTTTTTCTACCAAATTTAGAATCTAAATAATTGATAGTTAAAACCTTGATAATTAGATACCAATTTAAAAATTATTTAACAATAATAGAAACTAGTTTAGAAATCAATATTTTGTTTAGTTTATAAAATGGTCTCTAATTTAGTTACCATTGCAACTAATTATTTTGGTTTCTAAAAATGGATTTCTATTTGATGATTTTCTTGTAGTGAAATAGTATAATTTTAAAACATGATCAAGCTTAATCACACAAAATATTTTACAATAAACTATTTTATTTCTCAAGCTTAGAGTCTGGGAGCCTATGTACTATGCAGGTAGGTCATTCTATGATTTGTGTTAAGATGAAGTATTTTTCCATTTTTAGTTTAAGATTCATATCTTAAGGTAAGGTTCATGAAGAAAATATTTTCATTAATGATTATGATTATTGTAACACTAGACCCAAAAGGAAACCGATATCTATGATATTTCCCAGAAATATCTCAAGAGATAAACTTTCTCATCTTTATAAGAGATATTAGGTTTATATTTTTATTTATCTATATAATATAATTAAATACGTATTTTTTTGTATAAAAGAACAAAAATGTGCTGATTTGGTTTTTAAAAGCTTGCATGTGAGACAAATTAGTGTTTCTTTGGAAGTTAATCAAATTTAAGGATAAATTTTGTCGTGAAATTGACATATTTAAGGGCATATAATATTGTACGGATATGAAACTTGAATGTGATACGGAAAAAATCAAAGTTGTAGTAAAGTTATTGTTAATTGATTCCTTTTCAAAGTATTAAGTCGTACATCAACAAGACAAAATCACATATAATTTGTTTATGATAAATAATTTTTTTTTCTAAATACTATGAAAGCTTTTATATTTAGTCCAAATAATAAATTTCCTTTTTGTCAATCTTAAGTAAAATTTTCCATGATTGATTACATATATATAATATATAATTATTTATTAAAAATTTTAAATAGAGTAACTAATTTGTTGATTAATAATCTGTTGTTGATATGTAGTTAAATAATTGATGCAATATTATTATATGCTGACCGAAAATAAAAAAGACAAAGTCCACTTGATATAAAAGCTGTAAACACAAAGTGAATTTGATTATAAGAATCATTTACAAACTGTGAAAAAAAAATCACCAAATAAAAACTAATTTTATAGAAAAAATAATTAATCACTATACTAAATTAAATATTATTTTAGAAACTAAAAAAATATTTAGTTTCTAAATTAGTTTCTATTATTTTTAAATAGTTTCTAAATTGGTATGTAATTAGCTATCAAGGTTTTAACTACCAAATATTTAGATTTTAAATTTGATAGCAAAAACCTTGGTTGCTAATTAGATACCAATTTAGAAATCATTTAACAATAATATAAATTAATTTAGAAATCAAAATTTGTTTAGTATTTAAAATAGTCTTTATAACAACTAATTATTTTTTGTTTCTAAAATTGGTTTCTATTTCATGATTTTCTTGTAGTGTGTTTTTCTTAAAAAAAATAATTATAGTTAAGACAGAAGAAGAATGTTTAAGCAGAAAAAAAGGGTTTTGGAGAAAGAATGGGATTTTGAAATGATATTTTGAAATGATATTACAGTAGAGGTATGATTTTGAAGTCAAAGAACTTAATGATTCTCTATTAGAAGCCACAAACAATGGATTCCCAATTCCCACCCACCTTATTCTTTACTTATTATAGATATATTGATGCTTCATTTTCAACACCTACATGATATATATGTATCATCATAAAGCATAATCATTTCATGATAACTTTGTATATAATTTTAGGTCCTGTTAGGTAATAACTATTAAACTTATTTTGTTAATAATAATTTTATTATATCTAAATAATAAATAACCTCTTACACCACACTATTTTACAAAAGATACTTAATTTGTTTTCTTTCAAAATTAGAATCTTTAAATCTTTACTAGATTCGAAAATATTTTTAACAAAAACCAAAAATAGTCTACAACATCCTCATAGAAGAAATGTATCATAACATTTTTCATGAAATACAATTTCATATAAAAAAAAAAGTTCAATATGTATACATGTACATATATACATATATAATTGTCTTCTATGTATTTTCACATTTAAAAAGTATTACATAGTTTATATTAATATTATAAAAATATTTTT
This sequence comes from Phaseolus vulgaris, assembly GCF_051622355.1. Lineage (NCBI taxonomy): Eukaryota > Viridiplantae > Streptophyta > Magnoliopsida > Fabales > Fabaceae > Phaseolus > Phaseolus vulgaris. The sequence continues at coordinate 15,168,106 of NC_143501.1, read as the reverse complement.
TTGCGTCATATGATTAAATAATTATTCAACCATTTTACCGTTCATATAAATTCTCATCAATATGTTTTGTGTCAATAAGTTTAATGCTGTATTTAATTGCATAAGTAAATTTCCTCATAAGCATTATCATTGTTGTGTAAAAAAAAATGTACTCTATATAATTAACTGTTAAACTTTATTATATAATGTCATTAAAAAGAAAAAGGAAAAATCTTGTAAGTTCTAATTCAGTACTACCACTGTATAAAAATGAAGAGGAAAACAAAAGTTGTATTTTTATTATTAAATAAGGACCTGTACAATATTGGTTAATTATATAACCTACTATAATATGTTTAATAAAAGTGTCCCTTTCTCCTTTTTAATCTCACATGTTGATCATCCAAATCTATTGATTTTTAAAAATAGAAGTTGGCATTATTCTTGACACTGGTTTGACAGTTATGAATATGCATATGTTCCTTTAATCAACTAGAATATATAAATAAATATCATGCCACAAGTAGATAGTTAAAGGTATTCTATTCCACTACCCTCCCTTAATTCACTCAAAAGCAATTTAATTAAAGGACAAAAATCTATTTTTAGATCCTATTCTTTCTATTAAATTTAGTTTTAGTCCATTTTTTTAAATAAATAAAACATTAAATCACAAATTGACATTCTTAAATTACACCTTCAATATGTGATTTTATCACTAATAAGTAGAGTGAAACAACATTATTATACATCTTAAAAGGTTTAGAGACTGATTTTATCAATTGATTCAAAGACATATAAACTAAAATCAAATTGAACACAATATATAAAGATTAAAACCAATTTTTTTTCCTTAACTAAACGTGCTATTCTCTAAGATATCTTGTCTGTAAACATGCCTTATTCCATAATTCAATACAAAAGATGATGCACCAAATTAATGTTATATATGGATTTGAAAGGGATAGTTCTCTAACAGGACTTAAATTTTAGGTTTGTTATCAAGAACACTTATGAGAGAACATGGCACTTCAAAGTTTAGAATATGATTCCACATATACAAAAAGTGATGAGGCATAGATACCATGCTCCCAACATCAACAAAAGTGATAGAGTTTACAGATATATGCAAGCCACAAAAGATTCTTTTAAGGGTCAAAATACACAAAGAAGAGAAGAAGGAATGCCAACAAAAAATTTGATGGTGGAAATGCAACTATTCAGTGATGGATCTTATCAATAATTTATATATATATATATATATATATTTGTATTTATTATCACTGATACAACAAAAATAAATACATAATTTAATAATATAAATGTAACTATAAAAAATTACACATTTAAATTTTTTCTTTGTTCTTTTAAATTTTTGAACTCATTAATAATTAAAATTAAAATTTTGAGAGATTACAATTAAAGAGAAATATATAATAAATAAGAAACAAATATAAGAAAATATATAATAAATATTATAATCTGAAACTAATATTTTTAGGATTTAGGATGTCAAGAAATAAAAAATAGAGTAGAACAAGTGAAAAATTAGTAGAAATAATAAGTTTGTGTGTTAATTTTTTTTTTCTTCATGGAACAGAACATGTGGCAGATAAGAAGAAAAAAATGAGTTTATCTTCTACTTTCAATAGGATGAATTGAACAGTTCAGGATAGAATATAAAAATTATCTTAATTTTTTCTTCCTGTCTATTTTACCAATTTTATATTTTTTATTATAATTAATTTTATGTATTAATATTTATTGAAATTAAATAGTATGTGTTATAAAATAAATTGAAAATTTTCCTAATTTAATTTTCATTATTATATAAAGAGAATTCTAAAAATTTTGCGGGGTCATAGCATCCCCCTATAATCCTCCCTGAGTGCAAGTGATATTCTTCTTGACAATTTAGTTCAGTGCTTTGCACCTCATATCTTTGTTGGTTCATTGTTTTCAGGTGGAATCTTTGTGACATGAAAAGTGCATGAAGCAATAAAAGAGCCATAAAGGGATAGATTTTTTTTTCTAATCTAGGAAATATTGTTTTGAATTTGGTTTTGGTCTTGTAGAGTTTATTTTATTTTGGTCTTTAAAATTTTTGAAATATTATTAGGTGAAAAGTATTTAGTTTGGTTCTTGTTAAAGATCAATGGAGACAGGGGAAAAGGACTTGAAGGGTGTCAAAGTAGTTTTATTGGAGAAAATAATGCATCTTTCTTAATTTTGTTACGTGGGTTTTTCTTTCAAACTATGGTTAGGGTGGACCTCGCCCATAATTTGTCTCCTATATACCACAGTCACATTTAGAATAATATATTTTTATATGGTATATTGTGATGGAAAAATGTTCTTCTTCTACTAGTAGTCATTTTTTTTTTTTTTAATGGATGATGAAGGAGATTTGAGGAGTGAAAGCAATCAAGAAGATGACTACTACAAGAATAACATTTTTCCAATCATTTGGTATCTAGAGTTATCGTTATGTTGAAATAAGTAGTTCTTCTTCTAGAATTTTTCCATCACTCTTATGTATTTTGATTGTCTTGAACATGTTTTAGTTTCATTCCACCGATTAATTTATTGTTTTGTTCAATTTTTTTGGTTTGAATCACTTGTTCCTTATTGAACCATCTATATGTTATGTGCTCTATTTTTTAAAATTGTGTGTTTTTTTTTCTCTCAAGTCTTGTTTTATAAATTTGTCCATGTTGTCAAAGTCATGTGAATCCATAAATATCATAAAATTTTGGTCATAGTTTTGTTCAATTTTGTTTTCTTGCTTTTGTGTCCATGGAACTGCAGTGATTTGGTGCTTTTCTATGCTTATAATTTTCTGTATTTGAGTTCTTTTATTTTTTTTATTACACCATTGATAACTTCCTTAGAGTTATGATTCCTTTGTGTCTTAAGCTCATCATAATCTTCTTGAAATTCCATAGGTTTTCTTCTCTTTGTTGTTTACTAGATTTTGGTATTGGTTGGAAACTTTATTGCAAGTTATATACATGTTCAAATGGTGTGAAATTTTATATGTGAGAACTTCAATATTTTGATGATCTTTTGGTAAAAAAGGAACATCCAAATTTACAGTAGAAACAACATGATAAATGTTAAAAGCATGGATGTCAGTACTGAAAAAGTTTAAAAGAACTGTGAAAATTGCACCCGGTTTTTTATTTACTGCAATTGATTTAGTTCATATATTTCATCTGAAGTTCTATGGGAAGATTACCTATTGTGTTAGAAATCCATGGTTAAAATTTGGGAGAAAAATGCAATTGAAAAAAATTACATAAATCCTGGACACATTAGTGACAATTCTGCTCTAGCTTTGTTTTTGTTTTTTGTAATCCAATCTAGTGTCTATCTTTAGGTATTTCTTTTTAGTGGCTAATTTCTTTTATTACCTTTAATTTCTTTCTTGTATTAATTTTTGGTTAATATGTGCCTTATCAAAACTCTAATCTCTTTTGGTTTTTGCTTTCCAATTTGAGTTTTTATTACTTCTATTATTGACCTCTTGAAGTGGAATACAATTTGACAATTTGTTGTTTGTGAGAATTGAACTATCTTCTATGTAGCATCCTGAGAGAAGGCAAAGAACTTTGTAAGAAGTACTCAACTTTGGAGGAAAAACAAGTAGAGGCTTAGAGAGAAAATACTTGTGAGAGAAGAGAAGAGAAACTTTGAAGATTTTTTTAATTTTCTTTTGTGCTATTTCAAATGTTGTAATCTGCCATTTGTTTACTTTAATCACTTTCTTTATAAAATGATTTTAGACGGTGGGTGTGCCTTGAAGACTCACTAGTGCAAACAAGCCCCACCATTAGGAGTTCGTATAGTTTAATTTTTTAAATTTAAAATTATTTTCAAGATTTTCTTTTAGTTTCTTTCTTTAGAAATCTTTGTTTGTGCTGAAGAAGTTTCTTTAGAAGGAGGTTTGTGCATTGCATTTGGAAAAGTTTTGAATAGGAAAGACCTTGGTACTTAAGAGATCCACACTGATCCACCTCTCTTTCCTGGGAACTGTATACTAAACCTATTTTTCTTCTCGAGAAAAATATTTAAAATATGACACTTAAGATGTTTAAGTACAGTTCTCATCAAAGTGTAAGTGACTTAAGTTATTCACCAAAAAGTTTTAAATATTCATCTAAATAACTTAAATCACTTAAAATGTGTAAAAGGCAAGAGGAATTTTACTCCAGAAATTACATTAAGGGATACCCAAGCAAAAGAGAGTAGTCTTAGGCTAAATGAACATTATGAACCTCCCCCTAGAATGGAAGAAAATCGTAGACCAAATATTTCCCATATTGAGGTTGCTCATATTTGTTCTGATGAACTTCTTCTTTGGAAAGAAGTTCTTGATCAATTTAGTACATCCTAACCAGAGAATATTTTTGAAACTTATCAAACTCTTCCTCTCATTGTGGATAGTGCTACAATCTTCGTATTACTAGGTTGGCTCAAACATTAAACTTAACTACCATCTCTCATCATAAACTTTTAAACTTCCTCGGATTATTAGAGATGAGAATATGTTAGTCAAGCAACATGTGCAAGTAAAGTTTTCCATAGGGTACTTTGAGGAAAAAGTTTTATGTGATCAAGTGGAAATGGAAGCATGTGATATTTTGTTAGAACGATCTCGAAAATGTGATCCTAAAACCATTCATGAAGGTAGTACTAATAAAATAACTTTCACTTATAATAAAAAGTTTGTACATAGTTATTTATCATATTCACAAGTGGTAAAGAACTAAGAACAAATAAATAAAAAATAAGAAACAGAAAGAGAACATTGTGTCGTGAAGAACCTTGTTCTTCTTGATTTTTCTGTGCATATGACACTTTGGTGTTTGATCCTGAAGGAAAAAACATTAGCCTCCAACAATAATAAGGTTGTTGTCTTGAAACAACAATGCAAATCTCTGAGCAAAGATCTTTCTCAAAAGGGAGGGGGTGATGGAAATCGTCCAGCCACAACATCCACAAAATAAGGAGGATAGAGCTTTGTTCATAGAATTGTTAGCATAAATGGCCTAATTGTGCTTTTGTCTATCTTTTGTAAGCCCAATAAAAAGGACATCTCTAGGAGGAAGGAATGTACAAAGCATATCAGAGAAAACCTCCAAACCATGAAAGAATACTAAAGCCTTGGTTAGAGGACTACAAGAAGACTGGAATTGAGCTGAACTCATGGATCAATGACAATTAAGGAGAAACAACACATTAAACACAACATGCAAGTTAAAAAACTGAAAAGGAAACAATTTTACACAATTTTAATTGATTAAAATTGACTAAAACTTAAGAATACACATCAACACATGATGTCAACACTTATAATATGTAGAACTTATTTGACTTGGTTGTTTTTGGTAAGTAATTTGAACCAAATAAATGTGAATGCAAGACAATTAAATGGTGTTAAAATAAAATTAAAGGTGAAAATAAAATTAAACGGTGAAAACAGTAAGGAACATTTCAAAACACACAAGAACAACAAAAAGAACCGAAGAACTTATCTATTTTGATGCAACCGAAGCTCTAATACCAAATGATGCAAGTCGCTTCTTTTTAGTAGTGATTTTGTGATTTATGTTAGAATGTTTGGCTTGAAACAAAGGAGGGTGAATTTTTTTTTCGCAAGCTTTTCACAAATATTGGTGTTAGATTGAAAACTTCAATTAGATTAACCAATTGATTAATATGTTCAACTTATTATAAATAGATTAACATTAAATAACCAAAAAATAAACTTGTTGATTTTAGAAATCAATTGATTATTTTATGCGCAAAACATTGAAAAGAATATATATATATATATATATATATATATATATATCATAAATATCATAGTAGGAAAGAGAGAATTAACACAAAAGAATTATATTGTTTCACTCTTAACCAAGAGTTACATCCAGTCTTAAGAGCACCACTGAGAATTCATTAATGCAATCAAACCAGATTACGAAAACAACCAAGAGTATTGATCTTGAACCCTTCAAGAACACACACCAATCATAACTAAACACATATTTTCTGAAACCCTATCTGAATAGGTTTACAACATAATACAATATTACAGAATTAATTTAGAATACATCTGGGTTTTACACAATTGAAAAACAGTACAAGAGATAACCCCGAACCTATTTCACACCGTAGCAATGATCCAAGATTTCAAGAATGATTCTAAAGCTCATTGATTTTCTCTCTTGAGAAGTATTTTGTAATCTCTTGTGTAAAATGATCAAAAAACTATCTTTATATAGACTTTGAAAGATTGTTAAAATAGTTTGATCATTTAATGAAATATGTTTAAATCAATTAAAAACACTTTGAAAATCATAACAACATTATGTTAAAATCATTTGAATATTTTTAAAACAAACTGGTTATTTTCATTTTCTGTTGAAATCACCACATAAAAAACTAGATCATTTATCGAAATAACTGATTGATTTTACTTAACAAAAAAATAAAATAAAGCAAATAATTTTTAAATCCTTTAAAAACCTTTAAGTATTTTCAACCGATTGATACGATAAATCACTCTATTAAAATACTTATTATAGTCATTAGACTTAAACAAAAGCTATTTTAATTGATTTAAAATACAAATCAACTAATTTAAATTAACACAAATTTGAAAAATAAAATTTGGATCATAACTTGATGCAAATTAACAATACAAAATCTACCTAACTAGACACACACACATAACAAATCTTCATGATAGATTTCAAAATCATCAAAGCCAATTTGTTCAACAATTTCTTCTTTGGATGGAAGATAAAGGAGATTTGAGGAGCAGAAGCATTCTTAGAAACTCAATAGGTGGTTTGAAGTGGAGTTAGAAATTTTTAAGAGTGAGAGGTTAGATCAACTCACTAGAAAGAGTCTAGGCTAAGTCTTGAAGGAGACTAACCTAGGAAGAACTTAGGAACAAGTAGAATGGAAAAAAATGGATATCATTTCCTTACTAATTCGAAGTTAAAAAAATACAATAAAGGTGCACTTCTATTTATAGGAGACTTGGATGTCAAAAATAAGAATTTTAACGTAAAAAATCTCCATTGGCAAGGTGACAAGTGGCGTCACATGTTGCATGGTCATGATCCTCTTAAATGAGAGGTGGATAAATTTCACCTCTTAATTGGTGGAGATCCTCTCCATTCAGGAAGAGTCATATGAACGTTCATGCTTCTCATGCCACACCTATGCTTCCCATGCCAAGTGGTGACTCACTTTACAATACACCCACTCTTTTATTAGCCTAAATAGAAGATCCAAAATTAAACCAAGGCCTAATACATGTCTCAAATAAAATCCTAAACTACTTTATACAATTACTTAAACTAAAGCATGGCCTTAAAGGATATTGACTTGGTCTTGTTGAAGTCAGCTCAATTACAATATTCTTATACCCTCTGACCAAGACTTTAGTATTCTTTCATGGTATGGAGGTATTTTGTTAGAATTGTTGGCCTAAAACAAGAGGGGGTGAATTTTTTTTCAAAAAAATTTCGCAAAAGATGAAGTCAGACTGAAAATTTAATAAAATCAATAGATTGATTTCTTTTTTCAACCAATTATAAAAGAATAAAAAACATATACATATAATATAAACCAAATTTTATGTTTATTTAACCGATTTGAAATAAAGGCAAAAATTGGAAAACACCAAATAAGGCACTTGTGAGAGAGAGAGAGAGATATTTGTACAAATGATTTATATTGGTTCACTCTTACACCTAGAGCTACATCTAGTCCTCAGTAAAACCACTAAGAATCCACTAAACCAAACACAAAGTTTACAAAACATAAAATCAAGTGTATAGATCTTGAACCCTACAAGAACATACATTGTTAACCAGACAACAGAAATTCAGAAACCCTATTTCAATTTGCTTAAACAGAATACAAATAAAGAAATGGGCGGTTGCACAAACATGGTAGTTGCGCACGGTGATGTACGTGGTGGTTGCGCACGTGTTGGTGGCAACGCAGTGGTTGCGCATGCGGCAGGTCTGCGAGCGCTTCCCCTGATGACGGTGGGGTACTGGACGGGTGTGGCAGTCGTTGCGGTGAGGAGGTGCAGCAATTTTGCTGCGGTGAGGAGGTGCGGCAGGTTTTCGTTGCAATGCGGAGGTGCGAGTTGTCCGCTTTAGGGAAACTTAGTCGCCTTTGAGAATGGCAGAGGGCTTTATGGGTTTCCTCATCCCATAGGGCTGTTTGAAAGATAGAGATGTGACTCCTAATAAAAAAGCAATGACAGAACCAAGGAAAACATTTGCTCAATCTTTAGGAAATACATGCGACATTCCTTTGTCCCAGGTACCTATTCCTTGTATTAAGGGAGATATTGTTGTTGTCTGGGTTGAAGAGAAATATATGCTTGTGGATATGACAAAGAATTCAGTGAAGCCTAAAAATATTTTACTAACGATGAAATAGCATAATGAGAAGAATGTAACCACCATAAAGAAGTTTATAATGTCATGATTGTGTATTGAAGATTAAAACGAGGTCACAAAACTGAAAGGCAGCAATTGATGATGTTACTTAAGCGAGACATGTATGTTCATTGGTGTAGGTTTGATGAGGGATCAAATGTCGTGTAAGATATATTTTGAGCACACCTAATTCAGTGAAGCTATTGCATTCCTTTAACATTGTATAAATGATGGATAATACCTATAAAAATAATAGGTATAGGATGTCCTTAGTTGAGGTTATTGGTATTACTACATTTGTTTTACTAGCATCTAAACGTGAAAGTAACTTTGTATGGGCCCTTGAGAGACTTAAATGGTTGTATTTTAGAGTTAATACATACCCTAAGGTCGTGATCAGTGATAGATATATTGCTAGAATGAACGCAATAAATGTTGTATTTCCCTAACCTTATAATCTCCTATGTCGATTTCACAATGATAAAAAGGTCAAAGCAAAGTGTAAAATGCTAATGCATCGGTATGGGATCAAGTGATGCAAGCTTGGGGGTTTGTTGTAGATTGTGATAATGTAAAAGCATTTGAACATCATGTCTAGACATTTGAAGTTGTTTGTTCTCCACGGCCTATATTTTTTGAATATGTGGTTACAACCACGTAAGAAAAAATTTGTTAAGGCATGGACGAATAAGGTGATGCACTTAGGCAATACAACAACTAATGATTATGTACATTTGTTGCATGTCTTTATTTCCATTTATAGGGTTGAGGATGTATATTGGATTTACAAGCATAACATTTGTTTTTCTTTGTGGAGTTGTGACTGCACATTGGAATCTAATAAGAATGTTTCATACATCCATGGGAGACTTATTCTTTTTTGGGATTCCATGAAAAAAAAATTATTATCTTCCAATATATTGCAATTAAAGCTTCATTTCAAAAGAGTCTTCATGTGGTGAGACATTTTTTTAACATGACAACATACAAAAAATTGTTGGAGTTTATGTTTAAATATGCTTTACAACATATCGCGAAAGAGAATGATAGAGTTAAATATGTTCGATTAGATAAAGGTCGTTGTGGATGTACCCCTTAAATATACTCATGGTTTTCCTTATGCTTGCCTTCCTTTAGTGTGGGTAGCATACCACTATAATCAGTTCATGTCATATGGACAAAAATAAGTTTTTCATATATTTCAAGCAATGATTGTTGAACAGAATTGTCAATACAACAGAAGTTTTATATCATCATGGATCACTTTAAAGAGGTTGACATTGCTAGTAAGGTTAACATCAATATTAAATTGCGTAAAATTGCATATCCAAATAAGACATATTTGTGTGCACCATAAAAGAAGGTCAAAATGAAAGATGCTGAAAATGGTCGTGCTACTAAATTTGCAAGATCAACTAAGTGAATTCCTTCTTATTTTGAACATGTGGATGCCTTACATTTACAGCATGATAGTTGTTCAACAATAAAATTTAGCAAGGAATTCATCAAAGACTTGCAACTAAACTTATCTCTTCGCTACATTAATTTCCTGTAGGTTTCCATCCATACATTGTTATTTTGTTGATGATAAGACTAACAGGCATTGTAGTTATCGTGTTGTTGTTGCCCTTTTAGGTATAGGAGAGGAGTCATAAGTTGTTGTTCACATACACTTTCTAAAAGAACTTAGTCAGTAGCAAAAAGAATATGTTAATTTGTTTGGTGGTGATCAACAACATGAATATTTGAAAAACTCCATTCTTGTTAATTGTATGTCAATGGTACCACCCGATAATGAAATTTCATGTACTTTATTTTGAAAGTAATTGTCATATGATTTAAGTTAATTTCTTTTTGTTTTATTTGTAAGGAGGTATAGATAAGTGGATGACAATTTCGGATATGGAATATGTTATTGTCAATCGCTAAAATGTCACTCTTGTATGTTTATCTTTGAAACAATTAATCACTACTTTCCCTTTAAGAACCTAACCACCGTTTGATTTGAGTCACCATCGAATTATTGTAATTTGACACATTTATGGAAATCATTTTGTTCAAGTATACTAAACTTATGAACTATAAGTTCGTATTTAACTTACGCTGTTAACTAGTATTTAACTTATATTGTTAACTAGTATTTAACTTATATTGTTAATTCCTATTACAGGTTACGCTCCAAGAATATTGTCCGATTCTAGCAACATATATATTGTGGTATATATCCAACCGCCCAAGCTTGGTCATCATATTACACTAGTTAGATGCAGATAATGTCGACAACATTCGTGGCTCACACTTCGTATTTCAGTTTATAATTATAGAATATGTAAACATTGAATTCACTAATCATTTAGTCAATTTTTGTCCATACGAAATCATTTCATTTTCATTAAAGTTAACGTAATGTATATTAAAAAAATGCATAAATGAAAAAAAAAACTACATAAATGGCTCATCCACTACAATCAATGGCGAGTATGTCGATGCCTCCTGACGTACACAACTTTTTTCCTTTTTCACTCCTCGAGCTAGTGTGAGGGTTGTGTGTGTTCCTTCCCACGTAGGTGTACCCTCCACGACATGAACTTCATCTACCATGAGTTGCAACATATATGCAATTCTACAACATATACCCTACAACATTAAAATGAATTATATTAAAGTCAAATCAACATATTTAATGTAAATAAGAAATGACGAATTCATACCACAACGAGATGCTCAATCTAAGCATCATCAGTTGACCCAACACCTACGATATGTGCACCTATATCAAGGGTATCACCGCAGGATAGTCATCCTCACCCATTTGGATTATATATGGATGTGATACACATCAATACCACTTTATATATCTTAGCATGCAGGCTCTGACACGGGGTGCAAAGGCGACATCTTGGACGACATAATCATTAAAATGAAACCATCGTCTACAAATGATCCATTTCATTTGTAAAGGGATTGCCATCTATGATGATAGATGGGTGTTAAGGGATAGTTTACACATATCCATACTGTTGGAGGACACATTCATGTAAGTGAAATTGTCTACATGTGCCCAACTGAATTACCCCAAAAATAAATATCCAATCAAAAGGACGATATGTCATGTGCTCATCGTAAGGGCTAAATCGCACTACAACTAATCCAATGGTATCTAACTACAATTAGACAACTGCAAGTGATGACAATTTGCCAACATCATAACACATGCACCAAGGATCATCCTTACCATAGTCAGTCCACACACATCTAACATTTATGGATGGAAAATGCTTGTATATCCAAGTTTGAAACAAAGTTGCATACCCAGCTAGTTGTCTCGTATTTGCATAGCTAAATCTCCCAACTGCTTCTATATGTGGGTCAAAGCAGTTTTCACGCACACATATTCCCTAGTCAGCCTCAAATCTAAGAAAAACCCCAGGTAGGAAATACTGATTGAAGTAGCATTCTTATCTGTGAAGATGATGCAACCAACAAGGTGAAGCAAATACGCTTTAACAGCTATTATCCATTGTCGTTTATGCATGGGTCCTCATACATCTCTCTCAACCAACTTAGTCACACATGACCACCCCAGAAATGCTTAATCTATGAAGCTACAACTACACAGTAACCCCAAAGCGCCTCTACAAACAGCTTCGTCACTCGAACTACATCTAAGGTCGGGTAGGTGTAGAATTGCCCAACAATGAGGAGATGCAACTAATTTGACACATTTAATAAGATGGTCATCTCCCCAATAGACAGATGAAATGTATTTGTATCTGCATGTCATCTCTCTACAAAGGCACACAATAATCCTTTGTTTGTCTTGTCATAACTAGCACGAATAAGACCACCTGAGCTCGACAACTATACTACAACATTTATGTGCTTATGTGGTACCCCTAACTTATTCATCTTTCTCCCATGAAAAACCAATTTAAGCCCATCATGATCCTACAATAACCAATGAATCATTTTAGATTTGCAGTATAATAAATAACACTAAAATCCCCTATTTTATAACAACATCATTACTTACCACATCATTCCATAACTATCTTGCCACATGGTCCTCATAACTAAACAATTATTATCCATTAGCCTTCATCCTCCACATGTGATAACATTTCTTCACCTTCATCACCTTCCACAATATTAATAGGAGTACCACATTGTCTTCTTCTAATTGATGCAATTGGTCATACACAGTCAGCCTGAGAATCTCCTCCTTTAGTTCTTACCATTTACCTCCTCCTCCCCACTGAGTCACACATGAAAACACTCCGAAGAAGCATAGGAAGACAACCGAAAATGCACCGCAATTCACCAACCACATTCACAATTCCTCAAACCAATCAAAATAGACACAAATTGTACATGATAGCCACCAAAACCATAACACCAAACGTGTAGAGGGAGAAGAGCAAAAACCTAGATCACTACTAGAAAATCATTAAATAGAAACCAATTTTAAAATAAAAAAAAATAATTAATTATTATATTTACTAAATTAGATACTACTTTAGAGACTAAAATAATTATTGATATCTAAATTAGTTTCTATTAGTGACAAAAAAAATTCTAAATTGGTATTTAATTATCTACCAATTATTTAAAATCTAAATTTGCTAGCTAAAATCTTAGTAGTTAATTAGATACAAATTTAAAAATTATCTATGATACCTAACATCTCAGTGCTGAAGTCATACATAATTAAAAGCTTTCATGCTAAGACATAGTAAAATTATTTCCAAAACTTAGAACCTTTAAATTAGATATCTCGAATGTAATAAATTCTGGCAGGCGTAATAAACTTTTGCAAGCGTACAGCGTATATATCATACATGTAATCTATCTGTGCTCGTACTTTGATGAAATCTAGTTGGAACTTCCAAAAGCAAAACTTTCCAAGCTAAGATTCGTTTCTTACAAGAACCTGTGTTTTGTCTACTTTAGAAGTACTTTGGAACCCTCGTAGGATAATAACCGGACTGCATTCTGGTAACTTAATTCAGCAAGTTCTTCTTTCGTAATTTCTAGCATAGATGCAACGTAATCAAGTACCTGCGAGTATAATGAATTGAAAAATGTAAATCTAAAAAAACAGGTCCCAGTAAACATAAAAACATTCATTATATGCATTCTACAATACTTAAAATTCAGTACTTTATTCCTATTGATATTTCTTCACACTAATAACAACTGTTCCTGCTCGTTTAGTTTGAGGTTGTCATCCTCACGAATGCAATGTTTGAAGGGAAACCCTCATACATGTAAAAGAAAACTTGGATACAATTCTTTAACTAATCTCTTTGTTGATATGCTATCAAAATTGAAATTAACCTGGTAATCTGCATAATAAAAATGTATATTGCAGGACTAAGGTACGCCCCTCTCATTTGAATTATACTATACAACGACCTCCCTTCAGTTAAAAGAAACCTATACAAATTTCTGTATGAATTGAAGCTAGAGATAGTTGAGATAGGATTTGAAAGCAACAAGGTAGGTCCATACAATTTATTCATGCATTCTTAATTACCAGAAAAAATGTTATTGTTGTTTGTTGTTTTTCTTATAAAGTATATATATATATATATAACTAAAAACCCAAGGTGACAGTTACTTGAGATACATACAATATGAATATTTGCCGGATGATTGAGCGTATCCTTTGGCAACTTCGAAGCATCTGCCAAGACATGAGATGAGTCACCGAGGGAAGAACCACAATTTGGAGGCGATGTTGTTATTTGGGCATGAAGAAGCTCTTCAGTGAGAGAAGCATCTCCTTCAACAAAATGAAGAGAATCTATGTTTGACATTGGTAGTGCATCAGGTGCATCTGTCTCCAATAAAATCCTATCAAAAGGGACCTAAATAGAACAGAAAATAAGAATGTCACTGTTTTTAAAATTTATAGTACAAATTATATTCAACGTTAATCATATATAGGAAGTGATAAAAATCACCATCTTTAGCATTTTCTTTGCTTTATTTGCTTTTAGCGACATAAGGAACCCAGAGAAGGAAAAATAAGCACCAAGTTTGGAAAATTCAGGAACCATCTCTGCAGAACCTAGGTAAGAATGAAGAATAACCCCAGCAGGAAAAGGCCCCATAGACCTGGAAATATTGAAATTTGGGAGACAGAATTTTCAAAGATGCCACTTCACAATGATAAGTGAGAACAACACTAAAACATTAATTCAAACCAAAGACCTTGACAAACTCATATTTCTTGGGGATTGAGGTAGCACAATCCAATAATGGAATTGTTTTCTCTCAAAGGAAGCTTGCATTGACATTTTGGAGGAAACTAGGCTAATGATTTCAAAGTCTGTTGCCACAACCATGGATCCCAATGCCAAACTCCTACCTATTAAGGGGGGAGCTTCTCTTATATCTTGAAAAGCATACAATATTAGTTGGAAAATTGAAGTATCTTACAATTACTCGTCCTAACATTCCCTTTGCATTTTGTGTGGTGAGTCAATTTCTTAATTCTCCATGTGCAGATCATTGGAATGTAACCATTCGTATATTGAAGTACACTAAAGTTTCTCCCGCGAAAGGTTCGTCAGTCATTCGTATATTGAATTGAAGTACATTAAAGGTTCTCCTAGGAAAGAATCGTATGAACACAATAATCATACTAAAGTTGTATGTTATTCATATGCTGATTGGGCAGGACCACCTTTTGACAAGAGATCCACTACCAGATATTGTATCTCTATCAGTGATAATTTGATCTCTTGGAAGAGTAAGAAATAAAACGTTATGGTAAGATCTAGTACGGAAGCAGAATATAGAGTTATGGCCTCAACTACTTGTGAGCTTATTTGGCTTAAACAGTTACTTAAAGAATTTCAATTTGGAGAGGTCACTCAAATGACACTTATATGAAAATCAAGATGCTCTTCATATTAGCTCAAATCCTGTCTTTCATGAAAGGATCAAACATATTGAGATTGATTGTCATTTATCCAAGAAAATATTGCATTTGGAGATGTCAATAATGAATTTGTTAATTTGAATTATCAACTAACATATTTTCACTAATTCTAGGATTGTCATAAATCCTAGAATTAATTATATTTGTAACAAGTTTGGTACAAACAATTTATATACACCATCTTGAGGGGGAGTGTTAGATATAACGAACTTTGGCCCATATCTTTGTATTTTCTTATTTATAAATTCATAACCCTATGTGCTTAATACACACAAGGGATTCAATATATACCTCCCTCTCTTTTATCTTAATAACACATGACTTATATGCTCCAACTTGAGGGGAGTGTTATAATTATAGAAATAAGGAGCAAATCCTATATAATCAAGAATATTTAGATTATATATGTACTATTATGAATGTTTTAATTTATTCCCTTATCATATATTTATTCTTAGAGGGTATCAAATCTCTTGTATTTATTATATTAATATCTTTTTCTAAATATAAATAAAGCATTTTTTATGTCTTTGAAACAAGGTTTCTGATCAATGTTTCTCTCTTTCCTATAGTTTAACAATAGCAATTGAAACTAAAGAAGGAACAGATATTCATACTTCATTAGCTCAAAAAGATCACCAAAAGCACGAACACAATGAATAGATGCTGGCTTGTTCAACTCTTTTGCAAGTTCAAGCTGCTGCCTGAATACTTCAACCTGCACAGATGTCGTCCTAATGCATTAGCAGCCAACAATCTAGGTAACATTCTTCTGCAGAAAAGTACATCTTCCGTCCTAGATGTGATTGATCAATGTGTTTCATATTAAAGTTAACGTTTAATGCCATTTTCTTTTCAGTAGATCCACTTTTCCACAATTTGTAGAAGGCTAGAACTCTATTTGATAAATGAAATGACATTCTTAACTTTAAGGACACTAGACCCAAGTAAGCACCCTTTCAAAGAGATAGCATTACAAACAACAAAATTTTGATTATGACTCCAGAATATTTCAACAAAAGTTAACTTAACAAAATTTTGATTATGATAACTCTATAAATTATATCAATAAAAGTTAATTGTAGTTTGACCCATTTTGCAACCTAAACACTATGCTTCATAGTCTTTTGAAAATCACTTTGTCCTTTAGGCAGCAAAGCCGCAGATATTAACAAAAATGTCATCAACCATTAATATTCCTAAATAAAATATACCCTAAGGTTTCCTGAAAATTAATGCAAATATGTGAATGTGCCTGTATGGACATGCATTAGTTATTATTACTAGTACAAACAAGGTTTAATGAACTAGGTTTAATCAAGAAAAGCATCATATTGTAATACAACACGATACGCAATAGAATATCATTCAGAGTCTCTTTTCTCCTTATTCGCTCCCTCTACACCTACAACCCCATAATTACATGCAGAATAGAAGATATACACATATATACTTACGCTCCACCAGAAGTTATTAGAGCTTCAGAATTATAACAGAAAAATACACACATAGGCCAAAAACAAAATGACAAGCTAAAACCTGCTCAGAAAAGTCAATCTTCCTTCCATGTGATCCTTTGTCCAAGCCAATCTGAGAAGAAGTCAAAAGCTCAATCACATCAAATGGTAACTTAAAGATGAATGAAAAGACCAAAAGAAATTTCATTAAAAATTTTATTAAAAATGGTCGAATATGCAAATCTGTACATAAAAATTAAAGCCACCTAGATGAATTTTGCTACCCTACGGCATCTAAAGAGAGGAAAACAGAAACTGAACAAGCATAAAAATTAGGCATGAGCCAGAGGCTCGGACACCCCTCTTAAATGGTGTGTCCGTGTCGGAGACACGTATCGGACACCGACACGCATACAACACGTATCGGTGAAGTGACAATTTTAGCATTGTTCCAACACAATTTTAAAAAGGACAAATACATTAATTTTCTAAAAACTCAAACTTGTTGTATAAGTTTTCATTATGATTATAAAAATAAGGAACAAATCTTTTTGAACTAATCATAGGAAATATCTTTCTGCCACAAATAAAAACGCAGACATATTTATGCACATAAATCCTTATTGTCAATTTATATAATTCATAATTATATAATATATAGATCCGTGTCCCCGTATCCTACATTTTGGAGATTATACGTGTCAAAGTGTTCGTGTCTATCAAGTTTAGAAGGAATAATATTTTCTTCTATTTAAATTATGAGGTCATTAGACCTATATATACATGAGAGCTTGCTAGTTATTTTAGGAAATATGGACAACTAATTCTAGAGAAACAAATCCCTATGATTGTGGGATTGTTTCTAAATACATAATCCTAATATTAATAGTAAGATACAGCTGTGATACAAAATAAAAATATAATAAGGATAAAATATAAAACTTCCTAAACAGTTTTGACACTCCCCCTCAAGCTGGTGAATAGATGTTCTCCATTCCCAGCTTGGATATAATTCTTTCAAAGTTACTGCAGTTCAGTCCTTTGGTGAGTATGTCTGCAAGTTGACTCTGAGTGGACACATATGGGGTGCAAATCAAGCCACTGTCTAACTTTTCCTTGATAAAATGTTTGTCCACCTCGATATGTTTAGTTCTATCATGCTGTACTGGGTTGTGGGCTATGCTAATTGCAGATTTATTGTCGCAATATAACCTCATAGGTTCATCCCATCTTATCTTCAAGTCTTCCAATATAATCTTCAGCCATAGAAGTTCACATATTCCTTGGGCCATTGCTCGAAATTCTGCTTCAGCACTTGATCTAGCTACTACACTTTGTTTTTTACTCTTCCAAGTCACTAGATTTCCACCAAGGAAGGTGCAGTATCCAGTAGTTGATCTCCTATCCACAACTGACTCTGCATAATCTGCATCCGTGTATGCTTCAAGACGAACACTTTTGTTTCGTTTGAACAAAATCCCTCTTCCTAGAGTCCCTTTTAAATACTACACAATTCTAAGGGCAGCTTGCAAATGTGCCTCCTTTGGTTGGTGCATAAATTGACTGACTAGACTCACAGCAAAAGCAATGTCTGGCCTAGTGTGAGATAAGTAAATAAGCCTGCCCACGAGTCTTTGGTACATTTCCTTGTCCACGGCATTATCCTCCTCTGCACTTCCCAACTTTATATTTGGATCAACTGGAGTACTTGCTGGTTTGCAGGCTGTCTTTCCTGTTTCTCTAAGCAAGTCAGTAATATATTTTTGTTGAGATATGAAGATTCCTTTCTTGGAATGGGCCACTTCAATTCCCAAAAAATATTTAAGTCTCCCTAATGTCTTAATTTCAAATTCCGTGGCAAGACATTGACTTAACGTTTGCTGCTCCTCTTTGTCATCTCCAGTTATTATAATATCATCTACATACACCAATAATATTGTTACTCCTCCTGAAACTGAATGTTTAATAAATAAAGTGTGATCTCCTTGGCTCTGTTTGTAGCCCAAACTTGTCAAAACTTTGGTGAATCTTCCAAACCATGCTCTTGGGGATTGTTTCAGCCCATATAGAGCCTTTTTTAGCTTACAAACGGTTCCAGCAGCAACCTGTCCATCATAGCCAGGGGGCAACTCCATGTATATTTCTTCTTCAAGGTCTCCATGTAGGAATGCATTCTTCACATCGAACTACTGCATATCCCAATCATGATTTGCTGCTAATGACAATATTACTCTGACCGTGTTCATCTTAGCAACCGGAGCAAATGTCTCCAAGTAATCCACTCCATAGGTTTGAGTGAATCCTTTGGCTACTAACCTTGCCTTGTAACGCTCAATAGTCCCATCAGCCCGATACTTTACAGCGTATACCCACTTACACCCTACTGGTTTTTTTCCAGTTGGTAAGGTGACAAGCTCCTAGGTCCTGTTCTTGTTTAGTGCCTCCATTTCCACATCCATAGCTTGTTTCCATTTCTTGTCAGATAATGCTTCAGATACAGAGGAAGGTGTGGGTGTAGAGTTTAAGTTTGTGAGAAAGGTTTTATGGGTAGGAGAGAATTTTTCAAAGGATAGGAAATTTGATAGAGGGTAAAGTGGCTGTTGGGTGCAGGTTCTGGTTCCCTTTCTAAGGGCAATAGGAAGATCCAGGTTTTGATCCTCCTGTGCTTCAGAATTTTCCAAAATAAACTCATTAGAATTATTGGAATTTCTAGGATTAGAAACTGTTACCTCATGTAAAGATGGTAGGTTGGATTCTTGGACATGGATAGATTCTGGAATGACCTTTCCTCTTCTTGAATATACCAGATTTTTTCCGAATTTCCCACCACCATTAGGTGCAGATTCAGCTGCTGATTCACGTGCCTGTTCAGGAGCTGATTCAGGTCTTGCTGCTGGTTCAGGTGCTTGTTTTGTTCTTGTCTCAGTTTCAGGGACAGCAATGCTATTTGTCCCAATTTCAGGTCCAAATGCCATATTTGGAAGCATGAGAGGCTCATCTTCCTCTCTTACATTCTCCCCTTGAAGATGAGGCTGGAAGTAGCTCTCTTGTTCGTTGAATGTGACATCCCTTGACACAAAGAATCTCTTTGACGGGGGGTGAAAACACTTGTATCCTTTTTGTGTGGTTGAGTACCCTAAGAATACACATTTGACAGCCCTAGGGTCCAACTTTCCCCTTTCATTACTATGAACATGCACAAAGGATACACACCCAAATATTCTAGGTTGGAGTTTATTTGTAGGGTTTAGGTGTGGGTAGAAGGAGGATAGGACTTCCATGGGGCTTTTTTATGCTAAGATTTTAGAGGGTAACCTATTGATTAGGTAGGTGGCCGTAAGAAGGGCTTCCCCCCAAAATTTCTTAGGGACATGATTTTGAAAAAGTAGAGCTCTAGTTTGGTCTAATAAGTGCCCATTTTTTCTTTCTGCAATCCCATTCTGTTGGGGTGTGTTAACACATGAAGACTCATGAATTATCCCTTCCTTTTGGCAAAAAGAGTTTAGCACCAGGTTAAAGTAGTCCTTGGCATTATCAGACCTAATTCTCTTGATATTAACTCCAAATTGATTTTTAATCATAGACACAAACTGAACAAAAATGGAGCTAACCTCAGATTTATGTTTCAATAGGAAAACCCAAGTCACCCGTGTACAATCATCTATGAAGGTTAAAAACCACTTAGCACCTGAGATATTAGGAATATTAGCAGGACCCCAGACATCAGTATGGATAAGAAAAAAAGGGAAAGGACTCATTTTATTACTAATGGGAAAAGGTACACGCTTGTGTTTCGCAAGCTCACACACCTCACAATGGAGACTCTCCACATTTAAATTCTGAAACAAGGAAGGGAAGAGCACTTTTACAACTTGAAATGAAGGGTGTCCTAGCCGACAATGATATAGTTGAGCTTTCTCTTTACTGGTCATGGTGGATTCAGATATGAGAGAGTGACTATTGATACCAAGATTAGGATCCTCCATGTAGTATAGGCCATTCCATTCTCTAGCATGTCCAATCGTCCTCCCTGAGTTTTTGTCCTGAAATACACAATAGTTGTTATGAAAAACAACGTTACAAGAGAGATCTTTTGTGAGTTTCTGTACAGAAATCAGATTGGTGGACAATTTAGGGACATGAAGGACATGTTTTAATGTTATAGATGGGCTTATTTGGACTTCTCCTTGACCTGCGGCAGTTATACATGTTCCATCTGCTGTGGAAATTTTCTTGTTGCTAGGACATGGGATATATGTGGAGAAGTATTTAGGTAGAGGGGTCATATGGTCAGTAGCACCTGAATCTAGTATCCAGAAATGAGTAAAGGGTGTATCTGAAGCAGTAAGTCCAAAAGAAAATGGAAACTTACCAGAATATGTTAAGGAGCACATACCTGAGGGCTTCTCCAATTTACTAAGGAAGGACCTTACCCTTTCTATCTCTTCATGATTCAGCTGGACAGATTCTTCTCCTTGTCCATTAACAATGTGTGCTTGTCTTTGTCCTTCCCTTTTTGGAGGGCCTCCTTTCTGGCCCCATTCTCTGCTTGGGGGTTTTCCATGTAATTTCCAGCACTTTTCCCTTGTGTGGCGCGGCTTGTTGCAATAGGTACACCAGACTTCCTCCTGTTTTTTCTCTATATTGGAAAACCCGCTTTTCTTCTGGTTAGTTAGCATGGCTGTTCCTCCTTCAGCTTTCATTGCTGAGCTTTCAGTAGTTGGGGTCTCCAACATCAGTCCTCTCCTGCTTTCTTCACTTCGAATAATGGCTACCACTTCATTAAGCCCTGGGACTTTCTCTTTTCCCAAGATTTGGATTCGAACCTGATCATATTCAGGATTCAGGCCTACCAAGAAATCATAGACTCTATCTTGTTCAATATACTCCTTAAGGATTGCTGAGTCTTCTGAACATTTTGCTTTTATAACTCGGTAGTGATCCAATTCCATCCATAGGGACTTGAGTTGATTGGCATATTCTGTAACAGATTTGTTTCCCTGCTTGGCAGCCACGGTTTTCACTTTTACATCATATATTTGAGTAGCATCCTTGGCCTTAGAATAGGTTTGTTCTACTGCCTCCCAAATTTCCTTTGCTGATTTAAGGAACATGCAGGTATCACTGATTTCTGGGACCATTGAATTCCACAGCCATGCCATGATCATGGAGTCTTCTTCATCCCATGATTTGAACTTGGCATCCTGTTCATCAGGGGCCATATCAGTCAGGTGACTGACCTTTCCTTTTCCTTTCAAGATGGTTCTAATGAGTTGAGACCATTTGAGATAATTTTTTCCATTTAATCTATAAGCAGAATGAACATTCTGCAATTCTCCAGCAGTTTGGGATCTGTCCCCAATAGGATTCACGATCTCAGTGATCTCAGCCATCACAGTGATGAACAGTAGCGGCGGTGAACAGTAACCGTGATGAACAGTGCGTGGTGAACAGTAACCGCGGTGAACAGTAGCCGCGGTGAACAGTAGCCGCGGTGAAGGCTACACAGCAATGAAGGCTGCGATTAGACCAAGGTTGTGCAGCAATGAAGGCTGCAGCAAGGCTCAATGTTGTGCAGCAATGACGGCTGCAACTTAGGGTTTTCAGGCACGGTCAGAGACTCCTAAAGATCAGGAGCTCTGATACCATATCAAGTTTAGAAGGAATAATATTTTCTTCTATTTAAATTATGAGGTCATTAGACCTATATATACATGAGAGCTTGCTAGTTATTTTAGGAAATATGGACAACTAATTCTAGAGAAACAAATCCCTATGATTGTGGGATTGTTTCTAAATACATAATCCTAATATTAATAGTAAGATACAGCTGTGATACAAAATAAAAATATAATAAGGATTGTTAGATATTATTAGATATTATTAGATATAATTAGATATTATTAGATATAATTTGATATTATGAGATATTATAGATATTGTTAGATATCTCATATTTATGTAATGGGCTTAGCCCATATGTTTCTTTTTCCTATATAAACATAACCCTATGTGTTCAATATACACAAGGGATTTACCCTATTCTTTCTTTTCCTTTAATATGGTATCTAGAGCATAAGGTTAGAGTTTAGGGTTTAGGGTTCAATTTTTATTGGTGAATCCACTATTCACTGGAATTTTCCAGCCACCACCCCCACTGTCTCGTCGGACCTTCGTCGGACCTTCGTCGGACCTTTGCCGGACCTTTGCCGGACCTTCACCGGACCTCCGCCGGACCTTCGCCGGACCTTCGCCGGAACTTCGCCGGACCTTCGCCGGAGACGTCGCCGGAATCGCTGTCGGAGCCTTCATCTTTGTTGCTCCCGCCAATTAACCGGTGACTGGATTTGTCCTTATCTTTTATGGCTTCTTCCGCTTCCGCTGCCACTATGGCTTCTTCTTCAGTCATTATGCCGGATTCATCTATTTATACTAATTACGTCAATGTTCATCTTTCCATTGACAAATTGGATGGAACCAATTATGACACTTGGGCATCAGATATTAAATTATGGCTTAAGAGTCAAGGTTATGTTGATCATCTTACTCATCCTACTCTTCCTGAAAATGAGGTTGTTCGTTGGTCGAAAATTGATGCTCAATTATGCATTGTTATCAAATCGACCATTCACTCATCTTTAAAACAAATTTTTCGTACCTATGAAACATGTTCAGAAGTTTGGGAATAAGCAAAATTATTATACACCAATGATACTCAACGTCTTTATGGTGTGTGTCAAAATCTTCTCACAATTGTTGCTCCCAAACGTCTTGATGGTACAATGGCAGAATATCTAGGTAAACTTCATGCTCTTCTTCATGATTTTAATGAGTTATTACCTCCTGCCTCTACTCCTTCTCAAGAACTAGAACAAAGATCCAAGTTCTTCATGTTATTGGGTTTACATGGTCTTCCTGATGATTATTCTCACGTTCGTGATCAAATTTTGGGATCTCCTATTGTGCCCAATTTTACTTCCACTTGTTCTACCCTTTTGCGCGTGCCAGGTAAACACACCGCTGATATAACGTCTCATGTTGATGACTCTTCTGCTTTAGTATCTCAGCATAATGATCGTACTCGCCCTCACAAGCCGGGCAAAGGGCGTCACACGTGTGACCATTGTGGCAAACTTGGCCACAAAATTGACAGATGTTATGCCTTACATGGTCGTCCTCCTAGATCTGTTGCGGTTGCTCAAATTGCCCCTGTGCAACCTTCTACCATGGACCATACTTCAATTGATACCCCAAGCCAGCCTGCTATTTTCAATGAATTTCTTAAATGGTATGAGGATCGTCAGAACCCTAGTTCCATGGCTTCTGTTGCACATTCAGGTACATCTTTTGTTGGCCTCACTCACTCCACTTCCCATGGCCCTTGGGTTCTAGATTCAGGTGCCACTGATCACATTACTGGTAATAAATCTTTTTTCTCTTCCCTATCTACTACGGGTTATTTACCTTCAGTTACCATGGCCAATGGATATAGGGTACCATCACATGGTGTTGGTACTATTAATCTTTTTTCATCTTTATCTATTGATAATGTTCTTTATGTCCCTGGGTCTCCATTTAACTTATTATCCATTAGTCGTCTCACTCGTTCCCTTGACTGTGTTATTTCTTTTACCAAAGATTTTGTTACTTTACAGGACCGGAGTTCGGGACGGATGATTGGCACGGATGTGAGTCTCATGGACTTTATCAACTACAGATCTCTGCACATGTTGGCGCAATTATGGATTCTCCATCTCTCATTCATGCTCGGTTGGGTCATCCTAGTCTTGCCAAGATGCAACAGCTTGTTCCAAGTTTGTCTAATGTGTCTACTTTATCGTGTGAGTCGTGTCAGTTAGGGAAACACATTCGTAGTTCTTTTCCTCGTAGTGTCTCACAACGTGCTTCATCTCCTTTTGCCTTAGTTCACTCTGACATTTGGGGACCAAGTCGTATTAAGTCTAATTTAGGATTTCAGTATTTTGTTACTTTTATTGATGATTATTCAAGATGTACTTGGGTATTTTTAATGAAAAACCGTTCTGAGTTGTTTTCTATATTTCAAATATTTTACAATGAAATTAAAAATCAATTTGGAATTTCCATCCGAATTTTGCGCAGTGATAATGGACGTGAGTATCTTTCTCATTCTTTTAAAAATTTTATGGCTTCTCATGGTATTCTTCATCAAACTTCATGTGCTTATACACCTCAACAAAATGGGGTAGCTGAGCGCAAGAATAGACATCTTGTTGAAACAACTCGTACTATTTTAATCCATGGTGATGTTCCTCAGCGTTTTTGGGGTGATGTTGTTCTTAGTGCATGTTATCTCATTAATCGCATGCCATCTTCAGTTTTAGATAACAAAATTCCTCATTCTATTTTATTTCCACATGACCCTCTCCACTCTTTACCTCCCAAAGTTTTTGGGTCCACCACATGTTTTGTTCATAATTTTAGTCCTGGTCTTGATAAATTATTTCCTAAGTCACACAAATGTGTCTTTTTAGGGTTCACTAGATCACAAAAAGGATATAAATGTTTCTCACCGTCTTTAAACCGTTATTTTATTTCAGCAGATGTCACCTTCAGTGAATCTTCCCTTTACTTTAAGTCTTGTCCTTCTCCTTCAATTTCTTCATCTAATCAAGTTAATATTCCTCTTGTTGTGCCTAGTGCACCTAACAATTCACCACCGCCGCCAACTCTTCAGGTGTATAGTCGTCGTCAACCGTCTCATCGTCCATCAGCAGACTCTATTCTGGTGCCAACACCTCATCCCCCTCCGGCTCCTATAGTTGAACCTCCGACTGTTGAACCTGATCTTCCTATTGCTATCCGTAAAGGTATACGTTCTACTCGTAATCCCTCTCCACATTATACTGCTTTGAGTTACCATAGACTATCTCAACCCTTTTATACCTGCCTTTCGTCTATTTCTTCTGTATCCATTCCAAAATCTGTAGGTGATGCCTTAGCCCATCCTGGTTGGCGTCAGGCCATGCTTGATGAAATGAATGCGCTTCAAAATAATGGAACTTGGGAACTTGTTCCTTTACCATCTAGGAAATCAGTTGTTGGTTGCAGGTGGATTTTTGCTATCAAAGTTGGTCCTGATGGTACTATTGATCGTCTCAAAGCTCGTCTTGTGGCTAAGGGTTATACCCAAATTTTTGGTTTAGACTATGGTGATACTTTTTCTCCAGTAGCAAAGATGGCCTCTGTTCGCTTATTCATAGCTATGGCTGCTCTTCAACAATGGCCTCTTTATCAACTGGATGTTAAAAATGCTTTTCTTAATGGGGATTTGCAGGAAGAAATTTATATGGAGCAACCTCCCGGTTTTGTTGCTCAGGGGGAGTCTTCTGGATTGGTATGTCGTCTTCGCAAATCCTTATATGGCCTCAAGCAGTCTCCTAGGGCTTGGTTTGGAAAATTTAGCAATGTTGTTCAACAATTTGGTATGACTCGCAGTGAAGGCGATCATTCAGTTTTTTATCGTCACTCGAGTGCTGGGTGTATCTATCTTGTAGTATATGTTGATGACATTGTTCTTACAGGCAGTGATCACCATGGCATCTCACAAGTAAAACAACACCTTTGTCAACACTTTCAGACCAAAGATCTTGGCAAACTCAGATATTTCTTGGGGATTGAGGTAGCACAATCCAATACTGGTATTGTTATCTCTCAAAGAAAATACGCATTAGATATTTTGGAGGAAATTGGGTTGATGAATTCGAAATCTGTTGATACTCCCATGGATCCCAACGTCAAGCTTCTACCCAATCAGGGGGAGCCTCTTTCAGATCCTGAGAAGTACAGGAGATTAGTTGGAAGATTGAACTATCTCACTGTTACTCGTCCTGATATTTCCTTTGCAGTCAGTGTGGTGAGTCAATTTCTTAATTCTCCATGTGAAGATCATTGGAATGCAGTCATTCGTATAGTGAAGTACATTAAAGGCTCTCCTGGAAAAGGTTTGTTATATGGTCATAATAACCATACTAAAGTCGTTTGTTATTCAGATGCTGATTGGGCAGGATCTCCATCTGATAGAAGGTCAACTTCTGGTTATTGTGTCTCCATTGGTGATAACTTGATCTCTTGGAAGAGCAAGAAACAAAGTGTTGTGGCAAGATCTAGTGCAGAAGCAGAATATAGAGCTATGGCCTCGGCTACTTGTGAGCTTATTTGGCTTAAACAGTTACTTAAAGAATTGCAATTTGGAGAGGTTACTCAAATGACACTGATATGTGATAATCAGGCTGCTCTTCATATTAGCTCAAATCCAGTTTTTCATGAAAGGACAAAACATATTGAGATTGATTGTCATTTCATTCGAGAAAAGATTATATCAGGAGATATCAAGACTGAGTTTGTTAATTCAAATAATCAATTAGCAGATATTTTTACTAAACCCTTACGAGGACCTAGGATTGATTACATTTGTAACAAGCTGGGTACATATGATCTATATGCACCAGCTTGAGGGGGAGTGTTAGATATTATTAGATATAATTAGATATTATTAGATATAATTAGATATTATTTGATATTATGAGATATTATAGATATTGTTAGATATCTCATATTTATGTAATGGGCTTAGCCCATATGTTTCTTTTTCCTATATAAACATAACCCTATGTGTTCAATATACACAAGGGATTTACCCTATTCTTTCTTTTCCTTTAATATAAAATATAAAACTTCCTAAACAGTTTTGACAGTGTCCATGTCGTACCAGTATCTAGTGTTTGTGCTACATAGGCCAAAAGTCTCATAAGGCTTTTATATAGAAATGAAAATAGGACTCATTCATTGCTGAAACAAAATCTAGTAACTGATATTGTGGACTACGAGATTGATACTCTTCTTATCCTTTATTTTACTTCCATATTCAAATAAATAACAAAACTGTTTTTCCAACTAGGTGGAATTGTCTACATGGGTTAAAATGTGCCATATTATTCTACCGTAAATCATGTCTATAGACAAACTATTAACCTCTAAATCCTTCCTAACTATATCGCCTATAGTCTATCTTGGTCTCCCTCTACCTATAATGCTTGTCCTATCCAGCATCTTAATGTAATATACACTATTAACTTTCAAACTATATGAACTACTGTTTGTGACATCAGTGTTCAAGTATCTTTAAGACTGGATGATTTACAAAATCAATAGTCAAAGAAAACCACACAAAAAAATGATGAAAATTCCAGCATCAGACATGGAAAGAAAAGGCACATGGAATGAACCAATTAAAGGGCAAGTCTTAAACACCAAATAATCAAAGATAAAATATTTTTATCCTTCAAAATATCTTGAAATTCAGTTTTAGTGCCTACAAAAATTAAATACCTTTTTAGTCTCCTCATTTATCAAAAGTAACGTTGTTTATTCCTTTCCTCCTTCCCTTAGAAACCTGTGTTTCAGTTAAAATATAGTGATGGATAAGGTATTAAATCTTTATAAGGACTAAAGTTTAATATATTAAATCCTTTTAGTCCCTACATATATCATTTTTAATTCTTTTTAATCCCTACACATCATTTTAATCTCTTTTAATCCTTGCAAGAGAGACTAAAGGGGATTAAAAAGTATATATCTAAGAACTAAAGAGGGATAATTGTAAGTGTAAAAATTAAGAAAAAAAAGTTTTTTAAGTATAAGAACCCATAGAATAATTAAACCTAGACAAAAAGGTTAAGGGCATTAAATAAGCAAATTAGTGACCACATGTTTAACACTCGTAAGGTTTGTAAGTAGTGGCTGAGTTGGTCCACAACTATCTCTCGTTTCTTTTACTTTATTTCAGTATCCTTTTATATAAACTGGCCTTGTGTATATGAAGAACCTCAAGAAAAATTAGCAATGCTTCATTTTCAAATCTATCATGCCAAGAAATTCAAGTTCTAACTCTGGTGTCACAAATCGTTTTGTATCCCTCACAAAATCAAGCAAGTCCATATTACATACATCTCACTGAAAATCTGAACACTGCGTTAAGTTCTCCACCACTCAATGACAATAGTTATCATGTCTAGGCAAGGTTGATGAAGAAGGATTTGATCTCAAAAAACAAATTCAAGTTCAGTGATGGATCGATTCCTCCTCAAAACAAGTTCGGTCGACTCTTTGATCATAAATTTTGTGTCATCTATCTTGCAAAACATCATATATGAGCAAGTAGTTGCAGAGGTTTGGAAGGATCTCAAAGAGCATTTCTAAACCTCAAAGAGCATTTCTCTCAAGGTGATGTGGCTTGTGTAGCCGAATTAACCCAGAATTATTTTGTTTTAAGCAAGGATCCAAGTTAGTCATGAATTTCTACACTGAATTGAAAGGTGTTATGGAGGAACTTGACAACTTCAAGCCTCTGCCTGCCACCTTGTAACTGGCCAACAAAATGCAATTGTGAAGCAACAAGGTTGTCTAAAAGGTACAACAATCAGGATTATATTATTTGCTTCCTTATGGGATTGAATGATAATTTTACTCAAGTGAGATCTCATTCTTTTGATGGAGCCTTTACCTACAATGAATTGAGTCTTCTCAATGGTGTTACAGTATGAGAGACAAAAATGGTCTTGCTCCTAGTGGAGAAGGTAATATGATGCAGTAGCCAGTAGAAAGAGTTGTGAAAGATGAACAGGTCACTACTACAACAAAGTTTGTACTTATTGCAGGGAAACAGGACATACAATTGATACATGTTACAAGTAGTGTGGGTTTCCCCCTGATTTAAGTGGAAAGGGGGAAACCCACACTACTTGTAACATGTATCAATTGTATGAAAGATGAACAGGTCACTACTACAACAAAGTTTGTACTTATTGCAGGGAAACAGGACATACAATTGATACATGTTACAAGTAGTGTGGGTTTCCCCCTGATTTAAGTGGAAAGGGGGAAACAATGGTAATGTTACAGTGAATTCTATTGAGAGCATTGATGACTCAGATTCTAAAAAAGATTAAAATGTCACATTAAAGAAAAATGTTAATAATTTTTCTCCCTCCTCCCAGAAGAGTGAAAGGCAATTTTGTCATTCAAATTCCTTGCAGTCTGAGTTCTGAGTCACAACCTTCTCACATCAATCAAGCAGTTAGTGAGCACAACAATTTAAATGAAGGTATATCTAATTCTAAGTGGTAAAGAATAAAGATGAGTGGATAATTGATTTGGGAGCATCTGATCATATATACTCTGATATGAAATGATTTGTTCAGTTCCAAAATATTAAACCAGTTTCAATGTAATTGTCTAAAGGTAGCATTGCAAAGGCTAAAATATTTTGGAATAATTCATCTTTCAACAAATCTATTCTGTTTAAAAATGTTTTATATTTACCTCTCATTGCATTCAACCTGATTTCTATATCTAAATTGACATTATCAATGAGCTATTCATTTTTTTTCTCTAGGAACACTTGTCGCAATCAGGATTCATGCAAGAAGACAATTGCTTTTAGTTTCTTAAATGGTTGAAGGCCTCTACCATCTAAATTTGACTCCAGATAAGAACTTTCATGAACAAATAGTCTTTTCCAATGTAATATATAGTAATAGTAATCATTGTACTGTGGTTAATGTACCAGAACCATCTCCTTGGCAATTTAGGCTAGGACATGCTTCTTTTATGCAATTGGAAAAATTGTCAAAACTGTACCTTATATATGTTGGGTTCTTTTAAGGAGAGATACTGGGGAGATTCAGCACCAATGAAAAGTGAGGACAACCATATAAAAGACCAGCATAGTAGTTTGCGTCTCAGCATTTCTTTAGACTTCTTTCTTAACAGGTTTAAACTCTCATGTTTCGCTTTGTATAGTTTTTGGGAGTTTCTTGTTTTTCAGCATAGGTTTTGGCCTAGACCCTTGTGTTTGTATCTTTTTTTTTCTGTTTATGTTATCTTTTATGTGATGGCATATGATAGTTGAAACATGGGGGTGTCAACCTAGCTGAGATGTCAGGTTTCATTGTGATGTCTAACATAAATTTTATAAATAAAAAAATCCAATGTTGTTTTTGCTTTTTTCTAACGTCAAACTGAGCTCGCTGAATTGCCTCAAAAGTTGCGATTTTACACTAGTTTAACTAAGTTTGCTCAAGTTTACATGAGCCTACTAAAAAACGACTCTTTGTGCGAGTTAACTAGGTCAGAGGGTGTGGAAATGTAAACATGAACGAGTTTAGGAGTTGATTTAAATTCTTGAAGCATGCAAGGAATTGGTATGGTTTATGAAATTCTTAAAGGAGTTTGGTTTTGTGAACTATCTATTACTTGTGAACAATCAAAGAATCCAACTTTGCATTATAGGTCCAAACATATTAATGATAACGTAATGCTTTTGATGCAAAGTTGTTGGCTAAAGTTCTTACCAATGACAATGATGTTGATATGATGACTAAGGCACTACCAAGTAGAAGTTTGAAACTTGTTGTGAGATAGCCAAATTGACGGCCACCTCCACATAGTTGTGAGGGAAGAGATGTATTGGGTTGGACTATGTGTCCAAAACAAAAATCCCAAACTTGTTAAGCCCATTTGTCTCAATAAATCAAAGTGGAGAGGGGTTTTCTAGGTCAATAAAAGAGTGTGTATTTGGTAGACTTTGGGGGAGAGAAGGAGAGAGAAAGAGAAAAGAAAAACTGGTTCACTCATTCTTGATCAGCTTTAGTAAAATTGTGATTACCACTTCATTCACCGTCAGTTCGGGCTAAAAATTGGACAGCAGGTTCATGACACGTTGCTCTTCAGTTTGACCATTGGGATCGTGGAGTGGAAGCCTTTGGTTGGAGAAATCGATTTCATACAGTTGCTTTGCTTTGTCTGGTTTCTTTTCTTTCTAAGCTTTGTTGCTTTGATGTATTGGCTAGTTGTAAGCACTAGTTTATGAAATTAATTTGACTCTCTTGTACCCCTATTTGATAGGAACTTGTTTGACAGGCTTGTGTGTGGGGGTATTTACTTCTCAATTGAGAGGTTTTCCCCTCATGACAAATTTGTGTCTCTCTCTGAATATTGTTGTCATTTTTCTGTTGTTGTTCCTTGTTGGTTCTTGCAAGTTGGGAGAATTATTTTTGCTGCGTACTTTGATACTTTTAATTATTGGTTGTTGTTTCCCCTATTAATCTACCTGTAAGAAAACCTAGATAATGTGATGATTGCCACTTTACTACACATAAGATAAATAATATTTTTCCTATCAGCAATACTTGTTCTTTGGATGTTTTTTATCTGCTGAATATGGACATACGGGCTCCATATTCTGTTAATTAAGTTCATGATCATAAATTCTTCCTCATGATTGTTGATGATCATAATTGGTTGAACAGGTGCTCTCACATATGTTCAATTCCTAATGATAAAAAAAAAGTAACAAAAAGGGGAAAGAGGTTTCATTTTTTTTCAGTTTTGATGCACCCCTTTGGTCATAGAACCATACAATTACCTCTCCAACTGCAGCCGATGGTGTAGAATCAAAATACTCTCTCAACGTTTTAAACCAACTGGGACTCCGTTCTTTCACATACCTGTAAACGCATAACATTGGACCTAAAACCCATCAACAGAATGCCAATTGAACTAATCCAGAAAGAGAAACAAAAACACAAACAGTTGGACTTCACCATGGATGGACTCCGAAGGAAGGTATGACGCAAGGGAAAGTTTCGGCCATGTGCTTCACAGAGTGCCAATCCTGTTCGCAGACCCCATTAACGACAAAGTACACAACGCCCGTGTCTTGTGTGGTTTTGATGAGGTGTTGTGCCTTGGTGAAGATTCTCGGGTCCTGCAAGTGACAGTGCGCATCGAATAGTCTCATAATCTATTTCGCAATCTGAAAACCCTGTGTGAGGTTAGTTCAGGGATCATAACAAGGCCAAAACACAAATACTCCAGTATATGGAATCAGGAAGGAGGGGGAGAGTGAAATGGTATATCTTTTTTCTTTTAGCAAAGGATAATTCCATAGATAAATTATAAAGTTTTAAAAAACTATTAAAATAGGCAAATATTGTAAAGTTAATATGATTTTATTGTGTAAAAGTTATGTCAAGAAAAAGTAATTTTAATATATTTAAATTACACAATTTTTTTTAATCAGAATTTTTAATTAAAAAAATCAGTAAATAACTGAAATTTAATTATAAGAAAATTGTGTCATAATTTAACTATTTCAATAACTTTTTAAAATTTTATTTATTTTAATAATTAATCTATAAAATTATTTTATAATGTGTAACTTTATATACATTCATATTTTTTTTATTTGTAATTTTTTAATTAAAATTTAAAATTGTTTTAAGGAAAGAAACGGAGGAAATAGAACAGTGAAAGAAAGGAAGGAAAAAATATCTTCTTTGAATTGATGAAAAGAGATGGAGGATGAAGAAAAAATTAGTGATGTAAATATTTTATTTATGCGATAAAATGAAATAAAAAATTAATTCATATATTTAAAAAGTAACCAAACTACACTTATATTAAAATTAATTAACGATTGCTAATAAAAAATACAAATACACACCCTTCTTCTTGTTCCGTATTCTTTATTTTTATTATTATTATATATATTTATACTTATTTAAATCAACTATATATATATATATATATTCATATTTTTTAAATATCAAATTATATATATATATATAAATTTAACCTGTTTACAATTAAAAATTCGTAATCTTCAATTCATATTTTAGAAATTCTAACCTCCAATTCATTTTTTATTAAATTAATCTAACCATCCACGTCATTTGACACCTCAGACCTCACACTAAACTCAATCCCACCTGTCTCTGCCACAGAAGCACTAGTTGGCGTTGTTTGGTGCGACTTAACATAAAGACTCATTTTAGAAACATTTTTGAAAAATATAGATAC
This sequence comes from Phaseolus vulgaris, assembly GCF_051622355.1. Taxonomy (NCBI): domain Eukaryota; kingdom Viridiplantae; phylum Streptophyta; class Magnoliopsida; order Fabales; family Fabaceae; genus Phaseolus; species Phaseolus vulgaris. The sequence goes on along the minus strand of NC_143501.1, from coordinate 15,134,348 downwards.
CAAATTAATTTTTTTAAACATCACTATACTAAATTAAATATTGCCCCAAAATGTAAAGACAAATAAGATAATTATAAAAAAAATAATAATAAAACTCTCCTACAAATGTTGAAAAAGGCGAACTGGAGTCGTCGGAAAAATAAGAGAGGGCATCACATAAAAGAGGGGGCTAGTTGCATATCTATAAATAAGGATGGTGATATATGGACAATTGTGTAATAGATGTGCCGATATATATTATTACTAATGTAGCAAAAGATATTAATATTTTGAAAAATATTCTTAGACAACCAGTTTTTGGCTTGCGTCAAATTACAACCAATAAGACAGAGAAAATATGAGAAAATTAAGAAACGTAACAAAAAACATTAAGAAAAATGATTCTTAGGTAGGGTAATTTTGTCAAGTGAAGGAGAAAATTGAAAATTATAATGTGACCGAGAATTAATATGATAAAATATAAAAGTTAAAAGTTTATTCTTTACGTTTTAAAAAAATTGATTAAGAATTTTATTTTAATAATATAATAAAATATATCATATTTAAATTTAAAAAGTTAAAAAATATAATTAAAATATTGATATTATTAATTGTTAAGTAATTAATTTTTTAAAATATTAAAATCTATCTATTCAATTTAAACAAGACAAATGTTTGATAAAAAAATTCAAAAAATTAAAATTAAAATTAAAAAAAAGCTCATACTTGCGTAACATTTTCAAAAACTAACGTTTAACAAATTTATGTTATGATTTCTAAAAAAATAATTTATATCAAAAATATAAAAATCTATTTTTCTCAAAATAAAATGAAAATTTAAATAATAAAATTCATATGTTATTATGAATAATATATTTTATCAATTCAACAAATTTATTTATTTATAATTTATGAGATACATAATCTTCAAACATAAAAAAAATCGCATACCTAATGTCTCTTTAAAATTATTCGAAAATTTAAAACTTTGAACGTGAAAGTTATAAACTTTCGAAATAGTTACATTATTAATATAGTAAAACTTAATAGTCTTTTTTATTAATCATTTACATCCTTATTTCTTTCTTGTTAGAATGTTAATATGCATTTATAAGCTTTTCCTAAATTATTGCGAGAAATACAAAAAGTTTGACCTCATTATCGGATTAATGAAGTATATACTCATGATAATATACACTGATTACATGAAATATAACAAAATACTATTATCAAAAGAATCCTATAATTTATAAAAAAAAAAAAGTATTAAAACAAGAACAAAATGATGATATGAATTACGAATTTCAAAATCATTTATTTCGAAAAGGTCTGTGTGAATTCATTTGTATTTAACAACCCTTTTGCAGGGTTGTCATTTTCAGCACCATCACAAACCCATTTTAGCTAAATCTAAGTTATATATAGTCAATTCTACTCCAAGCAAATTTAACCAACCATATATGGGTGTTCCGTGTTTCAACGATCTCATCAATAAGGTAAAACCCTATAAAAGGGCTACCACTTATGTAAACATTTGAGGTTTGTGTTGTTCTTAGGCAGAGTGGTGCTTGAGGTGTGTGTAATGTGACCTCAATGGAGGATACCAATGTATAATCATCTAATCTCAATGTTAATGTAGTTAATAAAAGTGGTGACGTGTGTAGGAATAAGTGGTGACCCCTGCTACCAACTTTCTGTACAGTTAAATAATTTTAAACATTTTGAGGTTTGTGCTGTTCTTGTGTAAGGTGGTGTAGTGCATGGGTATGTGTAAAGTAACCCCAGTGGAGGAAAAAATGTTTAATCTCTAATATGACTATTAATGTAGTTAGAGACAAACGTATTAAGTAGTGACCTGTTTAGGAATAAGTGGTGACCTACTACCAAGTTTCTACACAGTTAAGTAATTTTAGAATTTTTAAGCTTTGTGTTGTTCTTGTGTGAGGTGATGCATGAGGTGCGTGTGAAGTGACCTCAATGGAAGACACCAAGGTACAATTATCTAATCCTAGTGTCAATTAATAAGTGTAAGTGGTGACCTATGTATGAATAAGTGGTACCCAGCAACCAACTTTCTACACAACAAAGTAATTTTAGAAATTTTGAGCTTTGTTTTATTCTTGGGTGGGGCGGTGTAGTGCATGAGATGTGTCTAAAGTCACCCCAGTGAAGGACACGAAGGTCAAGTTATCTAATGTCACTGTTAATGTAGTTAGTCATAGTCACATTAAGTGGTGACCCACTACTAAGTTTTTGTACAGTTAAATAATTTTAGAAATTTTAAACTTTGTTTTGTTCTTGGGTAGTGCATGATGTGTGTGTAAACTAATCTCAGTGGAGGACACCAAGGTCAAGTTCTTTTATCTCAACTTCAATGTAGTTAGTCACAATAAGTGATGACTTGTGTAGCAATAAATTGTGACCTGTTACCACTTTTCTCCATTGGAAGTTTTAAACTTTGTTTTGTTATTTGGTAGGGTGGTGCATGAGGTGTGTATAAAGTGACCTTAGTGGAGGACACCAAGGTCAAGTTCTCTAATCTCAGTGTGGATGTAGTTAATCACAGTAAGTGGGGACATTTTGTTATTTTTTTTTAATACTTCTTTTATTTTTGTAAATTTTGTGATTCTTTTTATGATAGTATTTTGCTATATTGCACGTAATCAATGTATATTATTATGAGTATGTACTTTATTAATCAGTTTACGAGGTCAAACTTTATATGGATTTCTCGCAATAATTTAGGAAAAGCTTCTAAAGAATGCCTATTAACATCACAACAAGAAATAAATAAGGATGTAAATGATCAATAAAAAATATTATTAAGTTTTACTATATTAATAATATAACTATTTCGCAAGTTTATAACTTTCATGTTCAAGGTTTTAAATTTTTAGATCATTTTAAAGAGACATTAGGTAAGCAAATTTTTTTATGCTTGAAAATTATGAATCTCATAAATTATAAATGTTATAAATAAATAAATTTGTTGCATTGATAAAAATATTATTGATAATAACATATGACTTTTATTATTCAAATTTTTATTTTATTTTGAGAAAAAATAAATTTTCATATATTCTATGGAAATGATTTTCTGAGAATCATAAAATAAATTTATTTGAAAATTGCAAATATGAGAATATCTTGAATATTTTTTATCAAACATTTGTCTCGTCTAAATTGAATAGATAGACTTTAATAATTTAAAAAAATTTATTAAAAATTAATAATATCAAAATTTTAATTATATTTTTAAATTGTTTAAATTTAAATATGATATATTTTATTATATTATTAAAAGAAAATTATTGAAATGATTTTTTTAAAACCTGAAAGAATACATTTTTAACTTTAAAAATTTATTTTTGACCACCTTAATTCCCTATCATATCACGATTTTCAATTTTCTCCTTCTTTGTTTTGGCCACTTGACAAACCTGTTTCTGCCACGTAAATATCTCTCTCCACCTCATTAGTTGTATTTTGGCGCTAGCCAAACCCCAATTGTATAAGAATAATTTTTCTATAAATTATACAAATAAATGGGGAAAGTTTTGCCATGTCAGCACAAAGATTTCACACAAAATAAAAACAAAATTGAAAAGTTTACCAAAAGTATAAAAGAAAAACACGACATGTGACACATTGTGAGAATAACACATCACTCTATTTGGTATTTGAGGTTTTCAAAATACTATAAATTGGAGTTTAAAGTTGTTCTCTATCTCACAATAACATAATAGCTTTTTCGCTTTCTGAAATGGTGTTTGACAAACTAACGCTTATTCCTATTTCAAAATTTCAAATTTCAAATTTCGAGCCAATTTTGGAACTATATTGAAATATATATGTGTTCACGTTCGTGTTCACTTATTATCCTATTTTGTTTACAAAGACTATACAGTAGAGGAAGAAGGAGAAAGAATCAGTTTTCTTCTGAGGGTAGGAATCAAAAGAGAAATCATTGTCGTGGTTGGAATCTCTGAAACATTTTCTGGGAACAAAAACAAATTTCTTATGGCATAGAGCATTATAGTCGAATTCCAAGACAACGGGTTTTGAGGGAGAGAGTTGTACTGAGATTACGGGAAAAAGGTCTCTGACACGGTGGTGGTGCCGAAGAGATGCAACATGGAGTAATTACCCCAACCCAATTGGGTGGCATGCATGTTCATGATGGTGACATCCATTGTGTTTGTGAAGGTTTCTTTGCAGGTTCATCACAAGAAAAGAAGAAGAACTAACTCCACCAAAACAAAACTAAAAGAAACCCACCAACCGCACCACAAAAAATCAGGTCAAACCACAACCACACCATCAATGTCAACCATAATAATGTAAAATGCACGACAAAAATAACCTAAATTCATAAAAATCCTACCTTTCTTCCAAGATAGACTCCATTGGCCCCAACCAATTTGCCAAAGAACACAATGTCGCCACCATTGATGTGTTTTTCTTCTTTCGGATGGATGAAAGTTTTGGTTTGAGGATGTATACATTGAGGGGTGTGGTGATTTTGGTTGAGAAAATGGAGAAAAGAAGAATGGGAGATGAATAAATAGATATAGATGAGTGAATGGGAAGAATGAAAGCATGTCAGAGAAAAATTAACAAAAGCATGATAAAGAGTTTCGTGTGGGATTTGGAGAGAACGTGCTACAACAAATGCATGATTTTCCACAAGTGTATGAGGTACAACATTGCCAAATTCTAGAAACCTAGTTTTGGATAGGTTACAAGAAAAACAAATAATATTTAATATCAAATAATTTTATTAAGTTGTTTATACTGATTTGACAATAAAGTTATACTTAAATATATTTGTAGTGTTTGAGTTACAAACTTTACAATTAGTCTCCAATCAATTTTTTCTCCACTTTCAATCCATGAAATATTTATAAATTATATTCACTAAAAAACATTTATGATATTTTATCTCATTATTATGTTTTTTTTTAAAGTCGTATCTAAAATATCTGTGTTAACCTATGAATTTAAAAAATCAACACAAAACTTGTTCAAGAGTTGGAAATCACTTACCAATTAGTGCATTTTCTTTGGTGGCTCTCTCAGCTCGTTAGAGGGATGCTCACTTTGTGCCATATATAAAGCTTGGGTGACTTCATGATGTATATACTTGTTATCTTTGATTGTGCTTCTAATATCTTGTTTCATATCAGCTCATCTCCTTGTGACTCTTCATTCAAGCATGTTAGGCTAATTTTTATACTACCAATATATTTAAGTCTATTACTATACCATGCATAGTCATAACAATTAAAATTAGTTACAATTTTAACAAAAAGTTATAATCATCTTCTTCTTTGCTTTAATCTTCAACTTCTTTAGGTGTTTTTAGGTTTTCAAGGATACCGCTCACAAATTCTTCATTGTTTGCCATATAGGAGTTAGCTTCCTCCGGTTCAATTGTAGTCGGTGGTTGATTAGTATGTTCAACTCCCTAAAGTTGTGCAGATTGTTGTGGCTGCATTTCTTCAGTATTTGTCATAACATTTGCAGTGTATTTTGGATCTTCAACTTCAACTCTCACGGTCACATTGTATCTTGGTTATGCAACAAAGTTGTCTCTCCTTTGGAAGTTAGTGGAGTCTCCAGACCAGGATACAAACCTCCTGAACTCGTTAGATATCATAAAAGGAAAATGGACCATTGGTTGGTGTTGTTATTGATACTGAGAATACAAAAAGGTTTTAAAAATCACAGCATAAGCCTTATGATTTGTAGCCAGTTGTTGTTGTTGTATGTGTTCTAATGTAGCTTGTAATCTTGATTGAGGCTAGACAGTTTTTGGTGTGATTTGCTCAACTGCAGATTTTGATCTCCTTGGTGAAACTATTCTTCTTAATGGCACCTGATGTTGATCATTTGGGTTAGTGCAATGAGTCACGATATAGGACTTATTCATGGGAGGTCTAATCATGCAGACATGGTAACTTGGCACTCACACTTTATATTTTTTACATGATTCAGAAATCAAACAGGAAAAACCTAAAGGTTTTGCAGTACCTTTAGCAATTATTTGTGATATCACAAATATATGAATTTCATCTAAAATTAGTTCAGCCACATCCATTGTGATTCCTTGAAAGATGCAGTAAAGTAATTGAGCTTTATCCAAATTCATATCAGAGACATGGGTCATGGGAGAGATATTGGCAAACATCAAGCTTGTCCAAATTTGTGTCAATGTACTCATGCTTGATCTATATATCTTTCTTGGATGACCAGTCCTTCTTCTCACAAATGTTTGTCCAGGAATGCAAAGACTCTCTATTGTCATGGACAAATAAATATCTTTCCTTTCTCGATTAAGCTCAATTCTTCTTCTTTTTTTCAGTTAACTTCAGATTAATGTGAATGTGTCTTCTTATAACTACATCATCAAAACAAACATGCAATCTTCTTATCCAAAAAATTTAGTTGTTTCACTAATTCTAACAGGGTAAGCATTTGTATAAAATTCTCTAATTGTATCCTCCTGAAAGTAGAGACATGGAGTGATCAATTTCTCCCATTGCCTTCCCTGGATTTCTACCTTAAACTTCTCAAATTCACCAGGCTGTAATTCTATCCTTTTGTTTACTTCTAGTCAAGAATCTTGATTTATCCCATTGTTCCATTCCCTCATCACTTCTTCCTGCTTCATTTATTTCTCTAAAAGATGTAGAATGAACAGGCATTTCCAAATGAAGAAGCAATCTCCTTTCTCTTTCTTGAAGTTGGGATATTATGAGTGAATCTTTATGGATACTCATATGCACATTCTTAACAAAATTTTTAGAAATAAAAAATAACATTTTTACTTTCCTACTGAACATCAAATTCATATGCATGTGTGGTTGAATCATCTAGGTCATTAGTGCCATTTTTCTATAAAACAAATTCTTGAACTCCGTGTTATCCACGTTTGAAATTTTCATGCAAACTCAAAAGTTGATAATAATGGAGATAACACAATATTTCAAATGTAAGGGATGAAATCAACATGCATGTGAAGAACCTCAATTATGACAAAAAGTGTGCTAAGTACATCCTCAAGCGAATTTAGAATTGACAAGAATGATTCTTGGAAGGGTTTTTTACTTACTTGATTAGAAGCTTCTCAAGATGAAATCTTTGGAATTGAATATGTAATACGCAGTAGAAGATGCTTTAAGTGAAATGAAATGAGATTCATAAAAATTATAAGAAAAAAGAAATTCTAGAGAGACTTTGAATTAAGCAATCCCTTTTGGCTTCAATCCTTAATCTTTGGGCTTCTAAGGATTCCAAAGTTAGGGATTTGTTAGGGATTAGCTTCAGATCCTTCCAATCTCTATCAAATCTTGGTTATGAGTTAAAGTTGGATTGACATCAGATCCAAGCTAAATCTTCTAAGTCCCAACTTTGGTACTCTTAGGCTTAAGCCCTTCATGAGCGAATCTGAGCTTTCTTCATGGTTAAGTACTTGATCCACTTACGCCTTTGTCATTTGCTCAACGCTTCAGTATTTGGAATCTTCAATTGTTTTGGCCTCAATTTGCTCAACGTTTTGGTATTTTTCATTTTGCTGGGCTCTTTTCTATGCGTTGGGTGAATTGACTTCTGATGCGCATCCTTGATTTCTTGTTGTTTTGCACTTTTCTACACAATCTCATTGCTTTCCTTCTTTACTTGATGTTCTTCATATGCAACACTTGGTTGAAGTGTTATGACATGCTCCTTGATGATAATCGTGCTCATTCTTTCTATTTTGCATGTCTTTTTACTATGAAATTTTGCTATAATTGGGCACTTATCCACTATAAGCTAAAACTTTTGGCCTAGAGGTAAGTGCTTAATACACAAATTTGTATTGAGTCAAGATCACAAGTTTGATTTTCAAGACAATTTATGAGAAGGAGATTGTCGCAAGTGACATTAATTATGCTATGGCAAATGTCAGGTGGATTAAGTCACAGTCATATCGTGGTGTTTGGATTGTTACACTCTTAAGTAAAAAGAGTTTTATCCTGACTATCAACTATAATTTTTGGCTTAGTGGCAAGTGCTCTATTCAACAAGTAAGACCTTTGGAAGATATATTAGTGGCATAGGACTTGCAACATCCATACTTTTAGTGCTAGTGGTATACCCAATACAATTGATCTTTTATATTTGTTTGGACACTATAACAATTACAAATTATTACAAAAGCATTTCAATAATAATCAACAGTTTGTTTCATATAAGAATATTAAGTAGTAGTCAAGAAAAGAACATATACAAATGAACATTGTCACTATCCACCCACCATGTCTACCCAATCAAGTGTGAAAAACATAGTAGAATCACATAACACATGTTATTGGTGTGCTTTTTTCCTGTAAGAAAGAGCTTGTGTTCCTGCAAATAAATAAGGTATAGGGAGATAAAGGGTATTTTAAAAGGAAGATAATGTTTTTATTTAAAAGAATGGAAAATTAAAATGAAAAATATTTTACCTAAAACAGAGGTCAAAGATGATATTGTGTTGGAGAAGAGATGACATAGGAGAACAACAAAGACAAACAACAAAAGGCAAAGCGAAAAAAGGTGGAGGCAAATAACATAGGTGAGTAGTGGAGAAGAATGACAAAGGAAAAAGTGTTAGGGTTGATGATAAAAAAAGATGTAACGCAACAATGTTTTGGATTGTTTGTCCAATGCGAAGATTGAGATGTGGTGGAGGTGAATGTCATAGACGAGAATGCTAGAGTTAGTACAAAGAAGAAAATGAATCGCCACGAGATGAACACCACAAGCGAATGACATAAATGAAATAGAAGAAAACAGACCACCAATACTAAAGTTTTAGGTTTATTTAGGATTATGCCAATTACAACAATTAAGTGTAAAATAAGTATAAAGGTGATTTAATTTGAGTTGGCAAAAAAAGTTCAATCTAGCATAAATTTGGTTATTGGGTAACCCGAGAAACACTCCTACCTATTTGAGAGAAAAAAATTGATTGACTCGTCATTAAATACTAATGACATGGTAGTTCTTTACCATACAAAGCGATTTTCAAATCTCATATATGGTTAATCTATAAAATATGTTGATATCCATACATAATGCTAGTAATAAAAAAAAAATACTAGACTAACAACTACTTACAACAAGGAAAAATAAATTTAATCGCACAATAATACATGAAAGCATGACAACAATATCGTATGTCATTAATAGTCTTTCCCGATTTTCTAACACTTCACAATCAAAAACTAATAGATTGTACGTGCCATCACATGAAAAATAACATAAAACCAAAAAATAGAAGAGAAAACAAACAAACTTAAGGGATTAGACCAAATCCATGCAAAGAAAAACAAAAAACAAAGAAACTCCTAAGAGTTGCCTCAACAACTACATTGGGAGTTTAAGCCAAAAATAGAAAAAACTAAATTAGGACAAGAAGACAAGCACAAGAACCTTTTCTAAATAGGAGTTCCTATAAGGATAACAAATAGGAACAATTGATTCTATGATCCTCGATTGCATTCAATAGTGGTAATAAAATCCTTTTATATTCATGCATGTCACTACTATTACTTTTTCTTGGGTTAACCTGCCTCAGAGGTCTTCTTATTGACTTTTACTATAGCTTTAGGAGAACATCCTAGTGTTCTTGAAGTTTGAATTGGTTCATCGTCTTCACTTGATGATTCTTCCTTATCCATACTTTTAGTCAGAACATGGAGACCAAGTTGGCTTCTTCTAAGAAAATACCATCCGAGATAGATTCAATTATATCCTCTGTCAAAATGGTTGGACATTACTCATGAGCCTCTTGTTCACCACCAGAAAGATACACAAAACAATTTTCTAAGACCAAATTCTAAGAAATAGACCTAGAAGAAACTCGTTTAGCAACAACAAATTTATAACATCTTGTATTAATTACTTATTTGAGTTAAGAGAATCATTCTAAAAAACCAATTTTTTTTTAAAAAAATAGTCCTTAATAAAATGATGTTGTTTATAACATAATAAAATATGTTTGTATCAAAATTATTACCATGTAAAATTCCTAAAAGCTTAAAACTTTTTTCAGTGAGAACTTTGAAGATCCCATATTATTACATTAATCTCTACTCATCAACATTTTGACAATAAACTCTTATTTAATAAAATATAAATGAAAAAAAATCTTGAATTTTGTGATAACTCTATGCATTTGATTGTTTTTTATAAAACAATAAATTATAACCAACTAGCAATAAGTGCCTAACATCAAAATGATATCAGCAATATATTTATTTTCAAAAAGGTTTTTATTTTTCTTAAATAACAAGAATGATAACAATTTCTTTCTCTTCCTTATGATATTTTGACCGAGTTAAAATTATTAGTTTTTAATTCATTTCCTTTTTCAATTAAACATTTTAAAATTGAAAACAAAAAGTTAATTTCTCTATCTAAATTGAATATTTATTAATAATTTGTTAGAAAAAAATACAATAATATTTATTTATAAGAAAATCAATTTACCCGTTAAATAAAATTATTTAATTTAATAATTAATACATTATTTTTAGTAGATTAGAATGCTCATTAATGTTCTTTAGGTTCAACAATAAATTAACAATATAAACTGATTGCTGTCTAACAAAATTTCTTTAATGCATAAAATAATATTTGATATTTCCAATAATAACTTAAAAAAAACAATATAATATTTCATTTTATCTTTATTAGCTTCAAATTAATTTTAGAATTTGTTATTGGAATATGTTAATTTTCGAATATGTTTTTCATAGCATTAAGATACCTTTCATTACACGAATTTGTTGAGTTCTGATAATAAACTATTATCTGAGATAAGGACTCCAAAATAATTTGTCAAAACATAAAGAACGACTTCATATATTAAGATATTATAATTTTATTAATATATTATAATTTTATCTTTTAGTTATCAAAATAAATTAAAAAAACTTACAAATATAGAAATAGAAAAGTTGTCTCAATATAACATTCGTGTTATGATTATAAGAATTAATATTTTAATAATTGTTTAAAAAAATTGTACCATATTGGATAATTAAAGATGCAGTATACAATTGAATTATATAAAGTTCTGAATGAAGGCAGCATAACATGATTTGGCAATTTTGCGAAAAATCGCAATGTTAAGGTAAACCTTCACTACAGCTAAAACAATTTTGCGGAAAAATAAGATGAATGATAGTACTAATAAAGCAAACAAAATTTACAAAACAGCACAAACATGGGACCTCGTACAAACTGATGAGTCAAGAAGAATCATCATTCAAACTCCAAATCCATCCTCAAAACAGTCAAGAACTGCTTAAACTGGTGGCCACAGGAATAACAATAACCAGAATAAGAATGAGCAGCAGTATGATCCCAATACACATCCACTTCCTGCTACTCTTCTGGTAATGCTTTGCATTCTGTAGATTCTTGTTCCCATCCTTAACATAGTGTGAAGCGTGCAGCACGTGATGCTCAATGTCATCCATTTTCTCACCCTGTGCCTCAACCATCACAGCCATGTCCAGAAACACCTGGTGCAGCTCCAGCAAACTCTTTTCCACTTCCTTAGCAGCATCATGCCTGTCCTGAATCTCCACCACCGTTTCCAGAACCTTCCCTCTCCCATGTTCCTGAATCGCCTTCCCCAAAACCTCTTCCTCATTACCATTGGCAATGATCTTCTCAATCACCTCCTCATCTGGGTGCTCCCCAGTCACTGTGAAGTACCTAATGGATTTTACAAAATACAACCAAATTAGGTCACTGTCATGCACCTCATGAATTATTTCAAACTACAAATTAAGTCACTGTGACCTTTCAAATGCACAGATACACCAGATTTTACTAAAAATTATCAAATAGTTCATGGACTTCGTAATTAATTTAACCTAAATATTCCATTTGTGTACGAATAAACTTAGTTTGACAGTCATAAAACAAATTTATACAACATAACAAATATATAATTACAGAATCAATTTTATTCTTTATTTGAATCAATATTCCTCTTTTGGTTCTATCTCTGGTATCTGTATCAATATCTGGTATGCAGTTGGATTGAATGAATAGAAGAATTATCCAATAATAGTAATTTGTCATAACTTTCACAAATTCATAAATATTAAAGTTTCCAAGAATATGTAGATCATTACCTTCGCCCCACAGTATCCTTGTACTCACTCATCATCCTCTGTCTCAACCCCTGAAACTCCATCATCAGCTCCTTCAGTTTCTTCCTCAGCCCATTGGTAACGGCGATCCGGGTCCGGTAGATGGCCGGCGTGCCGTCCTTGAGACCAGAGAGCCTCCGGTTGGCGGCGTTGGCCCGGTCCATCTCCTCGAGCTGGGTCCGGATTACCCTGGCCTTCTTTAGGACTGCTACAATGTCGGCATTGATCCTGCCCCTGAGAGCCTTGAGCGCCTCGGCCTTGTGCAGAGACTTGCTCTCCTCGTTGGCCTGCTGCAAGCTGCCGAGGATGTCTCTGAGGGACCCCATTTCCGTCTTCACCTTCTCAGCCTCTTCCAAGAAGAGACCCATGTCAGTGTCCAAGTGGGTTATGGAAGAGGTTAGTTCCACATCGGGAGGAACAGCCATACCCGCTTCCAAATCAACGTCTTTCATTGCGGCTTTCTTTAAATCCACGTAGCTGGTGAAGGACTTGGTCATTAGATCGTTCATTTTGGGAACTTTGGATTGATAATGTAATAATGGAATCAGAGATTGATTTTGATGCGCGATAGCAAAACCAGAAGGAGGAAAAAGATGATGATTGAAGACGATAATAGAAAGGGAGTGTGATGAAACATTAGAAGGAAGTTTGTGGAGTTTTATGAGTTCTGAAAGGGTAACGGATACTTTTTTTTTATGAGTAAGTAGCCGTTGGAGGTTCCATCACCCAAGTCCCAACGGCTATTTTTTCAATTCGATCATTTAGTGATAATGTTAAATTACTTTTTTAATTGTATTTTGTTTAGGTTAGAAAATTGGGGATTATTTGAGTTTTTTTAACAGTTAATTACGTACAGATTGAATCTCGGAAGACGTTGAGACGAATAAAAGAATGTAGTAATACTGATAAAAAAAGGGGAGTGAATAATTTATTTTTTGAAAAAATAAAAATCTAATTTACTTTCTAGACTAAATATATAAAAGTTTAAATGTATCCATGATATTATATTTAGTAATAAAGTAGTTATTTTTAATTTTTGTCAGAATTGGTCATTAAAAATATAATTATTTGATAAAGTAATTTTAAAAAACTTAACAATATAAAATATAATCGTAGAACCTTTTACCTAGGAACTAAAATAAGTATTTCTCTTCTTAATGACAAAATTGAGAACGTGTAATAATTTTAAAAACCAAATTAGTTATTTGCCTTTTTTTTATTCATTAGAATTTATCAAGTTGATTGGATATTTGTTTTTAGCGAGTAAGATTTGTTGATTGATTTTCAAATAAAATATTTTATCTCGATCTGTGCATTTTTTTATTTGCATTATACAACATAAATATTATTTTATTTAAATAAAATTTATAATAAATAATAATTTAACTTGGATATCATTTTGATCTTCCGCTTAATTCGTAAATTTCCCCCCTATTTTAAAATAAGAACAATTGGTCTCTATTTTAGAAAATATAATTTTTTTATTCTATTGAATCCTATATTTCTTTTTCAGTTATTAATAATTTCTTTTAAAATTATTAAAATCTAGTTTAGAAATAAACATAAATTAAAACATATAAGAAGTTGAGAAAAAATATAAATCACTCATATTAAATATTTATTGTTCTGATTAAAAGTAAATGACCTTAAGCAAGTAAAATCATGTTTCATTTTCTATTTAAGACATGTCATATTTATGAGTATTTTTTTTTCATTCTTATTATTTGTTGGATATATTTAAGTCCTGGACAATTAAATCAAAAGTTCTGGAATCTAAAGATTTAGTTATTACTCAAGCTCCCAAAATTTTGATAATAAATGGATTTAATTCAAAAAAAAATACACATTAAAGTTTTGTTCTTCGACTATGATAGACATTCTGATTTTTTTGAGTTTTAATTTTTGTTTGAAAAATGTGTTTGTAGGCATGTTGATGATTCAATTCTATCTTTAATTGAAACTATTGTTTAGTTTGCATTATTATGAACAATCTCTTGGACGCATAATTCAAGACGTGAAAGATTAAAAACCTTATGAATAGACGAGTAAGATACTGAATGAATTAGCATGAAGATGAGTAAGGTACTAAATGAATTAGCGGATACATGTTTCAATAATTAGATTCCATTGTTTTGGCTTACGCATGTTTAGTCCATTCGGTCATGGTTGGATGGTTGAATGAATGATACATTTTTATAAACTGATGAAATATTCATTGCTAAAAGAGCTTGAGACTTAAACTTTTCTTTTATATTTTCAATCGTCTACTTTACTTTTCTATGAAAAATCTTTAAACTCCTTTTTTTATCTTTATGGTTATTTCTAACCTTTGCTTCTAGATAAGTTTTGACTATTTATGGAGTTACTATTTGTTAGAATTATAGGCCTTAAACAAGAGGAAGATGAATTGTTTTTGAAAGATTTTCGTAAGTATTGAAGGTAGAGTGAAAAAGAATAAGGAATCAATCAATTAGAAAACTGTTCAACCAATTAGAAAAAAGTTTCCAGAACAACCCTCTAAAATTGCACAACACCAAGTCACACAGAAATATGGTGATTAAGGAAGAAAGGAATATAATACACCTGGATACAATCAAACATTAAAGTACAAAGAATCGTATTCCACACTTGAGAATGATCCAAAAGCTCTTTTAAATCTTGAAAACTGATTTTGATTAAAACTCTCTTTCTTAGTTAATGATCAGGAGTGTAAAACAACATTTTTATACTCCAAATGGTCAAAACATTTAATTCAAGAACCAAAAGCAGTTGGAATTATTTAAAACAGATTGGTACAACTTAACAAAATTTTGTTAAGGTTTTTAGAAAAACAACCAGTTGAATTCTCGAAACAACCGATTGAATTGGTTTGACAGCAAAGTCAAACAAAATCAAGTTTTTCAAATTCTTTTCAAAATCCACTAAGTGTAAAACAATCGGTTGAATCGACATTTCAGAAGGTTGAATTTTCACACTCTTTAGAAAAGACATCTTTTTCAAAAGGATTAAGATTCAAAATTAACCTTGGATCATCATAAAGAGTGGATTAACAAATTCAAATACTTTTATACACACATACACAACCAGCAACAAGGTCTTCAAGCATTCCTCTTGTATTTGGAGACATCAAAACACCATGTTCAACGCTATTGAGTTTGTTGGGATATGACTTAAGGTCATCTGACCATATTTGTACTATCATCTCTTTGGTGTTAGTCGGTCTAGCACTGCATTAGACAGTGTACATTGAACTTAATTTGACTAATAAACGATAGTAATCCATTTCTATTGATTACAATTTCTTTCGTTTACATTTCTGCATTTTTAAATTTTGGTTGTTTACGATTTCATTAGACACTCATATTTTTCATTAGTAAGACTGGACGGTCTAATAGTTGCACTTGTTTCCACACCTCACGAATCCATATGTGTTTTTTACCTTTTGCTTTAAATTTAGATTGTAATTTTAATTCACTTTACATTCATGTATTACTTGAATAGTCTAGTATTGTTTTGTTTTAATCATCTAATACATGCTTTGTTTTTTTTTCATCATTGTAATTTTAGTTTTTGTTTATAAAGTTCTAGTTTTTTATTTACGTTTCTATTTTTCATTTAATTCTCTTGCACAACTTCATTTGATTTTCAGTTTCCATATTTTAATTTGTTGGTTGACGGTCTAATAGATGATTTTTGTATTGGCTAGGAGTGCTTGGGACCTCGGTCCAAGCGCTAGGTATGGTCATCTCGATTTTGGGCAAGAATGGGTCCAAAAGGCGGATCATGAGCTCGGCCCAAACACTGGTGGTCAGCCCGAAAAAGATAATTAAAATAGATGATAACATTTATTTTGCTTACAATACATATGTTAATTAAATACAAATAAAAGTTGTTGGAAATAATGTGGTTAGCACCCGAGAATAAAGGTGCACATAAGCAATATGTTTTTCTGTTATGATTATATGCTTGTTGAGATTATATTCTCCCTGTTGAGAATCTTGCTATGTTAAGATTGGAGAAAATTGTTGAAGGGATATCTATAAAAGGGGCTTGAGACCCCGAGTAAAGGTATGTTGTTTCTGAATACTTGAGACTGAAACTGATTTGATATTTTTTAATGCTCTCATTGACTTGATCGCCAGAGTGTGATCAATAGGTAGAGCCCCCTTTGTCCCAATGGAGCACCAAGTATATCGAAACACTAATTGGAGATAAATCAGAAGAGGAGCTTGCCCATTCAATCTGTCAGAGGTCAACCGACGAGAACAATTTTCATTGGACAGTCTACTTCATTACCCAGTTTTTCATTTTTTGTTTTTTTGTTATCTATTTTTTATTCTAAACTTCATTTGAACCCTCAATCTTAATTTGCGAAAGGAAGAATATCAAACAATGGATTCAATCAACATGTGCTCTCAGGATTCAACCTAGGTTAGCCTCTATATTATAATAAAAAGGGAACTTAGTTTTTGTTTGGTAAACTTGGTGCGATGAGAAAGCTTAGACCCATTACCGTTTCTTGGATGGTTTTTGTAGTTATTTTCATATTTGTATTGCTCTAGGAGACCAACACAAGACTACCTTTACATGATTTTTTGGAACGTTTGCATATAGAAGGATGCCTTTTGGTCTAAGCAACGCCCTTGAAATCTTTTAGTGATGCCTGATGAGTATTTTTTTCTTACTTGATTGAGCATTTGATAGAAATGTTCACATGTAATTTTAGTATTTATGCCTATTATTTTGATGAATGTCTCACTAAGGTGCTTGATAGGTGCATAGAAACTAAACCTGTTTTGAACTATGAAAAATGTCATGTTATGGTTGCACAACGCACCGTCTTAGGCCACATAATCTCTAGAAAAGGCATACAAGTAGACTTTTATAAATTAAATGTTATATCGCAGTTACTTGACCCCTCTTCTATACGAGATGTTAGATCTTTTCTTAGAAATATAGTGTTTTATAGATGGTTCATCCTGAATTTCAGTAGGATTGCCCTTCTCTTTTCCAACTTGCTACAAAGGAATGTTCATTTGAATTTGAAGAACAATGCAAAGAGGCATTTTGACTGCCTCAAGACAACTTTTATCACTCATTCTATCATTCAACCACTTGACTGGAAGCTTCCATTTGAGCTCATGTGAGATGCATCAAATTACGTTTTGGGAGTTGTGTTATCACAAAAGGTTAATGGACTGTCTAATATGATTTATTATTCGTCTAGAACTTTAGATGCAACTCAGGTCAATTATACTACCATTAAGAAAGAACTACCAGCCATTGTCTTTGCCTTAGATAAATTCAAATTGTATCTTTTAGGTTCTTAGGTAGTTATTTTTACTGAGCATGCTACTCTGAAGTATTTATTGAAGAAAACATATTCAAAGCCCAAACTAATCAAATGCATGTTGCTACTCCAAGAGTTTGATTTAGCCATACATGATAAGAGTGGTGGATGTAGTCTCGTTGTGGGCATGTAAGCAACATTGAGAGAGAGCAAGATGTATTTCCTATTTGGGGTGACTTCTTGGATGAACATATTTTTGTTTTAGCTGAGTCTAATGGTCAGTCTAAGACCCAGTAGACAGTCTAGGAAGATCGTCTAACAAATCATCAATTTCTCTTGCTTTCACTTTGTGGTTTATTGATATTGTTAACTACCTTGTTGGTTCTATTTTTCCACTATTGGCCACTAGATCTAAATGAGATAAACTTAAAAGTGATGTCAAGTACTATGTTTGGGATAACCCTTTGATGAGCATATTTTTACTCATACTTAATACATTTAATCATAGTTCTCTTAGACTAAAATCATGTATAAATCAACTATTTTAAATAGGATTCATCTGACTAGGTTCATTTGGGTCTAAATTGCTATTTTTGCTAATCTTGTGTTTTAGTCATGGTAGACGATCTAATATTTCTTAGAGTAGATGATCTTAATAGATTATCTTACTAGACGATCTGAATGAAGTTTCTACCACTACGAGTGGGTGAAATCACATCAAAGTCCAAGTAGCTTCTCTGAATAAAAAAAAAATATCTTAGTTAAATTATTAGATAATAAAATATACAATATCTCATAAAAAGTGTTGGAAGCAAATCAATGAAGGAACACAATCACAACAAAATTGGAACAAAATATGAATTTTCTGGAAAGTTTAAGACTAAAAAAATTGTAAACAGTTAAGAAAAAATCTATTTTGAGATCCTTGGATGAAAAATACCTATAAAAATATACAAGCTTCAAGGAAAAAAGAGGAAGCTTCAAAACAACGTTAGAAAAATAGAGCATTACGATTTTCTTATTTTTCTTATTTACTCCTTTGTAATCTTTTTATTTTGTCTCGACATGTAAGGTTAAATTCCTTTGGGTTGATTCTCTTGTGATTTCGCGATGAATTCTGAGGTTTACGTTCAATAAAGTTTTATTCTTAAATTTTCTATAGCAGTTTGTATTACGAGGTCTGATTTTTTTGAATTGTGGTTTTTGTTGAGGAATTGTTTTTGAACGTTTGTTGATAATTTAGTTCTTTTCTTTAATTGAAATTCTTGGTTAGTTAACTTAGTTCTAATCGATATCTTGTGCACTTAGTTCAAGGGGGTAAAAGATAAACATTTCACAAGTATATGCTTGGACACAAGTGAGATACTTAATACATTAGTAGATGTTTATTCTGATGATAAGTTTTTGTTGAACTTGATTGACGCTTATTTGGTTAAGTTTGACATCTGTGTGAGAATTGAAAGAGTGAAAATCTTAAGATAATCAATGACGAATTCACTATTGGATGAATTTGAGAGTCAACTTGCTTTCTTTACTATTTATTAATCATCTATCTTAATATTCTGCACAACGATCTCAAACCCTTTTTATCTTTACTATTATTTCTAATCTTTAATGCTTACATAAAATTTATGGAAATTGCTAAAATCCTATGTGTATTAGGTCTTAAATGTTGATATGTAGTTTGGACTTGGAAAACTGTCTCTGCATATATTTATCTATGGCTTTAATATACTTATGTATTTGTATTCATCCTTATATTTGTATTCATCCTTCTCTTTTCTGATTTTATTTCCTACATTTTCTTAAATACTAATATTGATTAATGATTGACAAAAAATCTATTTAATTGTTTTTTATTGTTAAGAAGGCTTGCCTTTAAGCCTCTATAAGAAGAAGAGGTGTCAACAAACCTATTTTTATAGAATATGTTGAAGAATTCAGATTGCAACAGTAGTTAGATGAACTTGGATGATATTACTTGTTAGGCCTTTCAATCTGTTTGATCATCTATGTGTATATATGTATATTCCCCCTACTGTTCTTGTTTCTGCTATTTTCATGCGCAAAATGCTAAAATATTTTTTTTTGGTGTGTGTAATTCAGAGTCTTGGCTGTGCTACATGCCATGGGAATTTTCATGACTGTGCATGTCCGGGGCACTATGGATACTTAAACCTTGCCCTTCCTGTTTTCAATGTTGGATATTTAGGTAGCATTGTGGAAATACTGATGTGCATTTGTAAGGTATACAAATGTTTCATATGTGTTTTATTGATTTTGATTTTCCCTTAATATTCAACACATCTCTTGTTTTATCTAATTTAAATTGACTTATAATTACTACTTGTACTGTCGGAGGCCGAAAGGTCGAATAGACGATAAGACCGAACGAACTTGGAAGAAGACGATAAATCGCGATTAACCATAATTAAGCCAGTTTAATCATAAATCATGATTAAAGCACAAATGGACCTTCGCTTGAACCCAAAAGAGGGTCCATGACAACTGAAGCCCAACACAAGGCTATAAATATCAAAGGGGACCCAATGTTAGAGGTAATTTTTCTGATCCCTAACTCACCTGCATATTACACTCGGACTGACTTAAGCGTCGGAGCGCCTTCGCAGGTACCCCACCCCACTCATCTTGGAGAAGGAAAGGAAAACACCAAGCAATAGGAGTCGCGAGGATGAGAAGACGAAGATATTGAAGTCACTATAGGAGGAACCCAACCTTATAAGAACACTACTGTATAACATGCATATATGGATGGAATAATTTTTGAAGGAATTAGGAGATTTCTTTTTCCAAGTAATGTTAAGTTTGTGTTAGTAACAAACCTCCTATTAGGTGAGTTTATATAAGAGGTCCAAAGTTCAATAATGAGTAAAGTCATTTGCATATAAGAATAAGGAGGAGGAGAAATAGGGCGGGGACAAATGGACTTATGATTGGGTTGTAAGGGAGAGATCAGGATCTCAAATTCCTGTAATTCTTGTATCCTTTACTGAAGTTTTTTTTTCAGTCATTTTGATGTAAAATAGAGAATGTTGATGCCAATCACGGGTAAAGTTGAACTTTAGCAATCATATAACTAATTTTTTTCCAGTGATTTCCCATCACACTTCTTTGTATTCTTTTTTTCATTCTCTACTTTTTGTTTAGTTTCTAGGATATATATGTTATGATATTCTAATATTCTAGTATGTTAATATGAATTCAAATATTTTATTATAATTTAACGTTTTTTTAGAATATAAGTAATATGATATTTTTCTCAAAAAGTTAGAGTTGAAATTATGGAGTATTTGACTGCTCCAGCATTTTGTTTTGTCCGTCAACAACTTTCCACGTATCATTCTCATTCATTGTGATACACTTCTGCTATATTAGCATTCCCTATATTTACTATTATTCATGATATATTAAAGATTGTCATAATTATTTTAAAGTAAGATAACTATTTAATAAATTTATAAATAATTTATTCAATTTGTTAAAGATAATTGCCTTCGTAACAGATATCATTAACACCTTTCCTATGTCTAATTAGTTTTTATTTTAATAGACAATTTTATTCTAATTAGGCTTAACTTTCTATGTCACATAACACTGCTTCAGACAAGTGTCATACTACAGAAAAATTATGAAATATTATTACTTGAATAAATTTTTCTTACCAGTATTTATAATTTATTTTTGTTAACTTTCTATGTCACATAACACTGCTTAAGTGTCATACTAGTTTCAGACAGTTCATTAGTTTCCAGATTATTTGGAAAGCATTTTATAGGTAAGCATTTTAACTATTAATTAACCTTTTCTTATATGCTTAATAACTCTCTCCACGTCTTTTTCTGTTATCTATCACTTTTTTTCAAATATTTACCTATGAAGTAAAAATTAGATTAACATTATTTTTATTTTTATTTTTATTTTTCTATCTAGCACCCTTTTGTTTTTATTTCTCCATCTATCATTCTTTTGTTTTTATTTTTCTATCTAACACAATTTTTAAAAGTAAAAAAAAAAATTAATAAATTAAAAAAATTTGATAATTTTAATTTTGAATGTATTAAAAAATAAATATTTCTAATGTTTAAAATAGTTAGAAATATAATTAATGAATAAAGAAATAAGTTTTTACAAAATAAAAATAAAAAAATAATAAATTAAAAATATTTAGTTTATTTTTTTTTAAATGAAGAAAATAAAAAATTAAACCCTACAACAATATAAAAGTTGAATTTATAAACAAAAATTAGTATTTATTTTTATTATTGTTGTTGTAAATGTAGTTAGTAATTAAAATTGACAAAGACAATATGTATAATTTAAAAAAGTTGATTAACTTAATGTATGAGGACAATTACCCATGTTGAGAACATCTTTCTTTTTAGTGTGTATTTCTAAACCATCATGAATTTATGTATTTCAACCATTACCGTCTCTAGAGTATGCACTCTTTAATTATTGATTTGTGGCGGTCAGAAACGAGACAGAGACCATCTTGCGGAGTGACATATCTTCGTAGGTTTCACAAGAAAAAAAAAAAAACAAGCATCAGCAGTTTCTCCCTCTACGATGGCGAAGACAATTGGTAATATGTTGTTCCGGTCATCTTGCGCAACTGCGACCAATGGCGTTCCTCTATATTTCCCATATAAGAAAGTTTCATCAACTTGGACCACCGACTTGAAAAATTTGAAATCATCAATGCATGGTTTGAATGTCCAAAATACCCTCTTGAAAATTATATGGTCCGCGTCCAATTGGTTTCCTTCATAAGCAGGTTGGGTCTTTATTTTCAATATAAACCTTGGAACGTAAAGTTGCATTGCATTTAGAAGTGCTGCCAATTTTTGGTATGACTCTTCCCAATTGCCATATACATTTTCTATGGCCAGTTGTTTTCCTAACCATGCTTTTTTATATGTGATTGTATACCCCAAGGATGACTTCATGTGCATTATTATGGTTGACACTAGTGTGGAAGGGTCAACTTGGATGATTTCATGAATTTTTTGTGCAATCATTCGATGCCTTCTTTCATTCTTTGTAGAGTCATTCCCCTTTTGATAGCAACAACTTTTGGTATCATAAAACTAAATGTACATCCTTCAACGAGACATTCTTTCATTGATCCATCATAGTGAACAATAACATATAATGAAGCCATTTGTTGACAACAAACAAAATGTTGGGTGCGTAATACAAAAGAAAAGATGGAGAAATAAAAAAGGTTGGGTGTGACATACTTATTTAGTATCACCTTATATCTCTTATCTTTATCTTGTTTAGATTTTTTTTTTTTATCTTTTTTATTTTCCTCTTATTTTATTTTTTCTTTATTTTATATCTTTTATGTTTTTAGTTATTATTTTTTTTGTCATTCTTAATTTATTTCTGTTTCTGTTTTTATTTTTATTATTGCTTTTTTATTTTCTAT
Source organism: Phaseolus vulgaris (assembly GCF_051622355.1). Lineage (NCBI taxonomy): Eukaryota > Viridiplantae > Streptophyta > Magnoliopsida > Fabales > Fabaceae > Phaseolus > Phaseolus vulgaris. Next base: position 15,111,430 of record NC_143501.1, on the reverse strand, counting down.
ATTTATTTATTTTTACATTTTTTTCTTCTCATTTTTAAGCATTAAGTGAAGCATTTGCATTAGTTTTTTTTAAGATTTTGCATTTAGGGTAGACACTTCAATATTATTTGTGTGTCTACAACTAATTAATACTAATTGAATTTGATTTTTTTTATAATTATGTTCTGTATTTTTTATTTGAAATTAACATGATTACATCATCAATAATAATAAAAATAAATACTAATTTATGTTTATAGATTCAACTTTTATGTTGTTGTAGGGTTTAATTTTTTATTTCTTCATTCTTAAAAAAAAAATTAAACTAAATATTTTTAATTTATTACTTTTTTTTTTTGTAAAAACTCATTTCTTTATTCATTAATAACTATTTTAAACATTAAAAATATTTACTTTTTTAATGCATTCAAAATTAAAATTATTAATTTATTATTTTTTTTTTACTTTTGAAATGGTGTTAGATAGGGAAATAAAAACAAAAAGATGTTAGATATGGAAATAAAAATAAAAGAATACTAGACGAGGAAATGAAAATATAGACGAGGAAATGAAAATATAAATAGTGTTATATGAGGAATTGAGTCTAAAAATTAAGTCATATTTAGTATTTTCATTTTTTTACTAAATTGAATTTTAACTTTTTAAATACTTGAAAATAAAGTTAAATATTTCTTATTATAATAAAAATAATTATGAATATCTCCTATAATAATATTGTTACTAAAAATCGAAGAACAGAACACATTTATTCGTTGTTATTCAAATATACATTAATTGCTATAAAATAACATAACAACGTTTAAATGTATTAATATTTTATTTTATTTAATTGCTTTAAATAATATTTAAGCATTTAATTTTTCCTTTTAAAAATTAATTTAAATTGTCATTAATTCTTTTCACTTCCACGAATTCAATTTTATTAAAAAAATTTATAAAATATTATTGCTTGAATACCTTTCCTTCTCAGTATTTATAATTTATTTTGTTATATAATAATTTCATTATTTATTTTAAAAATTAATTTAGACTTGTAAATAAAAACAGGTTAGGGTAGTAAATGCTTAGAAAGTCTACTAATGATTAATAACTTATGGGTGTAATATATATGAATCAATCCATATTTAGGTAGTAAATTTTGAAATGGAACAAAATAAACAACATTGATATCAAGTGGTAATCTGGCACTCAAATGCAGTAGGCGCAGTCAATATATATGACATTTTACAGTTTTACAGTTCTGAAACGTTTTACAGTTCTGAAACAGTGTGTTTTTTCTTCTTTATCGGTGAAGTAATATAATAATAACGTCTATCTTTGGTATGTTTAATGGATATTTTCAGCTTCACAATCATCTAGCAGCTAATTCAATTCAGTTTTCACAACCATATTGGAGTAAGTTTGTTTTTTATTTAACTATTTATTACTTACCTGTTTAAATAAACTATTTTTTACGACCCAATTAACTATATTTTTAGTTAAGTTGCATATATATCTTGATCAAATCTTCCTCCTGAGTAAGAATTCTGATTAGCTGCAACTCTTCAACACCTTTCATTGCAAAATGCTTATGCTGTTTGGAATCGATATTGTTGTTGTACTTGATTGTTCCAGCATTTGATAGATATATTTCTGATTTGTGGGATCAGTTTTCCAGCAACCTGGTATAATCTCATCATATGATTACAAGATATAGTTCTATGTGTCTATCTGTATGAGGTTCTAAACTGAAAATTTCCATGGTGAGTTGCAGCTAGATAACACTTAAGTTATGCCAATCTTAATTTTAATCATCATTCCTAGAACTATAAGGAAAAAAATTAATGAGCTAATCTTGACAAATCCAAAAGCTACTTCAGATATATCTCCAGAAAATCCAATTGGTGTCATATTTGGTAAGGAGAATTCAAGTCGAGTTAGAGGGCTATCATATGAAACTTGTCCTAGCCTTGCTTTCAAAGGATCCACAACAAGGCTCAGTGGTATGAACTATGCTTCCTGAACATTTTGCTGCAATGGCAGCTAATTTGGTTTATGCATCCATCAATGAGGTATTTAAATATTTATTGGTGTCTTTTATTTTATAATTGTAAACATTCAAATTCATTAATTTAAAATTATTTATTTCAGGCATCAGATACTGGAAGTGGTGCTTCATCACCTAATCAAATAATAGGATCAAGTGCTGGAAGCAAAACTGATTAGGATGTGTGTTTTAATTTTAAATTATGTATGAACTTTTGAACAATTATGTGTGTTTTAATTTCAAATTATGTATCAATTTTTGAACAATTATTTGTGTTTTAATTTTTAATTATGTATGAATTTTTAAACAATATTATGTGTGCTTTAATTTTCAATGCAATGAATGGATGCTTATAATTTTATACATTATTTCATTTTATTAGTATTTTATTTTTTATTATGAAAATATATTATGTTTAGATTAATTGTGTAAACCAGATTATAAAAAAGTAGTGGCTAAATTTCATTTGTTTAGAATTTAAATTATGTCAGTTGAAATCGACGTATTATTTTTATAATTTTATTATAATACTAACAGTAAAAAATTGTGACAATTATGAGCGACACCACTTACATATAAAAACCACCACTTTATACAAAGTGTTAGAGTGACCAGTGTTGCGGCGGGTAGTGTAAGATCGTCACACTAAACTTTGTGACAGTCTGTTCTATGACGGTTTTGAAAAACCGTCACACGCGTATAGTGTGAGGTTTATAAATGTTAATTTATACGAAAATAACCGTCATATTATACACTATAAGGGATATGAGGGATTGCTTTTTTTTTTTTCTAATACCGGGTTTACAGTTTGCACAAGAAAATTAAATCAAGTTTTATAAGAAATACTTAATTCAAGCTAAATAATAACGGAATCAGAATGAACAAAAACAAACAACAGCTGAATGATGGTGGAAAATAGATGAAAGAGGAGATTTTATAAAAGGGGAATGTTTGCTAAAGATAGTTACAATTTTATCCAACCATAACAAATTTTTATATTTAATTCTTTAAACAATTTCGTATAAAATTAAATTTTATCAATTAAATTGATAAATTAAATTTATCATTAAATTTTATTAAAATCGAATAATCTAATAATTTATACTTTACTATATTTAAAAAATATATTATATTGATTTTAGTTTGTATCAAGTAAAATAATTTTAAATTTGTATAATAAAATAATTTCCCTTCTCAATAATTGACACTCGAGTTTACAACGGCTCTTGTTTTCTGTTTACGGGAGTGATAAACAAACATGATAATAATCTTTGAGCGTATCGAGACAGTTTTTTATTGCTCCCATCACCTCGATCCATAACACAACCACTTGGCTTCATTGCCCACTTCGTTTTCTTATCGAAAACAAGTAGAAGGCAAGAAAAGAAACTCTGCTGCAACACTGTTGCGCGATCCAAAGGGTGAAAAGCTTGGCCTGAAAAGATGGTTAGTGTAATAAAAGCAGCCATTGGAGATTTGGTGTTGACCTTCTTGTGGGTCGTGTTTTCCTCCATGTTGGGTTTGGCCACCGATGTCATAAAAACAGCTCTTGATCTTCGTCATGCGTCTTACAATGGTTTTGATTACGCTGGCGCTGTCATCATCACTTCGCTCATCTTTATCCTTGTTACCATCTTCACCTTCATTGGTAATGCCTTGGGCGGTGCCAGCTTCAACCCCACCGGTAATGCTTCATCCTACGCCGCTGGTGTTGGCGATGACACTCTTTTCTCAATGGCTCTCCGCTTCCCTGCTCAGGTTTGTTAGTTACGTTCAAGGTTTTAAATTAGAGTAAATCACGATAGCATTTCCGGAATTTTTCTTAAATTATAATTTTTTTTATCCAAGTGGTGCATGTGTAATGTAAAAGTGATGACAATATAATAATGTTTTTAAAGCAGAGGAGTGGCTTACATGGGTTTTGAAAAAGCTAGAGTGGAAGTGTAATTTGAGAAAAAAATGTCAATGTAATTTGCTTTTTAAATTATGGTCATTGTTCACTGGTTTTATCCTTGGAGGTTCTAAGAAATAACAATCCTGGTTTTGATTGTTTGTATGGTTCTCCTATCAGAATTGATGTTTTATCTTAATCAAGGATTACGTAGATTATTACGGTAAAACTCTTTTTGTGATTAGAGAAAGGCAAAAAAACAAAAGTTTAGGTACTGTACCTGAATTTTGTCCTTTAAAAAACAGTTTGCGACTGTAGTTTTGATTGTAGTGACAAGGTTTTTGGAGTTACCAGTGTTACATTGGCAACATTTGTTTGCTTTTTCTTGCAAGATCAGAGATCGCTATGAAATCTCAACTGACTTCAATTTAAAACATGTTTGACATTGTGATTGAGGTTTTAAATTGTGCGGTTTCATCAGGTTGTGGGACATTGCTGGTAAATGTGGCCATGGTGGTGCATGTGTTGTGGTTTTGGAGACCTGCAACGTCAAGGTTTGCTAGTTATGTTGAAGGTTTTAAATTGTAGTAGTTGTCACCTTTCTGGAGTTAATTTGACACCATTGGTCGCATTTTGTCAGCAATTTTCTGCCATCGTGACTGCAATTTAAAATATTTGTGAGATACTGCAGATCAGACCAGGTTTTAAATTGCAGTTACAGTTCATGCAGAGGTTCTGTTATTGTCATGTTCTTAAGTATTTTAGGAAATTGTGGACAGATGTGGTGGATGCAGTTACAATAGGGATTGCACTGGCCACTCGGATGGCCGAATTTACTGTTGCAGACTTTTCTTAAAAACTTGTTGCTGACGAGTGTTACTGATGTGATAATAATTGCGGTTAAGGTCAAAATTGTGGCTGCATTGCAGACCTAAATCTTAAAACCTGTGTCATGATATGGTTCTTGTTGTGCCAAAACAATTTTATGAGAGCATTTTTGGATTGAGGTAATTTAATAAGGGTTTGTGGTGGTGGTGTTATACAGGTACTGGGTTCAGTGGGTGGTGTTCTGGCTGTTATGGAGTATATGCCACAGAAATACAGACACTTGATTGAAGGGCCTTCTTTGAAGGTTAGCTTGCATACTGGAGCTCTAGCAGAAGGGGTGCTGACATTTGTGATCACATTTTTTGTTCTCCTCATCATGATCAAGGGTCCTCGCAGTGCCTCTGCAAAGACTTTGTTGATGGCAATCTCAACTGTGGTTTTGATCACTGTTGGTGCTAGTTACACGGGACCAGCTATGAACCCTGCCTTTGTGAGTGATTATTACTTTGTACCTCAATTGATTACAAATTGGTGTTTAATAGTGCTTCATCTCTTTGCTCTCCTCTGTACCTAACTCACCATGCTATTATTAAAGTGACACATGTAAATCCTCTCTGACCTGTCCTGTTACTATTCTACGGTCAAACTCCTTTAAATTCAGAGTTCTACTTTAATTTTATGATTTCTCCCTCAAATTAATTGTCTTTCATGCTTTCGACCTTATGACATCTTCTGGGCTTTTAGCTCCCTTCAATTGTATAATACCTTCCTGTGAGTTTGCCTTCTTCCAGCCTTTTTCTTCATTTTGATCACCTCTTTCTCCATCTTACTACCAGACATCATGTTTCAGACAATTTTTCAGCTACTGTTTCCCACTCCACCTTCTATTAATCTTTGGTTGTGTCATTTTGTTTGTAACAAGCCTATAGTTTAGTAATTTTTATCTTGAGAAAATTAGTTTCCGAATTTCCTCATACCTCTTAGGATTAGTTTCCTTATTTCCTCTGTCTCATAGGATTACCTATTGTGTTTCCCTAATTAGTGAAGATTATGATTAGTATAAATAAAGTTGATTGTGGTGTATATCAGCAATTACTTTGTTGCCACTGACATTTATTATCACTGATTTGCTTGTCTTAATTATAGGTGTTGTTTGCACAAGTTTTAGTATACTATCTCATCTAAACCTTCAAGGATGCCTGATTTCTCTTATTTCTTTAATACCTTTTTCAGTACTTTCTGATATGCACCTTAAGTTTGAATTTTGTGTAATTAATATTTTTCAGAAAAATTGGGCGCTTGTAGAATTTAATCTTACCTTATGTTATGGTATACTACTATTATGTGGTATGGTGTGTGCACTCTTGCTGGAAGATTGTGTGCATAGTTTATAATCCCTTCTCATCAGATGTGATTTATGTGCAAATTACTTTTTCGTATTTTTCATATTTTTTTAATGTATTTTTCACGTTAACTGTTGTTGGACTCTGATTTCCTCGGTGTGAAAGCCAACCAAATTTATATGAAATAGCTTCCTTTGACAGTTTTCCTTAATCATCCTTCCCTTGCTTATCAATTTAAGGTATGGAGATTCAGGAGATAATTAAGTTAAGGGTAGCTAACCTTAATCAAGTATCTCTTAGGGATGACAAAAAGGGGCAAGAACTAAATTTTCAGATCATATTATTCACAAGGAAATCACATAGGAGTAGTTGATGTTGGATTAAACGTTTCTACTAGGCCATGCAACTCTTCTATTCAGTAGTTCAAATACCACGATTCAATTGTGACTTGGCATCTAGCTTCCGTCCCATTCGAAATCAAACTCTTCGATTTGTGACTCAGCCCATCTAGCGTACGTCACAGGATAATTATGCAACCTACAACATTTTTTCCTAAACAATTGTCATTTTGGTAATCAAACTTGTGATTCTAATACTAATTGTTGAATCGAATGCTTACTACTAGGCTAAAAGTTATAGCTTAATCAGGGTACAATCCTTTCTACGTAAGAGCATAGCTGTCCAAACATCATGATTCGATCGTGACTTGATCTACCTGGTCTCTGTCACAGGACAATTGATGCACCCTACATAGCTGACATGGGTGATAAAAGATTATTGGGAGTAGCTGTCATGGGTGATAAAAGATTCCTGTGTGTTTGCAAGTAGAGATCTATATCTTAAATAAATGATGGAGAATGACACTAAAAAACTTAGAAAAAAGAAAACAGAATTTAATATCAACTCTACCATACGAATAGTTGCCCTTTTGTATGATAAGGATTTGTGTAGCTGTTATCCATTGACATTGATATAAATTATTTAGATTAGATACAGTAGTCAAGTTCTTAAAACAGACTACCACTTCACCCCCTTAATTTTCCACTTAATACACGCTGTATTGCAAGGTGGAGTCAAATAATTCCTAGCAGTGAAAACATGATATGCTTTCATGAGATTTGAACTTATTTGGAGTTACTGTGTGATGATTAGTTCAGAGTTTATTGACTTTAATTTCATTTTTTCATTTTATTTTCTTGTATATTTATCTGACCTTAATACACCAGTTCTTTTGTCTTTAAGGGAACTCATCCATTCTAGTTTGGCTCTATATGTACTTTTCGTTCATTGAAGTTTGGTACCTACGACAATTTCTCACTTTGTCCTCTTTTTGTTGACAAATATGAATATGGTACTCCGTGAGTTTGTAATCTATGGCCCATTCCGGCACCTAAATAATCATAAGTTGACGTGCTATCAATGCTAACATATCAAGTATAAAGTGTCAACCTTCTTTTCTTTTTTTCCTTCCTAGTACACTGGGATGTCAGGAATTCTTACTCCCCTTCATTTTCATTTGGTTGTGATTAGTTGCTCAGTAAACATCTAATTGCTTGCAAGTCCAGAACTTCCAATCATTTGACTCACTGTAGTCGATATGGTTGGTCACTGTTGAAACTGTAGCTTGAATAGCTGCACTGTCAACATTTTCTTAGATTTCTTTTTTACCTTTCTGATCAAACCCCTGTCGATGTTCAGAGACCAAGTTGGAAATATTATGTTTCATGCTAGGCTGCTTCATTAAAATGTGTGCTTTGTTCAAACAAACATCACTGTTGTTTCACTCTCTTAGATAAGGTGTTGTTTGTTGGTATCTGTATTGAATAAAACATTTGAAACTAAAAACAAACACACTGTTATATATGAAACATGGATTAACAGCAAATGGTTCAATTGTGTTTACCGTTCAAATTTTGAAACAAAAGAAAGCAGTAATTTTCAGATGCATGAGCTTGTTGCAATTGCATCCTTTCATGTTGATTTTGTAAAACCCATGATCTTTCTGACCATTTTTTCTTTGGGTGAGTAACACATGATGTTAGTTTCAGTTGCTTTATGTTGAGTCATAGAATATGCATAAGAAATAACTCTGATCGGTGTTATTTTCAGGCATTTGGTTGGGCTTACTTTGGGAAATGGCACGACAAATGGGACCACTTCTATGTATACTGGATCTGCCCATTCGTTGGATCAATACTGGCAGCATGGTTGTTCCGTATTGTCTTTCCCCCACCACCACCAGTGGTAAAGCAGAAGAAAGCCTGAAGAGTTTACATTAAGCTCCATTTGTAGTACATTTAAAACTTCTTTCCTGTTTTTATATCTTTATTTTTTTTTTTGGCGTAGACCCTTTTATATTCATCTTTTATAATTTCTTGTTCATTCTCCTCTATTATGAAGCCGATAGTAGAACATTTGTTTTTATGAATAATATAAATTGAAAACATGTTTGGCATTATAATTTGTAAAAAAAAATCTGTCCAGCTAAAGTATGAGGTAAACAAAATTATTCATCATTAAAGGTGTCTGAAATTTGGAGGTAATGGATGAAGTTTACTTAAATCTGTCATGTATTTTTGGTGCTGAACTTAAACAAAAGGAAAATGTTGGTTGAACAACCAGTGCTCATGTTGCTCCAGGATAAAACTGATACAGTTGACAAAAATATTAATATTATATTTGTCATGTGGGCCTAGGAAACATTTTCAAAGGTTTAAAACTTTTTACGATTGGGAGATTAGGTTTACAATTGTGTTCTTTCACTTTCATCTTTCACTTTCCTCTTTCACTTTCCGATTGCCGGTCCCGTGCTTCCGTGCTCTTCTTCTTGAGTTCTCCAGTGGCTTGGTGTTGTCGTTTAGTTAGTACCTTGGTGCTCTCCTCAAGTTCTCCAATGTCGTCGTCGGTGTTTGCAAGGAGACCTGTCCACGGTGGTTGGGTGATAAAGGTAATACAGTTTTTATTCATTGGTTTATAAAGTGAAACATTGATGTTGTGTGATGATCTTGTGTGATTTTCTGTTATTTGTGCTATTTTGACGGTGGTGTAGACCGTTAAGTAGTATTGTCATGTTCTAAAAATTCCTTGCGAAGAGTTGGTTTGTCAGTGCACGAGAAAAATGAATTAGACCATGTAGTATGCTTTCACGATTGTTACACCAAATGTTATAGAGACAGTAACATGTAGTATGCTTTCACGATTCAGTTTTAGCTCGAGTTTCCTCTTCAAGAAAGTTTGAACCTTTTCTCCCATCAATGTTGAGGTGTTGATATTGTGGTTATTTCACCCAATGTTTACACTTAAATCTGAATTTTTACATGAAACGACCACAAAATGAAGAGAAAAAGAAATACTGGTCCATTACTAGATAGGTTGATATAAAATTGATATATTTATTTGACACTCCTGAAGCTCGAGCATATAAATTGTATGCTCTAAGCGTTGAACAAAGGAGTTTGGTAATTCTTGGTAATTGTTAAGGCAAATGAGTATTCCAATCGTTTCCCAATACATTTTAGGATTTGAATTTGTCTGACCTTGCTTTGTTAACTTTTGATTTGGACCCATGTGGTTGTCAATGAGTCAATGAGCTTACAATCCATTAAGCTTGTTTTTTTCTAGGATATCGAAGGTATAAGTTCTCAATTTTTTTCTTGGATTAAGCCACCTCTATTTCGAGGAAGTATTTTATATAGCAAATATCCTTGGTCTAAGAGAGATTGAATAAATGTTGTCTCAATTGGGAGTTTGGTCCATCTAAATGTCATTGTCCAACTCATTGTGAAGATAGACACTTTTAGTGTGTAATTGATGATGAGGCCAAAATAACCATGTCAAGGAAGAGGTCATCAAAATTAATCTTAGGTAAAAGGGAAAATGTATGTGATAATCGAAGACCATATAATTAGTGTATGCTTTTGCGACTAATTGGGCCATAAAACAATAAATTCATCCTTGGGCCATTACACTTCCTGTACATACCAGTGAAACTTTTTGTGAAAATCTGAAGTGAGTGTTTGCGTTGGGCATGATGTGGGGAGAAAATGTGTTAGATCAGGTCTTTAGAGGCCATGAGTGTAAGGCACTGTCAAGTGGGCACAAAATTCACTCAACTTAGAGAGTAGCAGTATGTGGTGACCCACATTAGACTTCCTTCATAGAGGTAGGGAAACTTTTTTTCGAAATTTGAAGTGAGTTTTTGTGTTGGTTGGGGTGAGGCATGAGGTGGGGAGAAAGTGAGTTAAATCAGGTGTTCCTGCACACACATTTACATAATACATTCTTTCTTCATTAGTTTATTTTTTTCATGGTTTATGGTTGAAAAGAAGTTAGTGAATTGTTGTTGTATTCGATGAATTGGTTGATATATTTTGTTTTGGACAATTTTGAAATGGCTTCTTCCGGTTCGATGGGAAAGTATGACAGTCAAAGGTTTGATCATGAAGGAAGAAGAATGAAGGTTTCATTTATATTATTACTATGTTGCTAATATTTAATTTTGAAAATATGAAATTATATTCAATTTAAACATTTCCCTTTCATGGTTATTTTGTAGATTCGAGTAAGGCACAAAGTGCAGACTGAACATATTGTTCAAATCAATAGAAATTTGACATCGTTGCAGTGCCAAAGAATAGAGGTAACCCCTTTTAAGTGGATGTTGCAGTTACAAGAAGAGTTGGACATATCAAGTCCCGTTCTTCAGGAACTTATTAGTAGGTGGAGTGTCAGTGATAACTGTTTTAGGATAAGACAACATTTAGTGCCTTTTAAGGTTCTTGATGTGTGTTTCGTTGTGGGGTTGCCAGTGGTGGGTCAACAATTATCTTTGGAGGATGATGATGGTGGGTTGGTGAATAAGGTGTTTGGAGGAGACGACATAAAGTTAGATATTCTTATGGACTAGAGCATGATGTTTAGTAAACAATGAATCCATAAATTTGATATTTCCTTTGTAATGTTCTTGTATTGTATGCTGCAAGCTGTTCAAGTTGACCATTTATACAAAACTCTTTAGAAGTTCGGTGAAATAAATAGTGCACCTATAAAAGTAGTGAAAGAAAAAGTTCCTATGCAGCCAAACGGGTTAGTATTTCAATGAAAACTATTCTTATTTTGATGCATATGAATATGTAATTTATTTTCATGTGCTTCATTTATGCATTTATGATTGTGGAGTTTTGATCTTGAAATATATTGAGCTTTAGAATGGTATGCTTGACTATCAGGGGAAGATGATGCCTGAATACAGCACTATACGTATTTGTTCCCTTTACTATTGGACTAAAAGTTGTTAGTTTTATTGTTAATTGAAAATTTATTTTGATAATTTTTCAGGACGAACTTCAACAATTCCATTAGGAAATGGTTTGCAATTGGGTGCTAGATGCACGTAATGCAGAACGCGAAAGTGTCTTGAAGTAATTCAACTTTCGTGGTAGTTCAAAATGATGATGGTTCAGAGTCCGCTGGATCTGAAGTTTCATGTCGTGCAATTGTGTACTTATTTGTTAGATGTCTTAGAGGATGTTAACAAGTTCTTACATGTACTTTGTAATGAAATGTGTATGCAATTGTTCAATGAATTTTTGTAAATGTTGTATGAAGTACATATTAAAAGATGTAGTAAGGGTCCCATGAGCATTCAGAAATGTACAAACACAATGTCTTATATAGACTTGCATTCATTTGAACAATGTTACAAATTTTTAATGCCAAAAATGAAGACCAATATTGTTGTAGCATCACATGCAGCAGGGCTTCTAATTACAGTTAATATTACTTTCCATCATTTTCAATTATGATGACATGGTTTTCCAAAAGTGGTTTTATTTGTATTGAACCCAAAGGGTGCATTAACAGGTGTCATATACTTTGGAAGGTAACTACTATGACCGTCCCTGATGAAGGATGTCTTGGTTCTGACTTCATTGGACTGAGTGAAAAGAATCTTATAAATATTTACATTTCCCCATTTTGGTGCACTAAAATAATTGTAAAATGAAGAATATTAAGTTAAGGTAGAAAATTTGGTCCCTTTTTTACCAACTCTTTGGCTAAGATATATACAACAAGGATCCAAGCGAGGAAGAAAAAAGTTAATGATACTATGCATAAGCAACATTGGATCCAAAAGTTGAACTTAATGTTTATGAAAAATTAATCATATTTACAATTTAAAATAACAAACAGAACTAAATTGTTGTCAAGTGGTAGGAAATTAGTGGTGACCTCTGAAGGAAAATGTGGTGACATGTCACAATGTTTCTGCACACTACATTTTCGTTTTTTGACCCATTGTCAAAAGTGTAGTGCTTGAAAAGGGCGAAGCATGAGCATGATGTGGGTGTCAAGTGAGGGAGGAGTGGGCCACCTATATGGATGTGAACAATTAAAATCACAGATAAACTTGGCTCATGTTAGACTTGGTGGTGACTTGGTAGGAAATAAGTGGTGACCTAGGAAGGAAAATCTGGTCACCTGTGACAAAGTTTCTGCACACACACTATATTTTTGTATTTTGACCCACTGTGAAAAATGGAGTGCTTTAGAAGGGTGATGCATGAACATGATGTGGGTGTAAAGTGAGGGAGGATGGGCCCACATATGGATGTGAAGAAGTGCAATCACAAATGGACTTGGCTCATGTCAGACATGGTGGTGACCTGGTAGGAAATAAGTGGTGACCTCTGAAGGAAAATGTGGTGACATGTCACAATGTTTCTGCACACACACTACATTTTCGTTTTTTGACCCATTGTGAAAAGTGGAATACTTTAGAAGGGCGATGCATGCACACGATGTGGGTGTGAAATGAGGGAGGATGGGGCCACCTATATGAATGTGAAGAAGTGCAATCACAGATGGACTTGGCTCATGTCAGACTTGGTGTTGACCTGGAAGGAAATAAGTGGTGACCTCTGAAGGAAAATGTGTTGACCTGTGACATGGTTTCTGCACACACACTACATTTCCGTATTTTGATGTACTGTGAAAAGTGCAGTGCTTGAGAAGGGTGATGCATGAGCATGATGTGAGTGTGAAGTAATCAAAATTATTTCGTGCAAGCTAAATTGGACCTCTTCAGCACTGGACCATTTTCGCTTAATCCAAATTTTTTCGTGCAACCTAAATTAGACCCCTTCAGCACTGGACCGTTTTCGCTTAGTCTAAATTATTTCGTGCAAGCTAAATTGGACCTCTTCAGCACCGGACCATTTTCGCTTAATCCAAATTATTTCGTGCAAGCTAAATTGGACCTCTTCAACACTAGACCGTTTTCGCTTAATCCAAATTATTTCGTGCAAGCTAAATTGGACATCTTCAGCACTGAACCGTTTTCGCTTAATCCAAATTATTTCGTGCAAGCTAAATTGGACGCCTTCAGCACTTGACCGTTTTCGCTTAATCCAAATTATTTCGTGCAAGCTAAACTGGACCCCTTCAGCACTGGACCGTTTTCGCTTAATCCAAATTATTTCGTGCAAGCTAAATTGGACCTTTTCAGCACTGGACAATTTTCGCTTAATCTAAATTATTTCGTGCAAGCTAAATTGGACCCCTTCAACACTGAACCGTTTTCGCTTAATCCAAATTATTTCGTGCAAGCTAAATTGGACCCCTTCAGCACTGAAACGTTTTCGCTTAATCCAAATTATTTCGTGTAAGCTAAATTGGACCTCTTCAACACTTGACCGTTTTCGCTTAATCCAAATATTTTCGTGCAAGCTAAATTGGACCCCTTCAGCACTGGACCATTTTTGCTTAATCCAAATTATTTAGTGCATGCCAAAAAACATTAGTGCTTAAATACAAGTAATGTTTGCCTTTGGGTAGACTCAAATTAGGTGTCTCAAGGGAAAATGCATCACTGCTAAGACTACAGACATAATACATTGATTTACGATAAATTTACCGCATTTTGGGGATAACTATGTACACTGTAATCTTACAAAATATTTTGAATATGGTAAAAAAAAATTCATACAAACATATACAACCACTCATTGCATGTGGGTGGTTGAACATCTACCACAATTGTTCAAGATTACATAACAAAACTGTACATGTGTCATTCATAAACTTCATCCTTAATACATTGTCCCATCCGTCAAAATTTAATGAGTGTGTTGTTTCTTACCTGCAACGAAATAATAAACATGACTTCAAAACATCTTCATGTATAACAAATTTACTGAATAACACATTAGAATAAGTTATAGTACAAATAACCAAATGACCTGATGCGCATTTCAGTGGTGTCAAATATTCAAATTACTATCTAGTCCCAACCTCATGCCCCACTACAACCAACATGAACACTCACTTTCCATTTTCAGAAAAAGTTTCCACTCATCATGCCCATCCGAACAAACATGAACACTCACTTCATATTTCCATAACAAGTTTCACTAAGTTTGTACATGAAGTGTAAAGTGGGTCACCACATATTCCCTGAAGGGTCACTACATATTGTCACTCTCTAACTGACTGAATTTTGTGGTTAATTCACAGGATCCTACTCTCAGCCTCTAAATTACTCATTTAACCCACTTTCTCCCCACCTTGTGTCCCTCCCTAACCAACACGAACACAATTGACATTTCAAGAAAAAGTTCCTCTGTTAGGTTTGTGCAGGAAGTGTAATGTGGGTCACCACATACTACAACCCTCTAAGTTTACTGGATTTATGCTCACTTCACACTGCCTTACACTCATGCCCTCTAAAGTTATGATCTGACACACTTTCTCCCCACATCATGCCTATCCCAACAAACATGAACACTCACTTCATATTTCCATAACAAGTTTCACAGGGTTTGTGCAGGAAGTGTAAAGTGGGTCACCACATACTGTCACTCTTTAACTTGACTAAATTTTGTGGTTAATTCACAAGGTCCTACTCTCACAGCTTCTAAATAACTCATTTAACCCACTTTCTCCCCACCTCGTGTCCCTTCCTAACCAACACGAACATAATTGACATTTGAAAAAAAAGTTCCCCTTTAGGTCTGTGCAGGAATTGTAATGTGGGTCACCACATACTCCTACTAGGGTCACCACATACTGCAACCCTCTAAATTCAGTGAACATTGTGGTTACTTCACACTATCTTACTTTGATGGCCTATAAAAAACTGATTTAACCCACTTTCTCCACACCTCGCATCCCTCCCCAACCAACATCAACAATAACACTAACACTCTCTTTTAACCTTTTTTATCCATGTCAACATTACATAATTTTCTTAAAATTTTGGTTCCTCATGAACCTAACATTCCAAACAATCACTCTGCATTATTTATACACCAAGACACATATTTCCAACAACAATATTTTTCACAAAAAATCAAGTCATACTCCAGAAAAATGGGTCACGATTTTTGGACAACTTTAACTGAGTTTCTCCACCAATCCCTTTTCTTTGTGTATCCTAACATTCTACTATGAAATAAAATACTACAATAATAGTGAAATACAGACCCACAAAGTAAACCCAACATGAAATACGAATATACATTTATCTTAATAGTCTGTGGATAAAATCAGCTTTAGCTCATACAAGGGTCACCACAGGACAAATAACAGGAATGACCCAACAACAAAAGTCACACAACATTAAGGTTTCACTTAATAAACAAATGAAAAAAATAAATGTATTACCTTTGAAAGGGGATGTCCAAGAGGAGAACGCCACCCAACCATCATGAAAACACGATGCTGAAGACGACACCGCCACCCAAACACCATGAAAGGAGGATGTCGAAGACGACACCATCGCCAAACCACCCTCAAAACACATGCACCTAGGAGACGACAAACGCCGCTGCACATAAAGGTTGCGGACAACTTCGAACAAATAGCTTGCGATGAATTGGAAGATGATGTGGTGGAGAAGAATAAACCTAAACTCAGCCCCTTTCTTAAAACCTAGAACTGGAAGACGATGTGGTGGAGAAGAAGAATCCTAAACTTAGCCCCTTTCATAAAACCTAATTTCACATTCTATTGCACCCTAAACACTAAATGTTCAGATTTTTCCTGGCCTCAAAATTCAAATAAAATAATATATTTTTGTACCACGTTGGCAGTTGTATGGTGGAGCAACTCATTTAGAGTTGTCCAAAAATCGAGACCCTAAACAAAAACAGAGATTTTTATACCACGTATGATATGAGGATAAAAATAATGTACTGTCTAAAGTTTCAGATTATTGTTAGATCTAACATCAAGCAATCATTAGTATAAATAACAATATATAAAATATAAGACTAGATATTTATGATAAGACTAATAATCTCTTATTGTACAAATCATCTTAAAGGGAAATATCAAATTTTAAACTTCATGTGTCAAAATCTTCATAAAGGATACACTCTGATATACCAGATAAGAGAAAAGCTTTTTAGCTTCGTAAATAGCAGAAAAGACAAATTGAAGATCACTTACTCTCTTGCCTTAAAAGATGTAAAAAAAAAAACAGAAAGGCAAGATGACTGGACAATAGGAGACATGGCAACATACTTGAAATTATAAAAGATGGAACACCTTACCAGTGTGCTTGACACAGTACAAGTAGAGTGAGAGAGAAATGAAGAGAGAGAATAAAGTATTTATTTGGTAGAAGGGAAGTGTAAATCTCCCTAAAAAAAAGTTCCATGTTGAGAAAAGTAGAATTTTATGGGAATACGTCTTTTTTTTGTGTCATAATAATTTGATTGTGTGAAAGACATCCATCTAAGCATGTTCATGTGTCTTGCACGTCTTGTGTGAATATTGATATATTATTAGAAGTAATAATAATTTTTTTATCAGTAAAGAATAAATAAAATAAAATGAGGCACTTCATGGGTGTATCAATCCTTATGTAAAAAACTAAAACAAGTTTTCTTGAACCCAATCACTTAAGGATCCAAGAACATTACCCAAAATCACATACCAGAACAAGATACAAAATCTCCACTTACATCAACCCACCAGAGAAACACACCCTCAGGACAGGACACAAAATTCAACAATTAAACAAGGTCTTTGCCAACCGTCTAACCTACGTCAAATAACTAATTGCCAAAAACAACAATTGATCTCGTGAGAAGGAAACATAAACTAGAAAAACCTGCACAAAACACAAACAACTTCCAATCGCAACCCAAGGCAAACACATCAATCCAACCCTGCCAGGTAGAAAAAGCCAAGGATATCTGCATAAAACACATCACAACTTTCAAACCTGGGCAAAAACATTAAATAAGAAACACCAAATATCAATCTTTCAAATACCTCATACAACATTGAAGTTCCAAACACCAGTCTGAGTAAGAGAAAACAACCAATCTTTCTTTTACCATGACCTAAGACCAAGTCTTCCTTTGCACCACAATAAAGACCTCCACTAGATCTACCCGCTCATTCTCAAAACACAACCCTATTCCTATGATTTCAAATTTCACTTACAATACCTACCCAAATGCCCCCCCCCCAACATCTGATAATAGCATTGTCCACCGATAAAGAACCTATAGACACAGAAAGATTAAAACTCCCTAGGTCCTTGGATTTTTTAGGCAAGCCTTTCTAAACAATTGCTTTATATCTAGCCTCCATCTCTATATTTCTTTCTTCAATATAGCTCATATTCTTCTGAAATCTCTCAAGTGTTGAATCTTGCTTTCAATTTTCTGCAAAATAATTTTTAGGGAGCAGTCTAACAAAAATTTCTTCCCTTCTCTTTTTTTGAAGGAGCATGAGGATATGATAAATCTTTTTCAATAACACCTTTCTCCTTATTTTCATTTATTTCCTTTATTTTTTCCTCCTCACTTCTTTTATTTTCTCTTTCTTCTCTTTCCCCCCAATCTCATTTTTTTCTTCTTTTTCAATTACTACATTATTACGATGTTCTTTTGGGTTGGTAATGGTGTTGGTTGAGAATTTGTCATTTAGTCCCTTTGTAATTTGTGCAATTTGTTTGGTCATTTGTCCCGTCTGGATCTCTACACTCCTAATCGTGGCCATGCTTTTTTCCTGCGCAATCACAATCTTTGCTAGGGCGTCTTCAACTTTACTCATTCTTTTAAGAATAGATGTATCTTCAGCTTCAGGTGAATTGTTCTGATTAAAAACAGTGACCATTAGGATTATCACCTCCACAAAAATCACACCTGATTGGTTGGCTTTGGTTTTGAGATGAATGAACAACATATAATTTTTTTGGGCAATTTAGCCATTTGTGCGGTTAGTTTTTCAATCTGCTGTGTCAGAATTTTATTTTTGGCCAAGAGTGCATCTTCTATCAACCTTTTATTCTGAAGACCTTGTCCACCATGTTGGACTTGATAATCAGTTGGTGTCAATGAATCAATAATCCTTGTCGCTTGTTCTACACCAAGAGCCATCATTGTGCCACCAACTGCAACATCTAAGAGCATCTTTATGTCAGATTTGAGACAATTGAGAAATATTCTCAGTTGAGCAATATCTTTAAACCCATGATTTGGGCATTTTCTCAATATCTTTTTAAATCTTTCTCATGTCTCACAGAAGACTTCATCCGCCCCTTTTTCTGAACATAGAGATTTTAGACTAGGCTTTGATGTAGCGAGAGATTGGAAAAAATCTTTGCAGAAATTTTTCCCCTACCTCTTCCCAGCTAGTGAGGCTCTTATTTGGAGGTGATTTGAGTCACTCTTTAGCTTTACCTGCCAATGAGAAAGGAAATAAGTGCATACAAACATGATCAACATCATTTGATTTAAAGTCCATTGCTTCCACCAATTCATAAAATGTAATCCAAATGTGAATATGGATCCTCAGGTTCCATTGCTATAAATTGATAGGCACTGATGAGAGTAAGAAAATCGGATTTATTTCCAAGGCCTTGGCGGTAACAGATATTACAATACTAGAAAAATGTCTTGATCTTTGGTACATGACATAATCTCCAAGTGTCCCCCTAGGAGATGATGCTTGTTCTTCTGCCATGTTGCTTTCTTGCTAAAAGATATTAGTAAAAAAAACAAAAATATTTTTTTTCTAAAAAACAAAAAAATTAAATTAAAAACAAATAAAAATATCAATTCAAACTAAATCTGAAAATAAATAAAAACAAATAAATTCAAAAATCTAAAAATAAATTAAGAACAATTAAAAACAAATAATTCCAAAATAAAGATTAACACAATAAAAGCAAATATGCAAATTAACATAAAATAAAAAATCAAATCAGTAATAAAATAAAATAAACAAAATAAAACAATTATATAAATAAAGCAAAATAAAAACAATCACTAATATAAACACCATAAAGAAATATAAATAAAAAGTAAGAACTATTAACAAAAATAAAAACAGATAGAATATTTACAATATTTATGAATTCATACTCAAAAATCAAGTTGTTCCCCGACAACGGCGTCAAAAACTTGATGATTTTTTACGACAAATGCATCGCGTTGTCAGAAATAATAATTGTCTCTAGTGACATATATAGATCCCATAAGGAATAATAAATTATCGAGTACAATAATATCTAAATATGAAACAAAACAATTAAAAAGAGTGTTGAAGTGATTGTGTTGGTAATGATTAATCAGAAAACAGAAAAATAATTAGTTGCTTCAAGTTGGAAAAATAGGGATTAGGTTTTATCTCTCTCACTCTCATGTATTTTAATTAGCATGTTAATATTAAGTTCTTTGATTGAAATTGATGCCCGTATAAAATTCATTTATATCGATTCCTCGCATATAAAATCCTTAAGAATGTTCTCTAACTATCAATCCCTCGCATAATTATAAGAACAACTTAGAACGAAGCTCAGACGTTAATAGCAATTAACATTTCAAGTCTATTCCTAACACTCAAATATGTTAAGTATTATTGTTTAGGTCAGAACCCTAAAAATATTTTCCAGTCAGATTTAAAATTCTCAATTTGTCATGGAAATTTAGAAGTAAAACAACAATACCAATAATCAATAAGAACTAAATATTAATATATAAGATATTACCTCAATACATAAGAGTTCGACCATATTACTCCCAATCCCAAAGGATAGAGTTAGCCACGCATACTTCTAGCACCTTTCATTCTCCCAATTGAGTTACAATTCACTCAATGGTGTTTTTCTCTCAATATCGTACACAAGAACCTCTAACCCCCTATTTAACCTAATTTTTTAGGGTTAGGTCGCTTCCTGTGTCGCGCCGATGGGCTAAGCAATAAAACATAAAAAATGCCCAATATTTCTGACGCATTCTCTCGCTTGAGCGAGAAAGACGTCGATTTTCGAAAACTATTATGGAGCATTCTCACTTGAGCGAGAATATCTTGCTTGAGCGAGAATCTCTTGTTGTAAAATTGGCTTTTTCAGCACTTTTCTCCATTCTGGGACCTTCAGCTTTCTTTTTTTAGCTCAAATCATTCCTCTTTAATTCAAGTCTCCAATCTTCCCTAGAAATTTGCAATTGACACCAAATCTGAGAATATAATGCTCTTATTTAAATAAAGATGATAAAAAATGTAAAAATGTATAAATTCATAAATTATGAATTATTTCATATGTAAGTTAGCAATGAATTCTCATAAGTGCCTATATTTTAATATGAAATATTACTAAAATTAAGCACTTAAAAAAAACAAATACATTCAAGATTTAGATGACTAATTGTAAACTTACTAAAACAAACAAAGGTTGCCATTATAACTTATCCAATTTGTACATATATTTTGTTGGAGCACCCTTTATGTCACCATCACAAGAACTTAGCTATCAAGAAAGTTTTGCTATCAACAAAAGTTTGTCAATTTCTACAAAATCCATTTGACTCTCATTTGTTAATTGTCAAGAGGATACTTAGATATCTTAAACACACTATGCAATAATGTTAAACCTACAAGATAAATAACAAATTTTTCTCTCTAGACTTTTTGTGAAGCTGATTAAACAACTGTTTTGGATGATATGAGATCCACTCTTGGTACAACATTGTTTCTTTGTCCTAATCTTGTATCTTGGTGGTATAGAAAACAATACACTCTTGGTAGGTCAATTAATAAGACTGAATATCGTAGTCTAACTTAAATAACATATGAACTATAATGAATTTAAACTCTTTTCACTGCAATTGGAGTTTCCTTTCACACTTCGAATGTGTATTGTGATAATCAAAGTGTTGTAGCTACTATTCATAATATTCCACTACATAACTAGAACCGAACACATAAAAATAAATATATTTTTCTTGTTCATAAAAAAGTGTTACCCAAACAACTAATTTATGCAATATTGTATCCTTAATTATAGGCAAATATTTTAACCAAGCCACTCCCTTAAACAATTTTTTTGAATTTACTATATAAACACAAAGTTGTCAATCACCTTGAATTTATGTGATAATAATTTTTGTCTATTTTATATTAATTTCTTTTCAGATATTAGTTTTTCATTTATGAAGTGTTACATGACATCCTGTATATTCTCATGATGCACTATTCTCAACAATAAAAAGATAAGTTCAATGATGATTTTTTTTAATCTCTTTTATTTTCTGTTCATATATTATTTCAATAAATATAAAGGCAGTGTAAATATTTTAATAAACAATTAACTATATAATTTATTAAGTCTTTAGTTCAAGCATTTATAATTTATTTATTTCGGTCTTACATTTATATAATATATTTAATTTAGTCTCTATAAAATTATAATTAAGCCTTTAAATTTTTAAATCAAAATGTTAATTTAATCCTTTATGTCATACTATAACGTCACTTGTTCCAATTACGAAGTGACCAAAATTATGCTAATTTAAAAATATAGGCACAAAATTTGAATAATTAATAGTACGGTATGAAATAAAATAAATTACATAAATAGAAGAAAAGAAATTAAGGTTTTTACAGAATTCCATTGTGAGTTGAACTCGGATGCAGTTGGTAGTAATTCTACTTCCATTTCCCTTTCACACACAAAATACCGTTACAACGAAAACACATTCTCGCGAAAACACCGCTCCCAGACAAAACACGCGCACTGACACACTCTCCACCACTCCCCCTCCCAAATCGAACACACACACACAGAGACACTGTCACTTTCTTTCATCTCTTCCCTTTTCTTCTCCCATTTCATTCCCATACCATCAATCATTTCCCTCTTCATCCCCACTCACACCGACACACCCACCCGCATTCCCCTTTCCCCAAACGCTGTCGTTTCCCAGAGCCTCTCATCCTTCAAATCCGATTCGAATCCAGCACTGGAGTCGCTCCACGTGCTGTTGAAGCCGCCCTCGCCCTCGCCCTCGCCCTCCGCCTCCCAGATCCGCTTCCGCTCCTCGTCCTCCGCCGAACTCCTCGACGCCGAGCTGGAGCTCGAAACAACAAAAATGATCAAGCGCTCCGGGCGGTCGCCGCCGCCGGAGTCGATAGTAGACAAGATCTACCACTTCCGGGGAGCGTTCCTCATGGTGGCGGTTCCGCTCCTCCTCGTCACGCTCGTGCTCTACGCCTTGCCTTCCGCCTCCTCCAATGAGTCCATCGAAGACTACGCCCTCACGCACCGGAAGGTCGCCCCCGATCGGAAAACCGCCTTCGCCGTCATCTTCGACGCTGGAAGCTCAGGCAGCCGTGTCCACGTCTTCCGTTTCGACCAGAACTTGGATCTCGTTCCCGTCGGGAATGACCTCGAGCTTTTCGTTCAGGTGAGTGAAAATCGTGGATTTGCGTTTTACTTCAAAATTATTTACTCTAATTTAGTAAGAGTAAATCAATAATTTAATTCATAAGTATTCCACTATCTATCTCGAATGATATTTTGATACTTTCTTTAACTTACTCACAACAAAATATTAATAATATTTTGTAATAAAAAGTATTTAAAAAAATAAAAAAAATCTCTTTAATAAAAATATAGCCAATGTTAAAATTTTAAAATTAAAAAATTAAAAATGATTAAAATATTTAGTTAGGTGTAAGGTGAAGTATAAGATGTAAAAGAATCCACCCATTTAGTCCCCATTAATGTATTTATAAATAGGCTAAGTTACAGTTATTTTTTAATACTTCAAGTACTGGTTAAAATAATTTTTAATGCTTGAAGGTTTACTTATATAATTTATTTATTTTAGAGACTACATAGGAGAGATAATAATACTTTTTGTGGATGAAATTGATGATTTATTCAATGTGATAATCACTTCCTTGAATTTTGCATGCTCGGTTAATAAAGAAGGGAAATGTGACATAAACTGGTCAGTAAGTTCTTGTAAAGATAAAAGTTAAAAAAAATCGAATTTGTTATATAAGCTAAAATTCACTTATTCATTTTAATTTTTAATTTTTAGGAAAGTTAAATGTAAAAGCCTTTTACATTTGGGGTAGATTTGGAGTGGTAGAAGAGATAACAAAGAAATGAAGTGAAAATGAGATAGAAAAAAAGAGTAATGACTCTAATTTTTAACTCATGTTTTTAAGAAATTTTCTCAAGGGTTTTGTTAGCATTAGATTGAGTTCAAGAGAAGAAATTAAACTTTTTATAAATCTCACTTTTTACAAATCTCAATTTTTTTGCAAATGAATAAATATCAATCTTTGAATCAATCAATTCTTGATAAAATCTCATATTAAATCATTGGCAATGCTACATTCTATATTCTTTAAAATTAGAAAGCATATAATAGCAAATCAATGAAATTAAGAGTTGTACGAGACAAGACTAAGAGAAAAATACGAGAATTGGTTCACCCTTAGAAGAGATCTATATCCTATTGCTTAATCACTTGATTAAGCCAATGTACTAAATTTTCAAGGTTTATGAGATCTTATCAAGAAAAAAAGAAAATATACAACAACAAAAGATCTTGAATCCTACAACATCACTTGTGAAACTCTATCACAATTGTTCTCGCCGATTGACTCGCTCGCCGGTTGACTCGAACGGCAGTCTCTGACCCTCCTATCTCCGCCTGAGAATTGAACTTCCTTGGTTGAAGAATCCCTCACCTGCAAAGACAAAGGGCGCCTTGACGGTCGTTTGCACTCCGACGTTGAAGTCAGTATTAGGGCAATGAAACAATGAGTGTATAAAGTAGTTTCAGTCTTAGAAACTGTGTACCTTGCTAGGGTTCTTAGCACCCTTTATATAGGTTGAAACTAAGGTTTACCTTTGTTCTGTTACCCATGTTTAGGGTTCCTTGGAGAACGTCCCTGCGTTGCTATTACATAATCTTAGCGTAATCTGGCACATATGACTTCCCTTAACTGGAGTGCAACGACTAACAAAATGACCGCCTGGGTACCAACTCATGCACAAAGTCTCTGAGGCCATCTGTTATGTGGGTGCCCTAAGTATTCACGTGCCATGCATGCAACTTTCCTTGGGAACCCTAACTCTAACGGGCCTTAGAGCCTCCAAGGACTATTTACTCGTGCCGCGCCTGAATGCGCTATACACACCACATGCATGGATCTCTCGTGCCTTAGGGCTTCCTCTTGTATCTAATGTTTTTAACTGGTAACTAGTGTAATTCTGGGGTCCACCTTACGTGGCCCACTATAGCTGTTCAGACCACCGACGTCCGATCTCTCCCTCTGTTGACGATGCCCGATGTCGATCCCTGACGTCGATGTTCGAGGACTGGTCAGTACAACAATCAAACTATCTTGACCACCCTAATTAAGAACAATACAACTCAAAATATGGAAAAGATTATGCAACAAGATCACTTGGAAAAATTTCAACTCAAACCAAGAAACAAAGAAAGAATGGTGATCTTCAAAGTAAGGTGATTCATCTATGATCTTGATTCAATAATTCTTGATGAATAGCTCCAAAAAAGTGTTTTCCAAAATGCAAAAATCTTACTCCTTATTTTTCAAAAATTTCAGGTGTTCGTATTTATCGATTAGATTTTGAGTTATTTCATATTTAAGAAGAGTAGGAACTATAACTTTGTAGATCAGGTAGTTTTAGCCAACTAAAGCTCATTTTAGTAAGTAAAACAGAGACAAATGAAGTTGCACGACTTGTTTTCCGGCTAAAATAAGATTTTAGTCAAAATCACTTAATGATTTTAGTTGATTAAATGTTTGGTTTAATAGACTAAAACATAGTCAACTTCTCATTAAATTGCTAAAGTGATTTGAGTTGATTAATTTGAGAATTTAGTTGACTAAGATGTTCTAAATTGCAAAAATAGCAAGTTTAACATTTTAGTTTACTAAAACTCTTTTTAATAAACTAAAACAAAACTAAGCATTATAATAAAGGATCTTAACACTTCTATAAACCAATTCATCAATTTTAACCGAGATCAAAGATGTAAACTTAATTACAATTCTAAAACCACAAAAATTACAACTCTAACAATTTCAACTCCAAGATCAACGCTTCATCACTTCAATCATCAAATCGTTGAGAGCATCAAATCAAATCACTTCAAGTTTTGCTTGGATCTTTAATCTCAACAAGTTTCACAATAGAAAAACATATTTTAGTCCAAACATACAAATATTGAATTGAGTTAGGTTTGTTTAGACAAATTTCTCCATAAATACTTTTAGGAGAGAAAATAAAGAAGCAAAAATTAATTAAGTTTCTTTGTGAAGTAAAATTACTTTACGCATAAGTTAATTTGTACAAAATCTTTCATAAACTTTCGCTAAATCCTTATTTTTAATTTGGTATAAGCTAATTTTAACTTATGGAAAAATTTATTTAATTATTTTTTTTATTTTTCTCTCATAATAAACTAGTTAAAATAGACCCATAAAATAAATTACGGATAAAATATGATTTTGGTTTCTCTGAAAACTTAAAAGTTCAGTTTTAGTCTCTCTAAAATATGATTTTGCTTTCTCTACTCTTGAAACGCCCCACTTTTAACTCTAAAAGCATTATCCTAAATCACTTTGTATTCTTTTATAAATTGCTATCTAAACCACTTGGAGGACTAAAAGTGATACGTTTAAAAGTTAGAAGAACTAAAAATGAATAAAATTTTAAAGGGACTAATACTGAACTTTGAGAATTTTAGAGGGACTAAAAACATATTTTACTATAAGCTAGCTACTTATATTTTATCTCTTAATTGTTAGGCAACTTATATTATACTTCACTACCTTTCCTATAGGGATGCTTATTGGGTTGGATTGGATAACTCAACAACATAATCCATCCCAAAGAGATTGGGTTGAGTTTTTTTACAACCCAGACCAACCCAAATTGATTCAATCTCCTATGAGTAAAGTGATAAGTTATGTATGTTAAGCCCGAAACCTGGCCTAACACGACCAATTTAGTTTTATTATAAAGCATGCTTATTGTTTTGTTATTTATTATTTTCAATATGTTTTACTTTTGATATTTAGTTTGTAATTATAACCTTTTGTTTAGTTTTACTTATATCAATTGTTTGTTTTTTTTTACAAATATAATATTAATGTATCTACTTCAACAGTTTCCTTGAATTTTTAAAAATTGATGTCAAGATTTTAAATTCCAAAAGAAATATATTCTTAAATTTCAAACAAAAGAGGCCCAATGTAGTTGCAGACACTCCGAAAAGCCTTGGTGTTGTGATAAAAACACGATCACGAACCTTTTTTATAACCTTGGCGTGGTGGTAACCTTTTTATGATGTTGCAGATCAAACCTGGTTTGAGTGCTTATGCACAGAATCCTGAACAGGCAGCTGAATCTTTGATTACTCTATTGGATAAAGCTGAGAGTGTAATTCCCCGGGAGTTTCGGCCAAAGACACCTGTCAGAGTTGGGGTGTGTGTTGTTATATTTTATTTTTATTCAGATTCATTTGGGGTATCTGAAACTTTTTATATGCTAATGCAGGCAACTGCAGGGTTGAGGGCTTTGGAAGGGGATGCCTCTGACAGGATTTTGCAAGCGGTAAACGTTGCTTGCTGCATCTTGTCTCATGTTTGATATTATTTGGATGTAGTAGCATACTTAACCTTTTAAACTTATGTTGCTTCCACTATTTGTGAATACAAGGTTCGGGATTTGCTTAAGCAAAGAAGCACTCTAAAATCTGAGTCTGATTCGGTAACAGTGCTGGATGGAACACAAGAAGGTGCTTTTCAATGGGTATGCTATATAATCTTAGTCAACGTTTCTAACTGCTGAACAAATTTAGACTAGAGGAGAATATGCAAATTACATGCTTTAGTGACATCGTATTGATAGTTACAATACATTTGCTCTAAAGAGCACTTTAATCTCTGAAAATATGTAGTAACCAGTCACTATAAAAACCATTTATAGTCACTGACAGATATATTAAAAAGAGAAATCTGTAGTCTATACGATGAAAGGTGGGGGAAATTCGTAAGTTAGCATAAATGCTTAAGTCATTGACAATGTAACTCTTAGGTTTGTAAAAATTTAAATTTCAATCTAGTTGGATAATGCTCCGTTGTTGTAATGTGACATTGCCCTTTAATTTATGGAGAGTTGGATTTAATCACTGATTTGGCCATTAGTGATGTGGCAGTTAGACATACAATCAGTACTTTTAGTTAGAGTAATTATAATACTTTTATTGTGGAGGATTCTGTCAATAAGTCATGCCACATCGGTTAATTTTAAAAGGCTGTGAAGGTGACTACCAATGAGGGACTACATATCACCTTCTGAAAATGAATATTCATCAGTCAAATAAGAAATATAAAGCAAACTAAGAGAGTAGGAACTAAGATAATAATTTCTCCAATTTTTAATCTATAGAATATACATCTTTTGATTAGATGTCTTAAAAACAAAGTTTGCAAGCCTTCAATGTGCTGTTTTTATTGAATTTAGTATTGTATCTATTTTTTTGGTCAAAGATTCTGTTAGTAGCTCTATTTTAGTTGGATGACATTGTGCCTGTTTGGACAAACTTTTCTAGAAGTACTTTTAGGTGAGAAAAATAAGTAGAAGAAAAATAGAAAGAATTTCTCCATAAACTAAAAATTAGTTTGTGCATAAGTTAATTTATAAAAGTTTTCTCATAACATTTCTAATTTCTTTTTTTAATTTGTGTATAAGCTAAATTTAGTTTATAGAAAAATGTATTTCATCTTTTCCCTCCTGGAAAAACTTATGGAGAATCCTGTCCAAACATATCCATAGTTAATATTGTCCCTTATTTAGTATACTTGATTTACGGGTTATTATAGTGTACAAATGAGTTTGGGTGTGAACTGTATAAGCAGTGGGACGAATGTGCTCTGACTATTATATCAGTAATGGAGTGATGATATGATGCAATGGTTGAGACAAGTTAACTAGAAATGCTAAATTTATTTTTATTGGTTTGTTATATACTATTAATTGAGTCGAGAGATATACCTGCACTTTACACAAGAGACATATGACTCTCTTGGATTGTTGACCGTCGCAGTCGAAAGCATTGATACTTTTCTTAGTGGTAGGCATCACTATGAAACTTGATATCTCAGCTAGGATGACATCTCAAGTATCAACAATCAATTGTCACAACATGAAAAAAATATTAAAAAAAGAAAAAAGAAAGAAAGAAAGGAAATACAAGCAAATATGGGGGACTAGGCCAAAACTCACATATAAAAAACCTAAGAAAAACGATACTTAGATAATCTATACCCATTAATAAAGAATTTTAAGAATAGACTAGATGGAAACCTATTATACAAATGAAATTGATCTCTATGAATAAACCATAAGTTAGCAAGCTTGTCAGCACATGCATTGTCTTCACAAAAAATGTGAGAAATCTTAAACCTAATTTTTCCACAGTAATCACAACAAGTTTAATCAAATTAACCAAATGACTATTATCGCTTTTAAGAAAAGAAAGGAGATCATCCACATTAGAGAAATGAGAATTAAGAAAAATTTGCTGAACCCAACTCCAAATATACAAAGCATTAAGACATTCAAAAAATAAGTGTTGAATAGATTCTTCTTGCTTTTCACAAAGAGTACACATAGAACATATATGCAAACCTTTATGCTGAATGTGTTGATCCGTAGGAAGCCACCCATGATAAACTTTTCTAAAGTACTAGATTTTTGGAAGGAGGAATATATTGAGAC
The DNA here is from genome assembly GCF_051622355.1 of Phaseolus vulgaris. Taxonomy (NCBI): domain Eukaryota; kingdom Viridiplantae; phylum Streptophyta; class Magnoliopsida; order Fabales; family Fabaceae; genus Phaseolus; species Phaseolus vulgaris. The sequence goes on along the minus strand of NC_143501.1, from coordinate 15,082,268 downwards.
CAAATGATCTTATCCTAACCACAAGGAACTCCTGGATCCAAGAAAAACTTTCTACCAGATTTTAGAGTGAAATGACTAGAGTCTTCCAAAATCCAATTGGGAGTATCATGTTCCTGCCTAATCATGATATGTTCAAAAAAATGATTTACTTGTTGCAGAGTCAAGGGAATAATCCAATCACTACCATTCCAGACTTGCGAAACTATAGTCACCAAGGTTCTAGAACCATCAGGTGTCCCTGCAATGTTTGATAAACAAGTAGAAGAACACCATTTATCATTCCAGAAATTAATATCAGTACATGTACCTACAGTCCAAGAGGTATGTTCAAGAATAGTGTCATAAAACTGTTTAATCCCAGCCAAATAAAAAAGGATCTATAAGTCAATCTGAGTTGGTACTTAGATTTAAGAACTTTGACTTTCAGGAGAAGAGACCAAGGCTTATTACTATAAGCAAAGTTCCAAGTAAGCTTGAGAAGGTAAACATTATTTTCGTACTGGAGGTTATTAATCTTCAATCCTCCATTCTCAAAAAGAGAACAGATCTTAGCCCAATTAACCATAAATATGCCTTTCTTCATAATATCACTAGTCCAAATAAAATTTCTGCTCCACTGCTCCATTTGCTTAAGAAGAGAAGCAGGTCATTTATACACATTAAAACTATAAGCAAGAGATTTCCCTTTCCAAGATGCAAGCTTCAGTTTGACTTTATCAACCGAAGGTTGAAGAAATCTGAGCTTGGGAGAATCAAGAAAAATAGGCACCCTTAAATAGTTAAAAGGTAAAAGACCGTGACTACTAGAAAGATGTCTTTGAATTTTTATAATGAATCTTGTAGAATTATCCATGGTGATGAAACTACTTTTAGAATTCTTAACATATTGGCCAGAAAAATGAACATATTTTTGAAGAAAAATACTCAAATTTTGAAGAGACTTATTATCCGTCGCTACAAAAAAACAAATATATCATCAACATATAAAATGTGATAAGGAGTGATATAACCTTTAGGACTAGCCATATACAAAATCCTCTTATCATTCACAAGCTTATATATACTCCGCAAGACAAAAAAGCAAGGAAGATAAATGATCACCTTGTCTCACACCTCTACTACAAGGAAAACAACCCATAGAACTTCCATTTATCCTAGTAGAACTTCCATTTATTCTAATAGAAAACATAGTTGATAGAAGAATTGTATTAATTCAACTGACAAATGTTTCAAAACCAACAATTAGAAATTCCTATTCAGAATGTCAAATGTTTTATGAATATCAACTTTATAAGCCACATTACCTCCTCTAACCTTTTTAGAAAACATGTAATAGCCCCAGAAGCAATACCAATACAATCATGAATCTGTTTGCCTTACACAAACCCATTTTGATTAGGAGAAATGATTCTCAAAGTCACCATAGCAAGCCATCTGCCAGTATTTTAAAAATGATCTTACATTTGAAGTTGACAACAATAGGTTTGAAATCTTTAATGCAATTAACACCTTGAATCTTAGGAATGAGGGAGACCACATTACTATTTATCTCATGGAAGAATCCAATTTTGTTTAAAAAATTGCTAAACAACTTTGCAAACATCTGTCGTAATAATCTCCCAGTAAGAATGACAGAAAACACCACAAAAACCATCAGGACCACGAATACTATTACCATTAAGATTAAAAACAACATTTTTTTATTTCCAATAATCAGGACATTTAATCAACATAATATTTTCCTTAGAGGAAACCATGACAAGAATATAAGTACCAATAAAATCTTCGGTATTACCAATAGTGTGAGCATTAGGTTTAGAATCAGCACAAAAGTTTCTATAAAAATCCAAAATATAATCACCCCTAGGTCCATTACTATCCCTTGCTGACCGCCTAGGCCTTGCGCACGAAGGGTTACGTTAAGTATACAAAAAAGAGTTAACACGTATCTAGGGCCCAATCACATGGCCCAAAATCGAGCTGACCTGTCTGATTCAAATGTTGGGCTCCAACCAGCAAGCACTGAGCTCTAAGCGTTTTGGTCCAGTACAACAATCATAGCTCCATATACCCCTGCAATGCTAAAACACAAGGTTGTCAAACTCGCGAGTCTACGTAGACTCGTGAGAGCTCCGTAGACTCGACTCGTAAACTCGTAGGAGTTTAATTTCATATTAAAATATTTTGGTATAAATTCATCAGACTAATATTTAACTGTGTATAAATCCATCTACAACCCATTGCCTTCTTATTTTTTGGTCTCTCTACAATCTCCCAAGTCTCATTCCTTTCTAATGCATTTATTTCTTCATTCATGGCTCAAATACAGTTCTTGTCTTTTAAGACTTCTTGTACTGATGTAGGGATTCTGATAGAATCAATAGCTAAAAGAAAACTCCGGTGCTGCATGGAAAATTTTTCTGTAGACACAAATTGGGATATAAGATATTTGACACAAGATCTTCTTTCTTTTCTCAAGGCATTAGGTAAATCATCTAGAGTTCTTGTTGCCTTCGCTGATATTGTTTCCCAAAATATTTGTCCTTATTCTTCTTCTCTGGTAATGATGCTGGTGCAGGGTCTGTATCATTTTCCCTAAGAATGAAATCCTCCAGTATGTTCCAAAACCTTCTCCTTTCCATGAAGTTTGAAGCACCTTTCTTTAGTATAACTTGTCTTCTTACAATAGCTGCACCAATGATCATCACGATTAGCCTTTGTAGGAGGCTTTTCAAATGAAGGGAATGAACCTCTTATAGGGCCCTTGCTAGTAGCCAAAGTTGAACTATTAACAGAGTTGCCAACAACCAGAGCTAAACTATCAACGGAGTTGCCCCCATCCAACATTACTAACCTCCGAGTTTCTTCCCCTAGTACAATGTGAAAAACTTATGAGAGAGAAGGGAGGTTTTCCTTACCCAAAATCTGAATCCGAATTGGATCAAATTCAGAGTTCAATCTAGAAAGAAATTTAAATATTCGTACCCTTTCAAGGAATTGTGCTAGTGTAATAGAGTCATTTGTGCACTTCATTTTCACATTTTGATATTGATCTAACTCAATCCATTAACCATTCAACATACCATAGTAGTTTGTTACTGAAAGGCTCCCTTGGTTGATGTTGAAGATCTTGTTTTCTATCTCGTAACATGTTGTAGTATCCTTCTTCATAGAGCACATCTGACAAAGATTTTTCCAAATCTCCTTAGCAGTGGAGAAGAACATACAATTTCGGCTAATCTTTGGTGTCATAGAATTCCATAACCAGGTCATGATAAGAGAGTCTTCATCGTCCCAATCTTCATATTTAGGATCGGTATTGGCTGGAGGGTTTCCGACACAGGTGATTCAATTTCTTCCTTCCCTTGAGGGTAGCACGAACCAACTGGGCCCATTATAGGCAGTTGCTTCCATCAAGACGATAGTTGCTTTGCAACACCTGCAGATCATTGGAGCTAAGAAGGGTTGTATTTTTAGCCGATATCAGTAAGAGTTGACAACAATAAGACAAAACAGATTGGGCTTTGCAGATCGGAAAAAAACTGGTGGTGGTCCTGGTTGGAAAATAATCGCCGGATTTTTTTTTCGGCTGCGGCAGTCAACGACTGTGGTTGGCGGCCAACGGTGGTAGTGGCAGTCAACGACACAGAGTGGTGGTCAACGGAGAGAAAAAAAAGTTGCAGCAGTGAAGACTACCTAGAAAAATAAAAATAATTGCAACAATGAAGGCTACTAAAAAAAAAGATTGCAGAAGCAAAGTCTCCTAGGTCAGGAGCTCTGATACCAAGTTGAAAGAAATAGATGAAATGTATTTCTGAGATGTGTTTACAAATGTGATTACAGTCTCAATTTATAGACTATTTACAACCTAATTAAGAAAAGAAATAATAGGTAATGAAAACAAGAAATAATAGGTAATTAAAGTTATACAAATCAAATCAAATCACTAAAAGATATCAAATCTGTCTTAATAAATAGAGAATGAAATCTGCACTTAATTACGAAATAATTATCTCCTAATTATGCAACACATAGTATGCTCATCCAAAGTTAAAGAGGTACCAATTCCTCTAGTAATAGAAAATATAGCCCTCGGTTTCCAATATTCTAGAAGCAAATTGTAAATTCGAACCCAGGCCTGGGTTTTAGTGTTTTCATAGTAGATGGGACAAAATCTTTTGTCCAGGCAAACGACCTCAATAAGCCAAGAGATAACTGCCATGAACCAACCCCTAGAACCCTCCTCATGTCCTCTAAAGATGAAAACTCGAACTCATAAAAACCCTTACCAAAGCGTATAGCTTTCCATGGTCCGAGAACTTTCCACACAAGCTGCAAGTTTTTCATCAGTTCAAGGTGTGGGAGGGTATGATCACCCTTAGTTAAAAAGTTCTCCCATGTAGGTAATTCTTGCAGTCTTTAAGACCCGACAAGTAATTTTCCTCTTGAACCCGAACAACAACCATGTCTCCCTTGATACAAGGTGTAGACAATTGGGACAATGAGATGTCACATGTATTGTCCAAGGCCTGGCCAAAGGTTTTCCTTTGCGCTTGTGAAGCATATGACTTCTTAATTGAAACCACTTCTTGCTCTTACAAACAACCCCAAGGTATCAAGAAACCTGCAAAGGCCTCTGCCATTCTTGAACTTCCAAGACTCCCACACTTGGAAACGTCCAACGCCAAGAACCACCAAGGAGAATTGCACCTTTGCATTGCACCAAAAGGTGCTTCCTGCCCCGCTCCACACGTCGACATTGCACACCTTAGGCCCTCCACGTAGACAAATGCAACAAGACTGCACCCGCACTCACCCTCCTAGATTTGGCCACGAAACCCCTTGCATTCTAACGATGAGCCTCTTTGGAGAGCCCTGCCCCGTTAGCGTGCAAGAAACCTGCACCAACAACTCCCCCCAACCCACTATCGCAGCACTTGCCCTCCACGAAGACCCACTTCACGTACCAATGCAAGATCAAGAACCTCAACGTAGACAATGTAGCACTGCAACCAAGCACTACAACGTAGAATTTCTTCAATCTTCAAACTGCACACACCACTGCACCTCTTGGAAGTAGCCACGTGATGCACAATGCTTGCCCCCACGCACAAGACCAATCCGCTTGCCCAACGAAGGCAACAACGTTCAACAGCTAAGAAGCCCTAGCTATCGCACCTCTAGTACTGATGGTGCTGCTAGGGGTTTTCCTGGTCTTGCTGCTTGTGGTGGTATTTTTTGTGGGAGTATGGGGAATTCATTGGTGGTTTCTCTGCTTTCCCTGATATTCAGAATGCTTTGGTTGCTGATTTTTATGAAGTTATATATGCCACTAAAGAAGCTAAAAAGATGGGTCTCTCTGGTTAATGTGATTGTGCTGCATTTACTACTATGACTAATGTTCCTTGGATTCTTCGTAATAAGTGAGTTCTTTTCTTTTATGCATGCACTTTATATTATAATCAAATGCTTTATAATATAACATTTCTGGATCTTACTTTGCTTTTGTACCAAAGCTTAAAACATAGTATCCGATTCCCTAGCCTTTTCTCCTACATATTCTTTTAAGCACTAAAAGTTAATTTTCCTCCTAATCATGGTGCTATCTATTTCTATTCATTTTCCTGGAAGTGCTATTCTAATTTCTAAGATCTAAATGAATCAATATTATAAACTAGCTTCTTTGCCATGCATGTTCACAAAGATGGGCAAATCCTTGCTTATTTTAAACTACACTGGGAGGCCAATGAAGTGGTTGCCTTGCAATTGACACTATACACCATACATGTTATTCTTGTATAATGACCCATCGTATGCATAATCACATCACATCATCTGTCTGTATCGTAAAGATTTGACAAAGTTCAACATTGGCTGTCAACTGCTTAATACAATTTTTTTTATTAATAGTTTTTTTCTTTATTTGAAGAGTAATGGGAGCAATGATTGGATATATCAGACATGTTGGAAATACAATATAGATTACTTGGTGAATGCTAATTTTGGGATCCTGGAAAGCTTGAGTTCTAACCTGTTATTTCAAGTTCTTGGTATATGATATCTGCTTAGATTCCATTTCATAGAAACTAAAATTATACACTGCTAGAAATCATTTGCATGGTTCAAAAGTGACTAAAATTTTTAAGATCAAGTGTAAGCAGAATGGAAATTAAGTTAAGATGTTGTGTACACTCTCCTCTACAGTATTTTATTAGTCATGGTCATGCATTTTGTTTTATTTAGGTGACTATCAACTATCTACTGGGAAACTTAGGAAGAGATTATTCAGAGACAGTTGGGGTAGTTGATCTTGGAGGTGGATCTGTTCAGATGGCATATGCCATCTCAGAAACAAATGCTGCCGAGGCTCCAAATGTATCAGTTGGAGAGGACCCATATGTCAAGGAGATGTTCCTTAGGGGAAGGAAATATTACCTCTATGTTCACAGGTTTTCCTCCTTGCTCATGACATGCCATTTTGAGAAGTTATATTTTACGGGATCTGGCAGTGATTTTCAGATAGATAGATATTCCGTAATACAATTCCATCTTCATGGTCAATAGGTTTTAGCATTTTGCTTTCAGTTACTTGGGCTATGGTTTGCTAGCAGCTCGTGCGAAGATTTTAAAGTTTTCAGATGATTTTGGAAACCCTTGCATCTTAGATGGCTTTAACGGTGAATATTATCTCGGTTTTCTGCATGCTTGGTTCTATTTTTATGCCAATAATAAGTTCTATTTATAACATCCTCAGGGTCTTACAATTATGGAGGAAAGTCGTTTAAGGCTTCATCCTATCCTTCTGGTGCAAGCTTGAATGAATGCAAAAACATAGCTCTTAATGCTTTCAAGGTTAACCAGTCAAAATGTGCACATATGAAGTGCACTTTTGCTGGGATATGGAATGGTGGTGGGGGTGATGGACAGAAAAATCTTTTTGTTGCCTCATTTTTCTTTGACCGAGCAGCTGAGGTATATATTCATTACTTTATTCACCCTTGGACCAAATACTGATATTAATCCCTTCATTTAATGCAACTTTGCCATGCTAATAATTTTATTTATTCTTAGGCTGGTTTTGCCGACCCAAAGTCACCCGTTGTGAAGGTTCGTCCGGTGGATTTCGAGGCTGCATCTAAGCAAGCTTGTCGAACAAAGATTGAAGATGTCAAATCCTTTTATCCACGTGTTGAGGAAGGGAACCGTCCATATTTATGCATGGATCTCTTATACCAGTATGCATTGCTTGTTGATGGATTCGGTAGGTTTTGTAATGGTGTTGGAACAGTTATTCATGATAATGATGGTTTCTGCGAAATCTTTTTCGTTTTTTTTTGGTCAATCTTTCTGCAAAATCTTGAGAATATTGTTATCTTCCTGCACTGACTGGATTCTTGTTTTGGCAGGCCTAGATCCATGGCAACAGATCACGTTAGTGAAGAAAGTTAAATACCACGATGCTCTTGTTGAAGCTGCATGGCCCTTAGGCAGCGCCATAGAAGCTGTATCATCTACATACTGACACGAGTATAATAATTATTTACTCACCCGAAATCTCGCGAGATGAGTTGTCACAAGTTTTTTTAGGTGAAGCTGCCTCAATTCATGATGATCAGAAATGGCTTTATCAGGTCAAATTAAGAGTAGATAAGGAGCTACATTTCAAGAATAAGTAGAAGATAGCTTCATTATTTTTCAGTTGTAACTAGACAGATTCAATTCATTTTTGTTCATCTATTTTTTTAGTCTTTTGGAGATGTTTTAGAGATGAACAAAAAGGTAATGATGGTAGCATTCATTTTTTATTCATTCCGCCACTGTTTCTTATTTCTTGACCAGACTTCACATGCTCTTGGAAAAGCGTATTTATTGGATCTTATTTAGGTTGCAATAAAAGTTTAACTTAAAAAGTGGAGACACTTCAAGAAATAAAAGAGTAAACTAGAGAGAGTATAAGAGCCCTAATGCTTCTTTTGTTTTAAAAAAAGAGTGAATTCGAAAAATGATGGAAATAAGGGAAAAGTAAGATTGTTTGGATAAAAATAAAGTGAAAAGTGAAAGAAGATGAAAGAAAGTTTCTTAGTGATTTAATGAGTGTGATAGATAAAAGAAATATTTTAATTGATGAAATAGTAAAATTATTATTTTAATGATGATAAGTTATTTATATCTACTACGTTTAGTTAACACATTATTAAAAAGAACTACAAATTATCCAATAGTGGCATCTAATAGTGTCAATACATCTAATTAGTTAATTTATGCAAGATCACACAATTAACTAGTTCAATTTTTTAACACACAAGAAACACTTAAAATCATATTACAAAAATATAAAGAGATAAAAAAAAATCATATATAATTTTTTACACTTGTTCCCTCTTTCTCAAGAGGTACATCCAATTTTTCAGCCATACCAATTAAGAGAACATTATATCAAAGAATTTTTACGAACAAGACTCACAATACAATCACTCTTGAACCCTACAAGAATGATCTATATCACAAGCAAGACCCTATTCCTTTAAAGAAATAAAAAATCTTATCCAATTTCTATACAAGGACCTTAGAAACAAAAGAATCAAGAAACAACTACACCTGAATTATAGCAAAAACAACTAGGTCCTGGAAATTCAGGAAGAACTTCTTCAATCAAGATATGTAATTCAAGAATGCTCCAAGAATTAAAAGTATTTATTCAAAGTAAAAGTGCTCTAAAAAAATCACTTAACTCTCTCTTCAAAATTGTAAGAATTCTTCTCATAAAGATTTTCAAAATATATTTTTATAAACCTCAAAGTAGATTATCAATTGCTCTATCATTTTTAGTGGATTAAAAAATTGATTCAACTAATTGATTTCACTTAAGTGAAAATAGTATATTAATTCAAGTCTTTGATATTTTAAACACATAACAAGTAACAACGTCTTAAAAACGAAAATATTTTAAACACATAACAAGTAATAGGTTTTAATAAATTAAACATCTCTTCAAAACTTTTGAAGGTTTTAAGTAATTTTAACATATTAAAATAGAATTTCAAGGAAATTTCCTTAACACTAATAGTAGGTTCTGGAAAGTTAAAAAACAATTTAAAATCTTTGTTCTTGGATCCTAATGAATTATTTAAGAAACATACAAATTACATCAAAATTAAATCAATACACATGTTAAGACAACCACAATCTTCATCCTCCATGATTTAATATAACTCAATGCAATCTTGAATATCAACATGAAGCACATAATGTTTGAGATTTTTAGTGTGCTTTATATTACATTCTCAAACAAGAAAACTTTCAAAAAATTATTTAACCATTAATCTTATTTGAAAAATGTGTTTTATATGAGTTAAGAATGTCAAATAAGATTGAAAAACATATATATAAGAAGTGTTATAAAATATTCTAAGAATGTAAAAGTCAAGTATGGACTCCCCTTGATATAGTAGACCGCCTGATGTGCAGAAGAGGAGATGATCGTCTGTCATGTGCAAACTTTAGTGATCGTCTGTCATGTGCAAACTTTAGTGATTGTCTTATGAGCTTTCACATGCTTTTGGTTTGTCTAAGTTGTTGTTCATTTTGGGTTTTTATTTCTCAAGTTGAAGAAGTTTTCCCACGTTATAATTTTTTGTGTCATTATTCTATTTTTTTCTCTATTTTTCTATTATTTGCTTATTGCTTCCGCAAGTGCACATTTTGTATCTACACCAAAGAGGGAGAATTAATTCTAATTTTCCCAACAGTGGTATCATAGCTTGGCTCTAATACAAGATGGAAGGAACCATTTATGATGGAGACATGTTCAAGTTGACAACGAAGACCTATTCCTATTGGAAGCCCATGATGGAGGATCACTTATACTGTAAGGATATGCATGAGTCAATTTCTTACATAGACAAGCCAGAAGGTAAGAGTGATAAAAATTGGGAACTTTTGAATCGAAAAATTGTTACAATGATTCGAAAGTATATTGATAGAAGTTTGTTTGAGCATATGTCCACATACACAAATGTGTATGAGTTATGGTCCAAACTTGAATCTATGATTCAAAAGAAAACTCTAAGAAATAAAGCATATCTTGTTAGAAGACTGGTAAAACTTGACTACACGGATGGTCAAAGTATGATGGAGCACTTAAATTCCTTCAAGGGACTTGTCAATCAATTGACAAAGATGGATATGAAGATTGATGATGAGTTTCAGGCACTTTTTCTACTCATTTCGTTGCGCGAGAGTTGGGAGACACCATTAGTCACGCTCAACAACTCAATCCCTGATGGGAAGATCTCAATGGACACTGTTTCAGACAATCTATTGAATAAAGAATCTAGAAGGAAAGAAAGAGGTACAAATTTTCAATATGAAGCAAATGTTATTAAGAATCGAGGAAGAGGTGAAACCCGTGGGAAAAATGAATCCCGTGGAAGAAACAAAAGCAAAGCTAAAGGTCGTTCTCAATCTCGCACAAGAACAATATGTTATTATTGTAGCGAAGAAGGTCATAAGAGATTTGAATGTTGATTTTTGAAGAAAGATCAGAAAGTCGGAAGTGTCCATCCGAACTTAGTTGATCCAAAGAAGAAGGATTGTACTCCAACCACATTCGTCGTTGTTGACGATAATGTTTTTCTTATTGGAGAAGACAATTACCTAAATGTTTCATATGGTGATTGCTCTTGGATTGTTGATTCTAGTGCCTCTTTCCATGTAAGTCTACATGAAGATTTCTTTTCAAATTACAAGAAAGGTGACTATGGTACTGTGAAAATGGGAAACCATGTTACAAGCAAGATTATAGGCATTGGTGATATCGTGTTACTAACAGACACATGAAACAAGCTTGAATGAAGGAAGTGAGGCATGTTCCAGAAATGCGTTTTAACCTTGTCTCAACGGGTAAGTTGGATGATGCTAGTTTTATAAGCCACTTTAGTACTGAAAAGTGGAAACTAGAAAAAGGGAACCTTGTCATTGCCAGAGGTTTAAAGGAAGGATCCCTTTACATTATGCAAGGAAGAATTTGTTTTAGAGAAGCAAATGTTGCTACACACTCCAAAGATGTTTGGCACAGACGATTGGGGCATATGAGGGAGAAAGCACTCCACATGCTCACCAAAAACCACTTGTCAAATATAAAGGGTCAAATCTTGGAATCCTGTACTGATTGCATTTATGGTAAATAGCGCAGAGTCGATTTTCAGAGATCAGGTGATCCCTCAAGGAGACAAGAGGTAATTGAACTTGTACATGCAGATGTTTGTGCACCATCTTAAAAATCTCTTGATGGAGCCTACCACTTTGTCACATTTATTGATGATCACTCAAGAAGAGTATGGGTTTACTTGTTGAAAACCAAAGATCGGGTATTATCAACATTTAAAGAATTTCATGCTCTTGTAGAGCGTGAAACTAGGAAAAAGCTTCAGTGTCTGAAAGACGACAATGGTGGAGAGTATCGTGGTCCTTTTGAAGCCTATTGCAAGATGTATGGCATTAAAATGATAAAGACACCACCAAAGACTCCTCAACTAAATGGAGTAGCCGAAAAAAGGCATCGTACTATTGAAGAGAAAGTCATATGCATGTTACAATGTGTTAACCACCCCCAAGTCTTTCTGGGGTGAAGCAATAAAGACTACATTGATCTCATAAACCTGACACCTTCAAAACCTCTAGATGGAAAGATTCCAGAGGAAATGTGGTACGAGAAGAAGGCATTCTTCTGGGAGTATTTGGATGCGGAGCCTTTGTTCATATTCCAAAGGATGAAATAAAAAAGCAAGATGTTAAGGCTAATGAGTGCATATACCCTTGGGTCCTCAAAGGATGAATTTGGGTACAGATTGTGGGATCCTATAAAGAAGAAAATTGTTAGAAGCAGAGATGTTGTGTTCTTTGAGGATCAAACAATCAAAGATAGTTAAGGGAAAAATTAATGCAAGTCCAGAGATCGCATTGATTCAGGGGGAGAGACTCCTCAACAGATAGATCCTGATCAAATAGACCAACAAACAAATCCTGCTCACCCAGTTCCTGACCAGACTGATGAACAACCACATCATGATCAAATAATGTTAAACCCTCAAATACAACAAGAACCTTAGCCTTTGAGCAACAAATGCAAGTTGAATTGAGATGCTCTGAAAGAAGAAGAAAGTCATCATCAAAGTATCCTGAAGAAGATTATATTACTTTGAAAAATAATGGTGAACCTTAAAACTTCTCAAAGGCTATGGAGTCAATTGAGAAAGGGGAGTGGATCAAAGTCATGGAATAAGAGATTAACTCTTTACATGAGAACCATACTTATGATCTGGTGGAGCTACCTAAAGGAAGAAAAGCCTTGAAAAACAAATGGGTGTATAAGCTTAAAATTGAAGGAAGCTCAAGACCAAGGTATAAAGCTCGAATTGTTGTGAAAGGGTGCAATCAAAAGAAAGGAGTTGATTTTGATGAGATATTCTCACCAGTGGTGAAGTATTCCTCCATAAGAGTAGCATTAGGTATAACAGCTAGCCTAGACCTTGAAGTTGAACAACTTGATGTCAAAACAACTTTCCTACATGGAGACATCAAAGAAGAAATCTATATGGAGCAGCCCGAAGGCTATGAAGAACCAGAAAAGGAACACTTAATGTGTCATCTGAAGAAGAGTTTTTTATGGTCTGAAACAAGCACCCAGACAATGGTATAAGAAGTTTGAATCCTTCATGACCAAACACAGTTTCAAGAAGACAAATCTTGATCATTGTGTGTTCATCAAGAGGTATGAAGATGGAAAATTTATTATCCTACTATTATATGTCAATGATATGTTGATCATTAGACAAAGTAAAACCAAGATTGTTGGTTTGAAGAATGCTTTAAGCAAGTCTTTTTCCATGAAAGACTTAGGTCCTGCAAAGAAAATCTTTGGGATGAAGGTGATCAGAGATTGCTCCTAGAAGTTGATATGGCTATCACAAGAGAAGTACATTGAGAAAGTTCTCAAGAGATTCAACATGAATAAGGCATAATCTATCAGTGTTCCACTTGCCAAACATTTCAAGTTAAGCACAATGCAATGTCCGACTAGTGAAGAAAAAAAGAAAGAGATGAGCAAAGTGCCCTATTCTTTTGTGATAGGAAGCCTAATGTATGCCATGATTTGCACAAGACCAGATATTGCCCATGCAGTTGGTGTTGTGAGTCGATTCTTGTCCAATCTTGAAAAATGTTTATGTTTTGGTAATGAAGATCCTATGTTGGTAGGATCCTATGTTGGTAGGATACACAGATGCAGACATGGCTGAAGATGTAGATTCCATAAAATCCACATCAGGATATTTAACTAGTTTTGCAAGGGGAGTTGTATCTTGGCAATCCAATTTACAAAGATGTGTTGCTTTATCAACAACTGAAGCAGAGTACATTGTCGTATCTAAAGCTGGCAAAGAGGTAAAATATATGAAAAATCTCTTACATGAATTGGGTCATGTTCAAGAAAGATATGTTCTCCATTGTGACAACCAAAGTGCAATCCACCTAGCTAAGAATCCTACATTTCATTCTCGGACAAAGCACATTGATTATTGTTATCATTGGATACGAAATGCTTTGGAGGATGAAGAGTTGCAACTAGAGAAGGCTCATACACAGGACAACTAGTTTGAAAATGTAATGAGCATTAATTTCCACTATCTATTTGTGAAGAAGTCTTCCTCTCATTCTTTATATAAAAGGAACTTCTGAGGAAGAGAAATGCAAGCAAGTGAGAATAGCAACATAGAAAGTAAAAGAGAGAGTTGATATCCACCATACACTACAAAAAAACGTGTATATAATGGCGATTTTAATATGGCGGTTACTAAACACTGCCACAATTTTCTGTATAATACGACAGTTTAATAACTGCCAGAATTCTCCGTCAAACTGTGTCATTTAGAACCACCACAATTTTCCTTCGAAATATTCACTCTCCCGCATTTTCTTCCCTCCATACCATTCCTTTTTTTTTCAATTTTTTTTTTCTTTTGACCCTTTGAAAACCTCACTTTTACCTCTTTGGAAACCTGACCTATTCACACCTCACAAAGAACAGTCTTTCGAACCCTCTCACTAAACCCTAAATCTTCTCACTCTCATTACCGCAAACCCTCCCACCCCTCCTCACATAGAGCATTCTTTCCAACTCTTTCTCCACACTCCTCCCCTAAAGTCACTCGGTGACTATCATTTCCCAAACCCTTCCATTTGTGAATCGAAAGAGAAATAAGGAAAGGGGGAAATGATTTCGATTTCAGAAGAGGAATATTAATACTAAGGAGCTTGTGAAAGAGAGGGTTCACTCTTCCACAATGAAGACGACGAAGGGTGGTAAGGTCATGAACCCCACCAATGCTTATCGAAAGGAACTTTGCGAGAAAATAATTGAAGAGGGTATTCTTCACTTCCTCAACCCACACTCCATTTTCTCTTAGCTTTTGATGTCTTTTTGTCGTTCCTCTTTTTTCTCTTATCCCTACCCTAATTCGTGTTTTACCCTTTTATATACTCTGTTTTTAATTGATTGAAAGTGCAAGTAGTTTCTCTTCAAATTTGATAATGCGAAAAAGGTGTAAATAGGGTTTTAAAATAAATAAGTTGTTTTAGTTTCAATCAAATGAACTTATAACTTAATTTGTTGTGATTTTTGTTCCTTAAACTATGTGTTCTTGTTATGTATTGCTTGTGTTTTTGATAAATTCAACTCATGGTCGGATTTGTTGTTTTTACAGCTTACGGTGTTATGGCTTATGCAACTCAAGTGCGTCCTGGTGATTTTATTGCTATTGGAACTGGGTGTTGGTTCTAGGTAAATAATTAATTTTTAAAATATTTTTATTTTGTTAAATATTCACCTTGATGTGCCTACTGTCCTTTGTATTTGTCTTCAAATTTTCTAGGTCAAGAAAAAGTGGATAATTCTTGTTTGTGGTATTGTATATTTTACCACTGCTAAATATTGTCAAGCCTAAGTGCTTGGAACTTGTAATAACCATTTTATTCACATTTGATTAGGACTATATTGCCTAAGTTACTTTAAATTGTTGGAAACTAGTTCTGAACAATATATGTCTAATATTATTCAAAAAATTAAATGTGCCACCCACTAGGCCATTGAGAACCTAAGAAATATTTCTCCCAACTGGTATTAGTGAAAAAGGAAGAAAAAAATGGCAGTATGTGGAGTTCCAAACCAACTGGTATTACTGCAACATTTTTGTTTTGTTTTGGGTTTCGCTGGTTTTTTTGGTGAAAGGGTGTGGGTATAGTAAGTTATCTCTTTTCATTTGGTTGTTGCATTTTCCATTTAGCTAGTTTGGTTGTAGTGTTGTAGTGTTTTTGGATTAGTATAGTTTCTATTTTGCTTTAGAAGTTGTTGGTGCAGTTAGTTCTTTGAAGCTACCGCAAGTGCTACTGCATCATTTTTAGGGTGTAGTTTTTTGTTTTGATTGTTAGCTACATAGGGATGTTAGGTTTACTACCTTGTGCCTAGTTATTTTGGTGTAAAGTAATAATGCATTTTGGGTACAATTTCTTCATCATGAAAAGTACTGCATTCTACATGGATGATATTAGCTTACATGGAAAGTACTGCATTCTGTATAACCTTTCTATATTTGTATCAAACAGGTTCTACTCTTTTATTTTCTTTCTCCATTTTCCTCATTGGTTATATTATATATTTTAGTTACGTATCCCCATTCTCCACAATTTATATTTTCTATGTTTTGTAGTTTCTTTTGTTTTCAGTAAGGTCTTCATATATGTTTATTGCCAATTTCAAAGCCTGGTGTATCTCAATTCTGTTCAAAGTTTTTTTTGGCCAATGTTTAGGTATCTCTGTATTTTTATTTTGCAAGTGATATCTTTCTCAACATCTTTTCCCTCTGCAGGTTTTCTTTCATTAGCTAGAATTTTTTTTTTCTGTTGGTTTTATTTTTGGTTTTTAGTTTCAATCCCTTGGATTATAAATTATTGATGTTTATATAGCTAGGTAAAGCATGAAATAAACAACCCTTCAACTCTCATAATTGCTTAGTTGCTCCTTTTCTCTTTACTTTTCTTTACATTGTTGATCTTATAAACTGCTCCATTCCCTGTGCAATGTTCCTTTTGCAACTAACTGGTGAAACAGTGGGAGAAGTAGAGGCTATAGCTGATGTTGCCCAGTAATTGCCTAGGTACGCTATCTTTCAAGTCTTAAGGTTTTTTTTCTGTAAATTATATATAACATGACAATAATAAATATGTGTTTGGTCCATTTATATATAGGTTGTGGTGAATAAAGAAGTGGAGATATTGATGGAAAGCAAGGTTTTGTGTAATGTGGTGGTGAAACCTGGATGGATCAAACCTTTGTTTTTGGAGTCATCGCAGTTCTTGAGTGCATTTATGGAGAATCGACCTACTGCAAAGTTTTAAATTGTTCTAAGTACATGATGTTTGAAGAATTATAATTGTATAAAACTAATAATGGTTTTATTTTCTTACCATAAATATGCATATATATGAAACTAGAAAACTCCTTATCGAAAGGAAATTGGATTATTGTTTTAAGCTAGTGCTTATAACTTGTTTCCTTAATTCGCCTTCTTGTTTGACAATGATGGATATGAAAATTAATTATTTAATTATTATTTCTTGAGCTTATTGTTTATTGTGAAATTGGATTGGTGATGGATGAATTGGAAAAGTTTGAAACTAAATTAATTGAATAAATTAGACATGAAATTGGGTAATTTGGCTATAGAAAAATCTCAAGAAAATAACTCTGAATTAATGTATATGTATTATATTCACGAAATGAATTTAATTATGATATCAAATTAAATAATATTATGAAATTAAATTAAAGTTTAATTATGATATGAAATTAAATAATATTATGAAATTAAATTATATAATAGAATTAAATAAATTATTATAAATATTAAAAATAAATAAAATTAAATATTTAATATTCGAATTATGACAGTTATAAAGGGTATTATAAATGCCATACTATACTGTATTAAGTGGCGGTTAGAACTGCCACTATTTACTCTAGAATTAGTTTAACCAATTTTAACATTATGACATTTATAACTGACGTAAATTACACGCTTAAAACCGTCACTTTATACAATGCATAATATGGCGTCCGCTACAACGGTTCTCAATTGACCGCCATATTAAACTTTGTGGCGGCAAGAATTCTGGCAGTACGCGGTACCGCCACTGATGTATAATGTGACGGTTAAAAATGCCAGTATTTACGAAAATAACCGCCACCACATACACGTTTTTTTGTAGTGATAGTGTGATATTAGAAATCTTAGTTAAAGGCTAGAGAGACATTGTATTCCATCCTTGTTGGGTGAGATGTATTATTCTCACAGAGTGAGAGAAACAAATATTGTAATCCTACTTTCATAGTAGAAACATTTTTTTGGAATACGTATTGTGGGTTTTTATTTCTCAAGTTGAGAAAGTTTTCCCACATTAAAAAATTTCGATGTCATTATTCTATTTTTCTATTATTTACTTGTTGTTTTCACAAATGTCCATTTGTATAAAAAGATATAATTATTTATAATTTTCCCAACGTTATATTATATACTGTACTCTTTAAAACATAAATTCTATTATATATCACATATAGTGGTATACTATTATCTCCTAACTTTTACTGACTTATTTCTTGTACCTAATAAAGAAAATTCGTTGCTCGTGTGCAGATCGAAGAATAAAGTTATAGTTCAATAGTTTGAGGTTAGGCACAATGCATTATTCATTACAGCGATAGCATATTCTCAAAGAATTATCTAAGCTCTTGTTTTACAACCAATTAACATTTTTCAAAATTTTAAATCCAGCTAAATAGATGCTACGTAATTGTTACTTAATTTTCCTTATGTAAGAGTTACGTCAGACAATTTAAATTTTTTTATTACACAGTTTTATTATTATTATTATTATTATTATTATTATTATCATTATTATTATAATATATGAAAATCCATAAGAATTTTTTTGAACACGGAATCATAATTTTTTTTATCTCAGCTTTTTAGTTAGATTTAATAATTTATTTTATCCTTAATAATTGAATACATATTAAGAAAATTACAAAAACCTCAACCTGCATGATTTTCTTGATATTTAGAGATTTGCCTTATAATAATGTAATTACATCCGAAATATTATAAAAAAAACATTAGCATTTGTTAACTTTATCATATTTTTTTCTTAAAACATAGGAAAGATTGAAAAAGAAAAAAAAAATATAAATATAAATTATTATTCCTTTTAACTCTAGGAGACTTTTAAATACTATAATTGTATGAGATTTTCTCAAATTAAACCAAGATTTTTTCAAATTCACAAGCCTTCCTTTTATTTTAAAATATTATATTGATACTCTTTCATATTACATATACACACTCATAAGTTTTAAAAATATTATATATGCATCTACCCTAAGATAAAAAAAAAAAATACCAGCTTAATGATGAAAAAGAATAAGTGTATTCTAATTTGATAAGCTTCTCATTTTACCCTTATAATATTATTATGTTATTAATACTAGGATTCTAATTATCCAAATTTATTTTTTTAGAATTAGTTTTCTTTAACTTTTAAAATAACCAATAGGTATCCCTCAAAAAATTCTAACAAAGGAGAAATTATTAAAAATCCAAGTACAAGTTGAAAGTTTTTCAAAATGTTTAGTCATTAGTAATTTTTTTAAAAAAAAAAATAAAGAATGTCATTACAATTTACTCCATAGTTCATTATTACAAAATCAAAATTAAAATTATGAACAGAAGAAATAAGACTTACATAAGTTTTTGAGGAATTAGAAATGAGAAAGTAAGAAGAAAGAAGAGTGGTATCTTTGAGAATGGATAAGTGCAATTGATTCTTTGTTTGAATTAGGTAAAGTGCACGTGGAAAACTACATTAGTGGCAAGGTAAGTGAAGATATTTGTATGGCAGATGAGACCAACCAAATTCTCTGAATTTCATTCATATTGGAATGGTGGTGGCCATCTCCTTCACCACTTTGGAGCACATAATTTTCAGTCAAACTTTCTAACAAACTCACTGTCATTACATCCAATGAATTCTCTTCAACTTGCCCTAAGTCCTGCACACATCCAAAACAAGGAACACAACTCAAGGAATCAGGTTTTTATTGAGTGTTGCCTTTAATCCATATCTCAAATTTTAATTAAGTCTCATTTTCCTTTTTATTATTTCAGTCCATTCATACATTGATAAGGATTCAGTCTAATACAGATATTAATTCATATTCACTTAATCACTCCCATTTATAAAGATCCCATTTATAAAGATGTACTTTTTTTTTAATTTATTCTCAAGACTAGATTTGATAAATTACAATGATTATGTTATTAAGAAGGTTGAAGATCCCACTTCGACTGGAAATTAAGGCATTTCATTATATATAAATAAGTGCAAATCTAATTCCAAAAGTTGATTTTATGGAATTGATTTAGGTTTAAAGTTCACTTTGTAATAAAAAATTTCAAAATATATTAAAATCAACCATTTCATTTATACTTTATAATTTGTATTTTTTTTTTGTTAAGTTATAATTTCGACCCTCTTTAATTTTTATCCGCAATTTTGATTCTCCTAACTTTTTCTGTCATTTTAGTATTTATATATTTTAAAAATCATAATTTGATCTAATTATCAATTTTTTTTCATGTTTTTTTTTTTATATTTAGACTATTGAATCTTAGACCTAATTATAAGTAATGAAATAATATAGTTAATCAAAATGAAATAAAGCATGTCTAAAGTTGAAGTTTGAACCAAAACTTCAGATTTCTTTTTAAAAATGTAATGACAAAAGGACAAAAGAAAAAAGACCACCAAAATATGAATCAAAATTAAAAAAAAATAAAAATATATTATAATTTAGTCGTCGAACCCTTTTATTATTGTTTTTATTTATTTTCCTAAGATTATCTCTAAAAAGTTGATTTTGCCAAATTCAACAGTGCAGTGCGATCTTATTATGTGAGGTATGAGCTTTATTGTTGTAGTTGTCTTTTAGAATATCCTTTATTTTTAATTTAAAAGCTCATAAAAATACTATTAATAAAAATTTTAAATACATGTTCTAAAAGTAACTCAAGCATGCTAAGTAAATACATGTTCTAAAAATAAATAGACAAAAAAAAGAGAAATAATAATTGATTCAGTCTTTCTGTGCATTCAATGAGTTGTCTTTTGTTCTCGTCCATTTATGAATTGGATTGCAACTTTAGAAGCCAACGTGGAGAGTCACGAAAGCGACTAACATCTCAGAAGCATTTCAAGCAAATCTCATTCGCATGTTATATTATTCTCCACAAACTTTTTACTTTACAATGGTCCTACATCCTCACATTTAATCACTCCTATCCACTCCAATTTTCATGTTATGCTTTAGTAATTCAACTTGAGTTGGAATATTTCATATTGAATAGAAAACTCTACAAATTAATATATAAAAAAATTCATAACTTCTTCTAGTAAGTTTTTAAGTTAACGAGGGTGATAATAGTCTAATAAGAAGTGGATTTAAAATCAGCATGTTTGTATGAATTTAAATACTGTTAAATGTATTTATTTTTAGTCAACATGTGACATGATAAATTTAACAAACTATCATTATAATAGACTCTAAATAAATTTAATATCATATTAAGAAGTGAATTTAAGTTTAACTCAATCTGACAAAATTGACTTATAAGGTGATGTTTATACTTATTCATATACTAGAAAATGTCTTCATGTGAGATCTCTAACATAGGATTTTATTTAAATTTACTTGGTTAGATGTAGTATAAATTTTAGAAAAATAAAAAACCTAATTATATGGTTGATTTATGAAATATAACATTGTTTTGCTTTTATTTTGAATTTGTTTCTACAATTTTTTTGTTATTATTTTTAGTCTTTAAGATATTTATTTCCTTGTAAACCGATTGATTTGAATCTCTATCTAATATTTTCTAAAATGATTAATTATTATGTGTATTAAAAACTTAAAGGGACTAAAAAGAAAATAATTAATACCCAAATAATTTGTTAACATGCATTCTAGCAAACACAGGCATGAAATTTTATTATAAAAAAAAAAATATACCAAAAAACGCATGAAGAACCTTGGGAACTTCAATGTAAAAGACCATACTCGAATTTTTCATCTTCAGTTAAATGGTAAACATACTGTGGATAATATTGTGGTCTTCCAACTTTTATACAAAATCCTAACATCTAATTACAGATACATCAATCTAATAAATTTGAACAGAAACAAACAAACCAGGATACCAGAATGTATTGGAATCCTAGACTTATCAAACTTGTATAGTTATTTAACATAAAGTTTTTAAAGTATCCATAGCATTAAAATTAGACAAAATTTTCTCACATCCCATCATAGAGTGTTAAATAAGTGTGGAGAAGAAAAATAGATAAAAAAAAAACATGTGATGAAAAAATAAATAAATAATGTAAATGTTTTATTACTTTTGTCTACGCTTGAATTCTTTGAAAAGTGGAAGATACCCTTAAATGAAGGTTAGAGTTTATGGCTTAATATGGTTTCAACAAATTTTGAAATGACTCAACATAATCATTTATCTTAGATTGTGTTTGATGACATTAAGTAGGTGTCACTTGGCACACATAGTGATACACATGAAATTTCATTTAGAACACCCTTACCACGGAAAAATAATTTGTCCCTTTTATGTGGTTGTCTAGGTCATCTTCCTTTATTTTGAGTGTGTTCTTCTTCTCTTCTACTTGATTGAGAGAATAGTTAGATACCAATCTTCAACCTTGAATCACAAAAAAAACAATTTTTATGGCAACAAACATTAAGGAAGTAACACAAATTGGTCCATACACTGCAACATATTACTACTTACCACACGAACAAAAAACAAAAAATAAAAGAACCTTAGGTTCTCCCATTCTACACAAGTAAAACACAACAAAGAAAACACAAAATAACCCCAGTTTCTCCCACTCCACACAAGTAAAACAAGAGAAACCCATCAAAATTCCATCCATAAAGGTACTACCTTTTCCACTAAAAAGGGGAAGGAACAAACCAAAACAACAAAATGGTAGCATTTCAACTAGTGTGGTGCTATACGTAGTAATGTCGCAACTCACATAATAATCTTACTATGAAGGGGTTTCTAGTAACAATACCCCAAAACATTGTGACTACATTCTTCACCAATTCAAAGAATATTGAAGTAAAACCCTCAACCCAACAAAAGAGAAGAAGAACACACTTAAAAGAAGAGAGTAACAACTACATAAAAAGAGACAAATACCACTCCAATAATTTTGTCACTATACAAGTATTTCAAATATGAAATTTCATGTGTATCAAGTTGTGTGTCAAGTTATCACCCACTTAATACGGTAAAAAACAATCTAACATAAAAGACCACATTGAATCATTATTCAAAAGTAATTGAGATTAGATTGAACAAATTAAAAACTAAAGAACAAAAATATAGGAACAAAAATAAGAAAAAAAAGTACTATTAAACCTAATTAATAAGAATGATATCTATAAATTATTTATTAGTCTTCATTAAGTAATGTGATATTCTTAATATACTTTAAAGTTATTAATATAGTTAGTGTCATCATTTAAATTCAAAAACTCATTTTTGTAGGATTAAGAATTGAGAGTTTTAATAAAATATTATTACCCACAACTTTTAATACATGTAGAACTTCTTCACACTCTAGAAGAAATTTTGAAATAAATTTGAAGCAACAACTCTAAGATCTATTTTATGATAAGTTTCTATGAAAAATATTAAAATAATATAAAGTCTGTATAAAATGCAATATGAATTGAACATATGGTTAAGGATACTCTTTTATGTTAATAAAAGGAATGGTCCTTTTACAAATCAAAATCAAGCATTGAGTACCTCTTCTGACCTCATGGCTGACCTATAACCCAATATTGAAGCAAACGTGTGCATTCAAAAATACCGAAAATAGTATGAAGATGGCTTAGTTCGAATGAAAGCATCTTTGAAGAATAATTATTGGTCAGTCAAAGAGTTGTTGTGGATGGATAACTATGAACATTTTTCTAGAAAAAAAAGACATCAAAAAATTATTACAATTTTCAAAAGTGTTAATTTCTTTCTTTATTGTAATTATTATATAGGAAAATAAAAAAGACATTAGTCCTACTTTATTCACTCCTTTTGACGTCTCCACTAAAATAAGCCAATTAGAATAATAATATAATTAAAACAAACCATAGATTATTTCTAATTAAAATTTGAATTGTATGATATACCATATGTAAGAAAGAATTTTATTAAAGGTAGTCATATATTAGATAGTGTGATAAAAATATTACCTCAAATGTTAAATTTAACTTTTTTTTATATATAACTATATAAATTTCAAAAAGTTTGTATTTTTACTCTTTAATATAACTTTAAAATTTATTACCAAAATTGGAAAGACTTGAGTTCAATTTTTATAATATATCATTAAGAAGAAATAGTCAACTTTTTAGACTTAATTAAGTCCAAAATGGAAGACTAGTCTTGTAAAACCAAACCTTAAACTTACCTGATACTTCAGAATTTGAGAGAGAAACTTAATTAAAAGGATTGAATAAAATTAATAACAGTATTTAAACATGGTAGAGTAGAACCAATTAATATAATCAATTCATTCATTCATATATATATATATTGTGATATAATATTATATTGAATTAGGTTGGATTAAAAAAATAATTTTTAAAATATGAATCAAATTCAATTTTACTCACTTAATTTAGGGTTTAGGGTTAAACCAACACTATAAAAATAATCAGATTTGTCGACAAATTATTATTCACGTATCTAAATCTATAAATAAATCTTTTTATTATCTACGGACATTATCCACAAATATGAATCAGTAGGTAAATTCAATGGTTTGTATGGTGTCTGTTAATTTTTCTAGGAATTTTATTTCTTAAGCGTAGGTGTCAGTAATTTGAGCGTTAAGTAGGTCTGTTGTATACGGGTTGAGGTATCCCTGAAATACCTCTATTCATTCATTTTGTTTTTTGCTGATAAAAAAAAAAACTAACTCAAGTTGGTGGGTATTACCTACTAACTCAAGTTGGTGAGTATTACCTACTAACTCAAATTGATGGATATTACTTACGAACCCCAATGGATAGGTAATACTTACCGACTAAATTTGGTGGGTATTATTAGAGTTAGTGAACATTACCTATGAACTAGAAAAAATAAACTTATGAACTAGAATTAGTAAGTACAGACTAGCGTTAGTGAGTATTACCCATGAATATGGGTTAATAAATATTATCTACGGATTAAAGTTAATAAGTATACATACTATTAACATTATAAAATTAATAATATTAAAATATTAATATAATAATATAGATAATATAACATAAAAATTGTCAAGTGTTGTGGTGAAAGTTTATTCGCCATTCTAAGGGATTTGAGTTTGAGTTCTTCCACCAACTACAACAACTAGTAGATCAAGTCAATCCATTTTAATGCTATTTACAGTAAATACATGAAACAAATTAAAAAGCCAAAATACTCTTAAATGAGTCAATTCATTTAATCTACCATGAGTTGGTGGGTTGAACTGATTACAGAAAATTTTACTCGCAAAAAATAGACTGACTTGAGTTTTAACTGAGTAACAAATCATGAGTTGAGTTAGTTAAATTTCTACCACCAACATAGCAAGTACATTTGGTATCTGTTAAATTGGAGGGAGAAAAAAACGACATGTGTAAGATTGATTTCACATGTGAGAAGTAATGTCTGTCACCCACCATGGAAATAAACCTGGACAACTAAAACACGTTAGGAACACGTTCAGACAATTTGGGTCATTGCATGAATGCCAACTACAAGAAGCATGCATGCATCCAACACAAATTTGGTCTGTCGCGTCTGAGGTTTTAATGAAACCAACAAATAGTACATAATAATTAATCATACTGAAGATTCGCCAATGACACTAAAGAAGATATAGATAGAAGACAATTAATCAAGAGTTTATACAACGTTCTTCATAAATATTTTTAAAAAATAATTTTTTTATAAACTAATTATTTCGGACTATACACAAGTTTAAAATAGAAATTTAGAAAAAATTATAATAAATTTTTTACAAACTAACTTATTTAAAGTTACTTTTTTCTTCATAAAACTATTTATAAAGAAACTCGTCCAACCATATCTTAATCTTAAACTAGTTTATATAAAGAAACTAGCTCATGCATTAAATTTGACTATATTACTTATTTATTGACTGAATAAGTTAGATTAAGTTTTTTAATGTATTATTTTATTTGTATAAACCGTAGGGAGCTATTTTTTTTACTCGTAGCTTGTTATAATAATGAAATTAAGTTATAACTTGTACTATAAGAACATCGAAGATTAGTTGTCATAAATTAGTGTGGTTATAAAAACTAACTTTATTTACGTTGACTAAAGAGATGTTAGTTGAACTATAAAATATTAGCATGGGCTAAATACACATTAAAAGACGCTATACTTATGTGTCACTTAAATTGAGGTAAAGAAATAATTGTTAGTGCAGATTAGTGTCAATTTTAGCATGCAGTGGTGAATAGGATTAGTGTGTCTGCTTAGCAGACACATAGTGGTTTAATGAAAAAAAAAATAAAACAAAAGATTATCACATTTGAAATTACACATGTTTATAAATTTTATTTTTCTCTATCCTAATTATCTATCTTACCTTCGTGTTCTCCAAATTTCTAGTGCTCCCCAAACCCCTCATCATTACCAAATCAGCTCCCCAAATTTGTTCTTCCTAATACCACTTATTAAGTATATTTACCAATTAATTTTGATGAATCCAATCTATCTTAAAGACTTAAAGTTGTGTGTGTTTAATTAAGTAGATCTTGTTATATAACTTTGTATTACATTATGATCCAACTTATTTGAAAGTAATCTTCTTGAAAAGTTTTATTTTCTAAATCTGTATATTTTTTAATTAGTTGATTCATGTTTTAATTAGTTGAAATTATTTATATTCAAGTTTTTTGACTATAGTAAGTATTTTTGACAAATTGATTTATCTTATCAACTAGTTGAAAACACTTAATGCTTATCTATTAATGATTTATATTATCAATTATTGACTATAGTGATTAATTATTTTTTATCTCTAAAACTAATTTTTATTTAATAATTTTTTATAATATCTATATTAGAATAAACTAAATAAAGTCTAAAAGTCAAATTATTTATTTTTAGATGAGTATTTATAAAACCAACATCACCCATAAAATTGTCCATAAACTTTGAGTTTAATAGGAGCTACATAACCTTATAAATATATTTGAAGTTAAAAGTATTTGGATTTATATTTTTGGACTATAAACTATTGAAATTACATATATAATTTTGTTTGCGGATATTTTCAAGTGCACATTTTTCTAGTTAAAAAGAGAGTTTTCTCTTACAAATTTGGTAACAAACAATTATTATAGAATAAAAGTTCGTTTGACACTGAAAATAATAAAAACAATTATTTTACAACTACCTTTTAAAATAAAATATTATATTATAATAAAATAATAATTTATTTAGGTGAGAAGTGAATGTAACTGATGTTAATGTTTCATTTTTTTTTATATGTTATTCTAATTAGGAACTTGTTTTTAATGAAAAGGTAAAAAATAAAAATAAAATTTACTAATATCCTAGGTGAAGAAAAGAAAAGAAAAATATATACATATACACTAAAATATTACCTTATATAAAAAATTAAAAGAGAAGCTTAATTAATAAACAATTTAACAATGAAAAGTGAGTAAATATTAAAAAATGTTACAAATTTTACACTATTAAGGTCAGACCAGTTTTCTAATTAATAAAGAAAATAGAAACTAATTGAAGTAACTTGTCGAGAAGCTATTTATATTAGTGTTTTTTTAAATAACAGTTTTATAGTTTATAGATATATGGTATTCTCCTTTTTACCCTTAAATTATTTATTATTATTTTTAATAAAAGCTAATATTGTATTTTATTTTATTTTTTCTCTTTTTACATAATTTATTTATTTTGTCCCATTACATTTTTTTCCAGTTCAATGCTAATTTTCCTCTTCTTATTGTGGTTTCCATTTTCCTAATAAGTTTTCTCACATGGTGCAAATTCAATATAGTTTCCATTTACGTAGGTTGTGTGTTGTTTAAACATATTTTTGTTCTCCTCACAAATCCTTCTTTTCTTTTAGTATCTTTAATGATTTGAATGATTTGAATGATTTGAATGTGAATGTTTATTATAAATGTAAAAATTAATATTAATTTGTATATTAATTAATTTATAATTATATTTAAAAGAATTATATTGTATGAAAATAGTTGTCGATTGTGTGAATTTGAAGTCATAAATCTAGAATGATATGTGAACCATTATTTGAATTATGTATTAAATAATTACACCTATATTTTAACAAAGATTCTCTTATTGAACTAATAATTTAAGTGACATAAAGTAAGATATTAGGTGATGAGAAGCTAAATGAGGAGTTTCACACGAGATATGTCTAGATGTATGACTTGTGTGGTAATGAACTTATTCAGATCCATTAACAGATGTTAGTTTTTGATGGGACATACTTAATGAGTTTTCTGGAAGACGTTTCCATTTGATATATAGTGATTTATATGTCTTTTTTATGTTCACATTTTGATTGAAATTCATTTTTTGTTGATTGTTAATTAAAATGTTTCCTTTTATATACATTTTTTTTTCATTTTTTTTATCTATATTTAGAAAAGAGTAAAGATTTTATCTAGACTAAAGATTTTCTTTTGACTCTCCTATTGTCAAAAAATATATATATATATATATATATTGTAAATATTTAAATTGTATTTTGAAAACCTATATGCTCTATAAAAACTCAATATTATGTTTATAGTAAATGAAATAATTTTTATGGAAGTGTTTAATTTATAATATTTTTCATATTGTTGAAACATTATACTTTAAAGATGTTGTAAATCAAACATACAAGAAAGATATACTTGTACTTAAATTTATGTTAATTTACTTTATAAATATATGTTGATGAACTTTAGATTAAAATATATTTTTAGTTTATGTAAAATGATTGAATTTTGATTTTAGACTATATAATTTTTGTTTTTGTTTTTAGTTCCTTTAAAATTAAAAATTATTATTTTTAATCTAAGTGTTGAATAAAAATGTCTAAATTAAAGTGAATTACCATACAATTAAACTAAACTTTAAAAGTAATTTTGAGAAGAAAAAAAACTGAACTGGATTGTTATATAGTGATTAAACTAAATTGTATTGTGATTTGAATAAATTAAACTAAATTAAATTATTATAAATTACTTTAATTATATGAATGTTTTGAATTATTGTCAATTTGATAAACAATTCAAATATTTTTTTGACATCCCTAATTCCAAATGATTCACTATCACTACAAGAAAATCAAGAAATAGAAACCAATTTTTAGAGACCAAAATAATTAGTTGCAATAGTAACTAAATTATAGACCATTTTGGAAAACTAAAACAAAAATTGGTTTCTAAATTAGTTTCTATTATTTTCTATTATTGTTAAATAGTTTCTAAATTGATCTCTAATTAGCAACCAAGGTTTTAGAGACTAAATTTAGAAACTAAATAATTGGTAGATAAAACATTGGTTGCTAATTAGATACCAATTTAGAAACTATTTAACAAAAATAGAAAATAATAGAAACTAATTTAGAAACCAATTTTTGTTTTAGTTTCTAAAATGATCTCTAATTTAGTTACTATTACAACTAATTATTTTGGTCTCTAAAAATTGGTTTCTATTTGATGATTTTCTTTGTAGTGTATTATCGTAATATATTATCAACTTGTGACTTTTAAAAATAGATAAAAAAACATGTTATTTATCTATCTTAAAATAAATATTACAAATTAAAAATAGTGAGTTAAAATTTTAGATAAATGAAAATAAAAAAAAATAAAAATACTTTATAGGGTTAAAACAGAAACTAAACACATGTTTCAAATTCTACATGAATAAAAAAAGCAATGAAAGAGTTTTATAGTAACAAAAATAAAATAAAAACTAGTAAATTTTATACGGATTAAAAACATAGTTAAACATTTACTTTATTTTAAGCTTAATTGAAAATGTTAAGGTGTAATATTAGAATTAATAATAAAATACATAATATAAAACAAATTGAAATTAAAAAAACAATATCATTGAAATAATTAACCCAAATAAAAAATTTCAGTAGATATAAAACTAGAATATATTTTATAAGTAAAAAAAGAGAGTTAAAATTCACATAAAAATATTATTCAAACACGGCTATATTTACCCTTTTATATTTGCTAACTATTTCAACATATAGTAGTTTTTATCAAAACTTTATTAGATTTTATAATGTTAAAGAGTAACTTAAATTTTTTTGACTATTATTATGGACTTTAGGCCTAACTCAATCCCATAAAACCGGCTCAATGGGGTGAGGTTTGCACCAACTTATATACAATGAAATGTCCTTATCTCTCGTCAATGTGGGATCTTCAACAACTATTAACCACACTTTCAAGTTTTAGCAAACTTTATAGTTTTAAGCTTATATTTTAGGTACTTTTTGCAAAACATAACCTATACCATGTAATAAGCTTATATTTTAGGTACTTTTTGCAAAACATAACCTATACCATGTAAATAAATTATATTCAAATCCTAGATTTGAAAAATCCAAGCCAAATTTCTATTTGACAATTAGGGGAAAAAAAAGTATAGAAATAGACATAATTAACTTTAAATTTTCCACACGTGATATATTTGTAAGTTTTGTGTGCATGATGATATTTTGAGCAATAATAAAACTTTTCTTTCCAATTAAGCAAAGTATTGAACAGTCAAATAAGCAGTTATTTTAGACCACATGAAAGCACTTTCATATATTTTCGATATTATGTAACAATATAGCACTCACAAAATTGGATTATACCACTTTAGTTTCATGAACGACATGTGGACCAATTCTTTTGAAGAATGTCGCTTTTTGTTTTAAGATTTTGTTAGAAAATATCTTCTTTTATTGCGTCTCATTCTGTGAAGATTTTTGCGTGATGAGAATGAGTAATGCTGCAAACATAGCCAATATTAACGTTATCAAATTATTGAAAAACACTTTCACAATACTTGAAGGTCGAGCAAAAAAAAACTGCGAGTTGGTCAATGGTCAAAAAATATATGAAAAAAAATCTTGATCTGGTATGTTTCCATTTTCTATAACTTTCTTAATCCCAATTATTTAATAATAAAAACGGATATATCAAAAGTTAGAAGAATGCCCTTTTGCAAATAAAGCATTTAAACAAAAATATTCATAAAAAATTATAAAATTAAAGAAGTTTGTTTATATATATATATATATATATATATATATATATAACTCAAAATATAAAAAGGAAGTGTTTAACTCTGCTTTTAGTATCATTTAAAAAAAAAATTGTAAATATTGGTTATTCATTCCATAGTTTTATATATCAAACAATATGTTGAAGTCTCTTTATCCTTTATTTAGCATGATAGAATCCGATAAACACGACTTTGTACCTTAAAGTATTTACTTGTTTAAAAATCTTTTTTTTTAGATTTAATTAGATATAGTGATTTTTTTTCTTTAAGTTAGCACATATGATAATACCATAAAAAATAAAGAGGTAAAGGAAATGATCAAAATACACAATACCTTTTATATGTTTGTTTATTAAAATAAATTATGTTCAGTTCTTTTGAGATTTGTAATATTTTTAACTAATTTTTGAGTATTTAAAATCGCAGGCAATTCTGAGTAATGTCTTAAATATTATTTAAACTTGTATTCACTCCTAAATTAATATAAAAATATAAAAGTATTATTTAAATTTGAATACAATAATACAATTATTGCAACAATTTTTTTTTTTGAAAACAATAGCTTAGGTAGAACTTCAAATAAACTAATATTCAATTTTAATATGAAAATAATAACATATTTTTG
This sequence comes from Phaseolus vulgaris, assembly GCF_051622355.1. Lineage (NCBI taxonomy): Eukaryota > Viridiplantae > Streptophyta > Magnoliopsida > Fabales > Fabaceae > Phaseolus > Phaseolus vulgaris. The sequence continues at coordinate 15,051,110 of NC_143501.1, read as the reverse complement.
TAGAGTTTTAAATCTGGATATTAGATATGAAAATGCCTTAAATATTCATATTTTTATTATTATTTAGGGTAATATTATATATCTTGACTAGATTTATCTTTAATAAAAAAACATTATTAAATTTTTCATATTGTTGTAAAACCTTTTCTATTAGTTTTTTTATATAAAATATGGAGAAAATGAATTTTCTATGAATTCTATAGAATTTCATGAAATATTTATAAAATATTGAAAATTCCAGCAGTAAAATAATTACAGTTTCCAAAACGGAAATATCTTTTAAGAAACTTAAAAAAGAAAATCCTTGAATAATATTGCATTAGTTACCACCCTCTAATATTACCAAAAGTACACAATTTTTATGTGTATTCACTAAATTTATTTTTAATTTAATCTTAAATGAATTCATTCACGCTATGAACTCTAATTTGGTAACATAGTACTTTGATAAATATAAATGCAACATTTACGTGCGTCAGTTTTAATGGAAAGAAAGTTGGATAGGAAGTTTAAATAAATTAAATTGTGGAACACTTTAACAATTTAAACAACAGGGATAAATATAAAAATTATAATAATTATCACGTTTATTTGTTCAACCTTTTGACAATTATGATAGATGATTGCTCAAATTATTAAAGTCATCTTAAATAAAATAAAAAGAAAGATAATCTGTGGAACTCTCAAATGATAGAGATAAGATTGAGAAAGTAATCCTAAAATATTAGAAAGAAGAAGAAAGTATGAAGTGAGGAGGAATTGGTGTGGAAAGTTGTGGTAAGACTTATGATGATATGTTTGTTTATGTGAGCATGAGAGTGACATAAGAGTTTAGGTAGTCATGTGAGTGACAGAGTTTAAACAATCATGTAAGTGTCACGCGAGTTTAGATAATTATGTGAATGACACAAGAGTTTAGATAATCACGAGGATGGTAAGAGAGTTTAGACAATCACTTGAGTGGCACAAGAGTTTAGGTAGTCATGTCAGTGGCACAAGATTAGGTAGTTATGTAAGTGACACGAGAATTTTAGTGGTCATGTGATGAAGCACAAACCTTTAGACAATCATGTGAGTTGTGCAAGATTTTATGTGGACATGTGAGTGAGTCAATCATGTGAGTCGAGTGATAATTAATGGGGGCACTCATAACACCAATGACTGATAAGGCAAGGTTTGCAACACATGTAAATGATGACACAAGTGGTAATGGTGACAGTGCGTTAAAGGCTGGTACATTGACAAAGACTGAAAATGTTAGTATAGAGCTAACGTTGATGTGATAGATGGTCATGATACTTCACATAGAAAATGGTGGTCATTAATAAACATTGCTCTTCAATATTAAAGACAAAATAATGTTCGTAATAAAGATAAGTTAAACACCAATTTAAAGTCCATAGTACATTTTTATTCACGACAACATCACTTTAACATCAGAGAATCATTTAACTTCTTTTCCATTTCATAGAAAGACATAAAAGAGGTTAGGTGTGGGTTGTGTTCACAAATATGTGTCATTATCTCGACCTGAACTTGGGAAGTCTGTTTTGTTGCCATAAAGAACAAATGTTCTACATCCTCATCTTCAAAAATCTTACATGAATGATATGATCATATGGTGTTAGAGACTTAGATCGGATACCTATATTGCAAGTCACAACATACACTTGCTTCATCTCGAACATTGTCATTACGTTTTTTATACTAATCCAAGCTTTGTGTGAATTGACATAGCGGGCAGAGTACTTATCGTTTGTAATGATGTTGTCGTTGTAATATACCAATGCAGTAAAAATTGTAGAAGTCATGTCTATTTAGGTGTTGAGTTAGTTGATTGGATTGGAATATTGACAACTATCTTATTCATTACTATGATCTATTATACACAAGCACAATAACAACTTGTGTTAAAGCTGAATAATCAAACAAATAACAATGGCATATGCAAAATAGTATATAAAAAATATTGACATTTCATGGAGTCATTGATATTTCGTTCATTGGCGGATGCAAAAGGAACATTATTTCATCAACATACCTTGTAAATGTTGTGTTTAATTTCATAAAACTATTGCAATTGGATTTATTCTTCATTTAATCATGTTGAATAAGTCTTCATCAATTAGTATTTTAGTAACGTCGTATGAAAAAGTATCTGCATCTATGAACTATGGTTGGCAGTAATATAATTAAGTAGCTGGGAATCACAATGAACTCCAAATGCATTGCACACTGATTGAATCAAAGTACAAAGGGAACAATCATATCAAATCCTCATAACTTTAGGAGTACAATATTTGAAGCATAATCCCTTCTGTGTGGATGCAAAATGACCATTGAAATGGAAAACTGGTACACTTAAGTTGTTGATATTGTCCAAAGAAGTATTTAACATTGCCATGTATAATGTGAAGGTACAACGGAATAACTGTATTAACTATTTTTTCACTTAAGGATGACTAACATTAACTTAAGAGGTGGTAAATTTATAGACCATGATTTTTAACATATGACATTTGACACTTCATCGATAATCCTTTAAGGTTTTATTGATAATCCTTTAAGGTTTTATGAGAGTGACACAACGCATAAATCAGTGCATCACCTTTTAATGGATGGTCAAGATTAAATGGGCCTTCAAATACACATAGGATTGACCATCACATTGAATGGGACTTAAGACATATTTATAACCTTTTCAGGCTTTCTCAAAGTCACAAAGTGCATAGATCAGTACACCACCTTTTAATGAATGGTTAAGATTAAATGGGTCTTCAAATGAATGCTCAAAATTGAAGATCACAATGAACGAGACCCGAAACACATTTATGACCTTTTCATGCTTTTTCAAAGTCACATTGCTTATATTAGTGCACAATCTTTTAAAAGATGGTCCATATTAAATGGGCATTCAAATGAACACACAAAATTGAACATCACACTGAACAAGACTTGAGAAACATTTATGACCTTTTCAAACTTTTTCAGAGTCACATAGTGCATATATTAGTGTTGAACCAAGTGATGTTCAAGCTTTGAAGAATCCAAAATCCTTTGAAGGATGTTGAAGCCTCTGCTGTGCTTGATGTTGTTGTGTTGGTTTAAGCTTTGTTATGGGGTAGTTTATATGTTGTAATCCACCCTATGATTAAATCTAAAGCATTAACATTCTTAATCTTTGTAAAAACAAAATGATTTCAAACTAAGTAAAAACAACCGATTGTTTTGTCGAAACAACCGATTGTTTGTACTTAGGTGTTTTGAGAAAAAGTTTGAAAACTGTTTTGAATGGTTAAACTGTTAAGTACCAAAACAACCGATTGATTCGAGGAAACAACCGATTGTTTGTTTTGGGACCATAACAGAAAAACTGTTTTCTTTGACTGAGCTTTAAATGATTTAACTGTTTACGCTCCAGTCATTAAATGCTTTGACCAATCTTTTAATGCAATTTAAGAGTTTGTTAAGATTTGATAACAAACTACATCTTTGAATATATTCAGAAAAACAGATTTAAGAATTAAGAATCTTTGACAAAGTTTTCCTAAGAGAGTTTTTTAAAGTGTTGAGATTGCTAAGTTGTTTATGATTGATCAAAGTGCTGGAATAGGATTCTGCTTGTATTGATTTCAGATTATCTTCTGTAACAAGTGTAATCCTTGTACTCTGTTGAACAATTTCGTTTCTGTGTTTGCTAAGATTGGTTGTGTGTTCTTGAGGTGTTCAAGATCAGCAATCTTAGTGTTGGCCAAGGAGAGTGTGTTTCTTGAGGTGTTCAAGGTCATTCTCTTGGTTGTTGTGTAAGTGATCAAGTGGTGATTGCTTAGTGGATATCCTCAGGGTTTCTGAGAAGACTGGATGTAGCTCTGGATTTGGAGTGAACCAGTATAAACAACTGTGTACAATCTCTCTACCTCTAACTCTTTAAATTCAGTTTGTTTGTTGTTTACTGGTATAAACAACCGATTGTTTCTACGAAACAACCGATTGTTTTTCTGGTCTATATCTTTTGCTTGCTGTTTTGGCTAACTGAATTGCTGAATCATTTGGTTCCTGAGATAAATTCATTCTAGTTTTTGAAATATTTGCGAAAACCCTTTTAAACAATTCACCCCCCCTCTAGTTTAAAGCCATCTTTTCTAACAATTAGTGCGTCACCTTTTAATGGATGGTCTAGATTAAATGTGCCTTCAGATGAACACATAGGATTGAATGTATAGTATTCAACTTATAAATCTAGACCACTTACTTCCGCATTCTTCTATATATAGGTCCAATGTTCATGTTACACCCTCTTAACTTCATAATCGAGACATTACAAGCAAACCTAAATTTCATACATCAACTTCATTGTTTGTAAGTTCCTTCAACCACCGTAATATGTTGTTGTGGAAGCAACACGAACATAGATCTGCCTAGATTAGTTTCATGGTAACTTAATTTATATGTCATTGGCTTAGTTGTTCAATAGTTTGACATTTAAAGTTTGGCTAATTTTCTTTGCATAATTAGGATCCAGAAGGAAGCATTATATCGTCTTACTGATATTCAATGCCTGATCCATACTCTTTAGTAGTTGCCATTCTAGAGCAAGCAAGGTTTAATGAGATCGCAAAACTGAGGCATCTAAAGGTTGATCATGGTTTGGTGACATGTTTGGTAGAAAGGTCGAGACCAGAGACACACACATTTCATTTCTCAATTGGAGAATGAACAATAATCCTACAAGATGAAGGGCTTCAGTTGAGCTAAGAATGGATGGAGCACCAAATACTAGACCAACCATGTTTGGTACTCAGATTTCAACAAATGTCCATGTACAAATGATAGCTTGTAACTTTTATTTTCCTTTGAGTACGTTCATTGAATTGTAAGCCAAGTTCACAAGATCTATAGAACAAATTATGACACTTTTAAACCTACCAATTCCAACCTTTTCCAGAAATCCTAACATCATCACTTCTATGTAAGCAATACTTTACTTCGGGGAGACATTAACTGTATTACTTCGGGGTGACATTAATTGTATTAACTGTAAACGCAACACAAACTAAAGCAGAATCATATTCCAGCTAGACATTAGTAAGCCACATCTTTTAAGCTTTCTCCATAACATGTATAACCCATAATACATTTTTTCAACCCAATTTTCAATTTATTGATTATACAAATGTCAACTTGTGGGTTTTTGACCATGATGAGGTTATTTTTTTTTTGCTTTTTACCAAAATGGGGTCCGTTTGAAAAAAATTACAAATTTAGGCAAGTCGTGTCAATTCGGCACGACTTCATATGTACAAATCGTTCTAATTTGGTATGACTTTGCCATGTCATACTGAAGTCGTGTCAACTTGGCACGACTTCTGCCCTGTCAAACTGAAGTCGTGCCAACTTGGCACGACTTTTGCCATGTCATACTGAAGTCGTGTTATATATATATATATATATATATATATATATATATATTTTTGATTTTATTGTTTATATATTGGGTAGTAAGTTATGTAATGTTAAAAATTAATTTGATACATAACTTTCTAAGAGTGTTAGTTTTAAGGAACAAAAAATTGAATAATCGTGTATGGATCATGTCCGACCCCATTAAATATCAAAATATCAAAAATATTGCATACATTAGATATTAAATATCAAAATATACTTTTTGACTAGTGGGAAACCATGTCTGTTGGCAATGTCCTCAAAAGTTAATGGCTTAAAGTTTGAATAAGCTGATTATCCAAACATGATCCATACACGATTATCCAATTTTTTGTTCCTTATCTAGGTATATTTTTTTGATGAAATTTTTTAAAAAAGAATGTGATTAACTAACACTCTTAGAAAATTATGTATGAAATTAATTTTTAACATTACATAACTTAGTACCTAATATATAAACAATAATTTTTTTTTAAAATATATATATATGACGTGGCAGAAGTCGTGCTAAGTTGGCACGATTTCATTATAACATGACAGAGTCGTGTTTAATTGGGACGATTTGTGCATATTAAGTCGTGCCGAATTGGCAAGACTTGCCTAAATTTGATTTTTTTAAACGAACCCCATTTTTGGTAAAAAGAAAAAAAAATAATCCCATCATGATCAAAATCCCATCAACTTGTTTATATTTATCAGTATTATACTTGGAAAATTTATTTCTATACGTTTTTATTTTTCTTTCTATCAATATTTTTAAAATATTTTTCAATTCATCAATTTTTTTTGAAATATTGATTATACACAACTCAGTAATTTCAAATACATGAAAAACTTTTCAATAATATTTTTTACAAGTACGTACTATTCATAAATTTTACTTCTTTACATATTTTTTAAATTTACATTTCCTTAAAATATGTGTACTTTAAATTCCTTATTTATGAAAAAAATTATTTCTCTAAATTTATATGTTGCATAACATAAACTTATTTCTTAAAATTAATATATTTTACACGACTCACTGAATTTAATTATATCACAAACATTTCATTATTTTCTCACAATCCTTTATTTTTTTTCAAGAAAATTTCTCTTCTTTAAAAATTCAATCTACGTTTTAAAAATATCTATTTTTAAATACTGCTTTATCTAATTTTTTTTATTTCTCTAAATAATTAAATCCTGGAAGCTCACTAAATATAATTAGTTATTATTACTATTATTTTAAAAATTAATTTCAATGATTTTTCCCAAATAATTCTATTTAATTAATTATTTTTATAATTTTGTCCTAAATTTACTCTTCCAATTAATTATTTAATAATAAAAAAATAAATTGAAATATCTTCTCAAACTTTGACTGTTTTTCGATACCAACTCAACCAATCCAAGATCATTCGACTTTCCAAGATTGAATCCTAACCTGAGAAAACTATATTATCTATGTAAATACAAAACACAATATATTACGTGGGAGAAACAAGAACACATGTATGGTATATTTGGAAAAAAAAGAATGAAAATTATTCCAAAACAATGTTACCCAGCAATGATTGTAGCTTGATTTTGGTGGACACGTGTGGCACAAGCTTATCTCAATGATGATTAAGTCACTTACCTGCCACTATCACGACCCTCCTTTCAAGGTCATAGATTTCCTACAAACGACAAAACAGAAGTGTGACTTCCTTGGTGTGCCAAAGTGTCCCTCCTTCTCTCTCCAACTTTGCCCATCCACCACATTGCTTTCTCTCTCTAGAAATGGTCCCTACTTTGGAAAACTTTGAACCTTCATCCCCCTTTGTGCCTTGGCCTAATCTCTTCCCCCACATCACCACAAATTTCCACACCCATAAAAGGCCTTCACCTCTTCAAACCCCAAAAATTTCAATCATATCTCAACATTAGCTTCTCTTTCTCTGTTCATTTTCTTTAAACCCACCCAACCTTACACACAAACATTCTTTCTCCTTACATATATTTTCTTTGTTATTTAGTTGAATTAGGGTCATGGGAACCCCACAATCCAACAACTTGCCACCAGGGTTTAGATTCCACCCTACAGATGAAGAGCTCATTCTTCACTACCTAAGGAAAAAGGTCGCCTCTATTCCTTTGGCAGTTTCCATCATTGCTGAGGTTGATATCTACAAGTGTGATCCATGGGAGTTACCAGGTTTCTCACCTTTTCTATTACCATATTTTTTTAAAATATATTTTACATTCTTTTATTACAATATGAAATTAATTTTCATCCTTATTCTTAGATGTTTTAAAACTATCAATAGTTTTAACAGTATCTTTTACGTGATAAATTTTTTTTAACGTGAGGAGTGAAAAAAATATTCATGACTTAAAGTTTTTAGTTTTTGTTGTTGATTTATAAAGATGATTAAGGTGTATATCTAGCATGGAAGTCTGGTTGGACTTTTTTTTTTTCTCTTGTTTTTGTTAGTATGTGATGGGAGAGATTGTTTTGGTTTTGATTTGTTTAACAGCTAAGGCCGCGTTTGGGGAGAAAGAGTGGTACTTTTTCAGTCCAAGAGATCGGAAGTACCCAAATGGAGCGAGGCCAAACAGGGCAGCTGCTTCAGGGTATTGGAAGGCAACAGGCACTGATAAGAACATAGTAGCATCATTGGCAGGAGGAGTGAGAGAACATTTTGGTGTGAAGAAGGCTTTGGTTTTCTACAAAGGAAGACCCCCAAAGGGTGTCAAGACCAATTGGATCATGCATGAATATCGCCTTGTTGACACCAATAAACCTGTTAGGATCAAAGACACTTCCATGAGAGTGAGTCCCATGCATTTTTATCATAATAACATTCAAGATATAAACCATGGATCATCAAAACTTATTACTTTAATAATTTCTATAATGTGTATTCTTCATCTCTCAAAAGATCTTGACCCTTTAAATAAAAGTTTGACTTTTACAATTTTTTTGATTAAAAATTGATTAAAAAAATTACTAAATATGGTCAATCAAAATTTCTAATGAGTAAAATACTTTATTTCATTTGATTTAGAAGGGATATTAGTTTTACTATTAATAACTAATTAACTGATAATTTTGTTTTGTTTGTTAGTTGGATGACTGGGTTCTATGCCGGATATACAAAAAGTCCAAACACAGTCTATCTTCAATCACAGAGGCAGCACAGACAACTCTTGAGGAACAAATCAAAGACACCCTTTTACCAATCTCCAACACTACAACAACTCTTGTCCCTCCTCCACAGGCCACACTCATATCTCAAAAATCTCTATCATTCTCTAACCTCTTGGATGCCACAGACTTTTCCATGCTTAGCACCATCTTATCTGAGAACCAGTACTCCAATTACCCAAACACAAATGAACCTTTGTTCGGTTGTGAGAATCTGGATCATGAAACCCCACAAAACTACTACACCAACAACAATAGTTTTAATAATGTTCAGAAGAACCCTTCACTGATTACCCACATATTGCCCAAACACCACCTTTCAAACATAGATGAGGACATCATGCACCCTTCAAAGCAACACCATGGTTCCTCTTGCAATTTTCCAAACACCACCCTCCAAAATCAGAACCCCCAATGGAACTTCATGTTCAAGCAGCCTCACATGAATCACCAGCTACTTCCGGGTCCTCAATATCTTCAATTTCAGTGAAAATAGCAAAACAAAAAAAAAAAACATCATGCGAGTCACAAAAAAATTAGAAAAATAGGGGACAAAATTAAAAAAAAAAAATAGAGTAAAATATCTGCCACATGTAAACCTGTTCACTACGTAAGGATTAGCACAGGGGAAAATATTTATTTCTTTTGCTTTTTTTTTTCTTTTGTTGAAAATATGGAAAAAATGATTTTATTTTTATTCGAAGTATATTCGTCTAAGAGGAAGTCTTGGTAACGTGTTCATGGAAAAAAAAAACAGAGAATAGTTAGATACGGAACAAGAAGGTTAGGTTTCAGTATTGAACGGTAAAAAATGACCCTCAATTTATGTACAAAATGTTCATTTGTACGTGTTGGGTTGGCAAATTAGTTTTGATTACGTGTACTTTGTAGACTTTGTATTGGTTGGATTGTGATATTATTATATTCTTTTTTCGGAAATGTTTTAAATTTTCTTTTGGACTATTGCATTATCACCATTTGTAATTTTGTATATATTTTGTGTTTAAGTTTTATCTTCAGCTTCCCATTTTGTAAGATTTTAGATCCAATTTTTTTTATTTTGTAAGACTTTATCTGTTTAAGTTTATCTTCAATTGGAGTCAATATCAAAAGTTAAAAAAATAGCCAAATATCTAAATATTAGAAAAGAGCAATATAAAATTAAAGTTTCTATGTATTCTTTATATACAAAGTTTATCTTACTTTTTAAAAAAAGTACAATTATGCATTATTCCGAAGGCATATATATTTTTCAGTTGTGGTTGATTTAGTTAGTATTTTTATAAGATTTGTGTAACTTTTTTGGGATAACTTCTTTTTCTTTAAAAAAAAATTAAATAAAAAATATGAATCTTTCATTTTCGTATTGTCCTCTTCGGTCCTAGTCGCTGGTTGACTTCAAAGGCAAGCGGTGTACCTTTACTAGATATCTCAACTACTTTTTATAGGCTGCTTTTAGGTTATCTCATTGTAACAACCCCCTCTCACCAGAGCCTTATCTCTAATGAAATTAGGTTTACTGGGAGAACATTTTGTTATGTTGTTACCCAATCTTAGCACAACAACCGCACAAAATCTTCCTCTTTGGAGTGCATAATCTTAACAGCATGACCGTCAGGGTACCAACTCATGTACCAGCGTTACGGCCTCATATGTTTTGTAGGTGCCCTAGTCCTTCACGTATAATGCATGCAGCTTTCCCGAAAAACCCTAACGCTCTTGGGCCTTGGTGCCTTCAAGGAATATTTACTTGTTCTAGACCCAAATGTACTATACACACCACATGCATGCGCTTTTTTGCTGACTAGGCCTTTCGTATATACGGGCTTCAACACACGCATCTCTGGGGGCCCACATACGTGGCCCATTAACGCGACACAACCTACTCCACAGGTGCCGATGTCTGATGCCGACGCCGATGTCAGAGGTTTGGTCCAGTACACGTATATTTAATTTTTTATGTATTCAAATATATAGGTAAATAATATCTACTTTATATGTAGTATCTTTTCTATACGGTAAACACAATTTTCTTTCTTTTTTTCCTTTTTATAGATTGTTGTGTATCAAGTAGAAAACATCGTTTCATTATACGGACTCCATTTAAATAATTTCTTTTCCATAACAAAATTTCAAAGAGTGATATACAAAATTTTGAAGTTAAAATTAAGCTTTTAAAGAAGTTGATTTCATTTATGAGAGAAATTGTATAAATTAACTCATAACTAAATTAATTTCAATTTATTGAAAGACTAATTTTAGTTTGCAAATATTTGTATAGAGAGCTTTAGTAAATAATATATATATATATATATATATATATATATATATTTTGTAGTTGCTGTAAAAACTTGTTTTTAATGAAATTCTCCAAAAAGTTTCTCTTAGGAAAGAAAAAAACATATTGAAATTACTTTTTTTTTTCATGAATTGAAATTAATTTATGCATGTGTTAAATTGTATCATCTCTCTTTTCTATTTTTTTTCTATTTTTTTAACTTGTACATAAGTTAATTTTAATTTATGAAGTTAAATTTATTTATTTTTATTTCTCTCTCAAAAAAATCAAGAATAAACCATCCATAAACATATGATATGTTATATAACAAATGGTTCCGAAAAAATAGAATTGATAGAATTATGGTTTCTCAAGAATGGTTAAATTATTGGGCTGATAGAAAATAGTATGTGTTAGATAGATCTATCTCTTATTACTGTCAGTTAGTCCTTAAAAATAACCTAGTTGATTGGAGCCAAGTCCTTTTAGATCCTTTTACGTGTGGAATTCTCTTATAGACCTCTCTGAAATGGTAAAAAAGAAATCGGGCTAGCTTTGATTGTCAAAGAAAATATTTATCTATCAAGATAAGCATTAAAGAATGCATAACAGTTTTTGGTAATCTTCATAAAAATAAGGAAAGACTTATTCATAATTTAAAAGAGTTAGACTTGAAAGATGAAGAATATGGTTTGGAGGAAGGAGACACGAACAATAGGAAATAAATTCTTGCAGATCTAAACAAATTGGTGTTTAAACAAGAGAATTTAGAAAAGCAAAAGGATGAATTGGCTTGTGGAAGGGGGACTTAGATAAAAAAAAATCATAGTAGCATTAAATGGAGGAGGGTACAAAACATGTTTAAAGGAATTATCATTGATGGTGAATGGTGTGAAGAAACAATTAAGAAAAAAGTCTTTAATAGTTTAAGTCCAGATTTTCCAAACAAGATAACATTAACATTAGATTGGATAATGTCGATTTCCCCACCCTATCTCAAGAAGATAATGATTGTCTAACTGTTTAGATCATAAACAAGGAGATGATTAAGGACACATTTTGGAATTGTGATGGACAAAAATTCTAGGTCCAAATGGGTACAATTTTAACTTTATCAAGAAGAACTGGCTTACCCTTCATCAGGACATAAAAAAAAGTTATTAAATGTTTCTACTTAGGTAAGTGGTCAAAAGGAACTAATGTTTTTTCATAAGCCTCATTCCTAAAATTGATAATTCACAAAAATTGGAAAATGTGCCTAAAATCCTCACGAAAAGATTACAAAAGGTTCTTCATAAAGTCATAGATTTTAAGCAATCAAACTTTCTATAAAGAAAATGACTTTTAGATAGTGTAATTCTGGCCAATGAAACTATTGATGATGTAAAAAAAAGGAAAACAGAATGTATTGTCTTGAAAATAGACTTTGAAAAGGCTTATGACTCTGTAAATTGGAATTTTTTAACTAATATGATGGGAAGATTAGGCTTTAGTAATAAGTGGATTATGTGGATAAAAGGTTGTCTTGAGTCTTCAACTGTTTCTATTCTCGTGAATGGTAGTCCTATGTGTTGAATCAAGTGTGTTCAAGCTTTGAAGAATCCAAATCCTAAGCGTTTGATGGAAGGCTGGAGGTGCTTGATGTTGCTGAGGTGCTTTAGAATAGGATCTGGGGTAGATTATATATGTAATCCACTCTTTGTTGAATCTAAAGCTTAAGTGTTTTCAAATCTTTTAAGTTCAAAGTGTTTTTCAAACTAAGTGAAAAACAACCTGTTGTTTTGTTGAAACAATCGATTGTTTTATACTTAGGTCTTTTTGAAAAAGTTTGAAAACTGTTTTGGATGGTTGACTTGCTGTCAAACCAAAACAACCGATTGATTCGCTATTTCAACCAATTGTTTGTTTGAAATCCTAACAGAAACAATTATGTTTGTTAAAAGAGCTTTAATTGATTTCATAACTGAATACGCTATTGCTTTAAATGCTTTGACCAAGATTTGAATACTATAAATAGTTTGTTACTGTTTTATAACAAACAACAAGAAAGAAAAACAGATTTGATTTTTTCATAGAGTTTTTAAGCATTTGAGTTTTCACTTTGACCTTTGGTTATTCAAGAGAGAAGTGGAATAGGATTACTCTGTATTGATTTCATTTGATTTTGTAACAGTGTAATTCGTTCTGTGATTTGTGTACATTCTGGTGTTGTAAATCCAAGAAGGGTTGTGTGCTCTTGAGGTTGTCAAGATCAACATTTTTGGTGTGTATGTGCTGAGCCAAAGGAAGTGTGTGTCTTGAGGTTGTCAAGATCAACATTTTTGGTGTGTATGTGATGAGCCAAAGGAAGTGTGTGTCTTGAGGGGATCAAGGTCACTTCTTTGGTGGTGTATGCATGTAATTTGGATTTGATTACCTAGTGGATTCCCTAGTGGTTTGTGGGAAACTGGATGTAGCTCTTGGGTTAAGAGTGAACCAGTATAAACTATTTGTGCATTTCTCTCTTCCTTAATCTCTTTAATTTCAGTTGTTATTTTTACTGGTATAAACAACCGATTGTTTTTCTGGTGTTTTTTTGTTTTGAGCTTTGTTCTTGGCAAACTGAATTCCTAAATTTGGTTTCTTGCAAAGAATTTCATTCTATCTTAAAATGTTTGCGAAAACTCTCTTTAAACCATTCACCCCCCCTCTAGTTTAAAGCCATACATTCTAACACCATGGAAGAATTCAAGTTAGAAAAGGGTTTAAGACAAGGGATTTGTTGGCTCCTTTTTTATTCCCAATTGTCGCAGAGGTTTAGCATGGGCTATGAGATAGACTAAGAATAAAAAGATGTTACAATAAGGTATATGTGTAGGTCACAAGGATGTCAAAGTCAATATGTTACAATTTTTTGATGACACTTTGCTTTTTTGTAAGTCTCTCTTTGAAAACATTTTGGTGATTAAAAAAATTCTTAGATGTTTTGAATTAGTGTCTAGTTTAAAGGTTAATTTCCTCAAGAATGAAATAGGTGGGTTGGGAGTGGACCATACAAATATGCTTAGATTTTCTAAGATCCTAAATTATCGCACAATGTTTATTCCTTTTATTTATCTTGGTATGCCAATTGGAGGAAACCACAAAAGGAGAGCTTTATGGAAGGATATGATTGAAAAAAAAAAAGACTAGCCAAATGGAAAGGAAAACATATTTCGTTTGCAGGAAGAGTCACCCTGATAAAATCTGTGTTATCTGCTATACCTTTTTACTATCTTTCGGTGTTTGAAATGCCTAAGACTCTTTCAAATGAAATTGTTTGCATTCAGAGAGATTTTCTTTGGGGTTGGGGTCATCAGGGCAGGAAAATATCATGGATTAGTTGGAATTCCTTTTGTAAACAGAAACATGTTGGTGGTCTAGGTATTAAAGAACTGAGCTGCTTCAACAAAGCTTTATTAGGAAAGTGGGCTTGGAGATTGGGAAAAGAAGCCAGTGGATTGTGGGTCGATATTATAAAATCAAAATATGATTATTGGCGTTCTTTAATGGAAAATAAAGATAACATGGGTGAATCTATATGCTGGAGAGATCTTAAGAAAGTTTGTGGTTGTAAGGAAAATGGAAATTGGTTCATGGATAATATCCTATGGTGAGTAGGGGATGGTAAAAGGATTCTGTTCTGGGATGATGTGTGGTTAGAAGATACTCCTTTAAGAGTCAAATATCTAAGAATATATAATAACTCTGAACGAAAAGGGCTCAATATAGGGGATCTGGGGAGCTGTCACGGTAATTTTTGGTCTTGGGTTTTCAGATGGAGGAGACAATGATTTGAATAGGAGAAAACACTAGTCGATGAATTCGACTAACACCTTATATTAGTCCTTTTAACTAACCAACAACACATGTTTGGTCCTGGAAAGAGGATGACAAAGATTGTTTCACTGTAAAATCTACTTATAAGGTGTTACAAAACCATATCTCTGGGGGAGATGAGAACTTTTTTGTTAGCTTATGGAATTCTAAAGTTCTACCTTCTACTCAAATGTTTGTTTCGAGGTTGCTACAAAATAAAATAGCAACATTAGACAGTCTCTTTAAGAGACACATTTCCATTTCTAATCTTTCTTGTGTTTTGTGTGCTAATTAAGATGAATTTATAAGTCACTTATTCTTTAATTGTTGGTATGCAAAACAAATTTGGGATATGTGTGACAGATGGTAGTCCTTTGGTTAAATTGCTTAAGCTTGTTGTGATAACCTTTTCTATTTGGATGATATGGCGTATGAGGAATTATGCTAGATTTTAGAATAAGATTGATGTTTCTAGGGCTATTTCGGTAATTAAAGATTTAACCTATCTCGTGGGAAATTCGTCTAAAGCTTCAATGAAGAATGATACGTTGGATTTCAACGTCATTAAATTTTTTGGTATTAATACTCGTACTGGTAAAGTTCTTCGTCCTTTTTCCTGTTAGATGAGAGTTCCCTTCACCAGGCTGGGTTAAAATTAACACTGATGAGGCGGCTAGGGGTTATCCTGGTCTTGCTACTTGTGGAGGTATTTTTTGTGGGAGTATGAGGTAGTTATTGATGGTTTCTCTATGTTTCTTGACGTTCAGACTACTTTAGTTGTGAGTTTTATGGAGTTATACATGCTATGGAGGAAGCTCAAAAGATGGGGCTTACTAATGTATGACTTGAATGTATTTCTACTTTGATTTGTGCTGTTTTTATTACTAGGACTAATTTTACGTGAATGTTTTGTAGTCGATGGAATACTTGTCTTAATTACTGTGGGAAAATCAAGTTTATGGTTACTCATATTTTTCGTGAAAGGAATGCATGTGCTGATAAGTTGGCTAATTTAGGATTTATTCGTAGAGAATCGTTTCATTGGTATAATAAGCTTCCATCTAGTCTCTTTTTAGAATTATTTATGAATAGGTATAGTCTACCTATGTATCGTTTTCGTTAACATATGAGTTTTGGTCTAGTTCCCCATATTTTTTTTTTGTATTTTCTTTCTTTTTTCTTTTTCTTTCACGTGATGATAGATGATTGTTGTTACTTGAAGTGTCAGCCTAGCTAAGATTTGAAGTTGCATAGTGATACCTAACATGAAAACTTTATAAAAAAAATTAATTCTATTATGAAATTAATCTGTTATAAAGTTTAATTATACTATGAAGTTTAAGTATATTAAGAAATTAAATTACAAAAATAGAATTCAATAAAATTTTAAAAACTATAATATTAAATTAAAATATTTAATACTCGAATTACGACAGTTGTAACTAACGTAAAATAATTCACAATTTAATATAATAATGACGATTACAAACGTCGTACTATAAAGTATAAAGTGGCGTTTAAAACCATCATTATTTATGCTGAAATTGTTTTACCAGTTAGAAAATTACGACATTTATAACTAACATAAATTACAAGCTTAAAAATGCCACTTTATACAAGGTATTATATGGTGTGTTGTGGCGGTTCGCAATAGACACCCACATTATACTTTGTGGCGGATAGATGTGTGGGGTACACAGAACTGCCACACACGTATATTGTGACGTTTATAAACATCACTTTATACACAAAAAAAAAAAATACCACCACATACACATTCTTTTTAATGAGAACCATTTAAGAGTTCTATGTCTAGTGCAAAAAGTCTTAAGACTCTATTTAACCTGTCATTCTAGAGTATTGTTGTTGTAAATAAAAATAAGTTGTTCAATACCATGAGGGGGTGAATTGGTGTTTTTAGAAACCTTTTTTTCAATTAACATATTATAAAAAAAATATTTTCTTGAAGCACTTGATTCAAAAGTTAAAGTTAGGATTCTTACAAAAAATAAAGCAAAAACCTATATTCAAGTATAAGAGAGATAAATATAGAAAGTTTGCTTAAAATAACCAGTTTGAATAAATTGATTTTGCATCTGGTATCATTCAACTTAACCTTAAAGTGATTATTTCCACTATCATGAAATATTTAGATTACAGCCACACTAAAAGTAATTCACCTAGAATCCCTTGAACAACCTTGAGAGAAATAACAAGAATGCATATGCACTCTACACCAAGCAAATGTATTACAAAAATCACAAAGTTTACGAAAGTTATTGTTTGATAGTTATACATCACAAAATTATAATCCATGAATAGGAAAACAAAAATATCATCAAAAAGACCTTGGATTTTATCTTATAATAAGAGTAATGTTTTCACATATATTAGAATTTCTTATATAGTTTCTAGAATATTTGTAAGTAATAAATTTGAAAGTAATATGAACTCTTCCAAGCATTGAAAACACTTTACAGTATACATTTTGTGTATGACTTAATAACTTATGTTAACAAATAATCGATTTTATTTTAAGTTGTTTATAGAAACATAACTAGAACAATATAATCTAGTATGCTTCTAGTTGATTGATTATTTGCACAAGCATAGATAACTACAAATAAGAAACATTATTAATAGCGCAAGCTTTGAGAATAAAATGATAATATCAATCATCAATCAAGAAATGAATATTATAGATAAATATCATCTCAATATATAAGAGTTTGAACAAATTATTCTCAATCTCAAAGAAAAGAATTAACTACTCATGGTGGCTATTACAAGCATGGACAATAAGAAAAGAAGATCCAGAGCGTTTCTCCATGATGTCTACCTCCTTTAGAGTTTTCTTCCTTTGCTTCCTCCTAATGATGTTTAGGGTTATGCCTCACGTCTTCTATTTAACCTAATTGGGTTTGGGCTAAATGACATATTTAGGCATAATATATCATTTTGCTTCATCTCTCCTTAAATTCCTGAAAATAACACAAAATTGGGAATAAATCATTCTTATTCATCTCATAATCCCAAAATATGTAAAAATGTTCAAATTCCTAAATTAAAAGTTGAAATATAATTATTTTATCAATTAAAGTCCATAATGTCTATATTTTTGTATGAAATATTACTGAATTATGGCATTTATCAACTCCCCCAACTTAGAATCTTGCTTGTCCTCAAGCAAAGTAAATGAATATAAATAAATCATATTTGAGTCCAAATATCAAAACAACTTTATTTACTAAACAACAGATTAAATTAGAAACTTATGGTGTTTCCAACTTCAAATATAACAAGATATAGATACAATCAACTTCCAGGATAACAACTGAAACAATGAAATGACAATTTATCAAGGAATTTCTTCTCATATTCTCACAAGTAAGTGTTTCTCTCTATTTCCATTGAATCCTAACAAATCATAATTGCTTTTCATTTCATCTTCATATCACAATCACATTAGAAACGTGAATCTTAAGGTCTTTTGTAGGGTTATAATGAGGTTGAGCTTCCAAAGATATATTGATTTTTCAGATAACAAAATACACATTTAAAAGAAGAAGAACATACCTACAATGTGTTATCCAATCACCAATTTCTTTGACTTTCATACTTTTGCCCATTTTCTTTACTTATTCATGATTTCAACATGAACTTTTTTCTTATTTTTTACTTTATTTTTTTTTTATATTTTTTTTCAATAAATGATAATAGAAATATATTATTCCTATTTCCAACCAAATAAATTATTTAAACTTTAAAACAATCAAAGCCAACAATCCCTATATATAAATTGCATCTATGTTTTCCTTCCTTAAACATACCAATAGGTAGGAAAATATATTAGTTAAGGTTGAGGATGCAATAATAATAACAAAAATATTCTTGGCTCAGAAAGGACTATCACAAAGATATAATTAATTTAAATAAAGGTTAACTATTTGGCCTTGGATTTTGAAGTAATATAAATGCCTTAATCATTTTCATGTTGCTCTTTCATGATGTAACATAAAATAAAAAATCAAGCAACCACAACTTTCAATTGATGAGTGAAACTCTCAAATTGTTTAAGATTCCTTATTGCTTGTCATTTTCAGTTCCAACTAATCATCTTGTTAAATTTTCATGTACCACAATCTCAACTAAATTTGAAAATGGATTCAAAATAATTTCTTTTCCAACCCGTGTTTATATCATATCACTATTCTAATCTTTAAACACAAAGTTTGATTAATAATTTCTCCACAATTCAAATTAATATTCCAATTCTCACAATAATATTTAAAAACAAAATAAACTAGAAAAGACAACTCAACAAATGAAATAAAACTAAAAATATAAGCAAATTAAACAACTAAAAAAACAAATTAAACAAATTGAAAGGAAATAACTAGAATGATAAAACCATATTTTGTGTTTAATCATCTCTTCTTCACAACTCATCAAACTCAGTGTTAAAATCCTCATCCATAGATGTGGATGGTCTTGCTTCATCTGCTGGACTTTCCCCTATAGAAAAATAATATATGTCCTTATGTCATGCAACATACGATTCGAACTGTTATGGGGTCATCAAACCTAGTTTCCCTATATAACACACAACTTAAACAAAAACTAAACAAAACACAAAAATAAAACATAATAGTTAAAATATTGGGTTGCCTCCAACCAAACGCTTGTTTAACGTCATATAGCTTGAGGTCTGTTTCTTTATAACTCCCACAACAAAACCACTGTGATGATCCTTTCAATTTTGCCCCCTAAATAAGGCTTCGACCTTTGACCATTGACTACCCAACTTTTGTGTGACACTGGGTCCTCCAACTTCACTGCTACATAGGATTTAACAAGTGTTCTTCTAGGTGGTGGTTGTCCTTCCTCATTCATGTTACTTTCTTCTTGAATTATCTCAATGTGAGAGGTAGACATGGTTGAAAATTCTTTTCTAACTTCCTCATACTTTACTTTTCTTACTTCTATTCTTCTTAGTTGTATTTTCAATTCCTATATTTAACTGCAATTAATCTCTAGAAACATGTCCTCTTAATATCATATATCATATAAAAATTCAAATAACACAAAAAGCAAATAAAAAATATATTATATAAAAAAAATATTATATAAAAAATAAACAAAAAACAGAAAATTTAAAATAAAGAAAAAATAACTATTTTAAATAATAATAATAATAAAAAAAAGAAAAAAGAAAAACAAAACAAGAAGTGTATGATTAAAGTTAACTAAATAAAACTAAAAAGAAAAATAAAAAGAGAAAAATAAAAAATAAGAGAAAAAAATTCAAAAAAAAAATAAGAAATATATAACAAAAAACAAAAAGCTACGTAAAAGAAAAACTAAGAATAAAAAAAAAGTTAAAAAAAATACTTAGAATAAAATAATAAAACTAAAAAAAAATAAAAATAAAAGATAAACTTATCACCTTGTTCAACAAATACCACCATCTCTAGGTTCTTAAGTTGATTGAGCCTTGAGATAAGAGATAGAGTTGAGCGTTTACCTTGCAAAGACTTAAATTATTTAAGGTTTAATATTCGATTTACTATAATGGTTTTTAAAAAAATCAATTTGGTCCCAAGTTTTTTTTTTAAAAGTATGCAATTTGGTCTCTTATGTTAAATTGGCATGAACGACGTTAAGTAAGTGTGAAGGTTTCCTTTTAAAGGGCAAAGAGAAAACACAATTATATATTGTTGATGATGAAAAGGTGTGAAATTAAAGAGCATATAAGGGAAAGAAAGAATATGGAAACTGAATAGACAAAGATGAACACATGAACATAAAGGAATAAAAGTATGGAAGAATGACGTAAGGAAAAGGAAAGAAAAACAAAAAGATGAAGAGATTAAGAGATGCTTATGGAATAAGGAATCACGCCACTTCGAGGGGGAGAAGACTCCAAGAAGTGTGGTGAAGAGCTGCCACTTGAAGTGCACAAACACCCAAGATAAGAACCAATTTTTAGGAGACAAAGCTCACTAAACACTCCCGTGGAGTTTCTTTTCTATTCAAAATTCAATGTGTGATTTACAAAAGGGGAGGCACCCTATATGATGGAAGAGGCCCAACCTTGGGCCCTAGTTCAAGCCCAACAACTAGGTCCATGGCAAAGAGGATTCAAGAAGATTGGGACTCTACTACTGATGGCAGAGAAATGTTTCTTCATATGTTCAAAGAGGACCACGAGAAGTAAAGCCCAAGCCATGAAAGCTAGTTTCTTTATTTGTAATCTTAGTAGATTAGGGTTCCTTTAGCATAATGGGGGGGGGGGGGGGTGTGCTTATCATTGTAGCTTGAGTAAAGCCTTTTAGGGTAAAAAGTTAACCTAGCTTTTAGAAGTTTCATCCTAGGGTGCGGCATTGACTTTAGTCAAAACCCTAGCAGCCGCTCTTTTATGTATTCCCCTTCCTATCCTTACTCCTTATTCTCCAAGGCACTTGCACCTATATAATGGGGTGCTTGGCTCATGTTTTGTAAGATCAATTTTATGAGTAAATTGCTCCCAAATATTGCAAGCTTCTACTCCCTTGTCTAGTCTCTCTAGGTTAGACACTTTGATCTTCACCTCCACCTTTCTCCAAGTGATATGGCCCAACCAATCACTCTCCATACCTTTCATGCACCTACAAGGAAGCCATAGCTCTATATGAGCCCTCCTTGATCCATCACATCCATTGCTTCTGCCACCCTTTTCAAATCTCCAAGAAGAACAACCCATCTTTTGGTATCAACCCATCACTATATATAGAGAGATGAGTGCCTTAGAGAGGAAGAGGGGAAGGGTAGGGGTGTAAATGACTACAAGCTTCTAGAAACTAGGTCAAATGTGAGCACATGGGGGAGTCTTATAGAATCTAGGTCAAAGGTGAGCACATGGGTGGCAAATGAGTATGTTTCTAGAAGCTAGGTTAAGGTGGGCTTTGGCACAAGCCCAATTTATACTGAGTACACCCTAATTTAGCTTATTCTTCTATTTGGACCTCCAAAGTGAAATGATAAATCAACAAGTTGTTTTTCACTACTTTGAAAAAACACTTTTCTTTTGAAAGAACTTGAGTGATTCAGTTTTGGATTAAGCTAAGAGTGGATTGACAAATTCTAATCTACCCAGATCCATGCCCACTAGCAACAACCTAGTCTTCAAGCAATCTTCATGGATTTGGAGACATCAAAGCTTTAAGTTCAATAATGAACATTTCATTCTTTTTATACAAGGTTATAATTGCATTATCCATGGCATCATCATCCCAGAAACGCCACAAAACCCGTAAGGGTAAAGCTCCTACCCAAGGAACGGGGATTGAAGAAGTTCTTGATTATTCAAGATACTTCAGTACAAAACGTCAAATGATGGTGTTTGAAAAAATGTTTCACAGCAGACCAGACTTATCACCAAAAGCTATTCATTCTTCGTTTTTTTTTGCACCGGGGTTTCAATTCCAAAACCTTATGAATTTCCAAGGTTTACAACCTTTCCTTGGAATGAAACTTTCGTATTATGAGGACTTTGTCAGACTATTTTATACAAATATAAAGATCACACCTATTGGTGACCTTTCTATTAAGATCTGCTCAAAGCGAATACACATTAATTAAATGTATTGGATGAACATTGCAAATCTTAGGTATGACGGTGTTAAGTTAACCCCTATGACGATCCCTGAGAAAGTAAATTTTGATCGAGCACTAGCATTATCGTCCATGATTCGTGAAGATGTTCAAGGTCAAAATATTAGAAATGCCGATAGTCTGAAAATGAATGACCAACTATTACATTACACATGGGTGCACATGTTGTGCCCTCGTGGGAGCAACTTCGCACAACTATTGAATGAAGATATTTTCATGAAGTGGTGCATAAAAAATAATATAATGATTAATTTGCCTCATTACATCATGCAACACATGATTAAATGCCGGGATAATAACATGCCTTTGCTGTATGCAATTTTGATAACACGGATCATGCAGGTGTATGACTTCGACTTGTCAAATGAGGTAGCAATAATGCTAGGATGAAATCATTACTTTGGGAAAAGGAGTATGTAGAAATTAAATATATTCCAGGTCATTAGTGTTTGGCAACTTGGTAGGCCTGACCAGGAAAACAAAGAAGATGATGAAGACCTTCAATTGGCAGAAGACGATGTTCAAGGCGGTCAACCTGAGCCCGCAATCCCCAATCAAATCGAATTGTTAACCCAAATTTGGGTGGGGATGCAAGACATATAAGAAAATATGAGGAACGTTAATACCCGTTTTGACAGGGTTGATCAAAGGATGGAGCGAATTGAGGATACGCCGAATGACATCTGATCCGGTCGGTGGTTGGTGGTTGGTGGTCGGTGACGTCAGCAACGGATAGCCGCGTGGACCGCTCTTAGTGGCACACGTGGGCCAGGGAAGTTGATGTGTGGTGTGCCGTTGAGAGGGTCACCCAGGGATGATCGGTGTTCAGGTGGTGGTCGGTGGTCAGAAGGGATGCGCGATCATCGTCTAGATAAGACGATCGGTCGTCGCGCCACACGCATGCAAGCTAGGAACGAGAGGCAATTCCGAGTGAGAGTGTTGCGTATGAGTCTCGTGTGGTAGAGTAGTGGAAGAAGGAGAAGATCAGGTGCTTCGTAGTACTGAGAGTGGCCTAAGGGAGCTAGCAGCCAGTCGGTGGTTGGTGCTCTCTAACCCATAACGTGCATGAAGCAATGCAGGGGTGATCGCGCACACAACAAGTAACACCTGGTATGTGCGCTAGCCAGGCCACACCTGGTATTCACACTGAGGTTGTACGAGACATCCAGCGAAAGAAACATGCGAAGTTACTTCGTAAGTAAATAACTTAGGCACGCCGTAGGGTATATAAGGGCATTCCACGCTCATGCAGAGGTAAGATTTCATTCGTGCAAGTTACCCGTTAACACACAGAGAGAAAGCGAGAATCACAGAGTGCACACGAGTCTCCCAAAGATTCATCGTACTTAGTTCTTTGGTGGTTTTGTGTGGCTGACTTGAGCGTCGGAGTGCAATCGACCGCTAGAGGCGCCGTTTGTTGTGTTTCGCAGGTACGCTTGGGGTTTTTTGAGGAAGCGCTTGGAACGTGTTTGCGGAAGGCATAGTTTAACGTGGCGAGTCCTTTGACAATCAAGTCACCGGCAAGATCAACATCCAACGTCATCAAGGCCATTGATTATCTTATCATTATGTTATTGTCATTCTTATTTTTATTTCTATTTTTCATGTTGGACATAGTTATTGTTATTGTTATTTTTCACCTTGAACATTGAGAAATTGTTATTTAATATTATGCTTTTATGGTAGTTATTTAGAGAATGATAGTGTTTTGAATGCACCTTCTTTAACATTTGATTTCTATTATGCATAAATCAAATTTGGGGTCCATTACCTAAATTGGAGAATCAAGAGCATTGATTAGGTGGCCTTCAATGTTTATGCATGACACCACATCATCCTCTAGTTGTACCAGTTGTGGTGTGAAAACACGTGGTACTTTTACCCATGCTGCTGGGAGCAGAAGTGCCTTCGTTGCTCCTATTTGTGATTGTGGACAGTTTGTTGTTCTAAGAACAGCAACAACTGGAAAAAAAAAATGCGGGGAAACGATTTTGGGGTTGTCCCAAGTACAAGGTAAAATTTATTCAATTAAGTTTGATGCAAACTTAAGAATACTACTTTAAACTTATTCATTGTTAAATTTTATTATTTTCTTCAAAACATATTAGAAGTGACATTGTTCTAGGCTGTAATTTTTTCAAATGGTGCATTGAAGACGTTGTCGATGAAAGAGATGCAATCATTATTAAACAATTGAATAAGATATGCCTTCTAGAAACAAGTTTGAAGGTATCCACAAGAAGGATTAAAATGTTATTAGTGGGGATGTATTTTCTTTTTCTAATTAACATTATTATGTTCTTAAGTTTTACATAATTTCAAAATTACGAAGGAACATGCCTTTATCTCTCTCTTTATCTCTCTCCATATAAAATGTAAGGACTTTATATATTTTTGCGAGTACTTAATATTCATCTTATGTTCTAAATACACATTTACTTTTTAAAATATATTAATTTTATTAATAATAGTAATGGAAATCATGATTAATAATAGTTTTGTATATAAATATATATATAATAACATAATTTAAAGAATCATAAATAATATTAAAATGATCTAAATACATTAATTTAACTAACATCATTAATTTCAATTAATAAAATAAAAAATAATAAAATTATATTTAAATTTATATTTTATTTAATTATTTATTTGAATTTTACATTATATTTTTATTTATAATTGAAATTTTCAATTATTTTAATTAACTAAAATATGCACAAAATTAATAATTATTTATTTCTTATTTTTTTATACATAGGGATAAATTTGTAATCTTATAGTTTAAACCATTAAAAAAAAATACTCTTACAACCATCACATCATTCACGTATCTCGATAAACTCTCACACATGCACCCTAACATACCCGAGTCCAAACACACTCAACTTTCTTCACACTTTCTTCTCAAATCCTCATACTTCCACTCTCCCACACCCTCAACTTTCCACTCCCCAATCCAAACAAAGCATAAGGGTTTGTGCTTTCAGTTTCAAGAGTTTGAAATCACGGAGACAAAGAAGACTAAGGGTTTCTGGTTCACTATAAGAATAATAAGATTTAGCTGCAATAGAAAGCGTGGGTCACACTATTTGCGTAGGTTAAGCCTACACAAAATGAAGAAAAAATAAATAAATAAATAGTGTCCGTCAAACACACGAAAAATCCACACATTACAAGAAAAAAAGTAATTAGTTTCCACATATTTGAGGGGGCCAACCACGCAAAACGGATGCAAACTTAAAATAAAATAAAATTATAATAATAAAATTTTAAATTTTTGAAGGTTTAGCCCACGCTATGCTTTTGAAGCTAAGTCCTCGCTATGCATTTGAAGCTAAGTCCCCGCTGTTAGAATATTTGGTTTTAAACTAGAGGGGGGCTGAATTGTTTAAAGAGGGTTTTCGAAAACTTTTAAGTCAAGAATGAAATTATCTCAAGAAACAAATGATAAAGAATTCAGTTTGCCAAAACTAAAGCAAAAAGCAACTGCACCAGAAAAAAACAATCGGTTGTTTTGCAAAAACAATCGGTTGTTTTGCAAAAACAATCCGGTTGTTTATACCAGTTTGCAAATATCAAAATTGAATTTAAAGAGTTAAGGGATAGAGAAAATGCACATAGAGATTTATACTGGTTCACTCTAAACCCAGAGCTACATCCAGTCTTCTTAGAAACCACTGAGGAACACCAATAAGAAATCAAACCTAGATCACTTACAAACACAACCAAGAAAGTGACCTTGATCCCCTCAAGACACACACTTCTCTTGGCCAACACACCAACACTAAGAATGCTGATTTTGATCCCCTCAAGAACACACAACACTTCTCAGCAATCACACAAAGATTCTTGTTCAACAGATACAAGGATTACACTAGTTACAGAAGCAAATCTGAAATCAATACAAGCAGAAATCCTATCTCACACTCTTTGATCAATCTCAATCTCTAACCAATCTCAACTTTTTCAAAAACTCAAAATCAGTTTTTTTAAAAAGTCAAATCTGTTTTTCTGTATATATCAAACTTGTTTGTTATCAAATCTTAACAAACTATTAATTGCATTTAAAGATTGGTCAAAGCATTAAAAACTGGAGCGTAAACAGTTAGAAAACATTTAAAGCCCAGTCAAAACAAAAACCATTTTTCTGCTATGGTACCAAAACAAACAATCGGTTGTTTCCTCGAATCAATCGTTGTTTTGGTTTTAATAGCTCAACCATTTGAAAAACAGTTTTCAATCTTTTCTAAAAACACCTAAGTATAAAACAATCGGTTGTTTCGAAAAAACAATCGGCTGTTTTTCACTTAGTTTGAAAAACACTTTTCTTTTTAAGAAGATTGAGAATGCCTATGCTTTGGATTCAATCAAGAGTGGATTACAAAACTTAATCTACCCCAGATCCTATCAAAGACAACTCAGCAACAACAAACACAACCTAGCCTTCAACATCCTTCAAAGGGTTTTGGATTCTTCAAAGCTTGAACACCACTTGGTTCAGCAATCTCCCCCTATTTGATGAAGACAAATCCCTGATGCTTGTGTTGTACCTGATTGAATCTGAAGCAGTTCCTGCAAGGCACAATTTTAAGCAAAACACAGAACTTCTAATATTTGGTTAACACAGAAACAAATATAGAAATTTAGAACATAATATGAGAGTAAACAATCAAACAAAATATAGGAGCAAAAACCTATAAGGTTTTACTCATCCAAACTGTTTTGCAAAATAAAAAACTTAAACACCTTAAACACAACATATATCTCCCCCTATTTGTCTTCACAAATAGACAAAAAGAAGAGATGAGAAAGATAATTGTTCTTAGTACAGCAGATTTAAAACAGCAAAAGCAGAAAGAATAGAAAACTGATACAACCACAAAAAACAATCGGTTGTTTCGATACATCAACCGGTTGTTTTTCTTCATTCATCATCATCAGCATATTGAAGATCAAAGATTTGGTTATGTACTGCTTCAATTTGTTCATCTAGAGTCATAAAACGTGCATCCATACTGTCAAACCTGTTATTAATCATCTGGGAATTGCTTACACAAAGATCATGGAGATTCCTTTGATTCTCCGCAAAGCTATCAAGCCTATTCATCATGAGTTCTTCAAAAGAAGACATGGATTAAATTCTTTCTCTTTGATTTCCAACACCAGCACTTGGTCCAGCATCTTGCTGTGCTTCAGGTAGATCTTCATGTTGAAAATCCATATCAGCAGGTTCATCTTGTTCATGATCAGCAGTAACACTAGATGAGGCTCCAAAGTCACCATCTTTGTTAATCCATTTGCCACCTACTTTGGTGAAACCCATTTTACTGAGAGATCCATTGTTCAACTCTTGAGTTGACTTGACCAACTCAGATGTTTCATCCTCTAGGTTCACTTCAAAATAGTACAGAAATTTAGAAATCAAAATAGCATATGGATAACGATAGTTACTTAACCTCATTGCCTTTTGCATGTGCTCTTTGATGATGTGTATCCAATTAATTATGATCTTCTTCATAATGCAGAAGATGTACACCAGATCTTCCTCAGTGAGAACAAAATGATTGCTTCCCCTTGGAGTTAGAATCCAAGTCACAATGAGGGCTAGCAACCTTTCATCAAGCCTTAAGCCACCAACCGAACAAGTACTAACTTGTGAATTTTGGTTCTTCAAGCAGCTCTTGTAGTATTTAACTTTGTTGAAGTCCTCCACTACACCAAGGTTCCATTTGTTAATTCTGAGGCCTGAGTACTTTAGAGCAGCTACAGCAGTCGACACTTCATGTGTAATCTCCATATCTACACCTTTTACATGAGAAACAAGGTTGTTTCCTTCAAACTTTAGATTTGTGTAGAAAACCCTTATTAAATCTGGGTAGATGTTCCCCTTCATCTCCAAGAACTTTCTGAGAGATTGATCTTTGAGCAGCCTTCTTACATTATCTAGCTTTTGGCTTTTCAGCCAATCAAAGCACACAACCTTGGGGTTGTTTATCACTTTGGTGCTAGTTTCAAACCTATATCTCTCAATTAGATCATTGTCTCCAGAAAACCATCCTTCTAGCCTTCCTCCAGACCTTACAACTCTGGATTTGACTCTTCTTGAGGTGGGAGGAGTTGAATTCATGATGGTAGAGATGAACAGCAGAGAAAAACTCACTCACAGATTTTGTAAGAGATGTTGCAATTGGTTGTTCTTGTAGAAGATCAGCTACAACAAATTTTATAGCACAAGCATAATCATAAAGCATTTACTGACATGAGTGGGTACCAAATTTTCAGAGAGAGAGGACTTGACCATGCCCTGCATAGAAAACTTCAGAAAAAAATAAATAGAAAATCACATGGTCTTCACATGTGATCTTTGACTAGTCATTAAGACTCTTGAATTTCCAAGATTTTGGAATATATTCCTTTATAATTGTTGTAACTTCTCTTTGAACGTGATCAACTTTCAACTTAGGTTCATTGACCAAGGATTCTCTCTTTAATTTGATCTGCAACAGATAGAAAATCAAAATAGAAATTAAATTGGATTCTTCACAGTGCTGTCAGACTCAAAACAATCGGTTGTTTCGAGAAAACAATCGGTTGTTTTTCTGCAGCAGTAAACTCATTTTGAATATTTAAGCATGAGCAGAAATAGATCAAAGCAAATGAAATTTAACACTTTAAGAAGATTATTCAAACATGTAAAAGAACTTAAAAACCAGAAATTGATAACAGAGATAAGGAATGTCTTATCCTCTGTGTTGTTCTTTCAATGAGCCATGTACTTTGAGATCAAGAGGCCTCATTTTGACTGTTGAGGGTTTTTGGATATTTGCAGAACATTGATTCAACCTCAATGTTGGTCTTTTTCTTCAAAAGGCTTGATCAGATGACTCAGTCCTTCACACTTCTTTAGATTTCCTGCACAAGCATGAGTTCAAGCAACAAGATTTGGCCCCTTCACAAATGTGGATCCAATTGATTTCTTTTTCTCATTTGGAACGTCACATTCTCTAGGAATCCATTTCATGTAGCCTCTAGGAACATAAAACTTTCTTATTTTGCAGAATCTAACCGAATGGCCCTTCTTCATGCAATAAAAGCATGTAACAACCGGTTGTTTCGAGACAACAATCTGTTGTTTTTCTTGCTTTTTTAAATTTTTTTTTGAAAACTTATTTTGTTGGTTTTGCGGATTAAAACCTAAACCAGCCTTTCCAAAAACACAGCTTTGAGATGCCAAGACATTCTCAAAGTTAGATTGCCCTTTTGAAAGCTTGTCCACGGTGTTAACAAGATAATGTACCTTTTTCTCAAGATTTTCACAAATGAGAGTGTCACACTTGCCAGAAGAATTTTTGAAATGTGTTTCCAGATTTTTGAAATCATTTTTAGATTTTTCAATATCATCTTCAAGTGATTTCACTCTCTTTTCCAACCAGCTATTGAGTTCTTTCAATCGGTTGTTTGAAAGCATCAATCGATTAGCTTCATCGTGAGTTTCTTGAAAAGCTTCAAGCAATTCACTATAATTTTGTTCATTTAAAGAAGCACATGAACTTACCTCACTTGAGCTACATGATTCATCATCATCTTCAGCAATCAAACAGATGTTTGCTTTCTCATCTTCACTTGATGAAGAACTTGATGATGATACCTCATTTTCATCCCAAGCTATCTAGGCTCTCTTTGTCTTGCCTTTCTTTTCCTTGTAGCTAGGCTTTTTCTCCTTGCTCTTGTTTGGACAATCTGCCTTTATATGACCTTGCTCACCACAGCCAAAACAAGTATAGTTATTGGAATTAAAATCATTTGATTTCTTGTTTCCATACCTATCTTTGTTGTTCTCCTTGTTGCGGTTCCTCTTCAAGAATTTGCTAAACTTTCTTGACAGCAAGCTAAGGTTTTCCTCATCACTATCATCGCTGGATTCTTGTTTGCCTTTATGCTTGGAAGCTTTTAAGGCTATGCTCCTTCCAAGCTTGTCTTCGCTTTCTTGAATGTTGAGTCGATTCATCTCTAACTCATGTTCCCTAAGCTTACCAAACAAAGAAGCCATACTCAAGGATGTTAGATCTTTAGATTCAGAAATAGCAGTTACCTTGGGTTACCATGTTCTATCAAGACATTTCAAGATCTTGATGTTTAGCTCTTCCTTTTCAAAGGTCTTGTCAATACTCATTAGATGATTGATGATGTGCGTGAATCTTTTCTGCACCTCAGCAATGGTTTCACCTTTGAGCATTCTAAACATCTCATACTCTTGGATTAGAGTATGCTTCCAAGCTCTCTTCACCTCATTTGTACCTTCACGAGTTACCTCCAAGGTGTCCCACATCTCTTTTGATGATTTGCATTGAGAGACCTTAAAAAACTCATATGAATTTAAAGCAGAGGTTATTATATTTTTGGCAATGCAATCGAATTTGGCCTTCTTGCTTTCTGAATCGGTCCATTGAGACCAAGGCTTTTCAATGAAAGATCCATCCTTTTCAAACTTTGGGACAAAAGGACCATTTTCAATTGCATCCCAAATTCCTTTGTCAAGTGATTCCATAAAGATTTTCATTCTCACTTTCCAAAATTGGTAGTTCAAACCACAAAACAGAGGTGGTCTGTTGATTGAAGCACCTTCCCCAAAAGGTAGTCTATCAGCCATAAAAAAAAAACAGTTTTAGGATCACACTTGAATAAGTTTCAAGAACCCTAGCTCTTGATGCCAATTGTTAGAATATTTGGCTTTAAACTAGAGGGGGGTGAATTATTTAAAGAAGGTTTTCGAAAACTTTTAAGTCAAGAATGAAATTATCTCAAGAAACAAATGATAAAGAATTCAGTTTGCCAAAACTAAAGCAAAAAGCAACTGCACCAGAAAAAAACAGTCGGTTGTATATATCAAAGTTGTTGTTGTTAGAGTTAAACAATGTCTAAGTTCAAGAGGGGAGGGGTGAATTGAGCTTATCAAATTTTCGCAAAAGAAGCTGATTTACAGTGTAATAGAGGTGAAAAGAACAGATTGATTTTAAATGAAACAGATTGGTTTTACAAATGACTTTAGCACAACCAGAACATGATCAACGAGGTTTAGATCAACCAGCAGAAATAACAGAGACAAATTGATTAACTTTCCCAGTTTATAAAGTTGCAGTTTGTAGCACAGAATTAATCAATTTTACTTAACACAAGGCATCTAGAGTAATGGACAAATGTCACAGTTCAGTCAAGCCATATTACAGATTCACATAGCAGCTTAATTTATGTTTAGAAGATTGATTAACAAGCTAGAATGGCAGATTTAATCAGGTCCAGAATTAACAGATTTAGATTCAAAAGAACAGATTCCTTTCTTGACAGATTATGTGAAAACTCAGAATTAAGTGCAGGGATGAGAAGAGAAACACAAGAGAATTTTTATATTGGTTCACTCATCAAGAGCTATGTCCAGTTCACCTTACTCCAAGGTGGAATCCACTAAAACAGATACAATCATATACAGCACACAGCAGTTCTTGAACCCTTCAAGAACTCCAACAACCAAGGCTGAAAAAACACTATTCCAGCATACCTTGCACTCCAAGAAACCCTATCTAGAGTGACTAACACTTATACCTATTACAAGAATGAATAAGGGAAAGACTACACCTGAAATTGTGTTGCAAGAACATAAACCAATTGTTCTATTTGCTCCAAGACAGTACCAACACCTTCAACCAGCACAAGGTTCTTCAAGAACAAACTCACATGTATTTTTTCTTTTGAAAAACCTTTGCAAAACCTATTTGATCCTCTTTTTCACACCCGAAATGTTGTATCTCTGTTGAAACTATGATTGTTCAGCATTCCTTTACGTGAGAAGGGCATTTTATTTTATAGAGAACAGTTTCTAACCACTTTTTAAAAAACAGTTTCAGAGCAGTTAAAGAAACAACAGGTTAAATGTTAACAAAACTGCCAGCTAGCTTAACTGAAATAATAGACTGAGCTTTACCTTTGGTGCCCTAACAGAATTTCGAAAAGCCTTTAACAGAGTAGAAATAAACCGATTGTTTCTCAATAAAACAGATTTATTTTTGTACTGAATCAAACCATTTAAGAAAACTTTAAAAAGCTTTTCCAAAACCATTTAATCAGATCATGAGCTTGATCTTACTACCTTGATTTGTCATCTAGGATGGGTCATGCAGCAAAAGGCAACCTTGAATATACACAAACCTAAAATACAGAATCATCTAAGATACATTGCAACCTTCAAAGCAAACTAGCTAAAGACTACATCAAACACACTAATGCAAGGTTGAGATGAGCTTCATCCATCTCCAACAGTTGTTTGTTATCAAATCTTAATAAACTATTAATTGCATTTAAAGATTGGTCAAAGCATTAAAAACTGGAGCGTAAACAGTTAGAAAACATTTAAAGCTCAGTCAAAACAAAAACCATTTTTCTGTTATGGTACCAAAACAAACAATCGGTTGTTTCCTCGAATCAATCGATTGTTTTGGTTTTAACAACTCAACCATTTGAAAAACAGTTTTCAATCTTTTCTAAAAACACCTAAGTATAAAACAATCGGTTGTTTCGACAAAACAATCGGTTGTTTTTCACTTAGTTTAAAAAACACTTTTCTTTTTAAAAAGATTGAGAATGCCTATGCTTTGGATTCAATCAAGAGTGGATTACAAAACTTAATCTACCCCAGATCCTATCTAAGACAAGTCAGCAACAGCAAGCACAGCCTAGCCTTCAACACCCTTCAAAGGGTTTTGGATTCTTCAAAGCTTGAACACCACTTGGTTCAACACCCGCTACTTAAACGTTTTGAAGGTTCAACCCACGCTATGATTTTAAAATTAAAAATAATAAAATTATAATTAATTTATTTCAAAAATTCTAGTTGTTGAAAGGTGTTGAACTTGAATATGAGCTAGAGAGCCCACAAAACTGCTGAGCGAACATTTCTTTCTCCACTCCTTCTTCTTCTTCCTCCTCCACTCCACAAAACTCCGTGACGGTGACCGTGCTTCGACCGTGAACGTGCGACCGTGAACATTCATCCTCCACTCCTTCTTCTTCTTTGACCATGACCGTGCTTAGACTTGAACGTGAGGCCGTGAACGGTGAGTTTCACATTTCTTCCTCCATTCCTTCTTCTTCTTTGACGACCATTAATGAGTAACCCTAGGTTCTTGATGTAGGTTTCCCATATACATGTTTTTTCTTACAATTATGATGCTGATTTGTGTAACCCTAGGATGATTTTTCTTCTTACATGTTGATTTAAGAGGACGCTAAGTTCTCGAATGATTTTGATGTCAAGTTCTTTGTAGGTCATTGATAGAGGACTGTGAATATCTTAGCTTTGTGAGGTTGGATTTTAGCAAGATGGTCCTTTAAGTGGATTTTAGCAGGATGGTCCTTAGTTTTCTAGTAGTGAAAGCATAGTTGAATCTCTAATGTCATTATGTTATTGACCACCGAATACAAATAGTCCTTTACCTGACATGTTACGAATAATTTGTGTAAAAAGGGTATAAGTGAATACACATTGGATTACTGAGGGAGTTAGGAGTAACAGTGGTCCTTTGCGTTATTTGAATTGTCTGTGGTAGGCAGCAAGAATCAAATTCCCCTCAACACCTTTTGAAAATGATTTCTGCTATTTTAATATACCTTCTAAAGTTTGATTGCACTCCAGCGTTTTTCAGTTTCCACGAAGTTTCAATAATTGACGATAGCTAGCTACCATGGCAATTCATAGTTTTTGTCCCAAAGCACATTCACAAAAGTAGAAAAAGGGTGTGTGTACTATACATTCATTCATTCATTGACCCTTCTCCATCACACTTCCAAGCACCAAGTGTAAAGAAAAAGCTGCTAGATATCTATGATAACAAGAGCCCTATAAGATCACAAATTATTATATATGTAAATTGAAAAGATGTTCATGTTGTCAAGTAAAGAGTGGTGGAAATTCAGTTGTATGATAGCAGCTAATAATTTCTCCTTTGTGTCAGATATTAATTGTTGCTTACATTATATATTACATGATGGAGCATGCATTTACGTTGTCTTCACTGAAAAGGGACATGAATTTCTCTTCTGTCTCAGCAGAAGGTGTAAATGATATCATGTTTCGAACATAGCCAGAGGGTGCCCTTTTGTCATACACCCCAGAGGCATGAGGATATGTCACCACAGCTCTTTTCTTCCCAGTTCTCTTTACCCTATTCAACACCTTTTTTGTATCAACACAACCATTCACTGTCACCCTGCTTTGCTTTCGGTTTATCTCCACAAATTTACGTAATGCTACAACACATATCGCATAAGCTTAAGATTTATATGTTAAGCATTAAAATGTTCTTTACGAAAGCATGAATATTGCACATGTGTAGCAGACCTTGAAATGAAATTCAACTTTAAGAGGATAAGAATTCAAATCTCAAAACCCATTAGGGTTAACTTATTGGTATGAGGAGTTTAGTAGATAGTTAGTGTGAGATTTTAGGTCAGCCACGATTGCTGAAAACATTATTCAACACATTATATATGCAAGGTATCTATTTGTGTTGAAGGTGATGTGAAGGTATTGTGGATGGATGGAGATGATGGAAGACCAAAAGCTGACTGAAGGGGAAGACCAAAGTTAGTCAGTAAGGGGTATTGAATTGCAGTAGGTGTCAACAATGCTTCTAGTGAGTAATAGGGTGTATATTATCCTGTTTTTGGTGTTTTGTAGTTGCTAGTTGGGATGGTTGGGGTTTTGGTTTTGGTTGCTGTGTGGGACGATTTTTGTGGATGGATGGAGATGATGGAAGACCAAAAGCTGTCTGAAGGGGAATACCAAAGTTAGTCAGTAAGGGGTATTGAATTGCAGTAGGTCTCAACAATGCTTCTGGTGAGTAATAGGGTGTATATTATCCTGTTTTTGGTGTTTTGTAGTTGCTAGTTGGGATGGTTGGGGTTCTGGTTTTGGTTGTTGTGTGGGACGGTTTTTGGTAGCTATGTGGGCTGGTATTCTAGGTTTGTAGTAGCTGCTACCTAGCCACTCCATGGTTGTAGTTAAGCAATGAGACAAACTACAAAAGAAGAGGAATCTCACTTTCTACACACATCTCAATACCTACCTTTCACGGATTTCAAACCTATTCTTTGTCATCTTCCCTCTATTCTCTGTCTATTTTTGCATGTTGCTTCCTAAATTCTACATGTGAAATAATTTAGTTTGTAGTTACTATACAAGTGGTGGAAGTGTGAGCATTGTTTGTATTTGTAGAGTTGATGTGTTTGGTGTGTTCATGTCCTCACTTAGGATATGTGCTTCAATGATTCAGACCTATGCATGCATTTGTCTTTTTTTTAATTTGCGATGGCGAATGTATGCACTTAGGAATATTTATATAATGATGATGCACTTTTTTCTTGGAGTAAATTTCTGCAGCATTAAAAGGGTTGATAGAGGTTTAATTTTTTCGTGTCTTTTCCTAACTCTTTTTTTCATTGGTTTATGTGGAAACAAAGAGAGATAGAAGGTAAAAAAGAGCAGTGATTAAATTGACTTTTGGTCTTCGCCTTCTAAACTACGTTGGAAGTTGTTGCTTCCCCTTTAAGTTCTTTCTTTGTTGGATTTGGGTTGAAGAAGAAAAAAATAGAGATTGAAATTAACAAACAATGGGTTGGGAAGAACCATTTTACACTCTCTTAACCAACTCATTCACCCTCCTTTCATGGTAAATCCAACACTTTCTCTTTTCTTCATTGCTAGTTATTTCAAAATTTAGCTATGATCAACCAAATGTAACCGTTCTGTTTTAGTTTTCTTAGTTCTTATTTTCTTACGTTTGTGTCTATTTTGTTTTTCTTGCACGTGCAGGCCTCCGTTTAGCTTTATTTGTCCATTGTAAGTAGCTGCTATCAGTACTCGTAAATATGATGATGTATGTGTTCCTATTTTTTTTTCAGGTTTGTTTCTGTTCGTGCAATGCAGAGTGACTCCCGTTCCAGCAACGAGCGATGCCTTGCTTTTTAGGTTCTGTTTTCCTTGTCAATGATCATGGAAAGGGGACTTTCAGTTTTATTGAACTGGTACTTTTTTCTGCTGAGAATTTAATTGATAATTTGAGAAAATCTAAAGTGTATTTAGTTTACATTAATCATTAAACTCGCCTAATTGTTAATCAATTTTTTGTCATTTTTTATTAACTCTTATACTGTCATTCCATAGTTTCCTCTTTGAGGCTTTAAACTCCAACATTCTCTTCCATAGAGTATATAACAAGTCATAGAGCAATGTGATAAGACTCACTTCTATAGAGTACAAGTGGTCATTGAGCAATATGATCACAATCACTTCCATAGAGTACAACTGGTCTAAAACTTTCCTTTAAGCTTAGTAGGTACTTTTTTATCACAAATATTTTGAGTTGAAAATCACTTTACAAGTCAAAACTGATTTCACACAATTGTGATATGGTATGATAGTTTTGTTTGATAATTCTTATATATCACTACTCATAGAGCGGTGTTATATTGGCTAATAATTTCATCATTACTATATACATATATTCTATGCAGAAAAATGGATCGAAGATGGATGTATGAACGACTTGATCCATCAAGGAGACTTAGCCAACAATTCATTACACATATTTAATAGAAGGTTGTCTTGTTCTATCATACGTCCTCATCCCTTTATGAGCTACACTTTTTCCATTTTAATTTGATCATGTTCCAAAGCCTAAAGGATTTTCAAAACCTATGAAATAGACTTTGACAGACACATTGAAAAGACTAATTTATAAAATGACACTAAGACACTGCATATATATATATATATATATATATATATATATATATATATATATCCCCATGTATGTATATATAGAGAGAGATAAACTCAAATGAAATGAATAGTGTACATAGAATCTAAAGTGATAATCAATACTTACTCCTTGTATATTCATCTTCTTATAATAGTAAGCCTCAAAAGAATATTAGTGAGTACTCATTATTTTGCAATGAAAGAACTGTCTCTTTATAAAAGAATCTCAATAAGATGAAATTATAACTTAGAAGAAAAGGTATATTCACCTTTCCAAATCAACTATTTTTTTCCTATGATAATGAGCTTTACTAGAAGAGGTGAGAAGACATTAGTAGTTTGATGTCCTTCATAGTGGAGGTGCTAGCGAGGAGTAACTGTTGAAAATGTATTTGGCAATATTGCACTTCAAGAAGGAGAGGTGTCTTTGCTTCATAGTTCAAAGCTTATTTCATCTTCTGAAATTTTTAAGCTGAAGGTATTATAAAAATAGTTTAGTGAAGCATGCATATTTTCATAGAAAAATATATCCTTGGGAGGGTCATTCATAGTTGCTCAAAATTTCTAAGAGATCCATTTACATTCGGATGAAGCATAACAGATCTTCATCTTTCAAGAAATGGAGCATGATTTGTCATGTTTCTTTCTTAAAATAGTGGTTTTTTAATGGTGTTTCCCTATATATGCTGCAATGTTTGATTTTCTTTACCATTCATTTGTGTTCTGATAGTGTATTTGTGTATTATTTGTGTTGATAGACTATAACAAAGAAGAAAATTTCTTCTGCTTTCTCGTTTCCTGTTGAACTTGATATGCGGCATAGAATGTCTGAGCTGTCTCAGTTTGACTTGGTGTATGACTTGTCAGCTGTACTGATTCACAGTGCTAATAGTTGTCATTACATTGCTCATATTAAGGATGTAAACACTGGGCAATGGTGGGAATTTGATGATGAGCATGTTACTAATTTGGGTTGTCATCCATTTGGCGAAGGGTCTTCAAATTCTACCTCTAAATCCATCAAGACTGATGCAATTCATTCTAATTGTTCTCAAGCGATAGTAGCTGACAGTAATGGAAATGGTTTGCATGCCTCTCATTCAAAATCTTCACTTGTGGAGACATTTTTGTCTAGTGATGCGTACATGTTGATGTACCATCTTAAACATACAAAAAATGTTGGTGAAATTGGGAGTGTAATTTGTGGTCCTAAGCATGATGAAAGAGAGGGTGTAGAAGTTGCTTTGCAAAATGGTGCTTCTCTTGCATCTCATCTTTGTAATGAATTCAAAATTTCAATGCCTCATATGATGAAGCTTGTCAGGAGTACAATAACAAGAAAAAGTTGGAATTGGGTCGTATTACTGGAAGGAGACAGGAGGTTCGATCTGTTTTAGCTAAAGCTCTTGTTCAACCACTGGAAAAACCATTTTATTGGATTTCTAGCGAATGGCTTTGCCAGTGGGCTAACAACATTATTCCAGTGTTAGTGTTTTTCCTTTTAAACAATTATTAGAGTCAGGTTAATTGATGTATTAATATTTTATAGGAGGCTTACTTTGCAAGGTATATGCAGCCCTCTTGACAACTCGTTTGTCCAATGCTCACATGGGAAAGTCCCAGTTTCAAAGGTTACCTCAATGAAACGAGTGATGCTAAAGCATGGGATACCTTGTTCTCCAAGGTAACTTTTTGTTGGTTTCCTGTTACATATTTTTTGTGGATTATTAATTATCTACATGTGGTATAGTGTTGTTAAGGTATGATAGGATGATACTGGGATAAAAACAACTTACGATATGAATATGATAGAATCCAAGCAAGATAAGCTTAAGCCAGTCGAATGTTTGGTGCACCTCAAATAATTAGATAACTAAATTATGTTACCTTTTCCTGTATTCAACATGGACCAAATAATGGTAAGATATGATAAAAATTATGTTCAAATGACAAAATTACTCTTCCATTAAAATTACATATAGTTTCTCATATTTTATTGCTTTCTAACTTAGTTCCTCCCTCTGAGGATAAGAAATGCTTTGAACGGTTAACAATGATTATGTCTTAGGAAAGGTCAAAATTGACAAGCAACTCTTTCAACCTATTTTTATGTTTTCAGTTGGGCAATACTGGTAGGAAAGATGAAAAGAAAATTTACAAGATGTAGTGGAGATAAATCTAGTTCTATAAGTGAACTTTAGAAGTTGGGGAAGTGGTTGTGTTGCCCATGACCACATTTTTTACTGGTGATGTCTGTAAGGAAACTAGTGTTTATTGGGAGTTGATGGAACATAAATTTTCTTAGAAATGCTTATGTGAGGAGGAAAATTCTATTTACTTAGCTAAATTAATTACAGTTTCTGACAAGAGTAGAGGTCGATGTTTTTATGTTGTACAAATGCTGGTTTGCTGCTGCAGTTTTGGTACTGCTTTTTTTTGGTTTTATGTTGTATAAATGTTGGTTTTCTGCTGCAGTTTTGGTGCTGGTTTTATGATGTGCAAATGCTGGTTTTTTGCTGCAGTTTTGGTACTTTTTTTAGCTGGTTTTATGTTGTATAAATGTTGGTTTATGCTACAGTTTTGGTGCTAGTTTGGTGTTGTTTTGATTCTGTTTTTGCTGCAGTTAAAGTGCTTTTGATGTTCTTTTTGGAGCCTAGGCATTGTTGTTTTTAGGTTTAGTAGCAGGGTGTTAAGCATAGTTTGTTTGAGTGTGTGTCCTTGTTCTTTGGGAATGTTTGTAGTCATCTGTTATGTAGATGATCTTTTTAGTTTTAGGCTCTTTCTTGTTATGTTAAAACAAGAAAGGTTTCAAACTGTTTAAGATTTAACTTCTCTAGGTTGACATGATCAGAAAGTAGAAGTTTCTTGGAACCTTATATAGTAGCTCAACTTCTGTTTGTCATCAAGTTACTATTTTTTAAAACGTGTTTTCTGTTTTTCTTGGTATTTTGAAGAGTGTGAAGGTAAGCTTGTCTTGGTATCTACCAGCTCAACCTTAGTTAATTAAAGTAACTTTAGTTCAATTTCAATCAAAATATCAATCAAAAACCACAAATATCACGTTTCTACCTTTGTATTTTTGTACAAAATTCCAAGTTTATTATCGTGGGTCTTGTATTAGAAAATAATTTTTCTTGTTCTTTTCCTTGTTCCTATTAAAAAATATTTTTTTCTTTCTCATTTTAAAAACAATATTCAATTTTCAAGACAAGTAAAAAGTATAAAGAAAAAGTTATAAATAAAATTT
Organism: Phaseolus vulgaris; assembly: GCF_051622355.1. Lineage (NCBI taxonomy): Eukaryota > Viridiplantae > Streptophyta > Magnoliopsida > Fabales > Fabaceae > Phaseolus > Phaseolus vulgaris. Next base: position 15,010,663 of record NC_143501.1, on the reverse strand, counting down.
TTTTAGTAAGAAAAACATTTCTTCATATTAGATTGCTTCCTAAAATAATTTTATCTTGAATAATTATATTGAAAAAAATGAAATAGGTAAAAAATAGGATAAATGCAATAAGAAAAAGAGAAGTGGAGAAATTTAAAATTGATTTATTTCAATAAAAATATATTTCAAACTTAAATTCTTTGTGTGCTTGCAGGCTAAGCCTACACTTTTTCAAATAAAAAATATAAAAAATATTTTGAAGGCTAAGCCCACATTAATTTGTGGCCAACATGAAGGTTTAGCCTACGCTAATTGTCTCGTAGCTAAACTCACTCTACTTGGACATTTTGAAGACTTGGCCCACACTAATATAATTTTGTGTGGGCTTAGCGTGGGTCAAACTCACAATTTTTTATAACTACTTGGACTTGGCCCACGCTAATATAATTTTGTGTGGGCTTAGCGTGGGTCAAACTCACATTTTTTTTATAACTACTTGGACATTTTGAAGGCTTAGTCAACGCTAATATAATTTTGTGTGGGCTTAACATGGGTCAAACTCACATTTTTTTATAAATTTCTAAACTCCTTGTAGGCTAAGTCCACGCTTCACCTACGCAAAAAACACCCGTCATGTGTCGCCCACACCCGCCAATATATCTTTACGTCGAATATATTAGCTTCAAAATTCTTATTAACACTATGCCGACGATAATCACCCTTTTGTGTAGGTTTTTCATACTTAGCCTCCATTTTTGACCCAGCAATAATAAAACTTTTTTTTTAGTGGTTGGTGGCGACACGGAAGAGCATACAGCGGTAGAAAGACCATGTAGATGTGCTTCTTTCATTGCAATTTTTTTATTTGAAAATTATTTAGACTTAGAATATAGAGTTAACTAGTTATGTTTTTATTTAACTAGTTTTAAGTATAAGTAATGAAATTTATGTATGTTTGAAGTGATGAAACATTATAAACAAGTTAGGGATTAAAAGTTGAAAATAATTTAAGAATGGGAGCTGGATCACGAACAGTGGCTCGAACGATGTAGCCACGCTCAATGAGTCTCATAACAAGCCATGAACCATGAAACCAGAAGCTCCGATGACGCAAACAGTTTCAGATATTGAACCCATTATCTTCTAGCTTTCTCTTTTTGACCCAAAACACAAAACCAAATAAGATAAAATACTGAACCTCTGATGAATGAATATGGTGGGATACGTTGACTTGGGAATGGAATGTGTGATGTTTGTTGGAAGTTTTTATAGAAGCTTTTGTGCATTCTGCACATGAACAGGGACCATGGAGTTTAATGAAAGATGTTTGTGAACAAATAATGAAAAGTGAAATGTTCTTGTTTGGTCCATTTGGGATTTGGTATGTTTTTCTTTTGAGTCAACACATGATGATCAACAAGTCATGTGATGTATGTCATAGGTAGAAGAAAAGAAAGTTAGTTCAATGGGAGACACCTGACACTTTCCTAATTTAGTTTGGGTCGGTCCAATTAAATAAATGCTTAAATGTGACATAAATTCATTTAGTGTTATATATTTTAATCTTAATTTTTTCTTAATCTCTTAAGTAACACTTTTGATTACGTGATTTCTCTAACATTAAACTTTTTGTTAAGGATAACAACAACTATTAGCTAGTTAACAACTTCTAACTACAAGAACCAAGTAAAAATGGAATTATAAGAAAAGAATTCAAGAAGAAAAATTTGAGTATAAAATTAATTAAAACAATATTGATTTCATAATCTTAAGTTATGTTCACAATTTTGCACCCCTATCTCTAAAAAGTTTACGAAGATAGATTATTTTTATATATATTTAATTACACAGAGTCTCATTCAACTATTATTATTTTACAAAATTTATTATTCAATAATATATTTTTAGGAGTATTAGTGGGAAATATTAAAATAGCTGAGTTTATCTTAGTGTATTTGATCTGGGTGAGAATACAATATTATTTTATTATATATACTTAGTTAATTGTAAAATTAAAGTAATAAGTGATAATAATTGTACTTTCCAGAGGATTAAGTTGGTGTCCAATTAATATATTTAACTTTTTGTGTTAGACTCTCAAAGTTTGAAAGTTATTTTTATGCATATGCTAACCTTATCTAATTCCTTTTAGCTAATGATTTTAAAGAGAATTTAAATTAACAATAATATGTTATAATATATCCAATCCAAATTCAAATAAATTGATTGAATTTAAAATTCATATTCATTTTAATTATATCAAATGAATTTTTTTAAATTCATGGATTAAATCTAAATTCAATTCATTTTGTTAATTAGATTAAATTTACTTTGTCAATTACTTTAAATCCATTTTGATACGAACACAAATTAACTTGGCTCGAATCAGGTCTAAGTCGAATCAATCTGAACGCGGACCAACTCGATTCGACATCAGTCTGAGCTCGGACGACTCGACATCGGCTCGGGTCCGCTCGACCTAACATCGACCCGGGCACACTCGGCTCGACATTAGCCAGGGCCAATCGACTCAACATCAACCCGAGCCTGCTCCACTCGACATCGGCTCGAGTCTGGACGACTCGACATCGGCCTGAACCCGGACGACTCGACATCGGCCTGAACCCGGACGACTCGACATCGGCCTGAACCCGGACGACTCGACATCGGCTCGGGCCCGCTCGGCTGGACATCGACCCGGGCCCGCTTAGCTCGACATTGGTCGGGGCCCATTCAACTCGACATAGACCCAGGCTCACTCTACTCGACATCGGCCCGGGCCCATTCCACTCGACATCAGCCTGGCCCGCTCCACTCGATATCGGCTCAAGCCCGGACGACTCGACATCGGCCTGAACCCGAACCCCTCGACATCGGTTCGGGCCCGGAGGACTCGACATCGGTCTGAGCCCAGAAAAGTCAACATCGGCTCGGGCACGCTCGGCTTGACATCGGCCCGGGCCCTCTCGGCTCGACATTGGTAAGGGCACAATCGACTCGACATAGACCCAGGCCCACTCCACTTGACATCGGCCCGTGCCCGAGAGACTAGACATTAGCTCGAGCCGGCTTGGCTCGACATTGGCCTGGGCCCAATCGATTCAACATCGGCCCGGGTCCAGGAGACTCGACATCAGTTCGGGCTCGTTCGGCTTGACATCGGCTAGGGCTCAATCGACTTGACATCGACTCGGGCCCACACCACTCGACATCGACCCGAGCCCGTTCGGCTGGACATTGGCCGGAGCCCGGGAGACTCGACATTGGCTCAGGCCCGGTCGGCTCAACATTGGCTCAGGCCCGGTCGACTCAACATTAGCCCAGGCCCAATCAACTCAACATCGGCCCGGGCTCATTCCACTCGACATCGGCCTGGCCCCGAGAGACTCAACATTGGCTCGGGCCCGTTCGGCTTGACATCGGTCCGGACTTGCTAAGCTCGACATTGGCTTGGCCCGTTCGGCTCAACATCGGTGCTGGCCCGGCAACTCGACATTAGCCCGGGCTTGCTGACTTGATATCGGCTTGGGCCAGCTCGACTGGACATCGACTCATGAATGCTCGGCTTGACAACGACCCGGGCGAGCTTGGCTCGAAATTGACTCGGCACTACTCGGCTTGATATGGGCCCGAGACTGCTCGGTTAGACATCGGTTTGGGCCCGCTCGCCTCGACATCGGTTGGATTGTCTTGACTTAACTAGGATAAGACCAAATCAAAATCCATCCCAAAATACAATTTCGATAATCCAAAAATGTATCATATCTATATCTAATCTTTATCCAATTAAATGAATTGGATTTAAAATCCAAAAATATAGATTTGGATTTAAATTAAATCTATTTAAATGAATTAAATAATATAAATATGGATAATTATGGGTTGAATTTTGTAATTTGAATTTTTTACCTCCGGAAGATATGCTAAGATTTGATGATCCTGAAGACAAACATACACGTGCATGCATAAGTACTCTAGTCCAAATCTCTTTAATCCATCTCATACTGATCAGACCCAAGCAATAACTAATCTATTTTAAAATAAATAGTATTAATTTATATTATGGTATATAAAAATATTAAAAATTCATTGATTGAGATTATTTAAAATGTAGCTTAACACATACCAAGTCTGTTTTTTTTAAAAAAAAATGTGAAAAATTACTTTAAACCTCGTAAATAAATAACAGTAATCATAAATCAGACAGTATTAGTGCCTTATAGGTGTTCCCTTTTCTCTCACCAAAAAGAAACAAACAAAGGCCAACACAGGAGAAAGAGAAAAAGTAATGGTAAAAAAAAATAAAGGAGAGAAAAAAAAAACACTCAAATTAAGGCAAAAGAAAAGAAAGCTTGATTTCATTGATCAATAAGTGCAGGCTTTCTTTCATAAAGTCTGGATAGGCTTTTTTTCTGAGTAGAGGATTTCACATATCTAAGTGCAAGCTTCAAATATGAAGTAGAACAAATATATATATATATATATATATATATATTTTTTTTTTTTTTTTATTTTTTTTCATATTTAATATCATATTTCTTCGAAGCGTGCATGAAATTGTTTTTTTTATATATTTTTATGGAGAAAAACTACGATTTAACATGTTTCTTTAATCTATTTTTAATTTGATTGATGCATGGAATAAGAGTGAGTGGAACATTATATATTTTTCTACTCTCATAAATATTGTTGTATATATCATATTGTTATACTTCATATTGTGTATAGGAGAATATATAGATAGAAACACCTTATTCCAATATCAGTTTCAAAGTGACCTAAGAAAGGTACTTGGACATTGTTAAGAAAGCACCAATTCTTTTCATGTTTGTATTTTTTACTCTCTCTATTAAAGTGTCCTGTTTTCTCTCTCTCACCAAATTTTCAATCTTAAAAAATAAATATATTTTATTTAATGTATTCTAAGATAAATTCTAACTCAAAAATACAGTCCAAGTCTATTAAATGAGAACACTATGTGACTCAAAGCACCGTATTAAGTTTCTTATTCTGCAAAGTGCAGACCCAACATCGTACTTTAGGATTTTTGACAAGTTTACTTGATTTTATTGGAGGAAACCTTACAAATTCTTTTAAAAATTATACAACCTTACAAATTGTATAAGGACAAATTGTATAAGGAATTTGTAGTAGTCCTTGAAGGTAGAAAGTGGATGAATAAAAGATTAACATCTGATAGATGAATTTAGAGAAGGAGTGTATGAGTTCCTACTTATTAGTCAAGAAAAGTTTCAAGAAAAAGGTGAAATGTTAAGATATCCTTGTGTTAAATGTAGTTGTAAAGCTTTCAAGTATGTGGATCAAGTTTGGTGGGATTTGTATCAAGAGAGATTCATGCCTAATTATTACTGGTGGACAAATCATGGTGAGGAATTGCCACAATTCCCCCAGTGGATGTTGGTAGTTCAGGTTATGGACATGTGAGCAAATAAAAGAATTAGGTTGTTTCCATCAAATGATAATGGATCATGTCGGGTCGCCCTCAAATACACATTGCATGCAACCAGATAGTGTTGTTGGATCTGAGTACATGGAGGAAAAGCTTGATCCTAAAACTCAATTTTTTTTTTGACATAATTGCTGCTACACAAGCACCCTTGTGGGAAGGATGTGAGAATTAGTCAGAATTGTCAGCTTCTTTGGAAGCTCTAAGCTTGAAATTTGACTATAATATGTTTGAAGGATGTTTCAATATAATGATCCAACTTATGGGGGAGATTATGCCTAGAGATCATTCAATGGTTAATAATTTTTTCCAAGCTAATAAGTCGGTGGAAAAATTGGGTTTGGATTGTACGAAAATTGATTGTTGTCCAAAAGGATGCATGTTTGTATTACAGGAAAATATGTCATAAAAGTATAACTAATTGCTTTGTTTGTGGAATGGAGCGATATAAGACAATCACTAGGAGGCGAATTGAAAAGAAAAATTGTTAAGAAAATGTGGTACTTTTCCATCATTCCTAGACTTAGAAGGTTGTACTTTTCAATAGCCACTATACCTCATATGAGATGGTGATAAGTGCCAAATTTCAGTAATATTTCATATTAAAATATAGGCACTTATGAGTATTATTTGTTAAAATAAGTATAAAATAAGTTCTAATTTATGAATTTATACCTTTTTAAATATTTTACAATTATTATTTGAATAAGAACGATTTATTTCCAAATTTTGTGTTAATTTCAGGATTCTAGAGGAGAATGGAGATGATTTGGCAAAAAGAGATTAATATAAGCTAAAAAGGGAGAGATGAAAGACCCGACACGCACAAAGCTCACAAAAGCCCAACTCATCATCAGAGCATCTCGCTCAAGCGAGCTCATTCTCACTCAAGCGAGAGTGCTCCAGCAGCATCGGTCATTTTTGACGTTTTACTCGCTCAAGCAAGCTCAATCTCGCTTGAGCAAGAATCCACTTTAGCCAAAAAAAAAAAGGTTAAATAGGGGGCTTGAGGCACAAGCCTAGTGTGCAAAATTGAAAAGAAAACACCATTGAATGACTTGTAACCCAATTGGGAGAATAGGAGATGTGAGAAACATTAGAGGAGGTAGTCGTCAAGGAGAAACATCCTGAATATTCTTCTCTTGCTCTACTTGCTTGTAACAGTCATCATGTATGGCTAATTCTACGTTTTGGAGTTGGGAGTAATCTGTTCAAAATCTTATGTATTGAGGTGATATCTAAACATAATTAGGAATGGCAAAGCGGGGCGGGCCGTGCGGACCGGCCCGCGGCCCGCTGGTAAAAAACGAGAGGCAGACTGACCTTTTCAACCCGCTAACCGGCATTAGCCCGTCCTGCATTAGCCCGTGGCCCGCGCGGGCCAGCAACGGGGCGGGGCGGGCTGGCCCGCTAACCCGCAAGAAAAAAAATGGATGAAAATTTTTCTAAGGCGGCATCCAATGTTATTGAAATGGAAGAATATCAATAATGTTTATGTTTAATGTTTTTGAATTAATGTTTATGTTTATGTTTAATGTTTTGGAATTAGGTATTTTTAATGTTTTGGAAGTAGAAGAATAGTGATATTTGATATTTATCTTAATGTTTAATGTTTTGATGTTTGACTATGTTTGAAAAGGGAGAAAAAAAAATTTAGGTTTGATAGTAACAATTATATAGGTTTAATTTGACAATTTTTTAAGAACAAAATGTAAAAAAAAAAAAAGAACGCGGGTTGTCCCGCAAACCCGCAGGCCAGCTCTTATGCGGGGCGAGTCGGGAATTCTAGCCCGCAATAACTTTGCGGCGTGGGCCAACCCGCCCCGCATTTTTGCGAGCCAAACGCGGGGCGGGCTAGCCCACTTTGCCACCCCTAAACATAATATTATGTTCTTGATTGATTAGTATTATTGTTTTTTTATGTAATGCTTGGTTTACCATGATCTCGAATCTTAAATTTGATTGGAAAGTACTTCTAAGGTTCTGACCCAAACGATAATACATAACATATTTGAATGCTAGGAAAAGATTTGAAATGTTAATTGCTATCAATGTCTGATCTTAAGGATAAGTTGTTTTTATAATTATGCAAGGAATCGATATAAATGATTTTTATACAGGCATCAATATCAATCAAAGGACACAATATTGTCATGCTAATCAAAATACAAAAGACTGGGAAAGATGAAACTCAATCCTTATTTTTCCAATTGAAGCAACAAACTCTTTGACTTGTTTTCTTATTAATCATTGTCATCATAACAATTTTCAACAAACTTGTATTATTCTGTTTTATATTTAATGAATCTTTTACTAGAATATTCAATTGTTCCTTGTGGGTTCGATATCCGTCCTTAGGGACAAATTATTACTTCTGACAACGCAGTGCACTTGTTGTAAAATAGTCATCAGATGTCATAGTGAGAATCAAAGGGACCCATCTATTTTGTCTCATCCATCTGATGGGGAAGCTTGGAAGCATTATGATAGAATACATCCAGACTTTAGTCAAGACCCAAGAAATGTCAGATTATGTTTATGCGCATATGGGTTTAATCATTTTGGGTAGTATGGAAAAAGTTATTCTTGTTGGCCAGTTATCCTAACACCATACAACCTTCCACCTTCCATGTGCATGAAAAGGGAGTTTATGTTTTTGACAGTCTTAGTACTAGGTCCTTCAAATTCAAAGTATAAAATTGATGTCTTCTTGCAACCACCTATAGATGAGTTATGCACCTTGTGGACTGAAGGGATATTGACTTATGATGTGTCACTAAGGCAAAATTTTATGATGAAAGCTACTTTGATGTGGACAATTAATGACTTTCTAGCTTATTGCATGTTATCGGGTTGGACGACTTCTGGTAGACTTGCTTTTCCTATATGCATGGAAAGAACAAGGACATTCTATCTTAGTCATAGCCACAAGATATCCTTTTTCAATTATCATCGTCGGTTTCTTTCACCTGATCATCCATTTAGGAAGAATAAAAAGACATTCAAGAAGAAGTTTGTTGAGACCGATCCCCCTCCTCCACGTTTGTCCAGTCTTGAAATTTGGAGTAGGGTTGCACACATACTAGTTTGCATTGAATTACAAGAACAACAAAATATTTCTCAATATGGTATTAAACATAATTGGAAGAAACAAAGTATATTATGGAGGTTGCCATATTGGAAAACTCAACTTTTACGTCACAATATTGAAGTTATGCACACACAGAGAGAAATGTGTTCATGAATGTGTTTGACACTATGATGGATATCAAAGGAAAAACTAAGGACACAAACAAGACTCGATTGGATGTAGAACAAATATGCAATTGAAAAGAGCTAGAGTTGAAAGACATTGGTGGTGGAAAAGTTATCAAACCAAAAGCAACATATGCATTTACGAAATCCCAAAGAGTTTCTATTTCTAAATGGGTTAAAGAACTAAAGTTTCAGATGGATATGCTTCCAATTTGGGTATATGTGTTGATCTTAATCAAGGCAAGTTACATGGCAGGAAAAGTCATGATTGTCATGTGTTCATGCAACGATTGCTTCCAATTGCATATGACGAATTACCAAAATCAATTTGGAAAGTTCTCATTGAAATTAGTCTTTTCTTTAGAGAATTATGTTCGACAACACTAAATGTTGAACACCTAAGAGTTATGTAAGAAACTATTCCTATGTTATTGGGTAATTGGAACAAATATTTTCACCAAGCTTCTTTGATTCCACGAAACATCTTCCAATTCATCTACCTTATGAGGATAAAGTTGGTGATCCAGTTCAATATCGTTGTACTACACGTAGGAGAAACATAATAAATCCACTCTGATACCTTATGCTACCCTTATGTTATCCTAAGGATGAACCGCTCTGATACCTTTGGTAGAGTTCACTTACAATAATAGTGACCAAGCTAGCATAAGAATGGCTCATTTTGAGGCATTGTATGGAAGAAAGTGCAAGACACCTCAGTGCTGGTTTCAGGATGGTGAGAGTGTGTTAATTGGACCAGAATTAATACAACAAACCAATGAGAAAGTCAAAAATGATTCAGGAAAGATTGAAAACATCTCTCAACAGGTAAAAATCTTATGCATATCAAAGAAGAAGACCTTTAGAATTCTATGTGGGTGAGCATGTCTTTTTGAGGGTTACACCATTCACTAGTGTAGGAAGAACACTCAAATCCAAGAAATTGACTCCTAAATTCATAGGACCTTATCAAATTCTCAAGAGAATAGGTCCTTTGGCTTATGAAATTGCTTTGCCTCCTCCCTTAGCTCATATTCACAATATTTTCCAAAATTTGTCATTTGAAGTGAAGCCAATCAAAATTTTAGATTCACAAGTGAAACAACATCGTGGAAGAAGTATTCTCATGGTGAAAGTATTGTGGGATCTCATCTATGGAGATTCCACTTGGGAAATTGAAGAGGAGATATGAACATCATACCCTAATCTCTTTATTGGTAAATTCATTTTCGAGAACAAATTTTTTTGTAGTTGGAGATAATGTAACAACGTGAAAGAAACACGGTCAGTTCTTCTTCCTTATTTCTTTCTCCATCTCTCCCAACTTCTATTATCTTCATTCTCTCCTAATTTTCTCTCCCAATTTTCATCTATTTTAGAATCTTATCGCACCACGTTGTAGTTGAAGAGTTAAGGAACATTTATACCCGATCATATTTTTAAACAGAGTAAGTTCATTTTTGCTCCAAAGATCCTTTATTGAGAAATTGAATAATTGAGAAATTGATCAATGTAATTTGATTTTCTCTTTTGATTTAATTGTATATTATAAATTTTATTTTCACTAGCTTACCATTGCTTTTCTTGGTGTGTTGTGAACTGCGATGACGGTACCATGTACACGAGCAAATGATCATATAAGTGTGCCAGGGGGTCTGGAAGGCTTTAGGATGTTGTTTTGAAACTTATATTGTAAATATTTGTATTTCTATAAGCTCTAATAATGTATTAGAAATGTTTTGAAAAACTCTAAGCTTGTATAAAAATATGTAGAACTTGTATTGTAATAGTTAGATGTGTTTTTGGGATGTTCAATTTAAAAATTAAATTATTCTTTCTTTAAAGTAATTATGACTTATATATTATACATAAAATTTAAATTTAATGATTTATTTAAAAATTTAGTAAGAAAACTATTAATATTTAGATTTTTTATATATATTTATTTCATGTAAATAATAAACTTTTTAATATTAAAACTGAAGCAAAATAAAAAAATATAATTTAAATTTATTATTTTTAAATATTTTTTCCTTGAAATAAGTAATAAGATGTATTTATAAATATATTTTATAATTTTACTTCTAAATATAATATATATGATTATTTTTTGTAAATAAAATTTAACTCTATTGGTTGAATATTATTTAAGTAAAAGAAATAATTTCAAAATTTGACAATCGGAAACCGAATTCTAATGTGTTTTTATAATTTTTTTGACAAATAAGTTTTTTTTTTTGGAAAAAAGTTTCAATCAAAGTTGCAATTTAAGAAAAATAAAATAAAAAAAAGTAAAAAACATAGGAAAAAAAAAAAAGAACCGATGAAGCTGCTTCTTACCCTACTGAGTAGAGACGCGTGATTGGCATGCCAAAGGCAAAGCTGCAGTGGTCGTGACCTTGGCGCGCCTCACTTCACTGTGTCTTCTAGCCGTTTCCATTTTCACTTTTCTAACTCCCAAGCCACCAATTTAGAGACCCCAAATTCTCATATTTCAATACCAAAGGTAAGAGCTTCCTCAACTCTATTCCCACTTGCTTTGGTTTCTTTTTCTCATGTTCTTACGACCCTTCAGATTTTCAATTGCTTCGTTAATTAAGTTCCCATTTTTAATTTTCCATCAACTGGGTTTTTCTTAATTGATATCATTTTAGGCAAACATATTGTTAGTTACTGTTGCCTGAGGATGGAAAGTTCATGGTGTGGTGGTTCTCAGTGTTTCTAGATTTAATTTTCTTTTTAGGCTTGTATTATGTAGGGATTAAAGCAAACCTTAGGCCCTAACTTCGTTACAGCTGCAGATATTGGACAACATGTTCAATAATAGAATAATCATCAGATTCAGTTGAATAGCTGTTTCAAAGCTCGCCTACTAGTTACTTTCTGAACTATTTTGGCTATTTTAGCTAGTTAGATAGGCACCTGAACCAGAAAGTATCTGGGGCATGTGTTTGACAGAAGGGGCAGTCCTTTGAGGTCCCAAATCCTTCTGTCATGCCATTGATTACACTGTGAATTTGATGTTAGGATCACACCATTAGATATAAAACCAGAAAGTTTTTTATTCTTTTGCTTATTAGCATTTGGGATATTTCCCTTTGCATTGCCTTGTTGGTCCATTACTTCTGGATTCTGTGTGCTGGATTTATTATCATAGCTCCTGAGGGACTGTTTTAGTCAATGTGAAATATGTTATATTCATTAACATGTCAGTTATTGGGCTTAATTATAGTGTTTGATATAGTGGAATGCATGCTAGATGTTATACATTTTTGTGTTAATTTGAATGCTTGTGACAATAACGTGGTTTTGTTAGTGCTTATATTTTCTGTTATTAGTTATGCTTTTTTCAAGGTGGTTTCTCTTTTTCCTTTTTTTTTATCTGCTGTAGTTTTGCTAACACCTCATTTTTTTCTTGAGGTTACTTAGGAAAGCCATTTTCGTCTTTAAATGCTTTGTAAATATTATGATGATTGGTTTCAGGCATTCTAATTTAAAATTAAAGTTTTGAAGAAAAATCAGGCTTTATAAGTAGTGTATTCTGTATTATTGAGTGCTTGTAATGTGACATACTAGTGCTCCTCAAAACTCAGGTCCCTTGGTATTGGATCTGTTTGGTAGTTTTGATTTGGGACCTATTTGATTGGTTATGTGATGTGTAAACATAAATAAGAAAATAATGTTAGTTAGTTACTCCTAATAGCTGTTGGATATCTGCCAATTAATAATGCAGGACTATCTATTTTAGACATACTGAATGTAGACTGAGACTGAATGATAATAATAGAAGGGCAGTGCACAATTCTTTGATCTATGTGTTTCTCTCTTTTTCCCCTCAATACCTCTATTTTGTTTTCTTCTCTCTTACCCTCTTTCTTATTCTGTATTTCTATTTCTTTCTCTTTCCCTACTAAATCATTATTATAATTTATGGTTGGAGACCAATTATATGTTTTGGCTAGTAACTCTAATTCTTGGGTTAGAAAGTAGCTGTTAGAACACATAGCTATATGTTTTTTTAATCACCTGCTTATAGGAAGAGACTATGTTTTGTTGGATCGAGCGCTTACCATTAGACGAAAAGCTATAGCTGATAGTTAGGACACAACTCTTTCTACTTATGAACGTAACAACCTAAGCGCCACGATTCTATTGTGACATGGCCAACATGACCTATATTACGGGACAATTGACGCACTCTGCAACATGTCTGTGTGTTGGAAATAGGAACATTTAATGTTTATTATCTTTCCAAGTAATTCAATTCATGTTGGCATAAACAAGGTTGTCAAAGTCGAGAGTTATGTAAATTCGTGGTTGCTTTGTAAACTCATAAGAGTTTACTTTGTATAAAAAATATTAAAATACCTATAAATAACATAATAATTTAATATTATATGATGCTATAAATAATTTTTTATATTTTTTACTGTAATATTATCATTATTATTAGCAAGAGGGAGGCCTAATAGTCCAACATAGTAAGAGAGGAGTAAAAATGAAAAAGCTAAAACCCTAATAAGTTGTGTCGCCAACCCTAAAACTGTAGCAAAGAAAGGAAATGGGAGTAGTGAGATGGCAAAGTGTGGAGGAGAATAAAAAACACAAAACGGAGAAGAGTGGAGAAGGCACCAAGAAAGATTTGTTGGTGCGATAGGCAAACACAACATCTACTCCCAAAACAAACAAAAACGTGCAAGAGAGAACTAGTGAACCATGAAATTGTTCCCTAGGTGCATTTTGCATATACCGTAAGCTAGAAACAAACAAATTCAGTGTCATAGTAGGGTAATTTCTAATGTCCAGCCGAGCTCGCTGAATTGCCTCTAAACTCGTGATTTTCCACGAGTTTAGTTGAGTTTGCTCGAGTTTACTCAAGCCCACTAAAAAATGATTCCATCTGCAAGTTAAAGTTTACGTGTAGACTCACGATTTTGATAACCATGGGCATAGATCAATGTACCCTAGGTTATCTCCATTGCAAGCGTTATTGCTTGAAGCCTTGGAGTATTATTTTTTTTGGCTCTCACTATGTCACATTATAAGACCCCATTTTAATAATATTTTTCTTTGAACTTGTTGGAGAAGGGTTGTTTTTAAGACTCAATATTTTAAATTTCATGTTATATCTCAGCTCATTCCAATGGAGGAGTTTTATAAGATCCAAGTTTTAAACATATGACCCAAGGTATAACCCCTTTAATGGAGATGCCTTTAGGAAGTTGTGATGATTTAATTGTTTTCTTGAAAATGGTAGTTATTATATATTGTCTTTCAAATCGCTTTTGTTATAAATAAATCAATTTGCTGAGTGCGAAAGACATAAGTGTATAAGAGAATATTTCTTCTCAATTTTTCTCACATTGTATTAGAGCTCTTGATCTAAGGAAGGCTTTGCTTCCACAAAAGAATTGTTCATCAACATGGGGCTCTTGAAGCTATCAAAATTTTCTGACAACTATCAGAAATTTCTAGTGACTTTTCCAACAACTTTTCCGGTGAATTTGACCTTATCCTTAAGTTGATGTGGGTTCTTTAACACCCGCCTCCCCTTACGCTGAGGATTGGACATCTCGAGTGTGGGACTAAGGGTGAAACCGATAGCAGATGACACGAGGCCCAACACCTTTCTAGTATAGGTTCTAATACCATCTTAGAAAGTGCGCTTAAGCCTAACTCAACCTTACAAAATCTACTTATTAAGATGAGGTTTGCCTCCAGTTATATACTATAAATTGACTTTATCTCTAGTAGATGTGGGATCTCCAACAGTCATAAAGTTTCTCAAAACTCTTGCATTTGTAGGAGAAGGAATGGTGGGTTTATCACTGGGAGAAAAGCATTTTATCCAAGGTGGCATTGCTCAAGATCTTCGTTGTGATGGTAGAAAAAGATTGGCATATCGACCAATATCTGTTGAAACTGGAGTGATTCCCCAGGTAATGCTTTAATTAGTTGGGATTTGGAAGGGTATTCTGATGTGCATTAAATTGATAAACTAACTGCATTGTAGGCAAATGGTTCAGCAAGAATCAGAATGGGTGCTACAGATGTCATTGCCAGTGTTAAGGTTGGTTAAAAATTAAATGTTCGGACTGATATTGTATTTCTTGACTTGAAAGTAGTAATATTATTATGTTTGATACTATAAACGATTTGTTTAGAAACATTGGTTATTTTACTAAACATTATATATTGGCTACACAAGTACAGGCTGAGCTTGGAAGGCCAAGCTTATTGCTACCTGACAAAGGAAAAGTCTCTATATATATTGATTGCAGTTCAACTGCAGAGCCAGCTTTTGAGGTTTCATATTCTGTTGCTTTTTTCCTTCTCTTTATTTAGTGAAGTCATCCATGTATTATGGTTTTCTTCATGTTATTGATCTTAAAGTACCATGAACATTGATAGAAAAACAAATAAGTAAATTCTTGAAAGCTTTAGTTAAAGTTAAACAGTGCTTTAGATTAATAAGCTTTAGATTTTCTTCAATAATAGTGTTTTGACTGTTTGTTAATATTGCTTTTCTATTTATCATTTTTGTTCTGTAAATGCCTTTTAATGCTTAAAATAACTATTCTTTTTTTGATACTCCATATCTCTCTCTGGTTTGTATATAGGGTAGAGGAGGTGATGAGTTGGCAGCAGAACTGTCAAATGCTCTTCAAGACTGTCTTTTGGGTGGTAAAAGTGGAGCAGGTCTATTTTCCCCCTAGAGTGAAGATTATGCTTACTAACATATACTTTCCTTTCCAAGTTCTTGCCGCTCTTTAGTATAGCTGTTGAGCTCTTTACTCTAGCTTTTCCCCTTTCAGGTGCTGGAATTGATCTCTCGTCCCTTATTATTGTCGAAGGAAAAATTTGTTGGGATCTGTACATTGATGGGCTTGTTGTTAGTTCAGATGGAAATTTGCTGGATGCTCTTGGTGCTGCCATTAAGGTAAAACATCAACGGATTACTAGAAATGCTTGAAAAGATGATCATGATGGATTTCTAGCTAAAATAATTAGCATTTCAGACATCATCCTCTAATTGTGAGGTCAATTTTCACCAATGTTTAGTCTTAAGTTTTCTTGTTCAATTCTCATAATTTAGCGATTGATGTTACAAACATGATATTTGACTTTGGGGGGTTTAACCGTCTTATCATGGAAGTTGTTAAAAATGGTTTGCCCAAAACTTTTTTCTATTGGTTTCATTAATCTACTATTGAAAACATCTTACTAGTTTGTTTTCTTTATTCTTTATAATACCCCTAACAAATCTGCGATCAATTTCATGACGGTTTTCCAGATGGATTTCCTTAATATCATGATGTTGATAAAGCAAACCTATTTTCAGAATTAACTGGAAATGCCACAATGCAGCTAACATCTATTATTCATTTAGGCTGCTTTGAGTAATACGGGTATTCCAAGGGTCCAAGTTGCTGCTGGAACATCAAATGATGAGCAACCAGAAGTTGACGTAAGTGATGAGGAGTTTCTGCAGTTTGACACATCTGGAGTCCCTGTCATAGTTACACTGACTAAGGTAAGATACAAGTGTCATCTTGTCTTCCTAAATTAAAGGTGACAAATTAGGCAATCAGTCCTGATCGGGTTGCTGGCCATAGTAGGCCAAACAAAACAAAGACCTGAATTCAATTCAAATCTCTTAAATGAAGCTAAAAAACAGTTAAAGCCCCTTTTTTCAAGTTTTTGGCTGCTTTTTGCAAGTTAAGCCCAAAGAACCAGAATTAATTCGTTGAAAATACTTGTGTCTAATTTTGACTCAAAATTTAAAACCAAGCTTTGTATTTCATTAGGTAGGTTTGGGCTGGTTAGCTCCACACATTTTTCCACTTCTTAACTTAGATTGATCATATTTATGATAACTTCATGCCATCTTTGCTTTCTAGGTTGGGAGGCACTATATTGTGGATGCAACATCAGAAGAGGAATCACAAATGAGCTCTGCTGTTTCAATCTCAGTTAATAGGCAAGGTTACATCTGTGGTATAACCAAACGTGGAGGTGTAGGGCTGGATCCTAGCATCATTCTTGATATGATATCTGTGGCTAAGCATGTAAGCGAGCAAGTAATAAACAAATTGGATTCAGAAATAGCTTCTGCAGAAGCTGAAGAGGAGTCATGACACACAAGAACTAAGTGATAACTAGGGTGTACCGTATAATTTAATCATCTTAGACAAAATTTTGTAACTTGGCAATTGAGTAGCAGTATGTGGTCGGGACTTTGAGATGGTTGTTTGATGTCATGCAAAGTTTTTAAGTTGCACTGACAGTTGCATTGTGACATTAATGACTGACATGGTTCGCTATATTTGACTCAAGTTTGTAAAAGCAAGGTTATGTATGCATTTGCAATAGTCAACAACGGAATTGTAAATGTCAATACTAGGTGATATGGATCAAGATTTAAATTTTGGCACCTTTTGCTTTCATACTTTAGCTTATATGTAATTTTAGTTTCTTTAGTTCTAATTTGTTGTGTATTGGAATTAGAGGTGTCAAAATGAGTTTGACTCCATATGCTGATACCAAATTTCGTTAAACAAGTTGCATTAGAACGGATTTAAAAGTATATATGTAAGTACTAAAATGTTTTAATTTTGAGATATAAAGTTATGCAATCCTAGTTTGCATCTTCAATGTAGAACCTCTTTTTCATTATTTTTTATTTGAATATCTTTTACTGATGATGAATAATATTGTGGAAGCATGGAGAATTGGAGAAATTTTAGAAGGAATGGAAATTATGATGGTAAATTTAAGTGATGTTTAGTTTGAGGTTGGTCAATACTATAGGAGGAGTTTAGAAAATTGTCTAATAAGAAAACAACTTTAGGGAGAACTTTGAATAAGTAGAAGTGTCTCAAAATTTGGACAACATTTTATTACTTAAATCAAAGTTAAAATCATGTACAAGAGACCATTATTTATAAAAGAAAGTCTCTCAAAACCTTTCAAATGAGAGTGTGACAAGTGTCACCACCTTATTGCTGCAAATCCTCTTTATTGGGAGTGTGACAAGTGGCATGTCTTAATTGGAGTAAAATCCTCTCCATTGAGAAGAGGACATGTAAACCCTTATGCCTTCTTTGCCAACATTTCTAATTGCACCCCTTTTTTACTATTTTACACCCTACCTTCTTTTCTATTTACACCCTACTCTACTTTGACCCAAAATATATGGTCTAATACTTACTAACTACTCTTTACAATTTTTACAAGGTTAAGAAGAAGAAAAAGACTTTACAGTCAAGATGATCTTTTTCACTTTCAAAGAAAACAGTATTATTTTCAAGCAAAGGTATGAAAGAACTATTTGTGATGACATCCCAGATTTTTCTATCTATAGAATCAACAAAAAATTTCATTCTTATATACCACAGTTGATAGCTCACACCACAGAATAAACGTGGTCTATTGATAGAAGCTTCCTCCCCAAAAGGCAACTTGTCAGCCATTAAAACAAATTTAAAAAACAAATTTGAAAAATAGAACTTGAAAAAATTTCAAGAACCTAGCTCTTGATGCCAATAGTAAGAATTAATAACCTTAACAAGAGGGGGAGTGAATTGTTTAAGGGAAGTTTTTTGAAAATACTGGCTAAGAATGAAGATTAATAATGATTTACAGATCAAGGAATCAAATCGGCAAAGAAAACAAAATTATTAAAACTGTTATTAGAAAAATAACCAGTTGAAAATACATTTTAACCAATTGTTTATGGCAGCAGAGATAAAATCACAAGTCAAACAAATTTTAAATGAGTGAGAGAGAGAGAAGATCACACAAACAATTATATTGGTTCACTCCTTACCAGAGCTACATCCAGTCCCCTGAAAACCACTGGGTATTCACTAGGTAACCAACAACAAATTACAACACACTACAACCTCAAAGAGGTGATTTTGACCACTCAAGAACACACACACCCTCTTTGACTTCACACACACAATCAGAACAACCCTCTAACCTTATAAATACACAATTTACAAGAATTCAAACTAAGGAACAATTACAAGAGAATATTGAACAGATTACACCTGATTATAGGAAATCACATTTGCTCCTAATCCACTATTTAACCAAAGCACAACTCAAGGCAATCTTGCTTTCTTGAATCCAAATTTTCACTAAAAAATCCTTTCTGAATCTCTTTTCTCTATCTTGAAATAGGAAGGGTAATCACAGCTTTATAGCTCATCAAAATAGCCGTTTTAATAAGTTAAACATTAGCCAAAACAGTTTGTAAATAACTGAACAAATTTAACAATTTTATGAAAAGCTGTTAAGAAATTCAAAAATCAATCGGTTAAAATGTCGATTTAACCGGTTGAATTGGTTTTGATAGTTAAGCCAACCAAAACCAAATCATTTCAAAAACCCTTCACATAGGCTGAGGAAACACAACCGATTAAAACGAGAAATCAACAAATTGTTTTTCACTTAGCTTTGAAAAACATTTTTCCTTTTTAAAACCAGATTGATTCAGTTGTGAATTGATTAGGAGTGGATCTAGCAAATTCTAAACTACCTATAACTAAACCCTAAACACATCAACAAAGTCTTCAAGCTGTCTTCATGGATTTGGAGGCATCAAAGCTTCATTTTCAACACAAACTGCCCAACGCAGTTTGTTAAGAAAAGTTGCACGATGCACCGATGATGGCTCTTCTTTTTTGTTGTGGCCAACCGAGACAAAGCATTGGCCCTTGCGTAATCCTCCCTTCGGATATGCTCCAATGGTACCCTATTAAATCGAGAGATAAGGTTCAAGACCGTATGATAATACCTTTGTAGAAAAGGTTCGTTGACCTCAAAATCTCCCTTTATTTGGTCGATAACCAGCTGGGAATCTCTCTTGCATATCCAATCACGAGCTCCCATGTCATATGCTAAGTTTAGGCCTGCCAAGATGACTTCATACTCATCTTGGTTATTCATAGCTTTGAACTCAAACTTTGGTGCCTACTCAAGTACAAGGTCTCCCGGTCCTTCAAGAACGACACCCACTCTGCATGTTGCTTTGTTGGAAGATCCATCAGCATATGCAATCCAATTGGTCGAAGCAATGGGTTGAGGAGTTAACTCGGCTGAGAAGTCGGGCAAGCATTGAAACTTTATTACACCCCTCGGTTCATACCAGATGTCGAACTCTGACAACTCTACCGACCATCCTATCATTCGTCTTGCAAGATCTAGTTTAGAAAGAATTTTAACAATTGGATAATCAGTTCTTACTACTATGGCATAATTCCAAAGTAGGGCCTCATTCATCGTGTCATTAAGACTAAGGCCAACACGACCTTCTCTATCATTTGATATCTAGTCTCGACCTCGTGTAACGTTCAACTAACGAAGTAGACCGGTCGCTCCTCCTTGTTAACCTCTTGCACTAGAACTGTGTTGATTTCCTCCTCAAAGACCGAGAGGAAAATTATGATGGGTTGGTTGGGCTCTAGCTTTTGGATCACTGTTGGTGAGGATAAGAACACTTTCAACTACTAGAAGATGTATTCACATTTCTCGTCCCAGATGAACTTTACTACCTTTTTGAGAAGCTAAACCATGGGCCTAGTTCCTTCGCCAAGTCGAGGGGAAAACCTTGATAAGGCTGTGAGATGCCCAATGAGTTTTTGCATCTCCTTCAGATTCTGAGGGCTTATCACCTCAGCTATTGCTCGACACTTGTTCGGATTATCCCCGATTCCACGGTGCATTAGCATGAAGCCTAGGAACTTCCTTCCTTCCATGTCGAACACACATTTTTCAGGATTTAACCTCATGTTCGTTCTTCTCATCGCTTTGATGAACTCATCCAATTCCTTGACATGCTGACCACAGAGTTCAATTTCACAACTATATCTTTGACATAAACTTCTACATTTCGACCGATCATTCCCTTAAAGATCTTGTCTATCAGTCTCTGATATGTTGCCCCAACATTCTTCAAGCCGAAAGACATGACCTCATAAAAATAGTTTTCCTCGTTCGTCTTAAAGGCAATATTCTCCTTGTCTCCTGGGTGCATACTTATCTAATTATATCTAGAATATGCATCCAAGAAGCTAAGAATTTTATCACCGGATATTCCATCCACCAGTTGATCAATCTTGGTCAAAGAATAGGAATCTTTTGGGCAGGCCTTGTTGAGTTTTGTGTAATTGACACACATCTTCCAGAAAGAGAAATACAATAATCAAAAGAAAGAGAATGGAATACATTTGGGAATAATCAAAGATCAAAATAAAATTGATATAGCACAATCCTATTCCACTCTTAGAAAAGATCCAAAGCTTGAAGCAATCTTGGAAAAACTGATTTGAATGTGTTCTCTTTAATCAATAACAACCAAGAGCGTATAACCACTTATTTATACTCCAAACAGTTGTTAAAAGCAATTAATGCAAGACTCAAAATCAGTTAAAATTATTTAAAACATATTAAATCAACTTAACAGAATTATGTTAAGGTTTTCAGAAATCAACCGATTGAAAACAAGAAACAATTTGTCAATTGGCTTGACTGTAAAGTCAACCAAATTCAAGCCTTTTCAAATTCTTTTCAAAATACTCTAAGTGTAAAACAACCGATTGAATCGAAATTTCAATAGGTTGATTTTTCACTTTCCTTTGAAAACACATTTTTTTCAAAAGGATTTGAATCAAATAACCTTGGATCATTACTTTGAGTGGATTAAAAAAATCAAACTACATAAGACACACACACAACCAGCAACAAGGTATTCAAGCAATGCACTTGGATTTGGAGACATCAAAGCACCATGTTCAACAATCTCCTTGTATTTGATGAAGACAAATCCCTGTTTTTCTTGTGTTTTCCTTTTTGAATTTGAAAGCACCTACAAAAACAGAAATTGTGCATGTACGAGGCAGCAAGATAACCCAGGTTTGAAAAGCATCCAAGAACTAGTTTTCATCATAAGTTTTCCAACAAGAAAACCAACAAAAAGAGTATGAAAACTAGTGTGAATGAGGTGCATATCAGAGCATTTCGCAACAACACACAAGCTTGCTTCTTGCCATGCCAAGATATGAGACTTGAACCAAGAAGATGATAAGTCCCACTTGTGCTTTTTCTGTCCAGCTTACACCCTGCAAAACCAGAATCAGAATAACCAACCAAATGTATAGGATGTTGATCAAATGTGATCATGTGCTTTGAAGAATCCAAATTCAAGGTGTTTGATGAAAGGCTAGTGTTGCTGCTATGTTTGGGTGAGATCTAGGTAGAATAAAGTGTGATCCACTCCTTTGTTGAATCTAAAACTGATGTGATTTAAAACCTTTCTAAAATCAAGTGTTTTTTCAACTAAGTGAAAAACAACCTGTTGTTTTGTCGAATCAATCGGTTGTTTCGTGGTTTCAACCGATTGTTTCTTTGAAAATCCTAACAGAATTATGTTTTGAATGGTGAATCTGTTTTAAATGTTTTCTAACTGAATACGCTCCTTCATTAATTGCTTTGACCAATCTTTGGAAAATATAAATGGTTTGTTTATGTTTTCAAATATGTAAGAAACAATTTTGAGAAATTCAGTTTGACAGATTTGATTCTAAGATTTCAAGATTCACATCAAGCTTTGGATTTTCAAGAGAGAGTGGAATAAGATTGCAATTGTATTCAATTCAGATTGTACTGTGATCAGGTGTAATCCTTTCTAAACCTATTGTATTTCTGGTGTTGTGTTGCCAAGGAGTGTTGTGTGTGCTTGAGGTGTTCAAGATCAATACTCTTGGTGTGGTTTGCCAAAGGTAGTGTTAAAGGGTTCAAGGTCACTACTTTGGTGGTTTGTGTTTTGTAATCTGGTTTGGTTGCTCAGTGGATTACCCAGTGGTATTCTGGGGACTAGATGTAGCTCTTGGCTTAAGAGTGAACCAATATAAATTGTTGGTGTTTTTCTCTCTTACCCTTAACTCATTTAACTTATGTTTTAAGCTCTGCTGATATAAACAACCGATTGTTTCGAAGAAACAACCAATTGTTTTTCGGTTGCTTTGCTGTATAACTGCTTAAATTCTTGGCTAACTTGATTCCTGTTCTGGATTTACACAAAGAATTTTGTTAAAACTGAAAAAGTTTTCAAAAACCCCTCTTAAACAATTCAACCCCCATCTCGTTTAAGGCCATATATTCTAACATAGGAGAGTGAGAGGGATACCATAAACCAACAGTGGTTGTGCCCTTAAGATATTTCAGAATTCGTTTAGTAGCCTTGAAATGAGATTCTTTTGGATTTCATTGAAATCTAGCACATAGACAAACAACAAACATGATGTCTGACTTGCTAGCAATGAGATAGAGCAAAGAACCAATCAATCCTCTAAGTTTGGTTTGATCTACTGTTATTCCAGCCAAGTCAACATCCATATAACAGCTTGTGGACATTGGTGTGGATGCCTCTTTGCAGTTTTCCATCTCAAACTTCTTGAGAATCTCTTGCAGTACTTGGTTTGGCTTAGGAAGATATCATCCTTTGATTACTTGACCTGCAACCCTAAGAAGAAGGACAACTCTCCCATCATAGACATTTCAAACTCCCCCTGCATAGCTGCCACAAATTCCTTACACAGAAAATCATTAGTAGCACCAAATATGATATCATCAACATAGATTTGAACCAAAATGATAGCAGATTTTGACTTTTTAATGAAAAGATTCTTATCAATTTTTCCTCTCATAGCCATGAGACAAGAAAAAATTACTAAGTCTCTCATACCATGTCTTGGGGCTTATTTGAGTCCACACAAGGCCTTTTTCAACTTGTATACATGATTAGGATATTGATGTTCCTCAAAGTCGGGTGGTTATGAGACATAGACCTCCTCATTGATGAACCCATTGATAAATGCACTCTTCACATCCATCTGAAACAGTTTGAAACCACTCATGCAAGCAAATGCAAGCAGCAGTCTCACAACTTCCAATCTGGCCACAGGTGCAAAGCTTTCATAATAGTCAATGCCTTCCTCTTGATTGTAACCTTTGGCAACCAACCTAGCTTTGTTTCTTGTTATCACACCAACTTCATCCAGTTTATTTTTGAACACCCACTTGGTTCCAATGACATTCATGCAATCGGTTTTAGGAACAAGAGACCACACATCTTTTCTGGTGAATTGATTCAGATCATCATGCATGGTAGCAACCCAACTTTCATCCTTAAGTGCATCACCTACAAATTTAGGTTCAATTTGAGACACAAAAGCCATGTGTTTGCAATAATTAGAGACAGAGGTTCGAGAAGACATTCCCTTATCAATCTGTCTAATTATATTTTCCACAGAAAGATCTCTAGGAATCCTCCATTCTTTTGGAAGTTCATCCTATTGCAGAATTTCAACCGATTGTTTCGCAGAATCAATCGGTTGTTTTTCTGGACAGGATTTTAGCTTCTCCATAATGATGTTCTGCTCATCTTCTTCTGCATAATTCTTCATGGATTCCTGGTCTGCATGGTTAGTCTCATCAAATACAACATGAATAGACTCTCCCACAGTCATAAGCCTTTTATTATACACTCTATAAGCATGGCTAGTTAATGAATAACCAAGAAAGATACCATTATCCGCTTTTTTATCAAACTTGCCAAGGTTTTCCTTTCCATTATTAAAAAATGTAACACTTGTAACCAAACACTTTTAGATGACCAATGTTGGGTTTTCTCTCATTAAACAGTTCATAAGGGTTTTCTTCAAGATTGGTCTAATGAGGACCTTGTTCATCACATAGCAAAATGTGCTAATGGCATCATGCCAAAAATATTTTGGCAAAGAGAACTCACTTTAAATGGTTCTAGCAAGTTCCTCAAGAGATTTGTTCTTCCTTTCCACAACCCCATTTTGTTGGGGAGTTCTAGGAGCATAAAAGTTATGAAAATTTCCAAATTTTTCACAAAAAGCACTGAATTTTCATTTTGAAATTCCCCTCCATGATCACTACGAATGGCACAAATGTTATTGCAGCTCATGTTTTGTAATCTCTTGGCAAGCTTTTTGAATGCAGAAAAAGAATCAATTTTGGATTCCAAGAACATGTCCATGTGAACCTAGAGAAATCATCAACAATAACAAGAGCATAGTAGTTTCCACCAAGACTCACGGTTCTAGAAGGACCAAACAAAAACATGTGCAGCAGTTCAAGGGGTTTGAAAGTAGAAACTACATTTTTCAGTTTGGAAGAATGTTTGATTTACTTCCCCTTTTGACATGTATCACATATGGGGTCTTTCTCAAACTTGAGTTTGGGTAAACCTACTACAAGATCTTTAGAAATCAACTTATTTAGATGATGCATATGGATGTGTGTTATCCTTCTATGCCATAACCATGATTCCTTATGTTTGGTTAGAAGGCAGCCAATAGATGCAGAATGTGAGATATCAAGAAGATAAACATTATTGATCCTTTTACCAATCAACACATTATTGATTTACTTCCTATGATTTGGGTACTCGTATCTCACACATGTTGGGTTTGAAGGTTACTTGATAACCTTTTTCACACAACTGGCTTATGCTAAGGAGACTATGCTTGAGTCCTTCCACAAATAGCACATCATGAATCAAGAAGGTGTTCTTGTCACCAATGGTTCCTCTTCCAAGAATTCTCCCTTTGTTGTTGTCTCCATAAGTCACATGACCTTCTTGCTTGAGGAAGAGATTGACAAACTTGGTTTTATCCCCTATCATGTGCTTACAACAACCACTGTCAAGGTACCACATATGTTGATTTTCCATCAAAGAACCCTACAAGAGAAAAAATCAAGAGGAAATATTTGGTCCCCTTACAAATTTAGGTCCATGGGCATTAATTGGATCATTAGGAACCTTAGAATTCTTAGGAACCCACTTCAAAACACCCCTGGGAACATAAAATTTCCTAACTCTGCAGAATCTAACAGAGTGGTCCTTTTTCATACAATAAAAGCATGAAACTACCAGTTGTTTCGACAATTCTATTGGTTGTTTTTCAAAGAAGCTTGAAAAAGGCTTTGAAATGGATCTCTTCTTGCAGTGTGGATTAAAACCCAATCCAGTTTTGCGAAAAACACATTTTTGAGATGCAAGAACTGTTTCAAAGTTTGATTGGCCTTTTTGAAAGTTTATCCACAGTTTTTACAAGATAGTGAACTTTCTTTTCAAGTGATTCACAATTTTTACAAAAGCTAGTGTCACATTTGCAATAAGAGTTTTTGTAAATCATTTCTAGATTTTCAAAATCATTTTTCAAATTGTTCAGCTCTTCTTCCAATGCTTTGACTATGTTTTCCAGCCAATTATTCATGCCTTTCAAGTTTCTTTAAAAGCATCAAGAAGCTGGCTGTAATTTTCAAAATTAATTGAGGTGCCAGAACTTACACTGCTTGTGTCAGATTCTCCCTTTGCCATCAAGCACAAATTTGCCTCTTCATCTCCATTTGATGATGAGTTAGAGGAAGAAACATCATTGTCTTGCCAAGAAATGTAGGTGCTTTTAGTTTTGCCCTTTTTCTCAAATCTCTTGCTTTGTCCTCTCTCCTTGCCTTCATTGTTGGGGCAATCAACTTTTATATGGCCTTGTTTACCACATCCAAAGCATGTATAATTGTTAGCATTAAAATCATTGAATTTCTTATTGTTATACCTGATGAAGGATTGGTTCTTGTTGCTATTTTTCTTCAAGAACTTGCTGAATTTTCTGGTTAGCAAGTTAAGAGTTTCTCCATCACTGTCCTCACTTGATTCTTCACGGTTTTTATGACCAACAACCCTCAAAGCAATGCTTCTCACATGCTTCTCTTCATACTCTTGATCATTCAGCCTATTCATCTCCAATTCGTGTTCCCTGAGCATTCCAAACAAGGAGGTTGTTGTTAAGGTAGTCAAATCCTTGGATTCAGAGATGGCTGTGACTTTGGGCTGCCAAGATCTGTCCAAGCACTTGAGGATCTTGATGTTGAGTTCCTTCTTTTCAAAGATCTTTCCTAGGCTGATGAGATGGTTTACAATATGAGTGAACCTATTTTGTAGATCAACTATGGTCTCTCCTTTTTGTATTCTGAACATCTCATACTCTTGGATTAGAGCATGCTTTCTTACTCTCTTTACATCATTTGTTCCTTCATGAGTAACTTCAAGAATATCTCACATTTCTTTTGCTGAAGCACATTGTGAGACCCTGAAAAAATCATTAGAATTTAGAGCAGATGTAATGATGTTTTTAGCAATACAATCAAATTTAGATTTTTTACTTTTACACTCAAGTCATTGGGACCAAGGTTTTTCCATGAAAACATCATATTTTTCAGTTTTTGGAATAAATTGGCCATTTTCAATGGCATCCTAGATTCCTCTATCAATTGATTCCACAAAGATCTTCATTCTTACCTTCCAAAACTGATAATTCAAACCACAAAACAGAGGTGCCCTATTAATTGAAGCACCCTCCCCAAATGATGGTTTTCCAGCCATGAAAAAAGATTTTAGGATCAAAAACTTGAATGACTTTCAAGAACTCAGTTCTCGATGCCAATTGTTGTAAATATAGGCCTTAAACAAGAGGGGGGTGAATTCTTTTTGACATATTTTCAAAAGTATTGAAGGTACAGTGAAAGGCAATGAAGAATCAATCAATTAGAAATCAAATCAACCAAGTTGAAAACTGTTTTTAAAGTGATTACAGAAAATCAACCGGTTGTTTTTGCGAAACAATCGGTTATTTATATCAGTAGTATTTAAAACAATAAATGAGAGAAAGGATAGAGAGATTCACACAGAGTATTTATATTTGTTCACTCTTAACCAAGAGCTACATCCAATCATTAGCTAACCATTGAGAATTCATTAGGCAATAAAAAACTTGATTACACAACACACACCAAAGTGGTGATCTTGAACCTTTCAAGAGCACACACCACCTTTTGTAAATCACCACGGATTTCAGAACACCCTTTGAATCTGCACTACACCAGTCTTCACATAAATACAACAATCAAATGAAAGAGAATGGAATACACCTGGGAATAATCAAAGATCAAAACAAACTTGATACAACATAGACCTATTCCACTCTTAGAAAAGATCCAAAGCTTGAAGCAATCTTGGAAAAACTGATTTGAATGTGTTCTCTTTAATCAATAACAACTAGGAGTGTATAACGACTTATTTATACTTCAAACAATTGTTAAAAGAAATTAATGCCAGACTCACAATCAGTTAAAATCATTTTAAACAGATTAAATCAACTTACTAAAATTTTGTTAAGCTTTTAAAAAAATCAACCGATTGAAAACACGAAACAATCGATTGAATTGGCTTGACAACAAAGTCAACCAAATTCAAGTTTTTTCAATTCTTTTCAAAATACTCTAAGTGTAAAACAACCGGTTGAATCGAAATTTCAACAGGTTTATTTTTCACTTTCCTTTGAAAACACATTTTTTTTCAAAAGGATTTGAATCAAACAACCTTGGATCATTACTTTGAGTGGATTAACGAATTCAAACTACACAAGACACACACACAACTAGCAGCAAGATCTTCAAGCAATCCACTTGGATTTGGAGACATCAAAGCACCATGTTCAACAAGGTTGACACAATTGCCCCCAGCCTATTGATGGACAATCGTCCTAGCAAAATGTTGTATTAGGTGTTAGCATCCACCACCAAGTACCGACTCTTGATGGCTTTAGTTGCCTTTCCCTCACCAAACTTAGTGTACAACTTGATATAACCTCAGGTGTCTACTGTCTCACCTGAGAATCCAACAATCTGGTCATCGTACGACTACATTTCTTATGGAGTTCTCATCATTTTGTACGTTTTCTAGTACAGGATGTCCACTGAACTCCTCTGATCAACCGATATCTTCATGATTGAGAAGTTATCTATGTCAACCGTTATGACCATAGGGTCGTTCTGTGACGGATCAATAGCTTTGAAGTTTTCATCTGTGAACGTCATGGGGGGCATCCTCGGTTGGAAGGACAAAGCAGTGGAATTTGCAGATTGTTCCACTCTCATTTGCTTCTTCCTACAAGGGTATTGATGACCTCTTGGACATCTCTTCTGCCAGATTCATCCCTCCTAGAGGGTTCCTCTCTCTACGATTGATGCTTGGGTCGACGTTTTTCATCATTGAACTGGCGACGGTTATACTCCCTACGCCCTTCCTCTCTTCTTGTTAGTTCCTCCCTCCTCGTGGGGGTGGGGAGCACACTTCATGCTCCTTCCTTAACTCTGCATGTACTCGCGAAGATAAGCTCCTTAATTTTATCCTTCAGCGCCTGACACTCCTCAGTCGTGTGTCCTATATTGCGATGGTACCTATATTCACGTGTAGTGTTGGCATTATCGAGACTTAGAACCTTCCTTGGTATTGGTATCAAATCAGCATTTAAGGCCTCATCTAGAATTTTCCCCTATTTGCATTCAAAGGGGTGTACCTCGTGAATCTAGGGCCATGATTCTACCTATACTTGTCTCCCCGACCGAGTTAGATTGTCTGGGTCGCTCCCCTTATCTCATCTTCTCTCGATCCTTGCCTGACTTTTGTACTCCCTCAGCTCCTCGAGTTGCATGTACTTGGCATCTCTCTGCCTAAGCTCGTCAAGGTTCACGACAGGCTTCTTGCATACACTATCGACAAACGGTCTTGGCTGTAGAGTTGTGACCATATGATGCATAGCCACATCCGGACATAGATTCTGAATATTCAAGGTCACCTTACTAAATCTTTTCATGAATAGCCTAAGGGATTCCCTCTTTTCTTTATGAATATTGACCAAAGCAATTGAGGTCAGGTGATGCAATTGGGTAGTGACGAACTTCGTTCCAAACTTGGACACTAGAGTCTCAAAGCAATCAGTAGAGTATGGAGGGAGTCTTGTAAACCAACTCCATGTTCCTCCCTTTAGTGAAGTTGATAATACTCAACATACAACAACATTATCCAAGGTATACAAACTCATATGAGTAGTATATATGTCCATGTGCTCGTCAGGGGCAATCGTTCCGTCATAACGATCAATATTAAGTCCCTTCCACATGAGGGGAAGTTGCACTCCCATCACATAGTTAGTGAAAGGGTGTCTTCTGTTAGAAAAGATGGCTTTAAACTAGAGGGGGGTGAATTGTTTAAAAGGGTTTTCGCAAACTTTTCAAAGCTAGAATGATTTATCTCAGAAACCAATTGATTCAGCAATTCAGTTAGCCAAAAACAGCAAGCAAAAGCTATAGTACCAGAAAAACAATCGGTTGTTTCGTAGAAACAATCGGTTGTTTATACCAGCAAACAACAAATAAACTGAATTTAAAGAGTTAGAGATAGATAGATTGATGGAAGAGGGCCAAGCACAACCTTTCATGAAAGGCAAGAGCCAAGTCAAGAACGTCCAAGACCAAGCTAGGAGCGTCTAAGACAAGCTAGGAAGCGTCTAGGCCAAGAAGACCAAGCTAGGAAGCGTCCAGGACAAGCTATGAGCGTCTAGGGCAAGAAGACTTGGATCAAGCTTTGAATAGGAGAGTGGCTTCCTAGCACAAATTCCGTGAAGGCCCAACAAGTGTAGTTTAGCTTTAATTGGGGTGTAAATAGCATAGCCATGTGGACAAATGTTTATTTTTCTGCACATTAGAATTAAGGAGGAGTTAACCTTGATTAGAAAAGGTTTCTAGAAGCCTTCACTAATCAAGGGACGGTTTTGGTAGCCATGTGAACCCATGTGCACCCATGTGCTCCATGTGCCCATGTGCCTCACATTTACATTTCATTTTGCTCATATTTCATGTGGAATTAGCTTAGGAATTACGGCCTCCTTAGCCCATAAAAGGAGATGCCTAGCTCTTGTATTTTCAAGATTAATGAGAGTAAAGTTATGCTGCCAACATTGTGCCATACTTTGCTTTTCCCTAGTTTCTAGGATCTAATCTTCATCTTCCTCACCTACCATAGGGCTGGCCGAACCTCCCTACTTCCACACCAATCATGCACCTTCAAGATCACCATAGCTCCTAGGAGGATCTTGCACATTTACATCCATGGCTTCCTAGAAGAGCTCCATGAATTTGCCATCATTTGGTATCATGAGCATAGGTTCTTCAAAGATGAGTAGTTCTTGGTCTTTTTCATTTTGAGTTCTTCTTTATTTCATATTGTTCATCTTGTTTTCATACTTGTCTTGCTGTTTTTAATTTTTTACTTTGATTTGGTGTTCTATTTGGAAAATCCAATTGGTGCACTTTTCTTAATTGATCTTGAGCAATCCTTGTGCAATTTGTGATAGGATTCCATACACCTTTGAGTTGCTGTTTTTATTTTAGGTATTTGAGTCTTTATTGCAATTTTATTTGGTTCATTTTATGCTCATTGAGTCTTTTAATTTCTGAATCCATATATGTTTTGTCAAGTCATGTTCATCCACAATGTCATCAAATCATAAGTAGTACTTTGTTTGGCTTAATTGTTTCTTGATTTTGGTCTAAATACTTGTTTTGAATCTGCTGTGTTTTGATCTTTTGGAGCCTTTTATTTTTAGTTTGAGTTCATATTTGTATTTAGATCTACACAAATTCCTTTACATTAATTCCATTGTGTTTATCTTTTGGTCTCTTGTTGTTTTTTTCTAGTTTTTCCAGAATCCCCTGTTTTACATACTCTATGCTAGCTGTTTTGTTTCAGAAAATTATTTTCCCTCATAGGAAATTTTTGATTCTCTGGATTATGCAAGATTGAGGTGTTACAGAAAAGACAAAAAAAGAGTTAGCTCAAAAGAGTCAATAGAAAAAAAATGATAAATATTTTAAAAACAGTGTGCAAATCTGGGCGCTACAGTTGGCGTAACTGAACACTGAATTTGAAAACTTTATTAAAAAAAATGGTTCATGCGTTTGGAGTGAAACCAACGCCAGATTTTAGTTAAGATCTTGAATATTTTGCATATAAAATTTCAGAATCAAATCTTAAAGGGGCAGCTCAGCATAAATCGGGGAAAATCACGTTCTCTGGCCCACAACAATGTTTCAATGGTGCTGTTTTTTTGTTTTTTGAAATCTATTCTAGTGCTATTCTTAGGATTCATTTTGTGTGCCTACCTTTATTTGAGTACCTTTATTTGCTTGTCTAATATTCTTGGAACTCTTTCTAGTTGTCACAATCTAACTCCATTTGTGTGGTACTGTTTTTCCAATTAAATTGTTTCTTGCTTTCATTTTGGCCTCTAAATTTGGTGCTGGAATTTATTCTCAATTGGTGCTTATTTGAGTGGAAATTTGACTTGAGTAAGGTCTAGTCTTCTTGATAGGTGCTGGAATTGGAGAATTAAGTCCTTAATTCTAAGGGGAACAAAAGCAAAGGCAGAAACAAATACTTCTCAAAACACCACAAACACTTGGAGGGCCCAACAAGAAAGACAACCAAGGAAGTGCCAATAGCAAAAAAAAGGATCAACAAAGGGAGTTTTCTTAATTTTCTTTGCAACTTAACTTGTGTTAATTACTTCTTTAATTACGTGATTAGACGGTGAGTGTGTCTTCAAGGGCTCCAAGTGTCCAAGAAGCCTCACCTAGGGCCGACTAGTGTAGAGTTTTCTAACTAGCAATTGTTAATTGTTTTTAATTACATTTCCTTGCTTAATTAGCTACGCTTTTCATGTGTGTTACCTTGTTTAAGCTTTGTTAATTTGTCTTGCTTGGTTAATTAGTTAGCTTGCATTGTTTTCTTGCATTAAAATCTGATTTCTCAACTTAATTGTGTTCTACGTCGTTTACTAAGAGAAAGCTTTGTGTGAAGACATTGAGGGATAGTTTTTGGCTAAGGCAAAGGCTTGGTATTTAAGTAGTGCTTTGTGACTCACCTCCCTTACCTGGAAAACTACCTTCTTTGACTTTCCTAAATTTTCTCAAGGTAAAATACTTGTATACACAAAACTTTAGCCATGTCTTCTTCTCCTCACTCTCCAAAGTCTATTGAAAGTGAAGTAAAATCTATTAAAACTCTTTTGAAAGAAGTTTCACAAGCTGTGCAAATGATTTCTTTTAGACAATTGGAGAATGAGACTAAAATTAATGAGTTGGCTAAAGCCCAAGAAGAGAAATCACAAAAATAAAAAAAATCTCATACTCATGCCTCTAAAAGTAATGAGTCTCTAGGGGAGGGAAGCCTTAGAATCCATGATTACTACCAACCACCCCCTAGGAGAACTAGAAGAAGAGAGGAAGAGAGCCCAAGGGAAGTAAGGGTAGACCTACCCCATTTCTATGGTAAGGAAGATGTAGAGGTATACCTAGATTGGGAGATGAAAGTAGAGCAACTCTTTGTTTTCCATAAGGTGAGTGAAGAGAGGAAGGTACCCTTAGCAACCCTTAGTTTCCAAAGCAATGCCATGTATTGGTGGACCTCTCTAGAGAGAGACCGACGTCTTCATAGGGAGCCTCCCATAGAATATTGGAATGACCTTAGGGGAGTCCTAAGACGTCCACATACCTTCCTACTACCATAGGGAGTTAATGGACAAGCTCCAAAGACTCCAACAAAAGAACATGAGTGTAGAAGAGTATAGGCAGAAAATGGAGCTCTACATGATGAGAGCATCCATTAGAGAGGAAGAAACCACCACCATATCTAGGTTTCTAAGTGGGCTCAACCTTGAGATAAGGGATAGAGTAGAACTTCTACCCTACCAAGACTTGAATGACTTGGTTCAACTTTGCATTAAAGTTGAACAACAAAATTTGCGCAAAACTTCAAGTCAAATGGTGGGTTCTTACTCCAACTTTTATCCCAAGAAAGACTTTAAAAGGGAGGGTAGTACATCTAGAGACGAAACCAAAGAAATTACCAAACCTTTAGTGAAAGATGCCTCCACCCCATCCATCCGTGCTAGGGACACCAAGTGTTTTAAATGTTTTGGAAGAGGGCATGTGCAAGCGCAATGTCCAAACCAAAGGGTTTTGTTCTTAAAAGGAAAAGATGAGTACACGAGTGGTGAGGATGAACCTAGTACACAAGAAAAGGGGGAAGGAGAGAGGATAAATCCTTTGGAGGGGGACTTATTGATGATTCAAAGAATCCTCCACAATCAACCTAGTGCATCCATCGAGACACAACGAGAGAACATTTTTCATACTAGATGCAATGTTTTAGAAAATATATGCTCTCTTATTGTGGATGGTGGATCATGCTGCAATTGCTGTAGCACTAGATTGATTGAGAAACTAAAACTACAAGTAGTTCCTCATCCAAAACCTTACAATTTACAATGGATCAATAAGGATGGAGAACTACGTGTAGACAAACAAGTGGAAATCAAGTTTTCTATAGGTAACTACAAAGACAATGTTTTATGTGATGTAGTACCTATGGAAGCTTGCCACATCTTATTAGGTAGACCATGACAATTTGATAAGAAAACCTTGCATGATGGTCTAACTAACGAGATTTCTTTCATCCACAAGCACAAAATGTTTGTACTTAGCCCTTTACCACATTCCCAAGTGGTAAAAGACCAAATACAAATGAAACATAAAAGGGATGAAAAGAAAATAAAAAAAGAGAAAACTTTTGGGAAACTAAAGGCGTGGGAGAAAAGTGTTCCTTCCCACAAGGTCATTCAACAAGTCAAGCACCTTGAAAATACCCTTGAAAACATGCTACTTGTTGAACAACCTAGCCTTACCTTTTGTAAAGGAACACTTGCAAGCATGAGCACAAAAGAAGAGTCTTTAAAAGAAGCTTGCATAGATAAAGACTATTTCTCAAATGTGTTAGGATATCTCCAAGAGAATGTCAAGTTATCTATAAGCATCTACAAAAACCAATTTTTGTGTGAAGTAGTGCCTAGAACAACTTGTCATGTCTTATTGAGACAACCATTGCAAAGTGTACAAATTTTCATTAAACAATGGTTGTACCAACGAGACTCTCTTTACACATGAGAGAAAAAGTCTACATGAAGGAGAACTCATGGGTCAAATTAGAGTTGATAAAACTCTAGAGCTTTTAAAAGGAAAACTTTTGTCACCAATGAGAAAAGAGGTTCAAAGACATTACTTTAGGTACAATTCTTATTTTCAAACTACACCTAAAGCAAAGTCTCAAGAACTCTATACTCCTTCACCTTTTGTAAATGATCCTTGGGAAGACACACATTTCATATTAGAACTTCCTAGGACAACAAAAGGTTTTGATTCAATTTTCATGGATAAACTCTTCTCTAAACAAGTGCTACATATTCATGGTTTATCCTCAAGCATAGTGTTGGATAGAGCTCCAAATTTCGCAAACCATGATTTGAGGATTATCTTTGTAAAACTTGCAACTAAGTTGTACACTTTAAATCCTCAAAGCCATGGTCAAAATACATTTAAAAATCTAGCTCTTCCTACCATGCCTAGAATAATCATAAAAGACAAACACAACTCTAGAGATGAGCATACATACCATAAAGTAGCTCACAAAGCTACTTATATTTCTACTTTTGAGGTCATATGTGGGCTAAATCATCCTTCTCCTTTCCAGTTGTTACCATCTTCTATAGGATTTATGCCTAAAGAGAAAGTAACCACAAAAGAACATTTTCAAATAAATGAGATGATTATAGAACACATACAACCATCAAAAGAGAAATATTGTGAAAAGTTGCCAAAAACAAAGGAAAAACAAACATGGCAACTTAGTGAAATAAATTTTCAAACTAAAACCTCTGCTTTATTTGATGATTTCCATAGGTACACGTTTGACCCGGGAGGGCAATCCTAGTTCTCAAAGCAAGAGGCTGCTATCCGAGATCCAGTTTGAAGATCTGAGGATAGATCTTCTCAAGAAGGAGAAGATGATGGACACCATCCACCCACAACCATTCCCCTAGGACGCAAAAGCATTGGATTTGAGGACAAATCCTTTTCAAGAGGGAGGGGATGATGGAAGAGGGCCAAGCACAAACTTTCATGAAAGGCAAGAGCCAAGTCAAGAACGTCCAAGACCAAGCTAGGAGCGTCTAAGACAAGCTAGGAAGCGTCTAGGCCAAGAAGACCAAGCTAGGAAGCGTTTAGGACAAGAAGACCAAGCTAGGAAGCGTCTAGGACAAGCTAGGAGCGTCTAGGGCAAGAAGACTTGGATCAAGCTTTGAATAGGCGAGTGGCTTCCTAGCACAAATTCCGTGAAGGCCCAACAAGTGTAGTTTAGCTTTAATTGAGGTGTAAATAGCATATCCATGTGGACAAATGTTTATTTTTCTGCACATTAGAATTAAGGAGGAGTTAACCTTGATTAGCAAAGGTTTCTAGAAGCCTTCACTAATCAAGGGACGTTTTGGTAGCCATGTGAACCCATGTGCACCCATGTGCTCCATGTGCCCATGTGCCTCACATTTACATTTCATTTTGCTCACATTTCATGTGGAATTAGCTTAGGAATTACGGCCTCCTTAGCCTATAAAAGGAGATGCCTAGCTCTTGTATTTTCAAGATTAATGAGAGTAAAGTTATGCTGCCAACATTGTGCCATACTTTGCTTTTCCCTAGTTTCTAGGATCTAATCTTCATCTTCCTCACCTACCATAGGGCTGGCCGAACCTCCCTACTTCCACACACATCATGCACCTTCAAGATCACCATAGCTCCTAGGAGGATCTTGCACATTTACATCCATGGCTTCCGCACCATTTTTCACATGATTCCGAGAAGAGCTCCATGAATTTGCCATCAGAGATTGTACACAGTTGTTTATACTGGTTCACTCCAAACTAGAGCTACATCCAGTCTTCTCAGAAACCCTGAGGATATCCACTAAGCAATCACACCTTGATCACTTACACAACAACCAAGAGAATGACCTTGAACACCTCAAGAAACACACTCTCCTTGGTCAACACTAAGATTGCTGATCTTGAACACCTCAAGAACACACAGCCAATCTCAGCAAACACAGAAACGAATTGTTCAACATATTACAAAGATTACACTTGTTACAGATGAATATCTGAAATCAATACAAGTAGAATCCTATTCCAGCACCTTGATCAATCACAAACTCTTAAGCAATCTCAACACTTTGAAAAACTCTTTAGAAAAACTTTGTTAAAAGATTATTGATTCTCAAATCTGTTTTTCTGAATTTATACAAAGATATAGTTTGTTATCAAATCTTAACAAACTCTTAAATTGCATTAAAAGATTGGTCAAAGCATTTAATGACTGGAGCGTATTCAGTTAAAGCATTTAAAGCTCAGTCAAAGAAAACAGTTTTTCTGTTATGGTTCCAAAACAAACAATCGGTTGTTTCCTCGAATCAATCGGTTGTTTTGGTACTTAACAGTTTCAACCATTCAAAAACAGTTTTCAATCTTTCTCAAAACACCTAAGTATAAACAATCGGTTGTTTCGACAAAACAATCGGTTGTTTCAACTTAGTTTGAAAAAAATTTTGCTTTCATAAAGATTGAGATGCTAATTGCTAGAGATTTAATACAAGGGTGGATTACAACATATAAACTACC
This sequence comes from Phaseolus vulgaris, assembly GCF_051622355.1. Taxonomy (NCBI): domain Eukaryota; kingdom Viridiplantae; phylum Streptophyta; class Magnoliopsida; order Fabales; family Fabaceae; genus Phaseolus; species Phaseolus vulgaris. Next base: position 14,973,457 of record NC_143501.1, on the reverse strand, counting down.
CCAGAACAAAGCTTAAACCAGCACAACAACATCAAGCAAAGCAGAGGCTTCAACATCCTTCAAAGGATTTGGATTCTTCAAAACATTGAACACCACTTGGTTCAACAACTTGTTATTTTTAGAGTCCCGATCATGTAAAACAACTTGTTGTGTCTGGACTCCTCCATTGTCTCTTGAGGACGAGTGGGTATCGAATCCTCCAAGGACTTAACAGGTAGGGTAATATTCTGAGGACGGAGCTCCCTCGGTCAACTTCTTTTTCATCTTCTCATTCTCTTTTCGGAGAGCTTGTATTTCTTCCTCATTCTTCTTTTTTATTTCAGCCATCTCACTCTACAGAGACATTAATAATGCCATATGCTCAGCATCCGACATCTTCTCGCTCACCATGTTCATGGTTGACACCATTTGATCTTCTCTTCCTTCAAATTCTCTCGGTGCCATAGTGGACGCCAATTGTTCTCGTACTGAAAGGGACTAAGAGAACTATTACCTCCTTCTTCGATCGGTCGGACACCTTACTCCCTTCTTATCTCACTAAGAAACTACCTCTCTTTGACTCACTCTCACTACTCCTCCTTCACTTACCTCCACTCCATGATCAGGATGGTACCTGCAAAAGGTTCTCCGACGCTCAAGTAATTTTTCAGCATTCTGTGCTTGGTTGTATTAGTGTGCGATAATGACATATCTTTTTCTCAAAACTCGTGACTATTTATTATTACAGTTAATGAATATGAATATTCCTTTCCTGATGTGGTGCTTCAATGGAGCACCTTTAATCACAATGGAGAAAGGGAGGTTCTAATGAACCCTAATTGCAAATGAAAAAGAGACAATGACTAAAGCATAAAAGAGAGAAAAGCAGATAAAAGAAAATACAAAGGAAATTCTTATTCATTTGTGTATTAGAGAGTAAAATATATATAAGAAGAAAACTAAGACCTAGCTGAAACAAAAGAGGAAAGTTCGGCCAAACAAACAAAGACCAATAACTTAAAACAGAAAAACTAAATATGTTAACACCCCCTTAATACAAACCAAAGCAACCAGCAGATGACTAAAGACAAATCCAACATCTCACAAAAAGGTCAGTCATCTCAGTATACAAATTTGAGCCCTACCAAACATCGAGAAAGCATCAGCGGAAGAAGAAGCTATAAACCAGAATATTAGAAGTTCTTCCTTCTGGTCTTTTCCAAAAGAGAAAAGTTTAGGGGTCCAAAATAAATTGGGCTCACTTTAGGGGTCCAAATAGCAAAGATAGGCTAGAATAAGGTGCCTTTAGCATAATAGGGGGTGTAGGTATCATTTTAGCTTGTTCCTAGCCCTTTAGGAAGGCATTTTGACCTAGTTTCTAGAAGGACAAGCCTAGAATGCAGGATTGACTTAATCAAACCCTAAGGCAACCTCTTTTTTCCCTTTTCCCATCCTACCCCTCTTGCTTGTTTACCAAGACTCCTTACCCTATAAATAGGAGGTCTACCCATTGTATTTTGGGATGTTGAAATTAATAGAAGAAAAGTTACTCTACACAAATTGTGTGAGGTGTTAGTGAGGCTTGACACCTCTTAGCATTTAGGTCGTATCTTGTGAGTAATTGAGAGCTCTCAAGTGGCGGCTAGCAACACTTATCTTTGAGGCTAATCACAATCCAAGTGGCATGTTCCCATTCTCAAATCCATCATATAAGCTTTCTCCTTCCTTCATCTTTTCTTCCATTTGTCATTCCGTTTTTACTCTTGTGTTATGTTCTTGCTTGATTTCATTCTTCCATTCAACAATTCTTATTTGGTTTTCCTTTTCATGTTCTTTAATTTCGCACCTATTGCCATCATATTCACCTTGTAATTGTTTGTTCCTTTTGCTCTTGTGAAGTGAACCTTCACACTTACTTAACCACTTGGTTAAGTTCGTGTCCAATGGGGATCTTCTTAGAGTTCTCACCATATAATTGCTTAAAATCTCAATCTAAGTAAAGTGTCACACCATAAAATGAACAATCCTAAAATCAATTCACATCATGTGGTTATCAGAGCTTAGGTTCTTGAGCTTATTTTTCTTTGAGTTGATTGGCACTTTACATTCTTTACATTCAATCACCTTTAATTTCTTGTCCTTAAATTCAAGTACCTTTTAATTCTTGTCTTTACATTCTTGCAATTTAATTTTCAGCCCTTTATTTTCTTGCAATTTTCATTCGACAATTTTTACTTTTCGATAGCTTTGTTTCGCTTTTGGATTATTATTTTTGTGTCTTATTGTATTCTTGCCTTTTGATTTGAGTCATATGTCCATTAGTATTCTAGGAGTCCTTACTTTGATTCTATTTACTTTGCTTTTAATTTTTCAATTTTAAGAAGTAATTAGAAACTTCTTTTAGTAGAAGTAGAGTTAAGTTCCAAACAAAAGATTTCAAGTGTTCAATTACATTGAATCCCAAAGTTTTTGTGAAAATTGGAGTTATTGGAAAATATGCATGATCAAAACTATGGACACTTCATTTCCATAATTCAAAACAAGTATAAAAAAATAAAAAATAAAAGTGGAAACGCAAATTTGTGGTATCAATTCTTAAAGAAAAACATTTTCGAAATTTAGGATTCATCTTGATTGGCAAATTGATTTCAACCTTTGTGAAATTTTTATCCTTTTAGTTTAGCAATTTCTAAAGAAAAAGTTTCATTATTAAAAGTTTAGTAAGTATCTTTGAGTCCTTTTTGTGTGCCTTTTCTTGATTGTCTTCCTTCAAGTTTTGTCATAATCTCTTTCTCAAAATTGGTTTAGCTTTTCTTGTTTGTCTTTTATTTCTTTTCCTTAAGTTTGTGGTGGTTTCCTTTAAGATCAAGAGATAGGAAGCTTTGATATATCAAATCCTTTTGGAACCTGAAATTGTGTTGCGTTTTAAGTTTGGGTTTAGTTATGTGATTTAGAATCTTTGTAAGATCAGTCTTGATTCCTACAGAAAGCTTGTTTCAATCTGTTTTAAAGAACTAAGTGTTGTTTCCATGCAAAGGGAAAAACAACTGATTAAAGTTTTGAGATAATCAGTTGTTTGTCACTTAGTTGGCAAAGTAGTTTTGAAACTGTTTTTTGAATCAGTTGTGTAATTGCTGAAACCATTCAACCGGTTATATTGTGGTTTCAACCGATAAAAAGTGAGTTTACGTAACAGTATTTTGAAAACCTGTTTTAACTGATTCAGTTATCCAAATCTGCCTTAAACGGTAGTTTTTCAAAGGTTATAAATATAGCCTTCTTTCAAAAGTTTCACACATGAGAAAGATAGAAGTTTTATACTTTGATTTGAGATAAAAAAAAGATAGATTACAATCTGTTTGTGAAAAGGAGTTTTCCAAAGTTTAGCAAGATTGCTTTTGAGCTTTGCTGTGATTCAAGAACTGATCATAAGGCTTCTGATTTACTATAATTCCAGGTGTTTTCTACCCTTTCTTAGTTTCTTGTAATTGTTCATATTACATTATGTAAACGTGTTTGTAAAATCCTGTAAAGTCAGTGTGATTTTGGCTTAAGGTGTGTGTTGTGTTCAAAGAGGGTGAGTAGGCTTTGTGGGATTCAAAGTCACCTCTTTGTGGGTGTTTGTAATCTATGTTTGGTTACATAGTGGAATACTCAGTGGTTTGACTGAGGACTGGATGTAGCTCAGGGATTGAGTGAACCAGTATAAACCTTGTGTGTATATCTCTCTCTCTCAACTCTCTAACTGTTTGATATTTTCGCTGCCATAAACAACCGATTAAATCGTGTTTTAACCGATTGAAATTATGATATCTGCTTCTGTTAGACTGTTTGGTTAACTTTATGATATTCTTATCTGAGTTGTTTGTTAAAGATTCATTCTTAAGTAAAGTAATTGCGAAAATCTTTTAGAAACAATTCACCCCCTTCCCCCTCTTGTTTAAGCCATCAATTCTAACAATTGGCATCAAGAGCTAGGTTCTTGAAAATTACTCAAGTTTTTTTTTCTGTTTTCTAAAAATCTTTTTGATGGCTTATAAAATGCCTTTTGGGGAAGGTGCTTCAATAAACATGCCACCACTGTTTTATGGGGTTAATTACCAATTTTGGAAAGTGAGAATGAAAATTTTTATACACTCAACTGATAAGGGTATTTGGGAGTCAATTGAAAATGGTCCTTTTGTACCTCAAGTTAAGAAAAATGATGTTTGAGTTGGTAAACCTTCATCCGAGTGGACTGAGGCATAAACTAAGTTAAATTTGATTGGATAACCAAAAATATTATAACATCTGCTCTAAGTTGTGATGAGTTAGTTTCACAATGCAGCTCTGCTAAAGAAATGTGGGACATCTTGGAGGTCACACATGAAGGCACAACTGATGTGAAGAGAGCTAGGAAGCATGCTCTGATTCAAGAGTATGAACTCTTCAGAATGCAAAAGGGAGAATCCATTTGTGATGTGCAGAAAAGGTTTTCTCATATTATGAATCATCTTATGAGTCTTGGTAAGAAGTTTGATGAAGAAGAGATTAACATCAAGGTACTGAAGTGTCTTGATAGAACATGGCAGCCAAAGGTCACTGCCATCTCTGAATCAAAGGATCTCACCTTAATGACTGTGGCATCTCTTTTCGGTAAACTTAGAGAGCGTGAAATTGAGATTCAAAGGCTTGTTGTCCAAGAAAGTGAAGACAAGCATAACAAGAGTATAACACTTAAAGCTAGTAAGCAGCAACCAGATTCCAGTGAAAGTGAATAAGAGAACATAAGTCTGTTATCAAGAAAATTCAGCAAATTCTTGAGAAAAAGACAAGCTTTTAAAAGGTATGATTCAGAGAAACCTAGTGAATTCAATTCTAATAAATATACTTGCTATGGTTGTGGTAAACAGGGTCATATCAAGGCTGAATGTCCAAACATTGAAGTTAAAGAAAAGGGAGACTTCAAAAAGGAGAAAAAGGGAAAAGCTAAGAAAGCATATATAGCATGGGATGACAATGATGTCTCATCCTCAAGTTCTTCAGATGATGAGGAAGTTAATCTTTGCCTTCTAGCATCAGTCATAAGTAGCATTGATTCTACTTCATCAAGTAAAGGTACCACATATGATCAATTGCTTAATGCTTTTTATGAAACTCATGATGAAGCCTACCGATTGACATTTTCTCTCAACCGGTTGAAAGGATTAAATAACTGGTTGGAAAATAGAGTTAAGACTCTAGAGGAAGAGCTAAGCAAAACAAAAGAAGATTTTGAAAATCTGTATTTAATTTACAAAAATTCTTCTTGTAGCTGTGAAACAAAAAATTGTGAAAATTGTGAACTTCTTGAAAAGAAGATTTGTTATCTTTTGAAAACCTTGGAAAAGCTTACAACTGCAAAGTCCAATTTTGAAAATGTTTTAGCATCTCAAAAATGTGTTTTTGGAAAAGCAGGTTTGGGGATTTATCCTCAAAGAAAAGAAAATAAAATTACAAAACCTTTTTCAAATATTCTAGAAAAATAATCAATTAAAAAATCGTTTCAACCGGTTGTTACATGTCTCTATTGCATGAAGAAAAGCCATTCTGTCAGGTACTGCAGGTTTCGTAAATCACTTATACCTAAAGGTATCTATAAGTGGATTCCTAGATGTATTGCTAGTTCAAAAGATAAATCTAACACTGAAGGTCCCAAATTCTTCAAGGGATCAAATCTTGAAATTTGACAAAATTTTGTTTTGTAGATTTCTGATTTTGAAAGGTTCAGCAAGGACTGAATTTCTGTACATGCCAACATAACAAAGTCTAGTGCTGATCTCTTAAACTTTCTGTAATTAGGAAATCTGAAATCTGAGAATAAAATTCTCATTCTTTGTTGAGAACAGTAGTTGCTTAAATTCAATTAAGTATTTTACTCTGTGTTTCAATATGTAACTACTATGTGCTTTATTTGTTCCTCATACATTTAATATCTTGAAAACATGGTAAGCAATAATGATTGTATGCAACAAAGGTTTTTGAAAAAAAAAATTCAAAACAAAAATTCAACCGGTTGTTTCTTCGAAAGCACCAATTATTTTTTATCTGACAAACTCTAGGCTAATCTGTTTTTTTTTTAATTATGGTTTGTGTTTATGTTGAACCCAGTGATGTGTATGGTCAAAATTGTATTAATTGAATGTTTGAATACAGTTTAACTCTGTTGCATCTGCTATTAATAGATCAGATCCCTCCAAATCTTGAAAATCAAAACTGTCTTTAATGCTTAGTCAAAATCACATGTGAATTTGTACCTTTTTGATTTGACTGACTATGTCAGCTTTATTGTTCAGATTTGATTCATTTTTCATTTTGAAAACATATCTATCTATGCCATCTTTGACCATGAAGTTTAGCTAATGTAAGACAATGCAATTTGTTGCTATCTCTCACACATACAAGCTGTTTTTTTCTCTCTTCTCTGTTTTAAGTTTTTTTTTTTCTGCAGTGAGCTAAAAAACAAACAAAAAACTTTGTTCTAAATTAAGTAATGGTTGGCACTCCTCCCTCTGCAAAAAGGATGAAATCAAGGAGTGTTAAAATCTCTGGAAAGCTTGAATGATGCTTTGCATGTGATACCAATCTCATCAACAAGTATCTGCTAGAGACAAGTAGAAAGAATGTGAATACACCAAAGGTTGTTTCCTTCACATGGATGAAACAGCAGAAGCTGGATTCTGTGAGGAGTATTCTCAAGGAACAAAAGTTGAAGATATTTCTAGAACTTACAGGGAACATATATCTTGATCTTGTAAAGTATTTTACACTAACCTTCTTTTTTATGGTGACTCACTTGTTTCACATGTCAAAGGTGTAGATATGATCATCACAAGTGATGTATGGTCTGCTGTGACTGGCCTTAAATCTTCTGGATTGAGAATCAATAGGGGAAACCTTGGAGTAGTGGAAGATTCCAACATAATCCATTTTTACAAAGGTAGTCTCAAGAATCCCCACTCCAAAGTGAGGAATTTTTCAGTTGGTGGGTTGAAGCTTGATGAAAGGCTTGTGGCTTTCATAGTTTCATGGATTCTCACACCTAGGGGGAGCAACCATTCAACTCTTTCTGAAGAAGATCTTCTTTTGATCTACTGTATCATGAACAAAGTGAAGATCAACTGGATTCACACAATCAAAGAGTGATTACATAGTGGAATAGTCAATGGTTTGACTGAGGACTGTGTTGATCAAGAGTGATCAAAGGCTTTGAAGAATCCAAATCCAAGTGTTTGATGCAAGACTGAAGTTGCTGCTATGTTTAGGATAGGATCTGGGTAGTTTAAATGTGTAATCCACCTCTTTGTTGAATCTAAAGCTAATGTGTTTTAAAACCTTTTTAAGTTTAAAGTGTTTTTCAAACTAAGTGAAAAACAACTTGTTGTTTTGTCGAAACAACTGATTGTTTTATTCTTAGGTGTTTTTGAAAAGGTTGAAATCTGTTTTGGTTGGTTGACTTGCTGTCACACCAAAACAATCGATTGTTTCGTGGTTTCAACCGATTGTTTGTTTGAAAATCCTAACAGAATTCTGTTTTGTTAGTTGATTGTGCTTTAAATGATTTTCAACTGAATATGCTCCTGTATTAAATGCTTTGACCAATCTTTGAAAGCTATAAATAGTTTATTTATGTTTTATAACAAACAAGAAAAATAGATTTGAGTTTTTCAGTTGTGAAAGATTGCTTTCAAGTTTTTGAAGAATCACATTCAGCTTTGGGTTTTCTCAAGAGAGAGTGGAATAGGATTACATTTGTATTGATTTCAGATTGTTCTATATACAAGTGTAATTCGTTCTGAATACTTTGTAAATTCTGGTGTTGTTGCCAAGGAGTGTTGTATGCTCTTGAGGTTTTCAAGATCAACATTCTTGGTGTGTGTTGTGCTAGAGGAAGTGTGTTTCTTGAAGGGTTCAAGGTCACTTCTTTGGTGGTTTGTGTGTAATCTGTATTGATTGCTTAGTGGATTGCCCAATGGCTTCTAGGGACTGCATGTAGCTCTTGGTTTAAAAGCGAACCAGTATAAATTGTTTGTGTATCTCTTTCTTCTCTTAAACTCATTTAAATTCAGTTGTTATTGCTTTGCTAGTATAAACAACCGATTATTTTTTTGGTGCTTTGTTGTTTTGTGTTTTATATCTTGGCTAATTGAATTTCTGATTGAGTTTCATACAAAGTATCTTGTTCTAGCTGAAAAAGTTTTCAAAAACTCCCTTTAAACAATTCATCCCCCCCCCCTCTCTCGTTTAAGGCCATATATTCTAACAGACTGGATGTAGCTCAGGGATTGACTGAACCAGTATAAACCTTATGTGTATATCTTTCTCTCTCTCAACTCTCTAACTGTTTAATATTTTCGCTACCATAAACAACCGATTAAATCGTGTTTTAACCGATTGAAATTATGATATTTGTTTCTGTTAGACTGTTTGGTTAACTTTCTGATATTCTTATCTGAGTTGTTTGTTAAAGATTCATTCTTAATTAAAGTAATTGCGAAAATCTTTTAGAAACAATTCACCCACTCCCCCCCCCCCCCCCCCCCCCCCCCCCCTCTTATTTAAGCCATCAATTCTAACATCAAGTGTTTAAGGCTTTGACCTTTTTCATTTGAGAGTTCTAAACCTCAAGAAAGACCTTTGTGAGAGGATAAAATTCTTTTTTAGTGCTTTGAGTGTTCTCCTCTTGATTTCTTTTCACCAAAAGTGACGCAAACTTGAGAAGGTGTTTTCTAACTTCTCTGTCACTAATTGTTTGTTAACTTGTGAATTATGTATCATCTATCTTCAGGGAAATATTCTAAATCAAAATCTCCTCAAAAGGCACGTCTTTTGGGAGAGCTTGAGGATGCCTAGAGGAGTTTGTCCCACAAAGAAGACAAAATGTAGCAACTAGTGGAAAAGAATGCAAAGGCTAGAGAAAGATCAAGAGAGGCAATCTCAAGAAAGGAGATGGGAGCCACCAAGAACAACTAGTCATTCCATGCACTATGGGAGTCAAGAACATGATTGGCGAGTGCACAATTTTGACAAACAACACCATCAACACCAACCACAACATTCTTTTGATTTTGTAAAGTTACCTAGTTTTAGTGGGTCCAATGACCCTACTTTGTATTTAGAATGGGAAGCTAAGGTTGAACATCTCTTTAATGTGTATAAGGTCACCGAGGACCAAAAGGTTAGGTTAGCTTCCCTAGTTTTTTTAGACTATGCCATCCAATAGTGGCAACAAACTGTAATGGACATTGGGTTAAACAAGTGGCCAGTTGTGGTCTCTTGGTATGATTTGAAAGCATGTATGCGTGTGCGGTTTGTTCCTCCTCCTTATAGGAAGGAACTCTTGTTGAAGCTTCAACGACTTCATCAAGGACCTAGGACGGTAGATGAATACTTTAAATACTTAGAAACTACTTTGACTAAAATTAATATGCATGATAATGAAGAGTCAAAGATAGCTAGGTTTGTAAATGGTTTAAGGAGAGAAATTCAAGATATTGTAGAATTATATGAGTACTCTTCTTTAAAGAAAGTGGTTCACCTAACCATCAAGGTGGAATCACAACTTTTGAAGAAAACAACTTTCAAAAATACTCATAATGATGGCTTCTACAAATCTTCATGGAAGGATACAAACAAAAATTCTACAAAAACTTCTCCTTCCAATTTTTCAAAAGAAACCACTTCTCACCAAAAAGTTTCTAAACACTATCCTTCTACCTCTACCCCTAAGTCACCCACCAAAACTTCAAGCACAAAATGTTTTAAATGTTTAGGTTTTGCACACATAACTGCCAATTGTCCAAATAAAAGAACCACAATATTACAAGAAGTAAATCAAGACCAAATTAAAACAAAAGCCAAAAAAGAAAATGAAAAAGGAGAGGAAAGTAAAGTGGGTCTCATCTTGTTGACTCCTACGAAAATCACTGCACCTCCTAGGTATACTTCTTACTTCTCATTTTCATTCCCAAATAATTCTAAATACATGACATCTTTGTTAAAGAAGTTTAGGGATGATCTTCAAAAACCCCCTAAAGGTTATCCACTTCTAAGAAGATTTTCACAAACAAATCATCTTTTCCCTAAACATTCTCTACAACCATGGCCTGTATCTAGAATTCACCATGTGAACTCCCCAAGCTTCATGAACATAAGTTTGTTTCACATTCTATACTTAGAAATATCTTCTCTGGTAACAAACTAACTATGTTATTTGCAGGAGTTCTAAATTCGAGGACGAATTCTTTCCAACCTAGGTGCATGATACAAACCAAAGCAACCAGCAGTAGGTGACTAAGGACACATCAAGCATCTCACAAAAAGGTCAGTCATCCCAGTATACAAAGTCGGACCCCACCAAACCTCGAGAAAGCATCAACAGAAGAAGAAACTATAAACCATAATATCATAAGTTCTTCCTTCTGATAAATTGGGCTCACTTTAGGGGTCCAAATAGAAAAGATAGGCTAGAATAACGTGTCTTTAGCATAATATGGGGTGTAGGTATCATTTTAGCTTAATCCTAGCCCTTAAGGAAGGCATTTTGACCTAGTTTCTAGAAGGACAACCCTAGGATGCGGGATTGACTTAGTCAAACCCTAAGGCAACCCTTTTTTTCCCTTTTCACATCCTACCCTTCTTGCTTGTTTTCCAAGGCTCCTTCCCCTATAAATAGGAGACCTACCCATTGTATTTTGGGATGTTGAAATTAATAGAAGAAAAGTTACTCTGCACAAATTGTGTGAGGTGTTAATGAGGCTTGATTCTTCTTAGCATCTAGGTCTTATCTTGTGAGTAATTGAGAGCTCTCAAGTGGCGGCTAGCAACACTTATCTTGAAGGCCAATCACAATCCAAGTGGCGTGTTCCCATTCTTAAATCCATCACATAAGCTTTCTCCTTCCTTAATCATTTTTTCCATTTGTCATTCCATTTTTACTCTTGTGTTATGTTCTTGCTTTGTTTCATTCTTCCATTCGACAATTCTTATTTGGTTTTCCTTTTCATGTTCTTTAATTTCGCACCTATTGGCATCATATTCACCTTGTAATTATCTTTTCCATTTGCTATTGTGAAGTGAACATTCACACTTACTTAACCACTTGGTTAAGTTCGTGTCCAGTGGGGATCTTCTTAGAGTTCTCACCATATACTTGCTTAAAATCTCAATTTAAGTAAAGTGTCACACCATAAAATGAACAATCCTAAAATCAACTCACATCACCCCCTCAAGTTGGGGAGTAGATATTCGTCAGGCCAGCTTGGATTTGAGAGTAGAGAACCTTGTGGAAGCAAGGAGCTTGGTGAATATGTCAGTAACTTGCATGGCAGAAGTAATGGGCAGCAGTTTGAGGAGACCAGAGGTAAGTTTTTCACGAACTAGGTGGCAATAAATTTCGATGTGCTTGGTGCATTCATGAAAGACTTGATTGGAAGCTATTTGAAGGGCAGATTTGTTGTCACAGTACATGGTTATAGGCTAGGAGAAAGGAAGATGTAAATCCTGAAGGAGGTAAGACAACCATTGTAACTCACATGTGGTGGTGGCAAGGTCTCTATACTTGGCTTCGGAGGAGTTGCAAGAGATAGTTGGTTGCTTCTTTGATTTCCATGATATTAGAGAGTCTCCTAAGTAGATGGAATATCCAGTGACAGATTTGCATGAGAAAAAATATCATGTGGCCTAATCAGAGTCACTAAAGCCACAGAGGTGAAGTGAGCTAGTATGAGAAAAATATAGTCCTTCACCAGGGGGGCCCTTGAGGTAATGCAAAAGACGTGAGGCAGCTTGTTGATGATGAGTTGTGGGTGCAGATATAAATTGGCTTAAATTGTGGACAACGAAGGCGATGTCTGATCGCGTGTTGGTTAAGTAAATTAGACGTCCAAAGAGTCTTTTGTATTGGGAAGTGGCATCAACATCAAGAGGTGAGGCTAGGTCGGGGGGGTCATGTATACCTCTTCATGGAGATCACCATGAAAAAAGGCATTATTGACATCAAGTTGTTTTAAAATCCAATTTTTGGTAGTGGCAACAGCAAGGAGAAGGCGGAGGGTAGTGAGTTTAGCAACAGGTGCAAAAGTATTCAAGAAATCAAGTCCTTCAAGTTGGGTAAACCCTTTGGCAACAACTCTAGCTTTGTGGCGCTCAACAGTGCCATCAGAATGCTATTTGATTTTACATACCCATTTACAACCAATAGTTTTCTTTCCTGGAGGGAGAGGGGTAAGTTGCCAAGTATTGTTAACAGCAAGAGCTTGAAGCTCGGCTTGCATGGCAGATTGCCAAGAAGCATGTTTGGAGGCTTCGATATAGGTCCGAAGTTTAGGATGAAAATTGATAGAGGAAATAATATTTCTAAAAATAGAAGATAAGGAATTGTAATACAAGTAGTATGTTAACATTTATATGATTATTATAGATCCATCATTATTGGGTCAAATTAACGCTTAAGTCATAACTAAAAACACATTACCTAATGCTTAACTACACCTTTAAGTTTGCTAATTCTTTACTGAGTTTAATGGATTTGGTCATGTGGATAGCACAAACCGAACAACCTCCATCCTTCATCAAGTAACTACCGGTACACTAATATACTCATTCACGAATTAATCAAAAGTTATAAGAAAGAATAGAGGAAGCATAGTTTCTTTTTTAGAAAGCTAAAACTTAGAAATGCTGAAATTTTTACCCACCTATCACTGTTTCTGGTCGCAGCCACAATTTCAGCGTTGTTTTCAAGTTCCGGCTAAAACGAGATTCAGTTTCGGTCTGATTTTTTAAAATATAAATATAATAATTATAATATAAATAAATGTAATAATAATTTAAAAATTATTGAATTAAATTATTCAATATAAATATTTTTTATTTATTTATAAAGTTAGTTTTTTACTTCATAAATTTATGGGAAAATTTGATTCAATAATAAAGGTATTTTTTATTTAACTATATTTACAGTGTATAAATAAAGTTTGTGTTTAATCAATACGATGGAAGAGATTAGAAAATTGGTATTTATTTTTTTTAAGAAAACTTGTAAATGTAAAACACATTAAAATTAAAGTTTTTCTAATTTTGTGTTTAATTTAAATTAAGAGTATAAATAAAACAAAAAAATGAAGAGATGTAAAAAAATTAACAAAATTAATTTTTTATTGTTTTATTCACTTAAAATTCATTAAGTTAGCTCAAATCTGTAATGTTTTGATTTACATATATATGGATATTTGTTTAAATCACTACTTGCCAAAGAATTAGACTTAAATTTTGAAATATATCTCACTATCAATCTAAACACACACGGTGGATCTTTAAAATATTTAATTTTTAAATTCTTTTTATCAAATAATAATATTTCCAGTTAACAAAACAAACATACAAGAAAAAATAGAATTTGTGACTACGTAATCTTCACATCCAGATCCTTAAATTTGTGATTTCTGTTGAAAAAATAAAAGTAGCTTCTTTTATCTGAAATGTTTATTTTCAAAGTAATCTCTAGAACTAAGTACCAAAATATTTCAAGATCTAACAGAATTTCACTGTGATAAAATAAGTTGAAATGATCACTTTTCTCAATTGACTTCATCATAATTGTTGAGAAAATCATAAGAAAAAACACATATAACTAGAAATCTTTAGAGTAAATATAAATTTATTCTCTGTAAAAATTTGATCAGATTAAAATTATCTCTAATTTCTCATTCTAAGGTGAAATAGACGAAGATATAACATAAGTTAAGAAGAAAAGAGAAATAATATGAGAGAGAAAGAAATTAAAAAAAAAATGAGATATGTGTTTAGGAGGAGAGGTGGACACATAAATTTGGACTGAAATATGGTATAAATCTTGATTATAAATGAAATATGGTTGTGAAACCCTCTTTTACTCGTATGAATTTCTAAATATAGTTACATAGTTTTTTTCTAGAAAACTAATATTTTAAGACCTAACCAACTATATCACAACAACTTGTTTTCAAAGATAGTATAGTCATTGGAAAAGAAAGTAAAATTTGCAATTATAGAAGAAAAAGAAGAGAGAAAAAGTAAAGGAGAGTCAACTATATATGAATTTGTCGGTGGTGTAGATTTCGTTAGTCTTTTATCAAACATATAAGTTGCTAAGTAAATAATTTTCTTTTGAGAAAATCTTTATTTAAAAAACTACGTCTAGAAGTGAAAATACTAACATTTTGCAGTGAATTAAAAAATAATATTTTAAAGAGAATATTTTTGTCTATAATAGTAATTGGTTGAATAAAATTATTGTCCATTTTTGGTGCACCATAACTTTATTTATTTTTTCTCCGCAATTGCCGTTTGTATGTCTCAATTTGAAGGGACCACCTTCATCAGCGGCACAGATTACTTTCACAAGACAACCATTAACCCTAATTTGTTTATATTCAAACTTTGCAACTTTATAAACACTTTTCAGATTTACAATAAAAAATAAATATAATTTTGGTTATAAAATATGGTGATATTCTATTTTTTTTTATCTCAATAAAAGTTTTATTTAACTTTTAGTTTTTGTAAAAAATAAATCTTTAGTTTCATTCTTTTCTATTTGATGGAAAAATACCTATTAGGGGAAATGTTAGTGTATTTTTGGATTAGATTTTTTTATGATTGACACGTTTAACATAAAAAAAAACAAACAATATCTACTTTTAATATAGTTTTAAAGTTTAGAATTGATTTTGATAGTTATCTAAACACGTTTAATCGATTTTTTCAATGATTAAAATGAACTTTTTTTCATATTGACTAAGAATTAAAGTAAAAGGATTAATTAAAAAAAATATAGCTTACTAATACAAGTTTCTAGTTTGTGCAAAGTAGGTGATAACTTTACACAAAAGTTTGTGCAAAATATTTGAGATGAGATTTGCTTAGTTTCATTTTATGTTTTCATTTTTTTTTTAATAAAAAGAACATAGTTATTTCTACATAAAAGACAAAGACTCATAACAAATCAAAATATGTTTGAATGCGAAGCTACAAAACTTTTGAGAGTTTCTATATTATATATATATATATATATATTAGAAAATCTCTCAAAATACTTCTAATATCTTTGTTTTTATTATGTGAGAGGTGAGAGAGATTGATGAGGTATTTGGAATTTTAGAAATCCATTATAACCACTTTTCGTTGAAATGATAAAAAAAACATATTTTTTATGCTCACGTAATTATTTAATCCTTGTATTTTTGAAACATGATGAATTTAGTCTCTAATCAAATCAAAATGAAGCATGGACTCATAAATCAATCAATCACATCTTAATACAATAAACAAAACTAAATATGCGATTAAAATATTATAAACCAAAGCATCAATTACCCAAAACAAATTTCACCATTTTAATAGGATGTGTCACAATTTAAAAAATAATTAATGATTGATTATTTTATTTTTATTGATTTAATTTGATATTAAATTATTGAATATAAAAAAGTTAAATCAAACCGTATTTAGGGTTTTTTTTTATTTCATTAAACAAGATTTATATACATTTTAAGATATAAATAGGTAAATTCTGTCTATATTTTTTTTTCTAATTTCAACAATACTCTTTTGAGAGTATGGTGAATAGTGTGATGTCTTCTTTATTTTTAAGTGATGGGATTGCTTGTAATGGTTAGTGATGAACGTCGATGGTTAGTGTAAGTTTTGTACAATCTGAAAGCCATAAAATCCAGAAAGAAAAACTAGTGAGTTGCAAAAATAGAGTACAAAACTAAAAAAAAAAGATTATATTCGTACCGTAAAACGTCGAATACAACAAATCTTCTTGTCAACCTTGTCACACATGCTCAATTGATGAAAATGTTATCCCAAATGCTGCAACTAGAGAAGAAATGAGGTATGTAGCTGAAACAGAGGTATGAGATGCGAGATGCAAATGAGGTTATTTAGAAAGGTGAGATTATGCTTATGCTAGAATCATTTGAAATTTTTTATAAAGTTAAAACCTAGTATTTTTTACAATTAATATGCACATAGTGAGAAAGTATGGTAGTGGAGAGAGAATTTACTTATAAAATATCAAACAAATAATTGAATGAGTGAATAAATTCATGTATGAAGTTTTGATTTAATTAGTGATATATGGTTAAGTATTTAATACAAATATTCTTTTAAAATTTTATATTAAAAGATTTAACTTTTCTAAAATGAACTACTCATGCCAGAGGATAAATGAAAAAAATTCAATTATTAAAAAAAATCAATTTTATTTATTATTTCCATCTAATATTGATAATTTTTTTATTAATACAAAATATTCACTTACTTTTTAATTTAAATTAATCATTTTTAATAAAATCTCCTCATTACCAATGTTGAATCCAAGAATGTAACATTGATAGTTGTTTTCTTATTAATGGGTAAAATTTATTATTTTATCCTTTGAAATGATTTACTAGCCAATCCCATGTTACAAAAATGCTATACTTTTTTATCATTACTTTTATTCCATCGTGACTGAAAAAAACACACACTTAAGACCACACTATCAATTAAAGTTTCCCATTATAAATTTTATAGATTGAACCAAGTTTCATGGTGCCTTTTTTGAACCAATTAGCAGTGTTATAGAAATTCTTTTATTGTTACTTCATCATCATTGTTAATGGAAATTGAAAAGTGGAATTAATCACTCATGAAAAACAGAAAAGGAAACGCGAAATTGATTGATTTTGTAATGCTAAACAAATTTGTGTAATTGAGTAATCTTTACTTCACATCTTTTAAAATTTGTGATGCTAATTGCTATATATTGCAAGTGGAGGCATAACAAAGGCAATACCATTTATAAAGAAAACTTAAACCAAAAATAAATACGAGACACTTTCAATTTCAAATCATAATTTTGATTTTTGCCTTTTTGTTATGTTTTTTCTTCTTTGATAATATACCAGATTTTGTGACTATGATACTTAATTTTCCTTTGTTATCCATGAAGAATTAGTTAAAACATGTTAATCAAATTTTTAATTGCACAAAAACAGAATGTCAAATAAAGTGAACCATCGTGATAAAGATAGCTAGCCAATTTTTTTTGGTTATGTTGATTTATAGTAACTAAGAGATAGTAAAAAAGAGAAATTCTATGACAACTAAATTTAATCTTTTTAAAGAATATTATTAATGTATTCTATCATAATTTGTAGCATGTATTCATCAAAAATAGTGATTCTTTCATCTAAAATTAATGGTGTATTATAAATTGGATTGATAATGTCACAGTGAGAGTCTATATAGTGCAGGAGTAAAGAACCCTTTGAACTTTATTTTTTCTAAACTTCCTTCCTATACTTATTCCATTACACTGTGCAATACCTTGTTCTCTTTCTCTGAGTGGTGACCACAGAGAGAGGCCAAAGAGCAAGAGGAGAAAAGGGTTGGAGTTGGTTTGAGTTGTGAGTGATGATGAGAGTGTAAGATAATATTCACAAGGGTTGCAGCCACAGCTCATGGAGGAAGCAGAGAAGGAGCTAGAGAGAAGGAGCAAGTTTCTGAGCAGTTTGATACAGAAGAAGAAGTCCATAGAGCAGCATGAGAATCTCAAGGTTCATGTCAGAGCTTGTGACATGCCCCTTCCTTTGCAGAACCACGCCTTCCATTATGCACGTCTCCACTTGGAATCTCTGCTACCTGGCAACAAGCTTGACAGTAAACTCCTTGCACTTTCCCTTAAGAAGGTTAGATATATATACTTTCTCTTTTTCTTTATTCTTCTGGGAAAATTTTCAAAAAATCTGTTTTTGGGGTCTGATCTTTGACCCTGCAAAGTTCGAATAGTGTCTGATTTGGAAGCTTTTGGAAAATGTTGTTACTGGTTCTAAATGTCTTGGCTGAGTAAAATTAGTGTCTTTTTGTGACTGAATATTTAATAGAACACAATTTAGATGTGATTCCTTCTTTACTTTAAGTACTCTTCTGGAATCAGAATTGGAGTTCTAGTTTAAATTGATCTTTAATACAAACCTTCTTAATTGACACTACTGAGAGAATCACACCAAAAAACTTTTTACGAACTACATTGTAGTTGCCTTATTTAATATTGACTCTTTGATTTGCCTAGCTCTTGTTACTGTTTAGAAAGAAATAATAATATAACATAACCAGTGGATTAAGTATATAGCCAAATTTCTATGCAGATTTTGATTTTGGGTGTTGGTATTAGGTCAATTGGGTTAACATCAATGGAATGTGCCTAATTGATTTCTGCTTCAGTCAACAAATTGGAACTATCCTGTTTCTGTTTCTTTGCCTTCTAGAAGGTAGTTTTTGTTGTGTGTGTGTTGTTTTCTCATTCTTGCCAATGATATCTTGAAATCACGCATGGTTTGGTAATGGTTTGTGTTGTGTTTTATTGGGCATGCTGAAAGAGTGGTTTTTAAATACTTGTTGAGTTGGAGGGATATTTTTTTCTACTTGCTAACTTATTCTTGAACTCTTTATTTTTATCCTAGAGTCTGCATATTCTTTCTGGCTTCCTAGTCTATTTTTGACCCTGAATAATTGTCTGGAAGTCTCTGAACCTTTATGCTTCGAAGCTGTTATGGTGGTTCCATGAAGTTTTCTGTTGCTTTTATCTCTCCTTCATTCTCAAATGCACCAAAACCACATATTCTGAGCTTGCAAAAGCCCTTATTTTAATCTGGTGCTTCATAATTCACCGGTTCTAGGAATTTTAGTTCCATTTGCCCTCTGAAACTTAATTATTAATATAATTTGAAGTCCTGTAAAGGAGTATATTGATAAAAAAAATGTAGTAAGTTTCCAGATCTGATGTCATTTCCTTCAAACCCTTTTCTTTTTCCCTCTTCCCTCTCCATTCCCGAGTTATAAAAAGTAGTGAAAGTTAAGAAAAGAATAGAACTCAAACCAAATAGGCCTTACATTGTTTGCAGCATAGTACTTAAACTAAAAAGATATTTCTCTTTTCTTCTTCTCCCAAAAGGTTTTTCCACTTCTTACTTGTAAAGGGTACACGGTAACATGGGTGATCAACTATGTAAATGTCTTAAAGATGGGTTGAATGGTCTCGCTAAGTCGTTTTGTTAATGATATCAAAGAACTGCACATGTGTAAAGGGTGAACCAAGGCAAGGCTCTTACCAAATGGGGTTTGAGGAGAGTAGGTGTATGCAGATAAATATAAAGTGAAAAGCAACAACGGATAATCCTCAAAACAGATCCAGCACTATTTTGTATCATGTGTCCCCTTGTATTATATTAAAGGTTTAAGATAAGCTGATGAAGATGCTAAAACTATTTATTATCTTTGGGAAAATATGCTAGTTATAAATGGGATTTTGTCATTGAAAGGTTTTAGACTTCAATAACAAGGTATGGGACTTGAGTTCCATACTAGAAGTAGGAGATTCTAGTGTGGGATTTATAAGGCCTTTGGCTCTCCAATTACAACAACTAACTTTTGTGGTGTGATTCTTCCACAGTTCGTTCTTATGAACTGATATCATATCAGAGCGTTTCACCATTCTTCTAGCTTGCTATGTTTGACTGGGATTAACCAAAGGACTACATAGCGGGGTAGGATGTTAGGATCTAGTGTGGGATTCATAAGCCTTATGCTCTCCAACTACAACATCTAACTTTTGTGGTGTGGTACTACTCCCAAAGGCTCTGTCACAAGGATTCAAAGGATCAAGCCTGTACCCTTAGAAAGTAATTTGGAAGGAACACATGTAATTACAACGAAGTGTTAGAAGTAGTCTTTGCATTTGGTTTTGGTAAAGAATGCACGGATTTTTCATACTATGAGTGTTCTATAGCTATTTGTATATTATCATATCATCATATGAAAGTGAAAACAGAAGTCAGCTCAGAAGTGATAAAATTGCATGTTCTGTTCACTGCTGATCAGAGAAAATGGAAGGGCATATTGAGATGCAGGAAGCATACTTGTTGCACTCATGCATAACGATTTTGTGCACTCAGGCTTAGCAATTTTCAGTTAAATAATGAAGATGGGGGTATCCTTATGACTTTGGTATCTTTGTGGTCCACTAAGGATTGCACTACTCTTTACTGTGAATCTCCAAGGTTGCCAAATGATATTAAAAGTTATAAATTGGAAAGTATGTTTATTAACTATGTTGGTTGTAAAATTAATAAATAGATTGCTTGGTATAGGTTGTTTTTTTGTGATGAAAATGTTACTTGGTCCCTCATTTCATTGATAGGGCCTTCAATGTTGTCAGATGATATTAAAGGTTATTATAACTCCTATTACTCAAACGGAATGCATATCTAGTGTCTCTCTTATAAAATGAATGTCAGGGACATTTTTTTTAGTTATGCTTGTGACAGATTTGATTATTCCAAGATTCTTTAGTGATGCTTGCTTCATCTATTACACTCACAATTAAGAATTTCATTTGTCACTCCTAGTTTGTGTGTATTAGTGGCAGCAAAAAGTTTAACCTTCTCTTTTTCCTTTTTGGTTCTTAACTGATTTATATTTGAACTGGATGAATTATCACCAGATTTCAAATAGACATTACTTGAAAAAGTTTTGCTGACCATTGTCTTTATTTTGTTTCCCTCTTGAGCTATGGTTTATTGTAAAACTTCCAAGTTTTGATTCCTGGTATGAAAAACTTAGATGGCTAATGATAGAAACTTACTGGGCTTACAGGAATTTGATTCTTCATATGGTCCAGCATGGCACTGCATTGTGGGTACTAGCTTTGGCTCCTATGTTACACATTCTCTTGGTGGCTTTTTGTACTTTTCCATTGATAAGGTTTATATCCTTCTCTTCAAGACAGCTGTTGAACCTTTGGACCATTGACAACTTCCACAACTATGAGCCATGCTTCATTGGGAAGATGTATTTTAAAATTTTAAACCGGCTGATATGTAAAATTAAGTCAAACATTTATATACTGTATTTTCTGATGTAATTGATGCACTTCTATTCAACAAAAAAGAGTATTATTGGATGCAATTTTGTTTGGATTTGTCGTATGTGGGAGAGCATTTTGAATGCAGAATTTGTGGTGTAAGTCACTAGATTTAAAGATTGTTGAGCTCACAATACCATTTTATAGAATTATCCATGTGAATATTTATGGTTGATACTTTTGCACACTAGTTTGTATAAAATGAAACATACTCATAGAAAAATGTACACATGTCCTTGGAGGCCCTGAAACTAGTTATCTGAATCTTGGAGATCACCAAAACTGTTTTTATGCTTCCATAGAGATTGTAGATTATCGAACTCAAAATCTACATAAATTTAGAAAGAATTGAACTAAGCAAATTATCAAATCATATGTAAATTCAGAAAAGCATAAACTCTTGAAGTCGAAACATTTAAAAGAAAAATAAATTTGAGTCATATAGTAAAATGTAAGGACATATAATTTTATGAGTATTTGGTGAGAAGATTTAACGTTTAAATGATGAGTGATATTTAGGTTTTAAGTTTAGTTTTAAACTTATAAATATAAAAATAAAAATTTTATTCTTTATTTATTTTGATTCATGGTTTCACTAAAACTTTTTTATATGATTTTTCTTTAAAATTTCAAAAAGTATTTCTTCCTCTTATATAAAACAATTTTAAGTAAGGGAAGTTGACTTTAATCTTAATTAAATTATTCATAGAGGAAGGATTATAAAAAAATAAATATGTCCTTGCATATGTTCTTAGTTTATATTATCTTTTTAAGATTGAGAATTTTTCTTGCATGTGAAATTTATTATTTAATTGGTAAAAGTAGAAATTTGAGTTATGGTCTCGGTTGAATATGTGTTATTGAAATGTTGAAACCTATTTTTAATTTTGAATTGAAATGATAGGGTTAATTTTGAGTATTGAGTTTTGCTTGTTGATTTTTTACATACTTTCTTCCTGGATTGAAAATTCACCCAGCATAAGTTTCTAAATGTATAAATTTTGCATAGAGAAATAGAGGTAGTGTGAAATAGCCGAAATTTAACTCAATAAAACTACCATCAGCCAACAAAATTGAGAAAAAAAGTTTTATTTGAAAAATCAATTCATTAAAATTCCAAACAAACTTAGTTTAATTATTTAGTCTAATGATTTAAAAAGATGTATATTATTTAAAATTTAAAATTATTTTAACATTCATAAGAATATGTTCATAAATGTTATATTATGTGATTTTAATTATTTTGTTTAGTGAAAACACGGTATGATATGGATGGAGCTAAGATTTAATGAATTGGTACAAGGAGGTAACACCTTGTATGAGATCAGTGTGAGTATTGAGTTATGGAATGTGATAATGGGTATCCAAAATTTAACTTATGACTTGATCAAGTAAATGGATGTATTTGGTGGTGAATAACTTATGGAGGTTCATGTATTTTGAGGGTGAAGATTCACCAAAAAACTTTATGAGTGTGTTATAAAGGAATAGATGAGTTTTATGATATGACACAAGTATTAATTTTTATGTTATGCCTAAGAAATCCATGTTTGATGATAACAAATAATAATATTATTTAATGTATCTAACAACTTGATGGAAGCATCCTCCAAAACACACGAGAAGACTTTGAAAATATTCAAACTTCAAGTTTCTATGGGAAAACTGGTGTTCCTCTCTTCAAGAAAGGGTCCTTGAAGGAGAAGATCAATTTCATGTTTGACCTAAGAGAACCAAAAGCAAAAGAGGGGTGTTGAATGGAGTCTGAACTCAATCTGCAAGTCTAATAACAAGATTAAAAAAAATGAAACCACTTAAGATCTTATACTATACAAGTTTTAACACCTCTCCAGGATAAGTATTCTAAACCCCTCTAGGTACACCAAGTTTTAATACCTCTTCAGGAACGAGTATAAACCTCTCCAGGTAAACTAGTTCTAATCTGCCCTTGAGATTAATACCTCTCAAAGAATTGAGAAAAACACTCCCAAAAAAGAGAACAATCAAAGCTCACAGAGTATACTTCATAGTGTGAAGGATTTACAAGGTTTAACTCACAACCCAACTCATTAGACGCTCTTTTGTAGCAGATATAATATGTACAATACAAAACTTTATTTTCTCACTCACACATTCTAGTAGTTCACTTTGCAATCATTTTCCGCATTGTTGTTGTACTTATCTTCATTCTCTAGGTATTTACATATAGATCTTAGAAGATGTATGTTTGAAGTTTGTGTACTACATTTCACCATATAGTCGCTAGATGCTTCATTTAGAAACTTTTGCACTAAATCATTTCTTATGCATCTTAAACGTGTGATGCAATTTGAAATTTTTCTTTCTTTGTTCATATGTGAACTTTAATTCTTTGAATCCATTTAACTTGAATATATGTTCAAATATGTACTGATGTTGTTTCTTCTCTATAAAGCAACTTAAACATTTATGCTACGTACATCTTAATCACATTTAAAGTTTTGAAATGTTTATTTATCCATAGAAAATTGAACGTTAAGGATTTGATATATTTGTACTTGAACTTTCCATTATCTCGTATTGTTCTTCATCTTTCTTGTATTAGACACTATATAAGAAAACTTATGATGTAATGATTTTAGTGTGTCTTTCTATATATTTGTAAATATTTAATCATTGAAGCTCAATTTTACTTTCCTTATTGAGAGCAAAAATCTCGTATTGTAGTAGCATTCATTTTCCTATTACACGCTCTAAAAGGAAACTCTGACTTTGAAGTCTTTTACGCATCCCAAGTGTTGTAAGTAATCTCTATAAAAAATTTGAATATCAGAATCAATAATAATCACAATTTAAATGCATAGGTATCACTGAATCATGATCTTTCAAATTTCAAAATTATAAAAAAAATATTTCAGAAATTTTACTGTAAATATATTTTCAAAAAACTTTCTATGTCTGTACAAGTTTTAAACGTTTAAAGCAATCAAACTTTCATTAAGATTTATTTCATCAAAATATTTTTTTGAAAAACATTTTAATAATGATTTGAATGTCAATATTGTATAGTTTGACTTTGGCTTTATTAACACACTGGCTGTCTAATGAGCTTAACTTTGAGAGATCGTTTAATAGTTTTAATATTGCAGGGTCATCTAACAAACTCAATCTTAATAAATTGTCTAATTTGTTTTTGTCTAATTTTACACATACATTAGCTTTGTTAGAAATCTAAGTACATCTTATAGTGTTCGTTATCATCAAAACTCATAGACTCTTAATCATGAGACCGTCTACCAGTGGACCATCTAACATCTTAACATAGATGCTTTGGCCCTTGCCTACCTTGCTATACAAAGAATGTGGGACTTGAAAAACAAAGCCAAAATATAGCAGCAAAAAGACCTAAATTTGGTGCACATCCAAGCCAGACAAGGATAAGTCACATATTCACTAAAAGTGACCTATTCCACTTGGTGCGAGATGGAATTGTTATCCATGCACGTGTAGTTTCTTGGCTTTTGATTGACGGAATGGAAGTGAGTTGCAGAAGCTTGTTTGAACTCAAGAGAAGTTCTGAAATTGAAGTGGAAGAACGTGGAAAAGGATAGTGAAAGGTTATGCCAATTCACTAGGAAAGGTTCTACGGAAGGCTAAGAGGAAGACAACCCTAGAGAGAGCATAGGAAAGTGTTTTGGATACAAATGGGCAGCATAACACTCATATATTTTTAAGCTATTTTACATGTAATCTACCCACTTATTTATAGTGTAAGGGATTGAACATTTTGGAGCCAAAATTTGAAAATACATAAATAAACTCTCCAATGAGGTGTCATGTGGACTCATGCTTTCCATGTGTAGCTCACACCTTCCATGCTAAATCCTCTCCACTCCTAGGTTGCCATGTGGACATCCATGTGCTCCTTGCCAAGGTAATTTTCATCCATATTATACCCTAGGAATTCTAGGGTTATATTGGGCCAACAACCTTATTATTGTTGGAGGTTCATATATTTCTTACAAGATCAAACACCCATCTGAAATAAACACCAACCAGATCAAGTGTCATATGTACCGAAAAATCAAGAAGAACAAGGTTCTTCAAAACTGATAAGTGACATAATTCAGTAATATTTCATATAAAAAGATAGGCACTTATGTATTTTAATTTATAAAATAGCTATAATACAACCCCTAATTTAGGAATTTGAACCTTTTTACATATCTTTGATTATAAGATGAATGTGAATGATTTATTCCCAAATTTGTGTTAATTTCAGGATTCTAAGGGAAAATGGAGATAAAAGGACTAAAGGAGAATTGACAAGATTAAAAGAGAAAGTTGGAAAATTGGAACTCGCTCAAGACTCGCCCAAGCCTCGCCTAAGCAAGTCTACTCCAGTGAAGTTAGGCCTTTTCTCGTCAGACTCGCTTAAGCAAGCAATATCTCGCTTAAGCGAGATGTCACATAGCCCAAGCCCAATTAGGTTAAATAGAAGGCATGAGGCATAACCCAAGAGATCATTGGGATAATAAAGAGAGATAGAAAAGCCTAAAGGAGGCAGCCATCAAGAAGAAACATCCTACATCTTCTTTTCTTGCTTTCCATGAATGTAATGACCAACATGAGTGGCTAATTCTTCCCTTTGGGATTGAGAGTAATCTTTTCAAACTCTTATGTATTGAGGTGATATTTATTTAAAATATTATGTTCTTCATTGATGATTGGTATTGTCATTTTATTATTAAAGTTTGAATCTTGATTCATGATTTTGATCCTTAGATTTGACTGTAAAGTATTTCTAAGCATTTAAACTAAATGATAATGCTTAACATATTTCAAATGTTAGGAATAGATTTGAAATGTTAATTACTTTATAACATCTGTTCATAATGATAAAGAGTTTTTATAAATATGCGAGGAATCGATATTTAGGAGACTATCTTAATAATTTTGTATGTGAGGTATCAATATGAATGATTTTTATAAGTACATCAATGTCGATCAAGTTAGAATGTTATATTTTTTTTATTCATTGAAAATGCAAATGTTTGAGAAGGATGAACTCCAATCCCAATTTTTCCAATTGAATCATCACAATCATTTACAATCATTTTTCAAGTCATACATTATGCAAGTAAAGTTTTAAATGAAACTCAAAGTATTTACACTATAATAGAAAAGGAATTACTTGTTATAGTGTATGCATTTGAAAATTTTTGATCTTATTTGATAGGCTCTAAAGTTATTTGTTTTACTAATCATACTGCCATTAAATATTTATTAACTAAGTCAGATTCTAAATCAAGGCTTATACGATGGATACTTTTGTTACAGGAATTTGATTTAGAAATCAAAGCCAAGAAGGGATGTGAGAACAATTTAGTTGATCATTTATCAAGACTATCTTATGAGGTAACAACATTGGAACCTGAGGTTCTTGACGAATTTCTAGATGAGAAGCTATTAGCGATTGAGGAGAGGCCATGGTTTGCATATATGACTAATTTTAAAGCTTTTGGAGTAGTTTCAGAGAATTTTGATTGGCACCAAAGGATAATATTTTTAAAGATGATAATCATTATGTATGATGAACCTCATTTGCTCAAGATTGGTGCAGACAACTTGTTGCGAAGATGTGTTGCAAAAGATGAAGCCAACAAAATTATATGGAAATGCCATAGTTCATTATATGGTGGACATTTTAATGGGGAATAGATAGCTGCAAAAATTCTCCAATTAGTTTTTTTTTTTTTGCCTTCATTATTCAAAGACATGCATGAGTTGGTACGAAGATGTGACAAATGTCAAAGAACATGAAGCATCTCCATAAGACATGAGATGCCATTACAAAACGTTCAAGAAATTGAAGTCTTTGATTGTTGGGGAATTGATTTCATAGGACCATTGCCACCTTCTTTTTCAAATGAGTATATATTGTTGGCAGTGGAGTATGTATCTAGAAGGGTAGAAGCAATTCCATCACAAATAGCAGATGCTAAGACAGTCATTAAATTCCTTAAAAGGAATATTTTTGTAGGTTTGGTACTTTTATAGTATTGATCAATGATTGTGTCTCTCAGTTTTGCAATACCCAACTGAAGAAAGTTTTAGAACATTATGGAGTTAGTCATAAAGTAGCTTTAACCTATCATCCACAAGCAAATGGGCAAGCAAAAGTTTCTAATAAATAAATAAACAAAATATTTGAAAAAACAATGGCTTCATCTACAAAAGATTGGTCAATTAAGCTTGATGAAGCTTTGTGGGCTTATAGAACTGCATATAAAACCCATACTTCTCTTTCTCCATTTTAGTTGATCTATGGGAAAGCATGTCATCTTCCAATAGATATGGAACACAAGACATATTAGGCATTGAAGATGTTAAATTTAGATGCTAAAGCTGTTGGGGAGAAGAGAAAACTCCAAATTCAAGAACTTCAGGAGATGAGATTAAATGCATATAGTTCCTCAAAGCTTTGTAAGGAACGGACAAAAAAATATCATGACAAGAAGATTTCGGAAAGGAATTTTCATATTGGCCAATCTTTGTTGTTATTTAATTCCAGATTGAGACTTTTTCTTGGAAAGCTAAAATCTAAATGGTCAGGCCCTTATATTTTTAAGGAAGTTAAGCCTTGTGGAGCAATACATTTAGAGGACCAAATATCACATAGAAGTTTGGTAGTAAATGGTCAAAGGGTGAAGCCATATTTGGGTAATGACAAGAAAGAACTCACCATTGAGATTCTTTTAAATGAACCTTAAAGAAACACACGTCAAGTTATATATGACGTTAAGCAAGCGTTTTCTGGGAGGCAACCCAGTATAAATTTTATTCATTTAGTGTTGATTTATTTATTTTAATTTTAGTTTTGATGTTGTTTGATAAAATCCATGATTTTTCATAAACTTAGAATTTTTTGGTGCAGGGAAACTTGCCTAAGCAAGTTACAGCTCGCCTAAGCAAGTTAAGTGTTTTAAAAAGAGGGTGCTCTCTGGAGAAATCTCGCTCAAGTTAGACAAATCTTGCTTAGATGAGATTTCACTTATCACATGCCATATTAGCCTCACCTGGGTGAGATACAGGTCACCTAAGCGAGTTGAGCGTTTCAAAATTACGTGCTCAAGAACAACCTAACCCCTGTGTGCCTCTAGATCAATTTGAAGCTTATGTTGAATGACTTGAGGATAGGTATTATTTTTTTTGGGGGCAGGTCGAGCAGATGAAGCAGGGCCATCTACAGTTGTAGATGAGGAGTTTAACACAGAGCTTGATGAGTTACTGAGAAGAGATGATTGAGCATAAAGAAGAACAAAAAAATGATTTTATCTTTCTAGTTATTTAGTGTTAATTTAATTGTTGAGTTGTTTTTCTAGTTTTATTTTGTTCTTAAACGTTATTATATGAACTGGAATATTAATTTCAATTGAGGAAAAAGTATTAATCATACTTAGTGTTTAAATATTAGAACAATGAAATGATGTAGACACGGGTTGGAAAAGAAAATGTGTTGAATCCATATTCAAATGTGGTTGAGATTGTGGTACATGGAAATTTAACAGGATGATTAATTGGAACACAGAATGACAAGCAATAAGGAATTAGACTAATTAAGCCAAGTGAGTGTGTGAATCTTAAAACAGTTTGAGACTTAGAGAGTTTTACTCATGAATTGATAGTTGAGGTTACTTAATTTATATTTTATGTTAAATCATAAAAGAGCATGAAAATGATTAAGGCATTTGTGTTGATTAGAAACCCAGGGCCAAATAGCGAACATTTATGTAAATTGAATATATAATTTTTAGTGATAACCCTTTTGAGCCAAGAATTTGTGTTATTAGTATTGCACCCTTAACCTTAATTGATAAATTTCCCTACCTATTGGCATGTTTAAGGAAGGATAACATAGATGCAATTTATATATAGAAAAGGGAATAGTTAGTTTTAGTTATGTTAAAGTTTAATTAATTCAATTGGTTAGAAATAGGATTAATATATTTTTATTATTCTTAAATGGATTGAATTTTTTTTATCTTGAAATCATAAAAGAAATCAAATGAGGAAAAGGATTGAAGCCAAAGGAAATGGTAATTAGATAACACTTTTGTATTGCAATAGGAATGTAGCTATGTTCTTCTTTCAAGTGTGCATTTTGGTATTTGAAAAACCAATATTTTTTGGAAGTCTAGCCTTATTTAACCCTAAACCTTAAGATTCATGTTTCTAAAATGATTGTGATATGAAGATGAAATGAAAATCAATTGTTATTTGCTAGGATTTAGTGGAAATAGATAGAAACACTTACCTGTGAGAATATGAGAAGAAATTTCTTGATAAATTGTCATTTCATTGGTTCGGTATTATCCTGGAAGTTGATTTTACCAATCTTGCTATATTTGAAGTTGGAAGCACCATAAATTTCTAATTTAATCTGTTGTTTAGTAAATAAAGTGTTAGAATGTATGACTTTAAACTAGAGGGGGGGTGAATGGTTTAAAGAGGGTTTTCGCAATCTTTTTAGTCTAGAATAAAATTCCTTTGAGAAAACTTGATTCAGAATTCAGTTTGCCAAAAACACAAAGCAATTTAGCACAGCACCAGAAAAACAATCGGTTGTTTCGCAGAAACAATCAGTTGTTTATATCAGTTAACAAATATAAACTGAAATTAAAGAGTTTAAGGGATAGAGAGATTTCACACACAGTTTATATTGGTTCACTCTTAAACCAAAAGCTACATCCAGTCTTCCCAGAAACCACTGGGGGAATCCACTAAGCAATCAAACCTAGATTACTTACAAACACTACCAAAGAATTGACCTTGATCCCCTCAAGACACACACTTCCTTTGGCTCAACACATACACCACCAAGAATGTTGATCTTGACAACCTCAAGAGCACACAACACTTCTCAGCCTTACACAACAGAGTTTACACAAAGTACAAAAGGATTACACTTGTTACAGAATGATCTGAAATCAATACAAGATGAAAATCCTATTCCGCTCTCTCTTGATCAAAGCAATCTCAAAACAATCTTTCAACTCTTCAAAAGCAAAATCAGTGAAAAAATCAAATATGTTTTTCTATGATTAAATCTTAGTTGTTTGTTACAAAAGCTTAACTAACTATTTATTGCTTTCAAAGACTGGTCAAAGCATTTAAAACTGGAGTGCTTTCAGTTATAAAATAATTTAAAGCTCAGTCAAAGCACAAAATAGTTTTTTGTTATGGTCCCAAAACAAACAATCGGTTGAATGCTCGAATCAATCGGTTGTTTTGGTTTAACAGCAAGTCAACCATCAAAAACAGTTTTCAACCTTTCTCAAAACACCTAAGTATAAAACAGTCGGTTATTTCCACAAAACAACAGGTTGTTTTTCACTTAGTTTGAAAAACACTTTCAATTAAAAAGGTTTGAGAATGCTTAAGCTTTGGATTCAATCAAGAGTCGATTAACACAAATAATCTACCCCAGATCCTATTCTAATACACCTCAACAACAAAAAGCACATCCAGCCTTCCATCAAACTCAAAGGATTTGGATTCTTCAAAGCTTGAACACACTTGATTCAACAGTCTCCCCCTATTTGATGAAGACAAATCCCTGGTTGCTTGTGTTGGATTTGATTGAATCAGAAGCAGTTCCTGCAAAAACAACATATATACAATCCAATGCTTTCTACAACAGCAGGTTAGTTTTACACATATTAAAAACAAAGTTCCAGAAAAACAATAGGTTGTTTACACGAAACAATCGGTTGTTTCTATCAGCAGAAGCAGAAACAGTTATGATATTAGAGATTTCAGCAGTTTTAGACAATTCTAGAGAAAGATACACAAGAACTAATCAATTCTCCCCCTATTTGTCTTCTCAAATAGACTATAACAGGTATAAAACAGATTTAGGAAAGATTTTGAAGGTCAAGGATACCTAACTCATTTCGCAAAAAGAATAACCTCTCTCTTGGTAGTAGTTTTGTGAAGATATCTGCTAGTTGCAGTTTTGTCTCAATAAACTTCACTTCACAGTCCCCATTGCTCACATGATCCCTGATGAAATGATGGCGTATCTCAATATGCTTAGTTCTTGAGTGCTGAATCTGATTTTTGGTAAGATTGATAACACTTGTATTTTCACACATCAAAGGGACCTTGCTGATTTGCAATCCAAAGTCTGCAAGTTGTTGTTTGAGCCAGAGGATTTGTGCACAACAGCTTCCAGCAGCTATGTACTCAGCCTCTGCAGTAGAGAGCCACACAAGCTTGCTTCTTGTTATGCCTTGAGATGAGGCTTGAACCAAGGAGGTGGCAAGTGCCACTTGTGCTTTTCCTATCTAGCTTGCATCCTGCAAAATCAGAATCTAAATAACCAATTAAATGAATGGGAGAGTGAGAAGGATACCATAACCCAACATTTGTTGTTCCTTTGAGATATTTCAGAATTCCCTTTGCAGCTTTGAAGTGGGATTCCTTTGGATTTGATTGATATCTTGCACAAAGACATACCGCAAACATTATGTCCGGTCTACTTGTTGTTAGATAGAGCAAAGAGCCAATCAAACCTCTGTATTTTGTTTGATCTACCCCTTTTCCAACAGCATCTGCATCCATGTAGCAGCTTGATGGCGTAGGTGTGTTTGCTTCCTTGCAACTCTCCATTTCAAATTTCTTGAGAATCTCTTTACAATACTTTGATTGGCATAGAAACATTCCAACCTTTGTTTGCTTAACCTGCAATCCAAGAAAGAAAGACAATTCTCCCATCATGGACATTTCAAACTCACATTTCATTGCAGCCACAAATTCTTCACACAAACTATCTTGTGTAGCACCAAAGATGATGTCATCAACATAGATTTGCACAAGGATAATTTCAGAATTTGACTTTTTGATGAAGAGAGTCTTGTCAATCATTCCCCTTTTATAGCCATGAGACAGAAGGAAGTTGCTAAGCCTTTCATACCATTGCCTTGGAGCTTGCTTCAGCCCATACAAAGCCTTTTTCAGCTTGAAGACATGACTAGGATATTGATGATCTTCAAAGCCCGGTGGTTGATCCACATACACTTCCTCATTGATGTAGCCATTTAAAAAAGCACTCTTGACATCCATTTGAAAGAGTTTAAATCCACTCATACATGCAAAAGCCAACAGCAACCTCACAACCTCCAATCTTGCAACAGGAGCAAAAGTTTCACCATAATCAATTCCCTCCTCTTGATTGTAGCCTTTGGCAACTAGCCTTGCTTTGTTCCTTGTGATCACACCATCCTCATCCATTTTGTTTCTGAAGACCCACTTTGAACCAATGATGTTCATCTCAGCTGTTTTAGGGACAAGAAACCATACCTCATTCCTTGCAAACTGATTCAACTCTTCATGCATAGCTTCAACCCATTTTTTATCCTTGAGAGCTTCATCAATTGACTTTGGTTCTATTTGAGAGACAAAAGCAGTGTGCCTACAGAAGTTTGAGATAGAGCTACATGTAGAGACACCTTTCTTTATCTGCCCAATGATGTTCTCCACTGACAGATCTCTAGGAATCCTCCATTCTTTGGGCAACTCACTCTGCTGCAGAATTTCAATCAGTTGTTTCGAGCAATCAACCGATTGTTTTTTTTTTTTTGCACAGATGTCCAGCTTCTCCAAACTGATGTTCTGCTCATCCTCTTCAGCACTGTTCTTCGAGATTTGAATGCTTTTGCGATCCACTTCATCAAAGACAACATGAACAGACTCTTCTACAGTCATTAGCCTCTTGTTGTAGATTCTGTATGCATGACTATTTAGAGAATAGCCAATGAAGATACCATGATCAACTTTTTCATCAAATTTCCCTAAGTTTTCCTTTCCATTGTTGAGAACAAAACAGCTGCAACCAAAAACTCTGAGGTGATTGATGTTTGGTTTCCTTCCATTGAAGAGTTCATAAGGAGTCTTCTTCAATATTGGCCTTATTAGCACTCTATTCATCACATAGCAAGAGGTGCTAACTGCATCAGCCCAAAAATACTTGGGAAGAGAAGATTAACTTAGCATTGTTCTAGCTAATTCTTCAGGGGATCTGTTCTTCCTTTCCACTACACCATTCTGTTGTGGAGTTCTTGGAGCTGAAAAATTGTGCAGAATTCCCATCTTTTCACAGAACTTGCTGAACTTTTCATTTTGGAATTCACCTCCATGATCACTTCTTATTGAGCCTATGTTGTTGTTCTTTGTATTTTTCAATCTTCTAGCAAGCTTCTTGAATGCAGA
Organism: Phaseolus vulgaris; assembly: GCF_051622355.1. Lineage (NCBI taxonomy): Eukaryota > Viridiplantae > Streptophyta > Magnoliopsida > Fabales > Fabaceae > Phaseolus > Phaseolus vulgaris. Next base: position 14,940,255 of record NC_143501.1, on the reverse strand, counting down.
GAAGGCATCACTTTTTGATTCCAAGAAGAGAGTCCAAGTGAACCTAGAAAAATCATCCACAATAACAAGAGCATAATAGTTGCCATCAAGGCTCATGGTTCTTGAAGGTCCAAAGAGATCCATGTGAAGTAGCTCAAGAGGTTTTAAAGAAGAAACAAAAAAAAATTATTTTAAAAGAGCCTTTCACTTGTTTCCCCTTCTGGCAAGCTTCACAAATATGGTCATTCTCAAACTTGAGCTTGGGCAGCCCAATCACAAGATCTTTAGATATTAATTTGTTCAGGTGATTCATGTGAATGTGAGCAATTCTTCTATGCCAAAGCCAAGACTCATCATGCTTGGATAGAAGACAACCAATTGAACAAGGAGAAGAGATATCTAAAAGATAAACATTATTGATTCTCTTACCAATCAACATTATCTCTTTTGTGTTGGGAAGACAAATTTCGCAGGAGTTTGTTTTGAAGATAACTTGATATCCTTTGTCACACAATTGACTAATGCTCAGTAGATTGTGCTTTAAACCTCCTACATAGAGAACATCATGGATGACCAAAATATCTTTGTCTCCTATGGATCCTCTTCCTAGAATCCTCCCCTTGTTGTTGTCCCCATAGGTAACGTGCCCTTCTTGCTTAAAGGAGATGCTTAGAAACTTTGATTTATCCCCAGTCATGTGCTTTGAGCACCCACTGTCCAGGTACCATTGTTGCATGCTCTCCTTCAAGGTTTCCTACAAAGAAGATTTTCAAGTACAAAGATTTGGTCCCCTTATAAATGTGGGTCGATTTGGTTTACATTTATCATTTAAACCTTTACAACATTTGGGAATCCACTTCATAAAGCCTCTAGAAACAACATATTTTCTGATTTTACAGAATCTGACAGAATGGCCTCTTTTCATGCAATAGAAGCATGTAACAACCGGTTGTTTCAACAGATCAATCGATTGTTTTTCTGGCAGTTTCGAAAATGACTTTGAAAATCTATCTTGCTTGTTCTGTGGGTTAAAACTCAATCCTGCTTTTCCAAAAACACAGTTTTGAGATGTCAAGACATTCTCAAAGTTGGATTGACCTTTTGAAAGCTTATCCACAATTTTAACAAGATAATGAACTTTCTTTTCAAGATTTTCACAATTTTCACAAATAAGAGTATTACACTTGCAAGAAGAGTTTTTGTAAACAATTTCAAGGTTTTCAAAATCTGTTTTTGAATTTTCCAACTCTTCTTCTAGTGTTTTTACTCTGTTTTCAAGCCAGTTATTCATTCCCTTTAACTGGTTGTTCAAGAGGGCCAATCAGTTAGCTTCTTCATGTGTTTCTTGAAAAGCTTGAAGCAATTGACTATAATTTTCAGAATTTGAGGAGTTAGAGGAACTTACACTGCTTGAATCATCTTCCGTTTTGGCCATGAAGTAGAGGTTGAGGCTTTTTAGGTTTTGCCTCCTTTTCCTTCGTGCTTGTCTCCTTGTTCTTACTTCCTTTGATTCATTCATGTTCCCATGAGTAGCTTTGAGTGTGTCCCACATCTCTTTGGCAGATTTGCATTTAGATATCCTGAAAAACTCATTAGTATCCAGTGCAGAAGCTATTATGTTTTGAGCAGTACAATCAAGCTTGGCCATCTTACATTCTTCATTGGTTCATTGGGACCAAGGTTTTGCAATAAAAGATCCATTCTTTTTAATCTTTGGAATGAAATGGCCATTTTCGATTGAATCCCAAATTCCTTGATCAATGGATTCAACAAAGATTTTCATTCTAGCCTCCCAATACTTATAATTCAAACCACAGAATAAAGGTGGTTTGTAGATTGAAGCACCTTCCTCGAAAGATAGTTTTCCAGCCATCGAAAAAGATTTTTAGATCAAACTTGAGTATCTTTCAAGTACCAAGCTCTGATACCAATTGTTAGAATGTATGACTTTAAACTAGAGGGGGGTGAATGGATTAAAGAGGGTTTTCACAATCTTTTTAGTCTAAAATGAAATTCCTTTGAGAAAACATGATTCAGAATTCAGTTTGCCAAAAACACAAAGCAATTTAGCACAGCACCAGAAAAACAATCGGTTGTTTCGCAGAAACAATCAGTTGTTTATACCAGTTAACAAATATAAACTGAAATTAAAGAGTTTAAGGGATAGAGAGATTGCACACACAGTTTATACTGGTTCACTCTTAAACCAAGAACTACATCCAGACTTCCCAGAAACCACTGGGGGAATCCACTAAGCAATCAAACCTAGATTACTTACAAACACTACCAAAGAAGTGACCTTGATCCCCTCAAGACACACACTTCCTTTGGCTCAGCACATACACCACCAAGAATGCTGATCTTGACAACCTCAAGAGCACACAACACTTCTCAGCCTTACACAACATAGTTTACACAAAGTACAGAAGGATTACACTTGTTACAAAATGATCTGAAATCAATACAAGATGAAAATCCTATTCCACTCTTTCTTGATCAAAGCAATCTCAAAGCAATCTTTCAACTCTTCAAAAGCAAAATCAGTGAAAAACTCAAATCTTTTTTCTATGATTAAATCTTAGTTGTTTGTTACAAAAGCTTAACTAACTATTTATTGCTTTCAAAGACTGGTCAAAGCATTTAAAACTGGAGCGCTTTCAGTTATAAAATCATTTAAAGCTCAGTCAAAGCACAAAATAGTTTTTTGTTATGGTCCCAAAACAAACAATCGGTTGAATGCTCGAATCAATCGGTTGTTTTGGTTTGACAGCAAGTCAACCATCAAATACAGTTTTCAACCTTTCTCAAAACACTTAAGTATAAAACAATCGGTTGTTTCGACAAAACAACAGGTTGTTTTTCACTTAGTTTTTAAAACACTTTCAATTAAAAAGGTTTGAGAATGCTTAAGCTTTGGATTCAATCAAGAGTGGATTAACACAAATAATCTACCCAGATCCTATTTTAATACACCTCAGCAACAACAAGCACATCCAGCCTTCCATCAAACTCAAAGGATTTGGATTCTTCAAAGCTTGAACACACTTGATTCAACATAAAGTTGTTTTGATATTTGAACTAAAATATGATTTATTTATATTCATTTACTTTGCTTAAGGACAAATAAGATTTTAGGTTGGAGGGAGTTGATAAGTCCCATAAATAAAAAATATTTCATATAAAAAGATAGACACTTATGAATTTTAATTGATAAAATAGCTATAGTTCAACCCTTAATTTAGGAATTTGAACCTTTTTACATATTTTTTGTTATAAGATGAATGGGAACGATTTATTCCTAAATCTGTGTTAATTTCATAATTTTAGGGAAAATGGAGATAAAAGGGCTAAAGGAGAAGGGAGAAGATGGAAATGGAAAGTTGCTACATTGGAACTGTCCAAGGCTTGCTTAAGCGAGTTCACACCAGTCAAGTTGAGTTTTTTCTCGTTAAACTCACTTAAGCAAGCAATATCTCGCTTAAGCGAGATGTCACTTAGCCCAATTCCAGTTAGGTTAAATAGAAGGCATGGGGCATAACCCTAGAGATCATTGGGAGAATAGAGAGAGATAGAAAACCCTAAAGGAGGCAATCGTCAAGAAGAAACGTCTTACACCTTCTTTTCTTGCTTTCCATGCTTGTAATGGCCAACATGAGTGACTAATTCTTATGTATTGAGGTGATATTTATTTATAATATTATGTTCTTGATTGATGATTGATATTCTTATTTTATTATTAAAATTTGAATCTTGATTCATGATTTTGATAATTAGATTTGATTGAAAATTAATTCTAAGTATTTGACCTAAATGATAATGCTTAACATATTTGAATGCTATGAATAGATTTGCAACATTAATTGTTTTATAACATTTGTTATTAAGGATAAGGACTTTTTATAAATATACGAGGACTTGATATTTAGGAGACTATCTTAATAATTTTGTATACGAAGAATCAATATGAATGATTTTTATATATGCATCAATGTCAATCAAGATGGAATGTTATACGTTTTGATTCATTGAAAATGCAAACAAGTGAGAAGAATGAACCCTAATCCCAATTTTCCCAATTGACTCATCACAATCATTTACTTTGTTTTTATTTAATTTCTTACAAACTCATACACAAACAAATTTCCAAACAAAGTTTTACATATTGTCTTATATTTAGTGAATATTATACTTCAAATTTTAGAATTGTTCCTTGTGGGTTCGATATTCGTCCTTAGAGACAATTTATTACTTTTGATACAATACACTTGCCATAAAATAGTCATCAAAGACATAATTTTTTGTTTATTTCTCTATTTTCTGATTTGTTTGTTCTTTGTTCTTTACCACTTGTCAAGATGATAAAGTACTAAGTACAAACTTTTTTATTGAAAGTTATTTTATTAGTACGACCCTCATGAATGATTTTAGGATCAAACTATTGAGGTCGTTCTACCAAAATATCACAAGCTTCCATTGGTACTTGATCACATATAACTTTTTCCTCGTAGTACCCTATCTTCCACTTGTTTCTTGACTACGATATTCTCATTTTTAAAATTCCAAGGAAGTTTATAAAGCTTAGAGAAATGGTAGTTAAGTTCAACGTTTGAGTCAACCTAGTACTACAGAGACTATAACATCCACAATGAGAGAATAAGTTAGGTCAAAATGTGCTTGAAAATTATTCTTTCTTTGGGATGTACTAGGTTGATAAAGAAATTGTTTCTCATGGGGAAGTTTATCAAAACAAATATTAGCAGTCTCAATATGGTAAATATTTTGACTACGCTTTTCTTTCGTTGTAGGGGGAGATTTATATTGTTTTAGTTTGCCTAAGACTACCCTATTTTTTTTATGTATCCCCCAATTTATTTTATTTTCTCTCTCTTTCTTTTCTTTCTTTCTCCTCTCTTTCTCTTTTTTTTCTTTATCTTCTTTTTCTCTAACAAGAACTTGCAATTTTTCTTTAAACTTTTTATCTTCTACCATATTCTTTTTCTTTTTTTCCTTAAAATTCTAAATTTTTCTTCCAAAATGGAAATTTTAGCATTTCTTTATTTTAAAATTTCTTTCGTCCTTTTACTTAGTTGAGAAACTAAAAGTTTAAATTTTACACTATAGTTAGAAGCTTTATGTTTGAAATATCTTTCTCTCTCAAAAATCTCGAATTCTCCTTAAAGGTAACAAAATGTGATTGTTCTTCAATTCATTCTTTTTCTCTTTGAAGCTCATCTTGTTGCTTCCACAATAGAAGTGACTGAAGTTCCTGAGATATTTTTTTCAAAATTCTTTTTGAATCACTTCCAATGTGGTGAGAAAAATGTCTAGACATTTTTAAGATTGTATTAAAAGAGTTTATCAAAGAAGAAAATAAGTTAGCACATAAGGTAGGTTCCTAGGAAAGAGAGGTGGACCACTATGGATCACTTAAGTACCAAGTCTTTCATTAGCCAGACCCTATCCAAGTATACTTCACAAACTTATTCTAGTGAAAAACACTAAGAACACAATGAAGATTTCAACTAAAAAGAAAAATAAGAAAAGTCTAAACACTCTACAAGTTTATTACACACAAAAACTAGACGAATTTCCTAAGGTGAGGCTTGTTGGAACTTAAAACCTTCAAGACACACTCACCATCTACATGTTCTATTTAACAAGTAATTAAATAAAATTCTTTAAGAGATGGAAGAACATCAAAGGCTCTTCAAGGACACCTAAAGATTATAAATGGTCATTTACAAAGAATGAAAGAAAAATCAACAAATGAAACATCTCTCAGTCTCTCTCTTTTGGTGTTTTCTCTCTTCTTTGCCTTGCACTTGATGCTTCCTCTTAGGGTGTTAATCCTTGACAAAGCCTCATATGTCCCTTAATGTGCTACCAAGTGAATAGGCTTCACCAATCACAATAAAATTCCACTAAAAGATGATTAATCCACTCCAAAAGAGATCAAGAAAAATGAAACACAAGAAAAACTCAATTTGGATGGACAACTCAAGAGGATTAATGATGAGACATACTCAAGAATTTAGAAGAAATAAACAATAAAAAAAAAAAACTAAGGCAATGAAAGAGAGTAGGCACTTCAAAAGAAATTAACCAGGATAGGAAAGACAGTAGAATTGATTACAAAAACAAAACAAAGCTAGAACAAAATTGGTAGTGGTCATCCATAATTTATGTAAAATGTTCTAGATATAATTTTTCTATGAAATTTTAAGCAGATATATCCAACATAGTAAGCATCATGCTAAAAACATTTCAGTTCAAACAGATCAAAGAATTATTTTTAAGAATTCAAAAACTGAGATCAAAATGTTCTCGCTCAACTCCGTTTTTAGCACTGAACGTCCTTGCTTTTTGAGATTTATCATTTTTTTCTATTTGAATTAGGATATGCCTTTTTAACCACAAATCAATAACATATTGAAAATTATAAGTATAAAATTTCATTTGATTTGGATACGTATTTTGGTCACAATAATGTTTTTAAAATTCCATAATTGTTTTCACATAAATCTGGTAACTAAAAAGAAACCTAATGGAACCAAAAGTAGAATTAAACTTTGAATGAAACACCAAATAAACCTAACTCTAAGGATGATTACTAATGATCTAACAACAATCGATTGAACTCAAAAATGTAAAAATAAAAGCACTCAACAACACATTTAACACGGTATATTCATTAAGACTCTAAACAACAAATCAAACGGTTAAACTAGAAATTCATGACATGTAAATACTTAAGACAACATAGAATGGATCTTAAAATGAAAACTAAAAAATTATGAAGTATTTGTAATTTTGTGTAAATAGTTTCAGATAGTGTTTCTGGAAACTGTGGTGTTGCTAAGAGTGTTGTGTGTTCTTGAGGGGTTCAAGATAAACATTCTTGGTGTGGTTTGTAATCTGGTTTTGATTTCATAGTGAGTTCTCAGTGGTTAGCTGAGGACTGGATATAACTATTGGTTAAGAGCAAACCAGTATAAATCTCTCTGTATGAATCTTTCTTTCCTTACCCTGATAAATTGTTTTATATATTGTTCTGTGTATTCTACTTCATTAAAAAACTAGTTGTTTCAATAAAACAACTGGTTGGTATTTCTTAAAGAACTATTAATCTTCTAAATAAATCAGTTGAACAGATAAATCAATTGATTGATTTAACTGATCTTTTCCCTCTACTTCCAATATTTGGGAAAAAAATTCACCCCCTCTTGTTTAGGCCATACATTCTAACATTTTTAATGCTTCTTTCTCACTTGATTTCGTCTTTGATTGCAATGACTTTATGAGTATTCAATCCTTTGCACAAATCTCACTCTGCAATAACTTCAATTTGTTAGAATGTATGGCTTTAAACTAGAGGGGGGTGAATGGTTTAAAGAGGGTTTTCGCAAACTTTTAAGCCTAGAATGAAATTACTTCGAGAAACACTTGAATCAGAATTCAGTTTGCCAAAACACAAAGCAAATAAGCACAGCACCAGAAAAACAATCGGTTGTTTCGCAGAAACAATCGGTTGTTTCACAGAAACAATAAGTTGTTTATACTAGTTCACAAATATAAAAACTGAATTTAAAGAGATTAAGGATAGAGAGAATGCACACAGAGATTTATACTGGTTCACTCTTAACCCATAGCTACATCCAGTCTTCCCAGAAACCACTGGGGAATCCACTAAGCAATCAACCCTAGATTACTTACAACACAACCAAAGAAGTGACTTTGATCCCCTCAAGACACACACTTTCTTTGGCTAAGCACAACACCACTAAGAATGTTGATCTTAATCCCCTCAAGAACATACAGCATTTCTCAGCTATACACACAGAGTTTCTTTCAAAGTACAAAGGATTACACTTGTTACAGAAAATATCTGAAATCAATACAAGATGAAAATCCTATCTCACACTCTTTGATCAATGCAATCTCTAAGCAATTCTCAACTTTTTCAAAAGCTCAATCTATGAAAAACTCAAATATGTTTTTCTATATTAAAACAAAGTTGTTGTTTGTTACATAATCTTAACAAACTATTTATTGCATTTAAAGATTGGTCAAAGCATTAAAAACTGGAGCGTAAATAGTTAGAAAATCATTTAATGCTCAGTCAAAGCACAAAACAGTTTTTTGTTATGGTCCCAAAACAAACAATCGGTTGTTTGCACGAATCAATCGGTTGTTTTGGTTTGACAGCAAGTCAACCATCAAAAACAGTTTTCAACCTTTCTAAAAACACCTAAGTATAAAAAATCGGTTGTTTCGACAAAACAACAGGTTGTTTTTCACTTAGTTTGAAAAACACTTTTCAATTAAAAGGTTTGAGAATGCTTATGCTTTGGATTCAATCAAGAGTGGATATATACAATTAATCTACCCCATATCCTATCTAAAGACAGCTCAGCAACAACAAGCACGCCCAGCCTTTTATCAATCTTCAAAGGGTTTGGATTCTTCAAAGCTTGAACACACTTGGTTCAACACAATTTTCCCGTTAAACAGTTTTTTAGGAACCTTCTGATCTTGATCTTTTCAGTGTGTCTTGAATATGTTTGAATTTGAAATTTTTCTCTAATGATTCAAATATATCTATTTAATCTTTTCTTCAACTTAGAATTGCATGTGTCCTCTTTCCATATGTGTTCAGACAGTCAATTAGGATTGTGCATTCTTCTCATATTGTTATGTGTTAGAGGCTACTTTGGGTAACTTTGAACTTATATTCTTGTTGCATCTTGATCACATTTTAGCTCTTCAAATCATTCCTTGGAGTTTATATAAATCCCATTGCTACACTTGAGCACTTTATCCAAAAATCTTGTTAGGTTGAATCTTCAGTCTCCCTTGATTTTCACAATGAGCTCTGCAACTTGATTGATTGGAAATTCCCTTATTTATGCTTTTCTTCATTCTCTCTTCATCAATGTAATTTATCGTTAATGCTTGATGAATTTGGCCATTGCACTTGATTGTGTAAGTCACTCTATTCGGCTTGATCATTTGGCTGTCAAATGCTTTAAATGGAAACTCTTAATATGATCTCTTGTCGCGTCCTTCATTGAGAGTTATATTCCTGTGAATATATTATGCATAAGATATTCATTTAATTGTATAAATATACCATTGAAATATCATTTATGAATTATCAACAATTATCTCTTAATTCCAATTCAAAGAATAATATTTCAATTTGTTTCTTAATCTGTAATTAAATTAGTCGTTGTTAATTAATAGAAATTGAAACATTTAAAAATATTTGAAAAAAATTTATTTATATTCAAATATATTTGCCTTTCAAAAGGAATTATAAACCAACATTATCTATTTAATACAGTTTAAAATAATATGTATCATAGAATATTAACTTGATTTTCAAGTAAATGTTGTTTTTTCTCAAGTCCATTTAAAGCATATATATTTATCATTTCAGCATGCTCTTAATTTATCTTTAGAATCTTATTTGAAAAATATTGTATGTTATAATTTCATTCATCAAATAAGTTCAAAGATTAATTCACACAATTTAAGGAAGACGTTCTAAATAATATGAAGGTTAAGGATAAACACTTCCTTATGTGATAGATCGTCTAGCATGTGTGTTCTTTGTGACGCTTGTTTGTATGGACGTTTAGTGTGTTAGGCTTCGTCAGACGCTTTGCATAGACCATTTGGTGTATGTGTCTGCTCTTTGTAAATGCATTTTATCATGAGCCTTGTGACGTTTGATTGTACATATCATTTCACACATTGTTTGACATGTTCTTCTAACAAGTTCTTATTGTTGAACAAGAGCTTTGATGTCTCCAATGTTGAAGATGGTTGGTGCCCCTTCAAGATTGTGTTTGATGAAGACTTGTATGTAGTGTTTGATGAAGACTTTTATGTCCTTTCCATGTATTTGTGCTTTGCTTTAAGTATGTCTTAGTTAGTGCTTAGAGGTTGTCTAAGAGTGGGCTTTTTGCTGAGTAACTCACCTCATAACCACTGGCCATGTGATAAGAACAAGCATAAGTTTTCTTAAACTGTTTTTCACATGTTTTACAAAAAACACGTTTACTGCAGAAAAATAAATCTGTTCTTTTCTAAATAAACAGATTCTTTTTTACACTGATGCTTTGGCTATGTCTTGTGAAAATTAGTTTTTGTGCATCAGGTATTTTGACTAAGTCTTCTACCTTTCAAAACGACTGAGTTTTAAATAGTTAAACTTTCTCTGTTTTCGTTTTGAAAAATAAATTTGTTCATCTGTAAATGAATAGATTCTTTTTCTCTCTGGTGCCATGACAAGCTTAAACGTTTTCAGTTTTATCTCTGCACCAGAATGGTTGACTAAGTCACCTCACTTAACAGATTCTCTAACTGCTTTTTGAAAATAAATCTGTTCATTTTATTTTCAATTTGTTCATTTTATAACAGCTTTAACTGTTTTTCAAATATCTGTTATAAGTTGGTTCTCTATAAAAGGCAAACTTGTTTTCTGAGTTAAGTATCAATTCAACAGTTCATACATTTTGCAAAAAAACGAGTTTTACAGCAGAGAATCAAAGGTTTACAAAGGATTAGCATTTGTTCTTCAAAGATTTCGAAAATTACAAAGTGCTTGTTCTTGGTTTGGTTCCAAAAGCTTGGTGTGAGGTGCAGCTACTGTTCTAGCAATCTTGCCTACTGGTTTAAGGCTGATCTTTGTTACCTCAATCAGGTGTAGTCGTTTTACTTCTTATTACGTGTAATAGTTTGGTTGAATCCTCTTCTTGATAGGTGTTCTTGGAGAGTGGATGTGTGTGTGTGAGTGCTGAAATAGGTTTTTTCAGCAAGGGTACCTAAGTTCTTGTAGGTTTCAAGAACAGTGGGAAGTGTACTTGATTGTACTGTGTTTTAGTGATTTCCACCTGTTGTTGGTGAAGACTGGATGTAGCTCAGGTTGAGTGAACCAGTATAACTGCTTGTGTTCATTCTCTCTCACTCTCTGCAATTTCGTTTCTGCATAATTGATAAAACAGCAAAGAAATAAATCTGTTCAATTGAAAATAAATCGGTTCTTTCTGGGCACTGTGCATACTGTTCTTGATTTCTGAAAGAGGTGTTTGAATCTGATAAGAACATATATAATCTGCTAAAAACCATTAGAACAGATTGACTGTGATAGGCTGCTCAAGAAACTGTCAATGCTATTAATTGAACCTTAAACAAATTGCTTAAAGTTGAAGCTTGCTGTTCTGGGATTAATTGTTCTTGATTTCTGAAAAACTGTTTGGTTTCAATAAGAACACTGATAATCTGTTAAAGGCTAATAAAACAGGTTATGTGTAATAGATTGTCTCACTAATTGGCAAGCCCTTAACTGAACCTAAATCACACGAATTGGAATTAAGGTTTGCTGTTTTTGTGTTACACTGCTTTTCAATCTGATATCTGTGTGTGTGCATCTGGAAATTTTATCTGCATAATCTTGTGATTAACCTTGCTGAATTAAAAGCTTTTCAAACAAAAACAGTGCTGAAATAAATCTGTTCATTTTCACATAAATCGATTTATTTTCTGTAAAACTGTGTTGAACACTGTTTCTGCGAGAAAGTTTTAAAAGGTCAATTCACCCCCCCTCTTGAACTTTGGCACTATTAAACCCAACATCCAAATCTCTATGGATTTCTTGAAGACTTGATGTAGCTTGTGTGTGTGTGTTCTGAATAGTTTGAATTGTAAATTCACTCTTAGTTAGGATTCAAAGTTGGTTTAAATCAAATCCTTTTGAAAAAAAAAGTGTTTTACAAAGAAGTGGAAAAACAACCAGTTGTTTTATCGTTCCAATCGGTTTTTTGACACTTAGTGTTTTTTAAACAAGTTTGACAAAGCTTAAATTGGTTGACTTTGTTGTCAAGCCAATTCAATCGGTTGTTTCGACAATTCAACCGATTTTTTTTTAAATCTCTAACAGAATCTGTTAAGTTTGGTAAATATGTTTTAATTGATTCAAAATTGTTTTGGCTCCTTCATTAAATGTTTTTTACTACCTTTTGAAGTTTAAATAGGTTGTTTAACACTCCTGGTAGTAATAATCAGAGATTTCTCCAAGATTTACATCAAGCTTTGTTTGAACTTGCTAAGAGTGGAATAGGATTGTAGTGTAATCTTTTGTGATTCAATCTGTATCAGGTCTAATCTTTCTTTATTCTCTTTTGATCTGTATTTATGTAAAGAATTGTGTTTCACAAAGTTAGAGGGTGTTCTGATTTGTGGTGTGTTGTAGTGCCAAAGAAAGTGTGTGTTCTTGAAGGGTTCAAGATCACTTCTTTGGTGTGTGTGTGATTATAATCTGTGGTTGATTACATAGTGAAATACTCAGTGATTTCTGGGGACTTGATGTAGCTCTTGGTGTAAGAGTGAACCAGTATAAATTTGTTTCTGTGATTCTCTCTTTCCTTAATCTCAATTATATTTGTTTTAAGTTGATTTTATAAATTGGTGATAAAAACAACCAATTGAATCGCAAAAATAACCGGGTTGATTTTTTGGAAATCAACTAAAACAGTTTTGTAACTTGAGCATTTTCATTCCTTGGGCTTTGAATCTTCGTTGGCTTTCTCCATACCTTCAAAGTTTGTGAAAAACAATTCACCCCCCCTTCTTGTTTTAGGCCTACAATTTTATCACTTTGTTATCGTCAAAACGCAAATGCTTTTGTAATGAGATCATTTGCTGGGTATGAGATTATCTACTTGGTTTCATCCTGCACCTCCATGGGGATGGTGAAATTATCATTTTCACCTTCGTCTTCACTCTCGTACTCATAAGGCCTCCCATTGGAACTTTTTTCCTCCCAGCCATGTGTTCAAGCTTCATGATCTAGAATACAGGTGCACAATCCGAAATACAAAATTTTGTATTTTGGATTGCGTAATCCAGAATATAAAATTTGTATTATGGATTATGCAATCCAAAATATAAAATTTGTATTTTGAATTGTGTAATACAAAACACAAGTTTTGTATTCTAGATTGTGCAATATGGAATGCACAAAATCACAAGTGTTATATTTCAAATTCTGTAATCCAGAAAGTTTTCGAATTCCACAATCCAAAATTGAAAAAAGAACATAGATTCATAAGGGTATTTTTGGGAATTACAGAATTATGGGGTCTAGGAATAAATTATGAGGGTGAAAGAAGAAATTCTTAAACAGTTATCATGGCAGTCATTTGACAAATTGGTGAAATATGCTCATTTCTTAGCCTTAAGTCATCCTATAAGAGCAACTAATGTGGCAAGTTCCTTAATGAATTATCAGATAATCACTAATAGAGATCCTATATTCATGAATGACTTGTTTAAGCTCCATGGGGTAGAGTTGTTTAGATCCACTGCTTTTCACTCTCAAACAGATAGAGAATTGAAAACCTTAAACAGAACTGTGGAGGGTTATCTAAGATGCAGTACTGGAGATAAGCCTACAAAGTGGGTGGATTATTTGAGTTATGCAGACTACTGGTACAACACCAAGTTCCATGCAACAACTGAAATGACCCCGCTTGAAGCATTATGTGCGTCATGCACCAACCATTAGTTCTCCCCTTCTTGTTTCTATTGTGCAAGCAGTGCACTGTATAGTGAAATACAAAGAAGAGATTGCTATGGCTGCTGCAGAAGAATTAGCAAAAAGCACAAGTAAGGATGAAGCATTATACTGACAAAAGAAAAAGAAAAAGGACTTTGCAGTTGGGGATTGGATGCACTTAAAGATCCAACCTCACAGACAACATTAATGCCTATGCAGCATTCCACAAATTGGCTGATAGGTACTATGGGCCATTTCAAATTTTGGAAAAAATTACACACGTTGCTTATAGGTTAGAACTACCTGAAATAGCAAAATTCATCATGTTTTTCACATTTCCTTATGAAGAAACACCATCGTGAAAGAAATGTGTAACATCCATACTGTTCACACGGTTCTTTTGAGTAGAGGCAAGAAAGTGAGTGAAGAATGATATGCAATTCAACCTTTAACAAAACCAAACTAATTACTAGTTCGTATATAAATAAATAATTTAATATATATATATATATAGACACAGACACACATGTGTATAATTATCTGTTTTACTATTATACCTAATCGATCCAAGTTTTAAAATATTCATTATTAAAAAAAAATACTCCTAACCAGGTAATTCCATAACGGTTTAAATAAATTATTGTGGTTCGTTTGTACAAAAAATGAATAAAAAACTCACGTTACAATTGCCAATATACATTTTGACCAACCTCATCACCCTTTAAATTCTCTTCATGAGGAACACAAAATTGGGTATGCAGCAATCTTATAGATGGTAGTTGAAGAGTGTCACCATTAAGAAGACTCAAATGCTGAACAGGTTAATGTGCCTAGTTTTACAAGACAGCTACACTCAAAATTAAAGTAAGAATCAGAGAGCTTGTTAAAGATCCACCATTGTAATACTGTGATAAGCACCCTGAATTTGTTGAATTGGTAGATGGAGCCAGTTCTGTGCCATTTATGCTGCTACCATTTTTTCCATAACTATCAATAAATATAGACACAAAAAAGTGATAAGAATATGCAACATTAAATTTTCAGCTTTTTGTGAAGAAATGAGAACTGGAAACTGAAAAAAAAAGGGACCACTAATGTGTCAGGCAAAAGAGTAGGCAACTGGTACATACAATCAACAAATGAAGTTATATCAGGTATATAGATATCTACATGAGTTTGAAATTATACCTTCCAGGAAATATACAGGAACCATGACCTGTGACGATGAAAATAAAATAAATCAGTTATGTTAAAATGTATAACGACTTAAAAATGAGATTTGTGCATGCCGGGTTTTTTCTTATGTGTAACAGAACAGATATGAGCCAAATGGAAATGGTCAACAAAGGGAAAAGCTGCAAAAATAGCAGTAAGTAAAATGGTAAAAAAGTATTGACAACTTTAAGAGATTTTGTACCAAATGAGGTAAAAGAATGCTATCACGTACGTTTAAGTAACTAGAATTAAAGTAACCACTACTAGAATTTCTTAATGCTAGTGACTATTGGTAGCCAAACACACTTAATATCTTTTCAAGAAAATAAAAAGACACAGAAAATGGACATATCATGGCATCTATAATTTCAAAGATGGTTTTGAGACAATCTAATGATATTTGAATTTTACAATCTTACACATCTTGCATAAAATACTTTCCCCCAAATAATACTATAGGAACTTGGATATTACGTGGTGTGTAGGTCTCAAATCAAGTAGTATGAGATGTTTAGTAGAGTATATAAGTGTTTGATTCTCCTCTCTTAATAGTTAGACTGAGGGTTGGTTTCCCAAATACTTGGGTACTAATCATAACAGAAGTTTATCAAAATTTAAATTGCTTGTACCTCCATCATTCATTAAATCTAGTTATGTTGTGTTACATATGCAAGGGTACCAAGTGTAAGCTATAAGTGCTATCGAGAGTTTCTATACTGGAAAAACACAGCTTTTTCCAGAAGCCAGAATAAGTACTTCTAACTATGTCTACACTTGTGATGTAGTCCCTTCAATAAATGTATTGATACTTTTCTATCCCACAATGTAGATATGAGTTATAAGTTAAATGTAAAGACTCCTTACTTGGATTTGTAGTGGTGACAGAGGCAACTCCTTTGAAATCACAGGTCCCAGCAGATTTAGCCATCTGCTGATAATAAGCATTGATAGCATATGTAGCATGTGCAGCTACATTATTTGGATCATAACACGGTTGACCCTGCAGCAATGACGAACAATCCACCTTCCCCGGTCCACAAGCCCAATCAAGTGCAGCCTGAAGCAACTTAGTATCTGCATTACTCTTGGCAACACAAAAGGTTTGGTTTGTTGTGTCATTTGCAAATACAGTACCAGCATTAGTCAAGTGCAAGGTATACACTGGAGCTCCATTAGCATAAAACAGCCCCCAGTTATTCTCAGACACTGGACCTGTTCTCAAGTCTTCATTATAAAGCTCATAAATATAACTGCTAATTGCAATACCAGGTTGCTTAGGAGTTCCACTATTGTTAAGGACGTGCCTGATCAAGTTACTATTGTAAGTGCTAGCATTATCAATAGTTGCATCTGGCTCGGACGAATCTCCTTTGGAGGGCCATCCTGACTCGGTAACTAAAATAGGGATGTTGGTAAAGTTCAAATATGACATTGCAAAATAAGCAGCATCAACAACTGCATCAAAGACATTAGTATAATGCAGAAGGGTGTTGGAATCAATAGCTTCTTTATTTGGAGGCAAGGGCCGGAACAAAGCATAGTCTAGAGGGATTACAGCACCGGGTTTCATGAAATCATAATAAGGGTACACATTGAGCATAAGATATGAACCTGTTGATTGCAAAAATTTGAGCAAGGGAACCATGACAGGATCCCAAGATTTATTAAAAAATGCCTGAGAAGGTGGGAAAGAGTTAACCATGACAGAAGAAGAGTGTGGAGTGGAGACTTTGATTTGCTGATCAAGATTGGCTGCAACTAGAGCAGCTTGAAGGAATTTTAGTGCTGAGACTAGGACAGGAGCTGCATTGGTGAGTGATGTTAGGACTTCAGAACCAACTGCTATGGCAGTAATGTTGGTAGCAGGGACATGAGCAATGACATTGCGTGCAACCCAATTGGCGGCGGTGGCATTGGACTGACCAATGCCGAGAAGCTGGTCATTGGGAACAGAAACAATTACACGGATTCCTGTGTTGGCAAGTGCACGAAGCATGGCTCTGTCAGCATCATATAGTCTAACATGTTGAATACCTTGAGCCTTAAGAAGGGTCACAACCTCTGTTGGACTTGGCATGTTAGTCACATCTGTACCAATGTTGACACCAATAAAAGCATCTGCAGAGAACAACAACAAATGAAGCCTTTCATTTTCAGAGCAGTGAGTCAAAGTTACCACATGATAATGATGAAATAAAACAATGAATTGAATTTATAATAAGTAATGCAAATGCAGCACCACCCAAATGAAACAGAAAGAGAAAATGCACTTGTCCATGTTACAGCAAATCTAAAGATGTAAAATGATTCCTTTTCTTGGTCTTCCATGATTTCAAACACGTAGCTCTTACATGGCCAGTTGGTCATATAAATCATTAATTAAAATTTATAGCAAATCAAGAAAATGCAGTTAGATTTTCATTTAACTTTTAACATACGGATGCCAAAGCCGAAAAACAACCTTCAGAAACAAACAAAAAAAAGAATTAGTGGGAGAATAAGCAGTGTGGTGTGGGTGTGCTAAGAGATAGTTTTTCCTCCCATAATAGTTTGTTTACTTGCAATATTAAAAAACATACACAAATTGCTCATTATACTCGGCACCTTCCCTGCAGAAAGAAAATTATATAAAAACGAAAAATTCAATTAATAGCCTTGTTAGCAAAGACTAACAATGAAAGAAAATCACTTTTAAGAACACATTCACATTGAAACAAATTCATAGATATGTCAAAAACATAACAGATCTCCCTATTGATATAACCAATTTGATAATTTAATAGTACTACTATGCTACTAGTCCCTAATGCTATTCCATGGATTGCTAAGATATAAACTATGCTCACATGGCAGCAATTTTTAACTGCAAGTAAATTAGGCAACTGATCCATAACTCTAGGTTTTCAATGTGCATTGCCAGTATTTAATTTGTTGTTTGGTGCAACAAGAATATTCCAGCCACAGAGCATAACCTTGTTGTAAAATAGCTTTATACCAAAAAGTAATAAAAAGGAAATCTCAAACAACCACTTTCAGGCTAGTTTTTTTGTTGGTAATCAGTGACACAATCAGCTGACCAGAGGGATAATGTGTGCCACAAATATAAAAATATTACAATCCATGAAGTGTACATTTTTTAAGAATATGGGGAATTATTCAATTGTTTTAGAATCCAGGCCAATTTACCTGTCTACTTGTGAAGACAGCCAGCTATACATTTAGCTATAATTTTCAGCCCCACAAGTAAGACAGCTAGAAAAGAACAGTGAAGAATTAAATCCTTCCACAGTTTATCTTACAGCCAAAATACTGCAAGAACATAAAGAAGAAATCTTAAGAACAAAATGAATGTTAATTTACATTTTTCAGATTAAATGCAGAGGTTAGAATGATCCATGGTGTACTTTGATTATCAACTCTTATGGAAACTAGAGCTAAATGTTAATTCTAGCATGCTTTATTTAGCTTAATTGTAGAGAAATGATCACTTATTTTTCAAAAGTTTTCTGAAAAATTTAAAGCAAATAAGAGGGTCTGTTTGAATAACCTTTTTGTTCTCTAAAAATAAAAAGAATCAGACAGGGGCCTGGAAAGTGGATCAAACATGTTCAAAATAGTTACTTTTTCAAATAAGTTGAAACAAATATTGAGTTCTATTCACATAAATACTACTACCATTTCTCCCTAAGGGTATATAAGTCCATGACATTATTTTTTTTCACTAAAATGTGGCCAACTGCACCTACAAAAGAACTGTGTGATGAGTTGGGACGCAATGACATTATTCCCAAAATCCCACTAAAAGACAGGAAGGACAGAGAGTAGATTCTACACAAAGAAAAAATATAATTCCCAATCTTTCTATTTCAGCATTGTCATTTTCATGTTACATGCAACAAGGTTAAGCCTTAATAAACAGTAAAGCTAAAAAATTATGATTAGAATAACCACAAGAGAAGCAGAACTGCTGAAAAAGAACACTCCCTTTTTTAAAACACACTCTCTCTTCCTTTTGGTTCTTCTATAGATTGAAATCTATGTCATTTCACTAATCTGTAAATTACACCCATCAAAAGTAAAATGGGACCCACTCATTTAATGTGACTCATGTGAATTTCAGAGTTAAGAGTGTTCATAATGGCTTGTGTTACAGAATGAGTTGCTAATATTCCTCAAGAAGGTTTTACATTCACCACCTATAACAGAGGGAGAGAAATGTAACCCCACATGGAGAATCCTAAGCATGGTAGAAAAAAAAACACAACTTTCATAAGTAAAATGAGTACACTGATGAAAGCATAATGCCCATATAATGCACATATATATAAATATACACACACACAGAGAAAGAGAGAGAAGTCAGAGAATATTACTTAAAAATCATTAGATATATTAAAAAACCATTGAAGAATATTCAAATAGTTGGACAAAGGTGGAGGAATACCCAAAGGAACATGGAAATGGAAACTGAAAATAACTTTAAAGGAAACAAAGAAGGAAGAAAAGAGAAAAACTTACCTCCCAAAGCAGGTACAAATATTGCAAGCAGGTGAAAAATGATGAGAAGAGCCATCAAAGCTTGCTTAGGAAAAGCCACTGTGCTATAAACAGAAAGAGAGTGGTTCTTGTTGTAGTGTGGTGTGATTGCAGAATGGAGAACAATGTAAATGAAGTAGAAAAGTTGGAAGGATGAAGTAGAAGAGGAAAAAACAAAGAAAGATTGCAGCTTTAAGATGGTTGGAAGAGGTGAGAGAGAGAAAGTGGTGAGAAAGAAGAAGAAGATGTTGATTTGAGGTGTGATGTGAGGTAGAGGAAGAGGCTTGTCGTGGTCAAAGCTTTGATGAGGAAACTTGGATTTTGTATGGGTCTTAGCAACCAATGTGTTCTTAAAAAGAGTTCATGAAAAAAATAATATTAAAAGTTGGCAAACTCTAACCAGGAATGTAGTGTATCATATAAAAAGGATTTTATTATTATTTATAGGAATAATTCATTCACTAAAATATGTGTCTTTTGGAATCATTTTTTGAACTCTAAGCTTATTTGTTCTTTATTTTATATTAAATTATTATAATTATTTATAATTTTATTTTAAATAAAATTAAAAACAAAAATTAAGATTAATTTTAAATAATTATAAACTTAATATATCAACATTTCTTTTATATACATTTTTTAAATTGAAATTTTATTTTAATAGTTCACTCTGTTTTATTTATATTGTGATCTATTATAATTGTACTATGTATAGAAAAACAATATAGGTACAGTTGCAAAAATATTAGAGTTTTACTTGTGATTCTGTTTTTGTAAAAATAAAATATTTTTATACTTATATTTTTTAGATGTTTAATTTGTATTTTAAAAGACTATATGTTTTACATAGACTCACTCTTGAGTTTACAGTAAAATATAAAATATATAATTTTGTGAGAGTATTATAATTATGATTTTTTTTAATATTACTCATAAATTCAAAGTAGATAATTATTAATAATATTTGTACGTTACATCATAAAAAAAATTAATGATCTTTATTATTAATTGAATATATTTAATTTTTAAATTTTTTTATATATTATTTTATAAAAATATAAAAAAAACTGTACAAAATTGTTACATCCAAATTTCTGACAGGAAAAGGCTTTGCATGTAAAACTAGTGGGGCACGATTTCTATGAACCTAAACAAACAGATAAAATCTGATTTTTTTTCTTTTAATTTAGTTTATTTCAGAAAAAAAAAAAAAAAAAAAAAAAAACTTCTATTTCATGATAAGGCTGTTAATAAGTGTATTCCTTAAGTAACTGAAAGTAAATTTTTGTTATTGAAATATGTAATATGTTTTGATGGATTTTTTTTAATATTTTTTTATTTCTTTTATAGGAAAAACTTTTATTTTTTTATTAAGTACTCCTCAGATAATGATTAAGATTAATATGTTAAGAGAAATACTAAATTTAGATAATGATTAAGTACTCCTCAGATAATGATTAAGATTAATATGTTAAGATGCAAATTTAATTTAGATATTTTGGTCTCGCATTAATTTTTAATATATTATAAAAAAAAATGATAGAAGTGTATTTAAGATTTTAGACATTGTTCAAATTGATAAAAGACTTGTACAAAAAAAGAATATAATGAAGTATTGATTATATAGTCTACCAACATCATTTTTAATTGTAGAATTTATACATTAAATTATCTGTACATACATTAATAAGTATCTAAACAATATTTTAAATTTTAAAAATAATACAAAACTGTTTTGAAAAATATATTTAAAACTTGATATTAGAAAATACACATTATGTGTGTGAGAGGGATCCAAGGATGAGAGTGATATTAGTTAGTACTGCAGAGACGACAAGAAACTCAGGCTTTAATTATGGAAATGTTTGATTTAGTGTTGGTATGTGAATGAAAGAGGTGTTATGTGTGTGAAATGTGAATGCTGCTGTTCTGCCACTATTGCAGAGTGTGCAGTTAGGGAGAAATGGTAATTGGTGGGGGCACGATCTACGATAATACACCTGCTCTATTCTCTCATTGGATCTTTGCCTGCCTCATCATGTTATTAAATACGTATTTAATGTTCAATATTATTTTTTTTCAAAATAAATATTTTTAAGAAAAAAAGTTACACTAATAAATTTGTTATCCAAGTAGAGGGTGACAAATCAGGTTAGTCATCCGCTAAAAGTTGCAACAAGACAGGAGAGAGTGAGTAGTTAAAGTTATATATAGATTGAAATTAATAATTTATTTTGTTATAGAATGAATTAGGACTGATCACTTTTATATTTTTTTTATTTGGATATATTTGTTTGATTGTGATTATTAATATTATTTCTTAAACAATAAAATGTAAAAAAATTAATAAAACTGAATAAATTTTAATATTTTAATAAAAAAAGTTTAATATTTAAAAAAATAAAATAAATATCAATAATATTTTAACAAATAGTGTATAAAGATATTAATGTAAATAAAGTTTTATATAAAACATTAACTATCATTAAATTTAATTTTTAAAAACATAAAATTTTTCTTTAAAAATAAAAAGGTAAAAAAAAAACAATAAAATTGAATCACACTTTAGTATTATAATAAAAAAATTAATACTTAACAAAATAAAGTAAGTATCAACAATATTTTAATGGATCAGATGATGTATAAAGAGATTAATGTAAATAAATTTTTATATAAAATATTAACTACCATAAATTTTAATTTTTTTTATTAAAACTTTCATGTTAGACATCACTATATGACTTGACATCTCAGCTAGGTTCACACATCAAGTTACAACAATCATCTATCACATGAAAAAATATTATTAAAAAAAGAAAGAAAATACAAAAAAAAATTATAAAAGGATTAGACCAAAACTCATATGTTAACAAAAACGATACATAGGTAAATTATACTTATTCATAAAGAATTCTAAGAACAGACTAGATGTAAACCTATTATACCAATGAAATTATTCTCTATGAATAAATAATAAATTAGTCAACTTATCAGCACACACATTCCCTTCAGGAAAAATAAGAGTAACCCTAAACCTGATTTTCCCACACTAATTAAAACAAGTATTTCATCGATTACGAAGCATCCACGAAATGTTAATCCTAGCACTAAATGCAACACAAACCAAGGCAGAATCACATTCAAGTCATACATTAGTAAGCCCCATCTTTTGAGCTCCCTCCATAACATGTATAACTCCATAAAACTTAGCAACCATAGTAGTATGAACTTCAAGAAACGCAGAGAAAGCTCCAATAAACTCTCTCATACTCCCATGGAAAATACCTCCACAAGTAGCAAGACCAAGATATCCCCTAGTTGTCCATTAGTGTTAATTTTAACCTAGCCTGGTGAAGGGAACTCCCATATAACAGGAAGAGGACAAATAACTTTACCAGTACAAATATTAATACCAAAAAGCTTAATCACATTGAAATCCAACATATTCATTGAAGCTTTAGACGAATTTCCCACTAGACAAGTTAAATCTTTAATTACTGAAATAGCCCTAGAAACATCAATCTTATCCTGAAATCTAGCATAATTCTTCATACGTCATATCATACAAATAGAAAAAGTTATCACAACCAACTTAATCAATTTAACCAAAGGACTATCATCACTCTTAATAAAAGAAAGAAGATCATCCTTATTGGAGAAATGAGAAGTAAGAAAAATCTGTCGAACCCAACTCTAAATATGCAAAGCATTAGAACATTCAAAAAAATAAATGTTGAATAGATTTCTCGTGTTTTTCACAAAGTGTACACATAGAACATATTTGTAAACTTTTATTCTTAATATGTTGATTTGTAGGAAGCCGCCTATGAAAAACATTCCAGAGTACTAAAGTTTTGGAAGGTGGAAATATATGAAGACCGAATGAATTTACCCCAACCACAAGGAACTCCTCGTTCAAAAAAAAAATTCTTAGCCGATTTAAGAGTGAAACGACCAAAGTCATCTAGAATCCAATTAGGAATATCATGTTCCTCCCTAACTGTCCCGACCAGTTCTCGATCATCGACCCAGAGACTAACCTCAGACATCGCGCACCGATGCTTAGCAATGGAAGGGGGCCACGTGAGGTGGGTCCCAAACGCACCTACCAGGGGATTGGTTAGTCTTTGATATTGGTATCCTAAGCCCCGATGTTGGAGATCAATCTCGGACCTCGCCAGTAGAAGGAGAAGATCGGACATCGGTCATCTGAATGTCGTAAAGGGCCACGTAAGGTGGGCCCTAGAGTTATGATAAGTTAACCGTTAAAGACATGAGATGTGGGGGAAGCCTAAGTCACGAGGGATCATGCACGTGATGTGCATAGCGCATGAAGGCGCGACACGTATTAATAATCCTGGGAGGCGTTAAAGCCCATTAGGGTTAGGGTTCCAGGGAAGCTGCATGCATGGCACGTGAATACTTAGGGCACCCACGAAGAAGATGGCGTCAGAGAATAGGTGCACAAATTGGTACCCAAGCGGCCACTCTGTTATTTATTGCACTCCAGTTGAGGAAGGTTCCATGTGCCAGATACGCTAAGATTATTGCACAGGGACATTTTCCAAGGAACCCTAGATAAGGGTAATAACACAAAGGTAAACCCTAGTTTCAGCCTATATAAAGGGTGTTAAGAACCCTAGCAAGGTATGCTGAAGCTATTCTATACACTTGGTGTTTCTTTGCCCTAATACTAACTTGAGCGTCGGAGTGCAAACGGCTGCTAGGGCGCCCCTTTGTCTTTGCAGGTGAGAGGTTTCTTAATCAAGAAGGTACGATTGTCAAGCAAGATCGAAGGGTCAAAGCAGCTGTTGGAGTCAACCAGCAGAGCGAGTCAACCGGCAAGAACATTTGGCGCCCACCGTGGGGTCCGCTAAAGAAAGGTCCCACTCGCAATCACGTTAGGAATCTTTACCTACAATATGAGGAGTATGAGGCAAGGAACCGCTAGATCCGCAGGAATTGTGCCTCTTGGAGGGGACACGTTACCACGTAGTAAATCTTGGACACGATGCGTGCCCTCCAAGCAGAAGTAGCAGCATTACGAGCAAACAACGCAGAACTACGCAGAGCCAATGAAGAACTGCGCAGGGATTTGCAACAAGTAGGGGAGCGCGCAGCAAACGAACATGCCCCACCTGTACCGCTTAGGGCACGTCCCATTCCGTTCTCACAAGTGATCATGAATACGGCGTTACCAACAACGTCTCTAGGCCCAAAAGTCTCCTTCACAGGAGTAGAGGACCCAGAGGCCCATCTCACGGCGTTCCACACCCAAATGATGTTTACAGGAGGATCTAACGCTGTTTACTGCAAGTTGCTTATGAGCACGTTGTCAGGTGCGGCGTTGGAATGGTTTGTTAGCCTTCCTGACGGGCACATCACCACCTTTGACCAATTCGCAACACTGTTCAGGGAGCAGTACCTTGTTAACAAGGCCCTCACCCGGGTTTCTTATGACGTTTTTGACGTCAAACAATACCAGGGGGAGTCCATGAAGGACTACCTGAACAGGTTTGGGGTCCAAGTGGTGAGATTGAAACCCATTGATGAGGCCATGATGGTGCACGCCTTCATCAAAGGGATGTTGCCTGGACCTTTCAGCGAATCGTTGCTAAGATTCTACCCGAAGACGTTCACTGAGATTAGACGTCGAGCCTTAGCACACATCGCCGCAAATGATCGGGTAACACAGAAACAAGGTCTTGTCGGTCCTGTCCGACCTCGCGAGGTGGCACGACTTCAACCTATGAAGGTGCACGAGGCAACCACAGAGAAAAAAGGGGCGGGAAAACCCTACAAACGGGTCCAGGCAGGGACGCGCACACGAAGGGACTCATCCCCAAAGCATAATTTCAAGTGGAACTCAAGGAGTTGATCGCTATCTCGAACATAGCGACGAGGCTGAAGGTACCAGCGAAGACCGATAGGAAGATGAGGCCCAACAAGAACGCTTGGTGTGAGTTTCACCAGGCAAATGGCCGCTACATACGTAATTGCTTGGCCTTGGCACACCAACTAGATGAGCTGGTGAAAAGCGGTTTCTTAAAGGACTATCTTCAAGAGGCGCAAGACGACTAGGCGTTAGTAACCGCAGGGGCGGATCAAGGGCACGAGGTGTCTATCCACAGGGAGGTAAACACCATCTCAGGAGGATTCTCAGGGGAAGGGTGCACTGCCTCCCAACGAAAGAAGTATGCACGAGGCGTAATGGTGGTAGAGGTACAACAGGTAGACCAAGGCTGACCTCCAAGATGTCATACCCCATGACAATGACCCGGTAGTGATTTCACTAGTCACAGTAGGAAGGAAGGTGCACCGTGTCCTCGTGGACCAAGGAAGTTCAGCCGACGTGATGTTCTTGACGACCTTCAACCAGTTACAACTGTCCACGAACTAGTTAAGGCCCTACACTGGATGTTTGCATGGTTTTGCAAGGGACCAGGTGGAGGTTCGTGAGCACATCGAGTTGAGGACAACGTTCACGGATGGCACGACTTTGCGCACTACCAACATCAGGTATCTCGTTGTTAATGCTCCCTCGGCCTACAATATATTGTTAGGTAGGTCAGCTTTAAACAGGATAGGAGCAATTGCCTCCACGAGGCATATGAAGATGAAGTTGCCTTCCCTTGAGGGTGCGGTGATCACCATTAAATCTGACCAAAAAGAGGCGAAGAAGTGCTACGAAAACAACCTCAAAACGAAGAGAGGGGCATTTGTTGTCACTACCAGACCCCCAAGAGAAGACGGGGTGACCCGCGTAGAGATCGCCCGGGAGAACAGACCTGAACCCGCAAAAGACGTGGTAGAAAGAGAGATCGGTGGGAAGACGTTTAAACTTGGGCGGTCCTTAACTCAAGAGTCACAGGATCAGGTTGCTGAGGTCATAGCACGACACCTTGACCCTATCGCATGGTCTGCCTCTAACATGCCCGGTATAGACCCTGACTTCTTGTGTCACCGTCTCACCATGGACCCCCATGTCCGACCTGTTCTCCAGAGAAGGCAAAAATTCAACGAAGAAAGGCGTCGGTTCATACGAGAAGAGACGAAGAAGCTATTGAAGGCTAACTACATTAGGGAAATTCAGTACCCCGAGTGGCTAGCCAATGTGGTACTAGTAAAGAAGGCCAACAGAAAGTGGAGGATGTGTGTTGACTTCACGAACCTCAACAAGGCCTGTCCAAAGGATTCTTACCCGCTGGCCAGTATTGATGCTTTGGTGGACAGCGCCTCCGGATGCAGATTACTCAACTCCCTGGATGCCTTTTCTAGTTACAACCAGATCATGATGCACCCCAGGGACGAGTGCAAGACAACATTCATGACAAAACTGTCTTGTTATTGCTACAAGGTCATGCCCTTCGTGTTAGAATATATGGCCTTAAACGAGAGTGGGGTGAATTGTTTAAAGGGGTTTTCGCAAAGTTTTTAGGCTAGAATGAAATCCTTTGCAAGAAATCAGATTAGGAATTTAGTTAGCCAAGAAACAAAGCACAATTCAGCAAAGCACCAGAAAAACAATCGGTTGTTTATACCAGTAAAACAATAACAACTGAATTTAAATGAGTTTAAGGAAAGAAAGAGATACACAAACAATTTATACTGGTTCACTCTTAAACCAAGAGCTACATCCAGTCCCTAGAATCCACTGGGCAATCCACTAAGCAATCAAATACAAATTACACACAAAACCACCAAAGTAGTGACCTTGAACCCCTCAAGAAACACACTTCCTTTGGCACATCACACACCAAGAATGTTGATCTTGACAACTTCAAGAGCACACAACACTTCTTCGCTCACAACACCAGAAAATACAAAGTATTCAGAATGAATTACACTTATTTACAGAATGAACTAAAATCAATACATATGTAATCCTATTCCACTATCTCTTGAGAAAACCAAAGCTGAATAGTGAATGTTCAAATCTTGAAAGCAATCTCTCTCAAATTGAAAAACTCAAATATGTTTTTCTTGTTTGTTATAAAACATAAACAAACTATTTATAGCTTTCAAAGATTGGTCAAAGCATTTAAAACAGGAGCGTATTCAGTTTGAAAATCATTTAAAGCACATTCAACTAACAAAACAGATTCTGTTAGGATTTTCAAACAAACAATCGATTGAAAGCACGAAACAATCGATTGTTTTGGTTTGACAACAAGTCAACCAACCAAAACCGTTTTCAACCTTTTCAAAAACACCTAAGAGTAAAACAGTCGGTTGTTTCGACAAAACAACAGGTTGTTTTTCACTTAGTTTGAAAAACACTTTAAACTTAAAATATTTGAAAACACTTTAGCTTTAGATTCAACAAAGAGTGGACTACATAGATAAACTACCCAGATCCTATCCTAAACACAGTAGCAACTTCAGTCTTCCATCAAACACTAGGATTTGGATTCTTGAAAGCCTTTGATCACACTTGATTCAACAATCTCCCCCTATTTGATGAAGACAAATCCTTGGTTGCTTGTGTTGGACTTGTTTGAATTTGAAGCAGTTCCTGCAAAACAAAGTTTAAGAAATATACAACATCTATGGCAGCAGATTAGAATAGCACATAGCTTGTGTTTTGCTTAACCAATAGAACAGAGAGAAAAAAACAACCAAAAAGGCAAACCAAGGTAAACCATAAATCATCAGCAGCAGCAAAAATAACAACCATTTAAACAGATAGAGTTTGCAGATTTTAAGACAACACAACATAAAATTCTCCCCCTATTTGTCTTCAAAAATAGACTATAAGAAGAGATAAAACAGAAATTGTTCCAAATAAAACAGAATACAAAAGGAATAGCAATAAAACTGTTATAGAGCAAAAACAATCGGTTGTTTCGAGCATTCAACTGGTTGTTTTTCTTCAGTCATCCTTGCCATATTGCAGCTCAAAGATCTGGTTCTGAACAACTTCAATTTGTTCATCCAGGGTCTGAAAGCAAGTGTCCATGCTCTGATATTTGTTGTCAATGCTCTGGAAATTTGTCACACAAAGATCATGGAGATTTCTTTGATTTTCAGCAAAACCATCAAGTTTATCCACCATGTATCTTTCAAAAGAAGACATTGAGGGAATCTCATCCCCTTGATGTCCTGCACTTGTTCCAGCATCAAAGTTAGTTGCAAGTTGTTCTTCATTGTGGATATCCATATCAGCAGCTTGATCTTCTTCATCAAAATCAGCAGTTGCAGCACTTATGGAACCACCATGATTATCATCTTTGCTCACCCATCTTCCATTTATCTTGGTGAATCCCATTTTGTTTAGTGAACAATTGTTCACTTCTTGTGTTGATTTTACCAACTCAGAGGTTTCATCTTCAAGATTCACTTCAAAATAGAGCAGAAATTTAGAGATTAAAACAACATAGGGATAATGGTACTCACTTAACCTCATGGACTTTTGCATATGTTCTTTGATGATATGAATCCAGTTGATCTTGATTTTCTTCATGATGCTGTAGATATAGACAAGATCTTCTTCTGTTAAAACAGAATGGTTGCTCCCCCTTGGAGTTAGAATCCAAGTGACAATGAGAGCCAACACCCTTTCATCTAACTTCAATCCTCCAACAGAACAAGTTCTTACTTGAACTTGTGGATTCTTCAAACAACTTTTGTAGTATTGAATCTTGTTGAAATCTTCCACAAAACCAAGATTTCCTTTATTGATTCTAAGACCAACATACTTCAACCTAGGTACAACAACCCATACATCATGGGTAATCTCCATGTCTACAACTCTAACATGTGAAACAAGATTGTTTCCTTCAAACTTTAAGTTTGTGTAGAATACTCGAATTAAATCTGGATAAATGTTTAAAGGGGTTTTCGCAAACTTTTTAGGCTAGCATGAAATCATTTGCAAGAAATCAGATTAGGAATTTAGTTAGCCAAGAAACAAAGCACAATTCAGCAAAGCACCAGAAAAACAATTGGTTGTTTATACCAGTAAAACAATAACAACTGAATTTAAATGAGTTTAAGGGAAGAAAGAGATACACAAACAATTTATACTGGTTCACTCTTAAGTCAAAAGCTACATCCAGTCCCCAGAATCCACTGGGCAATCCACTAAGCAATCAAATACAGATTACACACAAAACCACCAAAGAAATGACCTTGAACCCCTCAAGAAACACACTTCCTTTGGCACAGCACACACCAAGAATGTTGATCCTGACAACCTCAAGAGCACACAACACTTCTTGGCTCACAACACCAGAAAATGCAAAGTATTCAGAATGAATTACACTTGTTTACAGAATGAACTGAAATCAATACAGATGTAATCCTATTCCACTATCTCTTGAGAAAACCAAAGTTGAATAGTGAATGTTCAAATCTTGAAAGCAATCTCTCTCAAATTGAAAAACACAAATATGTTTTTCTTGTTTGTTATAAAACATAAACAAATTATTTATAACTTTCAAAGATTGGTCAAAAGCATTTAAAACAGGAGCGTATTTAGTTTGAAAATCATTTAAAGCACATTCAACTAACAAAACAAATTCTGTTAGGATTTTCAAAACAAACAATCGATTGAAAGCACAAAACAATCGATTGTTTTGGTTTGACAGCAAGTCAACCAACCAAAACCGTTTTCAACCTTTTCAAAAACACCTAAGAGTAAAACAATCGGTTGTTTCGACAAAACAACAGGTTGTTTTTCACTTAGTTTGAAAAACACTTTAAACTTAAAAGATTACACAGATAAACTACCCAGATCCTATCCTAAACACAGTAGCAACTTCAGCCTTCCATCAAACACTAGGATTTGGATTCTTGAAAGCCTTTGATCACACTTGATTCAACACTTCAGACTAAAGAATGCAGGGACCACCTACCAGCGGTTGACGAACAGGGTACTAGCGTCGATGTTAGGGCGAAATGTCCAAGCCTACGTAGATGACATGGTGGTCACCTGCCAGCTGAATGAGCAGCATGTAACCGACCTGGAAGAACTATTCACCACGATAGCGAAGTACAGGCTGGAGCTGATCCCGGAGATGTGCGTGTTCAAAGTTGAGGCAGACAAGTTCTTGGGTTTCCTACTCACTGAACGAGGGATAGAGGCAAATCCCGAGAAGTGAACTGCTATAATAGCCATGAGGACCCCGATCTCGGTGAAAGAAGTGCAGCAGTTGACAGGGCGCATGGTCGCTCTGTCCATATTCGTATAGGCAGGAGGAAACAAGGGGCACGCTTACTTCCAGTGTCTGAAGAGAAACAACAGGTTTGTATGGACCTGGGAGTGCGAAGAGGCGTTTGTGAAGCTGAAGGAGTACCTGGCCAGTCCACCGATGTTGTGCAAGCTAGAGCCAGGTACCCCTCTCCGCCTATACTTCATGGTCACAGAGAAGGCAATCAGTTCAGTCCTATTACAGGAGCAAGACCAAATGCAGAGGTCGATCTACTTCGTCAGGAAGGTGTTGCAAGGGCCAGAGGTGAGATACGTGGCCTTAGAAAAAGCAGCTCTGGCAGTAGTATTCTCAGCGCGAAGACTCTGCCACTACTTCCAGAGCATCACCGTGATAGTAATGACGGACCTCCCAATTCGCAAGGTCCTGCAAAAGCCAAATGTGGTAGGCAGAATGGTACGATGGGCGGTAGAGTTGTCTGAGTTTGACGTACAGTATGAGTCTAGAGGCCTCATCAAGGGCCAGATTTATGTTGACTTTGTGGTAGAACTCTCCTCGGCAGCCACACACCAAGAGGGAGCAGGCTTCAGATGGGTGCTTTCTGTAGATGGTTCCTCAAACCAACAAGGTAGTGGAGGTGGTGTCATCTTGGAGGGACCAGATGGGTTGCTGATCGAGCAGGCCCTACAGTTTGCTTTCAAGGCCAGTAACAACCAAGCAGAATATGAGGCCCTAATCGCTGGAATGTTGTTGGCCAAGGAGATGGGAGCAAAGGGGTTGTTAGTAAAGAGTGATTCTTTGTTAGTTACAGGCCAAGTCGCGGGGGAGTACCAAGCTAAAGACCCTCAAATGGCCGCATACTTGGAATATGTCCAGGTCCTGAAGGAGTCGTTCGAAGTGTTCGAGTTAAAGAACAAAATGCCCGAGCTGACTTGCTTGCAAAGCTCGCCAGTTCGGGCAAGGGGGGCAGCCAGAGGACGATGATTCAGGAGACCCTGAAGACACCTCGAACTACCATGAACAATATGACAGAAGTCCAACAGGTTAGCACATCGGAAGGGATGAGGAGGAGTCATCGGTCGTTAACACAGGAGACGGTGAAAACACCCAGAATAAGCAGGTACCCGGTTGCTGGGGAGATAGCGCCGCAAATTTACCAAGTCGAATCAGGAGAAACCTGGATGACGGCCTACCAACGCTACTTGGCCGATGAAGTACTCCCGCTAGAACCTGCAGAAGCTCGGAAAATCAAGAAAAATTCGAGCAAGTACACCCTGATCGATGGGAAGTTGTTAAGGCATGGATTCACCCATCCTATCCTGGTATGTGTAGACGGTGAACAATGCACGTGCATCATGGCAGAACTACATGAAGGGATATGCAGTAGCCACATCGGTGGTCGATCCCTCTCATCAAAGGCCATTCACGCAGGGTATTACTGGCCAACGATGAGGGAGGATTGCACGAGGTACGCCCAGTGGTGCAAGCAGTGCCAACAACATGCTGATTGGTACAAAGCGCCCCAGAGGAGTTGAGATCGATCTACAACTCATGGCCATTTCATACCTGGGGGATCGATATTTTGGGGCCTTTTCCTTTGGGGGTGCGACAGATGAAGTACCTCGTGGTTGCCATACAATACTTCACGAAGTGGATCGAGGCTGAGCCCGTGACACAGATCACAGCCCACAAGGTCCAACACTTCGTATGGAAGATCCCGAAGAGGTTGGTATCTGACAACAGTACCCAGTTTGCAAGCCAGCAATTGGGCAAGCTATGTACAGAGCTGGGAGTGAAACAGGTTTTCGTTTCAATAGAACACCCCCAAACGAATGGACAACTCGAGTCGGCCAACCGAGTTCTGCTCAAGGGCCTGAAGAGAAAGCTAGACAAAGCCAAGGGGACCTGGGCGGAAGAAGTTCCTAGAATCGTGTGGGCCTACCACACCACCCCCTACTCCACAACCAGGGAAACACCATTCAGCTTGGTATACGGTTCAAACGCTATGATTCCGGAAGAAATCCAGGAAAACTCACCGCGTTTCCAGAATTTCGTAGTCGAGGAGTGCAACGAAGAAAGAAAGGTAAACTAGGACCTACTAGATGAAGTAAGGGAGGAAGCAAGGATTAAGGCTGAAGCCTTGAAAATGAGGGTGGAGTACAAGTATAGCTCCAAGCTGAGACCTCGGATGTTCCAGGTTGCCGACCTGGTGATGCGGAAGGCCCACCCGTACTAGTTAGAAAACAAGTTATCTCCCAAGTGGACTGGCCCTTTCAGAGTAATGGAGGCCCTTGGGAATGGAGCATACAGGCTCGAAACGTTAGAGGGTGGCGCGATCCCTCATAATTGGAACGCGACCAATCTGAAGTTTTATTTTAGTTAAAAACATTTTGCATTGTACACGTTTAAGGGGGCACTCTTTTTCCCTCATAAGGGTTTTTTAACGAGGTCACCCGAATAAAATTCTAGTTGTTCAGTTAAGAAATGTGCATTGCAGTTAATGAACCTCTCCCTTGAAGTGATACACATGGAGTAGAGATAGTTTGGTTTTCCCAATAAGCCCCTATTGTGTAAGTTCACCGAGGCGAAGAATAGTATGGTTCTCCAGTTAAACGAACCTATCCCTTGAAGTGATACGCGGAGAATGGAGGTAGTTTGGTTTTCCCAATAAGCCCCTCTCGTGTAAGTTCACCATGGTAAAAAATAATATGGTTCTCCAGTCAAATGAACCTCTTCCATGAGGTAATGTGCCTAGGTCGTGAATAGTATGGTTCGATGATGAACCTCCCTCTTGCGCAAGTTTACCAAGGTTGAGAACAAGTATGGTTCAAACGTTGAAGGCTTGCCCCCTTGACTTTTTACAAGCAAGGTCGCGGCCAGTTATTCAGGGCTGCCCCTTGACTTTGTACAACAAGGATGAGGTCGGTAAGAGTCGTTCACCTGAGTTAGAGACACCAAGACGGGAGAAGTATGGTTCCTTAGGGGCCTCCCTCTTGCGTAGTACCTCCGGGGTAGAACAACATGGCTCACCAGTTAAGTTCACCCTTACCTTCGTGATGCAGGATCAAAATCGGAGCCAAAGTCAAGAACGGTGTAGTTCACCAGTATTTCCAGCATGGTATTCCCGTCAACCCAAGGAAGGTAGGGACGAGATTAACAAGGTCGCCTTGCTTCGCAAGAAGAAGATCAAAAAACAGCGAGAGGGGATTACCCTCGAACAAAGGTTGAGCCAATTAAGGGATTCGCGCACATAGGATGAGGCATACAAGTCAAAATGTGCTACCTAAAAGGCGAACCTAGGTTGAAGGCCCTATTATTTGAAATCAATACGAGCAAAAGCAGAGAAGCGCAGCGGCTAAGACAAGCAGTTAAAATAAAGATAAATATTTATGTACAAAGGGCAGATTGTTCTTCAAAAAGACAGAGTTACAAATGGTTACTCTCTCAACACAAGTTGCCCATCAACAACGCACTTGGACTCGCCGAAAGGGGTAAGATCCACCTTAGGGTGCACGCAGGCAAACTGAGCGATGACATCTTGGAACCCCTCACCGTAAGCATCAGTAGCATCATTAGTGAGTTCCTCCTTTGTCTTTTTGAAGGATTCAACCTTCTCAGCGAGCTCCCCCTCAACCTGACCCAGCAGACCTCGCACTGGGTTGCCCTTTCCTTCAGCTTTGCCATTTTTCCCTTCATCTCCGGCACCAACTCTTCTAGCTCGATCACGTTGGTGCGAATAGCCAAGATCTTCGCTTCTAGCTGGACAACCTCCTGACCCTTGTCATGAAGAGCCTACTTAGCGTCCTTCTCAGATTGGCGAAGGCTTGCCAACTCCACATACATGGGGGTCTCCCGATTGGCAAAGGTCTTGGCCTGGGTGGACAACTCTTCCTCTAGCTTCGCCATCCTAACCTTGAGATCTTCGGCCTCTTTGGCCCTACTCAGCATGGGGTTGGATGTGATCAGGAAGTCCCCTAGACCATCAACCACGCGA
Source organism: Phaseolus vulgaris (assembly GCF_051622355.1). Taxonomy (NCBI): domain Eukaryota; kingdom Viridiplantae; phylum Streptophyta; class Magnoliopsida; order Fabales; family Fabaceae; genus Phaseolus; species Phaseolus vulgaris. The sequence goes on along the minus strand of NC_143501.1, from coordinate 14,905,820 downwards.
TCCTGAGAAAGGTTGCCGCTCAAGCTCTCCACCACCTCCTTGTCCTGGAAGCGGTTGAATATTCGTTGGAGCAACACGGGAAGTTGGGAGGTGGAAGGCATCTCTTGGCCTTCGGGGGTGCTCTCTCCCCCACCCTTGTGAACAACAAGCTAGAGTGGGAAGGAGGCGCTCAGGGGGTGGTCCATGAAGGTCGAGGACCCACCGGATGCAAAAGCAGAGGGCGCCACGGCCTCCCCAACCCTCTGCCTTTTGAAGACGAGACCGGTGCATGTGTCTTCGTCATCGGTCTCGACGGCCACCACCCCTCTTTGCTCATCAACGGCAGGGGCTGGATCGATGGGTTGGGGAGCAGGAGTAGCTGAGGTTGAGGGGGCTATGGGCGTTGAAGTGCCCGCGCTGGCAGCGGCCGCCCTACGCTAGGCCAACTTCTTCTTCTTGTCATTATTAAAGCCCATATCTACACGTAAATGCAAGTTAACACAAGAAACCAAAAAGGCAAGTGAAATACAAGCAAGAACAAAATGGGATAAGAAGCATGGGAACGAGAAAAATACCGATATATGTCTTAAGATTTTTGGGGTTAAACTCACGCTTAAGTAACTCTGAGGTGCAGAAGGGGGTAGGGAATACAGATAGGAGCTCACACACCCCTCACTCCTGAGGGGAAAGATCCCTAAAGCTTCGGGCCCTCTGAAGGTTGGGCTTCTCCATCCAGTACAAGGGAAACCCGTCTAGAAGGGCAGGGTCCCTCCGATTGCTCCAGACTTTGAAGAAGTTCTTCTTAAACCCCTTGTATGATTGCTGGAAGAGTGTTAAGAGCACCCTCCCAGCCACACCATTGAAGCTGACCCACAACTTCTTCCCAGGATCTTTAACTTCGAAGAAATAAAGGAAAGTGTCTATAGACGGCATAAAGCCAAGGCTGTAGCAAAGAATGGTGAAAGCCCTTACGAGCGCCCAACTGTTGGGATGCAGTTGGGCGGGGGCAACGTTCACCTCGGTCAGAAGTGTGCACTTGAAGGGAGTGAGGGGTAATCGAAGCCCAAATCTTCGAAAGATGGTGGAATAGATGAATCAAAAGGGGCGTTCAGGATCAGAAGCTTCATCAGCACATACTGGTACACCCTCGCAGCAAGCCACTACCCTCATGAACTTATCATGGTCTTTGCCAAATACATGCGACGGGTGGCAAGTTTGTTTCTTCCTATAAGCTGCTATGCTCTCAAGGGATGTAAAGGTGGATGTTTTCCCTAGAAGGTTGGTCGGTGCCCAGTGATACAGGGACTTGTAGAATGAGGCGGAAGGAGGGGGAACTAGCGAAGAGGTTGGAATAGGGGATGAAGACGAAGTTGAATTGGAGTCAGAGGGAGAAGCTGGAGAAGGTTCTCATTAGGTCATCTTAGATAAGAAAGCAGAAAAAGAGAAATTTTAGAGGAAGAGGTGGCGTAACTTGACGAAACCAGAGAAAACCAGAAAAATAGAGACTCGAGACATGAACAGTAGAAATGAATGCGCGAAGAAATGCAAGAATCATAAACAGTCTCAAGCAGCTATAAGCATGTTACAAACGATGAAATCGTAAATGGCAAAGTGATCGGGAAATAAAAATCATACCTTTCGAATGCTGAGGTTGGAGGGTTTGAGTTTTGGAAGAAAGAGAAAAGAGCGTTTTGCGCAGAAATGCCAAGGGAAGGTTCGTGTAAGTGAAAGTAATGGAACAGTGGGGAAAGTGTAAAAGTTAAAGTGTTTGAATAGTGCATGAAGAAGTTCGAGAGCCAACAAGTTCTAGTCGTCGATCTTGACACGTGTACATTGACTAACGAAGAATGGTGAGATGTCACTTCAGTGTACTATTCACGCCCGTTACCCAATGCCACGTACGTCACCCAGCTCGATCACCTAGCCTCTTCACTAAAACAAGTTACAGTTCGAGGCTGGAGGGCTTGTGTCCCGACCAGTCCTCGGTCATCGACCCAGAGACAGACCTCAGACATTGCGCACCGATGCTTAGCAATGGAAGGGGCTCACGTGAGGTGGGCCCCAGACGCATCTACCAGGGGATTGGTTAGTCTTTAATATTGGTATCCTAAGCCTCGATGTTGGAGATCGATATCGGACCTTACTAATAGAGGGAGAAAATCGGACATCGGTCATCTGAATGTTGTAAAGGGCCACGTAAGGTGAGCCCTAAAGTTATGATAAGTTAACAATTAAACACATGAGATGTGGGGGAAACCTAAGTCACGAGGGATCATGCACGTGATGTGTATAGCGCATGAAGGTGCGACACGTATGAATAATCCTGGGAGGCGTTAAAGCTCATTAAGGTTAGGGTTCCAGGGAAGCTGCATGCATGGCACGTGAATACTTAGGGTACCCACAAAACAGATGGCACTAGAGAATAGGTGCACAAGTTGGTACCCAAGCGGCCATTCTGTTATTCATTGTACTCCAGTTAAGGAATGTTCCACGTGCCAGATACGCTAAGATTACCTAAATAGCGACGCAGAGACATTTTCCAAGGAACCCTAGATAAGGGTAACAACACAAAGGTAAACTCTAGTTTCAGCCTATATAAAGGGTGCTAAGAACCCTAGCAAGGTACGTAGTTTTTTAGACTGAAGTTATTCTATACACTTGGTGTTTCTTTGCCCTAATACTGACTTGAGCGTCGGAGTGCAAACGGCCGCTAGGGCGCCCCTTTGTCTTTGCAGGTGAAAGGTTTCTTGATCAAGAAGGTACGATTCTCAAGCAAGATCGAAGGGTCAAAGCAACTGTTGGAGTCAACTGGCGGAGCGAGTCAACTGGCGGAGCGAGTCAACCGCAGGAACACTAACCATGATATGATTAAAAAAATGAGGCATCTATTGTAAAGACAGAATATTCCTATCACAACTAGTTCAAAACTGAGATATTGTATCCAGAATGTTAGCACCATCAGATAGCCCTACAATATTAGCTAAAGAAGTAGTTGAACACCATTTATCATTCCAAAAATTAATAAAAGTACTAGTACCAACCGTCCAAGAAGTATGGTTAAGAATAGTGTCATAAAGTTGCTTAACTCCAGGCCAAATAAATGAGGATGTATAAACCATTGTAAGCTTATATTTTGATTTAAGAACTTTGGCTTTCAGGAGAAAAGACCAAGGTTTGTTGCTATAAGCAAAGTTCCAAGCAAGCTTAAGAAGATACGCGTTATTTTTATGATGAAGGTTAATAATCTTCAAACCTCCATTCTCAAAATGACAACAAATCTTAGCCCAATTAACTGTAGCTATACCATCAATTTTAATTTCAAAAACATGAGATTCATCTTTAAAAAATTTAAAATTGAAGAAGGACTGATAGATGGTCCGTCTCTGACCCAACAGGTTGGCAGATTCAAAAGATTACTACACACCCCTTCTCTTTGGTACATAGGGTCTTTATGATGTGTTATCTTCCTATATGAAATGTCTCCATGTTTACTCTTAGAATTTTTTTTACTTTGCATGTATTGAGAAAACATGGTTCTTAGCTCTTGTAGGGATGTTTTATTTTTTATTTTTGTATTTTGTAATTCATCTCCCAAAGACCCCTTTGATTTTTATACAAGAATGATGATCAATAATTCTTTATTTAAAAGTTTTTTCACAAAAAAATTCAAAATTTTCAAAAAAATGAGTGATAAAGATTTTCACAAATGTTGTTTATATTTCCGCGAAATTTCTAAAAAGAAAAATTGTTGAAAGTTAACCAAGTAGATTCCTTAGAAAGAGATGTGGTTTACAGATGAAAATGCTTAGGTACCAAGTCTTTCCTTACTAGAGTTTTCTTCTTATCACTTTCACAAAATCTCTTAGTAGAAACTTCAAAAAGATTTTATCTAAACGAGCATGTGCAACAAAATCCAAAAGACTATCAACTATTAATTTTTAAAGCCTAATTATCACGGAGACATAAGAAAGGAAATAACAAATTAAATTTGCAAGTACATAAATGAAAGCAGGTAAAATGCAAGTGACACTTTGATTCCCTTGACACATTTCCACAAGACTTAGTGTTGAATCAAGTGTGTTCAAGCTTTGAAGAATCCAAACCCTTTGAAGTTTGATGGAAGGTTGGATGTGCTTGCTGTTGCTGAGGTGTTTTAGAATAGGATCTGGGGTAGATTATTTGTGTAAATCCACTCTTGATTGAATTTAAAGCTTAAGCATTCTTAAACCTTTTAATTAAAAATGTTTTTCAAACTAAGTGAAAAACAACCTGTTGTTTTGTCGAAACAACCGATTGTTTAATACTTAGGTGTTTTTAGAAAGGTTGAAAACTGTTTTTGATGGTTGACTTGCTGCCAAACCAAAACAACCGATTGATTCGAGCATTCAATCGATTGTTTGTTTTGGGATCATAACAGAAAACTGTTTTGTGCTTTTACTGAGCATTAAATGATTTTATAACTGATTACGCTCCAGTTTTAAATACTTTGACCAGTCTTTGAAAGCAATAAATAGTTTGTTCAGTTTATGTAACAAATAAGAACTGAGTTTTAATCAAAGAAAAACAGATTTGAGTTTTTCACTGATTTTGCTTTTGAAGAGTTGAAGTGTGCTTTGTGAAGCTTTGACCAAGAGAGTGTGATATAGGATTTTCATCTTGTATTGACTTTGGATTTTTCTGTAACAAGTGGAATCCTTTTGTACTTTGAAGAAACTTTGTGTGTGAAGCTGAGAAGTGTTGTGTGCTCTTGAGGTTGTCAAGATCAACATTCTTAGTAGTGTTTGTGCTGAACCAAAGGAAGTGTGTGTCTTGAGGGGATCAAGGTTACTTCTTTGGTGGTGTTGTATGTAATCTAGGGTTGATTGCTTAGTGGATTCCCCAGTGGTTTCTGGGAAGACTGGATGTAGCTTTTGGTTTAAGAGTGAACCAGTATAAACCTGTGTGTACAATCTCTCTATCCCTTGAACTCTTTAATTTCAGTTTATATTTGTGAACTGGTATAAACAACCGATTGTTTTTGCGAAACAACCGATTGTTTTTCTGGTGTTGTGATAAATTGCTTTCTGTTTTTGGCAAACTGAATTCTTAATCAAGTTTTCTTGAAGTAATTTCATTCTAGACTTAAAAGTTTGTGAAAATCCTCTTTAAACCATTCACCCCCCCTCTCGTTTACAGCCATACATTTTAACAATTGGCATCAAGAGCTTGGTTCTTGAATTTTATTCAAGTGTGATCCAAAACTGTTTTTATATGGCTAATAGATTACCTTTTGGGGAAGGTGTTTCAATTAACAAACCACCTCTCTTTTGTGGTTTGAACTACCAATTTTGGAAAGTTAGAATGAAAATCTTTGTGGAATCACTTGACAAAGGTATTTGGGATGCAATTGAAAATGGCCCCTTTGTTCCAAAATTTGAAAAAGATGGATCTTCCATTGAAAAACCTTGGTCTCAATGGAATGATTCTGAAAGGAAGAAGGCCAAATTTGATTGCATTGCTAAAAACATAATAACTTCTGCCTTGAATTCAGATGAATTTTTCAGGGTCTCTCAATGCAAATCAGCAAAGGAAATGTGGGACACCTTGGAGGCAACTCATGAAGGTACCAATGAGGTGAAAAGAGCCAGAAAGCATACTCTAATCCAAGAGCATGAAATGTTTAGAATGCTCAAGGGTGAGACCATTGCTGAAGTTCAGAAGAGGTTCACTCACATCATCAATCACCTCATGAGCCTTGAGAAAACCTTTGGAAAAGAAGAGCTAAACATCAAGATCCTCAAATGTCTTGATAGGTCTTGGCAACCTAAGGTAACTGCTATATCTGAATCAAGAGATCTAACATCATTGAGTATGGCTTCTTTGTTTGGCAAGCTTAGGGAACATGAGTTGGAGATGAATAAACTCAATGTTCAAGAAAGTGAAGACAAGAATGTAAGGAGCATTGCCTTAAAAGCTGTCAAGCACAAAAACAAACAAGAATCCAGTGATGAAAGTGATGAAGAGAACCTTAGTTTGTTATCTAGAAAGTTTAGCAAATTCTTGAAAAGGAACCGCAACAAAGACACCAACAAAGAAAGGTATGGAAACAAAAAAATCCAATGATTTTAATTCCAATAACTATACTTGTTTTGGTTGTGGTGAGCAAGGGCACATAAAGGCAGATGGCCCAAATAAAGAAAGCAAGGAGAAGAAGTCAAGTTACAAAGAAAAGAAGGGAAAGTCAAAAAGGGCCTACATAGCTTGGGATGAGAATGAAGTCTCCTCATCAAGCTCATCATCAAGTGAAGAAGAAAAGGCAAACATATGCTTGATTGCAGAAGGGGATTGGTTCTTTCAAACAACCGATTGAAAGAGCTTAACAACTGGCTTGAAAAGAGAGTTAAGGCACTTGAAGAAGAGCTGGAAAAATCAAAAAGTGATTTTGAAAATCTAGAAACTCATTGCAAAAACTCTTCTTGTAAGTGTGACACTCTCATTTGTGAAAATTGTGAAAATCTTGAAAGGAAAGTGCATTATCTTGTGAGTATTGTGGATAAGCTTTCAAAAGGAAAATCCAACTTTGAGAATGTCTTAGCATCTCAAAACTGTGTTTTTGGAAGAGCTGGATTAGGTTTTAATCCACAAAACAAGCAAGATAAGTTTTCAAAGAATTTTCCAAAACAACCAGTAAAACAACCGATTGTTAAGTCGAAACAACCGGTTGTTACATGCTTTTATTGCATGAAGAAAGGCCATTCTGTTAGATTCTACAAAATAAGGAATTTTTCTGTTCCCAGAGGCTTTATGAAATGGATTTCCAAAGGTTGTGAGGTTTCAAATGATAAAAATAAACCAAATGGACCCACATTTGTGAGGGGACCAAATCTTGTTGCTTGAATTCATATTCATGCAGGGACTCTAGAAGAATATGAGGAACTGAGTCATATGAACAGGTTCTTGGAAGGAAAAGATTAACATTGAAGCTGAATCAATGTTATGTATCAGTCCAAGGTTCTCAATAGTCAAAAGAGGCTTCTTGATCAAAGACATATGACTCATTGAAGGAACATCACAAAGGATAAGACCCTCCTTATCTCTATCTTTAATTCTTTTTAAATTCATATTCATGCTTAATATTTGTGGTTAAATGCTAAATTTCATCTACATTGAATCCTATCTGCTCATTCTTGAAAATTCAAAATCTGTTTTGCTGCTGCAGAAAAACAACCGATTGTTTCTTCGAAACAACCGATTGTTTCCTCTCTGACAGCATAGTGAAAGAATGGATTTAATTTTTTTTTAAAATTCTGTCTGTTGCAGATCTCAATTATGAAAGAATCCTTAGTCAATAAAGCAGTGTTGAAAGCTGATCACGTTCTGGAGGAAGTTACAACATGTCATAAAGGAATATATTCCAAAATCTTGAAAATTTAAGAGCCTTTATGACTAGTCAAAGATCACATGTGATGACCATGTGATTTTCTGCTTTTTCTGACATTTTCTGTGCAGGTCTTGGTCAAGTCTTTTCTCTCTGAAGACTGAAACCCACTCACATCATTGAATGCAGTTTGGTTCTGTGTTTCTTTAAATTCTGTTGCAGTAACAATCAATTGAGCCATCTCTTGCAACATCTCTTGCTCTCCTTGTGTGGGTCTTCTTTGCCTCTTTTTCTGTTGTTATGGAATCAACTCCTCCTACATCAAAGAAGGTCAAAATCAGAGCTGTGAGGTCTGAAGGGAGACTAGAGGGCTGGTTTTCCGGAGACAATGAGCTCATTGAAAGGTATCAGTTTGAAACTAGCACAAAGGTGATCAACAACCCCAAAGTTGATTCCTTTGATTGGCTGAAAAGCCAAAAGCTAGACAATGTGAGGAAGCTGCTCAAAGACCAATCTCTAAGAAGGTTCTTGGAGATGAAGGGAAACATATACCCTTATTTGATCTGGGTATTCTACACCAATCTCAAGTTTGAGGGAAACAATCTTGTTTCTCATGTGAAGGGAGTTGACATGGAAACCACTCATGATGTGTGGACTGCTGTTGCTGGTCTAAAATATGATGGTCTAAGAATCAACAAGGGAAATCTTGGAGTAGTGGAGGATTTTAACAAAGTCCAATACTACAAGAGTTGCTTGAAGAATCAAAATCCCCAAGTGAGAACTTGTTCGGTTGGAGGCTTAAAGCTAGATGAAAGGGTGCTTGCTCTTATTGTAACTTGGATTCTTACTCCAAGGGGGAGCAACCATTCTGTCCTAACAGAAGAAGACCTTGTATACATCTAGTGCATCATGAAGAAGATCAAAATCAATTGGATCCACATCATCAAAGAACACATGCAAAAAGCCATGAGGTTAAGTGATTATCACTATCCCTATGTTGTTTTAATCTCTAAATTCTTGCTCTATTTTGAAGTGAATCTTGAGGATGAGTCATCTGAGTTGGTTAAGTCAACACAAGAGATGAACAATGGCTTTCTTAGCAAGATGGGATTCACCAAAATAAATGGGAAATGGTGAGCAAAGAAGGTGATCATGGTGCTTCATCAAGTGCTGCAACTGCTGATTTTGATGAAGAAGATCAAGCTGCTAACATGGATTTTCACCATGAAGAACAACCGGAAACCAATCTAGGTGTTGGAACCAGTGCAGGGAATCAAGGAGATGAAATGCCATCCATGTCTTCTTTTGAAAGATACATGGTAAATAGGCTTGATGTTTTTGCCGAGAATCAAAGGAATCTTCATGATTTGTGTGTAAGCAACTTCCAGAGTATAGACAACAGGTTCAACAACATGGATACATGATTTATGACCTTGGATGAACAGATAGAAGTTGTTCAAAAACAGATTTTTGAACTCCAGTATGGCAAGAATGATTAAAGGAAAAATAACCAGTTGAATTCACGAAACAACCGATTGTTTTTGGTCTTGTATCAGTTTAAGTGCTTCTATTTTAAATTTCTGCATTATCTGGAACAATTATATTTTTATCTCTTATTTTTGTCTATTTGTGAAGACAAATAGGGGGAGATTTTTATGATGTGTTGTCTTTCATTATCTTTTATTAATTCTGCAAACTCTATGTTGTGTATGAGTGTTTAAGTAAGCCTTATTTATGCTAGTTTTAATATTGTTTCTGATTTTTGCTCTAACCTTCTATCAGAGATATTGTGCTTTGCTTAAACTTTGTCTTGCAGGAACTGCTTCAAAATTCAATCAAATCCAACACAAGCAACCAGGGATTTGTCTTCATCAAATAGGGGGAGATTGTTGAATCAAGTGTGTTCAAGCTTTGAAGAATCCAAACCCTTTGAAGGTTGATGGAAGGCTGGATGTGTTTGCTGTTGCTGAGGTGTTTTAAAATAGGATATAGGGTAGATTATTTGTGTAAATCCACTCTTGATTGAATTCAAAGCTTAAGCATTCTTAAGCCTTTTAATTGAAAGTATTTTTCAAACTAAGTGAAAAACAACCTGTTGTTTTGTTGAAACAACCGATTATTTTATACTTAGGTGTTTTTAGAAAGGTTGAAAACTGTTTTTGATGGTTGACTTGCGGTCAAACCAAAACAACCGATTGATTCGAGCATTCAATCGATTGTTTGTTTTGGGACCATAACAGAAAACTGTTTTGTGCTTTGACTGAGCATTAAATGATTTTATAACTGATTACACTCCAGTTTTAAATGCTTTGACCATTCTTTGAAAGCAATAAATAGTTTGTTTAGTTTATGTAACAAACAAGAACTGAGTTTTAATCAAAGAAAAACATATTTGAGTTTTTCACTGATTTTGCTTTTGAAGAGTTGAAGTTTGCTTTGTGAAGCTTTGATCAAGAGATTGTGATATAGGATTTTCATCTGGTATTCATTTCAGATTTTTCTGTAACAAGTGTAATCCTTTTGTACTTTGAAGAAACTCTGTGTGTGAAGTTGAGAAGTGTTGTGTGCTCTTGAGGTTGTCAAGATCAGCATTCTTAGCAGTGTTTGTGCTGAGCCAAAGGAAGTGTGTGTCTTGAGGGGATCAAGGTCACTTCTTTGGTGGTGTTGTAAGTAATCTAGGGTTGATTGCTTCGTGGATTCCCCAGTGGTTTCTGGGAAGACTGGATGTAGCTCTTAGTTTAAGAGTGAACCAATATAAACCTGTGTGTACAATCTCTCTATCCCTTGAACTCTTTAATTACAGTTTATATTTGTGAACTGGTATAAACAACCGATTGTTTTTCTGGTGTTGTGCTAAATTGCTTTGTGTTTTTGGCAAACTGAATTCTTAATCAAGTTTTCTCGAAGTAATTTCATTCTAGACTTAAAAGTTTGAGAAAACCCTCTTTAAACCATTCACCCCCCTCCCCCCTCTCTAGTTTAAAGTCATACATTCTAACACTTAGCGCTTACTATTACAATGTTTAACTTTGGGATTACTTTATAGGCATTTTCCCAAACACAAAGCAATAAAAAATTATAAATGAAGAATTAACACAATCGTGATAATATGATTTTACAAAGAAGCATTTGATGTTTTTTTGTGGATTGCCAAATCTTCCTCTCAAGTGTTAATCACTTTTCCTTTTGAACTTCTACTTGTTAATTCTCTAAAAATTTGGCATCCTTAACTTGATATTTTTCTTCTTAAATATGCTACCTATCAATGTTAATCAACATGTTCCAGAGATCACAATAAGAGATAATTTCCATCTCAAGAGGTCAATAAAATTCAAAATCAAGAAAATCTCAAAATTGAGAAGCTAAACTTGAGATTTGGAATTGTGACAATTGCAAAGAGTAATTTTAAAGACTCAAAAACAAGAAATTAAGGCTTGCAAAAATACTAAGCACACAAATGAATTTCCTAAAGATAAACACTAGATTGGATTAAAAAATTAAAAACGAAGAATGACAAAATATCTCAATGGAGCTTAAGATAGACAAATTCTTCCTGCACCCATGTTTTTTTAAATTCCAACAATACCCTTCAGAGTATATTGGAGAGTGTGGTGCCTTCTTTTTCATTTTCAAGTGGTGCTGATTGCTTGTGGTGGTGGTTGCTTGTGGTAGTGGTTGCTTGTGGTGGATGGTGGTGGCTGGTAGTGAACGTTGATGGTTGAGGTAGGTTTTGTGGTGTTTTACTAGTATGATTGTGTTTTCGTTCGCTTATTTTTTTTCAATTTATTGGAAGCCACAAAACCTAAAAAAAGTTAAGCGAGACGCAAAAATGAAGTACAAAACTCAAAAAAATTATCTTCGTACTAGGAAACGTCGATTACAACGATTAGTCTTGTTAACCCTCCCCACATACGCTCAAATGATGAAATTGTTCTCTCAAATGATGCGACTGGAGAAGAATGAAAGTGTTGCGAATGAAAGGGGGTATGGGAGTGCGGAGGTGCGGTTGATGTTATTTAAAAATGTGAAGTTATACTTCATTTAGGATTATTTAAAGTTTTTAAAAAGGTTAAAGCTGACTTTTGACAATTAATATAGAGGTGGAAGACGAATTTGTCTTAAGGTATAGCTGTACCACATTAGGCCAATTAATTCTTCAAAAGTGTAAAATTGTCCAACCCAATTGCAAGTATAACAAGGTTTGGCCCAAAATGTTTCAATTAAGCAAAAATGGAATGGCACCATGGACCCGACCATGTGTTGATTTTCACGTGAGTTGGTTTCAGTTTGTCTCACTCAAATTTCTTTTGGGTTCTAGCTTTTTTTTAAATCAAAACAGTGATCTCCTGCACTGTTCTTTCTTACGTCGCTGCTGGTTTCGTTAATGGGCTACAATGTTCCTTGTGATGTAGAAGCAAACCACACTCACGCTTCCTGCTCTCCAATTCAACAATGCTCCATGTAATCTATGTTAGAATATATGGCCTTAAATGAGAAGGGGGTGAATTGTTTAAGAGGGGTTTTTGAAAACTATTTCAGATTTAACAAAATTCTTTGTGTGAGTCCAGAACAGGAATCAAGTTAGCCAAGAATATAAACAATTAAACAACAAAGCAACGGAAAAATAATCAGTTGTTTCTTCGAAACAATCAGTTGTTTATATCAGCAATACTTAAAACAAAATTTAAATGAGTTCAGAGTAAGAGAGAGATACACCAACAATTTATACTGATTCACTCTTAAGCTAAGAGCTATATCCAGTCCCCATAAAACCACTAGGTAATCCACTAAGCAATCAAACCAGATTACAAAACACAAACCACCAAAGTAGTGACCTTGAACCCTTCAAGAAACACACTCTCTTTGACCAAACACACCAAGAGTATTGATCTTGACCACCTCAAGAACACACAACACTTCTTGGCAACACAACACCAGAAATACAGTAGGTTTAGAAGGGATTACACTTGTTCACAGGACAAACTGAAATCAATACAACTGCAATCCTATTCCACTCTCTTTGAAAACCCAAAGCTTGATATGAATGTTCAAATCTTAGAATCAACTTTGACACAACTCAAAAACTCAAATATGTTTCTCTTGCTAGTTTGAAAACATAAACAAACCATTTATATTTTCCAAAGATTGGTCAAACCAATTAATGAAGGAGCGTATTCAGTTGAAAAACATTTAAAGTAGATTCAACATTCAAAACTGAATTCTGTTAGGATTTTCAAAGAAACAATCGGTTGAAACCACGAAACAACCGATTGTTTGGCTTGACAACTAAGTCAACCAAACTAAAACAGTTTTTAACCTTTTCAAAATTCCTAAGAGTAAAACAACCGGTTGATTCGACAAAACAACAGGTTGTTTTTCACTTAGTTGGAAAAACACTTGATTTCAAAAAGGTTTTAAATCACATCAGTTTTAGATTCAACAAAGGAGTGACTCACATTCTATTCTACCCAGATCCCAGCCAAACACAACATCAACACCAGCCTTTCATCAAACACTTTGGATTTGAATTCTTCAAAGCACTTGATCACTCTTTATCAACAATTTACCCACAACCACTCACCAATTCAGATTTCAAATGATTAAAGACATGAACTTTGCACTAAAACCAATCAGTAATTTCCATCAAGCGCCAAAATTTGAAATTGAAAACTGCTTCTTCAATTTAACAACAAAACACTCCAGTTTTGAACTCTTTCTCTATTTCTCAACTGCCACAATTGGTACTGCACTATGTTAATCAATGTACATTCATTAAGTGGAATCAAATTCAGGAATGTAAAACAAATATAGATATAACAATACTTTTTCAAATGAAATTTCCACCAAATAAGCTCCTTGTGTGTGAGAATTTGGTAGAAAAGAAACTAAACTAAACTTAGATTAAATACACCAGCGGATACAATGATGTCCAGTGGCGTAAACCATTCACACAACAAATTTGACAGTTAAAAGAACTCAAATATGTTTGATAAAATTCACTGAACAATACTCCAAAAAAAAATCAATCACTCCACCAGAATTTTGCACCAAACTAAGAAAAACCAGTGCCAATTTAACTCTAAATAAACTGCACCACCAACTGTTTTAAATAGTTGTTTAAAAAAAATCCAATTACATACAAGCACAATGAACTACCACTTCATATTTTATACTGATTCAATTTCACAAACACCTTCACTTCAGTTCAACCACAACGAAAATTCATGTCACGTTGAATTACCTCCACCAAATGCATCAGTGTAAATTCTCACATTTGCAATTGAAGAAATTCTCCACACCAGCTCCTTTTATTACTTCCAATACGCTCACTACTTCGATATCAACACAACAAAGAAAATTGACACTGTTTTTTGGCTCCTCTACAAAACTGTACCAGAATCAGGAATGAAAAACGCAACAGACTCCGTTCACAATCCTTTACGACTCTGTTTTTTTGTGTCGGCGAGGAATTTAAAATTGCGCCACAAAATCTCGAGCACGAAATGGACCAGATGAACACGAAACAAGAATTTCCATGAAATTCTGAAAACAGTTTCGCACTGTCACCGTTTTTCGATAACAGGTTTTCAAACTCACACCAAAGAAATTTTTCAGCAAAAGATGAATACATTAGAGGATGAACACGAAGGAAAACCAATTTTGTTCTTCGCACCTCTATAATTTCTTTTTGTACCACAAATTATTTTTCAAAAGTTTTTTAAACTGAATTTTCAAGAAAATGTTAATGGAACCTAATTCTAAAGATAATTTACAATGATCTAGTAGCAATTTAGGAACTCTAATATGAAAATAAAAAGCACTCAAGAACTCTAAACAATTTTGTGAGTGTGTGAATCCTAAACAGTTTTGAGAGCTTTACTGATGAATTGATAGTTATGGTTGCTTAATTTTTATTTTTTGTTACATCATAAAAGAGCATGAAGATGATTGTGGTATTTTTTTATTAAAAAAAATATGAATTAATTATAAGAAAATGACTTAATTATAAGAAAATTTCATCGAACAAATTTGAAGAAAACACAAGAAAATTTAAAAGAATACATGGATATGACTATTGGAGCACATATAGGCACATGCATGGAGGTTCAAGATGAACTAGATTATTTGAAACAAAAAAATGACGAAAAACACAATTTCAATCCGTAAACATGTTTAAGACAGTTAAGAAAAATATATGAAAAATGCAAAAATTAGAAAAAAAATTGAAGAAAAATCTATGTCTTTTAAACCAAAGTTCTAATTACCATATGATGCAAATCCGGATTGGCTCCATTCTTTTGTTTTTTTAGTTGTCTTTGGATGGAGCTAGATGTTGCCTTGTGGAAGCCACAAAGAAGTGAAAATTCAGTGGAGAAAATGAAGTGAACCATGAAGAAGAAAGTCTAGAAGAGGTGAGACCAACTTCTAGAAGTGCCCAAGCTAGTCACAAGTAGATGTGCTAACATAAAGTGAACTTTGTCAAGTAGAAATGTCTCAATATTTGGACAAAAATTCTTTACTAAATTCAAAGTTATTTTTCATGCATAAGAGACTCCTATTTATAGGAGAGGAAGGTTGAAAAGCAAGTATCAAACCTAACCCTAACCCTAGTTTGTGGACCAAGCTTCTCAAAATCCCTTTCACTCACAAGTTGATTTGTGGCAAAGGTAGCTTGCAACCCAAGATGATAGGTGCCTTCTTCTCATTGCATTGTTTTGATTTGTAATTTTGTATGGAATTGCAGAAGCTGCTGGAAATGGATGCAGAATACTCTGGATTTGAAGTGGAGAAAATGAGTTTGGGAGAGTGAGAGGTGAGGCCAACTCACTAGAAAGGAGTCTAGGGAAGGCTACACAAGAGACTACCCTAGAGAGAACTCAAGTGTTTATGGAAAAAATGGGCAACATAACTCTTTTCATTCAAGCTGCATTTTACAAGAGGATTAACACTTCTATTTATAGTGTTAAGTAGTGTCCAAGTTCAAATTTTTAACCCTAAAACTTTCCACTCACATGATGACAAATGACTCTCTCTCATTGGAGTAAATCTTCTCAAATTAGAGCTCGACAAATGGTTTATCTTCATTGGTGAAAAATCATCTCCATTGAGGAGATGCCAAGTAGATGCTCATGCTTACCATGGCAAGAGGTGTAACTCCATGTTTGTTAGACGTAGACTCCTCTAACCTAGACGACCTAAGGTTGCTTTGGACTCAATGAAGGCCAATTGTAATCCTAGCTAAACTCTTTATTACTATCTACACCCCACTATACTATTAGCCTAAATACAAGGCCCAAAAGATGAAACTAAGACCCAATACATGACCAAAAGAAAAAGTTCAATTATAGTATAAATATTTTTTTTTTTTAAACGAAAGTCAGGTCCAAAAATAATGATGACTTGTTCTTGCTGAAGTCAGCTGAGCTCCAGTCTTCTTTGTAGTCGGCTGAGCTCCAGTCTTCTTTGTAGTTGCTGCCCAAAGTTCTAGCATTCTTGATGGAGATCAAGAAGAAGAAGAGAATGAGGTTGAAGTTGAATATGCTCAAAGACATGTTAGCTCATCATCCTTTTTACCTTAAAGGATTACAAGGAGCAAAGCTAAAGAGTTAGGAAGTAGGCTTCAAAAGTTTTCTCTTTTTGTAGTTTATTTTGTATAAAATTTAAAATACATAGAGTAGTGTTTAGGAAGGTGCTAAAGAGGGGAACCTAAGACACCTCTTGTGTATAGCATCTATAGGCGTTAGTTTTTAGGAAAATTCTAGAAGGTGCCTCTTCACTCTCCATTTTAGGCGCTAGAAGTGGAAGAGTTATAGGCTACCTTGTAAAGCTTCTCTTGTAAGCTTCTTTGTAATAGTTGACCGGTCCTTTCCCCTATAAAAGGAGGGCTTGAGTCTTTGAAATAATAGAATTGATATTTTGAGTAAAGAACCTCTATCAAATTGGTGAGTGAATTGAGAGAGACTTGTGTCTTCTTCTCTTCTAGTCTTATCTTGAGTGCATTCTTGGACTCTCAAGTGGCGGCAACTACACTCATCTTGAAGCCTTTCATCCTTCAAGTGGCGTGCACATCTCCAAGAGCTACAACCACATAAGTTTCCTAGTTCTTTTCATCTTCTTCATCCATTTCCATTCCCAAACAAACTCTAAAACATGTCTTTGATGTTTCTAGTCTTTTCAATGGGTAGAACTTGCTTATTTTGTGTTTTCATTCTGTAGTTCCTTATAGTTTGCTGCTCTTGTGGTTTTTGTTGTGTTTCTTTGAGTTTTAATCGGTTCATTTGTGTTCTTTTGTGTTTTAATCGGTTCATATGCCATATTATGGGATTCTATATGAGTTTGGCTTGGTTACTTGTGTTTTGGTGAGTTCTTGAATGTTAAGAATATTGATCCAATTCTTAAAAAGTGCTTAATCATATTCCAACTCTTGTTGAATCCATAACATGTCCATATCATATCTCTTTCATGTTATTGGAATCATATCAATTGTTTTATAGTATGTAAGGGTGGTCATGGATTAATCCAAATCTAATCTAAATACTAAATATTTGGATTAGATTTATAATCCAAATCCATATTTTTTATAAAAAAATGAATTGCATTTTAAATCAAAATTCATGCTTTCAAAAAAATTAACTAATATAATAATATGTAAAAAAAGTTTAATATTATATAAATATAAAAAAATATAATAAAATTATAATTTAATAGTACCAAAAAATTAAAAGTAACTACTTTAACTAAATTTTGAAAATATTATATCCATTTATTATGTGATCCTGCCTGTTGACCGAAGCGTTGGAGCCCTGCCTCGTCAAACCTGGATCGACTTCTGCGCCGTATTAAGCGCCTTCAGCCTAGCTGATATATTGGGAATGGCGATCAGATCCGCCAACCCCATGACAAACTTATGCTTTGGCTATGTTACTTACGCGTGAAACAACTCAGCGCATAGCTGCCTTGGAGCGTGATCCCTTCTGCGTGGCGAGTTCGGGTGCCTTCGTACACACCTTCCCTGTGGTCTCGCCGGCCGCCTTCATGATCTACTTTACTTGCTTCACCGTGTATGTTCAGGTAAGCTGTCTCCCGAGCTCATCCTCTGGCCAGCTGGGAAATGACCATCTGCCTTCATCTTCGGCGATGTCCTTGTTTCGGCGATCTCTAATCACTTGGTCACATGGGTTCACATCTGGCGACTTCATCTTCAACCCGGTGACCGCCGGTTTAGGTATGCTGGAGATCGGAGCACGCCAACTTAATAACTGGCGACTACGCGAGCCCCCCGACTTCCTTCCCTTCTGCCAGCCAGGTGTCCCATCCAACGTCTATATAATAGCTCGACGCCACGTCATTACTCCCGACTACCAGGTCGGTACATTATGTATGAAAAACTTACCAATATTGAACCAAATACCAAATAAAATTTGAAAGAAAATGTATAAAGACTTGATTTTGATACACTGTGGAAAGAGAGAGCAAATAAAATTATAAAAAATAATGTATAAGAGGTGCTGGATAGAGGGATAGAGAGAGCAAGTGAAATTCCAAACAGACTCTATAAAAAATGATGGTTTTAAATGTAAAAATATGGTAAAATATGCATCAAAGTAAAGTCTAGATTTAAATAAATTTAATAGTATGGAGATTTACCTCAGATTACTTGATGATCATACAAATTAATAAGCTCTAAGTAATACATATACACCTCAAATGCAAAATCTTAAAATAAAATAAAGAAATTATTGTACCACAAGTAATCACCTTTTGATCCAAATAGGAAGTGCAGCATTGTTAGTTATCACTACTAGTCATATAAACTATGCATTCTTTCTTATTTAATGTATTTAGAAAATAAATTAAAAGTCAGGTCAATCAAGATTCATCCAATAAATTATACTTGTCTTTCCACGTTCAGACTATCTTCAATTTTAAAATATACATTCACTTCTTTTATTCTTTTAATAAATTGACATTCAAAATTTAAATAAACATTCGTATTTCTTATAATCTTTAAATAAATATCTATATTCTCTTTCGTTTTGAAAGAGATTACACTTTCAATAAAGTACATTATCTTTCTTTATTTATTTAAAAGTATTGTATTAACCAAAACTTAAATAAAAATAATTATGAAGAGTAAAAGGTAAAATTTTAAAAATAAAATTAAAGAACTTTTTTAGAAATAAAAAATAAAAAAGTATTTTTATTAAATAAAATAAACGAGGTAAACATCATTTTACTAAAATAATAAAGAAAGTCAACGCCATCTATATAAAAAGTACGAGAAAAATAAATATTTATTTAAAAGTTAGAAAAAATTGTAAATATTTTATTAAAAAAAAGAAAATTGTCAAAGAACATAAGTTGATCTTAACTTGGTTCCTCCATGGTACTATTGTGAAAAAAAAAACACAATATATTGTTTAATAATTTTAATTATAAATATAATTTGTATTTGTTAACACACAAAAGCAACTCAATGACATTAGCTAATAATTATCATGTGGTAATTTTGTAATGTTCCACCATATTAGAAAATCGTGCAACAGAAAAAATCAAGATCCTCAGCAGTTGTGTGGAATTGATCCTTCCCAATTCTTAAACCCGATCACAAACATTACATCAAAAAATGAAAAATAAATTTAAAAATATTTATGGATTTTATAAAAAATTTAAAAATATAAAAATAAATATATGATTAGGTAATTATGAAAATAATAATAATAATAATAACTATTTTTATTCTTTCTTGTCTATAGTTCCATTCTGCACACATTAGGGCATAAAGCCTTTGATAATGGTACTATAATAAACCTCACATGTCAAGATTTTCAGAAATATATGCTGAAAATAAATAATAAATATATTATATTAATACAACAAAAAAATTATACATTTATGAAACTATATGTTAGAATATAAAACCTGGCCACGTGGAGACTCGCCAGAATTCCAGACAACATATTTTTCAATAACATTAACTTCTCATTCTTGTTTTTCTCAATCAAAGAGGGCCATCTATCATAATTAAATGAATATATTAAAATTAAATTAAATTTCTTTAATTTATGTAAAAAAAACGTAAATCAATTCTAAAACGGAATTTTTTAACGTTTAAGCTTGTAGGTTTTAGGTGGAATGTAGAAATGTAATAATGTGTATTCATTTTATATTTTATTTTTATAAATGTTCATAAGTATGAATAGTGTAGAGTGATATGTATTTTGATATGATTGAATATTTTTTTGTATGAATTTTTGTTAGTTATGACATGTAGATTTATTAGAATTATCTTAAGTGTTTTTGGTTGTATTTTTTTTTTATGGGAGATGCTGTTTCTTTTTGTCTCGTTCATTAAGTAAGTACAGAAACAAGATGCAAGACATAATATTAAAAATGGTATGTTTTTTTATTAATATATAAGCAATTGGTTTTATTGAGATATGTTCTTTCTATAAATATATAAGTATAATTTTTTCAAATATTTATTTATTTATAAAAAGATTTATATAAATCTTAGCTCCCACATCGTCCACTCTTTCATACTTTGAATACGTTCATTCATTGATTTTAGAGTGCTAATATATTAATACCGTCAAGAGTAATAATATACACTTCACATATTAATAAATTAATATTTATTTTTTAAAATTTATTTTTTAATTTAAAAGTATTATTATATTATTATAAATGGTGTCAAATGCATGCTGTTGTTGATTATGTTGTATCATGTTATTAACAAAACTTTTCAGTTGATTTTATGCTTTCAATTCCCACATCCACTTAAAACACTTTCCTATGTTTCAATTCTCTCTGCTCATTGGTTTTAGGTTTCGACTCATGAGTCCACTCTCTTTACGTTTAGAGTCTCTATGTTCATTACTTGCCAATTGCTTCCTGCACCGTCAATTTTACCCTCCACTCTCACAATTTTAAAAATAATTTATTTATTTTTTTAAAGTGATTTTTGGACTATGTGTTCTAGAATTCATAAACTACATTCTGCAACACATTTTTTCTGAAATAGACTAAGATTTTTGAAATATTTTTTTCAGAACTTATAAAATACATTTTAGAATAAGGTTTTCAGAAAATGATTTCCAAAATAATTTTTTTAAAACGTATATATAATATCTTTCGGAATGTGCTTTTCAGAATGAATTTTCAAGTTTTTCAGCATACATGAAATGTGTTTTGTAAAGAGCTTTTCAGAAGATGTTTTTGCTCTTATTCTTCTAACTACAACACTCTTCAGAGACACTGGTGGCCATGGCAGCAACCGTAATGGATATAGTGAGCGAGAAGATAACAGGACAATTCAATCATTTCACCCAATTGTAGGGGTGCAGATTCAAAAATAGGGGAGTGCGTGAAGTAAAAGCCTCATTACTTTTATGCTTTGAGTCCTGACTTCCACTATTTTTAGACTGTTTTTTCCTGCACCTCCATATCTTCTTCTATCACCCCATACAAAATGTTAAAATACCTTTTTATTCTTCTTATGTCACCTCCATAGAGTAGTTTCCAAATTATGTAATTCATAAACATATTTGAAAAAAGATTTCTGGATTACATAATCTGGAAGCTAAAAAAGACTTTCAGATTATGTAATCCAGAAACTAATCATATATCTGAAAAAATACATATGAATTATGTAATCCGAAAGCTAATTACGAATTTGAAAAAATAATTCCAGATTTATGGAGGTGAGAGAAGATGGAGGTACAGGAAGAAACAGTCCTATATTTTATGCTTTAAGTCTGTACTCCCACTTTTGTGTGTTCAAAGTTCCTATATTTTCCTTCCTTTTATGCTTTGGGTTCCTACTCTTTTTACACTTTTAGTCCTTGAATAAAATTAGTTTCATATCTTCAGTTATATTTTACTACGATGTTATAAAAACATTCAATTATTCATATTACTTAATAAAAATTAACTAAAGAGAGACAACTGTGACCACACAATTTAATCATTTTTATTTTATTTTATTATTACTTGATTCAATAACAATTTCTTACCTTTCAAAAACTAATTTAATACAAATGTATTCTTTATAATCTAACAAAAAAAAAATGTTTTTCTTATATTCTCTATTTCTTTACTTCTCCAAAAAATCCATTTACTTAATCTAATTTAACTTTTTTCTTATTTCATGTGAAAAATATTTTAAAATTAAAGAATAATTAGCTCAGTTAATTAGAAGTAATTGTCTTTACAACAAATTGTAGGTACTAATATATTTTATACAAAACTCCCAAAATCATAATTAGATTTTGTAGTTCAATTTTTTAAATTTTTTTTTTTTTTTAAATATTGATGGTGAGGCTATTTTTAATTTTTAATGTTATGTTTCACCATCCCATTGTGATAACCCTGGTCGCCACAAGCTTTACAATAAAAAAAAGTTGTGTTGTACAAATTTTAAATCCAATGTTTTAAGATTGATAAGAATATGGATCTAATTGTACAACTATAAAATGTTAACAAACTGTTATTTAGTGAAATCATTGATGTAGTTATGTGAAAAGTGGATTGTCAAGTAATTTAACTTTGCATGATATGTGTATTGAGTTATAGAATGAATAAGACATATAGGTTTTTGTTTATAATCCAAATAATATAAATGAAGATGTTTGGTGGTAAAAAAAGTGATGGAGGTTGATATCATCTATTCAAGGGTGAAAATTCACCAGTACTTGATGTGAATCTATGAAGTATCATATCTAGATTCCAATTGGAAATAAAACTTTGAAATAGTTATACGGTCATGCATATAATGAAGATATGATAATCACTTAACAAGGGTGATGGAAGCATTCTTCTCGAGTCTCGAGTGTTAGTGGAAGACTTAACAAAGAAATTTGAACTTTTCTCTAAGTTTCAAAAATAAAATTGGAGAGGTACTCTCTCAAGGAAGGTCCCTTGATATGAGAACCTAGGAGAAGAATACTCCCATGTAACAATAGACAAATTTTTTTGAGAAGATGAGTTATCATCATAATTTAATTGAAAAGAAGAGTTTAAAGTATTGAAATCCCCCTTTAAGGATTTTGTCTCAACTATGTTTGTAGGGGGTGTTGTAGGAGACTCCTCTTCCTTTATGGATTTCTCTTCTTTTTCTTCTCTTTCTTTCTTATCTTTATCTCTCTTTTGTTTCTCTTTTATTTCTCTTTTTTCTTCAATACGAGTTTGCACCTTTTCTCTAAACTCTTTTTCTCTTCTTATAAATTCTTTTTCTCCTACTATAAATTTGTTTCCTATTATTACAAACTCTTTCATTTCTTCTCTAATATTTTTATTTTTCTCATATGAAGGCAGAACAAATTTTCTTCTCATACACGCCTTCAATTCATTCTAATTCAATTTTTTTTTCTACCCATCCTAACATCATTTTGCCTTTGTTTCCACCAAGATATGACATGTTCTTGAAAACTTAGGGTAGCCATGGATAATCTTCTAAATTTATTTACTTGGTGATTTTAAAAAATTTGATCAACCTTTGTCTTCCATTCTAAATATGCCTCGACATTTTTATTTGCATAAAAAGTAGTGAGGTGTAGTTTAGACTCTATAGAATGAAAATGATTTCTAGGCATATGATGTTTAAGGGGTGGTAGATAGGAACTATTATAGCAAGGATTACTATACACCCCTTCCTCACTTTGGGAATGGGGTCAGGATTATAATTTCATCTAAGATTAGACCCCTTATCATGTTTGCTCTTAGTCCTATCTTGATTCCTTATGACTTGAGCAAACATTCTCCTTATTTCATCCATTTTTTTTTTAATCTTTTTGTTTGGCATTTTCTTTAAGTCTCCTAACTGCTTCTATTAGATTGCATTCTTCCTTGGGGTCTCTAGTTCTACCATGCACTCTTGATGAATGATGAGAATGATCACTCATTGTTGAATAAAAATCTTACAAGTTTTCACAAAAAATTTGATTTCAACAAAGAGTGATAAAAAATTCACAAAGAGGTTTTCAAGATTTTGAAGTTCCTACAAGGTTAAAGAGTCAAAGTTTCTCTAAGTTCACTCCTAGAAAAGATAGGTGAGTCACAAGGACAAGCTTAAAAACCAAGTATTTCCTAGCCAGAGATTCCTTGGATAACTTTCACTAGTTTTCTTTTGAAGAAACTTCAAAACCATTTTTTCTAATTTGTGTGTGTGCAAAGGTCCTATAAGACCAAAGGAAGGTCTACTAGTTAGTGTTATTCTAAGAGAAGGTTTTCCTATTTTCCACGGAGACTTAAAAAGAAATTAAAGAATGAAAGCTAAAGAAAGCAGTAAATATAGATGTGGTCCTAAGTGAAAGTGCAAGTGACACTTTGAGCCCCTTGACGCACTTTCACGACTAAAATGCTTAAACTATTCCAGAGTTTTAATGGGATTGCTCCAAGGAAATTTCCCCATAAATACAAATAAGCAAAATAAAAGATATACACAAAGGTTATGTGACAAGAAATATGAATTTGACAAGTAAATTTATTATTTCTCTCAATCCTTGCGTGTTTGCATTCCCCTTGAGCTTGTCTTCCCATGTCTTAATGAGAATTTTTTTCAACTGGTTATTCACCAACACACCTAGGATGACACCTTGGGGACACGTAAGTTTCATCCAAAACTTAGGGAAAAGTAAGTGTCTAAGTTCTTTTGGACTTCAAGAAAATTACAAAACACTAAAAGCAATAAAATCACAATTTGAAAAGAGATAGACATCAAGTGATAAATTACATATTAATAATCAAAGAGATTTGAAAGAAATTGACAAGCAACAAATAAGCACAATTTGATGGCAAGCACTTCAAAGTGAATCCTAAGATAAGAGCTAGAATAAGATTTCAAAACCAAAAACAACTAGATTTGCATTCTAGTAGTGTTAATTCCAGAATTTATGTAAATTTTTCTACATCAAATTTTGTTCCCAAATTTTAACCACTATTGCCTAACACAATAAGGAATACATTCACAAGATTTCATATCAAAAGATGCATTGAGCTAATTGAAACAAACAAAAAACCGAGAGCAATGCAGAACTTCGCTCAAAATTTGTTAGCAATGAACATCCGGGCTTTTACGATTTATCATATTTTTATAATTCGGTTTTGGATGCGCCTTTTTAACCCAAGATCACTAACACATTCTAGTTCTCAGATATAAACTTTCATGTAATTTGGACTTGTATTTATTTCACAATAAATTTTCCAATCCAGAAAAAATTCACATAATCCTGTGAGCGAGAAGAAACCTAAAGAGTCCAATGAAATGGAATAAAACTTCAAGAGACAATGGAGTTTTGTAATAAGATGCTTAGTAGTGATCTAATAGTAAACTCACATACAAGAGGAATTAATTAAACAATTTTACAAACACATGTCATACATTGTGTAAAAGTAAGGACTACTTCTATGGAAATTCAAGACTTGTAAAGACTAAACATGACTTCTACACAAAACATGGAGGATTCAAAAAATCAAGACAAAAAATATAATTGGAATTTAAAATAACATAGACTAGCATATTCAAAGAGAAATCTTAGACAATATTGATTCAAGAAAAGAACTAAATAGTTGAATCAACAACACCCAAAAGTATGGTACGAATTAAAAAAAAAACCTAACCTATACTCAAACAAGCACACATGACTTAAAACTAAAACATGCAAGAAACTGAAAATTAAAATGAAAAAGAATACTTATCTCTTGAAGACCTCCATTAACCTAGCTCTCGGTGCCAAATGATGGAAGCATCCTTCGGGAGTGTCAGCGAAATACTTAACAAAGAACTTGCAATCTAAGAGTGTTAAAAGTGAAGAAAGATTTACACTTGAGATTTTTTATGTTTGTTCATCTATTAACCAAGACTACTTTCAATTCTTGATCAACTTGATTAATTTCCACTAGGTAGAATACCACTACAAATACAAAATGACAATTCTTTGGACCTTAACCACTCCTAACTAAACAACCAAGTATTGTATGAAACTTAGTCACTTATGACTAAACAACTGAGTATTGTTTGTAATGCAGCCACTCATGGTAAAACTCTTGCTTATAAGAAGGATATGATCAAATAATCACAAGTTTGCTCATAAAATAGGTATAATGGCCTAAGATGGGTATAATATAAGATCCATTATTCTAAAATCACTAAAGAACATAACTATTAATGAGTTAGGTTTGCACGCTTAAGATTTTAACTTTGCAGGTGTTTGTATTTGAGATCATAAGTTCATAACTTCATAATTTTTCTTCTTCAAAGATGATGGATTACCATCGATACTAAAACGACCATTATTTTCAACTAAGAGTAGAAGATTAGCCTGGAAGAATACAAAAGATAATATTTGCCTTAGTCTTGTATAAATTTTGTAAATAGTATAATAGTATTTTCTTGCTTTGTATTTCTGAGCCAACTTTAGAATAATAATATAATTCTCTCCAAACAAGACATATACTTGGGGCGCCTTTTCCTTTATATAGGAAATAACTCTTCAAGCTCCTTAAAGAAGCAAGTTATGCACCTTCTATATCACTCTCCAACCATTCATTGACAGATGAGAACCTAGGAATGGAGAGTTTCTTGTACAAAGGATTTCCACATGACATGCTATTAATGAAGAGTATTTTAGAACTCTAATTGTCATTTTAGTAGTCTCCTTAGGCTATAAATAAGAGACTCCAGTCTTGTAAATTCATACTTGATTTATATATGAAATTGTGTTTCTAAAATTTTAGGCACTTTCTATCCAAGTCTCTCTTTATGATGCTTCTTGAATTCTTAAGAACTCAAGGAAGTTGGTCTAACCTCTTCCTTGGCCCTTGCACTCTCTAAACTCACACTCACACCCAAACCCATAAACCTCCATACCCATTCGGTGTTTCCTCCATAAATCTACTAGACTTCCACTGCCTGTCATCAATTCCATCAAACACTCAAGAAGAAGCATAAGGTAGATCAGACCAAGGCTACAATCCAGATAAGCCTAATTCTCAAAAAATATTTGTGGTTGTTCTTGATTATTCTTTAATGGATGAACCATATGTTGCCATGTTCTACATTTTTTTTAATTTTCCACCGTTTATTTTGTGTTTCCATAGTTTATTTTGATTTTCCACCAATTATTTTCATTTTCCACTGATTATTTTCATTGTTCTTGTTGTTAATCTGTTGCCTTTGATGCTTTTTGAATTTTCATATGTTGGTCTTCATCTTCTTCATGAAGGGGTACGATCATGTTGAGTTTTAATTGTGTAGAGTTATCAGAGTTTGTTTTTTTTTTGTTTCACTGTGTTCCTTGTTGATACTATACAAAACGCTAAAGATTTTTGTTGAAATTTATTTTGGTTCAATTTTGGTTTTTTTTCCTATGAGTTCTTGAAGTTTTGGTTCATTTATGATGTAATCCAAGCTTGTGGTTGATGGATTGATTGGAGTGGAAACGGAATTTGGTTGAAGCAAGTGCACTGAAATGGATATGAGGTGTAAGTATTCGTGAGATTGAAGGTGCAATGAAGGGGAAAGAGATTTGACCAACCTTCCGTAGGTTTACTAGGCCTAATAGGCTCACTAACAAGAGAGATTTGGGAGAGAATGAGTATTCAAGTTTTGAACTCTTCATTCAATATATGCAAATCTAAGTACATGAGAGGAAATTAGGGTATTTATAGATGAAGGTAGCTTACTCCTTGAGCTACCATAGCTCTAGTTAAGTAAACTTAACTAAGGTGAGTATAGTGGATTAAGGAAGTCGTGTATGCTCCTGATGACTTTTTACGACAAGTGCACCGCGTTGTTAGAAGTAATAATGTGTCCCTAAGGACGGATATCGATCCCACAAGGAATATTTAAATATTTAAGTAAAAGATTCACTAAATATAAAAACAAAATAATAAAAGTTGGTTTGAAAATTGTTATAATGACAAGAATTAACAAGAAAACAAATCAAAGAGTAATTGCTTCAATTGGAAAAATAGGGATTGGGTATCATCTTTCTCACTCTTTTGTATTTAGATTACCCTAATAATATTATGTCCTTTGATTGATATTGATGCCCGTATAAAAGTCATTTATATCGATTTCTCGCATATAAAATTATTAAGAATGTTTCCTAAATATCGATTCCTCGCATATTTATAAAAACAACTTATATAAAGCTCAGAGTTAATAGGAATTAACATTTCAAGTCTATTCCTAGCACTCAAATATGTTAAGTATTGTTGTTTAGGTAAAAATCCTAAAAATACTTTCCAGTCAAATTTAATATTATAGATCAAGAGTTATAAACAAAACAACAGTACCGATAATCAATCAAGAGCAAAATATTATATTCAGAAATCACTTCAATACATAAGAGATCGAACATATTACTCCCAAATCCACAGGGTAAAATTAGCCACACATCTTCTACTACCTTCTATTCTCCCAATTGGGTTACAATCATGCTAATGTATCTTCTTCTTCAATGTTTTTTATTTGATTTATAATGATGATCACTCAGTTGTTATTTTAAAATTGTCACAAAAAATTTCAAAAATTGAGTAATAAAGATTTTCACAAATGGTTTTTATATTTTGGTGAAGTTTCTGAAAAGGAAAAGTTGTTGAAAGTTAACGAAGTAGACTCCCATGAAAGAGATTAGAGATGAGAAAACCTAAAGATTATCCACAAATTCAAGAAAAAAGAGAAATTAAAAGCTACCAAGGAAGTAGGCACTATAAAAGAATTACCTAGAGATTGAGACTAGAATGAAGTACAAAAATTAAAAATAAACACTAAGAATGAAGAAATTTTTATGCCAACTCACACATAAACTCCAACACTTGTTGTATAAGTCCAACTTCTCAATCAACTAGAAAATACTCCACCATGCTAATTTCATAAGTTTAAGTTGGCTTATGTAAACCATTTTCAACTTTAACAAACACCAATAGCTTCAACAATCACCAGCGTCTTCAACTTTTCAACTCCAATTCCAATTGCACTAGTTTAATTAGCAAAGTTGAATCAACTAAAATATAAGTTCTAGTTGTTGAATTCAAAACTGCCAAACCAGAAAATTTTGCACCAAGTTTCCGTTGTAACTGTTCAATATCAACAACTGTATGCTCAAAATTGCTTTGAGAAAGAATTGCACAATACTGCTTGTTGAATTAATCTTCAAATTGCAAAGATTTTTACTGGTGTGAAAAAAATATGCACTAAATTAGATACTACATTGCACCAATTCACCTAGCGAAAATAAACTTGGATATTCTACTTGTTCCTAAGTTCTCCTTTTGTTAGTCTTCTTCAAGAATTAGCTCGGGCTCTTTCCTAGTGAATTTGTGTCACCTCTCACTCTCACGAATTCCTAGCTCCACTTCAATCTATGGAAACTCTTGAGTCACTACAAGTAATATTGATGTTAGCCTCCCCAAAAAACCCACACAAAGATTAAAAGGGAGACACTAAATGATAATTAAAGTGAGTTTAGTGTCCCTTTTAGTCTTTGTGTGGGTTTTCTAGGAGGCTAACATCAATATTTCTTGTAGTGAGTTTCTTTAATTCTTCCGCTCCTCAAATCTCCTTCGTCATCCATCCAAAGAAAAAATTACAAAGATCACTACTAGAAGAAAAGTGTTTTCCATCAAAAACCTACTAAACTTAAACTAACAACTCTAGGATACCATAAACCAACATTGGTTATTCCCTTCAAGTATTTAAGGATTTGTTTTAGCAACATTGCAATGACATTCCTTGGGATTTGATTGATATCTGGTTTGCATGCATACACTAAATGTTATGTCAAGTCAGTTGGATGTCAAATATAACAATGATCCAATAAGACCTCTATACTTGGTAGTGTCCATTGTGTTGGGTTCAATAGTGTCAAAGTTCAAGAGGGCGGGAGGGGGGGGGGGTGAATTGACCTTTTAAAAGTTTTGCACAGAATCAGATATTGTCACAGTACACAGAAAATAAATCGATTTATTTAGCAATGAACAAATTTATTTTTATACTGTTTATATACTTTAAGGCATTTATCCCAGTTGAATAATCTTTGATTTTAAGATTGAGTTAGATGATCTGCAGGCAAAGTTCAAATTGATTTTTGCAGAATTAAAATAGTGAGCTTCAGCAGTTAATCACAACCTTTGAATACAAAGCTAATGTTTGGTTTTTCAAAACACTTGACAGATTGTATTAACCTTCACAGAGCATGAAATTCACTGATGTTTCACCACATATGGATTTATGCAGAAATTCTTTAGGAAATCAAGAACAGTATATCCTGCCCAGAAAGAACAGATTCAATTACAATTGAACATATTTATTTCTTAACAGTTTTGTCTATTTAGTAGTTATTGAGTGCAGAGATTGAGAGAGAATGAACACAAAACAATTATACTGGTTCACTCCAATGACTTACATCCAGTCTTCACCTAATCCAAGGTGAAATTCACTAAAACACAATTCAAACAATTACAAACACCACTGTTCTTGGACCCTACAAGAACATGACAAAACTTTGCTAAAAAACACTATTCAAGCACACACAACTCTTCAACAAACCCTATCAAGAAGAGTTTACAATCACACTTTTACAAGAAATGAAAGATGAAACGAATACACCTGATAGAGGATGCAGAAATCTGCCTTAGACCAGTAGAACAAATTGCTCATACAGTAGCAGCACCTCTAACCAAGCCTTAGAGCCAACCAAGCCTTAGAGCCAACCAAGAACAAGCACACTTTTTGATTTGGAAAATCTTTCAAGAACACATGCTAATTCTCTGAAAATCCTTAGTTCTCTGTTGTAAAACTTTTTTCTCAATTGTATTATCAACCTTTAAACGCAAAAACTAACTCTCCATTTATAAAAAACCATCTTATAATAGATTTTCAAAAAACAGTTAAAGCTGTTAGAAAAAGAACAGATTGAAAATAAAATGAACAAATTTATTTTCAAAAGTAGTTATAGAATCTGTTATGTGAAGGAGACTCAGTCAAACACCCTGGTGCAAGGATAAAACGTAAAAAGCTTTTTAAGGTAACCATGACACCAGACTAAAAAAAGAATTCATTCATTTACAGATTAACAAATTTATTTTCAAAACGATAATAGAAATTTCTTAACAAGTGAAACACAGTCGTTTTGATGGAATGAAAATTTAATCAAAATACTTTGATGCACAAACCATGATGTTTGAAAACACTTAATCAAATTATCAGCTTAAGAAAAGAATCTATTCATTTAGAGAAGAACATATTCATTTTTTTATGCAGTAAGGGTATTTTTGCAAAACATGTGAAAAACAGTTTCAGAAAACTTGTATTTGCTCTTATCACATGGTCAGGGGTTAAGAGGTGAGTTACCTAGCAAAAAGCCTACTCTAAACAACCTCTAAACTATACCTAAGACATTCTTAAAGCAAATGTAAATACTAAGAAAATTTACACAAATAGCTTCATCAAACACATGTCTTGAACGGGCAGCAACCATCTTCAACACATTGTAGTTCTTTTTTCATATAGGTCCAAATAGCAATTTGTTGACATGGGAGTGGTTGCCTCCTTGAAATTTTCCATCTCAAACTGTTCTTGCCGGTTGACTCGTTTGCCGGTTGACTCTAATGACGATCCCACACCCTCTTGTCCCTTCCTAGGTTGCGCTTCCCTAGATTGAAACACTCTGTACCTGCAAAGACAAAGGGGGCGCCCCAGAGGCCGTTTGTACTCCAACGCTCAAGTCAATCTTGGGGCTAAGAAACAATATGTGTGTGTCATAGTTCTAATCTCCGAAAAACTGCGTACCTTATGGGTTCTCTTACTACCCTTTATATAATCTAGGGTTTCTTCTGTTTCCGTTACCCACACTTAGGGTTTCTAGAGGAATGCCCTTGCGCCGCTATTACCCAATCTTAGTGTAATCTAGGGCGTAAGGCTCCCCTTTCTAGAGTGCAACCTCGAACAGAATGGCCACATGGGTACCAACTTGTGCACCAAATCTCTGGGGGTGCCCCAAGTATTCACGTGCCATGCATGCAATCTCCTTTGGAAACCCTAACCCTAACGGGTATTTGTGGCTTCCAAGACTCTTTACTCGTGTCACACCTAGTTGCGCTATCCACACTACATGCATGGATCCTTTGTGACTTAGGCTTCCCCCTACCTCTAGTGTTTTACTACTAACTGGTGTGTTTTCTGGGACCCACCTTTCGTGGCCCAATTTAGCTGTTTGAACCACTGATGCCTGATGTCACATCGGCCTTACTTTGTTGCCGAGGACACGTCGACATATCCTGATGATCAACTTCTGACAACTAATCGACACATTGGCTTGTGCCGCTTGTGGGACACTGGCTCATGCCGCTTGTGGGACCCAACTTACGTGGCCCACCATTACTAGCGGCCATCGATGTCCGAGGACTGGTCGGTACACAAACTTTTTTAGCAAATCAGTTCAGTATTTTGATTGATTTAAGAAGGTTCCATGTTTTAGTTGTTTGGCTTGAAATCCTAAGAAGAAATTCAGCTCACCTATCATAGACATCTCAAACTTTCCCTACATTGCTGAAACAAATTCTTTACACAAACAAATAATAGTAGAGCCAAAGATTATGTCATCTACATAGACTTGTACAAGAATAATATTATTGTTGATTTTCTTAATAAAAATAGTCATATAAAATTTTCCTCTCTCATAATTTTGAGATATAAGAAAGTTGTTAAGCTTCTCTACCATTGTTTTTGTAGCTTGCTATAAGCCATAAAGTGTTTTCTTCAACTTATAGACATGGTTTGGATGTTTATGATCTTCAAAGCTAGGTGGTTGTGAACCATATACTTTTTCATTGATGAATCCATTCAAAAATGCACTTTTGACATCCATATGAAATTTTCTTAAAACCACTCATGCAAGCATAAACAAGAAGAAATCTCACATTTTCTGATCTAGCAACGGATGCATATGTCTCATCAAAATCAATTCCTTCTTCTTGACTATAGCTTTTGGCCATTAGCCTAACTTTATTTCTAGTGATAACACTTAATTCATCCATCTTATTTCTAAACACCCATTTAGTACCTATTACATTCATCTCTTTTTTCTAAGCACAAGCATTCAAACATCACTTCTTACAAAGTGATTGAATTCTTCATGCATTGCAGAAATTTAGTTTTCATCTTTTAAGGCATCACACATTTTTTGGTTCAATTTGTGAGACAAAAGTCATAGTATCACAAAAAATTATTCAATGAATGTCTAGTAGATACTCCCTTCTCAATTTGGCCAATGAAAAGAGAGAGTTATCTATGTATCCTCCACTCCTTAGGAAGATTTACATATGATTCTAGTTCAGCAACAAATTCTTAGTTTCAGCGGTATTTTCTGAATGATTCATCCTAAACTTTGAGAAAATATCCAGAAGATCTTTTTCTCCTTTGTCACACAATAGACTAATGCTTAACAAATTATGCTTTAGACCTTCCACATATAGTACATTTTGAATGATTATAGAAGAATTATCTCCTATATCTCCACGACCAAGTACCTTTCCTTTGTTGTTATCACCATAGGTGACATACTCCTTAAATTTTAGCACAAGTTTGAAAATTTTTGAAGCATCAACATTCATATGCCTTAAGCAACCACTATCAAGATACCACAACTATGTCTTTGCTTTCAATTACACCTACAATGTTTAAGTAGCAGGATATGGTACCCTTATCAATTTGGGTATGTCAAGGTTAACTCTTTTTTTAACAGTTTTTGTCATCCACTTGAGTAAGCCATTAGGAACATCAAGTTTTTTTATCATACAATTTTAAACAGTATGGTCTTTTCGCATACAATAAAAATAGGTGATAAATGGTGAAGCATTTGATTTTATGTAAGCAAATAAATTTCTAAACTTTTTTACTTTGCCTTGAAAACCATGTTTATATCATTTTTCAGCTTTATCAAAAGCATAGTTTTGTGATCCAAGTATAGCTTTCAAATTTGTTCTTCCCGTTGTAAATTTGGTTAAGGTTTTTATCAGACCATGAACTTTGCTTTTTAAAGCTTCACTACTTTTACAATTATGAATAAAATTTCTAGATTCATCACAACTATGAGAAGAGTTTTATATATGATTTCTAAATATTTAAAATATGTTTTGAGATTATTCAACTCTTCCTCTAGTGTAGTGACTCTATTTCCAACCATTTTTTCAAACACTTGAGTCAGAAAGGGCTAGCCTGTTAGCTTCTTCGTTAGTTTTTTTGAAAGCATCTAAACAACTGATTGTAATTTTTTCCATTAAAAGAATTAGAACTTACACTACTAATTGATGAGTCATATCCAACCATCAAGGATAAATTTTCTTCTTCATCTTCTTTTGATGAAACAAGAGATGATGTTTTATCATTGTCATGCCAGACTATTTAAGCCCTTCTTATTTTGGTACTCTTCTCATTTTTCTTGTCAAAACCATTTTCCTTGTTCTTAAATTTGTTTACCAAAACAAGTAAAGTTTGAAGAACTACATTTAGATTTTTCAGAAATTGTACCTTTTTTGTGAAAGATTCTTGTCTTTGCTTTTCTTTTTTAGAAATTTCACAAATTTCTTGCTCAACGGGTTTAATGTCTCTGAATCACTGCATTAATCAGATTCATTCTCGTTGGTTTCCTTTTTTCTGAATAACAGTCCTAAGAGTAATGTTGTTAACCTTCTTATCACTACTCTCTTACTCATTTAACCAATTCATTTGCAACTCGTGTTCCCTCAACTTACCAAAAAGTGATGCAGTGGTCAAGGTTGAGAAATCCTTATATTATAGACACTTTAGGTTGTCAACTTCTGCTAATACATTTCAGAACTTTAATGTCCAGTTCCTCCTTATCGAACACCAAGATAAATCATTTATGCACATCTCTTATGGTTTTTCCTTTTTGCATCATGAACAACTCGTACTCTTGAATCAAGGGCATGTTTCCTAGCCTTTTTCACATAAAAATTTCCTTCATGTGTGACTTCTAAGATGTCCAACATCTCTAGAGAAAAGTTATACAGAGAGATCCTTAAAAAAAATAATCAAGATTCAAAGCGGAAGTAATTATGTTTTTGGCTATACAATCATATTAAGCTTTCTTGTTCTTGGTTTCAAACCGTTCAGGCCAATATTTATCAACAAATTCATTGTTAATCAGATGTTTAGGTGCAAAAAGGTCCATTTACAATTGTATCCCAGATCCCACTACCATTTGATTCAATAAAGACCTTCATTCTAACTTTAAAAACTGATAATTAACACCTCCAAACCTATATGGTCTATTGGTAGAATCGCCTTTGCAAAAGGAAACTTGTTCTTAACCATTGTTTTGAAATAAGATCAAATCTTGTTTATTTTACAAGAACTAGCTCTGATACCAATTGTTAGAAAAACAAGTCGAGTTCAAAAGGGGGTGAATTGAATTTTGAATACTTTTTCGAAAACTTAAGAAGAATTAAAATGAAACACTTACTGGATTAATTAACTAAAGTGAATCTAATAAAAAAAATAAAATATTAAAAACTCAGTTGCAACAAGAACAATTTACATTCAAACTTGGAAATAAAGAGAAGGAGGGAAAGAAGATTACACAATAATTTTATACTGGTCCACTCTTAAACAAGAGTTACACTTAGCTAAACAAGTTAAACATAATAACAATTGTTTACAAGAACAATATATACCAAGAATATCTTTCTTGAAAAGATTGTTCTTTAACTCTTGTAATACTTTGTTACAAAACCAAAATTGGAAACCCTATCTAGTCAATGTTAAACACCATAAAGCAAAACTAAGCAAAAGAAGAACATCACCTGATTATAACAAGATCGGACTTAATTTTGAAAAACACAGGTGAAGAACCTTTTAACTGAAGAGACTAATCTCAAGAACATAAAAACCAATCTCCAAGAAAACACTTTTTGATTCAGAAGAATAAATCTCCCCAATTGTATTGTGTTTTCAAAACTCAAACTTCAAAAATGTACTAAGAAAAATCTATAAAAGAGAGTTATATAAAATTTATCTTGTCAATTTTAATGTTTAATCTATTGATTTCGCTTGTTAGTGAAAAAAATGAATTTAAAATCAGTATTTCAAATTAAAATAGATTGGTGAAGATCCTTAAAAAAAGACTAGAAATTTTGATATATTAAAAACTCGTTTTAACATTAATTTATCCTCACTAAATTACTTATGGTTTTATCAATTAATTAATTCAATAGTATAATTGATTAAAATATCCACTATAGTCTTTTACGACTTCAGATAGAAATATTTTATTTGATTAAACTATCTTTTAACAATTAAAATTATTCTTTAACCACAAAAATTGTAAAACATAAATCATATTTCTTAAGTATTTATGAAAATAAACCTAATTACAAACAGGAAAAACATACAAATAAAAAAAAACACAATACACACATACACTATACAAAACTAAGTTTTCAATGCTCATAGCTTTTTTTGTCTTTAGAATTGGATTCATCAAATATAGCAACATCAACAACTTCAACATTTTTCGCCTGGACTCCAACACACGTGCTCGATATCGACCCAAAGACCATCTCTCACAAGCTTGTAATTTGCAAGGAAGTGAAATTGATGTCATAGAAAAAGAGAAAGTCGGGAGAGGAAAGGATGTTATCAATCACGATGGAGGTAGATAAATCGTTAAGCATCAACGAGAGATTTATACACATGGTTGG
Source organism: Phaseolus vulgaris (assembly GCF_051622355.1). NCBI lineage: Eukaryota > Viridiplantae > Streptophyta > Magnoliopsida > Fabales > Fabaceae > Phaseolus > Phaseolus vulgaris. The sequence goes on along the minus strand of NC_143501.1, from coordinate 14,869,759 downwards.
CAAACACATTATTAACCAAAAAGGAAAACAATAAATGTAATTGGTGTACTAACCACACATATATAAAAAAGACATGTCTTGTTCTTTCAAGATCGAGATGGTTTCTACAAGACTATCATACTTCTAATTTAAGATATTCTTCTTTCTTATCCCTTATTGTCTTCTAATTTCTCAAATTCATCGATTAAAAGATTAGATAATCTCTCAAATTCGTCGACTAAAATGTTGAAAGTGTACTTATAAAGATACTTCAACATTTAAATATGTTTGAATATAAATATAGTAATAAATGCATAATTAATAATGAGTGAATATTTTGGAAACATAATTTTTTTAGTACTACGTGTATAGGGCTTTTGCTAGTATACGCTATTTTGGAATGGAGTGATATGTACTTCAACCCTATAGTTAGAGATGACATATTCTTCTAACCTAATTTCATATTTTTGGTTAGTTGGAGCTAGACTTGAAATTGTAATAATTCTGCATTATCCACATCTTGTAGCCTCGTATTGGATGCTATTTGCATTTAAAAAAAAATTGTTATCAAGGAATAGTATTAACTAGTCATATAAAAACAATGTTAAACTGACTTATTACATAATTAAGAAGTTTGACGAGACGTAATTTTTTTATAAATTATTTTAACTCTCTCGTGTTTATGTAATTCAAAACGTGGGATTAGTTAACAATGAATAAAAAATTATACGCAATTATTTCATTGGACTATTAAAGACATAACAAGTTTATATGAAAACTTCATTATTATAAGTTAATACTATTACTTGAACACAAGATTTAAGATATGGAAAAATTCAAAAATTTGAAGAGGTCAAAAATTAGATAGAAATTAAAAACCATAAATCTTCAGAAAAGTACTGTTTTCTAATGCATGCACTTGTCATGTCAGATTTTTTTTTATAATAAGTACATACTGTTATCTAATTTCATAACTATAACATTCACTGGTTTCTATAAGAATAATAGACTTTTTATTTTATAGAACACATTATGATTACGAAGTTTGATCTCCTACCTAACTTTGTAAAATAAAAGAAAATTAACAATATGTATCCTTGATCTTTATCATTAGTTCATTTTTAAATATCAAATTTATGTGTTGAGTTTTTGTTTAAAGAAACTTTGGAGGAGAGTTGATATTAATAAATCATAAATATTTTATATAAAAAAAGTCAATACACTTCTATTAATTTAAAACTTAAAAAATATAAATATATTAATTTTTTATTTTATATATGATGGGAAATTCAACACAATAAAAATAATATCTGAACAAGAGTAATAAAACAACAGATACAAATTTCCCAAACTTATAAGAATATGTGAGGATCAATAACAAATAATGAAAACAACAAAAAACACACTTCAGGAAGACACATAAATTTTAAAGTGGAAAACCTGCTAAATGTGAGAAGTAAAAACCATGGACACAAGTCAGTCAATCAAACTCCACTATGATCAAAGTTATGGTTACAAGAGAGTCACAAATCACAACACAAATTGTGTTCAATAACCAGTCAAATAGCAATACAACAGAGATGAAACAGAAAACAAGAAGCCTGAAAAAATCACAAAATTGCAGCTACAAAACACGACCTATAGGTCACTGTTCCGGTGACTTTTGAACAATCCGAACGGTTCAATTGAAGCACCACGAGGTATGAACATGCTGAAAAATTTTCAGCCCGATCCAACGGTGGACGAAACAGCAGCAACAATCCGAAAAGTTTCGTCCTCAATAGAAACACTGAGAACGCTGCTGCAGTGTGAGATGAATTTCTCTCTTCTCAAAAACCTTATGCACAATTCGAACGGTCAGATTGAAGTCACACAAAGTATGAACTTGCTGACAAAATTTCATTCGATCCAACGGTGAACAAAGCATCGGTGGCGGGCAGAAGTTGTTGTGCAAGAGGAGTTTTTGTAGATGATTTCAAGATTTTCAAAATCTGTTTTTGAATTTTCTAATTCCTCTTCCAGTGTCTTTACTCAGTTTTCAAGCCAGTTGTTCTTTTCCTTTAACCGATTGTTCAAGAGAGCCAATTGGTTGGCTTCTTCATGCGTTTCTTGAAAGGCTTGAAGCAATTAACCATAATTTTCAGAGTTTGATGAGTTAGATGAACTTACACTACTTGAGTCATCTTCCTTTCTGGCCATGAAGCAGAGATTGAGGCTTTTCTTGTTTTGCCTTCTTTTCCTTCTTGCTTGGCTTTTTGACCTTACTTCCTCTGGTTCATTTTTTCCATGAGCCGCCTTGAGTGTGTCCCACATCTCTTTAGCAGTTTTGCAATTTGACACCCTGAAAAACTCACTAGTATCAAGTGCATAAGCTATTATGTTTTGACCAGAACAATCATGCTTAGCCATTTTACATTCATCATTGGTCCATTGAGACCAAGGTTTTACAATGAAAGAACCATTCTTTTTAAACTTTGGAATGTAAGGGCCATTCTCAATTGACTCCCAAATTCCTTGATCAATAGATTCCACAAAGATTTTCATTCTGGCTTCCCAATACTTGTAATTCAATCCACATAATAAAGGTGGTTTGTAGATTGAAGCACCTTCCTCAAAAGATTGTTTTCCAGCCATAGAAAAAGATTTTTGGATCAACTTGAATAACTTTCAAGAACCAAGCTCTTGATGCCAATTGTTAGAATATTTGACTTTAAGCTAGGGGGGTGAATTGTTTAAAGAGAGTTTTCGCAAACTTTTAAGCCTTGAATGAAATTACTTCGTGAAAACCTTGATTGAGAAATCATTTTTTCAAAACACAAAGCTTAAAGCACTGCACCAGTAAAACAATCGGTTGTTTCGTTGAAACAATCGGTTGTTTATACCAGTAAACAAATATCAAAAATAAATTTAAAGAGTTAGGGATAGAGAAAATGTACACAGATGTTTATACTGGTTCACTCTAAACCCAGAGCTACATCCAGTCTTCTCAGAAACTACTGAGGAATTCTACTAAGCAATCACACCTAGATCACTTACACCACAACCAAGAAAGTGACCTTGATCCCCTCAAGACACACACTTCTCTTGGCCAACACACCAACACTAAGAATGTTGATCTTGATCCTCTCAAGAACACACAGCAATCCTCAGCAAACACACAGAAGCAGATGTTTTACAGAATTCAAGAATTACACTTGTTACAGAAGTAAATCTGAAATCAATACAAGCAGAATTCCTATCTCACACACTATGATCAAACTCAATCTCTAAGCAATCTCAATTCTTTGAAAAACTCAAAAACTTTTGTTCAAAAACTTATTACTCAAATATGTTTTTCTGAATATATTCAAAGATATTGTTTGTTATCAAATCTTAACAAACTTATTTATTGCATTTAAAAGATTGGTCAAAGCATTAAAGACTGGAGCGTAAATAATGAAAAACATTTAATGCTCAGTCACAGCTAAAACAGTTTTTCTGTTATGGTACCAAAACAAAAAATCGGTTGTTTCCTCGAATCAATCGGTTGTTTTGGTTTTAACAGCTCAACCATTTGAAAAACAATTTTCAATCTTTTTTAAAAACATCTAAGTATAAAACAATCGGTTGTTTCGACAAAACAATCGGTTGTTTTTCACTTAGTTTGAAAAACACTTTTCTTTTAAAAAGATTGAGAATGCCTATGCTTTGGATTCAATCACAAAGTGGATTACATACACAATCTACCACAGATCCTAACTAAGACAACTCAGCAACAGCAAGCACAGCTAAGCCTTCAACATCCTTCAAAGGGTTTGGATTCTTCAAAGCTTGAACACCACTTAGTTCAACATGTAGCATTCTTTTAACATAGTGCTCCTATGACAACCAAAGCTTCTTCCCTTGCCCATCACGCATGATTCTAACGGTGGACGAAACAGCAGCAACAATTCGAAAAGTTTCGTCCTCAATAGAAACGCTGAGAACGTTGCTGCAGTGTGAGTTGAATTTCTCTCTTCTCAAACAACTTATGCACAATCCGAACGGTCAGATTGAAGTAACACAAAGTATGAACTTGCTGACAAAATTACAGTCGATCCAACGGTGAACAAAGCGTCGGTGGCGGGCGGAAGTTGCTGGGCAAAACTTTCTCTCTTTACTCTGTACACTCTCTCTTTTCTCTCTTTGTCTTTTCTGCTGACGGTTGTCACTGTGTTCGAAAAAATCCTAAAGGTTAATATTGGACTGGGCCTCCACATAGGAAGTGAGCCCAATCCAACAAATCTCCTTCTCAACTATGTGGAGATGATCGAAAAACTGACAATCTCACAACAAGTTTCAAGTTTGCTTCTCAGTAGTGTCTTAGTCATCATATGAACACAATTATCATCTGTATTAACTTTTGCCAACTCCAATAACCTAGCTTCCAAAGCATCACGTATCCAATGATACCTGACATCAAAATGCTTGGACCTAGAATGGAAAGTTGAATTCTTACCAAGATGAATGGCACTCTGACTATCACAAAATAACAAGTACTTGTTTTGAACAAAACTAAGCTCTTGCAGGAGTTTCTTCACCCAAAGCAACTCCTTGCATGCTTCTGTAATGGCAATGAACTCTGCCTCAGTAGTGGACAACGCAACACACTTCTGCAATCTAGATCGTCATGCCACAGCTTTCCCTGCAAATTTAATCACGTAGCCTGAGGAAAACCTTCTGGAATCTATGTATCCACCCATATCAGAATCAGTATAGCCCACAAGGGTAGGCTTATCACCTCCAAAAAAAGCTTCAAACAAGTAGTACCATGAAGATACCTTAAAATCCATTTCACAGCATTCCAATGCTCCCTACCTGGATTAGACAAAAATCTACTAACAATACCAACAACATGTGCAATATCAGGTCTTGTACACACCATTGCATACATCAAACTACCCACAGCAGATGCATAAGGAACCCGTTGCATATCCGACTTTTCAGTTTCATTAGAAGGACTTTTTTTTTGCATTGAATTTAAAATGAGTTGCAAGAGGAATGCTTACCGCCTTAGCATTTTCCATCTGGAACCTCTGTAGCACTCTTTTAACATAATGCTCCTATGACAACCAAAGTTTCTTCTCTTGCCTATCACACATGATTCTTATACCAAGAATTTGCTTAGCAGCTCCCATGTCTTTCATAGTCAATGACTCACTTAATTTTTTCTTCAACCTGTTGATCATGGAAATATCTTTCCCAACAATAAGCATGTTGTCAACATACAACAATAGGATAATGAAATCATTATTAGCAAACCTTTTAACAAAGACACAATGATCAGAAGTAGTCTTCTTGTAGTCATGGTCTCACATAACAGACTCAAACTTCTTGTACCATTAACGTGAAGCCTGCTTCAAGCCATATAGACATTTCCCCAGCCTACAGACATGATCTTCCTTGCCTTCAACAAGAAAACCATCAGGTTTCTTCATGTAAATCTCTTCCTCCAAATCACCATGAAGGAAAGTAGTTTTAACATCCATTTGATCTACCTCTAAATCAAGAGTAACAACCAAACTCAACACAATTATAATGGATGACATCTTCACCATAGGAGAAAAAATCTCATTGAAATCAATATTTTTCTCTATCTAAAACCTTTCCCCACCAATCTGGCTTTATACCTTGGAGATGTAGAATTGCTTTCTTGCTTTACCCTATAAATCCACTTGTTTTCCAGAGCCTTCTTGCCTTTTGGCAATTTCACCAAGTCAAAAGTGTGATTATCATACAAAGACTTCATTTCATCTTGCATTGCATCCAACCACTTTTTCTTTTCCTCACCCCAAAAATGCTTAGGCAACTTTGCTTCAAAAAGCATACACCTAACTCTTTTGATCAATGTTTTGTTCATCATTTCTGCTAAACCATTCAACTGAGGAGTTTTAGGAGGAGTTTTTTCATGTTTAATACTGTATTGCTTGCAATAAACACGAATGGTCCATAATACTCACCACCATTGTCAGTACAAATGCATTTTAGCTTCTTGTCTGACTGTCTCTTAACCAAAACATGAAATTCTTTGAATTTCTCTAGAACTTGGTCCTTTGTCTTTAAAGCATAAACCCAAAGCTTTCTGGAACAATCATCAATAAAGGTAACAAAATAAAGTGCACCAATAAATGACTTTACCTTCAATGGGCTACAAACATCAAAATGCATCAATTCAAGCAAGTCTGACTTCTTTAAGGGAGGATGCTTCTTGAAGTATACTCTGGTCTGCTTACCAGCCATGCAATGAGAACATTTCTCCAACTCTGCACTCTTCAATCTCGGAAGCACATCCTTTTTAGCTAAACAATTCAGCCCCTTCTCACTGATATGACTAAGCCTTTCATGCCACAAAGAAGCATCCATATCCATGGCGTTCACACTGTCTTTAGCAACCAATGCTTTTGTCCAATACAATTTACTAATTTTCTCCCCTTAGGCCACAATTAGATTACCTCTGGAGAGTTTCCACTTTTCTGAACCAAAGTGATTTTCATAACCACTATCATCAAGCATCTGCGCAGAGATCAAATTAAAGCGAATATCTGGAGCATGTTTGACTCTTTTAAGTAACAACTGCATTCCCATATTGGTTTGCAAGCAAACCTCACAAATATCAATTACCTTAAACACACCATCATTACCCATCTTCAACATTCCAAAATCACCAGAAGTGTAAGATGTGAATAACTCCTTCCTTGGTGTAACATGCAATGTAGCACCACTGTCAATTATCCACATGCTCTCATCTGATACAAGATTAACTGAATCATGGTCACAGAGAATAATAAGATCATCATCACAAATAGCAGTAGTAACATGATCATCATTGTCATGATGTTTCTCCTTCTTTCTTATCCTTGTTCTCCTTTTTCCAAAGAAAACATTTTCTCTAAATGTGCCATGTTTTGTGACAATAATGACACTCCATATTTTTCTATCTAGACTTGGACTTACTTCTGTTGTTCTGTTTACTCCCTTTCAGTTCTTTTTTCTGACTTCTCCCCCTATTTTCAGTGACAAGTACCTCAGAATGAGATGAAGTACCATGATCCTTCCTTCTCATCTCCTCATTAAGAATACTACTCTTAACATTTTCCAAGGAGACAACACCATCAGGAGATGAGTTTGTAATTGAAACCCGAAATGTTTCCCAAGAATCTGGTAGAGTATTCAATAGCCATAATCCCAACACTTCATCATCAAATTTGATGCCCATTTGTGACAATTGATCTCGAAGCCCCTGAAAATCATTTAAGTGGTCTGAAATAGAAATCCCCTCCTTGTACTTCAAATTCATCAAGGAATTCAACAAATATAATTTATTGTTTCCTGTACTAGAAGCATACAAAGTCTCAATCTTCTTCCATAATGATTTTGCATCTTCCTCGTTAGCAATGTGATTATAAACATTGTCTTCAACATACCGACGAATAAAACCACAAACCTGCTAATGCTCAAACTTCCATTTCTCACCAATCTTGTCTTCTGGCTTTTCAGTAGCAAACACATGAAGATGCAATTTCTTCACAAATAACATATCCTTCATTTTTCCCTTCCATAAGTGATAGTTAGTGTCGTTCAAACATACCATCTTATTTGTATTTGCCTCCATCATTCAAGCAGTCAAATAGCTCCAATCAAGGAGTTCTGATACCACTATGATGGAAAATTCAACACAATAAAAATAATATGTCAAGAGGAATAAACAACGGATAATAATTTCCCCAACTTGCAAGAATCTGTGAGGAACAATGACAGCAACAAAAAAACACACTTCAGGAAGACACATAAATTTTAACGTGGAAAATCTTCTCAATGTGAGAAGTAAAAACCACGGGCACAAGCCAGTCAATCAAACTCCACTGTGATCAATGTTATGGTTACAAGAGAGTCTCAAATCACAGCACAAATTGTGTTCAATAACCAATCAAATAGCAATACAACAGAGATGAAACAGAGAACAAGAAACCTAAAAAAATCACAAAACTGCAGCTACAATACGCAGCCTATAAGTCATTGTTCCAGTGACTTTTGAACAATCCGAACGGTCCAATTGAAGCACCACGAGGTATGAACATGCTAAAAAAGTTTCAGCCCGATCCAACGGTGGACGAAACAGCAGCAACAATTCGAAAAGTTTCGTCCTCAATAGAAACGCTGAGAACCCTGCGGCAGTGTGAGATGAATTTCTCTCTGCTCAAACAACTTATGCACAATCCGAACGGTCAGATTGAAGTCACACAAAGTATGAACCTGCTTACTAAATTTTAGCCCGATCCAACGGTGAACGTTTTCTCTTTACTCTTTACACTCTCTCTTTTCTCTCTCTGCCTTTTTTGTCTTTTTTGTCTGACGGCTGATATTGTTTTCAAAAAAACTCTAAAGGTTAATATTGGACTGGACCTCCACATAGGAAGTGAGCCCAACCCAACAATATATTGTTGTTCAAATTCATTTTTAATGAATATAAAATCAAACTTACACTTATAAGCTTAATTGTATGAAAGGTTTAAGCTTAAAAATTAGATGATCATCCAACCATTATATAAAATATATTTTCAAATTCTATAATACCAAAGGTGTAAATAAAAAAATATATTTTCAGATTGTAAAATTTAAAATATATTTTTAAAAAAATAAAATAATCTTTCCAGTTCATGTAAAATACTAGAAATCTTGCATAGTAAAGGAAAATTCAATTATACTTGATTGAATGACATATTCAACCTACAACAAGCTTTTTGGTAATATGAAGGTGTCACGAGAAATCTTGTTTCTCTTAGGTTTTGGGTTTTTTTTTTTCAGTAGGGTTCAGGGAGGGCCTAGGAATAGGATTACTTTTGTATTTATTACACATTGATTAAATGTGAATTAGCATTATATTATCACTAATTCCATCTTTTAGAAAGAAAGAAAAAAGACAAAAGAAGACAAGTAGCATCATTTCCTTGTTCTCATTCCCTTCATAATGATTGCACTTATCAATTTCTGAAGACAGAGGGAACTAACACTCAATTGTAATTTAACACTTCCAAAAACATGATGGCCCCCTGTTATGTATTTATTCTTATTTTTCTTTCTACGTTGCTGAGTTGTTTTATCTATTCGAATATAAATAAAATATTGATTTGTAAAAATTGTTTTTGTAATGATTGAATCAGAATAATAGTGTTAAATAATCATTTTAAGATTTAAGTTTCTGTACATACTAGTGGGTCGTAGCAAATCGATTTTAATAATAAATAATGTATGTATAATCAACAGGCTTCAATATTTTTACTCAATTGTTTTTGTCTAATTTTTTTTTTTTTTTATAAAAAAAATCAATGGCCTAGTTAAACAACTTTAGTTCAATACTAATTTATCATGTAATTACTAAAAAATGTATAGGTGCTTTCAGTGGTAAAAAACGTTAAAATGTATTATTTAAAATTCCTCTATAATATTCTACGTGAATAAAATAAAAATATTGCTATTATTGACGGATACGTTAATGTTTTCTATTACAAATTGAATTATACATTAGTAGAGACTAATTAAGTTTTTATAAAGACTAAACTTATATATTTATAAATAATAAAATCAAAATTGGATTTAAGCATAATAAAAAAAGTAAGATTAATATATGAAATAATATATTAATAATATATAATGGTTAGACACATTTAAGATATTGAAATTTTAAAAAAAAAATACTAGATTTGATTAATTAAATGTTAATAAGTGAAATATACAAATGTTACTCACTTCAGAATCCCAATGGGAGATTCTTCGTATCAAGATTCTCTTATATATGTATTTTACTTTAATTATTTATATTAGCATTATTTTAAAAATAAACCGATATTCTTAACTAGCAAAAAATATCTCAATATTCAATATATTTAATCAGGCACCGACCGATGTTAATAAAATTATTATAATAATTAAATAGTATTAAAAAAATATAATATCATGTTTATATATTATTAAAATTAAATACAAATTTATGTAGCATATTAACATTTAAAATACATATAAAATTAAAATAAAATATGTCATGATATTTAGATTAAAATTTTAATGACATTCAGAGTATATATTATTAATAACAAGTTTAAACTAAAAAGTAATTAAATAAAAAATAAATTTAAAGATAAAAATAATTATTTTTTATATTGATTAAATTAGATATTTAAGACTAAAAAAATTATGATATCTAAAATAATTTTTATTAATAATAAAAAATTATTTTATCTAAAGTTTTAAAATTGATAACTAATTTAAAAAATTATAACTAATTAAGTATGGATTTAAAAACTATTTATCAATAATATAAATTATTTTAAATATTAGTAATTTTTTTAGTCTTTATGTGATTTAATAAATATAGTAATTAATTAATTTTCTTAAAATTTATTTTATATTTAATGATTTTCTAGTAGTGTTATGTGTAGAATGAAAATAAAATAACAAATAATTTATGAAAATTTTAAATTTTTAAATCTTATGAAATATTTTTAATTAAATATTTTTATTAGTTTTACTTTGATCAGTTTCCCAGTTATTCTATTCTACTCTACCGACTATTCTTTATACTAGTTTTATGTTATATTTTTTTACTGATTATCTGACAAATTCACTTATTCACCAGTTCCATCGACCAATTTGATATAATTTTCAAAATAAAACAAATGTGAAATTTTTCATACATTTTTGAAGAATTTGTAGAATTAAATGTTTCCAAATTATCTAATAATAACGCTAAAACAAGTTACCTTAAAAACTATGAAATCATTTTACTATAATTTTAGTTTGGCTGTCAATCAATGAAAGATAGTTTAAAAAGTGAAAAAAAAAATCATTCATACACTTTATTTAGTCATATCATTAGTTAATTATTTAAAAAGCTAAAAATTATTAATTTTTTCGTTGTAATTAATTTAAAATTTATATTTGGAGAGGATTTTATTTAATTAAAAGTACAAAACTCTTCGTACAAATAATGTATTAAATGGTCACTGCTTTCCATGGTTTGGCAATAGTAAAATGAAATAATTTGAATATTATGTCAAAGAAGCACATTAATTAATTACCTATCCCCACCACTAACTTTTTTTTTTTCAAAAGCAATAAATATAAAAAGGGATTTATCCTTGTATAGTTGTATTGCATTACGTATTTGGATGCTTAGTGATAAATTTTGGATTACATTTCCGTATTGGGTTCTTGCAAGTATCAAGATTATTCAAAACTTCAAAGATCAAACTTTATTAGATTCTTTAATGCTAATTAACTTGACTTGAAGATGATTGCTTCGAATGAGAACAAAAGAGTAATTTTCATGTCTTTCTTTTTCTCTTTATAATATTATCAACATGGTTTAGTCTCGTGTGTGTGTGAGTGAATGTGAACAAGACTTTTTCTTCTTGACTTTGAATCAGAAAAGGTAGAGTTCTATTCCCACTCTCACACGGATATATAGATACGAATGACACACTCCCAAGGCGTGGCATGCCACTTTTCGACTTCATTAGGTCATTAAAATATTATTATCATCACTAATCATATCTGTGTTAACAAACAAGTTTCTTAACTATAATGAATTGTGTGAGAACGATGTTTAATCCATTTTCTACTTTCTGTGGTTTATCGTTTTCTATTGCATACTCAAATGTGGGGTTTTTAAGCTACGTGGTAGAGATAGTCACTACTAATTAGGCGCAGCTTCGTTAGGTATTAGTCTATGCTTCATCTTTGAATTTTGGTCCAATGTTTTCACATTAGGCTAATTATTCATTCATTCTCATCATAATTAATTTTTTTTGAAGAAACTAATTTAATATTGATCTAATAATAGAGATAAAAAAATTTAATTTAGTGTTGATAAAATTTATTTCATTCTAGCATCTTGTGTGGGTGCACTACTTTTTAAGAAGGAAGCATTTAGAATATGAGTTTAGATAGTCAGATGTGTTGTTTATGAGTAGTGTTTATTGAGTTAAATTGACTAGTAGTGTTTACTCTTATTACTTGGTGTACTACCGGTTGGTCGGATTGTAAACGGTGTCCCGATAAATTTAAATCCAAACAATACCCTAAAATATCATTTAGCCAGTAATAGGCTAGTTTATTTGTAAAACGTGATTAAGGTATAATTTGACTCTCTTTTGGACTCTACACGCGATCCTATGACAACAATAATCCAACCAAAATGTATAAATAGGAGAGACATCCAAGTGACACGGTTAACTTTTCACCTCTCACACCTGTAAATTATACTCAGACTAACTTGAGCATTATAATATCTTTGAAGGTTCACCCCGTCATTTGATGGAAGCAAAAGGAATGAAAGACTGAAAAACTATTAAATCTGGAGGTCGAAAAGATCGAAAGTTGAAAGAAAAAAAAATCACTCTACAGAAATCCGACCTTTTAAAAACACTTGGTTATTAATTTTGATTAATGAATTAGAAGATATTTAAGTGTTTTGTATATAAGTCTTTTAATTAATATGAGTTTTTTTTTCTATCTAAAAATATGAGATAGTTTAATTTTTATGGCACTTAATAATATGAGTGATTTGTTCTTTTTATTTTTTTGCTCTTTATTCTTTTACCTAAAAACAAAGTGTCCAGTGTTACATCCATTTTGCATTATTTCAATACTCATGTCTTCAAAAGATGTATTTGGCAATCTATATTAGACTTTTTTTTTTCATCATTTTAAAAAATCATGTTGATACATTGTGCATAACGTCAATTAGTTAGATACATGAATAATTATAAATTTTTTATATGTTCAATTTTTTTAGAGAAAATAATTAATTGAACATCATAACACTATAAATATTTTATTAATGAAAAATTGTGTTTAATTCTTCTTCTTCTTCCTATATATATATATATAAATTGCTAATTATAACTATAAGTCAAGATATGTTATATTAGTCAAAAGAAAAAAAGTATATGCTAATTTGGGTATGGTAGCTTAAACAAATGGAAAAAGGTTAAGGCCATTAAGCTTTTATGAATTAGGAGGTGATCATGATTAGCAGAAAATAAGGTTTCTTATGGGAAAAGTAAAACATTTAATAATGTTATTTGTCTGAATGAAAGCCAACTGTCTCAATGTATGAAACAGTGTTTGGTTTGAGGATGAAGGGCCCACACTGCTTAGATCGCCATTCAGATATTGCTGCGCTTAATATGCTGCTAAAACGCCATATTTTATTGCTCTACCCAAATAATTACAACCTCCTTAAAAATATATTATAGTATTCATGTAGTTTTAACAGTGACAAAATTATAAATAGACCAATGACTTTTAACACGCCCCCACACACAAAAATGATTGTTAGAGCCATGATTTATGAAACTGAAATCTAAACAATGAACAATATTACACAAATAAATTATTTTATAATTTTTACTTGCTAATCTTCTCATAAAATTAGATAGTTCAATATAATTCAACTTCTCATAGAATACAAATATTAAATATGTTCTATTTGGGAGTAATATCTAACCTAGAATTCTTTCTCAGTTCTATAATATCAAAGTCATTTTTTACACAAAAATTATACAAATAATATTACAAGAAACTCATTTAACTTCTCAACACTCTCAAGATATGATATTTCAATTTATATGATTTAGTATAGAAAATAAGAAAAATATAAAAAGAGAGGATTAAATTGTGTTTCACTATTTAAAAAAAATATATATTTATCATCAGATATTGTATAGTCAAACGATAGTTTATAGGACAAGTAACTTGTTAACAATCTTTTAATAAGGATTGCATATAATGAAAATATGTTAGACTTAACTTTAAGTTTAAAATGTTTTTCAAAACTCGTTTTTACAAACTTCTTAAATTAGTGTAATGTAAATGAGATAAAGAGAAAGAGAAATACATAAGATATTTTTATACTAGTTAGTTTGACAAAGCAAACTACATCCAGTTCTTAATTAATAGATTGAGTTTCACTAAGCAGACTAATATTGAGAAGTACAAAACGAGTATTACTTTGTCTCGTAGTCACTCTTGGCTAATCCGTACGAGTGTTATTTTGTAAATACTCTTGGCTAACTCATTGAGTATTCTTTGGGCTCATAGCCGCTCTTGACTAACCCTTTCAAGTATTATTTGGGAATGCAACCACTCCCCTCTAACCCTTTCGAATATTCTTTTGGTTTGTAGTCACTCCTAATTAACCTTTTTTAGTATTCTTTGGGAACGTAGTCACTCCTAGCTAACCCCTTTTAGTATTTTTTTTTGGAACGTAGTCACTCCTAGATAAGATAAATAAATTATTTCAGTAGTGATCAACAAATCACAGGGTTACTCACTATACATGGATAACGTCTTTTGAAGTATGCAAGAGTTCAGGAAAAGTTCAACACCCATAATTTGGATTAAATGCTAAAAATAATTAAGTGTAAAACCTTGTCATATTTTGTTTGTAAATCGATAGTATTAGTTCAACAAAAGATCATGTAAAACTCTAGTGTTTCATTTAACAAATAATATAATATTGGGCAATCTTATTTTATATTGAATAATCTTTTTATATGCTCATACAATACGCCCATGTATTTAAGCTAACATCATACTACACAAACATCTATATGCTTATTCGATGTAGCAAGGAATGTTCGTTACTTTCGTCTGTCAAGAAGATCCACTCAAGCACAAGTCACATTAATTGTTGTCTGCTCTTCCATTTTTCTCTAGTTTTATAAACATTGTATAAAGTAATATAGGCTTTATTTTGGGCTTGTATTTGGGTCATTTTCTTAGGCCAATTTTCATTGGTAAATTAGAGTAGGATGTAAATAGAAAAAGAAAGAGTCTAGATAGAGTTACAATTGGGCCTCCTTGGACCCAATGCAACTCTAGACCATCTAGGATGCACAAATAAATTATTAGAGTGCAAATAGAAAACATGGAGTGGCAAGGAAGGCATAAAGGTTCACATGTCATCCCCTCAATGGACAAGATTCCCACCAATGCCAAAAGGCCATTTGTCTTCATGGGAATGGAGAGTATTCTCTCCAATTAGAGAAAGACACTTGTCAACCTTTAATTTGAGAGGATTTGGTCCAATTAGAGAGAGTCACTTGTCCTTCTATGAGTGGAGAGTTTTTAGGATTAAAGATTGTACCTTGGTTTCCCACAACACTTTAAATACAAGTGTTAGCCCTCTTGTAAATTAACTTTGATTGAATAAAGAATTGTTGCACAAATTCAACCTCAATTTGCTTCTTATGTCTTTCCTAGTTAGCACTTTTGTGAGTGCTTTAGCAGGGAACCTCTTAGGAGTTGGCCCAATGTAGTCAAACTCGTAACTCGTACGAGTATCGGGAAGGAGCTAAAAGATCGTAACTCGAGAATTGTAACTCGACTCTTAAGAGTCACTAACATATGAAAAATAATATTCAATACATAACACAACTGAAAATAGTTTCATAAATCATAAATTGTTCATACAAAAAACAACTAAGTTCACAAATATCTAATACAAATAAAGTATCAAAGGAAATCCTTCATATTAATTGAAGGATAATCATCATCCTCTTCTACTACAATATCTTCATTTTCATTAATGTTATCTATGCCATGACCTTCATCATCCGCAACAATTGGAGGAACCTCTAAATCATCCATAGGTTCAACTTCTCCAACTTCAACCAAATCATCCATAAGTTCAATATCATTTGCTTCATTATCTTCCACTGTCCATTCATCATCAGAGGCAAACTCATCAATGTTGTAGTTTTTTGTGTTCCTAACATCCTTCTTCTTCACAATCTTGAATTAGCCATCACGAAGACTACAACATTCATGGTCTTCTGGTGTAAACCGTTTCTTTTTTTGGTGTGGACCTAAATAATTATAAATCACAAATTTATCCCTTCATAAATTCTAATTATAAAATGAACTTATAAATTTAAATGCTTACCCTTTCAAATGTACTCCAATTGCGCTCACACCCAGATGAACTACAAGTCAAACTCAAAACTCTAACTGCAAATCTTTGTAGTTCTAGAAGTGCATCACCATATTGTTCCCACCACTGTGCTGGAGTTTTTGTTTTGAGTGCACGTTGAGCTATTTCACTACCCAAAAATCCAGATTTGCTCTTAAAACTCTCAATTTGGGCATCAATCTTAGTTCTCTCATCAATGTCTCATCCCATCCTCTCTAAATATTCATACATTCCCTGTTTCACCTCATAATCAGCTTTAAATTCCAAATGATGGCAATATGGGATTAAGATAATAGTCTGCAGCATGTAATGGCCTATGCAATTGGTTGTCCCATCTTTGATCAATGATTTCTCAAAGGGGAGTGTAACTAAGTAAGATAAAAGTAAATAAATTAATATAGAAAACAAAGTTTATATTTCTAAAAAAATTAGGAATAAAATAAAAGTGAAAGGTAATTAGTTATTTAACTTTTACTAACTCCATTGAAAAGACTTTGTATCTTCTCTTTAGCAAGATCCATCTCTTCATAAATAAATCCCATGGCTGGTTTTTCATCTGAATCCACCATGCGCAACACCTTAATTAGGGGAAGAGCACCCCTCAAACAATTCAAAATATTTGACCATAATTCCTTATTCAATACCAAATTTTCAACAAGCATTCCATCTCTAGTCTTTACACACTAACTAGATTGCCACTCCTTAGATGTAAACATCCTAATAAGTGATTTCTTATTCTCATTTAAACATTCCAAAGTTAAATAAGAAGTGACAAAACGAGTATTAGCTGGTCTTATCAAATCTATCCCTTCAGTATGTTTATGCAACAAGCAAATAAAACTAGTTCTTGAATATATGTAAGTTGTGATTTTCTTACCATTGGATATGGTCTCTTGATGGAGTGGTATTTTCTTCTCAAAATCTTCCAATATTAAATCAATGTAATGTGTTGCGCATGGTATCCAATAATTTTTTTTTCTCTTTTGCATTAAGAGATCTCCAACTGCTTTGTAATTTTCTGAATTATCAGTTACAATATGGATTACATTATATTCCCCAACCTCTTCAACAACATCATCCATCATCTTGAAAAATTTGTTAACTGTCTTGGATATGTCAGAAGCATCAATCGACTTCAAAAAAAAGTCCCCTTTGGACTATTTACAAGAAAATTTAGTATGGTTCTTCTCTTCCTATCAGTCCATTCATTAGTCATTATTGTACAACCATTTTTTTTTCAACATAATCTATCTTCTTCCAATATTTGATTGATTTTTTCAACCTGTTGCTTCAAAAATTTCACCCTGATTTCATGGTATGATGGTGGCTTAATTCCAGGACCATGTTTGGCAATCATTTCAACCATTTTAGTGAACTCTTCACTCCTTGCTACATTAAATGGAATAACATTGTTGTAGAAAAATAAAGCAATTTTTGTTGACATGCATCTTCCCTCTCACTTTTCTTGAAGATGGAATTGATAGTACTTTGACTTCCCCTTCTCTTGAAAATACTTGATGACTCACCCCCCACACTCTCTTCTTGAGAAAGTCTTTTTCTAAAATTTTCAGAATCACCCACATTGCTTTCCAAGTCTACTATGAACATATATTTCTTGATTAAATTTTGCTACAACATTGAAACAATACCCAACATTAATTTTTTAACTTCTTCTAGGACAACAAGACATGCTCCAACATCCTTTGAAGTGCATGCAAGATAATGCTTTAGTCTATAGATACCCCCAGTTAAAATCTTCTCACAATATTTACACTTCACGTTTCTTGATTTTCCATTAATAGAAACACAATGATTCCAAGTAGAGCCTTTTTTTACACTTCCTTTTTTTTTTTGTATTGTCCCCACTTCCTGAATCCATAATAGAAGGCACTATCGTAGAGAAGAAAAAAATAGAACCAGGATTGTGATGGAGAATAAGAGAGAAGAGAAGGGGAAAACGGGAGCAGTGGCGTTCGCGGAGGCCACAATGGCGTTTGTGGAGGCGGAGGCGGCGTCGGCATCGCGAGCGGCGGAGGCGTTCGTAATTGGTGGCGGTGGCGTTCGTGATCGGCGGCGGCATCGCGATTCACGACGATGATGTTCTATGGTGCGGTACTGTGCTCTCTAGGGTTTCTTATTTTTTACTCTTTACTCTAAAAAGTACACATTGGGTCGCACCAGGTTAAAACATTTTAGGGTTTATTTTAGGTTAAACAATGTACCGCGCTACAGTACGAGGCGGCTCGGAGACGACCTCCGAGGGAGCGATGTAGCGAGCTCCACGGCGACGCGGTGCGATTTGCTCTGGCACCGATCCACCGTTCGAGTCAACTCGTTTTTTGGCTCCAAAATCGCTGCATCGTCCGTTTTTGCGAGTTTACTCGTGTTTTTAACTACATTGAGTTGGTTGAACATCTCTTAAGCTTCATTATCATTCTCCATACACCAATACTTCACGGTTTATTTCACTCATTTTAGCCATCAAATCCTACCAATTTCGTACCCCAAAAATATAAAACAAAAGAGACAAAGTCATGCAAACTAGGATTACATCAATTGGTGTCTAGATTGGTTGTCTTCAAGAGATAAGGATTTTGTTTTTCAATTTGCTTCTTTTCCACTCACTATTTTTTATATCTTGAATGTTTTTTATTTGTTTCCACCATTTAATTGTTATTTTGTTTAGTTTAATCGATTCAAAATGCTTAATTCTACTTAAATTGTCTATTCTTGTGTAGTAGGACTTCTATTTGTGTTTGCTTGTGTTTTTTTTTTTCAATTTTTTTAGTCTTCTTTCAATTTTATTCAGTACATTCAGTTTATGATGTTTTATTTTTAGTTTTTAATCCATTACATGTTGTCATAAGTCATGTTATTTCCCTTTATGTCATAAGATTCAACTATTACTTTGATTCAATTTTAGTTTCTTTTTTTTTGTAGACCATAGGGTGTTTGTCATATTGTGCCTTTTGTGTGCTTTTCTTTTTCTGAAATTTTGAATCTCTTATCTAGTTAGTAGATCATTAACAAGTTAATTAGAGTTAGGTTTCCATAATGTCTTAAAGTTTCAATTCATTTTATTTGAATTTCTTAGGTTTCTTCAAATCTACTCGTTTTTAGAAATTCTAAATTGGCAGGAAAAGTCATATCAATTCCTATATTGTGAGTTTTGATCTAAAAATCATATCAATTCCTATATTGTGAGTTTTGATCTAAAAATTTTATGCCGAGTTCATATATGTGTGAAGAATATTTTCCTAAACTTTCATAAAAAAATTTAAAGTTAAAAAAAGATATAAATCTCGAAAGGACAAGAACTCGGATTCAAAAGGCTCAACAAATTTCATAGCGTCAGGGAACAACATTGTTGTTAAATTTATCATTTTTCCTGTAAAAAGCGATTTGATATGAAATTCTTTTTTTTTTTGTTCTAAGTGGATTGAAGTTTCTGTAAAAAATATTTAAGACCAAATCACTTATGGAAAAAAAGTTATAAAACAAACAAGTGCATAAAAAAATTAATTCTAAAATTTTTTGTTCTGAAATTTATTCTAGTGCTATTGTTAGGTTTTGTATTTGAGTGCTTACTGTTTTTGTTAGCTTTAATTATTGATTTGCTTCTTAAAATACTCCTTGCAGTTATCATAATAGCAATTATCATAATAGTTCCATTAGAATTTAACAATTTTTTTTTAATTGAGCTTTTCTTGATTTCTATTTGTTGGCCTCCTAAGGTGACTTTCATCTTGTTTGGAATTGTGTGTTAGAAGTTGTGAAAGATAATTTCAATTTAATGATTCCTTGTTAAAGACTTGCAAACAGTGCATAAAATTGGAAAGGGCAGCAACTAAAGATGGAAAATCAAGACCATATAAAGTGAAGGAAGAATTGACAACTTGAAGAAAATAAAGAAAATCATTAAAAATTGTAGTAATAGTAGCTTTGTATCACTCAACCTTTTTGTTTAAGTTTATTTTCTTTGCTTATTTTTCTTACATTAGTTGGTTGGGAAAATTCTTCCAAAGCAATCCCATTTAAAAATATTGTAATAGTCAAATATGTTCATTAGTAGGTGAAAGAGTGTCAAGGGGCTCAAAGTGTCACTTGTACTTTCACATGGGACACATATAGTTTACTTTCTCCTTTTTTGTTTTTCTTTAATTCATTTGTGTTTAATTTCTTGCTTTCTTTTATTCTTTAAAGTCTCCATGATATCTAGGTGATTGTTCTCCATTTGTAGTTGATATTCTTTTGATCACTAGGACACCTTGCACACACCACATTTAGGAAATAAAATTGTTTTTAAGTTTCTTTTGAGAGGAATTTGTTAAGAATACCTGAGGTAAGCTTTGGCTAAGGAAAGACTTGGTATTTAAGTAGTCCTAGTGACTCACCACTCTTCCCTGAGTGAAGTTGGAGAAAGTTTGACTTGTTGACCTTGATTGGAACTCCACCAAATCTAAAACCTATTTCTAAAAACCATATCTTTTTTATTTCAAAATGGGCCATAACCATGCATCTAGTGTTTGATAAGTGGCTAATTCAGTAATATTTCATATTAAAATATAGGCACTTATGAGTATTAATTGCTAAAATATATATAAAATAATCCTTAATTTATGAATTTATACCTTTTTACATATTTTATGATCTTGATTTGAATAAGAACATTTTATTTCCAAATTTGGTGTTAATTTCATATTTTTAGGGAAGAATGGAGATAACTGGGCTAAAGAGGAATAATATAAGCTAAAAGGAGAAAATTGGAAAGCCCTAGAACGCACAAAAGCATAGAAACACCAAATCAACATCAAAGCTATATCTCGCTTGAGCGAGAGAGTGCCAAAAACACTGGGCCATTTTATGTTTTAATCAACAAGCCCATTAACGCGACACAAGAAGTCACCTAACCCTAGCAAATTAGGTTAAATAGGGGGCTTGAGGCATAACCCTAGTGTGCAAAATTGAGAGGAAAACACCATTGAGTGACTTGTAACCCAATTGGAGAATAAAAGGTGTTACAAGATGTGTGGCTAATTCTACCTTTTATGATTGGGAGTAATGTGTTCAAACTCTTATGTATTGGGGTGATATCATAACATAATATAATGTTCTTGATTGATTATTGGTATTATTGTTTTGCTTCTAATTCTTGATCTAGAATCTTAAATTTGACTGAAAGTGTTTTTAGGGTTCTGACCTAAACAATAATACTTAACATATTTGAGTGCTAGGAATAGACTTGAAATGTTAATTGCTATTAACGTCTAATCTTAAAAGATAAGTTGTTTTTATAAATATGTGAGAAATCATTATTTAGGAAGCATCTTAATAATTTTATATGTGAGGAATCGATATAAATGATTTTTATACGGGCATCAATATCAATCAAAGACACAATATTGTCATGCTAATCAAAATACATAAGAGTGGGAAAGAAGAAACCTAATCCCTATTTTCCAACTTGAAGCAACCAATTCTTGCCTGTTTTCTTATTAATCATTGCCAACACTATTGATCAAGAGTGATCATGTGCTTTGAAGACTCCAAATCCAAGGTGTTTGATGAAAGGTTGGTGTTGTTGTTGTGTTTGGGTGGGATCTGGGTAGAATAGAGTGTGATCCACTCATTTGTTGAATCTAAAACTGATGTGATTTAAAACCTTTTTGAAATCAAGTGTTTTTCCAACTAAGTGAAAAACAACCTGTTGTTTTTTCGAATCAACCGGTTGTTTTGCTCTTAGGAGTTTTGAAAAAGGTTGAAAACTATTTGGTTTGGTTGACTTAACTGTCAAGCCAAAATAATCGGTTGTTTCGTGGTTTCAAGCGATTGTTTCTTTGAAAATCCTAACAGAATTCAGTTTTGAATGGTGAATCTGTTTAAAATGTTTTCTAACTGAATACACTCCTTCATTAATTGCTTTGACCAATCTTTGGAAAATATAAATGGTTTGTTTATGTTTTCAAATAAGAAAAAAAATAGTTTTGAGAAATTCAGTTTGACAGATTTGATTCTAAGATTTCAAGATTCATATCAAGCTTTGGATTTTCAAGAGAGAGTGGAATAGGATTGCAATTGTATTCAATTCAGATTGTACTTTGAACAGGTGTAATCCTTTCTAAACCTACTGTATTTCTGATGTTGTGTTGTCAAGGAGTATTGTGTGTTTTTGAGGTGTTCAAGATCAATACTCTTGGTGTGGTTTTCCAAAGGTAGTGTGTTTCTTGAAGGGTTCAAGGTCACTACTTTGGTGGTTTGTCTTTTGTAATCTAGTTTGATTGCTTAGTGGATTACCCAGTGAATTTCTGGGGGCTGAATGTAGTTCATGGCTTAAGAGTGAACCAATATAAACTGTTTGTGTGTTTCTCTCTTACCCAAAACTCATTTAAATTCTGTTTTAAAGCTTAACTGATATAAACAATCGATTGTTTTTCTGTGTATTGCTGTATAACTGCTTGAGTTCTTGGCTAACTTGATTCCTGTTCTAGATTTATACAAAGAATTTCATTAAATCTGAAAAAGTTTTCAAAAACCCCTTTTAAACAATTCACCCCCCTCTTGTTTAAGACCATATTTTCTAACAAACACAACCACTTTCAACACACTTTTTATTGTTCTGTTTTATATTTAGCGAATATTTTACTTGATTATTCAATTGTTCCTTGTGGGATTGATATCCGTCCTTAGGGACATATTATTACTTCTGACAACGTGGTGCACTTGCTGTAAAAAGTCATCAATGTTCAAGGAAGTAATAGGGAACAAGAAGAGGGTTGTGGGTGGAGAGAGGAACTTGGCTTTTTAAAATAAAATTTAGAAAATCAAATAGAGAAGACAAATAGAAAATTTGATGAGTTTAGAAATGAATTAAGATATGAAAGAAATGTTTGCATTAATAAGTCTCAATAAGGGCAAAGGGATTGAAGAAGAAGAACATAAACGTACAAGAAGCCCTGAGTATGATGAACAATTTGAGAGTAGATATAACCATGATTATAATGAAGAACCATACCAAAGACATCATCATAGGCATAAGCATGAAACTTTTTCAAGAGAATATAGGGTAGACCTTTCGCATTTTTATAGAAAAATGATCTAGAAGAATTTTTAGATTGAGAGATGAGGGTATAAAATATTTTTAATAGCCAACATGTTGAGGATGATAGAAATTGTTTTAGCTTTCAGGGACTAGCCATGTATTGTGGACTATTTTAATAATGGACCCTGCTGTTAACATTAAACATTGGAATGAACTCAAATATTCCCTTAGAAAATGTCATATTCCCTTTTATTATAAAAGAGAGTTGACGTAACAACTTCAAAGGCTTCAATAGAGAGATACAACTATAGAGGAATATAAGCAGAAAATGAAGTACTTATGTTGAGGGCAGGAATAAGGGAAAAGCCTAGAAAAACCATTGACAAATTTAAGAATGGTCTAAACCTAGAAATCCCAGATAAGGTTAAATTTTTACCTTTTGATGATTTGGTTCATTTTTGTATTAGGATAGAACAACAACTCAAGAGAAGGTATGCTTTTAATGAAGATTATCCTAACACATACTATTCTAGGAGAGTGTTTAAGAGGGAGGTTTACCCCTCCAAGTCTAGGTATGAAAGGTCACGAGAGGAAGAAAGAGAAAGAAAAATAGAAAAGGAAAAAAAGGAAAAGTCTTTGTCTGGAGCTGACCCATATATTGATAACATTTTACCTTCTATTAACAAATCTTGTGAAGAAGTGCTTAAAGCAAAATCTGTGTTTGGATTTGAATGAGATATAGATATAGATTGTTCCTCCCCAGAAAAGACAAGTGAAGGTTTGATTGAAAAAGAAAAAGAAGTGGAAACCAAAAAGGAAGAAGGGTATCTTATGACACCCCTTACAAACATAGCCAAGAAATCCTTAAAGAGGATTTCAATACTTTGAACTCTTCTTTTCAATTAGATAATAATGTTAATTCTTCTTCACAAAAATCTCAAAAACAACATTTGTGATTTTGTTGCCTAGTTTAGACAAAGAACAATACAAAGTGAACAAAAATATTTTTGAAAAGGATCCTATTTTCAAAACTTTTATAAAAATAAAAGGCCTTATTTTTGTTATGTTTTATTTTTCTTTTAAACAAACTTGTTCCATGTTTGTTTGATGTTTATTGTAAAGTTGGATCTGTCACATTCCATGAGACACAATATAGGTTAAAAGGTCATTAAGAAATTGCTTGCCATACAAAACAATCGTCTAAGTAATCATCATTAGACAATATTTACAAAAAGTGTTAAGTTACTAAAACACAATCAAACCCTCCCTTCTTGTGTTTCTTGTTTTCTATATTTGGTATCAAGGCTCAACCTCTAAAGGGTTGAATTCCTGAAAACGTCTAGAGGAAAAGATCCAACCCGACACACATGGAACAACATATGATAGCTGAGGGAGTATCCATTACAAGGACTCCAACATTCTTGGGTACTAGATAAGATGGAAATGTACATAAAGTCAATGAATTATCAATTATAGTATATCATAGCAAAAAGGTGATATAGAAATCAAGGCTTCAAAGGAAGACTAGACACAAGTTGAGTTCAATGAGACACAACTCAACAACAAAGCTAAGCACACTTCAATGTGCACTATCAAAATATGAATATAAGAAGAATGTTGGTTAAAGTTAGTTAAGGAGATATGAGACTCCTTGAAGATCAATGATAAGTGCCAAATTTTAGTAATATTTCATATTAAAATATAGACACTTATGAGTATTAATTGCTAAAATAAGTATACAATAACCCCTAATTTAAGAATTTATACATTTTTACACATTTTATGATTTTAATTTGAATAAGAAAGATTTATTTCCAAATTTGTGTTAATTTCAAGATTCTAGGTAAGAATGGAGATAATTGGGTAAAAGGAAACTATACAAAGCTAAAAAGAGAAAGTTGGAATGCATCAACACTCACCACAGTTGCCCAAATTCGCAAAAAGCCAAGATGCCACCAGTGGATCTTGCTCAAGCGAGTAGAATCTCGCTTGAGCGAGATAACACCAATAACGTTGGGCATTTTTACGTTTTACTTGCCCAAGTGAGCCCATTAGCCCCAAAGCGAGAAGTCACTTAAGCCTAAACAAATTAGGTTAAATGGGAGGCTTGAGACACAACCCTAATGTGGAAGATTGAGAGGAAAACACCATTGAGTGACTCGTAACCCAATTATTATTCTTATTTTAATAATAATAATATTTTTATTTATTAATATTATGATTACTACTATTAACAGTATTAATTCTATTACTAATAATAATAATTAATAATTAATAATGTTAATAATAACTAATAATATTAATATGGCTAATAATAATAATAATATTAATATTAATTATATTAAAAATATTAAAAATAATTAATAAATATAATATTAATTTATATTATTATTATTAGTCTTATTATTATTTTCTTAATCAGTATTATTATTATAGATAGTTACTAGTAAATATTAAAAAGAGATATTGATTCACACCAAATTCTCATCTGTTAGGAAAAAGATGAAGCCCTCCCGCACTGGCTTCTTGCATTTGCAACACACGTTTCATCTTTCCACGACCCCTTCCTCTATATTTACCTGATGCAAATTTTGAACAAACCGAATGTGAGTTCCGATAGGTACTCTGATAAAAAGTCTTGCAACACATGTAAAACACAACAAATAGAAGGTTTTTTTAATTATTCAATAAACATTTTGAGAACATTAATTATACGTTTTTGGTTTAAATCAATTATTATTTACTCGACTTATTCTCCTTATCCTAATTAATTTTTTTTAAATAAAAGTTTTCATGTTAGATATCACTATGCAACTTGACATCTCAGTTATGCTGACACCTCAAGTAACAACAATCATTTGCTATCACATGAAACAAAATATTATTAAAAAAAAATAAAAAGATATGGGAGACTAGACCAAAACTCATATGTTAACAAAAACAATCTATTCATAAAGAATTCTAAGAATAGACTATATGGTAGCCTATTATACCAATGAAAAGATTATCTATGAACAGACACACATTTTTTTCATGAAAAAATGAGTAACTCAAAACTTGATTTTATAATTAAGACAAGTATTTCATCGATTACGATGCATTCAAGAAACATTAATCCTAGTAGTAAACCCAACACAAACCAAAGCAGAATCACATTCTAACTAGACATTAGTAAGTCTCATCTTTTGAGGTTCCTCCATAACCTGTATAATCCCATAAAAGTCAGCAATCAGAATAGTCTAAACTAAAAAAAAATGCAGACAAAGAATTAAAGGGTTTTTTAAAGTACTATAGTTGAGTTGGTTCCATTGATAAATATTTTTTTTAGAACTCAGATTAGATTCTGTAGTGACGATTTCTGTCATAGAGTGTTTTCTTCACCCATATGAATTTTGAAATTACACACAATATACCTGCTTGAAGAATTCAAGCCCTTCCACTTAAACTAACACATGTTGGAAATACACTATACTTTTTCTCCATTAACTTTAATGAAAATGCTAACAAGCCCTAATCAAGGAACTAAAAAAGGAAAAATGATCATAATTAAGAGATATTATTTCCAACACGTCTTGCTGTAATGTTTTAATACAGTCACATCAAAACTTCTATTTATTAATTCATGAATTAGTGCTCCCAAGACACTTATTTAAGTAATTTGACTTTACAGCAAAAAAAATAAAATCCCACTACTTATATTGCCGTTAATTTATCATATTAAGTAGAAAAAACAAGGATTAGGTTCATATCCATTGTAATTAACGAAAAGCTGATACGAAAAATATAGCGATTAATTTTCTAATACACTTTTTTTATTGATTGAATTTTATAGAAATTAAAAAATGTGAATTCTATTTCTTATTTAATTGTTTTTTTATAATTTTGTGGTTTATAATAATTTTTAGCCAATCATAAAGTATGTGTAAAAAAGAATTATTTAGAAAAGGTAAATAATTTATCATATATTTAAATATGTAATTTAATGATAATTTATATCTCAAAAAAGGGAATTTTTTTACTTAATCCTGGATATATGTAAAGATTGATCATAAATTTTACTATTCATAGTTAAATTTATCCTCACCAATACAACTTAGCCTCATATTGATTCTTAAAATTACAATTTGGTAATAAATTATATGTTTAAATGAGTTTCTTCACAATAACTTCTAAAAGAGAGATTTGGGAAGAGATTAAAATTAAAATTTCTTCCCAAACTATAATTATATTATGTGTAAACTAATTTATAAAAATTATCTTACATAATTTCTTTAAATTTTTTTTTAACTTGTATATTTTAACTAGAGAATTTGTTTTCTTGATTAGAAGTTCTTATAAAGAAACTCTTTCATACACAACCACAATTAGTTTACAAAACCTCATCGTAGGATGTCATTGTGCACTTTTTACACATATGAATTAAAAATTTAGAGAACCTTCTTATAACATAAGTTCCTTTTAAGAGAAAAATAAAATAAAATAAAAATTTATTTATTTATTTATAAGCTAAAACTAGTACATAAGAACTCTTTTATAACTTTTTAAAAAATTTATTTTTAAATTATGTATGAAAAAGTTAAACATATTTACCACTTATTATTTAATATCATGAGTTGCAGAGAAACTCACCTGAATAATCCTAACTCTTTAAAAAGAACATATTAGCAATGATGTGGATGACATCACATGGTCCTCATCCAAGGGTGGAGAATGATTGAATGAAGGAGGCATGGTCTTAGGTATTAATTAGGTCTTAGATGTTTCCTCATATGCTCCTTAGGGACCAAGCATAGAATAGAAGGATCATCATTCACGCTCTACGTCACAAAAACGTCACCCATTTTTAGGGTTACTATGGTTTGGTTTTGCTTCGTGGTTGTGTTTCGTTCAACAAAAGTCAAACAGTTTTAAGAACAAGTTAAAAAGCTTCCAAGGCTTCCATTGCAATCCAAACCCCATTTTCTATATTTTGTGTCATAATATTATTTATCATCAACTAGTAGGCTAAAACTTAGAAGGGCCCACATGTTTTGCTTAATTACTTAGATTTTTGTCCAAAAAGATAGACTATATGCAAATATATATTTAAGATTTAAACTAAAAAAATAGCAATAATGATGAATAATGACGTGGAGAAAATTATTAAATAAAATTAAATTAGATATATTTTAAAGATTAAAAAAATTATTTAATAGTTTCTATTATAAATAAATGTTTTTTTAAATTGATATAATTAATTAATTAATTATCAAATATGTAAAATGTTGTTAGCTAATTAGATATTAATTTAAAAATTATTTATTAATAATATAAATTATTTTATATTAATAATTTTTTAATTTTTAAATAATATATAATTTAGTTAATGTGATAATTAATTATTTTCTATTTTTAAAATTAGTTTTTATTTTTGTAGTGATTTAATGATTTGATTGTTATTTATTTTGGTGAGAAAGTTAGAATCCCAATATACATATAATATAGACATATTATATGTGTGAGTAGTGTGGTAGGAGTAGAAAGACAATGAAGTTGCTGTTGAATAAAAAAAGGAAGCTTTAGCGGAATTTATTCCGAATCATGTGGTGGGGTTTGATTATTGTCTCTTAACTTCTGAGGGTACGTCATGACTCATGTGCCACCATTGGCCACACATTTCACTACGCGTACCACATTTTAATTCTTCTACTTAACCTATATTTAGATTTCAATTTAGAACATCCAATTAGATTCTTCATTTTTCCATGTCATGTGAATGGAATTTTTCGGATATTATAAGAAAAACAGATTTTGCTCTTATCCAAATCATTTTGAGTCTCTAGAACTTTTCTTTTGTTAAATGATAAAAATAAAAATAGGTCATTATATGATTAAATTAAGAAGAACAATGTTAGTAATTTTATATAGGAGAGTAACAAAATATTTATTACCTTCTTTATTATTTTAGTTA
The DNA here is from genome assembly GCF_051622355.1 of Phaseolus vulgaris. NCBI lineage: Eukaryota > Viridiplantae > Streptophyta > Magnoliopsida > Fabales > Fabaceae > Phaseolus > Phaseolus vulgaris. The sequence continues at coordinate 14,840,800 of NC_143501.1, read as the reverse complement.
CTACACTAGTATAATGATTTACAATGGTATTAACATCTTGTAATAAGTTTGATTCCACTAGTTAATATATTATGAATATTTTGATCCTTTTCTCGTAAGGTGCAGATCAAATAAGTCATCATGCAATGGTAGATGTGTATCCAAGGGATGTTGTTCAATGTCACAGTAAGATCCAAGTGTTGGTTTTTAGATAGTAGGGATCTAGGCCTAAGCCACACCAACTTTTGGTGAGAGTTTATTATTTATTTATTTTGTATGCAAGTGTAGAAAAAAAGAAGGTATAGTTTTAGTTTCTCATGAATGCTTAGGTGTTATGTTTGATGTTCCATTTAATCTAATATACTATTTCATAGATATAATATATTATATAATCTTGTAACATTAAGTTTCAAAATAATATTTACAAAAGGTGTAGAAAATTAAAAGTATTTTATCATTGGAGCTTATCTATTATTATCTCTAATATAGTAGGCTCTTAAATTAAGTACTATCATAATCGTTTAGATACACTACTACAAGAAATAGTGATGGTAGAGTCCCTAAAAGAGCGACGCAACGAGCAAAAAAGAGATGCTCTATGGAGCTATAGTGGGCATAGCATTCCAATATAAATGAAAGCTAATCTTTTTGTAGTTATGCACTAGAGATGACCTATGCAATGTCCTAGCCTATGTAAATGTCGTTTGGGAAGTGATTGAGTTGCAGTTATTAGTGAGATTTGGAGGCGTAAGAACAAACACATATTTAAAGGAAGAGTGATTGATCATTCTGAAATTTTTTCTTTGGTTCAACTAAAGGTTTGGTCCTGAATTACATCTAAATTTGCTTTTGCTTGTTTTTCTTTTTCTGATTCGTGTATTGATCTGATGACTTGTTTGTCTTTGTTCAGCTTTTGTTAGTTTGAGTAGGTTGAGTTTATGGTGTCTCTCTATTACTTGCCCTTGTTGATTTGAGTTGACAACTTTTAGTAAGCTTTTAGAGTCTCTATCTTGAAAGGAGTATTTTTAAAAGGGTTGGATCACTCATAAAGTGGTTCATATTGATTTATTTTTTCTTGTTGATCAACAAATGCATTAGAGACGACCTTCAAGGGGACGCAAATTTGTAAGGTAGTGTTAGCTAAGCCTACATAAAGAAAAATATATTATTTAACTATATTGTAGGTTTGGAGGACACTAAAATAAATATAAAATTAAATAATTAAACTTAGCTTCATCATTGAGGACACTACACCAGAAAGCAAATATGAGTAAACTATCATTGGTGTCACGGTTGGGGACACTACGTGAGAGATAAATGTGAGTAAAATGCACTTAGTGTCGCCGTTGGGGACACTACAGTAAATGTGAGTAAACTACTTAGTGTCGTCATTGGGGACACTACATGGAAAATAAATGTGAGTAAACTGCGAAACAAAAACGCAATTTAGTGAAATGAAATAAAATACGCAATTTATTGAAATGAAATAAAATGAAACAAAAAAGTTATTTTTTGAAATTAAAAATGTTATTGTTTTTGGAGCTTTTGGACGCGCAATAAAAAGCAACATGAAATTAAAATCAAACCAAAGATATTAACTAATTGAATGCATGCGGTTACAATTATGTTTCATATTAATCACAATTTTAATAGGTGAGTTGAGAGTTATTAATTTAATATTTGTTTGCATGAATACTACTAAAATGTTTGAAAAATTTTAATATTTACTAATTTAAATGTTTGTTACTAATTAAAATCACATTAAAATGTCCGAGTTAATATTAAATTATTATTCATGATGATATATAAAATTTACTAATTAAAATTTAAAAGAAAAACTACCACGCAGCATAATAAGTTATTAACAAAATGTTATGTATTTTGTATTTACCTTAACGGTTTGAAGGTGCTTCCAAGGTTTCTATGCATCTTAATTATGAATATATGCTTGGGTAATTAGTGATATGAAGATATATGCTTGTGTTCTTGCCGACTGATCTGGATCGGACTTTGGTGGTGGATTTCGAGCTGACTTTTCTTTTTTGGCATTGTTGCTTTGGGATTCTAACAATTCAAGTGAGGGTAGCTCCACATGTTGACAAGACTCCGACAATCAAGTCAGTGAGAGCATATAACAATGAGTATTTGAGTATAGAATAATTGTATAGGTGTAGTATCACTAGATTCAAACTTACCTTTCTCAGAGTCTCGAACCCCTTTTATAGTATTCACCGGCCTCCCTTCAGGAGTTTAACAACATAAAGATATTTTGTTAATATATCCTTTATTTTAGGGGTGCGGGTAGAACATTATCTCTAACTGTTTTATTCTCATTAAATCTCAGAGTAATAGTTGTGGCTAGCTAATTCAGTTATTCCTTATGTTGTTTATACTTTAATTATCTTTTTAATACGGGTTACCAGCTGTTTGGGCCGACTTCTTGATGTATCATTAGGCTTAACACACTTAACAAAATTCTATTAAGGCAGTTAAAAAATAGTCGGTTGTTTTGTCAAAACAAACGATTGAATTGGTTTGACAGCAAAGTCAACCAAATTCAAATATGCCAAAACCAGTTTCAAAAACCTTAAGTATGAAACAACCGATTGAAACGATAAAACAACTGGTTGTGTTTCTGCTTCCTCATAAAATACTCTTTTCAAAAAGATTTGAATTAAATCAACTTTGGATTCAAACTAAGAGTGAATTAACAAATTCAAACTACCCCATAACACACCCAACTAAGCTACAATCAACCTTCAAGCAATCCATGGAGATTTGGAGTCATCAAAGCTCTTCTTCAACACACAGCCCCCAAGCCTCGAGCTTAGCTGAGCTTACCTGCACCGACGACTAACATGACGTTTCCCTTAGAGGATAGCTAGGATGCAGTTCTCGAAGTGTCTTTTGAAAAGACGTCTCACCATACAAACCCTGATGCATACACGTGGCTTACCATCAACAACAAGAAATCCTTACCGTTTAGACTTCTTATTTTTTTCAAAGTAACCCCTTTTCCCTCTTCGAACTCACCATTCTTCGCTCTTTCACCCCTGCGCAAAAACAAAACCTTTCATCTCCTTCGCCGCACCATCTTATCCCGTCGCGCCCCACTGGAAAAAACAGGTATGTTTCCAAAAAACTCTATCAAGTTGTAGTGATTCTGGTTTGTTATTGATTTTCAACTAGAACAATGCAATTTTTGTTTTATCTGGTTCTGTATATATTTTCCTGCGTAATGCTTCGTATTCTATTTCTGTTCATTTCTTAGTTCGCCTTCAACAATGGATTATAGCTCCGCCTACTCTTGGGCCAAAAAGGAACTGCTTAAAGAAACTTCCATTTTACCACCCGCTTGAAAATTAGAGAACTTAGGGAATCGGGGAGTGGCCTAAGCAAGAAAAATGAGAGTTTAGTGAAAGTTGTAGAGTGTAGGGAGGGTGAACTAGTATGTAGTGATGAATCGTCGGACTCCGACTGGCCTTGCTGCTTCTTCTATGCTACCTTTTTTACTAAAGTCTCATTGCGTCTTCCTCTGTCAATCTTTGAAAAAGAACTGTTAACCGAGCTAAACTTAGCTCCCGCTCAACTGCATTTGAAAATTTAGGCATTCATCCGAGGCTTCATTGTTCTATGTTCCCAGCTCAACATCTCATCAATTGTGGAAGTATTCTTCTACTTTTTTGAATTCAAACACTCTGGTCATCAATTATAAGCCTCTTTAAACGATGTTCCTAGGAAGGGTTTACTTACCCTTTTTTAGTCTTCCTACAAAACCTTCAAAGGCTGATTTGTCAAGGTCTGTACCTCGACCGGGGATCCATCTCTTATAGATGGTCTCCCTTTGTATTGGTCACCCAACCCCCGATTCTAAAGTCCTCGATGCCTGGAAGACCTGTCCCCACGAGAGAGAGGTATTTGCAAATTTCTGGAAAGCCTTAAGGACACTTTTGACACGCCAACGCTCTTGCAAAAGAATAATTCCCTAGTATACCTCTCTTTTATCTTTACCCTTCAAAAGGGACCCTGACTTCATTAATTCTGACACAAAGTTGTTTATTTGTATAGATAGTATGCTTTCTAATATTAGAAAAATCAAATTGGTCGAGCGTGCTAAGAACACGAGGGTGGTTGTGAAAAAGGAGTCTCTGTCGTCGAAGAAGAAGGCTCCGGCCAATGCCATTCGTGTCCAATCCGAACAGGACGAGCACACGACCTCAGGTCTCTTCTTCAAGAGGAAAAGGTTGCAGACAGTCCCCCCTCCGAGCACTCGTATTCAAATGGCTGGGCTCCTGGTCGTAATGTGCTAACCATCCAAGAGTGCGAAGTTGTGGGGAGTTCAAAAGGAAAATGGGATTCCAACTTCGATATCCCGGTGCATGGCGAATAATGTTTCTTACCAGAAGAGGATAAGGCTAGTCTAATGGTTCATGATGAAGATCATCTCCCCCAAGACTTTGAGAAACTTCTCATCCAGGCATTTGCCATAGCGTGTGATGGAAGAGGGCCCAGCTCAACCTCCCATGAAAGACAAGAGCCAAGTCAAGAGCGTCTAGAGCCAAGCCAAGAGGGTCTAGGCCCAAGGGAGGAGCGTCTAGGACCAATTACTAGGTCCATGGCCAAGAAAATCCATGAAGACTTGGACCAAGCTACGGATGGAAGAGAGAGCTATTTGTATATGCTACATGAAGGCCCATCAAGAGTAGCTTAGCATTAGTTGTGGTGTAAATAGCACAAACTTGATTCCATGAGGATTTGACCTAGATTTGCTACGTTTCTAGAAGGTTTCCTTCTCTAGGGTCGGCCATGTGCCATGAGTACCTTGTGATGTCATTTAGGTTTCATTTGGATTGCATTTGCTTATCATTAGGGTTAACCTTTATGGTCCAACTTAGCCTATAAAAGGAGGAGCCAATATTATGTATTTTCAAGATTGAATAGAGTATTGTTATGCTGCCAATTTTGTGCCATACACTACTCCTTGCCTAGCATCTAGGTTTTAATCTTTACTTCATCACCTTCAAAGGGGCTGGCCGAACCTCCCCAATTCCCCACTCTCATGCACCTTCAAGGTACCCATACTTCTTAGGAAGGCCTTGCTCATCTCCTCCACAAGCTTCCGCAAGTTTCATCACCAAAACTCAAAGAAGAGCTCATAGGAATGCCATCAGCGTGCTTAGTTAATATCAAGGCCAAGGATTGGAAAAAAGTTGAAGACAGGAGGGTTCGACAGACTACCGAACTCAACCAGGAAGTTGAATGCCTCCGTGCTGAGGTGGACTGTTTGGGCTTGGAGTTGGGCAACAAGACCTAAGAGGGACTCATTTTGGCCGAAGAGAAGAGCAAACTCTCCAACGAGATTGAAGGTTTGAAGAAAGAGAAGGAGAAGGAGTTCTGCAAAATGGTTGATTCTTTTAAGGATGATGCGACCCAATCATACATTGTTGGGTTTGAGACCGCCTTAGAACAGGCAGCCATCGTCCACCCCATAGTGGACTTCTCAGAGCTGAACCCAGGCAAGATCATAGTTGATGGGAAGCTAGTGGAGGACTCCTAGTTCTAAATTTGATGAACCATGTTTTATCCGTACCTTTAATATTGGAGCATATTAGCCATTTTGTTTATCTCTCTTAATCATGTGTTTGATGTTGAACTCAGACACTCTTAAGAGTATTTATCATTTTCTATAACTTAACTCACGATCTTTCCTGAACCATGCCTTACTCGAAAGTTTAATAGTCTACTTGTAAACATATAAATGCATGTCGAAGAGTTCTGTGAATAAACGACTTCGCATACCAAACGCAATTAAACATATTACGAATATACCAACCTGAATGAAGTGAAACGTATAAAGCGACGAGAATAGCTTTCAATCTTCTAGGTAAACCGAATCACTTGTTGCTTCAACTTTACCGGTATTACGGGTTATCTTGACATTATGGCACACGAATTGTCGAACAAGTTTACCTTATGGTTCAGTCACAATGGTATATCGCTGTTGGTATTACTCATAGTCACCCAACACTGAGTGTTGAAGCTTTTCAATCCCCTGAGCTCCATTTTCTTATGGTGCGCCTACTCGGGTAACTACGTCTGCTCCGAGTTAATCTCACAGCGCGCCTACTTGGTAACTTATGACTCTTCCAAGTTAGGTCGTCCTATCATGCGCCTTCTCTAGTAGTAACTACATTTGTGATGTGCGTTGATTTTAGATTTAGCCATTTTAGATGTGACACTTTACTTAGGATTGAGATTTTAGAAATTATATGGTGAGAACCCAAAGAAGATCCCCACTAGACACGAACTTAACCAATTGGTTAAGTAAGTGTGAAGGTTCACTTCTAGAGGGCAAAGGAAAAATACAAGTATGTGGTGATTGATGTTGAAGGGTGGAATTTAAATGAACATGGAAGGAAACATAAAACCATGATAGAAATCGAATTGACAATTGAGGAAAAATAAGAACATAAGAATACAAAGATACATGGAGTAATGGAAAGATGGAAGAGATGAAGGAAGGAAATGCTTATGTGATGGAAGAGAGTTGGTCACACCACTTAGAGTGTGGTCTTCCTCCAAGATAAGTGAGATGGCCACCACTTGAGAGTTGTCCAATCACTCAAAATGAGACCTAATGCTAAGAGAAAACAAGCCTCACAAACACCTTACGCAATTTGTGCAGAGTAAATTATTCAAGGAGTATGACACCCTATTCAAATTCAACGTGTCAAAATAGAAGGAGTATGACACCCTATTTATAGGAGATGGTGCCTTGGAAAACAAGAAGCAAGTGTAGGATGGGAAACCTAAAAATGGGGTTGCCTTTATGGTTTGACTAAGTAAAAATCACACCTTAGGCTTGTTCTTCTAGAAACTAGATAAAAAAACAAGCTAAAATGATTACTACACACCCATATTATGCTAAAGGAACCTATTCTAGCTGATCTTGCTATTTGGACCCCTAAAGTGAGCCCAAATTATTTACAACTTATTTACGCTTTTGTAGCAATACTTTTTTTATAGTTGTCGATCCTCCTATAAATAGATCTTTTATCCATAAAGGTTGGAGAAAAAAATTCATTGCCATCTTTTGTAGCCGTTGTGAGAGCCTTTAAAGAAAATGTTTTCTCTTCTATCATTTGTCCATCTTCAGATGAAAAGATGTATTAAATGTGTTTCCAACAACATTAAATGTTATTTTCTTTCTCAAGTAACATTCTGAAAAACTGGCGTGACTAGCTAGACTTAGGTTAAAGACCTACACAATGGCTAGTCCTTCCAAGGTTGAAAAAAGGAGTGTAAGGATGCTTGTTGGAGCATCTTTAAGCACGTCTTTCAAGAGATCTTTGATGTTGACATGAGATTTTGAGATATTCTTGTGAGTCAAAGACATTCTATGAAAACAAAAATAAACATACTACATATTCAAGAAGAATGTTAACTTAAAGATTGTGTTTGTATCATCTAATTAGTCTTTCGCTTACAGATGAACAAAAGAGAACAACATGTAATATCATTTAATAGAAGAAGCACTTGTGTCTTACACGATTTGATGCTTAAAAGAAGCTTGTGTCTGATAGATGAAGCATCATCATGATTTGAACTTTGTTGTTTAAACTTGTAATCAAAACATCGAAAGGTTTGTTGATTTTGGATCTAAGAGTATATGTAAGAACTAGAATTTCAATAAAGATACATTTTAGATTAATTAAAGATAGAAAATTTATAAATTTGTCATACATTCATTCTTTATTTTATTATCAAATTTATTTTTTAAGACTTTTTTTATTTAAATTCTTTGTAGAATAAAAGGACAAATTGTTGTGCTATTGTAATGCAACTCCAAGGAGGAAGAAAGGTTAAGATCAAGATAAAAATTCTTGATTTGGGTAAGCAACTTATTGCCTACTTAGAATTCAATCACATTTTCTTCTTCTCCTTGAGTTATTGGTTAAGTTGAGATGTTGCTGGTGTATGTTTTAAAACTTTGATACCAAAGGCTTTGATAGATTCTAGAAGTATAAAGAGAAGACTTTGCTAATATGCACACTACCTCCTCCTAATAAGAGTAGTTAACTGTAGCATCTAATCATTTGTATTAAAGTTAAGATGTGTGAAGAATTTCATTATGATACAAGTATGTTATATGTATGATGAAAATCAATTATATATAATTGTATATTGAAAAATATGATTTGTTAATGTGGTGATAATGGGTGGTTATGAGGATGATTACAAGAAAATGAATATCTTAAAATAGTTGCAACATGTATTTTTTGTGGAAATTATGTATTTGGGTTTATATCACTTAAGAGGTGAAGTACGACTCAAATAATGATCAACTAATGAGTCATCATTGCTTGCGTTGCTCAGTATCATTCAAGCACCAAGATGGATGCTTAAAGAACATAATATATAGCTTAAACAATGACTTAAGACTTGAGAGAGTGAGATCAAAACAATTTTCTATCCTTTGGAATAAGTTAGCTCAAGCGGCAAAATGTCACTCGAAGAATAAGGTGGTGATGGTGCATGTGGTTCTAAAATTGTCGAGACAATGCATATGTGTCAATGCTCAAACAAAAATATGGTCATTCAAGCATTGATTAAGTGGTGAAAATGGTCATTCTACAACTTGTTGAATGAAGTACCTAATTTTTTTAGTCTCTAAAATAGTATCTAATTTAGTCAATATAGTAACTAATTATTTTTATCCTCTAAACTTAGTTTCTATTTAATGATTTTCTTGTAGTTGATGGTGAATTGATGTTGACGATGAGTATCTGATGATATTTAGATATATGAGTTTATATAAGGAGTAGTTGAGATGTTATTGTGACCAAAATATCATAGTATTATGTACATAAACTTTTATGAAAAAAAATATCTTATACTTCAACAATAATCTAATCATATAGATATCAAGTGGTGAGATTTTAAAGAATGTTCATATATTATAGTTTTCTATAAACATAAGAAAACACTAACATAAGAAATAAATGTTGATTTTAATGGACTAACATCCATGAAGTTCATTATTCTTATATTATTGTATATAAGTGACTCACTTGTAATTTATTATGAGTATTATCTAATATGAATGTGAGTGATGTAATTAATATATGAATGTGTTATGTAGATGCATATCATCATGTTGTATTTTTAAAATATTTAGCTTGCTCTCGTGGGTACACTTTTAGGAGAAAACCAAGCTAGAAAAATATTTTACTTTTCTTAGTATTTTATGTATTATATATTTTATATATAGAGTTGTAGGAAACTTAAAATATCAGTAAAATTGAAATAATAAAATAATGACCAATTTGTAATTATCATAATCTTAATTATATTTATTTAAATATATATTTAAGTTTAAAAATTGATAAAAAAATATATAATTTTAAAATATAACAAAATTTCAGTACAAAAATATATAATAAATATAAAACTATTATTAACAAATAAACCAATTTAGTAGACTTCAAAATGGTTTTTTGAATGTCTTGAAATTTGACGTTTTTAACTGAATTGTTTTCAAAGAATATACTTTCTATCGTTTTGATTCGTAATATGTTAGAAGAATTTAAATTTATGAAATATATCAAAAGATTCAATAAAGAATATTAAGATAAAGGTATAAAAAATAATTATTTTAATTTATAAATTAAATAATTCATTATTTGAAATGGGATAGTTAATAAATATGATTATATATTTGATTTCTTTCAAGGAAAAAAATTGATTTCCATTCTTATTTATGCTTTTGGAATTTTACTTAAAGAGGATAAATCACGTTATAATATTTTCCGGTAAATTTTTAATATTAATAAATTATTCTATAGATTATGTGTTATATAAGTAAGAATATTTGGATGTTTACTTCCTAAACAATTTATACTTTGACATTTATATAATTATTCCATAAAAAATAAATTTTAATAGAAAGTTAATTAAAATTAATTTTCCATAATAACATTTATTACGTTTTTAAAACATATCGCAAGAAAATATTTATAATTTAATTGTGTTTTATTGAATTTTATCGCGTAACGCTAAAATGTTATAAAGTAGTGTTGACCATCTAAATTCCTTTTAAATTATGTACTGAAAATATCTGTTTCATATTTATCTCAAGAAAACAATTTGAAAATAAAAAATGAAAAAAATACGGAACCCAGCGATGAAATTGGATTGGACGATTAATGCGGGTTTGAACAGATCTTGTTTAATTAAAATTACAATATCAATTAGGTAAATTCATATCAAAATAGATATTACAGAAAAGTCAATTCAAAATAGATTTATATCAATTATTTTTAGACCAAGTCATTCTTAATAATAATAATAATAAAAGTGATAAAATAAATAAAAAATATAAATGTAAGAAAACATTACTATCGTAATAAATTAGGCTATTCGTGATAAATATTTATAAGACTCTTTTACAAAAATATCTCACTTTACAAGGTTTTCTTTTTCTAAATGTATCTTGTGAAATAATGAGATAAACTTTTTGTCTCTTATTAGAATTGGAAAGTATAGATGAATACAAGTTACACAATCATGATTCTCTCTAAGCATAATTAATTAGGTAAGAAAGAATTAATGGAAAAGGAAAATATTAAATTGAGAAGAATAATATAAATTATTAGTAAAATAATTAATACTGATATTAAATTAAATAGTTTTATTAAAAAATGTAAATTAATTGAAGAGGTGTTATAGTTTTATAAATATGGATAGAGAGAATAATCGAGTTTGATAAATACAAATGAAATGAGTAATATTTAATAGTACTTAACATATTTTATAAATTATTTCATGCAAGTTGTAAATAGAAAAGTGTATAATTAATTTTCTTAATAAGTAGGATTTCCTGCTAAACCCATATGATGACCTTTTCATCCTCATTATTATTAGTTACTAATTATTATTACTTAATAATGAGGTGTATTTTCTTTTACTTAATTTAATCATGAGTTCATGGCTTTCTGAAGGTGGGAACTACAACTCTTCATAGCCAAAAAAGTTTGAGGGAGTCAACTTGAAAATTTCAATAGTAGTAGTAATAATGAGCTTTCCCTTGGTCAACATAATTGCATAATGATAATTAATCACATAGTCTTTTTAAAATGCAGTATGCAAAATTTTCACTCAAATATCAATATTTTATATATTTTTTGTTTATAAAATTTTATGTTAAGTATCATTATAAAATCTGAGATATCAGTTAGACTAATATATAAACTAAGACACCAATCCAATAATCATCGTTTAAATATTAATTTTTGTGCTTTTTATTCCTTCAATAATATATATATATATATATATATATATTTTATTGTGCATAATATTTACTTGGGAGCCGAATTCTTCGATTAGTTTACGTGGCACTGGAAGAGCAGATGGAATTTCCATTATCGGAACCGAATTTTGAACTGGTTTTTATGTTTTATCTTATGTTTTGATTTATTAAATTAGATAATATGAAGGCAAAAAATTAGAAAAAGTTATAAAAATAATTTATTGAAAATAATTATTTGGAGAAAAAATAAAATAAAAATTTAAAAATAATAATTAATTATATTTAGTAAGTGTGTAGGATATAATTATTTAGATAAGTAAAAAATTAGATAGAAATAGATAAATTTTTAAACAAGAGATTTTGTGGACGAAAAATAAAAGGATTGTAAGAAAGTAATGAAAAGTATGTGATATAATTAAATTTATTTAATAATAAAAAATATATTAATTTAAAAAAATAAGTGTATGTCCTATATAAATTTAGAGAAAGAAAAATCTGAATAAATAATAAATTTAAATCTTAAAAAAATAAGTGTATGTCCTATATATTTTAAGGAAAGGTAAATCTTTAGTTTTGATAGAGTTTTTTTTGTCTCGTGATTGTTCATATTTCACACTTGGATGTAGTAGTTGAGTTTTTTTCCAACGCTTGATCATTTGTGTGATATTAATGTCAGATTTGATTTCTATTGAATCGTGCATAGTTTTTTTATTAGTCACTCTAAGAGGACGATGATAGTTGATTTTGGTGACTTCTTTGTAGTCTCCATATTGTAGTACTTAGAGTTATGTTGTGTAACAACTCATGAAAAGACCAATTGTGTTGAGTTATCATTGTTATTGGGTTGTTACATCTATAGATAAGACCTTAACCATTTGGACTTTCCATTAGGATGACTCTTTGGGTAATGCCTTTGAGGTAAAATATTCCTTTCATGAGGTGTTGGGGTTTATGGAAGAGGTTGGAATGGGTTGGTTTAAAAGTGTCATAATTTGTTTTGTATATCTTTCCAACTTAGCATACAATTCAATTATTGTATTCAAAGGAAATGAGGCTTACAAGCTAGCATTTCATGTACATGAACATCTGTTGAAATGTGAGTAGCATGATACATACGTGAGCCCTTTTCATTGAGTGTAGGTTGACACTAATACAAGTTATTTAAAGGTGTAATGTTTGGAATGTCCAAAGTAGTGAAAACTTTATCATTTAGGGGACTAAAGGTCAATTCTATGGTAGATGAAACAATTTAGGAGAATGACATGGGAATTGGACACTTTCGTTGCTCGATTTAATTTGGTCATTTGCAATTAAAGCTACAAGATTAGAATTGAAATAATTTTGAGTCACTATGATGTCGAAGTGCTCCATTTGAAGATGAAGAGTTCAATGATGATCGTGTTGACATAATGGATTTGTTTTGGTTTTCTTGGGATGTATTGTTGTGTCCTCGTGGCATTAAATTGGTATATGGTTCCATTTATAAAGTAGAAATCCCATCAAATGCTCAACACATGTTCCTAGTGACATGGACAAGTTGTAAATGTGTGCCAGTATGCATGTTCATTTTATGATAGATTTTACGAGTCACCACAACCACCCATTATGATGGAAGAGGCCCAAGCAGAAGCACAAGCCCAAGTGCAAGCCCATCAAAGAGGAGATTTGGGCCAACCACTAGAGTTATGGCCAAGAAGATCCAAGAAGATTGGAATGCTGCTACTGACGACAGAGAAACCTTCTTATACATGTTCAAGATGCCATAAACTCTAGTGTAGAGTAGACTTTAAATTCTTGTCAAAATTAGCATAGGAACTTTATTTGTAATTTTCTTGGAATTAAATGTGGGCACCTAAAACACCAACCTAGGTAAACTTAGAGTTTCTAAAAACCTCTAAATTTACCAAGGTCGGTCTAGAAAGCCCATGGAGAGGGTGAGCATACAAACTAGACACACCCCTCCCCATATGCTCATTTAGGCGCCACTTTTTGGAGAGAATTCATTTGAATTTCCCTCCACTTTATTTTGAATTTCCAGCCCTCTATAAATAAGAGGGCTTGACTCATGTATTTTCAAGATTAATATAATAGTGAATTGCTGCCAAATTTGAGCCAATATCACTACTTGTTAAAAACCTCTCAAGGTTAGACTATTGATCTTCAAATTCCATTCTACCAAAGAGAGATGGCCTCACCACTCCCATTTCATACCTAACCTGAACCTCCAAGGCATCCACATCTCCTAGGAGAGCCTTGACCGTGAATCTCCATTAAGCTTCCGCAAATTCCACCAACAATCCTCCAAGAATGAAGACACTCTTCCATCACATTACATGGTAGGGTTACATCTCATCCAACGTAGTATAGGTCAACACCAATGACTATGATAAGTGATAAAAATGTGTTAGTTTGCATGTTTATGAAAAATGTCTTATGCCACTCCAACAACCCAATGCATGTCAGGATTACATCCCATCCAACACAATGTAGGTTTGCACGTGTTTCCAGTGATTATGACAAGTAATAAACATGTGACAATGTGCATGTTTATCGGATGATATGTGTCCTGAGCCACCTCAACCACCTAAGACAAAGTCAGACACCATAACTCAAGGCTAAAAGTACATACATAGAGGAATATATATTCTCTCTCAAGCCTTGTATAAAATCTAAATAGTAGAAATAATTTCTGACCTTGTATTTTGGATCAAGAGTGGAATAGAAATCAAACCCTAAACCTAAGGTTGAGAGGGCATGAACAAGAACCTCTACAAACATTAACTTACCATGCAGGCTAGGGTTAGTAGATGAGAAGGGCGTCCACTCCAAACTCTAAACCTAGCTTGCCATGCAAACTAGGGTTAGGGAAGCCCTATTACACGTTCCACTTCTCCTCCATGGCTATAAATAGAGCCCTACATCTCTTATAAATTCAGCTTATATTGAGTAATGAATCTCTGTCAAATTGAAGAATCAAATACTTTTTATAGTCACTACAAAAAAAAGTGTATATTGTGACAGTTTTTTTTCGTATAAAGTGGCGTTTATAACCGCCACAATATACGCTTGTGGCGGTTTCCCAAACCGCCATAGAACTGGCCGCCACAAAGTTTAATGTGGCGGTTTTATGTTACCCGCCGCAACACCCGCCACTTTAAACATAGTGTAAGCAGTGACAGTTTTTATATGTAAGTAGTGTCAGTTATAACTGTCGCAATTTACAATCATTGAAGAAAATACTGACACCATAGTATACGTAAGTAGTGACGTTTTTAACTGACGTAATTTTAATACTGAATAAATAAAATTTAACCACTTTTTTGTAATTTGTTTTATAGAATTATAAAATTTAACCACCACTTTTTTATAATCTTTTTTATAATCTGTTTTATACAATTATAAAATTTAACCACCACTTTTTCATAATAAAATAAAATAATGTATAAAATTATAATCATCCATTCATTTCATTGAAAATTAAAGCACACATAATGATGTTCAAAAATTTATATGTAATTGAATATTAAAACACATAAAAAGTTCATACATTCCTAATCAAGTTTAAAATTATAACACATAATTGTTCAAAAGTTCATACATCCCTAATCAAGTTTAAAATTAAAACACATCCCTAATCAGTTTTGCTTCCAGCACTTGATCCTATTACTTGATTAGGTGATGGAGCACCACTTCCATAATCTGATGCCTGAAATAAATAATTTTAAGTTAATGAATTTGTATGTTTATAATTATAAAATAAAAGACACTAATAAAATAAAAGACACCAATAAAAGACTTCAGTATCGAAATAGTTGTTCTGATCTCTCCTCATTTTAACTACACCTCTGAAGACCTCAATGTTGTTGTAACATAACGCTAGTGTTCCAATTGCCATTATCTGTCACAGTGCAGCACATGTCAAATAAACATCAAAATTACTAGGGAAAGATTATCAAAATAACTATTGCTAGATTCATTAAACATAAAATGAATATGAGCGAAATTAACACCCCTTTGACCCCAAAAAAAAAATTAATAGTGCTTAAAGAAAAATAGGTTCCACATAGCATCAGATTGTACCCAGTAAATCCACCCAAGCAGCTTCTTCCTCTAGAACATATGCAACTCAAAAGAAAAAATTTATTATTCCACGTAGTATTAACTAAAACCAGCAAAGCTATATAGCTAAACCCTCACACAATCATGATCTATTAAAATCACTCAACCACAGGAAGACAATCTGTACTCTCACAATTATTGTACATGAAGTTTCTATTAAAAGATATTCTGTTTCATGGCTTACCACTATGTATAGGTAAAACACTTAACTAAAAATTGTATAATAGATTGTTATTAACACATCTTTTGGGAAGTCTTAAACTAAATCTTAAAAGAAACTGGCATATAATATACTAATTTTACTTTTTCATATTTTATTGAACTGAATAGGGAGGAAGCTGAAATGATTTAACTCTTCTGAAACATAACATGGTATGCAAACAATATAAAGCATGCATATAAATTATGGTATATCATTGCAACATAGAGTGACATGAACTAAATAACAGTTCCATCAGAAGTAACTAAGTAAAAGAACAGTACCTGGGGTATAGCACAAAAACGAAATATAGACGAGCCTCTTAAAGCAGACATGTATATTAAGGAATCTTCAGCATGCATCAGAGCATTAGTGACCATGTCATTTAAGCATTGTACTGCCTTAACAGAGTTCTCCTCATATTTCAAATCCTGGATTATAAAATTAAATTGAAGTGACAAATAAGAAACCCATACATCAGCACACCTGAACATGGAATGAAAGTCAAAAAGGTATTTCATATGTACGTTAAAAGTGTGACTGGAAATTTGATTTCACCATCATCACACCATGTTTATTCATTAGTATGTAATCGACGGTATAATAAGTAATTCCAATCCAAATTTTGATATTCAAGAAAGGGATACAAATGAGTCCACAAATGTTATTCACAAAGATATTCTATTGGTAGCACAACATGCATTAATGATAAACAGTACACACCCCCACTTCCCCAAGTGTAATAACAATGATAGCATAAAATATTTTTTTTATTGCCAACAAAATATATATAAAATTATGTACAGATTTATGTAATAGATAGTTATTTTATATATATACTATTAAGAGTATAAATAATTTTCTGATGATAGACCAAAAGGGAGCTCATACAAGAAAACAAGTTTTTGTTATCCTTAGTCCAATGGGGTTGATAATGCAGTAAGTTAACTACAGATACATTTTAGAGACTCTGAATCATGGATAGAATATCGGGTATTATATGCCTACATAACTAGAAGTTACCTTCAGAGAGCGTTCAAGATAGTAGTCAAATATTACTTGACATTTGTTGGGTCCTAGTGGAACCACAAGATTGGTGTCCATCCAAGGCCAGTTAAATATTCTTAAAGGCTTGAATGCAATGAAAAAAGGGAAAGATAAAAAGGAATTGGTATTGCTGAAAATAATCAACACTCACATGCTGAAAAGCAAGTTTGGGTTATCCTTGTTGTAAACAGAAACAAAGTTGTTCTCCCACTCCAACGTTGAGATGCTTCGAGGAAGACGATTCTTCATATCCCAAAAGACACTCCTCTCAAGATTTATTGATTTATACCAATTAAAATGTCAAACAATTAAGAACCAAACGTCATATATAATATATAATATATTATATATTAAACTGAAGTAAAAAAAAGTTAACTAAAACAAATTTACTTGGAGTGATGGTTGTGAAGCTAGAAAATGTCCATTAAACACATTAAAGATAGACATACAGGTTTGTTGTGGGTGAAAGTGGGTGCTTGGCATGGCATGGGAATTCGATAGACATCTAGGTTTTTGACTTAATCTATTACATATTTTTATTGGAATATTTTAAGATAAAAGAGTTTACCACTACCTATTTTCCTACCAAATGTTACCATTTTTGTTACCAACTACACTGTAGCCCTACACAAATTCTAACACTTTCCTAATTAGTTTACTTCAATTCACAAAAATTCCTTCTGGAGTAGCCACAGAAAAACACTATAAACAATACTCTGGAAGTTAGATAAGGGTGAAAATATATAAAGTCAAAGCCTTTTTTCTTTGCTTCAAGCATGTACTAGCAGATCAACTCAAATCAAACCAATCATTTTAGAAAAATACTAACCTTATCTCATGTGTATATCTATAATGCAACATGTCATATTTAAGTAATTGAATATTGAAAATCCAAACAGGTAAGCATTGTCTTAACAAAGTTATATGGCTCTAGACTGTAAAATTTAAAGTGTAAGGTATGTTATAAATAATATTTTGGGTAGGATAGTATGTAGTAGAGAATATTATAGGTTGATTAAAAAAAAGAAAATAATATGAAAAAGGTTATATTAAAAATATCTAAGAAAAGTTTGTTAATTCTTCTAAGTTCAAACATCCAATTATATAGTACTTAGTAAATCACCTGATGTATGACCTCGTACTGCTTCCCTTACAGCCTCAAGCAACAACTTATCATGTGATACAGAAGTCTTGCGCCCTTGTTCCTGGTACAGCTCTATAGCAATATGCCCATGCGACAGCCAGTCATCAGGAGCTACATTAACAGCCTCAACACAATTGAAACCGCAGTTGAACCCAGAGTGGTAGGCTTGAGGAAATGTCAGAACAAAGTCCCCAGGGTTTTGGACACACCTATAAACTGGTATTCCTTTAGACTTAAGGATAGAAGGAGAAAGCTGTGTGACCTGTAACAAGTTAGAAATACAAGCAATAGATAAATATACGTCCAAAGAAATAAACAAGATCATCCAACATCACTAGTTACCTGTTTAATAATAGAAATATGGACAGGTAGGTAAAATGGAGATGTAAAACATGGAATTCCATCAAATGAGAACATAATATTAATTCTTTTGTCACCTCTCAAGCATATAAAATAAACAAGAATATCAAATGATGTTTGTCAAGTGATAGAAAAACTTTTACTCACCAGCTTATGAAGCAAGTCGGGTTGTTCTTCAAAAAGTTCTGGTAAATGCTTTCTCATAGCCTTTTCCAATTTGCAGGCATCTTTTCTAGGGACTCCATACCACAATTTTGGAGCTCCCTAATGCATGTAGTTTAATGAATATAAATGGTGATCTTCCACATGTTGCATTCACAATTAAACCAAAAAGAAAATATAAAGTTGTTTTAAACTGCAGATCCTATGGTATGTAAGGACTCATTCTCTCCCACACACACACAACATCAACAAATTGCCACTCAACACAACAAATAGTTTTGTTGTTGTTTAGCAAACAAATCCACGCAAAAAGATGACACCTACACCATGAAAGAACTCCACCACCAAAAAAGCTAGCTGTAGTAGTTCGAGCGCAATCTCCATTCCAGAATTTCCAGTTCTTACAAAACCAGATCTGCAAAACAATATTTATTTATTACAAATTTTTTAAACAAATCCAAAGCCCTAAATCAAATTTTAAACAAAAAATCAGAACCCCTAAATTATATTTTTTTTATTAAACTTACCAATAACTCAAAAGTGGTACTGAAGCACCGAAGAACACAAAAGGGGGAGATTCTGATTGGAATTCGAATCGTATAATCAAGTGGAATTGTGAGTGCAAATGTAAGAATGAACATGAGATCGTGAATTTCTCATGTTTTGAATTTCACATATACAATAAAGTCTCTAAACACAATATCAAACTTAAACCCTAACTGAAAAGTTGCAGGAACAATTTAAAAAAGCTTTAACAAAATTTGAGATACCAGCAGATATTAGTCATGATGATTCTTTTACCAATTCAAACATTGTCGAAGGTGCATCATACAACACCAGTTACCAACAGAGAATTATACCTTGGAATTTTAGGCTGCTCTGATTTTGCATTTGAAAGAGATATTGCATTTTCTTAGAACTCAAAATGAGTTTTAGAATTCTCTCACCTGCCTCTGTGATAACTTGCTTCAATTGCTCGAAAATTAGAACTCGAGTCAGGAAACTCTTTCTCCCCTGCCGCCTTTGTGATAACTTGCTTCAATTGCTTTTTAGCTACCTAGTAAAAAGATGCGGATACACAAATAGAATCACATGACAAATCCTAAACATCAAACAAAGCTGATGGTCAACATTTAATTACCTTCAAATCGGTTCCGTGTAGAGGCAGAGAGAGTAGGGTTTTGTGACAATAAACGTGTGGAGGCGGAGAGCGCTAGGGTTCGTGTGGAGGCAGAGAGGGCTAGGTTCGTGTGAGGCAGAGAGCGCTACGTTCGTGTGAGGCAGAGAGCGCTACGTTCGTGTGGAAGCAGCAAGCACTATGGTTCGTGTGAGGCAGCGAGTTTGAGGCAGAGAGAAGGACGAGAGTGAAGAGTGTTAGGGTTAGGGTTCACTCTGGTTTCCAAACTGAAATTAAAAAAAAAGTTATTTTCTTAAGTTTTCAAAAAAAATTCATTTTTCAAGTGAAAAACTGAAGGATTTTTAAATCAAGTTAAAAATGTGAATATAGGAATAAAGGAACAAAGGAATAAAGCAAGTTTTCAATTCTGAAGAAAAACTATGACAGTTAAAAATGTCATAATTTGAAAGATAATTATGGCGGTTAATGAAATGACATATTATACTGAAATTTGTGGCGGTTATTAATAACCGCCATATTAAAACCGCCACTTTTTACATATTTTTTTGTAGTGAGTCTCATTATAATCCTTGCTAGAGTTCAAGACCTAGCCTAGGGTGTCGAAAAGAAGAACCTCTGTTTCATTAAGGTTCAACGTTAAACATTACCTCATTTGCATCGTGAAACTACTTACTTCTTCATATAAATACTTTCGCTGCCATTTTTACTTCCATTTTTCGGTTCAAATCATCTCAAGCATGGAGCAAGCTCCATAACCATGTGTGTCAAGCTTATATCACATCCAACATAGTCTATGTTAGCACACTTGTCAAGTGACTATGATAAGTCATAAACATGTGGCAGTGTACATGTTTATCTGATTACAGATGTCCTGAGCCACCCCAATCATCCAATGTGTGTCAGGAATATATCCCATCCAATACAATCTAGGTCAACACGTGTTTTCAATGACCATGACAAGTCATAAAGATGTGGCAATGTGCATGTCTATCTACAAACACATGTCTTAAGTCACCCAACCACCCAATACATGTTAGGGTTGTTGGATATCTCAAGCTACTCTACTAAATATGTTTCACGAAGCCATAAGCCTTGAATAGAAGACTTGGAGTCTCATAAAGTGTCTAGGTAGCTTAGTCTAGTGTTTGATAACTTGATCTATCTCTTATCTCAAGCATACGATGAAGATTCAAAACACAAAGCCTTTTTCGAAAGAGTTAAATTGTTTTTAATAACTCAAAGGTTTTTCAATATGTTAAAAGTACTTTCAACTTGTTAAAATTTATGTTTTACATACACTGCAGCTTTTTCAATTGGTTTAAATTTTTCTTTTCCTGAAAAGTACAATTTTTCAATTGGTTAATTGAAGAAACAATCGATTAAAAGTTTTTTTGATGTGTTTTCTTCTAGAAGTTGTTTTTGAGTTAGTTTTGCTTCCATTTTCAGTTTTAACTTCTCAAAAATATGTTTTGAAACTGTCTAAGTGTTTTTCATAACATCAACCTGTTATTTTGTTGTTTTCTTAACAGTTTTCAAAACTGTTCTGTTTTTTCGTTCAGTTTTAAAATCTATAAAAGGAAGACTTATTTTCTATCTTAGACATCTCTTCAATACTGTTTTTGAAAAGCTTTAAAGTACTTTGAGTGAATTTGGTTTTTGGAGAGTTCTTTAAGTCTTTGTGAGTTCTTTGTGCTATCATTTTTCGTCACTAGCTTGAGATCAAAGGATTCATAAAGGTGTTGCGGCTTGGAAGGTCCCTGTTTGTGTCTTCTGTGTCTGCAAGAAAGGTGTATTCATTTCATTTTTCTTATACTTTGTAAGGTCGTATTGATTTGCTTCTAAGTTAGTATTTGTTGAAGCATAAACATTACTGTATAGTGTTTTTCAGTGTATGCTTGTAGCTCTTGTAGGGTTCAAGAGCTATTCTTGATAAATCTTTTGTAAAAGATACTTTTGATTTAGTAAAATCTATCTTAGTGGGAGATGAGACTGAATGTAGCTCAGTTTTGAGTGAACCAGTATAATATTCAGTGGTTGAAGTGGAGAAATGGTAAGAAATAAAGTGAGAGGTGAGGCCAACTCATTAGGAAAGAGTATATGGTTAGCTAAATTTGGAGACTACCCAAGAGAGTGCTCAAAAACAAGTTGTACAACCAAAATTGCACAGCATAACAATACTCATTCAAGCTAAAAAATACATAGTCATTCTATTTATAGGTGCAAAACTCGGCCAAGGAGTAAAATAAATGGAGGGAAAAATCAAAATTAAACCTAAGTGCCAACTTAGTAACACCTTCCGTGTGATTAGGCGTGTTAATCACTTTCTGCCCTAGCTTAGCATGCAAGGTTGATTGTCCTAGGGTTTCTCTTGGGCCAAGAGAATCCCAATTGAAACGTAGGTTTAGAAACACTAGTTTTAATCCTAGTCTACAATAAGTCCAAATACAAACTCAAAAACCTATACTACTTAGCCCAAAGGTAAGACCCAAATTATTTAACAAATACAAGCTCAAGAAAATCTATTATACTACTTTATACATTTGTACAAACTAATGCTTGAACCCAGATGATAAAAGTTTGGCTTTGTTAAGTTCAACTAAATCTCAGTTTTCTTGTATTCTTCTAGCCATAGCTTTAGCGGTTGATCCTTTGCTTAGGGGTCTTTTATCATTTACATCTTGTAATCTTATTTGCAATAATATGTAAAAGTTCTCGTCTTTGTGACAAGGGAAATTTCTACAAGTTTTTCATGTTTTTTGACTTCAATTTCTTAAAAATTAAATATTACAATTTTTAATTTCACATACAATTTTTTTTCCACATTTATGTGTAGAAAACACTATTGCATATGACTTAAAATGTTTACTTCATTCAATCAATCAAAATTAATCCATTCATTTTTCAACTCCAAATTTTAACCATTTTTTTTCTAAATTTTATATTTTAAACAAATACCTACTCATATTATTATTTTACCTTTAAAATAAACCAACATGATTACTTATTTACTATCTTTCTCTAAATTAATATATTACATACACTTATTTTTAAAATAATATATTTTTTAAGTCAATCAATTCAATTATATCATATACATTACATTACTTTCTTCCAATTATTTAAAAAAAATTCTCATTTATATTTCTTTAAAATATATTTGTTTGTAAAAATTTATTTATCTGACTTTTTACTTTTCTAAACAATTAAATTTCACACACTTACATATTAGACAGTTACTTCAACTTTTGCGTGTTAGACAGTCTAACATATCAAAGATTGTCTAAACCTAATTTATGTGCTCCTAGAATACTTTCTAACATTGTTTAAACATTTTCTAATCCTACTTGATAGTGCTAATTCATAAAATCAAAGTTTCATTTAAAATAATTAATTAAATATTTTTAAGAAATTTTCGTATTCTTAAAAGTAAAATAGAGCATCCCAAAAACTCTAAATCTTGATTACAAAGTGTTTCAAGGACTAATATGTCATAAAGATTAAGATTAAGTTAATATGAGAAAGTTTTCAAATTAATAGTGTTGAATTTGACCGTTTTTGAAAAGTAGAGGCATATTCAATCATTGTCTTAAAACATTTTTAGAAAATATATTGATGAAATAATCTAGGTTAAAGTTTGATTCTTTTTCAATGTTTAAAATTTCCACAAATTTAGAAAGTATTTGAAAATATATCTATAGTTAAAATTCTAGAATAAAAGGTTTATATAATTCTTAAAATTTTAAAATTATGATTCAATAATATTCATGTGTTTAATTGTTGATTATTATTGATTCTGATACTCTAAATGTTTCTAGAAATTGTTTACAATATTTGGGATGTGCGAAAAGACTTCAAAGTCAAATTTTCCTTTTAAAGCATCTAATAGTAAAACAAAGGTGTTAAAACAAGTGATTCGTGCAATAAATGAAAATATCTATTTCAAGCCTTGACAATGAATGATTTATAGATATAAAAGTATTTCCAAGTTCAACATGTGATTATGTCGCATTAACAACTTCAAATCAGAAGTTTTCATTTTTAGCGTCTAATACGAGAGATGATGAACAATACAAAGTTATGAAAAATTCAAGTATAGATGTGTCAAAGCTTCAACATTCAAATTTATACAAATGAAAAAACATTTTAAAAGTTCAAATATGTGATTAAGATGGATAAATTGCATTAAAGTCAAAGTTTCTTGCACGAAGAAAGAAAAACCGTGCAAATTTAAATAAATATTTGAGTAAATTGTTTTAAAGCTTCAATGTACATATTTGGACAAGGAAAAAAAACATTTCAAATTGTCTCACGTTTAAGACGCACATGAAATGGCTTAGTACAAAAAGTTTCCAAATAAAGTGTCTAACGACTATATGGTACACATTACAAGAACTTCAAACGTACAACTTCTAAAAGATATATAAAAACCTAGGAGACAAAAAACAAGAAATAGAACAAGAACATTGAAAATGATTTCAAAGAGAAATTCGAGTTTGTTTGAGAGTTTTGCTTTATACATATTCTATTTGCTTCGTAAAGCATCTAGTGTGTTGGGATGTGAGTCAAACCTTTGTAAATCCTTCACCCCAGATAAGTATGCCATGTGAGCTCACATTGTACTCTCTTTCGAAAATGTTTTCTTCAATTCTTTGAGAGATGTTGATCTCAGTGGGAGATTAAGACTAGTTTACTTGAAAAGGTTTATACTTGTCCTAGAGAGGTGTTAAAACTCATTATACCTGGAGAGATATAATACTTGTCATGAAGAGATGTATAATACTTGTCCTGGAGAAGTGTTAAATCTCAATTAGTGAAAAACCCTTAAATGATTTGCTTAAGGGGATTGCATGTAGCCCAACTGGTAGGGTGAACCAATATAAATTTGTGATTATTTTTCTCTTTCTTTATCGGTTAAATGTTGTGCTTGCTTTATTTTTATATATGTGAATTGAGTTCAAACTCCATTCAACCCTCTTTTAGAGCCAAATGTCCCTACATCTTTCAAACAATTAATTTTAATTAATTATTTTTATAATTTTTTTCTCAAAATTTTTCCTTTCATATTATTTAATTTAATAAATCAAAACATAAAAACAAAACTTAAAATTGGGTCTTTTGAGAATTGAATTCTGGATTTTCCCGTGTCACCTAAGCTAATCCAACGTCAATTTTGACTTCCAAGATGAAGATGATGATGCATAATTTATTTTATTTTTATTCACTTCTAATATTAATATGCTTGTAATATTTATTACTATTGATTTTATCACATGCAAAACAATTCATATGCACATAAGACATTTTATGATTGTAATATCTTTAGTTTTAATATTTATTACTAGTTTGTTTTCTTTAAGTATTAATTACCAGAATGTGCTTCATTTTAGTAGTTCTATGTATGTTTTCTTTGCTTAAGCGTCTCTTTGTTTAAGCAACCTACCTCCAACGCTTAAGCCAAGTTATTGTCAAGCTTAATTGACATACATTTCACACTTAAGTTTGACTAATACCATGTTTAAAGGATCATTCCATTGAACTTAGCTTTAATAGTTAAATATTCATTACAAGTGACACAATTTCACTCTCACTTAAACGCGTGTAAATTTGCATTAAACGAGATGCAACTCTTTTGTTTAAGCACGTGTAAACTAACATTTAGTGACTTTCATCTAAAAATCTTACCACTTTAAGAAAAACATTATCTTTTTATTTTACATTTTTTTTGTCTCACTTCAGGTGATACTTTTATCCAAACAATAATCACTTAACATGACCATATACTTGTTTAAACTACCAAACAATTTTGTGCTGACTCTTTTCATCACAATTTATGACAAATAACTATATAACAAAATCTTATAATTTTTGTCAACCAAAAAGTAAGATTTTATGATTGTATTTTTGTCATAACTATCTATGACAAAATGATAGTTTTCATTAGAAAAGATGTTCTTTTAGTAATTGGTGAAAATTTAATTTTTTAAAAATTATTGTATTTTTAGTAATAAAAAATTATTATATATATTTTATTTCTATGTGTTAACCTTCCTTTTGACTAGTAAACATTAAAAGTATCGTTTCAATCTTTTATTTGGAAACAAAATAAAAAAGAATAGTATTGTTTTTAAATTTTTACATGCTGAAAGAGAAAAAGTAAAGTAATAATAATACGAGAATTTATTATCATTATTATTATTTAAATATTCTTAATTTTATATTTGACCGTTCAACGTAAAATTTTTTTATCTTAAAACATCATTAAATAATAGAGATATTTTAAGAGTATCAATTCTTATACAAGTAAGTCATTTGAGATTTTTTTTACGTACATTAAACACATCAAAATTAAAATTCTAAAATAGACTAAACTAATACAAATTCTAAAACAGACTAAACTAATAAAAACAACATCCTAATACTCTATACACACAAATAACGAACAAAATTTTTTCTTACATACTATCTACAAAGATTTATCAACAAACCCCACAATCCCACAGTTCAGCGTACAGTTATAACATTGTGAACTAAAATGAAATACCGAAACCTCTTAGAAAAGTTTCTTTCTCTGAATTCAAATATAAAAGTGAGGAAAATGAAAAAAATAAAAAAGTAATAATAAAATAATTGAAAATATTTGGTTTTTAAATTAAAAATAATAAGAAAAAACTATTTTTATAACATTATTTTCGTTTAATTTTATTATTTAAATATTATTATCATATTAACAAAATATTAAATCTATATTTTAATCCATATAATTGATTATATTTTATTATGAAACTTGAAAAACTAGAAAAAATATAATTAATTATTTTCAAAAATAATTTATTATGTGAAAATGTAATTGAATATTATTTTTCTTTATTATCATCAGTGCGGAAAAAAGTTACTTTCTAAGTTTCAATTTTCGTATTTTCTTTTTATTTAAGAAAAAAAATAAGATCGTTCACACTTTTGTACTTATTTTTGCTCAGTTGCTTTTCTATCATATAATTTAAAACATGGAATTAGAAACAGTAATACACTATTATATGAAGAATTTTTCATATCATTAAAGTTATTATTTTTATAATAATCATTTAAAAGTTACAACTTAGATAATTTCAAATTAATTAAATGTAAAATCATTGAATTAATGTATCCAAATTAGATTGAATTATATATATATATATATTAACTGATATTTTAAGTATTGTATGAGTATTTTTGAATTCAAATATACACATTTTAAATCATAAAATCAATATACATAATTCCAGTAAAATTTTGAAGAATTAATTAAAAGATAGTAAATTATTTTTTAATTTTTGTCCTTCTAATATTTTTAAAATTTAATTTTAGTTCTTCTAAATATTACTATAATGAAATAATGTTTTCTGTACAATTAGTTTAAAAATACAAAACTAATAGCATGTATAAAATGTTCTTTAAATCACTTTAAGAGAAAAAAAAATTCTGAATAAATCTAAACAAATTTTTTATTAAAAAACACGATACAATGTATTATACCCACATATAATTATATATTTCTGAGGTGTAAAAAAAAAACACATATATGCACCTCCATAAAATAACCAACTAAAACTATATTTCCACCGTTTATATCCGAGAAAACATATTGACAAAAAACTTTAAGAACATAGAATGAACAAAAACTCAAATAAAAGTTTTAGAAAAATAAAATTGAAATTCAAAAATTTTAAAAGTACTGAATACATATTGACTTTTTTTACAAAGGATATGTATAAAAAATTTATAGAAGAAAAATAATATTAATTTAATATTTTATAAATTTTAATTGTTTATCTTATTTTGTCTTTTTTTATTTTAGGTTTTTTAGGTTTTTCTTTGTTCTATATTTTGTCTTTTCAGCTTAATATAGATTGAGTGTATAGCTTATATATATATATATTGAAATCCACTATTTTTATTTAAAAATAAATAAATAGAAAAAAAAATTCATTCTCGTCAAAATAAAAAATAAAAATTCTTATATATATTGTCTTTATCTATTTATCTATTTTGTTCATCTCAAATTTTTTTATAATAACATTTGGAAACTATAAAACATGGATATTTAAGGTCAAAGATTTTAAATATTATTAAAAACAAGTTTACTTTTAAACTTATATTATATTAATTGATTTAGTGTACCAAATGAGGTCAATAAACCAATGTGATGTCAAATGAAGAAGCTGAGTAAAGCCACCAACAAAAACTACCTCCACCAACCTAAGGCAGCAAGTGTGTGTTGACAAACACAAAATTCAACAAAACCTGTCATACAATTAATTATTCTCATTTTTCAATGGAAAATTCAATAAGAAAACCAAGTCCATTCCTTTTATGGATACAGCAATTTTGTTTTTACTTTGAGAAGGTTTAAGAGCACGCTTGTGTGAGACGACGGTGGAAATGTTGGTGATGGAAACATGTAATGAAAATTCTCCAGTGATGTTATGTTGAATTTTTGAATGAACACAATGGATAAAGTTATAGCAACATCTCTTTATTTTGAAAATTGATGGGACAAGAACAAAAACAGGCTTCCTTTATCAAGTGTAGATTATAAAAATAATTCATATTTAAAATTAAAAGAACTAAAAAAGGATAAAAAGTTTTATAAAAAAGACTAAAACTAAATTTTAAAAATTCCCCAGAGACAAAAAAACAAGGTTTTTACTCATAATTTATTTATTATATATAATCATTTAGAGGGAAGAAATATGTATTTCAAAGTAAAAATTAAACAATTTATTAAAATGGAAAACGTGTCTAGGTAAAAAAAAGTAGATTTTTTATTTTTACATAATTCCTGTATCACTATTTTACTCTTGGGATAAAGTAAATAAGAATATAAAAAATATAAAATCACATAATCACACGAATGACTTAACAAAAGGAAAAATAAAATAAAGTAGAATATAGTGATTAATATAGGTGAAATAAAGAATAGACAAATAGGACATAGAATCAAATACTAAAATTTGAAAAAAATATAGAAAAAGAGAAAGCAATATTTATAGGCTTCTTCAATAAGTGCCTTCCACACCACGGATCTCTCACAGCGTGTATGTGTGAGCTGTGTTTTGACGGTCCTCTATTTAAGCACACCATCTTTTCTTCTTTTTACTTTCTTCTTCTCATCTCATCTACCTAGCTAAGCCTATTTCCTTCTCTTTCTTGCCCTTTCCCTGAACTTTCTTTCCTTTCTTCTTCTCTTTTTCATATAGCATAAGATATAAGATACACGGATATTATATATACACACATAACTGAAGCCATCAAGCAGTGTAGGCATATATATCTTCTTCTTGTAGAACAAGTTAGATAGTTTGTTGTTGCTTAAGGCTTAGTTTGATGATGGAAGAACCAGTTGTGGTTAACAAAGGAGATGACCCTTTGGATTTGCCTCCAGGTTTCAGGTTCCACCCCACAGATGAAGAGATCATCACTTGTTACCTCACAGAGAAAGTGCTGGATAGAGGTTTCAGTGCAACTGCTATTGGGGAAGCTGATTTTAACAAGTGCGAGCCTTGGGACTTGCCCAGTGAGTTTTACTCTCTCTATTGATCACCTTTTTTTTTCTCTCTTTCTGATTTTGACCTTGCTTTTGTTTTCTCTATTTGATTATGACGATGATTGATTGCTTGTTGCCGTCTTTCATTGTCATGTTGGTTGTTTTCCATTGATCTGAATTGGGTTGTTGGGTTTGTAGAGAAAGCAAAGATGGGGGAGAAAGATTGGTACTTCTTTTGCCAAAGGGATAGGAAGTATCCCACTGGCATGAGAACCAATAGAGCAACACAATCTGGTTATTGGAAGGCCACAGGCAAGGACAAAGAGATTTACAAAGGGAAGAACAATCTTGTGGGGATGAAGAAGACTCTTGTGTTCTATAGAGGAAGAGCTCCAAAGGGAGAGAAGACAAATTGGGTTATGCACGAATTCAGATTGGAAGGCAAATTCGCATGTTACAATCTTCCCAAGGCTGCAAAGGTAATTGATTAACCATCTCTCTCATCTCTTTCTCTCTCTTTCCCTTTTGATACATGACATTTTTTTTTCTCTGGATTTTGAGGATGGAAAATTTTAATCATCACTTTTTAGAAAAGTGCCTTTTGTGTTGTTCTGAGAGTTTTCTTTCCTGAGGTGGTCCTCTAATAGTACTTTTGCTTTTTTTAGTTGAATTGTTGAGATTCTAACAGTTACATATATACTTACTTTTTTAGTTTTCTCTTTGGGTGTTATTTTATTGCAGGATGAATGGGTTGTGTGCAAGGTTTTCCATAAGAGCAACACAGATGTTAACAAAAGGGTACTCCCAATTAACCCTGGCATTGGCCTTCTTAGAATGAACTCAATTGGAGAAGATCTATTTGATTTCTCTTCACTTCCACCTCTCGTGGATCCTCTCTTTGACCAAACCTCACACAAACACATTGACAATGATTTCAAGGATACTACTAATAGTACTAACACACCTTCATCATCAGCAGCTAAACCACCTTCAGATGGCTATTACCTTCCCTATTTCATGAACAACAATCACCACATGCTGATGATGATGAAGCCTGAAGAACACAGAATCTATGAGACTCCTACCACCAACATTAACTATGCCTCCACCAGCCAAGGGAATTTCAACTCTAACAACCCAATGGCAATTGGCACAAGCAGTAACTCCCTTCAAAACTCAACCTCACCCTTCAACAATATGTTTCAAGATTATTGTATGCACCAAGGCAAAAACAGTTTCCAGCAGTTGAAGATGGAACAATTCTCCAACACTAACCAGCCTGTGGTCAGTGCCTCTCAAGACACGTGCCTGAGCAATGACAGAAACACTGACACTTCCTCGGTGGTGTCAAAGCAAGACAACATGGGAAGGAACAAGGCATTGTACGAGGATCTTGATCAAGCTCCTTCATCAGTTGCTACCCTCTCAGATTTGGATTGCCTCTGGGATGATTACTGAACACCAAGAACAATTAAAAGACATGATCAAGCGAGAATTAATCAAAGCAAGTTTGTTGATTTGTGGTATCTATATATACCTGATTTATTTATTTTCTGATTTTAGACAGTCATATATATATATATATATACAGAGATATTTGTTATACATTAGACATGGAAAAAGTTATGGGATATTATACTGTATAGATTTATGATTGATTAAATAGATTATCCAGGTCTTGTTATATGTAGTTAGGTTTTTATTTTGTAGATCAATTAAGGAGAAGGATTTGATGGTGCTCATGTACATTTT
Source organism: Phaseolus vulgaris (assembly GCF_051622355.1). NCBI lineage: Eukaryota > Viridiplantae > Streptophyta > Magnoliopsida > Fabales > Fabaceae > Phaseolus > Phaseolus vulgaris. The sequence goes on along the minus strand of NC_143501.1, from coordinate 14,810,069 downwards.
TCTTTTGTTATAAATTAGTGGGTTTGTTGTATTAATTAATGTCTTTATTTGTTTTTCAGTTTCATTTGTATTAATTATCTAAACTGTAACGAATCTAGTCGAATACCACTTTCAAGTACTTATTAGGAACCATATTTTCAAGCCCTTCAATGATCTTCATGTGCGGTACACTTAATATATATTTTATGCTGTTGTGGAATATTTCTATGACATCTCACCAAGAGTGGGAGAATTAATTCCCAAGGAAATTGTGCATTTGTTTTCTCAACTTTTGAATTTAAAGGATATGTGTTGTGGCTTCCTAGCTAGTGCCTCCCACCAAGGCATGAATATTGTTACCCTTTTAAAGTTAATTTCAAGATGCTTTTGATATAATTAACTCCAACAAAATTTTCATAGTATAAATAAATGAACAAATGGGTTCACGCAAATCATATTTAAATTGTAAGATATTAATTGAGTTATTAACACACATATAAGCATTGAGAATCATTTAAGGGTGAATGTGAAGACAGGAACTATGAGTGATAGGTAATTAATCAAGTTGATGAAGCACGTGAATAATTCCCTGAATCCGTGCAGAAGATGCCTCTGGTGGTAGAATTTCCAGAATATTTAAAAAGCAGACAAACACACTAATAATTATGACAAACTGTTTTAGTGACCACAACAACAACATCAACAATGCTGGGTTTCTTCACTGCCGCTTGAATCTTATGTCTAAAGAAACCTATATAGTCACCACATGTCTACCTACCCAATACTCCACACTTTGAGTTGTTGTTGTTGTGTTAAATCTGTTCCATGACATTTGTTCAAAACATACATTTTTGGTACACATAGGAATAATGTACATGTCTTGTGGGTATAAATGCACCTTGCTCAAGCCATCGATCAATGAATATACATATAATAAATACACTTAATACATTATATCTATGAGTAGTGTATGTGTATAAACGTGTGTGCCTAGTATTTTCTTTCCCTTGTTTTAGGCGTTTGTTGTGTAGGTGTCGCTTAGGCAGATAATTGAGCCTAAAGTGATAAGATGGTAGGAAGAGAACAAAAGTGGAAATAGAAGTGAGTGTGTGAAAAAAGAAAGGGATAAGAGGGAAGAGTTTAAACGCAATAGGGTGAAAAGGGGTGTGAGAAATAAGGGTCATGTGTATTCATTTGTGGTATGAATTTATGTGTGAATAATGGGATATATAGCAAGGTGGCCAAGGAATGGGTAAGGGCATGCTATCGGATATTGGAAGAAAAGAAAGGTTGATGATTCTCGTGAGTATGGAGCTTTTGGGGGTTTCATTTGATCAAATGGAAAACATGCTAATGCACATTCCTTTCCATTCAAAGCAAAGCTTTCATTGTGGTTTCATGCTTCAGGCAAACTTAACCGTCTTTATATATATAAATATGGTTGAGACTTCTTCGCCTCCTTTTGTTTTATTTACTGCCACAAATTGGTCTTGGCGTTTTTCTTAATTTCCCTTTCTTTCATGAGAAAAAAAGGTGCAAAAATGGAAAGGTTCAGAAAGTGAGTTAGGAGAAGCAAAGGAAGAAAGATAATACTAATAATAATAATAAATATTATTGAAAATCTTATATTAAGATAGTATATAAGTGAATCTAATATAAGCTAGTTTTATAAGGTTAAATTAAATTTAAAAAGTTCATTTCTTAATATAATATAATATAATAGTTATTTAAAATCTATCTTTATAAATTAATTTTATAAAAATTAAGTTAAATTTAAAGTTTGATTTTTTTATAAATATAATAATAATGCTTATCCATATTAAAAAGTACAAGGTGGAAAAAGAAAGAAAGAAATAAAAATGGTAGAAGTGGACATATTTACATGCTTGTTTCTGAATCAGAAAACCCTGATTTGTTGCATGAAAACAAGGGGTGAAGGATGATGTTTGGGCTCACCAACCAATGAGGAGCCTCCATCAAATAATGATCAGTGTCCCAATGAAAACGATATTGCTAGCTATAACCTCATCATATGTCACTTTTATTTCTATAAAATTCCAAGTTCATCATTCGACTAGGCTCATTACATTCCATGTCGTGTTTGCTCTTTTTCTTCTCTTCCTATGATTATTGCTATTATGACGATTATTCTTAATGTTTTCTAATAATTTCTTTTTTAAAATTGCGATGAAAGCTTCACCCTATTCAAATATATTATATTCATGAAAACAACACAATTTAGGTGCCTCACCTAATAAGCATAGTAATTAGTTTATTAGGTTATGGATAACATTCTTTCTTTTTTGAGAAATTGGATGACATTCTTTGAACAATCAATTTCTAGTATTTCAATGCTTTCGATAAATACAAAATCGGGAGGCCCCATACATACTCTCAACATTTAACTGAAAAAAACCCATATATATATATATATATATATATATATATATATATATATATATAAGAGAGAGAGAGAGAGAGAGAGAGAGAGAGAGAGAGAGAGAGAGAGAGTGAGAGAGAGAGAGTTCCATTATTTTGCACAATAATTCATAAAAGTCATATTAGATAATTTTTACATAGAAATGAAAAAAAAAATATACAAAAATAGAATGAATTCAGTTCTTATATCTGATAATTTAAAATTATATACCTTACCATTTCTACACAAGTTTTCATTTATTAATAAATATATACAAATATGTTAAGGTATTTTTTTTTCTGAAAATAACTTTTAATGCATGTACGTCGCAACACTAATGCTATAGTAGAAGTCAGATGTTATTTTTATCATTGATGAATTTTGGGTATGGGATACTAATCATAGAGGATATCAATTTATTTTCTGAAAGGAGTAGTAAAATTTAATGGGAGATATCTATCTAGTTTTTTGGAAATATACAAGGATACTTATGCAGTGTATTATTTATTGACTACTAAGAGTATATATCATTTACCGGTTTTGTTTTTTGTTGAAATATCCCATAAATACTTCACTTTTATTTAATTTATTCTTTCTTAGATAAAAAAAATCATAACACTAATACAAGACTTTAATAATAATATAAACAAACCAATTTTATACTATTTTTTAATACAAATATTAATATAGTTTTTATGATAATTATTTGGAAGTTCACAAACATAATTATAACGCATCGTAAATTTCGATTATACGACTATGTACAAACATTCTATATATTATAATCAAGAGGACCCAATAAATTATAAATAAATATTGAGAAAATAATTCTCATGTTAGATCTACTACTAAAAACTTTCATAACTTTTTTTTATGGATTTTCTATATAAAAATGGCAAGAAATTAGTTTCATGAAAATTTTCATTTGGATTTTCAAAGTTCCATAAAATCTTCTGAGGAAAATTGTCATGCAATACGAAATATTCTTATAATTATCTTTTGAATCGTAATACTAAAATGTATATGAACAATGAACGCTTGTAACGTATAAAGAGAAAAAAGTGCATGTTCTAATCCTAAAGACAAAAAAATTGAGGGATAATGAAATAAAAAATAATAATCATAGGATTTGAAATAATAGGTATTACTAAAAAATATTTACTCATTTTTTTTATCAGTAGATAATAAATGAACTTAAAAAATCATTTAGGCACGGTTTGAATCTGGGTGACTACTATTTACGAAAAGAAAAGCAGAGAAAGTTTTTGTTTGTATTTATAAAATGTTGCAGAAAGAAAGGCAAAAAAAAGTTTAAAAATTACAACTTTTGTTTCTTCGGTCCAATGTTGTTAATAGTCGTGAATAGGAGAGAAAGTTAGAATTAGTATGTGATTTTACATTTCTATCCTTACTTTTTCAATGACATTGAATAATGTTATAAAAAAGGCAAAGAAATGATTGAACAAAGACCGTGGTGGAGGGAAGTTAATAATAATACTTTTTTAGGTTTAGTGAGGATGAAGTTAATAATATTTTATTTTAAAACAATTATAATTCACAAAAAATCAATTAAATTATTTTTTCTAACAATTTTTAAATATAAGGGCAAATATGTAAACTTACATTTTTATAAAATAAAAAAAATACAATTTCAATCACATTCATCCCATCACTCACAAACTTTCATAAATTTTACATGAATTTTTTACTTTATTTATCTTAATTCAAACCCTCTAACTTTCTTCAAATTTTTCCTTCAAATCATCTTAAATGGACTCTCTCAATTCTCCTCCCTAATCCAAACAAAACATTAATGAATGATTCATTTCTTATACAAAATAACTACAACCTATGGAGAAAGATCAAAAACCTCAATACTACACCTTAACCACATCATCATACTATAGAAACCTCTGCTCTTCCCAAGCGAACATTTGAGTGACAGATATTCTTCTAAGAAAAAGGGTTGTAACGGAATGAGTAGGGAGAAGGGAACGTCATTTTTCTTCACCAACTATTCCCAAATGATTTCAAAGAGTTTGATATGTGGAGTATCCTCCAAAAGTGGGGAACGGTGAGTTATGTTTTCATATCTTGAGGCTAAATGTCAAGAAGCAACGACTTGGTTTCATCAAATTCCAAGGGGTGCATCATGTTGTAGATTTGGAGAAAAACCTTGACACCATCTGGATAGGAAAATGGAAGCTTTGTATTAACAGACCCAGGTATAGTTGGAGTGTTGAGTCTAGAAAGGTGTTGAACGACAAACAAAAGGAAAAGGTTACTCATAAAGTATGGAGAAGAAAAGAATCAGACCAAACTTTCACATAGGTGGTCAGAAATGGGAAAAGAAACCAAAATCAAAGGCCTACTAGTTTTGACACAATTCAGTTTAATGTACAAGAGGAACCTAAAGAATGGCTGATGGATTACTTTATTGGGAGGGTTTCGGATCTAAGCAAAGTAAGGAAACTTCATGAGAGCTTCATCCTGGGTGGATTTAATTTTATAAGGGTGAGGTTTTCACGTCTTGCTTTCTGTGGAAAGTAAGCAGGTTTTGGAAAACGCGATTGAAGATAACAGAGCGTAGTTTGAGTCAATGTTTGATACAATTCTACCATGGGAAGAGCAATAAGTATCTGTGGATAAATTGATATGGGTTCGGTGTAAGGGGTTACTCTTGAAATTGTGGAATAGAAAGTGTTTCGAAAAAATTGGGGCCCTAGTGGGAACCCTTATGGAGATAGATGAAGCGACTCTGGCCTTGGAGAGACTCGAATATTCAAGACTATGCATCAAGTTACCGGTAGACAGCGAGGCAAATTTTTGTCAGATATTTGAAGATAAAAGATATCCTCTTTCAAGTATAGGAATCAGAGGTGGGATCTTGGATCAATATGGGGGAGGAGTCCTGTGGTTCAGAATGCTCAGACTCAGGGATGTATGGGAAGGGATAGAGCACTCGAAGCTGGGGATCAATTCACGGTGGACAGCCCCACGACGGTGGAGGATGTCAAAACTCCTAGCCGGAGTGCTGCTGCTAGGGATGGCTTCTCATAGTGTTGCGGTAGGAATGATAATAATGAGGCGTGTAGATTATGAAATCTAGGCAAAGAATTGGAGTACTCGTTTGAGGTAGATGAAAAATTAGTAATAAACAGGTTGGAAAAGATGGAGGAAAGGGATAAAAGAAAGGTTTTTTTGATGAAGGTAATTAGTATAAATATAAGAGACCTAGGAGGTAACATAAAAAGGGAATTATTTGAGAGATTTAATAGGGAAGGAGCAAGCTGGAATAGTATGCATTCAAGAGACCAAGTTTGAGGAGTTACGTTCGGAGAGGTGTAAGCTGCTATGGGGAACGAAAGATATAGGATGGTTAGAGAATGAGGCGCGTTAGTGCATGGGGAATCATCACTATGTGGAGGAAGAGTAGATTCGAAATGCTTGGTCATGTAAATGGAAGTAACTGGGTTCAATAGTGTCAAAGTTTAAGAGGGGGTGAATTGAGCTTTTAAAATTATCACACAGATTCAGTCTTTTTACAAAACAGAGGAAAATAATTGATTTATTTTGCAATGAACAGATTTATTTTTCCTCCTTGCTTTATCAAGACAGTAATTCAGATATCTGATTTTAAGGTTTTTAATTGATTTTAACAAAACGCACAAAAACACATTGATAAGCACATATGAGAAAAACCAGATTGTTGAATCCAGAAACAATTTATGAAAGTCAAACCACACAACACATTTTGAATGATCCGAGTTAATTGATATACTGGGATTTTTGCAAAACAATGTGCTTAAATTGAATTCAAATAAGTTGCCCAGATGTTATTCAGATTGACTTATCAAAAAACAAGAACAGTATAAAACAGATCCAGAATGAACAGATTCAATTTTAATTGAACAAGTTTATTTTTTGACAGATCAGCAAACGAAGCAGTAAATGAGTGCAAAGATTAAGAAAGATTGAACACCACAAGATTATACTGGTTCACTCAAATGAGCTACATTCAGTCTCACATTTACCAAGGTGAAATCCACTAAAAACAGTACACACCAATTACAACACCTAATGTTCTTGAACCCTACAAGAACAAGGCACACCTAGCTGAAAAACTCTATTTCAGCACACACAACTCTTCAAGAAACCCTATCAAGAAGAGTCTTACAATCACACTTTAACCTATATAAAGGACAATTCAATTACAAGAACAATCTTCAAAGCAGAACACACAATTCTTCATCAAACACATTGACTGGAAGGAGCAACAACCACCTTCAACAATTTCCCCCTGTTTGATGGAGACAAATCCCCATAGCTAGGCTACTTTGAAGAAGATCAACACTTGTACTGCACTTAATCTCAAGATACAACAATTACAATTGAACATATAACAAAACAGATTTTTAGAGAAAACTTTGACTCCCTATACCACAACAGCATATCAAGTCTGCATCATCTAGCATTATAAGCTATTTTTCTCCCCCTTTGGATTCATCAAACAACATTAGGGCATAGAAAAAATATAAAATACCAGAGGATAGCAAAACATAACAGTCCAGAAATGAAAAACGACAAATTTTTCAACAACATAAGCAAAAGATAAGCACTAAAAACATATTACTTCTACTCTTTGTAGTACAGTTCTGCCAACTGCTCCTGGATTCCTTCAATTTGATGGTCAAGATGTTGGAATCTGGCTTGTGTTGCCTCAAAGTAGGTATTTTGATCATCTGAAAGCACATCAAGATGATACAGAATCTGCCTTTCAAACATAGACATTGGTTCACCTCTGTATTCTGGAGCTTGATAGGCAACAAGAGCATTGTGGTTAGCTGCAGCAACATCTTCATTCATTGATTGTGGTGCTGGTGAATTTCCTCTGTATTCCATAGATGGTGATCTCATTCTCTGACTCATAGAAGGGTGAGCAAGAGACTCCATTCTGTTAGATGATGTGTGATGAACTTCATAGCAAAACTATTCTACTGCTTGCACCGTATCATCTTCCATAGGCACTGCATCATCTCCCTCTTCATTGTTGAGATTTGATCCTCCATGTTCCTCCGTATGAGTCCTACTCTTATGAAATACCCAACAGTTTTCCACCTTGTGAAAACCAATCTTGATGAGAGTGGCATTGTCAATCTCACTTACAGCTTTGATAGTCTCATTCCTCTCATTAGCAGTATCAATACCAAAGTAATCAATTAATTTTGATATAAGAATAGCATAAGGAAATTTGTAATCAGCTAACCTTTTTTATTTCAGCATGTGTTCTTTTATGATGTTTACCCAGTTAACTTTTATCAGATTCATAATGTAGTAAAGGAGGATTAAATCTTCCTCATGCATAACAACATGGTTAGTGCCTTTAGGAATGAGTTGCCATGCAATGATATAGGCAATTAATCTTGGGGTTAAATTCAGATTACCTGCATGGAACCTATTCACACTTTGAGATGGATTCCTCACACAACTCCTATAGTATTGGATTTTATTGAACTTATGAATTCCATTTGTGTTCCCTTTTCCAACCTTCAATCCAGAGTACTTGATTCCAGCCACTGAGTTCCACACATCATTGGAAATTTTCATCTTAATACATTTCACATAAGACACAAGGTTCTTTCCATCCAGTGTTAAGTTGGTGTAGAAGACCTTCACGAGGTCTGGATACACATTTCTAGTCATCTCTAAAAACTGCTTCAGTTTTTTATGCTTTAGTGCAGATCTGGTTTCAGTGAGTTTTTCAAGTTTTAGCCATGTGAACTCCAAGACCTTGGGAATGTTGATCTGTTTTTTACTCATCTCATGGATGTAGGCAGTTATGGCCTCTTCATCTCAAGCAAACCAATTTTCCAAAACCCCTTGAGAGTTGTTGTGTTTCTCCTGGTTCTTCTTTTTCTGACGTGAGGAGGATGCCATTGTTGAATCAGTCTTAAATCTGCACATTAATAAACTTGAAGACAAATTAGTGTGGAATGAGAAACACACAACAACAAATAAGCAAAGAACACAGTTACCTTACCAGGTTTGGGTCAAGAAGTGAATGGTAAGAATTAACAATGTTGGAAATAGATTTATAAAGCAAAATAGTAGTGTTTTGATCAGGTAATTATGAGTAAAGATATGAGAAGATTTGATTCCCTGTGCATGTGTAGAATATCTTTGAAACAGAGCCGAAAATATTTTGAAGCACGGTTCACACATCAAACTTCCCAATTGTGCAATCAATGCATAAAATCAGTTACAAAAAACAAGACAAAAACCGTCAAAGATCTGTTGGTTAATACCCACAATGTCAATCAAACAGTTAAGGAGCAGATATTAATGTTTCTCTTTCCTAATCATCAATGCACACTAGTATCAGAAAAATAAACATGTTTAATTGATAAACAACAGATTTATTTTTCTCTACAGTAGACAATTAACATTTATAATACCTAATTCATTCAGCAGAAAATTAAACCTATCTTTGGCCAAGGGTTTAGTAAACAAGTCTACAAGTTGCAAATCAGTAGCAATGAATTTAATTTCACATGTTCCATTTGATATATGTTCTCTTAGAAAGTGATGTCTTATTTTGATATGCTTAGTTCTTGAATGCATGATAGGATTTTTTGTTAAATTGATGGCATTAGTATTATCACACAACATAGGTATTTTATTAAGCAAGATACCAAAATCATTTAACTGCTGCCTTAACCATAGGGTTTGAGCACATCAATTCCCTGCTGCAATATACTCTGCTTCAGCAGTAGAGAGAGCAACACAAGCTTGCTTTTTGCATTGCCAAGAGATCAAGCTTGATCCAAGAAAGTGACAGGTGCCACTGGTGCTTTTTCTATAAATCTTGCAACCTGCAAATTCTGAATCAGAGTAACAAGTTAAACTTAATGAAATATTACCTGGATACCACAAGCCAACATCTTTTGTTACTTGTAGATATTTCAGAATTCTTTTGGTTGCATTGAAATGTGACTCTTTTGGAGCAGATTGAAAATGAGAACACATGCACACAACAAACATTATGTCAGGTTTGCTGGCAGTAAGATAGAGTAAAGACCCAATAAGTCCTCTGTATTTGGTCTCATCAACTGGATTTCCAGCCACATCATGATCAATGTGGCAGCTGGTTGAGAATGGTGTGCTGATTGATTTGCACTTATCCATTCCAAATTTTCTTAGCAAGTCCTTGCAATACTTGGCCTGACTTAAGAATATACCATCTTGGAGTTGTTTGACCTGCAGACCTAGAAAGTAATTTAGTTCACTCTTCATGATTTTCACAAATGTCTCACACAGTTCTTCATTGGTTGAACTGAATATGATATCATCCACATAGACTTGAACCAAAATTATATCTTCCTCTTTTCTCTTGATGAACAATGTCTTATCAGATGTGCCTTTATCATATCCTTGTGAGGTCATAAAAACACTCAATCTTCCATACCATTGTCTAGGGGCTTGCTTAAGTCCATAGAGTGCTTTCTTAAGTTTGAATACATGTTCTGGATGTTGATGGTCTTCAAAACCTGGGGGCTGTGAAACAAATACTTCTTCATTGATATATCCATTCAAGAAGGCGCTTTTCACATTGATTTGGAATAGTTTGAAACCTTTTATACATGAGAAAACAAGAAGAAGTCTAACAGCTTTCAGTCTAGCCATTGGTGCATAAGTTTCATCATAATCTATTCCCTCTTTTTGGTTATATCCTTTGGCCACAAGTCTAGCTTTATTTCTGGTGATCACTCCATGCTCTCCATCTTATTCCTTTATATCCACTTTGTTCCAATGATGTTCAGTTCAGATGTTCTTGGAACAAGTATCCATACCTCATTCAGGGCAAACTGATTCATTTCTTCCTGCATAGCCAAAATCCAATTGTTGTCCCTTAGAGCTTCTTCCAGATTTTTAGGAACAAATGCCATTGTCTCAAAGAAATTATTTAGAGACTTCCTAGTTGAAACACCCTTTTCAATATTTCCAATGACATTGTCAAGTGTGAGATCTCTCAGGGTCTTCCATTCTTTTGGTAAATCTGCAGAAACAGTAGGTTCTTTGACAGCATGTGAGTCATTTGCATATATATTAATTAGATCATTTTTATGCAGAACAATTATTAAATAATCATATTCTAAGTCATCTGAAACAGGTTTTGACATGTAATTGTCAGATTCATCAAACACTACATGCATTGATTGTTCCACAGTTAACAACCTTTTATTGAAAACCCGATAAGCATGACCATTCAAAGCATAGCCTATATGAATACCTTCATCAAATTTTGCATCAAATTTTCCTAAGTTATCTTTGCCATTATTCAGAATAAATCACTTACATCTAAACACTCTAAGATGACTTACACTAGGTTTTCTACCTTTATACAGCTCATAAGGGGTTTTCTTAAGGATAGTCCTAATCAGTGTTCTATTTAGCACATAAGCAGCAGTATAAACTGCATCTGCCCATAAGTATTTGTTGATCAAGAGTGATCAAAGGCTTTGAAGAATCCAAATCCAAGTGTTTGATGCAAGGCTGAAGTTGCTGTTGTGTTTAGGATAGGATCTGGGTAGTTTATTTGTGTAATCCACTATTTGTTGAATCTAAAGCTAAAGTGTTTTTAGATCTTTTAAGATTAAAGTGTTTTTCAAACTAAGTGAAAAACAACCTGTTGTTTTGTCGAAACAACCGATTGTTTTACTCTTAGGTGTTTTTGAAAAGGTTGAAAACTGTTTTGGTTGGTTGACTTGCTGTTAAACCAAAACAATCGATTGTTTCGTGATTTCAATCGATTGTTTGTTTGAAAATCCTAACAAAATTCTGCTTTGTTAGTTGAGTGTGCTTTAAATGATTTTTAATTGAATACGCTCCTGTATTAAATGCTTTGACCAATCTTTGAAAGCTATAAATAGTTTGTTTATGTTTTATAACAAACAAGAAAAACATATTCGTGTTTTTCAGTTGTGAAAGATTGCTTTCAAGTTTTGAACATTCACTTTTCAGCTTTGGTTTTCTCAAGAGAGAGTGGAATATGATTACATATGTATTGATTTCAGTATGTTCTGTAAACAAGTGTAATTCGTTTTGAATACTTTGTATTTTCTGGTGTTGTAAGCCAAGGAGTGTTGTGTGCTCTTGAGGTTGTCAAGATCAACATTCTTGGTGTGTGCTGTGCCAAAGGAAGTGTGTTTCTTGAAGGGTTCAAGGTCACTTCTTTGGTGATTTTGTGTGTAATCTGTATTTGATTGCTTAGTGGATTGCCCAGTGGATTCTGGGGACTGGATGTAGCTCTTGGTTTAAGAGTGAACCAGTATAAACTGTTTGTGTATCTCTTTCTTCCCTTAAACTCATTTAAATTCAGTTGTTATTGTTTTGCTGGTATAAACAACCGATTGTTTCAAAGAAACAACCGATTGTTTTTCTGGTGTTTTGCTGTTTTGAGCTTTATATCTTGGCTAACTGAATTTCTGATTGAGTTTCATACAAAGGATTTTGTTCTAACTTAAAAAGTTTTCGGAAACCCCCTTTAAACAATTCACCCCCCTCTCGTTTAAGGCCATATATTCTAACAGTATTTAGGTAGCTTAGATTCATTCAACATAGTTCTAGCAAGTTCTTCTAGTGATCTATTTTTCCTCTCAACAACATCATTCTGTTGGGGAGTCCTAGGGGCTGAAAAACTATGTGATATCACATGTTTCTCACAAAACCTTTCAAACTTAGCATTTTGAAACTCACCCCCATGATCACTACGAATAGATTTTACACGGCAACCATTTTCATTTTGCAGTGCTTTTTCCAATTTCTTAAAAGCCTTATAAGCATCATTTTTATACGCAAGAAAGAGAGTCCATGTATATCTAGAATAATCATCAATAATCATCAATGCATCGAGATTTCCAGCAAGGCTAACAATTCTAGAAGGTCCAAACAAGTCCATATGTAGCACATCCAAAGGTTTCTTAGTAGATACCATGTCTTTTGATTTAAAAGAAGTTATGATTTGCTTACCTTTCACACATACATCACATAGTCTGTTATCCTGAAATTTTATATTAGGCAAACCAGAAACAAGATCCTTGGACTTCAATTTATTCAAGTGATTTGTATGGATGTAAGTTAACCTTTTGTGCCACAACCAAGACTCATCACTTTTTCACAAAAGACATTCATTTTTAGAATCAGTTTCCAGAATATCCAAGAGATATATGTTATTTACTCTTTTACCTGTAAACAGAACCTTACCAGAAGAATCATGTGAGATTGTGCACCCATTTGATTTGAAGTTTACCTTACCCTTTGTCACACAATTGACTGATACTTAGAAGACTATGTCTTAATCCTTCCAAATATAAAACATTTTCAATGGTGGTTGAACTTCTAGTTCCAACAATTCCTCTTCCTAAGATCCTTCCACGGTTATTGTCCCCATAAATGATATGTCCCTCTGCCTTGAGTTTTAAGCTAGTGAACTTAGTTAGGTCACCAATCATATGCTTTGAACATCCACTGTCAAAATACCACTGATTCCTCTTGCTGTTTTTCTGCAAAACAAAATACAAAATAATAGATATGGTACCCCTTTTAGTGTAGGGTCCAACAGTGATTAATACCTTTTCTTTGGAAGCCATTTGGCCAAGCTTTTAGGAACAAGGTATTTTCTAGCAATGCATGTTCTAGAAGTATGTCCAGATTTCATACAATAAAAACAAGTAACAGGATATACCTTTTTACCACTGTTAAAAGAGAAAAAACTTGTTTTTGCAGGAACAAAGAAACTTGATAGCTTTTTAACATTGTTTTTCTTTCCTGGATTATATCCAATTCCATTTTTGTTGAAAACAATATTTTGTGACCCTAAAAGAGTCTCAAGATTATCTCTTCCCTTAGTGAAGTTAGATAAAGTTTTCAGCAAATACTCAACTTGTTTTTCCAGCATTTTACAGTTATCACAAGTCTTTATAGAAGCATGCAAACATGTCAATTCAAGGCTTACAAGATCAATTTTAGCTTTATGTAGTTCCTCCTCAAGAGATTTTACCTTAGGTGCAAGAACATTATTTACATTTTGCAATTTAGTACATATAACAGCCAACCAATTTGCATCATCATGAGTTTCTTTGAAGGCAACAAACAATTGATCATAATTGTCAGATTCCATAGAGAAATCACTAACTGAATCAAATATTGATCATTCATCTTTCATCATGAAACACATATTTGCTTCTTCACTTTCTGTTAAGGAGCTGCTTGTTGAGGATACTTCATTTTCTTCCCAAGAGATATAAGCTCTTCTCCCTTTACTTCTTTCAACCTTCTTGCTGGCTTGTTTTTCTTTCATTTGATTGTTTGGACAATCACTCTTTATGTGACCTGTTTTACCACAACCAAAACAAGTATAGTTAGAAGAATTTGATAAATTCGATTTAGGATACCCTTTTTTGTTGAGTCCTATCTCTGCCTTTCTTCTTTAGGAATCTGCTGAACCTTTTTGTAAGTAGGCTTAGTGTTTCATCATGTTCAGCATTCTCTGCCTCCTCACTGCTATCATTGTGTACACTTGTTTTTAATGCAAGTCCTTAGTTTTCCTTTCCACTGTTTCTTGCTCTTTAAGTCTTTTAAGCTCTAGCTCATGCTCCATTAATTTTCCAAACAGTGCAGCAGTGGACAACTTTGACAGATCTCTGCTTTCTGATATAGCAGTCACTTTGGGTTGTCAGCTCCTATCAAGACACTTCAACACCTTTATATTGAGCTCTTCTTTGTCAAACACCTTTCCTAGTCCAATAAGATGATTTACAATGTGAGTAAACCTCTTTTGTACATCAACAATGTTTTCTTCAGGTTGCATCCTGAAAAGTTCATATTCTTGAATGAGTGAGTGTTTTCTTGATCTCTAAACATCATTTGTGCCTTCATGAGTAACTTCCAAAACCTCACACATCTCTTTAGCCGAATTGTACTAAAATATTATGAAGAATTCATCCATTGTCAATGCAGAAGTTATGTTGTTCTTAGCTACAAGATCATATTGAGCCTTTTTCTTTTCACTCTAATTCCATTCAGATCTTGATTTTACCACTGTTTCATCTTTGACAACCTGCATTGGCACAAAAGGTCTATGGGCCACAACCTCCCAAATACAAGAGTCAATAGATTCCATGAAAATTTTCATTCTTATTTTCCTGAATGCATAATTTATCCCACTAAACATAGGGGGTCTTTTAATAGACGAACCCTCAACAAAAAAGCACTTTAAACTCAAACATATTGCACACAAACTTGAGTAAAATACAAGTCCTAGCTCTTGATACCAATTTTTGGGTTCAATAGTGTCAAAGTTCAAGAAGGAGGGTGAATTGAGCTTTTAAAATTATCACACAGATTCAATATTTTTACAAAACAGAGGAAAAGAATCGATTTATTTTGCAATGAACAAATTTATTTTTGCTGCTTGTTTTATCAAGACAGTAATTCAGATATCTGATTTTAAGGTTTTTAATTGATTTTAACAAAGGGCACATAAACACCTTGATAAGCACATATGAGAAAAACCAGATTGTTGAATCCATAAACAATTTATGAAAGTCAAACCACACAACACATTTTGAATGATCCGAGTTAATTGATATACTGGGTTTTTTGCAAAACAATATGCTTAAATTGAATTCAAATAAGTTGCCCAGATTTTATTCAGATTGACTTATAAAAAACAAGAACACTATGAACAGACACAAAATGAACAAATTCAATTTTAATTGAACAGGTTTATTTTCTGACAGATCAGCAAATGAAGTAGTAAATGAGTGCAGAGATTACGAAAGATTGAACATCACAAGATTATATTGGTTCACTCAAATGAGCTACATCTAGTGTCACCTTTACCAAGGTGAAATCCACTAAAAACAGTACACACCAATTACAACACCTAATGTTCTTGAACCCTACAAGAACAAGGCACACCTAGCTGAAAACTCTATTTCAGTACACACAACTCTTCAAGAAACCCTATCAAGAAGAGTCTTGCAATCACACTTTACAAAGAAATGAATGATGAAAGGAATACACCTGGAAAGAGGATGCAGAAATCTGACTAGACCAGTAGAACAGATTGCCAAAAATAGTGACAACACCTCCAACCAAACTTAGAACAAGAACAAGAACAAGCAGACCTTTCTCTTTTGAAAAACACTTTCAAGATCATGTGCTAATCCTCTGAAAAACTCTCAATCTCTGTTTTAAACTCGTTTTCTCAACTCTTCTTTTTGTGAGAAAATACCCTTTTTATATAAGAAATGATTTATAACAGAATTTCAAAAAATAGTTTAAAATGCTGTTATAAAAAGAACAGATTGAAGTTATAATGAATGGATTTATTTTCAAAAAGATAAAGAGAGGTATTTGAACAGATGAAACTCAGTCGTTTTGATACCATCAAAGGCTGAGCCAAAATACTTGATGCACAAAACAAAGTTATTAAAAACATTTAAAGAACAAGGCATCAATTTAAAAAGGAATCTATTCATTTAAGAAAGAACATATGCATTTTCTGTGCAGTAAAACATATTTTGGCAAAACATGTGAAAAACATGTTAGAAAACGTTGTGCTTGATCTTATAAACTTGATAAGGGTTAAGAGGTGGGTCACAGGGAAAAAAGCTCACTTTAAACACACTCTAACCTATGTACAGGACAATTCAATTGCAAGAACAATCTTCAAAGCATAACACACAATTCTTCATCAAACACATTGATTGGAAGGAGCAACAACCACCTTCAACAGTAACTACAATATTATAGATGGAATATGGAAGGAAGGGGTTATAATGCTTAATACTATAGTAAATATGTATTGTTTTGTGTCCTTGAGAGAAAAGATATTAGTATGGAAGGAAGTTACAGGTCAGAAAATTACAGTTCAGGAAACTTTTGTGCATTGTGGGTGATTTTAATTTTATAAGGGCGTTAGGGGAGAAAAGGGGTATAAGTAATGCGGTTGGTTATAGTAGAGAGATAGAAGGTTTTAATTCCTTCATTGAAAAAGCAGGTATCCTAGATATTTCGATGGTAGGTAGAAAATATACATGGTATATAAGCCAAATGGAACTGCTAAGAGCAGAATTGATAGGATTTTGGTATCAAGCGAATAGTTGGAAGCGTGGCCAGAAAGCAAATAGTTCATATTGGGGAGAACGGTTTCTAACCATTGTGCTCTTATTCTTAAAGTTTTTGGTCTTGATTGGGGTCCTTAATCATTTCGGTCATTGAATGTTTGGCAACAACACGCCAAGTTCATGGATATAAGAAAGAATAGTTGGAATGATTATGGTGTTCAAGGGGTGAAATGTTCGTCTTTAAGGAAAGATTGAAAAGATTGAAGGCGAATATAAAAAAAATAGAATGAAGAGGTGTTTGTAATCGTGGACCAATATGAGGTGGAGCTTAGATTGAAAATTCAAGAGTTGGATACAAATGATGATGAAATTGGTTTGAACGAGGTATATAGAGTTGAAAGAAAGGCTTTACTTGCTGAGCAAAACAAAAATAATCTTAAACAAGAGACTATAGTGCATCAAAAGGCTAGGTGTAGTTGGTTAAAACAAAGCGACATGAATACAAGGTACTTCCACTCTGTAACTAAGTGGAGAAGGGCATCGAATGGGCTAAATGGAATTTTAGAGAATGACCAGTGGTGCGAGGAACCTACACTGGTAAAAGGTAAGGTTAAATATTTTTTTTAATCTAGATTTAAAGGTGGGGATTGCCTACAAGTTAGGTTAGAAAGTGTTGCGTTTGAATCTCTAAATAAAGAAGACAATAAGGTGTTGGTCGGGTTTATTAAAGAAGAAGAAGGAAAAGAAGCCACGTAGAGTTGTGAGCGTTCTAAAAGCCCAGGACCATATGGGTTTAATTTTGGATTCATTAAGTTCATTTGGGAGGTCATAAAAGGGGACTTAGTTAGTGTTATTCAAAATTTTGCGAAAAGAGGTAGTTGGCCTAAAGGCTCAAATGCATCTTTTATCTCCCTAGTGCCTAAGGTAAATAACCCTACTTTGTTAAATGATTTTAGATTTATCTCTCTTTTTCAGGTATGTTTACAAGATTGTGGCTAAGATTCTGTCTAGAAGGTTCAAAAGAGTGCTGAGCAAGGTTATTTATCAAAGGAAGACGACATTGTTAGAAGGGAAGGGGCTTTTGGAAAGTGTTTCAGTTTCTAACGAGACATTTGAAGAGGTCAAGAGAAGGAAAGGTAAATGTCTCTTTTTAAAGCAAGACTACGAGAAAGTGTGTGACTCTATTAGATGGGATTTCCTTTACATGCTTGAGAAGCTAGGATTTTGTGGAAAATGGATTGAATGGATGAGAGCATGTCTCGAATACTCATCCGTATTGGTTGTAGTAAATAGAAGTCCAATAGGTGAATTCAAGTCGAGTAAGGGACGCAGACAAGGCGATCCTCTCACCCCGTTCCTTTTCATTATAGCTGCTAAGGGGCTAGTTGGGATTCTTAGGCAGGTTGTTATGAAAATTTTGTTGCAAAGTATGGAAGTGGGGGATAATAAGGTAGAGGTGAATATGTTAAACTATGCAGATGATACCCTTTTCTTCTACAAAGTAGTATCCAAAATGTTATGAAAATGAAAGCCATCATGTGCTGTTTTGAGCTAACATCTGGCCTAAAAGTTAACTTCTCCAAAAGCAAGTTAGGTGGGGTGGGTTTAAATTAGTCTCAGATGATGTATTATGTTGCAGTGTTAAAGTGCGATATCATGAAGCCCCCATTTATGTACTTGGGGATGACCATTGGAGGTAACCAAAGTAGGTCTAGTTTCTTGGAGGGTATTGTTGGGAAATTTTGGAAAATATTGGATACTTAAAAAGGAAAGTTTTTGTCCCTAGCAGGAAGGATATGTTTGATTAAATCAGTGTTAACATCTCTCCCTCTATTTTACTTCTTTTTCTTTAAGGTTCCAATGACAGTGGTGAATTCTACTAAGAAAATTCAGAGAAGGTTTTTGTGAGGCTGGGGGAAGGAAGGAAGATAGCTTGGGTTGCTTGGGACAAAGTTAGCATGTCTAGAGAGGAGGGTGGATTATCTATTAAAGACCTTAGGTTGTTTAACGAGGTTCTCTTTGTACGCATTAGGGAAATGTGAAAAGAAAAACGTTGTGTGTGGGGAAACCATTCACACTAACCACTACCCAGACACAAGCCTAATTAGTACATTGTGTTGTCAGTTTGCCATATACTCAGTGAGTTTTCCTCTAAGTAACATAAAAAAATTACGTGAACCCTAAACTAAAAAAATTTACTCATTGAACGATTAAAAAATAATATATTTTGTATAAATCAATTGCGTAATTGTGAATGTAATATGTTCTTCAATAAATATCATGCTTATAAAAATCTTTGTAAGTGTATGAATAGACTTGTTGAATTGTTTATCATGCTTATAAAAAGCTTTGTAATACCCAGCTTGAAAGTTGCAAAAAAACAACTTTGTACGAGGATTTTCAAGCTTGTCATATAAAAATTACTGTTTGGGCCAAGCTTGTAAAAAAACAAATTATATTTTCTAGTAAAAATGTTGTTTTTACCTCTAAACCACTTTTTTTTAAACTTCATGTTAGGCATCACAATTGATGGAGGAGGAGTTGCTCCATGAGGTTCCAAGCCGAATGATGAATAAAGTATTGTACTGGACCATATATTCAAAATCATGATAGAATACTGTACTGGACAGATTGCTCAATGCTCGGGGCTCGGTGCACGGGTGTGGGTAGGTTAGCTCGGTAGTTGGGCCCACGATGTGGGTCATGAGTTTTACCCCAATTATATTAGTAAGCTCGTTAGAGAATACTTAGGATAATATTTTTATTATATATTAAAATAAGGTTATTAGCAAAATATGTTTTTTAATCTAACAGATAAGTGTGTGTGTGTGTGTGTTTGTTAAAATACGTAAATATATGCACAATTGTTGGTTGAAAATATAAAGTTGCACCATGAGTAAAGGTGCCCACGTTAAATAGAATGTTTTCCTACTGTTAGCAACTGAAGTGGTGCCCCGTTAGCAGGTGATTTTTCTGTTGTTATTTTATGCTTTCAGTAGAGATAAGATTCTCATGAGAGAAAGTTGTTACAAGAATCATGAGAGAAAGTTGTTACAAGAATAGTTATAAGAGGTGCTTGAGTCCCCCGGTAAAGGTACATTGTTTCTGTGACCAAAACTAAATACCTATTTGATTTTAGTAAGCTCTCACTGACTTGATCGTCGAAGTGTGATCAACAGGTAGAGCCCCCTTTGTTTCAACGGAGCCACGTTCTAGTGCAACAAGAAGACGTGGAACAGATTCTAGAGGAGACATGTTAGGAGTGTGATACAAACCCACAGATGACTCAAGCCACAACAAGCAAATCCCAAAAGGGTCAGTCATCTCAACATACAAAGTCAGGCCCCACCAACCCTCGAGAAAGCATCAACAAAAGAAGAAGCTATAAACCAGATCACCTAAAGTTCTTCCTACTAGTCTTCTTAAATGTTTAAAATATGTTGTAAATAATTGGGCTCACTTTGGGGGTCTAAATAGAAAATATAGGCTAGAATAAGGTACGTTAAGCATAATAGGGGTTGTGGATAGCATGTTAGCTTGTTCCTAGCCCATTTGAAGGCATTTTGACCTAGTTTCTAAAATGACAAGCTAGGGTGCGGGATTGACTTAATCAAACCCTAAGGCTGCCCATTTTTTCCCTTTTCTCATCCTACCCATTTAGCTTGTTCTCCAAGGCTCCTTCACCTATAAATAAGAGGCCTACCTAGTGTATTTTACAAGTTGAAATTATAGTAAAGAAATTCTGCACATTTTTTGTATGAGTTGTGAGTGAGTGAGTCTCCTCCAAAATTGGTCTTATCTTGTGAGATATGAAGCTCTCAAGTGGCGGCCTCTTTTCACTCATCTTGATGATTCCACCCCATCAAGTGGCGTGATACATCCTTGATTCACCATCCATAAGTTCTTCTTTCATCATCTCTTCCATTAATCCATTTCCATTTCATTATATCATAAACATGTTCTTAGTTTTGTCTCTTTGAATTACATTTGGTCCATTCTTTTCTCTTATATTGTTTTTTCAATTTTCGTACCATATTTGTCATCATCATCACCATTTAATTGTGCTTTCCTTTTACCTTTGTGAAATGAACTTTCACATCTACTTAACCACTTGGTTAAGTTAATGTCCAGTGGGGATTTTCCTTAGGTTTTCACTTTTTAATTGTCTTAAAATCTCAATCATAAATATAAAAGTGTCACCTAATGATCAATCCTAAAATCAACTCACATCATGTGGTTATCAGAGCTTAGGTTCTTATGCTTAATTTGCTTCAGTTGATTTGGCACTTTACAATTTCTTTACATTCTTGCACCTTTAATTCTTGTCTTTAAATTCAAGTACCTTTACTTTCTTGTCTTTAAATTCAAGTACATTGACATTGCTTTTTATTTTCCAGCCCTTTATTTCTTGCACAATTTTTTTCCGGCCATTTTTATATTCATAGCATTTTTTGTTTTGAATATGTTTTTTTTTTGTCTTTTGTTGATCTTGCCTTTTCCTTTGAGTCTTATATTTATTAGTCTTCTAGGAGTCTTTGTTTTGATTCTACTTACTTGATTTTAGTTTTGAAATTTGAAAAGTAATTAGAAACTTGTTTTTAGTAGAGGTAGATTTGAAGTTCCAAAAACATGATTTCAAGTGTTCAATTATATTGAATCCAACCAAAAAAATTTGTGAAAATTGAAAGTTCTTGGAAATTTTGCATGATGCAAACTATGGTCATTTCTTTCCATAAATCAAAATTTGTATAAAAAATAAAAAACAAAACAGGAAAGAGATATTGAAAACGCATCTTTGGTTATCACTTATCAAAGAAAAATCATTTTCCAAAATATGGATTCAACTTGATTGGCAAATTGTTTTCAACCTTGTGGAATTTTTTATCCTTTTGCTTTAACAATTTCTAAAGAAAAAGTTTCTTAGTTAAAAGTTTAGTAAGTTTCTTAGAGTCTTCTTTTGTGCCTTTTCTTGTTTGTCTTCCTTTTCAAGTTTTGTCATATTCTCTTTTTCCAATTTGGTTTAGTCTTTCTTGTTTAAAGCTTTTCTTGTTTTTCTTTTCTTTCTTTCCTCAAGTTTTATGGTGAATTACCTTGAGCAAGTGTTGAGGCTTTGGCATTATTCACTTGAGAGTTTTCAAACCACAAGAACGACCTTGGTTAAGGGAAGAAAATTTTCTTTGAGTGGTTGAGGGCTTTTCTTCAAATTACCACAAGCTTTAACTTTCTCCCTAACTTCTTTTCTTTAATTTGTTAGTTCCTTGTGTTTCTTGTTTGTTATGGCTCATATTTCAAGTGGTGCATCTTCCAAACCGCAATCCTATCACAAAGCCCATC
Organism: Phaseolus vulgaris; assembly: GCF_051622355.1. Classification (NCBI taxonomy): domain Eukaryota; kingdom Viridiplantae; phylum Streptophyta; class Magnoliopsida; order Fabales; family Fabaceae; genus Phaseolus; species Phaseolus vulgaris. The sequence continues at coordinate 14,788,205 of NC_143501.1, read as the reverse complement.
TTTTGGGAGAACTTGTGGAGGTCAAGAAGCAACTTGTCCACAAAGAAGAGAAAATTAGCCAATTTGTGAAAAGATTGCAAAGATTAGAAGAAGCTCAAGTAAGGCAAACTCAAGAAGAAGAGGACCACATTCTTTTGCCAAACGGCACCATCAACACCAACCACAACCACCACATTCTTTTGCTTTTGTAAAGTTACCTAGTTTTAGTGGGTCCAATGACCCTTCTTTGTATTTAGATTGGGAAGCTAAGGTTGAACATCTCTTTAATGTGTATAAGGTCACCGAGGACCACAAGGTTAGGTTAGCTTCCCTAGTTTTTTTAGACTATGTCAACCAATGGTGGCAACAAACTGTAATGGACATTGGGCTAAACAAGAGGCCAGCCGTGGTCTCTTGGTATGATTTGAAAGCATGTATGCGCGCGCGGTTTGTTCCTCCTCCTTATAGGAAGGAACTCTTGTTGAAGCTCCAACGGCTTCATCAAGGACATAGGACGGTAGATGAATACTTTAAAAACTTAGAAACAACTTTGACTAAACTTAATATGCATGATAATGAAGAGTCAAAGATAGTTTGGTTTGTAAGTGGTTTAAGGAGAGAAATTCAAGATATTGTAGAATTATATGAGTACTTTTCTTTCAAGAAAGTGGTTCACCTAGCCATCAAGGTAGAATCACAACTTTTAAAGAAAACAATTTTCAAAACTACTCATAATGATGGCTTCTACAAATCTTCTTGGAAGGATACAAACAACAATTCTACACATCCTTCTCCTTAAAATTTTTCATAAGAAACCACTTTGTTAGAATATATGGCCTTAAACGAGAGGGGGGTGAATTGTTTAAGAGGGATTTTTGAAATCTTTTTAAAGTTTAACAAAATTCTTTGTATGAATCCAGAATAGAAATCAGGTTAGCCAAGAACAAGATCAATAAAACAGCAAAGCAGCAGAAAAACAATTGGTTGTTTCTGCGAAACAATCAGTTGTTTATATCAGTAAAGCTAAAAACAGAATTTAAATGAGTTTAAGGGTAAGAGAAAGATACACCAACAGTTTATACTGGTTCACTCTTAAACCAAGAGCTACATCCAGTCCCCAGAAAACCACTGGGTAATCCACTAAGTAATCAAACCAAATTACAACACACAATCCACCAAAGCAGTGACCTTGAACCCTTCAAGAAACACACTCACTTTGGCAATTCACACACCAAAAGTATTGATCTTGATCCCCTCAAAAGCACACAACACTCCTTGGCAACACAACACAAGAAATACAGAAGGTTGAGAAGAGATTACACTTGTTTACAGAACAATCTGAAATCAATACAAATGCAATCCTATTCCACTCTCTTTAGAAAACCCAAAGCTTTGATGTGAATGTTCAAATCTTGAATCAACTCTTTCACAATTGAAAAACTCAAATATGTTTCTCTCCTTTATTTGAAAACATAAACAAACTATTTATATTTTCCAAAGATTGGTCAAAGCATTTAATGAAGGAGCGTATTCAGTTGAAAATCATTTAAAGCACATTCAACCACCAAAACAAAATTTTGTTAGGATTTCAAAGAAACAATCAGTTGAAACCACGAAACAACCGATTGTTTGGTTTGGCAGTTGAGTCAACCAAACTCAAACAGTTTTCAACCTTTTCAAAAACTCCTAAGAGTAAAACAGCCGATTGATTCGACAAAACCACAGGTTGTTTTTCACGTAGTTTGAAAAACACTTTATTTTAAAAAGGATTTAAAATACATTAGCTTTAGATTCAACAATGGAGTGGATTACATATAAAACTACCCAAATCCCTCCCAAAACACAGCAGCAACACATCCTTGCATCAAGCACAACAGATTTGGATTCTTCAAAGAATATTTTGAATTCTTCAAAGCATTTGACCACTCTTGATCAACAATCTCCCCCTATTTGATGAAGACAAATCCCTAGTTGCTCGTGTTGGTCTTTGTTTGAATCTGAAGCAGCACCTGCAAAGCAAAACTTATGCATACCAGAGCATCTTTAACAGCAGGTTAGAAAGCACATTAACTAGTTTTCTACATGAACCTTAGAGCAGAAAAACCAGCATAAACAGCAATACTATATTAGACAAATAACCGGTTGTTTCCTCGATTCAATCGGTTGTTTCTAGCAGCAGAAGCAAAAAACAACCTTAAAAGCATAAATTAAAGAGATTTAACAGTTTGAAACAGATTGAAGAGCAACACACAACCAATTTTCCCCCTATTTGTCTTCACAAATAGACTTTATGCATAGAAAACAGTTTATGAGAGATTTTGATAGTCAAGAATGCCTAACTCATTTCTTAAAAAGAAAAACCTGTCTTTTGGTTAAGGTTTTGTGAATATATCAGCAAGCTGTAGTTTTGTTTCAATGAACTTTATTTCACAATCTCCATTGTTCACATGATCTCTTATGAAGTGATGACGAATCTCAATGTGATTTGTTATTGAGTGCTGAATCTGATTTTTGGTGAGATTTATAGCACTTGTGTTGTCACAAAGCAAAGGAACCTTGCTAATCTTCAATCCAAAATCTGCAAGTTGTTGTTTAAGCCAAAGAATTTATGCACAACAGCTCCTAACAGCAATGTATTCAACTTCTGCAGTGGAAAAAGCTACACAAGCTTGTTTCTTACTATACCAAGAAATAAGACTTGATCCAAGAAGATGACAAGTTCCACTTGTGCTTTTTCGGTCCAGATTACACCCTGCAAAGTCAGAATCTGAGTATCCAATTAAATGTATAGGTGAGTAAGAAGGATACCATAGACCAACATTGGTAGTTCCTTTGAGATATTTGAGAAACCTTTTGGCAGCCTTGAAGTGAGATTCCTTTGGATTTGCTTGATATCTTGAACAAAGACATACGACAAACATGATATTCAGTCTACTTGTGAGATAGAGTAAAGAACCAATTAAGCCTCTATATTTTGTTTGATCTACCCCTTTTCCAACAGCATCTGCATCCATATAACAGCTTGAAGGCATAGGTGTGTTAGCTTCCTTGTAACTCTCCATTTCAAATTTCTTGAGGATTTCTTTGCAATACTTTGATTGACATAAGAAAATTCCATTCTTTGATTGTTTAACCTGCAACCCAAGAAAGAAGGAAAGCTCTCCCATCATGGACATTTCAAACTCACCTTGCATTGCAGCAACAAACTCCTCACACAAACTATCTTCGGTAGCACCAAAAATGATGTCATCAACATAGATTTGGACCAAAATAATTTCAGAATTTGCTTTCTTGATGAAAAGAGTTTTGTCAATCATTCCTCTTTCATAACCATGAGATAAAAGGAAGTTGCTAAGCCTCTCATACCACTGCCTTGGAGTTTGTTTAAGCCCATACAAAGCCTTTTTCAACTTAAAAACATGATTGGGATGTTGATGATCCTCAAAACTCGGTGGTTGCTCAACATATACTTCTTCATTGATGAAACCATTGAGAAAAGCACTTTTCACATCCATTTGAAAGAGTTTGAATCCACTCGTGCAAGCAAAGGCCAGCAACAACCTCGCAGCTTCCAACCTTGCAATAGGGGCAAAGGTTTCACCATAGTCAATTCCTTCCTCTTGATTGTAGCCTTTGGCAACTAGCCTTGCCTTGTTTCTAGTAATTACTCCAGTCTCATCTAGCTTGTTTCTGAATACCCATTTAGATCCAATGACATTCATCTCATCTGTCTTGGGGACAAGAAACCACACATCATTTCTAGCAAACTGATTCAGCTCTTCATGCATTGCATCCACCCATTTTTCATCTTTAAGAGCTTCTTCAATAGACTTTGGTTCAACTTGAGAGACAAAAGCAGTGTGCCTGCAAAAGTTTGATATAGAGCTACGTGTAGAAATACCCTCCTTTATCTGCCCAATGATGTTCTCCACTAACAGATCTCTTGGTATTCTCCATTCCTTAGGCAGCTCATCCTGCTGTAGAATTTCAACCGGTTGTTTCGATGAATCAATCGGTTGTTTTTCTGGACAACAATCCAGTTTCTGCATAATGATGTTCTGTTAGTCCTTTTCAGTGTTGATCTATGAGGGATTCAAGACTTTGTGATCAACTTCATCAAATACCACATGAACAGATTCTTCTACAATCATGAGCCTCTTGTTGTAGACTCTATAAACATGACTGTTTGATGGATAACCAATAAAAATGCCTTTATCTTCTTTTTCATCAAACTTTCCCAGATTTTCTTTCCCATTATTCAGAACAAAACAGCTACATCCAAACACTCTTAGGTGACTAATGTTTGGCTTCCTTCAATTGAAGAGTTCATAGGGTTTTTTCTTTAAGATTGGCCTTATTAGCACTCTATTCATCACATAGCAAGAGGTGCTAACAGCATCAGCCCAAAAGTACTTAGGTAGGGAGGACTCACTTAGCATGGTTCTTGCTAATTCCTCTAGAGATCTGTTCTTTCTTTCCACTACCCCATTCTGTTGAGGGGTTCTTGGTGCAGAAAAATTGTGCAAGATCCCAGTTTTCTCACAAAATTTGCTGAATTTCTCATTTTGGAATTCTCCTCCATGATCACTTCTTATTGAACCAATACTGCAGTTTCTTATGTTTTGTAAGGCTCTTGCAAGCTTCTTGAAAGCCGAGAAAGCATCACTCTTTGATTATAAGAAGAGTGTCCATGTGTACCAAGAAAAATCATCCACAATAACAAGAGCATAATAGTTGCCACCAAGACTCATGGTTCTTGAAGGGTCAAATAAATCCATGTGGAGCAGCTCAAGGGGTTTTGAAGATGAAACAACATTTTTAAGTTTGAAGAATTTTTTTAACTTGTTTCCCCTTTTGACATGCTTCACATATGTGGTCCTTCTCAAACTTAAGCTTGGGCAACCCAATCACAAGATCTTTTGAGATTAATTTGTTTAAGTGATTCATGTGAATGTGAGCAATTCTTCTATGCCATAACCAAAATTCATCATGCTTAGAAAGAAGACAACCAATAGAACAAGGAGAAGAAATATCCAAGAGATAGACATTGTTGATTCTCTTACCAATCAACATTACCTCTTTTGAGTTGGGAAGGCAAATTTCACAAGAGTTTGTCTTGAAGATTACTTGATAGCCTTTGTCACACAGTTGGCTAATGCTAAGCAAGTTGTGTTTTAGTCCCTCCACATACAGGACATCATGAATAAGCAAGATACTCTTGTCTCCTATAGAGCCTCTTCCAAGAATTCTTCCTTTGTTGTTGTCTCCATATGTTACATGGCCTTTTTGTTTGAAGATGATGCTCACAAACTTAGATTTATCTCTTGTCATGTGTTTTGAGCAACCACTATCCAAATACCATTGTTGCATGCTTTCCATCAATTTTCCCTACAAAAGACAATTTCAAGTACAAAGATTTGGTCCCCTTATAAATGTGGGTCCTTTTGATTTACATTCATCACTGGGAACTTCAGAATCTTTAGGAATCCATCTCATAATGCCTTTAGGAACAGAATATTTCCAAATTTTACAGAATCTGACTGAATGGCCTTTTTTCATGCAGTAGAAGCATGTAACAATCGGTTGTTTCGATTTAACAATCTGTTGTTTTTCTGGCAGTTTTGAAAATGATTTTGAAAACTTATCTTGCTTGTTCTATGGATTAAAACCTAATCCTTCTTTTCCAAAAACACAATTTTGAGATGCCTAGACATTCTCAAAGTTGGATTTACCCTTTGAAAGCTTATCCACAGTTCTTACAAGATAATGAATTTTCTTTTCAAGATTTTCACAATTTTCACAAACAATGCAAGAAGAGTTTTTGTAAAGAATTTCAAGATTTTCAAAATCTGTTTGAATTTTCCAACTCTTCTTCCAGTGATTTAACTCTGTTTTCAAGCCAGTTGTTCATTCCCTTCAACCGGTTATTCAAGAGAGTCAATCGGTTAGCTTCTTCATGAGTTTCTTTAAAGGCTTGAAGTAATTGACTATAGTTTTCAGCAGCAGAAGAACTTACATTACTTTCACTGCTTGAATCATCCTTCTTTTTGGCCATAAAACACAGATTGAGACCTTTTTTATTTTGCCTCCTTTTTCTTCTTGATTGACTTCTTGTCTTTGCTTTCTTTATTTTAGTGATACTCTCATGAGTTGCTTTAAGTGTATCCCACATCTCCTTAGCAAATTCACATTCTAAGATCCTGAAAAGTTCTTTAGAATCCAAAGCAGAGGTTATGATATTCTTGGCAATACAATCAAACTTGGCAATACAATCCAAGGAGTTGCATCCCAAATTCCTTGATCAATGGATTCAACAAATATTTTCATTCTAGCTTCCCAATACTTATAATTCAAACCACAAAACAAAGGTGGTTTGTTAATTGAAGCATCCTCCTCAAAAGGTAGTTTTCTAGTCATAGAAAAAAGATTTTAGGATCAAACTTGAATATTTTTCAAGTACCAAGCTCTGATGCCCATTGTTAGAATATATGGCCTTAAACGAGACGGGGGGTGAATTGTTTAAGTGGGGTTTTTGAAATCTTTTTAAAGTTTAACAAAATTCTTTGTATGAATCCAGAATAGAAATCAGGTTAGCCAAGAACAAGATCAATAAAATAGCAAAGCAGCAGAAAAACAATTGGTTGTTTCTGCGAAACAATCGGTTGTTTCTGCAAAACAATCGGTTGTTTATACCAGTAAAGCTAAAAACAGAATGTAAATGAGTTTAAGGGTAAGAGAAAGATACACCAACAGTTTAACTGGTTCAATCTTAAACCAAGAGCTACATCCAATCCCCAGAAAACCACTGGGTAATCAACTAAGTAATCAAACCAGATTACAACACACAATGAACCAAAGCAGTGACCTTGAACCCTTCAAGAAACACACTCACTTTGGCAATTCACACACTAAGAGTATTGATCTTGATCCCCTCAAGAGCACACAACACCAGAAATACAGAAGGTTGAAGAGATTACACTTGTTTATAGAACAATCTGAAATCAATACAAATGCAATCCTATTCCACTCTCTTTAGAAAACTCAAAGCTTTGATGTGAATGTTCAAATCTTGAATCAATTCTTTCACAACTGAAAAACTGAAATATGTTTCTCTCCTTTATTTGAAAACATAAACAAACTATTTATATTTTCCAAAGATTGGTCAAAGCATTTAAGGAATGAGTGTATTCTGTTGGAAATCATTTAAAGCACATTCAACCACTGAAACAGAATTTTGTTAGGATTTTCAAAGAAATAATCGGTTGAAACCACGAAACAACCGATTGTTTGGTTTGGCAGTTGAGTCAACCAAACTCAAACAGTTTTCAACCTTTTTAAAAACTCCTAAGAGTAAAACAATCGGTTGATTCGACAAAACAACAGGTTGTTTTTCACTTAGTTTGAAAAACACTTTATTTTAAAAATGATTTAAAATACATTAGCTTTAGATTCAACAAAGGAGTGGATTACATATAAAACTACCCAGATCCCTCCCAAAACACAGCAGCAACACATCCTTGCATCAAGCACAAAGGATTTGGATTCTTCAAAGCATAATTTGAATTCTTCAAAGTACTTTATCACTCTTGATCAACACATTTCTCCCCACAAAGTTTCTAAACACAATCCTTCTACCTCTACCCATAAGTCACCCATCAAAACTTCAAGAACTAAATGTTTAGGTTTTGGGCACATAGCTGTCAATTGTCCAAATAAACTCACCATAATGTTACAAGAGGTAAAACAAGACCAACTTAAAACAAAAACCAAAAGTGAGAATGAAAGAGAAAAAGAAGGACAAGATAACATGGGTCTCATCCCTTCACCTCAAAGGTATTTTTCTTCCTTGTCTTTTTCATTACCTAGACATTCTAAATACATGACATATTTGATTAAGAAGTTTAGGGATGATATTCTGAAACCTCCTAAAGGTTATCATGTGAACCTTCTAAGAGGATTTTCCAAAAATCATTTCATCCCCAAATATTCTTTCCAAACATGTCCTGTAGCTTGAATTCAAACATGTCATCTCCCTAAGCTTAATGAACGTAAGTTTGATTCACACCTACCATATACTCATCATGTGAACAGACTCACTATGTTATTTGCAAGAGTACTAAATTCGAGGACGAATTATTTTGCACCTGGGGAGCATGATACAAACCCACAGATGACTCAAGCCACAACAAGCAAATCCCAAAAGGGTCAGTCATCTCAACATACAAAGTCGAGCCCCACCTACCCTTGAGAAAGCATTAGCAGAAGAATAAGCTATAAACCAAAGCACCTAAAGTTCTTCCTGCTAGTCTTCTTAAATGTTTAGAATACGTTATAAATAATTGGGATCACTTTGGGGGTCCAAATAGCAAATATAGGCTAGAATAAGGTACCTTAAGCATAATAGGGGTTTGGGTAGCATTTTAGCTTGTTCCTAGCCCATTTGAAGGCATTTTGACCTAGTTTCTAAAAGGACAAGCCTAGGATGCGGGATTGACTTAGTCAAACCCTAAGGTTGTCCATTTTTTCCCTTTTCCCATTCTACCCCTTTAGCTTGTTCTCCAAGGCTCCTTCACCTATAAATAGGAGGCTTACTTGGTGTATTTTACAAGTTGAAATTATAGTAAAGAAATTTTGCACAATTTTTGTGTGAGTTGTGAGTGAGTGAGTGAGTCTCCTATAAAATTGGTCTTATCTTGTGAGATATGAAGCTCTCAAGTGGCTGCCTCTTTTCACTCATCTTAGTGATTCCACCCCATCAAGTGGCGTGATACATCCTTGATTCACTATCCATAAGTTCTTCTTTCATCATCTCTTCCATTAATTCACCTCCATTCCATTCTATCATAAACATGTTCTTAGTTTTGTCTCTTTGAATTACATTCGGTGCATTCTTTGCTCTTATATTGTTTGTTCAATTTTCGCACCATATTTGTCATCATCATCACCATTTAATTGTTTTCCTTTTGCCTTTGTGAAATGAAACTTCACATCTACTTAACCACTTGGTTAAGTTAATGTCCAGTGGGGATTTTCCTTAGGTTTTCACTCTTTAATTGTCTTAAAATCTCAATCATAAATATAAAAGTGTCACCTAATGATCAATCCTAAAATCAACTCATATCAGAGTGGAACTTTTTACCATAGTCAACCGGCGAGAACAAATACTATTTCCAAATGTTCAAAATATCCAAATGTAATTCATTCAAACCAAAGAAAACATCTAATAAAAAGAAATTGAAGTCATTACAAAGTTTTTAAGAAACTAATAAGTATTATAATCTTGAGTAGGTGAATTGTGTTGCTCATCATGATTACTATCTTGTTGCACTTGATCATTATCTTGCATCTGATTCTGTTGAGTATTTGGTTGTTGAGTATTTGGCTGGTGAAAAATATGTTGTGTAGCCCCTATTGCTTCAGGCGGTAGATATTGAATCATAAGATCATGAAAGAATTGAAACCGGGAATTCATGTATCGAATTTGCTCCTCACTTATTGATAGTTGTTGTCTAAGTTCAACAATTTCTTTTGAATCAACTTTCTTACTAAAAGATGCTTGTGTTTGTTATAAGTAACGATCAACACAGTCATCCTAACGATCGACACATCCAACCTCGTACACTCGTCCCTTGTACCTTCCACCTGCAGCTTCTAACCAATAATTGTTTCTTAATCTTTCCTCCTCAGAGAATCTAATCTTTCTCTACAATTAGAAGATGACAAATGGTACAAGGGACTTTGAAGAGTTATGAAGGAGGCACCTATGAGGCATCTTGGAAGAAAGACGGGAGCCTACTTGGAGCACTTAGAATGACACCATGTTAAGTCTTGAGAAGAGGCCATGTGGACATCTAACTTGGCCTTAAGTTGTAAAACCTAAGGCGTAAAATCGTAGACTAATTAACCCAGAATACAAGGTCAAGAAAGGAAAACCTAATTCTACTATTTACAACACTAAGAGATAGAATATATGTTGAAGATGGGAGCTTTGATGTGTCAAATCCAATGAAGCTTGAAGTTGTGTGATGTTTTAGGTTTAGGTTTGGGTTTGGGTTTGGGTTTAGATTCTTTGTAAAGATCAGTTTTGAATCTCAGACAAAGTTCATTTCAATTAGTTTTAAAGATTAAAGTGTTTTTCCATGCAAAAGGAAACAACCGATTAAAGTTTCGAAACAATCGGTTGTTTGTAACCTAGCTGGAAAAGAAGGTTTTGAAACTGTTTTATAACTGACAAGAGCATTCAACCGGTCAAATCGTGGTTTTACCGATTAAATGTATGTCCTTGTAACAACTTTTTTAAAATCTGTTTCAACTGATTTGGTTGTTTAGATTTGCTTCAACGTTAGCATTTCAAGTATTATAAATATGTTTTTGATTCCAACGTTTAGTGGATGATGAGATTTGATGAAACCATAAAACCTATGATACTCTGAGTTGAGAGATTACAATACTGTTTGTGAAAAGGTTTCTACCAAGTTTTTAGCAAGATTGCTTTGTGCTTTGTTATGGTGAAAAGAACTGATCTATAGGGTGTTGGTGTATTGTGTTTAACCAGGTGTTTTCTAATCATATTCAAGTTCTTGTAATTGTTCATATAACATTTTGTATATCTGTGTAAAATCCTGTAAATTCAGTGTGATTCTGGCTTGAGGTGTGTGTTGTGTACAAGAAAGGTGAGTAGGCTTTGTGGGATTCAAAGTTGGTGTTTGTGTAATCTGTGATTGGTTGCATAGTGAAAACTCAGTGGTTTGACTGAGGACTGGATGTAGCTCTGTGATTGAGTGAACCAATATAATCTATGTGTGTTATTAAACTGTTTGTATTTTTCGTTGTCATAAACAACTAGTTAAATCGCAATTTTAACCGATTGATATTTTGATTCCAGTTTCTGTTTGACTATTGAGTTGCTTTTTTGATTTGTTTGTTAAAGCTTCATTCTAAAACAAGTATTTGTGAAAATAGTTTGAAAACAATTCACACCCCCTCCCTCCCCCCCCCCCCCCCCCCTTGTTGTAGCCATCAAACCTAACAATATCTTCTATAAAGCTTTATAATTCTCAATTCTCTCTGCTCTTAGACTGAGTTGTGGTGGCTAGATATGTTGGGATGGTCCTCCACCAAACCTTCCCTCTTGAAAAGGATATGTCCTCAGATCCAGATTATAGCTCATGTCTGCCACCACCTTTATGTTCGTGTTTTAATTTGTCCTCTAGAGTTAAAGATTAACATGTGGAAAATCAAATAGTAAAATGAATTAAATATGTATAACAAAAGTAAGAAGAACATTTTGGATCCAAGGAGTATGTATGTTGTCATTTTTATTTACTTGTTTTTGTACCTTATGAATTTTCCTATTTGAGTGATCTTCTTGTTTTATTCTAAAGGAGTTTATTCCTACGTATGATTCATCTCCAAACAAATGTTTTTCTAGAATCAACTCCTCATAAAAAAAAATTTCTGCATAAATATCTAGTTTAGCTTTAGACAGAAGATTTTCTTCAAGTAATTTTTCACAAAAGTGTTCTAAGGAAGAAAATTATGGTTCAGGTATAGACAAAGAATTTTTTGTTAGGTCTTATTCTTCTTCAAATTCTAAAACTTAGATTTGAAAATTTCTTCTTCATTGGAAGAAGATTGAGTATCAATTAAACTTTTATCATCATGATCTGTTAAAGATAATTTTACATTGGAAGAACATCCAAGAATTTGGTGTTCCTAACCATGATCATAAGAATTGAAAGGATGATAATGTGTAGAATCCGATGCAGCATACAAAATTTGACTTTTTTCTTGGGTTAAAGAGAGTTTGGGTGTAGAGAAGGTCTTAAAAGATTAGATTATCTTTGAATTAGACCTCTCCGTATATGTTTTCTTATAAGTTTTAGAAGTTTTAAGAAACTAAGCAACATGTTTTTCAAATGAGAGATTTCACTTTTGCTTCTTGTAAATCCCTTTTAAGTTCTTTCCTTTTTATAAGGATGAGATTTAAACTCACTTCTCAATATTTTTAAACTTTATTTGGTCACTTTTAAATCTAAAGTGTATAAAGTAAAAAAAATTGTTGAATAAAAATATCCTATTATTTTTCCTTTTTAATGATATTGTCTTAATATAAGAATATTTATATATAGTTTTATGAGTAACATATATCATTTAAGAAACCCAACATATACGAACATTTTTGTCATCCTTTTACAAAATTATATCAACAAATTTAGGATGTCTCATTGTTATGATATTGAATCTCAATTTTTTTTTTTTAGAAAAATGACTTCTTATAGTAAAATAATAATTTATATTATGATTTTTAAGGAACCTGTTTTTTCATAAAAAGTGGATAGTAAAGAGAGAGAAATCACTTTTAATTAATAAATTGTTTTTAGTATTACTTTTTTAACCTAACAAAGTAAGACATGTTATGGCTTAATTCGATGCTAATGTAGTCTGTTTTTCTTCTTAACAGATAAAGTTTCGAGTGAATTGATTATATGTATCGAGGTCTCTGAACTTTTATCTAAGGCATATAGAAATGTTAGAGAGAAAAAGGGAGATAAGAAATATATTATTTACTCTTATTAGAAAGTGATATGCACTCAAATTAACTAAAATGAAGGATATGTGTCAAAGTTTGTTCGTAATTCATATAAAGTATATATCAAAATCTAATTTACTTTTGAAATTATTAATTAATTACACATTTTATGAAATATAAATATTAAATTTTATTCAAAAAATCACTTGTAACAAATATATAGTAATTTGAAATTATTTTAAATTTAAAAATGATTTTGAAAAAAATAATTTTAAAATGAAGTTTAAACTAATTTATATATATCCAAACCATTTTTTAAATATAAATATAAATTTGAATTTAAAATTTAATATAATTATTCATATTTGAATCTATAAAAAATTAAAATTAATTAATCTTCTTTAAATGTGAATTTAGTTCCAATTTAATTATTTAGATTTATATTGACTTTGGATTGTATTTTTAAAATTGTCCATCCCTATCATGAAAGTGAGATGTGGGAGAAAGGCCCATTGTATGAGATGGGATATTTTGAATGAGAAATGATACACACTAGTGATGGACCCATATTTCTTATTGGAATCTCACTCCAAAAATTTGCTCTTAAAAGCAATAAACAATTGGAGAATATTTGGAGGCCCCTACTCAATTTAGCTTACATGCAATCTAATAATTCCAATAAGTGTGTTTTGAATTAGCATTGATAAATTTAATTTTGAATTAATTTGATTGTGAAAGGATATGATTTATATCTGAATTTTTATAACAAAATTAAGTTAAAATTCAGCATAATATTTTGTTTTGTCTATCACAAAAGATACTATAATTGTTTCAACCTATAATAAATTATGCAATATCAGTTACTTAATGAGGAGTAATATAGAGTGACAAGTTCAATCAACAGTAATTTGCATTCTATGTAACTAAAAAAAGGAATAATCTAAGTCATCTCTCAAATGAGTTTCAAAGTTTTAAGAAAGTAAATGAAAATTTGTTAGCAAAGAAACTTTATGAAACTAATGAAAATTATCCAAAATTATGGTGGGTTTAATCTTGAGACTAATGGGAGAGTTTGAGTTTTATATTAGGTAGAAATTTTGTTGTTGAGAATAACATATAAATAAATAAAATAAATAACCTATTTTCTTAAAATTTTAGGATAAGATTAATATCAAATTATCCATTGATGAAAATTTTCCTAGTGTTTGTATTCTTTCAATTTCTCAACCATTTATCCCAAAGCACTAAACAAAATTGAAATAAATCAATGTTTGACTTAACCACATAATTTTATTTAAATATTTTATATTAATTTTATAAACCTCGATACCATCTTAGATTTAAATGCTTTATAAAAAAATTATTCTAAAGCTAATTTTTTTAAAAATTAAATGGTGCTTAACTTAATTTTCAAACCTTACCCATATTAATATTTAAAATACTTTTTCTGTTAATTTATTTTATTCAAAGCATACCGTTTCTTAAATAATAATATTTATACAAGTAATATTACGTCATTTATAATTCTATGATATTTTTTTGTTAAACAACTATATATAATTTTAAACAAAATTCTAAATATTTCTTAACGTGAAGGTTTAGTCGTTTTTTTTTTTTAATTTCTAATGTACTACGTAGCTTTTAACATTCGGGTTAAGGTGATAATTCTACACATGTTATTAAATAGTTTAATTCGAATAAATTATGAAATACATTAAAAAAATAAAATTATAAAAAGTCACTTTTAAATAAATTAGAATAAATATATTATTGTATATTAAAATCGTTAAAGAAATAAAGTTAAGAATGAGATTAAAATTGTCAACTTTTAAACTTGTAGATCAAAATAGAACAATTAAAAATGAGATTAAAAACACTCCATTTTTTAAAACATGTAAGTCACAACTAAATCATTAAAATTGTAAGGACCCAAATCATACTTGTACTAGAGATAAATTGCACATCTAATTTTTTTTCATTGGTGTTAGAATGAAAAAGTTATTCCCAAAACAATGCAATTATTGATCTCTCTTGGGCCCAATAGCCACCTCCTAAGGTCAACAACACATTGTTTCATTGAATTGTTTCAATTTGCATTTCTGTTAACTATTTCTTTATATATTCCTCATCAATTTCTCTATCTATCTTCCATTTATTTCGAAAAAGAACTTCTCAAAATGTAAAATATATTTCAGAAAGTTCAATTGGAAGTTGTTTCTTCATGCATCACCCTGCTTTTGAGTGATACTTCCGTAATTTATTTTTTATCATCTAATTTTATTTTTATTCTAAATTAGGTAATTTGAAATAAGAAAACATATTCTAAATCAACTTGTCCGAAATTTATCGTAAAGAGTTGTTTTTTTAATAGCCCAATATGAAATTACCAACTTATAATCATACATTATACTATCCAGAACGTAATTTTATTTTTCAAAAAACTTCATCTGAAAAATAATATGAAAAAACAAAACACTGTGATTTTTTTAAACTATAAGGTGTCACAAGAAAGTTAAATAAGTTTGAATTGGAAACTGTGATTTCATGGAATGTGTCCTAATATAAATCACCGTCTTAATATAACTCTCACAGTAGTAAATGTAGTTGTATATCCTCAAATACTAAACATTTTATCAATACATTTTGGTATTATGGATATCAACATTTGATTATACTGAGTCTCTTACATAAATAACACATAAATAGTAGATTATGATAACCAATCTTTCATCTAAGTGTTATATCTCTTATTTCAATTTATAAGTGCATAATTATTCATTTTTCTCAATTTTATTATGTTAGATGTATGTAAATACTTAACGATTCTAATCAATTTTTGCTTAAGTGAAACCTCATTGTTTGATCGAAAATCGGTTTGAATTCATTTTCTTTATACTGGGTTATTTCTGCTTGGGCAAAAATAAACCAAAGACAGACCTCTCCTTTCTAGGCTTTTTTCACTTGAGTGAAAAATCCCTCGCTTGAGCGGAAATGCACCACCTTGCATTTCACTTAAGCGAGAGCCTTGTTACTTGAGCAAAAAGTTAACCACTTTGAGTCACATTAAGACCGCTTGACTTTTGCTTGAGTGAGAAGACCTTGTTTGAGAGAAAATACTTAGGAAAAAAACCTTCTCATTGGAGGAAACCTCCTTTTTTGTGCCAACATGCAAGTTTCCCATCCCCAAGTCATTCTCAAACAACCAAACATTAACTCGAGCACAAAAGGCAGTGCAAAAAATAATATTTATAATAGAGTATTTTACAATCATAATAATAAATGTATACAACACATTATAATTATTATCTTTGGATGATAACCCCTCAATCTAGATTATGTTAGTTTCTTTTCTCAAACAAAAATGTTGTGAGCAAACCTTAACTCTCTTTTGTCTCAAAATCCTAGACATCATTACCCCGATATACTAAATCCAATTAGAAAAGTCCTCAGAATCCAAAAACATTTCCAATAGAAACTATTTTAGGAATTTCAAACCAAGACTTACTCGTTCCCAAATTTGATCGTGTAGAGTTCTTTCTTTCTTCGTCAACTTCTTGTTTCTTCCTTTGAATCTAAAAATTGACAGAGTTTCAATCTATTTTTCTTAGAGAGAGAGTATAGAAAGAATAATGGTAAAGAGATAAAAGATTTTATGAACATGAACTACCAAGTTCTTCTATTTATAGATTTAAGAAAGCCATTGAATAATAATATAATATCTTATATTATATTTTTCATATGTTACAAGATGATGGTGAATTGGTTTACAAAATTGACCTTTTGTTATTAAAAAAATTGCTTGTTAAAAAATTTAATAAAGAGGGTAAAAATAAGCAATGACAATGGTTACGATGCATGAAGGAAAATCAAGATCATATAAAAAAAGAAGATGAAAAGAGATATTCACACATATTTTTATACTAGATTAATTTACAAGAATCTACAACCAATTTAATCTAACCTTAATTGGGTTTTCCATTATATTCTTGAATTATTCAATTGTAAGAGCACCTATGTAACCAAAACTAGAATTACATAATATTTCTTGAAACATCCTTTAAGAATAATTTGAAGGTATTGAAAACACTCAATCACCTACAAGCACACCACATGCTATGTATAACTGAAAGTGCAGTTGGCTTCAGGGCTTCAGGAAGGGTGGTTGAATGGAGCATGAACTCAAATAAATAATTATAATCAAAACAGTGTTAGCATTTAATAGAGTAAGAGTAGAGAGAAGTAGACACAAATTTATACTGGTCCACCCCATAACTAGGGATACGTCTAGTCCCCTTAAGCAACCCGCTTAAGGGCCTTTACTAACACAAATATTCTTCACCTCTCCAAGTTACAAGTATTTTATACCTCTCCAGGTAACAAGTATTTTTCACCTCTCTAGGTAATAAGTATTCTACACCTCTTCAGGTAACCGGTCTTAATCTCCCCTGAGAATAAGATCTCTCAACAAGTGAGAAACATTCTCAATTAGAGAGAAACAATGGAAATGCACAGGATTATCTTCACACAATAAAGGATTTACAATATATGGCTCACTTCTCAAAATATGAATGTTCTAAGTGGCATATATGAATGTTCTAAGTGGCATATATGAAATACACTAATGTAATCCTAGCTTACATCTTCATTTGTAGATCTTCTTCTTCATTGTTTTTTATTTGAATTTCTTCAACGAAAGATGATTGCTAGCAGAAGGTTGAAGAATTGTAGAATTTTAAAAGAGATGAAAATTATGACGGAGAATCTAAGTGAGGTTAGGCCAAAACTTAGTTTCTAGAGTGAGGTTGGACCAACACTATTAGGAATCTAGAAAATTGTCTAGCAAGAAAACAACTCTAGAAAGAACTTTGAACAAGTATAAGTGTCTCAAAATTTGGATATCATTTCATTACTCAAATCAAAGTTAAAAATCATGTACAAGAGACTCCTATTTATAGATCATCTTAGGAAAGTATTGTTAGTTCCTGGGTCTAATAATTTGTTTGCCAATGTATATAAGTGCACTTTCTGTGTTAATAGTATTGTCTTTTTAGGTTTCATAGTAAATCAAAATGGAGCCCATGTTGACCTCGAGAAAATAGAAGTCATCCAAGAATGGTCAAAACCATATAATGTGAGAGAAGTTAGGAGTTTTATCTAGAAATATTCTGATTTCGATTTCCAGAACACATTTTTTGAATTCCATAAATTTTTATCCAGAATGCATTTTTATTTTTGTATTCTGGATTTTTTTTATCCAAAATGTATTTTTTATTTTTGAATTTTATTTATTATTTTGTATTTTTAAATTCGGAATAAGGGTAATTTTGAAAATTTCAAAAAAATGATAGGTACAAGTTAAAATTGATATGGTGTAGGAAGAAATTGCCCTATTGGAATGGAACATCACTTCTACATATCATATTGTGGCCCAATTCTCTCACGGCGGTGAGGTTCTAATGATAGGCAAATGCTCCCTGCACCCAACACTTTCGAACCTGCACCCAACATAATTTTAAAAATTTCGAAAATACCCTTTATTTCGGAAATAAAAATCCAGAATTGAAAATAATGTATTTCAGAAAAATAAACCCAGAATAGATTTTTGTGTTTTGGATATAAAAATCTAGAAAAAAATCAAAATCCCATTCCGGATAAAAAAAATCGGAACTGAAAATAATACATTCCGGAAAAAATTATCCGGAAGAGATTATTGTGTTATGGAAAAGAAGGTCCGAAATGTAATTTTATAAGTACCCCATTTTTTAAAGGGTATTTTCGGTTTTTCCCCTGTGATTGGGTGCAGTGATATGGTGCAAGAAGCAATTGCCCTAATGATACCCATATTATTCTACCTTATAGGCCCGTTAGATGTAATATAGTTTTTGTACAGTTTGGGTTTATTTGTTGGGCTGGACTAAATTTTTTTCTTATAACAACCTCGCTCAACCATTGCCATCCGTGGAACGAATAATTTAAGCAAAGATGCAAATATTTAGCTCTAAAAGGTTATTTTAACACAGAACAACAATAAGTATTTTGACTATTGAAGTAATTTTACTGTAGTAAATTTAATTTTTCAATAAATACATTATTTATTTACTATAAATATAAATATTGATGTAATTTATTTAAAAAATGAAGAGAATATTTTTATTGAAAATGGATCAGATGAATCAAGTTAGAATTGGTTTAGAGTTAAAACTGCGATAATTAGTAACCCAATTAAGATTGGTTAAACAATGGTTATAAAATCCTTAGTGATGGAGAACCAATTCTTCATTTGATAAGCAGACGACAAAACCAATTCTTCAATTGATCGGCAAATAATATTTATAGGATGATCTACCAGTCGGGCCAGACAAATCAGTAATATTCAGTATTGGAGGTCGCTAGATCATCAGAGTGAATACACTAAAATAAAAAAATAAAAAATAAAAATAAGGTAATTCTATTTAAATTATTATATACATTAAATATTGTTTATCAATAATAAAGTCTATTATAAACTCTATAAATAAACATGTTATATAATAATAAAATATGTCTTATTAATATAAGAATCACATTCAAATATTAAATACTTACTTTAGTATCCGAGAATTTTTTGAAGATATATTTTTATCGAAAATTGAAGAACAAACAGGAAAGAGAGAAAAACACGACACTAGTTTCATGAAAGTGAAGAAGAAAAAAAAAAGTAGAGAAACTGCTAGATGAAACAAGAATTGGGAATAAACATGTTGTGTACTAATAATAGTAGTGCTGAAATGTACACAGTGTTTCTAATACAATGAATCTTTCTTTTTTATTGGATGACATTGATATATTTGTTAAAACTACGTATTTCAATTTATAAAACTACGTTTAATCCAAAAATGCATTATGTACTATATAATTTAAAATATTACACAATCTAAAAATTAATTTTACAATCCAAGCATGAGTATTTTAGATATTTCCAACGTTTCCATGGAGTACAAAAAGAAACGCAAGAGTATTTTAGATATTTCCATCATTTCCATAGAGTGCAAAAAGAAACAATGTGGGTGCATAAAGTAATTGTCTAAAAGAGATTATAAAGTAGTGGTTCTTAGACTTTTAGCCCTATCATCCTCCAAAACCAAACATGGTTATGAGTCACTAACCATGTTATAGCTCTCCTATCAAAGACTACATATGGTTGCTAAAAGTTATTATAGTTATTTAATGTTGATTGTGTTGACCAGGGTTTAGCCCTTTAAGACTGCATATATAATCATTATTCAACACTTGTTCCATCACTTGGCCTGCAAAATCAAATAACACAACTCATTCCACCAACATGGTACTCTCCCAGACACTATTCAGATACAACTACAAGCCTTTGACATGTCCAAAATTTAATGCCACAGTGTATTTGGTTGGACAGAGAACTCATCCCCGAACTAGTTATAAAACAGTTATTGTTGCTGCTCCTTTGTTCATAAGCAATGGATCCAATCCTCCTCACACCACAAACTTTGCACCCTGCAAAGCAATAGCACCTGAAAAAGATGCAAACATTGTTAGCAACTCCACTAAGGATGAGCTTTCTGATGGAGCTTCCAAGGGGAAGAGCTTCTGGGGTGCTGTTGGTTTGATCATTGGTACTGCTGTGGGGCCTGGAATGCTGGGTTTGCCTGCTTTGACCATTAAATCTGGCCCACTTCCTTCAACAATCATAATTCTTGCCTCCTGGCTCTATGTCATTTCCTCAATCATGATTGTTGCTGAACTTTGCTTTGATTTCATGGAGGAAGATGGGGTTGAAGAGGTGAGCTTCACAAGCCTTGCAACAAAGACATTGGGAAGTGGTTTTGGTGCCTTTGTTGCTGTGGTTTACTCCAGCTTGTGTTTCTCCTTGCTGGTGGCATGTGTTGCTGGTATTGGATCCCTTTTCTCTTCATGGTTTTCAGAAGTTAATGTTTTGGTTGCTCATGCCTTGTTTCCTCTTCTTGTTGGAACATTGATTGCCTTTTTCCCATTTAAGACCATTGATGTTGCTAACCGGCTTTTGTGCTTCCTTATGCTTTTCTCTATAACGGGACTTGTTGCTATTGGAATATTTGTGGCAAGAGCCAACATAATGAACTCATTTGCTTTAGCCTCATGGAATCTTTCATCAATACTTCCTATTATACCTGTGGCTGTACTCACATTGGGGTTTCATGTCATCACTCCTTTTATATGCAAGGTTGCTGGGAACACTCTACATGAGGCTAGGAAAGCAATACTAATTGGTGGGACAGTTCCTTTAGTCATGGTTCTGTCATGGAATTTGATTGTGTTGGGGCTTGCAGGAACTAATACCACACCATCCACTTCTGGTGACCCCATATCCCTTTTGCTTTCTGTGAAACCATCTGCTTTATCAGCTGTTCAAGGCTTTGCTTTCTCTGCTCTGGCAACTAGCTTGATAGGATATGTTGTGAGCTTGCCCAAACAGCTTCTTGACACTTTGGAGTTGGTATCTGGAAGGGCCACAGTTTGGAATGAACATAACAGTAGTGGAAGAGTTGGATTAGCCTTTTATTCAGTAGGGTCTTCTTGTATTGGTAATTCAGGGAAGGTTTGCTTCAAAGGTTCAAGAAATGAGAATATGGTTGGACCTAAAATGAGATCAAATGAGAAAATATATGATCCAATTAAGGTCCTTATAACACTCTCCCTCCTTGGTTTCTCCGTGCTGATAGCTTCATTTTTTCGCTCCACGTTTTCAACAGCCCTTGATTTTGCTGGGGTCTATGCCAATTGCTTTCTGTTTGGTATCATTCCTCCTGTTATGGCTTACATGCAACAATCCAAGAACAAAATCAGGTATGTAAAGCTGTTAATTGTTTCACATAACAAAACTGAGCATTCTAAAGAAAGCTAAGCTATATATTTGTATACTCACACAGATATAGCACTTATATTTTCCTAAGCTTTTTAAGATACATATAGTTATAGTTATGTACTAAACCTCTGACTGAGAACACAAATAAGATCGATTTTCTGAGACATAGATAATGATTGTCTTTAAAGACTTATTCTAGGATACAACAGAAACTTTTAATATGGTACTCAACTAATAAGCACATAAGAACTAACAAGTAAGCAAACTAAAGAACTCAGAACCAGAGGAAAAATTTATTGATTTCCTAATGCTTCAGTGTTGTGGAGGAAAAGGCTTTGATGATTGGCTTCTAACAGTAATTTTTGACTTTGCAGGCAATCAATCATTCCAGGAGGAAATGGGACACTTCTATTTCTTTTCATTATCTCTGTGATTTTAGGAATTTGGCATTAGAGATTCTTGCTATGTCTCATAGAAAGTTGCCAAAAAGGTAATTAACATATACAATAAGTAACAAGACATTTTGTGTGTTTCTGTTACCCTTTTAGACAATATAATCATTCATGTTGAGTAAAGGGTGCAATGATATCTCATTATAAATTGAAAATATTGTAGTTGCAAGCCAATGAGCAATACAAAACGACGAAATTGGAATGAAAACATTTGATAAAGCCTAGTAAAAAGTTTCAAAAAAAATAAATAAAAATTAAAGAGCCTTGTTTATTTATTAAAGTTCTACCTTTCTTTCTTAATTTATTTGTATATATTGAAAAAATATTCTTATTACGCAGTTTTTATCTCTAAACACATGTTTCGTGTGCATTGAGACTTTGAACTTTATTCATCACGAAAATAAGGTAAAGTAACATTCATTCTAAATCATTATATCCTACATTGCTTACATCGCTACTACAAAATTACTTTTTACCTGTAGATTTTTCTATCATTTTTTTTTCAGAAAATATATGTGAGTTTTCGTGTGTAATATTTATTGCAAAGATTTTTTGGTAAAAGACTTTTCCCAAGAAATACATGCAAATTTTCTTATATAAATTATCAAAAAAAATTATTTACAAAATTATATTACAAGAAAAATTCATTTTATCTACCAACAAAAGGCAGAGACTATAAAAAAGAAGTCACTAGCATGGGTGAAGTTTACTCAAGTTGGACACAAAAATAAATGTGAAATATTGTGTCCACAATGAATACTTTTAACTCACACTAAAAATTATTAAAATAATAATAATAAGTTAGTGTCTAGAATGAGGATACAAAATAGATGTAATGAAACAAATTAAGTGACAGAATAATATAATAATATTGAGTCTAGAATGGAGACACAAAGTGGATGCAAGTTAAAAATTATTAAAATAATAATAATAAGTTAACGTCTAAAATGA
Source organism: Phaseolus vulgaris (assembly GCF_051622355.1). NCBI lineage: Eukaryota > Viridiplantae > Streptophyta > Magnoliopsida > Fabales > Fabaceae > Phaseolus > Phaseolus vulgaris. The sequence goes on along the minus strand of NC_143501.1, from coordinate 14,765,437 downwards.
GGATACAAACTAGATGCAATAAAAAAATAAGATGTAGAATGATAATGTGTTGAGAATGGGGACACAAATTGGATGCAAGTTAATATTTTATTACATTAGCGTTGGTCTAAGCGACACTAAGATGACATGGACCTTTATCATCACCTTAGCCCACACTAAGTTATTTAATGAGAAAAAAATAAAACATTAAAACATTGTTGTCTCACATTTTCATTTTCTCTGACTTTCAATTTCTCATTTTTGTCGCACTCTATCAAACTCATAATCCTGAAATTCCTCCTAAAAACCTGACACCTTCTTCGTAGCCATTTCACCCTCCTTAAGTCATTTTACTCATTTATTTTTTAGGTAGTGTCCTAATTTACTCACATTTGTTTTCTCACGTAGTGTCCCCAACGACCACACTAAGTTTAATTATTGTTGGAGATCCCACATCGAATAGAGATTAGGACATTTCATAGTATATAATTTTTCATAACATTTCATAGGACATTTCAAAACTTGAATAATTTTTTACTCATCTTATTTTTAATTTCAGTTCTAGTTTCTTTTAACTTTTGTTAATTTTAATAAATTCTTAATCCACGATAAAAAAAAATGCATGTAAATATTTACTACATAATGCATTACTATCATTCTACCATCCATAACTTATGTCATTCTATATAGGAATAAGATAACCACATATATACTTTTCCTACAACAAATTAATTTGCCATGAATTAAATTTTATATACTACAAATTGTAAATATTACAAGTATTTTTATCAATTTTGACACATGTCCCTATCCATGTATGTATAAAGTACTTCTTTTGTAAAATGATTAAAGAAATTGTTGGGAATTTTTTTAAGATTGATTATAATTAACTTTTACTAATCACTATGACTTTGGAATTAAAAGTAAGAACAAAGAAAGAGTAAGATTTTGATGATGATACAGTTTTGATACGTGGATCTCATCCTTATATTTTTCAATTGAGACGGCTATGAGGACTTGTTTATTAACCAAGATTTCCCCTCTTTACTAAGCCGCTGAAGCTTGTAGGGCTTTGCATGAGACATGATGGGTAACCCAAGTTTTTCCACCACTCTTGTGCTTGCCACATTGGTGCAGCTACCCCATCCACGATTAAAGAACACAATTTGTTGTTCTTAAGGCACCTTGTGTGAATTTTTTTTTTTCCTTTTTGACTTTCATCAAAAGGCTTTTGAATGTGACCAAGCATGTCCCTTATCACTAACAAATCTCCCTCACATGGTAACTCACACTCTTCCTCACTTTGGCTTCTTGGAGAGGTAGGGCACCTAGACCTTTGGGAGCTATGGTCACTCATGACAAGCCCCCCCTTTAACCATCATGTTTCTTTTTTAAGGACAATTGGTTGCTATAGGCACAAAACCTAGACATTTAAAACATTTTTACTTGAGGTTTTGGTGGGGTGACTTAGGTGTAGAGTGATGGAAGAAGTGCCTTCATGTGTGACGAAAATTGAATGATGGTGGCAGAAGCATATGAAAGTGGCGTGCAAGGATTTCCTAAGAGGTGTGGTATCCTTGAAGGTGCATGAGATGTATGGTGAGTGATAGGTGAGGCCTAATCACTTGGAGGGTGAAAAATGAAGATCAAACACCTATCCTAGAGAGAGTAAGAGGCAAGAGTGGGATTGACTCAAATTTGGCAGCAATTCACTCATATGATTAATCTTCCAATTACATGAGTCAAGCCCTTTTATTTATAGTGTTTAGAGGGCTGAAAATTCAAATGAAAGTGGAGGGAAATTCAAATGCATTTGAATTTGGTGCCAATTTCCTAGTCACAAGGGAAGTGTGACTTGGTTTCTTTCTTTGGCACCTCCTAAATCTACACCTACACCTTCTTTTTATGTCACATGGAAGGTGTGACTTATCTTTATACATTTGCACCTCTTATATCTATATCTTGACCTCCCTTTATGTTCTACTAAAAACTACTCAAAAGTAATTACAAAAAGAGACATCCAATGATGCTTAGTTGGCCCAAATCTTCTATGTGTTGGGCTTGAGTTGAAGCTTGAACTTGTATTTGGACTTGGGTTTGGGCTTCTTCTATCATGGGCTTGGGCCTCTACCATCATAGAGGGTGAGGGTTTAGAAACTCTAGGATTGTAAGTGGTTTCTTTTACTAAGTTGGAAGGAAAGGTTTTTTGAAGAAGTTTGATTTTTGTCCTTGCATGATGTTTTTTAGAAGCCATCATTATGAGTAGTTTTGAAATAAGTTTTCTTTAAAAATTGTGATTCAACCTTGATGGTTAGGTGAACCAACTTTTTCCAAAGAAGAATACTCATAAAGTTCTACCACATCTTGTATTTCTCTTCTTAAGTCACTTACAAATCCAACTATCTTTGACTCCTCATTTTCATGCATGTCAATTTTAGTCAAAGTAGTTTCATGATCTTTATAGTAGTCATCTACACTTCTAGGTCCTAGTTGATGTCATTGGAGCTTCAACAAGAGTTCCTTCCTATAATGAGGAAGAACAAACCGCGCACGCATACATTCTTTCAAATCATACCAAGAGACCACGACTGACCTCTTATTTAGCCCAATGTCCATTACAGTTTGGTACCACCATTGCATGACATAGTCTAAGAATTCTAGAGAGGCCAGCTTTACCTTTTGGTCCTCTTGGACCTCATACACATTGAATATTTGCTCAACCTTAACCTCCCATCCTAGGTAAATATTGGGGTCACTTTCCCCACTAAAGCTAGGCAATTTTACATAGGGAAAAAAATTTAGAAGGATGGAGTTGGTGGCGCCTTTCATCATATTGGTGAATTCTCCAATCTTCATCTTCTTCTTGGCTTTCGTAATGTGTGTAGCTCCTTGAAGCTCTCCTTTGCTCCCAGCTCTTTCCTCTTGGTTGTCTTTCATGTGCCGTTTCAAGTCTTTGAAGTCTTTCCTCAAAATGTCGCATTTCTTCCTCTTTTTTGGGATAAAGATCTCTTTGTTGTGGCAAGCTCTCCCATAAGGAAAGCCTTTTGGGGAGATTGAGGTTTTGATGATTCCCCTGAAGAAAGAAGAGCCATAAAATTGCACAAAAAGAAAAACAATTAATGAAAGAAAAAGTTAATAACTCTCTCCTCACTTGTGTCACTCTTTTGTGTAGCAAAGAGGAAAAAAGATACAAGCACTCAAAATGAAAAAGGACAAAGCCCTTAACATATGATCTCAAAAGAACCACAACAAAACTAAATACTTTTTAAAGACAAACAAGAAAAACTCAAACAAATAAGCTAAACCAAGTTGGGAAAAGAGATTATGACAAAACTTTTAAAGAAAGACAGGTAAGAAAAAGCACAAAAAAAGACTCTAAGATACTTACTTGACTTTTAACAATGAAGTTTTACTCTTGTTAGAAATTGTAAAAGCAAAAGATCAAATTCCACAATATTGAAATCAATTTGCTAAATAAAATGAATCCATTCTTTTAGAAATGGTGGTCTTGTTTTTAGAAATGGTGGTCTTGCCAAAGATTTATGCAACTTGCCCCCTCCCCCCCCCCCCCCCCCTTTTTATCCTTGTGTTTGGTTTATGGAAATAAGATGTCATAATTCTTATCATGCATATTTTCATTCACTTCCAATTGTCACAAAAAAGTTTGGGATTCAAATTAAATGAACACTTGAAATATATGTTTGGAACTAAATCTACTTCCACTTAAACAAATTTCTAATTACTTTTTTTTATACCTTTACAATTAAAAGTAAAATAAGTATAAGCAAAATAAGGACTCCTAGAAACACTAAGAACATATTACTCAAACAAAAAGAGGTAAGAACAAAAATTGGACACAAAATAACATTCAAAAGATAATTAAAAGCTATTGAATAAAGAGTGCCGAATTGAAAAAGCAAGAAAGTAAAGGCTGAAATTAAATTTGCTTGAATGTAAAGGCAAAAATTTAAAGGTCCAAGAAAAGTAAAGTGTCAAATCAACTCAAAGCAAATATGCTAAAAAACCAAAACTCTGATAACCACATGATGTAAGTTGATTTTAGATTGTTCCATTTTAGAGGTGACATTTTACTTATGATTGGGATTTTTAACAAGTATATGGTAAGACCTAGGGAAGATTCTCACTGGACACGAACTTGACCAAGTGGTTAAGTAAGTGTGAATGTTCATTTCCAAAGGCAAAGAGGAAAATCAAGATAAGGTGATAGTGATGATGCTTTGCGAAAATTGAAAGACATGAAAGGAAACAATTAAGATGGCCATGACCGAATGCTAAATGGAAGAGCAACACAAGAACACAAAGGAAAATTGAATTATAACAAGTATAGGAACACAAGAATAAAGTGGTGTAATGGAAATGAGGGAAAAGGATGGAAGAAGAAAACTTATGGTGTGAATTGAAAAGGGACACGCCACTTGGAGTATGGTTTCCTCTAAGATGAGTGTAAAGGGCCGCCACTTGAGAGCTCTCAACTCACTCAAATAAGACCTAATGCTTAAAGTAACCAAGCCTCACACGATTTGTGCAGAGTTTTCCTTCTTCTATAAAATTCAACATAAGAAATACAAGGAGTAAGACACCCTATTTATAGGAGATGGTGCCTTGGTAAACAAGAAGCATGGGTAGGATTGGAAGCACTAAAAAGGGGTGGCCTTAGGCATTAACTTTAGTCAAAACCGCACCCTAAGCTTAATGTTCTAGAAGCTAGGTCAAAATCCTAAACCTAGATGTCTTATCATGAAAAAGTGGGCTTGAATCAAGCCCATTTCGCTATGAGCATTCCTATTTATGCTAAAGGCACCTATTCTAACCTACCTTGCTATTTGGACCCCTAAAGTGAGCCCAATTTATTTACAACTTCTTTTATTCTTAAGAAGACCAGTAACATTAGATGCTCTGGTCTTTGTCTATTTCTCCCTTTGGTGAGGTTAGCTAGATTATTGGTGAGGTCTTCACTTGAATGTTGAGATGACTTCTTAGAGTGTGAATGGTAATTTGCATCCTTGGTCATCTTTTTGCTGGCTTGAAGACTGGCCCAGGTCTCCTCGTCGTCCTCGGTAAGATCTGAAATTGTTATAGCAAGAGCTTTGAGTTTGATATTTTGGGGTGCCTAAACAGCCGCCCTCATCCTTTTGGCCCTCTCTGCTAGATCCTTCTTGTCAATCTGATCCAGCATGCTATTTGTGAAAAAGGATAAGAAGAAATTAGCAACAATAATAAAGTCAACACCATTAAGAGTAGAGAATGAAAAGTACCGATGTAAGCTTTTAGCCCCTTTGGGGAGAACTCTTTGCTTATGAGAGTGATAGTGTTGAAGACCACCTTTAAGCTTGAGACGAAGACCTCCTAGTCACGCTAGGGCATGTCTTCGAGGCGTCAAGCACCTCGGAAGTGTGGCTTTTGAGTCTAGTACAGAGCAAACCCATTCAGGAGAGTTGAATCCCTCTTATTGCATCGTACCTTCAAGAATTTGCCTTTAAAGTCCTTATAGGATTGTTGGAATAGCGATAACAATGCTTTCCCAGCCACCCCATTGAAAGACACCCAGAGTTGGCGGCCTAGGCGTTTGGCCTCAAAGAAATACAAAAAGACTTCCACAAATGGCAAAAGGTCAAAGTGTGCAAAGAATGGAGAAACCCCAAACAAATGCCCAACTATTTGGGTGTAGCTGGACAGGGGCCACGTTAATCTCGGTAAGAAGCTTTTTCTCAAAATTGAACAGGGGAAGACGAAGAAGGATTCTTTTGAATACAGTGGCACATAAGTAGCAAAAGGGACCCTTAGGGTCCGATGACTCATCACAACAGACAGGTTCATCTTCTCTACATGAAACTAACCTAAGGGTTATATCGTTTTCTCTACCAAAATGGCATTTGTTTTACTTAAGGGCCACTATTTGGTAACGAGAGGTATATATGGAAACTTCTTCTAATAGGTTCTAGGGTGCCTAAGGGTATAGAGCTTTGAAATCCACTGCAAGAGTATCTAAAAAAACAAACATAAGCAATCAGGCAAGGCAAACCACATGCAACGATACATTTCAGATTCAAGAAAAACCATGTAACTAGCAAAAATAGCGATCAACATAAACATGAAAGAATAAATCCATAACAGACCTAGCTCAGGCAATATGATCGTGATAAATGCTTCAATCAGATAATGATGCAAACACATAGTGATGAGTTGAGCAAAAGGAAGTACCTTGTTTCAGGGAGCGTTTGATAACGAGGAGGTTTCCCATGTTTGCGAAGGAGGCGTAGTGAAAATGAGAAAGGCGCGAAGGGTTTGCAAGCAATAGGGAAATGAAGCAATGAATGGTAGGAGGTTTTCGAACGTTAACTAAAGCAAATATGAGAATGGCAAGCGACAAAGCCTTTCCACCGTTGATGAGGATGCCACGTGTGCGTCTAGGTTTAAGTATGGTGAGATGTCACCTCAGAAATGCTTCGTGCGTTGTGCCACACCTGCCGGTTGTAGGACTGCCACGTAAGCTGCCAGAGCACTCGAATAGTCTCTTCGCTTAGGCAAGCTCAGCTCGAGCCTAGGGGCTTGTGTATTGGACAGAGCGCTTAGGGCTCATTACTCGGTGGTCGAATCTCGATGCATGGCACATGCAGGTCAGCTCGACTGTTGGACCAATATAGTGGGCATGTGATTGAACCCAGTTTGGTTAGTAAACCCATTGTGGCATAATTTAACCTTTTATGCAGCCACTAGTAAAGGATATTTTTTACCTAGGGGTACGTGTAATACATGTGAAGCATAGGTCAAGTAAATGTTTCTTTTAGCTTAAGTACATATGTTCTAGGACACATAGTAGTTAAGTTGCATGTATGAAAAAAGATAACGTTGCACCATGAGTAAGGTGCCCACGTAAACAAAATATTCTCCTGATGTTGGCACATGAGTTGGTGCCCTACTGGCAGGTGATTGTTCTGTTATTATTTTATGCACTCCTTAGGAATAAAGTTCCTTTTATGTTGTTGCACCTAGAGAGGACGCCCCTAAACATAATGTTTTCCTATTGAGTATGCTTTTAGTTGAGATAGATTCTCATGAGAGAAAGTTATTACAAAAGTTAAGCTATAAAAGGGACTTGAAATCCCAAGTAAAGGTACGTTGTTTCTGAAACTGAAACTAAATATTTCTTGATTTTTAGTAAGTCCTTTACCGACTTGATCATCAGAGTGCAATCAATAGGTAAGGTTCCCTCGGTTTCAACAGAGCTACGTTCCAGAACAACAAGAAATAAAACAGATTTATGGGAACTAGAACTTATCACAGAGTCAACAGGCAAACAAGTCAACCAGTAAGAACAATAGTTATTAAATGAGGAAGTATTATAACTCTCCATGAGTCAAATAAAAAAATGTTAAAAAATTATATAATATAAATTAATTTTATAAAAAGACTTAAAATATATTTTGAACCTTGGACCTAAATATAATTTAATAAAATAAATGATCCATTATTTAGAGATTATATATATAATCTTAAATATTGAAAATATTAAGAACATATATTCAAAATTGCAAAGAAAGTTCGTCACACTCTTAAAAATTAAAAAAGAGTATGGTAAATAAAGAATTACCAAAAAATAAATTAAAAAAAAAGAGAGAATTGAAAAACTATTCACATACATTATAAATAAAGATAAGTTTTTATCTCTAATATAATTAAATGTATTAAATGTATGAATCAAATATTATTATATTACAATTGAATGTATGAAATCATACTATATCATTTAAATAAGATTTTACACATTTGTCATAGGATACTTGCCTCCCATCTTGAAAATAAAGACTCAAATAAAAGGGTAATGAATGAGACGGAGCAGATACAACCCACACGACATATATCTTTCAAAGAACAGAATCTTCTTTTTTTCGAATAAGCCAAATCATTTCGCATCCCACCAATCTACCGTATAAGAAGCTTCAACCCTGGGTTAAAACTTTGCTTCATCAACTTTGATTTCAAAAGTAATTTCAACCTCAGTAGATTTTAATTCTGAATCCACCAACAAACACTTAACAATTGAAATGGTTCAGACTAGAGGCTTTTGACGTGTTTGTTCTTTTGAAACATACTAAACATGTAGTTTCACAAATCTGAAACATAAATCTTTTTATTTTAATTTTTTTAAAATAATTATTTTATCTATACATTACTAGTTTTATCAACTGGTTCATCTTTTCCTACACTATATAGGTAAATCTTCTTTATGTTCCCTTCCACACTTTTTCTTTCTTTTGTCATTGAAAGCTTTACGCACAAAGTAGGTAAATCTCTTTTATGTTTCCCTTCCCCACTTTTTCTTTCTTTTGTCAGTGACAGCTTTACCCACAAAGCAAGTAGTAGATAAAATAAATTTACATAAAAAGAATATTGTATTAAATGTATCAGAACCCTTAAACAAAACCTCTCATTTTCCAGTTTCTAGCACCCGATCTGGACAACTTGAATTTAAATTCAACACTTTCAAATAATTCCCAAATGTTTAAGATACGTGAGTTTGAAGTAAATTATACGATTGCTCCGAATTACTTATGTATCTACCTCGTCGATGTTGGAAACGGAAAATGAGAAGGTAGAGAAAGACATATTATAAAAAACAAACGCAGATATATTATGAATGAAAGAGAAACAATATTGATATCATGCGACCAATACATAAATGGCATATATAATCCCGGGGAGGTATCCCAGTAGCGTCAGCACCAGATCTATCCAGAATTCCACCTGCATCGTACCAGAAAGAAAATTACATAATCACACCAACAACAATGAATTAACAACAAATCCCAAATATGAAAAGAAAAGAAGAAGCAGAGAGAGAAAGAGAGAGAGAGAGAGTGAATACACCACAGCCATAACGGAGGAAAACACCAACGGGAGGTAGCAGGATTGCTAGTATTACTTCAATAAAAGTTTCAGAACCCATTATGATCACTACTTTGATTACCTCCTTCTGTTTTCTTTTTTACTTGAACTTTGTTGTTGTCGTCACTCAGCAAAAGGAAATATACAATCAGATCTGTACAGAGGACGCGTGTTCTTGAAACAATTAAGAACGGTTACGGTGGAGATTACAGTGCCAGAATTGTAGCACATAACATGACACGTGTGTTAGACAAGTAACACGTGTTTATAGCTACTGTATATATACATATATATAAAGATCAAAATATAGTACCCTATATACAATGTAGTATTGATTATATTTTTAAAAATATATTAATATAAAATTATTTGATATTTTATTTATAAAGATGGAAGTTGATGTGAGTTTAGAACTTTTAAAATAATGAAATAAAAAAGTGACAAAAAGAATTATAATGACAAAAAAATTGAATTGAAAAGAATTTAATTTTTATATAATTATTAACGATTTAACATTTAGTAAAAATTACACTATTGTAATTTGAATTCATTAGTGTGTCTTTTATTAAACATTCGACCATCAACTAATGAAGATTAAAATTTTTATCGGTTCAGCCATATTTTTATATTAAGAACTTGCTAAAGAAAACTAAAATATTTCCATCAAATTACTCTAGAAGTTTTAAATAGTTACATAAAGTGAAATAGTATTTTTAAAAAAATACTAATATGCCTAATTAGTCTTTTCGATGACTTGATAACTATAAATATTGATATTAGTTTATGTTTGAGTACTTGTAGCTATTTTTACGTATTTTTAGTGACTTTTAGTTCAAAATAATCTTTTTTATTTTTATTATAAATTTATGTATTCTCTATTTTTAGAAAAAGGGAAAATAAAACAAAAATAAATTACTTAATTGGTAATTTGCTTAAATGATAACCCACCTGAAATAGTTAAAACTTGCTTAAGTGAACTTATAAAAATAATTTAGACGCTTAAATATGAGGATCATGTTCTTATTTAGTTATTTACCGTTTAATTAAAGTGTTTTTTTACTTCTTTTTTACGAAAATGTTGTAATTAATTTTCTTTCGACTAAATAATTATGTATAAAATATCACATAACTTGACTTAGAGATTATAAGATGTGTTATATGTATAATTAAGTTCACTCATACAACACAAATAAAAAATAATTTATCAAAAGATACATGAGACATGCATTGCAATAAATACAAGTATTAAACACTGAAGTTTTACACAACAAATGCAATCTGAAAAAAAAAATATTGAGAATGTTCTTGTCGGTTGACTTCGAATGGACTGAATGGGCAAGCTCCTCTTCTGCTTTGTCTTCAATTGCTGCTTCAAGGTGTCACTTCACTGGGACAAAGAGGACTCTACCTGTTGATCACATTCTTACGATCAATTCGTGAGAGCATTCAAATATAAAATTAGTTTCAATTTAGAGTATTCAATAACAATGTCTCTTTACTAGGGGTCTCAAGCCCCTTTTATAGAAATCCCTTCAACTGTTTTCTCCAATCAGAGCAAGATTTCAACAGGGAGAATATAATCTTAACAGAAAAACATATTGCTTACGTGCACCTTTATCTTCAGGTGCTTAACAACAATAAAACATTTTGTTCCCATGTACCTTTATTCTCGGGTGTTAACTACTTTATTCTTAAAAACTTTTATTGGTATTTAATTAGCGTATATATTATAATCAATCTGAATATTCCTTCTATTTTATTGTCTTTTTCGAGCTGTCTACCAGCATCTGGGTCGAGCTCATGGGCCACCCTTTGGGTCCATACTGGCCCAAAAAGTGAGCTGACCTAAATGCTTGGACCGAGTCGAGCTCTTGGCCAATACACAAGCCCCCAGGCTCGAGCCGAGCTCGACTAGGCGAAGAGGCTTTCCAGCACTTGGTGGCTGACACGACGTTTTCCCCATAGGGTAGGTGAGGCGCGATTGCCGAAGCATTTCTGAGGAAATGTCTCATCCCACTGAATCTAAAGCGTACACGTGGTGCGTATCAACGGTGGAGAAACCCTACATTTCAACTTCCATTTTTTCGAATATATCCCCTCTCGAGCCTCTGTTTGTGCCACACTTTTCCATTTCCCTTTGCTTCTAAAATTCTCTCCTCGATGCTTCATCTTGCTCTTGTGCAACTACCCACCACTGTCGCACCAGGTTCACCGCCGTCACACCAGGTATTCCACCTAACTCCACTAATGAAAACCATTCATTCATTTCTTATTTGCATTGCGAGAAACTCAATTATATTCTCTACGCAGATTCCTCACTCCCAAACTCTTTCGTTCTCTTGCTCTAAAAAACTTCCTCACGTTTTCCCTCTCACCATCGTTACACACTTCCAGCATGACAACTAGGTAATTCCTTTCTCTATCGATGATCATCGTTTTAGCTTGTTGATTGTGTTGCATGGATTGGAATATGCTTTTATTTTGCTCTTTATTTGTTTACTCTTCCTGGTCTAAACTGTACTCATACTCTGTTTGTGTTTATGCTTGTGTTCTAGCTATTTATGCAATGGATTACAGTTCAATGTACCCTTGGGCCAAGAAAGAGCTTCTAAAAGAAGTCTCTTATTACACCACCCATTTACATCTTAGAGACTTAAGAGAAAACGGGTGTAGTATGAGTAAAAGACACGAGGGTAATGTAAAAATTGTAGAAGACGGGTGTTGTGACGAGTCATTGAATCCTGGTGGTCCATTTTGTTTCTTTTATGTCACGTTTTTCATAAAGGTTCTCTTGCGTCTCCCTTTATCCATTTTTGAAAAAGAGCTATTAACCGAGCTCAATATTGCCCTTGCCCAACTACACCCTAATAGTTGGGCATTTATTTGTGCCTTTATCATTTTGTGCTCATAGCTCGGCATCTCGTCATCTGTTGAAGTTTTTCTCTACTTCTTCAAGGCTAAACACACGAGCAGTAAGTTGTGGGTATCTTTGAACCGTGCCCCTGAAAGAGCTTTGCTCACCCTTTTCCAGTCTTCATATAAAAACTTTAAAGGAAAATTTGTTAAAGTTCGAGCTTCAACATGAGATCCAACTCTTCTGGATGGATTTCCCCTATATTGGACCCCTGAGCCTAAATTCCAGAGTACCCGACGCCTGGAAGATCTATCGCCAAAAGACCAAGGAATCTGCGAGTTCCTGACGAGCTTGAAGGTTTTTTTTTACACCTCTTTCTTCTTGACCAAAGAGTACATCCCCGGTGCTCTGAAAACTTATACTGGTATTCCTTATTTCCTCCTCTGGGTGAAAATAACTCTGCTACCGTTATTAATCATTTACTTATTTTCTTTGCATGGAGGATGTTGTCAGCACGACAAAGCTAGCCGAGATGGCTAAAAAGACAAAGGTAGCTGTTAACATGCCCAAGGATTCTTTAACTCATAAAAAGAAAGCTCCAGTCACAATCACTCAAGCCCCGACCGAGCAGGATGAGGAAACCTCCTCGGGGCTTGTTCTTAAGAGAAAATGGAAGGCAACCGCTCCCCCCCCCCTTAACACTCTCATTCAGATGCCCGAGCCTCGCATCAAGACGTCTCTCACTCAGTTGGCCATGCTCCACACCAAGACATAATCGTCATTCAATAACGCAAAGTGGAGAGCTCTAAGAGCAAAAGCTTGTGGGATCCAGATTTTGACATTCCCACATATGGTGAAACGGCTTTCCTGCCCAGGCAAAGATAAAGATAGGCTCATGGCCCACGACGAAGATCATCTGCTTCGTGACGCCATGAAGAAATTTCGGCAAGCCTTTGCCATGGGTTGCCTGGTCGTTGCTAAGACGAGAACAGCGGAGGACCAGAGAGTCCAAGAGAATGTGGAGCTTCATAAAGAGATAGATTGCCTTCAATCTGAGATCAAACATTCAAATGGTTTACAGCAAGAAGCTGAACAAATTTGAAATGAGAAGACTAAAGAGGCAGCAGACCGAGCTCAAGAAGCAGCAAGCTTGGCCGAGGAAAGGAACAAACTCTTGGTCGAAGTTGACAAGCTGAAAGGGGAACTGACCCGCAAAGATGAGGTCCTTGCCAAGGCCACAAAATCCTTCAAACAAGATGTTGCCCAATCCTACCTTGTAGGATTCGAGGCAGCTCTTGAACAAGCATCATTGCTCCATCCCGATCTGGACTTCTCGGATCTTGGCCCAGGTAAAACCGTGGTTGATGGCCAATTAAGGGATGATTAACTTAAACTTTTATGGTTTGTAATATGTTAAATTTTCTTAACACTTTAACAGTTTGAACACTTCATGTTTAGCAACACTTTTGCTCTTTCTTATGTATAGTGATTTTGAGACCTTTACAAATGCATGCCTCGTTACTTAACTCATTCTCTTTATTTTAACACAAATCATATAACAAGCTTTTGTTAGCTTAAGTATGAAAATAACAACTTACTTGACTTATTGCAAATGCCTTTACACAACTACTATCAATACACACACGAATACTTTATCAATTATACTAATTCATCTCTACATCTTGAGCATGAAGTAATAAGTATAACAAAAATCTGACTTAGGCGAAGCTAAGCATGAAAAATCGTGGGACTCCCACTTAACAGAGAACTAACCTTTCGATGAACCATAAACCCATAGCTAAAACGAGCCCATACTCAATCTCGACTTGTATAGATTTGTTTCACAAACTTGGCCAAAGGCTAGCTATCATGACTTCTCTGAGCCTTACTTCGCAGAGCACCTACTCGGATAATCGTACTTGTTCCTAGCTCGGTCGTTTTATCCCACGCCAAGAATGATTCATCTATTTTAGCACTTATTCATCTCTCAAGGCACCTAGACTCGGATAACCACTCGTACACCGAGCTATCCCAACTTACCTTATGTATAATAGAATGATTCCACTACGTGTATTTAATCATTTCACTGACCTAAACTCGGGTGATCGTTCACACACCGAGCTAGCCCGACTTACCATGTACCAGATCTAACAAGCTCACCACTACAGGGCGCCTGCACTCTGATGACTTGGCTCATTCCGGGCTAGGATGTCTTTTCAGGTGTGAAAGACTCTACTCATAACAAATCAAATCGTAGAGTGTCTATACTCGGGTAGTCGCTCTTACGCCGAGTTAGGTCGTCTTACCTTACATCGAATCAAACGATTTAGCCATAACAAACCAATTTGCAGAGCACCTATACTCGGTTAGTCTCACTTACACCATGTTAGTTCGTCTTACCTTGCCAAATACTTCATCTATACCAACTTTATGCACAAAACGCCTATACCCGGGTAGTCATACTTATGTCGAGCTAGGTCGTATTACCTGACACTAAATCAAGTGAACCACTAGCCAAACTAGTCTCCTAAGGCGCCCATGCTCGGGTAGACGTACTTATGATGAGCTAGCTCGACTTACCGTGTGCTAACTCGAGTAAATCAACAAACAATTTTTATCTCACAGGATGCCTATGCTTGGGCAGACGTACTTACACCGAGCTAGGTCGACTTACCGTGTGCTAACTCAAGTAAATCAACAAAACTAATGCACCATCTTCTGAGAACAAATTTATCACTAGATGACCTCGTTATTAAACCCCTCAAGGGAAAAAGAGCATCACCTTAAACATCAGATTGTTCAAAAAGAAAGCATTAAAACAAAATATCTTAACTGAAGTTAAACTTGAGGTTTGCCACATTCCACGTTCGTGGGATGGCTCCTCCTTCCAAGGTCTCCAACCTATACGCCCCATTTTTTAGCACCTAAACTACGCGGAACAGATTAGTCCATTTTGGGGATAACTTGTTTCCCAACTAGTAGGGGTGGGCCTTTTGCATCACCACGTCGGCAACCTTGAACTGCTGAGGTTTCGTCTTGTTTTTTTTGCTTTAACTCCACCCTTCTCTTTAAAGCCTTCGAGTTAATACGGGCATGTTCACGCACCTCGTCCAAAAAATTTAGGTTTACCTTCCTTCCTTCTTTAGATTCCTCAACAACAAAGCTTTGGAACCTATGAGAATTCTCTTGTATCTCCACGGGTGTCATGGCATTTGAACCATATACCAAACTGAAAGACATCTCTTTAGTTGTTGATTGTGGAGTGGTGTGATAGGCCCACAGGATTTTGGGAACTTCTTCTGACCAAGTTCCCTTGGCTTTATATAACCTCATTTTCAAACATCTCAATAGGACTCTGTTAGCTGACTCAACCTGGCCATTCGTCTGAGGATGTTCTACCGAGGCGAACACCTGCTTTATTTTGATCTTCGAGCAAAGCTTACCTAGTTGTTGGCTGGAAAATTGGGTTCCATTGTTGGACATTAGGTGTCTTAGAATCCCAAAATGACACACAGTGTTCTTCCACACAAAATGTTGTACCATGTGAGTAGTTATTTGCGCAAATGGCTCACCTTCAATCCACTTGATGAAAATATTCAATGGCCACAATGAGATACTTCATCTAACATATCACCAAAGGGAAAGGACCTAAAATGTATATTCCCGATGTAAGGAAAGGCCACGGACAATAAATTGACCGTAGCTCCTCGGCTGGTGCGTAGCACCAATAAGCGTGCTTCTGACATTGTTCACAGCGTTGTGCATATTTCACGCAATCTTCCTTCATGGTCGGCCAATAATACTCAGCTCGGATGACCTTCAATGGCAGGGCTCGTCTTCCTATGTGACTACCGCAAATGCCTCCATGGAGCTCGGCCATTATGCGAGCACACTGATCTTCGCTTACACATCTGAGGATTGGATGGGTGTAACCGTGACGAAAAATATTTCCATCTATCAAGGTATACCGCCTTTCATTCCTCTTAACAATCTTGGCCTCCATGGGCTCGGCATGAAGTAACCCATCAGCGAGGTAACGCTTGTAAGGTGTTATTCAAGTCTCCGTGGTGCCGACCTGCAAAACTTCAGGAAATTCATCCCCCAATAACCCATAGGTGGTTATTCTTGGGACTTTCGGGGTTTCTTGAATCATCGACCAATGTCTTCTTGCTTTCCCTGAGCTAACCCCTAAGACCTCCGCATGATCGACCTCGGCCAATCCTCCTTCAGCTGTCCTGGGTGACTTTAATGTCTTCTGGATTACTGACCTCTGCCGACCTCCCTTCCCTGAGCTAGTTAGCTTAGACAACAGGTTTGCCCGAGAGTTTTGCTCTCTAGGAACATGAACAAGATCAAATGTAGAGAAGGTTGATCTCAAGATTTGCACGTACCTGAGGTGTGAGGCTAGCTGCGGGTCCTTGGCCTGATACTCGCTCACTTATGACTTGCCTGGTGACAAGAAATGAGTCACTTTTTACCAGTGAGCTTCGAGCTCCCAACTCGAGATAGCCTAACAACATCCCAACTATCAAGGCCTCGTACTCAGATTGATTGTTGCTTGCCTTAAATGCAAACCCGAGGGCTTGCTCGATTAGAAGCCCGCTCGACAAATCCAAAAATTATACTTGACACATCCAAAAATTTAAACAAATACATTGTTGTATCAAACTTCCAAAAAACACATATATCTTCCGTCCCCACCTTTCAATTGACCCTTACTCTCTATTTAACAAAATAAATACTATGAACCAAAAGAGCTCAAGACTGAACCCTTAAAACCAAAAGCTCGTCATCCTAGTCTTTTCTAAATACTGGAAGGCCCTACATGGCCCAGTTATCAATCTGAACCACATAAACCAACCCAAGCCTACCTAGACCTTCTAGCATACGTAATTGTCATGATGGAGTCTAACATGGCAAAGACAAACCTACCCCATAACCTTATCAAACTTCCATAATCCTATAAACCTCATACATCAACCTCTAGGTTAACTAAGAAGATCTACTAGAGGAAGCTTTGAAGCTTGGGCCAATGGACCTAATCCCAAGAACTCTTGTAGAAAGAAAGGACAGGTTCTCTCCGAAAAGGAAAGACACTAAAATTATATTTAGAATGATGCTAATACCCTTCATGACATACCATGTATTCCACATCCCTCCCACTATGAAGATCATTGAGCAGACAATGTTCAAAATCAAGCCTAACATTTTATATCCCCTTCTTCTTGCTTTGAACTTTCATAAACTGAAAAAGGTCAAACTGCTAGCACGAACAAGGCCAATGAAAGTTCCCAGGTAAGGACCCATGGATTGGAGTCATGTATACACACACACAAAAAGTTCGCAAGGTATCTAGATGAAAGTGAGGCTATTTCTATATGAAAGGGAAACCTAGCCAAACATTCATTAGAAGCCTCCACTTGGAAAAGTCGACGAAAAAGAATCTATGAAAGACTCTTTTATTCAACAATTATTCCTTGCTTGAGCGTGATCTCACTGAGCCCAAGCTCTATTAGGTTAAATAAGGACATGAGGCAGAGAGAAAGGTGTGACCTGATGCTCTTTTAAAGCATAACAATAACAAGTTTCTCCTCAGTTTCAAAATTTAACATCCAATACGAGTCTAGAGGAGCCATCAAGTCATAGTGCCTGGTAGATTTCTCTGCATGACTGAATTTGAAGTCCTCTAACAAAAAATCATTTGGAGCCGACATAGTCTTGGAGGGACCCGGGAACCTCCTTCTTAAGCAAGCCTACATTTCAAGTTCAAAACAAGGACTCATGAGGCCATCTTGGCCGACCTAAACCTGGCATATGATATGGGAGCATGAGAGATGATTTGCAAAGTGACTCTCAGCTAGTGGTCGATCAGGTGAAAGGTGAATTCTAGTTCAAAGACTCACTACTACAGTGGTATTACCATGCAGTTTTTTATATGATCTAAAAAATTCAAAGCATGCACGTCAAACACATCTAACGAGAGAACAACATTCAGACCGACCTATTGTCTTGGTTGGCCAAAAAGAAAAGTCATCACCAATCGGTTATTCAATTCTTGTTGAAAACCCTAACTATTTCACAAACCGAGGGCCTAGTCACAAACGAGGGTGATACTTGGATAGCCCCCATTAGGAAGTTCTTAGAGCATGAGACTTGTGAAGCTAATGATGAAAAGACAATGAAACAACATTGTGCAAGGTATGTTATGATCGACCAAGATCATTTTTGAAGAGGACATGCTCAACCATTACTTAAATGTATTTCAGTAAACCAAGTCGAATATGTCCTAAAGGAAATCCATGATAACATCTACGAAAACCACTCAAGGGCGCGTACCATGGCGTTCAAAGTCCTCAGAGTCAGCTATTATAGGCCAACCATGTAGAGTGATTGTACGAAGTACGTAAAAAAATGCATCAAGTGCTAAGAGCGTGGCACGCTATCTCACATCAAATTGAAGACTTTGTATAATATTCTCTTTCCATGGTCGTTCGCCATATGGGAAATGGACATCATCGAACCTTTTAGTCCATGGAAGGGATAATGTAAGTTCCTCTTAGTAAGGGTTGACTACTTTACAAAATAGATCGAGGTTGAGCCTCTTGCTTCCATCTCAGCCAAGAATTTTTAGAATTTTGTTTAGAGAAACATTATATACCGGGTTGACATCCTTCATACAATCATTATGGATTTGACATCAAATTGATCACTGTCTGCAGACCAATTGAAAAGCTGAGGCTGCAAATAAAGTCAAGCCCCTAACTACCATATCCAAATTATTTCTCGACCATTCAACGACCACTTGTCTCAGTGTCAACAGCTTGGCCTAGGGTGCTTGGATTAGTCTGAACCATTATGCCTGCAACAAGAACAAAAATTATTAAAGGTAAAAACCGACCGAGAGGAAAGTAAATGTTAGCCTACTAGGAAAATCTACCCAACGATGGGGCGACTGATAAACTGCCAACAACTTTCAGTTAGGGAGTCTTCTTGGCAATTCATCAAACACGCCAAAGATATCCATATCATTGGTGCTCGTGGAAGAACGAGGCCAAATCTTATACTGAGTAGGGTTTTGGTTCAATAAAAAAGAAATTTTGTGTTCCCTTCTCTGTCATAAAAATACTCCCTATCCTCCGGCTCTACAAGGACTCTGAAAAACTTACCCTCTAAGTGTTGTAAGAGAAGGTAAAGGGAGAAAAAGAATGTTACCTGATTGACTCGTGAGTGACAACCAACTCACAGGCTTGGACAAGTGGGAACTCTAGTAATTAAGAAAAGCTTGGGGAGAAGAACAAAAGTGAAACAAATTACAAACAAGCCGGAAGGCCTGCAATGCGGCCCAAAAGTTTGGATGACGTTGGGTCGGAGACACATTGAGCATCTAGAGGACGCCCATTGTAAACTCTTCAAAAGGAAGTTATGTGCAAATCGATGAAAAAACAAGAATATACATAAAAGAAAGGAGCATTTGGCCCAACTAACCTTAAAAGACATTTTCTACACTCGAACAACAGCCGACCGAGATTATGCCATCCTCGACATCCAGTTTCAGAATGGTCACATTATCAACAAAGGTGGTGGCCATGGACAACCAACCATATTGAGTACAATACTTAGTTACCTTATGATCTATCCATTCATACCCCTCTCGGTAGGTGAGCTAACTCGGAGACATTTCACCAGATCGATTGGTTGCGTCTTCTGAGACGTTAACCCAATCTGAACTAGTCTCGGATCTAGTACCCTTGGCACCTGACCAACCTCTAGAAAAAGAAGAATAAGGAGAAGAATAAGACCCAGAGGAAGTCATGACTAACCTTTCGGAAGGAAGGGAAAAAAACCTTGCCACAATAAACAACTCAGAAGTCGGAGGAAAGCAAGAGTGAATTCTGAAGAATGAGAGATCACCTATTTATAGAAGTCGAACCTCAGAATACGAAGTGTCACATACCTTAATCATTAGATCATTTCATATCTAATGGTTTTCATTTGAAATGCATAGATGCAAAAGGAAATTTAAATTTCACCTCCAAAATAACCTTCTAAAAAGCACTCCAATGGCAGAGATGATAAGGTGGTGACAGTATGGTCCAATCCCATCATGACATTGGTACAAACCATAATAGAGACAACCGGACTCGACTGAATCATACAAGTATTATTAAGACTCATTGGAATTAATTCCCTTGAAATTAGGGGCCAGTGTATCGGTCGGGGGTCGGGTCGGACTATTGACTAAGGATAAAAGCCTCAAGGTAAAAAGGAATATGCAACTGTTCTCGAGCGGGTGTTGGGGCCTAGAGAACGATTGCTCTTCTACTCTCTTCGGTTGGTCGTTGTCGCTATTAACTTCCTGCTTCGCCTTCCTCCTCCCGGTCATCTGGTCTCACAGGCTGGGATAGTACCTGCAGAAGGCACTCCAGCGCTCAAGTCAGTCAGGGTGTCGACACTCGGGTGTTAGAGTACTGTAGATAATGACGTACCTGATTCTTGGAATATGCGCTATTTATATTACCTTAATGGGCCTTCGTTGTGGGTCGAATTAGGAGGTTGATTCATGTTTAGGATTGTGTTAAACAGCTCTTAATTATGGATTAACCTTGCTGACTTGGTCAACCCATGGCTTGTCGTCATGGGTCGATCGACCACTTGCCTTCGCGTGACCGAGTGAGCGGGTCCATCCTCCAAGAATCCAAAGAAACGGGCGAGGGAGGGCGGCAACACCGCCCGAACGTATCACTCACCTGGTGAGATGCTCGTCCCCCCTCTGAGTCGAGTGTCAATTAATCTCAACTCCCCGCCAACCGACGACTTCAACCGACATATCCCCACAACGGTGGCTATGCGGGTGGCGACCGTCCAACAGTCACCCCTTTCGATGTTGGGGGTGACTTACGTTTTGCAAGGGGGGTGAATTTCAACTTGCCCCCCAATACTGAAGAATTGACCCGAGCAGTCCTTGAGGACGACCTGCTCGAGGGTGGCATCGAGATTATGTGTTGCGGGTTGATACTGACCCGTCATGGGATGGTAGCGCGCGAGCGACACGTGGAGGAGATCTCCATATTGGAGCATGAGCTCTTTGAGGCTTCAGGCAACTTGAAGCAAGCTATGGCCGTTAACACAGCTTATGAGAAAAATTTGTGTGACCAAGCTACCGAGTTGGAACGGCTGCAGGCTGACACCGTTGCCGAGAACGCGCGGTTGAAGAAGGCTATGGAGGAGGTTGGCCGCAGGGAGGCGTCCCTGGAAGAAGAGATTGTTTCCCTTAAGAAAAGGAAAGAGGCAGTGGAGGCCGAGCTCGAGAAGACCATGGACGACACCGTGGCCTTGATCAGTCAAAGCTTCGAACTTACCGTCTGGCTGGTTGAAGTGTTATACGATGGGCCTCCACCTTCTGGTCAATTTGACCAAGAGATGGATGTCTTTGACAGCAGCCTCGTCCCCGTGGAAGAGGTTCAAACTTTGTAGAGTGCCAACCAGCCTACACCGAGCAAGGATGTTGAAGACCGTAGCTTAAGTTTTTAGCTTTTGTAGCCTTGTTCGTTTTGTTCCCTTGAGGTGGGGTGTGGCCTCCTCCTTTGTTTCAAATGAATGAAATCGGTCGTTTCTTCTTTTAAAATTTGCACAAGTTGTTTCTTTTAGTCGGTCTGTGTAGTGTGAGTTAAACATAACCAATCTAATTAACCAAACTGGTGTAAGTTAGTCCTCTCGATCGTTTAAAAAGTCAACCATTAACGAACTAGTGTGAGTTAATCCTCTCGGTCATTAACGAATTGGCGGTCAGCCGTTGAAGCGTAATAAGATAATGAGCATTTATATAAACAAGTTAAGGCTACATCCTGGCCAGGAATGGACTGATACGCCCAAGTGGGTGTCGGGAGGAAATTCTGGTTAAGGCTACATCCTAGCCAAACCGTGGAGACAAAGTGTTGGGAGGGTATGTCGTTTAAGGCTTCGTCCTGACCAACACTTATGTTTGGATCTCGGGAGGGTATGCCGGTTAAGGCTTCATCTTGGCCGAACCATGTGTATGAAGTGTCAGGAGGGTATGTCGGTTAAGGCTTCATCCTAGCTGACACTTGTGCTTGGGTCTCGGGAGAGTATGCCGGTTAAGGCTTCATTCTGACCGAGTCGTGCCTCTTAGGTTGATTTTATAGTTTGCACATTGTTTGACGAAAACGCCTCGTTAAAACCTCTCTGACCGCTGGTGCTGCCGGGCGAGGAAAGAGTGTGAGGATTTTATTCATCGTTCAGCTGAAATAAAATTTGAGGTGCGTGACATTCCACGTCCTCGATATAATTTTTTCCGATAACCATTCTAGGTATTATGTTCCCCCTTCTCCTACTTCTCGAACTCAAAACGGTCCCTCCCAATTTGACGAGAACTTGTCATTCGACTTCCTAGCGCCGCTTCACATCCTCCAAACGATGTCGCCTTTGTGGAAGCTCCTTGACCGAACCTTCGTGTTGTATCTTCTTGTCGCCTGAAGCTTGCACACGGCTTCACAGATCTTTCTCTTATCATGAAGCTCTTGATGAGGTCGAGCCCGACCGCCAAGCTTTCTTGATTGAGGGATAGGTCAAACAACTGTCGCTTTATGGACGATTCGCCCACTTCCACTAGGATCATGGCTTCGGTGCCGTACGTGAGGTTCTATGGCGTCTCTTGTGTCGTCGCTTGAGGCGTGCACCGATATGCCCACAGAACCTCGAGCAGTTCTTCTGCCCATCCTCCCTTTGCCGCGCCAAGTCTCTTCTTCAACTCGTTCAAGAGGACTTTGTTAGCTGCATCGGCCTGACCATTCTTCTGAGGGTGTTCGACCGAACTGGTTACGAATTTGATGCCTAGGTCATCGTAGAAGGTCTGGAGCCCTCGATCAATGAATTGTCATCCATTATTCGATACAATTGTGTTCGGTAGCCCGAACCGACACACAATATTTTTCCAAACAAAGTTTTGGTCATTTTTTGCCGATTTGGAGGCTAGAGGCTCGGCCTCTATCCACTTTGAAAAATAGTCCGCTGTGACCAGTAGGTGCTTCGTCTAACCTTTGTCGGGCGATAAAGGGCCAATAATATCCATTCCCCATATGGCAAACGGCCAGGACGATGTCATGCTGTGGAGCTTTTCTGGTTTTGAGTGGTGTAGCGGACTGAACTCTTGGCACTTAAAGCATTTCTTCTCATATTCTGCACAAGAGCCTTGGACGGTCGACCAATAGTACCCTGCTCGGATGACTTTGGCTGCCATGGTTCTCGCCCTGGAGTGATTACCGCACGCTCCATCATGGATTTCTTGCAGCACATACTGTGCTTGCTCCTTGGTAAGGCACTTCAGGAGTGGCGTTGAGTATCCCCTTCGGTATAGATCTTGGCCGATCATGGTGTACCAGGCGCATTACAGTCTAATCGTTTTCTCATCACCCGGTTTGCAGGTTCCATGCTCTAAATATTGGATGATTGGACTCATCCAAGTGTCGGTTTCAGTGATGGTTAGGCATTCCGCATCTCCCACTCTTGGTTGTTTCAAATGGATCTGAACGACTGGCCTATGGTGGCTCTGCTTCTTTGTTGATGCGAGGTGAGACAGGGCGTCCGCTCATTCGTTGTCCTGCCATCGTATGTGTTCGATAGTGACTTTATCCAAATTGGCGATTGAGTTGCTGACCGTGTGATAGTAACGCTGGAGTAGGGGCTCCTTAACCTTAAATTCACCCTATCATTCGCCCTGCAAGATCGGGTTTAGACAATATTTTATATATAGGGTAGTTGGTCTTTACCGTTATGTCGTGATTTTGGATGTACAGCCCATCCTTCTCGTGGTCAGCACTAGTGCTAGTGCTACCTTTTTTATCATATGGCACCTTGTCTCGGCTGCATGGAGCGTGCGACTGACAAAGTACACTGGGCGTTCTTCTTTGTCGATATCTTGTACCAAGGCGGCGTTGACCGCCTCTTCCGATAGCGCCAAGTATACCACAATCGACAGATCCTGCCTAGGCTTCTGAATGATGGTCGATGATGACAATAAATCTTTGAGCTGGTTGAAGATGTTTTCACGTGTCTCATTCCAGTTGAACTTTACTGTCTTTCGAAGCATTTGCACCATCGGTCTGATTCGTTCGGCTAACCGAGGAACAAATCTAGACAATGCTATTAACCGGGCGAGCAACTGCTGTACCTCCTTCAAGTTCTTTGGGCTTCTCATATCAGTTATGGCTTTACACTTGTCGGGGTTGGCCTTGATTCCCCTATGGGTCAGCATGAAACCCAGGAATTTGCACCCCTAAACCCCGAACGCACACTTCTCGGGGTTGAGGCGCATGTTAGTCCTCCTCAGAGCATCAAAGACTTCATCCAAATCTTTGATGTGTTGGTCGCACGAGTCAAATTTGACCACAATGTCGTCCACGTAGACCTCCACACTTCTGACGATCATCCCCTTGAAGATTTTATCCATCAGTCGCTGATAGGTTGCCCCCGCATTCTTCAGGTCGAATGGCATTACCTCATAGAAGTAGTTTGCACCATCAGTCGTAAAAGCTATTTTCTCCTTGTCTTTGGGATGCATGTTTATCTAGTTGTAGCCAGAGTAAGCGTCCAGGAAGCTCAATACCTTCTGCCCGGCTGCCCCATCAACCAGCCGATCAATGTTTGGCAGGGGGTAAGAGTTCTTCGGGCAGGCTTTGTTTAAGTCTTTGTAGTCCACGCACATCCGCCACTTGCTGTTGGACTTGGTGACCAAGACCACATTGGCCAACCAAGTGGTGTACCGGGCTTCTCGAATGAACCCGACTGCTAAGAGCTTGTTGACCTCTACCCTGGTCGCAATCCTTTTTTCTTCCCCGTGGTTTCTCTTCTTCTGCGCAACTGGGCGCACCTCTTTGTAGACTGAGAGTCTGTGGGTTATGACCTTGGGGTTCACACCTGGCACCTCGGCGGTCCAGGCGAAGAGATCAACATTTTTCTTCAAAGACTGGTGTATGAGCTTAGCGTCAACAGCTGCCATAGTCGTGCCGATACTCGTGTATCTTTCTTCATCGATGAGAGGGACCGGACGCAATTCGTCCTTCGCCTCTAGCCTCGATTCAACCTCTCGCGGGTCAAGATCGATCATGGCAACCACGTGTTCAGCCGGCTGCACGTTTCTTCGGGGAGACCTCCCTCGCTCAGGCATTTTTCGCCTTGGTGATTGACTGCCAACGACCTTCTGCCGAGTGGGTTCCACTCGTAGGCTTTCTGCGTAGCACTCCCTAATCCACATGGATCGTCAAGATGTCGCCCGATAGAGACGGGAACTTCATCGTGAGGTGCGGGGTGGACACGGTCGCTCCAAGCTTGTTGAGAGACGACCGCCCGAGCAGGATGTTGTACTAGGTATTGGCATCAATAACCAAGTACCTGATCTTCAAAGTCTTGCTAGCTTTATCTAGGTTGAAGGTGGTGTACTGGTCAATGTACCCCTTCGTACCTACTCGCTCCCCCGAGAAGCCCACATGGTCGTCGTAGGGTGTCATTTCCTCTATTCAAATCCTCATAGATTTGAAGGTCTTCCAATAGAGGATATCGACCGAACTTCCCTGGTCCACCAGGGTCTTCATGATGGTGAAATTGTTTATGTCGACCGATATCACCATCGAGTCATCCTGGGAGGGATCTACCCCTTTGAAGTCATTGTCTGTGAACGTGATAGGTGGCATCCTCGGATGGCCACGAAGTTGACTTGATGTATTGCCCGCAAATGCTTCTTCCTGGCGCTGTTCGAACTGCCCCCTCAAGCAAATCCTCCAGCTATGGTGTTTATGACCTCGCGGCTCCTCCTTCAGTCATCTCTTGGAGGGTCGTCCCTCCTCGTGCGACGTTCATGTCGTCGATCGTCTTCCCTTGCTTTTGGAGGAGTGTGATCCCTTTTCATTGACGTTTCTTCCTGACGTGGGTATCGTCTCGTGGTGCCAACTCAAAGCGCCCCTTTCAGAGAGGTGGGGAAGACTCGGCATAAGACTGCGTCGTCTGTGGTATACAAACTCATATGAGCGGTATACGCATCCATGTGTTCATCAGGGTCGGTTGTTCCATCATAACAGTCCCTGTTGAACCCCTTCCACTTGTCTGGCAGAGGAACCTCCACGACGAAATCAGTGAAAGGGTGGTGACGACCGATCATTGCCATCCTGGTTGTGTTCAGCGATTTTTGGGATGGGATTCGCGCCATCCATCTCCAAGGTCAGGACCTTGTTCTTCGGTTCCCTCTCGGTCTGAGGTCCGACAGCAGTGGTGAAGGACCTACAAACCTAATTGGTCGGGTCTAGGTTCAACCCGACCTGGTTCTCCTTTTGGAGATTCGTAATCTCGTCTTTGTTCTTCCTGGTAGCTTCCTCGTGCACCCTCTTCATCTCAGCTAACTCTTTCTGTAGAGCCATCAACATTGTTGTTTGGTCTGCCTCTGACATCTTCTCACTCCCCATGCTTCGGGTCGATACCATATACTATTGCTTCTTCACATTTATCCTTTGGGCCCCACGGTGGGCGCTAATTGTTCTCGAACGGGTGTTAGGGCCTAAAGAACGATTGTTCTTCTACTCCCTTCGATTGGTCGCTGTCGCTATTAACTTCCTGCTTCGCCTTCCTCCTCCCGATCGTCTGGTCTCACAGGCTGGGATGGTACCTGCAGAAGGCACTCCAACACTCAAGTAAGTCAGGGTGTCGGCACTCGGGTGTGAGAGTAATATAGATAATGACGTACCTGATTCTTGGAATCTATGCTATTTTATATTACCTTAATGGCCCTTCACTAGTGGGCCGAATTAGGAGGTTGGTTCATGTTTATGGTTGTGTTAAATAGCTCTTAATTATGGATTAACCTTGTTGACTTGGTCAACCCATGGCTCGTCGTCATGGGTCGGTCGACCACGTGTCGTCGCGTGACCTCCTTATAGTGGTTGTGTGGTTAGATGGTTCGAGTGTTGACCGACTCACTAAGTCGTCTGGTCATGCCAGTACAACAACAAATCAGGTATATCCATTTTTATGACTATACACATTAAATACGACACATCAATAATATAGCCCATGATAAATTGTATAAATAAACATATCAGACAAAGCAAAGGTACATAATTAATATACTCATTACACACCAAATTTCGACAACTTAGTTGAGCATTAGAGTACCTTTTGTAGGTACACTCCTTACCGAGAGCCGAAGCTTGAGACTTAGGAGCGAAGGAAGGAAGAAGCAGAGGAGGAATCAATTGTTCAACCGATTACCCTTACTGTCTCAGTGCCGTTTACAAGAACACATTGTATCTTCATCCGTTAGTACGTCTTGTATCTATATTCCCTACAATGTGTGTCTCATGTATGGTCTGATGTATTATTTCTTTTTGTGTTGTACATGAGTGAGCTTGGTTATAATATCACACACCTTATAATGTTTTGCTATCCTCAAACTCTTAGATTCTTTGATGTGATTCCACTAGCCACATAGAGAATGATTCTTGACATTCTTAGGAATCACCTTGAGC
Source organism: Phaseolus vulgaris (assembly GCF_051622355.1). NCBI lineage: Eukaryota > Viridiplantae > Streptophyta > Magnoliopsida > Fabales > Fabaceae > Phaseolus > Phaseolus vulgaris. The sequence goes on along the minus strand of NC_143501.1, from coordinate 14,738,167 downwards.
TGGACATTATAGAGGCACTTTTCTTATAGTTGGATCATTGTTCTAAGACAAGAACTCACCAAAAACTAGTACCAAATCCCATACTCATTTGGATGCTCCACATATTGTCAAATTGAATCAACAAAGAGAGGTAAAATTAAAAGGACCGAACAGAATTGAAAATTAAAAGACAAGAACAGAACATACTTGCTGGAAAATTAAAATAACCGAACCAAAAAGCTCAAGAACACAAGACAACATGAACAATTGAAAGAGAAGGAAGGAAGGAGAAGAGAATGCTCATGAAGATGGAAGGAGAATGGATGATCTCGCCACTAGAAGTGTGGAATGCTCCTAGATGAGAGTGATGCCGCCACTTGAGGACTCCATTGATCCATCAAGATAAGACTAGAGAAGAAGGCTCAAAGCTCTCCAAAGTTCACTCAAAATTTGAGTAGAGTTTTCTTAGATTAATTCCAATCTGAATTTTACAAAGAGAGCACCTCTATTTATAGCCTAAGGTGCTGAAAATGCAAGCTAAACAATTTCAAAATTCCCTCCTAAAACATTCTAGAAATCGGCGCCTATTTTGCAAAGCTTTCACTTTAGCACCTCCTATTCTACTCCTACACCTATCTACTAACACACCCCCCCTAAAACTCCTAACTAAAGACTAAAAGATGCTTTAACAATAGAGGTTTCTAATGTTTCCCTCTAAGCACCTTCAACAATATTCTTTATTATTTAATACTTGGCCTTGCCCTTCATGAGATGAACTTGGGCTTTTTGGGCTTTGGCCTTCTTGGGCTTGGGCTTGGGCTTTGGGCCTCATCTTTTACAAAGAATAATAAGAACTTTAAATGTGAGGGCGAATGATCTTGTCCTTCATTATTAAAAGCCTTCTTTATTTGATTCGCATCATTCTTAGTCTAATGGGTGATATATCATTGACTCCTAAGCAATGTAAGACTATTCAACGTATAGGAACAAGCTAACTAGTCGAGAGCTAAGGAAACCCTAAACCCTAAATCTTTGGAATCACTTTTCCATTTTCTTGGAGAAGAGAGATTTGTTTTTGGAACCTCGTCAATTCCTTCAAATGACGTTAATGTTCTCACCTCTAATCCATTGAAATAACATCACTAAGGTCAATCACAATTTTATCTTTAAAAGATACATCCAAAGGTTAAAAAAATATAGCTTATTAAACATAAAAAAAAACATTCAATAAAAAAGTTGTTTCTTCATTTAAAAAACCTAGACCCATACAATTATTTAAACAGTGTCTTTCTTCCCCGTAAAAAGCCACTAATGTTTTTCCTGTTTTTGTCCAATATCGGTTGCATTTACTTAGGGTTCATGTATGCTTCTTCAACGGTAATAAATTATTCAATGTAGTCACCAACGGGATTTTTAGGTGACTCAGTTTTGTCCTTTATCCCCTTTTTGCTTTTTATTCCACTACAAGTCCACAACTAAAACTTTTCCGTTCTCTTTTAGAGAATGCCAATGACAAGTTTCTCCTCAGTTTCCAAATTGACAAAAAATAATAAATGAATGACTAAAAAAACGATAATAATTATTACAAAACGAACATAAACAAAAGAAACGTACCAAAATAATTAGAAAATATTAAATATATTTGTTATCACATAATCTGATCAGAAAAGGACGGAAGTCGCCGGAAGAAGTTTGCGGGGATAGACGGCATGTCGTCGCGGAACCTTGGGTGACGCAGGTAGTAGAATCCAGCCACCAACACAAAGCCCCTAAACGGCACCGCGTAGAACACCAACGACATCATCAAACAGAGCAACGCAAATATCCCCGTGGCACGTGGATCCCGCCAGCTAAACAGTGCTTCCAAGCGCTCCCCCTGTGCCGCCACGTCACCCAGCAGCGTCTGCACCCTCCCAGCGAGCGCGCGCACCCTATCGTACCTGATCTTAACCACCTCCGGTGGACGCGTGGTCGGAAACCCGTCGAACTCTTCGTCCAGCTCGTCCAGGCTCACCATGTCCACGTACGACATCCTCGGATCCATGTTCTCAGGCATCCTCTGTCGGTAACGGAACCTCAACAGTAAAATCAGAAAAGCGTACATGAAGACAGTGGGAAGCACTAGGTATGGGCACAGCAGGATCGCTGCAAGCAGCATGTGGACCAGAACCGTCGTCGGAGGGTGTACCCACGTGCGGATCCTGTCCACCCAACATAGTAGCGTCGCCGCACGTGAGAGGCATCCCACCACTCTGAACCAGTTCGCCTTGCTCCGCCTCATGCCCCACATGTGCGTATCAGAGTCCAGCATGAACTGAACCACTTCCTGACCCAAAGCCGGTTCAGACCGGGCCAGCCGCGCCGTGACTATCTTCATGGCCGTTTGGCGTAAAATGTCTTGCTGGGCAGGGCCCAACGGACGAACGTAGTGCATTCTTGGTAAAATTGGGCTTGCGTAGGCCTGCATTAGACTCAACCACGAGGAACATGAAAATCTCACTGCAATCTCTAACTCTCCCATTCTCTTCGCACCACCTGGTAACAAAACCACCAAGGAGTAGGAGTGTACGTACACCCTGTTTGTCTCCAGTGTGGACAACCGCACACGAACTTTCCCCAATCGACAATCTCTGTGAGGCTTTCCATCTTCCCCACGCTTGTACCTGCCGTTATCAAACACTCCAATGGTGAGAACCGTGCAAGGATCGTAAACATCCCACGTGTATTGTTCATTCCATCGCGGGTTGAACCGATCCGTAATAGTTCGTGTTCGGACCCACTTGGGACCGTATTTGGCCACCACGAAAGCGTCTGTGGTGCCCTGCGTTCCATCATTTGTCTTGACCGGAAGAAGGTTGGCCGCGCCGCGAATCCCAACCTCCAGCAAACCGATAGGGGGCTTTGCGAGTTGTTTCGCCGAGGGTCGAACGTCGCTGGTCACGTGAGCAGCTTCGTCGATCACGTGATACCCACCTTCCAGGCATACTCGGACGTGAATCCTGCCTGTATACGAACGGCTCTGGTCTTCGCTGGATAGGTTGAACCATCTGGACTTGGGCTCCGTTTTATCATCAGTTCTCCGCTCGATGGTTGCCACGTGAACTTTCGCATGACCAACTGTTTTGGAATTTGACACGTCCTCCACTGTTATAACAAGAAACGGCTCAAACGGCTCGGCTGCTACTAAGACGAGCTCTTCATTCCACGTTGGGTTAGCTGAGCCGGGTGAGGTTCTACCTGTTTTGAAAACCTGGGCGCCGAGCTGAGCCTTTACGTAGAGCTCTGGATTCCGAAACTTAGCCTCGGATCCCGAACCTAGTTGCAAATCCTGGGTTTGGATGACCGTTAGCCTCAGATACCAAAGCTTCGGAGACAGGTACACCTTAGCTCGCGTCTCAGCTATCAACCCACCGGAATCGGACAGCCAAGCCTCCTGAAAAGCCTCGTCGGCCTGAGTCCCGATCCAAACGGCTAGCATGAGTTCATTTCCCGGCGTGGTTTCTGAGTCCATTGAGTACCATTGCGGAGCCAGAGGACTATCCGGAGGAACTCTCTTAGGCACCTCTTGCAGATCAAAGGATACCGTCCCGAGACAACTCTCTTTCTTTTCTTCCCCTTCTTTTTCCTCCACTGACCAAACGGAAACCTCTAACGACGTCGAGTTCAGACCCTCTTTATCGAAGGCGAAAACCTGATCCCAGTCTTTGCTCTCACTCTCGCTTTTGGTCTTAACGCTGTGCGTCCCAATCAAAAGATTCGCGTAAACGCTCGAACCATTTTCCACTTTGGCTCGCTTGGTCTTCACGACACGAACAAATAAAAATGGCATGCGATCCACGAGGTCGTAAGCGCCGCGGCTCCGATCGCCACTCCGGGAACACAGTTCACGATCACTCACATTCAGATCCACACGCTTCACAACTTCGTGATGCCTTTCATTCGCTTGCTTCAGCTTCTCTGTCTGCACAATGGGAGGATTCGACGGCTCCGGTTGCGGAGATGCAGTTTCCGCTGGTGCCTCCTCCTTTGCCTTTTCTTCTTGTGGTTCTTCTTTCGGTTTATTCTCATCCTGCTTCTTTTCCTCTGCTTCATCTTTCTTTATCTCTCCTTCTGGATTCTCCGGCGGCTTCTCCTCCGCCGGTGGTGCTGACTCTGTTTTCTGCTCACCTGTGTTTTCTGCTTCCGGTGGATCGTCTTCCACGTACCAAACTTTGAGACCGAGTTCTCCTTTGATCTGAGAGAACACGCTCCTCTTCTCTAACGGATAGTACTCAACCGTTTCGGAACCAGACTTCACAAACGTGCTTCCAGATATTTTCACTTTGCCTAGAAAAGTGCTTCGTTTCCCTGTTTTCTTGTCGTTGTAGAGATTCACCTCTAGTGTTTCCGAAGCCATGGAGTCTTTATCGTGGACAATGAACTCGAGCCTCTCGTCCCATTGAGGATTGAGATCTCTCGTTTTCGTGTTTGTTCGCCGTCTCTGGCCATCGAAGTCCACAATCGCGTAAGCACTGGCGGTTCCTTGACCGTCCTTTGGCATGAGGTTCTTGGCGTTGCAAACTTCGACCATGAGCTTCCTTCCAGAAGTTTCCCCCATTGATAAATCTGGTGAAGGTTTTTGAGAGGCAGAAAAGTATTAGTGTGAAAACAGAGAGGGTTTCTGTTTCTTCTTTTGCTTATTTGATAGGATTGGTGAAGATTAGGGGGAGAAGAACGTTTAAAGAAGGAAAGCGAGGAGCGGCACACGAAGAACGGGAGTTACACGTGGCAGAAAAAACCAAAGATAACAGTTTTTAGCACAGAGTAGCAACGTGTGCACTGAGGCGGAGAGTCAGCGTGCCTGGTGCTGCCCACATATATATATTGTTTTTTTGAAACTTTAAATTACGTTAAATCAGATACTTATTTCCACAAATGGATCTGTTGGAAGATAATTATGGATATAGAACTATTTATTATATAAATTGAAAATTCATTTATGGGAAAGCCAAATTTTTACCTCTTTTATGTGTTTTTAACACCGAAACCCTTTTAAAATTGGATTCTGGATCAAAATTTTGGGACGATTTTTATTTTTATTGTTGGAGGGTTGTTAGGTGGATAATCGATATTTGTTCTTTGGTAAAGTTGAATTGTCACCTGTCTTTTTGATAATGAAAATCTTTCTATAATTCAGTTGAGGGAAGTAATTTGTAGAGAGTTTGTTTTTTGACGTTGGAGTGATGTAAAACGAATGGCCTGACTTTTGTATTTTTGGTAATGAAAATCTTTCAATAATTCAGTTTTGAGGGGGAGGAATTTGTAGAACTTTTTATTGGCGTTGGAGTGAAGTAGAACGAATGAGGGTGGTCCACTAAGTGATTGGAATTCCAAATTCTATTTTTCAATTTTGGTGTCTTGGGTTGTGATTTTTTTTTCTTGGTAGAGGGTGGAAGAGAAACAAGAAAGGAGAAATAAAATAAAATAAATTTAAAAACAAAATTGTAGGTAAAAATGATTTTGAAAAAAATAATTAAAAATGGAAAGAATAAATATTAAATGAGAGGGTTATGTAAGGTTGAATATAATTTTGTTAGTGTTGAGAATTACAATGGTACTAATACGTATGATCGACACGCTGACGTGATTCGATTTTTCTAACCGAGTTGACCGAGACATCCACGGACGACCAAGTCAATGGATACGTTCAACCATTAACATTCAAATCAAGGTTAATGAAGTTAAACTACCATTAAAAATTTGGTAATACAATCATAAGTGTGATTCATTCCACTAATCAGACCCAATGAGGTAAGTTCATTAAAATAATATAAATAGCACACATTTCAAGAAACAAGGTACGTCATTATCATTGTACACATACCCGAGTACCGAACACCCTCTTTACTGACTTGAGCGTCAGAGTGTCTTCTGCAGGTACCTCCCCATTTGACATTCACCCAAGATTGAGAGTCGAAGGAGTAGCGTGACGACCGGAAGGATCACAGTAGAGCCCTAGCAACCTGCCCGAAGAAGGAAGACGAAGACTTCAATAGTTCTCTAGGTCCTATCTCCCTAGCAGGAACAACAATATTTTTAAATTTTAAAATAGAAGTAAATATACATTGAAAGTTACACTACAAGAAAAAATTGTTTTAAGTGTGTTTATTTTTATATTACCTATGGTTAAAACTCCCATTAAGTTATTTACTGTAGTTTCCCCGCTAAACCATCCCTGGAGAAGGTGTTTCCCAGAGTTTTTTAAACTTCAGGAAAAGCCTTTCAGAACCCCAATTAAATATCATGGGTTTAAGAACCTTCGTAAAATACCATGGATTTCAAAATCTTCGTAAAATACCATGGGTTTCAAAACCTCCATAAAATACAATGAGTTTCAAAACCTCCGTAAAATACCACAGGTTTTAAAACCTCCGTAAAATATAATGGGTTACATAACTTTCGTAATACCATGAGTTTCAAAATCTTCGTACAATATCACAGGTTTCAAAATCTCCCTAAAATATCATAGGTTTCAAAACCTCCATAAAATATTTTAAAACTTTTGTAAAATACCATAGAACCTTGTAAAAAAATACCATAGGTTTCAAAACTATGAAAATTTGTTTTTTTTCATTCATTTATCATTTAGACATTCATTTTTTTTTAAACCACAATTATTTACATTTATTTTATTTATTTATCTATGTTTTTAAAGTACTTTTTCAATAAATAAAACAAATAAATAGATATAACATTTATCAATTAACATTATATCTATAATTAAATTAAAATTTATACAAAAATATATATCAAATAGGCACATTGAAATTCAAATTCAAATACAAAATATAAGTTAAAAAGTTACGAAAAATCAATAAAAACGAATACTACTATGAAATACTACAAATAAAAACCTAACATTGTTTACAAAAACACAAAATAGTACAAAAAAAAAAAATCATTTTCACATTAAATTATATTTTTCAACGATCATATATGTTCTTCTTGATATCCATAATTTGTTCTATTAGATGAAATACTTCCTTAATGAAAAACCTTCCATATAAACGTGTACCACAAATTACAAATGTAAATCTGAAAAATAAATTATTTTTCTTCTATGCTACAATAAATTGAAAGAACTACAACTAAAAATACTATGAACAATACAAGTATAGATACAAACCCTCCATTTAGAAAATAAAACTCACACACCCTAAGCTATCAAGTAAAGGTGCATTCATCAAGTAAACATGATTACGAATTTCCAGCAGCCACCTATACTTTGCTATTTCCAAATTACTTCTTGTGAATCCGCACCAAATTTCGTCAATTGCCACCACCAGAATTTGCTTTCTAAATTGAATTTTCGCTTGAACACTGAACCATTATCCTAGAACCAATTGAATCCAACTTCCACTTTGTAATTTTACCAAACACCTTTTCTGCAGTTCTTTCAAAGCTCAAAACAGATTCACATTCACATTTAATTTTTACCAAATAACAAATTTAGAGCAAGAAAAAAAGTAGCTTTGCTTCACCAGAAACTCAGTCAATGAATCATTTCACAGCTTCTCCCCAACACTTCCACTAAATCACCAATGATTCACTCAAAAAAATTCTAAAATCGTTAATCAAATTAGCTGAGAAGAACAAGGAGATTATCTTGAGAAATCAACTTATTTGTTTTTCAAACTTCAAATTGCAGTTTTGAATCCAACTCCTACGTCGTTCATAGTTGAAGACGAGATCGCGTGTGTGAAGCCTGACTATAGCTCCACGAGAATCGCTTCAGCTTTGATTTTAGCTCGTACGAGAATTGTCAGAGTCCTCGTCCAATTAATGAATTTAATCAATTTTAAGTTTCCGGTCGTCTTCTCCGTTCAACTTTCTGATTACAGTCACCGGAAACCGCCACACCTTCATCGCACCATTTCAATGTTCTCCCATCAAACTGACACGCCTATTTAAGATGAAGAAAAACGCAAACCCTTCAACAATTTCGTTCACCGGAAACGCCGCTTTCGTTCATCGATTTAGGTTGTCGGAAACGCAAAAACCTGCGTTCTTGACTCTTCCAACACCACACCGCTTCAATTGGATTTCGCACCAAACTGACATTCACCACTGTTGTTTGCATCGTTTGAAGGCGAACACTGATCACCTATTCTCCGCCTCGCGCACCGATTTCATTCACACCGGAGTTGTT